>NC_090829.1:67832071-70332071 GCF_028021215.1 Eschrichtius robustus | reverse complement strand
AATGTCCTATAAATATCAATTAAGTCTCTCTGGTCTATTGTTTCATTTAAAGCTTGTGTTTCCTTATTAATTTTCTGTTTGGATAATCTGTCCATTGTTGTAAGTGAGGTGTTCAAGTCCCCCACTATTATTGTCTTACTGTCAGTTTCCTCTTTTATATCTGTTATCAGTTGCCTTATGTATTGGGGTGCTCCTATGTTGGGTGCATATATATTTATAATTGTTATATCTTCTTCTTGGATTGATTCCTTGATCATTATTTAGTGTCCTTCCTTGTCTCTTGTAACATTCTTTATTTTAGTCTGTTTTATCTGATATGAGTGTTGCTACTCCAGCTTTCTTTTGATTTCCATTTGCATGGAATATCTTTTTCCATCCCCTCACTTTCAGTCTGTATGTGTCCCTAGGTCTGACGTGGGTCTCTTGGAGACAACATATATATGGGTCTTGTTTTTGTATCCATTCAGTGAGCCTGTGTCTTTTGGTTGGAGCATTTAATCCATTCACATTTAAGGTAATTATCAATATGTATGTTCCTCTTACCATTTTCTTAACTGTTATGGGTTTGTTTTTATAGGTCCTTTTCTCCACTTGTGTTTCCCACTTAGAGAAGTTCCTTTAGCATTTGTTGTAGAGCTGTTTTGGTGGTGCTGAATTCTCTTAGCTTTTGCTTGTCTGTAGAGCTTTTGATTTCTCCATCGAATCTGAATGAGATCCTTGCTGGTTAGAGTAATCTTAGTTGTAGGTTCTTCCCTTTCATGACTTTAGATACATCATGCCACTCCCTTCTGGCTTGTAGAGTTTCTGCTGAGAAATCAGCTGTTAACCTTATGGGAGTTCCCTTGTATGTTATTTGTCATTTTCCCTTGTTGCTTTCAATAATTTTTCTTTGTCTTTATCTTTGGTCAATTTGATTACTATGTGTCTTGGCATGTTTTTCCTTGGGATTATCCTGCCTGGGACTCTGTGTGCTTCCTGGACTTGGGTGGCTATTTCTCTTCCCATGTTAAGGAAGTTTTCGACTATAATCTCTTCAAATATTTTCTCGGGTCCTTTCTGTCTCTCTTCTCCTTCTGGGACCCCTATAATGCAAATGTTGTTGCGTTTAATGTTGTCCCAGAGGTCTTTTAAGCTGTCTTCATTTCTTTTCATCCTTTTTTCTTTATTCTGTTCCATGGCAGTGAATTCCACTATTCTGTCTTCCAGGTCACTTATCCGTTCTTCTGCCTCAGTTATTCTGCTCTTGATTCCGTCTAGTGTATTTTTCATTTCAGTTATTGTATTGTTCATCTCTGTTTGTTTGGTCTTTAATTATTCTAGGTGTTTGTTCTTTAATTCTTCCTGGTCTTTGTTAAACATTTCTTGCATCCTCTCGATCTTTGCCTCCATTCTTTTCCGAGGTCTTGGATCATCTTCACTATCGTTATTCTGAATTCTTTTTCTGGAAGGTTGCTTATCTCCACTTCATTTAGTTGTTTTTCTGGGGTTTTAGCTTGTTTCTTCATCTGGTACACAGCCCTCTGCCTTTTCATCTTTTCTGTCTTTCAGTGAATGTGGTTTTTATTCCCCAGGCTGCAGGATTGTAGTTCTTCTTGCTTCTGCTGTCTGCCCTCTTGTGGATGAGGCCATCTAAGAGGCTTGTGCAAGTTTCCTGATGAGAGGGACTGGTGGTCGGTAGAGCTGACTGTTGCTCTGGTGGGCAGAGCTCAGTAAAACTTTAATCTACTTGTCTGCTGTTAGGTGGGGCTGGGTTCCCTCCCGTTGGTTGTTTGGCCTGAGGCAACCCAACACTGGAGCCTACCTGGGCTGTTTGGTGCGGCTAGTGGCGGACTCTGGGAGGGCTCATGCCAAGGAGTACTTCCCAGAACTTCTGCTGCCAGTGTCCTTGTCCCCACAGTGAGACATAGCCACCCCCCACCTCTGCAGGAGACCCTCCTACACTAGCAGGTAGGTCTGGTTCAGTCTCCTGTGGAGTCACTGCTCCTTCCCCTGGGTCCCGATGTGCACACTACTTTGTGTGTGCTCTCCAAAAGCAGAGTCTCTGTTTCCCCCAGTCCTGTCGAAGTCCTGCAATCAAATCCTGCTAGCCTTCAAAGTCTGATTCTCTAGGAATTCCTCCTCCTGTTGCCGGACCCCCAGGTTTGGAAGCCTGACGTGGGGCTCAGAAACTTCACTCCAGTGGGTGGACTTCTCTGGTATAAATGTTCTCCAGTTTGTGAGTCACCCACCCAGCAGTTATGGGATTTGATTTCATTGTGATTGCGCCCCTCCTACCATCTCATTTTGGCTTCTCCTTTGTCTTTGGGTTTGCGGTATCTTTTCTGGTGAGTTCCAGTGTCTTCCTGTCAATGATTGTTCAGCAGTTAGTTGTGATTCTGTTGCTCTCGCAAGAGGGAGTGAGAGCACGTTCTTCCACTCTGCCATCTTGAACCAATCTCGAGTGTGTGCTTTCTTTCCTGACATATCAATTAAAAAGTAATAGATCCTCTTGATCCTGTGTGTGTGTGTGTGTGTGTGTGTTTAGGTTTTGACTATTTTGCTTCTGTCTTTAGTCTGAGATCAGGGGAAGACCTTATTTAGAGATTTACAGTGTGATCCTAAAATGGCCTTTTGAGGTCTCCAACGAATGTCCAATGTGTTTATTGAGGTCTCTCCTTTCTGGCTTGTCTAGAAGTTCATCATATCCCGGCCCTGCCCAGCCATGGTATGTCCATTCAGTTATCAATCTTTCAGTAGTTGTTCTATGCTAGGCTTGAGGAATCTCATTCTGAGCATATGCAGTCTATCCATAAGCCCAAGACCCACAGGAAATTCCCATACAGACTCCTGCCCCCAATTCCACCAGCTTCCTTTTCTCTGGCACCTTGCTCCACAAATCCAAGTCCCCTTAGCAATCCCAACCTCCAGTTTCTGACACCACAGCTCCAAAAAACCCAGAGTGCTATACCTCAGCTTCACCTTTCCATTTCAGGGTTGAACAGTGCCCATTGAAGAAAGCCAGGGTTGTAAATCAACTATACTTCAATAAAAGAAATTTTTAAAAGAAGAAAAAAAGAAAAGAAAGTCAAGATTAATATGGTGCTTACCCCATGCATTTTCCTTCTCTCAAAGATCAAAACCCTACAATTCCAGTTGACAAGTGCTTGGAAACTACTGTCTCATAGAGTTTGTCCAGTTTTATAATTATTTATAATAGGAGGTTAAGTTTGATACTGATTATTCTGACTTCATGGAAGTTGACAGATGAAATTTTAAAAATAGGGAAATTTCATGTTTTAAGAATGTATTTCTATCATTAGTTGATCATTTCTGGGGCCGTTAAAGTATTCAGAATGATTTTCCAAAAGGTATAATAATGTTTAAATTGAAATAAGGGAATTTGAAAACATTCCCACTTTCATCCTTATCCCCAGAAAAGAAGACAGAGGCTGAGGCACACATCCTCTCACATAAAGTGTTAGGGGTATTCAACATACTTGCCTTGATTTTCAAACTCAATCATAGGGGGGCATTTGGTTACATACTGTGTACATGCTCACTTCATAAGAATTAATGGTGTTTTTAATTGGAAAATTGCACTGTTCCCCCAATATCTGCTCTCTGTCCCTAGAACATTCAGACTTCTGGAAATAATTTTTGTGATGACAGTGAATTGCAATATGATATATGCCCTCATCCACTGGTCTTCCTCTAATTCCCACTCCTCACCTTACTTCTATACTTGCAGGCTTCTGGCTAAAGGATAAGTCAAATGGCTTTGTGGTATTATGCCTCATTAGGAGGTAATATCATCACATCACTTATTTTAAATTGATGTCAAAATCATCCTCTACAAGAAAAAGAGACATGGTCAGATTTATCTGTGTGCTCTGTAAATAGATGACCAAATTGAGCCTTAAGCAAAATAGCCTTGATTAGCCTGTTACAGGGAAGAGAAACTCAGGACACATGATTTGGAGTCCATAAGGAAAGTGACTTTTCTCAACCTACTGCTCAGGTGAACCCATTTTCATTTGTGATATCAGATATCACCTGAAAATTGTAACGAGAAAGTAAGTAATATGCCAGATACTGTGTTTAGCGTACTACATTGTCTTGTTTAATAATCAAAACCTTATAGTGAAGGTATGATTAGTGTTAACTTACCGGTGAAGAAACTGAGCTTTAGGGAAATTAAGTAACTTGTCCAAGTTTAAAAATTAGGGAGATGAATATTTTTGTCTATCTGCCTCCAAAATTATGTTTCCAATACACTACAGTTTTCATGATTTTATGATGATATGTTTACCTGGTTGCCTTGTAAGTTTTTGCAAAGAAAGCATTAACAAAGAACCTTTAGTTTTAGAGAAATTAGCTCAGGAGTTTTCCAGTAAAAAATATCTCAAAAGTATATAAAGATTCCCATATCTACAGTTTTTTAAGTTATAAAATTAGACTTATTCTAGTCAAAGCAACCAAGTTTTTAAAAAATGCTTCATTTGAGATAATGTATTTCAGCATTTTCTTTGCCTCTTGTCAGGATGGGAAACAATAGTTCTCTTGCTTGATTTAGTATCATTATGTCTGACAACACAGTTAACAAAGCAACTGCTAATATTCCAAAGATTTTCAAGTTCTGTGCATCTAAAAGTCACTAATGAGGTTAGTGAACCAGAAGCTTCACAGCCAAATATCCAAAGGTTAAGACCAAAGGAACTGTGTATCTCTGGAGTTGTTGGATGTAAATCGTGTTGCAAGAATCATCAAGTATTTAATTCCGTCCTTATGCACAACCCAATAAACAAGGTTTACAGCAAACAGGGAAGATGCATTTGTACATTAAAAAGAGTTTAGATTTTGGTTTCCAACTGGAAAGGAAAAAATCAAAACAAGGGGGTTCTTTGTACTAGCATATGTTTGAAAAATCCGTAATTTTTACATTTCGTAGGGAGAATCATTAGTCATAATTACTTATATAATAACAAAGTTTATTTTCTCTGATTACCTTTTCTTTTACATTTTACATTTTGTTTTCTTAATAATAATATATCACTACTATTTCTCTTTGGTAGTTAAACACTGTTTTTGAAATAACAATATTTTATCATGACTGCTTAATTTCAAGAAATTATTTAACCGTTTAATATGAATGATAAAGCTATAGAAGGTTTAAGTCGAAGTGACGTTTTAGATTTCCTGGTTCAACAAACAGCTCTCTTTTACATTTAGGGGAACAGGGAGCCTAAGAAGGAAACTGATAATCCCAATTTGAACACAAATTAGAGATATACAAGAATAAAAATCCAGGTCTCATGATGTCTTTTCACCAAATTATTTTGTTGGAGTAGACATTTTTTTAATTCCAAGAACTGTTGAGAATTCGAGGGGACTATAACAATTATAGTAGTTACCTTCATAAAGCTTAGACAGGTAGTGTTAGATTATGAAAAATGAGAAAACAAGGTAAAGAATTAGAAAGTGACTGGAGGAGGTGCTAAATTATGTAAGGTAATCAGGGGAGGTCTCTGAGATAGTCACGCTTGAGCAGTGACTTGAAAGAAATGAGGGATCAAGCCATGTTAATATGCTATTGAAGAGGTTTCCAGGAACAAAGAATATCAATTGTGTAGGACTTGAGATGGTTTACGCTTGTCATTTTTGGGAAACAGCAAGGAGACCAGTGGCTGCAGTGTGATGAGTATTCATTCATTCACTGCACATTCATCCCATGGATTATTATAGCCAGAGCAGTGAGAGGGGAAATGGGGATCCACAAAGAACTGGATGAAGATGGATCATAATTATGGTACCATTTAATTTTATTAATCATACAGGATTATAAAAGTTGTGGATTCCTACTTGAGTTAGAAAGCATACGTTTTACACGTAAAGCTAGAAGGAGCAAAAGTGGTTGTGATTGAATCACATAACATTCTTTACTTCTCAAAAAATGTATTCCAAGCAATTGTCACTCTAAAATGTAGAAACTTTTCAAGTTATGATGTCAAAGTCTTCTATGGAAAAGAATTAATCTCAAATAATTGTATAGGTCTTAAAAGAGCTTGCACATAGGTTATGTAATTTGATCTCTATAGCCCCATGAGTCTGTAGTACAATAGAGGAAGTTGAGGTTCAATGAGGTTAACTGATTTGCCAAAGGTCGCTTTGACAGTTTGGAAAATTATTAATGGATAATAAACCAGAAATGTAGAGACTCCAAATCGTTTTCCAGAAAATAATTTATTGTGTATTTCTTCATGTGTTGTGGGTAATTCTCTTTTTCTATTCTGTTCATTTTATGTTTTGATATTATTATTATTATTATAGGAAAATACAAATGGTTAGTTTTAAATTATGCAGTTTTATAAGCACTATTTATAAATAAAACATATAACCATGTGCATTATATAATGGACTGCAATAAAAAATGACAAGTAGAATAAATGAGTTGGAGAAAGGATGGAAAATAGTTTTTGTGAATAAATTATTTGATCCAAAAGTGTTATATTTTCATCATGAACAATATTTGTCTGCAACCTATGAATGAATGATTGTTACTGGTATAAAATTTGCATGCATTATATGTTAGCTAATTATATGGGAAAAACTGGATTTTAAAAGAAGGACAGTGATTTTGAGAAGTAATATTTATCATTTTACTTAACCTTCACCACATGCTTTGACTCTTCTACTATGGATTTTTTAGTGACAAATATAACATACATAAATAAGTGCACAAACTGTATAGAACTCAATGAATTTTCATAAAGTGAACACACATGTGTAGCTAGCTACCAGATCAAGAAATACATCATTGCCAGCACCCAAGAGTCCTCCCCTTGCTTCATCTTACTAATTACCCTCCCTGAACAAAGTTATTGCTCTCCTGAGTTCTACAGTAGATTAGTTTTACCTGCTTTTGAGCTTTATGTAATTGAAATATATAGCATGTAGCTGTATTTATTGTTTGGTTTATTTTTTTCCACATAATGTTGGTGAGAATCATCCATATTATTGCTTATAGTTGTAGTTTGTTTATTCTCACTGCTCTATAGTATCTTATTGTCAGAATACATTACATATCCAGTCTACTATTGATGGTCATTTCAGTTGTCTCCATTTTGGGGTTCTTCTGAATAGTGCTACTATGACCATTCTTGTACATGTCTTTTAGGAGATAGATAGTTAGAGATAGATAGATTGATTGATTAATAAATAGATAGCCTGATAGGTTTCATTGGGTATAAATCCAGAAGTAGAATTGTTGAATTATAGGATATACTTATATTTATCAATACTGCCAAACAGCTTTTCAGAGTGGTTTTACCAATTTGTTCTACCATCATTTACATGTGAGAGGTCCAGTTGCTCCACATCCTTTCCAACACTTGGCATTATCTATTATCTCATTTTAGCTATACTTGAATGTAACCCGTGATGGATTTTTCCAGCTTTATTGAGGTAGAGTTGGCAATTAAAAATTGTACAGCTTGATGATTTGATATACATATACACTGTGAAATACTCATCACAATCAAACTAATTAACATATCCATAGTTACATTTTTCTTTCTTTTTTTGTTTTTTTTTTTTTTTTTGTGGTGAGACACTATCTTATGATCCAGGAATCCCACTTAGGAATATATCCAAAAAAATGAAATCAGGATCTTGAAGAAATGTCTGCATTCCAATGTTTATTTCAACATTATTCACAATAGCCAAGATATGGAAACAACCTAAGCACCAGTCAACAGATGATTAAAAAAACGTGATATACATATATCTATATATAGATATATATAATTCAATCTTAAAAAGAAGGAAATCCTGCCATTTGCTACAACATGGCAGGTATTAGACAAAGTGAAATAAATCAGATGCAGAAAGACAAATATGTGGAATTTAGATATTTGGAATCTAAAACAGGCAAACTCATAGAAGCACAGAGTAGAGTGATAGTTACCTGGGGGGAGGGAGAAATGGAGAGATGTTGGTTAAGGGGTACAAAGTTTTAGTTATGCAAGATGAATTAGTTTTGGAGAGCTAATGTACAAGAATGTGACTATAGTTAACAGTATTATATTGTATACTTGAAATTTGCTAGAAGAGCAGATCTTAAATGCCTTCACCAAATTTTTAAATGTGAAAATTATTGCCCCTACTTTATAGATGATAAAACAAAGATATATCAAAATTAAATAGCACATCCAAAATTATGCAGCTAAATAAACAGAATCAATACTGTCACTCAGCTCTATCTTATCACGTAGTCTTTGCTGTTTCCTTAAAATATTTTTATTATTCACTTCAAGAAGAATAAATTGAGTGCTAAATATGCTGGACTTCCTAATAAGCACTGACGAGGAACATGTCTTTGTGAGCAAAAGCTTGCAGTGTATAGGACAGGAGCAAGAAAAACCATCATGACACAAGGCAAAGTGCATTAAATACACTTTGGGAAAAAAAAGTAAATACCATGAGAAGCTAAAGGAGGGAAAATTCACAATAACCTGCAATAGCTGAGAAAAACATTTGCCATTATTTTATTGGATAGAGAATTAGAGAGGACAGTTGAACAAAGTACAGTTTGAGGGTTAAGAGGTGTGAGCATGTCGAGGAATTAGTATGTGATGAAAACACTGTTGGCAGTGATAGTCAACCATGAAGGAAATATAACATTTTATCCATACAGCCATCAAATTCCCTAAATTTCTGTCTCCTTATTCCTCATGATACTTATATCTAAAGGAGAATGCCATTCAAATAGGGGTGGGATGGGCCAAGACTGGCACAGTTAGAGGCTGGCTAAGAAGGAAGTGTCTCATCTTGTGCAGTGGTGGAGCCTGAGACTGATGGGAGAATCCAGAACCTGAGTAGGTTATCAGTGGTCTAAGTGCAGAGAGAAGAACAGGAAGAAATATGGGAGAGGGATCAAGGTAGAGTGTGAAGCTATGAAGTTGGGGATCAGCGAGAAGAATTCTGGAGAGAGTAGATTAAAATCAGATGGATGGGGAGAGATTGAAAAGGGTCCTGAGTGCTGGTCTTGAGCTTAAGTGGTGTTCCATTATTCACTCATCATCTGGAATGAAATGAGTGGGTGATCCAACTTTCCAAGACAAGGCTAGGATGAATAGGCGTTTGGAATGTGAGAAGAATTGGTCATATAATGACTTGTACAATGCTAGACCAACAACAACAAGTTGTGCAAATGCTGCTAAAAATGTGAGTGCTCAAAATTAATTTCAAAACACTATCAAAGGTCATATTCATATTCTGCTGAAATGAAGGTCAGTTTAAGTTGAACAAATTAAAGATTTGGAAAGATTTTAGAGTAATAAATGTGAAAAATAAACCTAGCATTTCACAAACTTACACACATGATGTGCATGTGGGTATGTATCTATTTCATCAACAAACGTTTATTCTATAAGCCTTGCTATGTACCTACATGGAACTGAGCACTCAAGATTATAGATATAAGTAAATACTATTCGTGAGATGCAATACGACTACTAGTTAGTTTTACAAAAGGGAAAAGAACCCTCCTTATACTAGTTATTTACTCTGCTTTCATTATATGTCCTGGATTGAGATAGTCTAGGATTTTGTCACCTTGGCTCAAAGCCTGCCTATCTCCATTACACTTTAGAGTTATTATCATTCTGAACTTAATTTTTATAACCTCAGAACCTCTTCTGAATATATGTGATTGCCCAAGTCTTTGCCAAAGATTTTTAAAATGTATGTGTATATGTTGCTTTAGCTATAGTAGGAACAATCTATGTAGGATAAAGCTTAACTTATGGCATAGGGTCCTGGATGCTGGAGCAGATATAATCATCTATGACAAAAACACAGAATTAAATGTCTAGTTACATGATTGATTGTATTTTTCTTGCTATAAGAAAAAACTTAATAATAATGCATTGGAGTTCTTGTAAAAATTCTATAAGCTTACAACATGCTTTCATATCCAACCTCTTATTTTCCTTAAAATAACTTAATTTGCAGTTGAAAATATGAAATTCAAAGAAGTTTAACCACTTACCTAAAGTTACACAGCTAATATGTATGGATCCAGAAACAAAACCCTGATTTTCCTACTCCAAGTAGAGGACTCTTGATTTCTCATTACACAAATAGAGTGATAATAGCAAGTATATTGTAAATTCTTTGATGCCCAACTTTATATTGAAATTGTGAACATATTGTAAAGGTTGTACTTAGAATGATTGTCCAAGCTGGCTCAGTGTTCTTAAGGTTTTCCTCCCCATTTCTAGGAAGTTGGCTGTGCCCCACAGAAGTGCCTGCACTAAGCTTTTGCCATTTTTTTCCTCCTGAAATGTTTTTCCCTGGCCAGGTATTATCAATTGCCTAATTTCTGAATTCTGACTCTGCATAGTCCCTTTAAAATATTAAATGGGATACTTCACTTGACTTTTTATATCTGATTATCACCTGGATACTATATCTGGGCTCCCCATTCACCAACTCAGAATTTCAAGGCTCAATCCTTACCTAATGCTATTCCTGGCTCACGCCACTGGGACTTCAGTCCCTGCCCAATTTTCTGGACTTTCGCTCTTCTAGGAGCAGACTTTAAACAATTGTGAAACTAAATGGAAACCTAGGAGTTCACTATTTATTAAATAAAAATATTATTTTCATATGTATAAAAGACAGCATAGTAATTATACCTGGTGGGCATGGTTGTGATGATGGCTTGCCTCCAATCAACAGCTTGGTACCAAAAGAAGGCTTGGTTAAGTAGTAAAGAAGCATTGTGTGGCATTGGAAAAAGTACTGAACCAGCAGCCAGGGGCCAGGGTTCTAGCCCAGGGTCTGGATCTGCCTCTAATATACTATGACTCACAAAACAATTATTTAACTATCATGGGCTTCTGTTACTTTGTTAAATAAGGGCAGTAAGCAGCTTTCTACCTACAAATTTTCATATTTCTGTGAGGTATACTTATAAGTAAATAGGTATTACACGTATGATAAGATGTATTTATACACACAATTCCTTGCCCCATATGTTTCTCCCACCTTCTATTATGAAGTCTGAAGTCTTATATGTAGAATTTATTCATTGAACTTTGAAGAGTCCCTTAGCATCTAGAGTTCATTAATATTGAGCTAGGCCTAGAAACAAAAGCTTTGAGATTATTTGGATTAGTTTGTTTTAAAAAATATAACTAATAAAATCTGTGCTAAATTTTTAGCTTTTTCTAGGTCTTTTTAACCTAATCCTAGAAGGAAACCAGAACTTTTAGATTATCTTATAAATTTAATCAGAATCACTTTGATTCCTATACTTGGCAATGGTTAAACTCTGTCCTAATAATATTGAGACAAGGTCATAGGAGAGCCCATTGTTCAGCACACAGGACCATAATTTAGGATTTTTGTGTTGCCAGACAAGGAATATGCAGTAGTTTCATTTTTCCCCTTACTTTCTCTAGTTACTTCATTTATCTGATTTTTCATTTTTTATTGAGAAATAATTCATATACCATAAAATTCATGTTTTTACACTATATGCTTCAATGGTTTTGTTCATATAGTTGTGCAATCTAATCCCAGGACACTTTCGTCTCTCCAAAAAAGCCATCACTTCCCATTTACCCATCTCCTCAGCCCTTGGCAACCACTAATCTATGTTTTGTCTCTGGATTTGCCTATTCTGGATATTTCATATACATTGGATCATGCAACGTGACCTTTTGTATCTGGCTTCTTCCACTCAGCATAATGTTTTTGAGGTTCATCTGTGTTGTCACATGAATCAGTACTCCATCCTTTTTAATAGCTAAATAATATCTCATTGTATGGATATATCACATTTGTTCATCCATTCATTCATTGATAGATGTTTGAATTGTTTCCACATTATGAATAATACTGCTATGAATATTTGTGTACAAGTTCACACGTGGAGATATATTTTCATTTCTCATATGTATGTACCTAGAAGTAGAATTGCTAGGTCATATGGTAACTGTATGTTTAACCTTTTGTGGAATTGCCAAACTATGTCCCACAGCTGCTGCATTATTTACATTTTTACCAGCTAGGTATGAGGATTGTAGTTTCTCTAAACCCTCAGCAACACCTTTTATTGTCCAACTTTTTTGATAAGGCCATCATAGCAGATGTGAAATGGTACCACATAGTCAATTGTTTCTCTGGTTCCTAAGCCACTAAGTTTACTTAAAACTGAGAGTATTCTGTGACATCATATTTTTATTATCAATAAAATTATTATTATTGAAATATTATTATTATTACTATTATTATTATTTTAATGGGTGCAACCACCTTTCCATCTCCCGTCCCATATTTTTTTAGTCTCATTTTTTTGGATCTATAACTTTTGAACCATTTAAAATCAACAGAGTCCTTTCGGCAGTGTCTTTATCCTTGAAGACCTTCATCCGTCCCCACAGATGCATCACCGTAGCTCCCTAGAAGTGAAGCCAGGGGATTAGTCTGCAAGAATCACCTCCAAGGACATGGTTTCAACAGCTTTAGTTCCACATATTCCTCAATAACTTAACCCCAGGTGTAACTGCATTAAATCACTGGGGCCTTTCATTGAAAGTGTTACAAGGAAGAGATTCTTCTAGCACTTAGTGAAGACGGCAATGACTATTGTGAATATGTTTGACATGTAGGATTCTTATTTACTTGTAGCTGACAAGATGCTATCACATTTGTTTTTCTTCTGCTTTTCTTTGAAGGGGAGGAATTTCTTCTTTCCATGAAATACATTTTCTTCATTTGACATGTTAGGATTTGATTTTATTGTATTGATTATAAAATCTCATTGTAAGTCACTGAACAAGACTCAGGCAGAAAAGGTGAACTTGAGAGGCAGTGATTGTGAAGCAATAACTGTGAGTTCTGGCATTGATGCAGTAATTTTGCTGTTGTTGTTTAACTTTGTATTAATCATATAACCTTTTGGTTGTCTCACTTATCAAATGGTGAAGGTGAGGTAGAGGACTTTTAAGGTTCCTTCTTGAACTAAAACTCTCATATGTTTCACTGGAGATCATACAGTATAATAGTAAAATTTTTCTACTACTTTTTCCTGATATTTTTACTTGAAATTTTGATTACTAAGTAAAAAAAAAAAAGTTTCAAAGAAATTAACAGGAAAGTTACTGACGTTAAGCAAAGAGGTAGTATACTAGTGATTTTATGGAACAAGCTTTGAGTATTTCATAGATTTGTGAACATATAGGGTAGTCCCTTCAAAAACGTCTGCTGAGCCTGTGTGTGCTGTGATTGTGTTATATTTTGATTCCCGCGGTTACATTTTATATGCTAAGGGCCACAAAAATGCACAATGGCTATTCTCTTAAATTTTCAAAACATTATACTGAGATCAGAGCTTGGACATGGGCACAGTCTTGAGTGATATTAATCGAAGAAATGATTCAAGCCTGACAGTTGTGTTCTGTAGAGTAAGGTTGTTTAGAAAGGAAATCTCGTTTCTTGATTTTGTATGATAAATCTTTAAACCAAATGCTAATAGAAATTACGTGCAATTATTTCTCAGTTTTTCTTAACAGAGGACCTATATTTCAGGCTCATTGGATTTAAATATTTGCTGATTCATTATTAAATCCTTTCTCTCTTTTGTATCTTCTTTTTTTTTTTTTTTTTTCTGCAGGATGTTTTCACTCCAGAATGCAAATTTAAGGAATCTGTGTTTGAAAACTACTATGTGATCTATTCTTCCACACTGTACCGTCAGCAAGAATCAGGCCGAGCATGGTTTCTGGGACTCAATAAGGAAGGTCAAATTATGAAGGGGAACAGAGTGAAGAAAACCAAGCCCTCATCACATTTTGTACCAAAACCTATTGAAGGTACAAGACAAGCTTCTTTTCTTTAGACCCTGACCTGTGTGTTGATGCCAGTTCCGCTCCTTGACCTTTCACTCAGTAGATTGTTTGTCATGCAACAGATCAGAACAAAGATTCAGAAAACACAATAGTACCTCTTCCTATCAAAAAATAAAATTCCATTAAAAATACTTGACACTTAGAAAACACTGCTTGAATATAGAGGCTAGCAAGTTCTTGAAAGTAGAAAAATAGTGGTAGTGACCATTTGGAATGTAATTTCCTTTTTTATTGAACACAATAATTTAATTTCTCAGGCTACACTCTTGAAAAAACCAATAATACTATTATAATGCTTTAAAGTTTTCACAGGTCTTTTAGAAATATGTTTATATCCTAATTGCTACATCTTTGTGAACAAACCTTATAATATAATGTATTAATTTTTATTTGTATTTTTTAAGGAAAGAAAATAATATTCTATTTACTGTGCTAATAAATATTACAGTTTTAAAATTTTATCCCTCTCAACTGAGCCTGTAACTTCCCCTCCCTTGATCATTTAATATAGTGTTCATTTATTTCAGTTAATCAGTGGAATAAATAATTTTATGCTGAGGAAACCCATTTTTGGCAACTTGTTCCCTAAGCAGGATGAGAATCTCCCATTGAGGTGACCACATTTACTGTATTCAGTCAAGCTTTTTAATACAGGCTAAGAAAGCAGCAGTGGAGTGGACATTTACCAACATAACACTCTTCTCTAAAAGTCACATTATAATCACTTAAGACATTAGTTCAGCTTCCTCGTCCAAAGAAATGAGAAAATTGAGGCAGTGCATTGCTATTCTGTGATTTAGCCAGGCTTACTGTCCCCTAAATATCTATAAGGTATGGTCAAGTCCACCAGTGTAGGGACACAGTGCCTGCTGCAGATTACCTATGACTGTAACAGTCAGCAAACATCTGTTAAATCAATACTATGTTCAAAGCACTGGGGGGAAATGTGACATTCAAAGCTCCTAGTCTTTCTCAAGCCTCCCCTCACACCCTGTGCTTTTAACCACACAAAATAGAACTTTCTTCTGTTCTACATTTTTACTGCTTGTAATACATTTTTACTATTTTGAGCTTTATGTAGGGTTTTTTTTTTGCCCTTCTGTCCTCAAAATTTCCATTCATGTGTCTGGAGAATGCCTGTCAGTCCTTGTAAAGAATTAATTCAAGAGTTAGTACTTCTATGACAGCCTCCCTGACTTTCTTCAAGTAGAATTAAATATTCTGTCACCTTATTATTGTATCTTGTTCTCTCTTCTAGAAATTATCACATTGTATTAAATTCACCTATTTACCACTCTGTCTCTTCTTATCCATAATTAGATCACTTGTTAAATGACAGAATGTTTTATTTTTCTCATATCTCCTTGTATCTTGTACAATACGTGACATATCATAGAGAGATATTCCATAATCATTGTCAACTGAATAAGTGAACAAGCGAATGAACAAATGAAGACATAGGTAAGTATAAAGACAAAGAAGAACTATATTCTCCAGGAAACTTTGTAATATCCTTGGAGATATGAAGTATGTTTACTAATGGCAGTAGTATAATGTAAAAAGTGATAGACTAAATGTTGCCGGAAATGATATTGGGATTTATAGAAAGAGCCAGCACTTCCACCAAAAGGAAGATATTGGAAAGTTGATACTGAAACATACCTTCAGGGCTAGGTCAGGTTCAGAACATTTGAGATGAGAGGTGGGGATTAGGTAGACAAAAACACTCCAGGTGCAGAGTGAGTAAACTATTAAAACTATTGCACCATTTTTTTTTTTTTTAAACATCTTTATTGAAGTATAATTGCCTTACAATGGTGTGTTAGCTTCTGCTTTATAACAAAGTGAATCAGTTATACATATACAATATGTTCCCATTTCTCTTCCCTCTTGCATCTCCCTCCCTCCCACCCTCCCCATCCCACCCCTCTAGGTGGTCACAAAGCACCGAGCGGATCTCCCTGTATTGCACCATTTTTATTTGTGCATTTAAGTTGATTTTTTTGTTGTTGTAATAAAAGTAGTGCATGCTCATTAACAATTTTTGGAAAATTCAGGAGAGTATAAAGGAAAAGTAAAAAATCCTTGTGTTTTGTTTATTCCTTTTATGAATAATGCATTTCATACTAAATCCCTCCCCCCCACCCCCAAAAAGAAGAAACACCTGTAACCTACCCTCCTGATCATGACTTCTGTCTGCATTTTGGCTAATCAAGCTTCTTCTTGGGTCTGTATGATCATGTACACATTTCTAAGAGAAATGTATACAATTACCGTGTTCCGAGTTTGAGAGCTGCCTTAATTCTTCATATTTGCTGCATTTCAGTACAAATGTGGGAAAAGAAAACCAGACATTCCCAGTTGTATATGTTAGAATTAGGTTTGGTTGTGTACAACACAAAACCCATGTTAAGAGCAGCTTAATCATACAAAGTTTTATTGTCTCACCAACCAAATCTAGAAACCCGCTGTCCAGGGCTGGTTCTGCGGCTCTGCAACTGTTAGCGACCTTGGCTATGTCCAGCTTTGAGTGCCACTCTCGTTTTGTTTTTGTTTTTCAAATAGCTCTGCCTTTTTCCCAGTCCTGATGGCGATATCATTTTGAATGTCAGGATTCCCAAAATTAAGCTCCGTCAGTGTGAGGATCTTTAAGTCATGCACAGGTTGCATGATAATAATAACCCACCAGCCCCTTTCCCTTCACCCTCCATCCTGTGTTTAGAACGTAGGCGGTGTTAATAAGGGGTTGCAAGGGCATCTATTCAGACAGATGGATGGACTTGATATTTAAACCCATTACCACGTACATTGCACATCAAACTTTACTTACCCTCCCCTGGAATTTAAGACAACAGTGCAGGCTTCACCATTCCCAGTTTTGTCCTTTCAGAGCATTGTTCACACCACAGATAAGTAACTCCCCCAGATTTAATTGTCTGGGTGGTGACCTCCACCTTTAGCTTCAGATACATGAGTCAAATACACTCTGACAAAAAACAAGAAACAATCTCTGCCTTTTCTCCTCCCTCCTCCTTCAAGGAGTTCATTGCTCAGCTCTTGCAAGTGGTTGGATATTCAGAATCGAGTTCCTTCCCCCTGAAAAGAATGTGTGCTCTTTCCAAGATTTAAGCTTCAAGAACTTAATCCTGGAGTGAGAAATACATTTCCAAAGTGAAATTAGTAAATATCAATTGCGAGCCATTGCTACAGAAATATTAAACTTGGACTAAAGGAACACTTAACCAGTTTCTACCAATTTATTTTCTAGTGGGAAGATAAGACTAACACAACATGCACATATACTCACACACCTTTAGGACAGTTACAGATTACCCTTTCTGTCTGTTAGAACTGTTGCTTTAAGCTAATAGAACCTAATTGAAGTCCCAGCAGTATATAATGTAGATCATTGGTTCCCAAACATCAGTATCAAAACCATCTGGAGTGGTTTTAAAAGCTACCGATTCTCAGATCAAATCTCCAAAGGATTCTGATTTTATCGTCCAAGTTATTTTGATGGCAACCAGGTTTGAGACTCAGTGTTCTAAACTGAATTTGGTGTTTCAACGCTCATTTTGATCCAGTCTGGCCGTAGGCCATTATTTAAATGTATTCAAATTAGTATGATCTATATATTGGACTAAGGCTAATCTAATATAGAGTAAATTGTCACTCTGACACCATGGAATTAAATATATTAAACACATTAATATATTTAATTACCTTTCCTACTGCTATTAGGATGGTTGTACTTTAGTGCTGGGTTAAATTACTATACAGAGTTAGTGGAGATAATACCAGCTATTGTACCACATTGATCACTAAGAAAGAGTAACTTGATAGTAATCAATTAGTCAAGGATAAACAAATGTCTAATTCTTCTAATAAAAATTTTACCAATGATTTGCTAAGTAATTTTGTGAAAATAATTTTTTACTTCAACCTGAGTAATCTCTGGAGATGCAGTTGATTATAAATTCCATCTATTTCACAGGAATAATATGAAGATTGGTGTTGTAAGAAAGTTGGATCTCTCAAATCTGTCAGATCAATGCAAAGAGCCTTTTTCATTTTCCCTTGGAAATTGGACATTGTGTTACTGTGTTATGTACTAGAGAAAGGCTGTGAGGCGTGGTATTGAATAAAGTATTAGAGACAATGAAAATTGAATTTGGAGGGAAAATAATAATCTCTTCAAAACCTATGTACTAAAACACCAAAGAAGTGAATAAATCACCAGTCTTGATTTTGTAAAACTCCTATCAGGAAGATACTAATGGCAAATTATTTTGATGTTTTTATTTCAGTTAACTTGAAAGAGAACTAGACGGTTTGTTTTCCAAAATCCTCTTTTGGACCCAACCATACTAAAAGACAAAAACAGAAAGATGGAGTAAAAACGTACTTTTGATGCTCTTGAATGTTTCTATTACAGAAAAGATAATAGCAGCATCTCTCTCTCCACCTTTTGAGTTTGGGATCTCTGCCAGCCTGTGACACCTTCTTTCCCCAAACCAGTTAACTCATTCAAAGCACCTTTTTCCTGGCTTTGAATTTAGTCTCTAATAAAGCCCTCCTACCTCTCCCTGACATATTCTTCTTCTATATCTATCTCTTGCACACGAATACTGCTTCTGATCTCTTTCTAAATGAAGATATAGATCTTTTCGTTCACAATGTCTCTTAACTCTTTATAGTAAATATTTACGGCATACTGGGTGCATCCTTTTGACAATACATTGCATCTGAACCAGCACATAAGGTTCTGCTACAGTTCCAAAAGGGATTCTACGTGACATTAATTAAGGTGTGAAATTGCTTCCTGTTAATTTCCCACACCCTTCCATGATCTGCTATTAAGACAATTAAATTTCTTTAATGGTCCATTAACTAACAGAGCAATCTAACCTTTCCACTTGGAAATTACAGCAGGCCAAGGAAAATTTGATTAAGTTGGTAGTAATAAAAATATTAGTCATATTTCATTCTTCTCTGATGGAAACTGATGAGCATGAAGTTTCTTTTTTTTGTTTTGTTTTGTTTTATTTTTTTATTTTTATTTTTTTCAATTGACAAGGAAATTTAGTTATTTCTGAGATATACACTTTAAAGTAATAACTAGAATTATGACTTATAACATTATACCAGAACATATAAGATTTTTAGAAATTTCATGTAATGTCTGAAACATTTATATTGACATATGTCGATACAAATAACCCAAAGAAAGTTTAGTATTAGTTATTTTTGTTTGTTTGTTTGTTTTTATACTGCAGGTTCTTATTAGTCATCAGTTTTATACACATCAGTATATGCATGTCAATCCCAATCGCCCAATTCATCACACCACCATCGCCACCCACCGCGGTTTTCCCCCCTTGGTGTCCATACGTTTGTTCTCTACATCTGTGTCTCAGCTAGCATGAAGGTTCTTTATAAAGTGTCATTTATGAGTTTTATTAGAAACTGTAGTTATCTTGCCTCCATTTGGAAAACAGAATCTGTCAGCAACAACTACAATTGCCCTCCACTCAAGTTTTCCAGCTCTCCATTCCAGAGTAATGTTGACACTTAAAGATTTACACCTAGTTCTTCCATAACTATCAGAATTTTCAATTTTTAAATGATTTACAAGAATCCAGCAGTAATATAAAAGTAATCATTAGTAGCAGTTGTACTACTTAACATTTGGATGATTTGTTGATATTTTCAACATTCTTCCTTAACAGCAGTATCATTTGATAGTCACTGACATTTGGAAGGATGCAGATTAAAATTTCCAATTTTAAACATGAGGAAACTGAGTTTAAGAGAGGTTACATAACTCACCCAGGTCCATTCAGCTAGAAAGAAGCAAAACTAAGACAAGAACTGTTACCGTTACCAAATACTGCTAGAACGTCCAGCAAGCTGGTGAATGAGAATGACCATTGGGATTGGAACATACGTTCAATAGTGACTTGACAGGAGTGATTTCAGTGAGGTAGTGGGGACTGAGTCTAATTGGAGTAGATTCAAGTTATAACAGGAGGTAAAGAAAAGAAGAAAGTAATATTAAATGACACTTCTGAGGAGTCCTGTTATAAAAGGGAGGTAGAGAAATGGGGCACAAGGTGGAGAGAAACATTGTGGTTGCATGGTGAGGTTTATTTGTTTAAAACTGTTACAACGTATTTATAGACTGATGGGAGAGAAGTGAAAATTGGTATTATAGGAGAGAGGGTCACTGAATAACACTGACCAGCGGCGATGGGATCAAGGACACACATGTCAAGGGGAGGGCTAGATTTAAATAGAAACAGGAAGAGTTCAAGCATTTTAACAAGCAGGGAGCCAGAACATGTATGAGCAGGTGTGTGAGGCTTGGTAACTTTTGTGGTGGAAATATGAAAACTTTCTCTTCTGCATTTCTTTTCTAAGGGAAATACAAAGCATGGTAGTTTATTGATGAAAAGGAAGGAAGGGAGGGAAGAAAGGAGGGAAGGATAAAGGGAGAAGGAGAAAAAGAGAAGAAAAGACAAGAAGAGAAAAGAAAAGAAGGCAAGCCTATTATCTGAGTCTGAGGAGGGTCTGAGGCGTTTTCAAAGTTTGAGGAGGGAAGAGAAGTATGGAATAGTCACTTGGGAAGAATGAGAGAGGAAATTGGGTATAAAAATGTAGTAGGACTCTACAAAGTGCTGAGCACCCCAGAGGTTTGGGGTCAAGACTTTGACTGAGGCCAAGCAATTAAGTGTCGTTTTTCTCCAAACTCTTTAAACTATTTGACTATAACCTTAGGGCAGGAGCCCTGCAGCTAATCACACATGAATTTGAATGCAGATTTTGCCTGTGTCAGTGCACTACTTTGAACAAACTACCCTTTTTGCTCTTCAGTTTCCTTAACTGTGAAAGAGGTCAATTAAAGTATCCACCTTTTAGGGTCATTTAAAATAAACTTACTGTATATAAAGTGCAGATGTTTAGTAAGTGCTCAGTTAATATTAGCTATGATTAAGAGAACAGTGGCTACTTAGAAGGAGAATACCCCGGGATGGTACCTGAAACCTGGTTTATTATTGTTGTTTGATTTATAAATAACAGCAACCCCTAAGATGTCACTTTTTCATACTTTTAAGAAAGGCATTATTTTCGTTTAAGTTTTCCAAGAGAAATTTGTGATAACTAACATAAAACTGATTGTTGAACAGTAAAAGTTGCAAACAGGGAATCTGAGTTATTATAATGGCAAGGGACGCCTGCCTATTCTGATAACTGCATTTGCAGCAGAGGTACCAGTGAAAGAACATAATAGAAAAATATTAAGTGGAAAGCCTGCCCTGGAAAGACCCATAACTAATCTTACAAAGAGAAGATGGATTTATTTTTAATAAGACTTCAAAGCCCAGTGATAATGTATTTGGTCCTTTTCTTTTCTAATGGCACAATCTTGCATTTAAAAGTAAAGCAAAAAATAAGTGGAGCAAATACCATGTATTATTACAAGGTTGGTAGCTTATGGTCTTGTTATGACCAAGTGTAGCATTTTGTTTGATAATAGGACTGCAGGGCTTTCTACAGAAAAATGGACCACTGCATCTCAGGCAGCTGTGAAAATGACAGCCTTCACTACGCCAAGTCACTAAGTGACTAGGGTCCATCATACGAGTGTGTTCCATTCACATTAAAGGGGTGAACTGGGGATTCCTAGCAGATGCTATGTCTTAAGGTAATACATAACGTTGGCTATGTTATTAGAAATCCGCGCTTATGCTTGTGTCTGCAAATGAGGAAGAATATTCTCTCATGAAATCTCTACCTCATTCTTATTCTGAAAGGTGGGATAAATCCCTCTGCTTCAATATACTATAAATCAAGAAAAGTCAAACATGAATAAAAGGAAACATTCAGAAGAAAAAGAAGAAGAGAAGGAAGAAGAGGAGGAGGGGGGAGGGGGAAGAAGAGGAAGAAATTGAAACATATATAATAGAGGAAAAATAGAAAACTGATTTGAAGAAAGAGATCTAAAGAGCCATACAACAATACTTCCCTTTTCAGAGCATTATCTCCTTTTTACCATTTATCCAAAACTATTATGATACCACATATGTTAGAAGAAGAAGAATATTTATCTCAAAAACATTCTGTGGGCTGAAAAAAAGAGCAAGTATATTTTTTCATACTTTAAAGAGGAAAGAGGGCAAGAAATATGATCAGGACAACCCAGAAGAGCCAAATGAAAGAGATGTAACGTTGTGAATCATGCAAGTATTGCATTATCATTAGGACACTGAACATTCTTGAAATTTGGATATTGGAACTTTGTTGGAAAGATAGTATAAAATTAAATCAGAAAGAAACACAGTTAGAAACCAGTTCCATACCAACAGCTGGCCACTAAATCATGCCCACTGAAAATAAAGCCTGTATCACAAGTGGAGCCCGCAAGGTCCTGAATGAGAAATAGGTAGTTATATCCCAAGTTCCCCTCACTCAATTGGTCTCCAGTTGTTAAATCTGCAGGGCACTGAATCTGAGTTTCTGTGAAACAGGTCTGGGGAGCTGGGAGGACAAGAACGAGAGGGAGTTGGAGTTTTTGTTTGTTTTTTCACTTTATTCTCAATTTGGAAATTACTCCTCATCAAAATAACTAGAATATCAAACTTTGCTCTCATAGCTATAGTGCCCCAGAATGCATAAAACAGAGCACTTGGGAAGAAAATATTCAAGGATTTTTTAAAACTTCTAAAGCATTGACTAAAAACTCTATTTTCTAATGAAATAATAGCTTATAGTAAAAGAAAGTGATAGAAAAGCCCCTTCTTAAGTACCATTTTAGTCCTTTGAACTACTGCAAACCAAGAGACTAGGGTTCTTTGCAATTACTAATAAGGAACTTATTAATGGGAAGAAAAAAACTTAATCTTGTATGGGACAGTAATAATTTGAGAAGCACAGTTTAGGAGCTGTAGAATTTATATAATTGTTGAAGATCAGAACCTCGACAGTTCCCTGGAAATGTTTCTTAAAGGTTTCTCAGAATTGCTTAGTAGTATATGATTGGAAATTAATACCAGAACTCCAAATTCTAGTACTGGTAGCTGTAAAAATATTGCAATTAATTTTTACTGTACAGTATACAGGAGTCTCATATGTGGGATTAGTAATTCTTGATTTATCATTTGTTGTTTGTTTAGTCGTCTTAAGTGCTAAGCTAAATTACGCTTCCCCCAAAACAAAAGGATAACCATTCTCAACATGTTAGTTAGCTTAACAAAGAGAGCCCCACTTTTCGATTGCAGTCAGAGTCATGGTATTTGAAATGTGTTAGATGTTGAGAACAGTCATCCCTCAGTATTTGCAGGGGATTCGTTCCAGGAATCCCTGTGGATACTAAAATCTGCAGATGCTCAAGTCCCTTATATAAAATGGCATAGTATTTGCATATAACCTACACATCCTCCTGTATACTTTAAATCATCTCTAAATTATTTATAATACCTAATACAATGTAAATGCTATGTAAATAGTTGCCAGAGCAGGGCAAATTCAAGTTTTGCTTTTTGGAACTCTCTGGAATTTTTAAATTGAATATTTTCCAATCTGCAGTTGGTTGACTCTGAGGATGTAGAACGCACAGATACAGAAAGCCAACTGTATAGGAGATAAGCAGCTGGTCTCAAACATCATGGCACCCAGCTAGGTTTGTTCCTAAGAAATTAAGACGGTGTTTGCAAGGCATCAGAACAACTCATAAAAGTTTGAAATGCTGCCAACCATTTCTTATGTAATCTATGCAGTAAGATTCAGTTTGATTTTTCTTGACTACCCTGACTGGCTGTATGAATGTCATGTAAACATATTTAGACATTTTTCTAGATAAAGAGATTGAATAAATAGATTTTTCCCTATATACTCATATACTTGATGGACATATTATTAACTGTTCATTCACTAACAGATCAAGGCTGATATGTATCAGGATCATGGCTTAAATCCTCTGGCCTGGATTCAGGAGGTCTGATTCAAGCTGGCCCTGTCACTCTCATCCCTCGCCACCTCTCGGTTTTACCCCATCCTTCCACTGGTCACTGTTTCTCTTATACAACCTGCGCTTCATCCCTTCATTCTTATTTAGTAGCTCATCCATTTCTCTAAATCCTCTGCATCCTTCAAGGCTAAATCAACATCAAAGAACTATTTTATATACTCATTTCCATTAAACTCTGCTATGGCCCTTTCTACCCTGTGATTTGTGTGAATGCCTGTGCTCTCTTTCTTAGCCTTGAGCTCCTTGAGGGCAGGAATCAAGAGAGCATTTCTTGCAGTTGCCGCAGAATCTAGCAGAGCGCCTTGTACAAAGTAATTTGTACCTGTTCATAAAATAAATGAACAAATTAATGCTGAAACAAATTCATCTCTGGATATTAGTCAGCAAAAGAGTAACTGGAATTTGAGGAAAGAAAGGAAAAGACAGTAATAGAATCAAAATGATACAATATTATTAATAGTTAAGCCAAGTTAAAAGGGCCAATAAATGTTTTGTGAACCAGTTCATTCCATCAAAGAAATCTAAGATACTCTGTCTCTCCTAAGTTTGCCTATGGAGGTCAGGTCCAATCAGTTCAGGAAGTTTCCTCAACTCCCCTCCCCATCATATAGTAATTTATAGCTTTGACTCTAATCAAGACACTTCTTTTCCAGAGAACAGCAAACTTCTAAGACAGCGCTGTGTAATAGAAATATAATACAAGCTACATATGTAATTTAAACTTTTCTGGTAATCATATTTAAAAAATAAAAACAAACATATGAAATAAATTGTAATAATGTATTCAACCCAGTATATTCAAACTGTCGTTTCAATATGTAAACAATATGAAGCATTATTACTGAGATATTTAATTTTTGTGTGGTCTTTAAAATTCAGTATTTATTTTGTACTTCTAGCACATCTGAATTAGGACTAGCCACATTTTAAGTGCTCAGTGATCACATATGGCAAAATGGATACTGTATTAGGTAGCACAGTCCTAGGATGTTCTCATCAGATTTTCCTATCCTCTCACCAACCCTGTACCCTCAGTATATCTCAGTTCTCTCTTTCACAGTACAGTCCTAGGACTAATATTGTTGACTATTGGGGAATTTTTGGCTCTTCCCATGAAAATAAGACATCTCTGGCTTTAATAGTCACTTCTTTGTTTACAGCTTACACTCAGGGTGTTTGTTTCTGTGTGTGTGATTTTTTAAAAATTATGTATAATTGTTAATTATGTTGTATAAAATATACACAACATAAAATTTACCATTTTAACCAATTTAGCAGTACATTTCTCAGTCCATCCACATCTCTACAAAGGACCCAGTTTTGTTCCTATTTATGGCTGAGTAATATTCCATTGTATATATGTATCACATCTTCTTTATCCATTCATCTGTTGATGGACATATAGGTTGTTTCTATGTCCTGGCTATTGTAAATAATGCTGCAATGCTGGACCTAGAGTCTGTCATACAGAGTGAAGTAAGTCAGAAAGAGAAAAACAAATATTTATATTAAGACATATATGTGGAATCTAGAAAAATGGTACAGGTGAACCTATTTGCAGGGCAGGAATAGAGATGCAAGCATAGAGAACGTATGTATGGACACATTAGGGGAAGGGGAGAGTGGGATAAATTGGGAGATTAGGTTTGACATTAATACACTACCGTGTGTAAAATAGATAGCTAGTGGGAACCTGCGGTATAGCACAGGGAGCTCAGCTCGGTCCTCTGTGATGACCTAGATGGGTGGGATGGGGGGGGAGGTCCAAGAGGAAGAGGATATATGTATACTTATAGCTGATTCACTTCATTGTACAGCAGAAACTAACACAACATTGTAAAGCAATTATACTCCAATAAAAAAATAAAGAACTGTGATCTAAAAAACAGAAATTCTTGAGAATGTAGACAAAAGGCCAGAGGAGATAGAAAATATCACAGAGTTCAAGACATACAGAAGAAGGAGTGAGAAGATATAATATTTATCTAATTGGAATCCCAAAGGGAGAAACAATTATACTCCAATTAAAAAAAAAAAAAAAGAGTACATTTCAGTGCCATTAAGTACATGCCTGTGTTGTGCAGCCATCACCACCATCCATCCCCAAAACTTTTACATCTTCCCCAACTGAAACGCTGCACCCATTAAGTATTTACTCCCGTCCTCCCTTCCCTCAGTGTCCTGCAACCACCATTCTACTTTCTGTCTCTATTAATTACTACTCTAGGTATCTCACATAAATGGAATCATAAAATATTTTTCCTTTTGTGCCTAGCTTATTTCACAAAGCCTTAGTTCCTCAAGGTTCATCCATGTTTGTGTCAGGACTTTCTTCTTTTTTAAGGTTGAAGAATATTTCATTGTATGTATATAACGCATTTTGTGTATCTGTTCATTTGTTCAACCAACCAAATGTGCCTCCACCTTTTGGCTATTGTAAGTAATGCTGCCTTGAACACGGGTGTACAAATACCTGTTCACGTCCCTGCGTTTATTTCTCTTGGGTGTATATCCAGAGGTGGAATTTCTGGATCATATGGTAATTCTATGCTTGATTTTTTGAGGAACTCACCATATTGTTTTTCACAGTGGCTGTCCATTTTAAATTCCTGCCAGCAATGTACAGTGGTTCCAGTTTCTCCACCTACTTGCCAACACTTGTTATTTAATTATTTATTTTTATAATAGGCATCCCGGATTTGTTTTCATTACCATTTTTGGATGACATTAGTAATATTTGGTAGAGGTGAAGCCAACTTGGATCTACATTAATATACAGAAATAACTTAAACGTTGGTATACGACAGTCATCTATACCGTTTATTTGATGAATTGTTTTTCTGCTTTTATTAAAACTTTTGACTAGGACCTCGAAATCCTATACTCCCATCTGGCTCTGCTACTACTCACCATCTGACTTAAAGGAAGTTGCTTAGTTTCTTTTATGTTTAAAAAACGGGGATAAGAATTTCTCACCTACTTTATTCACCTGGTTATTGTAATTATCAAATGAGTTGGTCAGTTTACAATGGCTTTGAATTTCCATTTGGGGAGGTTTGGGCACTCCCCAGCAGCATCCAGGAAAATCTTCACAATCAAATGCCAGCGCGGGTTCTATGCTACAATCTAGTCTCTCTGGGATCATTCAGTGCCTGGGAAGAAGTCCAAGTCCCAGTTAGGGTTAAATGTAAAATTCTGTCTGTTGGTACAATTCATTAAAAGACAATTTGCCTATAAAAAATAAATAAATAAAATGGCTTTGAAAATTCTGAAATAGATTTATTGACGGGATTAAAGGTTTATTTAAGAGGTTATGATTGTGGTTATTGTGTACATCACAGTGATTTGGGTTTACGTTTTGAGCTTATAATGCACTTCATAGAACACTTATGCCTTCTTGTTTTCTTCTTGTATTTTGTGTCATCATTTTATTATGTACCATTCAGACAGAATAGCACAGTTATGGAGTGTTAATACAACTATCAAAGGAGGTTACACTCCTGAAGAGAAGTGTTTTGTCCTTTCTTTCTTTGCTTTCTAATTGGATCATGGTCTCTTAATTACATTTTAATTCTGAAACTTGATTTTCATACCCCTTGATTTGTCAGCTTCTTAAGTTAGGTAGTATTACTGGCATCTGAGAGTCTGTAAATAACAATGAAAATTAAAGCCCAAGAAATTAAATTGAATCTATTGGTTTAATTACTCTTAATTTTCCAGCTACGATATATAATAAGATATATTTTTCAAAACCTGGAATTTTATTACTCCATTTAATGGAAATATTGGAAAATTAGTGATTGAGTTGTCCTAGAAGAAGAGCAAGTTGCACATTTTGCTATGACACTAGTGAGTTTTGTTCTTTTTGAAATACTGAAAAATTTTAGATGCCAGTTTGGAAAACTCTACAGGGACTTGATACTAGGATGGTCAGCAGGGTTAAGTTATTAGAAAAGCTATCTACAATGATAATTATAATGGCAACATTTTGTGTTGTCATAGCTTAAGTATTTTATGTGTAAGTGAGAAATAGCCCAAAAAAAAGATAAAAGTTAAAAACAAATGTCTTGAGTAGACTCTATGATACAAGGAAACAAAAAAGAAATTGCAACTGTAAGAAATTCAGATACAAAAACTATAAACTATATTATTTAATGGAAATTAAAGAGTAATATTCTTCAAGTGCCTGTAAGTTGAAGTTTAAGAAATTCGCGTGTCAAAATCTATTGTGTGTATTTTTAAATATTTTTTTTCATTCTTTGAGACTGATTTAGCAGTCGGTAGTCAGGTCTGGGGATTTTCACAGCTGATTAGATGACAGAGTAGGGAAAAACTGCTTTATGGCATCATATGAATAACTTTCCAACTGAATCACTTCATTACTTCTGAGTTCCCCTGTGCACTAACCAGTTATAAATACATGGCTATATTTTGCACATATAAACATATTTTTTAATTTGGGGGATTTTAATACTTGTGTATAACAGAAATATAGGTAACAGACATTAGGCATGAGGAATTTCAAGATTTCAATAGAATCTTAAGGATCTTCTGTCTTTTGTAAAAGAAAGGTAGAAGCTTGAATTACCTACTGGCACCATCTGAAAATTACAGGATCAATTCTTTCTAGTTTCCTCTGTATACTTTGCTAGTGAGGCCACAGGCAGTTAGTCCTTTGAGGATATTGGAGGGACCATTCAGTGCAATAACTGAAATATTTTAAAATCTCATTTAAAAATATATATGTATAATAATTGTGCACAATGTACTTAACAAACATGCTTTATATATATATTTTGTACTGGCCACAGTGTGGTTAAGGTTTTGCCAGCATCAGCATCACCTGGGCACTTATTAAAAATGCAGAATCTCAAGCCCACTATAGACCTTCTGAATCAGAGTCTTCATTTTAACAATACCCCTAGGTGATTGAGATACACATGGACATTTAAGAAGCCCTACTACTGAGATGTTGGAAGAGACCTATCTCTTCATCACTGAACTAGTCTGAGGAGAAGCTTACTTGTATCTTAACTCTCTTAATCTAGTTCTGGATTTAAAATATACCTTCAACCACAACAATTTATCAGTATGTTCTCTGAAATCGTTTATTCAAAATGTTCATGAAGAGATCAGCTCATTCATTCTTCTTATACATCTTTGGATGCTTACTGTGTGTCCATTAGGCAGAGCTAGAAAGTGGCTAAGGATGTAGACCAGGCAGTGTGGCTCCCAGATTGGTGCTCTTAACCACCATGCGACATCTATTTACTCATGGCCATGCTCGGGTCTCCAGTTCCAGGGCAAAGCCCATCGGCGGAAGCAATTTGATTGGAAATAACATTCAGATTACCAAGGTATTGTAGTGATTGTTCAATAGATGGGAGTACGCAACTGTTTGTTCCTAAGTCAAGGATAAAAATACCTCCTGCTATTTAAGTAAATATTTCATATGCTCATATACAGTCACATTTGTCTCACAACAGTAAAATGAATCTGTTTTAATGGACTCAATACGCTAATAGATCCTATCTTATCTTTGTGAATTGAAAAACATTTTTCTTTCTATGCAATAATCTAGCAAGAGATTTTTCTCTTGCTAGAGATAATTCACAGATGACTGAGCTTTAGAGCCAGACAAAACAATAGAGATAAAAGGAAGTGTTTATATAGATGTGAACTGAAATCTCACGGTTGCATAATCACATTTCCTATTGATGAATAACTATCGATGAATACCCTGAAAGTTGGCAATAAATATTTCAATTTGATAAAACAATGTCATATTTCTCGCAGTAGGGTAAAGATTAGGATCATGTAAATAAGAATTTTTTCCCTACCTGAACAAGATTGCAGGCTAAAGGCTAAAAAATAAAATATCTCTTTTTACCCTTTAAATGTTATACTCCCAATGTCTCCTCTAACTCTAGATGAAAATCCTATTATATAGGTTAGTAGACAGTAAAAACTTAAGCCTTATCTATACAGGAACAGAAACTACACATGTGTCTGCCGTTCGGGAAGACTTAAAAGGTTGTGACTGATAGAACTAGAAGAGAATTATGTGTATCCATTAAATGTTTTAAGTTAAAACTCGTTTTCACAATAGGAGGAAGAGCTAGTGATGAGAGTGAACAATATTATAAAGTCAAAATTGAGCTGTTTATTGAGGCCAAATTTATGTCCACTATTGTAACGAGTAATTAATGTGATTTTTGCCTTCCAGTGTGTATGTACAGAGAGCCATCGCTACATGAGATTGGAGAAAAACAGGGGCGTTCGAGGAAAAGTTCCGGAACACCAACCATGAATGGAGGCAAAGTTGTGAATCAAGATTCAACATAGCTGAGAACTCTCCCCTTCATCCCTCTCTCATCCCTTCCTTTTCTCCTCTTACCCTTTACCCATTTCCTTCCAATAAGTCCACCCAAGGAGAGGAAAATAAAATGGCAACCCAAGACCCAGTGGCTAAGATTCTGCACTCAAAATCTTCCTTTGTGTAGGATAAGAAAATCGAACCAAAGCTTGTCTGTTGCAATGTGGTAGAAAAATGCACATGCACAAAGATTAGCACACCTAAAGCAGAGGAAAAAATAAATCAAGACTCCACAAGCATTAAAATAAACTGTGTTGTTATTAATAGAGGGCTAATTGTAATGAAGACATAACTATCATAAAGATGAAATAAAATTATTACCTTAAAGAAAAGGGTTTTGGAAAATTGAACTTACAAATCAATGTAATACCCTAAATACCTTAAACTCTGGATAATTCTCTGGTGTGTGTTTTGTTTTGAATTTGTATTTTCTTTGGACATCTGGAATTGACACATTATTACATCCTGTTTCCAGGATTTTTTTTTTTACCATGATATTGAACATGTATGAATTATAGATTCTTCTATTGCCTATAAGGTATATAGCCAGAAATCATTTAACATCAAGAAAAGTTTAAAATTTTATTCTTGGAATCGATATTTAAGATTGTTTCATGCAAAGGTTAGCCTTATGTTGAATTTAATGCTATTAGCTGATTTCATTCCTTCCTAAAAAGAGTTTCAGATTCTACTAGGACAATATCATATTTTTTTCAAAGTTATTAATTCAGGGGCTCATTTTTTTTCTTTAGCCATTTAGAAAAAATCTCATGTTTTAAGGCTGATGCAACTTTTAGGAATTCTTTGTCATTGCCATGCACAGGCAGTGATAAATAAGTTATGTGCTCATTCCATTTTGGTCTGAATTTTTACTTTGTGGACACCTTTGAGGGTATAGGTGCATGTCTAGCTGTCTTAGAGAGTTTTATACCATCTCTTGCAGCAGGAAAGAAGGAAGAGGGGTTTTACATAAGGAAATAAATCCTAAGAAATTGATGAAAGCAAATTGTATTTGTCTTTGTACCTTACCAGAGTTTTCTGTATGTAGCATTTTCCAAACTTCACCAAGGAATTGGGAGGCATGGCTGTGAAATTCCTAACTTACTATCTTATGAAGCCAATGAATCGTTTGTTACTATATATCCTCATTTATAAATCTAGTTGAAAATCAGTCTGTCTCCTAGAACATAGAAGGAAACTTGTAATGCGCTGAATTTTCAAGGGACATAGAGAAATAATACGGAATTAACAGCCATGGCTCCAACAGACAGGGTTGTGTGAGCAGCTTAAAGTAGTCCCCCCCCCCAAAAAAAAAAACACCTCGGTGTAAGACTAGGCAAATACATATTTAGGAATACTAAAGTGTTAGAAAAATGTTAAGGAAGAATTGAACGTTATACAATTGCCTTGGAAAAAAATAGATCTACTTAGTCCTACAAATCAGGAATGGTGTAGAGACATCCAAATCAAAACAAAACTAAAGAGAATGTTAAAAAATATATGCAGATTTATGGATATTATCAATGAGAAGACTTAGCATGTTACTTCTCCTGTAGCTCTACCGTCCAGCATGTATTGTTCCAAATACTCCCTAAAATATATCCACTTTGCAGAAACTCTAGGCCCTCACTTCAATGACCTTGCTGTTGGTTGCTGTATTCTTTCAAAGTCACTGTGGTTTCCCTCACTCTACACAATCATTATTCTTCAATAGTGGCCCGTGTCCTTCACCAAGTATTCTATTTCTGTTATCAGGAGGTTAGCAGGAAATGAAATGGAGGAATTTGTCTAACTGGTTGCAAAGAATAAAAGTTATGCATCTAGGCAAGGATTTTGAACACACATTTGCAAGAGATATTTGTTTAACCAAAATACTTGGAAAGTAACAAATATAGACATTTAAATTAAAGGAAAAAAGGAATGTTACTCTTCTAGGGAAAGAATGCCCTTGTCAAAAGAAATACAAATCTGGTTGTATTTCTCCTTGTCACTCTTGATTCAACTTGATTATAAACGCACCTGTCACTTCCAGGACCAAACAAATCCCAAGCACAAAGCCTTATTTTCTTTGAAAAAATAAAAAAGAGGCTTCTACAAAATGGGTCACAGGCTCATTTAGCATAAAATGATTTGTGCTTTTCGGTCAGATACACATACACCCATAAACATAGGCATCACAAGCTCACAAGTAACACAATTGACAGTTTCTCAAAATGTTATCAATTACACTGATGATTTCATGACAGAATATATCTTATCTAGTTAAATATTATGGAAAATATGGTAGAGAAATGAATTTCCAACAAAATTCTTCCCTTTTTTTTTCAATGGCTGTTCATTCTTTAGCATCTAGACTCCTATCTGTCTCCTTCGTGATAACACTGAAGAAATAGTTCTAGCTACCCAATTGGTATATTGTTTTTCTCCATATCATTTAAGCAAATGTTCACCACAATAAAATGTTTTGGAAACTCACTGTCAGGGAATAAATTGGAAACCTCGTATTTTTTTTACACATTAACCTGACAAAAACTATGGTTTAGAGCACAAGGTGAACATTTGCCTAACTGCTGCTTACTTTTTAAGTACATAAAACCTTTCATAGAAAAAGTCAGTATTCACTGTCTAGGTTTTTAAAATATTACCAAATATACACATATAATTATCCTATTTCCTCCAAAAATATGAGCCAGTTTAAATAGTTTGTTTTTCAGGCTTTTTTCAGTTTTACTCCAAGTAAAATAATTCTTAACTTTGATTTTCATCATTCCAAATTCTGGGTCTCAATTCACCCATCACTTATTCTCCTATAAGTAAAATAAACCTGTTTTTCTTAAATGCATTGGGAGAGTCTCAGGAAAATTATGACTTTTAGTAAAGCTTTGTAATTGGCTATGTAAATATAAGGTAAAATGTGTTTATTCTAAGAGTCCTTATTTTAACATGTTTCAAAATCAGTGGGCTTAAGAATGAAAACAAAACTGAGAATCTCACAAAATAATTTTCTGGTCAATATACCTTACTCGATGTTTAAGCTAGAAGTCAGAGGTATAGAAACAAAATGGTGCTGAAGTTCCATTTGCTAATTCAGAGATTTTGTGCTTCAGGAAACTGGAGGACAGCAAGCCAACCTATTCTTGATCACAGTGATAGTTTGGGTTTTGAATTTTACATATGAATTTCATAGCACATTTTTAGTCATTATGGATCAGCACAATAAAAAGACATCAGTTTGTTGCAAATGATGATGCCTTATGGGCCTCATTCTAATCCGGATAGCTTTGAAAAGAATTGTTCTGTTTAAGAAAATGACAGTGCCATTAATAGGTATTGTATATAGGTTGGTGGTCCCGTGGTGCCACTAGTAAGACATGAGGGTATTAAGACAAAAGTAAAGTATGAAGACTGTCTTTTTGTGTACTGAAAAGTTTGAAGGTCCTAATTTGGGACCACTAATTCCCTGGCGGAGAAGCATGACTACATCAACAGTAATTGTTTTAAAACATGGACCCAGAAATAGCAAATCTACTATTGCGCCTTTATGGCTTTGTCTATAAGGCTGTGCTCTGAGAAGGTTTTCCATGATGTTGCTCAACTTCATCTGCACCAGGTGAAACACATTCAAGCGTACAAATCCCCTGCTCATTTTAATATCATAAAAGGCTGAGATTATTTCTCTGTCATAAAATTGTAAATAGCATTTTTTTAAATCAGAGTCACATTTAAAACTGGATTGTTCTACAAATAAATATGTGTATATATACATATGCTTCTGAAATAGGATATATTATATAGGGTTTTTATTTGATTTATGGTCTTTAGTCCTAGGTAATCAAAGATTAAGAGATTTGAAGGCAAAACTTTATATATAAATGTATATTTCTAATGATAGTATAAATTGCCACTTTATAATAAAAAAAGAAACAGGTGGGAACAATAATCAAAACACATGCTCCTTCAGAATGCCAGCGATTCTGAATCCCCTCTTTGATGCAGAGGTGGCTATTTTTTATTTCTAAAAAGGTATGTTAAAGAGCTGTACTTCCTGATACAGATTCCCTGATAAGTCATGTCAGATTGAAAATTTATAGTTGAGGGCAAGAAAAAAAATGCTAAATGCAGATATTTTTCAGGATTTTTTTCTGGAACCCAAGTTAAAAATTCAATATTTAAAATCTAAATTAAGTGAAAATAGCTAATGTTCAGGGATGATATACTGAGCTTCAGTAACAAACAGAAGCAAAAATATATTTAACACTATGATAATAACATTAAAATAATGTCATAGTAGAAATTGCATCATTAGATGTTTTATTAGTTGGACAGAATTAGTTGATGTTTCTTTGTCTTTGCTCCAAACACAACCTAAAGACAGTGGCATTAATTTTACTTTTGTTCAAAAGTCCAAAATACACTCCCATGAATAGAACTGGTTTTAGCTCCATTACAAGGTTAAATGTTACAATCTTAAGAAATTATTGAGACCGAATTGTTTAATAAACGCATTGTGTGAGAAACTGAACAAATTAATGTTTTGTTTTTACATTAAAGCACAGATTATTCAAATCACTGTTTTTTTGAGATCAGATTTGTAAAATGTTTATACATCACAAACTTCCTAAGGCAAAAAGCGATTAAAATCTTGAGATGCTCATGCATGCAGAGAAAATACTTGAACTTATTTTTTAACATTAAATTTCTTTGGGAGTCTCTTTCCTTTTTAAAATGTATTTAACCTATAATGTGCCAATGAAAAAGTGCTGTGTCTCATAAAAAGAAGATCAAAACCGGATTTATGGATGGGGAATGAGTCAAAATTTTTATTGAACTCTGAGGTCAAAAGTAAAAATTACTTCCTAATTATGAAGCTACTTGTGGTAAACCTAATAACTTGCTTTTTGAGAATTAAGAACTAGAGGACATTCATTTGTTCATAATTTACTAACTAGTCACTTCCTTGAGTTTAAGGATCATAAACTAAATTATGGTCTCGAAAAAATCCAAGAAGGCTAGACACATAAATATCGTAATATCCAAAGGTAAGTGCTACCATAGGTATGTTACTGAGATTTAATATACAGCTGATGATGCAACAATCAATCCTAGATGAAAGACAGGGATTGAAAAGCAGATAGATCTTTACTGAGTAATGAAAAGACAACAAAGGGCCCCTCCAGTAGAGGAAATAATTTGAAGAAAAGTTGTAGAGACACGAAAAATACTATTGATACTTACCTGGGAAATACTTGTGAATGAAACAAGGAATGAGTGTTCAGAGGAGGAGGTGGGGGAAAAAAACTGAGTTGAGATTAATAAAAAGTAAACGTTATTCAAAGTTTTGTCACGGCACTGCTTGGATGGGTTTGAGCCTCTGTATCTGTTAGGATGCTTCTGTTTGCTCATATCAGAGTCCCCCAAACCAAACCAGCCCTTCATCTAGAAGTTCCCAGGAACATCACCATGGAGACTTAATTTGTCTGTAGTTCTCTCAGCTCTACCCACTCCATGTTTAATAACTTCCCTCTTGGAGTTCGGAATTCTTTTACAAGTTGCAAAATGTCACATATTTATATCATCTAGTCTCTCTTACAACTCCCCAGAAAACATCTCCTCAAATCTCCTTGGCCCAGTTTGGGTCAGGTGTCCATACAACGAACCACTGTGGCCAGGAATTTGAGATGTGTTGACTGGTTTAAATCAACCAGGGCCTTTTCTTAGACTTCTAGGCTGGATGTGCTTCCCCAAAGATACAGGTCTGCATAGATGAGAAGTGACTATATGAGTGAAATTCAGAGTCTATTTAGCAAGAGGAAATGGAAATGCATGCTGAGCAGCAAAAAATGCCAACTTTCCATTATCTGTTAATGAATGTATTTCCTATCACAGCTCATTGGATATTCTAAAAACTGGCAGAGAAATGCAAATACTGATAAATTAAAGCTATAGCCAGAAACCATGGAGGACAGACAAAAGCACTGAAGCTTCAATTCCCGAAGCATTATTAGATGTCTGCTATGCAAAAGGCACTGTGTGGGTCACTGAGGAAGCTATAAAGAGCTGCAATTTTAAAGAAAAGTGGTGCACTGGATAATAACTCAATACACCTGGTATGTCCAATGCTTTTAAATGACTGTCAGAGGACTGGAAAAAGCAGCTTGGCTATTCTAAACCAGAGGTCTATGTCATATCTACTTTTTGGTACCTAGGATTAGGCCATTACAAAATTCATCTCAAAATAGCTTTCAATAGTCAGTCCAGGTCCTAAATTCAGGGCTATTTGGTACTTCAGAATCACCTGGGATAGCCATACATAGCATTCTTGAATTTTCGCTACAGATGATAGTGTATGTTTGAACACTTTGAATGATGGTTAAATATATTAATCTCTCAAGCAGCCTATTCCATTTGGGAGCAGTACTGGTGGTGTAAAGTTCTTTCTTATATGAAGTAACTTGTTCTGTAGCATCTACCATTGTTTTAAATTTCACTCTCCAGGGCTATTCAATGTCAATTTAATCCTCCACCTACAAGAAAGCCCTACAGATATTTGAAGATCATTGTATTTCTTTATCATTCTTCAAGTATTTTCTACTCATGTGCAAAATTTTCAGAGATTTAAAATATTTTGTTTCTGTACCATTCTGTTTTATTCAGAACAAATTTTATTAATTTGTAATGCATAATCCAACATGGTATTCCTAATATAATCTAACTGGTCAAGACATTCCCTCATTCTTGATATTGCAACAATAGTACATTAAGATTGTATTCGTTTTTTGATGACCTCATCCAAAAAATGTTAACATTCCAGTTCATTTCTATCAAAACACCTAAATATTTTTTTCACCTTTTCATCTTTATGACTTAAATTGAGATGGAGGTTTGTTAATAGACTAAGAATAATTCTAATCTGGTCAAGTCTTTGAGAAGCATAAACTCCAAATATACAAGCTCGGCATTGTCCAGATATACTACAAAATTTCCATTCAATGATTAAGCATGGATCCTCTACTTAATTTTGTGTGATTATACCTAACTTTGTGTGATCAGGTCAGTCAGTTTTCAGGAATTAACCACTTCACCTTCTCACCTCACCTGGGGCAAGGTTTTAGAGCTGATCATTCAGATGGAAAATCTTATCTTGGGAAATATGTGCTATTATAGAAGATACATGGTTTGGTTCTATTTTAAATTCTCTCTCCTCTTTTTAGTCTCCATTAATTTCATTATCAATCTCTCCAATAATTACATTAATTAGACTTACCAGAATCAGTTTCTCATTGATCTCATTATGTTATTCTGAAAGTTTAAATCTTTACTTATTTGTTTCAATAATAATTTCCAGATCTCTTCGAATTTCTATTTAAAGTTTTCTTCTCTAAGTCAACTTGCAGCGTTCTGGTGCACACTCTAAAAACTTTCTAAGCTGATAAATCTCTGAAGCTTTAAGAACCTAAGAGGGCTTTTTGTTTGCCTTTGCCTAGGAAGGACAATTGGGTGTGCATCAAATCTTTGGTTTATCTTCTTCTGTAAAATTCTCCTGATTTTCCATCAACATCCAGCTTTGTTTTTTGCAGAGGAGATAATATACTCTATTTGAAAGTAACATGAATTCTCTGAGCATGAGCTTTCACAATTATTTTTCTTGGGAATTTAAAATATTATTGGTATTGTTATTTTTCTAACACTTTTTGACAAGCTTATCTAGAAGATAATATATCTTAATCACTATGCTATGTCTCTTACAATTATACTCACGTATTATCCTTGCCATTCCATTGCAATTTGTTGTCCTCAAAAATATGTCCCTGACCCAGAGAAGCACACAGAGACATACACAAGAACACAGTAAGAGGAGGTCTTTAATGTATGAATTACACGTCAGCCAGTCGATGCTTTGGCTTGTCTCTATCAACCACATTTTTATCCCTTGCATCATCATTTTCCTCCTTCTATCCATTTCCAGATTATCTTACCACTTGGATGACTGCCTTAGCTCTGAACTAGTTTACTTTTTTTAAAAATTAAATAACTGATATAACCCCCTAGGACAGTATTTGCCACATAGTAAGTCTTTAATCAATTTATTATTATTATTATTATTATTATTATTATTATTATTATTATTATTAGCTACATGGCATGCAGGATCTTAGTTCCCTACCAAGGATCGAACCCGTGCCCCCTGCAGTGGAAGCGTGGAGTCTTAACCACTGGATGACCAGGGAGGTCCCATAGTTTACATTTTTTTCACTAAGTTTTTGAGTACTTATTTTTTTTGGTCAGGTAACCCTGGAATGCACTATCGCAGATTCTGCTGGCTCAGCATATCTGGTTAAATAGGAGAACGGCCAACACAATACCCTTGTTTAATGGTCTTCCTGAGGTACAACCCACTCACTATTATCAGATAGCCTGCACTGGCACATCTCAGCATACATGCAAACTAAGCGTGAAATTATGGACTAGAATGATCTTGACCTGCTTGACTAACCTGCTCTCGAACTTAAAGGCTTGAACTATTTCTGACCTGGCTGGAAAAGAAAAAGACTGTTGTCTGTTAGAATACAGACAATGCAATTGTCTGCGGACTTGCAGGTGGCTATACACTTCTCTGATGCACAATATGTAGTTATCCGGAACTTGGTTCTACAAGCAGGAAATCCAGTGGTTAGTTCTATCCTCTTCCTGCCTCCCCAACCATTGTCTCTACAACTAGACCTAAGTTCTGGTCAAATGTGTGTATCTGGCTTCCAGGTGAAGGAGTCCAACAATTAAATCATCAATCAGACCATAGAAAGTGATTTAACTTTCAGGACTTTTCCATTTATTTAAAGGAATGAAGGGACCTATTCAGTTTTTATTGTAAGACCTCTTCAGTGGTTCTTTAATCCTGGTTGCATATTAGAATTATCTAGGCTCACCACCCCTCAAAATCCAATTGCAATTGGTTTGGTGAGAAGACAGGTGATTCTCATCTGTAGGGGTTGCGAACCACTCTACTCAATAAACTCCTAAACAAAAATAACTAATACTTATTAAGTGCCTATTCAAGGCTGGATGAATCTGGATTTCTAGACAACTTGTAAGTTGTAAATATCTATGAGGGTTATGAGCAGAGGACGTCCTTTCTGATGAGGCTTAGACAATTTGAAATGCAGATGCTACTAGATGCCAAGCCACTGCTATGTCCCTGCCATATTCTGGCTCTGCCTAATCTCCCGGAGATAGGGTTGTGATATATTTAGAGATTTCTTGATAAGGAACTTGGCCTTATATTAAATACTTGTCTATATATCTGGAGTTGATTCAAAGACAATTAGTTCTGTCTGAGTCCAGAGAGATGCTTGTTTAAACAGCCCCATTTAATGGGTGTTCACTTTCTACACAAGATACTTCGATCTAGGTGAGGTCAGTAAGTGTGGCTGCTGTCTTGAAATAGTAGCCCCAAGGACGTCAAGGACATCCATAAAATATCTGGACCTTTATAGAAAATTGGCTTTACTTGCCTCTCCAATGCCATTTTATTTACGGCAAACATCTTAAGACAGGCTTCGCCATTACTTGGAAAGAAGTTCACTTTTCTCTGAGAGTGCAGTCCTAGCTATGAGATATCTCTTAGTGTTCTACTCTGTCTTCTCTGGATCAGACCATCAATTCCCAGGACAGAATTAAGTTATAATAGCTTTTTCCATGCTTTCACTCAGAGCACTCCATCCCCTGAAAAAAAAAATTGTCACCCCTGATATTTTGTTCTCTGCCCAGCACTACACTCTAGAAACCAAGTAAGAGGTAACATGTGACTCTTCCTATACTACATGTACACTGACTGACCCTGACACAAGAAAAAGAGTTCTCTGTATCTGTTCCAGAAAGCTAAGTAATTCAGTGGTGTTTGTTTCTGTGTGTTACTATGTTGCCCATCTACCCTGCATTTCACTTGTCCTTGCCCTTATCTTTTCCATCAGAAACACAGCTTGTCTGATTCCTCCATCTCTTGTTTTTCTTTCTCAAGATTGCTTTGGCTATTTGGGGTCTTTTCAAAATATACTACAAAGCTACAGTAATCAAGACAGTATGGTACTGGCACAAAAACAGAAATATAGATCAATGGTACAGGATAGAAAGCCCAGAGATAGACCCACACACCTATGGTCACTTAATTTATGACAAAGGAGACAAGAACACACAATAGAGGAAAGACAGCCTTTTCAATAAATGGTGCTGGGAAAACTGGACAGCTACATGTAAAAGAATGAAATTAGAACACTCCCTAACACCATACACAAAAATAAACTCCAGATGGATTAAAGACCTAAATGTAAGACCAGACACTATAAAACTCTTAGAGGAAAACATAGGAAGAACACTCTTTGACATAAATCACAGCAAGATCTTTTTTGACCCACCTCCTAGAGTAATGGAAATAAAAACAAAAATAAACAAAACATAAAAGCTTTTGCACAGCAAAGGAAACTATAAACAAGGCAAAAAGACAACCCTCAGAATGGGAGAAAATATTTGCAAACAAAGCAACGGACAAAGGATTAATCTCCAAAATATACAAACAGCTCATGGAGCTCAATATCAAAAAAACAAAAAACCCAACCAAAAAATGGGCAGAAGACATAAATAGACATCTCTTCAAGGAGGACATACAGATGGCCAAGGGGCACATGAAAGGATGTTCAACATTACTAATTATTAGAGAAATGTAAATTAAAACTACAGTGAGGTATCACTTCACACTGGTCAGAATGGCTATCATCAAAAAATCTATAAATAATAAATGCTAGAGAGGTAGTGGAGAAAAGGGAACCCTCTTGAACTTTTGGTGGAAATGTAAATTGATACATCCACTGTGGAGAACAATATGGATGTTCCTTAAAAAACTAAAAGTAGAACTACCATATGGCCCAGCAATCCCACTACTGGGCATATACCCTGAGAAAACCATAATTCAAAAAGAGTCATGTACCACAATGTTCATTGCAGCTCTATTTACAATAGCCAGGACGTGGAAGCAACTTAACTGTCCATCAACAGAGGAATGGATAAAGAAGATGTGGTACATATAAACAATGGAATATTACTCAGCCATAAAAAAGAACAAAAATAATGCCATTTGCAGCAACATGGATGGAATTAGAGATTGTCATACTGAGTGAAGTAAGTCAGACAGAGAAATACAAATATCATATGATATCACTTATATGTAGAATCTAAAAAAAAGGTACAAAAGAACTTATTTACAAAACAGAAGTAGAGTCATGGATGTAGAAAACAAACTTATGGTTACCAGGGGATAAGGGGGGGAGGGATAAACTGGGAGATTGGGACTGACATCCTAAATGCCCACTGACAGATGAATGGATAAAAAAGATGTAATACATATATACAATGGAATATTACTCAGCCATATAAAGGAACAAAATTGGATCATTTATAGAGATGTAGATGGACCTAGAGTCTGTCATACAGAGTGAAGTAAGTCAGAAAGAGAAAAACAAATACCGTATATTAACGCATATATGTGAAATCTAGAAAAATTGTACAGATGAACCTATTTCTAGAGCAGGAATAGAGACGCAGACATAGAAAATGGACATGTCGACACAGGGATTAAGGGGAGGGTGGGACGAATTTGGAGATTAGGATTGACATATATACACTACCATGCATAAAATAGGTAGCTAGTGGGAACCTGCTATAAAGCACGGGAAGCTCAGCTCTGTGCTCTATGATGACCTAGATGGGTGGGATAGGGAGAGAGTTGGGAGGGAGCTCCAAGAGGGAGGGGATATATATATACATATAGCTGATTCACTTCATTGTACAGCAGAAACTAACATAACATTGTAAAGCAATTATACTCCAATAAAAAAATTAAAAAAAAGAAACACAGCTTGTCAAGGCTCATAAGCCCCCTTGACTTTGCCCCAGTGATGAGAAAGGGAGAGTTAGAAATTCACATCAGGTTGTCCTGAGTTCTAGTACTGAGAACCTGCTGAATGCTAGGAGTGCACATCAAAAGAATATACCTGGGAACCAGCTCACTTTCTCTGCCCGTGCCAGAGCGCCAGCCAACTTTTTTCAGGAAAAGCCTGGGGAAACTTGGTCCTTTATTTTCAACAGAAGGAGACTGGAAATTGGGTCAGACCTAGTATGATCACTATAAAGCTTAATGCCAGTTCATCCATCTTGGACTCTCTCCTAGTATGGTGACTGGTTTTTCCAGTGCATCTCCAAGTAACAAACTCCCCTGGCTCAGGCTCAGGCTCAGGACCCCCATTCCAGTGAGCTCTGAATTTAGTGCTGACAGGATACAGCCTAGTTGTCTCCATTCTCTCTCGCTCTCTCTCTTAATCTCAGCTGTATCCTAGAGGGCTGGAATACAGTATTTGGTAAAGTAGTAGGTGATGATACCTAGAAAGTTAGAAAAACTCTCATCTAAATCTGATTGTTGTAGGATCTTGAACAAGTTAATTCCCCTCTATATCTGTTTCCTCATTGTAAAATGGAGATAGTTTGCAGAGCAGGGATTAACTTGATTGTCTAATATTTCTTATCTATCCTGAAAATCTGTGTCTTTTGTAAGTATGTTTTGACCGTTTGAATTTAATGTAATTATTGATATGTTTGGATTTCGGTTTACTATTTTATTATTTGCTTTCTGTTTGTTTCCTCTGTTTTGCATTTTGGTTTTCCCTTTTCTGACTTCTTTTGGACTCTTTGGTGGTTTCTCTAAGGATTACAATATAAATATTTTAACTTATTACAGTTTATTTGCAATTAATATTTTACCACTTTGCATGGAATGTAGAAACCTTACCACTATAGAGATTCCTTTAGCCTCTCCCTTTATATTATGGTTTTCTACATATACCAAAATCCCTATCAGACAACGTTATAATTTCTGCTTACAACTCGCAAACATATTTTAAAGAATGCAAGAATAGAATAATCATTTTGGGTACATTTACCCAAATGTTTGCCATTTTGTTGTTCTTTCTTCATTTCTAATGTTCTGGATTTCCTTCTGATATTATTTTCCTTCAGTCTAAAGAACTTCCTTTAACAATGTATTTAGAGCAGGTCTGCTGGCAATGGATTCCCTAGTTTTCCTTCATCTGAAAGCGTTTTTTATTTCATCTGTACTCCTGAAGCATATGTTCATTGGATATAGCATTTTGGGTTGACGGTTCTTTTCTTTAAAGCTGTAATGTCACTACTTTCTGGCCTCTATGGTTGTTCTCCTATTGAGAATGCATCATTTTTCTCTGGGTGTTTTTAGGAATTTTTTTCTTTCTCTTTAATTTTTAACAGTTTGATTATGATGTGTCTGGAAGTGGATTTGTTTGTGTTTATCCTATTTGGAATTCACTGAGCTTCTTGAATCTGTAGGTATAGTTCTTTTGTCAAATTTGGGACATTTTCAGCCATTATTTCTTCAAATACTTTTCCTGCACTACACTTTTTCTCTTCTCCTTCTGAGGCTCCAATGACATAAATGCTGGATTTTTTTGTTATGATCCCACAGATCTCTAAGGCTCTTTTTACTTTTCCAATCTTTTTTTCTCTCTCTCTCTCTCTGATGTTCAGATTGAATCACTTTTATTGGGTTATCCTCAAGCTCATTGATTATTTCCTCTGTCACCTCTATTCTGCTACTGAGCTGGCCAATGGAGGTTTTGTTTTTGTTTATGGTTACTCTGTTTATAAGTCTAAAATTTCCATTTGGTTCTTGTTTATATCTTCTATTTATTTGGCACAATTTCTATTTTTCCTTTTGTTTCAAGAATCAGATAATTCCAACATCTTTGTCATCTCACCAATGGTATTTTGATTGTCTTTTCCCATGCAAGTTGAGATTTTCCTGGTAGTTCATATGCCAAGTAGTTTTTAAATTGTATCTTGTACATTTTGAATATTATATCATATATGAGACTCTGGGTCTACTTTCACTCCTATGGAGAATACTGACATTTCTATTTTTATAGGTAGTCAAACTGATTAGATTTAGACCTTAAGTTTCAACCAGCTTCCTGAATTCTTGGTTCCAATACCAGTAAACTTTTCAAAACATTCACATGCTATTTGGATCTGCCCAGTGTATATGCCACTTACTGGCCAGTCTTGGACATGAACAGTGATGTATCTGTTCAGTTCTCAAAGTCTTTTGTATGCTAAATAGTATCAGATCCATATGTGCACAGTTTGGGAATGAGTCCAATGCTTATAAACGATTATTTGAGATTGATTTCCTGAGTTCCTTCCTCTCCATAGCCTCTCCATACTTTCTGGCTCTTTGGGACTCTAATATTTCATCCTTCATTTAGAAAGTTGGGATTTTAGTTATCTTGCTCTGCAGTGCACTTCTGAAGTATGCCCACCTCTCCAGTTAAACAATGGAAGGACACACAAGACAAAAAACAACAATGGTTGGTCCCACTTTCTTGGAACTACAGCTCCTCTGCTGAAGGTAGAGGAAGACTCTCCCGCTCAGAGCTTTGGGTTCTGTGGGCTTCCTTTATACCACATGATTGTTTAGGAACTGGGCCTTGGTAGAACAGAAAAAAGAGAGAAGACTTCGAGTGTTTCCATATTCTCTCTAAAAATGTGCATTCACTTTCCTGCTCCTTGAGCCAGTACTATAGGGCTTCTCCTGAGCTCTCTCTGTCCATTCCTTTGTGCCCACTGCAGTGTTGGTTGGGGGACATTGGAGAAAAAAAATGGTAAAGTCACCACTGATTCATCAGTAAATCAGAGACATCTTCTCCAATTTACCTACTATTTTTCAGAGTCCTCAAAGAGCTTTTCTATGCATCCTGTCCAGGTTTTATTCAATACAAAACACAAAGTGACTGGTACTTAACTCCATTATATCTAGACTGGACCTCTGATAGTCTTAAAAACTCCAAAAATTTAATGATGCTTATTTATATGTGAATTATCCTATCTCATCAGTTTACTGAAAGTCTTCCCCTTTCCCCTCAAAGTCCATGCACCAAATAAAAGTGTAAAATCCAGGAGAAATGAAAATCAAAGATTAAATATTTCAATACTCTACCAATCCTGTATGATTTGAAGAAGAATGAAATGTCCCCATCCAACCCAGTTGCTACCTGAATATAAAATGTGATATTGTATGACTTTCAAAATATGATTTTTGAAATAATATTTTTAAAAGTAAGAAGATAGCTAATTTCAGCCTTTCTGTTTAGCCCACTGATTCAGGTTTAGTAATTTGGGGGAAAAATGGTTTTTAATTCAACATTTTTAAAGATCATCATGGGGCCCTCCTACAAGCCTTTGGAGGCTTAGTGCTTCGGAAGAAATATAAAAGCTGACCACCTATAGAAAATGCATAGAGTCAAACATCTGGCCTCCTTTTCTCCAGCAAAATATACAGTGTGGCTTAGAGTAAGTGGGCCCTGAGGGGTACATCTGCAGTGATTGCCATTCACAGTACATTTCTTCTGTAAATCAATAACCTTCATTATACTTGATTATGTCAGAGCCATAGTGACTAAGGAAGACTCAAAAAATTGGAAAAAATATTACTTCCCTGATATCTACATAGTAATTACAAAATACAAAATGCCAGTAAAAACACATATGCACTATATCATTCTTGACAGATCCTCTAAAGAAAATATTACTTTATTAATCAAGGCTCAGTTCCCATATTGAGCTCATGTGAGACAGTTTTTAAAAGTTAGTAAAGTTTTCTGGACTCTAAGCGTTCATCTGGTTTTCAAGAAAAACATAGTGTAGGTAAATAATATGATTTCTCTCAGAGAGAAGCATGTTACATTTGTACCTTTAGATGTAATTTGATTATTCAACTTTTACACTATTTTATTTCTTTGTGTAGCAATCTCTTCTATTGGACTATGAGATCGTTGAAAGCCAGAATGAAGTTTGTTCAGCTATTTGGCACAAAGCAGAATTTAATAAATGTTCTTCAAATGTGCAAAAGATCAATCATAAAATTTCAGTAAGAAGTAACGGGTTTTTTTTAGCTGGCCATATCAAAGAAAAAAATCCTGACAAGATATTTTTTTAAAGAACACTCATGAAAAATTCATTTTCTGCAAAACAATCCTTGCCATTTAACTACAGTATGTGGCAGCACTGTACTATTGCTAGCTTTTTTTCCTCCTTTATTCAAAATTACTTTAGGGGTGGAAAAATTTAAACCAGCATTCTAAGTGGTGTGTGGGAGTCTTCTCTGAGCACATATCTTATTGATATATAATAGGCTATGTGCATATATTTTAACTCCCACATAATCTTCTAACTGCTCTCCTAAAGTCTGTGCAGCATATAATCTAGTTAGATGGTTTCTGCCTGGGATTCTGGTTGAAATCATCTTAGGGATAAATGTAACCTTCTGTAGTGTTCAGATTTGATATAAGGAAAATCCCCCCTTTCGGTCAGCAAAATTTTCACTCTATATGAACCATCAGCATTCTATGGTTACCCAGGAAGCAAATGATTTAGAGCAGCATTGACAATAAATAAATAATGAGACCTGCATATGTAATTTTAAATTTTCTAGTAGCTACAATATGAAGATAAAAAGAAAATGATGAAATTAATTTTTATAATACAATATACATAACCCAATATATCTAAAACATTATAATCTCAACATAGAATCAATATAAGAATTATTAATAAGATATTTACATTTTTTAATGCTATGGCTTCACAATCTGGTGTGTATTTTATACTTACAGCACATCTCAATTCAGACCAGCTGGGAGGGTGGGATGAATTGGGAGATTGAGATTGACATATATACACTACTAGGTATAAAATAGATAACTAATGAGTACTTACTGTATAGCGCAGGGAACTCTACTCAGTGCTCTGTGGTGACCTAAATGGGAAGGAAATCCAAAAAAGAGGGAATATATGTATATATATATAGCTGATTCACTTTTCTGTACAACAGAAACTAACAGAATATTGTAAAGCAATAAAAATTAAAATTAATAAAAATTTGTAAAAGAATTCAGGCCAGCTACATTGCAAGTGTCAGTAGCTACATGTCACTAGTGGTTATCTTATTAGAACTAACATTTAGAAGAAGCAGAATGAAAGGGTGAGAAGAGATCATTGAAATTCTCACCCTGCCTCTTATCTTGTATTTGAATATTTCCATACTATCTATAGACAATTTTCTCTAATCCAAAATGCTTTTCAAGTCCTGCAGTTTCCTACATGGTCAGGCACCACCTTCCTGTTTCTCTGAGCCTCCTGTTGATGCCATTGTCTCTTTTTTTACTCATCTCTTTCCATTACTGGATCCCAGCTTGTGGAATGTGGGATGCTTCCCAATGTTTGTTGCACTCACTGATTTCTCTATGCAAAATATGTTTTATTTTTACCATTCTCAACTCAATAATTATCTCTTTTCTCCACTTTTTGCCCCCACTTTTTTGACTAACCAGTTACTTTCAGGTCTCTAATTAATTTTATCTTTCTCAGGCAAGACTTCCCCAAATCTCCAAGAGCTCTCTGAGAGCAAGGATGGCCCAAAATACTAACTGACGAGTTCATAGCACTTACTATGGAGGGTCCCCTTCTAGTGAAGAAACATATATATATTAGGTGATACAATCAAAAAACTAAATACATAGTTGGTGCTCGATCAGTGCTGCTTGAATGAATGCATAACTGATTAAATGAATGAAGAATGGAAAGATCAGAAAGAGAAAGTGACTTGCTAAAGCTCTCATAGTCAATAAAGGGTAGACCCTGGTCAACTGAGCTCACACAATTTATATATTTAAAGAGATTACATCTAAAAGGAGATGCAGTCACTGCAGTATGGACAGTAAAGTTACAAATACACATTTATTCTGGAACTTTTGGTCATGGTAAGTTTCTCATGTCTAAAGCCATCATGAAGTATAAACTGCTGATAGGAGTGTAGATTGGTGCAGATATTCTGGAAAACAATGTGTCAGTACCTAGACCATACCTATGATCTAGTCAAGCCACCTTTAGGTATGTATCTCAAATTCTAATACAGGTTCATAAGGAGAAAGGGTGTCCATCCCAGGGTTGTTTGTGTTGGCAAAGAATAGAAAAGATTGGTAAGTGGACACAGCAACCATGTCTTCTACCGCCTAACAAATATTGCCTAAGTCTTCCCCAGCATTCCTCCTCCTTAACTCAACTCCCATTACTGCATCATCAATTTTTTTCCAGTGTTTAATACTACTTTGTTAGATGCTCTGGACATAATCATTCAATGAAAAAACTCAAATAGCCACTATCCTAGATGATAGACATATAACGATTGCTGGATATAGTTCCCAAATTCTGGAAGATCCCATTCTAGTGGAGAGTATATAACAAGTGATTTCATCATAAACTAAGATTTATAGGCTTGTTTAAATGATATTCTGATACAGTTATTTAATCATAAGCCATTTTGACTATAAAGTTAAGTTTTCATTTACTGACGTTCAATTCATAGCCAGAGATCAAATATCAAGGAGTTAAGAACAGATGACCAATACCACAGACTCTTAAAATTAGTGCCATTTGTATACAATGTTGTCAAGATGGAGGGGGAAAACATTAAGACACTACCCCACCATTACTGAGAAAAATATCTAATAAAAGTTAAGAACATATCTAAAAATAATGAAAATATATGACAAAGATGAAAAAAGTAACATACGTGTGCCACTAATAATCTGATGTGTTGATCCAAAATAGACAGGCAGTTCTATTTTTAGTTTTTTAAGGATCCTCCGTACTGTTCTCCATAGTGGCTGTATCAATTTACATTCCCACCAACAGTGCAAGAGGGTTCCCTTTTCTCCACACCCTCTCCAGCATTTATTGTTTGTAGGGAGATGCAAGAGGGAAGAGATATGGGGATACATGTATATGTATAGCTGATTTGCTTTGTTATAAAGCAGAAACTAACACACCATTGTAAAGCAATTATACTCCAATAAAGACGTTAAAATAAAAAAATAAAATGCTTAGAAAAATAATAAATAAATAAATAAAATAGACAGGCATTTTGTTTGGATTAGACAGGATTAGTAACTGTTTCAGGGGGAAGTGGCATTTAAATCACAAAGGCAGAATTGATAAGAAAACATCAGGGCCAACATGCACAATAGCCCAGAGGCCAGAATGTATATGGTATCCATGAAAAATAGTAGAGAGTTTACTGGGACTAGGAGAAGATGTGTGAAGGACAGTATTGAGCCTGGAGAGATAAGCTAGAGACAGATCTTGCAAGGACATTAATGAGAGATGGATAACAAAGATCCATGATAGATTTAAAACAGATGATGATAGATTTAATAACAGTAACAAGGACGTAGGGATGTTGCTTAATTTATAACTGATTGACACACCTCATCATAGAATTGATTAAAAAAAGATGCTGGAAATCATGATTGTGTAAACCACACTTAATCATTATGTTATACAGCATTTTGATACTGACTAAAGCCTCCTCTAGGTAATATTACATAGTTGATGTTTGTTGCCATACCTTTTATTCCCTTTTCATGGGAAGAAAGAATGATTAGTGTCCTTCTTGTGTGTCAGTCAAGCTGCTTGAAGTTTCCCTTTTGTAACACCCTTCCTGTGCTCACTGTTCTTGAGATCTCTTGCTCAGTTTCCTCATTCAAACTGTCCATTTAGGTGTTTTTTCTATTCAGGGCCCTGAGGACTGGCTTACAGAGTATTTTAATTTATCTAAGTTAAGATAGGAGAGAATAAAAATGGCTCAGTATGTGGTATTAATCCAGATGAATTGACATTGCCACTCACTGCTCTTGGATAAGTTTCATCTTGCAATTCTGGCTATTTTAGGGGCCATTTGTTTCCAGTTTCCATGGTGAAAATTCAGAAATCTGCTCTCTGGTGAAAACTGATCCTTGGTTATGGATAAATTGAACTATAAGATAGGATTAGTCCAAAAGTGACAAACTGAGAAAGTCAACATATTATATGATTCAAACAATTGTTTTTCTATAACCATGGTGAGTTACTTAATATGGATTCTTGTTATACCGATATAAATGTGAGATCTTGAAATCAATCTTCCTCTCTGATTACTAAATATTGTCATTTATACTAAGTGCTTAGTTAAAATTTCTCCAGAGTTTAGAAAGTAGATTCCATCCAAAATATTTTAGAATCAGAATCTCTCCAGAACATACATTTATTTCACTTGATGACTTTGATACACTAGTGCTTCAAAGAAATTTGGACTCAAAAAGCTTGTGGTTTGTTTGTTTTTTTCTGAGTCAACCTGGCAAAGCTAGAACTACATTTTCTAGGATTCATTTCCTATATGCTTCCAAGTCAGAGTTGACCAAGACCAAAATTTCACAAGATGTGGAAGGCAGAAGTGAAGCAGGAGTCACTTGGCTCTGAAGGTCACTGTGGTTAGATAGACCTTGAGGTGCTGGTGGGTGTCAGTGTGTCCTTCACTGACTCAGGCTTTATGTAATTTCTTTCTGACTGCTGGCACTGATGACCAATTTCAACCCTAGACTCACCACAAGATACAGAGGCAACATCATTTCATAGCCTTTCCCATCAGCTCCCTGTAGTGGTCACACACCAACAGACAGGTTTGACTGGCTTCCCAGATTCCCATGCAAGCCCTAATATTTTCATCATTGCCAGTGCTTCAGGAGGGCTGCTTACTAACTTTATTCTGATCCTACAGCTTCTTCATTCTAAACCTAATTTCTAGCTTATCCCACAGTTGGGTAACATCCAACTTCTCTAATAAAACCTTTTTCCATAGTACTCTTAGTGTTTCTACTTCCTGGATTGAACTCTATCTGATACATTACTTAAGACTCGTTTCATTCTAGCTTTTAGTAAAGAAAAAGCAATAGTTTTTTTCTGAGAACTTTCCTTTTAAACGAATGGAGTCTCTCTTTGACTCATGATCTTTTTGACAGTTTTGGCTTAGAAGAAACTTATTCAGTTCCATGCAAACTTACTTCATCTATGCAGTGTAGGAAAAAAGAAAGAATATTACACACATATCCTATGAAATGTCCTGGAAATTTTCTTCACTAACTAGCTTTGAAATAAAAAAAGTAGAAGGACTTCCATGGCGGCCCAGTGGTTAAGACTTCGCCTTCCAATGCAGGGAGTGCAGGTTCGGTCCCTGGTCAGGGAGCTAAGATCCCACATGCCTCATGGCCAAAAAAATCAAAACATAAAACAGAAGCAGTATAGTAACAAATTCAATAAAGACTTTAGAAAAAAAAAAAAAAGTAGACATTCATATATATCAAGTGCTTAGAAGCAGTCTTTAGTCCTCAAAACAATTTTCCAGCTCATATATAAATCTGTTTATTAAAGGGGATATGCATACATAATGTGTATATAATTAAAATGCATATCTAAAGAGGATAATTTAGAAACTAACTTTAACATAATTTTAAAAGTTAATTTCCTCTAGTGAATTACATGTTTAGCCAAATGGAAGGGCAGATGGGATGACAGCTTTATGAATAGAGTATGTTACACATGTGTAGGACTGGTCTTCATCTTGATATAAAATTTGACCTAAAATAGTTATGATTTGTGAGTTAAGAGAATAACATAAAAGTGAAAATCCACAAAATAAAGAAGGCAGGAAGGCAAGGATGCAGATTGGTACTTTATTTTCACCATTTGTGTCATTTCAGTGGAATATGAGAATTATAATAATACCACCACTACTAATAATAATATCTATCACATGGATAAAATGATCCAGAGGTGAAGAAAGTGTAAGGAAATGGTAAAATTCTATACAAATGACCATCATGATTATGATGATTTCCCCTTTCCTTTTTTCTCTCTTTTTCTTTCTCATATTCATAAGGGGTTTCTTGCTGATATGAGCTAACCTGATAAGATAATCTATAAAACTGCCAGTGGGACTTGCTCTGTTCCCAGGCAACGGATGCTTATTTTAAATATGGTCTTTCAGAAGCCATGATTCATCACTGCTGTCTAAGTCTGAAGTGACATTTAACAATGGAGACCTGTGGGAGCTCTATCTTCCAGTGGCCTAATCAAGTCAATTCAGCAAATAGTAACTAAACACCTACATTGTAATTTCACATTCATTCACTCAGGGGAAGTGTGAGCCATGCCCTCTGCTCAGAACAGACATATAAGTCTTCCTCTCATGGAGTTCCCAGCACTGAAGGGATGACAACTATACTAAAAATTATTTTAATACATAATAGAGTATATATAAAGTGCTATAATAAAAGATATAAACTAGGTGTCAGAAAAGGAGGTGATAACTGAATAAAAGAAACCGGCATTCCAGACAAGAAATGGCACAAGGCTATGAAAATGCAAGATATGGTCAAGGTTTCTGGAAGTGTTGTCTGGTGTTGTTTGATAGTGAATATCCTCGAACCATCTATTACAATGGCAGTTTCCAAACTTCAGTGGTTTAATGATATTCACACCTTTGCTCCTTCCAAACATTTGGCCAAATATTCCAAAATACCATTATTTGCTTTTCATTTAATTAACTCTACATTAATTTTTATTTTTTAGTTAAAATTGTTCTAAGCATTTGAGCTTGATATACTAGTGATACTTTTTCCTAAGAGACCACAGGTGGCCGATTGGATGAATTTATTAATGGTTGCCCACTGAAATGCAGCTGTATTGCAGTGGAAGAACCAATAAACTGTTCTCTAGTTTTGGCTCTGTCACTAGTCAGTATGTATCCGTAATAAATGCTCTATCTCAGCAAATTTCAATACCAGAATGAGTCCAATAATACCTCCTTGCCTTCTTTACATGTTCCAATGAAGTAATGATGTGGAAATGGTTTCGGAATTTCTTTCACTCTTGTATCCACAATAGTCCATTACGGATAAAACAATCAAAGTGTGAGTTTTAGAAAACATAAACCAAATTATATTACTTTCCTGCTGAAAAGTTTCAATAATTTCCTATCTTGGGTTAAAATCTGAATAGCTTATTAGGACTATAGGCGGAGCCCTTGCACATAGTGCAGCCCCTATTTGTTTAGCAGTGTATTGCTAGCACCTAACGCATTTCTTAGTGCATACTATATGCTAATAAGTATGTAATGAGTATATGAATGCATGATAGAATAAATAAGTAAATGAATGAGTTGCCTCTGACTTCCTAGCTAATTAGTGGTGGAGTCAGGGCTGGAAGATAGGTGTGTTGATTCCAAGCCCCTTTATTTCCGTTGTCCCCAAATTGTTCTCACTTGTGAAATTCTCTTCTGTGACCACCATGGGACCTACAGAAAAAGCATTAATTTTTGAGGTGTTTGCCTAAAGTGAAATGTGTGGTCTTTGGCTAAGGATCAAGTTACAACACAGAGTTGACCATGCACTAGGGCTTGCAATCGCAGCTTTTTGGCTTTGTGTGTTTACCAGCTGATCTATGTAGTTCACAGAAGCTGTTCACATATTTTCATTTCATAATGTAGCAATGTGCATTTATCTGCTTCTTATTCATACATTTTGTGAGACACCTCCATTTCAAATTTATTTTGACAAAGTGTGATACCATTCCAGCATTTTATAAATGATAAAGAGCAAAGTGGAAGAGGCATTGACTTCATCATGTAAAGATTAAATAATTCTGATTTTGAGCAATGAATATTGATTGCTTTTTTAAGATGTGTTTGAAGATTCCTTGTCATTGAGCAAAACATTTATCAAGGGTCTCTTGAAATCCATTCAAGTGCAAAGAGAAGGGTAAAGAAACTGTGGTAAACAGATGACTATTTTGCTTGGTAAGTTGTTTAGAAATGCAATTTTCTTGCTGTGGGAATAATGGATAACTCTGAGAAAAACTATAATCAGCTATTGCAAAATTGTAGCATAGCTTTGTGTTAGCCTGTAATATGCAGAAAAAGGATTGTTGAAATGGGGAAAAAAAAGTCAATCCCTTGTCTGATGAATTTCTGCCATGCCAACTCTCAAACTCAGATATGTCCCAATTCATAATTAAAAGCAAATTAAGGAATTCATAAAACTGTTCATTGCAAACCCATGCTATTATATTATAGCTATTTTCCCAATGTCTTTCTTTTTTCCTCCAGTTGACTCTCTAATCATGGAAAAGTTTTTTTTTTTTTTCTACTTTCATAAGATTCTTACTGCTGTCCCTACATTTTTGTACAACTATTGTCTCTCTATATTAGGGAAAGTGCAAGGCAATTGGAACTTATTTTAGTTACCTCTCCTTTTCATTATGTTTTATACATATTTTTATATATCCATTAAGCTTCTTCCCCCCTATCTTGAGAAGAAAAACCTGCCTCTACTTTGGGATTTTTTTTCCCCATTATTTTTAAATTTCCCTTGTATTGTATTCTCTCCTGATCCCTAAGACTATTGAAATGTTTATGTTCTTAACAGTATTAAACAAACAAATGCACAACAAACCCTCATGCCTTATAGATTCTCACACTATTACAGAATCTTTATTTTCACTAGTAAACAACTTGGAGAGACATTGAAATCTTCCTGTCTCCAAGACCTCAGCTCACACTCAGGCCACCTCCTCTCTTGTACCCTGCCTTCAGCATTTGTTATGGTAGATACCTAGAATTGATTTTGGAAGTCAGATAATATGATTTGTTTCAGTCTGTCTGTATTCTTCCAAGACACTCTTGCCAGGTGATCGGCAATTACTACTAAACTTGCTCTTGCCAAACACACTAATGTACAGTTAATTAATTTTTTTTTGTTTTTTTTCAAACTTTGTTTTCAAAATTCCTTGTAATGTTTATCAGTTGACTGTTCTACGATTTTCAATTTTTAAACGTTCCATTTCCTTTGGTTTCCATGACCCCTCCTTGTGTTGTTTCTTTTCCTACCCATTCAATAATTATTTTTTCTTCTCCACTCACTCCTCTTACCCCTCCTGCACATGGAAAATATGGACATTTTCCAAGAATATGCCTATGGTCTCCATCTTTTTTTTCTTTTCATTTTCCTAATGATCTTACCTACTTCTATCTTATCAGTCACCACCATATTCATGAATCACTCCATCTGATGGTGACAACTTTCAATTCAACTTCTTAGATATTTTCACATGAAGTTTCTGAAAATACTCTGCCCAAAATGGTAGCCACTAGCCACATATGGCTGTTGAACATTTGAAAGGAGCCTAATCTCAATTGAGATGTGCAAAAATTGTAAGATACACATTGTTTTTAAAGACATAGTACAAATTCTAGGGTAAAATATCTAATAACTTTTTGTACTGATTACACATTGAAATAACAATACTTTGGATATATTGAGATACACGAAATATGTTGTGAAAATTAATGTTACCTGCTTCTTTTCACTTTTTAAATTGTGGCTACTGGACTATATAAAATTAATATGGGATCACATTATATTTTATTTGGACAATGCTGTTGGAAATAATGCAAATTATTTTCTACATTTCCTCTCAAATTAGTGCCTTCATCTGATTTTTTATTTTGGATGGAAAAGCAACTCTTTTCTTGGCCCCTGGGTTTTAGTCCTGGCTTTTTTTTGACATTTTTGTCTCACAGCTTTTCTCCATCACCTACTTTCATTCCAGTTTGGTCTCCATTTAATCAATGATTAAGCCTTATACGTTTTTTCTTTAAACGTATCCTGTCTCCACCTTTATTTTTGTTTCTATTCTCACTCATCTGTTCTAGACAGTTTCAGTAAATAAAATCTCTCAGCATTAGGCTCCTGTGACAGGAAAATAGAAATGGAGTTGGTATGGCTAAGAGAACGCTCTAAAATGGTCTAAAATGGAGCTGGGAGATCCTTAAGGAAGTGTGACTTATGCACACTCATCTCAACCTGGATGGAATTTGAACTTTTGACTACTTATTGTCCTAATGAAGTCATCCAGAACATCTACCAAAACTCAAGATACTTATTGGACCCTTACCCTAAAATAACTGGTGATTCCTTAAGGACAAATATTTCCTGATTTGCATCAATCACAATTCTTGTCAGGAAATTTTTAATAACCTCCTGGCTTTTGTCTTTATGAGTCCTTGACTCTTTCTCTTTCCCAGAACACTTTGTCAGTTTTATCTGAAGCTGTGTCTCTCCACTTGCAATTCTTAAAACCCCAAATCAACTCTCTTCTTATATGCAGCCTCCTGCATTGTTTTTTGCTTGACACTTCTTGCTCCTTCCAACTAGCCTATATATCATCTCAAATAAACCTCACTAAACATAACCTTCCTCTACTCAAAAAATGTTAATGGTCTCTTATTATTTAGTGAGTAGAGTTCAACCCTTTTAATCAATTTTCAAAAGTAGCAATCTTTCCAATTTTACCTTTGCTCCAGATAGTTGCTTTTCCTTCCATTTGCTTTCAGTTATCTTCAGTCTTTGTAGGTTTCCAAGTAATACCACATCTATCTATCTTTTCATCTTCATTTATTAAAGCCAATCTAATATTCAAATTCTATTTTAAATGTTATTTTTCTTACGATTTTCCCACAAATAATATCTCCGAAGTCTGAATTTTGATGACACTTTATCTTTTATGGCATTTCCCACTTTTTAACTTGTTTGGAGTTTTCCCATTCATTATTCACTTTCTACTTAAGAGGTTCTTTAAGAACAGGAATCATAGCTTAATTATGTTTATACCCATCCCCAAGTGGCTATCATGGTGCCTACCATGACAGGTGCTCAAAATTATTTATTGTATAAATAAACATGTAAATGAATTAATGAGTAATGATGTAATGACGCTTTCTAAAATTAAGGATTTCTTTTGGAAATTTTCTTCCCTATAGCAGTAATGACCGAAGTTTTAAATTATTGCCTTATGTGTTTTTCTCCCAACTTAATATGCAAATCATTGACTTTAGCAAAACAAGTATTTCATTTGCTGGTGAAAATGCTTAAGATGACAAAAAAGGGGCATATTAAGAATCGAATGAAGCTTCTACATCTGTATCTTTTTAATACCATCTGTCTCCCTAGTTGTTAGATGAATCCAAAACCCATCCAAGTTTTGCTGGTCTGCAGCAGTAAAATGCCTCAATGGCAATTTCAGGCAGATTGAGCATATTTCAACTAGACAATTTAGTTGTAAGAGCATGGTCTTGGTGGATAACCCTCCAGGGATTATAATGACTACAGCTTAATTGGTTTATTAAGTAGAATTTACAAAAGCCAGGAGCCTTAGTTTGAAAAACTTTTAGCCATCAGCGAGGTACAGTTTTGCATATGATAAACGTGACAAACACTTCTATTGTAGAAGGGTTGGTAAGTAATTGTACAAGTTAGATGACTCTTCTAGCTAAGAAGCAGCACCTATAACCACAAGTACATTTTTATTTATTTATTTATTTATTTATTTTTTAAAGCAGAAACTGAAACAAGCTTTTTTTTTTTTTTTTTTAATTAATTTATTTATTTTTGGCTGTGTTGGGGTCTTCGTTTCTGTGCGACGGCCTTCTCCAGTTGCGGCAAGCGGGGACCACTCTTCATCGCGGTGCGCGGGCCTCTCACTGTCGCGGCCTCTCTTGTTGCGGAGCACAGGCTCCAGACGTGTGGGCTCAGTAGTTGTGGCTCACGGGCCTAGTTGCTCCGTGGCATGTGGGATCTTCCCAGACCAGGGCTTGAACCTGTGTCCCCTACATTAGCAGGCAGATTCTCAACCACTGCGCCACCAGGGAAGCCCACAAGTACATTTTCAAATAATTAAGAAACAATAAATATGTACCTAGCACTGAAGCTGAAAATTAAGCCTCAGTGTGGTACCTTGTCAGGAGACTCTGGTCTGAGAACCAGAATTCCCAGATTCTAGACCTAAAATTATAAAATATAATTAAATTTCTTATTTATTACACAGTCCATAATCATAAATAGCAAATAAGCTTTCATATTTGTATATATTAGTAGGTATACAAAATAAGATCTGGAGTTTAATCTTTACATAATTATGCCTGTATTCACACAATTTAATATTTAAGAATATCTGGAGTTGGTTGTAAATATATATGTTCTTCAAGTGTATTTGTTAAAATCAGATACGTAATGCTGCGTGATGGCATGGATGCATCATAAAATGCAGAAGTCACTTCCGGTTGGAAAGAAAATTTTATATCATATACTTCTAAATTTTTCATTTAACAGCTAGGGAAAGAGAGGGTCAGAAAGGACAAGAAAATCCACTATGGAGATGGTTCTCCAAAGTCAGACATCTAGATAGTCGGCTACGCTGGTTTCAAAATTCATGTAATCAGCTTCTCAGTTGGCTACTTAGGTGACTTTTACAAGTAACTAGCAAACTCAGGTTTCCAAGACTGTGACACAGTGAAGAAAAATCAATAGAGCCCCTAAAGGTGAAATAGTGATTTGGGAAACTGAAGAAAAGTGCAGAGAAATACAGTCTAGAATTTCCTGGTTCCAAAAATTTACACTCAATTTAACAGGAAATTAACCATGATTTCCAGAAAATCCTTTTCATCTCACTAGATAATAATAGTCATCACTAGGACCAGATATCTTTTTTAACTTAGAGCTTTATTCTAGAATAAAGGAAATATAATGTAGCTAATGTCACCATGGGGGTACAAAGCAAATTAAATTCAAATCAATATGTATTCTAATATCCTACTACGCTTAAAGCATTATTCTAAGCAATTTGGGGAAAATAGATATGATAATAATATCTAATATCTGCATTAATAGTCTACTTTATAAAATCCCTTGTTATGGGTTGAATTCTGTCCCCCAAAGGAAGTGTTGACATCTTAAACCCTAGTACTTGTGAATGTATCCTTATTTGGAAATAAGGTCTTTGCAGATGTAATCAACTTAAAATGAAGTCATTAGGGTGGGCCCGAATTCAATATGTTGGGTGTCCTTATAAGAAGAGGAAAATGCCACATGAAGACATATACACATAAGGAGAATGCCAGGTGACCACAGGCAGAGACTGGAGTGAGGGAGCTGCAAGCCAAGAAATGCCAAAAATCTATGGCCACAACTAGAAGCTAGGAAAAAGCAAGGAAGGATTCTGCCCAGAGTCTCAGATGGCCCTACTGACACCTTGATTTTTGGACATCTAGCCCCCAGAACTCTGAAAGAATGAACTTCTGTTGTTTTAAGCCACCCAGATTTTGGTGTTTTGTTATGGCAGTCCTAGAATACTGATACTTTCTTTTTCAAATTATATATATATATATATTAGTTACAATTAGACATTCAATTGTCAAATTTTAAATCATTTAGAGCCTACCCTAATTTGCGCTTAGATTTCCAAAGATCGTGGTAGGGTATTCCAGAAAAAGGAACTGGCATGAGGAGCCTCATAGGGACAAGGATGAAAGGCTCACATGGACATAGTTTGGAGTCTGGTTGGTTTTGGCACTGTTCCTAGTGGGAACTGTGGAAAGTGAACAGGGTACTGTCAAAATTAAGTACAGCTCTTTCAAAAAATGAACACCAAAGCAGAAAACAAATGGGCTGCTTGTTTCCAATTATTTCATTCATCTCCACAGTCCTACGGAGAGAGGTAGGATGTGCCCATGTTTTATTACCACTATTTCTAAAGAGGAAAATAAAAATCATACAATTCAGGCCACTTACAGCAATGAAAATCTTATTTTTCCCACCTCATTAGATCTTAAGAACATTGGAGAGTAGGTGGGAGAAACAGGGAAACAAATTAATTTTATTGATGGTGTACAGCTCTACAATCACACGAATCTCTGGATTTATAAAGAACTGTGGGCAACTCCTGACAGTAGCAAATGTAGGCCATAAAACTTTGTGTACCTGAAGCTTACCTCCTATTCTCTCTTCTTGGTAACTCAATTGAAATGTAATTGGAGAATAATCATTGTGGCTTCTAAGGAGAAAATAGGTCAGAGTCATGACAAAGGCAGTGGTCTGTGTATTACCAAACCTTTAATGATAAGATTCTACTTTTACACTTGTTTTCTGGGAAGTATTTTAATGTTATCACCTTGATCCTTTTTAAATAATAATAATAAGGACTCACACTGACGTGTGTTTTCCATGTTCTGGGAACTAAAAGCTTCACATGAATTAGATTTTAACAACCATCCTCTGAAGCTTTGCAGATGACGAAACAAACGTAGGATGGTGAAGTAACATACCCAGACTCACACACCCTAGAAGAGGCCAACCACGTTTCTCTAGCAATCGTGCACTAAAGAGCATGTACTGATCCACTATTCTCTTCTGCCTCTGAGAGCTGGATATTGCCTATGCTAAATATTAACATCTTAGTTACATTGTCTGACATCTCTTTTTTTCAAGCCAAATATCCTTTTCACATATAGACAGTGTCATCTGCAAAAAGCACAGGATAATGAGACTGTGAGCCATTTCCTCTTAAGCTTTATCCTTTTCTCCATAAACTATAGATGATATCTCCCTGCCTGTTCTGTGCGTCTTCCTCCGTATTTGAGTCATTAAATGCACACAGCTGTAGCTCTTACCATCTTAACATGACACATCATCCTTCACCACAAACTCCTTCATATCATGTCTAGCAGGATCATGTCAGGTTTACTGCCAATGCTCCCAGAGTGCCAGGTAGAGCGATTTGTTTTTAGTGTATATACTCTTAAATAATGCTGTATCAGCTAAAGAAGCAAAAAAAGAATCAATCATTAGTGCATGAAGAGTTACTCAGATTACCATGTGTAGAATATTTCTGATTGGGAAAGAATACTTCTCTCCATCTTTATGCTTGTAAATCCCATCATCAGTAAGAAAGACCTTATATTTTCTGTCCTGACAATGTCACACAGATGTAAGTAGATCAAACTCTAAACTGATGTATAAATGAATATGAGATGGTGTCACCAACGTTTTGCCACTATCTTCTGCTGTTTACTTAGTACTTCTATATATTTTACGTATTTTCCAACTTCATTCCTTCTTCCAAGCCAAATGTTAAACAGATTTCACACAGTAACATTTTCCCCTGCTTTATTTACTTTCTTATTCTGATTCAAATGTGAATATGTTAACAAATGACATTTTCTAAGTATTAGATTTTTTTATTACCCCAAAGAAGTGATCATTTGAAAGTGTATATATATCTCTACATCTCTTTCCTCTGTTTCATCCTTGGAATTAAAATATACATTCTCTTGAACTGCAGGAGGTGTTAGCATAGAGGGAATAAATTGTTCCAGCAAAAGAAAGAGGTGGTTTAGCACAGCTGGTCTGCCTGAGTGTCAGGTATCATCTAGGACATCATTGAGCTAAGGTTTCTCCCACTATTTCTTCAAAACAGTACCTTAAAGCTGTAGACAGAGAACATCTGCATCTGTTGGTTCACTCACTAATTAAAATTAGGGTAGCTCTACCTCATTAAAAAAATGCAATTTTTTTCCAAAATTTTTAATATCATGTTCATGAAGGAGAAAAAATTGTAAGTAAAAAATTAGGCAATATTTTTTTCCCCAACCTTCCTAACTCAGTCTGGAAGTTGATTCCTTTTCCATCTTTTCCTTTCCAGAGCTTTAGTGCTCTAGGCAAGAAAAGAAATGTCGGGAAGTCCACTAATGATAATTCTCATGGTGTGCTTATGAAAAGAGTTTGAGAACATGAGGTTCGTCCTAAAGGTCTTGTAAATAATGGTCAGGCTTTCTTTCTCTAGCTCTGTGCACATATTGTATTCTGCTGGTGAGATAAAATTGTTTTTTCTCCCTACTCTAAAGGCATTTACTGTGGGATTTATGTCCTCGTGAGCTCCTAGAACCGCCACATTAGAAAGGTACCTGGAGACTCCTGAAGACTTTAACTGAGGTGGAGTAACAAGAAGGTCTTGCAAGAGATGCACAGAAGAGGCCCCTTGCATCAGGGAGAGGACTTGGAGCACAGCAGGTAAAATCAGCTCTCACTGTGGTAGTCTTTTGGTGATGTTGCTCAGAAGTTCAGCTTTGCTTATGTCATTTGAGGACAGAAATAAAGCCCTAAATATTATACCTTTTTAAAAAAAAATAAATTTATTTATTTTATTTATTTATTTTTGGCTGCGTTGGGTCTTCATTGCTGCTCATGGGCATTCTCTAGTTGAGGCGAGCGGGGGCTACTCTTCATTGCGGTGGCTTCTCTTGATGCAGAGCATGGGCTCTAGGCACGCGGGCTTTAGTAGTTGTGGCACATAGGCTCAGTAGTTGTGGCTCGCAGATCTAGAGCATAGGCTCAGTAGTTGTGGCGCACAGGCTTAGTTGCTCCACGGCATGTGGGATCTTCCCGGACCAGGGCTCGAACCTGTGTTGCCTGCATTGGCAGGTAGATTCTCAGCCACTGCGCCACCAAGAAAGTCCAATATTATACCTTTTGTAATTACTGTAGGTAAAGTTCTAAATCTACTAAATATTTGGTGTACCATGGAGGCTCTGCTGCTATGCGGAGTTCAGTATAGGGGAGGGAATCTGTTGAAGGTGTTTGAAGGAATTCAACAAAGTGGACAATCATTTTTATACGAAGTCAGCACGGGCTTTTATTCTTTAACAACCAAATGCCTGCTAGTATTAGACTAACCCAACGCTGCAACAACTCATATTTAGATGAAAAATTCCTATCTGTAAAGGTCTGACACTGTCAACTGAACTCTTACTGGCCATTTACTTTGTGTGAGGTCTCATGCTAAGCAATTTGGGGAAACAGAGGTAAGATAAGTCATGCCCCCAAGAAGCTATTATCTGTTTGAATTGGTGGCCTCTTTGCCAAAGCACCCTCTCTTCTGAGACGTTCCTTGCTGTGACTTCCCAAGTTTAAGTGTAATGTGTTTTTATTTTTGTTTAGACTTTCACAATGATCTTTGAAATAATTAGAATTACCAGTTATTGTAACTAGATACCAAAAAGCTTGAGTTTAATATGCCATAAACAATTTTTTATGTATAAATATATTTCTCTATATTAATTTTGCACATTTACAGGACAATCACCAGTGCTTTGGATGTTGACCCTATGGTACTGAGAAATCTTATAGTAGCTTCTAATGGAAAAAACTATGCAAAGTAAGTTCAAAATCATAAGGAAAAGTATTTCTATTTGAAAAATAGGCAAACCTAGATTGACATATACAGTTACTTTCAAGTAATCAGAGTACTTTATTAGACTAAATATTCAATTCTTAAGGTATGCCTGAGGGCAGCTTAATATTTTTGTGTACCTATATATGTATATATTTGCATTTTCCCGAATAGTCCATCTTGGGTAATTTCTTCAGCATGGATTCTGTTCAGATAACTGAAATGAAGATTTTGGTTTTCTTTTCCATTTTTCTGATGTCTAAAATTCCAACACTCAAGCCTGAGAGAAGAGATGTGACAGTTGCTTCGCTTACTTACAGATGCTGATCATGTAGCCTATTTTTTCTGTCTGTCTCCTAGTCCTCTTCATAAACTGGCAGATAATATCATAATTATTCAAACCGTTCTGGTACTGCACATACCACCTGATAAAGACTAGCACACTATGCTTCAGCAGTTCCATAATCATTTATTATCAAGATTGCAGATTCCCAGGAAAATCATGTTTTAACTAAGTTTACTTTGAGGATTCAGTAGGGAGGAGAGGAAGAGATAGAACAAGGCAAATTACATTTTTTACAACTCTGGTGTTTTCCATTACCCAAGTAATAGTGAGGAAGGTATTGCATGAGGAAGGAATATAGTGTTTAAACATTTTTAGTGAGAACATACACAATTAAGTCTGAAGTCTACTTATGGCTGAATAAAAGGCAAATGGCTTTTACCAGCTAAAGTCTTCATGAGGCTAAAAAATGGTGTGTACAATGTAATGTAATGAAACACATGTACTAGTATTAATATAACAAAGTAAGTTCGATCCCATTAATATTCATGAATGTTAAACTTGGTTTTAACATTGTTATGGGAAGAACACGATGTCTTCTACTTGTGTATTCAGCCATGATCAGAGTAGATCACCAAATGAGTTTGCTCTCAGGAGATTTCAAAATCAATCCCCCCGCATCCCCACCCAGGAAGCACTGATAACTTGGTAAATGTAGTTAAATATCTGAATATTATTGCAGAACATAACATTGCTGAGATGTTTCTTAGAGCAGAACTGTTAGTGAGATGCAGGTGGAAGAGCCCTGGACCTGGGCATAAATGCTCTGGGTTCAAGTTTTGGATCCCTTAGTTAATAATTGCAACATTAGCCAAGAATTAATTTCTGTGAATATTAGACTCATTTCCTTGAACACAGGGATATTAATTTGGTCTTACAATGCTACAGTAGTTCACTAGATCAAAATCACTTTGCAAACTGAAATTCATTGCATGGTTGCACATTATTATAGCACATAAATAGTTTGGGTGTATATGTTGATAAAGAAAACTGGCACCGGGTACTTGTTAAAATGGCAAGGAAGACTTTATTCGAGACTATTGCAGTAGGGGTCAAGGTTATTGCAGTATGGGAGAGAGACTGAATTTAATTCCACTGAAACAAAAGGCAAGAGGATTTTTTTCTTTTTAACATCTTTATTGGAGTATAATTGCTTTACAATGGTGTGTTAGTTTCTGGTTTATAACAAAGTGAATCAGCTATACATATACATATATCCCCATACCTCTTCCCTCTGGCAAGAGGATTTTTAAATGCTCCCGTGTGTTAATGGAAAAGTACTGGAGGACTTCAGGGGAGAGATTGATCACTGTGATTAGGTTATCTGTTTTTGCTAACTGACACTTATTGAAGTTAGGTTTCTATCTTCACCACAGAGACTGGGAGACAGAGGTGCTATCTTTCTTGAAGATTATATCTAAAAGGGAAGAGACCAGAAGAAGATTTACATCTCAAAGAGGCAGAGAAATAAATTACAATGGTAAGTTTTTCTAAAGTAAACACTGTAAGAAAAGGGACCTATAGTCAGGAAGAACCCTGCCTAAAGTTTAGTTAAGCTGAGGGGACCTTTAAGGATGCCTTGGTCAATGGGTGTCAATATCTTATAATTCCACAGGCAAAACCAAACAGCTAAATCATATCAGCAGTCACAGATCTACCTTTGTTTCTTTGTTTCTGTTCACGGCTGACCGACATTCAGCCATCATCAGTTATATAGTGAAATTTATTTTTTTAGTGTTGAAGTTGTAAATGCATAATCAATGACAGGGAAAAGCTTAATAAAATAACAAAATGACCAGAACTTTTGCAGTGAGCTGTTTCTTCTGAGATATATTGACATTTGTATCCTGACGAACTTATGTCGTGATAAATATATGCAGGTTCTATCCTTTGATTCAGCTAAATAAAGTAAAAGAAGTACACAGTATTGACAAATTCACTCAGACATTGCTGCCAGGAATGGACTATTACCCATGTAGAGTCACATGCCTCTGAACAGCCGAAATATTCTTGGGTCCTTGTTCTTTGGTTCTGTGGGAAGAAGTATTTGACCTTCCTTATCCTTTTTTCAATGGCCTTGCATTTTTAGCCCATGACTGAACTCAGAGTTGTTAAATAGCACTTGTTTAAACAAGGATGGGGGCGGGGGCTGTTCTCTGAAGATGTTAAAACGTTGACTCGACAATATTTTCAGAAATAGCCAACTTGTGAATTTCTGAAACAAAAAAATCCTACTGAGAATTTGATTGAATTTACATTTAATCTATAGATAAATTTGGGGAGAATTACCATCTTAACAATATTAGGTATTCCAATCTGTGTATATGATATATTCCCTATTTATTTAGGTCCTTAATCTCTCTGAGTGATGTGTATAGTTTTAGCATACATGCTGACACACTATTTTGTTAAATTTATTTTTGATCATTTCATGTTTTTGATGTTATGGCATTGTTTTCTTAATTGAAATTTATACAAATACAGTTGAATTTTGTTTATTGGCCTTGTATACTATGACTTTACTAAACTCACTTATGTGTTCTAACAGATTTTTTGGAGATCCCTTATGATACTCAACAAAGAAAAGCATGATATTTTTTGGACAAAGAAGATGTTATTTTCAATATGTTTGCCTCCAGTTCTTTTTCTTGATTTATTGCTAATACTTGAATAGAATTGGTGAGAGTCCGGATCTTAGGAAGGAGTCATTTGGTTTTTACCACTATCATGATACTAGTTTGTATTTTTTTTTTTTTAGAAGCTCTTTATCAGACTGTGATAGCATATAAGAGAATGATAAATTGATACCTTGAGATAAATTGATACCTTTGGAGAAGAAGGGAAAAAGAAGAGATGGAAAGGAAATACTTTTGCTATGTCCATTTTGTATTATTTATAAGAGGAAAGCATTCTGAAGCAGATATGGTAAAATTCTACCTATGAAACCACTGATGCGAGTTCTTGTGTGCCTATCATTGTAGATATTTCCTAAAATGCACAATAAGTAAAAGTCCTCCGGCCCATTGTCTATCTTTTATTCCTGGACTTGGAGAAAATTATCACACATTTTAATTCACATTTTTTTAACATCTTTATTGGAGTATAATTGCTTTACAATGGTGTGTTAGTTTCTGTTGTATCACAAAGTGAATCAAATATACATACATCCCCATATCCCTTCCTGCTTGCATCTCCCTACAACCCTCCCTATCCCACCTCTCTCGGTGGTCACAAAGCACCTAGCTGATCTCCCTGCGCTACGTGGCTGCTTCCCACTAGCTATCCATTTTACATTTGGTAGTGTATACATGTCCATGCCACTCTTAGTCCCAGCTTACCCTTCCCCCTCCCCGTGTCTTCAAGTCCATTCTCTACCTCTGCGTCTTTATTCCTGTCCTGTCCCTAGGTTCTTCAAAACCATTTTTTTTTTTTTTTTAGATTCCATATATATGTCTTATCATACGGTATGTGTTTTTCACTTTCTGACTTACTTCACTCTGTATGACTGACTCTAGGTCCATCCACATCATTACAAATAACTCAATTTTGTTTCTTTTTATGGCTGAGTAATATTCCATTGTATATATGTGCCACATCTTCTTTAGCCATTCATCTGTCGATAGACACTTAGGTTGCTTCCAAGTCCTGGCTATTGTAAATAGTGCTGCAATGAACATTGTGGTACATGACTCTTTTTGAATTATGGTTTTCTCCAGGTATATGCCCAGGAGTGGGATTGCTGGATCATATGGTAGCTCTATTTTTAGTTTTTTAAGGAACCTCCATACTGTTCCCCATAGTGGCTGTATCAATTTACACTCCCACCAACAGTGTAAGAGGGTTCCCTTTTCTCCACACCCTCTCCAGCCTTGATTGTAGACTTTTTGATGATGGCCATTCTGACTTGTGTGAGGTGATACCTCATTGTAGTTTTGATTTGCATTTCTCTAATGATTAGTCATGTTGAGCATCCTTTCATGTGTTTGTTGGCAATCTGTATATCTTCTTTGGAGAAATGTCTATTTAGGCCTTCTGCCCATTTTTGGATTGGGCTGTTTGTTTTTTGATATTGAGCTGCATGAGCTCCTTGTATGTTTTGGAGATTAATCCTTTGTCAGTTTTTCCATTTGCAAATATTTTCTCCCATTCTGAGGGCTGTCTTTTCGTCTTGTTATGGTTTCCGTTGCTTGGCAAAAGCTTTTAAGTTTCATTAGGCCCCCTTTATTTATTTTTGTTTTTATTTCCATTTCTCTGGGAGGTGGGTCAAAAAGGGTCTTGCTGTGATTTATGTCATAGAGTGTTCTGCCTATGTTTTCCTCTAAGAGTTCTATAGTGTCTGGCCTTACATTTAGGTCTTTAATCCATTTTGAGTTTATTTTTGTGTATGGTGTTAGGGAGAGTTCTAATTTCATTCTTTTACATGTAGCTGTCCAGTTTTCCCAACACCATTTATTGAAGAGGTTGTCTTTTCTCCATTGTATATTCTTCCCTCCTTTATCAAAGGTAAGGTGACCATATGTGCATGGGTTTATCTCTGGGCTTTCTATCCTGTTCCACTGATCTATTTTTCTGTTTTTGTGCCAGTACCACACTGTCTTGATTACTGTAGCTTTGTAGTATAGTCTGAAGTCAGGGCACCTGATTCCTTCAGCTCCATTTTTCTTTCTCAAGACTGCTTTGGTTATTTGGTGTCTTTTGTGTTTCCACACAAATTGTGAAATTTTTTGTTCTAGTTCTGTGAAAAATGCCATTGGTACTTTGATAGGAATTTCATTGAATCTGTAGATTGCTTTGGTTAGTATAATCTTTTTCACAATGTTGATTCTTCCAATCCAAGGACATGGTATATCTCTCCATTTGTTGGTATCATCTTTAATTTCTTTCATCAGTGTCTTATAGTTTTCTGCATACAGGTCTTTTGTCTCCTTAGATAGCTTTATTCCTAGGTATTTTATTCATTTTGTTGCAGTGGTAAATGAGAGTATTTCCTTAATTTCTCTTTCGGATTTTTCATCATTAGTGTATAGGAATGCAAGAGATTTCTGTGCATTAATTTTGTATCCTGCTACTTTACCAAATTCATTGATTAGCTCTAGTAGTTTTCTGGTAATATCTTTAGTATTCTCTATGTATAAGTATCATGTCATCTGCAAACAGTGACAGCTTTCCTTCTTCTTTTCCAATTTGGGTTCCTTTTATTTCTTTTTCTTCTCTGATTGCTGTGACTAAAACTTCCAAAACCATGTTGAATAATAGGTGAGAGTGGACAACCTCGTCTTGTCCCTGATCTTAGAGGAAATGGTTTCAGTTTTTCACCATTGAGAACGATGTTGGCTGTGGGTTTGTCCTATATGGCCTTTATTATGTTGAGGTAAGTTCCCTCTATGTCTACTTTCTGGAGGGTTCTTACCATAAATGGGTGTTGAATTTTGTCGAAAGCTTTTCCTGCATCTATTGAGATGACCATATGGTTTTTATTCTTCAATTTATTAATATGGTGTATCACATTGATTGAATTGCGCATATTGAAGAATCCTTGCATTCCTGGGATAAACCCCACTTGATCATGGTGTGTGATCCTTTTAATGTGCTGTTGGATTCTGTTTGCTAGTATTTTGTTGAGGATTTTTGCATCTATGTTCATCAGTGATATTGGCCTGTAGTTTCCTTTCTTTGTGACATCTCTTTTCTGGTTTTGGTATCATGGAGACGGTGGCCTCGTAGAATGAGTTTGGGAGTGTTCCTCCCTCTGCTATATTTTGGAAGAGTTTGAGAAGGATAGGTGTTAGCTCTTCTCTAAATGTTTGATTGAGTTTGCCTCTGAAGCCATCTGGTCCTGAGCTTTTGTTTGGTGGAAGATTTTTAATCACAGTCTCAATTTCAGTGCTTGTGACTGGTCTGTTTATATGTTCTATTTCTTCCTGGTTTAGTCTCGGAAGGTTGTGCTTTTCTAAGTATATGTCCATTTCTTCCAGGTAGTCCATTTTATTGGCATAGAGTTGCTTGTTGTAATCTCTCATGATCCTTTGTATTTCTGCAGTGTCAGTTGTTACTTCTCCTTTTTCATTTCTAACTCTATTGATTTGAGCCTTCTCCCTTTTTATCTTGATCAGTCTGGCTAATGGTTTATCAATTTTGTTTATCTTCTCAGAGAACCAGATTTTAGTTTTATTGATCTTTGCTATTGTTTCCTTCATTTCTTTTCCATTTATTTCTGATCTGATCTTTATGATTTCTTTCCTTCTGCTAACTTTGGGTTTTTTTTTGTTCTTCTTTCTCTAATTGCTTTAGGTGTAAGTTTAGATTGTTTATTTGAGATTTTTCTTGTTTCTTGAGGTATGATTGTATTGCCATAAACTTCCCTCTTAGAACTGCTTTTGTTGCATCCCATAGGTTTTGGGTCATCGTGTTTTAATTATCATTTGTTTCTAGGTATTTTTTGATTCCCTCTTTGATTTCTTCAGTGATCTCTTGGTAATTTAGTAGTGTGTTGTTTAGCCTCCATGTGTTTGTATTTGTTTACAGTTTTTTTTTAACTGTAATTGATATCTAGTCTTATAGCGTTGTGGTCAGAAAAGATACTTGATACAATTTCAATTTTTGTAAATTTACCAAGGCTTGATTTGTGACCCAAGATATGATCTATCCTAGAGAATGTTCAATGAGCACTTGAGAAGAAAGTGTATTCTGTTGTTTTTGGATGGAATGTCCTATAAATATCAATCAAGTCCATCTTGTCTAATGTTTCATCTAAAGCTTGTGTTTCCTTATTTATTTTCATTTTGGATGATCTGTCCATTGGTGAAAGTGGGGTGTTAAAGTCCTCTACTATTATTGTGTTACTGTCAATTTCCCCTCTTATGGCTGTTAGCATTTGCCTCTTGTATTGAGTTGCTCCCATGTTGGGTGCATTAATTTTTACAATTGTGATATCTTCTTCTTGGATTGATCCCTAGATCATTACGTAGTGTCCTTTTTGTCTCTTGTAATAGTCTTTATTTTAAAGTCTATTCTGTCTGATATGAGAATTGCTACTCCAACTTTCCTTCGATTTCCATTTGCATGGAATATCTTTTTCCATCCCCTCACTCTCAGTCTGTACGTTTCCCTAGGTCTGTAGTGGGTCTGTTGCAGGCAGCATATATACGGGTCTTGTTTTTGTATCCATTCAGCCAGTCTATGTCTTTTGGTTGGAGCATTTAATCCATTTACATTTAAAGTAGTTATCGATATGTATGTTCCATCTACCATTTTCTTAATTGTTTTGGGTTTGTTATTGTAGATCTTTTCCTTCTCTTGTGTTTCCTGCCTAGAGAAATTCCTTTATCATTTGTTGTAAAGCTGGTTTGGTGGTGCTGAATTCTCTTGGCTTTTGCTTGTCTGTAAAATTTTAATTTCTCTGTGGAATCTGAATGAGATCCTTGCTGGGTAGAGTACAGTTGGTTGTAGATTTTTCCCTTTCATCACTTTAAAAATGTCCTGCCACACCCTCTGGCTTGCAGAATTTCTGCTGAAAAATCAACTGTTAACCTTATGGGGATTCCCTTGTATGTTATTTGTTTCTTTTCCTTTGCTGCTTTCAATATTTTTTTCTCTGAATTTATTTTTTGATAGTTTGATTAATATGTGTCTTGGCACGTTTCTTCTTGGATTTATCCTGTATGGGACTCTCTGTGCTTCCTGGACTTGATTGACTATTTCCTGTCCCATATTAGGGAAGTTTTCAATGATAATCTCTTCAAATATTTTCTCAGTCCCTTTGTTTTTCTCTTCTTCTGGGACCCCTATAATTCGAATGTTGGTGTATTTAATGTTTTCCCAGAGGTCTCTGAGACTGTCCTCAATTCTTTTCATTCTTTTTTCTTTATTCTGCTCTGCCCTAGTTATTTCCACTATTTTATCTTCCAGGTCACTTAGCCGTTCTTCTACTGATTCCTTCTAGAGAATTTTAAATTTCATTTATTGTGTTGTTCATCATTGTTTGTTTGCTCTTTAGTTCTTCTAGGTCCTTCTTAAATGTTTCTTCTATTTTCTCCATTCTATTTTCAAGATTTTGGATCATCTTTACTATCTTTATTCTGAATTCTTTTTCAGGTATACTGCCTATTTCCTCTGCATTTGTTTGGTCTGGTGGGTTTTTACCTTGCTCCTTTATCTGCTGTGTATTTCTCTGTCTTCTCATTTTGCTTAACTTATTGTGTTTGGGGTCTCCTTTTCACAGGTTGTGGGTTCGTAGTTCCTGTTGTTTTTGGTGTCTGTTCCTAGTGGGTGTGGTTGGCTCAGTGGGTTGTGTAGGCTTCCTGGTGGAGGGGGCTAGTGCCTGTGTTCTGGTGGATGAGGCTGGATCTTGTCTTTCTGGTAGGCAGGACTGCTTCTGGTGGTGTGTTTTGGGGTGTCTGTGACCTTATTATAATTTTAGGCAGCCTCTCTGCTAATGGGTGAGGTTGTGTTCCTGTCTTGCTCGTTGTTTGGCATTGGGTGCCCAACACTGTAGCTTGCTGGTCATTGTGTGGAGCTGGGTCTTAACATTGAGATGGAGACATCTGGAAGAGCTCTCACTGATTGATATTATGAGGGGTCGGGAGGTTTCTGGTGGACCAATGTCCTGAACTCGGCTCTCCCTTCTCAGAAGCTCAGGCCTGACACCTAGTTGGAGCACCAAGACCCTGTCAGTCACACAGCTGGGTCATCCTGGAGAAGATGGACTGAAGCCAGGAGAAAGCTAGAGGATGGGAGACATGTCAGAAGCTTTGTTTGATGAAATCAGGCAAGGGATTGTGACATTCTGTACCCAGGCTCTACTCACAAAGGGGAACGTAGTGCCTCAGGAAGTCGAACATGTGCTTCCCTTAATTCACTTTTGTTGTCCAGATGACCACGGCCATGTGTAGGAAATAACATCATCTTGATTTTACCCTCAAGAAATCAGGGTGATATAAACCTATAAACCTAGAAAATATATATAATAGAAACTATTTCATTCAGGTATTCTTTTTTTGCTTTTAAATCACATTCAATATCATTCATTTCAAATTCACTATTCTTCGAATTATATTTTTCAGTAATTAACTAGACAGTTTTCATTGGAGCTAAAAGAAAAACAACTGTGTTATTCTAGTGAAATGAAAACCAGAAAAACAAATGAATAAAATGAAAAACATGAGAAAAATATATTTGTTTTATTGTATTTCGAAATAACCTCCATTCCCTTTCCATATATTTAGTGCTCATTATGCAGAAATTTGTATTTAATTATAAACTCACTCTTTGTCTCTATGATAACCTATAGCCTCATTTACTCTCTAATAGCCTTTTTTTATACTGGTACATTACTCAGAATCTTGTCTTTTTTAAAAAAATTTTTTTACAGAAGAGTACCAAATTTTTGTTTTTTTTTTTAACAGAAGAATACCAAGAGTAGCAAGGTCTTTGGAAAGTAACTTGCTTAAGGTCATACAGACTTAGTGTTCATCAGAAGAAGAATTCAGTAGATGTAAACTAGTACATTTAGAATGGATAAACAACAAGGTCCTACTATATAGCACAGGGAACTATATCTAATCTCCTGGGATAAACCATAATGGAAAAGAATATTAAAAAAAGAATATATATATGTGTGTGTGTGTGTGTGTGTGTGTGTGTGTGTGTGTGTGTAAAACAGTCACTTTGCTGTACAGCAGAGATTGGCACAATATTGTAAATCAACTGTACTTCAATTTTAAAAAACTGAAGAAGAATTCAGGTCTGATATTTATTTTTAGCCTTCTCTCCTTCCTATCTTGCTGATTCACACTGGAGATGATTAAGAACAATGTTTTAATTGAGTAGTCCTGGGTGAACGTATCGTTATGGACTGAATGTTTTGGTCACCTCGGAAATTTATATATGTATGTTGAAACCCTAACACCCAATGGGATAGTATTAGGAGGTGGGACTTTTGGGAGGTAATTGGGTTTAGACAAGGTCATGAGGGTGGAACCCTTATGATGAGATTAGGGTCCTTATAAGAAGAAAAAGAGGCTAGAGCTCCCTCTCTCTGCCATGTGAAGAAACAACTAGAAATCAGGAAGAGGGCCTTCACCAAGAACCAGATTATGCTGACATCCTGATTTGGACTTCCAGCCTCCAGAACTGAAACAGAAATGTTTGTTGTTTAAGCTTCCCAGTCTATGATATGTTTGTTATATCAGCCTGAACTAAGACAATATCTCATAGTGATTAAGGAGTGATGGTGGTATAAAGACATGGAACAAACTAGAGGAGGTTAGTCACTTGAAAACATTTATTATAAAAGAAAAACTGGAACTTAGATTGGTAGCTAGATCAAGTGATGCGTGTGCATGTGCTTGTGTGTGTGTCTGTGTGTGCACACAGCCCCATTTTATCTTCTAATAGGTACTAGAAAGATACCCATTAGAAGATAATGGGTATTTAGGGAAAAAAAGGGAATTCTTTATAGATCTTATGACAGAGGGTAATAGGTCAGTGAAGGAGAAGAAGGGTGATAGTTGCTTGAGAAACTACATTGAGGGTAAGGATCTGAAAGGAGTTGGACATAAAGTAGAAGGTACATATAGAAGCACAAACTTATTTATCTGAAGCTGGAGGACAACTGACGCTTCTAAGAAGCCATTAATTTCAACTCTACTTCTTAACAGCATCTCATACATTTATGGATCAGACCAACAAAACATTTCTTACAGTCTCATGTTGGTGGGTCCTTTTCCAAGGCATTAGAAATTGAGGTAAATAAGCAAAAGGGCTCACTGCTGTGATTCATTCCATAGAAATCCACAAACTTATTGGTCAAGACTAACCGCACTAACCTGCATGCATAGTTAAAACAGAATCAGTAGGGTGACCTAATCCTTTAAAACATTGATGATGTTTTCTCTTGCAATATACAAATACAAGATCATACAGCCTACTCTCCTTTAAGGATTCCATAATTCCAGGCAGGCAGGAGCTGAAAAAATTCAAAAGACAAAGAAAAGAACTTTCCTTTCTAGCAAAAAATTCATTTAGATATATCAGAGGAACCTCAGATTTATTATATTAAAATTGAATTTATTGACTTTCAGTTTCAGCTCTGACATGTAAAGAACTTAGAAATCATCATTCCCATCATTACACTAAGAAAAAGCTGAAAAAAACCCTGAAAACCAATGATTTTTCTAGTACCCATTAGAAAACTGAGACTGTAGGGCAAACCTTCACCCTTAAATCTGAAGAACACAAGACAATCCAGAGGGTAATAGCCAAGATTTACTTGCATGGAGTACAAGCTACTGGAACCATTAGCTGGTAGGAACACCTAAGTGCTAATTTTGACAAATTGCTGGAGATTGAGTGTGGACTAACATGAGAATGAGAACTTCCTTGGGACAGTCTTAGTGAGGGACACACATTCATGGGCCTTATATCTAGGAACCCATGGGATTCTTAAGGTGAATTCCTCTGGCAAGCAAAAGATAAGAATAATTATTGTAGAATAAGTCCAGATTATTTTTCATAACAAGTAACTAGCTTCCAGGGGTAAAGATTTTACCAGAACCTTAATCCACCTGGGGCAAGGACTTTCTTCCTACTCCAGCCCCCTCTAATCTTCTTGTATCATCTAAGGGGAGAAAACCTGTGTTACTGGATTGAGATTTGTGATTGCCACAGTCCCAAGAACAGGCCCATTAGAACTTAAACCTAAAATCATACAACACTTCCCCTATCTCACACCTTACCACCACCAAAAAGGGCTCCAGTATAACAGCAGTGAATTAGAGCTGAAAGAGTTTCAAGATTCAGATTCCTTCTGAGGAGTACAAAGGGAAGCCCAATGTCAAGAGGGAGACAAAAACAAGGACAACAGATGAATTTGAAATCTCTGACACTTAACAGCTTCAGCAAACATTAAACACAGCCCAGCTCCTAGGCAGAGTAACATAAACTCTAACACTAAAGCCTATTTATCTATTACCTCCGACACCACATGACTTGCTTTCTGCAACATATTGCAAGTCATGCTGAAATGCAGGAAAAAACAGCCTGAAGAGATAAAGCAATCATTAAAACCACATTCAGATATAAGAAAGAGGTTGGAATTATCAGACAGGGAATGTAAGATCACTATGATTAATATGTTAAGAGCTGTAATGATAATGGTAGACAACATATTGGAACAGATGGGTAATGTAAGCAGAGATTTGGGAACCTTAATAAAGAACCAGAAGGAAATGCTAGGAATCAAAAACACTAACAGAAATGAAGAATGCCTTTGATGTGCTCATCAGTAGACTTGAAATAGCTGAGGAAAGAACCAATGAGCCTGAGGATATGTCAGTACAAACCTCCCAAAATGAAATACAAAGAGAAAAAGGAATGAAAACAAACAAAAAAAAAACCCCAAATACAGAATATTCAAGAACCACGGGAGAGTTTCAAAAGGTGTAACATATGTACAATTTGAATAATAGAAAAAAATAAAAGAATGGAGCAGAAAAATATTTGAAATAATAATGGCTGAGAATGTTCCAAAATAAATGGCTGACACCAAACTGATGTTCCAGGAAGCTCAGAGAACAGTGAGCAAAATAAATGTGGAAAAAAACCCCCAAAAACCATGACATCTAGGCAAATCACATTCAAACCGAAGAAAAGAAAAGAGAAAATCTTAAAAGAAGCCAGACTAGTGGGGGAACACCTTACTTACAGAGAAACAAGGAAAAGAATTGTAACGGACTTCTCATCAATAATAAAAAGAAATGAATTAAAAAGCCAAGAAAAGACAGAGAGGAATGTAAATGCATGTCACTAAATGTAAGAAGTCCATCTAAAAAGACTACAAACTGCATAATTAAAATTATACTTCATTTGGAAAAAGCAATATAGAGATGGTAAAAAGATCAGTGATTGCCAGGGGGTCGGGGGGAAGTGAGGAGTATTGAACAGGTGGAGAACAAAGTACTTCTTAGGGTGGTAAATCTATTCTAATTATACTGTAATGGTTGATACATGACACTAGGCATTTGTCCAAAACCATAGAATTTACATGCAGTGTTCCTTAAAATATGCAAATATAAAAAAAATATTTAGGAGGTTAGGGGAACCCAGGATGTAATGCAGAATGTGACAAAACAATCTACCTGTATTAAAAATGTATGAATCAACCTCACTGAAAAGTATGAGGGGTAGGGGAAGTGTTGACCTAAATAACTTTGGAAATGAGTGGAGTCTGTAAGACTAAAGGCAAAAGAAACTGAACATAAACTGTACTCTAGCTGATAAAGTTGTTTCCATTGGGGACATGGGTTACCAATCTGGAAATGGCTATACATTACACTGGAAATGAACAATTAAGTGAAAGGATGATAGATGCTGGGAGCCAGATTTTTCACTATTGGAGTGGAGGGTACAGATAAGAAGAAGCTAGAATGATCCATGTGGTAATCAGTTGGAGTCAGAAACATCAGTATAAGCTCATGTTTAACCTAATGTAGGCACAGATGATTAAACATGGAAATATTTGCAGATATACATATATACAAGGTTAGAGTACACACATACAGCTCCTTGTCATGTCAGCTAACTTAAAAGAAATTATCCCCTCCAGTAGCAATGAGCACACTTAGTGCCTTGTGATTTCTAATACCATTATCCGGTGAAAGGGCTCCTTAGAGCAAGGACTGATTCTAGGGTTGGGGAAGGAAATATACAAGAGGGCCCTGGAGCATCTTGTAGTGCCAGGTAATAAGGAAGTGCTCAAAAACGAAACAAAACAAACAAAACCAAACAATGATAGTGATATGCTGAAAGGACACAGGAACCAACAGAAAGCACTTCCAACAGCCAAATCTGGAACAGTTTGAGAAACAAAATAAATAAAAGTAGTACTAGATTACAAACCAAAGTAAAAGATTAATATTTGTGAGTTTATACTGATATAAATAAATGATTGAATAAAAATAAATAAATGGCAGAGGAAAGACGAATCTGCCTTGCAGAAGAAGTCCAAATAATTTATGTAGAAACTCTGCCTTTAAGGGAATGGAGCCTAACTTTCCACACCATGAGTCTCGCCTGCACAAAAATTACAGTGTGGGGTGGGAGGTAGTAACATTAGAATGGAGAAAGCTGACAAACACTACCTCATCCACACGGTCAAGTGGGTTACTTGATTGCAATGATAAACATGCTGATAAGATGTACTCTTGATAATATACTATAACTGGTGCTTTTCTTTAGTGATCTTCCTTTCAAAATTCCGTAACTAACCCCAATCTAATCAGAAGAAAAACATCCCACAAATCCCAGTTGAGAGACGTTCTACAAAACCACAGATCACAGTACAGGTATCCCCCGCTTTTTGAAATTTTGCTTTACACCCCTTTGTTTTTAAGAAAGACCTACATTAGTACCTGTTTTTGCTAACAGAAAGAAATCCGAAGAGAATTTTCACTTTTACGATGAAAGGCGAAAAGCAAAAATAGCGTTCAGTGTTTGTTTTGCAGGCAGCAAAAGAGTGGCGCGGCCAAGATCCTTCCCCAGGAACGACACTTAGCATCTCAGCATCAAGCAGACATAGCTTTGAATTGTGTCTGTGAGCTTCTGTGCTTTATCTCGATTTATCTTGTGCATCTGTTAGTAAGGGAATTAACCTAGGGCGATTGCTTCCCCGCTTTACACCATTTCAGCTTACAAAAGGTTTCATAGAAACGTCCACTTTTGGATAGCGGGGGAAACCTGTATCAAAACTTCAAAACTGTCAAGTCATCGAAAACAAGGAAAGGCTGCCACAGCCAAGAGGAGCCTAAGGAGACTTGACAACTAATTATAACCTTGTGTTTCACATGGAATTCTGGAACAGAGAACAGATGTTAGGATAAAAACTAAGAAAATCTGAATAAAGTATGGATTTTAGTTACCTATAAATTATCAGTGTTTGTTAAGTAATTCTAACCAATATGCCATACTAATGTAAGGTATTAATAATAAGGGAAACTGGGTGTGGGTACAAAGGAACTTTGTACTATCTTCACAATTTTTCTTTATGTCCAAAACTCTTCTAAGATTAAAAATTCATTAAAGAAAATAAACTTAGCAACTGTTGCAAAATATCATCCATCCAAGCATTCAACTAGAAGTTGAGCAGTCACTCTCCCAATTTCCATCATCTTCCTCAAGGATACATGCATCAAGTTTTAATTCTACTTCAATTTCTCTTTTTTTTTTTCTCTCCATCTGTCATGTTTGCTCCAACTCTCATCATCTTATCAGGTCTTCCTGGACTATTTAATTTAAAAATCCTCCTAACTAGCATCATTTTCACCTATCTCAAATTAAGAAATTAATGGATTAGAAAAGAATGCAACATAAACAACTCTTTTAAAGTTAGGGATATTGATTTAATAAGTTTGGTGGTCCTGAGGTCATTTGGGGGAAAAAAAAAGGTGTGATAATTAAGAAGAAAATATTAACTAAACTGCTTACTTCCTGCTTTGGTTTTGTTGTTACACTTAAGCTGCTTATCTTTCTAATGATTTCCTAGAAATATTATTTCTCAAAATTCTTTGCCAAAATGTAATTTACATGATTGTCTTACAATGTCTTATGAGATCTTGCTTTGTAGTTAGGGCCATTAGGTGATTGGCTTTACCTGCTTATGGCCTTGGAGCTCTAGGCACTGACAAATAAGCAATGTAGTGTATTTATAGTATTGTATATTTGACAGTCTGTTGAACTGTTAGGAGTTAGTATTTAAGTTATTTAAGTTGTCCTTGTTTCCTGAAGCTAGAATGAATTCTTGATGAAGTAGCAAGCCACAGAATGGTTTGTTTTACTATGTATTTTTCATGAATGCCCAAAGGTAATCTAGATGGTCTATGATTACTTTTTTGTGGGCTTTGACATGAGAGAAATAAATATACATGATTGCCAATTATCCAAGGCAGACTTTTTAAAATTGCAAGCTATGGTATTTAAATTTGGCCTTTAATCTTCTTTCACCTTTGTATTAGACTTCCATAGTTACAGTGCAATCCTATAACAAAATATGATTCACCCCATAAATATTCATTTTCATTAATCTTTGGGGGGAGCACAGTTAATGCATAAAGTAAGGGCAAGCTACACTGGCTATGTTAACTATTCATATCCACGAAACCACACCTGTTCTCCAGGTAACATGTTCATTGATCCTTCTAGGGTTAAAAGATTTTGTTTCACGTTGTGAAGCTTGGTGCTTTCAGTCAGTCAGAAGGTTTGACAAGGGAGCCTGAGGGGATAGGGAGGAAATATTTGATTTTGAGGCTCAGACTTTTTTTATCTGGAAGGGAGTTAAAATAGCTTCTATTAGGAACTGCACTAGTCGACTTCAAAACTACAGGGCTCAAAAAGCAGCCTTTGATTTCTCTTATCTCCCTGTAAGGCATGTTTATCAGAAAAGATTAGGAGCAGAGTTAATGCTTCCAGCAGGACCGCTGTCCCGGAAGCTTTCATTAACCAGCTTCCACAATCTTTCACTGTTGTGAAAAAATTGGTAATCTGCTTTGTATTTCTCAATCTACCTGGCATTTGTGAACATACTTTGGAGACTAAATCAAAAAATGGAGCCTTAAACAGGAAACATACACTTAAAAAAATATATATGTATATATTCTTTAAATAAATTCCAAGGAAAAAGAAGTGAAGAACTAAGATGTCCATATATAATAAAATGGAAGGGGGCGGATTGGGTGGAGGAAGGTGTACCTTCCTGGAAAGAAATAATAAATTACTTTGGTAAAAAAAAAGGAATGGAAAATAAGTTCCAACAGATGGAAAAATGGAGGTAAATTAAGAAAGTGTTCAGAGAAAAATTAGTGTGAAGGAAAAGAAAGAGAACAAACCATACATATGAGTAGCAATGAAAAGTGGAAAGAAAAGAACCAGTTATCCAGTAGTTACTGGCACTCTCAGAAGGAAGGGAACCAAAGGTAGTGACACCCTCAGAACCTGAAAGCCTAGGAGAACAGGCTGTGCTTCTCCTTACCACCCCACCCCCTACCTCTGCTGTCAGCTCTTAACTCTGGAAGCCTTTCTGCTGCCCCAAGTGCCATGTCTTTCTAGTTTGGCATGTCCATGACTAGTTGTGTTGAAATAACTTTCTAGACCCCAGTTGGAGCCATTCATGCCCAGGATGCTGAGTCATCAAACTAAAACTTTGATAACTTTCCTGTCTCTGTAAATGGTCCACCTGACCAGAAATGCAGTATATCCCCATCAGCCAATCCCCAAATGCCAAGACAATTCTGGGTCTTTCACACCAGACAAAGTTGACTATGTGACCCCAGCCAAGCAGATATTTTTCTATTTGTCTTTTCCTTCTTCCTTATTCTTCATCCTATTACAGCTTCTTATCTTGTGCCCAATTTTGCAGTTCTTGGAAAGGAGACCATCTGCTTCACGAAGGGTTAACGTTTATTTGTATTACCTAAATTGTCTTCTTTGATCATTTTTTTAAGTTAGGCCAGCCAGCCATACTATGCACTTGTCTCGACATCCATGCTAACCAGTGTGTTGATATAAATGGTTTTCAAAAAATAGTGATTTTTAAGCCGTGGGGAAGCAAAGCGGTGGAGAAGGGACAGGGGATGGGACAGGAGGGAAGAAGAGACGTCAGGTCACCATTGGGCAACGTCCAATCAGGGTGAAGACCAGGGCAGGGTCAGGGGCAGGTTGCTGGGCAATCAATCCTTGCATTCCCTTCCTTTTTTTCCTTAAGAAGTTCGGATGGTAAGCATCATGTTTTTATTTTTTATTTTATGTATGTATGTATGTATTTATTTATTTTGTTTTATACTATTTTGTTTGAACTCTTGATTCTCAAGGCAGGACTCACAGAACAGTCACCAAGGAAAATCACATGCAAAACTGCAGTCAAAGCAATTACTGATGGAAGAACCCACAGAATACACAGAGGAGAAAGAGGTACCAGCTAAGAGGCAGGAGTCAAAGGACATCATATGGAACCAACAGCAGCACATATAGCACCTTAGAAAGAATTACGAAAACATGCCCCTTCCCCAAGATACATTTATAAATCTACTACCTCTGAACAATGAACTCTGAACTCTAGGTTCAGATGTCTCCCCAGGATTATGCAACGTACAAACAAACATGGAAGTCCTTAGAGATGGGAAAAGATGCAGTGAGTTAGCACCTGAGGACAAAGGGGGAGAAGTGGGTCTTTGCTGTGTGACTGTGGAAAATCACGTCACCTCTCTGAGCTCAATATTCTTTCTCAAATTGAAATAATAATAATAATAGCTGCCAAGCCTGGCTTGTGGTGATGATCAAAAGAGAGAAATATGAGACCACCTTTACAAAGCTATGGGCTGTTATCTGAGCCTGTGTTCCCTGCCAGATTCACACATGCAAAACTCAGAGGCACTTACAAGTCACTGCCAAGTAAAGTCTTTGAACTTGATTTCCTTAATCAAAGCTTTGAATACCATAGAAAATATGACTGAATGCTCAGAGGTGGGGGTGTTAAATCCCAAAGGTTTCAAAAATGTTACCTTTTTGAAGCTTCATGTTTTTATATTATTATTGTAATTAACAGCAGCCAGGCAAATGTTTCTTCCCTTTCTCCTTTACTTCTCCAAAGTAGCACAGTTCTCTTCTAAATTCAAGGGTCAGTTTAGCAGGCTTGAAAAAATTCACGAACCCCCTTCTACACTTTCAGTCTGCTACAACCTACTAAACACAGGAAAATAGTCAAAAAGAGCATTTTACACATGGGCAGGAGTCTAGGTCAGAAGTCAGAATGGCCTTTCCTTTCTTCTCACTTGGACCTTTATGAAGTTACAGCTATGGAGCCATGATTTCAGCAGGGGCTGTCATTAGTGGCAGACCGAACAGGCAGGCGCCACAATTTGCCACCAACTTCCAGATTTCTGTTGCAGCTGCCAGGAAGTGGAGGGGATGGTGGAGAGGTCTGACTCATTGGAGCAAACCAGGGAGAGTGAGAGGCTGAAAGGCACCTCTCTGCTGGGAAGAGACAGGCTGCAGCTGGGCCCATCAAACAGCTCCTCGGAGTCCCTGCAGCGCAACAAGAGAATATTGGAAGGATTGGTCAGGCCAGGTTTTTCAGAAACTTAGATGCAGTTTTCCACCATATGATAATCTCAATAGATGCAGAAAAAGCTTTTGTGAAAATTCAACACCTATTTATGATAAAAACTCTCCAGAAAGTAGGCATAGAGGGAACTTACATCAACATAATAAAGGCCATATATGACAAACCCACAGCCAACATAATTCTCAATGGTGAAAAATTGAAACCATTTCCTCTAAGATCAGGAACAAGACACGGTTGTCCACTCTCACCACTATTATTCAACATAGTTTTGGAATTTTTAGCCACAGCAATCAGAGAAGAAAAAGAAATAAAAGGAATCCAAATCGGAAAAGAAGAAATAAAGCTGTCACTGTTTGCAGATGATATGATACTATACATAGAGAATCCTAAAGATGCTACCAGAAAACTACTAGAGCTAATCAATGAATTGGGTAAAGTAGCAGGATACAAAATTAATGCACAGAAATCTCTTGCATTCCTATACAATAATGATGAAAATCTGAAAGAGAAATTAAGGAAGCACTCCTATTTACCATTGCAAAAAAAAAAAAGAATAAAATACCTAGGAATAAACCTACCTAAGGAAACAAAAGACCTGTATGCAGAAAACTATAAGACACTGATGAAAGGAATTAAAGATGATACAAACAGATGGAGAGATATACCATGTTCCTGGATTGGAAGAATCAACATTGTGAAAATGACTATATTACCCGAAGCAATCTACAGATTCAATGCAATCCCTATCAAACTACCAATGGCATTTTCCACAAAACTAGAACAAAAAATTTCACAATTTGTATGTAAACACAAAGACTGTGAATAGCCAAAGAAATCTTGAGAAAGAAAAACAGAGCTGGAAGAATCAGGCTCCCTGACTTCAGACTATACTGCAAAGCTACAGTAATCAAGACAGTATGGGGGGGGCAGTGATGTGATGAACTGGGAGATTGGGATTGACATATATACACTAATATGTATAAAATGGATAACTAATAAGAACCTGCTGTATAAAAAAATAAATAAAATAAAATTTAAAAATTCAAATAAAATAAGGATAAATAAATAAAATAAAATATATCCACACACACAAAAAAAGACAGTACGGTACTGGCACAAAAACAGAAATATAGATCAATGGAACAGGATAGAAAGCCCAGAGATAAACCCACACACATATGGTTACCTTATCTTTCAAAAGGGAGGCAAGAATATACAAAGGAGAAAAGACAACCTCTTCAATAAGTGGTGCTGGGAAATCTGGACAGCTACATGTAAAAGAATGAAATTAGAACACTTCCTAACACCATACACAAAAATAAACTCAAAATGGATTAAAGACCTAAATGTAAGGCCAGACACTATAAAACTCTTAGAGGAAAACATAGGCAGAACACTCTATGACTTAAATCACAGCAAGATCCTTTTTGACCCACCTCCTAGAGAAATGGAAATAAAAACAAAAATAAACAATGGGACCTAATGAAACTTAAAAGCTTTTGAACAGCAAAGGAAACCATAAACAAGACAAAAAGACAACCCTCAGAAAGGGAGAAAATATTTGCAAACGAAGCAATGGACAAAGGATTAATCTTCAAAATATACAAGCAGCTCATGCAGTTTAATATCAAAAAAACAAACAACCCTATCCAAAAATGGGCAGAAGATCTAAAAAGACATTTCTCTAAAGAAGATATACAGATTGCCAACAAACACATGATAGGATGCTCAACATCACTAATCATTAGAGAAATGCAAATCAAAACTACAATGAGGTATCACCTCACAGGTCACAATGGCCATCATCAAAAGTCTACAGTTAATGCTGGAGAGGGTGTGGGGAAAAGGGAACCCTCTTGCATTGTTGGTGGGAATGTAAATTGATACAGCCACTATGGAGAACAGTATGGAGGTTCCTTAAAAACTAAAATAAGAAATACCATATGACTCAGTAATCCCACTACTGGGCAAATACCCTGAGAAAACTATAATTCAAAAAGAGTCATGTACCACAATGTTCATTGCAGCACAATTTACAATAGCCAGGATATGGAAGCAACCTAAGTGTCCATTGACAGATGAATGGATAAAGAAGATGTGTCACATATATGCAATGGAATATTACTCAGACATAAAAGAAACGAAATTGAGTTATTTGGAGTGAGGTGGATGGACCTAGAGTCTCTCATACAGAGTGAAGTAAGTCAGAAAGAGAAAAACAAATACCGTATGCTAACACATATATATGGAATCTAAAAAAAAGAAATAGTTCTGATGCATCTAGGGGCAGGATAGGAATAAAGACGCAGACGTAGAGAATGGACTTGTGGACACCGGTAGGGGGAAGGTTAAGCTGGGAGAAGTGAGAGAGTAGCACTGACATATATACACTACCAAATGTAAAATTGATAGCTAGTGGGAAGCAGCTGCATCACATGGGGAGATCAGCTCGGTGCTTTGTGACCACCCAGAGGGGTGGGATAGGGTAGGTGTGAGGGAGACACAAGAGGGAGGGGATATGGGGATATATGTATACATATAGCTGATTCACTTTGTTATACAAAAGAAAATAACACAACATTGTAAAGCAATTATACTCCAATAAAGATGTTAAGAAAACCAAAAAAAAAAAAAAAAAAAATGAAGAATTTCCATCTTTACATCTGCTGCCATGGCATGTACTCTCTCCCCTCTAAGACTCACCTATATAGTGGGACTAATAATACTCATATATAATACCATTACAAATAATAAATGGAATAAAATAGTTCATATGCCTAACACAAATCCTAGTGCATTTTGTAGCTCAAAGATTGTGAGCTCTCTCTCTCTCTTCAGTCATTCCTCTGAGTTAATCCATCCTAAGATCTTTACCAGCATGTTAGTTACCTTCATCTTTTTGGTTTGTGTCTTTAGATAATACACCATTTTCATCATCAAGGAATACTCACTCGAGGCGGAGTCAAGATGGCTGCATGGGAAGACGTGGAGTTAGCGTGTCCCCACAACTAGGGCACCTGCTGGCGGCTGGTGGGGGACTCTGACGTCTAAGGAGACAGAAGGAACCCCAAAGTGAACCGGTAGGACATAGGGGGACCAAAGGCATAGGAAAAGTGAAGGCCAGACAGGATCAGTGCCCCTGAGGCTGGGGAGATCAGGAGAGGCAGGTGAGAGGGACTCTCCGCGAAGAGCCGGAGAGGAGCAGAAGGCAATTGCCTGGTCCACTTGGGCTGGGGAGCCTGCTGAGCTCCCAAGCCAGTACCCCCCTTCCAAAGCCCTATCCAGGCCACATGGGTCCTGGGGACATAAGAGGGAGGCCGGTGAGATCAGGAGAGGCAGGCAGCAGGAGCCATCCAGGAGGAGCAGGAGAAGAGCAGAGGGCGACTGCCCCACCCACTTGGGCACAGGGAGCCTGCTGAGCTCCCAAGCTGATCCCCTGCCCTCTAAGGCCCCCTCCAGGCTGTGTGGGTTCTTGGGGGCATAGGAGGGAGGCTGGGGAGATCAGGAGAGGCAGGCAGGAGGGATCCTCCCAGACCAGAGGAGCAGGAGAGGAGAGGAGGGCATCTGCCCCACCCACTCGAGCCCAGGAAGCCTGCTGGGCTCCCAGGTGAGGTCCTCTGCCCTCTGAGACAAGGGGTTGGGGGTAGACCTGGGCCCCTTCTGTTCCTTGAGCCTAAGCCTAACCCCCCACAGCCCCCAGGGCTTTTTCCAGCCCTGTGGGTCCTGAGCATTGGCCCCACTCACCACACAAAACTCACCCTTGCTTAGGTCCCGCCCTCCACAGCCAAGGTCTTTCCCCACCTTTAATTTTTTTCTTTTCCCGCCTCCTTTTTTTTACTATTGTGGTACTGATGTACCTTCTGGTTGTTGATTCATCTGTATTTTTATTTTTACATTCTTTCTAACATATATGATAGTTTCCTAGTCTAATTTTATTTTTTACTTTGTTTTTGTTTTTGTTTTTGTTTTTTTTGCTGCCCCAGGGGATCTTGGTTCTTGAGGCCAGAGTTGGGCCAAAGTTCCTGCTGTGGGGGCTCTGAGTCAGAACCACTGAACTAACAGAGAACCTCAGACCCAAGGGAATATTCATCAGAGTGAGGTCTCATGGAGTTCCTCATCTCAGTATGAAGACCCAGCTCTACCCAATACCTACAAACTCCAGTGTTGGAAGCCTCAGGCTAAAAAACCTGGAACACAAGACAGGAACACAATCCCATTCATAAAAAAAAAAAAAAAAAAAAAAATGAGAAGGCAAAAAATTATGTCACAGATGAAGGAGCAAGGTAAAAACCTACAAGACCAAATAAATGAAGAGGAAATAGGCAATCTACCTGAAAAACAATTCAGAGTAATTATAGTAAAGATGATCAAGAATCTAGGAAATAAAATGGAAGCACAGACTGAGAAAATACAAGAAATGTTTAACAAAGATCTAGAACTAAAGAACAAACAAACAGAGATGAACAGCACAATAACTGAAATGAAAAATACACTAGAAGGAATCAATAACAGAATAACTGAGGCAGAAGAATGAATAAGTGAGCTGGAAGACAAAATGGCGGAAATAACTGCCAAGGAGCAGAATAAAGGAAAAAGAATGAAAAGAACTGAAGACAATCTCAAGACCTCTGGGACAACACTAAATGCACCAGCATTTGAATTATAGGGGTCCCAGAAGAAGAAGAGAAAAAGCAAGGGTCTGAGAATATATTTGAAGAGATTATAGTTGAAAACTTCCCTAACATGGGAAAGGAAATTGTCAGTCAAGTCCAAGAAGCACAGAGAGTCCCATACAGGATAAACCCTAGGAAAAACACACCAAGACACATATTAATCAAACTAAGAAAAATTAAATTCAAAGAAAAAATATTAAAAGCAGCAAGGGAAAAACAAAAAAATAACATACAAAGAAATCCTCATAAGGTTAACAGCTGATTTTTCAGCAGAAACTCTGCAGGCCAGAAGAGAGTGGCAGGATATACTTAAAGTGATGAAAGAGAAAAACCTACAACCGAGATTACTCTACCCAGCAAGGATCTCATTCAGATTCGATAGAGAAGTCAAAAGCTTTTCAGACAAGCAGAAGCTAAGAGAATTCAGCACCACAAAACCAGCTTTACAAAAAAATGCTAAAGAAATTTCTCCAAGCCAGAAACACAAGAGAAGAAAAAGACCCACAAAAACAAACTCAAAACAATTAAGAAAATAGTAATAGGAACATATATATTGATAATAACCTTGAATGTAAATGGGCTAAATACCCCAATCAAAAGACACAGGCTGGCTGAATGGATACAAAAACAAGACCCATATATATGCTGTCTACAAGAGACCCACTTCAGACCAAGGGACACATACAGACTGAAAGTGAAGGGGTGGAAAAAGATATTGCATGCAAATGGAAATCAAAAGAAAGCTGGAGTAGCAATTCTCATATCAGATAAAATAGACATTAAAATAAAGACTGTTACAAGAGATAAGGAGGGACACTACATAATGATCAAAGGATCAATCCAAGAAGAAGATATAACACTTACAAATGTTTATGCAACCAACATAGGAGCACCACGATACATATAGCAAATGCTAACCACCATGAAAGGAGAAATAGACAGTAACACAATAATAGTAGGGGATTTTAGCAACCTACTTTCACCAATGGACAGATCATCCAAACAGAAAATAAATAAGGAAACAGAAGCTTTAAATGACACAACAGACCAGATAGATCTAACTGATATTTATAGAACATTCCACCCAAAAGTGGCCAAATACACTTTCTTCTCAAGTGCACAAGGAACATTCTCCAGTATAGATCACATCTTGGGTCACAAATCAAGCCTTGGAAAATTTAAGAAAATTGAAATCGTAGCAAGCATCTTTTCTGACTACAATGTTATGAGATTGGAAATCAATTACAGGAAAAAACTGTAAAAAACACAAATACATGGAGGCTAAACAGTGTGCTACTAAATAACCAAGAGATCACTGAAGAAATCAAAGAAGAAATAAAAAAATATATAGAAACAAATGACAACAAAAACACAACAACCCCAAACCTGTGGGTTGCAGCAAAAGCAGTTCTAAGAGGGAAGTTTATAGCAATTCAATCTCACCTCAAGAAACAAGAAAAATCTCAAATAAACAACCTAACCCTACACTTAAAACAACTAGAGAAAGAAGAGCAAAGAAAACCCAAAGTCAGTAGAAGGAAAGAAATCATAAAGATCAGAGCAGAAATAAACAAAATAGAAACAAAGAAAACAATAGCAAATATCAATAAAACTAAAAGCTGCTTCTTTGAGAAGATAAACAAAATGAACAAACCCTTAGCCAGACTCATCAAGAAAAAAAGAGAGAAGATGCAAATCAATAAAATTAGAAATGAAACAGGAGAAATCACACCTGACACTGCAGAAATACAAAGGATTATAAGAGACTACTACAAACAACTATATGCCAATAAAATGGACAACCACGAATAAATGGACAAATTCTTGGAAAGGTACAATTTCCAAGACTGAACCAGGAAGAATTAGAAAATATAAACAGACCTATCAGAAGTAATGAAATTGAAACAGTAATTAAAAATCTCCCAACAAACTAAAGTCCAGGACCAGAGAGCTTCACAGGAGAATTCTATCAAATATTTAGAGAAGAGCTAACACCCATCCTTCTCAAACTCTTCCAAAAAATTGCAGAGAGAAACACTCCCAAATTCATTCTAAAAAGCCACCATCACCCAAAACCAGAGCAAAGATATCACAAAAAAAGAAAATTATAGACCAGTATCACTGATGAACATAGATGCAAAAATCCTGAACAAAATACTAGCAAACAGAATGCAACAGCACATTAAAAGGATCATACACCATGATCAAGTGGGATTTATCCCAGGGATGCAAGGATTCTTCCATATATGCAAATCAGTCAATGTGATACACCACATTAACAAATTAAGGAATAAAAACCATATGATCATGTGAATAGATGCAGAAAAAGCTTTTGACAAAATTCAACACCCATTTATGATAAAAACTCTCCAGAAAATGGGCATAGAGGGAAGCTACCTCAACATAATAAAAGCCATATATGACAAACCCACAGCAAGGATCATACTCAATGGTGAAAAACTGAAAGAATTTCCACTAAGATCAAGAACAAGCCAAGGCTGTCCACCCTCACCACTCTTATTCAACATAGTTTTGGAAGTCCTAACCACAGCAATCAGAGAAGAAAAAGAAATAAAATAATCCAGATTGGAAAAGAAGAAGTAAAACTGTCACTGTTTGCAGATGACATGATACTATACATAGAAAATCCTAAAGATGCCACGAGAAAACTACTAGAACTAATCAATTAATTTGGTAAGGTTGCAGGATACAAAATTAATGCACAGAAATCTCTGGCATTCTTATACACCAATAACGAAAAATCAGAAAGAGAAATTAAGGGAACACTCCCATTTACCATTGCAACAAAAAGAATAAAATTCCTAGGAATAAACCTGCCTAAGGAGCTGAAAGATTGTACTTAGAAAACTATAAAACACTGACGAAAGAAGTCAAAGATGACATAAACAGATGGAGAAATATACCATGTTCTTGGATTGGAAGAATCAATATTGTGAAAATGACTATAGTACCCAAAGCAATCTATAGATTCACTGCAATCCCTATCAAACTACCAATGGCATTCTTCACAGAATTAGAACAAAAAAATCTTACAATTTGTATGGAAACACAAGAGACCCCGAATAGCCAAAGCAATCTTGAGAAAGAAAAACGGAGTTGGAGGAATCAGGCTCCCGACTTCAATCTATATCACAAAGCTACAGTAATCAAGACAGTATGGTACTGGCACAAAAACAGAAATATAGATCAATGGTACAGGACAGAATGCCCAGAGATAAACCCATGCACACATGGGTACCTAAGTTATGACAAAGGAGGCAAGAACATACAATGGAGAAAAGATAGTCTCTTCAACAAGTGGTGCTGGGAAAACGGGACAGCTATATGTAAAAGAATGAAATTAGAACACTACCTAACACCATCCATAAAAATAAACTCAAAATGGATTAAAGACTTAAATGTAAGACCAGACACTCTAAAACTCTTAGAGGAAAACATAGGAAAATTACTCTTTGACATAAACCACAGCAAGATCCTTTTTGACCCACCTCCTAGAGAAATGGAAATAAAAACAAAAATAAACAAATGGGACCTAATGAAACTTAAAAGCTTTTGCACAGCAAAGGAAACCATAAACAAGACAAAAAGACAACCCTCAGAATGGGAGAAAATATTTCCAAATGAAACAACAGACAAAGGATTAATCTCCAAAACATACAAACAGTTCGTGGAGCTCAATATGAAATAAACAAACAATCCAGTTAAAAAATGGGTGGAAGACCTAAATGGACATTTCACCAAGGAAGACATACAGATGGCCAAAAGGCACATGAAAAGATGCTCAACGTCACTAATTATTAGAGATATGCAAAGCAAAACTACAATGAGGTATCACCTCACACTGGTCAGAATGGCCATTATCAAAAAATCTAGAAACAATAAATGCTGGAAAGGGTGTGGTGAAAAGGGAACCCTCCTGCACTGTTGGTGGGAATGTAAATTGATGCAGCTACTATGGAAAACAGTATGGAGGTTCTTTAAAAAGCTAAAAACTGAACTACCATACGACCCAGCGATCCCACTACTGGGCATATACCCTGAGAAAACCGTAATTCAAAAAGAGCCATGTACCACAATGTTCATTGCAGCTCTATTTACAATAGCCAGGACATGGAAGCAACCTAAGTGTCCATTGACAGATGAATGGATAAAGAAGATGTGGCACATATATACAATGGAATATCACTCAGCCATAAAAAGAAATGAAACTGAGTTATTTGTAGTGAGGTGGATGGACCTAGAGTCTGTCATACAGAGTGAAGTAAGTCAGAAAGAGAAAAACAACTACCGTATGCTAACGCATACATATGGAATAAAAAAAAAATGGTACTGATGAACCTAGTTGCAGGGCAGGAATAAAGAGGTGGACATAGAGAACTTGAGGACATGGGGTGGGAGGGTAAAGCTGGGGCAAAGTCAGAGTAGCATCAACATATACACACTACCGAATGTAAAATAGTTGGCTGGCTGTAAGCAACAGCATAGCCCAGGGAGATCAGCTTTGCGATGACCTAGAGGGGTAGGATAGGGAGGATGGGAGGGAGGCTCAAGAGGGAGGGGATATGGGGACATGTGTATGCATATGGGTGATTTGCTTTGTTGTGCAACAGAAACGAACACAGTATTGTGAAGCAATTATACTCCAATAAAGACGTATTAAAAAAAAAAAAAGAATACTTACTCTTGAAGATGTAATCACGTGTTACAAACTCATATGAGCTATAACAGCTGGGAAATAAAATGTCTCTAATGCAAGGTAATATGGAATGATTTATACTGTGTATATTAAAACTATATTTGTTTTATCTGGCTGAGTTTTGCCATTAGAACCTGTGAGTTCAGTCTGAATTTCTGCATTCTCATTGGAAATAACCCATTTTTAAACACTGGTTCCTTTCTTTAAACCAAAACATCTCTACGTGGTGACCTTGGCAAGCGTACAAAGTGTTTATTATATTGATTTGGGACTTGGGGAGGTAGGTAGAAAGATTCTGAATTTATTTTATGTGTTTCTAATTTACACTTCTATATGATTGTACATGAGGTCCTTGGGTGACTGAATCAATATAAAAGCCAAGGACTGACCCTGAACTTTTCTTCTCATCACTTTTGTCCTCGATTCCCCAAGTGACAGCTAATTTAAATGGAGACATTGCAGTATCTGGATTCTAGGGTCAAGTAGGTAGGAATAGAATGGAGTCAAGGTGTTGACTTTGAATGGGCAGTTTTCTAATAACTTAGGAGTCCAAAAGTGAAGCGGGTTGTCTAAAAATGTCCACTTACAGGAATGGTTGAAAGAGTTGCTGGTTGTACATATGCTAAGTTTGGGGTCTTGGTAGTTCCAAACTCAGACAGCTGTTAGGATTATTTTACTTCTTTGAATCAAGTCTTCATGTGCTGTCTGGTAATGTACCCCCGCCAGCTGGATGACCTGTAAGGAACTGTTCCAGGGCAGAAGTCCTCACACTTAAAGTGCCTAAGAATCACTTAGAAGGTACATTTTTCTCTGTGTCTTTTAAATTTATTTCTCTTGATTATAAAATTAACACATAAATCTGCTTTTGAGAGAGGCAAAAAAGTATAAAGGAACAGAGAAATACTTTATCTATATGAAATTAACCAGGCATAGCTATTATTTTGTCACATTTTCTTTCAACAATATCATCAGTAATCCTGCTAAAACCAACACAAATGGGATTATATATTTTATATATTATGAAATTTCTAGCAAATATAAATAACCATTTATTCTGCTTATTAATTTTTTACCCTTTATGTTATCATTTTCACTTTCTCTTTATTCTTTTACCCTTTTAGAGCAGTGTTTTTAACCTTGACTGAAATTAGAATCAACAGGGCAGTTTTACTGAAAATACTGATGCCCAAGCCTAAGGCCCAGATCAGACACAACACGATCTGGAAAAACTATGGGCATTAAAAAAAAAAAAATCTTGGGAATAACAACTTTGTGCGCACCTCCGGGCCTCCGAACATCCATCTGTCCATTTGGTCATCCAGCGGGAAAGGGCTCCAGCTACCCGAGGGCAGCCGCCAACCAGGGCCCCGCGACCAGGAGAGCCGAAAGCGCTGCTGACCCTCGCGGGCCCGGGCAAGGGACACCACCATGCAGATGTGCGCCGGGGCCTGGGGGTTGCGTCTGGGTTGCGGAGTCCGAGGCAGCCGCCGCCTGGCTGGGGGCACGGGGCCCCGGTTGAGCTCCGCGGGGCCGCTACAGCAGTAGCGGCGGGGATAGCGGTGCGGCTGGGCTCGCGCCTCCTGCAGCGCCTCCTGCCCAGACACGACGACTTTGCTCGGAGGCATATCGACCCCGGGGACAAAGACCAGAGGAGATGTTATTGGCCCTGGGGCTGGCGAGAGTAGATGAACTGATGGAAAAGAACATCCCTGCCAGCATCCGCTTGAAAAGACCCTTGCAAATGGATGAGCCTGTCTGTGGAAATGATATCCTTACAACTCTGCATGCCATTTCCAGCAAGAACCAGATCTGGAGATTGTATATTGGCATGGGCTATTATAACTGCTCAGTGCTACAATTTTGTCTAACTTAACTGGAGAACTCAAGGTGGATCACCCAGTATACTCAGTACCAGCCAGAGGTGTCTCAGAGGAGAGAGGACGGTTTACTCAACTACCAGACCATGGTGTGTGACATCACAGGTATGGGCATAGTTAACACATCCAGCTGGATGAGGCCACCACGGGTGCAGAGGCAATGCAGCTCTGCCACAGACACAACAAGAGGAGGAAGTTTTTTGTTGACCCCCCTTGTCATCCACAGACAATAGCTGTCGTCCAGACTCAAGCCAAGTATGCTGGAGTCCTCATGGAACTGAAGTTACCCCATGAAATGGACTTCAGCGGAAAAGATGTCAGTGGAGTGCTGTTCTAGTACCTGGACACTGAGGGAAAGTGGAAGACGTCACAGAACTTGTGGAGAGTGCCCATCAGGTGGGGAGCTTGGCCTGCTGCACTGCTGACCTTTTAGCTCTGTGTAGCCTGAGGCCTCCTGGAGAATTGGGGGAAGACATTGCCCTGGGCAGCTCACAGAGATTAGAGTGTCACTAGGCTATAGCAGACCACGTGCCTTTTTAGCTGTCAGAGAAAACTTGGTGAGGATGATACCTGGAAGAATGGTGGGAGTAACAAGAGATGCCAGCGGAAAAGAAGTGTATCCTCTTGCTCTTCAAACCAGGGAGCAACACATCCAGAAAGACAAGGCTATCAGCAACATCTGTGCAGCTCAGGCGCTCTCGGCGAATATGGCTACAATGTGCGCAATCTACCATGGGTCCCATGGGCTGGAACATATTGCTAGGAGGGTACCTAATGCCACATTGATTTTGTCTGAACGTCTCAAGTGAGCAGGGCACCAACTCCAGCACGACTTGTTCTTTGACACTTTGAAGATTCAGTGTGGCTGCTCAGTGAATGAGGTTTTGGGCAGGGCTGCTCAGTGGCAAATAAATATTCAGCTCATTGAGGATGGCACACCTGGTATTTCTCTTAATGAAACAGTCAATGAAAAAGATCTGGATGACTTGTTGTGGATCTTTGGCTGTGAGTCGTCTGCAGAGCTGGTTGCTGAAAGCATGGGTGAGGAGCGGGGAGTTATCCTAGGGTCTGCCTTCAAGAGAACTAGCCCATTCCTCACACATCAAGTGTTCCACAGTTATCACTCAGAAACAAATATTGTCTGATATATGAAGAGATTGGAAAACAAAGACCTTTCCCTTGTTCATAGCACGATTCCCCTGGGGTCCTGTACCATGAAGCTCAACAATACATCAGAACTCATGCCTATCACATGGAAAGAATTTGCAAACATCCACCCCTTTGTGTCTCTGGATCAAGAGCCAAGGGACCAGCAGCTTTTCTGAGAACTTGAGAATGACTTGTGTGAACTCACGGGTTGTGACCGAATCTCTTTCCAGCCTAACAGCAGAGCCCAGGGGGAATATGCCGGGCTGGTCACTATCTGAGCCTACTTAGATGGGAAAGGAGAGAGACACATTCCAAAATCCGCACATGGGACCAATTCTGCAAGTGCCCACATGGCAGGCATGAAGATTCAGCCTGTGGAGGTAAATAAATATGGAAATATCGATGCAGCTCACTTCAAGGCTATGGTAGATAAACACAAGGAGAACCTGGCAGCAATCATGATTACATATCCATCCACCAGTGGAGTGTTTGAAGAGACCGTCAGAGATGTGTGTGAACTGATCCACCAACATGGAGGACAGATCTACCTGGACAGGGCAAATATGACCATTCATGTGGAATCTGTTGTCCTGGAGACTTTGGGTCTGATGTCTCACACGTAAATCTTCACAACACTTTCTGCATTCCCCCTGGAGGAGGCAGCCCTGGCATGGGGCCCATAGGAGTGAAGAAGCATTTTCTCCCTTTTCTGCCTTATCATCCCATCTTTGCAGCAAAGCCAAGTGAAGATGCCCAGCCTTTGGGTACTGTCAGCGCAGCCCCGTGGGGCTCCAGTTCCATCTTGCCCATTTCATGGGATTATATTAAGATGATGGGAGGCAAGGGCCTTAAACAGGCCACAGAAATTGCTATAATAAATGCCAACTACATAGCCAAGCGATTAGAAAAACACTACAGAGTCCTTTTCCAGTGTGCAAGAGGTTACGTGGCTCATGAATTTATTTTGGATATAAGACCCTTCAAAAAGTCTGCAAATATGGAGGCCGTGGATGTGGCCAAGAGGCTTTAGGATTATGGATTTCATGCCCCTACCATGTCCTGGCCAGTGGCAGGCACTCTCATGATTGAGGCCACTGAGTCAGAAGACAAGGCAGAGTTGGATAGATTCTGTGACGCCAGGATCAGCATTCGGCAGGAAATCGCTGACATCGAGGAAGGCCGCATCAACCCCAGGGTCAATCCACTGAGGAGGTCTCCACACTCCTTGTCCTGTCTCATGTCCTCCCACTGGGATCGACCACATTCCAGAGAGGTGGCAGCATTCCCACCCCCCTTGATGAAACCAGAGAACAAATTCTGGCCAATCACCACCTGGATTGATGATGTCTGTGGAGATCAGCACATGGTTTGTACCTGTCCACCCATGGTTGTTTATGAGTTCCCATTTTCTTTTTTTTAATAAACAACGGAAATTTATTTCTCACAGTTCTGAAGGCTGGAAGTCCAAGATCAGGGTGCTGACATGGTGATGTGAGAGCCCACTTCCAGGTTGCAGACTTCTAATTGTACCCTCACATGGCCAAGAGGGGAGGGATCTCTCTGTAGCCTCTTTTGTAAGGGCATTAATCCCATTTATGAGGGTTTCACCCTCGTGACCTAGTCACCTCCCAAGGGCCCCATCTCCTAATACAATCATCTTAGGGGTTAGGATTTCAACTTTTGGATTTTGAGGGGCACGAACATTCAGACCATAGCAGTGACCAAATGAAATAAAGCTAGAAAGGATTTATAGTGATTACCTCTAGGGAGTTCAGTGAAAATCATGTATGTTTTTCCAGTGGGATAGGAGAGAGGATACGTATACTTTTCATTTGTAGTTCATTTCATCTTGTAGTTTGATTTTTTTTTAACCATGTACATGTTGTTCTACTTTGATAGTTTAAATTAAGTGGTTGGGAAAAAAGCACTTTAGTGTAACTGCCTCCTCCCATTACAAACCCTGAGACCCACAATTCCTAACTGCAACCCTTTTTTTTCCCTCCTTAAAGGAAGATTTAAGTTCTTCAGCAACAGGCTAAGAACTAACACCTTAATAAATGAGTTACAAGGTATTAGGTGAAACCAACTGAAATTTTGACCAATGAAGATAGCAGTTTCATATCATTCAAATTAATATATGCTTTTTTCACTGAAAAAGTGCAAGTGAAGCCAGAACTGTAATTATAGCCTGTTATGCACCATACATTTAGTTTTTTATATTGATTTTCTACTTAATTTAATTAAAAAATTGTTTTAAACCCCACAGAGCTCTGTCAAAAACACAAAACTATTTTCAATTATAGAAAGGGCTAAGCCATCAGTCTCCAGAGAATTTTGGTTTACTTCTTCTAAAAATTAATTTTTATTGGAGTATGGTTGCTTTGTTTACTTTTGTTTGATATGTCTCTTACAAAGCAACCTGCTAATTTAACTCAAAGTTGAAACTAAGAAGATGTCACATGAAGCCATCTATTAAATATTCAGGCCCCTTGTACATGTAATATGCTGAAGTAATACACCCTGCAATTTTTCTATTTATTTCTTTCATGAAGAACTCTAACCAAAGAGGGGCCAGGAAGAATTTCCTTATACAAGGGCAAAGTAGACTTAAGAACAATGTCTTATACTTAATCATTGTTTTTCAGCAAACCTTGAAAGTATCTGAATCTCAAAAGTTAGCCCTAGGCCTTTTTTTTTTTTTTAAATAAAACTCAATGCTCCTCCCAAATTTGAGGTATTTGATTCCTAATTGAGAATCCTTCTTGAGTATTTTCATCCTATACCTGACAATTTATTCCTGATTGTTACTATGAAGGACTAAAAGCTGTAGAGGATGTGTAGTTTCAAATTATAGTTCTTGATATTATAGTAGGATAAGCATGTTGCTCATAGACACCTAGATCTCTAGGGAAGGGACTCTTAAGATCAGCTGATCTGTTCACAAATGAGGAAACTGAGGCCTAAAGAGACTGAGAAATTTAGTCTACACAGAAAGTTAATGATATACATAAAGTGGCCAGAGTGTCCAGCTCCTGGTGAGACCGTCTTTCTGTTACACTGTGCTGTTTCCTTAACTCAGAAATTCATCATCAAAAATATCCAGGGTTTTTTTTTTTTAAAGAAACTAGTTAAAAGTGGACTTTTGTAAACCTAGAAAATAATGATTCTCCAGATATGAATTCCCATTTTCTGAACAGAAGAGGGCCTCTTCTTAGCCTTCTCTCCTTAAGTTCAAGTGACTGATGTGATGTGCTTTGGAGTGTCATTTTCCACCACAGACTCAAGTAGGGGTTTTTTATACTGTGTATATTTTTGTAATCTCTCTCAAGGTAAATGTAAATACAACTAACACAGTGAGTGGCAGCTCATCGTTGGAAGAATGATTTGCGTTGGTGCCTCTGCTTTCACATGTAGCAGTTGATGATCAAGTTGCCTTGATTGGGACCATTTAGTTTTTGCATGAACAATTTGGTGTGTGATAGTAACTTTAACTTCAATGTAACCGGTTTACAGACATTACAGAGGCTATACTGGAGATCTGATAGACATATTTTTATTCCAAATAAGTCTTTGTGGACTGTGCCATCTGTGGGAAATCCCAGGGCAAATGTTTACATTTTGTATACACTGAAGAAATCTTTTTCCTCCTACTAATTTGCCTAATCCATAATAGCATTTCTGAGTGTTTTCCTTTTTCCATGTGTATAGTTTTTTAAATTTGCAATTAATAATATTCTAAGAAAGCATTACAATTTGAAAAAACGTCTTCTAATTTTGAAATAATTTTAGTCTTATAGAAGAGTTACAAAAATAGCACAAGGAGTCCCTATTACATTTTACCCAGCTTTGCCTAATGTAACGTCTTACATAATCATGGTACCATTATCAAAACTAAGAAATCAACATTGTATAAATACCACTTAAATGACAGACTTTGTTTGGACTTCACCAGTTTTTTCCACTAATATGTCTTTTTCTGTTCCAAAACCTAATCCAGGATCCCACGTGGCATTTAGTAATGTCTTTCACTAGTCTTCTACAATCTGTGACGCTTCCTCAGTCTTTCCTTAGCTTTCATGACTTTAGTTTGAAGAGCTCTGGTCAGGTTTTATGGAGAATGCTCCTCAATTTGGGGTTATCTGATATTATCTCAAGATTAGATGGCACGGACAAAAATAACACAGAGGTAATGTACCCTTCACAGTGTATCAATATATTTTATTACTGGTTATATGAACATTGATAACTTGGTTAAGGTGGTGTCTGCCAGTTTTGTGCACTGTAAATTGCTATTCCTTCTCTATAGTTCGTAAATATTTAGGGCAAGATAGATACACTGAGACTATACAACTAGATCATGTTTCTCCTTAAACTTTAAACTAATTTTAGTATTCCATGGGTCTTGCCTGTAGCAATTGTTACTGTGATATTCTAATGGTTATTTTCTATTTCTCTCTTCTTTCTATATTTATTAATGGGAATGCTTTTGTAAAGAAGAGATTCAATACTCCGTCTCCCTCTTGTATTTATTTAATTATTTGTTTGTATCAGCATGGAATCATGAATATTTATTTTATTCTTCATGTTATAATCCAATAGTTATTTTTTAACATCTTTATTGGAGTATAATTGCTTTACAATGGTGTGTTAGTTTCTGCTTTATAACAAAGTGAATCAGCTATACATATACATATATCCCCATACCTCCTCCCTCTTGCATCTCCCTCCCACCCTCCCTATCACACCCCTCTGGGTGGTCCCAAAGCACCAAGCTGATCTCCCTGTGCTATGCGGCTGCTTCCCACTAGCTATCTATTTTACATTTGGTAGTGTATATATGCCCATGTCACTCTCTCACTTCGCCCCAGCTTACCCTTCCCCCTCCCCACATCCTCAAGTCCATTCTCTACGTGTGTGTCTTTATTCCTGTCCTGCCCCTAGGTTCTTCATAACCAATTTTTTTTTTTTTAGATTCCATATATATGTGTTAGCATACGGTATTTGTTTTTCTCTTTCTGACTTACTTCACTCTGTATGACAGACTCTAGGTCCATCCACCTTACTACAAAATAACTCAATTTTGTTTCTTTTTATGGCTGAGTAATATTCCATTGTATATATGTGCCATGTCTTCTTTATCCATTCAGCTGTCGATGGACACTTAGGTTGCTTCCATGTCCTGGCTATTGTAAATAGAGCTGCAATGAACATTGTGGTACTTGACTCTTTTAGAATTATGATTTTCTCAGGTTATATGCTTAGTAGTGGGATTGCTGGGTCGTATCGTAGTTCTATTTTTAGATTTTAAGGAACCTCCATACTGTTCCCCATAGTGGCTGTATCAATTTACATTTCCACCAACAGTTCAAGAGGGTTCCCTTTTCTCCACACCCTCTCCAGCATTTATGGTTTGTAGACTTTTTGATGATGGCCATTCTGACTAGTGTGAGGTGATACCTCATTGTAGTTTCGATTTGCATTTCTCTAATGATTAGTGATGTTGAGCATCCTTTCATGTGTTTATTGGCAATCTGTATATCTTCTTTGGAGAAATGTCTATTTAGGTCTTCTGCCCATTTTTGGTTTGGGTTGTTTGTTCTTTTGATATTGAGTTGCGTGAGCTCCTTGTATATTTTGGGGATTAATCCTTTGTCAGTAGTTTCATTTGCAAATATTTTCTCCCATTCTGAGGGCTGTCTTTTCATCTTGTTTATGGTTTCCTTTGCTGTACAAAAGCTTTTAAGTTTCATTAGGTCCCATTTGTTTATTATTTTATTTTTTATTTTAGAGTGTTCTGCCAAGGATTTCCTCTAAGTGCTTTATAGTGTCTGGCCCTACATTTAGGTCTTTAATCCATTTTGAGATTATTTTTGTGTATGGTGTTAGGGAGTGTTCTAACTTCATTCTTTTACATGTAGCTGTCCAGTTTTCCCAGCACCACTTATTGAAGAGGCTGTCTTTTCTCCATTGTATATTCTTGCCTCCTTTATCAAAAATAAGGTGACCATATGTGCGTGGGTCTATCTCTGGACTTTCTATCCTTTTCCATTGATCTATATTTCTGTTTTTGTGCAAGTACCATACTGTCTTGATTACTGTAGCTTCGTAGTATAGTCTGAAGTCCAGGTGCCTGATTCCTCCAGCTCCATTTTTCTTTCTCAGGATTGCTTTGGCTATTCGGGATTTTTTGTGTTTCCATTCAAATTGTGAAATTTTTTGTTCTAGTTATGTGAAAAATGTCATTGGTATTTTGATAGGAATTGCGTTGAATCTGTAGATTGCTTTGGGTAGTATAGGCATTTTCACAATGTTGATTCTTCCAATCCAAGAACATGCTATATGTCTCCATCTGTTTGTATCGTCTTTAATTTCTTTCATCAGTGTCAGTTTTCTGCATACACGTCTTTTGTCTCCTTAGGTAGGTTTATGCCTAGGTATTTTATTCTTTTTGTTGCAGTGGTAAATGGGAGTGTGTCCTTAATTTCTCTTTCAGATTTTTCATCATTAGTGTATAGGAATGCAAGAGATTTCTGTGCATTAATTTTGTATCCTGCTACTTTACCCAATTCATTGATTAGCTCTAATAGTTTTCTGGTAGCATCTTTAGGATTCTTTATGTATAGCATCATGTCATCTGCAAACAGTGACAGCTTTACTTCTTCTTTTCCAATTTGGATTCCTTTTATTTCTCTTTCTTCTCTGATTGCTGTGGCTAAAACTTCCAAAACTATGTTGAATAATAGTGGTGAGAGTGGGTAACCTTGTCTTGTTCCAGATCTTAGTGTCTCAAATGCTCATGGAACATTCTCCACGGTAGATCATATCTTGGGTCACAAATAAAGCCTTGATAAATTTAAGAAAATTAAAATCGTATCAAGTATCTTTTCCAACCACAATGCTATGAGACTAGATATCAATTACAGGAAAAAATCTGTAAAAAATACAAACACATGGAGGCTAAACAATACACTACTTAATAACCAAGAGATCACTGAAGAAATCAAAGAGGAAATCAAAAAATATCTAGAAACAAATGACAATGAAAACACGATGACCCGAAACCTATGGGATGCAGCAAAAGCAGTTCTAAGAGGGAAGTTTATAGCAATACAATCCTACCTTAAGAAACAAGAAACATCTCAATTAACAACTTAACCTTACACCTAAAGCAATTAGAGAGAGAAGAGCAAAAAAACCCCATAGTTAGCAGAAGGAAAGAAATCATAAAGATTAGATCAGAAATAAATGAAAAAGAAACGAAGGAAACAATAGCAAAGATCAATAAAACTAAAAGCTGGTTCTTTGAGAAGATAAAGTTTTCTTTTTTCTTTTGTCCTACCCAGGTACGTGGGGAGTTTCTTGTCTTTTGAGAAGTCTGAAATCTTCTGCCAGCGTTCAGTAGGTGTTCTGCAGGAGTTGTTCCACATGTAGATGTATTTCTGATGTATCTGTGGGGAGGAAGGTGATCTCCACATCTTACTCCTCTGCCATCTTGAAGGTCTCCTGCCAGTAGTTATTTATAGGGATGCTCAAATTGCTCCAGAGTTGATGATTGTCAACTCTTTTAGGTTGGGTCCACCATACTTTTCAAATGGCTCCATCATTCATTCATTCATTCATCCATTTATTCTTTCATTTATTCATGTATTTATTTATCCTGGCATCATATGATACTTCCAGCTTATACCACAGCCCTGGAATGAAGCACTTCTCCAAGGAACTCTGGTTCCTTTTATTGGAGAATGGTATTAAGAAACAAAGATGTGTGCTAGGTGTTATTGCTAATGGATGTTACTGCTTCTAGGTCCCTTCAGAGGACAGAGCTAGAAAAAAAATATATATTTTATATATATATATATATATATATACACACAGACACATATATATATTTGATCTTAAAACATGTATATACATAGGTATATTTAAATATATTTCATATCTGTAACAATATGCATATATAATTAAAGAACCAAAAAGCAAAACATAAGTCCATACAGGTATCTCCAACTCCAACCAGCACCACAGGTTTTGTTTCAGCATTCTTCTTTTATTTCTGTCCTCTTATTTCCCCTTTATTTTACCTTCTTTATCTTAGGGTAAGAAAATTGGCTCTCATTATGTCATATATTTATCTGTTCAACTTTAGCACAAATAAAAAGCAGTTTCAGAATTGATAATCAGTACTCCTGTTGGAAATAAATTTATCAGCTACATCACAGTGTTTGTGTAGAGCTCTTTTTATTCAGAACTTTTGCTCAGCTTTTTTTGAGTGTTTGTCTTCTTAGAGTTCTTAATGTATTCTGGATAAAGATTCTTTATTAGATATGTGCTTTGTAAAAACTTTTTTTGTCTGTGTCTATCTTTTCATTCTCTTAACAGTCTTTACTATACAATTGTTTTTAATTTTGAAAGTCCCGTTTATTATTATTTCTATTATTATCATTGTTTTTCTGTTGTTATTTATGGATTACGTTTTGGCATTGTATCTAAAAAGAAAAATATGTGCCAAACCAAATTCATGAAGATTTTTCTCCTATGTTTTATTCTAGAAGTTAGAAGGTTTATCGTCTTACATTTTACATTTATATTTATGACCCATTTTAAGTTAATTTTTATAAAAGGTGTGAAGTATACATCAACACTGATTTTTAAAAAAATTTTGCATATATAGAACACTTCCTAACACCATACAGAAAAATAAATTCAAAATGGATTAAAGACCAGACACTACAACACTCTTAGAGGAAAACATAGGCAGAACACTCTTTGATGTAAATCGCAGCAAGAGCTTTTTTGATCCACTTCCTAGAGTAATGAAAATAAAAACAAAAATAAACAAATGGGATCTAATTAAACTTAAAAGCTTTGGCACAGCAAAGGAAACCATAAACAAAACAAAAAGACAATCTGTAGAATGGGAGAAAATATTTGCAAACTAAACAACTGACAAAGGATTAATCTCCAAAATATACAAACAACTCATGCAGTTTAATATCAAAAAAAACCCCAAATAACCCAATCAAAATATGGGTTGAAGATATAAATAGACATTTCTCCAAAGAAGACATACAGATGGCCAAAAAGCACATGAAAAGATGCTCAACATCACTAATTATTAGAGAAATGTAAATCAAAACTACAATGAGTTATCACCTCACACTGTGTAGAATGGCCATCATCAAAAATTCTACAAACAGTAAATGCTGGAGAGGGTGTGGAGAAAAGGGAACTCTCCTACGCTGTTGGTGGGGATGTAAATTGATACAGCCACTATGGAGAACAGTATGGGGCTTCCTTAAAAAACTAAAAATAGAACTACCATATGACCCAGCAATCCCACTCCTGGGCATATACCTGGAGAAAACCATAATTCAAAAAGATACATGCACCCGAGTGTTCATTGCAGCACTATTTACAATAGCCAGCACATGGAAGCAACCTAAATGTCCATCAACAGAGGAATGGATAAAGAAGATGTGGTACTTATAAACAGTGGAATATTACTCAGCCATTAACAAAAACAAAATAATGCCATTTGCAGCAACATGGATGGAACTAGAGATTGTTATACTGAGTGAAGTAAGTCAGAGAAAGACAAACATCATACAATATCATTTATATGTGGAATCTAAAAAAAAGTGTACAGAGGAACTTATTTACAAATCAGAAGTAGAGTCATGGATGTAGAAAAGAAACTTATGGTTACCAGGGGATAAGGGGGGGGAGGGATAAATTGGGAGATTGGAACTGACATATACACACTTCTATATATAAAATAGATAACTAATAAGAGCCTGCTATATAGCACAGGGAACTCCGCTCAATACTCTGTAATGGCCTATATGGGAAAAGAATCTAAAAAAAAAAAAAAAAAGAAAGAGTGGATATATGTGTGTGTGTGTGTGTGTGTGTGTGTGTATAAAACTAATTCACTTTGCTATACACCTGAAACTAACACAACATTGTAAATCAACTATACTCCAATAAAAATTAAAAATAATTTTTTTTTTTTGCATATGGCTATCTTTTGAGTTCTGTCAGTTTTTACTTCATGCATTTTGAATCTCTGTTGTTGGATACCTTCACTTTTGGTATTATTATATCTCCTTAGGGAATTGACCCTTTAGTCTTAAATTATGTCCCTGTTTAACTCTGACAATGTGCTTTATTCAAAAGTCTAATTTGTCTCTTACTAATATAGCCACCCTAACTTTTTTTTTGCTTAATATTAGCATGGGAGATCTTTCTCCATACCTTCACTTTGAACATATGTCTCTGTATTAAATTGATTTTTCTTGTATACAGTACCTAGGTTGATGTTGTGTTTTTATTCAATCTGATAATCACTGAATTTTAACTGGAGTGTTTAGATGATTTCTACTTAATGTTATTATTAATATGATTGAATTAAAATCAACTCTCTTGTTAGTCAATGTGTTTCATCTATTCTTTATTTCTCTTTTCCTCTTTTTGTACATTCTCTTGGATTAGTTGAGCACACTTTTTGTTCCATTTTATCTTTTCTATTGGCTTATTGTATATTGGCTTATTGTCCTAAGGGTTACTATATATATTTAATTAATCAGCATCTATCTTCAAATAATATTATCCTGCTTCACGTTTTGTAAGTAAAACATTTTCATTATCTCTCTCCCATTCTTTGTGCTATTGTGTTTATGCCTTTTATTTTTACATATGCTACAGACACAAAATAGATTGTTGCAATTTTTGCTTTCAACATTCATTGATATTTTAAAATAATTTTTAAAAATTGTATGTTACCTTCATTTACTAATTTTTAGTTTTCTTTATCTCTATGTAGATCCAAGCTTCTGTCCGTATCCTATTTTTTCTGCCTCAATAAATTCCTTTTTCATATCTTATAGATTATGTCTTTTAGCCATACATTCCCAGAGTGTTTTTTTTTCTGAAGAATTTCTTCTTTATTCTTGTAAGATAATTTTGCTTAATGTAAAATTCTAGTTTGACTTTTATTTTTTCCTTCAGCACTTTAAAGGTAGCACTCCATTGTTTTCTGCATGATTTCTGAAAAAAGATGTTTGCTGTCATCCTAATATTGGTTCCTCTTTGTGTGATGTATCTCTTTTTTTCTGTCTACCTTCCCAATTTCTCTGTTTTTTGTTTTCAGTCATTCACAAACAATATGCTAGGGTTGTGTGTGTGTGTGTGTGTGTGTGTGTGTGTTTGTGTGTGTTTGGTGTTCCCATTCCCAGTTCGCTGCACCTCACAGGGGATCCATCTCTAGCAAGTTATGTGCTACTTGATATGTACAAGCCTGCCAGGGGGTGGAGGGCATTCTCTGTCATGATTAAGCCTCATCCTTAGCCAGGCACCATGTCCCTGGTACTTGTATATGTGACCTTTTCAGTGTTCCTGCCCCTTTCCCTGTGTAGTTCTGAGCCAAGCATGCATTTAATCCTCATTACAGCCCTGTGTGTTCATTGTAATAGCTGTGAGTAATTTCTTCTTGGCAGAAATCCCCATTCTTTGTAGTACTGATGATATAAAGGGCTCTAAAATTATATCTGTAAAGTGCCAGGCACATAGTAGGTATTCGGCAAATGAAGGTACTTTTCCTCTTGTCTCAGTTTAAGGTGTTGGGAGCTGATGGGATATTTTCAAGAGGGAATGGGTATGTGGGCAAGGAACAGATTTTCCTCTATGCTACTATTGTTTTTGGCCTAGGTGGACCATGGAGTTCTTTGCTTTGTAATTCAGTAATTACTTATTTACAGACTCAGCAATTGGCAAGGTCAGTTTCACCTTCCTTGAGACAAAGTGTCCTGTTAGAAAGCCCATTGAGCTCTAGCTGTTTGGCTAATGTGGTTTCTGGGGTTTGTGTGAATCCTACCACATTTGTAAGATTATTCACATTCCCTTTGCATTTAGGTACACAGCTAGCAGAATTCACAGGCATATTCCATAAACATTTACTCCAAAGAGTGAGACAAGGTTTGTTTTTCCAAATAAATGGCTTTCTTTTTCTTCTTTCTTTCTTTCCTTCTTTCTCTCTCTCTCTTTCTTCCTTTCTTTCTTTCAAGTGACTTGTCACAGGCAGATTTTTAAAAAACTAACATTTCAAATAATGGCATCATCAATGTCCATTTCCATATTCTGTTGGATTCTCTTAATGTATAGAATATATACAAAATGCTTTTAGTATATATTTGAGAGTTTTCCTCTCTGTTGATCAAGTTGATTCCCCCAGTCTGATAAACATTGAAGATTAATAGAAATGAATGTAATTACCTAACTAGAAAACAAAGGATTCCCATGTAGCCAGTTAATTCTTACCTGACCTTTTCAGAATAATTTTATTCTATTTATTACTCGAAGAGTGGATACTGTTGATCGAGACCTAGATTTAGAGCTGCAGGGCATTAAAAAAACTAGAGAGATGGATGGAAGATGAATCATACACATTCTTGTATTAATTTTTGACATTGCATGAGAAACTCCTCTTTTGAAAATGATATGTTTACTTCAAAATACTGAAGTGCAATGCGTGGTGATGTGGGACCGGTGATTAGAGTACTCAGACAGCCTGTATGCCTCCATCACCCATAACATGCTCCTTTATCCTTTGGCATGGCTGCTTCAAGGTCTCCCTAGAGCAAGAGGATCCATTCCTTTTTGTCTGATTTCTCTTTGACTTCCCTGCGCTACTTTTGCTTTTTTATTTATTTATTTATTTATTTATTTTTATTTACCCTTCATAGAAATAAGCTTTTTTTGTGGATGCTTTGATTTTCTTGAGTACATCAATCACTAACAGCTCCTTATAGTAGAGCCATTCTCTTCATCTGTATTGGTTGCTGTCTACAGTCTACGGATATGCACACATTTTCTCTGTATTTTACACACTGTACTCCACGTGCCCTTCCCTGCCACACCTCGCACACCAGCATATTGCCTTTTGTATGCTTTCCCCTAGTCACATCAAATTAAGTGTAACTGACATCTGCTTCCTCACTACTTACCTACTTTTCTTAAGCTTAAATGTTTAAAGTGAATCATGTGTTCAAAGAACAATTCTACCAGACTCGTTAAGACAGATAATAACCCCTACACCCTTATTCCACATTTCCCCATTTCAAGAGACAATCACTTTCAGCTAACTTTTTTTAAGTGCACTTTCACTCTCTGGATTTCTTAATATCTCTAAGTACCCTGGTTGTATCACTACTTGATAATTTTTTTTCAGATTTGAGCACTATTTTTTGGCTCCCACTACGATAGATGAGAACTTAGCTTTCTCCCCACTCCACATCTCTAAGGATATATGTAAATTTCCATCTCATCATTCTCCCAGTAGAGACTTATAAATTTGGTTAGATCAATATTCAGTCTTGGAAATTTTTCTGGAATGATTTCAATGTCATCTTGCTCTACTGTCTCCATCGTTTGAACTGCCTTTTTGAGTTATCTTCAACCTTATCTTACAAAGATTCTACTGAGTTTTATATTTTTCTTCTCATATTTAATTTTTGTAGGATATCATTTGTTTTCAAAATAGCTTTTTTCATAATATCCTAGAGTTTGATGAATGCAATATAATGTCTGATTTCTTTCAAAATATCAATGACAATTTAAAAATTTTCTCTTCTCTGCATTGTCTCAGCTTTTTCCAAGTTGTTTTGTTCAACCTATTGCTTTGGACTTCTTCTGTGCTAGAGATTTTCTTAGATATCAGCCATCCTGGTTGTCTCTTCATATTCTAGAATGTTGTGAACTAAAATCCTGACTAGCGGCTCTATGCATGTGGAAGGGTCTTAATTGACTGGTGGTTTCACTGCAACATGATTAAGCTAAATCATTTGTTAGGGAATATTTGATGTCCAAATATTTAGGCTTTTCTTCTTTGGGAGTCAGACTCCATCAGAGGACCCTTCCCATCCTCCTGAGTGTTCATTATGCTAACCACAGTGGGATCAGACCCACTTCTAGGACCTTTGAAGATTCACAGTGGCTATAGCTACCTAGAAGCAATAACTTCCCAGAGACATTTCCATGAGCTTCCGCTTTGCTGCCCCACTCCATTCTTGGACACGCTTGGCTTATTTATTGACAACGTGGTGAGTTCTCTGATTTTCCCATTCCTCCCACAGCTCTGTGAAGTCTAATTACTATAGCACACACCCAATCACATAATACTAATAGCCACTCTGCCTCCCTGTCTGAACCCTGACTGATAGACCCTCGACCTTGTCCTCTTCAGTGGAGAGAACTGCCATCTTCTGCTCAGAGGGGTGCTAAAATAGAAGGGGCAAATGTAAGCTATTTTAGAAACAGTTGGATTCCTAGATGGAACTCATGTGACTTGAGAGGGGATTACCACCATCACCCCCAAACACACACATCCCACTTCGTTTCACCACCACTCTTCAGCACCAAGGTTATCTAGTGCTATTGATTCCACCAGATGATTCCTGGATATTCCCACTGCAGCCTTAGGATTTGGCTTTCTCAGTGCTGCTAAGTCAGTTGTCTTCATTCCATATGCTTTGTAACATCTACAGTTTGTTACTGATGTCTCTGCTCCTACTCTCCCCATCTGTGTAGATTTATTCCTTAAACATTACTTGATATTCGGTGCAGCCACTGTGGAAAATAGTATGGAGATTTCCCCCAAAACTAAAAATAGAACTACCATATGACCCAGCGATCCCACTCTTGGGTATATATTTATAAAAAAACCAAAATTCGAAAAGATACATTCACAGCAGCATTTACAATTGCCAAGGTATGGAAGCAACCTAAGTCTATCAACAGATGAATGGATAAAGAAGATGTGATATATATATATACAATGGAATACTACTCAGCCATACAAATTAATGAAATTTTGCCATTTGCAACAACATCAATGGACCTGGAGGGCATTATGCTGGGTGAAATAAGTCAGACAGAGAAAGACAAATACTGCATGATATTACTTATATGTGGAATCTAAAAAATACAACAAACTAGTGAATATAACAGAAGGGAAGCGGACTCACAGATATAGAGAACAAACTAGTGGTTATCAGTGGGGAGAGGGACAGGGGGAGGGGAAATATAGGGGTAAAGGAGTAAGAGGTATAAACTATTTTATGTAAAAACTGAGCTACAAAGATATATTGTACAACACGGGGAATATAGCCAATACTTTATAATAACTATAAAAGGAATATAACCCTTAAAAATTGTGAATCACTATACTGTACAGCTGTAACATATATAATATTGTACATAAATTATAACTCAATAAAAATAAAAATAAAAAATTGGTATTTCAATGGGAGTTTGGTTTTAGTGGGGTTCCAGGAGAGAGTGAATAAGATACATGTGTTCAATCCACCATCTTTACTGAAACACCCTCATTCATTTTTTAAACTTTGTAATCTGGTTACTGGCTCTCAACTCTACTATTGCTCCTTCCTTATGAATAACCTAGATGTCAAATCAAAAGTCCTTTTTTCCAGTCCTTGTTGCCCTTATTTTTTCAACAGTATTTGACATTACTGACTCCCCTGCTCATATATTTCCTCTTCTCTGTCCCTCCTTCTCTTCCTCTCTCCCTCTTGTTTGCCCTTCTTTCCTTTGCTACTATTTTTGCTACTACCGCCATTTATGAAGCATCAATTTTATGCAAGATTTTTAGTTAGGCATTACCCTTCAGAGGATGCAGGAAACGGAAACCAAAAAGTTGGAGAGTAGAAGAACACTTTAAATTATTCTGTGCCTTCATTGATAACATGTGAAGCATTCCTCCCACTCAGGGAGGAAATGACAGTTTGTAAACTACCTCATGCTACTTGGGTCTAAAGCAGACAGCAAATCAGTCTGCATGAATGCTTCCTTCTAAGGGGGCCTGGCTGTCCATTATTTCAGGGTTTCTAATTCTCTGCAGAGCATCTGGTTAATAGCACGTGGGCTTTGGTTCTGCTAGGCTAAATACCGAACGGGAAAATCCAGTGAGGATGTGGACAAAGGTTCTTTTCCGTTGCACCGGAGACAAATGTTCAGTCTGAGGGAGGAGATGGCCTTCTGTTTTTGTCACAAATCCTGAACTGAAGGACAAAAGAAGCAACAGTCTTTCAGTGAGTAACCACCACTATTGTCACTGTGTGGCACTCATAAAAAGACAGAAAGTTTTTTGCAAATAAAAACCATAATTTAAAAAAAAAAAACCCTACATGTTACCTTTTTATAGGGGAAATAAAGAGCGTTTCTTTAGGTTCACTTTAATTAAAAGAAAAAACTTACCTATAGAAGCAAAGGGTATTTCTCAAAGCAGATTAGAGCAAATAAAAGAAGAATTGTTGGTGCATTAAAAGAAAAGGAAGTCTTTTTATACGAGCAAATTTAAACAGCAGCAGCAGCAGCCATTTTAATTACAAGTATCAGGGCAGCAAGCATTCAACGTCTTCTATGTGGTGGCTGATCTTCACAAATTGTCATTCCTTTCTTGATCCTCCCTGCCCTGACTTGGATAATCTCCACATAACACACTTGACCTCTCCAGAAAAACAAACAAACAAATAGGTGAAATAATGTATTTTATAGTTTGGAAAAACACTGCTTGCTAAGGAAGACAGGACAAGTCATTTTTTCTCTCTTGAATATTCCAAAACTAGATTTGAATACAGTCAATCCTCATTATTAACCTCTTCTGTATTTGCAGATTTGCCTACTCACTAAAATTCATTTGCAACCCCAAGTCCATCCTCATGGCTCTTACATCATCATTCTCAGCAGCAAAAAATTTGAGTCACCCAACACATTCCCACCTGAGCTTAAAACAAAGCTATGCTTTACCTTCTTGTTTCATCTATCATGCAGTAAACAAGTGTCCGTACCTTGGTGTATGTAGTGCCATATCTTTCCCATTTTGTGCTTTTTGTTGATGATGTCACGGTTTAAAAGAGCCCCCCAAGTGTAGAGCTGAAGTGCTGCCTAGTGTTCTAAAGTGCAAGAAGGCTGCGATGTGCCTTAAGGGGAACGTAAGTGTGTTAGATGAGCTTCATTGAAGTTAAGCTTCTTTCAGGCACGAGCTATAGTTATAATGAGTTCAACATTACCGAAGCAACGATTTATATTAAGCAAGGTGTCTTAAAAAAAACACATACACAATAAGGTTATGTATTGATTGGTTGACAAAAATGTGACCTGGCCTTGCAGGAACTTAACTTTATATATCCCCTCAAAGCAATGATTCAGTATTTGCTAATTCAGTGTTTGCTCCAACTTTATAGAGCGTAACTACTGTGAATAATGAGAACTGACATAGAGTGAGGTCCGAAAAGTATTTTGAAGCCCATAATATCGGTACTACACCAAGTGCTTTTTCCTGTAATGTATGTGTTTACATTTTGTTCTAAAATTTCTGAGTTCCCTCTACGGGTTAACTCAATATTCATTTCTCACGTCTTGCAATAAATGAGCGTGCCTTCACGGCAAACTGGAAGGTTTTCTCTATTCTTTAATGTTCTCCGAATTTGATAGTATTGCTCCTTCTTGGACTATGAAACACATTATCTAATTTTTCAGGCAGCTAGAGTATTATGGAAGACATTTTCAAACTCTATGTGGTAAAGGAAAAAAATCAGAGAATGCTCCTTCAAAGAGGTAATAGTTTAATTTCAGGGTGATTAGGTGGTAGTTTAAATTAAATAAGTGAAAAATGAAAAGAGGGAGATTCCTAGCAAAAGGGAGCCATATTGCAATAGGAAGGACACATTTGGGAGGAAGGTAGCTGGCAAGACTCCAGGACAGGTGCATAAGAGGATAGGGCAGCAGATTGTGTGGGGAAGTAGGCAAAGCTCCCCGTATTAAATGGCTTGACATTTGGGCAAGGAATTTTGTCTTCATAGAAAGCTTATAAAGCAGAAATAGCGTGATACCTTCTTATTTATGTCTTTGCTCTTTATTTATTTTAGAATGATCTTTCTAATTACGTTGTACAGAATGAATTAAGAAAATGATTAGGAAGCTATTTTCATATTTTTAGTGTAAAATCATGAGGGCCTTTAAGCAATAACAACGTAAAGAAAGAGGAAAATATAAATTGTAAGGGCAAGTAGGCCTTAGAATTTAAAATGCTAACAGCTAACTTGATATTGAAAGTAACTTTAAAGGTGGAAACTAGACTGGATCCCAATTTTTGTTTATTTTAGCCCTTTCTCTCCCCAGCTTTTCTAAGTTCCATAAACAAATACTTACTAAGCAAAGATTGTATTCAAAGTACTGAATAGAAACTGAGAACATGACAATGATTTAGACATGACCCTGCTCTCAGAAGAGAGCAGAGAGAGAGAGACAGAATCATCTAAGCAAATAAGTGATGTATCACAAAAAATGAGCTCAAACTCTTCATCTGTCAATTGTGAAATTTTGATGATTGCCATGCTATGTTGTTGGTCCAATGTTTAGAACTCTCCAAATTCTTGCAAACTGATGAGAACTAATGCAGTTATTGCCAGACACTAATTTCTTGGTGAGCTATGACCTTGAAAATCTATTAAGCCATAGAACAGTGTGAGATCGCTAAGGGAAAGTATTACTGCATTGCCACTTGTAAAGTTCACCCATTGTCAGGGCTACATAATGTGCTAGAGAAATCCTTGTTTCCAAAATGAGGTAGTCAGACCAGAAAAAACAACCATACGGGAGTGAGAGAAGCAGTATTAATTGGTCAAGAGGAGAATTTAGGCTGTGAAGTAATTAAAATGGAGGTCCCAGCCCACTCCTGGGATGTAGTGGTGGTCTCCGGAATTGCCATGGTTCTTAAATGTCGTCCCCAAATAGGCAGAATCTGGCTTTTGTACTCTGACTTTTATACTCAGCCCACTAATTATTCAAAGTGGGCTGCCCTTACGGAGGGCTTATAGATTTAATTTCAGCATAGTAAGGACAGTATGGACAAAAAAACAGCTGTGAGCCACCAACAATGAACACTATTCACACCAGCTGTAGCATTGTGTGCCTGGACCCTGAAAGGGAGATCTGGACTGAAAAATACAGAGCTAGTTAGATTTAAATAACAAAATCTCCACCAGCACTCCCATTTCCAACCACCCTTCCTTGAAAGTATACTAACCCCATGTCTCTTACATCTAGTATAGCCATAGTAATGATCCCTTCTCAAATTTACTTCTTTTTCTTAAGTATTGATATATGTTTTTTCACTTGTCATTTTATCCTCAAGCAAATGCCTCTTCTTTTCTAACCTCTTTCCTAGCAATCTTTTGTTTCTTTCTATTTTTTTGCAGAGACTGACTTCTCCCTTTATTCCCAGGAATGTGTTTTTTATCCTTCTCTCTTTTTCAAGGTTAGCAGTGATTTTACATGAGAGCTAACGTTTCATACAATTTTGAATAGAATCTAGAGGTGGCTCCCCTGAAATCTAGTCACTCTGTAATACTAGGGATTATATCTTGCTCAGTTTTTGTCTATTGTACCTTTAGTGTCCAGTAGAGTAACTGGCACAGAGGTAATGATGATAAAAATCAATAACTGTTACTTCTATCTTTTAATAATGGAATGCTAGAGTTTTAGGTGAGTATGTGAGTACCCTACTATTGATTTTGTTGTTGTTGTTGTCTCAATTAGGTGTGCCCACGTGACTAAGTCTGTACCTGTGCTACACAAGTGGAATTAATGTATACAACTTCCTGGATATCTCCTTTAAGATGCTTATCTTGAACTCTGTTTTCTCCTCTGTGGTAGCTGATGAATGGTAATGACTTAGAGCATATTTGGAAACTTCCCTACCAGTCTTGGACTGCTCACTTCTAAACCTTCTAAACCAGTGTGTTAGAGACAAAAACACTTTTCTTATAAAAAGCCAATGCATTTTGGGGTATCTTTCTAGAGCTCTAATTGTTCAGAAATCCTAAAAAAAAAAAAAAAAAAAAGCCTTGGAAGTGGGTTGCTATCATGAAAACTATGACTATATGTGAAATGCACAATTTTCATTTTAGTCTAGACCAGCAACGAGTACTAAAACAAAATAAAATTTTGCTGCTTTAATTGGCATAACATGATATGTTGGTGTTAATTTGTATTTCTTTTTTTTCTTCCAATTTTACTGAGATATAATTAGCATACAGCGCTTTATAAGTGTGCAGTATGATGATTCAACTCACATACACCATGAAGTGATTATCACAATGAATTTAGTGAACATCCATCATCTCATATAAAATTAAAGAAATAGAAAAAAATATTTTCCTTGTGATGAGAATACTTAAGATTTCCTCTCTTAACATCTTCCATATAGAACATAGAGCAGTGTTCGTTATTATATTCATCATGTTGTGCATTACATCCCTAGTACTTATTTATCTGATAACTGGAAGTTTGTACCTTTTGACCACCTTCATCCAATTCCCCCTTCCCCGACTGCCAACTCCAGCAAGCACAAATCTGTTCTCTTTTTCTATGAGTTTGTATGTTTGTTCCTTTGCGTGTTTTTGAAGTATAATTGACCTAGAACACAGCGATTCAATACTTCTATACATTTCAAAATGATCATCACTGTAAGTCTAGTTCCGATCTGTCACCAGATGAAGACATTACATAGGTATTGATTATCTTCCCCACACTGTACATTTCATACCCGTGACTCATTTATTTTGCAGCTGGAAGTTTGTACCTCTTAATCTCCCTCATGTATTTCTTTCTTCCCCCATCCCACTCCCCTCTGGCAACCACTTGTTTGTTCTCTGTATCTATAACTCTGTTTATGTTTTGTATGTTTATTCATTTGTTTTGTTTTTTAGATTCCACATATAAATGAAATCATACAGTCTTTATCTCTCTCTGTCTGACTTATTTCACTTAGCATAAGCCCCTCTAGATCCATCCATGTTGTCACAAATGGCAAACTTTAATTCTTTTTTATGGCTGAGTAATATATCTATATATCTACATATATACCACATCTTCTTTTTCCATTCACCTAATGATAGGCGCTTGGTTTGCTTCCATATCTTGGCTATTATAAATAATGCTGCAATGAACTTTCAGATGTGTATATCTTTTCTAGTTAGTGTTTTCATTTTCTTCGGATAAATATCCAGGAGGGAAACTGCTGTATCATATAGGTCCTGACACAGCAGGCTGACGGGCTGCTGTGGTCCTGGGGCTAGGTGTCCTCCTGCTGGTGGGTAGGGATGGGACCCAGGGTGTTCCAGGGCTAGTGCTGGTGCACTGGTGTGAGGGCTGGGTCCTGAGCACTCTGGTGCACAGGGCTGGGTCCAGGGCGGTTGTGGGTTCAGTGGGCCTTCAGGCAGCCAGCCTGCTGGAGGGTGGGGCTGTGTCTTCAACCAGCTAGCTGCTTGGCCTGAGGCATTTCAGTACTGGTACCCGCAGGCTGGTGAGCAGTGCTGGGTCCTGGCCCTAATAAGTTAGAGCGAGGCCTCCAAAATGGCCCTTGCCAGCACCAGTGTCCTAGTGGTAGAATGAGCTCCCCCAAATGGCTGCTGCCCGTGTCTATGTCCCCAGGTGAGCTCCAGTTGCCTCCTGCTTCTCTGGGAGGATCTCCAAGATAAGCAGGTGTGCCTGACTCCAGCTTCTTTCAAATTACTGCCACTGCCCCGAGTCCTGGAATGTGTGAGATTTTGTGTGCACCTTTTTAAGAGTGGAGTCTCTATTTCCCACAGCCCTCTGACTCTCCCAAAAGTAAGCCCCGCTGGCCTTCAAAGCCAAATGTTCTGGGAGCTTGTTGTTCCAGTGCAAGGCCCCTGGCCTGGGGAGCCTGATTCCGGGCTCTGACTCTTTGCTCTTGGAGAGAACCTCTGCAATTGTAATTATCCTCCTATTTGTGGGTCACAAACCCGGGGTTATGGGTCTTGTCTCCCCACTTCCCACCTTTGTCTCTGTGGTTCCTTTTTCTTTTTTTTTTTTTTTGTTGTTGTAGGAGATACTTGCTGCTAATCTTCCGGCCTTTCTCATCAATATTTGCTCTGTAAATAGTTGTGGTTTTGGTGTGCTCAGGGGAGGCGGTGAGCTCCGCGTCTTCCTACTCTGCCATCTTGGCCACGCCCTTGGTACTTACACCTTTTGGAGGTAACTACAAGAAGATAATGGACGCAAACCAGAACCGGCCTGGTTTCATGTGGAGATGGACCTCATAGGAGCACACAAAAGGAGAATCTCTTTGTGGCTAAAAAGTTAGAGTGCTGGAAAGTCCAGAAACTTGGGGTCTTTCAAAGTTAAAAAATACAACTATATCTGTGCTTCAAACAGCAAGAGCTAAGACAATGCCTAGAGTTATCCAGATGTAAAGATCAGATCAAAGACATCTATTGTTCCTGTTATTTCTGTTGCCTTCATGGGGCCATTTAAAAATTTTGGCCTAAAAGAGGTAGGCCTAACATATAAGCCAGTAAATAAAGGAGGAATATTGCAATAATGGCCTGTTGAGATATTTGGGTGTGCTACCTTTCACATGAACTAAACTCCTGAGGAATTGTACTGCCAATGAAACCACAAGCCTCTCTTATAACAGTTTGTGTTCAATCCCTAGAACAGCCCTGGAGCCCCCAAACTTTCACCGGCAGAAAGTGGGTTGTGAAAGCTGCCTAGTCCCCAAAGAGGGGATGCTCTCCAACTCATCCTACTTCGGAGCTGTCACACAAGACAAAGGACAAGGATATTCCAAAGCAAGGACCACAGTGACCAGTGGATAAAGGAGGTATGCCCAGAAGGCAGAAACCAGGGGGAGCGAGATAGGTGAACCAAGTAACCTACGCCACAGTCTGGGGAGGGAGTCTGTGTGATTTCTGTCCATTGAGCTTTGATAACTGCTATGAAACACTGACTACTCTGTTTCCCATACTTTCCTTTTTTCCAAATTCTCATTTTATGGTGGTTATAGCTGTTCTTATGCTATCAACATATATTAGAAGAGAGAGAAGCAGCTAGCTTGTCAGTTAGTTAACAGATTGATTTTGAAGAGCCAAATCCAGATATGATGAAGAGGAATGCACATTACAAAATCCAGGATTTTGGTCTGGATGCAGTAAATTCATAGATACTTAGGTAACCAGAATAGTTAACTGGGGGAAATTCTGAAAACCCCTAGTATAGATTTTCCCATTATTTCTTTAGTAACAGATACTCTGATTTTTAGCTAGACTCATTGTCATTCAACAACAGACTATATTTCCTAGTCTCTTTTACTGCTAATTGTGATCATGTGGGCAAATTTGGCCAATGGCCTATGAGAGGAATTGATATATGCAACTTTCAGGTTTTCTCCTTAAAGATGCCTTTGCTGGACTTTTTCTCCCTCATCATTGGCTATGATATAGCAAAAACCAAAATCGCTGTGAAGATGTTATGTTAAAGATGGCAGAACTTTGCTCCTGGCCCAGACGCACTGAACACTGACATGGGTCACTCTAGATGCTGGTTAAGAACAGACTGCAATTGGCAAGGATGGAAACAAGGCAGTTAGGGAGATAGTGAAGGAATATGAGCAAGAGATTAAGACAGTGGCTTGGACAAAAGTTGTAGCAGTGGAGGTGATGAGAAGTAGTTGGATTCTGAATATATTTTGATTTTAGAGTCAACAGGATTTCCTGACATATTTATATGGAGTTTGAGAGAAGAAGTGGTATAAAGAATATTTTCTAAGATTTTAGCATAAGCAACTGGAAAGGTAGAATTTCTATCAGCTGAGATGAGGAAGACCACAGATAGATATGTTTTGGAGGGAAAGGTCACAAACTCGTGTTTGGTTATGGAAAGTTGGAGATGCACTTTGATATCTAAATTGAGATTTTGAAAAGTTGACAATATGCATCTAAAGCTCAGCAAGCAATCTGGACTGAGAATATACATTTAGGAATTGTCAGCAATTATTTTAAATTCATTTCCTCAGCTTTTTATTATAAAATATTTCCAATATAAAGAAAAATTGTTACACACATTAAGACAATTCATCCCTAAGTACTTCAAAGTGGATTTCCTTATTAGAATGGCATTCTACTAAAAAATCACAATATCAATATCATACCTAAAAAACTGGATACTTCCCCAAATAATTGGTAATTATTTATTATCAAGGCCATATGCAAATTTTCCCATTTATCCCAAATGTAACACTTACTACATTTTCTTTCTCCAAATTAGAATATAGTCAAGGTTCAAACACTACCCTTGGTTATTATGCCTTTTAATTAAGAAGAGTTCCTTCATATTTCTGCCATGACATTGACTCTTCTAAGTCACCGGACCAATTTTCTTACAGAGAACCTCATGTTTCATATTTGTCTAATTGTTTTTTATGCCATTAACTTGTTTTTATATCTCTTGTATTTTCAGTAAACTGAAAGTTAAGTCTAGTGTCTTAATTCTGTTTAGGTTAAACACATTTGGTCAGATAACTTCATTGATGAAGTTGTGTACTTTACATTGTGTTATAATTAGCACAAAATTTCAGTTCTTCCCATTACTTGTGAGGCTAAATTTAACCACTCCTCTATGGGAGTGATGAGCAGATATTTTGTATAGGTACACACACGTGCACACACACACCAATACACTTTAAAAGCGTGTGTGTGTGTGTGTGTGTAGAAGGAGGGATGATTTTTGCATTGTGTGATTATAGTAGATTACTGGCGGTTATGACAGAGGCAAGCCAGAATACCTGAGGCCTTTAATAAAGAACAAAATAAATTTTTTTGTCATTCAACAGGACCAAGTTTTATAATAATTTCAATAAAGACTTAGACAATTTAAATGTGGTACAATCATTTTTGCTGGACTTATTTTGTAAACAAAAGATATTTGGATTCTAATTTGATTTTCCAAATGAAAATAGAACTTGAAAGCTGATTTTTAAGTTATCCTTTAAGAACAATTGCCCTTTAAATGCATTTGGAATAAATGCAGAGGAGACAGACATGACACTTAGAATGAATCCTCGTACATTACATGAATAATGATAATTGTGGTGCCAGACTTTCACAAATGAGATAAATTCAGTTGACAAATGGGCTGCCAGGGAAATGACTTTCAAACCCAACTTTCATTTATTCAAGGTTATAACTATGATTTGTTTGCAATCATAATTTCTTGTTTCACCTTTAATATCATTTCATTTCTTTTTTGTGGTTCACACTCAAAAATTATATAGTTATACAACATTGTCACCAAAATATGGTGGCTTTTTTTGGGGGGGAGGGGGAGTATTTATACCTTACCTAATTAAGTAAAAAACAGAACTTACTAAGCAGCAAGAATAACTTAGGCTGATTATAATAAACTTTTAAGTAATTATGAAATATATCTTTAAAAATATTCCGATTGGTGGAGGTTTCAAAGCTTAGGATTCTAAGGGACTTGTTAAAATTCATATCTATTAATATTTCTACTATTCAGTGAACAGATTTATTTCATTGATTTGCGTTAATGTCCAATTTATTTTCTTGCCATATATGCAACAGAGGGCATTATTAAAATCAATGCAAAGTGTTTGCCAAGATGAACAAAACCATTCTTCATCCATTCAGATACATTATTCTAATCCAAGGGAGGTTTGTTTATCTTGGGAAAGGGGAAAATAATGTCATATCCAGAGAAGCAAAATAAAAGATGAGATTGAGAAGCCACGCATCATAACAAAATTTCAAAGAACATTAGACATAAAAATTGACACTGATAAGAATGTCAGAGAAAACACAGTTTACTTTAGTGGTTTGAAGATATGTGAAAAATACTCATGTTCACCCTGTATTAGCACATATTCATATATTATACATGAGCTCATTTGTTTAATATATGCAATATCTAATTTTGAGTTTAGCCCTGAGTTTATAGAATTTCTAGACAGGTGCAGATGTCTAACTTGTGGAGCTATTGTGGAAATGGCTACATCAGCACTAACAAATAGAAAAATAATGATAGTCACGTAGGTAATTTAAATGTCCTAGAAGCCACGTTAAAAAAGTAAAAAGAAACTAGTGAAGTCCATTTTATCAACATATTTTATTTCACTCAATCTATTCAAAATATTACTTCAACATACAATCAATATAAAATTATTAATGAGATATTTTACCTCATATTTTCATAGTAAGTTTTTAAAAACCACTGTATATTTTACACTTTTAGCCCATCTCAGTCAGGGCTAGTCACATTTCAAGTGTTCAATAGCCACATTCCACTAGTGATTACTCTATAAGATGGCACAGCTCTATACTGTAGAATTGTGTAAATTGTGGAGTTGCATGTCTTTATCAATATTATTCATTAAAAAACCTTTGCAATTACTTTACCCTTATCCCTTCATTCAGATTGTGTAGGTACCTACATTCGTTTCCAATGGCTGTTGGAACAAATTCCCACACATTTAGTGCCTTAAAACAACACAAATTGGGGGAGGAGAGAAGATGGCGGAAGAGTAAGACGCGGAGATCACCTTCCTTCCCACAGATACAGTAGAAATACATCTACACGTGGAACTGCTCCTACAGAACACCCACTGAACGCTAGCAGAAAACGTCCGACCTCCAAAAAGGCAAGAAACTCCCCCCGTACTTGGGTAGGGCAAAAGAGAAAAAAGAAATAACAGAGACAAAAGAATAGGGACGGCACCTGCACCAGTGGGAGGGAGCTGTGAAGGAGGAAAGATTTCCACGCACTAGGAAGCCCCTTCGCGGGCAGAGACTGCGGGTGGCAGAGGGGGGAAGCTTCGGAGCTACGGAGGAGAGCGCAGCCACAGGGGTGCGGAGGGCAAAGCGGAGAGGCTCCCGCACGGAGGAGCGGTGCCGACCAGCACTCGCCAGCCCGAGAGGCTTGTCTGCTCCCCCGCTGGGGCGGGCGGGGGCTGGGAGCTGAGGCTCGGGCTTCGGTCGGATCGCGCAGGGAGAGGACTGGGATTGGCGGCGTGAACACAGCCTGAAGGGGTTAGCGCACCACAGCTAGCCGGGAGGGAGTCCGAGAAAAAGTCTGCAGCTGCCGAAGAGGCAAGAGACTTTTTCTTCCCTCTTTGTTTCCTGGTGCGCGAGGAGAGGGGATTCAGAGCGCCGCCTAAACGAACTTCAGAGACGGGCGCGAGCCGCAGCTAACAGCGCAGATCCCACAGCAACAGGGGCGCAGAGGAAAAAGCGGAGAGACTCCCGCACAGAGGCTCGGCGCCGAGCAGCGCTCACCAGCCCGAGAGGCTTGTCTGCTCCCCCGCCGGGGCGGGCGGGGGCTGGGAGCTGAGGCTCGGGCTTCGGTCGGATCGCAGGGAGAGGACTGGGGCTGGCGGCGTGAACACAGCCTGAAGGGGTTAGCGCACCACAGCTGACTTGCAGGGAGACCGGGAAAAGGTCTGCAGCTGCCGAAGAGGCAAGAGGCTTTTTCTTGCCTCTTTGTTTCGCTGCGCGCAAGGAAAGGGGATTCAGAGCGCCGCCTAAACGAACTCCAGAGAAAGGCGCGAGCCGCGGCGATCAGCGCGGACCCCAGAGACGGGCGTGAGACGCTGGGGCTGCTGCTGCCGCCTCCAAAAAGCCTGTGTGTGAGCACAGGTCACTCTCCACACCGCCCCTCCCGGGAGCCGGTGCAGCCCGCCACTGCCAGGGTCCCGTGATCCCCGGACAAATTCCCCGGGAGAACGCACTGCGCGCCTCAGGCTGGTGTAACGTCACGCCGGCCTCTGCTGCCGCAGGCTCCCCCCGCCTCCTCCGTACCCCTCCCTCCCCGCGGCCTGAGTGAGCCAGCGCCCCCGAAGCAGCTGCTCCTTTAACCCCGTTCTGTCTGGGCGGGGAATAGACGCCCTCAGGCGACCTACACGCAGAGGCGGGTCCAAATCCAAAGCTGAACCCCAGGAGCTGTGTGAACAGGGAAGAGAAGGGGAAATCTCTCCCAGCAGCCTCAGAAGTAGCGGATTAAAACTCCACAAACAACTTGATGTGCCTGCATCTGTTGAATACCTGAATAGACAACGAATCATCCCAAATTCAGGAGGTGGACTTTGGGAGCAGGATATATTAATTTTTCCCCTGTTCCTTTTTTTTTGTGAGTGTATATGTATATGCTTCTGGGTGAGATTTTGTCTGTATAGCTTTGCTTTACAATAGCTTTATTTTGCTTCACTATATTATAGCCTCTTTCTTTCTTTCTTTCTTTCTTTCTTTCTATTTTTTCTCCCTTTTACTCTGAGCCGTGTGGACGAAAGGCTGTTGGTGCTCCAGCCAGGCATCAGGGCCGTGCCTCTGAGGTGGGAGAGCCAACTTCAGGACACTGGTCCACAAGAGACCTCCCAGCTCCACGTAATACCAAACGGTAAAAATCTCTCAGAGATCTCCATCTCAACATCAAGACCCAGCATCACTCAATGACCAGCAAGCTACAGTGCTGAACACCCTATGCCAAACAACTAGCAAGACAGGAACACAGCCCCATCCATTAGCAGAGAGGCTGCCTAAAATCATAATAAGGCCACAGACACCCCAAAATACACCACCAGACGTGGATGTGCCCACCAGAAAGACAAGATCCAGCCTCATCCACCAGAGCTCAGGCACTAGTTCCCTACACCAGGAAGCCTACACAACCCACTGAACCAACCTTAGCCACTGGGGACAGATACCAAAAACAACGGGAACTACAAACCTGCAGTCTGTGAAAAGGAGACCCCAAACACAGTAAGATAAGCAAAATGAGACGACAGAAAAACACACAGCAGATGAAGGAGCAGGGTCAAAGCACACTAGACTTAACAAATGAAGAGGAAATAGGTAGTCTACCTGAAAAAGAATTCACAATAATGAGAGTAAGGATGATCCAAAATCTGGGAAATAGAATAGACAAAATGCAAGAAACATTTAACAAGGACGTAGAAGAACTAAAGAGGAACCAAGCAATGATGAAAAACACAATAAATGAAATTAAAAATACTCTAGATGGGATCAATAGCAGAATAACTGAGGCAGAAGAAAGGATAAGTGACCTGGAAGATAAAATGGTGGAAATAACTACTACAGAGCAGGATAAAGAAAAAAGAATGAAAAGAACTGAGGACAGTCTCAGAGACCTCTGGGACAACATTAAACACACCAACATTCGAATTATAGGGGTCCCAGAAGAAGAAGAGAAAAAGAAAGGGACTGAGAAAATATTTGAAGAGATTATAGTTGAAAACTTCCCTAATATGGGAAAGGAAATAGTTAATCAAGTCCTGGAAGCACAGAGAGTCCCATACAGGATAAACCCAAGGAGAAACACGCCAAGACACATATTAATCAAACTGTCAAAAATTAAATATAAGGAAAACATATTAAAGGCAGCAAGGGAAAAAAAACAAATAACACACAAGGGAATCCCCATAAGGTTAACATCTGATCTTTCAGCAGAAACTCTGCAAGCCAGAAGGGAGTGGCAGGATATACTTAAAGTGATGAAGGAGAAAAACCTACAACCGAGATTACTCTACCCAGCAAGGATCTCATTCAGATTCGATGGAGAAATTAAAACCTTTACAGACAAGCAAAAGCTGAGAGAGTTCAGCACCACCAAACCAGCTTTACAACAAATGCTAAAGGAACTTCTCTAGGCAAGAAACACAAGAGAAGGAAAACACCTACAATAACAAACCCAAAACATTTAAGAAAATGGGAATAGGAACATACATATCGATAATTACCTTGAATGTAAATGGATTAAATGCTCCCACCAAAAGACACAGGCTGGCTGAATGGATACAAAAACAAGACCCATATATATGCTGTCTACAAGAGACCCACTTCAGACCTAGAGACACATACAGACTGAAAGTGAGGGGATGGAAAAAGATATTCCATGCAAATGGAAATCAAAAGAAAGCTGGAGTAGCAATTCTCCTATCAGACAAAATAGACTTTAAAATAAAGACTATTACAAGAGACAAAGAAGGACACTATATAATGATCAAGGGATCGATCCAAGAGGAAGCTATAACAATTGTAAATATTTATGCACCCAACATAGGAGCACCTCAATACATAAGGCAAATACTAACAGCCATAAAAGGGGAAATCGACAGCAACACAATCATAGTAGGGGACTTTAACACCCCACTTTCACCAATGGACAGATCATCCAAAATGAAAATAAATAAGGAAACACAAGGTTTAAATGATACATTAAACAAGATGGACTTAATTGATATTTATAGGACATTCCACCCAAAAACAACAGAATACACATTTTTCTCAAGTGCTCATGGAACATTCTCCAGGATGGATCATATCTTGGGTCATAAATCAAGCCTTGGTAAATTTAAGAAAATTGAAATCGTATCAAGTATCTTTTCCGACCACAACGCTATGAGACTAGATATCAATTACAGGAAAAGATCTGTAAAAAATACAAACACATGGAGGCTACACAGTACACTACTTAATAACGAAGTAATCGCTGAAGAAATCAAAGGGGAAATCAAAAAATACCTAGAAACAAATGACAATGGAGTTACGACGACCCAAAACCTATGGGACTCAGCAAAAGCAGTGCTAAGAGGGAAGTTTATAGCAATACAAGCCTACATCAAGAAACAGGAAACATCTCGAATAAACAACCTAACCTTGCACCTGAAGCAATTAGAGAAAGAAGAACAAAAAAACCCCAAAGCCAGCAGAAGGAAAGAAATTATAAAGATCAGGTCAGAAATAAATGAAAAAGAAATGAAGGAAACAATAGCAAAAATCAATGAAACTAAAAGCTGGTTCTTTGAGAAGATAAACAAAATTGATCAACCATTAGCCAGACTCATCAAGAGAAAAAGGGAGAAGACTCAGATCAATAGAATTAGAAATGAAAAAGGAGAAGTAACCACTGACACTGCAGAAATACAAAAGATCATGAGAGATTACTACAAGCAACTCTATGCCAATAAAATGGACAGCCTGGAAGAAATGGACAGATTCTTAGAAATGCACAAACTGCCGAGACTGAACCAGGAAGAAATAGAAAATATGAACAGACCAATCACAAGCACTGAAATTGAAACTGTGATTAAAAACCTTCCAACAAACAAAAGCCCAGGACCAGATGGCTTCACAGGTGAATTCTATCAAACATTTAGAGACGAGCTAACACCTATCCTTCTCAAACTCTTCCAAAATATTGCAGAGGGAGGAACACTCCCCAACTCATTCTACGAGGCCACCATCACCCTGATACCAAAACCAGACAAAGATGTCACAAAGAAAGAAAGCTACAGGCCAATATCACTGATGAACATAGATGCAAAAATCCTCAACAAAATACTAGCAAACAGAATCCAACAGCACATTAAAAGGATCATACACCATGATCAAGTGGGGTTTATCCCAGGAATGCAAGGATTCTTCAATATACGCAAATCAATCAATGTGATACACCATATTAACAAATTGAAGGAGAAAAACCATATGATCATCTCAATAGATGCAGAGAAAGCTTTCGACAAAATTCAACACCCATTTATGATAAAAGCCCTGCAGAAAGTAGGCATAGAGGGAACTTTCCTCAACATAATAAAGGCCATATATGACAAACCCACAGCCAACATTGTCCTCAATGGTGAAAAACTGAACCCATTTCCACTAAGATCAGGAACAAGACAAGGTTGCCCACTCTCACCACTATTATTCAACATAGTTTTGGAAGTGTTAGCCACAGCAATCAGAGAAGACAAAGAAATAAAAGGAATCCAAATCGGAAAAGAAGAAGTAAAGCTGTCACTCTTTGCAGATGACATGATACTATACATAGAGAATCCTAAAGATGCTACCAGAAAACTCCTAGAGCTAATCAATGAATTTGGTAAAGTAGCAGGATACAAAAAATATGCACAGAAATCTCTTGCATTTCTATACACTAATGACGAAAAATCTGAAAGTGAAATTAAGAAAACACTCCCATTTATCACTGCAACAAAAAGAATAAAATATCTAGGAATAAACCTACCTAAGGAGACAAAAGACCTGTATGCAGAAAATTATAAGACACTGATGAAAGAAATTAAAGATGATACAAATAGATGGAGAGATATACCATGTTCCTGGATTGGAAGAATCAACATTGTGAAAATGACTCTACTACCCAAAGCAATCTACAGATTCAATGCAATCCCTATCAAACTACCACTGGCATTTTTCACAGAACTAGAACAAAAAATTTCACAATTTGTATGGAAACACAAAAGACCCCGAATAGCCAAAGCAATCGTGAGAACGAGAAATGGAGCTGGGGGAATCAGGCTCCCTGACTTCAGAGTATATTACAAAGCTTCATTAATCAAGACAGTTTGGTACTGGCACAAAAACAGAAATATAGATCAATGGGACAGGATAGAAAGCCCGGAGATAAACCCACACACATATGGTCACCTTATCTTTGATAAAGGTGGCAAGAATATACAGTGGAGAAAAGACAGCCTCTTCAATAAGTGGTGCTGGGAAAATTGGACAGGTACATGTAAAAGTATGAAATTAGAACACTCCCTGACACCATGCACAAAAATAAACTCAAAATGGATTAAAGACCTAAGTGTAAGGGCAGACACTATCAAACTCTTAGAGGAAAACATAGGCAGAACACTCTATGACATACATCACAGCAAGATTCTTTTTGACCCAGCTCCCAGAGAAATGGAAATAAGAACTCAAATAAACAAATGGGACCTAATGAAACTTAAAAGCTTTTGCACAGCAAAGGAAACCATAAACAAGACCAAAAGACAACCATCAGAATGGGAGAAAATATTTGCAAATGAAGCAACTGACAAAGGATTAATCTCCAAGATTTACAAGCAGCTCATGCAGCTCAATAACAAAAAAACCAACAACCCAATGCAAAAATGGGCAGAAGACCTAAATAGACATTTCTCCAAAGAAGATATACAGATGGCCTACGGACACATGAAAGAATGCTCAACATCATTAATCATTAGAGAAATGCAAATCAAAACTACAATGAGATATCATCTCACACCGGTCAGAATGGCCATCATCAAAAAATCTAGAAACAATAAATGCTGGAGAGGGTGTGGAGGAAAGGGAACACTCTTGCACTGTTGGTGGGAGTGTAAATTGATACAGCCACTATGGAGAACAGTATGGAGGTTCCTGAAAAAACTACAAATAGAACTACCATACGACCCAGCAATCCCACTACTGGGCATATACCCTGAGAAAACCATAGGTCAAAAAGAGTCATGTACCAAAATGTTCATTGCAGCTCTATTTACAATAGCCAGGACATGGAAGCAACCTAAATGTCCATCGACAGATGAATGGATAAAGAAGATGTGGCACATATATACAACGGAATATTACTCAGCCATAAAAAGAAATGAAATGGAGGTATTTGTAATGAGGTGGATGGAGTTAGAGTCTGTCATACAGAGTGAAGTAAGTCAGAAAGAGAAAAACAAATACAGTATGCTAACACATGTATACGGAATCTAAGGAAAAAAAAAAAAAAAAAAGGCCATGAAGAACCTAGTGGCAAGACGGGAATAAAGACACAGACCTACTAGAGAATGGACTTGAGGATATGGGGAGGGGGTGGGGTGAGATGTGACAGGGTAAGAGAGTGTCATGGACATATATACACTACCAAATGTAAAATAGATAACTAGTGGGAAGCAGCCGCATAGCACAGGGAGATCAGCTCGGTGCTTTGTGACCACCTAGAGGGGTGGGATGGGGAGGGTGGGAGGGAGGGAGATGCAAGAGGGAAGAGAAATGGGAACATATTGTATATGTATAACTGATTCACTTTGTTATAAAGCAGAAGCTAACACACCATTGTAAGGCAATTATACTTCAATAAAGATGTTTAAAAAAAAAAAAAAAAACAACACAAACTGATTATTTTACAGTTCGTGAGATCAGCAGTCTCAAATGCATCAGCAGGGCTGTGTTCTTTTTGGAGCCTCTAGGGGAGAATCAGTTCTTTGCCTTTTTCAGCTCCTAGAGTCTGTTCACATTCTTTGGTTTGTGACAGCATCGCTCCAATCTCTACTTCCTTGGTCACATTTCCTTCTCTGACATTGACCCTCATACCTCCCTTTGATAAAGACCTTTGTGATCACATTGGACCCACCTGGATTATCTAGGATAATCTCTCCATCCCAAGATACTTAACTCAATCACATCTGCAAAGTCTCCTTTGCCCTGTAAATGAACATTCACAGGTTTGGAGGATTAAGAAATGGACATACTTAGGGGAAGCATTCCACCTACCACAGTACCCAGTCTGTTCAAGGCATGATTTGTCTAGAAAATTCTCCAGTCACTATAGATAGTATTAGTCCCAGCTCAAAGGTCTAGTGTTTGAGTTCAAGTAGACACTGATATGAATGTAGTCCTTTGCCATAGACGTGTCTAAAATAATAGTGAGATGGTCTTTCACTTTACAAAATGCAGTGACCCATTAATTTTCAGTAATTAGCAATGGACAAATGTGTCAATTCTCAAGTTTTGCTCAATCTGTGCAACTCTGCTTATTTGTAGCTGTTTGTGTACATGGTCCCACACTCTGTCGACCTCTAGTTTCTCCAAATCTAGTCTCTCTCTTTCTTCCTCATCTCTCTCTCCACTGGACCTCATTTGATTCCCCTAAAATGTCTGGCTTCCTCCTGTGACAGAACCTTTGCCTACGATTCCTCTCTGTCCGAGATGCTCCTTATCTGCCTCTTTAACTAATACCAGTTTTAAGACATCTTTTAAAAATGCAGATCCCATTAAATTTCTCACCTCCTTGTCTTTCCCTTTCTTTCTGTTGTTGATGCAATCATAAGCCTGAGTTTATCTTTTGTGTGAGTGTGTGTGTGTGTGCGTATGTATGTGTGTTTGTGCAATAAGCATGAGGTACAGGCCTCAGGTTACAATATCTTAAGAGGTGTTTTCCTCACTCCAAGCCCAGTTAGAGATAGGCAACTTTTCCTAGATTCCTATTCTCCAAAATGGCCAGACAGATACGAATTGAGACACTATGCAGGGATCTCATTTCCAATTCTTCATTTCATGTGGGGCCCAAGGCCTCCTCTGCTCCCCACATGTGGTTGTCAGAGCACAAGTGCTATTAGACCACAGCCCTCCTTGGGCAGTGCAGCTTCAGCTCATTAGTCCACTGCTTTAGTATTAGATGTCGCTGCATTTCTCATTGTGTGGGATTTTTTTCTTTCTTACAAATTCAGCTATGCATATAAAAGAATGTTGGCTATCTTTTATTGCACATATCTAGATTGTCTGTGGAACATTTCTGGTTTTTTCTTCCACATTCCTAGAACCAAAAGTCCTCTGTGCTTACGTATTTTCATTTATGTTATGTGGCTTAATTCTGAAAACAACATTGTCATCTAAATTCTAGAGAAAAAAAATGAGTCATCTGCATTCTGGAGAATAAGAATGGATACATGTTTATGTATAACTGAATTATTTTGCTGTACACCTGAAACTAACACAACATTGTAAATCAAAGATACTCCAATATAAAATAAAAATTAAATTAAAAATAAAAAAAAAATCAAGGACCTACTGTATAGCTCAGGGAACTCTACTCAATATTCTGTAATAACCTATATGGGAAAAGAATGTGAAAAAGCACAGATATATATACATATATATATATATCTATATATATTATATATATATATATATATGTATATATACTGAATCAACTATGCTCCAATATCAAATACAAATTAAAATAAATAAATGGACATCGCAAACATGCACACTCAAAAGAACTAATTTTTTTTGGTCATTATTTCATTAAAACACACACACACATTAAGATATGTAGGTCTTCATATGATAGTTGGTAACCATACACTGACATAAGAACATCGAAAACTCGCTAATAAACCAGAACCAGTGTAAAACCAAAAAAAGTGAGTCTATGAATAAACAACAACAAAATAACAGATGAAGGAAAGTAACAAAACAATGTCCACGAGAAGGTTTTATATTTTCTTCTCCTATGTATATCTGAGACAGATTCTATGTCACTGACATTACTATGCATTAGGCAGCTGCCACTGTTAGGCTGGTGGCCTCCCAGGGCCAGAGAGTGAGGAGGAGAAAAGAGATGCTATTTTAACTGAGGTAGGAGAGAAAGGGAATTCACACCAGTTTCTAAGACTTAGTTCATACAGAGGAACCCAAGAACATACTAGGAGACTGGCATGCTTGGCCCCCCTGTATTCCCATCTGAAAATAGTTTGTGGTGTGTTGTATGCATGTTGCATAGTCAGGTTGCCCCGGAATTTTCACTACTGGTTATTTGCAGTAGATGCATCTACTGTTATACAGTACTGAGTCCATTACATAATTTTGCAGCAGTAGGACATGCCTTCTATTCTGGGCATTTGCTAGAGTGCCAGGAAAGAATAATATAACATTCAGAAATCATTTAAAAAATGCACAGAGTGTGACACATCAGTTAAACAAATTCAGTCTTAGAAGGGCATCAGGAAAAGAAATATATAATTTAGCTGCATATCTGCATATTTCTTTAAATTGAAACATTAGGTTAAATGTTCTGGCTTTTGTTCCTTTTTTTTTTGTCGTTCCTTTTTTACTTCTCCTTTCCTCCTCCTCCTCCTCCTCCTCCTCCTCTCACTCTCTCTCTCTCTCCCCCCCACCCCGCCCCCCATCTCTCACTCTATCTTATCTTATCCTTTCTCTTTGTCATCCTTTTTCACATCCCAGGGTTAGGAGACAAGGGCAGCTGGCCTGAAATCATAAATAGGCAGATAATGACTACCTCATTTGGTGAGAAAGAGGATACGGGGCTTGAGAGAAAGTGGGACATCAAGGACAACCTCAAGTGCTTTTGGCCTAAGACAAATGACAGGCAGAAGATGGCTTGACTGAGAATGGGGAACACTTTTGTAGATGCAGATAAGGGAGGTAAGGAGACGAACAGAAGCCCATTTTAAGTTTGAGACACTAATTAACCAGGTGAAGATGTAGAATACAGCATTGAAACATGGAGTTCAGGAATGAGGTCCAGGCTGGGATGTAAGCTGGAACATTTTCACCCTGAAGATGGTAGTGAAAGCCTTGGGACTGGATGAGATCACCAAGGAAGGGAGGGTAGGTAAAGGGAAAAGAGGTCTGATCCCTGAGCCTGGGGTATAGTCTGAAAATTTTCAACTCAGAAAAAGTCTCCCTCCCTCTCCCTCCCCCTCTCCTTTTCCCTCCACCCCCTCCTCTGCCTCCCTCCCAGCTCTATATCCCCCAGTACCTTAATCTCTTAGGTACCTACAATACCTTAGGAGGTAAGATATTGTAGTTATATTGACCAGTGGTAAAACTCCAGAAGAGATGGGGCATAGCTGATTGAGATAGTAAGATGCTACTTAACCATCTTTGTCAATATCTAACTCTTAAAGTGTAATTTAGATGCTAAAGATAATTTAAAATTCTAGCATTATACAGTTTAAGAATTGTATCTTGTTTATGTTATAAATATTTTAAATAATTTTTAAAAATAGTTCCCTTAAATTCCTCAGTAGCTGCCCCACTCTTTCTTCATCTCAAAATTTCTGCTACACGTACAGCTTGATCAACATTTGTGACAATTAGCATTTAAAACAGCATGTGCTACATGACTCTAAACTGCCCACCAGCAGACTAACTCTGATTTGCTAGGGTTGGACAGTCATCCCCTCTTTTTTTTTTTTATTTTTTATTTTTTATTTATTTATTTTTTTAGAAAGTCACGTTCTTATTTATTGATTGATTGATTGATTGCTGTGTTGGGTCTTCGTTTCTGTGCGAGGGCTTTCTCTAGTTGTGGCAAGTGGGGACCACTCTTCATCGCGTTGCGCGGGCCTCTCACTATCGCGGCCTCTCTCGTTGCGGAGCACAGGCTCCAGACGCGCAGGCTCAGTAATTTGTGGCTCACGGGCCCAGTTGCTCCACGGCATGCGGGATCTTCCCAGACCAGGGCTCGAACCCGCGTCCCCTGCATTGGCAGGCAGATTCCCAACCACTGCGCCACCAGGGAAGCCCCAGTCAGCCCCTCTTGATTGAGCACAGCTTTAACTGCAGTCAGGGATCTGCAGTTACCCAGTTTACCTCCGACTCAGCAGGGTCAAACTTCAAGTTGCTCACTATTGAAAAAGAAAATATATATATATATATATATCTCCATTCTTTTTCAGATTCTTTTTCCATATAGGTTATTACAGAATATTGAGTAGAGTTCTCTGTGCTGTGCCGTAGGTCCTTGTTGGTTATCTATTTTATATACAGTAGTGTGTATATGTTAATCCCTAACTCCTAATTTATCCCTCCCCCTCATCTTTCCCCTTTGGTAACCGTAAGTTTGTCTTCTAGGCCTGTGAGTCTGTTTCTGTTTTGTAAATAAGTTTAGTTGTATCATTTTTTTTAGATTCCACATATAAGTGATATCATATGATATATGTCTTTCTCTGACTTACCTCACTTAGTATAATAATCTCTAAGTCCATCCATGTTGCTGCAAATGGCATTATTTCATTCTTTTTATGGCTGAGTAATATTCCATTGTGTATGTGTAACTGAATCACTTTGTTGTATACCTAAAACTAATACAACATTGTAAATCAACTATACTCCATAATCAAATAAAAATTAACTTAAAAAGCAAAAAAAAAAAAAAAAAAAAAAAAAAGAAAATTCATGCCCACACCCTCTACGCTCTCCTACCCTGAAAAGGGCTTTCCTGCCTTGATCCCTGGCAACCTACTGTCTCCACAGTAGTGTGTGTATTTAGTGAGCTCTTCTGTCACCAGGTGAACAAGCTGGCTTTAAAATGACTAACAGAAGACAAGATGATCAAGATGAGCAAAGCTAGAAAAAGAGAGGTTTAAAGAGAAATTTAAAGTCTGCTTCTAGGTACAGATGACAACTTGCCCCAATTGTTTGATAAACCGAGAAAACAAACAAAACAAGCAAATGATAAGTGTATACGTATATTTTTGCGATGTAAAAGTGAGGGTCAGGCATCGGACTTCTCTTTCTGGTGTGAAATATCTGTCAAAAAAATAATTCAAATTACCCTATGGTGTTTATATGTCTTGCTTTCCTTCCACGCTTGAATTGGAAGCAAAGCTATCTGAGCTTACATTTTAGCTCTACAGTTAAACAACTGCATTAACTTTCCCTTGTCATTTCATCCTTTGAGTCCTTAGTTTCCTAATCAATGAGAAAGAAAGGTTGGATAAGATGGTTTCAAAGACCCCCTCCAGCCCTGAAATCATCTCATGTTGTGCAATTATATCTTGTTCATTTGTCTAGGGCCCTAGAAAAATAAAATCTTAATTTAAAAATAGTTTTTCAAGCCAGTTAAAAAAAAGGCAGTTTATATTATGGTCTAAATCAGCACTTTTAAAACGGTAATGTCCATTTGAATCATCTGGGGATTTTATTTACATGAAGACTCTGATTCTAGAAGACTGGGGTAGGGCTTGAGCTTCTGGATTTCTAACAAGCTCCTAGGGGATGCTGATGCTTCAAGTCTAAGCACCACACTTTGATCAGCAAAGATCTCAATAACCATGGAGGTTCCTACTTTAGAGACACATTCACACATGTCGTCTCTCTCAAACATACAGACACAGTTATGATGACCCAATGTTTTATTTTAAAGATCAAGTTTAAATGCTTTTCTCCCCCCAAGCTAACATCAAACCAAATCAGTTTAGAAACCAAATCAAACCAAGTAAACTTAGAATAATTTCAGTTAAGTATCAGAATATTTGATTTGCATTCAGAATTAGATTTAATCGTAATTGCTTTTTATATAATTTAGTGATTTTTTTAACTGATTGTTTGCTCTCCTGTCAATCCAATAAAAATATGATGCACTGTCTCAACTTGCCTCTTCTCTGTCCTGCAAAAGAACCCGAGGTGCCACGTTCACTCTTTAGAAAGTCATCCTAAAAATGCTATTGGGAATAGTCACCGTACCAAAAAGCCCAGTACAGGTGCTATGGGGTTTGCTTTCAATTTCCATTAAATTTTCTCCTTCCTCTCACTCTAATTTATGTCAGGTCCTGGACCTATGAAACTCATATTAATTTGGACAGCTGGTCCCTACCTTGAAGCTAAAGAACTGGAAGATGTTTTATTAACCACTGCCCACCCGCCCCCTCCAAAAAATAATAAAAAAAAAAAAACACACACACCGACTACCCTCAGAAATAATCAGCCAAACTGCAAAGGCAACATTAGTGCCAAGTCAATTAACAGATTGCTTCTGAGAGGAGTTTTTACATTTTTAACATGATAATTACGCTCCATTCTTGAAGATAAAAATCTTTTCTGAACACTAGCAACTAACATTGCCAAATCTTTCTTGTAATTACCCCAGTGATTCCAACTATATAAGTACTTCCTAGACTCACACTCCTGTTAGTAGGGATCTTCTAAGTCACTGAATTCACAATGTAGATTCTCTTTCTAACGAAGAACTGAGGGCTTATGTCAGTTCAGGTTCTAGAATTATTTTATTGTTGCTGTTATTATTATTGTTGTTGTTTTCCTTATGGTGGGGCAGATGCCAGAGATTCTGACAGAGCTAGTGAGGAGAGCTGGCTGCTTTTACTAGACGGAGGGTGTGAAGCAAAGGAATCAGCTAGGGAACTTATCTAAAACGCAGTCCTGTTATTTTCCTCCATCTCAAGCCCTTCATCTCTGGCATTCAGATTCATTAGGTCTGAGTAGGATCTCCAAAGCTGAAATTTTAACAAGCATCCTATGTGATTCTGATGCAAATGTGCATGAGATCATATTGTGATAGTGATTTCATTACTCCAAAATATCTTTGCTCTTGAATCATTTAATATAAAAGTTGACATCTGAAAATACATCTGTTTAGAGTAGCAGAGACTTTTTGTGATGTAGATGGTCACTATTCACATCAAACTCTCTACTGAAGAGAGTCCCTTCTGTTCCATATATGAAAGGTATTTCAAATCATACGTCTTCATCACTCAAGCTTGTAAAGGATTCCTTCACACTTTCTAGAACTGATGTAACTTTCATTTTAGCATTTGACACTGCTTAAATTTCTCTGGAGGCTTTACTATTATTTTGTAATTGAATAAGGGCAAAAAACAAATCCATTTCAACAGGAGCATATACAGTCTGCCTACTTAAAATTCCTGGGATGAGCAAAATGGTTTCTGACACAGTATATATACTTTTAGGCTATAGAACACTTAAAGATCAACATGCTATATAATACAAGATCAAACCTCTTTGATGAAATGTAGCAATGTAGAAAGAAAAACGGGCAATAATCAAACTGATTTCCTAGAACTAATTATAAAAATGTGTGTAACTAAATATACCTTCATATAGTTCTCTATAGGGCAATTTAAAAATAATTATAAGTAAAATGCTATTAAAAATTGTCCTCCTCTAGAGATTTCAATGTGAGTGAAAGGTTTGAATACAGGAAGCACTAGAAAAGCTAAACTGAAATTTAGAGCTTAATGGGGTCTTTGAGAGCAGGAATGAGGAGACCTGGTTTCCAGCACCAGCTAAGCCTGTGACTCAGTAACTGGAGACAAGTCATATCTCTTTTCTAGATCTATTTTCTTCTCCAATTTGACTTCTCATGAGTGGGATTATTCAATTCAGTGGTTTCCAGCTTGGAAACCACTTTCTGGAACCAGAGATACCTTCAGTATTTGAAAACCATTTATCAAAAAACAAAACAAAATAACATATCACACACCTACACACACACACACACACAGAGAGAGAGAAAGAGAGAGAGAGAGAGAGAGAGAATATATAGTCAGAATAAAAATGAACAAGAATATTAAATGACATATTTTTTTCATCTTGATTAGAATTAAGTTACCTACTGGGACAATACCGAGTACCATGCACAGACTAGAAAATTTGCTGATGACTTCGTGAGAATTTATAGATTAGGAAAGTAGGACAGTTACTTTTACTAGTGTCACAGGTCACAGAAGTCAAATTGCGAAACAAAAAACAGCAAAGCATTTTGTTCTGGTGAAAACCAAGGAACCACTAATTTAGTTACAAACCCTATATTTTACTTTATTTATTTCTTTTTACTTCTGTAAAAATAAACATAATCTTAAGACTCCACACAAAAACTAGCAGAACTAATAAATGAATTAAGCAAAGTACCAGGATACAAGATTAATAAACGGAAATCTGTTGCATTTCTTTACACTAATAATGAAATATCAGAAAGAGAAACAAACAAGCAAAAAAACAACCCCTTTAAAAATCACATAAAAAAAAATACTTAGGAATAAACCTGATCAAGGAGATGAAAGACGTATATGTTGAGAACTATAAAACATTGATGAAGGAAATTGAAGATGGCTCAAAGAAATGGAAAGCTATCCCATGCTCTTGGATTGGAAAAATTAATATTGTTAAAATGGCCATACTACCCAAAGCAATCTACAGAATTAATGTGACCACTATCAAATTACCCATGACATTTTCACAGAAGTAGAACAAATGATCCTAAAATTTACGTGGAAACAAAAGACCCAGAATTGCCAAAGCAATACTGAGGAAAAAGAACAAAGCTGGAGGCATAACCCTCTCAGACTCCAGACAATACTGCAAAGACACAGTATTCAAAACAGTGTGGTATTGGCACAAAAACAGACATATGGATCAATGGAACAGAATAGAAAGCCCAGGAATAAACCCACACACCTATGGTCAATTAATCTTTGACAAAGGAGGCAAGAATATACAATGGAGGAAAGACAGTCTTTTCAGCAAGTGGTGGTCGGACACTTGCTGGACAGCCGTGTGTAAATCAATGAAGTTAGAACACTCCCTCACACCAGACACAAAAATAAATTCAAAATGGCTTGAAGACTTAAACATAAGACATGACACCATAAAACTCCTAGAAAGGAACATAGGCAAAACATTCTCTGACAAAAATCATAGCAATGTTTTCTTAGGTTAGTCTCCCAAGGCAATGGAAATAAAAGCAAAAATAAACAAATGGGACCTAATCAAACGTACAAGCTTTTGCACAGCAAAGGAAATCATAAACAAAATAAAAAGACAACTGGGAGAAAATATTTGCAAACGATGCAACTGACGAGGGCTTAATTTCCAAAATATACCAACAACTCATACAACTCAATAACAACAACAACAACAAAAACAAACAATGGGCAGAAGACCTAAGCAGACATTCCTCCAAAGAAGACATGGAGATGGCCAACAGGCACATGAAAATATGTTCAACATAGCTAATTATTAGAGAAATGCAAATCAAAACTACAATGAGGTATCACCTCACACTGATCAGAATGGCCATCATTAAAAAGTCTACAAATAATAAATTCTGGAGAGGGTGTGGAGAAAAGGGAGCCCTCCTACACTGTTGGTGGGAATGTAAAGTGGTACAGCCACTATGGAAAACAGTATGTAGTTTCCTTAAAAAACTAAAAATAAAGTTACCTTATGATCCAGCAATCCCACTCCTGGGGTTATATCTGGAGAAAACCATAATTAGAAAATATACATGCACCCTAATGTTCACTGCAGCACTATTTACAATAGCCAAGACATGGAAGCAACCTAAATGTCCAAAAAACAGATGACTGGATAAAGAAGTTGTGGTGTATATACACAATGGAATGCTACTCAGCCATAAAAAAGAATGAAATGTTGTCATTTGTAGCAACATGGATGGACCTAGAGATTATCACACTAAGTGAAGTAAGTCAGACAGAAAAAGACAAATAGCATATGATATCACTTATATGTAGAATCTAAAATATGATATAAATGAACTTATTTACAAAACAGCAACAGAGCCACAGACATAGAAAACAAACTTATGGTTACCAAAGGTGAATGGTGGGGACAGGAGAGGGATGAACTGGGAATTCGAGATTAGCAAATACAAACTGCTATATATAAAACAGTTAAACAACAAGGTCCTACTGTATAGCACAGAGAACTATATTCAATATCTTGTGATAAACCATAATGGAAAAGAATATGAAAAAGAACATATATGTATATATATATAACGGAATCACTTTCCTGTACACCAGAAACCAACACAACATTGTATATCAACTATACTTCAATAAAAAATTTAAAAAAGAACTAAACCTGCTCTGTGCCTGACACACATTGCCAATAAATAAATTTTTGTTTAATACATTTAAACAAATACAGTCAGATGATTTTTTTATGCACACTAAATATTGAAATACTCAGCTTCAGGTTTAAAAGGCTTCCAGATTATGGGAAAAATCTCCATCAGGAGTCATGGATAACTGTATGTTTGACAATTGTACTAGGTATTTTTTCCCCTTCCTTATTAACAGAAGAATTACGCCATGTTTTAGTCGAGTTTGCAAAAGAAAACATTTAAGGCTTTGATACCAAGTAAAATCAAATTTGTGAGAACATGCTTATTCACATCTGTAGAGTGTTAAATGCTCCAGCATGAGAAGCAAGGCTGGGCAGCCAAGTGACTTGTCAAATTATCCATGCTGATCTCAAGCCAGGAATCTAGAGAGGCACAGGATCCAGTGGGCTGGGGCAGATTGCTGTTCCTGTTCCTGGTGGGATAGGAGGAGGACCTTAGCTGCTCTTGAGGTGGAATTTGTAGAACAGAGAAGTCATAGGGCCAGGGGAAGTGAAGCTGAAGGAGGGAAAGATGTAGACTAACGATACAGCTAGAACAACACGACTAGATCTAAGCTAGATCTGCCTGTGGGTAGCAGACAACTATCTCATTTACACCTAGAGTTTGTATAACACACGGGCTCTAACCTTTGGCCTTGGGTTCCTGAGTGGAAAATGATGAGATGATAAACATCTGTTGAGAGCTTATTGTGTGCTAGGCCCTGAGCTATTTTATTGTTACTCACTTCTGGCAAGAACCCTATATCAGTAATCTTATTATTCTTATTTAATAGATAAGAAAATTGCAGTTTAAAACCTATAAGAAACTTCAGATTCCAAGTTTGTATTATTCAAAGCCCCTAAACTTAACTCTCAGGCTTTACGTGCTGGTGGAGGAAATATAAAATAAAGGAAATGGTTTTCTCCTTCCCAGACCAGTGGAAGGGTTCAGTTTATTCAATCCATCTGTTTGCTACTAACAAGGAAGTAAATTACAGGTCATAAGCATATGACAATATATTCCAGATTTCCTTTCATAGCCCAGATTTTAAATGCTGTTCCCCATGGTTCTAATGATACTTGACAATGTCCTGAATAGTTGATATTGGACTACAAATTTTACTGCCTAGGTTTTCTCTTGCTGTTGAAAATGTCACAAAATTGAGAAACTTCCTCATGTACCTTCAGGGGGAATGCATTCTATGAAGACGATGAAAACTTTATGGCAGTGACTGGTTAATCCTGAGTTCCAGTGGTCTGTATAATTGTCAATCCAATGTGGACCAGTATGGTCACTAGTTACTGGGCCACAAAGTTTCTGCACATTTGAGGGCAAATGATTTGCCAACCACTAATGATACTAAGGAATGTAAGATCTGATTCCTAATTTGAAAGAGACTAGACCTCATATAAAAGAAATATGTATGAATTAATCATATATTTGTATATCTTCTATTCCAGAGGTATATAGAAAGGACTGTGTTTGGGGATGATTTAGGCAAAGAGAATTGAATTGAGGTCAGAGAAGCTTCACGAGGGAGGAAATGTGTCTTAAGGAACAATATTCGTTTTCCAGATTGAGAAATAAAAGATGTTAACTTTCGGTACCATCAATACAACTGGTATTGGCTGGTTTAAAATTTTATAATTGAAAGAAAATTAGGGTGGCTGGAAGTAAGCCTGGAAAGATAGGGAACAAATAATAAAGAGCTTTATATGCTATATGGATAAAAGTCCATCACACCAAAGCGTCAGCAAATGTTTAAAATAAGAGTTCAGGAAAAAATTGTGGATACAGTTTAAAATATTTCTTTGGATTAGTTTTCTTTATGGGATTTATTTTTTCTTCTAACCCCAGCAGACTGTTGCCTTATTTAATGTTTAAGAAGCTCATTTTTTAACAAAGGTATAAGTTAACAATAAGAAAAAATTTTCTATGCTTTGAGATGTTTTTGAACAGAAAGAACTACAAAAGAGGTTATGAACTGTCTTTCCCTTGAGAAATTTGAGACTAAGAGAATCTTCTCCTCTGTCAGAAATACTTTAAGGAAAGCTGACTAGAGATAGGGTGATGAACGCTGTTAGTCAATGACCTTATGGGGTCCTCCAACCAAACGTTTCAGTGATTCTATGATTTTTAGAGAGTTGCAAACAAGCTTTGCAAGTTCATCATAAAATTTGCAAAGCAGCTTATGGTTGGCAAGGATTAGTGGGGCTCTGTGAGCCCACAGATTAACCTTTATGTTTTAATGTGTTTGCCCTCACAGACAAATGACCCTGCTCTTTCAGTTTTAATAGGCTATGTGCTGTCAATTATTTTTTCCAGTCCTGGAAATACTCAACTCTTTATTACTCAGCCAGGTCTGTTGTGGTCAAAGTCATACATAGTGTTGCTAGCTGGCAAATATACAAAAACGTGAAGTTAATTGACCTTATAAGAGTTGATTAGGAGTAGGTTCAGAAAGACACTGAATTTCTGAATGGGAAATTGCCTTAAGGTTACTTAATTAAATCTCCAGTTGAATTCAGGAATCTGCTCAGGGTCTCATCTGATCTTATCTTTAGGAGTATCAGATTACCATGGAGACTTTTCGTAGGGAATTCCTTAGGAAAATCTTTGTGCTAGCTCAAATACACAGCAAGGTTATATCAGGTCACCCTCAGAACCAAAAGCTTAGATACTCCCCAAAAAGGGAAATAACAGACAAGAGGAAGAGATTCTAAGAAGAATTCTTAAAAAGCTATTAAAAAAAAGATGCTGCATATTCAATTACTAACCCTCAAGGACACTAATATCAAAGAGTGTCCTATATATAACAGAGGTACTGGTATTCAAGAGATTAAAATTGATTCCAGAATCACTCAGATTTGTGCATGGATGCCCTTGTGGAGGTTTAATATAGGAAGAGCATTGATCCTTAGTTTGCGTCTCCCACCCCCTTCAAAGACCCGAGAGGGAGGAGGAGCTCTGCCATCCACACCTTTAAGAGGTTAGCATGTCTGTTAAGCAAAAGTTTTAATCCATGTGTACCCTGGAGCCATAAAGTCCTTCTTCACATCTTATTACTAGAATGTATCATGAAACTGGGGGTCAGAATAGCAACCACTTATAGAATCCTCTTGAGTTAGTGTGAGTGACTGTTAATTCCCAGGGAAGTGAGGTTTAGTAATTAACCAAAATAGGAAAGTACTTGGTGATAGCAGTCTCTCCCCATCTTTGTTAAAAATGGCTCATGAGGGACTTCCCTGGTGGCGCAGTGGTTAACAATCCTCCTGCCAATGCAGGGGACACGGGTTCGATCCCTGGTCCAGGAAGATCCCACATGCCATGGCACAACTAAGCCCGTGTGCCACAACTACTGAGCCTGCATGCTGCAACTACTGAAGCCCATGTGCCTAGAGCCCATGCTCTGCAATAAGAGAAGCCACCGCAATGAGAAGCCCGTGCACTGCAACAAAAAGTAGCCCTGTTCGCCACAACTAGAGTAAGCCCGTGCGTAGCAACGAAGACCCAGCACAGCCAAAAATAAATAAATAAATAAATAAATAAATAAATACATAAATAAATAAACAAATTTTTTAAAATGGCTCATGAACTTCCCACAAGACTCTGTAATGATATATGTAACTTGTTGATAGCGATTCCTTATAGATTCAGTTCTTCCCTTGTTCATTTTCTTCTTCCATCTGAAGAAGCTATGGGGGCCTAGGATCCAAGAACCATTTATTTGTACTTCCTTTGATATTAGCAAAATGAAAATTATTTAAATTCGAATTGGATGCTATTGTGACATATACTTTTATTTCCTACTACTGAATGATTACACATGGTATTACTAGGTTTATAGAGTACCAAAATTTAAACATGTTGTAATGATTCTTGAAGCCTTACAATACCCTGCATCCTCCAGCCTTTATCATCCAGACTGGATCTCATCCTTAGCCCATTCATAAACAGATGCCTACAGATATTTCACATTCTTGATTTTGGAGGATATTGGTTTTCTTACAGGTCTGAGAGAATGGTTGATAATATAAATATAATATGTCTTCCGGCTTGCAGGAATTATTTTTTTTTTTAATTGTCTATTTTCTTTTATTTTTTTAATCAGGACAATATTCATCTATTATACTTCCACTTCGCTTTTACTTGTGTTGTTTGGATGGTTGAAATGCCTGTCTTGTTCTGTATTCTGCCATTAAATAACCAGAATATCATCAGTTGAATTTTCATAGAAAAAAAAATTAAGTAATGTGCCAACTGCAGAACAAACTTTGGTTGCATAATAGTGGTATTCATGAGCCTTTCTGTGTTAAATGTAGGATTCTTCTAACACTGATGAGGAGAGTTGTAAAGTTTTCCTATACTGCCCATTATTAGTAAATGCCAATTGAGGCAAAAAGAAGAAAATGGCTAGTCTGACAGAAAGTACATAGCCTCTTGATGAGAAAGATTAGAAATGGGGATGGAATTCAAGGGTGTCTCTAGATTCCTAGCTTTCTTCCCAGCTGTCTCATCTTAGATGGAAAGTCTGCGAGTACTAGAAAAATTTCCAAATCTTATATTGCAAGGTCTTGAATTCAAGAAATTCTAGAAAAATTGAGAGAAATGAGAATTGGGAAACTATGGAATTTAACTTTGAATACCTTTCAGAAGCTTATAAACTTTTTTATCAAACAATTCATCTCTACCTTTGGAGTGAAAAATTTGCACCAATAGTTTGAGAAAGTTTTTTGGTGGAATTTTCCTGATAAGGTTACTTTAAAAAAAAGTAACCTTTTCTATAACATTATTTGGATATAAATTACTTTGACCTCTATGGGACACACTTCGGCCTGCAAGTAGTGTTTGGGGGATCTGTATGGAAGGACGTCAAGGTAACTACAGAGGGAGGAAGTGCCATTGCCAGAAGATGATTCATTAATTTCCAGACAGATTCATGGTTTGTGAATCAACAGCCAAGAACTCAGGACCTCTTGGCTAGGAATAGAAGTAGATGCAGTAGGTTCAGTGACAGGCATCTGTTATGTCTGACAGGGAGCAGTATGGTTCAGTGTTCAGTGCTTTCATCCTTCATGTATTTCTAGACTTGAAGGAAGATTTTATTCAAATTGAGTTGAGCTAGAGGATTCTTAACAGTAATTATGAACTTATCATTTCCTGTTAATATTGCTGATACAAAAATTGTCATCTAACCAGACTGGTACTAATATTCTAATAGTTAATTTGTGTTGTACCCATATAACTACTTTCTTAACTAAATCAGTTGTATGTTAATTATAAGTGGTATATCAGCTGGATTGTTTGACTGTAAGAAACAGAAACCTACTGTAGCTAGCTTAGACTAAAAGATAGTTTGTTAGTAGTATGGTGGGCAGCCTTTAAAGGGTCAAAGGAAAAAACTGAACAACCAATACTCAAAAAGAAAAATAAAACAGAGTAGTCTCTTAGAATAGCTAAGTGATCCATCTCTGTCAGGTGATCCTCTCCTCATTGTGGAGGGATCCACATGTTGACCTTGCCTCCAAGATCACATGCAATGTGGGAGTGGTAGTTCCCTAAATGAAAATCAAGGTGCTTTCATCAAAAGAAAGAGGGAAAGATGTTGGCAGTCAAAAACAACAAATGTCCACCACCTAAACTGGTAACTGCAATTCTTAATTAACTTCAGTGAAGAGGGTTTGGTGTTAATATCATTAGCAGAACATTCATTCATTCATTCATTCAAGAAACATGTGAATGACTATTTTTGTCAGATCTAGTGCTAAGATTTGAACTGTAAAAAAGAGAGATGTAGTCCCCACTCTCATAGAACACATATATCTTCTACAGAGATGTCGTCTCTCTTTACTAAGTACTGTCACTGGCTAGCATCAAATAAGACCTTATTAGATGGAATCATCAAAAATGTTTCAGAGAGCACCTTTATTGTCAGTTAATTCTGGTTGGTAGGTAATGGGTTACCTTTAAAGGTTTGGGGCATAGGATTAATTTAAATAAAAACGATTTGATGGAAAATTAATCTAATAATGGTCTGAAGAACAAATTGGTTAAAGTGTAGAGAGTGGCAGCAAGAAGGCTGGGAGGCCAATCAATTACTAGAGACTTATCAACTGCTTTCCTTCTAATATAATCCACAAAAAAAATCAAAATAAAAACAAAATATTAATATTAATTTATTGTGAGCTAAAGTGATTTAATGCATAAATTTACTCTTTCCCACTCTACTGGGGAGATACAGATAAGGTAGGTGAGATGGAGAAATATTTGCCTTAAGTTGCTTATCTAGTAGGTGGAAGAGGCAGGATCAATTACAGGTTAACCTACCAGCACTTTGATTCTTTAACTTTCCGTAACTATATAACTATTGATAAGTGGATAGGATGAAAAAAATATATTAGTAAACTTCACATTTTTGACTTGGACTAACTATGGAAGATCATAGTTAGGTGCTTGTCTCAATTAAAGCTGGATCTCAATAGGAAATAAACTTGTTCTAGAACCTTTGTAATACAAATATTAGCATGCATTTCATCAATTAGTTTTTTTAATAGATTTATGTGAATTTATTTTTAACAGTGGGTCACAATCACCTATGATAGAGAATCAGATAAAAAAGCTCAGATCTTCTGTCACATCTATTGACTTATGCTCTAGAGAAATGTGTGCCTATGAAGTTTGAATTTTATTTCTTAACATACCTTGTTTTTTTTTTGTTTCTTTGTTTTCATGTATAAAAGATGGGATTCTCTGTACTTGTTCTTTTGGCATTTAAAGTGCCTCATTTGAAAAAGTTTGAATGATCTGTTTTCCTTATTTGTAAGGTTATTGTAAAGTTTATTTATCACCTTTCTATTTCCATTTCCCATTTCTCTGCAAGTCACACTCATTTTTAAATGTGGCAGGCAAGGATCTATTAAACCACATTTCCACCTTTGTGAAAACGAAACACTTGTGGTTCCCTGAATAAAGTTGATCTTTTTTTGTAACTGACTGCCTACTGTGGCATATAGGAAAGAAAAATAGAATGAGTGTATGGAATGTATTTATAAAACAGTGTTTTTTATACATACATAAATGAATATTATAAATAAAATAACTCATCAGCTCATAATGCTGCAATGTGAAGGGAATATTCTAGTTATCCTGTCCTCCTAGTTTCCTCTCAACAACAGGGATAGAATAAGAAGTTATGGACTCCATACAAAACTTATAAAACAAACCAGAAACTCCTCAACCTTGATTGATATCATCCACCTTTCTCAAAAATATAAATACTGTATGGTTACTTGCATAATTTTTTTCTCAGCAGAGATATAATAAAACTAGTCAATTAATTTTTCCTTTCTCATTTGAAAGGAAAAAAAAAAATCCTCAAACCAGCCTTGAGTTTTCCTTTTTCAGTATTTGTCAATCAAAAAGTGTGAGAATTTATCTTATGGAAAGGCCATATGCAAAACGAAAATCCATTATCTTTGAGTAGACATGAGAAAAGACTTTATGGAGAAGGGGATATCTAAACAAATTGTTTTGCTATTATGCCTCCCATTGATTTATTAAATAACGTTCATTCAGTGCTGGGTATGAAAATGAATAAAACAAGGACTCTGTTCTCATGAAATTTAAATTCCATCCAGCGGAAAGGTACAGTATCACATGTGTAGTAGAGTATGATTAGTGCTGTAATCGAGATGAATACCAAGTCATCCTTTGGCACTTTGTGGGCAGTAAACACCTTGACTCATCTAATCTGTCCCCCTTCAGAGCTTTGTATTAGAGGACGCTCAATATTTGAATGAAGGAAATAGATCCATCCATCCAAGAGAATAGACTTCTTTGATGTACATGTGCACTCTATCCCAGGGAGTAGTCAATAAATATTCAAAACATGGCCCAGTCTGAGATGCAGTTGAAGGCATTCAGAATTGGGAAGAAGTTTGAAGTAAATAACCACAAAGAGCTCTCACAGCTTTAAGTTTTGGGGGCCTATGACTAAAATGGGAAAATGGATATGCATTCTTCACTTTCTTACCATCTCAGCCTTAACAGGCATAGTTCTCTATGGAGCGCTCAGAAAATCTACTCATAAGAAACCTCCATAATATTAAAATCATGATAACTATTTGAATGCAAAGTAGGTAATATAAAAATAATTATTAAGTCCAATTATCATGTCTTATTATCAATATTGAAAACATTTTCTCCAAATAATGTAATGCCTGTATGAAAATAGGATTGGCAACAAAAGCAGCCAAGTATTCCCCTAATATTGATTATGCTTATGAAAGCTGCTCTGTGAACTATGTTCTTCTTAAAATTCAGAATCCCAAACAAGGAAAGGTTAGAATAATGAGGCCATTAAAATGACTTATGCTGACTGTGATCAATTAAGATATATTATAGCTATATAGACCTTCCAGGAACCTGCTTGATTGGGAAGACTACTTGTAGGACACAGCTCTTCATCTTAAATAAACGTTTTGTTTGTGTTTATGTATGTCAGCTTGAAGGTTTAGATGATATACCCAAATTCCACAGGATGGAAGAGAAAAGAGAGAGAGAGAGAGAGTGCCCAAAAAGCATTGATCCTTGCAGGGAAATTCCACTTATTTGTAATTTATTTGTACTCAAAACATAATATTATGATGGTTATGTACAAAAAGGGAGCATTTGGAGCAAAATTTAGAGGCTTGGAGAGTGATATGGTTTTAAGAGTTTTGAGTCAAGTAGTCCTAGAAGGAAAATAATTTGAAGAAAAAGTACTTTACTTTGTGTGACTATTCCAGTTTATATAGCATTTTAACAGCAAATTTAATCTCTCTTATTAATCTTCAAAGATATACTGTTAGAAGATGTCAGGCCCAGGACGAAAGTCCAAGCCTTCTGGATCCAATTTTTTGTGTTTTTCATTACCCTACATTGATGAGGATATCATGTTGGAAATTGTATGTAAAGTCGGCAAATTATGGTTAGAAAAATGACTCCATCTGATTAACATTTGTTTGCCACAACTACTGCATTCAGAGGACCACATAAGACACTTTGAATACATTTTGAGTATTGCAGACAAAAATTTCCTTTTCTAAGGACCATGTGAGCTTATAGAAGAAAGTGGAAAATGGTAATGGCCTATGAAGAAAATTATAAGAGAATCAAATATATTACACTCAATTTCCTTTTTTATTTAATAAGTTTTTGTTCCTTTCTCTTTTTCTGATTATAATAGTACCTAGAAGTCAAAAAGAAATTATGCATGATCCAACAATTTAGAAGCAATCACTATTGACATTTTGGCTTTTTTCCCCTGTTTTTATTCTGTGTATTTTTATGTAGTTGAGGTCATGTTATAGTTACACATTATATCTTAATATGTTCACATATATTGTCACAATCATTTTTCCATGTCACTAGAAATCTTTGTAAGTAATATTTTAATTATATGCACAATATTCCACTTAATGGATAAACAATTTCACTTCAACACTTGCCTAATGTTAAATATTTAGGTTGTTTTCAATTTGTCACTCTTTTAGGTAACACTATGATGACATTTTTATTCTTGTTTTGAAAGTAGAATACCATTCCATATATTGTATTGTTATGTTATATAAACAGATTATGGTTTATATAATATACAATTTATGATGTGTATTATATATTTTTATCAATATATAATATATTATTTATATGAATTTTATAAATGTGAATCATTAGAGTGAGTGGAAATTATGTAGCTAGCCTGGAAATGCTTTGATTAAATGGTAAATCAAGATAGATAAAGAGAGAAAGAAAAAAGGAAAAGGAAGAACGAAAGAAAGAAAGAAAGAGAAAGAAAGGAAGAAGGAAGGAAGGAAGAAAGGAAGGAAGAAAAAAGGGAGAAAGAGAGAAAGAAAAAGAAAGATTGATAATGATTTAAGTAAGGAAGCATAGAGAGGGAATTCTAAAACTATATATATATATATATATATTTTTATATATATTTATATATTTATATATTTATATATATAGAAACCAGAGGGAATATATTAGTATTTTCTTGGAGGTTGAGGGGCATATTTTTTGTAAAGCAAGAATTAGAACAGTTAGGGATGGATATACACTTTTTGGCACATGTTTAATATTTTGAGATGTTAGCAAGAGGCAAGTGAAGTCCTCTTTAGATATTTTATTAATAGGGGAATCTTAGGAAACCTGATGGATTAGGGTCCAGATGGGAGACAGAAAGCACCCTAGTAATTTGATAGAGAATATTTAACATAAATAATTTTAATTAGGTATAAAATTGCTGACTATTAAAAGGAAGAATTCAAAGGTGTAAGAGAGGTGGCAACTGCCCGAAGCTGCTGCCATGCCACCCCTACAGCTGAGGGAACAAAGGAGCAAAGGAGGAAGGGTCCTGTAGATCGGAAAATGAGACTTCTGAAGAGAGGGCTCTGCTCCCCCACTGCTGGTGTGTCTGAGCTCAGGGAAGGTGCCTCAGACCTCTGCGAAGGGGATATTGCTGCTCTAGGAACAACTTTTGCCATCATGGGGACAAAGCTTTGCGGAGGTGCTACTCGCAGGAACCACAAGCTGACAGAAATCCCCCAAGAAAACAACAAACCATGGGGCAAGTCCTGCCTTCCTCTTCCAATCTTGCAGCCTCCCTCTAGCGCCCTCTATTGACAGAGTCTGTCGGGGAAAAGCCGCCAAAGCAGAAGTCTGCAGCTTCAGGTGCAGCATCTCAGAATACGGGAGAGTGGGATTGCAGCTGAAAAATATCCTAATAACTGGCATAGTTCATATGTTCTGACATGGATTAAATAAATGGATAATTGCAGGCAACACCTCTATTTAGAGTGAGCCACTTAGAGCCAAGATCCTTTCCTTCATTCTTGGATTGTGGAAATGGAAAAGCTCAATTCTGACAGAATCCAATTACCATCTTCGTATGCTTTTAAAGAAAGAGAACTATACTGACGCTATGCATTGGTCAGAGTTTCTACTCTGCCTCTAGAGTATCTATGATGACCCTGAGCAAATTATTTACGTCGCTTAGGCTCAGGTTACTTTCTAATAACGTGAAACTATATCTTTTTTATTTTAAAAAGTTTTTTGAAGACCAAAATCAGATAATACCATGAAAGCATTTTGTGTCAACAAATCATTGGTTTCCTTTCCAAATCCAGATAGTTTCTAAGTAAGACAGGGTGAATTTCTACAACATCTCAATTCGATTTTCTGTTTATTCTTATGATAACTACATAAGAAGAGGTTTATGTACATACTAAGTAAACCTTTTCCAGTGGACTTTAATCCCTGATTTTAATTTCTTTTCTTTCCAATGTGTGTTGCAAACATTGATGGATTTTATGGATTGATCTTGTATAGTATTGCTTAAAGTGCAGCACTTTCTTGCCTGCCCACTGTTCAGTGACATCAGTCTACACGGCCCACATATATTGCGGTCACATGCTATTTAAGCAACATCTCATTACATCTTCATCCCCATCTACATTTCTAAAGTCTTTCTCCATAACATACTTTTGTATAATTGACAATTGACATAGCCTCCTTTGAGCTTCTACAAGAGAATGGTTTATTCTGCGTGAACATACTGCACGTGCATGTTTGTTAGAGAATCTTTTGATTCTGTAGCATATTAGGCATTTGTTTATAATATTCTTCGTATGAGATTGTAAGCCTTTTGATATTAGAGGTCATTTTTGTATCAGTGCCTCTTACAGTGTCTTGCAGGTCATAAGCGCATAATAAATACTTGTTGCATGACATATTTGCAGAAGAAGATTTAGCAGAACTTTATGTTCAATTTGATATAAGGTATGAAGGAGACCAAGCAACCAAAGATGACTCGTGTTTGTGAGCCTGGGAATGATGGGGACTTTTATGTAATACAGAAATTCAGAATGAATAATGGATTAGAGGAGGGTTTGGAACTCCATTTGTCAACATGTTCAGGTTTGGCTGTTAGGAGAATGCTTAGCTGAAGTGTTTTATTCAATTAAGAGAGTATTTTGAGAAATTTGGTAAAAAGAGGATAAGCAATATTATAGAGTTATACCTTAGAGGTTGAAATTGAAACAAGGGCTTTATTTCCTGAGGGAGGAAGAATAGAAAGCCCTAGGGGAGTGTCATTCAACTAATAAAACTTATTGAACACTTACCATGTACAGAGATCCATTGGTGAATTCCACAGATAAGGTCCCCAACTGTTGCGAAGCTTACAGATTTACTGCTGTAAATTGCTAGAGGCAAAACACAAAACAGGAATGGTCAGGTGGTTAAAAAATATTAAACCCACAGGTTGGTGTCTTTTCATATTCATCCATTCAACAAATGTTTGTTGAGTGCCATTCATAAACTAGTTGTTGGCCTGTATTCTTTGGGATAGAGCAACAAACAAATCAGAGAGCCTCAGAGACACTGCAATTTAGATTTAAAACCCTGGGGAACCAGCCAATGAGGGTGTTGAGACTGCTAGTGGCTGAGGCAATTTCAGCCTTCAATTGTGTCTTTGCCTGGGAAATTTCTTCTATTTGTCTTGGCCTTCTTATGAGCAATAGTGCAGGTTCCTTAGCCTCAGATATATCTGACCTAACCCTCAATGCATGGGAGAGAGTATAGACACTATCTAGAAGGGTATTCCTAGCCTAACAAGGAGGGTGCCCTAGATCCAAGGGATTCCTATCTTGAACTTGGTTCTGTGCAAACTTGTTTAACAATACGGACTTTAGTGGAAAGCACTGTAAAGAGTTTTGGATCAGTACTAAAGAGGCTCACACTCAAGTCAACTTGACTGCCGGTTCATATGTCCCAACTCTAGTAAAAGAGCCCCTTCTTAGTTCAAGACCACCTACTTAAATAACTAGACTCTTAATTCATTTTCCTGTGTCTGGGTCCCTAAGATAAATTGCCTCTTTTTCCAAACACCACCTTAGGTGTTTGGTCCCCACGTCCAGCTGTAAGGGAATGCCAACTAGTGGAACTGCTTCTTATATGAAAGGCATAGATAACCAGCAGAGGAAAATCCTCAGCATCAAATTTTTATAAGGAAATAATGAAAATGATGTTTTGGTAGAGAACTTACACAAGTGTCCAGCCTTTCATTCAACATAGTAATTCAACAAGTATTTATTAAACACCTATTATATGTCGTGCATTGTTTTAGGGGTTAGAAATACAGTAATAACAAAACAGATTCTTTATCTTCATAAAACTTCCATTCAAATGGGTAGACAAACAATAAATAAATATAAAGAATAGATATAGAAGATAATGTCAGGTAATAATATGAGTTATAAAAAAATAAAGCAGGGTTAAGGAATAAGGAATGATAGCTGTTCTTTTGACACAAAGATATTTCTGAGGAAATAGTTTTTGAACAGAAATTGATTTATTCAAATATCTTTCTTTTTAACTAAGCTCTAGAAACATAGGGCTCAATAATAGGGACAAACATAGTCAAAGCATCCTGAACAACTGCTCAAGATGAGTCCAGGTGGTTCGATCCCCTGAGATGTGAAAAAGATGTACTAAGAAGAGAATTTAAGACCTGTTGGCTTCATCAAGATATATCAAGGAATATGTCACCTGTCACACGTGCCGATCACCGGACACAATCTTGCAAAAGGACACCTGACTCTATTTCTTACAGTGTGAAGCTTGTCATTCTCCATGCTCTGTTGCCAGCATCAAAACTGGCTTCCAGGCTGTCACGGGCAAGCGAGCACAGCTCCGTGCCAAAGCTAAATAATTTGCTAATCACCACTGATTTTGCAAAGTGTGTTGTGGAGATTTGGCTGGACAGGTTTACCATCAGAGTGGATATACCACTGTATTAAAAACAAGATAGAAAAAAAAAAAACCCAAACTAATTGCACAGAACTAATCCTGAAGTGGAGGGTGAAGTGGCACCAGATGGGGAGAAAAGCCATTGAACTATGAAGAAGCAAAGAAGGACATTTTGGGTTTCTATGTGGCTGTGGCTACAGAATATCCAAATAACAAGTCAGTTCATCAAGACGTTCAAATTAATGGTTACCTGAGGGGTTACAAGGACTTACTCCTTGATCAAAGTGACAATAAACCTCAGTAAAAATTATCAATTCATAAAAGCTTTTAAAACATTATACAATGAATGGTCATATGTGTGACCAAGGACTACAAAAAAGATTTTGTTTTTAGAAGTTCCAGTGATCATTTCTTCCTGGTGTTTAGCATTTACCATCCAATGAGCAACAAGTACTTTTTAAGCAGCAGTATGGTTGGAATCTAAAGCCCATTAAATCTCAGCTTGTGAGTATCAGGTGTTTCCCTAATTAAAGTTTCACTCTACTTCTCAGTAAATACTTAATAGACAAATAATGAGGTGAAACCCCAAATTACTAATACTTGAATATGACTACTAAATATGCTTTGGCATGTATCCAAAATTTCATTCAGTGTCATTAGTAAAACCGAATTAGTCTGGCGCATGTGGTCAGGAATGTCTTTAATGTCGGAGAGGGTACCAGAATGGGGTGCTACCTCACCGGTGATGCTGAGCTTATATGTCCTTGGCTGCCTTCTTTTCTTCTAATTCAAGAAGAATAGATTCTTGTTTTAAGGCTAGACAATATTACCTCTAAGATGGTTTTCAGTCTCAAGTTTCTTGTGCCTTTAAACTGTGTTCTTTGGAGCCCTCTGTGTTCCTGTGCGCAGCATCAAGCTCCAGCATGGACATTGCGGGGAGGGTTCTGGTCAGCAAGCATTTCAACCAACCTCTGCTTTTACCTCTTTTACATACTGGGGTTTGCAGTATATTTTCATTTGAAGAAAATGTTTTGTGTATAAAAGCAAAGTGGGGGCTTCCCTGGTGGCGCAGTGGTTGAGAATCTGCCTGCCAATGCAGGGGACACGGGTTCGAGCCCTGGTCTGGGAAGATCCCACATGCCGCGGAGCAACTAGGCCCGTGAGCCATAACTACTGAGCCTGCGCGTCTGGAGCCCGTGCTCCGCAACAAGAGAGGCCGCGATAGTGAGAGGCCCGCGCACCGCGATGAAGAGTGGGCCGCGCTCGCCGCAACTAGAGAAAGCCCTCGCACAGAAATGAAGACCATACACACAGCCATAAATAAATAAATTAATTAATTATTAATTAATTAAATAAATAAATAATAAATAAATAAATAAATAAATTTTTTAAAAAAAGCAAAGTGTTTCGGGGACAAGGAGGATACAAATGGGGGTGGGTATATGGCAATGAATCTCCAGGAAAATGATTGATTTTTGTTAATTATTGCTCTATCTTTCAACTTGATTTTTTGATTCCAGTGGTCTCTAACCACATTAAAATGTGGTTAGCTCTCTTACCTCTATTACTTGATTCATACTTAAATATGATTTGTTGTATTACTCGGTTACCAATGCATGAGACCAGGGCAGGAATTCATGTTTTGAGGAAAGACATGTTAATAAACACCTTCCATAAAAACAGCAATTTTCTGAGGAAAGAAATATTAATGTATCTGGGCATGGGATAATTAATATATCTTAAGTGGGATAATTAATATATCTCTGGAATTAGCTATGTATGATAGACCCTGATGTCTGTCAGCAAAACATAACCAAAGTCATTCCTAGGAATACATTAACTATGTTTAAAAAACATATTATAGAGACTCATTAATTTAGTGGGAAAGTTTCCTTCTTCATACTGACACAATACATTTAATTATTACAATGAGAATGCAAGGAAAATGGTATTTAAAGAGGGGAGTTCATGGGGTGAGGGAAATTGAGAATCCAGAATAATCACAACCTGAGACCAAATAAGGTAAAGCTTTTGAGTAAGCTACATTTTAACAACTATTTGATAGAACACCTTTTTAACACAAAAGTATTTAACTTGACATTAATTATTAACCTTAGGTTCTGTGCCTTTGAGAGAATATGGATTATAACGTGACATACATACTTGGGGAAATAGAGAACAATGGCAGTGGTGGTAGGGACCTCTGACTTAAGAGGAAGATTGAAAAGTCATTGAGTTAGATGCCAAGAGATTGAGGTTTTGAGCGAATATTTACCAAACATTACTGACCATGGACAATTAACATTCTTTCTCTAGTGTTTCCATAGATTAAGGAAATTGAATTAGTGATTTCTAAAGCTGTTTCCAGTTATATAATTATATGAATTAAAACAAAATAGAAAGGTTAGAGTCATAACATGTTATTCCAAAAAATATATTTATGAAAAAACCTAGTTAAGATAAAAATAAATTTGATTTTATAGCAATCTCTGTGCAGAGGAAAAAAGATTCGAACACTAGAAGATAAATAGAGGGAGTGATTGTCAGAGGTATTAATAAAAAAAAACTGAAAAGATCTGGCATTCATCAGGAAAATGGACACTGCTCCTCTCAAATGATTTTTGTTTGAGAAGAGAGTGGTCTTTTGCCCCTCATCCCTCTTTTTATTGACTTTAATAACTGGAATTTAAGTTCCACCAAATTTGAATTTGATTTTTAAAATTGTAAGAAAATTCCACTTCTCTAAATGCCTCCTTCCCTAAATCATCACTGTGTATGATAGTTCACCATTTGAGACATGAGTCTCAGATATTTGTTCCTATAATATAAAAAAAATCTGTTATCATAATTGAGGAAATTATTTTTTATCTAATCCTATTTTTGTATAGCCAAGAATAGGCAGTATTTTTTCTTTCAATGATACCAATTACTCTGTAATAAAAGGGCAACAATTTTGGTATTATAATTTGATGTTAAAGAAATATGTCAAGATTTTTTCTATTGCCCTATTCTACCAAATAATTGTTTCTGTCTGAAAAGCTAATAGTTTATAATTTAAAATGCTTCACAGGGTTTTTGCTTATTGGTATTAACCCTGCTGTGTGAATTATATGTACTTGCCAAATATGTTAATCTAGAATAACATATTAAAATTTTAAAGTATTTTCAAGAAATATTTCCGCTTTCTTTTTCAAATATATTAGTATTTCTCAAGTACTAACATTGATCTAACTTTTAGACATGACATTTTACCCTTCTGGAAAGCTATTCTAGTTTGGGATGCAAAAAAATCGATGTTCATACTAACTTTTAATAATTTAGCAGTTATTTAGACAGCTAAGTTTTAATAGTGTTAATTGATTTATACTTTACACTATTTCCAGTGTGATCAAATACAAATTTTAATTTAGTAGGTAATGTTTCTGCAAACTTCCTCATTAAAAAAAAAAAAGGATAATCTTTGTGCTTGCTTGAGATTATACTGAGACTTTTACCTGTTGGCTTTTCTTTGTTACAGGAATGGGTAGGGAACACGTATATAGTAAGCCTAGAATGGAACAGAATGAGCTATATGTTAAGAGCTGTCCTGAGAAGCAGTCTGATTTCCTGGGCTTGTTGCCAAGGAGAATCATCTGGAGCCCTGGAAAGTGACTTTGGGGCTTAACAGTATAAAAGTTTGGGGCCGGCTAAGAGTAGCATAACATCTGAGGCCCTTCATGATCTGACACCAACTTATCATTTTGCTTACCACTTGTCATTTTGTTTGCCTCTTCACTATACTTGACTTTACATTCTTACTGCATTGACCATTCACCATTTCCCAAACAAATCCATATTTTTGCTAACTACAGGCACTTTGGCTTATACCATCAGCCTGAAGCGCCATTACTTCTCCCTCTTCTCTCTCCAGGTGCTCAAATTCTAATTCTTCCTGGCCTTGTGCTTTAAACTAACAAGTAGATATTCCATACACTGAAACAGCCCTTTACAATGTTGAAGAGCCTTTCAAATCTATTACCTTATTTGAGTATTACAAGAAACTTTTCAGGATTTTAGGTTACAATCAAATTAGTTTAAAATATAATTTTTCAGATGAGGAAAAAGAAAACATAGATGTGTTTTGACCAACTATAGATCACACAAATATTTGATGAAGAACTTGACCTTAAGTAATTTGTCTTAAAGCAAAGAGTTTTTTCCTTAAATACCATACATAACCCCATGACATCTTTCATTTTACAGAATAATATAACTTAAGAATTGGAATAGCTCTGGTAAATTTAATTTAGTTAAATTTACTTTCTTGCTTTCACTTAATTTTTTTTTTTCTGATAGGCTTCCTTGAAAGGTAAAATGGCCCAAGGCTGTCATCAGTGAATTAGACTTCAAAAGGTATTCCTGGTTGAATATATACCAAGTCTGCACTTTATGCTATTGAGAACTGTGGCTTTGTGATTAAGTTTGTCACACGGTAACTGTGAAAAAGAAAACAGTCTCCATGAAGTTTCAACATGATTGGCAAAGACTGGTTTTTGAAATAGCAATTTGCTGTTTCCATGTGATAGAACAACATTTTATTTATCCAGAAATGTTAAAACAAGCTGCAATTCCAAAGGGGTTAGGAATTATAATGTAGGGTAAGAATTGATTTGTCAAAAAGTGCTGATTCATATTTAGCGTTTCACGAGAAACTTTGATTTTCCCAAAGTGATACATGAGCCTTTGGAACAGCTTTGCTCTACTCAGTCATCCGATTTCCCTGTGGCGCATACAGGCTTTGTGGTAAGTATTTTGATTCCCAAAGGAATGCCTTTGGGAAATACCAGACCAGCACAAATCATAAAGCTTAAAAGTGCCTGAATCTCCACTACTACTATTACTACTGGGTGTCTTGCTGAAGTTTCTATACCTTTATGTACTGCAAAAAGTTGAAATGAATCAGAAAACTGTAGCTGGGGGTGAAGGAAAATAGAAGAGATTACATTTTGTCAATTCTTTTATTCTTTATCTCTAGCTTCTAGGTTTTGGACAAGTAGAGTGAGATGAAAAAACGCCCCTGCTGTCTTACTGAAAGACAAAGTCATGGTTCCTGGAGCTCAGGTACAAGACTTAGGTTGAATATGTCACAGTTAAATCTTGGGAATGACTTAGTTCTATGCTGGCAGAGAAAAATGCCGCTGTACATTTTTTAGGGTTTGCAAGTAGGACAAGAGAAAAAAAAAATTAAAATGACTGGAGGATTATTGTGGCCACAGAGAGATTTGAGAGGGCAACTGCAAGTCTTAAGACTTGTATTTGATTATTTCCACTCTTGTTGCCATATGTATTTTGAGGCTTGTTGAGCTATTCTTCACTGTGTGTTTGAGAAAAGAATGTTTTATAGGATTTATAGAACTTGGTTTGAATTATTGCTTCAATACTCTCTACCTCTGTAACTTTAGCCAAATCATGTAGTTCCTTTACTTACCTCTTTTCCTTTTCAATAGAACAAACTTGACAATATCTATCTTTTGTAACTCACAAAACTATTGTGAGGCTCAAATAAGATAATAAATAATGAAAGCCTTGACGTCTCATAAAGCAGTAAAGAAATGTAAGGAGTCATTGAGATTACATCATAGAAAGTGGGTCTAGCAAACCTTCAGTATTTTTTTACATTCTTGTAATCATATTGCCCTACCGTATTTTATGTAATAAGATTTCAGCTTTCAAAAGGCACACTCACAAAATTGAGAATCTGAGACTAGGACAGTAATCTGGCACTAGATTTTTCCTGGTGGTTTAGGATTTCACCAAAAGAGCATTAAGATTTCAGGTGTTTGTTTCACTTTGTTTATAATTTGGGTTGGGTACAAAGTTCCAAAGAGGTGTGCCATACATACCCTTATAAACCCCCATAATCTGCTAGAAGGCCCTTCCGCAGGAGCCAACTACAGAACAGTATGGCAATGCTTTTCTCCCTTCCTTCTTCCCTTCATTCCTGCCATAGGTAGCCAAGTACTTACGATTTATCTATATGAACAAAGAAAATATTTATTCTAGTGCCCAAACTTGTTTGTAGAGGAAGTCAGAATTTCGTTATTAAGAGTTTCTTTTAAGTCTTCAGAAAATGATATATTTGGTATCATTTAATTTTTCAATTTATACATTTCATTGAAAAAAACTCACTATACTGAAAGGGAAGCATCACTGAAATATGAATGAGATTTGGTGCACTAATTTTTAATTTGGCCATTCATCTCCTCGCTAAAGTGGGGGGACAGATGAAGATATCTGCTTAAAATGGACTAGGAAACCCCTTTATTCTGGCACTGGGTGTGAGAGGGGAAGGAGTCATCCTTTCTGTGGGCATGACACCTATGAAAACCCCTGTATCTGGCACTGGGGGTGGAGGGGAAAGTCTCCTCCTTGCCGGGGGCATCACACCATTGAAAAACCCTTTATTCTGGCACTGGTGGGGAAAGGTGAAATGATCCTCGAGCTCTGGGCCTCACACCTCCGGGAAACCCTTTATTATGTCACTAACGGTGAGAGAGGAAGGGCTCCTCTTTGATCTGGGCATCACACCTCTGAAAATGCCTTTATTCTGGCACTGGGGGTGAGAGGGGAAGGGCTCCTCCTTTCTGTGAGCACGTAACTCTGAATACCCCATTATTCTCTCACTGTAGATGAGAGGGGAAGGGATCCTCCTTTCTGTGGGCATCACTCCTCTGACAACCCCTTTATTATCGCACTGGCGTGTATAGGGGAAGGGGTCCTCTTTGCTGTGTGTTTCACACCTCAGAAAACCTCTTTATTCTGGAACTATGGGTGAGAGGGGAAGGGCTCCTCCTTTCTGTGGGCACCACACCTAAGAAAACCCCTATATTCTGGCACTGGGAAGGAGAGGGGAAGGGCTCCTCCTTGCTTTGGGTCTAACACCTAAGAAAACCCCTATATTTTGGCACTAGGAGTGAGAGGGGAAGGGCTCCTCTTTGCTGTGGGCACCACACCTATGAAAACCCCTTTATTCTGGCACTGGGAAGGAGAGGGGAAGGGCTCCTCCTTTCTGTGGGCCTCACACCTCCGAAAAACCCTTGATTCTGGCACAGGGTGTGAGAGGTGAATGGCACCTCCTTGCTCTGGGCCTCACACATCTGAAAACCCCTTACTTTGGCACTGGGTGTGAGAATGCAAGGGCTCCTCCTTTCTGTGAACACATACCGCTGAATACCCCATTATTCTCTCACTGGAGATGAGAGGGGAAGGGCTCCTCCTTTTTGTGGGCCTCACACCTCTGAAAACAACTTTATTCTGGCATTAGGTTGCCAGGCACATTATTATTCTGGCACAGACAAATGGATAAAGAAGATGTGGTACATATATATGATGGAATATTACTCAGCCATAAAAAGGAATGAAATTGGGTCATTTGTAGAGACGTGGATGGATCTAGAGACTGTCATACAGAGTGAAGTAAGTCAGAAAGAGAAAAACAAATATCATATATTAATGCATATATGTGGAACCTAGAAAAATGGTACAGATGAACCAGTTTGCAGGGCAGAAATAGAGACACACATGTAGAGAACAAACATATGGACACCAAGGGGGGAAAGCAGTGGGGGGTGGGGGTGGGGGTGTGATGAATTGGGTGATTGAGATTGACATGTATACACTGATGTGTATAAAATGGATGATTAATAAGAACCTGCTGTATAAAAAATAAAATTAAATTAAAAAATTAAAAAAAAAAAGAAGAGACCAGAGAGCTAGTTCTTTCTCTCTCTCTCTCATTCTCTCTCTCCTTCTCCCTCTCTGCCCACCATGTAAGGATACAGCATCTGTTAACCAGGAAGAAGGTGTTCACCAAGAACCTGACTGCACTGGAAACCTGCTCTTGAACTTCCAGCTTTTAGTCCAGAACTAAGAGAAATAAATATTTGTTGTTTAAGCCATCCAGCCTATGGTAATTTTGTCACAGCAATCTGGATGAACTTGTGTCAGTTGCAGTTGACCTCAATTTCCAATTCGATGATCTGTTTTGGGCTTCATTCTATTGATACATATCATTAGACCCTACTGATCAACCCCTAAAACTCTCCTCTACGTATCATCCAGGACACTACTCCCCAGGTCTTACATCACTCTCTGATCATCCTTCTCAGTCTCTGACCAACTCCTTTTCCTTTACCTGCTCCTTAAACTGACAATGGGTTCCACCATCATCTACTCCTTTTCTTGTTCTGTTCTGCTAATGAGGTGATATTATTTTCTGTCATAATTTCAGCTGTTACCCATATGCTTCTGATTCCAGATCTATATTTACCACCCTAACGTCTACCTTACACTTATATTTCCAACTGGAGATATTTATCATTTCTCCCTGGATACCCTTCCAGCATCTTATATCTACCAATAAGAATCGAACTTATTATGCCCCAAATTCACCAAAAGAATGAATTAAATAAATGGAACCAAATTAAGACATACCACTAGATCTAAAAAAAAAAAACTATTTACAGAAGTATATAAAAAAAAGAAAGATTCAAAAAGGACATGGAAAAATAATATGAGGAAATACAGAGGCAAATTTTAAAAAATCAAAAAATGTGAAACTATCTGGGAAATAGTCTTCAATGTTTATTTCATATGCTAACACAGACATACACACACATACACAATCAAAATGTTAGCATCGGGCATTAAATATGCTTAAGATGGCACTTTTACCTTGTCTTAGTAATCAAGGAAAAGATCTGGATTTTCTTAGAGCTGACTAAAAAGTTATTATGGAAAAGACTCAACATAGATGATTTTTAATCATTCCTTTATAAACTCTGTATTTCTTAGCTAATGTAACTCCTTGATTTTATGCCCACTTCTTTTTTCATTTTTATTTTTAATTTTTTAAACATCTTTATTGGAGTATAATTGCTTTACAATGGTGTGTTAGTTTCTGCTTTATATCAAAGTGAATCAGTTATACATATACATATATCCCCATATCTCCTCCCTCTTGCGTCTCCCTCCCACCCTCCCTATCCCACACCTCTAGGTGGACACAAAGCACTGAGATGATCTCCCTGTGCTATGCAGCTGCTTCCCACTAGCAATCTATTTTACTTTTGGTAGTGTATATATGTCAAAGGTATTCTCTCACTTCGTCCCAGCTTACACTTCCCCCTCCCTGTGTTCTCAAGTCTACTCTCTACGTCTGCATCTTTATTCCTGTCCTGCCCCTAGGTTCTTCATAACCATTTTTTTTTAAGACTCCATATATATGTGTTAGCATATGGTATTTGTTTTTCTCTTTCTGACTTACTTCACTCTGTATGACAGACTCTAGGTCCATCCACCTCACTATAAATAACTCAGTTTTGTTTCTTTTTATGGCTGAGTAATATTTCATTGTATATATGTGCCACATCTTCTTTAGCCATTCATCTGTCGATGGACACTTAGGTTGCTTCCGTGTCCTGGCTATTGCAAATAGAGCTACAATGAACATTGTAGTACATGACTCTTTTTTTTTTTAAATTTTTTTTAAAAATTAATTTATTTATTTTTGGCTGTGTTGGGTCTTCGTTTCTGTGCGAGGACTTTCTCCAGCTGTGGCAAGCGGGGGCCACTCTTCATCACGGTGCGCGGGCCTCTCACTATTGTGGCCTCTCCCGTTGCGGAGCACAGGCTCCAGACGCGCAGGCTCTGTAGTTGTGGCTCACGGGCTTAGCTGCTCCATGGCATATGGGATCTTCCCAGACCAGGGCTCGAACCCGTGTCCCCTGCATTGGCAGGCAGATTCTTAACCACTGCGCCACCAGGGAAGCCCCACATGACTCTTTTTGAATTATGGTTTTCTCAGGGTATATGCGCAGGAGTGGGATTTCTGGGTCATATGGTAGTTCTATTTTTAGTTTTTTAAGGAACCTCCATACTGTTCTCCATGCTGGCTGTATCAATTTACATTCCCACCAACAGTGCAAGAGGGTTCCCTTTTCTCCACACCCTCTAAAGCATTTATTGTTTGTAGATATTTTGATGATGGCCATTCTGACTGGTGTGAGGTGATACCTCATTGTAGTCTTGATTTGCATTTCTCTAGTGATGTTGAACGTCCTTTCATGTGTTTTTGCATTGGGTTGTTTGTTTTTTTGATATTGAGCTGCATGAGTTGCTTGTAAATTTTGGAGATTAATCCTTTGTCACTTGCTTCATTTGCAAATATTTTCTCCCATTCTGAGGGTTGTCTTTTCGTCTTGTTTATGGTTTCCTTTGCTTTGCAAAATCTTTTAAGTTTCACTAGGTCCCATTTATTTACTTTTGTTTTTATTTCCATTTCTCTAGGATGTGGGTCAAAAAGGATCTTGCTGTGATATATGTCATAGAGTGTTCTGCTTTTTTTTTTTTCTCTAAGAGTTTTATAGTGTCTGTTCTTACATTTAGGTATTTAATCCATTTTGAGTTTATTTTTGTGTATGGTGTTAGGGAGTGTTCTAATTTCATTCTTTTACATGTAGCTGTCCAGTTTTCCCAGCACCACTTATTGAAGAGGCTGTCTCTTCTCCATTGTGTATTCTTACCTCCTTTATCAAAAATAAGGTGACCATATATGTGTGGGTTTATCTCTGGGCTTTTTATCCTGTTCCATTGATCTATATTTCTGTTTCTGTGATAGTACCATACTGTCTTGATTCGTGTAGCTTTGTAGTATAGTCTGAAGTCAGGGAGCCTGATTCCTCCATCTCTGTTTTTCTTTCTCAAGATTGCTTTGACTATTCAGGGTCGTTTGTGTTTCCATACAAATTGTGAAATTTTTTGTTCTAGTTCTGTGAAAAATGCCATTGGTAGTTTGATAGGGATTGCATTGAATCTGTAGATTGCTTTGGGTAGTACAGTCATTCTCACAATGTTGATTCTTCCAATCCAAGAACATGCTATATCTCTCCATCTGTTTGTATCATCTTTAATTTCTTTCATCAGTGTCTTATAGTTTTCTGCATGCAGGTCTTTTGTCTCGTTAGGTAGGTTTATTCCTAGGTATTTTATTCTTTTTGTTACAGTGGTAAATGGGAGTGTTTCCTTAATTTCTCTTTCAGATTTTTCATCATTAGTGTATAGGAATGCAAGAGATTTCTGTACATTAATTTTGTATCCTGCTACTTTACCAAATTCATTGATTAGCTCTAGTAGTTTTATGGTAGAGTCTTTAGGATTCTCTATGTATATAGTATCATGTCATCTGCAAACAGTGACAGCTTTACTTCTTCTTTTCCGATTTGGATTCCTTTTATTTCTTTCTCTTCTCTGATTGCTGTGGCTAAAACTTCCAAAACTATGATTAATAATAGTGGTGAGAGTGGGCAACCTTGTCTTGTCCGTGATCTTAGTAGAAATGGTTTCAATTTTTCACCATTGAGAACGATGTAGGCTGTGGGTTTGCCCTACATGACCTTTATTATGTTGAGGTAAGTTCCCTTTATGCCTACTTTCTGGAGAGTTTTTATCATAAATCGGTGTTGAATTTTGTCCAAAGCTTTTTCTTCATCTATTGAGAAGATCATATGGTTTTTATCCTTCTCTTTGTTAATATGGTGTATCACATTGTTTGATTTGTGTATATTGAAGAATCATTGCATTCCTGGGTTAATCCCCACTTGATCATGGTGTATGATCCTTTTAATGTGCTGTTGGATTCTGTTTGTAGTATTTTGTTGAGGATTTTTGCATCTATGTTCATCAGTGATATTGGCCTGCAGTTTTCTTTTTTCGTGACATCTTTGTCTGGTTTTGGTATCAGGGTGATGGTGGCCTCGTAGAATGAGTTTGGGAGTGTTCCTCCCTCTGCTGTATTTTGGAAGAGTTTGAGAAGGATAGGTGTTAGCTCTTCTCTAAATGTTTGATTGAGTTTGCCTCTGAAGCCATCTGGTCCTGGGCTTTTGTTTGGTGGAAGATTTTTAATCAGTCTCAATTTCAGTGGTTGTGATTGGTCTGTTCATATTTTCTATTTCTTCCTGGTTCTGTCTCGGAAGTTTGTGCTTTTCTAAGAATTTGTCCATTTCTTCCAGGTTGTCCATTTTATTGGCATATAGCTGCTTGTAGTAATTTCTCATGATCCTTTGTATTTCTGGAGTGTCATTTGTTACTTTCCTTTTTCATTTCTAACTCTATTGATTTGAGTCTTCTCCCTTTTTTTCTTCATAAGTCTGGCTAATGGTTTATCAATTTTGTTTATCTTCTCAAAGAACCAGGTTTTAGTTTTATTGATCTTTGCTATTGTTTTCTTCATTTCCTTTTCATTTATTTCTGATCTGATCTTTATGATTTCTTTCCTTCTGCTAACTTTGGGGTTTTTTTGTTCTTCTTTCTCTAATTGCTTTAGGTGTAAGGTTAGGTTGTTTATTTGAGATGTTTCTTTTTTCTTAAGGTAGGATTGTATTGCTATAAACTTCCCTCTTACAACTGCTTTTGCTGCATCCCATAGGTTTTGGGTCATTGTGTTTTTACTGTCTTTTTTTTCTTGGTATTTTTTAATTTCTTCTTTGATTTCTTCAGTGATCTCTTGGTTATTAAGTAATGTGTTGTTTAGCCTCCATGTGTTTGTATTTCTTACAGATTTTTTCCTGTAATTGATATCTAGTCTCATAGCGTTGTGGTTGGAAAAGATACTTGATACAATTTCAATTTTCTTAAATTTACCAAGGCTTGATTTGTGACCCAAGATATGATCTATCCTGGAGAATGTTCCTGAGCACTTGAGAAGAAAGTGTATTCTGTTGTTTTTGGATGGAATGTCCTATTAATATCAATTAATTCCCTCTTGTTTAATGTATAATTTAAAGCTTGTGTTTTCTTATTTATTTTCATTTTGGATGATTGTCCATTGGTGAAAGTGTGGTGTTAATGTCCCCTACTATTATTGTGTTACTGTTGATTTCCCCTTTTATGGCTGTTAGCATTTGCTTTATGTACTGAGGTGCTCCTCTGTTGGGTGCATAAATATTTACAATCGTTATATCTTCTTCTTGGGTTTACCCCTTGATCATTATGTACTGTCCTTCTTTGTCTCTTGTAATAGTCTTTATTGTAAAGTCTACTTTGTCTGAGAATTGCTACTCCAGCTTTCTTTTGATTTCCATTTGCAGGGAATATATTTTTCCATCTCCTCACTTTCAGTTTGTATGTGTCCCTAGGTCTGAAGTGGGTCTTTTGTTAGCAGCATATATATGGATCTTGTTTTTGTATCCATTCAGCCAGTCTATATCTTTTGGTTGGAGCATTTAATCCATTTACATTTAAGGTAGTTATTGATATGTGTATTCCTATTACCATTTTCTTAATTGTTTTGGGTTTCTTATTGTACGTCTTTTCCTTCTCTTGTGTTTCCTGCCTAGAGAAGTTCCTTTAGCATTTGTTTTAAATCTGGTTTTGTGGTGCTGAATTATCGTAGCTTTTTCTTGTCTGTAAAAGTTTTAATTTCTCCATCAAATCTGAATGAGATCCTTGCTGGTAGAGTAATCTTGGTTGTAGGTTTTTCCTTTCATCACTTTAAATATGTCCTGCCACTCCCTTCTGGTTTGCAGAGTTTCTATTGAAAGATCAGATGTTAACTTTATGGGGATTCCCTTGTATATTATTTGTTGCTTTTCCCTTGCTAATTTTAATATTTTCCTTTGTATTAATTTTTGATAGTTTTATTATTATGTGTCTTGGCGTGTTTCTCCTTGTATTTATCCTGTATGGGACTCTCTGCACTTCCTGGACTTGATTGACAATTTGCTTTCCCATATTAGGAAAGTTTTAAACTATAATCTCTTTAAATATTTTCTCAGTTCTGTTCTTTTTCTCTTCTTCTACTGGGACCCCTATAATTAGAATTTTGGTGCGTTTAATGTTGCCCCAGATGTCTCTTAGACTGTCCTCAATGCTTTTCATTCTTTTTTCTTTATTCTGCTCTGTGGCACTTATTTCTACTATCTTATCTTCCAGGTCACTTATCCGTTCTTCTCCCTCAGTTATTCTGCTATTGATTCCTTCTAGCGAATTTTTAATTTCATTTATTGTGTTGTTCATCATTTTTTGTTTGCTCTTTAGTTCTTCTATGTCCTTTTAAAGTGTTTCTTATATTTTCTCCATTCTATAAAACGATTTTGGATCATGTTTACCGTGAATTCTTTTTCAGGTAGACGGCCTATTTCCTCTTCATTTGTTTGTTTTGGTGGGTTTTTACCTTGTTCCTTCATCTGCTGCGTATTTCTCTGTCTTCTCATTTTGTTCAACTTACTGTGTTTGGGATCTCCTGTTTGCAGGCTGCAGGTTCATAGTTCCCATTGTTTTTGGTGTCTGCCCCCCGTGGGTAAGGTTGGTTCAATGGGCTGTGTAGGCTTCCTGGTGGAGGGGACTGGTACCTGTGTTCTGGTGGATGAGGCTGGATCTTGTCTTTCTGTTGGGCAGGACCATGTCCAGTGGTGTGTTTTGGGGTGTCTGTGACCTTATTATTATTTTAGGCAGCCTCTCTGCTAATGCGTGGGGTTGTGTTCCTGTCATGATAGTTGTTTGGCATAGTGTTTCCAGCACTGTAGCTTGCCGGTTGTTTAGTGAAGCTAGGTCTTAGCATTGGGACGGAGGTCTCTGGGAGAGCTTTCACTCTTTGATATTATGTGGGGCCAGGCGGTCTCTGGTGGACCATTGCCTGAACTCAGTTCTCCCACCTCAGAGGCTCAGGCCTGACACCTGGCTAGAGCACCAAGACCCTGTCAGCTACACAGCTCAGAAAAAAGAGAGAAAAAAAATAAAGAAAGAATAAAAAATAAAGTAAAATAAATAATGTTATTAAAATAAAATATAAAAAATATTAAAAATATAAAAATAAAACAGTAATAAAAAAAGAAAGAACAACCAAACCAAATAACAAATCCATCTATGATAACAGGAGCTAAAAACTATACTAAAAACAAACAAACAAAAGAAGACAGACGGACCCTAAGACAAATGGTAAAAGTAAAACTATACAGACAAAATCACACAAAGAGGCATACACATACACACTGACAAAAAGAGAAAAAAGAAAAAAAATATATATATTTAAAAAAATGGAGAGAACAACCAAATCAGTAAACAAATATACCAATGATAATAAGTGCTAAATACTAAACTAAGATAAACATAAAACCAGAAACGAATTAGATGCAGAAAGTAAACCTCAGGTCTACAGTTGCTCCCAAAGCCCACTGCCTCAGTTTTGGGATGATTCATTGTCTATTAAAGTATTCCACAGATGGAGGGTACATCAAGTTGACTGTGGAGATTTAATCTGCTGCTCCTGAGGCTGCTGGGAGAAAGTTCCCTTTCTCTTCTTTGTTCACACAGCTCCCGGGGTTCAGCTTTGGATTTGGTCCCGCCTTTGCGTGTAGGTCGCCTGAGGGCATCTGTTCTTCTCGCAGACAGAGCGGGGTTAAAGTAGCAGCTGATTAGGGGGCTCTGGCTCACTCAGGCCGGGCGGAGGGAGGGGTACGGAATGTGGGGCTAGCCTGCAGCAGCAGAGGCCAGCATTGCACCAGCCTGAGGCACGTTGTGTGTTCTCCTGGGGAAGTTGTCGCTGGATCACAGATCCCTGGCAGTGGTGGGCTGCACAGGCTCCCGGGGGGAGGGGAGGTGTGGATAGTGACCTGTGCTTGCACACAGGCTTCTTGGTGAGTGCAGCAACAGCCTTAGCGTCTCATGCCCGTCTCTGATGTTCGCGCTGATGGCCGCAGTTCGTGCCTGTCTCTGGAGCTAGTTTAGGTGGTGCTCTGAATCCTCTCTCTTCGCGCACCCTGAAACAATGGTCTTTGCCTCTTAGGCAGTTCCAAACTTTTTCCCGGACTCCCTCCCAGCTAGCTGTGGCACACTAGCCCCCTTCAGGGTGTGTTCACGCAGCCAACCCCAGTCCTCTCCCTGTGGTCTGACCTCTGAAGCTGGAACCTCAGCTCCCAGCCCCCTCCCGTCCCGGCGGGTGAACAGACAAGCCTCTTGGGCTGGTGTGTGCTGGTCGGCACCGATCCTCTGTGCAGGAATCTCTCCACTTTGCCCTCTGCACTCCTGTTGATGTGCTCTCCTCCATGGCTCTGAAGGTTCCCCCCTGCCAACCGCCCGTCCCTGCCAGTGAATGGGCTTCCTAGTGTGTGGAAACTTTTCCTCCTTCACGGCTCCCTCCCAGAGGTGCAGGTCCTGTCCCTATTCTTTTGTCTCTGCTTTTTTCTTTTTTCTTTTGCCCTACCCAGGTGCATGGGCAGTTTCTTGCCTTTTGGGAAGTCTGAGGTCTTCTGCCAGTGTTCAGTCTGTGTTCTGTAGGAGTTGTTCCACATGTAGATGTACTTTTGATGTACCTGTGGGGAGGAAGGTGATCTCCACGTCTTATTCCTCTGCCATCTTGAAGGTCCCCTGTATGCCCTTTTTGGCCAACCGAATAATAATTGGTGATATGGAGCAGCCTTTCATTGTTGTAATCCATAGTAAATTTATCTGTAGAACGTGAACCCAAACCTGTTGACACCATCTATGGTATATTTTACATTGCAGTGTAGTTTCCAGTAATTTGGTAAGGTTCTGAGTAAGAAGAGCTCATGAACTCGTTGGCAAGACTATGTGAAAGCAATTTCTTGTCCTCAATGGCCTCATTTTTTAAACTTTGGTTAAAGGCTATTTTGAAGAGGGATAAGGTCTGCAGAAGAAGATCATTGACTAAATGGGTAGTTAGTGTGCTGTTTTTATCTAACAAAAGTTGCAATTTAGATCTACAAGCTATAAAATATAATTCTGGACATCTTGAATATGAGACGTAGTAAGTTCCTAGAAGATGTGGAATATGGATGCTTAATGGACTTAGAGCCCACCAGTGTCATGTTCATGGGGACTCAAATAATTCTTTTTTGATAAACAGTTATTGAAAACAATACAAACTTCCAGTAGCAGAGGTTCCTAGTGGAGCCCAAACTGAGTTGACGTATAGCAGGGTATTTGCGTTTGAGGACTAAAATCTCTGAAGAGAGCAGGCTTCCTCCTTTCCTACCTTCATCTGTCCTTTTCATAAAGCGAAACAAAGGAGAGATGAGGAAATGGGAGAATTGACATAGGTTCTATCTCCCCACTCAAAATGGATTTAATGCCCAATAAAGAAAAAGATTAGTTTTGAAGTTGAAGAACATACCTTTATAAAATATTTTATAAGTCTCTGGGTATTAATTCCTAGTTCAGATGACAAAATATGACTCACTTGAAAGAGGATGTTCTCTCTTTTATATGAGGCCAAACATACTAGAGTATTCTCCTAGAAGACTTATTTTCATGGCGGTTTCTTAGAGAGCAGAGATTGATATGAAAATGGGTTATATGAAGCAAGAGAATAAAAACATTGGGACCATCTCATGATGATTATTGCTGACTTTCATTGTGAGACACTCATTTAGGAGTCCTTGAAGGAGAAATAAGAGTCAGGACAGGAAGGGGAGGTGTGTATGTGAAAAGAACTGGAATTTTAGTTTATTGATGATTATAGAACTTCATTAATAGCTATAGTCTGAAGAAGCCTGGAAGCATTGTTAAACACTTAAAATACAGATTTTTCTTAGGCACAAATGGGTCAGCAGGATATTGTTGAAGTTTTCTACTATTTTAGAATGAAGAGAGTGCTTGAACTGTTAGAGGTTAAAAAATAAACAAAGAATCTTAGTTCTTCTGTTTGAGAATATTCCAAACAAAATGAGAAGAGACCATTCTACTCATTAACTAAATATCTATTTGTTTACTTCTCTGAGTAGAAGATTGATCTTTAGGCTGGACCAAATAGGACAAACAATCTAAAAGAAGAATTCTGCCCAAGATAGGTAAAACAAGAATAGCCAGTTATTTTTTAAAAATTTAGGTTCCCAGTTGTATAAAATTATCAAATAATTTATCGACGATGTGTAGAGAATCAGGTGGATGTTTGAAAACTGGGTTTATCTGGAGTAGTTTATGTCTAAATGCACTGAAGAAGAGCCATCTCCTAGCAATCATAGAGAACTCAATAGAGAAGGGCCCTAAACATCAGGTCTGAGCTCCTTGTAGACATGGGGAAACTAAACCAAAGAGAGGGAAGTTAATTTGGCCCACGTGACTCCTAAACAGAAGTATCTAGCTCTATTGATTCTGCTTAATTCTTTTTTTTTTTTCTCTTTGTCGTATTCTTATTCTTAGGAAAATAATTCCAAAGATGCTATTAAAAGATAAAATATACAAATACCTAAAATCAAAGCTAATCATATTGATGCTACAGTGGGGCAACTGATCATTATGGAAAGAATTTAATTTGGTAGGTCTAAAAATTACTATCTCATTGACACTTCTAATTTTGACTTAAACAGCAAATAGTCTGTATCTGTCTCTAAAGTGTATCACCTATAAAACTGCTAAACCAAATGGTAAGGATAAATTTTCATCACATTAAATAAAGAAAACTGGAGATGGATCAGGTTTATTTATGAACTTTATAACACAAAATAAGAACTAGCAAGTTAGGGATGTAGATGCTTTTAGAGTTAAATCCTGTGTTAAATCCTATGAAGGAATAAAACAAAAGGAGAAATCAGTTTGCTAGAGAAGAGCTATTAATTGGTTAAAAGGCATTTGACACTAGGAGCAAAAAGAATGTAGTTAGTATAGGATTTTCCTTTACTTGAGTGATATATTTCCTTGCTGCTTTAATAATAACGTTGAAGTAATTGTATTTCCTCAGGAATGTTTTATGCAAAAGATGTTGCTCAATATGAATGCCTGTTAATAGTCTATAGCTCATAAAGCAATAACTTATCTTGGTACATCAACAAAAGGAGTATAAAATTGTATAGTAAAACCTTCTGGTTGGACTGGCTATCAAAGAACATAGTTTATGGCTTTGAAAATGGAAAATGAATTTATAGTTTGAAGTGCAAAAAAGATAGGCTTGTATCTGAATATTTTGTCCTCAATTAACTGATAGCATGTTTTCTATTTTGGGTAAAAGTCTAGAATAAAGTTTAATATATATTATAAAAGACTGTCTTACATATACATAAAAATCAAATTATTATAGAGGCCTGATCTGTGCTTTGACAAATTTATTAAAAGTATTCTTCAGTCTAAATTCTATTGACCAAATGTAAACATTATGTGCCAAACATGGTCACAGGGACTATTGAGAATCCAACTATGGTGACTACCCCTGAAGGGTTTATCATCTATAGGAAAAAAATTGAGTCATTTGTTGAGACATGGATGGATCTAGAGACTGTCATACAGAGTGAAGTAAGTCAGAAAGAGAAAAACAAATATCGTATATTAACGCATGTATGTGGAACCTAGAAAAATGGTACAGATGAGCCGGTTTGCAGGGCAGCAGTTGAGACATAGATGTAGAGAACAGACATATGGACACCAAGGGGGGAAAACTGCGGTGGGTTGGGGATGGTGGTGTGCTGAATTGGGCGATTGGGATTGACATGTATACACTGATGTGTATGAAATTGATGACTAATAAGAACCTGCAGTATAAAAAAACAAACAAACAAAACAACTAATACTAAACTTTCATTGGGTTATTTGTATGGAAATATGTTAATATAAATGTTTCAGACATTACATGAAATTTCTAAAAATCTTATATGTTCTGGTATAATGTTATAAGTCATAATCCTAGTTATTACTTTAAAATGTATATCTCAGAAATAACTAATTTTCTTGTCAACTGCATTATTATGAACTCTCATCAAATCTTTAACCTTGGTCATTTTTAAGTCTCTTGTCATTTACAGACAGTTCTGGGTGTACTCTGATGCTTTTGCAAATATGTTCCTATAAAAGGGTTTCATCTTCAAGAAATTCATGGAAAAGACTCTGACAAGTACAGGTTTCTGGTAACTGACTGTACTGCTGAACTGAATGAATAAGCATTTTCAGAACTCTAATGAAAAACTGATGAACTCATAAAAGTGCTAACAAAAGATCAAGATAAAAAAAAATTAATTACATGGGACTGAGTGAACTGATGAGGATGAGTATAATTTTTGTGACTTTCTGTTTGAATTAAAAAAAAAAAAATCCCACAAGGACTCAGAGGCAAAGAATATACAAATCAATTTCCACTGCAAAGTAAAGGAGCTGTTACAGTGGAGGATTACTGGACTGAATGTCAATATTATGACATAGTATGAGTGTGTTTCATGTTTGGTAATTGCAATCATTGTTGCTTTTGTTGTGGTCATCCATGTACAATGCTTGGTGTCAGTCTACTTATCTCTTGTAAAAATAAAATACAGTGTGTGTGTGGGAAAAAAAAAAAAAAAGAAGGCTACAGGAAAAAAACAAAAAAAACAAAAGAACACCTGCTAACTGACATAAGGTTGACAATGATCTGTTGAAATAGATGTACAGATGGTACTATCTAAGGACAAAGAAGGATTAACCTCAAATTCGGTAGCTTGGAAAGGCTTTAAAAAGTGGTTTGAAAAGTCAATTCTGAGGCAGGACGTGAACAGAGCATTCCAGAAAGGAGAACAAATTATGTCCAGAAACAGAATGTTAAGAATAAACTTGGAGACAAAGAAAGTAATTGGATGAGGCTACAGAACTGGGAGGAAGAGAGAGACGGAGAAGGAAGGGAAGCTTGTGTGTGGTGCTTCATATGTGGTCACTGTCAACCCAGTGAATTCATTGCGTGGAGGTTGTAGGAGATCACACACGTGAAAGCTCCAGAGACAGCCTGCAGACCGGAGCACTGAGCAATCATGCACTTGAGTCCTGTAGCTAACCAGCAGCAGAGACTTCTCTATATCACTGGTGCCCTCCTTTCCATTGCTCTATCTACCTTTAGGCAGCAGTTATCTAAACTCAGTCTATCCTAGTTCCTGGTAATATTCAATTTATTTCCATTCCCTATATTTGCCAAATAGTCCAGTCCTTGACGTCTTATGTTCACACCGCTCCCAAGTCATCTTTCACTGAAACATCTTTCATCCCTTGCTTTATCTCTTGTTTCATCCCTTAGGCAGCTACTACTCATGCTTCAAGATTCATTTCAAATGACACTCTTTTGTGAAGGATTTTCTGACAGCACATAGGTAGAATATGTTTCTCAGTCTATCCCAAATTCTTAGACATTCTGTATCACGTACCTGTATAACGTGTGTATTTGTGCCAACTCAAAGAAGAAGGTATACCGAAGTGAGATCCTTAAGATCAAATGCCTCATAAAACATGTTAATATCATCAACCTGTTTTAAATAAATCATGGAACATGTTTACTTTGTCAACCTCTGTTAAGTCCCAGAAGAGCAAGTCTTTCCATATATTTCTGTTGCTAGGACATAGCCTGGTTTAGTCAGGCTATGTATTAGCTAAATAAATGATTGAAAAAGGGAATCTGAGGATGCACTCTTATTAGGTTTCATATTATATCTTAGGAATATTTCCTCACATAGTGTCTATTAAACTGCAACTGGTATTTAAAAACCTTCTGAGTATATAATATCCAAAAATAATTCCATCACAAGAAAAAGCACAGAGAACACTTCTTTAACCTCTTGTACATCTGTACAAGCAAACATACACAATAATACATATGCGAAAGCATTCCATTTTAATTATTAATCTCAACGAAGGCTGTGGTTCATTTCCACTGCAACATTAATCACTTCTTATCACAAAGAATGTAATGTTCACACACATGTACACACACTTAAAGCAGGGTGATATTTTACCTATCTGCTTGGGAGGAAAAGCAGAGAAGAAGACATCTTTTGTTAGTAAAGAGTAGCAAGTCTGTGATGATTTATTATATGACTGTATGGTGTAAGCAGCAAGTTACTATCATATGTTTAAAATATTTACTTTCCTCCAACGAGTTGCTTATTCCTTCAGAAATGGCTTAGAAAAAAAGCAATGTGTTTAAGTTGTGTTGACACTACTTTTTTATCTCATACATCTAATATATGGAACATTCCATTAATTCTCAATAAGTTTTGCATGGGAAAGAGGACAGATTATAAGATTTAAAAATGAAAGTTTGGAGCGGGAGAAGCAAGTCACAATCTACTATAGTTCTAAGGCCTTTAGTACACAATTAGAAAGTCCCCAGGATATAAGACTATGAGTATGACTGATTCATGAGTTAATGGAATGTAGATGAAGTTTTAGATAATGGACCAATAAGCTATTGGACACATTAATTCATTGCCACTTTTTCCAGCCACTTTTTTTTTTTCCCCAGCCAGGGTATGTTTCTGATGCCACAGTCATCTTTTCCCTCTGTGCCTATTTTGTGGAAAGCAATCACAGAGGAGAGAGCTTTTCCTTCAGCCACACTTCCTTTCCTTTATCTTTTCCTGATTATTCCATTAAAAAAAAAATGTCCTAGACCCTTTAGATAAAGAGTAGGAAGTAGAATCAAAGTGCTCCTAGAGAGCATATTTTGTATCACCTTCTGTGTAGTAAAGAATGTGGCTGGGCTTTGTCTCCACTTCCTGGGATGTAACGTCTAAATCTTTGGAATTTCCCAGAATGTCTTTGTTATCCATGGTGAATGCTTTAGGCCACATCTGATAGTTTATACTAGCAAGGTGACTCACAGTGGGCCTCTAGATAGTTTATGCTAAGGAGATGACTCAGGATGGGAGCTGGCCATGCCAGAAAGACCAGCCATGTGACTAGAGGGTTGGGGCTTTGAGCCATGTGATATCAGCCCAACCTAGATGAGAGGGGGCCTGAAGACTGAGTTCAACTCTGTGGTTAATGATTAAATCAATCATACTTATATAACAAATCCCCAATAGAACCTTTGGACACCAAAGCTCAGGTTGGCATCCCTGGTTAGTAATACTCCAAATATTTTGACAGATCAATGTGCTGGGAAGGTAATGCAACCCTGGGAATAATGGAAGCCTTACATTTAAAACCTTCATAGGCTTACCCTATGCATCTTTCCCTTTGACTCGTTCTGATTTGTATCCTTTTTGCTATAATTCAACTGCAAAATTAAGTATAATGTTTCCCTGAGTTCTGTGTATCATTCTAGCATATTATTGAAACTGAGAAGACAGTAGGAGCCCCTAAATCTGTAGCCAGCTGGTTAGAAGCAACGGTGACCCAAATTTATGGCTGCTGTTTGAAGTGAGGGCAGTCTTATGGGGGACTTAACCTGTGAAGTTTGGCACAAAGCCAGGTGGTTGGTGTCAGAAGTCATTGTATCCACCTTATTTTTCCATAAGGGTAAATTTGAACTCAGGCAGGGTTAGTAATGTTCTCAGTGTCATATTGTATTAGCAGAAAACCTTGGATGAGAGTCAGGTCTCATTTTCCTCGTGCCAGTGTTCTTTGTTATACTATGCTAGATATCAACTCAGATTCCATCTTCATCTGCACAGTAGAATCGTGATAGAGAAGAAACCAAAGCAAGCAAAGGAATGGGATGCCAATGTGGGCAAATCCAATATTATGATGCCATCTGATAGCAGCTGTATTTCCTATTTACAAAAGGCTGAGAAAGTGCTGGGCCCTTGGTTAAGTACTTTCCAGCCATGATCTTATGCAATACTTACAATTTAAATATCTCCATTTAACAGATGAAAAACTGAGGCTCATGGAATCTAATAACTTGCTTCAGGAAGCAAAGATAATATGTCATGGAGCCAGAGTATTGGGGAGGCAACGTGGGGTCTTGACAAAACAGATTCTGGAGGCAGCCAACTTTGATTCCTTATATTGGCTTGAGCTGAATTGTGAGATGTCTTAGGATTTATTTTCGATCCTTTCTACAGAAAGATATCAGATTTGAAATTAAAAGTATTTCTTTAAAACTAGCTGGGACATGAATGCAAGGTAATCTCTCCCTCCCTTACCTTTTCCCACTTAATTTTTTAATACTTGTATTTAAGAGAGTTAAGGTTTAAGAAATACAACAAGGTTTAAGAAATACAACTTACATGAGATTTTATCTTGTCAATTGCTATTTTTTTTAATAATCAAAGAAATAACACACCATTCAAAATAAAAATTTAGACTGAAAGTTATGTGGCCTTGAGCAAATATCTTAACCATTTGATGAGTTAGCTTTTTCTTCTATTAAATGGAGATAATAATGGTATGGGCCTCACAAAGTTGCTGTGAAATATGAACTCCTTAGCACAGTGCCTAGCACATAGCAAGTGCTGACAGTAATTATTATTCAGGTTTACATCATCAGTAATCATTATTATTAATAACACTCAAGTGACTCCACTGTTATTGCTTAGTAAAGTACATACTCTTGTTTTGTATCCTTGTTTGGTAGAAGAAAGACTATTAAGAAAGGAATCAAATGATAGAGGACTTAGCATGATACTAAACTAACTGACTCCAAACTAGCTATGTGTCTGAAAAAAGAAAATTCCCTATGTCAGTGTGTCAACTCCAGCAAGAAGCTCTGTCTTCATGAAATCCTTAAAGTCAAATGACTCATGGAACATGTTAACACCATCAATTCAGTTTAAATAAATTGAAGATGTAGAAATCTTCCCATTAACTTCACCAGCATATGTAGTAAATTGGTGAGATTTGGCTAATAAGAAAAATAATTTTAAATTGGAGCAGATGCAAATTGATAACTTGAGGCAGTAAACATATGTGAAGGAAACATTAAAGTACCGAAGGGGCTGCATTCAAAGGCAGTTACAAGGGAAAAAAAAGGAGCCAGGATTCTTCCTCACTAAGGTCAGATCCTCACCGCACTGCTGCTTTACTCAATTCCTTCTGGCATCTACATTGTCATGATTAAGTAGAATGAATGTTTCACACTGAGTTTTGGAGTGTGCAATAGAAAAACAAGGCTGAATTACCAGAAATAGCAAAGAACCACTCTAAATTACTTTGTGTCTCAAGGACACAAGTCTGTGTGCAGAGGTGAAAAGCCAATAAAAGAAAAGCAGACTACTCACACAGCAAACACTAGTTGTGAAATTTAACTTTTTTCAGTTGATAGAAAGAGCTAAAAAGAAGATCTATTCAGGCTTTTAAATAGCCTGATGTCTTTCTTCTTTTAATGATATGTGTGAGTGCTAGATCCTTATTTATTTATAAAAGCCACAAAGCTATTAGCAGCATAGTGTGGGAAATAAGTATATTTTTTTTTAATTAGAAGGCATCCCATTAATTAGAAGATTCATTAGACAGCCAGGTGGTTCAGTGAATCAGCTTATGGTTAACTCAAGGAAGATAATGCTGTCACCTAAAATGTGGATACATCTGTGGGTAAACTTTAAAAATAAACAAACAAAATGATCTGGATAATGGGATTCATTAATCATTGGAACTGTGTGTGTGTGTTTGTAGGTGTGTATGGCAAGAGGGTCAAAGCTGTCAGCCTGGGAAGCACATTATTAATGTTGAAATTAGTGTGTCAGAACTTGTGTCATAATAAAATATACCTGTAAAAAGTAGCATGGCTACTCCTGGTATAAGATACCACTAAGCACCTTCTCACAACTTGTCACTAAAATATCCATGAAGACAAAAAAAAACTGTAAAAATTAAAAATGATTAAAAAACCCAATAGTATAATTGAGGAAGATGCAAATGAATAATAATAGTAATAAGTTATCTAAATTTTAGCTTATGGTGTATCTTATTTCCTTCTTAAAATACATTGTTCCTCCAAATATTAGTTTATTCATATTTATTTATCTAGGTAGAAGTTAAACAGCCCAGAATTCAAGTGGGCAATTAGTGTGAAAATAAATGAAGACCATTTAAATGAGAGCAAGCAAAGACTATTTATTCAGGGCTTGCTCCAGCAAGGGAGTTAGCTATCATCGTTTGTGTTTGGCAGAGACTCAAAGGCAGGCAGAGGAGTGGGAAAGCTTCATAGTGGATGTTGGGCTGCACCCCATAGGCCTGCAAGACCTGTGCTTGCACAGCTTTAAGACCGAAGATAGAGCCCAGAGTCAACAACAGAGGCATCAGTGGTTTAATGGATGGGGGAGCGTACACGTCTGGAGCAAGGTCCTGGAGTGACACCCCACCACGTGCGGTGGACGGGCAGGACAAAGTGGCAGTGTTAGCTGGGGCGGGGGTGGGGGGAAGGGGAGATTACCAGTTATAGGGAAATTGAAGTCAGGTGGGCTCATTGGTTACCAGGGAAACCAGCAGAGGGACACGCCCCTCACCACCCCTTTGATAAGCTATTATTAGCTGGGGCCTGGGGCAAGTACATAGGAAGGTCAGTCATGTGAATAGGGTGTAGGTGAAGCAGGTCCTGGTTGGGCTGGGGATGTACAGAGAGCAAGAGAACAGCCATCTTGAGTGCCCTGACAATACAATAGAAAAAAAGGAAGGCTTCAGGTATGCCCTGATTGGGATGCTGTTGGCATAGGGAAACTGGAGGTGGGCTAACTAGAAGCAGAGTGTCCTATGTGATTGGTTGGGCTACCTATTTGGCTTTCTCTGGTTGATCCTAAATTAGAAGTGGGAGCAAATATTAAGGAAGCTAACAGTTATTAATGAAGTCCTGGCCTTTTTGGCTGATTGTTACCAGGGTTATTGTTTGCCTTCCTGGATTGGTTGCTGTAGTTAGTAGTCGGCCCTCCTTTATCGATTACTGTGGATAATAGGTTGGCTTCTTGGCATGGTTGCACTCGGTTGTGGGTCAGAATTCCATTTTTACACATAGACTGGCCATGATGCATGTGTATATTCAGTCTCTTATAAGTATTGGATTCCAGCAGTGGCATGTGGCAGTTGGGAGGAATGATCCTCGCAAGAAAAGTACCATAGAAGTCAACAGAAATGGGCAGGCCACAGTAGCAATGCTTGCTAGAAATTGTGCTCTTCATATGTTACATCAATTTAGATTAATGAAGAACCAGCCCAAAGGAGGTGGAGAAAGTTGCTACCTCAGTAGTACAGCAGTACATTGGGTGAAAGCCCACTTGAGATGCAGAAGCTATATACATTAATCTTTCCTCAGCTAAGTATTTGAGGAAGGTTGCATCACCTCCTAGGTGGACTGAGAGAAATACCAAGGGTTGTCCAGTGACAAAGGCCTGGTCTTTTTTGAACATGAGCCAGGAAAAAAAAAAACAAAAAAACCTTTAAAAATCATGATGTTCTTCATAGAAAATTCTAAAGAATAAGAGAGCAAACACAGCATCCAGGAGACCCTCAAGAATAACATATGCTACTGCAGGATCCAAAGGAAACTTCAAGAATCTGTTTTAAGATCTTCATTAGAATCAAAGAAAACATAGCTTCTGTGAAAATGGATCTGAAAGTCATAAGGGAATTAGACTGATGGAAATGGAGATAGAAGAGATGAAAAAAGATGGAAAAGGAAAAGAAAATTGAAAGCAAAACAGTAGAATATGAATCTTCATTGAAAGTATCAGATCAGGGGCTTCCCTGGTGGCACAGTGGTTAAGAATCCGCCTGCCAATGCAGGGGACATGGGTTCAATCCCTGGTCTGGGAAGATCCCACATGCCGTGAGCCACAACTACTGAAGCCCGTGCGCCTAGAGCCCATGCTCTGCCACAAGAGAAGCCACCGCAATGAGGAGCCCGCGCACCACAACAAAGAGTAGCCCCCGCTCGCCGGAACTAGAGAAAGCCCGCGCGCAGCAACGAAGACCCAACGCAGCCAAAAATAAATAAATAAATAAATAAATATATTAAAAAAAAAAAAAGAAAGTATCAGATCAATGATGTAGGTCACAAACTTGAAACTCTCGTAGAGTGAGGAGGAAAAGGCAACTTTCTGTAAAAAATGAAAGATATTATTGTTATGGCCAGCGAATAAATCAACAGTCTGTAGATAATTGACCATCCTGAGGGAGAGATAGAAGCAAGGAAAGAAGAAAGTTATCAAATAATAGTGATAATAATAATAATATGAAATAATTGCAGCTAACAACGTTTTGACTATGCCTCAAACTACATGCTCTGTATTTTATTGGGATTCTTAAATTTAATACACACAATGTGCCCATAACTAGTCTTGTATTAACTCTATTTCACAAATGAAAAAACTGAGCTTAAAAGGGTATACAAATATTCCCCTAGGTTATTAAATAAAGCATTCCTCATAGAGTTTTATTTTTTATAAAGTCAATACAAACATGGAGATATATATATATAATATATATATATATATATAATATATCCTCTCAAAATAAACATATATATCCTGTCAAAATTTTTGTATTGTTGATTAAAGAAAAATAAGATATGCGTATTCTAGCTTCATTTACTCTCTCTCTCTCTCTCTCTCTCTCTCTCTCTCTCCCCGTCCCTCCATCAGTAAACACTTCTAACTTGATTCGTCTCACCACCACAACAAAATAGTCATTAGGAAAGACCTCTATGTATCTCTAACCAACAGCTATTTTCCGGTGTAGTTTTCTTGACCTGTTGCCTATATTTGACACTGTTGATCAACCCTTCTCAAAACTCTATGTTTCCTTGGATTCTATGGTGCCATACATTTCTGCTTTTCACATGCTATCATCTTTTTTGAGCCTCTTTTTATTTGGGGGCAGGGGTTGGTGCTCTTTCTTAGCTTAGGCATTTTATCTAAAAGCCTTTTCCATTTTCAGTCCCCATCTCTCCCTGTGGGAACTTATTTGGTCTTTGCCATTTATATGCTGATGACTCTCAAGGTTGCCAAATCTCTTCTCTGAGCTCCAGACTCCTATATCCTCTCGGATGTCAATATGCATCTCACACAAAATAGACTTCTAGATTCTTGTCATATTTTCCCACCAAAAGCTTGCATCTCCTTCAGGTTTTCCTGACCCATGAAATGGCATTGCACCATTAAGTGCAACTGTTTAGGCCCAACATCTTAGGGGCATCATTATCAACTCGCTTTCTCTCACACCAGCATCTAAACTGATGAAATTCTTTCCTCACTATGTTCAAACAACCTAATTAGAACCACATCTCTCCTCCTCCACTGCTACCACTTCATGCTGAGCCACCTGGATTACTGTATTGGTTTCTCAACTGTTCCACCCATTTCTACACTTACAGGATCCTCTCCCATCCTCTTACTATCCACCATTCAGCATCCATAGGAATTATTTTAAAAGATAAATTAGAGCACGTCCCATCCTGATCTCAAGTTTTCAATGGCTTTTCATCACACTTAAATAAAATCCAAAATCCTTGATCTTTTTCCTAAGTATCTCTCTCCCCATCTCCTAGATGCTTCCCATTCTCCATTCCATTCTAGCCATCTTTACATTGCTGACCCACAAATATTCTCACCATGAGGTCCTCAAACTCCCTGCTCCTCTGCCTAGAATATTCATTCCTCAGGTATTTGCCAAGTTCATTCCCACTGCAGTTAGGTCTCTGTTCAAATATCATTTCAAAAAACTATAACTTTCTCCCCTAGTATATAAGCTCTATGAAGTCACCAATGATGTCTTTTGTTCACTGGTATATTGTTTCGAACTTTGTGTAAGTTAAATAAAAAAATTTTTTTTGATCGGATGCGTGACTGGACCTCAGACTCAACATTTCTACCAACAGGCAACCATCACATTTTGTCCAGATTTTAAAACTCTCAGTCTTTACCCTATCACACCCTAGTGTGTAGATAGTTTACTAAATCTTACCACCCTCCACTAAGCCTACTGGAATGTATATATTTTTTTGCATCATCTCTTCAGGAGTCTTCTTCCTTCCTTCCTTGGTTGATTTATTCAGTGTATTTATTATGTACCCAGCACCCAGAGTCTCCTATTAAAATGCAAATACTCTAGGTTAGTGACAAAGTAGGCCATGGTGAGTCCTTCCTTTCTAGGAAGGCTTTACACATGAGAGTTTTGTTCAGCTGGGACCTCAGGAAAGTAGGAGCTAGCTATCAGGTCCTGAATACAACCCCATATGGGAAGTAGCTCTCAATTTTTAGTCCATCAGAATCACCTGAAAGATTTTTTTACAACACATATATCTGGGCTGGGATCTCTAACTCCTCTGATACTATAAATCCAGGGTGGGCCCAACAATTTGCATTTCTAACAAGTTTCTAGTAATAATGATGATGCTGGTTCAGGGACATTTTGAGAATAACTGCCCAGGAAGGCATTATTGGGGGAAAAAAAAACTTGAAAAGTAGAAGGAAAATAAGACATCTACCAAAGATAAAGCTCCCCTTGACATATCCACTTTCTTGTGTCTGACACCAAGCTGTATCTGAAGAGAGAGGAACAGAGAGACAGACAGACAGACAGACAGACAGACAGACAGACAGACAATGACGTATTAGAAGACAGGAACTCTAATCTAAGCTTCACTCTAAACTGGTTGTGTGACCTTAAATAAGTCTTTAAACTCTTTGAGCCTCAGATTGTTTTTGTGTAAAGGGACAAACTTTTGTTTCACTCACATTAGTTGTAATAATTAAATAATGTTTCTCTGTAAAAAACCCTGGCACAAATAAAACTCTCAAAAATATGTGCACTATTTTCATTTTATACCTTCCCCAGAGCTTGCACTTTCTATATACACACTCATTATTATTATTTATACTCTGATCTTTTACCTCTAGCCAGAACTAAAAAAGGAGTATCTTAGTGTGTCTATGTCCAAGTATTTATACCATTTCTCTTCCAAACTTGTCATCACTGTGATAATTTTCTTTGTCTTTATTTATAACTTCTCAGGCATGACAAAATATTTCCAAAGAGTTTCCTAAATGAAATTTTAAAATGATACCGCATTGCATCTACATGATGTTCTGACCTGGGGACCTATATTTTTGACTGCAGAACTGACTCTGCCAAATAAGTAGCTGCATGACTTGGCCAAATCACTTTACTTCTGTGTCTGTTTTACCATCTGAATATTTGGATAATACCTAGTGTTCCAGCATCTCAGAATGTTGGAGATATATCAGTTAAGAATGCTTTTAGCTGTGAGTAATAAACACTGCTGGTCTGGCTTGAATAAACAGGGCTTGATGTTTCTCTTATTTAAAAAAAGAACTGAAAAAAGGCAATCCACAGTAGTATAGGTAATCAACAACGTCATCAAAGATCTAAGTTCCCTTTATCTTCCTGCTCTGTAATCCTTAGTATAGGGAGAGGTTGACAGTTTTTTTCTGTAAAGGAACATATAATAAATATTTTTGGCTTTGTGAGCCATAAGGTCTCTGTTGCCACTACTTAACTTTGCCCTTGTAGTGTGAAAGTAGCCATAGACAATATGTAAATGAATGAGTGTGACTGTGTTCTAATAAAGGTTTATTTACATAAACAGGCGATGGGCCAGATTTAGCTGACAGGTTCTAGTTTACTGACCTATCTGACCTCAATATGGCTGCTGCACCTCCAGAAATCACATCTATATTCCAGTTGAAAAAAAAAGTGTAACTTCAAGAGGGTGAAATGCAGAAGGTGCATGTCTACCAAGTCTATTCCTCTCCTGGAAGACTCCACTCACTGACTTTCTATCATATGGTATTGGTCAGAACTGCATCTGTGGTGGTCCTTATAGCTGTTCACTGGTATTCAGATTCATTTCTTTCCAAGCACCTTCCCCTCTACCCACCCCCTCCCCCACACTCAGAAATTAAGTGTATAAGTCACTTGTATCATTCAATGAAAGGCACTGCATATAAAAGGACATAGCAAGAATATGTTTCCATATGAGATTGTTTCATGCATTTATTCATGTACCTATTGGATATAAAAAGTGATTACTATGTGCAAATCCTTTGAGAAGCACCATACATACACATGGTATAAGTATAACGTGTTCAAAGAGCTTATGTTCGGATGAGGAAGATAAACGAGAAAACAAATGACCTCAGAATAGTAACTGCTATAAATGAGACATGAATAAGTGTCTCAATCTCTTCTTTTCACTTTTCCAGATGTCTTATCAATATCTCATGTCTGATCCATACCACTTCTTAAATGAATTAGCATAGTCGCACCCTTATTTCTCTCTCAGGCTCTAGTGTATCTCACCTCCAGTATATCCTCCACTTGACTGATAGACAGTTGCAGTGAAAAGCAAAGCTGGACATTTAGTTCCTTGTCTACAAATTCTTTCACAGCTTCCCTATGTGAGCAAATAAATGCCAAGCTCCTTAGCTTAACATACTCTCTCCTAAAATGACCTCTGTCTAGCTTACTAGTAGTATCATCTCTCTTCACTCTAGAAACTTCCTTAGCTCCAGCTTCATTGAACTGGTCGAGCTTTTTAAAAACTGGCAGATTATTTGCCACACTGGGTCTCCATTCACCCTCTTTCCTTCTATGGGGTTAACACATAATTGCACATCATTTTAGCTTAAACATTACCTCTTCAGAAAGACCTTCTTGACAACTCTACCTGCTCCCACTCACACCCTAGTTTCTCTTTATCACATCACCCTGTCATTGCCTTCTTGCTTGTTTCCTTGTGATATAATGTTAGTCTCTCCCAGCAGAATATTGCTCTTTGAGGCAAGGAAATTATCTTGTTCACTCCTTTATCTCCAGAATTTAGTGCAGTTTCTGTTACATAATAGCTATTCCATAAATACAAGTTGAATGAATGAAGTGTGCCCATACAGCAAACAGATTCAAGGGCTCGTTCTACTTCTGCATGACTCAGCTGCACTAGGGAGAGGAAAAATTGAGGGCATTTGACCTTGATCCTAAACCTAGTATTTCCAGTAAAACTGTCCTAGCAGGATGTGATGATAGTTTAAATTGAGACAAGGTGCACCCCAAATCCCAAAGCAGACTCCCACATTTTATGATGTTTGACCTATACTCGTGCACACATTTGCTATGTTTCTTGGAGTAAGACTCTTACTTTCTTGATTTTCAGCTTCTCTCAGGTTAATATTTAAAATTATATTCCTGACTCTTTTGTTTTCCTATAACAAACTATCCTATATCTTCAAATTAACGTTGTGGCTTCACAGTGATAAACATGATAAGGACGTTAAAAAAATCTGGCTTGTTTAATAATTCTTAATAATTTATGTTGGCACTGTTTATTTGGCATGTGATTCATATACTTATTTAATCATTCAATATTTATTTACTTGAGAGGTGCTCTGTTCAAAGCACTAGGAGGCACTAGGAGGAAATATATTCTCTTTCTTCTCTGAAAATGCTCAGCATAAAGTAGGGCATATAAACATGATTAAACACAAATATAATGGATAACAGCATCATGACATTGAAAGAAACCCGGTTGAAACTAGAGGAGAGACACCAGGGTTTTCCTTTCCGGGCTGGGAATTAAATGACTGTGTGGGATTTGGCAAGTAATTCTACCTTTCTGGGCCTTACTTTTTTATTTGTAATAGGGGTTCAAATCATATAAACACTAAGTTAGCTTTCCAATATATACAAGTTATTGAAGTTAGGAAATTAAATTTAAGCAATAAAATGTTTGCCTCTTAATTTGGAAAACACTAAATAAATGATAATTCTCAGTTGGCAAATTTTTTGAAATGCACATTCTAGCAGATATGTGAATTAATTAATCTATTTATTTAAATAGATTTAAAATGTGATCTGAACATACGATTCTAATTTATAAGAATTTTTATTACAATAGAATTTTTAAAATAGTTTAAAACTGCATAAATCTAAAAAATTAGGAGAGTAGATTAATAGTTCATGGTCCATTCCAACCCTTAATTCTATTTTTGGAAACTGTTCAAATCACTTACAAAGTGTTAGATCCTGTTCTGAGTGATGCACATGTACAAGCTAATTTAACTCTTACCACAAATGTGTGAAGAGACATAATACTCTAACCACACTGCAGATGAGATTATAATTAAATGACTAACTTCATGTCTGACTAAACCATAGTAGAGTCAGGATTTGAATAGAGACCGTTTAACTCTGCAGACCAAGCTCTTAAGAACTGTGTTAAGCTTGTTCTGCCATGGCGTGTAGTAGTATGGCCTGAAGCAAAATATAGAGTATGAATCGAAGATAAAATATAATTGGAAATTTCAGAAATAATACATGAAAGTTAATGAGGGTGTGATGACAGTAGAAATGGAAAAGAAGCACAGATAGTCTGAGATATATGTGGCAGGCATTGTGGAGAACCAATGAACTGAATGTGGCGAGAAATAGAATAAATTAAGGGGGTTAATTAATAATGATATTAATAACTATAATAATGACACAACTACTATTTATTAGGAACCTACTATGTTTCAAACATTCTGCTAGTCATTTAACACTCCATCTCACAGATTAACAGGATTTGATTAGTAGGGACATGGTAACTGTTGAGATGTCTGTACGGAATACAGGTGGGCGTGAATAATGCAGAATGAATCAGAGAGGAGCCTAGGAGGAAATTCCTCCTCCTCAAGACAAGCACAGGTCTCAGAAAGCATAGGGTTTCAATGGTATCTCTCTCCCTTTCTCTCTCTTTTTCTATCTATCTATCTTCAGTTTTATAAGAATTAATTTTTTAAGTTACAAAAGAACTCACACTATACCCAAAAGAAGTCACCTCTTTATTTTTTGTATAACTGATCTGCTTTCTCTCATGAGCCTTCAGCTCACTAGGTGGTGACAAAACAAACACACAAAAATACCCAAACATAAACAGGCAAACTAGTTTAAACCATTCCTATTATATGAACAGTCTCTGTATGATTTTCAGTCTTATTTTATAAAAGTTTTCAAAATTATAGAAAGAAGTAAAAGAAAACAGTCTAACCTCCATTTACCAATCACATACATTTAATAATCATTAGCATTTTACCAAGTTGTTGTTTTCATTTTTTTCTTGTATTTTCAAGTTAATCACTATCATTACATTTCACCTCTAAATATTTTGTATGCATCTCTAAAAATCAGGACTTTTTAAAACATCTTTTTTTATAAACTATTGTATATTAAAATTAGTTATATTTAATACAATCTAATATTCAGTCTATTTTTAAATTCCCTAATTGTCCCTAATGTGTATTTATCTTTGGTCAAAGCAGGATCAAATCAAAGACCATCAATTGCATTTTGTTATGCCTCTAAGGTCTTTTTAAATCTAGAAGGGTCTTTTCATACCACTGACCTAAAGACACCAGGGCAATTGTACCCAAGAGTGACACAACATTTAGCTTGAACCCTTTCAATGAGAATACTTTGTAGATGATTCTGTGTGCCTTGTATTGAATTATTTCAGAAGGTGCAAGACTTCTGACTGTCTCACTCTTAGTGATACTGAGATTGTTATTTTAAACAGTTTGTAAAGTTACACTTTCCCCTTGCAACAAGATATTTTATTGGTTGATACTTTAGATCCATGCAAATATCCAGTTCTCTGTCAACATCTCATTTTATAGTTTTAGTTTCCATTGGTGATCCTTGTCTGAATAAATTGTTTTATTAGGGTTGCAATATAATCAATCTCTTTTGGATACATATTCAATCTTTCAAGCATTTCTCATCTCACACACACATATATACTTTTTTTTTCCCTCTTGAAATGACATTTAGGTGCATGAGACGGCTTACCATGTCCTTGAAGGAAAAAATAGAGAGCCTCAAATCTCTATGGAATCTGCTGGATTCTCTTAACTATGGGTATTCTTCATCTGTGGGCTTACTGTTTGGTCTGCTGGTGTTGGCAGCTCAAGGCTGTCTATTCTCTTTTGTTGTAGGGCCTGGTGCAGCTACCTATTCCATTTTGTCTCATGTGAGTCATGTAGATGTAACATAATTTCTGCATGTCTGCCACATACCCCATCTTGCTTCAGCCTAAGCTATTCATACCAAGATGCTGCCATGAGGTTTCCTCACTGCTTTATCATGGTCCACTCCATGGAAGGACAAGTGCTATTAAATCAGCTATAATCTGTGCAGCAGACCCCCATGGGAACACAGGAATCTTGAGTCCTTTCTACACAGAGAAAATGAGTGTGGCTTGGAAAATAAGATGACCAATTGTTTTGGTTTACCTGGCCCTGAATGATTTCTCAGTAAGTGGGAATTTCAGTGCTAAAACTGGGATAATTCTGTGAAAACAGGACAATTGATCACTCTACTGGGAAAGCCAAAAAGAAGTCCTCTCTCTGTCTAGCGGTGCCATGCTACAGGGCACACCTGGCTGGGGTTGCTCCAGGCTGGCCTCAGACTGACATGCACAGTGTCTCCTTTCAGAGTCCCTGCTGCCTTCAGTATCCCCCCCAGTATCTCTAACACATCTCTCTCCTCTGGCACTTTGCCCTGGAGATGGAAGATGTGCAGGCCTGCCTTACCCTCTGCTTTGCTGGGAAAATGAAATCCTTTTTTTCTCCCACAAACTCTTAGGCAGAAGATACACATTTTTCTTTGTTCTTTCCTCTTTTTGTATAATCAAGATTTTTCCTAGACCACTGACGAGACAGGCTAGGTATTTCCTTCTTCCAGGTCACATCTCTTCTGACTCCAGCCTGACGGCTAAGCCTTAGTAGAGACGAGGGTACAAGAGATAAAGGTAGCCTTCATGATAAGGAAACTTGGATTGTAAAGTGTTTCACAATCATTTTATCTCAAATAGCCTTTCTTCCTCATAGGAACTAATATCTCATACATGCTTTAAAGTCTAGTGTTAAATGTATTGTGGCTTTGAAAATCATGTTGTATTAAAGGAGAAAAAAGCTCCTGAAAAGACAGTACCAGAAGATTCTTTTATTGCTACTTTCATTATGTGAGTTGGCTTGATGATGGATTAAATGGGGATTTAAAAGCATCTAGAGAATATTCTGATATTGGTACTTGTAGAATCTTTGTGAACATTTTTATTTCTCAGTCAGGCTTATATCAGCACCTTGCCTGACATCTATTTATATGGTAGATGGTATGTGGCTAATAAAATTCCCTAATATTCTTTAAGCCATATGGCATCTATCTCTGTTAAATTACCTCGAGTGTTATGACTACTGGGGATATAGGTACTGTAGGAAAACTGCATGAGAAGTAGAATGATTTATTCTATATAGCTGGTAGAAATGGGACATAAACTCAGTTTTTCAGAGTTTCTGTTCCACATTACTTTCTGTTATAACGAACTGTTGATTATATCCCTATTAGATTGAAAGCTTCTGGAAGATAATGTATCCCTTGGAAGAGAAAGCACGTGGAAGGAAATGTAGTTCTTTTTCATCTTTCTCTAAAGAATGTGGTAGAGGAAGAGAGCTGGGAGTAGGGTGGCAAAATGTAAGGGTGGGGAGTGCCAAAAAAATTTGGTAACCAAGATAAATATGTTAATGCAATAGTTTTAAAAATCAAAATGAAGGCAGAATGCATGATGTACCAAATACTAACATTTAAAATAAAGGTGGGATAAGTATTATGAAGTTTCTCTTTTGCCTCAGCCTCTAGCAAGGCTCTGCATGGCACTATACAGAGAAAGAACGCTTCAAGGAAGGACTTGCTATCCAGCTGCAGCGAGTCAGCTGTCAACTGCTGCAGTGTCTGCCTCAACTGCAGATCCCAGCTCATATGAGGCCTCACACTTCCCGGGTGCCCGCATGCATAACTGAGCAAGGCAAGGGTAGAAATGCCCAGGAATTTTGACCCTATCAGAGAACATTGTAAGGCACCACTCTCTTAAGAACTCCCTGCTGCATTGGCCAGGCTTGATCTCATGTGCATCTCAGTTTGATTTCTTCCTCTGAACAATCCTGTTTCTTCCACCTTACTTCACAGGTGTTTAGCCTTAAAACATCTTGCACCTCAAACTCTGATCTTAGCATCTGTTTCCAGAACCCAATCTATGACTGGGATACAGTTCCAAAGCCTGCTTCATCTATGTATCATGGTTTTGATTAAAATTTTGATAAATTAAGTTATCAAAAATTGAATTAAATAAGTCCTGGTCATGTACTGTACAGGATGTTAACTCTAGTTAACAATATTGTATTGTACATTTGAAAGATGATAAGCGAGTACATCTTAAAAGTTCTCATCACAAGAAAAAAATTTGTTACTAGGTAGTGATTGATGTCAACTCACCTTATTGTGGGAATCATTTTGCAGTATAGACATATATCAAATCATTATACACATAAAACAAAAATGATGTTGTATGTCAATTATATCTCAATTAAAAGAATAAAAATAAATAAAATTTTAAAATGTTGAGTTTTCTTGCTGCAGTTTCTCTTCTTAAAAATCTGGAGATTGTTACATATAAAGCTGTCAGGACAATAGGAATGGGCTATAGACAAGTTTTCAGTAAATTATAAATAATATTCATAGCGTTACAGTATGGTTTTATTTCTGATGATCAGTCCAACTCAGGGTATAGTTAAAGCCCTAAGCTTAGATTTGTTAGAGTATGATTTCTCATGGTTACGGTTCATATTCTTCTTTTTTGTTTATATTTCTTTTTCGTTCTCTTGATTTATCACAAGAACCTGTATCAGACTTTTTACATCCTTATATGACTCACTAGCTGTAGAGCGTTCCCAAGGCTATGGTCAAAATTTACTCAAACATTTTTAACAAAAAAAGTCTTTATGTCACAAATACAAGACTTCATCAACTACATTTTTACTAATCTAACCATTTCTTCTTCTTAGTAACTATTGCACAGATCTGTACAAATGCTGAAAATTCAGATATTTCCCCCTAAAATGTAAATATGCTTACCTAGCCAAGAAGCTGCAGCATCACTCTTTTTATGAATTACACGCAAAGGGATTAAACAGGCTTCCAAGGAAATGAAAATCTGTTTTCCTGGGTTTGAGGCAGGAAACAATATACTTTGGGTTGCGTGTTACCAGAAAGGTTGTCTTTCATTAGCTAAAATCCTTTTCGTATATGATATTTTTCCCCTCCCTCCTTCCCTACTCCCTTCCTTCCTTCCTTTCGCTCTTCCTTCCACCCTTCTTTTCTTCTTTACCTTTCTTCCTTCTTTTCTGTCTCAACTTCAGAGCCCTACCTTACCCAAGATTCTTACTTTCCCAAGTTGCCCACATTTAGGAAATGCTGCATTCTACCTGATACCTTCCAGTCTCAATGGAGTTTCACTATTACTTATTTTGGGCTCACTACATATAAGTTATATTTGTATCTAGGTAGAAATAAGTTTGTTTTTTTTTTTTTTTTCTATTACAAAACCAAAAAAAATTACTGGTCTGGGACTTAGAATACTTTGGTTCTGGTATTAGCTCTATTGTAAACTTGATATTTGACAGGGAATAATCACTTCTCTTTTCTAGATTTCAACTCTTCCCTCTGGTATATGGAAACATTTGCTGAAATATTGTTGACACTTTCATTATAGATGTTACAAAGCTGAATGGGTACATTCTAGGGAAAGTTTTGGAGAATTCCATGTGCAATTTACAGATTTAGCAGGACTATGGATGTGTGTGAGAAATATGGAATAAGCTATGGACATGAATTCTAGAGTTACTATTTAGTGCCTGGAAAACCTTGAACATTTTGTACAACCTCTCAGATTCTTAGTTCATTCATCTGTGATTGGAGATAATAATAACTAACTTGCATGGGTATTGAGAAGATTTGGGAGCCACTTCTCCTCCAAAAGTAATTCAGGGCTTGTAGCAGTTACTCTGTGATTGTTAGCTGTCATTATTACTGAAAAACCTTCAATATTTTTGTCAGACCCATTTTCTTCTTTAAATTAACATTTTTGCTTGATTGTATTTAGTTCTGAGCTTATACGTAGGTATTAATTTGCACAATTTTGTAATATGTAAAGTGCTTTGAGCTCTCAGAGAAAAAGTATTATGCAAATAGAGGATATTATTATTCACTCCACTGATGTGCGAATGCTCAAGGCTCCAGACACATTCATCTTAAAGGAAGTATTAACTTCCAAATCTACATGAACTAGATTAACTTCCAAATCTACATGAACTAGATTAACTTCCAAATCTACATGAACTATATACTACATGAAGTATAAATGCACACTTAATAAACACTGACAGTTTAAGATGTTTCACTTTTCTGTTAAAAGTGAAAAGACAAAAGTTAATGTAACACAAAATTTATGACATGATTATAAAATGCTAGAATTCAATCTTTAAGTTAGTATTAACTTCTTGCAAATAAAATGTAGACAGTTATAACAAGAGATCTCGCCAATCATTGCCAATGACAAAGTCCTGTCTATATATATTTGAGCTATGTACGTTTCTTTATTATTATATTATCATCTTATAGTTGCATTAACTTGGCACAGCATTCATATATATTTTTTAATGCTCATAATTATCCTTTGAGAAAGAAAGCTGGGGATAATTAGTCTTTCATTATAAATGAGAAAATAGAGGCTGAGAGAGCTTAAGTCACTGGTCTATGGCCACTTGAGAGTCTAAGTTCACACCATATTCACTCTACTGGTGGGCACGGATAGAGCATGTAAGGGGAAATCACGACTATTCCAATTTGATTGGAGTGTAGATTTGAGGTGAAGGTTGGAACAGGTTGAAAGGATGCTTGAAATTAATGCTAAGACATTTGAGTATTTTTATGGATAGAATTAGAGGAAAAGTTTAACGCTCCTAAAAGACTCTCCTCATCAGAACTGTGCTCTGAAGAGATTAATATGGTGGAGCATGAAGATAGACTGGAAATGGATAGGAATAGAAGCAGAGATTAACTGGATGCTTGGAATAGTTCAGAAAATAAAACAATGATGAACAAAACCATTAAGGAGGTAGTGTGACTATAAAGAAGGCAGAGTTGTAGAAAGTCTTGGGAAAATAGGGGTTATAAAGAGTAGAGAGGATTCAGTGATTAAGCGCTTCTCCTTTACTTGTGTTCTGAACCAATGGTGAAATAAGACCCAGGAGTCTAAAAGATGTAGATTAACAAGTCTGCTTAATGGCTGAGGTTTGTGGTTTAGCCAAATCACAGCCAATCAGCTTGCTATAGTTGAATTAAACAATCTTTCACATTGAGTCACTGGCATGAATAGATAACTTTAGGCCTTCCTGGTGTGGGCTACCTTGGTAACCAGGCAAGGAGAAGCAGAAAATTCCTAGAATATATACATCTGTAAGCAATCTGTTTCTGAAAAAGGAGGGATAGTAGAGCTGAAATAAGCATATTCAGTTCCTTCCAAACTTGCTAATCAGAAAATCACCTCTCTTCCTGTGAAGAATGAAGAATAAAGAGTAATGAAGGAGACCAAGGTTTGACCAAGAGATAATTCTAGGAAGGTTCCTTCACAGGAAGACACAAGTACTTGACAATAAGTAAAATAAAACAAAATTATCTTTAACTGGCTTCTATTTACTTTAGTCTGTAGAAAATAATCAGTAATAAACTCAGCTTAAAGTGAGTTTCTCAGTCTCAGCACCTAATGACATATTTGCACAGAGTTCTTTGTTGTAGGATATTATATTGAGCATGGAGGAAGCTGAACAACATCTTCGGCCTCTACCAATATCACATTCCTATTATTGACACCCACAAATATCTCCACACATTGCCAAATTTCCTCTGGGGAGGAAAATCTCCTGCTCCCTTCCATTGAGAATCATTGGCCTAAACAGAGAGGACTCTGAACCATGGCTTTTTGGTCATCTCAAGAATCTAAGTTTTAATCTTTCTAAATTAATCATGCATGAGTCTCTGAATTACCTGACTTTTTTTTTTTTTTTTTTTTTGTAGGTTCAGAAGAGCATGTCAATCTTTATGAGGAAAATATAATTTACACTAGACATGATATTTTAGAAAAGACATTGATAACTAGATAGCTGGGAGAGTGCTAGTGGGAACTCATTACATATAATCCTTTCCTTAGTTTGGAAGGATATTCTTTGGTTTGTAAAATGCTTGAAGAATTCTATTTGTCAGAGGTAGAAGACTACATTTATTGTACAAGGAAGTAGGTAGGAATAAAGCATCTGGGTGACACTATGATTAACAACACCCTTGTCATTATTGTCATTCTTTCATAGGAATCCACCTATGTGGTCTCTGGAGATATTATTTCAGCATTGGGATATACTTATATCCATCTAGAACAGGGAATGCTATTGTAGGAGATATGAATTTTTTTTAAAAGCCATAAAATATTTTATAGTCTTCCACAATTTAATTAATGCAAACAGCATTAAGATTAAAAAGCAAGACTTGGGTTTAAGAACCACTTTTGCTCCTGACTTGCTTCTTTACCTTGAAAAAGTCATATCATTTTTCTAGGACTAAGGTGATACATGGGCACCAAAGCAAACCTCCACAATGCTGTGTAGTGGGTTAGATGGGTTGGAAATTTTTTTTTTCTGATTCATATTTGTCCTGAAGGCATAATTTTGTCACTTAGGGGACTGCCTATCAGATTCCCCAATTTTGGTAGATCTTGGGTTTTGGCCTTTGTCCTTCTCGCTGAAAAAGTCAGTTTCCTGTCAAGTTAGATAAATGTCCTCAGAGTAAAAGCAGCTTCCAGCCTCAACCTACCACTTTAGTTTCTCCCTTTCTCTTAGGTTCCAGCTTGGTTATTTTTTCCCTGTATTTTCAGCTCTTTGTTCTTTTTCAGAACTTTTTACCGTTTTCAATGACAGACTAGTTGCCATTATCAGAAACTGGAAATATGATACATTCAATATAAATAATTGGGAAAATAAACTGAGTCATAGAACGATAAGAACCACTATAATGTAACTATCAAGAGCAATCCCCTGAAAGCTATTTCTTTCTGTTTTTAATAGAGCATTAAAAGTATTCATATTTTTATCATACTCAATGTATCCCTTTATATTGCATTTTGTCTTTAAACTGTTTTATAAAACATTTAATAAATATAAATAAATGTTTATAGCATAGGTGAGAATTGTAAATCATGGTAGTGAGATAAAGAACCTGTACCCAATGTTCAATTTAAATAGAATACTATAAATCCCTTCTTCAATCCAAGATAACAGTTATTCTGAGTTTTGTGTTTTTATTCCTTTCCTTGTTTGCATTATATTTGTTTCTCATTTTGTCACATTTTATCACAAACATTTTTTGTAATACTGCAAATTTGTATTAATACACAATGATGATTGAATAATATTTCATAAATTGTGTATCATAATTTATTTAACTATTCTAATATGCATTTATTCTGTTTTTACTTTTTAATAAATAACGTTGTGTTATTCATCTCTCTGTCTAAGCCTTTGTTCATATTTCTGGATACTTGGGTAATACATCTAGAAATTAAATTAAGAGATCAAAGAATATGTATTTTTTAAGATCTTTGAGATGATGTGCTTAAAATCTCTTCAGAAAAGTTTGTACTAATTTTCAGAGTAGTGCTGTGATTAACTAGGTGAAATCTTTAATCAGACCACGTGAATTAAAGCCCCAATTTAGCTCTAGCTAACTGTGTTCTTGGACAAGTTCTTAAGCGCTCTGTGCCTCTACATTTATTTATTTATTTTTTGTAAAGTGATGTTCATCAGTACCTACTTCCTAAGGTTGTTGTGAATATTTAATAGAGTAATATAATTTATACAAATATGCTGTATGAAAAAGATTGAATATTATAAACTGATCAATACCAGTAATAATATATGAGTGTGCTGTACTAAGAGCATACACTGTGAATATTAATTTATATATTTTATAAAATATTTGCTAATATTTTTTTTTCTTTTTTTAAGATTTATGTATTATTTATTAATTTATTTAATTTATTTTTGGCTGCATCGGGTCTTAGTTGTGGCATGCAGGATCTTCATTGTGGTGCTCAGGCTTCTCTCTAGCTGTGGTGTGTGGGTTTTCGCTCTCTAGTTGTGGCGCACAGGCTCCGGAGCATGTGGGCTCTGTAGTTTGCAGCCCGTGGGCTCTAGCTGCCCCGTGGCACATGGGATCTTAGCTCCCTGACCAGGGATCGAACCCTTGTCCCCTGCATTGTAAGGCAGATTCTTTACCACTGGACCACCAGGGAAGTCCCTGTTAATATCTTAATTAAATATATTCTTATTTTATCTTTCATTACTTTGATTACTATTTATTTTCATATGTGTATTAGCAGTACTTTTTAAAATAAACCATAAATCCATGCCTTCCCCATTGATATGATGGGATATTTTTGATTGCTGTGAATTTGTATTAAGTCCCTAATTACCAAGAAATTTAGCCTTTTCATTAAACATTTTTCAGTTGTTTCATTTTATAATTTGCCATTTTCTCTTTTGTTTTGGGATACATATTTTTAAAATGTTTTAATGTGAAAAAATGTTTGAATCTTATCCTTATTGACTTCTCCTATTGATTTTATATTTAGAATGTGTTTCCTCATTTTGGGAAAAATTAGTCTACATTTTCTTTTAGTTAAGCAGCTTTATATTCAAAATTCAATACACCAGGGATTTATTTTGGTGTAAATTAGCATATTATTGATGTCCCTCATTAATTCCAGGAGCTTCTCAGAAGAAATTCTAGGGTTTTGAAGTAAAAGATATTATTATCAGAAAATGAGGACAGTATCCCTCTTTCCAATAGATAGAGCTCTTATTTATTTGTCTTATTGTTGTTTATCCAGACTTAAGGGTGTGCCACCAGTGTTTCTCTGTTAAGTGTAATATTGGCACTGGATTTCAGAATGACAGACATTCCTTACTGCATGAATAAAATTTCCTTCTATTTCTAATACACTCAGCATTTTAATGAAAAATAGTTAAATCATATTAAATTTCTTTCTAGCATTGTTAGCTCTGTCTTCTTGGAGGAGATATCTGAAGCTATGTACTATTACAACAGGTTTCTGAGGAAGAGATGCAAAATAAAGCATGAGTCCTAAGCATAATTACCTAAGTCCAGGTAATTGCACATTTATGTTATTAACTAGGGCTTTAACCTATGTCTTATGTTTTAGGTTCATCACGTTTTTTCCTCTTACTAAGCTAAATTTTTGCTATTAATTTTTTCTATACAACAATATAAAGAGAATGATAGTGATGGGAATGGTGATGGACTAATAAAGGTAATGATGATGATAATGGTGATACTGATGATGATTGTGATGATGACAATAACCGTGACCATAATTAACAGTTACTGAATGTTTACTATCCTGTGCTAAACTTTTCACATGCTTTGTTTCATTCTCCTTATTATTAAATGAAGAAAATGACATAGAGAAGACAAAGAAATACAAACAAAATGTAGCTTGTAAGTGGAATGGGGTATAAGAGCAGACATTTGGAACTTGGACTCAAGACCCTCAACTTGACTTCTTGGTATGTCTTCTTTCTATAATTCCTTCTGTCAATGACCCAGTTTACAAGGTTTTGTTTCTTTGAGTTCTGTGTTCCAAGACCCAATATGCCACCTTCCATATATTTCTATGTTCAGCATTTTTTTGGAGAGTTGCAATCTCTACTGGGATTTTGAAAGAGAAGAATGATGGATGTAAGGGGAGTAGATGGGAAATGAGCTCATTAGAGAGCCCCTGTGCTCATTAGAGAGTTCCTATGCAAATAGAGAGCTGCAGTTTATTTCTCAAGTTAGTTAAGCCTTCTCATCCCAGAATTATGGGAACAATAGAGTTTAATGAATGTCTTTTTCTAGCTTCTTTGATGCTCTTCATACAGTTTTCTATCAGAAGATGGAGCATATAGTTACTAGCTTATGATAGTGTTTTTAAACTTTTCCTCATAATTAATGCAATTTGGGTAAAGTCCCTCTGGATTTTGGCATATGCCTTCTTCCATATTTAGTTTATAGTTCCCTTGCTCCTTTTTTTCTTTGTTTCTCTTAATATGCATTTTGATAGGAACAAGGGCAGAGCTCTACCAAATTCCCTGGTCGCATAACCTAGAAATCTCTATAAATCTAGTTTATTATTTAACTAAAAAGTAATACTGGATGTGTTGAGTCTTATATCTTGTATTATTTGGACAGATATGATAATTTTTTGAGTATATTGAAAATCAGTTAATGCAAATAACTTTCCAGTACACTGTCCAAAAATAAGGGATGACTAAAGATTAACTTTTAACTTTTCCCCCTGTTGGTATTAGGTGAGTCCATAAGACATCTCAATAGCATTAAAATTTTAATTTCAAATTGAAATAAAATATTAACTAATTTACGGTCATGGAAATGTTAATGATTGAACTTAAGTTGACCTGAAAATGGCACTTATTTGAAATATTTACAGATATGAATAATGGACATAGTATTTCCCCTAAGTTATGCTTTGTGACCACCTAGAGGGGTGGGATAGGGAGGGTGGGAGGGAGGGAGATGCAAGAGGGAGGAGATATGGGGATATATGTATATGTATAGCTGATTTACTTTGTTATAAAGCAGAAACTAACACACCATTGTAAAGCAATTATACTCCAATAAAGATGTTAAAAAAAAAAAGAGGTATAAAATAAAGGGTCAGGTTTTCTTTTTTTTAATGGAGAAGAATGACAGCAGCAATTTAAAAACTGAGCCAAAGCATCTTCTACTTCCAGCCAAGATGAAGTGTCAGGAAGCTGACTTACCTTCCCACCAGAAATAATATGAAAAACGGACAAATATTATATAAAAACAGTTCTTAAGACACTGGACATCAGGCAAGGAGGACAGTAATTCCTGAGAGAGCATATGATATCCCCAAGCTGACACACTGAGGAAGTTTCCAGGATTTGGCACAGGGAGGGGGAACCAAGGCAGAGTCTGCAGAATATCTGAGTTGAGGAAACAGAGCTGAGACTACAGGGCATGAGAGTGTTCAGGGTAGAGTGATGAAGATCAATTCCTACAGAGACAGAGCTTTGAGATCTGTAGGGTATTCCATTTAAGAATTAAGTAGAGGAGGGCTTCAAGATGGCGGAACAGTAAGACACGGAGAGCACCTTCCTTCCCACAAATACATCAAAAATACATCTACATGTGGAACAACTACTACAGAACACCTACTGAACGCTGGCAGAAGACCTCAGACCTCCCAAAAGGCAAGAAACTCCCTACGTACCTGGGTAGGGCAAAGGAAAAAAAAAGAAAACACAGAGACAAAAGAATAGGGACGGGACCTGCACCAGTGGGAGGGAGCTGTGATGGAGGAAAGGTTTCCACACACTAGGAAGCCCCTTCGCGGGTAGAGACTGCGGGTGGCAGAGGGGGGAGCTTCGGAGCCACGGAGGAGAGTGCAGCCACAGGGGTGTGGAGGGCAAAACGGAGAGACTCCCTCACGGAGGATCGGTGCTGAGTAGCACTCACCAGCCCGAGAGGCTTGTCTGCTCCCCCGCCGGGGCGGGCGGGGTCTGGGAGCTGAGGCTCGGGCTGCGGTCGGATCGCAGGGAGAGGACTGGGGTTGGCGGCGTGAACACAGCCTGAAGGGGCTAGTGCACCACAGCTAGCCGGGAGGGAGTCCGGGAAAAGGTCTGGAGCTGCCGAACAGGCAAGAGACTTTTTCTTCCCTCTTTGTTTCCTGGTGCACGAGGAAAGGGGATTTAGAGCGCCGCCTAAACGAGCTCCAGAGATGGGCGCGAGCCGTGGGTATCAGCGCGGACCCCAGAGACGGACATGGGACACTAAGGCTGCTGCTGCCGCCACCAAGAAGCCTGTGTGCGAGCACAGGTCACTCTCCACACCGCCCCTCCCAGGAGCCGGTGCAGCTCGCCACTGCCAGGGTCCCGTGATCCAGGGACAACTTCCCTGGGAGAATGCACGGCGCGCCTCAGGCTGGTGCAACGTCACGCTGGCCTCTGCCGCCGCAGGCTCGCCCCGCATCCCGTACCCCTCCCTCCCCCTGGCCTGAGTGAGCCAGAGCCCCCGAAGCAGCTGCTTCTTCAACCCCGTCGTCCTGTCTGAGCGAAGAACAGATGCCCTCAGGCGACCTACACACAGAGGCGGGTCCAAATCCAAAGCTGAACCCCGGGAGCTGCGCGAACAAAGAAGAGAAAGGGAAATCTCTCCCAGCAGCCTCAGAAGCAGCGGATTAAAGCTCCACAATCAACTTGATGTACCCTGAATCTGTGGAATACCTGAATAGACAACGAATCATCCCAAATTGAGGAGGTGGACTTTGGGAGCGATGATATATATATATATATATATTTTTTCCTTTTTCTCTTTTTGTGAGTGTGTATGTGTATGCTTCTGTGTGTGATTTTGTCTGTATAGATTTGCTTTTACCTTTGTCCTATGGTTCTGTCTGTCCGTTTTGGGGTGGTTTTTTTTTTTTATTACTTAAAAAAATGTTTTTTCTTAATAATTATTTTTTTATTTTATTTTAATAAATTAATTTAATTTAATTTTACTTTATTTTATTTTATCTTCTTTCTTTCTTTCTTTCTTTCTTTTTCTCCCTTTTATTCTGAGCCATTTGGAGGACTGGCTCTTGGTGCTCCAGCCAGGCATCAGGGCTGTGCCTCTGAGGAGGGAGAGCCAACTTCAGGACACTGGTCCACCAGAGACCTCCAAGCTCCATGTAATATCAAACGGCAAAAATCTCCCAGAGATCTCCATCTCAACACCAAGACCCAGCTCCACTCAATGACCAGCAAGCTTCAGTGCAGGACACCCTATGCCAAACAACTAGCAAGACAGGAACACAACCCCATCCATTAACAGAGAGGCTGCCTAAAATGATAATAAGGCCACAGACACCCCAAAACACACCACCAGAGGTGGACCTGCCCACCAGAAAGACAAGATCCAGCCTCATTGACCAGAAAACAGGCACTAGTCCACTCCATCAGGAAGCCTACACAAACCACTGAACCAACCTTAGCCACTGGGGACAGACACCATAAACAATGGGAACTACAAACCTGCAGCCTGCAAAAAGGAGACCCCAAACAAAGTAAGTTAAGCAAAATAAGAAGACAGAGAAACACACAGCAGATGAAGGAGCAAGGCAAAAACCTACCAGACTTGACAAATGAAGAGGAAATAGGCAGTCTACCTGAAAAAGAATTCAGAATAATGATAGTAAAGATGATCCAAAATCTTGGAAATAGAATGGACAAAATACAAGAACCGTTTGACAAGGACCTAGAAGAACTAAAGAGCAAACAAACAGTGATGAACAACACAATAAATGAAATTAAAAATTCTCTAGAAGGGATCAATAGCAGAATAACTGAGGCAGAAGAATGGATAAGTGACCTGGAATATAAAATAGTGGAAATAACTACTGCAGAGGTGAATAAAGAAAAAATAATGAAAAGAATTGAGGACAGTCTCAGAGACCTCTGGGACAACATTAAATGCACCATCATTTCAATTATAGGGGTCCCAGAAGAAGAAGAGAAAAAGAAAGGGACTGAGAAAATATTTGAAGAGATTATAGTTGAAAACTTCCCTAATAAAAAGGAAATAGTTAATCAAGTCCAGGAAGCACAGAGATTCCCATACAGGATAAATCCAAGGAGAAACATGCCAAGACACATACTAATCAAACTATCAAAAATTAAATACAAGGAACAAATATTAAAAGCAACAACGGAAAAACAACAAATAACACATAAGGGAATCCCCATAAGGTTAACAGCTGATCTTTCAGCAGAAACTCTGCAAGCCAGAAGGGAGTGGCAGGATATATTTAAAGTGATGAAGAAGAAAAACCTACAACCAAGATTACTCTACCCAACAAGGATCTCATTCAGATATGACAGAGAAATTTAAAGCTTTACAGACAAGCAAAAGCTGAGAGAATTCAGCACCACCAAACAAGCTTTACAACAAATGCTAAAGGAACTTCTCTAGGCAGGAAACACAAGCGAAGGAAAAGACCTACAATAATAAACCCAAAACAATTAAGAAAATGGTAATAGGAACATACATATCGATAATTACCTTAAATGTAAATGGATTAAATGCTCCAACCAAAAGACATAGATTGGCTGAATGGATACAAAAGCAAGACCGTATTTATGCTGTCTACAAGAGACCCACTTCAGACGTAGGGACACATACAGACTGAAAGTGAGGGGATGGAAAAAGACATTGCATTCAAATGGAAATCAAAAGAAAGCTGGAGTAGCAATTCTCATATCAGACAAAATAGACTTTAAAACAAAGACTACTACAAGAGACAAAGAAGGACACTACATAATGGTCAAGGGATCAATCCAAGAAGAACATATAACAATTGTAAATATTTATGCACCCAACATAGGAGCACCTCAATACATAAGGCAAATACTAATAGCCATAAAAGGGTAAATTGACAATAACACAATCATAGTAGGGGATTTTAACACCCCACTTTCAATAATGGACAGATCATCCAAAATGAAAATAAATAAGGAAACACAAGGTTTAAATGATACATTAAACAAGATGGACTTAATTGATATTTATAGGACATTCCATCCAAAAACAACAGAATACACATTGTTCTCAAGTGCTCATGGAACATTCTCCAGGATAGATCATATCTTGGGTCACAAATCAACCCTTCGTAAATTTAAGAAAATTGAAATTGTATCAAGTATCTTTTCCAACCACGATGCTATGAGACTAGATATCAACTACAGGAAAAAATCTGTAAGAAATACAAACACATGGAGGCTAAACAACACACTACTTAATAACCAAGAGATCACTGAAGAAATCAAAGAGGAAATAAAAAAATACCGAGAAACAAATGACAATGAAAACACGATGACCCAAAACCTATGGGATGCAGCAAAAGCAGTTGTAAGAGGGAAGTTTATAGCAAAACAATCCTACCTTAAGAAACAAGAAACATCTCAAATAAACAACCTAACCTTACACCTAAAGCAATTAGAGAAAGAAGAACAAAAAAAAACCCAAAGTTAGCAGAAGGAAAGAAATCATAAAGATCAGATCAGAAATAAATGAAAAAGAAATGAAGAAAACAATAGCAAAGATCAATAAAACTAAAACCTGGTTCTTTGAGAAGATAAACAAAATTGATAAACCATTAGCCAGACTTATCAAGAAAAAACGGGAGAAGACTCAAATCAATAGAGTTAGAAATGAAAAAGGAAAGTAACAAATGACACTCCAGAAATAGAAAGGATCATGAGAGATTACTACAAGCAACTATATGCCAATAAAATGGACAACCTGGAAGAAATGGACAAATTCATAGAAATGCACAACATTCCGAGACTGAACCAGGAAGAAATAGAAAATATGAACAGACCAATCACAAGCACTGAAATTGAAACTGTGATTAAAAATCTTCCGACAAACCAAAGCCCAGGACCAGATGGCTTCACAGGCAAATTCTATCAAATATTTAGAGAAGAGGTAACACCTATCATTCTCAAACTCTTCCAAAATATTGCAGAGGGAGGAACACTCCTAAACTCATTCTATGAGGCCACCATCACCATGATACCAAAACCAGACAAACATGTCACAAAGAAAGAAACTGCAGGCCAATATCACTGATGAACATAGATGCAAAAATCCTCAACAAAATACTAGGAAACAGAATCCAACAGCACATTAAAAGGATCATACACTATCATCAAATGGGGTTTATCCCAGGAATGCAAGGATTCTTCAGTATACGCAAATCAATCAACGTGATACACCATATTAACAAACTGAAGGAGAAAAACCATATGATCATCTCAATAGATGCAGAAAAAGCTTTCAACAATATTCAACACTCATTTGTGATAAAAACCCTCCAGAAAGTAGGCATAGAGGGAACTATCCTCAACATAATAAAGGCCATATATGACAAACCCACAGCCAACATCGTCCTCAATGGTGAAAAACTGAAACCATTTCCTCTAAGATCACGAACAAGACAAGGTTGCCCACTCTCACCACTATTATTCAACATAGTTTTGGCAGTTTTAGCCACAGCAATCAGAGAAGAAAAATAAATAAAAGGAATCCAAATTGGAAAAGAAGAAGGAAAGCTGTCACTGTTTTCAGATGACATGATACTATACATAAAGAATCCTAAACATGCTACCATAAAACTACTAGAACTAATCAATGAATTTAGTAAAGTAGCAGGATACAAAATTAATGCACAGAAATCTCTTGCATTCCTATACACTAATGATGAAAAATCTGAAAGTGAAATTAAGAAAACACTCCCATTTACCATTGCAACAAAAAGAATAAAATATCTAGGAATAAACCTACCTAAGGAGACAAAAGACCTGTATGCAGAAAACTATAAGACACTGATGAAAGAAATTAAAGATGATACAAATAGATGGAGAGATATACCATGTTCTTGGATTGGAAGAATCAACATTGTGAAGATGACTCTACTACCCAAAGCAATCTACAGATTCAATGCAATCCCTATCAAACTACCAATGGCATCTTTCACAGAACTAGAACAAAAAATTTCACAATTTGTATGGAAACACAAAAGACCCTGAATAGCCAAAATAATCTTGAGACAGAAAAACGGAGATGGAGGAATCAGATGCCCTGACTTAAGACTATACTACAAAGCTACAGTAATCCAGACAGTATGGGACTGGAACAAAAACAGAAATATAGATCAATGGAACAGGAGAGAAAGTCCAGAGGTAAACCCACACACATATGGTCACCTTATCTTTGATAAAGGAGGCAAGAATATACAGTGGAGATAAGACAGCCTCTTCAATAAGTGGTGCTGGGAAAACTGGACAGCTACATGTAAAAGAATGAAATTAGAACACTCCCTAACACCATACAGAAAAATAAACTCAAAATGGATTAAAGACCTAAATGTAAGGTCAGACACCATCAAACTCTTAGAGGAAAACACAGGCAGAACACTCTATGACATAAATCACAGCAAGATCCTTTTTGACACACCTCCTAGAGAAATGGAAATAAAAACAAAAATAAACAAATGGCACCTAATGAAACTTCAAAGCTTTTGCACAGCAAAGGAAACCGTAAACAAGACAAAAAGACAACGCTCAGAATGGGAGAAAATATTTGCAAAGGAAGCAACTGACAAAGGATTAATCTCCAAAACATACAAGCAACTCATGCAGCTCAATATCAAAAAAACAAAGAACCCAATCCAATAATGGGCAGAAGACCTAAATAGATATTTCTCCAAAGAAGATATACAGATTGTCAACAAACTCATGAAAGAATGCTCAAGATCATTAATCATTAGAGAAATGCAAATTAAAACTACAATGAGATATCATCTCACACCGGTCAGAATGGCCATCATCAAAAAATCTACAAACAATAAATGCTGGAGAGGATGTGGAGAAAAGGGAACCCTCTTGCACTGTTGGTGGGAATTGGAATTGATACAGCCACTATGGAGAACAGTATGGAGGTTCATTAAAAAACTCAAAATAGAACTACCATATGACCCAGCAATTCCACTACTGGGCATATACCCTGAGAAAACCATAATTCAAAAAGAGTCATGTACCAAAATGTTCATTGCAGCTCTATTTACAATAGCCAGGACATAGAAGCAACCTAAGTGTCCATCACCAGATTAATGCGTAAAGAAGGTGTGGCACATATATACAATGGAATATTACTCAGCCATAAAAAGGAATGAAACTGAGTTATTTGTAGTGAGGTGGATGGACCTAGAGTCTGTCATACAGAGTGAAGTAAGTCAGAAAGAGAAAAACAAATACCGTATGCTAACACATATATATGGAATCTAAAAAAGAAAAAAAAGAAAAAAGAAAAAAATGGTCAGAAGAACCTAGGGGCAAGATGGGAATAAAGATGCAGACCTACTAGAGAATGGACTTGAGGATACGGGGAGGGGGAAGGGTAAGCTGGGACAAAGTGAGAGAGTGGCATGGACATATATACACTACCAAACGTAAAATAGATAGCTAGTGGGAAGCAGCCGCATAGCGCAGGGAGATCAGCTCGATTCTTTGTGACCATCTAGAGGAGTGGGATAGGGAGGGTGGGAAGGAGAGAGATGCAAGAGGGAAGAGATACAGGGACATATGTATATGTATAACTGATTCACTTTGTTATAAGGCAGAAGCTAACACACCATTGTAAAGCAATTATACTCCAATAAAGATGTTTAAAAAAAAAAGAATTAAGTAGAGTAATGATCACTACATGTGGATGAAAAACCTACTGGAGGCTGGGGAAAGATATGAACAAAAGAATTAGAGGCAATAGAACCTAGGTCAAACAGGCCCAGGACTAGTGACTGTTTTCACCAGCCAGATCAGAAAAGTTCATAACGGAGGGAGGGGAACATTGGGTAAAGTACTCAGAAAGGTCATGCCTCAGTAGTGGGACTAAGTAGCCCAGACTGAATACTGCTCAGGAGCCAACTAGCAAATCATAAAAGCAAGATCAAAGGATTAAAATATTCCTGAGTATCTTAACTGTACCTCAGAACAAAGCTCAGGAATATTTGTAGCAATAGAAAAATATCTACCTAGCAAAGTAAAGGTTACAATGACTGATCCATTGTAAATTATCAGGCATACAAAGAAGCAGGAAAACAAAATCTGTAATAAGGAGATCAATCAATAAAAACGGACTCAGACCTGCCACAGATATTAGAATTAGCAGTAAAGGAGATTAACAGACTCTCTACCAAAGAATATATACAGATGGTAAACAAGCACTTGAAAAGATGCTCAACATCATCAGTCATTAGGTAAATATAAATGAAAACCATGACAAGACACTACTACACACCAATTAGAATGACTAAAATTAAAATTACTGACCGTATGATTTGTTAGTGAGGATGTATTAGAACCATATTCTCATTTCCTGCTGGCAGGAATGTAAACTGATATAATTACATTGAAAAACAGTTTGGGAGTTTCTTAAACCCTATCATATGATTCAGCCATTCTACTTCTTATTGGTAAACAATAATGTTGAATAGAGCTTAATACCAGTAAAGCTTTTATGAACATTTGTACATAAGTCTTTGCGTAGACATGCAGCTTATTTCTCTTGGGTAAAACTATAAACTCCACAAGAGCAGGGGGTTTGTCTCTTCACTGTCCCAACTCAGTGCCTAGCTCTGTGTCTGACCATGGCAGGAGTTCAAATAGTGGTTGACTAAAGTAATATGATTTACTATGGACTTTGTCTTAACAACAAGTAAATGAATAAACAAATTATGGTGTATTAATACCATGGAATATTACTTCACACTAAAAAGGAATGAACTATTGATCCATGCAACAACATGAATAAATCTCAAAATAACTATGCTGAACAAAAGAAGACAGACCATAATGAGTACATACTATATGATTCTGTTTATGTAAAACTCTAGAAAATTCCAGCCAATCTATAATGACAGAAAGCAAACAGTAATTATCTGAGGAGTCAGAGGGTCAGGAGAGGTGAGGGGAGAAGTTAGAAGGGAGAATGAGGGAAACTTTGGGAAGATAAACAGGTTACTATCCTGATGATGGTGATGGTTTCACAGGTTTGTACATATGTCAAAGCATATCAAATGGTACAATTTAAATATGTGCTGTTTAATGTGTATCAATTATACCTCAATAAAACTGATTTTAACAACCTCCTCTTCCCCAGAACAAAGCAATATCCGTCCAATCTTATGATGTTATTCTAGGAACAAGAATGTATTAGAGATATACCGCTATCTGTCCATGCTTTCCTATTTTTTTGCTGCCTCATCTTCTGCCTTTCCTTTAAATTATGGTTCCTCCTAGGCTTCTTCTCTCCTTGGTCCTCTTATCTCTTTGCTCTATGTGCCCTCCCTACATGTTATGTCTTTTTTTTTTTAACATCTTTATTGGAGTATAATTGCTTTACAATGGTGTGTTAGTTCTGCTGTATAACAAGGTGAAACAGCTATACATATACATATACCCCCATATCTCCTCCCTCTTACATCTCCCTCCCACCCTCCCTATCCCACCTCTCTAGGTGGTCACAAAGTACGGAGCTGATCTCCCTGTGCTATGCGGCTGCTTCCCACTAGTTATCTATTTTACATTTGGTAGTATATATAAGTCTCTCACTTCGTCCCAGCTTACCCTTCCTCCTCCCCGTGTCCTCAAGTCCATTCTCTACATCTGTGTCTTTATTCCTGTCCTGCCCCTAAGTTCTTCAGAACCTTTTTTTTTTTAGATTCTATATATATATGTGTTAGCATACAGTATTTCTTTTTCTCTTTCTGACTTACTTCACTCTGTATGACAGTCTCTAAGTCCATCCACCTCACTACAAATAACTCAGTTTTGTTTCTTTTTATGGCAGAGTAATATTCCATTGTATATATGTGCCACATCTTCTTTATATATTCATCTGTCGATGGACACTTAGGTTGCTTCCACCTGCGTGTTATATCTTGATGTCTTAAATCTACCAATTTTTTTTCTAATTCATATAAATTTCCATAGCTCCTGATCTAAATATCTAACTATATATTGGACACACTCACCTAAATGCCCACAAGCACTTTAAACTCAATATGTTTAAAGATAAATGTCAAAAAAAAATTAAACATCGCACAATAAAACAAGTTCTCAGGTGAGTTCTCAGGTGATACCACATGAATTACATACCATCACCAATGATGTTTTCTCTCCCACATTTTAAACTTGAATGTACTCAAAACTTTTGAACTTGTATTTCACTGGAAATTTAGGTAATAGAGGAACAAGTTAAGTGAAGAGAGCAATCAAATACTGTATGACAATTGGCTCATTTTCTTCAAGTTCATATCATTTAAAATAAGTGAGAAATTTGGAAGTGGCTTTTAGATTTAAAAGGATTAATAAGATATAACAACTGAACGCAATGTGTGACTATTGGATCCTGGTTTGAACAAATCAACTATAAATAACCTTTGGGAATAACTAAGTAATTTTCATTCTGGATATTGGAGGTTATTTGGAAATTTTGTTAATCTTTTTGATGTGAATATGGTGTTGACATTATGAAATAAATATTTGTTTTTAATTTAAAAAAAGATATAGTTAAGGGATATACTTTTAGTATTTCTCCTATCTTTACTTGCTCAGCTTCACCTAGGTGTGCCATTTACTATTCTGGGAGCTGTTTCCTACAGAAGAGACTTCAGTCAATTGCTCTTTGGATGATTACGAGAGAATCAAGCAGATTGAAAGAAAAAAAATATTCTTGCATCCTCTATGTTAGCAAGCAAATATTAAACTTTTGACCCTGACAATCTGATTCCAGTGTTTCTTCCTAATGAATTGAAGTGAAGCCTTCATCCGGGAAAAGATATATCTTTGGGGTTTGAAGTGGAATCATCTGGGAGCCACTACATGATATTACAGGGATTTATTTGTGTGATGAGGAATTCAATTTAAATTATGATGGACATTAGAAACAGGTGAAATATTTAAGCTTGCTCTTTTTCTTCTTCCTTCCCTCCCCCATCTCCCTCTCTCTCTCTCCCTTTTCTTCCTCCTTCTCATGGATATAATAGCTTTAGGAATTGAGTATAATAACATACACTTAATGTAGTATTTATTTTAACAATAAACTTTCTTGCCTGTTATCATATTTCATTCTTCTGGCAACCCTGGTATCTGTAGGTGCTTGTATTTTTTTAAATCACTCACATTTTAGAGAAATGAGATTTAGAAATCCCTGATTCTACCAACTTCTAGAGCCAAGGTTGGAGTCTATATATCTGGATTCTAAATTCATTTTACTTCCAAAATTCTTATAAATATTTGTTCTATTTTTTTCAATTTCATATTGAAGAGTTTTATAATAATTCTAATTATTTCCATGTCTTAGCAGACATATGTATTTTTGCATGTTTCTTAAGTGACTAAATCATATTAAATGTCATATTTCATTTTGAGAGCCTCTGCCATAGTTGGTTATAATCTTAAACCATAATTATAATATTATAAAAGGCAATTTACACTTTATCAGAAAAAAATGTTGTAAAAAACATATTTTTCTTTTCAATAAAAAAAATTGTGTCAATTTGTGTAGCTAAAAATACGACTATTTCCATTGTTTCCAAAATGAGATAGAATCCATTGGAAGGTTTAAGATGTTATTATAAGGAAATAACTCTCTTCATCTTCCTGTTCCCCAAATACTTAAGTCTGTGTAAGAATGTCTAAATGAATGAACTCAAGATCACATGTCTACAGGGCATAGATGATATGAATAAGTGAAATGATAGTAGATGTACTCAGTGTCTCATGATTGATTATGACAGAAAAGTAAGTATGGAATGTGATATTTTTAATGAATTAAAAACAAATCAGAGAAACTTCTGGTTTCAGCCCTGGCATGTAAGGAGCTTGGAAGTAGTCACTTTGATTTTCACAACAAGAAGAAAGCTGAACAAATTGAAAACAACTTTTCTTAAATTGATGTCACTGGGAAAATCGCTAGGGAATTGTAATATAAGTATATGTATAGCTGATCCACTTTGTTATAAAGCAGAAACTAACACACCATTGTAAAGCAATTATACTCCAATAAAGATGTTAAAAAAATAATAAAATACCACTACACACCAATTAGAATGACTAAAATTAAAAAAATAAAACAGAAACAAAAATTTGACAGTACCAAATACTGACAAGGATGTGGAGCAACAAGAACTCTCATTCATTGCTGGTGGGAATGCAAAACAGTACAGCTACTTTGGAAAAATGTTTGGCAGTTTGCTGCAAAGATACGCCTAGTATAACCAGTGATCCAGCAATAGAACTCATAATATTTACCCAACTGAGTTGAAAACTTATGTCGACACAAAAATCTGCACACCAATGTTTACAGCAACCTTATTTATAATCACCCAAATTTGGAAGCAACAACCAAAGTGTCTTTCAAAGTTTAGAGGATAAACAAGCAGTGGTATATCCATTGAGGTATTACTCAGTGGTTAAAGGAAATGAGCTTTCATGCTACAAAGAGACCTGAAGGAACCTTAAATGCATATTGCTTTATGAAAGAAACCAGTGTGAACAGGCTACATACTACATAATTCCAACTATTTGGTATTCTGAAAAATGGCAAAACTATAGAGACAATAAAAAGAGCAGTGTTTGCCCAAGGCTTGAGAGGAAGAGGTGAGGGATGAATAGGTAAAGCACAGGAGATTTTTAGGGTGGTGAAACTATTATGTATGATACTATAATGGTGTATCCATGATGATATGTATCTGTCAAAACCCACTGAATTGTACAACACAGAGTGAACATTAATGTAAACTGTTGATTTAGCTACTAATGTATTTGTTCCTTTGTTGTGTTGATTAATTACTTGTAACAAATCTACCATAATAAAGAAAGATGTTAATAATACAGGAAACTGTGTGTGTGTGTGTGTGTGTGTGTGTGTGTGTGTGTGGTGGGGAGGAATTGATATGGGAATTCTGTACTATCTGCTCAATATTTCTGTAAATCTAAAACCATTAAAATCTATTAATTAAAAGTCTATTAAGTAATTTAATAATAAAAATCTGTTAATTTAAAAATACACCAAGAAAAATGAATCAGAAATTTTCTTTCAATAGAATCAGTGCAAAGAACAGTGTTTATTCTATAAGAACAATAAACAGTTATAAAATAAATTTAAAATTAAAATATATTATTTAAAATAGCATATAAAGTAAACTGGGATGATTCAAAAAAGAGATGTGTAAGATTTCATACAGAAAATTATGAAATTTTGTTGAAATATATTTACTAATATATAAATAAATAGAAGGGTAGATCTTGTTCATATATTGAAATATTCAACATGATGAAGATATCAACTCCAGAACAATCTATATATTCAGTGAAATCTAACAAAAATTGTAAAATTTATAGGAAATGTAAATAATGAAAATAACCATAGTAACAGATTTCCCCACAAATTTTCACAACTTCCTATAAAACCGTATTAATTAAGAGTGTGTGTTATTAACCTAAGTTTAGATTCTTAAACCAAAGGATCAGAATTAATAGCACAGAGACAGAATTACATAAACGTGCATGCTTGATATGATAGAGGTAGTTTTACAGGTCATTGGGGAAAGGTTGAACTTGACAGTTTATGTGAGAATGTAACAGAGAAGAACAAAACTGACACCATATTGGATCCTTTAGCTCTAACCTTTGTTCTCTGTTGCCTGTGCTTTAGTCAGCCTGGCTCTGCACCTTTGTAAAAGAATGTTGCCTATATAGCCTGAAATACACTTGATAACCCATTCTCAAGGCACTCCTTCCCAGGCTTGACCTTTAAAGGTATAACACTTTTCATTCATATAGAGATAAAAAGTTACAGAACAGAAAGTAACATATGTCTTGTTGGAGTCTTACAGGAACATTGTGACCAGACCTACGTTTACAGCTGCAAGAACAAAGGATTCAGGCACCAAGAAGTTTGTAACAACCAGCCACATCCCCTCCCCTTTAAGTATAAAAGAAACCTGAATTCTAACTGGGGTGAGATGGTTCTTTGGGACACTGGTCCACCATCTTCTTGGCCTGCTGCCTTTCCAAACAAAGTCGCTATTCTTTGCCCCAACACTTTGTCTCTTGATTTATTGGCCTGTCATGTGGCGAGCAGTATGAGCTTCGACTTGGTAACAAAAACATTTGTTATTTATGTTAAAAAATAAAATTGAACCCCCTACTGCAGATTTTATATAAAAATCAACATTATTTACATTAAATTCATACATGTAAAAGATAAAACTATAAATAGTTAGAAAATCATATGGAGAATATTTTATTACCTTAGTGTAGAAAGTATTTTCTACACAAAACACACACAGCCACAAAACAAAAAATCGTGAAGGAAAATATTGGTAACTTGAATTTGGTAATTAAAATTGTGAACTATTTTAATCCAAAAAATGTCTTAAAATATAAAATATTGAGTCATAAACTGGGATAATATATTTTCAACATATAAATTTAGCAAAGAATTAAAATTTGAATACATGAAGTATACTTATCAATCAATAAGGATAAAAAATAAAACTGAAAAAATGTACAAGAGGAATTGCAGAGAATAGAAGAACTAATATCCAATTACTGAATAAACATATGAAAAGAAGTTAATTATCAATATTAATAGAAAAATGTAATTGGGAACTGCTTGGAGATACAACTTCACAAACATTTCTCTGATTGGTCTAAAAAAGGTTACTGATTTTTCAGTTTGTTCAGTTTTTTCTTGTTGTAAGGATGAGAATGACAGTTTCCAAGGTCTTTACATGTCAGAGCTGAAACTGGAAGGCTTGTTCTTCTGTTCTTTAAATCACACTTTTAAGAGAAGGAAAAACAAGCAAAACTTTGAGAAAATATTTATATACCATATATCTGATGAAGGACTTTTGACCATAATATATACAGAATTCTTGAAACTCAATATTTGAAACATTAAGCAACTCAGTTAAAAAATGGGAAAAAGATTTTAGCAGCTTCTTTAAAGAAGATACATGAGTGGTAAATAAGCACATGAAAATATGCTTGACATTAGTCTTAGGGAAATGTAAATTAAAATCACAATGAAGTACCACTTCATACCTGTTAGAATGACAAAAATTAGAAAGCCTGCTCTTGCCAAGTATTGAAAAGGATATGGAGAAGATGGAATTTTCATGCTGTGCTGACAAAGAACGTAAAACACTACATTTTGGAAAACAGTGTGGAAATTTCTTACAAGGTTAAACATATACCTGTCATATGATCCTGCCATTCCACTTCTATTAATTACCCAAGAGAAATGAAACTTTATGTCCATACAAAGATGTGCACAAAGCAGTTTTGTTTGTGATAGTTCTTAACTGGAAACAACCTAAATGTCCATAATTATTGACTGGGTTAACAAATTGTATTATATTCAGGATTATTGACACATGCAACAATATGGATGAACCCCAAAATAATTGTGCTGAGTTAAAGGAGCTTGACGAATAATACATTCATATGTCAAAATTATCAAATTTTATACTTTAGAAATATGAAGTGTATTGTACATTAATTTTACTTTTAAAATCTGTTTTTAACGCCAAAAATAGTAAAAATACCAATGAAATGGAAAAATTCTTCTAAGTTAACTTATGAAACTGACTTAAAAAATAGAGTGAGCAATTTGTCCTCTATTTCTTTTTTAAATGGAGAAATTGTTTTAAAAATCCTTATGTAAAATTACATAGAATGTTTACATGGTTTCACCAAAAGTTCACAGAACTGATCTCTTGGTCTTATATAAATTCTTCTAGGGAATATCCAAAGAGACAGTACTCAAATGATGAGGCTTCTGCATTCTAGCCTAATTATTCTAATCTATTATTTAACTACTCTTATTTTGTAACTTAATTGTCTTATTTATCTTTAGATTAAAAATGCGTTAATGCCATGCTTGTACACTTATGATTATTCCTCATCACCAATTTTCCCACAAATTTCTCACCAATTTCTCTCACCATTGTCTCTCCTCAATGTATCAGTATTCCCAACTTTCCAATAAGTAGAAATCTTTTCTTCTTATAAGGCATATATGTCACTTTTACTTAAAAAATGTGATTTAATTTATATTTGTCTTCAGCTGACTGTCACTAGCAACAGCAAAGTTAGTTAAACCCACTGGTTTTTCTCTTTCCTGCCACAGTTAAATCTGATATCCTGCCAGGTTGCTTGTCTGAGCAGTTTAGCTTGTAGCTCCTTGTCTCTGCCAATAATTAATGCAGAATGTGCCCTTGGGATTTTCACACCTGGGTGTGCCTCTGAGACTCTGCTGTTTCAATAAAGACATCATTAGCTGGGCCTACAAAACTGTAGCATTCACTTTTGAAAGCACTCTATGCAATCTTCACAATATGCTTATTCTTCTTCCTTTTAATTAGTCCCACATTCACTATACTTGGAAATTATCTGTCACAATTTGTAATTATAAGGAGTAAATATTTGGTAACCTCATTAAATCTGGTAACATTTACTCTGTTTTATTCTTTTCGTCTATTCAGTTGTTCCAGAGAGGAAAGGATGAAAAATGTTTTAAGAGCTTTTTTTTCCAGGTATTTATGAGGATATTTTTATAATCTTAGAATTGAGAAAATCTTAAACAAGGTATGAAACTCAAAAACCATAAGGCTAAATTTTGACAAATTTCTCTTTGGAAAAAGGAAAAAAGAACTTACATAGAATAAAACATAAAATAATCAAATTTGAAGGACAAAAGAGAACCAGGATGAAACTACAATAATAACTGTAATAGACAAAGGCTTAATACTAAAATTAATGAGAACAAAACAAAGATCTAATACAATCAAAAATTCTGCACAGGATATGAATCAATTTTTTAAATGTGCGGCCAAGATGGCAGAGTAGGAAGACCCTGAGCTCACCTCCTCCCATGGGCACACCAAAATGACAACTACTTACAGAGCAACTATTGACAAGAAATACCAGAAGACTAGCAGAAAAGATCTTCCATAACTAAAGATATAAAGAAGGAACTACAGTAAGATGGCTAGGAGGGGTGGAGACATGGTATAGTCAAGACCCATGCACCCAGGTGGGCAACCCATGAATGGGAAGATAATCACATTTGCAAAGGTTCTCCTCAAGGAGCAAAGGGTCTGAGCCCCACATTGGGCCCCACAGCCTGGGAGTCCTTCATCAAGAAGGTGAGCCCCAGAACGTTTGGCTTCGGGGCTTACTTTCTGGAGAGCCTGAGGGCTGTGGAAAATAGAGACTCTATTCTTAAAGAGTGCACACAAAATCTCACATGCTCTGGGACCCAGGGCTAAAGAAATAATTTGAAAGGAGCCTGGGTCAGACCTACCTGCTGATATTTGAGAGTGTTCCAGAGAGTCAGGAAGCAAATAGCTCACCCTAGGGACATAGACAATGGCAGCAATCATTTTTGGGAGCTCATCTACCATAAGGACACTGGTGCTGGTAAGCGCCATTTTGGAATCCTTCTGCTAGGTTATGAGAGCTGGGACCTGACCCCGTCCACCAGCCTGTCAGCACCAGTACTGGGATATCTCAGGCCAAGCATTTAATCTGGCAGGGATACAGCCCTACCCACCAGCAGGCTGGCTGCCTTAAGACCTCCTGAACCCACAGCCACTCATCAATTATATCTCAATAAAATGGGTTGAAAAAACACATCATACTATATGTAATACTTTAAAACTGTGTAATTTATCATATAACAATTATACCTAAATAAACTTTTTTTACAAATAAGTAAAGACCCCCCCCAAAAATGCATTAATAAATGCCAAGAAAATGTTCAACCTTACAATTAAATGGGAAAAATAAAATTAAATAATATACCATTTTCATCTTTTGTAATTTCATATATTTAAAAGATTGACATATCAAATGTATGGAAATAGGCACTTTTGTGAGATTATAGATAATATGCATATAATATTTTTTGGACGGTATCTTAGTTTGGACTGCTATAAAAAATTACCATAGACTGGCTTAAAAACCAGATACTTATTTCTCACGGTTCTGGAGACTAGGTAGTCCAAGATCCAGGAGCCAGCAGATCCTATTTCTGATGAGAACTTAATTTCTGGTTTGCAGATTGCCCTCATTTCCTTGTACCCTCATATGGCAGACAGCAGAGAGAAAGAGAGAGAGAGAAAGCTCTCATATCTGTTCTTATAAGTGAACTAATTCCATTCATGTGTGCCCCATCCTAATGGCCTACTTACCTCCCAAAGGCCCCACCTTCTAATACCATCACATTGGTGATTAGGATTTCAACATATTAATTTGGGAGGACTGCTAACATTCAGTCCATAACAGAGAACATTTTGGCATTATCTGTTAAGTCCAATAATTTTAACTCAACAGACTTTGACCTCCAAATTCTATATCTAGAAATTCCTACTATAATAATACTGACACAAATAAAAGATGGATGGATATATACATACTTATAAATTAATATCATAGCAATTACACAACAGTGAAAATTTAGAAATATCCTAGAATGTCCACAGATAAGAAATGATTAAATAAATTATCATCCCATATGCTATAAAATAATATAAAATTCCTTGGAAGGAATGAGGTGGGTTTTTTGTTTGTGTGTGTGTTTGGCAGGGGCTAATACAGATGGATCTCTACACTTTAAGTGGCAAAAGTAAGTTTAAAAATACTTATATGTTCTTAATCACTTTTAAGAAAGTAACCAAAAGTGTGGGGAAACCTCTCTTATATGTATATCACATATGTATACATACTTAGAAAAGTTCTGGTATTAAACATATTAAATTGATAACAGTGGTTACTTCCAAAGAGTATGTATATGTGAGATGGGAGCTCAATTTTCATTTCACATATTTTTGTGTTTGAATTTTTGATTTTGTATGTTTTGTATTTGTAATTAAAATAATAAAAATGTGCATAAAAATTTTAAATTTCCCTCAAACAAATAGACGTACATGAAAACATGCCCCTTCCTTTCACAGGCCGGCTGCTATAATGTACCCTGTAAGCCTCCACCTGTTCCGCTGAGCTCTGGATATTCTAGATATCCAGAATTTGCTGCAGGGCTCTAAATATTAGAGCGATTTCCACATTAACTTGTTACAGTTTTTCTTTGTGCTTGACTGCTGGGTCCCACCCTACCTTCTACCCATGTCTGGAACATAGTCCCACTTTCTTGTAAACTCCTAATTATCTTGTACAGCTTAAATGTAACAAGTGTAAAGGTTTCTCTGATCCAGATCAGAATTTTAGAAATTCCATTTCTCTCCAAAATTGTGTTGGACAGAGGTCTATTATGGTAATTAACACTTATTGCCTAACTTTTTCACTTGGCTTTGCTTCCACTGATAAGCGGTATGCACTCTAAGGAGACTGAAAAAAGAAAGGAAGAAAATGGGCAACTCATAGGTACCAGAAGTTTTAAATTGAATATTTCAATAAATCCTGACAATATGAGATTATTATTGTTCCCAAATCCCATCACAAGATTCAAAGTGTGGCCCCTAATACAAATAGTGTGTAGCAGATTTAGGATTTGAGACCTTGACTGTCTGATTTCAGAGGCTTTCAATTCTTTTCACATAGGCTAGCTGCCCTTATTCTGTGTTGTAAATCTTTATAGTTTCATGGTCTATCACAGTAACTGACTCAAGAGGTTCTTGACATATCTTTAACAGATGAGCAAATAAATGAATACTGTGCTTCACAGTATTGTGTTTTATACAAAGACAACTAAGACAGATTACTGTTCTTCAGAGTCTATAACACAGATAACCATAACACAAAGCCTTCCACATAGCATGAGAGATGCAATTATGAAATGCAAGATGAAAAATCTATACAACATAATTTGTGAGGAGTGGAGAAGCACCTAAAAAAGTGTCATAAAAGTGGCACTTGAATAATCACTTGACAATTAGGTAGGATTTCACCACATAAAAGTGGAGGAATTGAACGATAAGATAGATAAACAGCAAGCAAGCAGTTCTATTTAAGGAAAGACACAAAAACACTTAAGTAAAGGAGATGTTTACAAAACTGTGAATAGTCCAGTCTGTTTGCAATAAAGCAGTAACTTTAAAATCAGGTCAGGGAAATAGAACCTTGCTCTACTGGTAAATGGGAGAATTTAAAGTCATTTGTACCTGGGGGCATATGAGCAAAGGCTATGTTTTAGGATGATTATCCTAGCAGGAGTATGTTGTGTGGGCTGAAGGGGAAGAGAATATAGAGAGTGAGAATCTTCTGCGGAAGTAGTCTCAATCATTCGCATAAGAAGCAATTGAAGCTTAAACCAGAATGTGGGTAGTAAAAGTAGTGGGAGGGAGACTCCGAATAATTAGAAAGGGATTGTGAAAATTTTTACTTTAATATCTTCATTTCAAACTTTTTATTAAATCTTAGAATGGTGTTCAGTATTAGTGATTACGTAAACAGTGGTTTCTGACCAAGAATACAAGAACCTGGGATACTGGGCTGAAAGAGTCAATATTTTTCATCTAATCATACACAATGTGAGCTTACTTTCTGAAATATTCTGTCTCAAGAGTACAGGTTTTCTAATATCTAACAAAAAAATCCTAAAAAACAAAGACAGATCAAGACGTTGCTTGTGTCTACAAATGAGACATTAAGTCATTTTTAATTAATTATTAAGACAAAGTCATTAATTTCTATATTATGTGGTATTTATATCAAATGTGCTCCTTTCAGACACTCAGACTTATGATAAATTTCATAAAAAATCATGTTTTGATAATAACTGAGTAAAAACAGATGGGCTGGAAGTTTTCCAAAGGCCTTGCACAAAATATTTGTTGTAAGAGCGTGAAGAGAATTTGCCCAGAAAACTGATTTAAAATTTACTGCTTTGTTGATGCTTAAAAATGGCAGATTTTAGGGCTTCCCTGGTGGCGCAGTGGTTTGGAGTCTGCCTGCCGGTGCGGGGGACACGGGTTCGAGCCCTGGTCTGGGAGGATCCCACATGCCGCGGAGCGGCTGGGCCGGTGAGCCACAACTACTGAGCCTGCGTGTCTGGAGCCTGTGCTCCGCAACAAGAGAGGCCGCGATAGTGAGAGGCCCGCGCACCGTGATGAAGAGTGACCCCCACTTGCCGCAGCTGGAGAAAGCCCTCGCACATAAACGAAGACCCAACACAGCCATAAATAAATAAATAAATAAATAAATAAATAAATAAATAAATAAATAAATAAATAAAATTTAAAAAAAAAAATGGCAGATTTTAGAATCTAAATTTCTTTGTGTTTTCTCCTATTTTCCACCTACTTGCCAGACTTAAAATGAAAAACATTCTAATTGGTGATCAGCCTGCAGTACTAAAGTATTGATTTTACCACATGCATTTTTGTTATCAAGGGTAGGGTAAGGAAGAAGAGGAGCAAATGAGACTATTCTTTCAGTGTTAAAACATTAGAAGACACATGCATTTTCATCCTAGTTTTCAGCTACTGGATCCACTAGAGACATATACTAACAAGTGATTGCCGCCATGGGAAAGAAGGAGTAATATGTTCTGTACTCTTACTGAGAAATGTGACTAGTTTTGAGAACACTGCCCTATACCCAGTACTTAGTTTAGGTGATGGGAATTTAGTGAAACCCTACGTGGACTATTTTGTCTGAACTGCCCAGAAAGGTGATTCTTTTCTTGCATTTTAGTGTGGATAAGAGCAGTATCATATAGCAGCCCAGAAATGCTGATTTCAGGGAAATTTTCCTTCTGTGAATACTGGTTGTTGTGTCTAGGAGAAATTTACAGTGAACCTTATCAAATAAAAAGTTAATTAAATCACTTTGGTTATTAAAAACCTGTTGGATGTCTCCATCACCTGCAGCTAAAATATGCTCTTGCAGCCATTGCTCTCAATGGGGTCACCTCCATGAGATGAAGCCTAGAAAAGTAATAAATGAGATGAAAAAATGAAAAGAATGAGGGTTCTAAAAGGTACAGAGGGAAAATCAAGCTGAAGATGAAGCACAGAGGGAACAGAGGTGACTCTTTTTCTTCCTGCCTGTCTTAACCTGTAAACATCTCAATTATAACTGAAGATTTTTCTCTTCTACACCCTGCTGGAAACACACTGAGATTGATTATTTATTTATTTAGTTATGCATATGTATATATGTATTTATGTACGTACTTATGTATTTATGTATATATGTATTTACTTAACAGGTAATTAAAAGGAGCTTATTATGTATCTGGTACTGTTCTAAGCACTGTATAATTTAATTCCCATAACATCCCTAGAGGTAGATAATGTTATTATTCCCATTATATAGTTGAGGAAACTGAAGCACAATAATTTAAGAAACTTGCCCACATCACAATCACACAAGTCAGGTTTTCTTTAAAAGAGGCTATCAAATTTATGTAGAGATCTTCTTTGAAGTAACTACAATATAATTATTCATTCTAGCAGCTGAAAATTTTCAAACCACTCCATACTCTATGTAGTTATCTTCTTTGACTCTAACAATACCCTTTGAGATAGGCTAGGAATTATTATCTCTATTTGAAAGGTGAGGAATCTGAAGCCCAGAGGATTCACAGGTTTGCTCAAGGTCACAGCTAGTGATAGATATGTCATTCAAACTTAAGCTGAGAGTTGCCATTCAATTTTTTTCACCCCAAGTCCAAAGTTCTTTCCACTATTCTCACAATAACAGCATGAAGTTTGTTGCTGACAATTACCCACCTGTGAGTATCCCACTATCTCCTTGTGCTTTGCAATAGAGACCCACCCCACGTAATATTACCCTTTCACATGGAAGATCAATAGACACTGATTCCTCAGCCTGTCTCCCGTCGTCTGTTGCAAGCCAAAAGCAGGCCAGCTTTGATATTATCATGTCCCATGCACAGGGTTTGCCTGAATGATCTGCCCTATGCAAGTCAGTTTCAAATCTTCCCCTCTTTGATGTCAAGGTCTGACCTTAAATCTACAGCAGATTTTCATGGGCTCCACTTTGCAATGGTTTTGAGCTCCACAAAACCCATCATTTATATCTAATGTTTTGATTGATACTAAAGTAATCAGCCTACTTTCACTGGAGAAAGTCTTTCAACTTAGACATGAAAAATAATGAATTGTATTCTTTATCAAGGCTATCCTTAGGGGCAAAAAAAAAAAGGAAAACCTATTATGACTGCTTTCTTAACTTTTAATGAGCCAAAGTCCACAGGCTTCCTCTCTTTTGTTTTTTTTTCTTACTTGAGTTATAAATAACATACAACTTTATGTTAGTTTCAGGTATACAACATAATGATTTGATATCTGTATATATTGTAAAATGATCACCATAATAAGTCTAGTTAACATCCATCACTATGCATAGTTAAAAAAATTGTTTTTTCTTGTGATGAGAACTTTTAAGACCTACTCTTTTAGAAACTTTAAAATATACAATACAGTATCATTAAACTATAGTCACCATGCTGTATATTATATCCCCATGACTTTACTGTATTTACTGGAAATTTGTGCCTTTTGACCCACTTCACATATTTTGCCCACCCCCAGCCTCCCACTCTGGCAACCACCACCGGTTTTACTTCTTTACAAACTGAAAACGAGAATTTTAAGTACAGAATAGAAATAACAGTCATCAACTTATCAAAGTAGCAGAGAAATTTTTCTTTCTGGTCCAATTTTCCTAAGCATCACTCTACTCAAAACCCAAAGACATGTGTTACCTTTACAAATTGCGTTTTTCTAGTTCTGTGGTTTTTTCATTGTTACTTAGTCTATCTATAAAGCACTCTCTAGTCTATCTTTCCCCCTTTAAATGTTTGAATCCACATTTAAGGCACTCCTAAATGCAAGCTATCATCTCTGAACTCTCAAAACATTCACACAACCATTTTTGTAGTCGTTATCATTTTCATAGTCATTTTACACATGCCTTCTTTCTCTCTTAAACTTGGAGCTCCTTAAGAACAGGAATTGTCTAGGCATTCCTCTCAGGATTTGTACAAGACCACATTCAATTTATTGACTCCAAGTGGGCAGTAAAGTCAGACATTTAACTGATCCAGGTTCTTTGGATTATTGGACTACTCTGGATTCAAAATTTAAAAAAAAAAAAAAAAAAAGGAAGAAAGAAAAGAAAATCAACACACATACAAAACCCTAAATTCTAACTTTTCATTCAGAATATTACTTCATTCATATTGTCATCAGTAATCCATTATCTGAAGACCAGCTGGCTATTGTGGATATATGATTTAAGATGTATTTTATTATTATTTCCGTTTTGGACCTAGAGGAAAAACATATAACTAAAAAGTGGCAGAGCACATAAATTAATTTAAATCTAATCAAAATGGTTTAACTGACATTTTAAAAAAATGTTCACAAATACAGTCTAAATTTACTAGCAACTTTCAGTTGTCAAGATGTAAGCCAAGATGGTTCAACCTCTGACTGTTATGAAACATTAAGGATCACCAATACTCATGGTGGATTAAAAAGCAAGGCTAAAGAAGATTTGAAGCCTATCCTGAGAAGTCAGATTAGTGCAATCATTGCAGGGCTGGGCATTATTTTATCTTCTTCTCACATTTAGAAATAGGTTGCCATTGGGGAGAAAAGAAACTGTAATGAAGTTTGATATTGATTTTTCTACCGAACTCCATGGAGCATCCCTCTAAACATCCCATTAGGATAAGTTCTTCAAAGGTCAGACTTTTCTCCCAACTTCTGCAAGTCAATATAATTCAAGCTAGTAATTTCCACAGATGTTCTCTACTGTAAGACTCTTCTTCTCAAGTGGGCTGTGTATCGAGTGGAAATTTTTAGCACACTTTATTTGACTAGGAGGCAAAAATCATAAATCAGCAAAAAAAAATTAGGGCATATCACTTAATGTATATTAAACATTCTCTTCAAATGATTTGTATATTTTAGCATTTATATAATAGTTTGCAAACATAAATTACTATCTAATTTTTAGTCATTATTCCTAAAACACCCCCACGGTATTCCAACTCCCTGATTATTGAGGCAGTTTAGTCATTTATCTTAGGGGGCACAAACAACTGGCATTAAAATGTTAAGTCTCTAAACTCCAGTCTGCTTACCCATGCTGTCTCTCATTTACATTTTAGCATTCAGGAAATCTCTTATTTTCTCTGAAATAATACATTTGACCCAGATAGGATTCTTTTCTTGATTTTAAGCAGAACAGTCTTTTTGTGTTTGTGTGTGTGTATGTGTTTTGGGTTATATTGCAGCATGTTAGTGGATATACAGAGGAGAGACATATAAATACAAGTGTAGACTGTACTCACAAGATGGAAATTTAGAAATATTTGGATGAGTCCTTTCCAAGTGTTAGAGAAAAATACAGAACTAACTTTAAAAGGGTATCATTTTCTCTGATTAAAGAAAATGTCAAATTGCCTTCGCGTTTTTGCCAATTAAAGCAAACTTCTTAAAAGCTAATTGTGACATATTCAGGCCTTTTGAATTTGCTCTGATGTTTTCACCTTCTTAGGGAATGGAAATATATCTTCAGGAAACTCAGACTACCAAATTAAAATAAATTAAAATATGTACATGCTGGGCACCAAGCACCTACCCATGAGAACAGAGATGAAAGAGAAAACCTCTCTACCTTTGAGGTGCTTTATGACATTTGTGGAAAATTAAAACATGCATGTCTGAAAATTAAATAAATGTGTAAATATAAAAGCATCATTCTACTAAAAGAACTGTAGACTGCTGTCAACTCTTAGAGTCCAAGTTTCCACACCTCTGAAAGGCAGAGGTTCATGGTTGCTTATAGAATTATAGACTTTTCAAATGGGCAGTTGCTCTAAATTATCATAGGAATTATTAGGGACAAATGTAAGTGAAGGTGTAAAGCTAGCAGTAGAAAGAGTATTCAATAAACTTTTGAATTCAGGACTTTTGGTGAAGAGTGTAAACTCAATCCTTTAGAGTCTAGCCCATGATCCTTTGGAGTGGAGCCCCTAAGTACACTTTATGTAAAGCTGGGAATCCAAAGGCTAAAACATCAGTCAACCATCACCCTTCCCCAGCTCAATCATAACAGAACGCAAGGAAAATTGTCTTGGTACTCAACGGAGAAAGAGGGAAAGAACAAAACCAACATACCTATCTCTGGGATGCTGTACATACACGTCAGCCACCAAGCTGAATTGCAACTCAAATTCATATGACCTGGATGGTCAAAAAAAAAAATCTGTTTAAAAGTGATTGCTATTGGTTCTAGGCCACTTGAAGAAGAAAATCTAATTCAGCTTACTAGGTTTTCAAGTAGTCCCATAAATATATTCAAGAAAATAAGCAGCTCAGTGTAAAATATAACTAAATACACAGGGAAAACACATACATAAATAAAACTGGCAGAAACAGACCCAAAAATATTTCACATAGTTAGGCCCAGATAATGACATAACTGTGTTTACTAAGTTTGCAAATTTAGAAGCAATGATAACTTATAGAAAATTATTAAAAATCACCAAACCACTGGAATTTCCAGAAGTAAAAATCTCCAAGAACTCCAAATAAAACATCACTAATCACTAGGGAAATGCAAATCAAAACCACAATGAGATATCACTTCACACCTGGCAAAATGGCTATTATCAAAGTTAAAGAATGATATTTAAGTATGACAATATTTTAATTTTTTTTATTCTGGGGAAGGCTGACTTCTTTTCACGTGGTTAAGAACTATTTATATTTCCTTATTTGCAAACTGCCCATAGCTTGTATTCATTATTCTGTTACTTTGTTGATTTTCTTCTTTAGTCATTAAAGTTTATTTGTAAAGAGTTCTTTACATATTGAAGAAATTAATTATTTGTCTCTCGTTTATATTGCAAATATTTCCCCAAGCTTTCCTTTGTCAATTTACTTTATTGTTTTTTTCATATAAAATTTATTTTTTTTAATTAAAAAAAAGACAAGAAATAACAAATGTTACAAAGATGTGGAGAAGAGGGAAACCTCATGCATTTTTGGTGGGAATGTAAATTAGTACAGTCACTATGGAAACAGTATGAAGTTTCCTCAAAAAATGAAAAATAGAACTACCATATGATCCAGCAATTTCACTTCTGGGTATTTTTCTGAAGAAAACAAAAACACTAATTCAAAGAGATATATGCACCCCTATATTCACTGAAGCATTATTTATAACAACTAAGGTATGGAAGCAAACTAAAGGTCCATGGACAGATTAATGGTTAAAGAAGATGTGGTATATACACACACACACATGCACTGGAATATTATTCAGCTATAAAAAAGAATGAAATCTTGCCATTTGCAACAACATGGAAGAACCTAGAGGGTATTATGCTAAGTGAAGTAAGTCAGACATAGAAAGACAAATACCATTTGATTTAACTTCTATGTGGAATCTAAAAAACAAAACAAATAAACAAATAAAACAAAACAGACTCAGATACAGAGAACAAACACGTGGTTGTCAGAGGGAAGGGTTTTGGGGGATAGGTGAAACAGGGGAAAGGGATTAAGAGGTACAAACTTCCAGTTATAAAATAAATAAGTGATGAGGATGTAATGTACAGCAAAGGGAATATAGTCAATAAAATTGTAATAACTTCAGATGGTAACTTATTATGGTGATCATTTTGTAACATATGCAAATATTGAATCACTATGTTGTACACCTTAAACTAATATAATATTGTAAGTCAATTTTACTTCAATAAAAAAAGAAAAAGCTCAGTAGAAGGAATTAAATAGGAGTTTAGACACAGCTAAAGAAAGAATTAGTCAATTGGTTTAGCATAGAAAGCAATAAAATAAAAGATGGTTAAGAGTGAGATGTTCTAAAATATTTTTAATGGAGTTTTGGAAGGAAATAAGATAGAGATTGAAACAGAGTCAAGAGAGAGTAGCTAAGAATTTTCATAAACTGATGAAATAATCCAATGCACAGATTCAAGAATTCTAAGCATTCTGTACATGATATATAAAACAATATCCATACTTAGACTTATGATTTGAAATGTAAGAAGAAATGAAGCTCATACAAATGGTAACTATGTGGATAAAACTTTAGTTTTAGTGGTGCATTGACTACATAAACAATGTTATTTTAGGTGTTAAATATTACAGAATGCAAATGCACAATAGTAGGTCAAGAGTGAGTGAAAATAGAATGAAAATGTCCTGAGTCCTCATATGGTTGGGAAAAATTAATTGTGTGCATTGGTAAGTTAATTTTGAATGTTATAAGTTCCAGAGTATCACTGAATGGTTAGTAAATGCATAAGTTCCAAACCAGCATAGGAAACAATGGGACAGTAATGATAAAATGATCAATCCAGAAAACATAACAAACACAAAAAGGTAAGAAAGGAAATGAAAAGCAGTATGCAAAAGAAATTAAGATAATAAATAATAGGTATAAACTCAAATATGTGTCATTACAATAAACGGAAGTGAAAGTATTTTATTTAAAATTAAGAAATTGTTATATTGGACAGAAAACAAATTCAAACTGTAATTAAATGTTATTTTTTAAAAAAAGATGATGCGTAATATAAAGTCATTGAAGGGCTGAAAGCAAAACATGAAGGAAATCTTCCTATGTAAATAATAATTCTGAGAAAGTTGATAGACTATGTTAAAATTGAATGAAATGGACTTCAAGGAAAAAAGTATTCTTTAAATATAAAGAGAGTAATTTCATAACAATAAAGACTTCTTTTACCAGAAAGATATAATAAGTTTAAATTGGTAAGATCTTAATCACATAGCTTCAAAACAAATAAGCCAAAATCAACAAAATTACAAGCGGAAATAGACAAATCATAGTGGAAAGTTTTAACACACCTTTTTCAGTAACTGATTAAATAAACAAACAAGAATTTCAGTAAGGATACGGAAATTGTTAACAACATAATCAACAGAATAAACTTGAAGGATATGTATTGGACATGGAACACAATAACTTCAGAATACAGGCATCACCATGTACAATTGTGTAGACAAGCTATCATACCATGCTAAAAATGGCTACATTCATCAAATAAATATGAATGGTACTCCCTGCCATTGTACATTATACAAATAGCATGACGTTACTGGAAAACACCACACTCTTTTTAAGCACACACTGAAAATATACAAAACTAAACCATATCCTTGACAATTTACTTGTTATCCAGTGATTCCAAAGAATAGTTGAGTCTAAGCTCCTGGGTTAGAAGATTCTTGCCTTAAGTTACTTCAGAATGAACATCAAGTCTAATCCATAAGGCATTATCATCGCTTGAAGGAAGATATTAGTTTTATTTAAAAGCAAATAGTAAATGAAGAGCATTGGTATCTGCAGTCCACCCTCTTGTGTTAAACGTGCCTGCGTGAGCAATAATGACCAGTTTTTTTAATTTGCCATTTCTGTCTTTGAGGAATTTAGATAAAAATGGGCAATATACAAGAGACCATACACACTGTAGGGAGCCTGCAAAGCCAAGCTTATAACCTGGGGATTGATTTTATATATAATAAACAGCACATGAAGTTCTCACGGCAGGGTATTTATACGTGCAAAGTAATATTTTCGAAAATCTAGGATGTATTAGCTAGAGAAGAAACTAGAAGGAAAGCAAATAAGACGGAGACCATTACAATATTTGCATGTGTTTAGCCAGTTTGTTCTTTTTGGTGTTAATAGGACATGATCTAGCTTGAAGAAGTAAAATGTATCCCCATGTAACCCTGAGGAAAACATTTAATGTTACCATTCTATTGTAGAGAAAAGAGAAAACTCATAGTAATTTGCAGTAAAGAGAAGCAGTTGGTTTTTAAGAGGACAGAAACCATCAAATAAGATACCCCTCAATCAGCTGAGAATACAGGAATGGAACAGAGACAGCTCATCATTCTAGTGAACCAGTTTACTTTGTCTTGAACAGAGAACAGGCTTCAAATATGGTCTAACTCTTCGGAATACTTCAAATATGGATAGGTCAAAAGGTAAATCAACCTCTTTTTTGTGCTCTAGTCATATTTATATAAATGATTGACACTCACATTTGTTCATACTACCTTAGCAAGTAAAAATCAAGTGAAAATGTATGCTCTCAAGATGGTTTGGGGGACGAAGGGTGTCATTGGATCAAAAGGTTCTTATCATACAACCTAAGAAGAATAAAAGGAGAGGGAATCTAGCTTTCAAGACGCAAACATCAAATGAAGGCAGTGAAACTAAAGAAATAGCAACTCATATCTTTGTTGCCTTCATGTTTGGTCCCAAGTTCAGAATAGTTATTCTAATTTTTCCCAGAATAGTACTAATGTTAGTGTTTCAGGCAAAACCTGTATATTGCCTCAAAAAAGTACTCCTAAATCAAGGAGTTAATTAAAGCTACCCATTCCTCACAGTGGAATGATCCTCAGAAATATGATGAATGGAATAATGCTCCTTTGTATATTATGTTGAGCTTAAGGTAATGGGGTATTTAGGATCAAGGACAATTTTATGTGTACTGTAAATAAAAGATTATATACATCATTGCGAAAATAATTTTGGAGACATTTCTATAAAGTTCTTATTAAATTGTATCACCTATTTTCTTTAAAAGTGTTTCATACAGTTTTAGATTTGGTTCAAGATGGCACAGTAGAAGGACGTGCTCTCACACCCTCTTGCGAGAGCAACAGAATCACAACTAACTGCTGAACAATCATTGACAGGAAGACACTGGAACTCACCAAAAAAGATACCCCACATCCAGAGACAAAGAAGCCACAATGAGATGGTAGGAGGGGTGCAATCACAATAAAATCAAGTCCCATAACTGCTGGGTGGGTGACTCACAAACTGGAGAACACTTATACCACAGAAGTCCACCCACGGGAGGGAATGTTCTGAGCCCCACATCAGGCTTCCCAACCTGGGGCTCAGGCAAAGGGAGGAGGAACTCCAGGAGAATCAGACTTTAGAAGGCTAGTGGGATTTGATTGCAGGACTTTGACAGGACTGGGGGAAACAGAGACTCCACTTTTGGAGGGCAAACACAAATTAGTGTGTGCATCGGGACCCAGGGGAAGTAGCAGTGACCCCAGGGGAGACTGAACCTGACATACCTGCTAGTGTTGGAGGGTCTCCTGCACAGGCGGGGGGTGGCTGTGCCTCACCATGGGGACAAGGACACAGGCAGCAGAAGTTCTGGGAAGTACTCCTTGGTGTGAGCCCTCCCGGAATCTTCCATTAGCCCCACCACAGAGCCCGGGGAGGCTGTAGTTTTGGGTTGCCTCAGGCCAAACAACCAACAGGGAGGGAACCCAGCCCCACCCATCAACAAACAAGTGGATTAAAGTTTTACTGAGCTCTGCCCACCAGAGGAACAGCCAGCTCTACCATCAACAGTCCCACCCATCAGGAAACTTGCACAAGCCTCTTAGATAGCCTCATCCACCAGAGGGCAGGCAGCAGAAGCAAGAAGAACTACAATCCTGCACACTGTGGAACAAAAACCACACTCACAGAAAGATAGGCAAGACGAAAAGGCAGAGGGCTATGTAGAAGACAAAGGAACGAGATAAAACTGCAGAAAAATAACTAAATGAAGTGGAGATAGGCTACCTTCCAGAAAAAGAATTCAGAACAATGATAGGGAAGATGATCCAGGACTTCGGAAAGAAAATGGAGACAATGATCGAGAAGATGCAAGAAATGTTTAACAAAGACCTAGAAGAATTAAAGAGCAAACAAACAGAGATGAACAATACAATAACTGAAATGAAAACTACACTAGAAGGATTCAATAGCAAAATAACTGAGGCAGAAGAACGGATAAGTGACCTAGAAGACAGAATGGTGGAATTCACTGCTGCGGAACAGAATAAAGAAAAAAGAACAAAAAGAAATGAAGACAGCCTAAGAGACCTCTGGGACAACATTAAACGCAACAACATTAGCATCTTAGGGGTCCCAGAAGGAGAAGAGAGAGAGAAAGGACCCGAGAAAATATTTGAAGAGATTATAGTCGAAAACTTCCCTAACATGGGAAAGGAAATAGCCACCAAAGTCCAGGAAGCACAGAGAGTCCCATACAGGATAAGCCCAAGGAGAAACATGCCAAGAGACATAGTAATCAAATTGGCAAAAATTAAAGACAAAGAAAAATTATTGAAAGCAGCAAGGGAAAATGACAAATAACATACAAGGGAACTCCCATAAGGTTAACAGCTGATTTCTCAGCAGAAACTCTACAAGCCAGAAGGGAGTGGCATGATATACTTAAAGGGATGAAAGGGAAGAACCTACAATCAAGATTACTGTACCGGGCAAGGATCTTATTCAGATTCGATGGAGAAATCAAAAGCTTTACAGACAAGCAAAAGCTAAGAGAATTCAGCACCACCAAACCAGCTCTACAACAAATGCTAAAGGAACTTCTCTAAGTGGGAAACACAAGAGAAGAAATGGACCTACAAAAACAAACTCAAAACAAATAAGAAAATGGTCATAGGCACATACATATCGATAATTACCTTAAACGTGAATGGATTAAATGCTCCAACCAAAAGACACAGTCTTGCTGAATGGACACAAAAACAAGACCCATATATATGCTGTCTCCAAGAGACCCACTTCAGACCTAAGGACACATACAGACTGGAAGTGAGGGGATGGAAAAAGTTATTCCATGCAAATGTAAATCAAAAGAAACCTGGTGTAGCTATACTCATATCAGATAAAATAGACTTTAAAATAAAGAATGTTACAAGAGACAAGGAAGGACACTACCTAATGATCAAGGGATCAATCCAAGAAGAAGATATAACAATTATAAATATATATGCACCCAACATAGGAGCACCTCAATACATAAGGCAACTGCTAACAGCCATAAAAGAGGAAATTGACAGTAACACAATAATAGTGGGGGACTTTAACACCTCACTTACTCCAATGGACAGATCATCCAAAATGAAAATAAATGAGGAAACAGAAGCTTTAAATGACACAATAGACCAGATAGATTTAGTTGATATTTATAGGACATGCCATCCAGAAACAGCAGATTACACGTTCTTCTCAAGTGCACACAGAACATTCTCCAGGATACATCACATCTTGGGTCACAAATCAAGCCTCAGGAAATTTAAGAAAATTTTAATCACATCAAGCATCGTTTCTGACCAATACATTATGAGATTAGAAATGAATTACAAGGAAAAAACTGTAAAAAACACAAACACATGGAGGTTAATCATTACATTACTAAATAACCAAGAGATCACTGAAGAAATCAAAGAGGAAATCAAAAAATACCTAGAGACAAATGACAATGAAAACACGACAATCCAAAACCTATGGGATGCAGCAAAAGCTGTTCTAAGAGAGAAGTTTATAGCAAAACAAGCCTACCTAAAGAAACAAGAAAAATCTCAAGTAAACAATCTAACCTTACACTTAAAGGAACTAGAGAAAGAAGAACAAACAAAACCCAAAGTTAGCAGAAGGAAAGAAATCATAAAGATCAGAGCAGAAATAAATGAAATAGAAACAACAAAAACAATAGCAAAGATCAATAAAACTAAAAGCTGGTTCTTTGAGAAGATAAACAAAATTGATAAACCATTAGCCAGACTCCTCAAGAAAAAGAGGGAGAGGACTCAGATCAATAAAATTAGAAATGAAAAAGGAGAAGTTACAACAGACACCTCAGAAATACAAAGCACCATAAGAGACTACTAAAATCAACTCTATGCCAATAAATTGGACAACCTGGAAGAAATGGACAAATTCTTAGAAAGGTATAACCTTCCAAGACTGAACCAGGAAGAAATAGAAAATATGAACAGACCAATCACAAGTAATGAAATTGAAACTGTGATTAAAAATCTTCCAACAAACAAAAGTCCAGGACCAGATGGCTTCACAGGTAAATTCTATGAAACATTTAGAGAAGAGCTAACACCCATCCTTCTCAAACTCTTCCAAAAAATTGCAGAGGAAGGAACACTCCCAAACTCATCCTATGAGGCCACCATCATCCTGATATCAGAACCAGAAAAAGATACTACAAAAAAAGAAACTTACAGACCAATATCACTGATGAATATAGACACAAAAGTCCTCAACAAAATACTAGCAAACAGAATCCAACAGCACATTAAAAGGATTATACAACATGATCAAGTGGGATTTATCCCAGGGCTGCAAGGATTCTTCAATATACGCAAATCAATGTGATACACCATATTAACAAATTGAAGAAGAAAAACCATATGATCATCTCAATAGATGCAGAAAAATCTTCTGACAAAATTCAAAACCCACTTACGATAAAAACTCTCCAGAAAGTGGGCAGAGAGGGAACCTACCTCAACATTATAAAGGCCATATATGACAAACCCACAGCAAACATCATTCTCAATGGTGAAAAACTGAAAGCATTTCTTCTAAAATCAGGAACAAGACAAGGACGTCCACTCTCACCACTATTATTCAATATAGTTTTGGAAGTCCTAGCCATGGCAATCAGAGAAGGAAAAGAAATAAAAGGAGTACAAATTGAAAAGAAGAAGTAAAACTGTCACTGTTTGCAGATGACATGGTACTATACATAGAGAATCCTAAGGATGCCACCAGAAAACTACTAGAGCTAATCAGTGAATTTGGTAAAGTTGCAGGAAACAAAATTAATGCACAGAAATCTCTTGCATTCCTATACACTAATGATGAAAAATCTGAAAGAGAAATTAAGGAAACACTCCCATTTACCGTTGCAACAAAAAGAATAAAATACCTAGGAATAAACCTACTTAGGGAGACAAAAGACCTGTATTCAGAAAACTATGAGACACTTATGAAAGAAATTATAGATGATACCAACAGATGGAGAGATATACCATGCTGTTGGAATGGAAGAATCAATATTTTGAAAATGACTATATTACCCAAAGCAATCTACAGATTCAATGCAATCCCTATCAAATTACCAAGTGTATTTTTTACAGAACTAGAACAAAAAAATCTTAAAATTTGTATGGAGACACTAAAGACCCCAAATAGCTAAAGCAGTCTTGAGGGAAAAAAGCGGAGCTGGAGGAATCAGACTTCCTGACTTCAGACTATACTACAAAGCTACAGTAATCAAAACAATATGGTACTGGCACAAAAACAGAAATATAGATCAATGGAACAAGGTAGAAAGCCCAGAGATAAACCCACGCACCTATGGTCAACTAATCTATTTCAAAGGAGGCAAGGATATACAATGGAGAAAAGACAGCCTCTTCAATAATTGCTGCTGGGAAAACTGGACAGCTACATGTAAAAGAATGAAATTAGAAAACTTCCTAACACCATACACAAAAATAAACTCAAAATGGATTACAGACCTCAATGTAAGACTGGACACTATAAAACTCTTAGAGGAAAACATAGAAGAACACTCTTTGACATAAATCACAGCAAGATCTTTTTTGATCCACCTCCTAGAGTCATGGAAATAAAAACAGAAATAAACAAATGGAACCTAATGAAACTTCAAAGCTTTTACACGGCAAAGGAAACCATAAACAAGACGAAAAGACAACCCTCAGAATGGGAGAAAATATTTGCAAACAAATCGACGGACAAAGAACTAATCTCCAAAATATATAAACAGCTCAGGCAGCTCAATATTAAAAAAAAACAAACAACCCAATCCAAAAATAAGCAGAAGACCTAAATAGACATTTCTCAAAAGAAGACATACAGATGGCCAAGAAGCACATGAAAAGCTGTTCAACATCACTAATTATTAGAGAAATGCAAATCACAACTTCAATGAGGTATCACCTCACACCAGTTAGAATGGACGTCATCAGAAAATCTACAAACCACAAATGCTGGAGAGGGTGTGGAGAAAAGGGGATCCTGTTGCATTGTTGGTAGGAATGTAAATTGATACAGCCACTATGGAGAACAGCATGGAGGTTCCTTAAAAAACTAAAAATAGAGTTACCATATGATCCAGCAATCCCACTACTGGGCATTTACGCAGAGAAAACCATAATTCAAAAAGACACATGCACCCCAATATTCATTGCAGCACTATTTACAATAGCCAGGTCATGGAAGCAACCTAAATGCCCATCGACAGATGAACGGATAAAGAAGATGTGGTACATATATACAATGGAATATTAGTCACCCATAAAAAGGAACGAAATTGGGTCATTTGTTGAGACGTGGATGGATCTAGAGACTGTGATACAGAGTGAAGTTATTCAGAAAGAGAAAAACAAATATCTTATATTAATGAATATATGTGGAACATAGAAAAATGGTGGAGATGAACCGGTTTGCAGGGCAGAAGTTGAGACACAGATGCAGAGAACAAACATACAGACACCAAGGGGGGAAAGCAGCGGGCGGTGCGGGCGGGTGTGATGAATTGGGTGATTGGGATTGACATGTATACACTGATGTGGATAAAATTGATGACTAATAAGAACCTGCTGTATAAAAAGATAAATAAAATATAATTTTAAAAACAGATAATGAGAAGTCAAGAAAAAAAAGTGTTTCATACAGTTTTAAATTTTTGCTTATAACTTGGGGATTGATTTTAAAAATTGAAAGTTCTTAAATAGTTTATGAGAAATTAAAAGTCATTTTATAAGAAATATTGTGTTCATATTTTATCTATGTCCATATTTAAAAAAACATTAGTTTGAAATGATATTTAACTCTAGTCTTTGCGATATGTATTCCATGCTTTGAGGGATAACAATAAATATCTAGAGGAAAAGCCCTGGATGTAAAATTTAAAAAAACTAGTTTCTAATCCTAACTAACAGGGAGGTCTTCAACAAACCACTTTTAATCCCCTATTCTCGTCCATAGAAGAGTCCTATAATATGAAATCAATGTATATTATGTATACTATTTTATACATTTTTATTATCCTTTTACTAATTATATTTATTTCAGTGTGGATGCAGTTCCACAAACTGAGAACAATGTCATATTTGCTGCTGGATCTCCTGTTCATACATAGTTGAAAAGATCTAACACTTTCAAATTAAATTGGTTGGTCCTCTTTGGAAAGGAAGCCCTGACTTTTCTAGTAAGTAGCTAGGCAGAAAAATTCGGGTACTGGTTAGCTATGTTATGCAGGGTTCAAATGAGTGTCTGAAAACAGGCCAGATGAAGTTTACTTTTTTATTTTCCCAAAGGGGAAAATTGGCCATGGCATTTTGTCAGGTGTCTCTCTAACTAGCCACATTTCCCCAGGGAGTATCTGTATGTGATTCTTTATCTTCAGTAGTTTCCCAGTAATGTACACTGGTACTAGCTCTTGTGGCTGGACATTTCATACTTTTCTAATCTGAGTTTTTTGTGGTTCCTTATTTTTCTGTTTTAGAAAGAATTATTTTCACCTTTGGGAAAGTTATATACGATTTTTAATATGTCATATTTCAAATCATTTTATTACACCCCTTCCTGCATTTAGTCAATGTATATATAGAGAGTTCCTACTATGGGCAAGGCAATGTGTTTTGTATGTGAAGATGAATAAGACACAGTTTTTGTCCTTACAGAGGTTATAGTCTAATGAAAATGCAGTAAAAATTAAACAACAGCACTACACCCAAGAAATAACAGTATACTCTGGGAACAATCACGAAGGAATGACTAACTCTGCCTGGGGCACATGGAGAAGGCATCACACAAGTGATGATATTTGTGCTCACTTTTGAAGAGTGGGTAAGAGTTTGACAAGAAGAAAGAGGAGGGAAAGAGTATTCAGACAGAGGGAACATCATGTTTAGAGTTACTAGTTTGTGGAAAGACCTGGTACACTGGGAAAGCAGTGAAAGAGAGTTTTTTTTTTTTTAATTAGAAAAAGACTGAGATAATGCTGATAGCATCAGTGTACAGAATATATTGAAGAAGAGAGACGCCTTAGGCCAAGAGAACAGATCAGAGATAAACGCAGGTGAGATACAATGAGGGCTTGGAATGGACTAAATTAAAAGAAGAGCAGAAATTAAAATATATATATATATTTCTTAAGTATAGTTAACAAGATTTTATAATGGTCTTAAAATGATTCGGTTATAGACAGTGGGTGATTTCGGGCTGAGATTCTATTTTATTTATGCTTTAAACTGGCTCTAATGTTGGCATTGGGGATAGTATGGAAGGAGCAAATTCTCCATTCAATCACAGTGTCCAAAAGCGGTATTTTTCAAACATTTAAAAGATATTATCTTGATTTACAAGGCAAAATCTGATAAAAACATAGGAGAGGAAGCAATATGAAAGTGAGTCTTTCTGTTTATTTTGTGATTGAAACATGAATGGTTGGACCGTGAAATATACAGAGCACATAAGAATGGTTGGTGCATAAGGAAGACTTTCTTCATCACCACCTCATTAGCAAGATCAGTTTCTAAACTGGGCTCTGCTCCCTGAGTTCCTCTCCCTGATGTCAGAACCTCAGAAAAATTCTTAGTGATCAAAAATTCTTACTTTATGATGGCAAAAGACCAACTAATACATAGAACACTGTGTAGAGATCTAAAAGAAGTAGTTAAATTACAAGGTGATCAGTCTCAACAGTTGAAGACAAAAGTACTTCTGCCATTTGTGCATAACACAGTGCTGATCATTACAATAAATTGAGCATTGATTGCATAGCCTACATGGAAGAACAGAAAGGATTCTATGAATTATCATTCCTGGAAGAGAGAAATGTATGTGTGCTCTGTGCAGTGTGGTTGGCAGAGGGCCAAAAGCTATAGGATGAGGCTAAAATGTAGAGGGCCAGACCGTACAGCACCCTTCAAGACCACATTAAGGTTTATTCTTTATCTTGAACACAATAGAAAGATGTTGAATTCTTTAAAGAATGTGTATAAGATAATATGATTTGTGATTCAAAATTAACACTGACTGTAACAGGAGAATTTGATAGATGAGGACCAGAATGGATGATGGAGAAACCAGTCTAAAGTTTTTGCAGAGATTTGGGTAGTTTACTTAGGTTAGAATAGTGGCCTTAAAGATAGAAAATAAAGAATAGATTTAAGAGACTTATAAGGTAGAATAGACAGGAGTTAATAATGAATTGGAAATAGGGTGTAATTGTTGAGAAAAAGGAGATGTCAAGATATCCAGCTTACGTGACTTGAATGGATGGTGGGGTGTTACATTGAGGTAGGGGAGAATAGTATATGACCAGGTAGGTTAGAATGGAGGCAAGAATATAATTGGTTTTGGAGATATTCAAGTAGAGATGACAAGTATATGAAGAAGTCTAGGATGGAGACATCAATTTGAAAGTCATCTGCACATATGTAGTAGCCAAATAAAATTCTCTAGGAAAAATGTTTAGTGTGAGAAGAAAAAATAATCTATGAGTAAACCTTGAAGAAGTCCATATATTTAATTGACAGGTTAAGCACATAACCAAAAAGGCAGGGACTAACTCAGGAGTGTGCTGGGTCATACAAGAAAAGGGAAACAAGAGTTTATAGAACGAGGGAATGATAAACTATACCAAATGCTGCCAAATTTCATATTGCACTCGGACTGAACAGTGTTCATTGTGATTTGGTGCTCCTTGGTGACCTTAGAGGGCATATTTCAAGAGAGTAATGGAAGCCAGGCTGGAATGTTTTAAACAATAACTAGTAGGACTAGTGTAGTATAAAGTAAGGTTTTTCAAAAATGGCCTTGAATAGGTAGATAAGGAAGAGGAGGAAGAGAGAAGATATGGATTCAAAGGAAGATTCTTTTGTTGTTTTTGCTGGGACTTAAATTTCTCTTTTAATAGGAGAGCCCCGACCATGTTTCAATACTGATGAGAAGGATCCAGTTGAGAGGGTAAAGAGGTAATACAGTGAGTTTCTCAAGAAAGCGATATTCTGAATCAAAGGAGGCAAAGAGAAAATATAACAATTGCTATGCATGTGGGAAGAACATTCCCATGAGTATACCCTCAGTTTGATGAAACAAACAAGATTCTAAAGAAAAATAAAGTACAAATAAAGTACATGAATTAACAGTTACCCACTACTGTCTATAACATAGGATGTACTCAATTCCAACCAATTCCATAGGTTGTGTGAAGTTATTAATACTTCACCTCTTTGTCTCTCATTCAAGTAGAGCAGAATAAAACGCAAGTAGAATAAAATTGTTACTGGGATAACTTGAACCTTTTAAAATTATTTTTAAATATGTACTTTATCATTGGTAACATTATTTTCAATGCACTTCAAAACCGGAGAAGACAAGAGTGATATCAAAGCACTGAAGTTAAGAATTGCCTCTTTAGATGATAGTCACTCCCAAATACTAGTGTGTTTCACACCAAATAGTCTTAAAGGAGGAATAACCTTTATTATAGAATAGGACGATGATAAGACTAGAGCAAAAAGACATCCGACACATTCATCCTAAAAAATCCTGTTTAACAGCTTGTAATAAATGTGTCATTCAGCCTTACAAGACTTATCAATTTAAGTCCTTCATCATTCCTGGGTAGAAGTATCTTGTTTGGGGGACTTTTCATATTTTCTTGAGCAGATATGAACACTTCAATCTACTGGTATTATAGAATTATATGCACTCATCTATGAGAGATTTAGAAGACTTTCTCAAAAGTACTAAGGACTAGTAGAATTCCATTCAGGGAAGCATTGTTTGATTTGGTACAGAAACTCACTGTCTCAATTGGAACATAAATAGTTTGTTCTTGAGCTGAAAGGAACCTCTGTAATAACAAGTTCTCCCAGCCTGAATGAATAATATTTTGTGAGAAACTAAGTGTAATCAAAATAAACTGAGGACTCAGATTACCTTTGTCTTTTTGGTTTCATAATATCAAAACAACTCTTTTAGCTCAGACAAGAAAAGAAGGTAGATGTTATGGATAGAGCTCTGAGTAACATTTGGTAATTATTGGTCAACACAGAAGCAGGATTATATACAAGATTATGGATCTAAGTATACCATGTTTGAAGGAGATATAGGGATTATTAATTCTGTTATTTTACAAATATTTTCAGACAATGTAAAGAGAAATATTTGGCTGTATCCTAAAAAGTTATAGTGGTAAAATACAGTGGTGCCTCTCATTGGAAAGCAGTGGATATTTGTTGTGAGTCTTTGATATAAAAGCTGGAAGGGATCTTAAAAGTTGTTTCCAAAACCAAATTACACTTGGAGACCTATTGGAAGTGAGGTGGACTGATGTAACCAATTAGAGTTACAAACATCCCCATGGGATAAGGGGAGAACACTGTGCCATTATTTCGAAGAATTTAAGGATACTAGACAAATGCTAGATTTTAGACTCAATTATCTTCTAAGTCTATCCTATAGAAGTAAATACAAAAAGTTATACAAATTCTATATACACAATGGCAACATGATAAAAGTGAATCATTTTTTTCAAACACACAACTGGGGAATTGCAATGCCCCACTTTGTTAAGTGATTGTATGTGAGGGTCTTAAAACCCAGAGGAAATTGACCAAAGATGATAGATGAAAAGGTGAAATGGAATTGTCAGTCTGTAGCTGAAACATTGATCAAATGGCTGAATAGCTAACAAAGTCTACTTAGGGAGACCTTGAAAAAAATATAACCTAGCCTTGAGTTTTTCTACACTATTACTCTAATCTATAAATTAACAATTTAAACCTATTGTCCAAGTTGGATGAGTCTGGCCTATTTAACAGACAACTACTTTGATGATTTTCCTGTGGTACCAATGGGGTTTATACATACTACTTTGAATTCATGCCAGCTATTCCTTGAAAGAATTGTCAAAATTTCAGTTCATAACTGAAGGAGGTCATGAGAATATCTAGAGGTTGCAAATACGTATATTTGCATATGTAGGACATTCCAAGACTGTGCTTTTCAAACAAATATATTTCAGCATTATTGGTTTATATTTTCAGAGTCTGGATGCATTTTTCATCATAAATAAATGTTCATATGTTACTGATTTATGTCAAAGAAAAAGTACAAATTTGCAAACCTTCACACAGATATTTATAGGAGAGAAATGATAAACCAAAGATTTCAGTAGACATATTAGTAGACAGAATGAAGATGGAAGAATGTTGATTGATACATAGCACAGAAAGGTGAAAGATGTACTATGCCCAGGGTGAACTGAAGGCTGAGACAATCAGTCTGGTCCACTGAACATCAGTGAGGCTCTGGACTCAGAGAAGACCAATGGGCCAAATAATGATGGTAACATGTGGTAATAAAACAAGTGGTCTAATTGAAAGTCTTTGAAAAGTAAGTTATTTTCTTTCTCTCCTCATAATCACTTAGAATACCCTAGAGCTAGCCTGGGGAAACACAAATGAATTCTGGGCAGCTAGCATAAATCATAAGAATCCTATGAAATTTAGTGGTAAGAACAGAGAAGTATAGGAATTATGACTTTGGATACAGAGAGAAGAAAGATAATTCTAGCACAAATCTTCACTTTTTAGTAGAGAATATTTACTTTACCATAGATGTGATTTGGTTGCCAATTTTTAGAATCAGTCTATAGTCGATTCTTGAAAGATAGCTATGGTTTCCAAATAGAATATAAAAGTCAATCACTCTAAAAATGTAAAAGAAATGTATAAGAGATAGGCCTTGGAAGTGTCATTGGCGTTGCTTCCTAAATGGAGAGCTATTTGCGTGTCTATGGATAGGGAGGCACATGGGGACTCTATGGATGATGAAATGAAAAAATTAGGGTGTAGGTATGTTATCTAAATGTTGAAATAACAAGAAATTTAGAATAGTGACATAACTACTGGATTTAAAAAGATGGGGTGATAGTACAAGTAAGGTAAATTCTTACCTCTTAGTGTAAAATTAAGAGACAAGGCCTAAATTCATAAATCAAGACAGAGTAGAATAAAATTGTCATTTAGGCTTATTGGTTACCTCAGAGGAGCAAGACTGGTGAAAATACATGGTAGGGCAGTGAATCATTGCCTTTCTATTAGTCCTCTTGTAATACTTGATTATTAAAATTATCCTAGTTAATTTTGATTAAAATTTGAATAAAAACTAAATATTGGAGTTATGCCACCTTATTTTATTTAAAGGAAAACATTGTAAGGAAACATTACTGCAAAGTGAATCTGTATTCATGATAAAAAATTTTTAATTGAATATATGTTTTTTATAGCTTCATTACCTTTGATAATATTTCTGGCTTTAAAATTCTGAGCTGGGATACAGAGTATTTTATAAGGCAATCTTGGCGCTCCAGAATTTGAACTTTAACTTGATGACACAATGAGTAAATGGTATTGTATGTTGTATTCCTTTGACTACAGAATAAATTTCAAATTTTCTAATATAAGATTCAATGAACATCTACAAACTAGCTCCAGTCAGTCTTTTTCACTAAACACAGTTGTATATGTGGACTTTTGAATAAGGCTATGCTCATTTCAATCTTACCTCTCCCATATACATGTTGTACGTTTTTGGATAAGTGATATAACCTCTTGGTGTGAGCCTAATTGTATAGTTAGTCTTTAGTCTCCCCTTTTGCAAAATGGGAATTATTATTGCTATAAGGAAATATTATTTGCTAAATGCTTAGCACTGTATGTGGCATACAGAAAGTGCTGAGAAAATATAAGCTATCAATATTATAAATATTATTGGAGTGTTTCATCTATGAAACGTTCTCTATGCAGCCCACACTACAGTCACATTGTTTTATTCACATTACTATAGCACATTCTTTGTGTAGCATTCTGCATTTGTATCATCCTTGATTTACCACTTTACTTTTATTTGTTTAAATGTCTCTTATTTAGAAGTATAGATTGAACCATTTTTGAGAGTAGAAACCATATTATATTCAATTTTGTATCCTGTAACTCATTAGTACTGTGCCTGACATATGAAATAAGTATCAAAACAAAGTCTCTTAAAAAGAAAATAATAGAAAAAGTTGATAAATTATGTAGAATTGTTATTTCATACTTCAGAATATAGGCTTTAGGAATGCAGATGTATTTGCAGTTTCTAGGGGTATTACAATTTAAGAACTCCTCTAATCATCAAAGATTTGATTAAACAAAGTGGGTATCATTATTCCTATTTTAAAAATAATGTCAATGAGGGACAATGTTGGTTCCACACATTTAATTACTGATCAAGAATTAGAATAATTAATAATAATAATGTAAGTTCTCTGCTGATGCAGGCACTTCACACACACCTCAGTTGTAGCTGCTGTACCCCTCCCCAGCCTGAGCGAGTAGCCATCTTGATACAAAGACCTGGCTCTACCCAACTGCCTGCAGACTCCAGTGCTGGACACTTCACTCCAAACCACCAGCAAGACAGGAACACAACACCACCCATCAGCAGACAGGCTGCCTACAGTCATACTAAGTTCACAGACACACCAAAACACAACACCTGATGTGGCCCTGCCCATCAGAAAGAAAAGACTCAGCTCCACCCACCAGAGTGCAGGCACCAGTCCCTTCCACCAGGAATCCTACACAAGCCCCTGGAAACAACCTCACCTACCAGGGGATAGGCAACAGAAGCAAGAAGAACTACAACCCTGCAGCCTGCAGAAAGGAGACCACAAACACAGTAAGTTAGACAAAATGAGATGACAGAGAAATATATTGCAGATGAAGGAGCAAGGTAAAAACGAACAAGATCAAATAAATGAAGCAGAAATAGGCAATCTACCTGAAAAAGAATTGAGAGTAATGATAGTATAGATGATCCAAGATCTCGGAAACAGAACAGAGACATGGATTGAAAAGACACAAGAAATGTTTAAGAAGAACTTACGGGAACTAAAGAACAAATAGTCAGTGATAAACAACACAATAACTGAAATGAAAAATACACTAGAAGGAATCAATAGCAGAATAACTGCAGCAGAAGAACGCATAAATGGGCTAGAAGATAGAATGGTAGAAATAACTGCCGTGGAGCAGAATAAAGATAAAAGAATGAAAAGAAATTAGGAAAGTCTCAGAGACCTCTGGGACAACATTACAGGGGTCCCAGAAGAAGAAGAGAAAGAGAAAGGGTCTGAGAAAATACTTGAAGAGATTATAGTCGAAAACTTTCCTAACATGGGAAAAGAAATATTCACCCAAGTCCAGGAGGCACAGAGAGTCCCATACAGGATAAATCCAAGAAGAAACACACTGAGACACATATTAATCAAACCAAAAAAAAATTAAATACAAAGAAAAAATATTAAAAGCATCAAGGGAAAAGCAACAAATAACATACAAGGGAATCCACATAAGGTTATCAGCTGATTTTTCAGCAGAAACTCTGCAGGCCTGAAGAGAGTGGGAGGACATATTTAAAGATGAAAGGGATAAACCCACAACCAAGATTACTCTACCCAGAAAGGCTCTCATTCAGATTCAATGGAGAAATCAAAAGCTTTACAGACAAGCAAAAGTTAAGAGAATTCAGCACCACCAAAGCAGCTTTACAACAAATGCTAAAGGAACATCTCTAGGCAGGAAACACAAAAGATGGAAAAGACCTACAAAAACAAACCCAAAACAATTAAGAAAATGGTAATAGGAACATACATATCAGTAATTACCTTAAATGTAAATGGATTAAATGCTCCAACCAGAAGACACAGACTGGCTGAATGGATACAAAAACAAGACCTGTATATATGCTGTTTACAAGAGACCTACTTCAGACCTAGGGACACATACAGACTGAAAGGGAGGGGGTGGAAAAAGATATTCCATGCAAATGGAAATCAAAAGAAAGTTGGAGTAGCAATACTCATATCAGACAAAATAGACTTTAAAATAAAGAATATTACAAGAGATAAGGAGGACACTACATAATGATCAAGGGATCATTCTAAGAAGAAGATATAACAATAGTAAATGTTTATGCACCCAACATAGGAACAATATATAGGGCAAATGCTAACAGACATAAAAGGGGAAATCGACAGTAACACAGTAATAGTGGGGGGACTTAAACACTCTATTCACACCAGTGGATAGATCATCCAGGCAGAAAATTAAAAAGGAAACACAAGGCTTAAATGACACATTAGATGAGATAGACTTAATTGATACTTATAGGACATTCCATCCAAAAGCAGCAGAATACACCTTCCTCTCAAGTGCACAAGGAACAGTATCCAAGATAGATCACATCTTGGGTCACAAATCAAGCCTTGGTAAATTTAAGAAAATTGAAATAATATCAAGCATCTTTTCTGACCACAGCACTATGAGATTAGAAATCAATTACAGGAAAAAAAAAACTGTAAAAAAACAAACACATGGAGGCCAAACAATATGCTACTAAATAACGAAGAGATCACTGAAGAAATCAAAGAGAAAATCACAAAATACCTAGAAAAAATTGACAATGAAAACACGATGACCCAAACCCTATGGGATGCAGCAAAAGCAGTTCTAAGAGGGAAGTTTATAGCTATACAAGCCTACCTCAAGAAATAAGAAAAATCTCAAATAAACAATCTAACCTTACACTTAAAGGAACTAGAGAAAGAAGAACAAACAAAACCCAAAGTTAGTAGAAGGAAAGAAGTCATAAAGATCAGAGGAGAAATAAATGAAATAGAAATGAAGAAAACAATAGCAGAGATCAATGAAACTAAAAGCTGGTTCTTTGAGAAGATAATCAAAATTGATAAAACTTTAGCCAGACTCATCAAGGAAAAACGGGAGAGGACTCAAATCAATAAAATTAAAAATGAAAAAGAAGAGTTACAACTGACACTGCAGAAATACAAAGAATCATAAGAGAGTACTACAAGCAACTCTATGCCAATAAAATGGACAACCTGGAAGAAATGGACAAATTCTTAGAAAGGTACAACCTTCCAAGTCTGAACCAGGAAGAAATAGAAAATATGAACAGACCAATCAGAAGTAATGAAATTGAAACTGTGATTAGAAATCTTCCAGCAAACAAAAGTCCAGGACCAATGGCTTCACAGGCTAATTCTATCAAACATTTAGAGAAGAGCATTATCCCATATTTCTTAAACTCTTTCAAAAAAATTGCAGAGGGAGGAATACTCCCAAGCTCATTCCACAAGGCCACCATCACCCTGATACCGAAAACAGACAAAAATATCACAAAAAAAGAAAATTACAGGCCAATATCACTGATAAACATAGACGTAAAAATCCTCAACAAAATACTAGCAGAGAGACTCCAACAACACTTACAGAGGTTCATACACCATGATCAAGTGGGATTTACCCCAGGGATGCAAGGATTGTTCAATATACACAAATCAATCAATGTGATACACCGTATTAACAAACTGAAGAATAAAAACCATATGATCATCTCAATAGATGCAGAAAAAGCTTTTGAAAAAATTCAACACCAATTTATGATAAAAACTCTTCAGAAAGTGGGCATAGAGGGAACCTACCTCAACATAATAAAGGCTATATATGACAAACTCACAGCAAACATTATTCTCAATGGTGAAAAACTTCCTCTAAGATCAGGAACGAGACAAGGGTGTCCACTCTCTCCACTATTAATCAACATAGTTTTTGTAAGTCCTAGCCACTGCTATCAGAGAAGAAAAATAAATAAAAGGAATACAAATTGGCAAAGAAGTAAGATTGTCACTGTTTGCAGATGACATGATACTATACATAGGAAATCCTAAAGATGCCACCAGAAAACTACTAGAGCTAATCAATGAATGTGGTAAAGTTGCAGGATACAAAATTAATGCACAGAAATCTCTTGCATTCCTATACACTAATGATGAAATATCTGAAAGAGAAATTAAGGAAACACTCCCATTTACCATTGCAACAAAAAGAATAAAATACCTAGGAATAAACCTACCTAAGGAGGTAAAACACCTGTATGCAGAAAACTATAAGACACTGTTGAAAGAAATTAAAGATGATACCAAGAGATGGAGAGATATGCCATGTTCTTGGATTGGAAGAATCAATATTGTGAAAATGACTATACTACCCAAAGCAATCTACAGATTCAATGCAATCCCTATCAAATTACCAATGACATTTTTTACAGAACTGGAACAAAAAATCTTAAAATTTGTATGGAGACACAAAAGACCCCGAATAGCCAAAGCAGTCTTGAGGGGAAAAAAACGGAGCTGGAGGAATCAGACTCCCTGACTTCAGACTATACTACAAAGCTACAGTAATCAAGAAAATATGGCACTGGCACAAAAAGAGAAATATACATCAATGGAACAGGATAGAAAGCCCAGAGATAAACCCACGCACCTATGGTCAACTAATCTATGACAAAGGAGGCAAGGATATACAATGGAGAAAAGACGGTCTCTTCAAGAAGTGGTGCTGGGAAAACTGGACAGCTACATGCAAAAGAATGAAATTAGAACACTCCCTAACACCATACACAAAGATAAAATCAAAATGGATTCAAGAACTAAATTAAGACCGGACACTATAAAACTCTTAGAGGAAAACAGGAAGAACACTCTATGACATAAATCCCAAAAAGATCTTTTTTGACCCACCTCTTAGAGTAATGAAAATAAAAACAAAAATAAACAAATGGGACCTAATTAAACTTAAAAGCTTTGCACAGCAATGGAAACCATAAACAAGACAAAAAGACAACCCTCAGAATGGGAGAAAATATTTGCAAATGAAGCAACTGACAAGGGATTAATCTCCAAAAGTACACAAACAGCTCATGCAACTCAATATCAAAAAAAACAAAAAACCCAATCAAAAAGTGGGTGGAAGACCTAAATAGACATTTCTCTAAAGAAGACATACAGATGGCTAAGAGGTACAAGAGGAGATCCTCAACCTCACTAATTATTAGAGAAATGCAAATCAAAGCTACAATGAGGTATCACCCACACTGGTCAGAATGGCCATCATCAAAAAATCTACAAACAATAAATGCTAGAGAGGGTGTGGAGAAAAGGGAAGCCTCTTGCGCTGTTGGTGGGAATGTAAATTGATACAGCCACTATGGAGAACAGTATGGAGGTTCCTTAGAAACTAAAAATAGAACTACCATATGACCCAACCATCCCATTCCTGGGCATATACCCAAAGAAAACCATAATTCAAAAAGACACATGCATCCCAATGTTCATTGCAGCACTATTTACAATAGCCAGGACATGGAAGCAACCTAAATGTCCATCAACAGAGGAATGGATAAAGAAGGTGTGTCACATATATACAATGGAATATTACTCAGCCTTAAAAAGGAACTAAGCTGTGTCATTTGCAGAGACGTGGATGGACCTAGAGACAGTCATACAGAGGGAAATAACTCAGAAAGAGAAAAACAAATATCATTATTAATACATACATATGGAATCTAGAAATATGGTACAGATGAACCCATTTGCAAAGCAGAAATAGAGACACAGACGTAGAGAACAAACATATGGATACCAAGGGGGAAAGGGAGGGTGGGATGAACTGGGAGATTGGGATTGACATATATACACTACTATGTATAAAATAGATTACTAATGAGAACCTAATGTATAACACAGGGAACTCTACTCGGTGCTCTGTGGTGACCTAAATGGGAAGGGAATCCAAAAAAGAGGGAATGTATATATACATATGGCTGATTTACCTTGCTGCAACTATACTCCAATATAAAATTAATTAACTAATTAATTAATTAATATAACAACAACAACAGCAACAATAATAGAATTCCTCCCAAGTCATTGTTTCTTAGAGTGGTCTATGCCCTCTTTGGAAACTGTTTGAAAGTGGGTGAACTAGGATTGAAACACTGCATAATTCCTAACATAGTATCTATCACTAAATCTCTCTGTTCTTTCCTTAATAAGAGAGAGAAAAAGAAAAACATTGATTCATTTGTTCATGATGCCAAAATCCAAAAATTACCAGCTTTTTGAATTTCAGGAGTCACAGAGAGCATAAAGGCTGAGATGTTTAAAAACTATCAAGGATATAGGATTAAGTATATAATTTAGGAAAAGTGCATAACACTGAGGAAATCAAATGGCTAGAGGATGTTTGGGTACCTTTGTTAGTCACATGATAGCAGTTTTATTGTTGTTTAAAGTCTAGAAGTTATTTTGATCACAGGCATATACGTTATATCATTTAATGATAAAAAGTAGCAAAACCCAGAAGAAAATCAGGTGCTTCCACCATTTCTCTGTCTGCCTTTAGCTAAATCACTCCAAGCCTCTATGTTTTGGTTTCCTCATGAGCAGCATGATGCTCTTTTTTTTTTTTTTAAATTTATTTATTTATTTATTTTTGGCTGTGTTGGGTCTTCGTTTCAGTGCGAGGGCTTTCTCTAGTTGCGGCAAGCGGGGGCCACTCTTCAACGCGGTGCGTGGGCCTCTCACTATCGTGGCCTCTCTTGTTGCGGAGCACAGGCTCCAGACGTGCAGGCTCAGTAGTTATGGCTCACGGGCCTAGTTGCTCCGCGGCATGTGGGATCTTCCCAGACCAGGGCTCGAACCCCTGTCTCCTGCTTTAGCAGGCAGATTCTCAACCACTGCGCCACCAGCGAAGCCCCCAGCATGATGTTCTTAATGTTCCTTTCCAGTTCAGCATGCTATAATTCCATGAAAGTCAATTTGAAATAAAATGAAAGTCAATTTGAAATAAGATGAGCAACTGAACAGCAAAAAACAGGGGAGAGAGAACAGGAGCCACATTGAGGAAAACTTGTGTCCTTATCCAATGTAGTGTGTTTTCTAAAATTCCAGGATGACTTGCTGATTTTCATAATTATAGTAAAACTTGTCAAATGGATAAAAAAGGATTGGTAATGTTGTGATACTGTAGCCATAAATAATAAGGGTTTCACACTTACTGTGATTTCCATTTGAAATGACCTTATAGAAAATGGCTTGCCTTCCTTCACCCTAAATTACAGTACATTCTTCCACTGCACAAAGGATATATTCTTAAAGTTGAAACTCCCTTTGGGTGATTGAACTGCAATGCATCTGTAAGATTCAGAGACTGCCACAAGGAATGCTGTCACCGAGAGGGGAAGATTAATAGCGGTAATAGCAGTTTAGACTTGACCCTCTAATAATCTGAGATCTCAATGGAATACCTATCTCAAAATTACTTTTCCTAAGATGTATTTACAGAGAGGAACTAGGGCAGTGAGTAGAAGTTTCATACTCTAACAAAGAAGTCTGGAATTTAAATTTATTTAAAATTGAGGGATGCAAGTATATATTACACCATGTACCTTTTCATTTGAATCACATGTTTAAAAGTAGTAGACAGATTATAGCATTATAGAAACTTCTAAACAGTGTAGTATTTTATCAGACTTTTATTTTGAGAGTCTATAAAAAATAGTCTTATCACAGCAGCCTCTAGTAACATGAATAGTGAGAAAAAGCCAAGGAACATCTCTGTCCCAAAAAAAAAAAAAAGATTTTTTAGGCCTTTTGGATGCAACATATGTCACTGCTGAATCTGTAGCTTTCAAATGTTCACGGGCAAGGTATAAATAAATACGGCTTATTCATTCCAGCAACAGGATTTTTTTATTTGTAGTAAAACATTTTGTGTGGATCCTCAAGCTCCAGATTTGATCCTCGGTTATAGACATTCGTTATTGACTGGAAAGCTTTCCTCCAAATATCAAACAAGTTCCTGTAAAATTTTAGTCAATACATTTTGGGGAAGCAAATGAGTATTCTGCAGCCTGCTGCTACTTTTGGAACTGTCTTGCTTTTCAGAGCATTGTCACTGTAGGACTGAAACATATGTGAAAATTCTTACTGTGGGACCTAACTCTCCTCCCTGTTTGTGACTTCTGTTTTTCAGACTGCCTTAGGATAGCTCACCGCTGAAGGAAGACGCACACAGAACTGTCAACAGCTTGACTTCAAGGTAACAGACAAAACACTTGCTTTCACAATCTCTCTGACGTTTGATAGGATACAGAAATAAGAGTAAGGGTGTGGAAAAGAGGAAAGTTTAGTCTATCATGTGTTTTTGGATCACATTCGGAAATGGCAAAGAAATGGTGACTATCTTCAAGCATTTTCACAATCAGATTAAGACTAAAGGAGCTTTTATTACCCTTGATTATATTCATAAGCATCTGATGATTAGAACACATGCAAAAATGATGCCTTTAAATTGTATAAATTAGATGGCTTAGAATATGCTTTGAATACTTTATAAAATTGGTGAAAAAAATCTGCAGAAAGTAATACTGCCATTTCCTATGTGTCGGTAACTATAGCTATTTAAAAAAATCTGTTTGGGGGAATAAATAAGTTTTACAAATAAATAAAATAAAAGCATACTGAATTATTTGTATGGAGAGAAGCATTTTGGAATGTAGATGGTGGCAAGATTTATGTACTATATAAAACAATGATTTTATTAGAGCTGGAACTGAAAGTGAGTGACATTCAGCCTTTGTCATTTGGGATCTCACATCTGTTTTGACTATTAAATGCCCGGAAAGAGACCTAAAAGGCTCTGCCACCATAATAGTCCAGAACTCTATAAAAAGTGTAAGTTTAAAAAAAATGTCTATACTAACTGGTTTCTCTATTGTGGGCATCATTTTCTTTTTTGGCTTCTTTATCTGTAATCCCTATTTGTTTACATTATTATATACATATAAGCACTATTATATGAAATACGTTTACAAACAGTTATAACAATATGCACACATACACACATTTTATGTTCACTTGGAATCTGGCAGTATGTTGACATGTTGTGTAACTTGTTAGCAGTTTATTAGCTATGATATTTATACTTTACATATAATTAAAGGAAAAATAAGAAATTTCCAAATTTCTCTGTAAAATTTTAACCAATTATTTGCAATGCTTGTAAAAGAAAGGATAACATTATAATTCATCTTATTATTAACTTCTATTTCCAAAATTAATCTTAAAATGTAAATCTTAAAATGTTAGATCCAAGCATTTTATTTAAGGGACCCTCTAAATAGTAGTTTCTTAGATATGACCTTCAGAATAATCTTAGGAAACAATACATGTGAGTCTTCTCCCTTAAGCTCCCCATATATTGAAACTGTTATGGAGTGTCCGCTGTGTATGAATAGCACTCATTTCATGAATAGCTTTGACAGGGAACTCTACTCAATATTCTGTAATAACCTATATGGGAAAAGAGTCTGAAAGAAATGGATATATGTATATGTATAACTGAATCACTTTGCTGTACCCCTGAAACTAACACAACATTGCAAATCAACTATACTCCAATATAAAATTAAATTAAATTAAATTGAAAAAATAAAATAAAAAGTGCTTTGACACACTCAAAGCAGTTAACCAACAATCCCTAATCATCAAGACACCACATGCAGAAGAAGAGAGGTAAAACCGATTATTCTAAACGCACTAGAACTTTGTCGCAACTTGTATAAATGCAAATCCTTGAAAAGGAGGATAACAACCCATGAATAAAATGGTTATTTCAGAGATTGACTTAGAGGAGAAATGTTTCTAATGGTAACAGCAAAGCAAAGAGAATAACTAAACAGATAAACTAAACATTTTCAAGCAACATTTTCATTTTCAAGGAACTCATTTCTCCATGCACCCCCTCATTTCATTTCTTTTGTTTTGCCTCACTTGCAGTGTTTACGGGGGGAAGAATCTGGGGAGACAAAAGTTGCTGCTTGCTTCTAAAAGTCTGTCTTGTATAAGCCTTTGGATTTCTCAATTATGTTTTTCTCTCACCTCCCCCCGCACTTAAATACTCTTTTAAAGTGAACAAAATATATCCCATGCCCCTGAGTTTACAGATCATTTTATTTAGAGGTAATTATCTAAGGGATCTTCTCTTTCTACATATTCTAAGTTTTAATTTGATTCAAATTATATGATATATGTTTACATACTTGAAAAATGTTGGTTTTTCCTCTCAGCTCATATTTCTTGTAGAAGCCTCCACTGAGATATTTGAACTGTATTCTTCAGTCTCATAGAAATCATTAAAAAATGTAAATAAATCAGATTTTATATTTGTTGTACATTTGTGGTTGAGAATTTCTACTCTCAGAAATAGATTATATTACATACCAAATAAAATATATTTCAGAATTTAGTTTTAGTAAAATCTTTATCTTTCTTGAAGACATGATAAATTACCTCTTTTGTGATACAAATCTATCTAGTTTGCTGTGTTCTTATTTTTTGCATAGAATACCAGGATATTCAGATGATGCTTTGTAAATTAGGATATCAATTTCTTTCTTTTAGCATTGGATCTTATTTTCTACGTCCCTTTTCATATTTTTATTGCTTATATTCTTGAATAAAACTTTTCAAGAACAAATAATTGGCAAATTATTTATGCTAATATGTATGGGGTAAAAAATCAACCTTAACCTATAGTGATATACCTTTAGTATTATTATAACTCTGATTTCCCAATTTTGAAAATGCTTATTTTCCATAATTCTTCAAATTAAAATGCTGTACATAATATTATCATGTTGTTTGAATATTTGTCAACTATAGTAAACATACATATTTTAATGTTTAATATCTGTGCCCGTTTGAGTAAAATTTTGTTTCAATAACGTTGAGCTAGCATGTTCTGAATCTGTTTTTAGAGTTATTTTCTGCTCTTTTCAATCTTTTTCGGAAAATGAAATTTCTAACTATGCTAATACACATTTAATATAAGAAATGAATAGCAATAGTTAGGCTTTCCTTTAACAACTGTGGGAGACTGGGTGCTCTGTTTATGATCCAGTGGTTTAATTAATGAACATTTCCTTTTGTTTGTCCCTATTTCCCCTTGCAGCCTTTGAGAGGCAAGAGGAAATTCTAATAGGATTATAATTTGATATGGAGAGCACACGGTATTTATATATAAATTAAGAATACAAATTACTTATATATAAAGAATCACTTATATGTAAATAGAACACAGGTTTTGCTGCAAAGCAACACAGAGTATAGTAGCAGGGGTAAAATATACGGATCACAATAGTACTCACTTTAAGGATGTTAGCAGAAAAAAGTGTTAACAATTTGGTCTCTAGAGACAGATGGTCCAGGCTTGGATCCCACCCCTGCCAATTTCAAGCTGGGTGCTATTGGGCAAGTTATTTGACCTTTCTGATCTTCACTTTTCTTACTGTAAATAAACAGAATGTTAGTACTTTCTTTTTAGGGTCTATGCAAATATTAAATGAGAAAATCTTTTTAACATGCTTAGCCCTTTCCTATTATTATTATGAGAGAGAAAATAAGAGTCACTTAAAGTGACACAGGCAGAGGACCAAAATTATTATTAAACGTTGAGGGATTCAAGAGGTAGCAATTGAACTGGGCCATAGAGTTTTTAATTTTGGGCAGATGCTGATGGTGGCTCTGGGCAGTATGCTCAAGGGCTTGGAGGCAGGAGAACTGGCAGTCAAGACAGCGGTTTGCTTGGACTATGGGAGTCATCTGAGGAAATACTGAGAAATGGGGCTGAAAACATAAAGATCAGAGTGTGGAAGACCTTATCCGTCACTCTGTCTCAAAGACTACTTAATAGTGGCTATCTCTTAGATGTTGGGCTATTTTCTCTGCAGAATTTTAAGCAGGTTGCTATTTGATTTCCAGTCATATAAACTTTACAATATTAAGTAGACTTAAAGTGCTACTAAATGTTATGGGTCTTATACACAAACATTAAGAAATTATTACATTAATATCCTCCAGGCACACACACACACATTTAGTTAGTAGCATTGTTTAGCAAATATTGCAAATGAAAATGATATTATGAAGACAATAGACTGCATAACCAATTTTGTGATGGGCAGGATGAGTCTATTGAATACTCAGAATAATGACTGAGTAGGTGATGACAAGCTTAGGCCTTATTTTGCCTAAAAGGCCTTATTGTTGATTTGCCCTTTTCTGTCTACACACACTACAAACAGCAGTAAAGATATATTAATACCATAATGTAGACAATGTTCCTCTGTACTCTTCAAGTCCACAAAGTAAGAGAGACAGCAGAGTAAAGAGCTATCAACCAGCAGTTGATTCTGTCAGCTATAATTTCTACAGGGGATAAGAACATCCTAATTTGTATGTATCTGCCTAAGTATCAAGTTTCCGATGGTTTAAGTCTAAACAACTCACTTCAATAAACCTCTATGGAGTGTCTATTCTAAACTAATTACTATGCAAGTCTCTGGTGGAGAGAACAAGGATGCCAAAGTGACAAAAGCTATGGTCTAGCCCTCCATGAACCCATCCATTTCATACAAGGCAGACTATGGTAAGTGTTAAGAATAAAACCAGTGGATTCAGGAGGGAGGCTTATTCCTCAAGGAAGAGATGGGTCATGGAGTCACAGAGGGAGTGAAATATAAGTTGGAACTTGGAGGATGGTTAGGATTTTGATAGCTTAAAATGTTTTCCATATAGAGAATATTTTGAGAAATGACTTAATTTGAAAGATCTTCCAGGTAGAAGAAAATGAGTAAGAAAAGACCTAAAACTGGAGAAGTTCAAGTGTATTCAGGAAACAGAGCTAAGTTGGTCCTTTTGATTAAAATTCCATTTTTATATATTATATCATTTAAGCCTCACAACAACATGCAAAGTGATTATTTGTTTCCATCACTCTAAAATTGGTAAAATGGCATGCCCTGAGTAAGACAGCAAAAAATTTGGACCTAACTGTATCTGTCTTCTAAGTCTATGCTGTTACCAGTACCATAGACTGCCTGGATGGGATAAAGGGAGCAGTGTGGGAAATGGTCGAAATCCAGAAGAAGGTATCCAGCCTGAGTGTGAGAGCTCTCCCCTGGCGTACATAATGGACAGGACTGGTCTTGGGGAAGAATGGGGATTCTGGAAGCTGACTGTTGGGGTGCATTCTTGCCACACCTCTTGCTCTTGTGTGATTTTTGGCAACTGATTTAACCTCCCTAACCCTCATTTTATCTTTTATTGAGGTGATAATATTAATAGCTATCTCAAAGGGCCATTGTGAGAGTTAAATGAGATAAGAAATGTAAAATGCTTAGCACAGTGCCTGTAACTTTCTTAGAGATGAATAAATATTACCCATTATTACTCTTATTAAAATTGTGTTATAATTATTATTAAAACTCATTTATGTATGGTGTACTAAACCCAGCTTATGCTAGGTTTGGTGCTGCCTTAGAAAACTCAAATGTGGAATGGCCTTAGATGAGGAATTCCAGGACCATCTCCAATTCCAGTGGACATATGCTTGGTCATTTAAGAGCCAAGTTAGTTTACGTGCTATTTGTAGATCAAGGACTCAGAAGAGTTTTCTCATTAATAGCAGAGCATGATTCCTATAACCAATTACACCATATATTTAATTCTTCCTTTTTGTACAGTTCTTATAAGAGTATGGCTCTAGTTAATTATGTAAATATACTTTGCCTCACCCAACCCCACTAACTGAAAACTCACTAGTGGTATGGACTAGGCTGAATTCACCTTGTATGCATTGTCATGATTTGTTTATTGTAGACCCTTAATAGGTGTTTGCATAATTTCTCCATGCACTTAGGTGAATGGAAAAATTACAAAATTTTAGAAAATTTCCCAAGGATCTCATCATATTTTCACTTATATATATTTCTTTATTCTCCATAAATAATTATAAAGATCTTTGTAAAATAGTAATACTGTTTCCTGAGCTCTTGCTGGGGCAGTTTTTATTCTTAAGGATGGAGTACTCCTAAAGACCTTCTCATTTCAGCCTACAACAATAATGAAGTTGAGGTCTTAGTTCAAAAACAATAGCTTGAGTTGGGTGACTTTTCAAGTGCTGGGGACTTAAGTGTGTCCCTCACATCTCAGCTGAATAACAGAGAGATTCTCCAGCTTCAATGACCCTTTTATCTAATACAGGAAAAATGCCAGAATAGGTCATTTTTTGACAGAAAACTAACAGCACAGAGAAAAAGTGAGAATAAAGCATTGTGAGTGGAAAGAAACATTTCAGAATATGGATTTATTATTCTTGCTTTTTGTGTGAAAAGACTGAATTTTTTCATTAAGGATAATTTGTAGAGCAGTTATAAGTTTACAGCAAATTGAGGGGATGGTACAGAGATTTTCCACCCTACACATGCATAGCCTCCCTCATTATCAACTTCCCCATCAGAGTGGTACATTTGTTACAACTGTTGAACCTACACTGACATATCATAATTACCCAAAGTCCACAATGTAAATTTATAGTTCATTCTTGGTGCTGTATATTTTAGGTATTTGGACAAATGGATAATAATATGTATCCATCATTATGTTATCATACAGAGTATTTTCATTGCTCCAAAAATTCTCTGTGTTCTGCCTATTCATCCTTTCACCAACTCATCAGTCCTTGGCCACCACTGATCTTTTTATTGTCTCCATAGTTTTGCTTTTCCCAGAATGTCAAATAATCGAAATCATATAGTATGTAGCCTTCTCATATTGGCTTCTTTAACTTAGTAATATGCAGTTAAGCTTCCTCCATGTCTTTTCATGGCTTAATAGCTCATTTCTTTTTAGCACTGAATAACATTTCCTTGTCTGGATGCACCACAGTTTATTTACCTATCCACCTACTAAAGGACATCTTGAATGCTTTCAAGTTTTAGCAGTTATGAACAAAGCTGATAAAAACATTCATGTGCAGGTTTCTGTGTGGACATAAGTTTTAAACTCCTTTAGGTAAATACCAAGGAACACAATTGCTGAATTATGGTAAAAGTATGTTTTGTTTTATAAGAACCTACCAAACTGTCTTCCACAGTGGCTGTACCATTTTACATTCCCAATAGCAATGAATGAGAGTTCCTGTTAGCACGAATCCTTGCCAGCATTTGGTGTTGTCAGTGTTCCAAATTTTAGCTATTCTAATAGGAGTGCAACAGTATCTCGTTGTTTTAATTTGTGTCTCCCAGATGATATATGATATGGAGCATTTTTTACATATGCTTATTTGCCAACTGCATATCTTTTTTGGTGGGGTGTCTGTTAAGGTCTTCAGCCCATTTTTTAATCCAGTTGTTTGTTTTCTTGTTGTTGACTTGGTTTTTTTTTTTTAATCTTTCTTTAAAATTTTTTTATTTATTTAATTTATTTATTTTTAGCTGCATTGGGTCTTCATTGCTGCGCACAGGATTTCTCTAGTTGTGGCAAGTGGGGGCTACCCTTCATTGCGGTGCGTGGGCTTCTCATTGCGGTGGCTTCTCTGGTTGTGGAGCACGGGCTCTAGCTGCACGGGCTTCAGTAGTTGTAGCACACGGACTCAGTAGTTGTGGCTCGTGGGTTCTAGAGTGCATGCTCAATAGTTGTGGCACACGGGCTTAGTTGCTCCATGGCATGTGGGATCTTCCCGGACCAGGGCTTGAACACGTGTCCCTGCATTGGCAGGAGGATTCTTAACCACTGCGCCACCAGGGAAGTCCCTTGTTGTTGAGTTTTAAGAATTCTTTTTATATTTTGAATGTCAGTTCTTTATCAAGAGTGTCTTTTGCAAATATTCTCTCTCAAATATTCTCTCAAGTCTATGGCTTGTCTTCCCATTTTCTTGACATTTGTCTTTTGTAAAACAGAAGTTTTTGAGTGTAATAAAGTCCAGCTTATAAATTTTTTCTTTTATGCACTTTGCCTTTGGTATTGTGTCTAAAAATTTATCATCATACAAGATCATATAGATTTTCTCCTGTGTTATCTTCTAGGAGTTTTATAGCTTTATGATTTACATGTAAGCCTGTGATCCATTTTGAGTTAATCTTTGTAAAGGATGTAAGGTCTGTGTCTAGATTCATTGTTTTTGCATGTGTATGTTCAGTTGTTCCAACACCATTTATTGAAGAGACTATCTTTGCTCCTGTATACTGTCTTTAGTCCTTTGTTAAATATCAGTTGACCATATTTACATGGGTCTATTTCTGAGTTCTCTATTCTGTTCCATGGATATATTTGCCAGTTCTTTCACAAATCCCACACTCTCTTGATTACTGTAGATTTATAGTAAGTCTTAAAGTCAGGTTGCCTCAGTCTTCCAACTTTGTTTTTCTCCTTCAATATTGTATTAGCTACTCTAGGTTTCTTGCCTCTCAGTATAAACTTCATAATGTTTTTTGATATCCACAGAATACCTTGCTGTGATTTTGATTGGGATTACATTGAATCTATAGATCAAGTTGGAAAAAACTGACATCATGACAATATTGTGTCTTCCTGCCAATGAACATGGAATATCTCTTCATTTATCTTGTTCTTCTTTGATTTCATTCATCAGATTTTTGTAGTTTTCCTCATTTAGATCTTGTCCCTTCTGAATGGAGATGCTACATACTGGTCTCCAAATATAAAGCCAACTTCACTTAGATAAATCTTGTGTAACTAAAAAAGCCAGAACCAACTCGAAGCCATATTTAAAGAGGGGTATAATTATTGTGCCTAAGTGACTATTCCATCCACTGCTTCTTTCTTAGTCCTTGAACATGAATGCAAATAAAACCATCATAGAGAGAAATAAATTTGAGGCAATTGATCAAGTACTACCTATTGATGCTTGGTTCTACCCAATTAACATACTTGTGCTCTGTAGAGGCAGAGAACATTGCTGTGTCTGAAGTTTAAAGCTGCAACTTTTGGGTGTGCCTGAGAATCAAAATAAAACCATCCAAATTATCTCAGTCATCAGAGTCTTGAAGTTTGTATATATCATGACTATTTTGAGGTAAGCCTTACAAAAAATTAATTTTAGTCAACTTAAGCCAAGTCTGCTGAGGTAAAAGCTAGTCTAGTCTGTATCAAGTAAGATGGGAAAGTTCACATACAAGTCAACAGTAAATTTTTGTTGTGTCTTCATGTGACATTCAACTGTTAAAAGGCAACCACTAAATTGTAAAGAGCATCAGTAAGTTATAGACACTACCAATCACCTAAGTTGTCAAACATAAGTACATGGGTCATCTTACTAAGTCTTAAGGGTCAGTACATGCACTGAGGTCATACTGGGATTCTTAAGCACTGCTGGTTGGTTCACAAGAGCTGGTCCCATTTCCCACATTCCTAACACTTGCACAGATTTTTGTTTTAGCTTGTGTTTTAGGAAGCTATTAAATGATATTCCTCTTTCCATCCTGAGTTCAGAATCAACTGAGCAAGAAGGCAAAGCATTTAAGCAGACGTAAATGAAATGACTAGATTTACTACTGATAAAAAATAGACTGGAAAATGTGACATTAAATCTGTGAAAAACACTCCCCAGAATTGTACATACTCATAACCCTCTAATCTTTCCCATTGGAGAACTTGCATTTTCTCTAAGTCTAATATTGCTAAACTTAGAACATGGAAGAGCAGAGAATGCATCTGTTCCATTAACATGCTGGCTCTTCAAAAAGAATATCCAGAACAAAGCCAAACATGCTCAGTTATTCTCTTGGAATATGACCTTGAAGAACAAACAGGAGCAAAAGGAGAGAGAAGCTGATTGACTTTGCTGCAGTCTTGCAGTGAGACCATTCAAGAGTTCTTGACTGAGATATTTGTACTCTCCAGGTTTCAGCCCTACCCAAGACCTTGGTATTCTATTTTCCCCCAAATTTGGCAATATCTGAAAAACATTTTTATGTTACCCAGAGTTGATTGAATTACTTGCAACAAAATAAACCTATCCGTATGTTTTGTTTGTTTGTTTATCTATGTTTTGTTTCTGTTTATCTTTTTAATTCACTTGGAATGTCTTTAGTGAATGCTGTGAATTGAGGCTCTGATTCATATTTTTCAAGTAGCTAAACATTTTTCTCTGCACTACTTATTAAATACTTCTCATTTATGCCACAATAATTTTTCTTATATTATAAAATATTTTACAGGAATAGACTACTGATAACTATCCTTAGAATTTGGTGTTATGATGTTGTACTCCAGCAAACTTGAAGACATGGAAGTAAGTTTGGTCTCTGAGAATCAAACAGAAACTATACTATCTAATGAATCTGACTGTAGGTCCATGAAAATATAAAGCCATCTGGAAGAGACAAGATTTTTCTCAGATCAGCAGAATGTATATAATCTTCTTTAATATATTAAGTATATCTAAATAAAAAGTGTGATTCAGAAGGAGTCTTTCTTAGTCACAGAATCTAGAAAAATCAGTCTTTGAAGCAAACGTAACCAATTTCTATCCAAATACTGTTCAGAGACTAGGAAACTTTGGTCATTGGACTAAACACACTTCTGCTCTTGAGGGTGAAGCTGTATTTTTTTTCTGGGGAGGTACATACACAGCTGTGGCTAACAGAGTTGATGCCAAAACTTTCAAATATTTCTAATCCCTTGCAAGAATAAACCAATGATGAGATAGTCCAAATTCAGTGTACCAAGCTGATGCTGTTCTGATTCCCTGCTCATTAACATAAATTCTGAATAGAATGTGCCCCTGGTATGTCTACACTCAGAAATTCCGTTGATCAGAAGGATTTTGACTACTGTCATTTCCTGATACAGTGATTTCTTCTCATAAATAAAATGATTTCTTTCTGGGATTTGTCTTTCTATAGAGCTTGACTATACAGCTTGAAAATAATATTTTTTTTCTGTCAAGGAATGACAACCAACCACCAAATCAACCAGCCAACAAACAAACTCAACCTACTGAGAATAAAACAAAAAGTGGTAAGTCAATAATTTGAAACAAATAGGATATCATGGAACCTCTGCATAACATTGCAAACTAATGCTTCAACTGCAAATCTGATAAGTGGGTAAAGATGTTATCTCCAGAGATCATTTTTGAAAATTATTATTTTCAAATAATAACATTGTTTTATTCACAAAAATGCTATTGAATGTAAAAATATGCCAGTATATCTTTTCTCTATATTAAATACTATATTATTGAGACTAAGTTATGCGAAGGTAAAAACAAACTAAAAAATTTCAGTGTTTTAATGTAATCTGATGTGAGTCAGACATTCCAAGAAAAGCAAATTTCACGTCAATATCACTAAGGAATGTAAACATTAAAATCCTCAATAAAATATTGGAAATTTGAATCCAGTAAATAATTTAAAAGCATAAAACACATTGTGACCATATGTAATTTATGCCAGGAATGTAACATTGATATAACACTAGACAATCAAACAATGCAATTCAACATAGTAACTGAGCAAAGAAGAATAATTGTATAATAACCTCAATAAATGAAGACAAAAATAAGGAAGAGAAGCAAAGTAGTCAAATCTCAGAAAATAGAAGGCCTTACCTTATTTTTTTATATTTTCATGATCAACTAAGAGCCTGAGAGCCACAGAGCCAGAAAAACTATTCTTACCCATCCTTCTCTATGAAAGTTCAAGAAATTTATTTGATTTAAATACAAGCAGCAAATAACAGTTACCATGTTCAGGGAAACTATACAGGAGCTGAACCAGAGAACTTGCTAGCGTAACAATCTTTTCCCCTGATACAATAATCTAGTGATTACCTTGAACATATACCATGAAATTCTAGATCTGTTATTATAATGAAGAATTAAATGGTTGTAAATATCAATGCTAACATTTTCTATTACTGTCCTAGTGTATACATATTTCTCATCTTAAAAGATTCCAGTATGCACTTTCAGATATGCTGATGTACCTGAATTAGAAAGAAGAATCCATATTAATAGTTTTTAAAGTTAGACTTCATTTTTATTCTTGGAAACATAGCCAACTTTATAACATGTTTTGACAGTAACTATGGAGTTTGATGTGCCCTTAAATACCTTTCTTACAGGATGGTCATTTTATTTATCTTCTACTAGAATATCTAAATTCACCATTTAAAGACCATTTCACAGTTAATGAAAGTTAGAGTTGAGAGGTATTTTGAAAACTATTATCTTGTCTATTCCTCTAATTTCTCTAACTGGGATCATTGGATAGCCTTTTCTGAATAATAGTCATGAAATCCCAGTAGGATATAACACTGATCTCTGAGTTGGTTGAAGCTTGGCTGAGCCAGTTCTGCTTAACACTGTGTCAGGTATCCTGGATCTGCTTATCCATTGCCAGTAGGTCAGCAGAGCAACTCAGCTTCCTGAGTCTAATTTGACCAATAGGCTAACTGGACATGTTCTCACAACAAGGGCAGAAGCAGGAAAGGTCAAGCAAAACCAAACATGTCTCTTAAGGCCTATGCTCATAAATAGCATGTTTTTGCATCTATCCATACTCTCTTGGCCAAAGCAAGACATGTGGCCAAGGCAACAGTCAAGGGGCACAGCGAGGCTATGGCATGGATGTGGATGCATGCAGGCATGAGAAATGGGGCCAATAATTTATTCTGGGAAAATGAAAAAGTCACTCTCCCAATAACACAGGGAGTATAGTGATTAGAGTAATATATTTTTCTAAATGGTCTTTTAAAAATGCATGTCTCTAGGAATGCCTTAAGGAGAGGTATTACTTAAAGAGCATAAGCTTAGGTGGCTCATAACATTACACAGTATATTTTTTGCTCCATTTATTTAAATTTCCTGGCCTTGGATGTCTAGGTTCAAGTCCTAACTCTCCTAACTAGTTACCTCTATGGTTTAGGACAAGGGTTCTCAAACTTTATTATACATCAGAGTCATCTGACAGGCTTAAGACACAAATTGCTAAGCTTTCCTCCCAGTGTCTGATTCAATAGGATTGGGTTGGGGCTTATGCTGATGGACCAGGTACCACACCTTGAGAAATACTGATATAAGAAATCCAAAAAGTGGATCACTAATAAATATGATAGCTGGTTTCTGTTTTAGGAGACTCCAGGATTCCTTTCTCTTTATTTTCATGGCTTTCAAATTTGAAGGTAAATGGCTCTCCTAACCCTGTTCTATGTGCTCCATCTTCTATTCACAGACATCAATAAATCTGAGAGGATTTTGTACTTCAGCTGAATATCAAATAAACTTGTTTGCCTCATCAGCTAACTGAGGAAATTTAAGAGAAAGAATAGGCCTCCATATTAATTATAAATTTTCAGTATTTAAATCCATCAATCTAAATGTGATTCAATTCAGCAAATAAAAATTGAGTTCTCACTCTAAGATTCTCAGCTCAATGTTCTTGGAAAAACAGGGAAGGTTAAGAAAAGGACACTACTAATATTTATATTTATTAGTGCATTCCCTAAAGTAGCAGACATTGACTACCATAAACTATTGAAGTACAAAGCCAAGAGGAAATTATTCATTTCTTGAGGTACATCTGGGGCGTGACAGAGGGTGAGCGGTTGAGCACAATCATTTTTGAAAGGGAGGGAATAAACGCAGAATGAATAGTGTGGAAATGGCAGTGATAGGAATCGATTCACATCTTGTTATTAATGTCGCTCAGAAAAACAAAAACAGAACCCAAGTTTACATAGGGCCCAACTCCCCTCTGAATTCAGAGTGTCTTTAAAAAATATTTTCCATTTAATCTTCTTTGCATAACATAACTAAATCTAATATTCAGGGACTGTAAAAGAAACAAATACTAATCCAATGTACAAATGGATAAATCAGGTCATTGAAAAACTGTTCTCAAGGTCACAGACCAACTCAGCAAGAGAGATGGGACTAAGATAATTGATTTGTGATTTTCTATCATTCTTAGACTCATTGCTGAGCAAAATTTGTCATCTTTGTCCTTGAGTGAAAAATGAAGATTATTTAAAATATTAATGCCAAAAGATTTATTAATTAATCATGCTAATGAATAGAAGCTGCATTAGAAAGGGTGCACTTTTTTTTTTTTGCTGTAGCATTATTGTTATTCATAAAAGTAATCAGATTGTGCTTGTTTTAGTTTTGCTTCTATGCTCTGATTTATTCCTAGTACACAGATTTTCATAACACTCATAGATAAATGCTAAAAGTAATAATTTACATTTATAAGGCAAAACCATTCGCAGAAAAAAACGATTTTTTCAGATTACATGGAGATGGCAAACTTTCTGTACTCCAATCTTGGAATAAAATAGTAAAGATGTACAAAGTTTTTTATTGAAAGAAAATATGTAAAACTTAAAAGATTAGAGGCTGAAGAGGCATTAAAGATATTTTAACTCAATAATATTAATTTACAAATGAGAATAATAAAAGCCTAAAAAGGAAAAAATGACTCACCCAAGATCACATAGTCAATTCGTATTTTATTTGGGACTCATATCAGAGGCTTCTGCATGAATTAAATTTCACAAAATAATACTTAATACTTTCTATGTTTCCAGACGACTAAAGGATGCAAATATCAAGAAAACATTGTTTACTCTAGAACATATTCTCCAGTAGGCAAGTTAAGACACGTACACAAGTGACATTTTTGTTACAAAAAATTACACTGTTTTCTTTGGATGAAACACAAATGATATTCATTTGCTGGGCATGGATGTGAAGAGAACAAGGAAATCATGGGGTGGGGAAGACTTTTGAGATGCCCTAAAAGTGCATCAGATTTTGGGAAAACATGTTAAGAGAAAGCATGAGCAAAATCACAGAAACAAAACTTTGGGCAGGTATTGAGAAAACAAATATGTTCATATGACTTGTGTATAAAGGAGTAATAGAAGATAGGCTTTAAAATAAAACAGAAGAGAGATCGTAACAAGCAGATGGAAGAGTTTGGCTTTTATCAAGTTATATCTTGCATCTCTCCCTATCTCCAATTACCATGCTATGCTTTGGAAATTGGGCTCAAGAAATCTCAATTAATTATTCAATCAACTCATCTGTTCTTTCTTTAAATTTTCATTTCATATTCAAAACTATTTACTATCTGTCATTTGATAAGCATTTTGTGAAATGCATTAGGTTAGGTGATGAGAATTCAAAGAAGTATAGAAGATGGTTCTTTTCTTTAAGGAGTCTTACAGTTAAGCAAGATGCACAAATATGTAAACACATAGCTAAAATACAATTTAACAAAAGCTAAGATGTAAGTCTTTATAGGCTGCTGAGAAACTATTTTTTTTCTGGGAGGCTTCCTAGAGAAAGGTACATGCTTGAAGAAGGAAGAGAAGTTTCCGGTTGAATAAAGGGGAGGAAGAACATTCCAACACAGCACTTATAAAAGACGTGTGCTAGATGCTGAGTGAAGTCAGGATATACTATTATGATGATCACAAGTATTTAAATCTATTAGAGAAGTTCTAGGAATGTTAGGTCTGCCCTTATCCAGAAAGACTCCTTTTTCCTCTTAAGGTCCCTGAAGAAAAGAAATACACAAAGGAAACAAAGGCAGTAAATACAGTCTTTCTTATTAGCTAGGCCTTTGATCTCACACCGCAGCAGTCTATTAAACTCTCCTTTATCACACAGCATGGTTTCTTTATCTGACATAGAGATTGAAACAGTTTTCTTCCCCTTAAGTTCAAACCAGAATTTTAAAATTTATCCCCTCAATGAGACAAGAAACCATCCCTGCTTTCACTCGGGAAACAGAAGTAGTGAACTATACAGAGGGCTTAATGGGAACCCTGTGCCCATAGCTTAGCACTGAATTGGCCAATAAAGCCTGCTCCTGGGCTTTTCAGGCAAGGCAGTTAGCTTCAAGCCTGGCTGGGTACCAAGGAGGAAGAGAAACCCATCAGAAGAGAGGGAGCCTGGTTTGCTAGGGGCCCAGGGTTCTTAGTGTAGCTACACAAGAGGTAGGAACTGAAAAACAATACAGCTGATAATCATCTCTGGATTTGATCTGTTCTACGTTTATTCTGCAATGATCAGATTTGTACTCCAGAAAAGAAGTTTAGGTGCCAAAGTTTTAAAAGTATTGGTAAGTAACAGCTCTTTCTATAAGGAATATTTCAAGTTTTCCACAATGTCAGAATATGAACACTTTTGTCAAGGGGGGTTTCTACATCTCGTACCAAGACAGAGTGCTGCAGGCTGGTGTCTCAAGGTATCATTAGCCTCTTACAACCCCGTGAGTGTATGGGAAAATCCTGAATAAATTGGCATGGGGCCATCACACCACAGCTAATTTAGTGCATTACAAAAATTAAACTGCTGCAAAACCCATCAGCATTTACTATAAATACGACTTTGTAGAAAGCCTTAAAATTTTTTTGGCTATTCTTTGTTTGCCCCAGCTTTATTGAAGTATAAATGACCAATAAAATTGTAAGATATTTAAAGTGTACAATGTGATGGTACATATACATATGTATTGTGAAAGGATTTTCCCCAAGTTAATTAACACATCCATCACTTCACATATTTACCTTTTGTGTGTGTGTGTGAGGACATTTAGGTTCTACTCTCTTAGCAAATTTCAATTATACAATACACTGTTATCAACTAGAGTCAGCATGATATAGGTTAGATCCTCAGATTTTATTCATCTTATGATTGAAAGTTTGTCCTTTGACCAATGCCAACTAGGGAGTGTCACTCACCACCCGGTTCTACCAGAATTGAGTTATCAGCCACTGCAGTCGCTGACCTACCGTACAACCTGGAGAGGAATCAGGGCAGAGATCAGGAAGGAAGTGCTCTGTACTCTGGGAAAACGGACAGAACAGGCTCTCAGGGAGTTAGATATTTTCAGGAGATATTTTATGAACCCAGATTCTTGTATCTTTCCCATATTTAGAAAAGCACAAAACCATTAACTAAAATATCTGTTCCTCGTGACTAGCAGCAACTTTCAACCAAGATGTGTGCTTGATTGCACGTACCCAGTCCATGAGCATGGAACATCTTTTCACATATTTGTGTCTTTTTCATTTTCTTTTCATCAATGTTTTATAGTAGTGTACAGATCTTTCATCTCCTTGATTAAATTTATTCCTAAGTATTTTATTCTTTTTAATTCAATTGTAAATAGTAGGTGGGTTTGTTTTACTAATTTCTCCTCCTGACAATTCACTATTTATGTATAGGAATGCAACTGATTTTTGTATATAGATTTTGTATCATGCAACTTTATTGAATTTGTTTATCCTAACAGTTTTTTGGTGGAGTTTTCAAGATTTTCTATATACAATATTATGTCATCTGCAAACAGAGACAATTCTACTTCTTTTCTTCTGATTTAGATGTTTTTAATTTCTTTTTCTTGTCTAATTTCTTTAAGATGTCCAGTACTATGTGAAATAAAAGTGGCAAGAGTGGGCATCCTTGCCTTATTTCTGATCTTAGAGAGAAAGCTTCTAGCTTTTTACCATTGAGTATTATGTTAGGTATTGGCTTGTCATATATGGCCTTTATCATGTGAGATACGTTTTCTCTATACCCGGTTTGTTAAGAAGTTTTTTTTTTTTTTAATCATGAGTGGATGTTGAATTTTGTCAAATACTTTTTCTGCATCTATTGAGATGATCATATGATGTTTATTCTTCTTTTTCTTAATGTGATATATCACATTGATTGATTTGTGGATGTTGAACCATCATTGCATCCCTGGCATAAATCATGAATATCTAAATCATGGTGTCTGATCCTTTTAATGTGTTGTTGAATTCAGTTTGTTAATATTTTCTTAAGGATTTTTGCATCTATGCTCATCAGGAATACTGACCTGTAATTTTCTTTTCTTGTAGTGTCCTTATCTGGCTTTGGGATCAAGGTAATGCTGGGATCAAGGTAATGCTGGCCTCATAAAATGAGCTTGAAAGTATTACCTTCTCTTCCATTTTTTGGAAGCATTTAAGAAGGAGTCATATTAATTCTTCTATGAATGCTTGGTAGAATTCACCAGTGAAGCCATCTGGTCCTAGATTTGTGTTTATTGGGAGGTTTTTGATTACTGATTCAATCTCCTTACTAGTAATTGGTCTATTCAGATTTTCTATTTCTCCATGATTCGATCTTGCCTACATGTTTTGATGTGGTTACTGTCTCATTCTTGTTATATGTAGGATTTTCTCAGCTAACTTCTTGTTTTCTTTCAGAGGAAATTTTTTATGTGTGGCTATACAATCAGTGTATCCTTGGGAGGAGAAAAACTCAGGAGACTCTTATGTTGTCATCTTGGTTGACTCCATCTGAGAGCTTTTTAAATTTAATAGACCATAATCTGATTTGTTCTTACTACTTAGCTGAATGTTTCCAGTTTGAGTGAGTTTGAAAATTAGAATAAACATTTACTTCTTAGTTCGTGTCAGTGAAAAACTAAATGCCCTATTATTTTTTGCCAATTATAAGAGATCAATAGAGTCTATTCTTAGGGCCAATTTTATTTCAGTTCATTGAGAATTCCTGCCAACCTAAAGGAGAATTATAGATTTACTTCCTATTAAAAAGAAACATGTAATGGGAATTCTGAATTGTAAGCTTTGCTTACCATTTCTGCTTTAGCAGCGGCACTTCCTGGATTAGATTTATTGTTTACATGGGAATTTTATTGAGATATTTTCATACTTTTTAGAACATATAGACTGGTTTAGCTCTAATTTTAAGTATTTGGGATGTTTATCAATTCACCTTATCATCTACTTTTAATTATTTGTTTTTTATTGATATTTAATTCTCATATGTAATATTCACTCTTTTTTTTTAAAAAAAAAAGCAAGGGCAGAATGGAGGAAACTCGTATGAATAATTTGGTTGTGTGAGACTTGTTTTGGAATGTTTCTGTAGTTTGTAATCAATGTTATATAATGCAAGCTCCTGTTTCATAATGTTGGAACTACTTCAGTAGGACAATGTGCTTTGAGTTTTCAACTAACTGGTCCTCAAAGTGGAAGAATAGCTGAAAGATTCCCATTGAAGTATTCCATTGTAATATGCAATAAAATATTTAAATACTTATTAATCTTTGATCTGTTGATTATCTTATATCCCATCAAATCTCATTCTTCTCCACAAAACATTTCACTTTGATCCTGAATAATTAAGATTTCAAGATTTTTTTTTGTTTTTTCCAATTAAGACAGTACATCTTTGAAATCTACATAAGTAAAATTTAGGCTGTTACAGAGTGAATATTCTTCTGTTAGCACAGAGGTGTACAGGAATCTTGTAAAAGCTAATTAAGAGAAGACTATAAACTAGGAAGATACTTTTGTAATTTTGTCTTTGAATTAGAATAGAAATGAGGCTTAGATGTTTAGATACTACAACTTATTTCAATATGTTTAATACCCATCATTTCTCTCCACATATCCTTCTTCTCTTTGTCCCATCTCCCACATGATTTTAATTGAATACCTATCTGTGTGTATACATGTATATGTATGCATTGCTTCAGTAGTAGCAATAACTACAGTTCAAGTCCTGAGTCTGGGATTGTAACAAACATTCACACTGTTATATATCTTGAAACACCAGGATTCTCATATTTTGGAAACAAATCTCAGTGCTATCACTTTGATAAATTAAATGAAGATGTTACAATTTTGTGACCTTGCAGAGGTCAGTTGGTCCCTCTGGTACCTGTTACTTCATCTATAAAATTAGAAAATATAAAGGATTCTAAACAAGATAAAGATCTAGCTTTTTCTTTACCAAAAATCTATCAACAAATGATCCTTTTTACTCTTAGTGATACTGAGCAGGAAAGTCTGTTACTTAATAATCATTTTCAGGCTGGCATGAGTCCAAGGTAATTTTGAAAATCATCAGGGTATTTGAATATCATCAGGAATTTCATTGAAATTCAAGTCATTTGCTTTGGATTATGGATTATAAAGTACACAAAAAAGAATGAATATAGCAAGCTTATGTGCTGATGAACTCTAAGTTTTGAATTACTTTAGAGAAAAATCTTAAATCTCATGGCAATAATTAATTTAGATTACATCTGTGATACAAAAATTGTCTGCTTATTTAAATCAACTTTAAAAAAAGTCCATAATGCAAAAGTTTGTTTCCATGACTCCAAAAATCTGACTGAATGTCTTGCATGGATCTATCTTCCCTTACCTTCTTTAAATAGATTTACTACACTTATAGGAAAAATAAATTTTGCCATTTTACTCTATGGAAAAACATAGTCAATGAGGACCCTCATTTAAATGTTGATAAAACTAAAACACATTGGAAAAAAATACCTAAACTCTTTCAGTAATAAAAATTAGAAAAATTATTAATAAATAACACTTTGGCACAAGTACAGTTATTAAAATGATCTCTACAGAAGTAAATAAGAACATTTATCTGCTAGATTGCTAAGATATTGATAAAAGAGTATAAGAAAATGTCTTACCTTTATAATGTCATAAATTCATACATTTTGTTCACTTTAGTTTTTCTTTTATTTTCTACACACCTGGAAACCTATAATTCAAAGGAGAGGTTACACTACACATTGCATTCTCTAAACTTCTATATGTATTAGTCAAAGTCAACTTTATGTAATCATGATAAATAATTTTAAGAAATTAAAACTAAAAAAAAAAATAAATTAAAACTAAAAGTTAATTACATTGATCTGATAAAAGGAATCTTAAAAATATCATACAGCGGGCATCATATCAAAGATGAATTATTGAAAGCTTCCCATAAGGCAATAATGCCAGCTATAAGCACTACTTTTCAACAGTTTACTGGAAATCCTAGTGACTACAATTAGAAAAGGAAACAAAAGGCATACACATGGCAAATGAGAAAAAAACTGCTGTTATTTATGGATGACATAAAAAAATATTATTTTGTACGTAAGAAATTTTAAACACTCTACAAACTAAGAATTGATAAACAAATGTAGTAAAATTGGTGGACACAAAGTCCATTAAAGTTAACTCTGTTCAGGGGGCTTCCCTGGTGGGGCAGTGGTTGAGAATCTGCCTGCTAATGCAGGGGACACGGGTTCGAGCCCTGGTCTGGGAAGATTCCACATGCCACGGAGCAACTGGGCCTGTGAGCCACAACTACTGAGCCTGCATGTCTGGAGCCTGTGCTCCGCAACAAGAGAGGCCACGATAGTGAGAGGCCCATGCACCGCGATGAAGAGTGGCCCCCGCTTGCCGCAACTAGAGAAAGCCCTCGCACAGAAACGAGGACCCAATACAGCCAAAAATAAATAAATAAAAATAAATTAAAAGTTAATTCTGTTGAAATACAGTGGCAACATTAAAAAATTTTTTTTAATGAATACTATTTTCAATAGATAAAAATACTCAGGAATATACTTAGCAAAGGATATGCAAGACTTTTACCAGAAAACTACAAAATATTATCAGCAAAAATAAAAGAAAACCTAAAGAAATATAATGAAATACCATGTTCATGGATTGAAAGACACAATGTATATAAAACTGTCAATTTAAAATAAATTGATGTATAGATTAAAAATTCAGTGTCAATCAGAAACCCAAACTCCCAAAAGTTAGTTTTAGTGGAGGATGATTAAAAGCTGATTCTAAATTTATGTGGAAACACAAACAGCAATTTTAAAGACAAACAAATTTGGAATATTTACATTAATGGATATCAATAATTATTACAAAGCTATACTAGTAGTACTGTACTGGTACAAGGATAGATAAATAGGCAAAAAATAGAGTCCTGAACATACATATATGGTCATCTAAGTTATGACAAAGGTAACACTACAGTGTAGTGTAGTGTTCAAATACACTTCAAATACAGTGTAGTGGGGAAAGGTGATTCTTTTCAGTAACCAGTTCTGGGACAATGGGGTACTCCAAGCCATATACAAATACTAACTTATCAGAGATAAGTTACAGATATAAATATAACATAAAAATATAAAAATAAAGATTTTTAGAAGAAAACACAGGTGAATTTATTGATGAATTGAGATATGCTTTCATAAACAGGAACACAAAAATTGGTAGACAAAAAAAGATTAATTAGACAAATTAAAATTAAGGGCATATATTCATTAAAAGACAACTTTAAGATAATGAAAAAAGAATAAATAGAGTGAGAAATATTTGCAAAACATATATCTCTCACAAAGGCCTTATGTCTAGAATATATAAAACAAAACAATGGTAAAATGATAGGCAAGCCAATAGGAAAATGATAAGCAAAGACTTGAAAGGCATTTTACAAAAGAAGATAGCCAAATGAAAAGATGGTCAATATTTAGCCATAAAAGAAATGCAAATTAAAGCCAAAATGCAATATTACTACATAACTGCCAAAATGAATTAGTTTTAAAAAGGAAATAATACAAAATTTTTGTCAGGTTATGAATAACTGGAAATCTATGTGTGTTGGAGGTCAAGACCGTTGTTAATCTTGTGCAATGAGGGGAGCTTCTCAGGTGCTTGTAATGTTGTGTGTCTTACTATGGGTGCTGATTAAATATGTGTGTTCAGTTTACGAAAAATTAATTGCATTTTAGACTCCTTATCTTTCCACTTTTCTCTATTACACCTCGATAAAAGTACAGAATAAAAAGTGATCTAGCTGCATTAAGAAGATATAGGCAAAATGTCAGCACAATGCGTACATTTATCCATTTATTTTTAAATTTTTTTGAATTATTTATTTAGGATAATTTACTGATAGTGAATTTCTAGATGAAAGATATAAAATACTTTGCAGTCTTTAATGCAATATTGTCAGAACTTTCCTCATAAAGAAAGCCAAATTTCTATCAAATTTACACAGGAAAAGAAAAAATACGGTGGTATTCCTGTAGCCTTAACTATATTTGATTTTATCACACTTTTTTCTGTAATTAAAAGGCATCTATTACATTTTTAACATTTTATTTCATTTTACTTTACTGACTTACCTTTTGTTTTTCCTTTGGAAGAATTATCTATTCATATCCTTTGACTACAAATAGACTAGGAATTTAGCTCCATGTTTAAATTTCAATCTGCAGAAATATTCCTGCCCTCATCTCCAACAGAAGGTGTACACTGTGTCACACTGTTACCAGACAGTCATAAACTGAACAAGCAATCTAATACAGACTCTGTGCTGTGTAATTATTAGCTCCTATCTGCTGAGTCTGAGTTCATTAGAGAAAGCATTAGGGGGCTGCGTGTCTCTCACTGATTGTATGCGCAGCATCTATGAACTTTAATGGGATTTACATGCACACGTTCAGGAGTTCAGGTTATTTTAAAATAACCATTTTCTAATTGCAGTGATACACTGCAGGTTTTCCAGTTATATGGAACTCTTGGGGACTAGATTCATTTAGGCTTTGACTTCAATTAGCACAGTGCACCCACAGGAAACCTTTATGGCATTTTAAGTGTGTTTGCTATCCTGTGTTACAGCTTACACAAACAGAGCTATGCTTGCATGCTCAATTTTTTAAGCCATAATATTTTTCGGTTTTTCAACAGACTTTGGCTTTATGTGGTTGCTTGGATAAAGGAAAAAATTGGTTTTATAATTGAAGTTAGTCTCAGGTTTACTGGAGACTTTTTTTTTTAATCAGAAGGTTTTAAAAAAACTTTTCATTGGAAGTTTCTCATTAAAAAAGCATAACCCCCTTTTCTTAGTCATGTCTTTCTCTGCACATCTAAGTGCTGGATCTCTGGAACTGGCTAAGGAGCCCACTCATAAAATCTGGGCCTCTAATTCCATTAGGTTTATTAAAGGCAAATCGTTCTTCTTGTGTTCAGTGTGATAGTTGTACAGGAAAATCATGATTACTATGTCTCTCCTCTTGTTCTCCAGTGGTTCACTTCATCAAGGAAAACAACAGTGAATTTCAATTATACACATGAAAAGAACATGGTATCTACATGGGTTTATCCAGAGTTTTAAGAAGCATTAGTCAATTTTTCAGAGAAATAAAACTAGTAGTGTTATATGTTTAAATTTGGCACATGAATTCAGAAACACACTTTGCTTTGTAGGTATGTCAATGTTAAAAGTACATCTGCAACAGGCAACCACTACAGACATAAATCAGCAGTTCTCAAACATTTTAGTGCATCCGGATCACCAGGAGAGTTTATTAGAGCCTAGATTGTTGATTCCCCACTCCTAAAATTTCTGATTCATAACACCTGCCTGAGACTTTGCATTTTTAACAAATTCGCAGGTGATGGTGAGACAGGCTGGGACCTGGGACCCTTTACTGCCCTGCTTGTACTTGGACAAACGTCTCCTAGAGGACAGAATACAAAGAAACTATAAGGAACTAAAAATAACTGCATGCAGGCACAGTTGGGGCAAATTATGAACAAGATACAAAAAGGCCAAAACCCAACTGCTACTTCTGGAGTGCTGGGAGCAAAAGCAGGGTACTGCACATGATCCCTGCACACAGCACGTCCAAGCGGGTGGGCAGACCACCTAAGCCACCCGCCTGCCCAGCCCACGGTCTGCCCCTACCCTCACTGCATTTAAGGGACCAGCTCACCTCGTCTCAGGGAGAGAGCAAGGACACCTGTTTCTCCCTTGTGCTACAGAACGAGTCCCAGTAAAGCCTTGCCTGAATTCTTTGTCTGGCCTCTTACCAATTTCTATTGATTAAGGAGTCCAAGGACCCTGGTTGGTAACAAATGATGCTGCTGGTCTGGATACCTCATGCTGAGAACCACAGATACAGATAAAAGCAGTATTCCATATATAACTCTGCAGCCTTTCCTCCATCCTAGAAACCCTACTAGAAGGCAAATTTTTGAGTGTGATGTTATTTTAAGAATAAGCATATATCTACTTTATTTACAAAATAAACTTATAACTTTGGTACTGTATTGGTAACAAATTTTGGCACACCCCAAGTGTACTTGAACACAGCAGTTGAGACTGGCTTCTGGAAAGGCCCCCCAGTAGAACAGTTTCTAGTTGCCCCTCCTCCACTTGCCTTTGCTGCTGTTTTCATCCAATGTCTCAATCTTTTCTAGGTCCACCACTCACTGCAGTCACTCTCTGACTCCTGCTTTTCTACCTCACATAGTCTCCATATGCAGAATGTTTTAAATTTCTACTGTGCCTTTCTGTATATTCCGGGACCTTCTCTGCAGTTCCTCCACTAGGTCACTGCTAAACAGGGTGCCAATCATTTTTTGATACTTCCATGTTGTCAGTCACCTACATCCTCTGATGCTTCCTGGCCATGGCAAGAACTTATACTTCTCCAGAAAACCAGAAAAGTGTTTATCATCCCATTTTGAAGAACTTAAATTTAGTTTAAATAGTAAAGGAAGAGGGAGGTTTCACCCTGTCCTTCACAGAGGTGCCTACACTACACAGTGTTTAAAGCATGAAGTCAAGCATGCATCATAATTTCCACTGCAGACATTCAGTTTAAGCTCTAATCATGACTTTGAATTATGGGTACAATTAATAACATAAATTCATGCTAAAGGGTGATTTTATGCCCAGCTACTTGCTGTTTTCAATGCGAGAGGCTAAAGCATGCCAGCCCAACGCTAGTCTCTTTTCCTTGACAACTTATTTAAATTTTTGTACATTAAGTTAATTTCAAACTGCACTAAGCACATTTGGGCTCTCAGAGGGTAGTCGCTAGTTTTAGTCTGCTTTAATCCTTTATGCATTGTTTCTTTTAACATCATGCAGTTTTATTTACATCTAATAGAGTTTACCTTTAATTCACTTCAGGAAAGTTTCCTATGGTAACCTGCTGTTTGCTCATTCTGGAATGGTCTTGTCTCTGCCACCCCTCTCCTCACTTCCTCTCTGTTCATGGAAATTGTCATATTTTGAGGCACAACTCAGGTTCCTATTCCAATTATTCTTTCCATCCTTGTATCCCTTGTCCCCCTAATGAAAGCTTTTTACAGAATTTGGTGTTGTTTGAGTCATTTTTAATTTTCTATTAGTGCCTAGTAAGGTGCTTTGTGTATAAAGGTGACAATTTCTGTTATTAAAAATAACCAATTCATTAAGTAGTTACTGAGTATTAACTATGTGTTAAGTCCAATGGAAGAGACTGGCATTATAGACAGAAAGAATATAAGACCCAGAGGAACTCATAGTCTAAGGGGGACACACAGGCATGCATGCAAACCAAAAAGTATAAAACAATTTTATAATAAACATACCGCCAGAGTGCTCTGACAGCGCTAAAAATAGTATAACTCTCCAATTCTTGGGAATTAGGGAGGACTTTGCATAGGACATAACATATGAGCTGTCTTAAAATAAAAAAAATTACTGGATAGAAAAGGGAAAAAACCTTTCTTCCAAGAGTTAATGGCATGTACAAATCACAGACTTGCAAGCTGACACGGTAGGTGGCAGACAATATGGTTGCAGAATATGAATTTGTGTTTCCATCACTGGTCAAATACTTGTGCCTCTTATTCTTTTTTTAAAAATTTTACTGAAGTATAGTTGATTTACAATGTTAGTTTCAGCTGTACAGCAAAGTGATTCAGTTATATACAAAAGAATCTTCTCAGATTCTTTTCCATTATAGGTTATTACAAGATATTGCATATAGTTCCCTGTGCTATACAGTAGGTCCTTGCTGTTTGTCTATTTTATATATAGTAGTGTGTATCTGTTAATTCCAAACTCTTAATTTATCCCTCCCCCCCTTTCCCCCTTGGTAACCATAAATTTGCTTTCTGTGTCTTTGAGTCTATACTGTTTTGTAAATAAGTTCATTTGTATCCTTTTTGCCTCTTTCTTGTCTTTCTATTCTTGCCCCTCTAATGGATGTGCCCGGGATAAGAACCGAGTGGAAAACAATCCTGCTACCTCAAGAAAGGACTAATTAACCCCTCATAAATCTCATCACTAAAAACAGAGATATCAATCAGGCTAGTTGAGATTCAAGCAATAGTCATAAATCCTAGAAGTATGACATCATTTCTCATTTTCACACACAGGGTAGACACTTTCTGAGGATCAACAGTTTGCACGATACTGGACTGGTTACCAGAGAAGGTATAAATAAGTCAGTCAATGTAGTAGAGGAAAAGACAGACACAAGTAATAATAAACATATTCTCTTGTACAGAGAATTTGCCTAGTGTGTATTTTGGTGGGGTGGCTGGGTAGAGCAGAGAATGATGGCACATAGCAGCGACAATATGGGAGTGTCCATGAGGAAGGCAGCAATGCCAGTGAATTCTACCTGCAGGGTAGCACTTGAAATGGGGGAAAGGAATCAGAGAAATTGGAACAAAAATAACCAGTAGGTTGTAACTATTTAGTATAATAAATTCAACACTCTAGAAGGCCCATCTTGATTTGGGAGTTTCTTTTCTTGCCCTCCAGGACCATACACCCTGGTAAAAACAGAGTAATATTTGCCACTGACTAATTTTACAGCGTCTGAAGTCCGATAAAATAAAGAGCACCTGAAAGAAGGATCAAATTCAATATGGTTCATCCATAATGTCATCCAACCAAAAATTAAAGAGACATTAAATAAGCAGCTTATCTAAAAAAAAAAAAAAAGAAAAAGAAATAGTTGCTGTGAATTTTTTAGAGCAGCATCTAATCTGTTCATCACCAGTGCCATGAGACATCAGTTATGCAGATCTATCTTAATAATCATAAAGGAGGACAGCATTTCAATGCAGCAGGAGGGTCTTCCATAACTGGTGCATCAACATCATTAGAGTTCCAGAGAAGGCATCCTTGGGTACGCCTTGTTTAGGATGTTATTTATTTATGGTCAGGCTTCCTCAGATTTGGAAGCACTCAGGCAATATGCTGACAGGTCAGATCAAGAGAACACACTGAATAAGCTGACTTTTGCTATTCCTTGGAGTGAGAAATATTTATGAGGCTAAATTTTCTCTTAGAGTGCAAAGCCTAGAGGTGAACTGTTACTCAGGCTCTGTCACTCAAAACAAAGAACAAGGGCATGGAATGTGGCGTCAGAAGGTCTGAAATCAAGTTGTAGTTCTTTAACTCACAAGCTGTTTGACTTTGACCAAGGTACTCTATCTCTCTGAGGCTCTGTTTCTCCCTTCGAGTCCATGTATAACTAATATCAGCATTATCTACAAGTTTGCTATGAGGATGATGAGAAAAAATAAAAGTGTTTTATATAACATATATAATTGCCAATTCATATTATTATTACTTTTATAGTTGAAACCTCAATGTGCTATATAACTATGTTGGAATAAACCAGGGGTCTTCTCATCTTTCTTTTTTCACTGCATGTTAAGATTTTCTACCCAGAGATCTCATGAGATTTTGCTTGCTTATATTCATGTTTCCTCTTTTTTTGTTGTTGTTGCTATTAAGATTTCTTTTAAAGAAAGGCCACTTAAAGTGACAGTTTCTAACTCTTAAGACTCCTGCCATTTCCTCAAACTGAAAGGCTTTTCACATTACCCCATCTGGTATTTGATGTAAAATATACAGCCCCATGATGTGCTAATTTGTCTATAGAATGTGGCCTTACAACTGTAATTAGTTCTTTTAAGTTTCTTCCTGCCATGGATGGTATTTTTCTGAATAAATGATAATATGGGATTGTCTGTGTCAGAACAACAGCCAGGAGCACAGACTAGCACCAATCTCACTCCCAGCCCCCAGAAAAACCAATCTCTGGGTTGTTGTTTTTTTAATTATTTATGATGTCTATTTATTCCCCACACATTATGTTATGCTTGCCACCATTGCTAGCTAGCTGTATATTTCCAAGAATATACAGCTCAGAAGCCAGGAGAAGTTTCATCTTCTATAAAGGGTGGCAGCTCCCCTATCACTCTATTGCTACACCCTTTGTGGAAGCAATGTCAGAATGTACCCAGAGACATGATCAGGGAGACTTGCTTCTTAAGTAGAAAGCAATTAAGATTCCAAACCATTATTTAATTATATCTAAAAAAGAACAGCACAAGCTGAATATAAATAAATTACCCAAATATTAATGCAGTGGTAATTAGAATTGTGAATTTAGCAGGTCTGGAAATAAGATTTTAAAAATCTTGTAATTACATATAATATTTACATCCTATAGGTCTTTGTGTAACACGCAACTCAACATGTACTTTAAATTATGATTTGTTATTTGCATCATAAAAAGGAGAATATTCTGGCAATAAGCACAAGACCTTAACAATATTTGGGATGTTACACAAGACCTGGGAGAAAGTTCTCCAGGGACTTGAGAAACTCATCTTTAAAGATAGTTCAAAAGGGCCAAGGTAAAGCATTAAAGGCACTTAAACACAAAATTGCAATATGTTAAAACAAGCGGAATTGGAGATATAGACACATTTCTAGAGCAATAAGATGTTGTGAACTAAGGAAGTGGCAGTGAAAATGGTGAGAAGAAATACATTTTTAAAAATTGGGGAAATACAATTGATAAGAATGAGTAAATGTTTTAATATGGACGTAAGGGGTTAAAAGAGTAAATAGTAAATAATAATTTCCAGGCTTTGAGTTTGGAGTACTAGGCGGTACTGATATTTCACATGGGAATTATGGTGGGAAATGAGCTTTAGAATAAGGACAGGAAGTATATTGATAATTTGAACATTCTGAAATGGATACGTCTTTGGGGTATTGAGAAAGGAGTATCCCGTAGGCAGTTAAAGTACATATGTATAGAGCTTGGAGGAATGTCAGGGCTAAACTTACAGATTTAAAAGTCATTTACACATAGATCCTAATTAAAACTATGAAGTGGAGGAGAAGTGAGAAAAGCATAGAAGATGGAAAGTAACTCTGAAGGATACCAAGGATATGCAGAGTAAGGAAACTTGATGGCAGAGGCTTAGAGGGAATAGTTAAGAAGGAAATTGAGAAAGAAAGGATGCTATTGAACCCAATGGAACATAAGTTTTAGGAGGGAAAAATTGGTCAGTCGAGTCCAGTACAGCCACTGTGGACAAGGATTATAGAGTGTTCATTGGATTTAGCACCTGGGATGACTCTGATGACTCTGTTGACATAATGAAAGCTATTTGTTTCAATGGAGTAGTTTTGGTAAAGCACCAAGTAGGCTGTGGACTGTTGGGGCCGGGGGCGGGGTGGGGGTGGGGGATTACTAGAAATTCCAAGTGTAGGCATGGCTGGCAAGAGAACGAGAACAAAGAAGATGACTACATGGGGAGGAGGATGCAGGTTCAAAAAAGGTTATTTTTATTTTTTGGCTGAGGAAGGGAAAACTTGAGGATTGGTATGGTCAGAGGAAAACAGCCAAAGGAGAGAAAGGGCTTGGAGGTAAAAGAGATGAAGGAGAGACTATCTGGAACAGGAATCCTGCAGTATCAAGAGAGGTTGGCATTCAGGAAATTGTTTAAAATTTATCTTAAATAAAAAGATAGTACTGTTTCCTTGGAGAATGGAGTGAAAGAGATAAAGCTGAATTCCAGTGTAGATAAGTTTAGGAAAGTTGGATGGGAAACCAAAGCAGTCCAAATATGTCTATTCACGTCCAGATAAATTTACACGTGAGAGAAGCTTTTGTTTATGCCTGCCTGTACATGTACACAAAATTGGCTTTTGGGGAAAAGTATGTGCAAACTATGGTTGATCACATAAAAAAAGAATGGTTTTATCCATCATATCCATTAATACTATCTGTGGGGCTTCCCTGGTGGCACAGTGGTTGAGAATCTGCCTGCCAATGCAGGGGACACGGGTTCCTGCCCTGGTCTGGGAAGATCCCACATGCCGTGGAGCAACTAGGCCCATGAGCCACAACTACTGAGGCTGTGCCTCCGGAGCCTGTGCTCCGCAACAAGAGAGGCCGCGATAGTGAGAGGCCCACGCACCACAATGAAGAGTGGCCCCCGCTTGCCACAACTAGAGAAAGCCTTCGCACAGAAACGAAGACCCAACACAGCCATAAGTAAATTAATTAATTAATTTTTAAAAATTTATAAAAAATACTATCTGTGAACTATGTGAAGTACTTTCCTGCCACTGCATCTATGATTTTGGACCTGAATTAAGCAATGCACAAAATTGTAACGTATCTTCTGCTTTTTTTTCACCTAAGTCTTTATGGAATTGCTTTCCTTAACAAATAAAATACGTGGAATAAGAAATCCAATAGTTTCTGATTTAAAAGACCTCTCTAACACATTAAAATAATATTGGCAGATGACTTTCTAGAGATAAATCTTAGCATTTACAAGAGGAGTAGAGAAGCATTTGTTTTTATATCAAGAAGAATGGCCCTTCAGAGAGGTCTATTGATTACAGAGAGATTTGAAAAAGAATAATGGCTAACTGAAAATAGCAGTGGGGGTGAGAAATGATACTGCTCTAACTCCTTAGTAAACGTAAGAAATTAGATTAGGCAATTAAGGCCAAATGAGCCTGATTCTTATATTCCTGCAGGGAAACACCCTCTGCAATACATTCAGGGCTGAGACTGCAACTTGGATATTTCTAAAGCTCCAGAACTTAGCACAGGCTTTGTCACAGGAACAAAAGAAGGAAAGTGTGGAAAAACAAATAGAAGGAAAGAAATTATTTGCACTGAAGAAGTTAGAATATATAAAATAAGTAATAATAAAAGAAAAAAACATAAAAGGGTTAAGTAAACAGTAAGAAAAAAATTAAGGACTCTTGCTTCAATAAATGTAAAATGTCAAGATGAGAAGATTGCAACTGGTCAAACCACATTTAGAAATTATATACAGCTCTGGATGCCAAAGCACAAGTGAGATGTTAAAAAATTGTGTGAGCAGAGGAAAGATTTTCCAGAAGATTAAAGAGTCTAGAAACTATGCCATGGGAGTAGCAATGGGAGTTGAAGCAATCATAGTTGCATAACCAGAAGAGAAGAGCAAAAACTGTTAAGACAATTATGTGGAAGAGTTAGAATTTTTCTTGTGACTTCGGAAGGATAGAACAGACTAGATTTCTTTTCTTTTTGAGGAGATTGCAGCTAAGGGGGTTGAGTCAATTGTACTATTCAGTTTATGATAACTTTTCATCATTGGCCTTTACAGTACTTTATCAATTTATTCTCTTTATCTCTATAACATGAGGCACTCTATTCTATAGGCAATTATGTCCAATTTAAATAATTTTTCTTTGTTTTTGTTCTCAAAAAGAATATGTTAAGTGGTGTTATATATAATCCTGTTATTAAACTTTTTTCAAGCTTTTTGTTTCTAATAATTATTTGCTATGCTATGTATATATCTAACTTTTGCTCTTAGCTGCTGTGTAATGCCTCATGGAGGATATCCGCCATGCTTTACCTCTCTGGTCCCTGAATGATAGATACAAAGATTGCCTTAGGTCTCCATTCCCTGCAGCACCATCACGGATAAAGCCGTGAAAAGTATTTTTGTATTATAATATCGAACATTGATATTACCCAGTGTTCTAGTTTTTATCAGTCTAACAGGGAAAACTGCTTTTTCATTGTAGTTTTAATTTGCATGTTTTCTGGTTACTATTGATTTTGAGCATCTTTTCTCATGCTTTTTAGTTTTTGTGTTTCTTTACCTATAAGCTGCTGATTTTTATCCTTTGAGATTTCCCCCACAGAAGTTGTATTGCTGCATATTTGCAGGACTTCTTAGTCACATTTGGACATCAAAAATATTTTCTCTCATTCTGTCATCTCTATACTAATTTTCTCTCTGGTGTCCTTAGTTGAACTAGAAATCATTATTTATTATGTAAACAATTTTATTACATTTTTATTTTATGGTATGTTACTTTGAAATTTTAAGACGTCCTCCCCAGTCATTGCATCCCGAAACTAATTCTCTAAATTTTCCTTACATTGTAGAGTTTATGGGAGAGTAAAGTGTGGCCTTTTCATGTTGAAAAAATGTTTCAAGGGAAAAAAGCTACTTTAATTATGTAGCATATGTAGAAGTGTATTTTAATGATAAAACTCACATGTAAATAATATTAATGGTAGGGCATGTCTTCTATGTTTATAATGTATCCTTGTGGTGTAAACCAGTGCTTTCACATAGAGTTTATTCGATAAATATGGACAGGATGAGTGAGTAGGATTGGATTGAAAATATGAGGGTCTTAGGAAGTTAAATCATTTATAATATGACAAAAATTTGTGATTAAAACAAAAAACTCACTCAGAATTGTAATATTTTGGGTCTTTGGAAAGCAAAATTCTGCTTAATTATAAACGTACACATAGCAGAACAAATTTTCAATTGTACCAGATCTGCTTGTTCTGATTAAGTAAAGTCAAATTTAATACAGGTAACTGTTTTAAACCAGAAGAGTACCATGGGTTGTATGTGTTTATGTGTGTGTGTGTGTGTGTGTGTGTGTGTGTGTGTGTTAATTGAGCCCATTTCTTAAAAATAATCAGGAGATATCACACAAAAATATGACTTCTTTAGAAAAACCTGAAGATCTTTAATATTGGATCTATATTTCTAGACAGACACAATTTACTGAAAGTCTAGTTTCAATAAAAGAGATCATAAATGCAACAGTTTTCCAAGGTCCCCAACAATCATTGCTAACTTTCTGACATTTTATCTGGTCTTGTCGTTAATTTAGGTTCTCTGTATAGCCCCTATATGAACTTCAGTTGATCTTGCCTCAAATGATCTGAAAATTAATTGGCATGCATGTTAACCAACCTTTATTACTAAGTTCCAATTCTACCCACCAAAACCCTTTGTAGGCAAAGACAAAATTGTATCCCTTGATAATGTGACAGAATCCAAGTGTATTAAAATTAAATATTTTTTCTGTCACTCCAATGACTTCAAAAGCGAAAAAATAGGCATTATCAAGTGCTGACTACTTATCATTTAAAGGAATCTCTAATGTAGAGAATTATCCCTTTTATAGAATAATTCAAATAAAAACACTGAACATCTAATAGAAACTCTTATCAAAACAGGATACTATCATATAAAACAGTAGAGCAGATAGACTTCAGAGAATTCAATAACTTGACTCCAACAGCTTTATTAAATTTTACTTTGAGATGAGAAGAGTCGTATAAATACACTTAAGCTGAGAAAGTAACTAAACCATAGCCAGAAATAAATTTGATAAGAACAAAATAAATCAAATAAAAAGACTGAAGTTTTTTAGTGCATTAAAGCAGCTGACAAATGAATGGTCTCTAAATTGGAAAAGATATTAATGAATAAATATCAAAATAGTAGATATACATTGTCCAAGAACAGACTATATGCAATCTACATAAATAATGTGCCAGATGTGGCCAAAAATGTTCTAGAAAAGGAGTCCCACTGACGGCCTCATATAAACATAAAAATATCCTCATAGGCATCTGCAGTGATAACCTACTTGAGGATAGGACTTGCTTTCAGGAGCTACCAGGGTCACCTAATTCAGCACTGTGTTCATTAGGGAGCTGTCGCCTAGTATTATGTAAAGCTTACTTTAAAAAAATGCTTCCAAAGGCTTTAGATGTATAAGTAGGCAAAGTCGAGCATGAAAAGAAAGACACACTTGAAGAGAGTACATAGCAGGGAGACCTTCCCTTCTGCCTAGGATGTCATAGGTCATGGCAGACCAACACTCTCACTGTGAAACCAGAAACTGGTGAATAATCACAAGGATTATAGTTTTAGAGGATTGGAAAATTTTAGGAGCAAGGGCTAGATGTACTAAAATTTCACACAAAAAAAGAGCCCTTCTGAGATGGATAAACCTCAGGTGTTTTCTTCTCTGTGCTCATATTCTGATTCCAGCTAAAGGATAAGGATAGGGCTTGGTCCCGGCAGAAGAACTTGACTGTGTGAAGGAGAAACCAGTCAAGCTTTTACAGGTCATGTTGGGATGCTGTGACGCACTGGAAACGGGGGGAGCTCCGAATATGTGGCAAGTTCTGGCCATGAGACATTTACTGAGTTTTGGGGCTGCCTGCAGGAGAATGGGGAGAGAAGAATTTCTAAACAGTCCTTCTGTAGCTTTCGTTACTTAGAGACAAAGATCGTTAGAGGAAGGATAAATCCTAGACTGAAATTTCCCTCAAGAGATTTGACAACACTTAAGCTACGTGGGGTAAGGCACCAAAGAAGTAAACTCAAAATCTCTGAGTGGAATGACTGTAAAGCTCCTGCACTCTTTCAGGAATTAGGAGAAGAGAACTTCCATTTTCTGGCTCAAAAGTCCAGCAAGATCTATCTGTAAGGAATAGGCTTGAATGAGAGTTGGAATGAGTCTTAAAATTACAACCTATTCCATACGCAGAATAATCTTGATTGGATGGAGGTGATCAGATATAATGCCTTGTAGCCTAATAAAACTAAGGCTTCTGAGACTCCTTCTGTTCTCTCAAATTTTTGACTAAAGAATTGAGTAGGGTTGAGGATTTCAGTGACTCTAGGAGGAAGGACTTGAGCAAAGCAGTAGCCAACATACCTATCCTTCAAGAACCTGCTCAGAGCTCTTGGTAAGAATGACTGTCACTCTCATTTGTGTTCCTGGAATTCTTTAAACAAACTATCTTATATAGCCCTTATCACATTTCATCAGGGTCATATTTCTGTTTTCTAAACTGCTAAAGTTTAAACTTAAGATTTATTTCTTGACCCCTAGTAACAAAACAGGTGTTCTTAGCAAGGGATCCAGGAATAAAATTCAGAGGGCCAAAAAACTTGGGTGTGATAAAAAAAATATCTTTATTTTCATTAACTTCTAATTGAAATATAGAATTTTCCTCAATCGGGAATATAGTTAACTCATCATGGTAAAATTAGCATATCTATAACATGACTAATAGAAATCACATATAGTTTCACACTGCATTACTAGTGCTTTGGATACTGAAAATATCATTTGTGCTTATTAGCACTTCAAAATAATGATAGTTATTAAACTCACTACTAGATCTTATTAAAATCCTAACTATATGTATATATGTATAGTATATATGTATATACATATAGATACACGTGTGTGTATGTATCACTTTATCACAAATGTGCTTTTCAAAATATTGGTAGCTGGTTTTCCATATAGTTGGTTTCCTTTTTACATCTTTTTATTTTATGTTACATATTTTAAAATATTATAAGAAGGTATCGAAAAGCTTCACCACACTGTCAAAAAGGTCTCTTTTAGTTTGCTATAGATATTGCAACAAATTATCACAAATTTAGGGACTAAAAAACAACACAAATTTATTACTTTACAGTTGTATAGGTCAGAAGTTTGACAGTGTCCTCCCTGGGCCAAAACCAAAATATTGGCAGGGCTTCATTCTTTTCTGGTGATTCTAGAGGAGACTCCTTTCCCTTGCCCCTCCAGCTTCTAGAAGACACCCATATTCCTTGGCTCATGGCCCCCTTAATCCATCTTCAAAGCCATCAGTGTTGTATCTTTCTGACCATTCTTTCATAATCACATCTCCTTCTAACTCTGATCTCAGCCAGAAAAGATTCTCTGATTTTAAGGATCTATGTGATTAGATTGGGTTCACTCAGCTAAACCAGGATCATCTCACTATTTTAAAGTCCTTAATGTAATCACATTTGCAAAGTCTCTTTTGCCACCTAAATTAACATGTTCACAGGTTCAGGATTTTAGGATATGAACATCTTTTTAGTGGAGTTGAGTCATTCATTATTCTGCCTACCAGAAGGTCCTTGGCACACAAAGAATAAGAACATCTGAATACTTAGCAGACTAAAATGAGGACACAGAAAAACTTAATGAATAATCAGTGATGAAAAATTCTCTTAGGAAATTCTCTTAAGAAATACTAGATGCTGATGGTGAGTCGAGTCATCCACTTTTTAAATATGACACCAGACATTAGAAGGTCTAGATGAGAGAGAAACATGAATATGTATGGATAAACATTTCTGACAGGGTAAAAATCAAGTTGAGCCTCATGATACCTACATATCGCTTTGCCTGATATGGTCCTATTAAGAAGAAGAAATTAAATATACTGATAAAAGGATTTCCTTACGTTCATCAGAAGTTGGCAGTAAGTAGAAAGATCAAACTTTAGTTACATTCTCTCCTGCTCCACTTACACTTCTGTTAGAGAAGTTGAGGTTCGTCCCACACTCTATCACAGTGGTAATCTTAATCTCAAAGCAATTAAAGCAAACAAAACGAAACCCCCAAACATATTGCTACCGCAAGTTTTAAGCAACCAAGAATTCAATTAGTTGAAAAAAAAGTTTAAAAGTCTATTTCAGGAATGAATAAGAAAGTTACATATTTGTGCTATTTAATTTTAAACATAATCTTTTTAACATAGATTGGAGGAATAGGTTGATTTTTGTACAAAGATCTAAAAAATAATCTTTTTGAAAATTCATATTGGGAGAGTCCTTGGATTTAAATATTATCCAGAATGTATTCACACTATTATAATATTAACTTTCATCTGAGATCAACAAGAAATTACCTTTACTTTTGTTTTATTGATGATGAACCAGAGAAAGAAAATGACTGGTTCAGAGTTATCAAGCAAATGATAAGGACTTGAAAAACATTGGAAAAGTTTTATGAGAATTTGCAGGCTAACACAGGACCCAGGATTTTCTGTTCTATGATTAAGATTTGGGAAATACCTTGGCATAGAGACAAATATTTAGGCTTTAGGGTCAAAAGATATGACTTCAGTTCTTGTTCTGGTTACTGATGTGTAAGACCATTCCATCACTCAGAAACGATGCTGTTTTTTTTCCTCCCAAATGTAAAGTTTCACCCTACTCCCCTCCATTTAGCCCTGCCTAGCTTCACCCTTAAAAAAAAAAAAAAAAAAAAATGATTGAGAAATACAGTTTGTAAAACTCACAGGTTTACCGAGGGGATTTAATTTAGGTAATGTTTGGGAAAGGATTGTGAAATATAAAGGACTACTCAATATAAAACATAACAATTGAGTTTTGTTCGCAAGATATTACACATTTGTGATTGCCTTTTCTCTAATATATATTTGTTATGTTATATGACATATTTAGTAAAATGCAAATATATTAAGCTCAATAAATTATTTATGTGCAAATCATGATAAATAACCAACACCCCTGAATGTCCCTCATGCTTAATTCCAGTTGATATCCAAAGATAATCACTATGGTGACCTCCATAGTTAGGTCATCGGTTAATTTTGCCTGTTTTCAAACTTTATAGAAATGAGCTCATATATATTATCACCTTAATATTTTGTGTCTGGCTTCTTTTGCTCAAGGTTACGTCTAGGAGATGTATTCATGCTATTGCATATAAGAGTAGTTCATTATTTTCCATTGCTCTGTAGATTTCATTGTATGAATATACCACTGTGTATTCATCTATTCTACCAGTGATGCATGTTTGTGTTTATCTAATTTGGGGCTACTGTGAATAATATTTTGCTATGCATGCACATGTCTTTTGGTGGACATAAGCACTTATTCCTCTTCAGTTTGATGTGTTCCAAGGTATACATATTATTAATTTTAGTAAATACTGCCAAACAGCTTTTTTTTGAGTAGTTTTACAAATTTACATTCAAGCCAGCAATCTAACACAATCCTGTTTGTGTTAGCACTTTCTATATTTTCTGTCTTTTTCATCAGAGCCATTCTCACGGTACCTTCCTGTAGTTTTAATTTTCATTTCCCTGAAGACTTTAGAGTTGACCTATTTAGGTATCCTATTTTGTAAAGTGCCTCATTAAAAAAAATTGCCCCATTTATTTATTTTTTTGTTTTGTTTTTGCCTATTTTTATTGGGTTGTTTATCCTTTCTTTACTGATTAGTTGGAATTCTTTGTACATTCTGAATGAGTCTTTTTTGGATATATGTATTAAAAATATATTCTTCCCATCTCTGTGTTGTCTTTTACTCACTTAATGCAAAGTTAATAAAATTCAACTTATTGATCTTTTCTTAAATGTTTATTTCTTTTTGTATCTTATTTAGAAAAAAATTTTGTTCATCCCAAGGTCATAAAGATACTCTTCTTACTTTCTTTCAGACTTAGTCTAAGGTCCAGAATATGGCTTGTTTTGACAAATGGCTTATATATATTTGCAAACAATTGTATTCAGTAGTTCGTGGATGAATTTTACCATACATGTCAAACAGGTCAAATTAGTTGATTTGTATTTCTATATCTTCATTGAATTTTGCCCCTTGACCTGTAAATTATGCAGTTTCGTTAAAATCTCCAACTGTTCTGAGATGTATGTGAAAAATTTCTAACTAGGTCGTTGATTTGTCCATCCCTCCTTTCAGTTCTGTCAAAATTTGGTCTTAGTTCTGTTCAAAATATTTTGAAGATGTTATTCAATACATACAAATTTAGAATTATTATATCTTCCTTTTGAATTTACCCTTTATCTTCATGAAATATCCCTCTTTATGTTTTATTTCCTTAAACTATTTATTTATTTAAATTTTCTCTGATTTTAATATAGCTTTACCAGCTTTCTCTCAGTTGGTATATCTTTTTCCATTACTAACAACTTTCCTCTGTTCTTACATTCGAAGTATGTCTCTTAAAAACAGCATATAGTTCTCTTTTAAACATCTGTAGAATTTTATATTCTTTATTTTTTGTTTGAAGTGTATAAATAATTTCCAATTAATGTAATCACCAATGTAATTGGATTTAAGCTCATGATTGAGCTATCTGTTCTTTTTTTTAAATTTTATATTTATTTATTTATTTTAATTTTTATTGGGGTATAGTTGCTTTACAATGTTGTGTTAGTTTCCACTGTACAGCAAAGTGATCTGTTCTCTATTCCATCATTCCTCCTTTCTCATATTTTGAATTTATAAACCATTTTTACTCTTCCATTTTTCATTCTGAATTTGCTTTTAAATTATACTGTATTTTCTTGTTCCTTTACGGGTTACTCTAGAAATTACTATATGCATTCTTCATTATTACTGTCTGCTTTAAATCTGTACTTTATCATTTCCTCACCATAATAAGAATACTGTATTTTCATACTTTTATCACCTTTGTGAACTTTGTGTTCTTGTGTTCATATATTTTGCTTGTATGTTTGTTCAGAATTCCACGTATCACTATTTTAACATTTCTAACCTTCAATCTTTTCCTCAGCTCCATGGTTCAATCTGGGATTATTTTTCTTCAGGCTCCTTTTAATATTTCTCATAGTGTAGATCCTTTGGTGACCGAACTGTGTGTGTGTGGGTGTGTGTATGTGTGTGTAAAGGCACTTTTATTTCACTTTTAATATTGAAAATATCTTGCTAAATATAAAATTCTAGGTTGACATATTTTTGGTACTTTTAAAAAGTTAATTTTCTTCTGGTTTCTGTTGAATAATCAGTCATAACTTTTAATCTTTTTTTCTTATTTTTCTCCTGATATATTAACATTTTACATTGTTTCTAATTTTCTGACGTACCTAGGTGTGGTTTTATTTGACTTTATACTGTGTGGGGTTTCTGATCTTCTTGAATCTGTGGCCTAAGGAATTTCATCAGATTTTGAGAATTCTTGACTATTATTTCGTCAAATATTCCTGTCTTATTCCTTCTCTTTTTTGTCTCCTTCTGAGATTCCAATTATATATATGTGCACATTTTGAAGTGTCATATATAAGTTTTGCACGCTTATTTTTTCATTTTTACTTTGAGCTTTCATTTACCTGTCATCAAGTTTAATAATTCTACCATGTTCTATTTCAAGCCATGTGAATTCTTTCAGTCTACTTTTTTAAATATCGAGCAATTTTTAAAGTTAATCTGGACTTAGTGCATAATATGTGTTAGAAGATCTAAGTTACGTACCTCTAAAATATGTGAGGTTTTGTTCTAGAAAACAAATCATTCATATATTCATTGAATTATCAATTTTTAGATTTTATATTTTTCTCTTCTAAAATGTGCATTGGTTGCTTTTCATAAATTCCAACTCTCTGTTGAAATTTTTGCCATTTTATCTGTCTTTCCTTTTTCTTAATGACACGTCAATCATTTAAAAATACTTCTGGGCCTCCCTGGTGGCACAGTGGGTAAGAATCCGGCTGCCAATTCAGGGGACACAGGTTGAAGCCTTGGTCTGGGAAGATCCCACGTGCCACGGAGCAACTAAGCCCGTGCACCAAAACTACTGAGCCTGCACTCTAGAGCCCGTGGGCCACAACTACTGAAGCCCGTGCACCTAGAGCCTGTGCTCTGCAACAAGAGAAGCCACCACAGTGAGAAGCCTATGCACCGAAACAAACAGTAGGCCCCACTTGCCGCAACTAGAGAAAGCCCGGGCGTGTAAATGAAGACCCAACACAGCCAAAAACAAAAAAATAAATAAAAATCCTTCTATTTTCTTGAAAGGATTATGTAGAATTAGTATTATTTCTTCATTAATTATTTGGTGTTATTTTGCCATTGAAACCATCTTGGCTTGGTACTTTCTTTTATAGAATATTTCAAACTATATGTTCAATTTTTAAAATAAATATAGGATAATCCAGAATTTTTTTGCATGAATATTGGTAGTTTGTGAATTTCAAGGAATTGGTTAAATTCATATATTTTAGAATTTATGAGTAAAAGTTGTTTATATCATTTCCATATTTTCCTTTTTTTTTTTTTAATTATTATTTATTTATTTATTTATTTTTGGCTGTGTTGGGTCTTCGTTTCTGTGCGAGGGCTTTCTCCAGTTGCGGCAAGCGGGGGCCACTCTTCATCGCGGTGCGCGGGCCTCTCACTATCGCGGCCTCTCTTGTTGAGGAGCACAGGCTCCAGACGCGCAGGCTCAGTAGTTGTGGCTCATGGGCCTAGTTGCTCCACGGCATGTAGGATCTTCCCAGACCAGGGCTCGAACCCGTGTGCCCTGCATCGGCAGGCAGATTCTCAACCACTGCGCCACCAAGGAAGGCCCAGATTTTCCTTTTAATATCTGTGAGATCAGTAGTGATATCTACTCATTCATTGTGAAACTGATTATTTGTATCTATTTTTTTCTTGGTCAACCAAACTACAGTTTTATCAGTTTTATTAATCGTTTCAAAGAACTAACTTTTGGTTTCATTGATCTTACTTACTGGTTTTTCTTTTTAATTTCATTGATATCTGCTGTAATATTTATATTTTTCTTCCTTATGCTTGCGTCAGGTTCAATTTGTTCCTCTTTTTCTAGTTTCTTAAGATTGAATCTTAGATTGCTCTTTTTAGATATTTCTTCTTTAATAATATAAACATTGAATGCTATGTTTTTTCCTTCAAGCACTGCTTTAACTGTATTCAAGGAATTTTGATTTGTTGTATTGTTATTTTCATTTGGTACAAACTATTTTCTCTTAAGCTTCTCCTTTGATTGATGGAGTATTTATAAGTGTGCTGTTTAATACAAATATTTGAGGGTTTCCCAAGTATCTTTATGTTATTGATTTCTGGTTTAATTCCTTTTTAGTCCAAGAACACACTTTGAATGACTTCTATTCTTGTACATTTGTTAAGATTTGTCTATATGGTCCGTCTTTGTGAATAGTCAATGCACATTTGAAAAGAACACATATTCTGCAGCTACTGGTGGAGTGTCCTGTATATGGCAATTAGATTCTGTTGATTGATTATGTATATGTCACAGAAGCAGACAAGGTAGATCTGTACAAAATTAAAATACATAGGAGCCATATTTGTCAAATGACTGTCCTGGCCCTGTTACTATTTATGGAAACCTCATGCAAACACCTGATCCAAAAAATATAACCCATTCTTGAGGGAGAAAATCTGGTACAGCATCAATACAAAGACACCATAAGGAAATAAGAAGGAAAGAGAGCGTGACAGCTTACTAAGAAATAAAGAGCATATAACCAGAAAAAATGAAATTGCCAAAGGAAGATTGTTAAATTGTAACTGAATATTTCATTATAAATCAAAGTAAAAATAATTATATAAGTAAATAAATAGATTAATCTTAAGGAAGCAATTACTATACCATAACTGAAATAAGTAAAGATAGAAAATCTGGCTAGTCATTGAATTTATTATATATTTTAAATTTTTTCCATAAAGAAAATCTCAACCACATATGGATTCATTGACAAATTTTTCTAAATATTTAAGGAAGAAATACATAAATAATAAAAAAAATTACATCTAAACAATAGAAAAAGACTGATCACACTTCCCATTTTATTTTAAGAGGTCAGCATAACCTTGATACTAAAACCTGACAAGGGCTTTGCAGGGGAGAAAAACAAACAAACAAACAAACAAGAAAAACAGGCTAATTTCTCTTGAACATAAATGCAAAAACAAATTATTTGCAAAATAATATAAAATAGTATTCAGCAGTATATATAAAAGTAGTACTTTACTACAAAATATTCCAAAGAATGCTAAATTTTCAATATGAATCATTATATTTCCTTTCAAAAGACAGAAAATCATATGATCATCTTAACAGATGAGGAAAAAACTTGTGATAAGATCTAAAACCATCATGTTAAAAAAAATGAGTTTTAGATAACTAGAGATACAGAGATTCTATGGAGACAGAAATGAGAAGTCAGTTCCTCTTTGAGGAGGATGTAACCGGGAGGGAGCATAACGTGGCTACTGGGATCCAAGCAATATTCTGTTTCTTGATCTGGTTGGTGGTCACATGGGTCTGTAAAGCTCATAAAAACCCATCAAATAATTTATGTATTTTTCTGCATTTATGTTAAGCTCCAATAAAATATTTCCTTTAAAAATGATTTCTATAAAATTAATCTTTTCTTCTCTCATAATACTTCATAAAAAGTACTCTGAACATGCATTGAATAGATAAGTTAAAGAATATTTTAGTTTATATGACAAAAAAGTCATATTTCCTATTCAATTTTTTAAAACGTATTTTCAAATTAACATTATTTCTACCTGCTATTGAGAAGTATATAAATAGAATCATACCATTTGTACTCGTGTATCTGCCTTTCTTTACTCAATACAATGATGACATTAATCTGTGCTGTTGCTTGTAGAAGAACTTCGTTTTTTTTTCATTCTTGTATGGTATCCTAATATTGAAGAACATTTGAATTGTTTCCACTTCAGTCTATTACAAACAGTGCTGTTATAAACAAAATTTAGCAATTTTAGTTTGTAGTAAGAATTTTCCTACTCTAATAATTTTTAAAATTATTTAGGCTATTTTAAAGGGGATAAATTAAGCCCATGTGCAGCTGAAAGATGTAAACTTTAGAATATCTGATTTTCAAAGATACTAACAGCTTCTTGGGGGCAATACTATGATTCAAACTCAAATTAAAATGGAATTTTCTATTGTTTTTTTAATGTTATCTGTTTGGCTGATGTCTTTTTTTTTAACATCCTTATTGGAGTATAATTGATTTATATTGTTGTGTTAGTTTCTGCTGTATAACAAAGTGAATCAGCTATACGTATACTTACATTCCCATATCCCCTCCCGCTTGCGTTTCCCTCCCACCCTCCCTATCCCACCCCTCTGGGTGGTCACAAAACACCAAGCTGATCTCTCTATGCTTCGCGGCTGCTTCCCACTAGCTATCTATTTTATATTTGGTAGTGTATACATGTCAATGCCACTCTCTCACTTCGTCCCAGGTTACCCTTCCCCCTCTCCGTGTCCATAAGTCCACTCTCTACATCTGTGTCTGTATTCCTGTCCAGCCCCTAGGTTCTTCAGAACCATTTTTATTTTTTTAGATTCCATATATATTTGTTAGCATATGGTATTTATTTTTCTCTTTCTGACTTACTTCACTCTGTATGACAGTCTCTAGGTCCATCCACCTCACTACAAATAACTCAATTTCGTTTCTTTTTATGGCTGAGTAATATTCCATTGTATATATGTGCCACATCTTCTTTAGCCATTCATCTGTCAATGGACACTTAGGTTGCTTCCGTATCCTGGCTATTGTAAATAGAGCTGCAATGAACATTGTGGTACATGACTCTTTTTGAATTATGGTTTTCTCAGGCTATATGCCCAGAAGTGAGATTGCTGGGTCATATGGTAGTTCTATTTTTAGTTTTTTAAGGAAACTCCATACTGTTCTCCATAGTGGTTGTATCAATTTACATTCCCACCAACAGTGTAGGAGGGTTCCCTTTTCTCCACACCCTCTACAGCATTTAATTGTTTGTAGATATTTTGATGATGGCCATTCTGACTGGTGTGAGGTGATACCTCATTGTAGTTTTGATTTGCAGTTCTCTAATGATTAGTTATGTTGAGCATCCTTTCATGTGTTTGTTGGCAATCTGTATATTTTCTTTGGAGAAATATCTATTTAGGTCTTCTGGCCATTTTTGAATTGGGTTATTTGTTTTTGTAATATTCAGCTGCATGAGCTGCTTGTAAATTTTGGAGATTAATCCTTTGTCAGTTGCTTCATTTGCAAATATTTTCTCCCATTCTGAGGGTTGTCTTTTCGTCTTGTTTATGGTTTCCTTTGCTGTGCAAAAGCTTTTAAGTTTCATTAGGTCACATTTATTTATTTTTGTTTTTATTTCCATTTCTCTAGGAGCTGGGTCAAAAAGGATCTTGCTGTGATTTATGTCATAGAGTGTTCTGCCTATGTTTTCCTCTAAGAGTTTTATAGTGTCTGGCCTCACATTTAGGTCTTTAATCCATTTTGAGTTTATTTTTGTGTATGGTGTTAGGGAGAGTTCTAATTTCATTCTTTTACATGTAGCTGTCCAGTTTTCCCTGCACCATTTATTGAAGAGGCTGTCTTCTCCACTGTATATTTTGCCTCCTTTACCAAAGATAAGGTGACCATATGTGCATGGGTTTACCTCTGGGCTTTCTGTCCTGTTCCATTGATCTATATTTCTGTTTTTGTGCCAGTACCATACTGTCTGGATTACTGCAGCTTTGTAGTATAGTCTGAAATCAGAGCGCCTCATTCCTCCAGCTCCGTTTTTCTGTCTCAAGATTGCTTTAGCTATTCGGGGTCTTCCATGTTTCCACATAAATTGTGAAATTTTTTATTCTAGTTCTGTGAAAAATGCCATTGGTTGTTTGATAGGGATTGCATTGAATCTGTAGATTGCTTTGGGTACTATAGTCATTTTCACAATGTTGATTCTTCCAATCCAAGAACATGCTATATCTCTCCATCTGTTTGTATTGTCTTTAATTTCTTTCATCAGTGTCTTATAGTTTTCTGCATACAGGTCTTTTGTCTCCCTAGGTAGGTTTATTCCTAGGTATTTTATTCTTTTTGTTGCAGTGGTAAATGGGAGTGTTTCCTTAATTTCTCTTTCAGATTTTTCATCATTAGTGTGTAGGAATGCAAGAGATTTCTGGCATTAATTTTGTATCCTGCTACTTTACCAAATTCATTGATTAGCTCTAGTAGTTTTCTTGTAGCACCTTTAAGAATCTCTATCTATAGTACCGTGTCATCTGCAAACAGTGACAGTTTTATTTCTTTTTCCAGTTTGGGTTCCTTTTATTTCTTTTTCTTCTCTGATTGCTGTGGCTAAAACTTCCAAAACTATGTTGAATAATAGTGGTGAGAGTGGGCAACCTTGTCTTGTTCCTGATCTTAGTGGAAATGGTTTCAGTTTTTCACTATTGAGAACGATGTTGGCTGTAAGTTTGTCATATATGGCCTTTATTATGTTGAGGTAAATTCCCTCTATGCCTACTTTCTGGAGAGTTTTTACCATAAGTGGGTGTTGAATTTGTCGAAGGATTTTTCTGCATCTATTGAGATGATCATATGGTTTTTCTCCTTCAATTTGTTACTGTGGTGTATCACATTGATTGATTTGCGTATATTGAAGAATCCTTGCCTTTCTGGGATAAACCCCACTTGACCATGGTGTATGACCATTTTAATGTGCTGTTAGATTCTGTTTGCTAGTATTTTGTTGCGGATTTTTGCATCTATGTTCATCAGTGATATTGGTCTGTAGTTTTCTCTTTTTGTGACATCTTTGTCTAGTTTTGGTATCAGGGTGATGGTGGCCTTGGAGAATGAGTTGGGAGTGTTCCTTCCTCTGCTATATTTTGGAAGAGTTTGAGAAGGATAGGTGTTAGCTCTTCTCTAAATGTTTGATAGAATTCACCTGTGAAGCCATCTGGTCCTGGGCTTTTGTTTGTTGGAAGATTTTTAATCAGTTTCAATTTCAGTGCTTGAGATTGGTCTGTTTATATTTTCTATTTCTTCCTGGTTCAGTCCCTGAAGGTTGTGCTTTTTTAAGAATTTGTCTATTTCTTCCAGGTTGTCCATTTTATTGGCGTATAGTTGCTTGTAGTAATCTCTCATGATCCTTTGTATATCTGCAGTGTCAGTTGTTACTTCTCCTTTTTCATTTCTAATTCTGTTGATTTGAGTGTGCTCCCTTTTTTTTTGTTGATGAGTCTGGCTAATGGTTTATCAATTTTGTTTATCTTCTCAATGAACCAGCTTTTACTTTTATTGATCTTTGCTATTGTTTCCTTCATTTCTTTTTCATTTTTTTCTGATCTGATCTTTACTATTTCTTTCCTTCCGCTAACCCTGGGGTATTTTTTTGTTCTTCTTTCTCTAATTGCTTTAGGTGTAAGGTTAGGCTGTTTATTTGAGATGTTTCTTGTTTCTTGAGGTAGGTTTGTATTGCTATAAACTTCCCTCTTAGAACTGCTTTTGCTGCATTCCATTGGTTTTGGGTCGTCATGCTTTCATTGCCATTTGTTTCTAGGTTTTTTTAATTTCCTTTTTGATTTATTCCATGATCTCTTAATTATTTAGTAAGATATTGTTTATCCTTTATGTGTTTGTATTTTTTACAGTTTTTTTTTTTCCTGTAATTGATATCTAGTCTCATAGCATTGCAGTCGGAAAAGATACTTGATACAATTTCAATTTTCTTAAATTTGCCAAGGCTTGATTTGTGACCCAAGATATAATCTATCCCGGAGACTGTTCCATAGGCACTTGAGAGGAAAGTGTATTCTGTTGTTTTTGGATGGAATGTCCTATAAATATCATTAAGTCCATCTTGTTTAATGTGTCATTTAAAGCTTGTGTTTCCTTATTTATTTTTATTTTGGATGATCTGTCCTTTGGTGAAAGTGAGGTGTTAAAGTCCCCTGCTATGATTGTGTTACTTTTGATTTCCCCTTTTATGGCTGTTACCATTTGTCTTATGTATTGAGGTGTTCCGATGTTGGGTGCATAAATATTTTCAATTGTTATATCTTCTTCTTGGATTGATCCCCTGATCATTATGTAGTGTCCTTCTTTGTCTCTTGTAATAGTCTTTATTTTAAAGTCTATTTTGTCTGATATGAGAATTGCTACTCCAGCTTTCTTTTGATTTCCATTTGCATGGAATATCTTTTTCCATCCCCTCACTTTCAGTCTGTATGTGTCCCTAGGTCTCAATTGGGTCTCTTGTAGGCAGCATGTATACAGGTCTTGTTTTTGTATCCATTCAACCTGTCTATGTCTTTTGGTTGGAGCATTTAATCCATTCACATTTAAGGTAATTATTGATATGTATGTTCCTATTACCATTTCCTTAATTGTTTTGGGTTCGTTATTGTAGGTCTTTTCCTTCTCTTGTGTTTCCTACCTAGAGATGCTCCTTTACCATTTGTAGTAAAACTGGTTTGGTGGTGCTGAATTCTCTTAGCTTTTGCTTGCCTGTAAAGGTTTTAATATCTCCGTCGAATCTGAATGAGATCCTTGCTGGGTAGAGTAATCTTGCTTGTAGTTTTTTCCCTCTCATCACTTTAATATGTCTTGCCACTGCCTTCTGGCTTGCAGAGTTTCTGCTGAAAGATCAGCTCTTAACCTTATGGGGATTCCCTTGTATGTTATTTGCTGTTTTTCCCTTGTTGCTTTTAATATTTTTTCTTTGTATTTAATTTTTGATAGTTTGATTAATATGTGTCTCAGTGTCTGGTGGGTTTTTATGTTGCTTTTTCATCTGCTGCATATTTCTCAGTCTTCACATTTTCTTAACTTATTGTGTTTAGAGTCTCCTTTTCGCAGGCTGCAGGTTCGTAATTCCCGTTGTTTTTGGTGTCTGCCCCCAGTGGGTAATATTGGTTCATTGGGTTGTTTAGGCTTCCTGGTGGAGGGGACTGGTGCTTGTGTTCTGGTGGATGAGGCTGGATCTTGTCTTTCTGGTGAGCAGGACCATGTCTGGTGTTATTTTTGGGGGTGTCTGTGAACTTATTATGATTTTAAGCAGCCTGTCTGCTAATGGGTGGGGTTGTGTTCCTGTCTTGCTAGTTGTTTGGCATGGGGTGTCCAGCACTGGAGCTTGCTTGTCATTGAGTGGAGTTGGGTCTTAGCATTGAGACGGAGATCTCTGGGAGAGCTCTTGCCAATTGATACTATGTGGTGCCGGGAGGTCTCCAGTGGTCCAATGTCCTGAACTCGAATGTCCCACCTCAGAGGCTCAAGTGTGACATCCTTCTGGAGTACCTAGACCCTGTCAGCTACACGGCTTTTGGGAAGTCTGAGGTCATTGCGGTGTGTGGGCTTCTCATTGCGGTGGCTTCTCTTGTTGCAGAGCACAGGCTCTAGGCACGTGGGCTTAGAAGTTGTGGCACACAGGCTCAGCAGTTGTGGCTTGTGGGCTCCAGAGTGCAGTCTCAGTAGTTGTGGTGCACAGGCTTAGTTGCTCTGTGGCATGTGGGATATTCCCATACCAGGGCCTGAACCAGTGTCCTCTGCATTGGCAGGCGGATTCTTAACCACTGGGCCATCAGGGAAGTCCCAACAATCAAATTTCTAATGCAACTACGCATAATAATTGTTTAATTTCATTTTTGGTTATTATGGGTTAAGCCAGGCAGTTATTACTAAACACTTAAAAAGAGGAAATAAAAGCTCAAAATGTTTTCTTGATTTGCCAAAGCTCACTTGGCATGAGGTGTTAGATATAGAGTTTAGGTCTTTTGACTCTTACTACCGGTAATGTCTGCACACATCCCTGCCATAGGATTTTTTGATGTGTTTTTAAGTGGCTTGTTTCTTTTTTTCTGGACGTTTTAAATTTTTATTTAAAAGCTGTCACTAATTTTTCACACAATGTAAGTAATAAATGATTGGTTAATATTGTTTGAGGTAAATATAGTCGTTTGGTGGGTATAATTATTTAACATCTAAAATGTGGAAATATTTGGAAAAAGACTTAACATTCACTGCACACAGAGGTATGTAGCTGATCCAGGACTCCAAGGTGGATACCTGCCTTTAAATCCATTGTTCCCTCCACTACACCATGAGTGCAGAGAGTTTCATCAGCCTGTAGAGGGACAGTTCTTCTGTACATCTCTGAATAACAGAAATCACCTTCAAACTATTGTTGAAATGATGTCTGATTAATTAAAAAGCTATAAGCACTTGGGGAAAAAATGAAGTGAGTGCCACAGTAATCCTAATCCTAATCTTAATCCTAACAAAGATATTTTCCAGTAATGCCTTTCTGCGTCTTAGCTCTTAATGATAATACACCCTGAATTCTATTATGTCTATGTCTACAAATATAATTTCTTTTTTTGATTGTTAGATGGTAACTCTAGGGCATGTGTTGTTAACAATGGTCTTGGTTTACTAGGTCTAGTTCTGAGTTTAAGTTTCATTTTCTAAAAATATGAAAAGACGATTGAATGATCTTTAAGACATATATTTTAGCTCTAATTTCCTCAATATACATTCTTTTTTAACTCTCTTCTCCCTACTTACTCTCACTTCATTACTATCTTACCTTTCCCTAAAAATTCCTTGTCTCCTTCTAATGAGATTTAGAATATTAAAGAAATAGTCAATGACACTTATTAAAGATGGTAAGACAGACTTCATTCAGGCCCCTCATGATAGGTATAGGGACCACTGCAATGGGACTTTACCAAGGGGGAGAGAGATTGGACTCAACTCCAAATACAACATGGGCAAGGGACAATTTGTAACCAAGGAGCAGGTTGGGAGTCAGTGGTTGGAAAATTACCAAGAGGAAACATCAGGGGAAGCAAGATTCTATCTAAACTTATCTGATAGGATTCTTTGCTAAAGACAGGCCAGGGTGACTAGACATCACTGGGATATGGTAGAGAATAAGAAACCCCATCAGATATAATGTGTGATCAGATATTGAAGATGGAAGGTTCTGGTTAAACTTACCTAGCAGGGTTCTTGCTAAAACTGTATTTTTCAAGTAATTGCACAGATGGGTTTAGGAGAGGGTTAAGGAGCTTAACTAAAGTTTAGTCAAGCAAAGAATCTTTGTCAAGAGGAAATGCTATCTTTCCTGTTGTCAAACGTGAATCATTATTTTTTTTCTATGTTCCATTTCTTGCTTCTTAAATATCCAAACCCTGCCACTTCCTCTTCTTTTGAGTCTCCAACAATTTCCAACTTTCTAGTTCTTTTTTAAAAACTCATATTGAATATGTAATCTTATAATGGTGACATTTGGAAATAGTTTTTTAATTTTTTTTTTTAATTTTTACAAAATTTTTAAAGGTTACTTTCCATTTACAGTTATTACAAAATATTGGTTATATTCCCTGTGTTGTACAATACATCCTTGAGCCTATCTTACACCCAATAGTTTGTACCTTCTACTCGCCACCCCTATATTGCTCTATGCCCTCCACCCCCCATAACCACTAGTTTGTTCTCTATATCTGTGAGTCTGCTTCTTTTTTGTTATATTCACTAGTTTGTTGCATTTTTTTAGATTCTGTATATAAGCGATATCATATAGTATTTATATTTCTCTGTCTGACGTGTTTCACTTAGCATAATGCCCTCCACATCCATCCATGTTGCTGCAAATGGCAAAATTTTATTCTTTTTTATGGCTGAGTAGTATTCCATTGCATACATATACCACAGCTCCTTTACCCATTCATCTGTTGATGGACACAGGTTGTTTCCATGTCTTGGCAATTGTAAATAATGCTGCTATGAACACTGGGGTGCATCTAGTTCTTTTTAATTCAGCAAATATGGTCACATTTCTACCATGCTAAAAAATCATTCCCCCCAGGAAAACTCTTTCCTGTTATTTACCAGTGCTAGATGGACCTAGATTTTGTGAGTTTTGAAACTTATTACAGTTTGTGCTTCTTTAAGGAAAAAAAAACCCCAGAAAATTATAAATACTGGATTAGGTGCAAGTAAATGTTTATTATGGAAAACACAAATTTCTACAAATGAACAAGGACTCGAATACTCAGGCCTTTTATTCTGAGATATTTTGGGGAATTTACCAGAAGTGTGTACATGGAAATGTTCCATTTTGCTACTGGCACAGAATATTCCATACCTCTCAGCAATGCCCTGAACTCATGGGACCCAAGCAAATGATAGTCCCTGAAGCTTAAGCTCATTACTATCATGGAAAATCAGCATTTGCTACTGCCTTGTTTTTCTCTCTCTGTTCAGAGCCAGGCCTCTAAAAGGAAAATCTGATGCTCTGTTTTCATTTCCTCCTATCCTATTCATTCTTCACTCACTGCAAAATGGTCTCCACCTCTGCTGCTCCGTTGTAATTTTGCCTGAAAGTCATTTACAATTTCCTTCTTGCCAAATAAACTTGATACTTTTCATTACTGGCTTTCTAGCATTTACATTTTGTATTTGACCGTCAGTTCTTTTTCCTTTACTTTCAACACATTCTCCTAGTTAGTTAGCCTTCAGATTCTTAGATGTCTTTTTCTCAGTTTTCTTCACTGACTCCTTTTGGTTTTATTCTTAGGATCCTTAAGTATAGTTTTGCCATAGCCTTATTTTAATTCTATATAGTATACACTTATTTCTCTACATAACATCTTACTTATTCAATATCTTCCCTTTCTGCCAAATCTCTATCACCAGCCCATACTTCTTTCTAACTTTCAAGTGTTTATGTCCAAATGCTTGTGCAAAGTCCCTGAGGAGAGAGCATGCTTAATTTGTTCAAGGGCCAGCTTGGAGGTTAGTATGTCGGAACTAATGAGTTAGTGGAAAAGGAGTAGGAGGTGAATTAAGAGAATTAGTTAGTATAGTATTTCTCAATGGAGTACTTGCAGCAGAGTAGTTAACACATTGCTTTCGATTGTTCATTGCTTATATGACTTCACTCCTAAACTGAACTCCTTGAAAAAGGAAACTATACTCTCCTTGCTTCTGCTGTCACATTACCTTTTCACTTGTATAAATTATACTGAATGAATGTATGAATGAGTATATGAATGAATAGACGGATTTCCATGAAACTTGTTCTAAGCGACATGATTCAAAAATAAATGACTCCTGGTGAAATATCTGTAACATTCATCTTATACAAACACGATAAAGAGTTCTTATGAAATTTCAAATGAACCTGCATATCTTTTTTTGATTTAAAAAAGTCAGTGACAGAGCTAAGTGAAATATTGACATTTGGAAAGTAACATCTTTCTATTTGCTTTCTGAATTTCATTTAACATGCCATTGTTTTATATAATGATATTAGATAAATGTAAGCTTTCTCAAAGTGCCTATACTATAAAATTGGTAAGCTGAAAATTTCAGCAATAAATTTCCCTCTTATCTAAAGTACTAAATGAAAAATTTTCATTTGATAGTCATTAGTATTTGATCACTTAAGTGGTTAGGAAGAAGTATTAGGTACTGTCTACATGTTACACATTTTCAATAGAAAAATAGACACTAAAGTTCCATAATATTCATAGGAGATATAAGCATTTCTAAAATTATTCTAGCCTTATAAAACCATCACTTATACTACAGTTGCCTTCCATATAACTATAAACCAATTGAGCACCAATCGTTTTCACCTCCTTATTTTTTTATGGATTCTGGCAAAGTAAAAATGCGATTATACTATCTCTGTAGTATTTACACTTGCTAAATTTCTCTTGAAAGTCAAGAAGTACAGATACTATACTAAAAGTAAAAAAAATCCATGACATCATCCTTAACAATCTAGGAGTCAGAATATCCCACGGAAACCTTGAATGAAAATAGTTATGACCAAACCATAAATAGCAGCAGGACTTGCACAAAATCAGTAGCTATGTGGTAGGAGCAGCTAAAGGAGGAGGAAAGTACTCAAACACAGTTTCAAGATGGCTTAGCTCAGGATCTGGGCGCAAGCCAGAAATGGATGGTGGCTCCCAAGGGGCAGAGCTGCAAGTGGTGCACCTTCTACTTTGTACAGGAGGAAAAGCAGCTTGAAGTGAGAATATACATAGGTTCATGGCAGTGGTCAAGGGCCTGGTCATCTGTTACAGAGCGGGAAGGAAAAGGACTGGCTAATCAGTGACAAGGAAGTCAGGGGTAGAGGCATGTGGATGGACTCAAGAGAGTAAGCATAAAGAGTAAAATTTTCATACCACCTCCTTACAGCCATCATAAGAGTCACTGAACAATCAAGTGGATAAAGTGACTTGCCCAGTTGATGTTATCCAACATTTGTCATTAGCCACCCCAGAACTGGCAATGATTGATGGTCAAATAAATGGAGTGGTCACAGTGGCAGAACAGAATCTACACATGGGTCCAACAGCACGGACTCCTACTTTCAAGGCACATCTAGCTACATCTGCTTCTGAACTGTCAAATTGTTAATAATAGAGACCAATATTGAGCCTCTAATATGATATAAATCCTCTAGGAGATCAATTGGCCACTTGGAAATAAATTCCAAAAAAATTTAGCAGCGTTCCTTGTTGATGAAATTTGTAGAAAATTAGTGATCTAAGACAGGTTGAGATGTCCCTTCCCAGGTAAAAGATAAGTTCCTGCATCTGGCAACTAAGAAAAAAGGTACAACATCTAATGACCTTCTTTGAATTTTGGGGTTAAAATATATCTCATTTGGGCATGTTGCTTATACTTTGATAAAATAATTAATCCAAAAAGCTGCCAGTTTTTGAGTAGGATTCGGAACCAGAGAAATATCTGCACTAGGTCCAGGCTGCCATGCAAGTTGCTCTGACACTTGGGCCATGTGACCCTTCAAATCTGATGGTCTTGGGCTGTCTGTGGCAAATATGAATGAGGTATGGATTATTTCACAGGCATTTATAAATGCATCATCGTACAGACCTCAGAATTTTGGAGAAAAGCTATATAGTCCTCTACAGATAACTATTCTCCTTTTGAAAAACAGCTTTTGGCTTACTACAGTGCTTACTAGAGACAGAATGCTTGAACATAGGCCCACATGTTACCATGTGACCTGGGATGCTTATTACAAATTCAGTATTTTCTGACCTACTGAGTCATAAAGTTTAGTGTGCAAAGTAGCATTCCATCATCAAATGGAGACAGGCTTGAGAAAGTTCTAAAAGCATAAGTAAGTTTTGTGAAAAAACATGTCGGAGATGATAATGGCCCAAGCTCATGCCCCATATCCCTTCTCTCTTAACCAGCATTGATGGTCTCAAGGGGGATCCCTTGTGACCAATGACTCAGGAAGAAGAAATCTAGTCCTGGCAGCATATCTAGCACTATATAGTCTCACCAGGGTGTCCCTGAATGACAGCTCTAATGGAAAATTCTCCAAGTGGGCATAAGTTTTTAAATTAATAAACATTTTTAGAGCAGTTTTAGGTTTAATAGAAAATTGAAGAGATAGTAAAGAGAGTTCCCATATGACTATTCTTCCCCTACCCACCAACCCCCCTCACAGTTTACCCTCTTATGAACATCTTGCATTTGTGTGGTACATTTGTTTCAATTGATGAACCAATATTGATACATTATTATTAACTAAAGTCCATAGTTTACATTAAGGTCCATTCTGTGTTATACACTTCTGTGGTTTTGCCAAATACATAATGTTATGTATCCATCATTACAGTATTATATAGAAGAGTTTCACTGCCCTAAAAATCCCCTGAGCTCTACCTATTCACCTTATCACATGAAAACCACTGATACATTACTGTCTCTATAGTTTTGTCTTTTCCAGAATGTCATATAATTGGAATTGTACAGAATGTACATAGCCTTTTCAGTACAGTACAGTATGTACATATCATTTTACTAGGCAATATGTGTCAAGAGCTGAGTTGAGCTGAGCTGGAGAAAGTTGAGCTGCCAGGTGTTAAGGTGGTCAGTTAAGGCAAAGAGCCAAAATGAAAGTACTGTTACTTTAATCATTTAATCATGCCTTTAATAATTTATTACAATGGATAAGCAAGAGGCTAACCAGGATAAAGCACCAATTCCTTCAATGTTAAATTTTTCCCATGGAATTGTGCCAGAGGAAAGTCAGATATATTAGTGCAGATAGGAGAATCCACCAAGGGAGCCCTGAACAAAATGCTCCTGCTGTTTTTTAGATCTAATGGGGAGGAGAGGAGAAGGCAAAGGCTAGGAATGGAAAAGTACTGAATACGAAGTCAGAATGCTGACAAATGCCTCACGGCCCTCCAATAAGATGGTCATGTCAGAGGCATCTGAGAAAGGCCACAGGAGAGGGCTCTGTATAAGAAGGTCTCCAAGTTGAGGCATTTAGGCTAGGAATGCATATATGCATACAGCAGACCAGCTAGGGTGGAGGTGGGAAGGCACTGAGTACTTGACTACAACTCCCTTCAGACTGTGTATTAAGTCCGATATGAGGAGGGCAGCTTTCTCTTATGAGGCCTGCCAGATAAAGGCTTTGTAATTGCTTATGGTCAAGACTGAAAGATAACGCATAGAATTTTAGCTTGGAGATGGACTCAATATGCACTTAAAGTCCCTCCATGTCTTGTCTTGGCTTGACAAATCATTTTTTTTTAAATCGTGGAATAATATTCTATTGTATGGATGTACCAGTTTGTTTATCCATTCACGTTTTGAAGAACATCTTAGTTGCTTCTAGTTTTTGAAAATTACGAGTAAAGAGTCATGTGCAGGTTTTTGTGTGGACATAAGTTGTCACCTCATTTGAGTAAATACCTTGGAGGGTGGTTGCTGGATCATAGGTTGAAACTATTCTTGGCTTGTAAGAAACTGCCAAACTGTCTTCCGAAGTGGTTGTGCCTTTTTAAATTTCCACCATCAATGGTGTCCTATAATGACAAACACTCTTAATTTTGATATCATATTCTCTCCTTTTTTGTCTTATGGTTTATACTTTTGGGATTTTAAGATGTTTTCTCTCTCAAATTAAGGTAATGAGGATATTTGCCTATATTTTCTTTTATTAGGTTTATACTTTTACCTCTAACTTTACTTTCTAAACAATTTCTCATTCCTCCCGCCTCTCTCTCACCACTCTCTCTTAGTGGTGACAGAGAGAGACTGACATTGAAATACTAGAGAATTAGTTCTATTTCTCAGGAGAACCTTAATTAAAACATTTATCAATATCTATTTCCACCTCTCCACTGTCTCCAGAAAACAAGTACCCTAGCTTGCTTTCACTTTTCTTTGATCCTTCCTGCCTGATACAATTATATCTACATCAGACTTCTACCAAGCATACCCCCAGCACTGACTTAGAACCAACTTTTTGTTTTTGAATTTTATTTTACTTATTTTTTTAATACAGCAGGTTCTTATTAGTTATCTGTTTTATACATATTAGTGTATACATGTCAATCCCAATCTCCCAATTCATCCCAACACCACCACCCCCCCACTTTCCCCCCTAGGTGTCCATATGTTTGTTCTCTACATCTGTGTCTCTATTTCTGCCCTGCAAACCGGTTCATCTGTACCATTTTTCTAGACTCCACATCTATGTGTTAATATACGATGTTTGTTTTTCTCTTTCTGACTTACTTCACTCTGTATGACAGTGTCTATTTCCATCCACATCTCTACAAATGAACCAATTTCCTTCCTTTTTATGGCTAATATTCCATTGTATATATGTACCACATCTTCTTTATCCATTCGCCTGTCAAGGGGCATTTAGGTTGTTTCCATGTCCTGGCTATTGTAAATGGTGCTGCAATGAACACTGGGGTGCATGTGTCTTCTTGAATTATGGCTTCCTCTGGGTATATGCCCAGTAGTGGGATTGCTGGGTCATATGCTAGTCAGATTTTTAGTTTTTTAAGGAACCTCCATACTGTTCTCCATAGTGGCTGTATCAATTTACATTCCAACCAACAGTGCAAGAGGGTTCCCTTTTCTCCACACCCTTCCCAACATTTGTTGTTTATAAATTTTCTGATGATGCCCATTCTAATTGGTGTGAGGTGATACCTCACTGTAGTTTTGATTTGCATTTCTCTAATAATTAGTGATGTTGAGCAGCTTTTCATGTGCCTCTTGGCCATCTGTATGTCTTCTTTGGAGAACTGTCTATTTAGGTCTTCTGCTTATTTTTGGATTGGGTTGTTTGTTTTTTTAATATTGAGCTGCATGAGCTTTTTGTCTATTTTGGAGATTAATCCTTTGTCTGTTGATTCGTTTGCAAACATTTTCCCCCATTCTGAGGGCTGTCTTTTTGTCTTGTTTATAGTTTCCTTTGCTGTGCAAAAGCTTTGAAGTTTCATTAGGTCCCATTTGTTTATTTTTGTTTTTATTTCCATTACTCTAGGAGTTGGGTCAAAAAGATCTTGCTGTGGTATATGTCAAAGAGTATCCTTCCTATGTTTTCCTCTAAGAATTTTATAGTATCTGGTCTTACATTTAGGTCTTTAATTCACTTTGAGTTTACTTTTTTGTATGGTTTTAGGGAGTGTTCTAATTTCATTCTTTTACATGTAGCTGTCCAGTTTTCCCAGCACCACTTATTGAAGAGGCTGTCTTTTCTCCATTGTATATCCTTGTCTCCTTTGGCATAGATTAGGTGACCGTAGGTGCGTGATTTATCTTTGGGTTTTCTACCCTGTTTCATTGATCTATATTTCTGTTTTAGTGCCAGTGCCATACTGTCTTGATTACTGTAGCTTTGTAGTATACTCTGAAGTCAGGGAGTCTGATTCCTCCAGCTCCATTTTTTCCCCTCAAGATTGCTTTGGCTATTCGGGATTTTTTGTGTCTCCATACAAATTTTAATTTTTTGTTCTAGTTCTGTAAAAAATGCCATTGGTAATTTGATAGGGATTGCATTGAATTTGTAGATTGCTTTGGGTAGCATATTCATTTTCACAATATTGATTCTTCCAATCCAAGAACATGGTATATCTCTCCATCAGTTTGTGTCATCTTTGATTCTTTCATCAGTGTCTTATAGTTTTCTGAGCACAGGTCTTTTACCTCTTTAGGTAGGTCTATTCCTAGGTATTTTATTCTTTTTGTTGCAATGGTGAATGGGATTATTTCCTTAATTTCCCTGTCTGATCTTTCGTTGTTAGTGTACAGGAATTCAAGAGATTTCTGTGCATTAATTTTGTATCCTGCAACTTTATCAAATTCATTGATTAGCTCTATTAGTTTTCTGGTGGCATCTTTAGTATTCTCTATGTATAGTATCATGTCATCTGCAAACAGTGACGGTTTTACTTCTTTTCCAATTTGTATTCCTTTTATTTCTTTTTCTTCTCTGATTGCCATGGCTAGGACTTCCAAAACTATGTTGGATAATAGTGGTGAGAGTGGACATCCTTGTCTTGTTCCTGATCTTAGAGGAAATGCTTTCAGTTTTTTTTTTTTTTTTTGAGAATGATGTTTGCTGTGGGTTTGTCGTATTTGGCCTGTATTATGTTGAGGTAGGTTCCCTCTATGCTCACTTTCTGGAGAGTTTTTATCATAAATGGGTGTTGAATTTTGTCAAAAACTTTTTCTGCATCTATTGAGATGATCATATTGTTTTTATCCTTCAATTTGTTAATATGGTGTATCACATTGATTGATTTGCATAGTGAAAGAATCCTTGCATCCCTGGGATAAATCCCACTTGATCATGGTGAATGATCCTTTTAATGTGTTGTTGGATTCTGTGTGCTACTATTTTGTTGAGGACTTTTGCATCCATATTCATCAGTGATATTGGTCTGTAGTTTTCTTTTTTTGTGATATCTTTGTCTGGTTTTGGTATCAGCGTGATGGTGGCCTCATAGAATGAGTTTGGGAGTGTTCCTTCCTCTGCAATTTTTTGGAAGAGTTTGAGAAGGATAGGTGTTAGCTATTCTCTAAATGTTTGCTAGAATTTGCCTGTGAAGCCATCTGGTCCTGGACTTTCGTTTGTTAGAGCCAACTTTCTTTTAATTCAAGGGTATCTCTACTGATTTTAAAAATTAGTTTATTAGATTAATTTATACTCAACTGCTTTTAAACCGTTAATACGTCCTGAGTTTGGTTTAAGAAGGGAGCCTGTAGATTTCATGAGGTCACCATATTGTCAAAAATTCTTATTTCTCTTCTGATGTTTAAACATCTTTTGTGATGTTTAAAATTTAATATCATCCAAATTCAAAAACTTTTCTGCATCACTTCATTCAGCTAAATGTGAGAATAATTCTACCACTTATCAACAATCAAGTCAATGAGATTAGGTTGAAAAATTGGTAAAATAATGCTATATAAATGCAAAGTACAGGTCAAGTTCTAATAAAATCATATAGACTTGCCAAATTTGTTGTCATGTTCTTGAAGTTTGTGAAAGGTATGCAGATAATGTTAAGTACAAAAGTAAAACAAAACGTGAAAGTGTCATTTTTTTAAACTTTAAAATGTTATGTAGAAATTTAGAGTAATGCATGTCACCAATTGTTTAATGCATGAATAGAAGAATTAATAGCATGGTTCAAAGAACATTTGAGGAACAGAGATTTATATAGTCTCTTGGGAAATTCATACTGGAATAATTTTGCTAAGTTAGAGTCCTATGGGGCAATAAAATATATGGAATTATCTTTTCTACAGAGCAGAACTCATTTGTATCTCTACCGATTAAAAAGTCAATAAAAATTAGTAGGTTACTTTTTAGAATCTGGGCTCTAATCAAAGGGAAAAGCCCCTAGGATAGTTAAAAAAAAAAATTCCTATGAAGGCCTGTTAGACAATGCTCTAGTATCACAATGAAAAGACATGCAATCATATTTTGCCTTATTTCCAAATTTTGGATTTTTTTTCAACAATATAAAATTCTTTCATAGTCTTATAAATCAACCATTTTCTACTACTCTTTATTTGTTCCCAATCTCTAACATTTTAAAGTATTTAATTCAAGCTTAGACTATAAGAATCTCTAAATAATAAAGGTTTTTAATTTTATCCCTTACAAATTTTGACAGGTAGAGATAGGGCTTTTTCCAAACCTTTTTCTCTGATCTCATCAAGAGATATTTGTGCAGTAAAAATTATTTCTCTACTCTCTTTCTAGTTCTCTGTCTTACTTCTCCTGCAACTCAAGTCTTGACTCTTGTACAATATTTGCACTCTTAAGGTAAGTTTTTATTTTTCCCACATTGAGCTAATTTATTTTTTCAAGGCACTAATCTTACTGATGATTCTTTTTCTTATTTTCTCTTAATATTGCCTCTTTAAAATAAAATGCATAAAAAATTTAGTTGCATATTTAATATCTGCTTATCATAAAATAAATATGCAGTGATTTTAACTTCCATCTTTATTTAATGAGAAATTATAGTCTCTTATGTAGCTTCAAAGAAATATGATGATGATGATGGTGATGATGATGGTGTTGATGTTGATGCTTAACCTCAATAGAGTACTCAGAGTTTATCAATGCTTTCGCTTTCCATGTCTTATTTAATTCCAGTCAATTCTCCCTACAAGGCTGATAGATGGAAGAGGCAGATGGATCCTCTTTAAAAAGCCAATAACACTGAAGCTTATGAATAAGTGATTTTGCAACTTTACTAGTAAACTCTAGATCCACTAATAGAATATAACTTTCTCTGAATCCACATTCTATCCACTTTCTAGTATGTCACATTCTGTGAAAGTACTTTGTAAACTGCAAACTGCTATACAAATGTGCAGGGTTATCAATACCACATTTATTATTTCTTCCCTTTTGTCTATCCCTATACTTAACTCAGCAGAAAGAAGTTAATAAGACATGTTTTTATGGGTGGAGTGTATATGAGGCTAAAAGTGAAGTGTTCCACTTAATTAGCTAATCAAGTAAATTGGACTTTCCAATTTATGAAGCTATAACTAAAAATGCAAGCCCTGATACTACTGATACCTAGCCCAAGTTGTTTATATAAGGAGTAAAATGGGTCTACCAGATGACTCAGCAGACCACTCTTTGGAGAGACCCTTATGTGAAAGAGGCTTTTCCCACTAGACAGCATGTCCTCTTTATAAGATTTGTGGTAGATTATATAATTTCTGAGTGATTTAATAGATTTCATAAAGGAGAAATCTAAATGGTGTTTGACTGCAAGGAAAACAAAACAAAGAATAAAAAGCAAAGCCATTCTAAATTGCAGTTAGCATAGTAATCACTGCCATCTTCAGCAGCAGGAAAAATTTTGACTCTGTTAAAATGAGGATCTAGCTTTTTCTGCAAACATGGTGTTCTATAGCTCATCTTTAGCTTGGCATTTACTGCTGGGATTACTGTAGGCAACCAGCTGTTCTCCAATATAGGGAAGGAGGCCAGGACTCAGTTGGAAACAATCGAAGACTGAAATCCTGCTGTTTAAGAATAAGTGAGCTAATAAGAACTTGCTGTATTAAAAAAAAAAAAAAAAGGAAGAAGAAGTGAGAATCAGAGAATAAAGAAAACTTCAAAGAGTTGCTGTGAATCAGTACATGGACAGTTTTGAATGAGTGACTGGGTTTTTATCTTCCTTCCCTCTGGACTGTACTTAAGCTGTATTTAATAACAGATCAGGCATTGGCATTTATAAAGCTAGTTTGTATTGAGTTTGGAAGTATAAGAAAATTCTATTACTTATTTTTCAGAAGAAAAATTAAACTCCAGAGTTTTTAGATTTTAAAGTATAGAGTAAGCAAAATCGGATTATAACAAACAAATTTTTACTCCCTAATTATGCTCTGGTTATCCCACTTTTTGTTTTCACTCATCTTCTTATCTCACACTCAGTCATTCTTAACTTTTTATTGTGACACTGACACCTTTGAGAGTATGAAGAAAACTATGGTCCATAACCTTGGGAACAAATGCATAAACACATAAAATTATATAATTAGTTTATGAGTCCCTAGAATCCTATCCTTTAAACCCAGATGAAGAAACTTTACCCCACTGGTAATGTTCTTTTATCCTCTGCCTGTCAAAATCCAATTCAAGTTTCAGAACTCAATTCAATACGCCACTCCTGAGAAGTCTTCTCTATTTCTATTCCTCCATGCAAGTTGACATTTATTATCCCCTCCATTATGCTTATACCTTTATTACAATCATTTATTCATTTTTCTTACATTTTCTTCCTTCCTTCAACATTTATTTATTAAATAGGCATCATAAAACTGAAATGAATAAAACAATTTCTGCCCTCAAGGAACTCTTGCTTCACTGATGAGACTTATACAAATGTGTGATCATGTGAGATAAGTGCTTATATACAGTGCAGGAAATGCAATGAGAGTACCGTGAAAAGGATGCCCAATCTTTCTTGTAAATATACTGCACCTTATTTATGAGAGTTTTGCAATTTACTAAAAACTCTCCAACAACTCATCTTCATTTAATATTCCCAACTTTGTCAGCTGCAATATTATTAACAATTAAATTTTACAGTTGATAAAATAAATTCAGAGAAGTAAAAAATATTACTCAGAATGACCCAACAGGTAATTAATGAAACTGGGATTCAAAGTAATGTCTTATGACTCCAAAGCCAGTACTTTCTCCCATATTATGCTATATTTTTAGGATGGTTGAAGTTACTGTAAATCATGTGTCCATTTCCCTACTACATTATAAGGTTCTTGGATTAATATAACATATCTTTTTCATTTTATATTTTCTCTCTCTCTCTTAATTTCTTTCTTTCCAGCAAAAAAAAAAAAAAAAAAAAAAAAAAAAGCCACCATATATATGGTTGGTACTTAGTGATACGTGTTTGTACTGAGTTTCCAGGTTGTATTTGTCCCAATGTACTTGACTCAATCTCCAGTTGGGAAAGTAGAGGGGTGAACTAATTTTATGAAGCTCCTACAGTGTAGCAGGCACTGAGCTATGCGCTTTACATGTATTACATCATTTCATTCCAATACTGAAACTTAAAGGTAGGGCTTTTGATGTTCATTGTAGATGGGGAACTTAAAACTTCAAAAGCTGAGTAATATGTCTAAAGGCACAACATTTATAAACGCTTATGCTAGACAATATATTTCTGCTTAATGTCGCCTGATGGGCCTTTGTATGCTTTCAATGATTATTTAGATGGATTTCTGTTTTTGAGAATAATGTAAACATTAACTAAAGAGTGATCCAGAACTGGGATTAAATTTATCCAACAAGTTATTCAACATAAATATACTGACTGCTACTATGTTTCAGGCACTTTTCAAGATAATGTGGATATAGAAATGAATAAAATGAGTATTCCTTTTCCTCAAGAGAATTTCCATTCTAATAAATAAATAATAATCAAATATATAAGTAAATATGTATGTCATGTGGTGACAATCAATGCAATGGAGATAAAGACAGTAGAATATGGGGTTTAGGAAGTGTGCAGGGGAGAAGTTACCATTTTATATAGGTGAACTTTGATTAGAAACCAGATGTGAAAAAAATAATCCATATGAACGTCCAGAGAGAGTGTTATAGTTAGATTATTTTACAGTTTCTATAATTTCAGTTTAAACATTTTTCTAATAATTTTGGAATTCAAGATTGAGATCTTATTGATTATTGACACAGGTGCATGTGCATCTTTATTTTTAAAGGAAGAAGCTTGCTGTCAAAAAATAAATTCAAATTTTTTCAGTCCTTCTGAGTCATCCAAATCATTTTTAAAAGTCAATTTAGGCTTGTTATTATTATTATTTTTCTTCCTGAAATTTAAAAATAATCCTAAAATGCAATTTGAAAATTCCTCCAAACACACATTGTGACCCACTCACAACTGTCTAGACATTCACTTGCTTCATTATCCATATAGAGAGCACATTTATATACAACTCCTTTGGGCCATATAAGAAGAATGAAATGTGATTCATGCTCCTGTGTAGGCTACCATCCAGTAGGAATGATAACCCAGCACCTGAAAAACTACTGTAAGTCCTTCTATAAGAGCTACAGATAGTTAGGGAGTTTAGGATTGACATGTACACACTGCTATATTTAAAAGGACCTACATATAGCACAGGGAACTCTGCTCAATACTATGTAACAACCTAAATGGGAAAAGAATTTAAAAAAGAATAGATACATGTATATGTATAACTGAATCAGTTTGCTGTACATCTGAAACTAACACAACAATGTTAATCAACTGTACTCCAATATAAAATAAAAAGTTAAAAAAAGGAATAAAAAAAGAGCTATACAATAAAGAAATCTGAGTGCAAAAAAAAATTATTTCTAATGGAGGAAAAAATAATTCAAAAAAGAGAAGGCATTTCTACTGGCACTGGAAAATCAACAGAATTGTATAAAGCAGTGTGGGTGAAGGCATTATAAGCAGACATCAGCAGATGTCAAGGCATGGAGGTGAAAAGAGACAGCCTAAAGAGAAGAGTGAGTAGTTTGATGTGGTTTGGGCATGGGTATTTAAGTGGTGGAAAGAGATGCATGATGAGATGTGGCCAAGTGTAAAGTGATATAATATTGGAGATTTTTGAGGACCTTAATTTTAGTATCAATCCATCAAAGCCAGACAACTGCCTGAATAGGTCGAACACATTTCCAAGACGCGAGACAGTTGGAGTGATTCTTGAGCTTGCTGGAATCTTGTGAGACATTACTAATGGGGTGGATGAGACACAGTGCCTGGCTGAGCTGGTTGCCAGCTGAAATTAACTGTTTCATTCCTGGAAGAGAGTGTGGCAGACCATAAGTTTATCCAAATAACATTGAAGTTAGTCGAAATAGTTTCTTACAAAGTAATTACAACATTCTAGCCATTCTACTGGTCTCCTCTGAGCAATGTGCATGTGCATACACACATAAAATATACACAAACATACATATATGTAATTGCCAAAATTCATCATATTGGTTATATGTAGACAGGGTATGCTTCAAATGACTACAAACATAGTGCAAAAAGAATCTATTCAACAAAGAGACAAAAAATATAATTTTTTTTTCATTCTTAGAAAAAATTACCCAGAAAAAGATACCCAACAGTTCAGTTAGTTCTTAGCAGGTATGCTGTGGCACATTATTGTACAGCAAGCCCTTTGCAAGTGTTCTATAAAATTTAGATCAATGTGCAAAATTTATTTTTTCAGCTTAATATAACTGACAATATCTATCATACAGAATATCGATCTTAGCAGGCTTTATCACACAGGGCGTCTTACAACCGATGAGTAAGGAACCCAAGTGGAGGCTGGTACCCTGGCAGTAAAGAAAGATCACTTTAGTGAAAGATGTGAACATTTTAAAGGGGAGCCTGAGAGTAATACGGAGTTTTATTTAAACAGAGGCACAATATGGAAGAGCAGATGAGTGAATTGTGTGGTTCCTGGAAGAGCTTTTGTAGACACTGAGAGACATTGTTATTTTTTTATAGTGATTGTATCATAGTAACTGTTGACTTGTTTGGTGCTGACTTGGGTCTTTAGCACCTTCAGGTGGGTGCTGCCACAAATTCTAGTATTAGAAAGTGTGTCATGACACCCAAAATGTTGATGACACCACTCTTTTAACATTTGGGATTAAGGCGTAATTTACTCATCTCTTGAGAGCTTCAACAAGGAGAGGTGAACAAAAAAGTTTGTCAACTAGTGCATCACTTGAAGCACTGTCATAATTATTCCCTGGTTGATGCATTAACATATGGGTTCTGTATTGAACCATCTGAGTTCAAATTTCACAAGCATATCCAAATTCTCAGTGGCTTAACATAATAAAAGTGTATTTCTCACTCCTTTAATAGTCTAATGAGGGTAGGAAGTGAGCTGGGGAGTCTCTTCTGCATAACTTTATTCAGGGATTTAGAGTCATTCCATTTTATATCTTTGCCATCCCAGTGGGCCTCTGAGGGCTCTGCTGGATGCTTTCCCTTAAACCAAGAAACAAGGGACAGAAGAGAGAGAGAGGACTCACAGAGAATCCCATGAGAATAGTTTTAGTAGTTTTAGACCAAACCTAGAAGTTAATATATGACCTCTATATACACTCCATTGGCCAGATCTCAGTCATAGATGCCTACCTAACTGCAGAGGAGTCTGAGAAATGCAGCTTAGCTATGTGGCAAGGGGAGAAAAGGTAAAAGGATTTGCTTGCACCAATTTATGGTCTCTGTTTCAAGTGGAGTATGGCCACTTCCATAGGACTGTGAGATCTAGAATATTGGGACTAAAACATACTCTACTCTGAACTGGTCAGAGTTTTGTTAAGTTGTGGCTAGCCTTCAGGTGGTTGCTAACAACCCAGAAAGGGCCCTGAGGAAATCTACCAGGGTGACGAGAGGCAAACAAAAGTACAACATACATGATGAAGAGCTGAATACACAGGATTCTTAGCACTGGGAGAAAAAAACTAGAAAGGCTAGCATGTAGAAGAAGTATTGGATTTAATACATGGGGCTTTTAATTCTGAAGTTGTAAACAGTGGGTAAATATTCCAGAAAGATAGATTTGATGAAAGCTGCATAAAAATAAAAGATGTATAAAGGTCAAACTATTGCTTTGGAGCTTATAAAGCTCTACATCATTGCAGGTTGGAATAACAGAAGGAAGAACTTGGCTTCCTATAATAAAGAATGGCCCTATGTGATTTCAAGAGGCAATTCACTTGTGGGCTGGCTGTCAGCATTCTGCAGCTGGATATTTAGTGCTTCCTGTATTGTGGGAGAGACTAGGGAACCCAAAATGACCTGGCAGCGCTCAGGGTGATCAGTTTTCTCAGTGAAGTTGTCTTCAATCCAGCAGCTGTCTCCAAAAAATCTTTCTAGCTGCTTAACTTTTCAAGGTTTGATTCCATATCCCAATATCTTATACTTTGGAAAGTTTCTGATAAACCTGTTTGTTTTTTTTTTTTTTTTTCTTCCAAGGTATTGCATTATCTTTGTGAAATTGAATATTGATCCCTTTCACTCAGATAGTTTTGAAGTCAAGGACAATTCTGAGCCTTGGGTCCTGGTTTAAAGACACAGTATATAATTTTACATGTCTTCTTGGACACTCGCCAGTGGATTTAGATTTTGTTATCAGTGCACCTAGTTTGGAGATTGGTTTGTCATATGTCATTTTAAATATAAATTCTCATGTACCAAATAGCTTCTGAGAAGGCAAATCAGAATGAGTTGGATTGTTTAACATTTATTTAGGCATTACAAATTCTTACACTATGACCAGCCTTCCAATTAATATCAAATATCTTTAGTCCCCTTTGAGGACCTTAAATCTTCAAAATCAGCACAAAATCGGGTTGTACTGGTGGAAGCTTAAGATTAAAGGGACTAATGCTACTTTTTGCATTCACAGCATTATGCTGTGTAATAAACTGGTAAGGCATGGGCACGGGGGGGAGGGGAGTGATAAATTGTGGTTGAGTTGTGATATTTTTCTGAATGTTATACAACTATGAAATTATTGATAAGATGTTAGAGGAAAGGTACCTCTTGTACATATTGCAGAAAGCCTATGGCATAGTCTACAAAGCAATTTTTCAGTCTATATAAATAACTCAGACGGCAGCCATCTCACAGCTTCCAAGGTAGCTCATTACTGTGTCAGATAACTGAAGTCTTAGAAGGCTATTCACATTTTAAACCGAATTCTACTGTAGCTCATTCTGTCCCCTAAGGCCACACAAGACAATTTATAATTTTCTATCCAAAGAATAGATTTGCAGGAACTGAAAGGCTGTAATTAATGTAGATTAGTGCAATTTATTTAAAATAGTTACTACATTATGAATTAACTATGATAACCTATTAAAAGTTAAAAAAAAACTGGAAACATAGCTTGAAAACATCTTTGTAGCCTGTAGCATGGTGTGGTTGCATCTTCTGTAAGCTCTAAAGGCAGTTCATAAATTAAGTTCATGGATGATGCAACTGCTATATTTCCATTGAGGAGATAAATAACAAAATCTGGGTACAACTGCCTATGTTAAAGAAGGGTAATTTTTCTTTAACTTTCAGTATACTTTCTTTACGACACTAAAGATTTACTGTTTTTTAAATCTTTCTTTCTCTCTCCCACTCTCTCTCCCTGCCTCCTCCTCTTTTTTCTTCATTCTTTTCTGAGTTATAGCTCTGCTCTTTTCCTTTATGTTTGACCCAAATGCAATCAGAATCAGAAATTTTGCCTCTCCTTTTAGTTTACATTCTGAATTGTTAAATGGATGAATGAATCAATAAATAAATGTCCCATGAAGGTCCAGAACATTGGCTTCATAGCAAGAGTTCCTTCACTTTTCTTCTCTTCATTTCTGTCCCAGGATAGTTTGCCTTTTTACCTCAAATATGGTAGCTTGGCAACTCATGTACGTATCTTTCCTTTAAAGATCGCTGACCTATTCTGAGTAATAAGAGTCCCCAGTGGCCAGAGAACCTGTAATGGAAAACCACTTGCTGGGAAGCCTTTTGAGCTGAATGTTCTCAGAATTTTGATGAAGACTTATATTCCTTGGACACCAGGCACACCCTGACTTCAGTCCCAGAATCAGCTTCTGTAGGTGGGTTAAGTCACTGAGTGATCTGCTCCCTGTAGGTACACATTCTTTGAGGTGTTAAATGTTGTGTTTGATCTTTGTGGTGCAAATCATGAATTTATAATATATAAAAACCATTTGAATTATGTGATGACTCAGCCTCAAGTAGTCTGAATAATTTTTATTCTTATTAAATTTTAAAACTTAACACAAAACAGACCATCATCTGCCTGCCATAATATAGTAGGGTCATTATGTTTTTTGTGTGAAAAGGAAGAGAATAAATACGTGAGATTTCTCACATAAAATAAAATCTCTTATTATAAACTTTTAGACTTTTTTTTACATGTTTTCTTTCTGAATAAAACTTCAGGCAAAAGAGTTGATATTGATACCAATTAGATAAAGTTTAATCTGTGTCTCTTTGCAGTGGTCAGTATTTCACTGATATGGTTATATAAAATATCTTGCTGTAACCTTGTATAGTACATTACATGATAATCAAATTGAGATTTCCTTCTGCGGACACTGTCTCCCAAGACATTTTATGTACTCTGTCAAGACTGTTAAGCACTGACATTTCATATTTACCCTGAAGAGTGATATTTCCAATTCTGCTTATTCTTTTGAGAATTTATTGCAGCTCATGTAGAGCAGTTGATTGTCATCAAACACCTTGCAAAAGTGTTGATGTGAAAGTTAGAGGGAAGGACACAGAAAAAGATGGATCAATGTGACTCTGAAAGAGAGACTATGAAAATAACCCCTGTCAAAATTCTCAACATCTTCTTTAATAAAGAAATTGCAGCTGGTTAAATAAGCTGGGACGAAGTGAGAGAGTGGCATGGACTTATATATACTACCAAATGTAAAACAGATAGCTAGTGGGAAGCAGCCGCATAGCACAGGGAAGTCAGCTCCGTGCTTTGTGACCACCTAGAGGGGTGGGATAGGGAGGGCGGGAGGGAGACGCAAGAGGGAAGAGATATGGGGATATATGTATATGTGTAGCTGATTCACTTTGTTATAAAGCAGAAACTAACACACCATTGTAAAGCAATTATACTCCAATAAAGATGTTAAAAAATATATATATATATATATATATATATTTTTAGAACTCTTTTTACCACACATGCAAAAAGAAATGTAGTCTTAAAATAAAGATAAGAAGTTATTAAATTCTAAGCCCAGAAACCAATCCCAAGGCACCTTGATCCATTAGTAGCTTAAATTATATGATACTTTTTGAGCATCAAAGTCTCCAAATAGTACCTAATAAGCTCATGAAAGTGGATTGTAGAAGAGGAAAATTATATTCACATCCAGATACCAGGACAAAGGTAAGTCGTAGACCAAGATGATTTCTGAGCTGAAAGATCTCGATGTAGGACTAGTTGCCAATCTTTAAGTTTTTACTTGTATACAAGATATTTATCATTTATTAACTCTATAAAAATTAAGTGGTTCTTCCATCTGGATGCAATTTAAAACTGTTAAAAGTATTTCCATGTTGATAAACAAGCACAGGCATTCTTAAGACCAAGTATTTATACCTTCTAATAATATCAATTTTTTGTGTGTGTGGGTACCTTTAACTTTTATTATAAAATAGATTTCTTTAGCATCCATTATGGAAAATTTCAAATGTACAAAAGTAGACAGAAAACCCAGCTTCATCAGTTATCAATTCCTGAGCAATCTTGTTTCACCTCCAGCTCATTTTCTATTTGTCGTATTCTCAAAGGCTTCTCACTTGGCCAAGTGAATTATTTTGAAGGAAATCCTTTCAAGTAGTTTTTGCTTGTCTGTTTGTTTGTTTGTAAAATATAAGTTATCTTTTAAGTAAGACTACTATATAAATAAGTCTGATCATTATAGATTTTTAAAAAATGTGTTCCTTAAAATAGTTTTACAGTGGTCCTGCTCTAGTTTAACACCTGTCACAGATTAAGGCAATACTGTCAAAAATGTCTTTTTCCCATCAGTGAATAAGTAAATAAAGATGTGGCAGATGCTAGAAATTCTCAGAACAAACGCAGAGGCGAATTTCATCAACGGACTAATCAGGAGACGTGAAGGCTGATGAGAGCTAAAATACTAAGATGTGCTCAAGATGAGGGCATTTTAAAAATTAAGATATTCTTGGAAAAGTGAGTAAAAAAGCTCTCCACTTAATTCTGAGAAAATGCAAATAAATTACAGTTAAGATGTACATCGTGTTCTATTGGCAGTAATTTTGCAGGGCAACAGTCTGGCTCCAGCAGCAACGGGGAATTAATGAACCTAACGGGAATCTTGGCCTATTGAATTCTCACCTTCAGTCTTTGGTTAACCTGCTGCTTGGAGCCTACCTGTTCTTCAGTTTTCTCTGGAAAAAGAAGGATGCTGCTTCTGCTTATATATTCATGTACATTAAAATAGTTTGGGTTATTACTCTTGGTAGTAATTTGCATCATTCTTTATAACTCATAAAATACATCCGTTTCATTTTCAAAATAAACCTAAACAAGTAAGGCATGTATGTTTCCCTCCGTGACAAAGTACCAGAGGCTGAGAAAGTATGTAATTTACCAAAGGTAAATAAGAAGGAGGACTGCAGAGCCAGTACTTGAATTCCCACCTTCTGATTCTAGTTCAAGACTTATGATAGCGCACTGCTGCTGTTGCTACTATGGAAAGGTAGTCGATAGGCTCTTTCTACCATAGAAAGACGGCAAAGCCATGGTTTTTATGTCTGTCAGCCCCTCTACTGCTTTTGTTCAGTCCCAGAAGGCCAACTCGTTACATTTTGAAAAGTTTACAGTGTCAGCCACACATATGAGCAGAATCACTCCACCAAAATGAGAAATTCTCCTCTAGGATGTACAAATAGGACCTCAGCAGGATAGCAGCTGAAAAGGAAAGGAGAAAAAGCCTTCAGGCTACAGGCAGGTTGGTAAATTAAGGTGGTATCTAAGAAACACAGTGGGGTGTGTTGGGACTTGAGCATGACTGCTCACTGAAGCATTTAATGGAAGAGAGTAACAGGTTGCTCAGCCCTGATTACAGATAAACCAAGATTTTAAAAGGCCATTACAGAAGCCTATATCTTCTTCTTTTACTGAAGAAAATAATGATGTTTCCCTAAAATGCAATAAAAAATCCATGTCTATAAATGATGCCCAATTCTTGAGTAGGGGATGAGAGTTGGGGTTAACATAGCCATGTTTCCTATTCTGTCACTCCTTATCTATCAAAGGAAACTCCATGGTGCTGGGCTTAGCTTTTGTGTATGCAGACAAAACATTGTGTTCATGCAGACAAGCTTGAAATAAAGGAGCAAGGCACACCGAAGTTTGAGAGACAGCTTATTATTAAAGAGAAAATACTGGGCTGAGAGTCCTCTTCTAGCTCTGGTTCTGCCCCATTTCTGCTTTTACTGTGTGACTTGTGTTATTCAATTCAGTTCATCCAATTTTCATAGGGCCCCAGCTATATTAGACACTAAAGGGATAAAATTATGACTAACCACCATTAGAAGGGTCTTAAGATTGAATAAGAAAATTAAGGCAATTATATAAATAACTTTAATATAGGTGGATTAAGGTAAGTGCATTACTAGAGGTACTAAGAAGAGATATGCAGTTTCTAATGCAGATGAGCTCACTTTGAATGGTTTTTCAGGAAAGGTTTTGTGGCAGGCAGAATTTTGGCCATATGGCCTTCTTTCCCCCAACCCTTGAGTCATGCCCTGTGAACATGTGAATATGTCACATTATATGAACATAAGGAACTTTGTTGATGTAATTAAGGTTGCAAAAATCAATTGACATTAAATTGGGGAGATTATTTTGGGTAATTCAGGTGGGCCCATTGTAAACACATGTGCTCTTAAAAGTAGAGATTTCTGCAAGATGAAGGCAGGAGAGGAAGTTAGAGAGATGCAGCAGAAGGGAAGGCAAAGAGATTCAAAGTGTGAGAGACTCAACCCACCATTGCTGGGGGTGGGTACATGAAAATCATGAATCTGGGTGTCTTCTGGGAGCAAATATCAGCACCTCAAGAAAACAAATTCTACCAACAACCTGAATTAACTTGGAAGTGAATTCCTCCCCAGAGACTCCAGTGATGAACACAGCCCTGCCAAAACCTTGATTTTGGCCTTGTGAAACTTGGAACAGAGGACTCAGTTGAGCCATCCAAGACTTCTGACCTATAGTACTGTGAGATTAAAATTTTGCATTGCTTTAAGCCTTTGAATTTGTGGTAACTTGTTATGGCATCACAGAAAACCAATACAGGCTTTATAGATATGGACTTTGATATATGGTTAGGATTACAAAAAAGAAGAGATTAAGAGAATGGCATCCAGGCAGAAGGTAAAGGATAGGTAATAGCACAAAGGCAGAATAATTCAAGTGTGATACAAAATCAATTGTTTGTCTCATAAAACTGAACCTAACAGCTTCAGTTAGCTCATCTGTAAGTGAGTTATAAACAGTATTCTTTGCAGGCCTAGAAGGTCTATGAAAGGCCTCAGAGGAAACTGGGGGAGGGAGGCGATTATTAAAAGAAATAACCTTGTTGATTCATTTGAGACCACTATACTCCTCACCCTTATAATGTCTCAACCATTAATGTTTCACCTTTATCCATTCTCTATATAGGACTCAACATACTGCCATTTGAAGAAAGGATTCTGCAGCTTAGAACTTTTAAAACCCACTAAACTTGATGGTTCCTTCCAGATCAACAATCTACAATTATTTCTTGAGCATGTTATGAGGATCAAATTAGATAACCATGAAATGTTATAGCTTCACATTTCTGGTAGTTTTCCTAGGGTGATGTGCATTGAAATAAGTATGACCCGGAACAACTACCACTCAGGATGCCATTTGGCATTGCTGTTAGAAGTAAACATGCTTTAGTAGAAGTATAATGATTTCAATACAATACAACTGCCTCCCCCTTCTTTTGTAATAGTTCATAGTGGCTGTTCAGGGTCAGGGAGAAGAAAACGCTGTTTTACATAGTCATTCAGGACCCAAATTGACTGAAGTTTTGCTGTCTTCAATATGTGACTTCTAAGTCTTCTCGAGTCATCATTATTGTCAATCTAGCTGAAGAGAGGGGAAAAGAGCAGGGAGAAACCCTCGAGGGAGCTGTTATGCTTGAGGCCAGGAAGTGGTACATATAACGTCTACCTTCATTTGATTAGAGAGCACTGAGTTAGTTGCAAGAGTACAACCTAATTACAAGGCAAGCTGGGACATGTAGTATTACCAGTGGCCAAATGGCCAACCACTATGGAAGGAGTGGGGTTGAAGATTTGGACCAATGAGACTGTCTTTGCCTCAGGGTCATGTTCAAATGAATTGCCTCCAGGATAGGCAAGAAGTACTGTTTTTTTCAATAGCAAAAATCTGTTTTTGGGTAGAGGGTGTGTACAGGTGGAGGGACAAGAGTGAGTCCAATGTTGGTACTAGGGAGAAGAAAAGATTGCAGTAAGAGAAAGGTACTAGGATTTTCTCTCATATTTTATGAAACCTAAATTTTTCTTCTTGTGGTAAGATTTTGTGATATTTCACAATAACAGAGGAGTACACAAGTATCCTGAATAACCTCCAGGGCCACAAGAGGGCACAGACCTCTAAAGAACTGGAAGCAGTACACCTACATGAGGCTTCATAAAATTGGAGGGACGATTGGTATGGGAGCTATGCAGTGTACATATGCTGCAAAGGCAATGAGATCTAAAAAGGGAGATCTCAAATTTTCACCATTACAAAGGAAGTGAAGGGCAATGAGAGTTGGGAACTTGATGGCAAAGAACAAAGAGTTTTATCAAGGTCATATTTGGGTAAGTGAATTACCATTTAGCATATTCTTTACTATGCAATAAACTTGTGAGTATGACTCTGTGCCAAGAGTGCTTTCAAGATATGTTCCATGCCAAAATAAATGATACGACCTCTCTATAATATGCCTGTATCTTATAACTAACAGTAAGAGATTCATGGAGAACATCACACAGCCTTTGATGAAAGAGAGAGTTATCAAAGAGTTAAGAAACAATACCAGGTGTATAGTGAATTACTGGTGAGTGAAATGGAAGGGAGCATGCAAATTGTGTTCTTAAAGACTTGAAAGCCCTTATATAGGAGACGAATTACATTTGCTCTTTTGACTGCAAAGGACAGAGCCGCCAAGAAAAAGTGGAAACTTAGAGGAGTTGAATAAGTTGTTTTACAAACAACCTTCTCTTTGTGTTCCAAAGTTAAAGAGAAGCCTTGGGAGAAAACTTGCACTCCTCTTAAGCAAAAGATTGCAAGCAAAATCTAGTTGACCAGTTGGAAGGAATGCAGCAGCAAGGGAAGATAGATGCTAGGGTATCGATAGTTATAGATGGTTTTAGGTTCTTTCAAATCTTAAAATTGTCACTTCATGACAGAAATATAACAAAGACAAAATTCATGCAGGCCTTAAAAATAATGTAAATGTGCTGGGTCATATTTATTTTTTGTGAAAGAAGCATTTTGTTTTGTTTTATTTTTCTTTCCACTTTTTGAGAAGTTTGTGCAAAGATGATCCAACATAAATCAACCTACTTTAATGACATTAGACACTATAAATCTACTGCTTAATCCTTACTTAGTAAGGAGAAAAAAAAGATATTTCCTTTAGAGAGTAGAGATATTCCTACAGGCATTACTTAGTTCTAAAAATCAAGGCGAGAGTATAGTTATTAATATAGCAACTTTATACACAGGGCATAAAGCATGAAACTATTTGCTTAAGGCAAGACACCAAGTCAGTGGAGGAAGCAGAAAATACCTCACCTTAGACTCTGTTTTGCTATTCTGAGTCCTTATAGCAGCTGTCTCTTAAAAATGTGACTTTTATCTTGATTAGTGTTACTTTAAACATTCCACTATGAGTTCAAAATTACTAGCCTGAAGCTTCAAACTAAAGAAAACAAACAAAAATAAAGACAACTTTCACTGTCCAGGGAAAGAAAACTGTTAAAGAAAACAGAAATTGGAATTTCCCAACAAAAAAAAAAGTCTGTCTTATAAAACACATTGATTAAAGATGCCATCTTTGCTTTTGTTATTCTACAGTAATAAAATGCTTTATCAAAAAGTTTTTAATTCACATTTATTTCAAAAGTTCAGTGGGTTTGTTTAGTATTGTTATTTTTATGCTACCAGATCTGCTTACACTGAGGTTACAACTTCTGTTGCTACTAACCTAGTTTAAGACATCATCTATCCCCTGGACTACTGTCACACTCTCTTAAAGAAACAAGTCTAACTCTTCAGTATTCAGTCCATGAATGTTGCCTGGAGAAACATTCTAAATTATAGCCTGGGATATGTGACTCTTTCCAAGAATCACAGATGCCCTTCTACTAAATACAAAATTAGCCCAAATTCCCTAGCCTAACATTAAGATCAACAAGTTGGTACCAAAATAACTTTTTCTTTTATTAAAAAAAATTTTTTTAACATCTTTATTGGAGTATAATTGCTTTACAATGTTGTGTTAGTTTCTGCTGTATAACAAAGTGAATCAGCTATATGTATAAATATATCCCCATATCCCCTCCCTCTTGCATCTCCTGCCCACCCTCCCTATCCCACCCCTCTAGGTGGTCACAAAGCACTGAGCTGATCTCCCAGTGGGATGCAGCTGCTTCCACCTAGCTAGCTATTTTACATTTGGTAGTGTATATATGTCAATGCTACTCTCTCACTTCGTCCCAGCTTACCCTTCCCCCTCCCCGTGTCCTCAAGTCCATTCTCTACGTCTGCATCTTTATTCCTGTCCTGCCCCTAGGTTCATCAGAACAAATTTTTTTTTTTTTTTTAGATTCCATATATATGTGTTAGTATATGGTATTTGTTTTTCTCTTTCTGACTTACTTCACTCTGTATGACAGACTCTAGGTCCATCCACCTCACTCCAAATAACTCAGTTTTGTTTCCTTTTATGGCTGAGTAATATTCCATTGTATATATGTGCCACATCTTCTTTAGCCATTCAACTGTCAATGGACACTTAGGTTGCTTCCATGTCCTGGCTATTGTAAATAGAGCTGCAATGAACATTGTGGTACATGACTCTTTGAATTATGGTTTTCTCAGGGTATATGACCAGTAGTGGGATTGCTGAATCATATGGTAATTCTATTTTTAGTTTTTTAAGGAACCTCCATATTGTTCTCCATAGTGGCTGTATCAATTTACATTCCCACCAACAGTGCAAGAGGGTTCCCTTTTCTCCACACCCTCTCCAGCATTTGTTGTTTGTAGATTTTCTGATGATGCCCATTCTAACTGGTGTGAGGTGATACCTCATTGTAGTTTTGATTTGCATTTCTCTAATAATTAGTGATGTTGAGCATCTTTTCATGTGCTTCTTGGCCATCTGTATGTCTTCTTTGGAGAAATGTCTATTTAGGTCTTCTGCCCATTTTTGGATTGGGTTGTTTGTTTCTTTAATATTGAGCTGAATGAGCTGTTTATATATTTTGGAGATTAATCCTTTGTCTGTTGATTCATTTGCAAATATTTTCTCCCATTCTGCGGGTTGTCTTTTCGTCTTGTTTATGGTTTCCTTTGCTGTGCAAAAGCTTTGAAGTTTCATTAGGTCCCATTTGTTCTTTTTTTTTGTTTGTTTTTATTTCCATTACTCTAGGAGGTGGATCAAAAAAGATCTTGCTGTGATGTATGTCAAAGAGTGTTCTTCCTATGTTTTCCTCTAAGAGTTTTATAGTGTCCAGTCTTAAATTTAGGTCTTGAATCCATTTTGAGTTTATTTTTGTGTATGGTGTTAGAGAGTGTTCTAATTTCATTCTTTCACATGTAGCTGTCCAGTTTTCCCAGCACCACTTATTGAAGAGACTGTCTTTTCTCCATTGTATATCTTTGCCTCCTTTGTCATAGATTAATTGACCATAGGTGTGTGGGTTTATCTCTGAGCTTTCTATCTTGTTCCATTGATCTATATTTCTGTTTTTGTGCCAGTACCATATTGTCTTGATTACTGTAGCTTTGTAGTATAGTCTGAAGTCAGGGAGTCTGATTCCTCGGCTCCGTTTTTTTCCCTCAAGACTACTTTGGCTATGCGGGGTCTTTTGTGTCCCCATACAAATTTTAAGATGATTTGTTCTAGTTCCATAAAAAATGCCATTGGTAATTTGATAGGGATTGCATTGAATCTGTAGATTGCTTTGGGTAGTAGAGTCATTTTCACAATATTGATTCTTCCAATCCAAGAACATGGTATATCTCTCCATCTGTTGGTATCATCTTTAATTTCTTTCATCAGTGTCTTATACTTTTCTGCATACAGGTGTTTTACCTCCTTAGGTAGGTTTATTCCTAGGTATTTTATTCTTTTTGTTGCAATGGTAAATGGTATTATTTCCTTAATTTCTCTGTCTGATCTTTCATTGATAGTGTACAGGAATGCAAGAGATTTCTGTGCATTAATTTTGTATCCTGCAACTTTACCAAATTCATTGATTAGCTCTAGTAGTTTTCTGGTGGCATCTTGAGGATTCTCTATGTATAGTATCATGTCATCTGCAAACAGTGACAGTTTTACTTTTTTTCCAATTTGTATTCCTTTTATTTCTTTTTCTTCTCTGATTGCCATGCCTAGGACTTCCAAAACTATGTTGAATAATAGTGGTGAGAGTGGACATCCTTGTCTTGTTCCTGATCTTAGAGGAAATGCTTTCAGTTTTTCACCATTGAGAATGATGTTTGCTGTGGGTTTGTCGTATATGGCCTTTATTATGTTGAGGTAGGCTCCCTCTATGCCCACTTTCTGTAGAGTTTTTATAATAAATGGGTGTTGAATTTTGTCAAAAGCTTTTTCTGCATCTATTGAGATGATCATATGGTTTTTCTTCTTCAATTTGTTAATATGGTGTATCACATTGATTGATTTGCATATATAGAAGAATCCTTGTTTCCCTGGGATAAATCCCACTTGATCGTGGTATATGATCCTTTTAATGTGTTGTTGGATTCTGTTTGCAAGTATTTTGTTGAGGATTTTTGCATCGATATTCATCAGTGATATTGGTCTGTAATTTTCTTTTTTTGTAGTATCTTTGTCTGGTTTTGGCATCAGGGTGATGGTGGCCTCATAGAATGAGTTTGGCAGTGTTCCTTCCTCTGCAATTTTTTGGAAGAGTTTGAGAAGGATGGGTATTAGCTCTTCTCTAAATGTTTGATAGAATTCACCTGTGAAGCCATCTGGTCCTGGACTTTTGTTTGTTGGAAGATTGTTAGTCACAGTTTCAATTTCATTACTTGTGATTGGTCTGTTCATATTGTCTGCTTCTTCCTGGTTCAGTCTTGGAAGGTTATACCTTTCTAAGAATTTGTCCATTTCTTCCAGGTTGTCCATTTTATTGGCATGGAGTTGCTTGTAGTAGTCTCTTAGGATGCTTTGTATTTCTGCGGTGTCTGTTGTAACTTCTCCTTTTTCATTTCTAATTTTATTGATTTGAGTCCTCTCCCTCTTTTTCTTGAGGAGTCTGGCTAATGGCTTATCAATTTTGTTTATCTTCTCAAAGAACCAGCTTTTAGTTCTATTGATCTTTGCTATTGTTTTCTTTGTTTCTATTTCATTTATTTCTGTTCTGATCTGTATGATTTCTTCCCTTCTGCTAACTTTGGGTTTTGTTTGTTCTTCTTTCTCTAGTCCCTTTAGGTGTAAGGTTAGACTGTTCACTTGAGATTTTTCTTGTTTCTTGAGGTAGGCTTGTATAGCTATAAACTTCCCTCTTAGAACTACCTTTGCTGCATCCATAGGTTTTGGATCATCGTGTTTTCATTGTCATTTGTCTCTAGGTATTTTTTTATTTCCTCTTTGATTTCTTCAGTGATCTCTTGGTTATTTAGTAATGTATTGTTTAGCCTCCATGTGTTTGTGTTTTTTACGGTTTTTTCCCTGTAATTCATTTCTAATCTCATAGCGTTGTGGTCAGAAAAGATGCTTGATATGATTTCAATTTTCTTAAATTTACTGAGGCTTGATTTGTGACCCAAGATGTGATCTATCCTGGGGAATGTTCCATGCGCACTTGAGAAGAAAGGGTAATCTGCTGTTTTTGGATGGAATGTCCTATAAATATCAATTAACTCTATCTGGTCTATTGTGTCATTTAAAGCTTCTGTTTCCTTATTTATTTTCATTTTGGATGATCTGTCCATTGGTGTAAGTGAGGTGTTAAAGTCCCCCACTATTATTGTGTCACTGTTGATTTCCTGTTTTATAGCTGTTAGCAGCTGCCATATGTATTGAGGTGTTCCTATATTGGGTGCATATATATTTCTAATTGTTATATTTTCTTCTTGGATTGATCCCTTGATCATTATGTAGTGTCCTTCTTTGTCTCTTGTACCATTCTTTATTTTAAAGTCTATTTTATCTGATATGAGTATAGCTACTCCAGCTTTCTTTTGATTTCCATTTGTATGGAATATCTTTTTCCATCCCCTCACTTTCAGTCTGTATGTGTCCCTAGGTCTAAAGTGGGTCTCTTGTAGACAGCATATATATGGGTCTTGTTTTTGTATCCATTCAGCAAGCCTGTGTCTTTTGGTTGGAGCATTTAATCCATTCACGTTTAAGGTAATTATTGATATGTATGTTCCTATTCCCATTTTCTTAATTGTTTTGGGTTTGTTTTTGTAGGTCCTTTTCTTCTCTTGTGTTTCCCACTTAGAGAAGTTCCTTTAGCATTTGTTGTAGAGCTGGTTTGGTGGTGCTGAATTCTCTTAGCTTTTGCTTGTCTGTAAAGCTTTTGATTTCTCCATCAAATCTAAATGAGATCCTTGCTGGGTAGAGTAATCTTGGTTGTAGGTTCTTCCCTTTCATCACTTTAAGTATATCATGCCACTCCCTTCTGGCTTGTAGAGTTTCTGCTGAGAAATCAGCTGTTAACCTTATGGGAGTTCCCTTGTATATTATTTGTCATTTTTCCCTTGCTGCTTTCAATAATTCTTCTTTGTCTTTAATTTTTGCTAATTTGCTTACTATGTGTCTCAGCATGTTTCTCCTTGGATTCATCCTGTATGGGACTCTCTGCGCTTCCTGGACTTGGGTGGCTATTTCCTTTCCCATGTTAGGGAAGTTTTCGTCTATAATCTCTTCAAGTATTTTCTCTGGTACTTTCTCTCTCTCTTCTCCTTCTGGGGCCCCTATAATGCGAATGTTGTTGCCTTTAATGTTGTCCCAGAGGTCTCTTAGGCTGTCTTCATTTCTTTTCATTCTTTTTTCTTTATTCTGTTCCGCAGCAGTGAATTCCACCATTCTGTCTTCCGGGTCACTTATCCGTTCTTCTGCCTCAGTTATTCTGCTATTGGTTCCTTCTAGTGTAGTTTTCATTTCAGTTATTGTATTGTTCATCTCTGTTTGTTCTTTAATTCTTCTAGGTCTTTGTTAAACATTTCTTGCATCTTCTCAATCTTTGCCTCCATTATTATTCCGAGGTCCTGGATCATCTTCACTATAATTATTCTAAATTCTTTTTCTGGAAGGTTGCGTACCTCCACTTCATTTAGTTGTTTTTCTGGGGTTTTATATTGTTCCTTCATCTGGTTTATAGCCCTCTGCCTTTTCATCTTGTCTGTCTTTCTGTGAATGTGGTTTTTGTTCCACAGGCTGCAGGATTGTAGTTTTTCTTGCCTTTGCTGTCTGCCCTCTGGTGGTAGAGGCTATCTAAGAGGCTTGATGGGAGGCTATCCAAAATACCTTTTAAAAATCTTTTCATCTAGTAAGTTCTCACATTCTCTTATATCTTCACAGTCCAGTCATACTAGGGCACTTAATACCAGTTTTAAACAGTTGTTGTAAATAAATACTAATTTTAAAGAATCATATGTTTTGTTCTGAAAGTCCCTCTATATGGATGTTACAAGCTTCATACCTGCTTAATTAATTTCTTGTCTATGCATCAAGCCCAATTAAAAGCTAGTCTTCTTGTAAGCCTTCCATGGATCATTAAGTAGCCATGAAATCATCTTTCTTCCTTTTATTTCCATTATATGTTATAATCCATATCATATAACACCTACTATTGATTACTTATATTAGAATCATTTATATGAGTATCTATGGCTCTCTATCATTCAGGGTCCAGTCAAGAAAATGTAAAATATGCCAACTGTTTTAACAGAAAAGACTATATAAATAGTTGGTTACACAAATATTAGAAGATTAAAAAGGCAAAACCAGAAACATTGAGATAACAAAGAGCTATTTCTTTCTGGAAGAAGCTACCATTCTGGCAAATGAGGTTAAAGAAGGAGAAGAGGTTAAGTGTTTTTGACACTCTATAACTTGGAGGAGGCTCTGTTAGAGGTGGGATCTAGCCCTGTTTCGAGAAGTTGCTGCCCAGTTGTGCTGGAATCTCAACATCTCAGAGGAGAAAACGTGAAGCTGGCACTCAGACCCATGAAGAGGGGCACAGTCTGACTACCGCTGTTATTTCTCAGGGAGCACAATGAGACCAGTTCTGGAGTGAAGAGAGAAAACTGGAAAGTGGTATCAACTCCACTGCCAGAATAAAGAGATGATACTGGCATATGGGGACAAGAACAGAAAATAGCAGCTAGAGAACACAGCTTCTCATTTTTCTCTAGCACTCCTTGTTAGCAGAACTATCAGGGAGGCATCAGGCAAAACAGAAATGTGGCTTGCATAACCTAGTGCAAGCATCACAAAGAAAGCATAGAAGGGTAGGGTTGATAGTGAGAGACAAAGTATCATAAGCCAACACATTTTCACGAGATTCTGAGTTCCCACAGGACTAGAACATCTCTGGATATCCCTAGGTCTCCTGCAGAACATATCATAGTATTTCCCACGTAGTAGAAAATCAATAAATATTTTACTTGAAATCTACATAAGTTCTTGATTACCTCAGAGCCACAGATATCCAAATGTAAAACTGAAAAATGCAGCACCTTCTAGAAGTAAAAAGTAGAGCGATATAAGATAAATTATGTCAAGGATTGAGAATTTTTAATGAAATTTTACACTTTTATTTTCTGTTATAGTCAGGAGACCATTGCAGAAAAAGTACAATAGGCCTTTCCTAGTGTTAAGGATACCCTAGTTTTCCAGGGGAAAAAGATTAGAAGGGCTTCCCAGTGTGTCACCAGGCCTTTTTCTCGGCAGTGTCTGAAATTTTTTGCCAGTATGAAAAAATTCCAGCTGTTCTTGGTATGGAAAAATAAAAGAGATGTCTCTGAAATGAAAGAAAAGCAATAAATGAAATAAAAGTAATAATTTTGGGCAACTAAGAATGAGAAATTTAGAAGGGGGGATGAAGTAGACAAAATATCTTAAGTATAAACTTCTAGACATGACATTAATTAACTTTATATCTCAGGAGTTAATCTGGGATAATAAGACAGTGTAGATAACATGGAATTGAGATGGGGAGTATCATCTAAAGAACAAGAGATCTAAGTAAGTAAAACCTCTATAATTGTATCTTTTGATAAAATACTTCTCCATATTTAAGCAGAACGTGAGAGATATTCCCTGAAAAGCATCATTTATTATGGCAAAGTGCATGATATATTTGCCATCTTAGGCATTCAGAAAAAAAAAAAAAAAGAGAGGGGGAAGCAGAGTGAGGAAAAAAATGTGTGTGTGTGCACATATGTGTGGTAAACATTTGGTACAGAAGTATTGTGATTTGATACATTAATATTCCTAAATTCTTCAAGATCAACACAGAAAACATCATTACTTCTCTTTACTGATCTTCCATGTATTGTACTTTAAGAAATAAATCATCAAATCCCTACATACAAAAACAGCTATCAATAAAATAACTGTGGATATTTATTAAGCCTTTAATGCCAGTCATTTGAGGTAAGTCCTATATATATATATATATATATATATATATATATATATATATTTTTTTTTTTTTTTTCTCAGAACATCCCTATGATGAAAGTACTATCATGTTACAAGAAAAATATCTGGTGCATAAAAGTACTCTGTTAATATTTGTTGATTAATAAATACATGAATCACTAAATTCCCGTTTTACAAATGAGATTCTAAGCTGTGAAGGAAAAGTTACCTCATGTTGTTTTTTTTTTTAATGTGTTCTGAGGATTTAGGTTGCTTTTAAACAACAACAACAACAAAAAACCCAAATTATATCAGCTTTTGAGATGAAGCTTTGGTATGATTAAAATAGTTAATGTTTAAATTCACATGTACACTGTCGAAAGGAAAGAAATTTTCCACTCTGTGAGATAATGCCTCACAGAATAGTAGCAATGGTCTTCACATTAAGAATGGCAGTACTATACACATACAAAGTATTCGGTATAGAAAGACAACAATCAGAAAACCACTGCATCTTATTTCTCACTTAATTAAGACAAGCTGTGTCTGTTTCCAAGGATGATTTCAGCTTATCTACAGAAAAAAGGAGGATGACAATAAAAAACTTATGTTTCTGTATGAATTTGAATACATTAGATTAACCTCAAAAGTGCTTTTTTAAAGTCACTTTTCTGACCGCTTATCTCTTCTCCCCTTACTCAATCTATGGCTCTAAGCTATATATGTCAAACTCCCAACCACTCATACAGATCCTCTTCAGAGCCCACCTCTTGATTCTTTGGCCCAAAATAGGTATATCTTTCCTGCAAATACTTATTGCCTTTCAACTCTGACTTTTGTGGGGCACATTTTACTATCTTTTGTATAATGGATAACTGGAATTGAAGCCCAGCTATTAGTCAATTCAACTCCTGAATGGCTTAAATAGTCTTCCAGAAAGAAAAGTAAATTACACATGGAGGAAGATAACATGATTCAGAGCCTCATTAATTTAAAAATTTTTACCCACATGTTCTGGCACTCTATCAAAACTAATCAGGTACATAGACAAGAACTGACTGAAAATCAAGAGAAAATAACAATGAGAAGAAATGCACAAGAAATTTAGAATTTAAAAAAATCAGAATTATACTTTAAAATTACTCATATGCAATTAACATTTAATAAATAAGAGAGTGAATCATGAGAGTTGAGTGAAAAGTATAAAAAATGAATTATTCAGAAATTCTGATGAATGCATTACTTAAAGAATGATTTAATGCTCCAAGCAGGGACATACTAATGTATTAGGCCCAGTTGATAAAATAATTTGGGAAGTGGAAGATAATACAGTAGAAATATCTGAACTGAAGCATGGAGAGACAAAGAAATGATACAAAATACAAAACAAATCCAAAGATAAATGAGATATGGGGAAGAGGTTCATATAATTGAAGATTAAGAGAGAAAAAAAGAGAGACTAGGCCAGAAGGCATGAATTTTTCAAAATTGATTAAAAAAAATATATCAAGCTTAAGATGCAACTAGTAGAACCTTAGCAGGATAAATACAATGAAAATCACACTTAGGTATATCACAGTAAAACTTCTGAAAACTAAACACAAAAATAAAATCTTAAAGCAGCCAGAGACAAGGAAATTGATATCAAAAGAACTGCAGAACTTTACAAATGTTTTTAAGCAATAACAATGAAAATCGGAAGACAGTGGAATGATAAATTTAATGGCTAAAAGAAAATACCTGCCAAACTATAATTATTTACTTGATGGAAAATCCTTCAAAAAAGGAAGGTGAAATCAAAGATATTTTTCAGACAAGCAAGAATTCATCACCAAAAGACTACACTAAAGGGAATGGCAACAAGATTCATAAATCATTATGAAAAGAATGGATTAGTCAGTAAATGGTATAGTTTGCTATTCATATAAAAATAATGGGAATCTCTACTTCATACCATACACAGAAATAAATTTCAGATGATTAAAGACCTAATGCAAAAGAAAAAAAAAAAACTTTAATTTTTTAGGAAAAGTATGGGGTAGAATTTCTCTGCAACTGCATGACAGGGAAAGATGTCTCAAGCACAAATCTTCAAAACATGATAAATATGTTTATAATAATATTAAACCTTTCTCTGAATAAAAATTTTCCATAAACAAGTGAGACTACAATAAATCACATACTGGAAGAAAATAAGTATATTGCACACACTGATAAAAATGTATTCTTCAAAACATATCGATAATTTCTATAAAACAATAAGATAAAAGAAAAACTTCTCAATAGAAAAATCAAAAGAGTAAATAAAAAAGCAATTAAAAAACAAGGAAATCTGAGTTAGCCAAGCAAATAAACAAAATAAAAAGAGAACTAAAAGATGCCCAAGTTTATGAGAAATCAAGAAAATTCAGTTTAAAACACTGAGGTATGAAGGACTTCTGCTTCTAGCCCAGAAGGAGTAACAAAGGTTGGGTTTACCTTCTCATACAACAGGTGAAAAAACAGACAAAATATATGAGATCACAGTGTAAAAGACTGCAAACATAAGCCAATGAAGGACATTGAATATTTAGAGATGGGAGCCAAAGGAGCTACTTCCTCAAACTGTCCAGTTTACTGACTTGAGAAAGTTTCCAGCTCTTGTTGTAATGAGGAGAAACCTAGGTGTAGTAGTAGAATAGTGGTCCTACAAAGATGTCCATTTCCTAATCCACTGAATCTGTGAATATGTTACCTTACATGCAAAGGGTCTTTGTAGACATTAAGAACTTTAATATGGGGAGATAATCCTGGATTATCTGGATGAGCCAAATCTAATCACATGAGTCTTTAAAATCAAAGAAACTTTCCCAGTTCAGTTCTGAGTTAGAGGGAGACATAACTATAGAAAAATGGTTAGAGAGATAGAGATGCAATATTGTTGGCTTTAAAGATGGAAGAATGGGATGTAATCCAAGGAATCTGGAAGTCAAGGAGATGGATCCTCCCCTGGGGCATCCTGAAAGGAACTCAGCCTTGCTGAATCCTTGGTTTTAGCACAGTAACACTCTTGCTGGACCTTTAATCTAAAGAACTATAAGATCATAAATTTCTGTTGGTTTAAGCCACCATTTTGTGGTGATTTGCTACAGTAGCAATAGGAAACTAATATACCAGGAGTCTGGCAGACTTTCTGAGAGTCTAGGAAGACCAGTGTGTCTGAACTTCCTAAATAGGAGAAAGCTGCACACACAGAGATTTCCAGATATCTGCAGAGAGTCCCCTTATACATTCAGTTGAGAACTGATCTGTGCATGCATATAAGGGAAATATCTGAGGCTGAGGAAAGAAACAGCCACAGGGTTAGAGATAATGATACCCAACATTCAACACAGCTGTGAATAGTGCTGTCTCTCACCAGCTAGAATGTAAAATACATGAAACATGAGACATTAGGTAAAGTATACAGGTGGGTCTTACTTCAATAATGGGGAATTAACAGCACTAAAATGAACACTCCTCAGAAGTGGTATAATATCACTTGAACTTAGAGGGTGATAAGTTAAAGATGTAAACTATAAATCCCAAAACAATCATTAATATAAAAGACACAGAATATATAAGAAAGTGGAAGGAAAATAGAATTATAAAGAAATAATTGAAAAGAAGGCAGAAAATGAGAAAAATGGGAAAAAATAAAATATGGCAGAAAGAGAAAACAAGTATCAGTTTATCAATTTAAACGTAACTATATGAATGAACACATTATATGCAAATGGACTAAATATCCCAACTAAAAGGTAAACATTGTCAGATTGGAAGAAAAAGCAGAACCCAGCTATAAGCTGCCTATAAGAAATACACTTCATGTGTAAAGACATAAAGAAGTAAAAATTTAGAAAAAGATATGCCAGCACTAATCAAGAGAAAGCTGGGATGGCTATATTAATATAAAATTAGATTATATATAAAATTATATTACCAGGAATACAGAAGATTATTCAATAATAATAAATAAGCAAATTCATCAAGATAAGAGAATAAGTCTGAACATCTATAACAGAGTTTCCAAATGAATGAAGCAACTGACAAAATAAGGAGAAATAGACAAATCTGCAATTATAGTTGAAGATTTCAATACTCCTCTCAATAACTCATAGAAAAAATAGACAGAAAATAAATAACCATACAGAAGATTGGAAAAAATTCTTCAAACAACTTGACCAAAAATTTGAAACAAAATTTTAGCAAATCAAATCCAAGAACACATATAAGCTAAAATACCTAACTACCAAGTGATATTATGCCAAGAAGGCAAAGTTTGTTTAATACTTGAAAATCGATCTATGTTTTTAACAATATTCATAGCTTAAATAAGAAAAAACTTATGATACTCTCAAAAGATGCAAAAAAAGTGTTAAAAAAGTGTTTAACAAAATGCAACATCATTCCTGAGGAAAACGTTATGCAAACTTGGAATAGAAGTATGTAGGAAAGAGTTAACTCAACATGCCTGAGTTGCTCAAGCCTTGCATTTCCCAATTTTCATGAATGGCCCTTGACCAATTCCTGGGACTCGAGCTCTTGGAATGTTCTAACTGATAAGAGTGTTTTGAATGCTTACAGCTTTGAAACATTCTATACTAGCTAGTCTAGATAGTTTGTGCAAACAGTGTGATTTATGTGAACACTTGCTTTCCTTCTAAGGGTCTGGAGTTTCGATAACTACAGTCAGTCACGTGGACATTATGTGCCTATATGGCAGATCCCCAATAAAATCTCTGGACACCTAGGCTCAGACAAACTTCCCTATTACGCAACACTTTGTATGTGTTGTCACAACTGGTTGCTGAATGTACTAAATGTGTCCTTCACAAGTCTCCTGGTAGAGGACTCTCGGAAGCTTATGTCTGGTTTCCTTCAGACTTTTCCGTATGTGCCTTTTCTCTTTGCTGATTTTTCTGTGTACCCTTATACTGTGATAATTTGTAATAGTCAGTATAATGACTACCCAATCAATCACCAGTCCTGGGAGTAGTCTTTAGGACCCCTGACATAGGAGGTAAGTAACACAACCTGATAAAAAAGAATCTATAAAAACCTTACTGCTAACACCAGACCAAACGGTGAAACACTGAACACTTTGTCGTTAAGATCAGATACAAGACTCTTCTAGTCAACAGTGTAAAGGAAATTCTGGCTACTATAACAAGGCAGAGAAAAGTAATTAAAAAACAATTAGGTTGTAAAAGAAGTAAAACCTTTATTCACAGGCATGGTTGTCTGTATAGAATTCAATATAATTTATAAAAAAGCTATTAAAATTAATAAGTGAGTTCTGTAAGATCCTGTATATATGAATCAATTGTTTTCTAAGTACTACAACAATTGAAAATCAAAATTTTAAAACTTCAATTTTCAATAACAAAAATTATGAAACACTAAAAAAATGAATCTGGTAAAATATGCGAAAGACCTGTACATGGAAAACTACAAAATAGTGCTGAGAGAAATTAAAGACCTAAATAAATGAAGAAATGAATCACAGTCATAAGTTGAAAGATTTACTACTGTTAAATATCAATTCTCCCAAAATTTATTTATAGATTTAACGTATTCCCTATTAAAATACCAGCAGTCTTTTCTAAAACTATATATATAAATTGACAAGCTCTTTTTAAAATTGATAAAGAAATGCAATGGACCTAAGTATAGCCTCCCCCGCAAAAAAAACCTTGAAAAAGAATGAAGTTTCACTGTGACTTCCTTATTTTAATGTTTATTATTAAGTTACAGTAATAAAGACAGTTGGCTATTGGTATAAAAATAGACAAATAGGACTACTAAACCAAAAAGAAAGACCATAGATAGACTCACATATATAGAACCTTAATTTTCATAAAGGTGCAAAGGTAATTCAATGGAGAAAAAAGAATCTGTTCAACGATACTGCTACAACTACTAAATGTCTATATTCAAAAAAAAAAAAAAAACCTTGATCCATTTCCCAAATCATACACAAAATGAATCTAAAATGATTCATAGACCTAAATGTAAACTCTAAAATTGTAAGATAACTAAAAGAAATTATCTGGGAAAACTTGGTGACTTTCTGTTAGGAAAAAAAAAATTTAACCTGTGAAATGAAAAGCAAGAACCATAAAAGTACAAACTAAAGAATCTGATTTCATCAAAATTAAAAACTGCTGCTCTCTGAAAGTCACTATTAAGTGAAAGATAAAGCAAGTGAAAGACTGGGAGAAAATAATCTGCAAATCATATAATTGATAAAGAACTTGTGTTCAGAATATATACAGAAAATTCAAAACTCTCATTCACGTTGTAAAATTGTAAAACCCCTTCAGAAAACAAAAGTAAACACAGACCTACCATATTATTCAGCCATTTAACTCCTAAGAAATGAACTAGAGAAATAAAGTGAACTGAAAGTATGCATCCAAACAAAGATGTGTACATGAATGTTTATCGCAAATTTATTTATAATGACCAAAACCTCGAAACAATTCAAATGTCCATCAATAGTTGAATGCACAAACAAACAGTGGTCCACCCATGCAATGGGCTATCTTTCAACAAGTAAAAAAGTGAACTATTCAGATTACAACATGGGTGAATCTCCAAATAATCAAACTGAGTGAAAGAAGCTAGACCGCCCCCACCTCCAAATGCATGTACTGTTATTCCATTTATTTAAAATTTTAGAAAATTCTAACTAATTTAAGTGGCATAACACAGATCAGTGGGTGCCTGGGGACAGTGGTGGGGGGCAGGGAAATGAGGAGGAAGGGCTTACAAAGAGGCATAAGGAAATCCTAGAGCAAGGAATATATATATTTGTCAAAACTTATCAGATTGTACCCTTTAAACATATGCAGTTTATTATATGTCATTATACATCAGTAAATATGTTAAAAATGTGAAACACAATATTGAGGTATCATTTTACACTCCAAACCAAGTATTGGTGAGCATATGGAACAATGGGAGTTCTCATAAATTGTAGTGGGAATATAAATTGTCACAAAAAATGTGGAGAGCAATCTGGCAAATGTGACTAAAGCTAGTCATGCATACCCTACAACCCATGAATTTCACTTCTAATGATATTCCCTGTCAAAATTTTTGTACATATTCACAGGGAGATAAGATGTACAAAAATGCTTACTTCCATATTGTAATAACAAATTTAAGATAAATAAAACAACGTTCAGAACAAACAATATATTCAAACACATGTAGTAAAAATTAAAAACGCACATATCGGAATGATCTGCACAAAATAAGTTTTAAAGATTATCCCTGAGGATAAATGGGAGAGAATGTGATTGGGGAAGATCGTATAGAATCTCCAATATTTGTTAAGTTCTTATTTTTTAAGTAAGTAAATTGGTACCTATTATATTATCCTCTATACCTGTTTATTTTTGACATATCTCTAACATAGGTAGGAGCTAGTCTATGTTAATCAAAGATGAAAATTTAGAATCGGAGAGGTATGGAGTTTTCCCAAGGTCACATAACTAGTGAATAGAAAAAATCATCTAGGATCTAAACCTTCTTTCTTCTGGTCCTTCTTCTGGTTCATTTACACCACTGTTTCCATGTTAATTTTAAAAAGATAGAGAAGCTAAGAAATTACTTGTATATGAGATCATAGAAAGGTGTTAATTTTTTGTCACCATAAGGCATTAAAGTGCCTACTGAGCAAAAAAATATATGTAAAAGAGATAAAAGAGCATTCATAAGCATACTCTGGTACCTGGATATTGTGAAAAGAATGAAACAGCTAAACCTATGGAAATCTGAACTGCCAGGAGCTTGTGGGAGCAGAAAGAAGGAATATGGGACACATAGGTAATAATAAAGATGTTTGATTAAAATGAGAAAAGACACACTTAAGCAAAGGAGACTTCCATGTCATTATGTGGAGAGATTCTTCATGAATATGTAACAGAAAAATTCATGTTAAAAACATTCCCTTTGTGCTGCTGCAAAAAATGAATTTCTTAAGTCCATACCTTAGAAGTTCTGGTGGTATTTGCTAAAATGGACTTATATGCGGCCCTTACAAACTAAACATATCAAGACATACATTTATTCATCCACACGTGCATAGATACTTATTTGTGCACAATATTAATTAACATAAGATACAAAGCCATAACATATAACACATATATCATATAGCTAAGCATTATCATGGTTGAACAAATTTAGATTTTTATACAAATGTTATCACAGAAGAGATCATATTACTTGATAAATTTTGCTTTTAAACTTTAGCTAAATCTTGATCATTAAATGTATTCAGTTTAGATATTAGGATCAGAATCAGAGGAAAATGTTCTGTAATGCTGACCTCAACCATTACTAGCCTATTTATTCCTTCTCTATGGAATAATGATTTATTCACGATGCATTCATTATCAGTAAACATATACCAGCATAGGTAGGTGCCAGGTACTATCCAAGCATTGGTGATATAGAGATGCCCCTGCACTTAATGACAAATATTAAAAGAGTTATCAAAATATACTCTTATGAAGGTTATGACAGGACTATTTTTAAATTGCTTCTGAGAAAGGAGAGAAATGCAGACCAGAAAAGTCAGCAAAAGTTTCACAGATGTCCTTATAAATAAATGGAATAATGTCTGGAAAAGTATTTTCCAAACATTAAAGATTTATACTGTTTAAGAAAATATTATAAGTTTCCCCACCTCCATTCTCAATAAAGAGGACATTTCACAGCATGATAGAACTTTGTACATGTAAGCATTCAAATATTTCATGGACTGCTAAGGCTCATTATCTTTTCAAACATTTCTTTTTCAAAAAAAAAAAAAAATCTATTTATAAATAAACATCTCACCCATAAGTGAAAATAAGCACAGTTAATAATTTACCAAGGGTAGTTTTTGCACAATTCATTGCCAGACCAGCATATCATTTTTTCTTCTAAATATTATTGGTAGGTAAAATAATGGCCTCCTAAATATGTCCACATTCTAATCCCTGTAACCTATGAATATGTTAGGTTACATGGAAAAGAATAATTAAATTAGCAGATGGAATTAATTTTGTTAATCCGCTGACTTGAGATGGAGAGGTTATTCTGTTATCTAGGTGGGCCCAGTAGAATCACGTGGGATCTTAAATGTGGGAGCAGGAGACAGAAATGTCAGTCAGAATGATACAATGTGAAAAAGACTGAAAAGGCCATTGCTGGCTTTGAAGATGGAGGAAGGTTCCACAGGGCAAAGAATGCAGCAGCCTCTTTCAGTAGTAGAAAAGGCAAAGAAGTGAATTCTCCTCTAGAGCTTTTGGAAAGGAAATAGCTCTGCCTCATTTTAGCTCGGTGAGACAGATTTTTGACTTCTGACTTCAGAACTGTTAAGGTAATAAATTTGTGTTGTTTTTTGCTTTAAAGTTTGTGGTCGTTTGTTACAGAAGGAATAGGAAACTATTAAAATTAACACTTATTTCATTCTCAGAAAAACAAGTTCCATAAGCCTTTATTGAAAACCTCAGCCACTCCTATTAAATCGAATAGTTTTCTACTCCCGTAATTTACTACAAATATGATGGTTTAAAACAGCACCCATTTATTATGGCACAGTTTTGTAGGTCAGATGTATGGGCAGGCTCCGCTGGGTTCTATGGTCAGGATCTCACATGGCCAAAATCAGGGTTGGCCAGCCTGGGTCCTTATCTGGAAATTCTGAGAAACAATCTGCTTCCAGGCTCATTTCAGCCTCTCAGCAGATACACTTCCTTGCAATAGCAGGCTGGGTGTGCATTTCTTTGCTGGCTAACTTGGGGCCCTCTCAGCAACTAAGACTCCCTGTACTTTTCATGTGGCCCACTTCAGGCCATCAATGGTACATCAACTCCTTCTCATGCTTCAACTCTCTCTCACTTCCCCTTCTGTCATCAGCTGGAGAAGGTGTTCTGCTTTTAATGCCTCATGTGATTAAATCAGACCCACCTGGATAATCTCCCTGTCTTATGGTCAAATAACATAACATAATCATGGGAGTGATATCTCACCATATTCATAGGTTTTGGAGATTATAGTGGGACATATTTGGGGTCTCATTTTAGAAATCCTGCCTACTGCAACTATTCAATTGTCTCTTTAATTTTTAATATATTTAAATGATTGATGAATTTACTTATGTGGCTTACTTATACATTGCCCTGTATTCTGATGTATTTTTTTATGGAGACATGATTCCAATAAAACATAGGAAACTCCTAAGCACAAGAATAATATGTTGTATTCTTTAATTAATTGGCACTATGTTAGAGCTAAGGGTACAGAGATAAATAGGATTGTCAGGAAAGAGTCTAATGGAGTAATATTTGGAAGAATTGGAAGAAGTGTAGACAAGTTTGAAGAGTATAAAAAACCTAATGATATGGATATAGTACTTGTATGATTTAAAGGCTGTGTGACTATGGGGTAAGAATATTTAATCCCTAATTATGTTTAGTTATTTCTGAATGTATTCAAAGTTTATTCAATAAACACCAACTGTGTGCTAAGATGGTGAAAAATACTATTAGCCTACCTACCAAGAATTTTTTGAGAGTCAAATGAAATGACCTAAGCTAAAATATTTATAAAAGTATGAAATTCTATTCAAACATGAATTATTAAAATTATTAGTGCAAGTTCTTATTTAGCAGCTTCTATAACTACATCATCCAGCAAAGAGCAAACTCTATAATCAATACTTAAAACATTGACCACCACAGTCATCAATAAGTAAATATATGCATTATATTTTATTTCTTTTTTTTTTAACTATCAAATTTTTCTCTAGGAAATCAAAGTAATTCTCTATTTTTCACTTCTTCCTTCATCCATCTTCATCCTTGTTTGCCCTTAGGCTGTACAGGGCTTTAGTTTTACATTTGCTTAAAGATTTCCTGCTGTAGGAAACCTTCCTAATAGGTGAGATGATTCAAGGCCAGACAAGGATGGCAGATGCCACAACACTGATGAGTTGTGGCTAAGCTTGCAACAAATCAGCTGGAGAAGTTCCCTGTACTATCTACTTAATTGATTTTAGCATGGAGATGGGGAAAACTTAAAATGCCGCTCCAAAAATTGGCTGCCATACTCAAAGGACCAGCAAAACACCTAAGAAGCTACCCCAAATCTACTGTCCAAGAAGCTTATTAATGAAGTGCTGGAAGGTTAGCTGGAGGTGGTAGGGCTCTCAAATTTACTGTGCATAAGAATTATCTAGGATTACTTGTTAAAAATGAATAGTCCAGAGGACTTCTCTGGCGGTCCAGTGGTTAAGACTCCAAGCTGCCACTGCAGGGGGTGCGGGTTCCATCCCTGGTGGGGGAACTAAAATCCCACATGCCACACAGCATGGCCAAAAAATTTTTAAAAAATTAAATGAAAAAAAAAAATGCACACTCCAGAGGTATACCCTGAGAAAGTCTGGTTTCGAAGGTCTAGGGGAGAGGAAGCATGAGACCTAGAAATATGCATCTTTTAATAAATTACTCCACAGAGTTCTGAAACATAATAGCAAATAAAAAAAATTATATTATTCTTCTTTAGTCATATGACCAACAATGCTTTGAAAAAAAAAATTTAAGGTTATGGTCTTTTTACATCAGTCTGGATGTGAATTTTAACAATTCAAACATGTTATTGTGTGACCTTGAATAAGTTATTAAAACATACTGTCTCAGAAATCTCATCTGTAAAATGAATATCATTGTAACTAATGCAAATATGGTGGGGATTAACATTTTAGCTATTCTAGTTATCATTGTTGTTGTTATTATTATTATTATTATTATTCTCCCTAAAGTGCTTACAATGGTGTCTTTAAATTACCAGGCCCCAAGGGCACAACTTATTCTTTTTGAACATCTCTAAATCATAATGATTAGAAGACTCTTGCTGGATCTCTATGGTACACTCATACTAACAAAGACCCTTTTATGTTTTAATAATATACAGCATAGAAACATAAAGAGCAATGCAATTGTGCAAGAATAAATTAAACCAAAGCTATGTGATGGGGCAATAACATCTGCTGAACAATATCAATCATTGCCAAGAGCACAATGATGATCCTGGGGCCATGCTGTAGGGGTGGCTTCATGGACTAAGAAATTTCAACAAAAATGGAATAATAGGATTCTATGCCATTGTTTTTCACATCCCTTACTCAGAAGTAGGGTCAGAAAAAGAAAGAGAACTAACTTGCAAACCTCTCCTATCTACAACATTTGCTATTTTTTTCCCCCAAATATACTTCTCAGTAAGATACATTGTGTCCCTTGTGTACAGATTCTTCACATGTATTAGGCCATTTTTTGGAAGAAAATGAAAATCATACATAAATAAATCCTTAAAATATGACAGACATTCTGACAGACAGTCAGAAGAGACAATATAAAGTTTGAATTAATAGCTCTCAGAGGTGGGGCCATCTAAATGACCCTGACCCTTTCCTGGCAGGAGGGGATCTCCAATGATACAGGGCCAGGATGGTAGTTTGCCCCTCCCCCAGAAGTAGACAGTTATTTTCCTGATCTTTTCCTACAGCTACACTGGGTCTTCTTCTGAGCTTGAGAGAAACAGGTTTTTCTGCCTTCCCCAATGGCTTAAAGTTTTTGTTCCATTGGGAAGAAAGGGCAGAGGATCCTGGCAGTTTCCTGCCTTGTCCACAGCACTGTGGCTGCTCTGCCTCAGGCCTGGACCACAGGGAGGGTCTCTGTGGTCTCCTGCCCTCCCCTCAGTCTTTCTCATGAACATCTGTTGAGATCCGTGGAGAAGAGCCTGCTAATGGGTGATAATTTCCGCTATATCCGTGGCTCTATGGTCTTATTCTAGACCATACTCTACATGGCTTTCATCAATTTACAGAAAATTTTATCTGAATTCTTCCTAGTTTTTATAGCACTCTGTGTCTGCCCCAGGTAAACCAGTGCTTATATCCCATCCGACCAGCGTGACTAAACTTCAGACAGGCTTCCTGCTTACTCTAGGTCCCTGACCTCCCATTTCTTATACCATTTACTTTAGAAAACTTGTAACTATAAACTGCTTCTGCCCCTTGGAGATATAAATCTTTTTAAAAACCTCTTGCCAGTTTTACAATTCAGGATTGTCTTTCTCAAGGAAACTGGAGTGCTCCTTTTGAAATGTATTAATCAAGAAAGATGGTGCCCCTGTCCTGCAGTCTCTGTGGGGGAGTAGGAGCAAGCCTACCTTCAGTGGATGTTTTGCTCCAAGTTGCAAAACTACTTCCTGTCATAGAGCTATGTGAAGTTTATTCTTCCTTTAGATAAAGTCAATTAGCAAACACAGATAGCCCATGACTTCCCCCACCACACTCTGTACTTTTCCACTAGCTCACCCCAGCACTTAAAAACCCTCTTGCCCTTTGCTTCTATGGAGTTGAGCTCTGGTCTCTCTCTCCTATTGCAATAGCCTTGATTAAAGTCTTTCTTGCCTGTTTAACTTTGACCAGTGCAATGTTTTCCTTGACACATCTCTTCCTTGAGAATCCTTTCTTTCCTTAGATTTTAGGCTAGTTGATTACACTGCAACCTCAATTTTCTGATAAGTACAAGTAAAGTTATTTACTTGATTTCCCTGAATTTTGTATTGCTTTAATGGTGAAAGCAATACTCTTCCCAGCTCGCTACAGCCTGTGCTCCACAACAAGAGAAGCCACGGCAATGAGAAGCCCGTGTACCACAACAAAGAGTAGCCCCCACTCATCAGAACTAGAGAAAGCCCTCACACAGCAACGAAGACTCAACGCAGCCAAAAATAAATAAATTTATTTAAAAAAAAAAAAACTGCAAGAAGGAGGTGATGGAACCTGTTTTAATAGACATGAACTAACTTGAATGATGGACAATATTTTCACAGATTTATCAATATGAGTGTATGTCAATTCTTTTATGCAAATGTTCTAATCTTACTGAATGGTATAGTCATCCAAGATCTAAGCTGATAAAGCCATCTGCCTGTTTGGAATATTCGGGTGATTGCCCTTGAACAGAACATTCATTTTATTCTTTCACTGGAAAGAAGATGCATGTTTCTCAGCCAGATTGTAGCGAAAGGAAAAACTAATTTAAGTAAATTGGGCTATACACATCTAAGGAGGGGGTGACAGAACTTAATTTAAAATGTGGCCCTGGAGGTGTGTCTCTCAGATACTCTTTTAAGATAAACTGCTCCAAGGATCAGAGTTGACTGACAGTCCCACTGCTATACAACTGGACCTACCTAGACAGGAACGTGGAAGCCATACTCAGGTTACTCCCAGATAATAACATGGTGGCCTTTGTAGCTGGACCCCTCCTACCTGAATAAGCAACTTTTACTTGAGGATTCTCATAGGCTGAGACATCATTAGTACTGGGCTGGGGTCTGAGAGTATAGGATGAGCCCCAGCTTTCTTCTCCTTTTTGTTTCCCTAATGTCAGGCCTGCATCACTATCTGAAGCCTCTCACTGTCAGCTCCTGCTCCCTTTATGATTTGCAAGCATTTCGTTCAATAAATTTCTCAGACTTCCAGTCCTGTCTTGGCTTCTACTTCTCAAGAGAGCTGAACTGAATGAAAAGGATATCCCTTTAGATGTATTTGCCCCATAGGTAGAGGTTCAGATTTAAGCCATTCACATGAATATACTTGAGATTTTCCCAGACCCTGCACTCCAACTTGTGGTTCACTAAAAGATACTTTCCTCTTTGTAGTATCTAGAGCGCTGATTTTCAAATACTATTCTGAGAATTGTTCTCAAGTATGCTTCATGAAAAAAAGAATTTTTAAAGCATGTTCCTACCTCAGGATCATGATTAAGTTTAAAAATAATAAAAAATGTACAAGAATATATGGTTTTAACCATCTCCTCCAGGTTAATTATGTAAATAAACATGTGTATTAGTTCTCTGTTGCTGTATAACCAATTACCATAAATTTAGTAGCTCATATAAACACAGGAATATCTCACAGTTTATATGGGTCAGGAGTCCAGCCACAGGTTAGCTGGATTCTCTGCTCAGGGTCTCACAAGGCTGTACTCAAGTTTCTGGCTGTGCTGTATTCTCATCTGAAGGCTCAAGTAGGAAAGAATCTGTTTCCAAGTACATTCAGATAGTTGGTAGAATCCATATCTATGCAGCTGTCTACTGAGATACCCAACATTTTGCTGGGTGGAAGCTGGAGGCCACTTTAGGTCCCTAGTGGTTGCTCACAAACTACCCAATGTGTGGCTCTCTTCACAGGTATTTCATAACATTGTTACCTATTCCATTAAGGCCAGTAGAAGAATTTCTTTTCCAGTTTGCTCAGATGGCATCTTAATACAACAAAATATAATCTTAGGAGTGGCATCCCTCCCATCACCTTACCATGTATTATATAAAACAAGTTAGAAGCAAATCATGAATCCTACCCACAGTCAAGGGGAAAGAATTACATGAGGGCTTGGATCATCATGGGTCATCTTAGTGCGTTTCACTACTCTGGGTTTGGGAACCATCAGCCTAGATGATGAGAATATTCTTTATCTCACAAAGTGGAACTAACATGACCTGATTACATGGGAAGTATTAAGAACGCTGCATCATCTTTCTCTTCAACTTAAAAGATAACATTGCTATTCTGTCAGACATAAAATGGGGTATGAAGCAGCTAAGTGACATTCAGACAATTTTGCTGTTCTCTATTTCCAGACCTGATAAGAGTTTTCTTTATAGCCAAATGACTAAACAGAAGAAAACATATTTTAGACCTCTATAAGTTTCTGTAGTAGAGGAGGACAGACATCAAAGGAAAATTCTTCCTCTGAGCTGAATTCCCTACAAAATGCATAAGAACCTTTTAGAAGAGCCCAGTTGTGAAGAACTTAGTACAATAAATCAGAAATTGAATGCCTGATTCAATTATTACTAATTGTGTGACTTTGAAAGAATGAATGAATGAATTTTTTCTTTCTATCCTCATCTGTAAAGGAGGTAAGAGAAACTACATTAAGGAATGCTTCTGAAGGTTGTTTGATAATACCTATAAAGACATAGCTCATTATTACAGATTAAGTATTGGTTATCATATTCAAAATTGATATTTATCTTGATTGTGGTAATAGTCAAATTTATGTGATAAAAGACCTTGTGGAAAACAAAATGGAATTGTTTGATATAAATTCATATTGCAGGCAAGAAATAGATGATGTCACAGCAGAGAAAAAAGTAATTAGATGGTAATCTTGAAAATAATCCAAAACTCAAAGGAAAAGAATAAGAGGATACAATTTTTTAATGAAATGATATACGAATAGAAGTATTTAAAAATAGAGCAATCTGGAAAATAACATATTAAATTTTGAAAAACAAATCTTAGACTTCTTTTCCACAACCTAAATATTAGAGACTACTAGTGTAATATCTGAAATGTTTTAAGGGGAAGAGGTTGTAATTCAGAATTCTCTCCTGAACCAAGTTGTTGCTAAAAGAGAGTTAAAAGGAATAATTTTTTATATAGTCAGGGTCTATAAAAGCACATTACTAATGTCTATTATTACTGAAAAATTATTTGAATACATAAGCCATAACCAAGATATGACTCCAAATAAATAAACCAAAAAGTGTGAAAAAATAAGATAGAAAGGAACTGGTATTTGTGACCAATGAAATAGTTGAATGTGTAGGGATATGTCTAAATAACTATTGAAATTGTGATCACAATAGATGGAACAATGAAATTATACATATTTTAATCATAAATATATTAACTCTGGATATTATAATCTTAGATTTTCACCCAAGAAAACTGATTAATAAAACAAATATTCTCCCTCATATTTGATAAATGGGTACCACACTTATTTTTCTGGTTTGAAAATTAGCTTTAGTTGAATTATATGCTGAAAAAAACTTTATATATATATATATATATAAAATAATCATAGTAGTCAAGAAAATATATGACATTAATTATCATTAATTATGCCTTTCTGTGAAAAGTCATTTTTTTAAAATTTTGTATTTTAAAAAAATCCATAATTTGTCTATGTGGTTTAAAACAACACAACATGACATAGTAAGGTTAAAACAAAAAGCAAAATGAATATGTCAGGGAGACACAAACAAGCAATAGATCTGTATATATGATTAAAGAGGAAAACAGGGCTTCCCTGGTGGCGCAGTGGTTGAGAATCTGCCTGCCAATGCAGGGGACACGGGTTCGAGCCCTGGTCTGGGAAGATCCCACATGCTGCGGAGCAACTAGGCCCGTGAGCCACAATTACTGAGCCTGCGCGTCTGGAGCCTGTGCTCCACAACAAGAGAGGCCACGATAGTGAGAGGCCCGCGCACCGCGATGAAGAGTGGCCCCCGCTTGCCACAACTAGAGAAAGCCCTCGCAGAGAAACGAAGACCCAACACAGCCATAAATAGAAATAAATAAATTAAAAAAAAAATCATTTAAAGAGGAAAACAAAAAAGATATAAAGCTTCATTTTATGGTAAAGAAACAGACAAATTAAAAATAACCATACTAGCATTAATAAAAACAATAAAAAAGTACTAGAATAAAGATAAATATACCAAAGGAAACTTTTAAAAAATGATCAGATTTAGCTCCATGACTACATAAAAAATAGTAAAAGAGAATTTATTCAGAGTACATTTTCTAATTAAAATTGAATAGAACTTGACATTAAATAAATTTAAATAGTTCAAAAATTTTCACCTGTTTGAATATTCAAAAGCATCCTCTTACGTAAATATTGGATCAAGGTGGAATTTTAATATACTGTTAAGTCAATATTTAAAAATAGAGACAAACAGGCAAAAATTAATTGAATTTGAACAAAGATAGGTTTATAAACCTAAATGCTCTCATTATTTGAAAAAAAGAGAGGAAATAAATTAGCTGAGTTGAATAAATCAAATGGCAAAGAAAAATGTAAACTAAATAAATTAAGCTGAAAAACAGCAGTATTTAAAAATATAGAGGTTGTATTGTTTTAAAGTAAGTAATATTAGAAAATATCTGGAAAACTCAGTTAAGAGAAATGTAGAAATGAGCTTTTGGAATAAAAAGAAAGGAACTGTAGTAACATATTGGACTTGAGCAAACTTAGTGAACTATAGAAACAGTTTAATTTTAATAATTAAAAAAAATAAATGGCTTTCAAAAATGTAAATTTTCAAAGAAAAAGAAAACATAAATTTACTTTAAAATAATTTAAAATGACAAAAGTTTACTAATGAATTTAAAGAAGATGACCCTATTGATTAATAAAATATTTAAGCTAAGATTTAATTAAAATAGTGTGACCCTGGTGTGATATTAAGTTATAATTGAGAAATAATCTTCAGTCCTTTAAAATGCTTATGAAGACTATATAATGACATAAAAAATGCTTACAGAGTAGAGTCAAGTAAAAACTTGAATAAAATATTTCCATATACTTACGTTAAGTGTAAAATTCAAAAATTTATCATAAATTCTAAAATATCTATAATAAATTCTAAAGACAAAATAATGCCCATGTTAACAGTGATTGTGATTGCATTTCTTTCTTATATTTTTAAGTTTCTTCTAGTTCTTTGATATAGATATTATTCTAGGTCCAATGCTTTCAGCATTAAAAAGAAAGAGAGAAAGAAAGAAAGAAAGAGAGAGAGAAAGAGAAAGAGAGAGAAAGAAAGAGAGAAAGAAAGAAAGAAAGAAAGAAAGAAAGAAAGAAAGAAAGAAAGAAAGAAAGAAAGAAAAGAAAGAAAGAGAGAAAGAGAGAGAGAGGGAGGGAGGAAGAAAAAAAGTCCCACCTTCTGAAGCTTCTCTTCTAGTAAGGGAGACAAAGGTGTGGGGTGTCTGTGTGTGTGTGTGTGTGTGTGTGTGTGTGTATGTGTGTGTGTGTGTATTAAAATACTGACAGGTACTATGACTATTAAGAAAAAAAGGGGATGAAGAATGATTTGAAGATACAATCATAGATAAAACTGAGGATCTGTCATTTAAGAGGAGATCTGAATAAAGAAAGGAATTGAGCCATATGAATATTTGGGCAGGTTGATTACTTTAAAAGATATTAATACAAGGCCCCAAGGTGGAAGTATGCATGGAGGTTCCACGAAAGGTAAGAAGGCCAGTGGGGGTTGAGTGATTGAGTGAGAAGAAGAGTTATAGGAGATGTTTGACATCATACAGGGACTTAGGAATTATATAAAGGACTTTGGATTTTCCTCTGGGGTGGTAAGTCATTGGATGGTTTTGATCAGGGAACAATATGATGTGATTTATGTTTTAAAATTATTCCCTTGGCTGATTAATAGAGACCCATGCCAAGTGAGACAGGAGGTGAGGAAAGAAGAAATAAGACCAATTAAGAGGAAATAACACAAGCTAAAGATCGCACTAGTTAGGGATGTTTTTTAATTGAATATGTGTCACTCTAATAATTTAAAAATATGATTCAGCAATAAAAACATGGGAAAATTACTTGTATTTATAAATGATTAAGGTTATCGTGTTAATCTTATAAAACCTCACACAAATTAATGAGAATAATACTATGACCACAACACTTAAGTCATTAAAAGTTAATTAACACAAGAGAGATTATACTAATTAAACAAATCTGAAAATGTGCATACGTACTGGTGACCACAAAAATGCAAATAGAAACAATATAACAACCCTGATTACTTATTATGTTAGCACTTTATTTTTCAAAACACCAATGAAAAATATATTAGGGTCCTGTGGAAGAGGATTTGCATACATTGTTATTTTACTGTGTTCTTATTAGTCCTAAATATGTTTATATACTTTGACCTAGAAAGTATACCTCTCAGAAAATATCTTATGGAAATTAATACTTAATTTAAAATGTTTTTATAAACAAGACTGTCTCAGCAGAATTTATAAAAATATGAAACAGAGGGATTTTTAAAAAGCTAGGTTAAACAATAGGGAATGGCCAAATAAACCTGCTGGAATATTATGAAGCATTAAAAAAATACTGCTTCATGTGGAAAACTACTTATAGTGTTTCTAAGTGTGAGGGGCATGTTACAATATTTAACATAATACGTAATTATAACCATGTATTTAAAACTGCTATGGGTTTAGAAACATACTAGAAAATATAACAAACTATTAATATTGGTTATATTTAGCTCAAATAAATATATATTTTTTTCTTTGCTTTCTTTAATTTTCACATTATCTTAATAAAGATATATTACTTGAGTATAGGTTTTTTAGATTATATTAAATTCACTGATTGCATTATTTAGTGGCAATCACTAAAGTGTGCTCAATAGAACACAAAGAGCAGTAATGAAAAGGGAGCTATGAGGAGGACCTTCAAGATAGTGGAGGAGTAAGATGTAGAGATCACCTTCCTCCCCACAAATACATCAAAAATACATCTACATGTGGGACAGCTCCTACAGAATGCCTACTGAATGCAGGGAAGACCTCAAACTTCCCAAAAGGCAAGAAACTCCCCACATACCTGAGTAGGGAAAAAGAAAAAAAGGAAAAACAGAGACAAAAGAATAGGAACAGAACCTGCACCTCTGGGAGGGAGCTGTGAAGGAGGAAAAGTTTGCACACACTAGGAAGCCCCTTCACTGGTGGAGACGGGGTGGGCAGGGGGGAAGCTTCAGAGCCATGGAGGAGAGAGCAGCAACAGGGGTGCAGAAGGCAAAGCGGAGAGATTCCCACACAGAGGTTCAGTGCTGACCAGCACTCACCAGCCTGAGAGGCTTGTCTGTTCACCCTCCATGGTGGGTGGGAATTGGGAGCTGAGGCTCAGGCTTTGAAGGTCGAATCCCAAGGAGAGGACTGGGGTTGGCTGCGTGAACACAGCCTGAAGGAGGCTAGTGTGCCACAGCTAGTGGGGAGGGAGTCCAGGAAAAAGTCTGGACCTGCCTAAGAGGCAAGAGACCATTGTTTTGGGGTGTGCAAAGAGAGAGGATTCCTTCCCTGTCTGCCCACAGAAGGCAGAGCACCACCTAAACGAGCTCCAGAGACAGACGTGAGCTGCGCCTATCAATGCAGACACCAGAGGTGGGCGTGAATCACTAAGACTGCTGCTGCAGCCACCAAGAAGCCTGTGTGCAAGCACAGGTAACTATCCACACCTCCCCTCAGCCTGTGCAGCACACCACTGCCAGGGTCCCATGATCCAGGGACAACTTGCCCGGGAGAACATACGACGAGCCACAGGCTGTTGCAATGTTACATAAACCTCTGCCGCCGCAGGCTCACACTGCATTCCATACGCCTCTCATCCCCTGACCTGAGTGAGCCAGAGCCCCCTAATTAGCTGCTCCTTTAACTCCCTCCTGTCTGGGAGAAGAACAGAGGCCAGAGGGCGACCTACATGCAGAGGTGGGACCAAATCCAAAGCTGAACCCCAGGAGTTGTGTGAACAAAGAAGAGAAAGGTAAATTTCTCCATGCAGCCTCAGAAGCAGCGGATTAAATCCCCACAATCAACTTGATGCAACTTGATGAAACTTGGTGCAACTGTGGAATACCTGAATAGACAATGAAACATCCCAAAAGTGAGGTGGTGGACTTTGGAAGCCACTGTAGACTTGGGGTTTGCTTTCTGCGTCTAATTTGTTTCTGGTTTTATGTTTATCTTAGTTTAGTATTTAGAGCTTGTTATCACTGGTGGATTTGTTTATTGGTGTAGTTGCTCTCTTGCTTTATTTTTTCTAATTACTTTTTTTATTTTAATAATATTTTTATTTTAATAACTTTATTTCAATTTTTTTTCTTTTTTCTTTCTTTCTATTTTTTTTCTCCCTTTACTTCTGAGCCATGTGGCTGACAGGGTCTTAGTGCTCTGGCCAGGTGTCAGCCCTGAGCCTCTGAGGTGGGAGAGCTGAGCTCAGGACATTGGTCCACCAGAAACCTCCCAGCCCCACATAATATCAATCAGCGAGAGGTCTCCCAGAGTTCTCCATCTCAACACCAAGACCCAGCTCCACTCAATGACCAGCAAGCTCCGGTGCTGGATACCCCATGCCAAACACCTAGCAGGACAGGAACACAACCCCACCCATTAAGAGAGAGGCTGCCTAAAATCATAAGTTCACAGACACCCCAAAACACATCACCAGATGCAGTCCTGCCCACCAGAAAGGAAAGATCCAGCCTCATCCACCAGAACAAAGGCACCAGTCTCCTCCACCAGGTAACCTACACAAGGCACTGAACCAACCTCACTCACTGGGGGCAGACACCAAAAACAAAGGGAACTATGAACCTGCAGCCTGCGAAAAGCAAACCCCAAACACAGTAAGTTAAGCAAAATGAGAAGACAGAGAAATACACAGCAGATGAAGGAGCAAGGTAAAAACCCACCAGACCAAACAAATGAAGAGGAAATAGGTACTCTACCTGAAAAAGAATTCAGAGTAATGATAGTAAAGATGATCCAAAATGTTGGAAATAGAATGGAGAAAATACAAGAAACGTTTTACAAGGCCCTAGAAGAACTAAAATGCAAACAAACAACGATGAACAACACAATAAATGAAATTAAAAATTTTCTAGACAGAATCAATAGCAGAATAACTGAGGCAGAATGGATAAGTGACCTGGAAGATAAAATAGTGGAAATAAATACTGCAGAAGAGAATAAAGAAAAAAGAATGAAAAGAATCGAGGACAGTCTCAGAGACTTTTGGGACAACATTAAATGCACCAACATTCGAATTACGGGGGTACCAGAAGAAGAGAAAAAGAAAGGGTCTGAGAAAATATTTGAAAAGATTATAGTTGAAAACTTCCCTAACATGGGAAAGGAAATAGCCACCCAAGTCCAGGAAGCACAGAGAGTACCATACAGGATAAATTCAACAAGAAACACACCAAGACACATATTAATGAAACTATCAAAAATTATAATGAAACTAACAAAGAAAAAATATTAAAAACAGCAAGAGAAAAGCCACAAATAACATACAAAACTCAACACCTATCTATGATAAAAACTCTCCAGAGTTAAAAAAGAAAACAAAAAAAAAAACCTCTCCAGAAGGTAGGCATAGAAGGAACTTACCTCAACATAATAAAGGCCATATATGACAAACTGACAGCCAAAATAGCTCTCAAGAGTGAAAAACTGAAACCATTTCCTTTAAGATCAGGAACAAGACAAGGTTGCCCACTCTCACTGCTATTATTCAATACAGATTAGGAAGTTTTAGCCACAGCAATCAGAGAAGAAAAAGAAATAAAAGGAATCCAAATCGGAAAACAAGAAGTAAAGCTGTCACTGTTTGCAGATGACATGATACTATACATGGAGAATCCTAAAGGTGCTGCAAGAAAACTACTAGAGCTCATCAATGAATTTGGTAAAGTAGCAGGATACAAAATTAATGCACACAAATCTCTTGCATTCCTATACACTAATGATGAAAAATCTGAAAGAGAAATTAAGGAAACACTACCATTTACCATTGCAAAAAAAAAACAATAAAATACCTAGAAATAAACCTACCTAAGGAGACAAAAGACCTGTATACAGAAAACTATAAGACACTGAAGAAAGACATTAAAGATGATACAAACAGATGGAGAGATATACATGTTCTTGGATTGGAAGAATCAACATCGTGAAAATGACTATACTACCCAAAGCAATCTACAGATTCAATGCAATCCTTATCAAACTACCAGTGGCATTTTTCACAGAACTAGAACAAAACATTTCACAATTTGTATGGAAACACAAAAGACCCCGAATAGCCAAAGCAATCTTGAGAAAGAAAAACGGAGCTGGAGGAATCAGGCTCCCTGACTTCAGACTATAGTAAAAAGCTACAGTAATCAAGACAGTATGGTATGGATGGCACAAGAACAGAAATATAGATCAATGGAACAGGATAGAAAGCCCAGAGATAAACCCATGCACAGATGATCACCTTATCTTTGATAAAGGAGGCAAGAATATACAATGGAGAAAAGACAGCCTCTTCAATAAGTGATGTAGGAAAAACAGGACAGCTACATGTAAAATAATGAAATTAGAATGCTCCCTAAACACCATACACAAAAATAAACTCAAAATGGATAAAAGACCTAAATGTAAGGCCAGACACTATCAAACTCTTAGAGAAAAATATAGGCAGAACCCTGTGTGACATAAATCACAGCAAGTTACTTTTTGACCCACCTCCTAGAGAAATGGCAATTAAAAACAAAAATAAACAAATGGGACTTAATGAAATTTAAAAGTTTTTGCACAGCAAAGGAAACCATAAATAAGATGAAAAGACAACCCTCAGAATCAGAGAAAATATTTGCAACGAAAGCAACTGACAAAGGATTAATCTCCAAAATATACAAGCAGCTCATGCAGCTCAATATCAAAAAAACAATCAACCCAAACCAAGAACGGGCAGAAGACCTAAATAGACATTTCCCCAAATAAGATATCCAGATGGCCAACAAACACATGAAAGGATGCTCAACATCACTAATCATTAGAGAAATGCAAATCAAAACTACAATGAGGTATCATCTCACACCAGTCAGAATGGCCATCATCAAAAAGTCTACAAATAAATGCTGGAGAGGGTGTGGAGAAAAGGGAACTCTCTTGCACTGTTGGTGGGAATGTAAATTGATGCAGCCTCTATGGAGAACAGTATGGAGGTTCCTTAAAAAACTAAAAATAGAGCTACCATATGACCCAGCAATTGACAGATGAATGGATAAAGAAGATGTGGCACATATATACAATGGAATATTACTCAGCCATAAAAAAAATGAAATTGAGTTATTTGTAGTGAGTTGGATGGACCTAAATTCTGTCATACAGACTGAAGTAAGTCAGAAAGAGAAAAACAAATACCATATGCTAACATATATATATGGAATCTAAAAAAAAACTGGTTCTGATTAACCTAGGGGCAGGACAGGAATAAAGACTCAGACGTAGAGAATGGACCTGAGGACACGGGGAGGGGAAGGGTAAGCTGGGACGAAGTGAGAGAGTAGCATTGACATATATACACTACCAAAAGTAAAATAGATAGCTAGTAGGAAGCAGCTGCATTGCACAGGGAGATCAGCTCAGTGCTTTGTGACCACCTAGCAGGGTGGGATAGGGAGGGTGGGAGAGATACTCAAGAGGGAGGGGATATGGGGATATACGTATACATATAGCTGATTCACTTTGTTATACAGCAGAAACTAACACAACATTGTAAAGCAATTAAACTCCAATAAAGATGTTAAAAAAATTTAAAAAATAAAAAATAAAATGATAATAAATTTTAAACAAGGGTTCCTCAGAGAGCTCCTGACTGCTCTATTTTACATCTTCATGCCTAATTTCATTATTACTTCCCCCTACCTTGGAAAACATTATGTTCTTCAGAAACTTTATTTTTTTGCTGCTGTTTATAAAGCTTTGGGGACCATGTATATGGAATTTTGATGCTTAATTCTTCTGGGTGCCTGTCTAACTCAAACAACTAAAATATATACAAGAACAAGTAAGCAATCTGAATTAGATATTTCTATGAAAGAAAAAAATTGGCACTTAGTTTTTAAAGATTGGAAATATATTTTCTCTAATTATCAATATAGAAATGTGGAGTTGGGCTTCCCTGGTGGCGCAGTGGTTGAGAGTCTGCCTGCCAATGCAGGGGACACGGGTTCGAGCCCTGGTCTGGGAGGATCCCACATGTCGTGGAGCGACTGGGCCCATGAGCCACAGTTGCTGAGCCTGCGCATCTGGAGCCTGTGCTCCGCAACAAGAGAGGCCGCGATAGTGAGAGGCCCGCGCACCGCGATGAAGAGTGGCCCCCACTTGCCGCAACTAGAGAAAGTCCTCGCACAGAAACGAAGACCCAACACAGCCATAAATAAATAAATAAATAAAATTAAAAAAAAAAAAAGAAATGTGGAGTTAAAAAGGTTCTTATAATCCCAGTAAATTCCAGAAATCAAACAACTTCCTATTTAATTTCAGAAGAGATTAAATAAATTTCTTTCCATGTAATTTCTGGTTATACGCATTGAGCTAATTTATCTAGATTTTTCAGATCAGAGTCATTTCTTCCTTCCTCCTCGTATAGGGGAAAAATAAAGAACATCTCTAGCTTAGAGGAAATATTTTAAAGTGTTCCACTCCCAGCCTCATTTTGATATTAGCATATTCTAGCTTACTTATGTGGACCTAAAACGGAATCCTATGCAACACCATAACCCACACACTTACAAAGGAATCCTTATCAGTCTTTCTATTTAAGGAGGAAGTCCATTGATACTGAGCTATCATTCTGTAGACATAGTCACTCATAAATTATGTGGATGGATGTCCACGACTTGTGAAAAACAAATAGTTTGAAAGAGAAGGACTCAAACAAAGAAAGAGATGAACATTAACATGCCTCTCATATTTGGAAAGATTTTAGAGTCAATTTCATTCACTGAAAAAGAAAATGGACTGCTAAGGAAAGGCATCAATTCTAAAATTGATGGTCTCTAAATGTGGTACTACCAGGCATGGTGTTCCCCTGATGTGATACAATACAAAGTATACAGTACCAGTTCTGAAGTATACTTGCCAAAAAGATTGGACCTGAATATCATCAAGTTTTTATCTCTAATTTCTAATTCATAGGAAAGAGAGTGGACAGAAAAATAATTTAAATTATAACATAAGGAGGCAATCAGACAAATATTGAATTTGGGCCTTCTGACAAATGATGTGGCTTCCTCAAATGTCAATGACAGAAAAAAGAAAGGCAACTGGGAAAAATTGAAAATGGATTTGGTATTAGAATATGTTAATGTATATTTTTAAGTTTTGATGGCATGATAATATTGTTGTTACATAAGAAAATGTACTCAAATTTTTAAAGATGAAACTATAGTATTTAGGGTTAACATGCAGTGAAATTACTAAGATAATTATTAAAAAGAGAAATTTCACAGTAATAAAAAAAAAGAGTTTAAAAGATAAAGATAGGGACTTCCCTGGTGGCTCATGGTTAAGAATCCACCTGCCAATGCAGGGGACACAGTTTCGATCCCTGGTCAGGGAAGATCCCACCTGCCGTGGAGCAACTAAACCCATGCACCACAACTACTGAGCCTGCGATGTAGAAGCTGCGAGCCACAACTACTGAAGCCCACGCGCCCTAGAGCCTGTGCTCTGCAACAAGAGAAGCCACCACAATGAGAAGCCTGCGCACCGTAACAAAGAGTAGCCCCCACTCACCGCAACTAGAGAAAGCCCGCACACAGCAACGAAGACCCAATGCAGTCATAAATAAATAAACAAATAAAATAAATTTTAAAAAAACTTCATAGGTATAAAATAATGACTAAATAAAAGAAAATCTATACCATTAAAAGATGAAGATATACAATAATGATCCTCTTGATCCTGGAGGATCAGTATTGAATGTTAGTCTATTCTCTCCACTTTTATGCAATGTGTGTTATCAAACCTTAGATGCTAGGCAATGCACCACTTAAGAAGAGAAAAGAATTAAACTATAGCTCATCATCAACTGAGATATATTCCAACCTTAGAGATACTAAGAGCTGAAAAATTATGTGTACCTTAGAATCAATGAAATTTTGTATGTTTGGAATTTTCCATTAAAAGAAAAAGAAGATGAAATGAAGTTTTGGAAGTTACAAATAACGTGTAAGAAGTAGAGGTGAAGTGGGAGTCAAAGAGTTGAATGACCCCAATTCTTTTGGATGGGACTCCATCTGGTAAAAGAGGTAACTGTGCCCCTTCATGAGAAGCCAGGTTTAAACATAAGCAGCCATAAAAAAGAATGAAATAATGCTATTTGCAGCAACATGGGTGGACCTAGAAATTATCATACTAAGTGAGGTAAGACAGAGAAAGACAAATATCATATGATCTCGGTTATATGTGGAATCTTAAAAAAATGATACAAATGAGCTTATTTACAAAATAGAAATAGACTCACAGACATAGAAAACAAACTTATGAACATCAAAGGGGAAAGGAGGGGAGGGATAAATTAGGAGTTTGGGATTAAAATATATACACTATTATATATAAAATAATCAACAAGGCTCTACTGTATAGCACAGGGAACTATACTTAATATCTTGTAATAACCTATAATGGAAAAGAATCTAAAAAAGAATATATGTGTCACTTTGCTGTACACCTGAAACTAACACAACATTGTAAATCAACTATATTTCAGAAAAAATTTTTTTAATAAAAAAAAAAAGCATCATGGTTTGTGTATTTGTCTGGGAAACCAGGAGACAGTATGTCAACCACGTGGCACACTGGCTTGCAAGGAGTCACTTAGAAATTACTATCCTGTTAAAACATAATTCAGCGAACCCTGACTCCTGCATTCTTGGGAAGGAAAAGCCCCTTAGATAGAAAGTAACTTTCTTTGGAAAGATGCAAAGTTTAGAAGGGAAGAATATGTAACAATGTTATAACTCAAAATATAAATCTAGTTTTTCTCTGCACATTCCCTTCTTTTCTTTCTCTCTTATTCCCTGAAGAGCTTTCTCTATTCTTTAAGTCACTGGAAAGTAAAAATAAAACTTCAAAGAACCAACCCCTCACCTCAGCTATAAACATCTAAGTAACAGTGAAGAATCTTGCTCATAGGATATATATATTTTTTTCTCCTAAAAGGAATGTCCCAGATAAGCCTGGAACTAGAGGAAAGAAGAGAGAAGTGAAGTGTGCCTCTTACTGACAAGTGTAAATTAGAAGATGGCCTAGGTGAAGTGTGCAACAGGAAAGAATAAATCAGTCCATATTAGATCTGTTTCTTTTACTTTAACCTTTGTATTCTATTGCATTTGCTACAAGTTAAGAATGTTGCCAATAGCCTGAAATATACAGGATAGCCCATTCTCAAGGCTCTGACCTTTAAAGGTATAACACTCCGCCATTCATACAGAGATAAAAATTTGCAGAACAGAGAGTAACATTTGTCTTGTTGGAGGTTTACAGGAATACCATGACCTGACCTACATGAACAGCTGCAAGAACAAAGGATTCCGACATCAAGAAGTTTGCAACTACCAACCACACCCCTTCCTCTTTTAGTATAAAGGAAACCTGAATTCTAACTTGGGTAAGATTTTTTTGAGGACAGTAGTCCACCATCTTCTTGGTCTGCTGGCTTTCCAAATAAAGTCGTTATTCCTTGCCTCAACAACTTGTCTCTCGATTTATATTGGCCTATCGTTTGGCAAGCAGTATGAGAATGGACTTGGTAACAAGAGGACCAAGGGTAGAAGGAACTCAGAACAGTTATTGGATGTGGGTTTTCTCCACAGAAACCTGGTACCTAAGGACAATCTTCCATTTGACAATCTGCATGGACACTTGTCAGAAGGAAGGGAGTTTGAGTCCCTAAACTCTTAATAGAGACAGGTGATTTGTGCCTAAGTTAAGTCAGAGAAAGCTAAAACAGAATATGGAGTGGGCTGTAACATACTTTTGGGAAATCTTGAGGGCAAGAGAAAGGCTAACTGCATGCTTTGGTGGCAGAACAGGAGAGTGTGACTGTGTAGGGATTGATCTTCACACCCTAAGGTTGTTGGGTGAGAAATGCAGATTTGGAGGCTACCTAGAGTCCTGTCCAATGAGTTGGCTGGAGAGTCTAGGAAATCTAAAAAGAAAGTGACTGAAATTATTCCCCCAGATGTACTCAGTTTCAGATGGAACTACTGCAACTACTACTGTGAAGAAAGAAGCATCAAGGAATTGAAGGCAAAAGAGCCTAGCAGGAAACCTGTGGAAAGCCATTAAAAGGCTACAGGAGAGAAAGAATCATCTTGAAACATCTGGCACACCCAGAGAACTCAGAGCTGGCAATATAAAAGCACAAGTTCAAGTAAGAACTCTCTCCTCCACCTTTTCCCCACTTTAATCATTTTTTTTTAACATCTTTATTGGAGTATAATTGCTTTACAATAGTGTGTCAGTTTCTGCTTTACATCAAAGTGAATCAGCTATACATATACATATATCCCCATATCTCCTCCCTCTTGCATCTCCCTCCCACTCTCCCTATCCCACCCCTCTAGGTGGTCACAAAGCACCGAGCTGATCTCCCTGTGCTATGCAGCTGCTTCCCACTAGCTATCTATTTTACATTTGGTAGTGTATATATGTCCATGCCACTCTCCCACTTCATCCCAGCTTACCCTTCCCACTCTCTGTGTCCTCAAGTCCATTCTCTATTTCTGCGTCTTTATTCACATCCTGCCCCTACGTTCTTCAGAACGACTTTTTTTTTTTTTTTAGATTCCATATATATGTGTTAGCATGCGGTATTTGTTTTTCTCTTTCTGACTTACTTCACTGTGTATGACAGACTCTAAGTCCATCCACCTCACAACAAATAACTCAATTTCGTTTCTTTTTGTGGCTGAGTAATATTCCATTGTATATATGTGCCACATCTTCTTTATCCATCCATCTATTGATGGACACTTAGGTTGCTTCCATGTCCTGGCTATTGTAAACAGAGCTGCAATGAACATTGCCCCACTTTAATCTTGATGGGAAAGCTAAAGAGCAGGGAGTGAGTAGGGAAGGAGGTGAGCACAGAGAACAAAGGGAGAAGCCTACTGTGCTCTGATTTCCCACCACAGTCTGCAGTGCCTTAAACTGAAAAAGGGAGAATACTTAACACAAGTGAGGATGTCTGTGTCTCAAGGTGACAGTAGGATTGTCTATTATCAAGCACTTGGCAAAAAATTCATGACTTTGCTGGAATTCTTATCCAGAGACAGGACAAAAATAAAATTTTATTTTGTTGAGAATCATGTTTGTTTTTGTTTTTGTTTGGTATACTGTTAAATATAATTACCTGGAGGAATCTTTTCCAGGAGCAAGGCCAAGTAGTGGTATTACAGGATGGCCTTCCCAAATCAACACTCTAGGTGAATTTCTCCTGGGTGAATTTATGTTCTCAGGTTCCATTTGCTGGACCACTAAAGTCAACTAGCATCCATAGAGCTGAAAAGAAAATTTCTTCATCTACTCTCCTTCCTCAGGTAGTGGGTTCTAGTGAGATAGGCTGGGACCTGGGACCTGGGATCCTTTGCTGCAGTGCTTGCACCTGGACAAACATCTCTTCAAGCAACAAAATACAAAGAAATTACAAGACACTAAAAATAACTGCATGCATTCACAGTGGGGGCAAATTATGGACAAGATATAAAAAGACCAAAAAACCCCAACTGCCACTTCTGAAGAGCCGGGAGTAAAAGCAGGGGGGTCAGGAGCAAAAGCAGGGTACTGAGCATGCTCCCTGAACAGAACACCACCAAAGGGGTGGGAAAACCTCCTAAGCCACCCCTCCAGCCCAACCCCTGGACACACCCCTACCCTCACCCCACATAAGGAACCAGCTCGCCCCTCTCCTCAGCAAGCAAGTAAGCCAGGGAACATGCTACTTGTTCTCACTCCCCCCTGCTGCAGCAGGGGCCCCAGTAAAGCCTTGCCTGAATTTCTTGTCTGGCCTCTGATCAATTTCTATTGATTAAGGAGGCCAAGAACCCTGGTCGGTAACACTAGGAACAAAATCTTCCCTGATAAACCAGCCATGGCGCTGCCAATGACCTTACTGCCTGAATGGAATAGTCATTGAATTAATGCCCTGATAGTATTGGATGTCCCACTAATTCTCAGGACTTCTGAAAAATTAGGCACATCAGAGACTAAGCACTGAACCAGCACAAACCTTGAGACCCTGAAGCTAGTGAGAGGCAGCCTGAATGTAGCCACCAATGGAAAAAATCCACCTTTTTTTGGAAAAGGCATCAAGAACACTTCTAGATGAGGTTGAGTCGAATAAAGTATTCAAGAGCACTGAAATCTCTTTGGACATTTAATTCAGTAAGGCAAAATAATTGTATTTCAGGACTTTAATTATTTTAAACTTTGATGTCTTTAACTTCCAGAGACTTTTAAGCTTTAGGCTTTTATTTTCCCTAGGCGTTTGATATGATACTAAAATTTGGGGCATCTTTGCATTGTTGGCTTTTATTGTTGGAATGTCTTCATAATTTAAAAATATAATTGATAATTTAAAAATCGATAACATTTATTTCTAAATATAGAGGATGGAAGAAGGAAACTCTCTGGGTGTTTAAGCTTGAATACTCTTTATTGGGTTGTTAAAAGACTAGGGCCATAAATGAATTGTTAATATTTATCTCATCACAATTGGTTTTGCAGTTTATAAAAAGTCACCTAGAAAGTGAAGAACGCATTGGAAACAGCAGAAATAGAACTAGAGAAACTAGTTGGGAGGCTGTTGCATAATCTTTGTGAGAGATGATGAAAAGAAGAAGTGCAGTAAATGGCAATGGAATGTGAGGAGAGCGATTTGAGAGAGAGCGGGGATTCAGATTTAGTGACTAACTGGATTTGGGTGGTGAGAAATAATTGATAGGGAATACTAGAATGATGCCCATATTCCCAGCTTGCAAAACTGGGTGGATGGTGATGCCATTCACTGAAATATAGACTATTGGAGAGATACGGATTTGGGTGGGGGGAGAGATAATTAGGTCACTTTGTGACTTACTGAATTTGAGTTATTTAAAGTGTTTATGAGACTTTGTTGTGAAACTCTCTCATAGGTATTTGGATATAGAGGACAGGTATTCAAAAGAGAAATTCATCTTGAAGGTACTAATTTGGAATTTAAATGGCTGAAACCATAGCAATAGCTGAGTGTGAACCACTCCAAAGCATAAAGTGATAAGAGAAAAGGAGTCTCAGGATTATAAGGAGACAAATGTTTAAGGGAAGGGCAGAGGAAAATGGTTAAAGGAAACAAGAGGAATGACCAGAAAAGAATATATTTCCCTTGTGGCTTGATAAAGCTTCATCTCAGATTTCTCTCCTAATGTTCCTACAAAGTCCACTTTTAGGAGTTATTCCCTAATCTTAAGAAAGCATTTCTTCTGCTCTCCCATAAAGAATATGAATCAATTTAGAACTTAACTACTATATGTTTTCTCTGATTAATTTATCTTACACTTCCTTTCACCCACCCGTTAAGGGTGTAATCTTGAGAGCAGGGACTGGGTCCTCATCATGATTACTAGACCTTCCCTCTCTTGTATTGTAGAATTTATACAGTGTTTTTACACTCACAGTCTAATCTGCCACTCTTGCAAGGTAGTCAGAACAGTGATTCAAATTATGTTACAGAATTTTTTTTTTAAGTTTTGGGAGTTTGTTAAAGCTACTGTGGATACAGAGATAACCCTCCAGTTTGCATTAGGGTTACTTAGTCCAACTGGGGACTGAGAATGCACAGATTTGTTATTGTAAAGCCAAAATTGGAACAGTACTATATTGGAAAAGGGTTTTGTCCCCATCTTATATAAGGAGAGAGGGATTTGGATTCCACACCCCCTGTTATGTCCCAGGCACTACTAAGTCTTTCCCATTTGCTATTTAATTAATACCTGTAACAATCTTTGGAGGAAAGACATTATTATTCTCAGTTTATATAGATGAGAGAATTTGAATTGAGGAAAGAGGAAAACAAACTCATCCAAGATCATATCACACAGCTAGTTAAGGAAGGAAGCTCTGCCATGAGCCCATTTCTGCTGGCCCCAAATATGCCATGTCCTTTCTACTTATACTAAAATGCAAAGGGCCTACTTTCTCATATTCTCTGAGCCACTTCTAAGCATTTAACAAGTGTTTATTTATTTAAAATTATGCAGTTTTCTAATATTGAAACAGAACCTACTTAAGAATATTTTGTGAACCTTTTCTATTTCAACTCTCTCTGAATTAACTGTACATAATGAGTGAGTGGGGAAATTACTACAAATAGGTTCTCTAGCTTCCCTTATGAAGATTATGTATCTAGATTGTTTTAAAAGCACTTAAATTCACCTGTATTTTGGTGAGTGGGTGGGGTGTGAACTAGAAAAGGGGCAATAGGATTTAAATCTTACAAGAAGCAAAACATAAAAGCAGATCCTAGGGAGCTTCAGATTAATATTCTCCACCTTAGAATTTAAATAAACTATTGGACAAATTTATTTAATGGGTGAGGTAGGCTATTTCCATGTCTCAGGACAGAAGTCAAGGCTCTGAGGTAAATGCTTCTTGGATTATAAATCCGAGACCATTAGAATTGAAACAGAAGTTTTTGTAATTTTATCCAACATTCCCTTTTGCACATAGAATTATTAAAATCTACAATGTGTCAAAGCTCACAAAGCAACAATCTAGGAAATAGGGTCAAATTCCTGGTCTCCTACTACTTAATCCAAATTTCTTTTCATTGCAGTGTATTTTCCCCATCATGTTTTATACAGTCACATCATTCCCTCCCACCCCACATACACACAATTAAAAATTAAGGAGTTCAGGAAACATGAAACAAGAATATGTTAATATCCTTAAAGGAACCTTGAATGAATAAAAGAAAAATTATGATAAACATAGTATCATATCTTATGGATTTACAATATAATTTTAAAAGCCTAAAATATAATGTAATGGAATAATCATAAACCTGCACATTCAATGAACTTTGGTGAAGTGGGTATTTCCCAAGTTAATTTGACCAGGTAGTACAGTATTTATTTTATTTGCTTTGTTTCGTTTCTTTGTTTGCTTGATTTTTATAGTATAAAGGACAATGCTGTAGAGGACATACTGTCTTCTTTTGCTTTATATTTTGCTAAACGTCAACAGAGTACATATAGAAAAGATTGTGTTATTCAAGGTCAAATTGTTTATAAAAAAGAAAACTGCTGCAAGCAATTTTTAAAGGTACAATTAGTTATAACACGTCCTGTGTTAATTACATCTAAAAATATTCCAAACGTTTCTTCTGTTAGCACTTAAACATCTGTTGGTATCTGCAATGATTCTCTTGGATTCCACAATAAATTAAATGATGTTTTCCTTGAAAAGAGTCTAGTATATGACAATAGGCTACTACTAAGATAATTGCCTTAAAAATATTAATGTCAAAGCAGCCAATTTCTCTGGTACTGACCAAAGTTTTAGAATTTGTGGATTTTTCTCCCTCTTGATATCAATGTGCTTTCTTAAAAGGCCTATAAATGAAAAATAAAGACTATCAATAAGAAATAATTATTTGAGATCTAATCTTACCATCAACAATCCACAGACTGACCAAAATTCTTTTGTAACACTAATGCCAGTGGATCAAAGCCTTTGAAAAAGTTATGTGGCATTAATGTTACTATAGATATATCCTTGTCTATATTCTTAATTTCTATTTATTGCAAAGTAATTTACTAAGATACCATCTATAATATCAAAGCAACGAATGTCACAGTTAATCATCACAACATATAATTTATTTATTCTTCAAACAGCTCCTGAATATCTGCCATTTTCAGGCACTGTGCTAAGCAATAAAGAAACAGAGATGATTCAGATGCAATACCTGTCTAAGGAAACTTAGAGTCTTTGTAGAACAATAGGCAGGAGGAAGAATTTTGGAAGAGAAGAATATTAATTTCCACTCAGCCAATACAATGTAAGCATTCACAGCAAATGAAATAATAGAAGTAACCATATAATAATAGGAAGAAAATCTAAACCACAATTTATTTCTAAAAAGTAAAAATATATCTAAAAGTAGTCACTACCCAAACATTATTAAAGCACTGGTAAGAATTTTCAGGCTCTGACTACATAAATATTTTGTGTTAATTTTGCCAAGAAGCTGCCATCATGCATCTGATTTGTGGAAATTATGTCAGTTTCTTCATTTCTTGTACCTATATGTAAATTTTCAAGAAAACTTTGGAAAAGCTGAAGTGGAGTTTAGTAAGCAGAATTTTTTTTTGAACTGGAGATAATTGGTTTGATTTTGCATGTAAAATTCCTACCAGAGCTTTAATAAGTGGTCAAACTCAACAGTTTCTTCAGATTGAAACCTGAAAATAGCATGATGATACAGTACCTTCTTTAGGATTTATATTTTGTCTGAAACTAGGTGTCTTAAAATCTTCCAGTGATGGTTGATATGTCTATTTCAACTTTTATTTTTGTCCATTTTAAGAAGCTATCTCTTTAAGTACATAAAATTTAAAAATTTTACATCTTCCTTGCATATTTAATTTTCTATCATTATGAAACATTCTATTTATTCCTGGTGTTGCTTTTTTGCTAAAGGTTGCATTGTACTATGTTAGTATAGCTACACCAGAATCCTTGAGCTTGGTGTTCCTAAAGTATATCTTTTCTGTCTTTTCAATTTCAACCTTTTTGTTTCTTCTTATAAGAAAAAATATAGAGGCTACTTTTAAAATTAATCTGACAATCTTTGTCTTTTAATTAAGGTATGTATTCCATTTACATTTAATGCATTTACTTATCTATGTTAGTTTATATCTAACATTTTTTCTTTTACCCTACATGTTCCTCCGTGTGTTTTGCTTTTTGCCATCTGTTGGACTAATCATGTATGTTTTATTATCCCATTTTAGCTTGATTAGATTGTTAATTATACATGAGTTTGCTGTACTTTTAGCAATTATCCAAGAGATAACAATCTCATCCTTGACTTATCAAGGTCTGATAAAACGTAGTATTAGTTTACAATACACTTTGCAAACAATGCTAGCTAGCACTTTTCACACTTTTCAATTCTATTTACCATCTTTCATTTTTTCATATTACCATAGTCATGCATTTTAATTTTGCATATACTTTAAATCACATAAGATATTACTGTGATTGTTTTTTTTTCAACTGTCAATATTAGTGTTGTCCATATTTTTTGCATTTCTGTTGTTCTTTATTACTTTCTACACTTCTGTGATTTTTTGTTGCTTGAAATGTTCCCTATAGTATTCATTTTAATGCAACTTTGCTTGCAATCATTTGCTAGAAATGTCTTTATTTTGCCCTCCTTTTTAAAGAACATTTTTGCTTGATGTAAAATTCTGGTTGGCAGTTACAGCAATTTTTGAAGATGTGATTCTATTGTTTTCTAGTTTCCATTATTTCTGTTGAGAAGTGAGCCATCAGTCTATTGTGGCTCATTTTAAAGTATTTTACTTCTACCTGCTTTTAAGATTTTTCTCTTTATTTTTAGTCATCAATAGTCTTACTATGATGTGCCTAAGCAATTTATTTCTCTCTAGTGGTTTACCATAACTCTTGAGTCTATAAATTTCATTCAATAATTTTAGAAAACACTCGGTCATTATCTATTCAAGTATTGTTTCTGCATCATTTTTTTCCTCTCTCTTACTTACCCTTCTGGGATTTCCAATTGCATTCATTTTGACAATTATTTCATGTCCTATATGTATCTTACACTCTTTTAGGTTCTCTATCCTTTTCTCTCTACATACATCAGTCTGGTTATTTTCTATAACTCTACATTTTAAATAAATGTTGTCCGGTAGAAATATAATTCAAGCCCCATATGTAAATTCTTTATTAGCTACATTATAAAAAGCAAAAGGAAAAAAAAAAACAGTTGAAATTAATTTTAAAAATATATTGAATTTAACCCCAGTTGGATTTTAATATTTAATGAATATACCAATATTAATAAGATGTTTTTCATTATCTTTTGTACTAAATCTTTGAAATCCAATGTGTACTTTCTACTTACAGCACATCTCAAATTGGAATAGCCACTTTCCAAGTGCTCAGTAGTCACATGTCTCTAGTGTCTACCATTTTGGACAGTACTGGTCTAGAATAGTAATCTTCTCATTAAGAATGTTCCTGAGGGGTGCTTCAATATGGCAGAGGAGTAAGAGGTGGAGATCACCTTCCTCCCACAAATACATCAAAAGTACATCTACATACGGAACAACTCCTACAGAACACCTACTGAACGCTGGTAGAAGACCTCAGACTTCCCAAAAGGTAAGAAAATCCCCATGTACATGGGTAGGGCAAAAGAAAAAAGAAAAAACAGAGACAAAATAATAGGGATGGGATCTTCATCTCTGGAAGGGAGCTGTGAAGGAGGAAAAGTTTCCACACACTAGGAAGACCCTTCACTGGCGGAGATGGGGTGTGGGTGAGGGGGAAGTTTTGTAGCCACAGAGGAAAGAGCAGCAACAGGGGTGCAGAGGGCAAAGCGGAGAGATTCCCGCATAGAGAATCGGTGCTGACAGCACTCACCAGCCTGAGAGGCTTGTCTGCTCACCTGCCAGGGCGGGTGGGGGCTGAGGCTCAGGCTTTGGAGGTCAGGTCCCAAGGAGAGGACTGAGGTTGGCTGCGTGAACATGGCCTGAAGGGGGCTAGTGCACCACAGCTAGCTGGGAGGGAGTCCGGGGAAAAGTTTGGAACTGCCTAAGAGGCAAGAGACCATTATTTTGGGGTGCACAAGGAGAGGGGATTCAGAGAACCACTTAAACGACCTTCAGAGACAGGCGAGAATGGCGGTTATAAACACAGACACCAGAGAAGGGCATGAAACGCTAAGGCTGCTGCTGCAGCCACCAAGACGCCTGTGTGCAAGCACAAGTCACTATCCACACCTCCCCCACCGTGGGAACCTGTGCAGCCCGCCACTGCCAGGGTCCTGTAATCCAGGGAAAACTTCCCTGGGAGAACACACGTCATGCCCCAGCCTGTTGCAATGTCACTCTGGCCTCTACTGCTACAGGCTCACCCTGCATTCTGTATGCCTCTCTCCCCCTGGCCTGAGTGAGCCAGAGCCCCCGAAGCAGCTGCTCCTTTAACCCTGTCCTGTCTGAGCGAAGAACAGACGCCCTCAGGCGACCTACACGCAGAGGCGGGTCCAAATCCAAAGCTGAACCCCTGGAGCTGTGCGAACAAAGAAGAGAAAGGGAAATCTCTCCCAGCAGCCTCAGGAGCAGCGGATTAAATCTCCACAGTCAACTTGATGTACCCTGCATCTGTGGAATACCTGAAAAGACAACGAATCATCCCAAAATTGAGGCAGTGGACTTTGGGAGCAACTGTAGACTTGGGGTTTACTGTATGCGACTAACTTGTTTGTGATTTTTATGTTTATCTTAGTATAGTTTTTAGCGCTTGATAACATTGGTGGATTTGTTTATTGGTTTGGTTGCTTTCTTCTTTTTTAATTACTTTTTAAATTTTTTTAAAATTTTTTAAAATTTAATTTAATTTATTTTTTTATACAGCAGGTTCTTATTAGTCATCAATTTTATACACATCAGTGTATACATGTCAATTCCAATCGCCCAATTCATCACACCCCCACCCCCACCACCCCACCGATTTCCCTGCTTGGTGTCCATACATTTGTTCTCTACATCTGTGTCTCAATTTCTGCCCTGCAAACCGGTTCATCTGTACCATTTTTCTAGGCTCCACATATATGTGTTAATATACAATATTTGTTTTTCTCTTTCTGACTTACTTCACTCTGTATGACAGTCTCTAGATCCATCCACATCTCAACAAATGACCCAATTTTGTTCCTTTTTATGGCTGAGTAATATTCCATTGTGTATATGTACCACATCTTCTTTATCTATTCGTCAGTCGATGGGCATTTAGGTTGCTTCCATGACCTGGCTATTGTAAATAGTGCTGCAATGAACGTTGGGGTGCATGTGTCTTTTTGAATTATGGTTTCCTCTGGGTATATGCCCAGTAGTGGGATTGATGGATCATATGGTAATTCTATTTTTAGTTTTTTAAGAAACCTCCATATTGTTAAACTATTTTCAGAGGAATATTCTGAATATTCCTTTCACTTGTTCTGTAACAATTTTCAATAGGCTCCTCCAAAACAATCTTTACATATCCTCAGGCAACATGGAATCTGTATAAAAAAAAAAACTTGGTATTTTTAAAAAGAGGATGGTAGACTACTTTGCTCTCACTCTCTGTTTGTTGATGTGGCTGTTAAATGCCATTTACAGCCCCCAAGCGGAGAACAGATTAAAATGTATGCCTCCAAGTTCCCACTGGTCTTCCAGCCAGGATAGGTCTGCTCTTTGGTAGTATTATATTCCTTTTTCTTCACAGCATGATTATCTTATACTCTTGAGCAGCTATACTTCCTAGTGGTCAGTGCTACCAGTGCTTTTCATGTTTCTGCCTCTGCCTACAAGCTTGTCCAATACTCAGTAAATATCCCACAAATATTTGTCTGCCATGTGCCAAGTGTTCTTGCTTACTGCCAACATATAACAGTGATCAAGATAGATACAAGGCATATGTCCCTAGTCCTGTGGAGTTTATTGATCAAGTAAGGAAACAGACTATCAAATAACCACACATGCAAAAACAATAATAGACCCTGATGATTGCCATCTAATCATTAATTCATTTAGTCAACAAATATTCATTGAGTGCCTTCTTAAGTGCCAACCACTATTCCAGATTCTGTGGATGGATCAATGAAGAAAGATGAACGTCCTGTTCCCATTAAGTATCTTTTATTTTAGTGGGCTAGCCCACTGTCAAGAGGAAATATAAAATGAGATCTGATCTAGTCTTCAGCAAAGGTTTCTCTGAGCATGTGACATTTGTACAGAGGTATGAAGTATCAGTAGGAGTCAACCCATTGGGTTGTTAAAAGTAAATGGGGTGAGAAGAAGACTATTCCAAAAAGAAGAAAAAGAAAATGCAAAAGTCCTAAAGCAGGTTGGAGCAAAACCTATGTGGCAATTTTTTTTTTTTTTTTAATTCCAGTAGAAGAATCCCTTAGTTAATTTTCCCTTGATTAGTTTTCTATCAATCTTTGTTTTCAATACTGTGAAAGGCTTTTCTTTATGAATATTTTCAGAAAAAAATGTTGAGCAAATTCTATTAGCTTCTCCTAGCTAGATAACATCTTAAACCAGGGATACTAAGCCCCTTTGTAACAGCAATTTCAGTTTCTTCACACTGTTTCTTATCTCATGCAGTTTTCTCTTTATTTCTGCCTCTCAGCCAGCTGCCTTTTCAACTCAGTCTGTTGTCTCATATTGTTGTTTTATCTCATCTTTGAACTTGTTTCATAGATTCTATGTTTTATTGAATTATATTGAGAGCAAAAACAGAAGCATTGTTAAATTTATTTGTTTTGTAATATAAATCTACAAATAAATGTTCTTGTTCTATCTCTCTTTAGTACTATATGCATCTCATTCTTTTAGGTTGTAGAGTTTTTTTCCATATATCCCATATCAGGTGTAACAGCTCAATCCCTAATCATTTAGAAAAACAAATAATTCAACTTGGCACTGAATTATTCAGGGAAAAAGAATCAGATTCTCTTGGAAGCTGAATTTCAGTCTAGCCCCTGAACACATACCATGAGCTAGAGTCAAACAAGCAAGCAAGGTGAATAGCATGTCTCCCCCGATTAATTGGACTGGAGTATTTCACAGTGGTTTTGACAAATACCTCTATGTGTGTGTGTGTGTGTGTGTATCTCCACATAAATTTGCATATACACATATGCATGTTGGAAAAAGGTTTTATTTATTTATACTTCTCAACCAGTTATAATAACTTTAGGCACTAGAACGAGATACTTAAAATTTCACCTCATTTGACATTGCATGTAAGAAGTCATGTCAAATCATTTTTAACAAAAACAAAACAAGAAATAATATATAGAAGTGCAAGTAATAAAATGTGTACACATAAGAAAAGTATCCATATTGGAACAAGTTTGATTCTATTCAATCTATTGAAACTAGGACTATCTTCAAGTCATCCATAATCAAACACTCCAACAAACACTCAAAAAACTAATATTATAATGAGTCTTTTTATTTCCCATGTACATTGAAAACCAAAAAAGAATCTTCCAGTCACTAAAAAGTTAATTTCACCACATATATTTGATTTCTCAGTTTCAAATAATTTTGATTAGTGTGAATAAATCTCCAAAAGTTGATAACCTTTGAGGGAGCCTATAAACCAACCGTCTGCATTTGCAAAATTAAGGATAAAACTCTGGGGCATGATGACCTCACCAAAGAATCATGTCCGAGAGGGCAAGGCAGACTTTCTCTACATATCATCCCTTTAGTTACACCACCTCTAACCACAACTAACTTAGACATCAGATGGACAATGCAGTTCCCAATGCAGTAACAACTCTAACTCACAAATACCTATCCCTTTAAAATCACCATGGATTTCAAAATGCCACTGGGCAAAACTAATGGATTACACTCCCAAGAACGTGTATATTGAAAAAAGAATAGGTCTGAAATCTATGTGTATACTTTAAATCAATCTCAATCAATAACTAGAGCACATCCACTCAATAATTCCAGAGAGTAAAGAGATGCTTAACTCAAAATAATAGAGTCCCTCATCATAGAATTTTGAGAATGGTGGCATGATATAGATGTCTAAAAAAGTTTCTTGAATGAATTTTGGAAGAAAAGTAAAAATTTGGGCTCAGGCCATGTACCAGTCATCCCTCCAATTCAAGGAGAGGACATGGATTGATAATTCCCATCCGTAAGCAGCTTCAGTTGAGTAAGATACATAAATTTCTGAATAATCATATCAAAAATCATCAGCATTTCTTTTAGTAAATTACAGTCTGGGGGTTTCCACCTTTAGATATAGAATGTTAAGTTATAGGAGATAAAACAAGCCCAGCTTTCAATCACAGAAAGAATGATATTAGGCATGCCTGATTGAAATGAGGCTGGACTTTCTCATTATTATATAATCCTCCACTTATTGAATCATGTTCCCATGAAGTCAGAAGTATACTCTCTACAGATTACTGCAAATTCTCATTTTACATTGTTTTAACTGTCATCCATTCTGAATAGTTCTTATGTCAATGACATTCTACTCTACAATGTAATAAAACTGCTATAGAAACATTGTCACTAATTATATTTATTTTACTACTAACAAAATATCTTGAATAAAAATTCGTTAACACTGCTCCTTTTTAGGTCTTTAAGAATATGAAGTCTGTTCATGTAAGTATGATAAGTTTGATTAGGGTGATTATAAGAATCTTCTTACATGCAAATAAAATACTTTGTGTTTACATGCAGTATGTTCTTTCCTTTGAAATTGTACAAAAATATACTTAAGTTTCACAAATATTCTCACTAATAGAAGTCTAAATTTAAAATTATTATTTCCTTTTTGATAACCAAAGCATCAAGACCAAAAAAAAAATTATCTTTAATTCACAAAGTTTGCAGGTAAAAGGGAAAATATAAATTAATGTTGCATCCTATTTTGTTTAACTACCACATAATATATTAAATGAGCTACACTGATATTCTAACTCACAAACATGGGAGTGGAGGGCTAAGAGAAGGATGAGGGGATTTTATCAGAGGAAAGAATCTCTCTTCATCACAGCTGTCAACCTAGGTAATCTTTTGAATTCTATTTAGCAATTCCCTTCTGAAATACCATCACTCCAAATCACTTCAGTAATATTTTTCACCAAGCTGATTTTCCTTGATGAGATGCTCCTGCAGTGTGAAGGCATCTTGCTGCTATACCACCTGGGGCAGCTATTTCTTTGTCATACTTCAAAGCTGCAGCAAGGAGGGCTTGCTTGGATGGCTGTCCAGGAAACCAAATGGGAATTATGCTTGTTTCCCTCTGAATCACATCTTGTTTGGCCCTTACAATTTGGCAGGGTGGGGTAGGGAAAAAGAAAGTCTAAATTTCTAATTACTTATACAGCGAGATAGAAGATTTTCTTCTTTGGTACCTCAACTATAAGATGTAAAAAGTAGCCTTCATATTAGATTTCATAGACAATGTCTACTGGATTAGCACTCAGTTTTCTAGAACTTAATGAATCATCAATATGGTCAACACTTTGACCACTGCTTATCTGCCATTAAAGACTATAGAACATTAATATTGATTTCTTCTCAGTTTAATGATTTGCTCATTTTACTTGGTACTATTGTCTTAAATGGGCTTTCTTAGCACATACAGCTCTCAAAAACCAAAACATTTAGCCTTAAACCAGTAGAATAAATATATTATGTCTTACCAGAGCACAGAGATGCATACAATTAGAACAGAATGTCTATGTTATAAAACAAAACAAGGAATTGCACACTAGAATGTTGACAATTACACATTACTGATACATACTGTCTTTTCTCCTAACAAATGTGCAATCTCTGGTAGTTGATAGTACATGCTCAATGTGTCTGTGTGTATAGATGTAGGTATTTATATACCCCTTAAAACTTTGATCTGCTCAAGTTCAGTCTTGAGTGATCCAGTATTCCATTTATTACCTTCTCAGGCAGAGGAAAAGATGGACATTTTCACAAAAGACATCATCAAATAAGCGTTTTTCAATGATGGCAACATAATCAATGGTGAACCTTTGATGGAACAAGGAAATATTGTATTCCTCCTCTTGTAAGCACCTCAGATAGAAAATCCTCCTGGATATTATGAAAGAAAAATCAAAATGAAGTTGGTATTGCTCAGAGAGCTCTCTAAAATGGAGCTGGGAGGCCATGAAGAAAGTGTGGCTTATGCACATCTCAGCCTGGACAGAATCCGAGCTTTTGGCCACTTAGTCTCCTAATGAAGTCATCCAGAACATCTGCCAGAAACTCAAGATACTTCTTAGACCTTTACCTAAAATAACTTATGATAGTGTATCTACTTATTAGACCCCCTACCCACTACCCCAATAACTTGTGATTCCTTAAGGACAAATATGTCCTGACTTGCATTAGAGTCAATCACAATTCTCATCAGGCAACGATGAACAACCTTGTGGCTAATTTTGCCTTTATAAGCTCCTGACTTTCTCTTCCCCAGAACACTCTTTCATTTTTACCTGAAGCTGTGTCTCTCAAATTGCAATTCCCAAGACCCCAAATAAACTATTTTATTTCCAGCCTCCTGCAGCCTCCTTCTTTTCCAGCCTCCTTCTTTTCCAGCCTCCTTCTTTTGTCGACATTACAAAGGTCCACTCAGCTCTGCTGGTTCCAGTCCCCATGGTAAAAATCGTCTTCACTCTCTCTCTCATAAGGCCTAGAATATTCCCTTCAGAAAAGTGAGTAGCATCCACCAGCCTCATTGGGGATTTGGCTAAGCTCTCTTATTGCGCTCTACCTTGTTAAGAGTCTGGGGCTTCCCTGGTGGCGCAGTGGTTGAGAATCTGCCTGCCAATGCAGGGAACACGGGTTTGAGCCCTGGTCTGGGAAGATCCCACATGCTGCGGAGCAACTGGGTTCGTGAGCCACAACTACTGAGCCTGCGCGTCTGGAGCCTGTGCTCCGCAACAAGAGAGGCCGCGATAGTGAGAGGCCCGCGCACCGCGATGAAGAGTGGCCCCCACTTGCCGCAACTAGAGAAAGCCCTCGCACAGAAATGAAGACCCAACACAGCCAAAAATAAATAATAAAAATAAAAATAAATAAATTAAAAAAAAAAAAAAGAGTCTGTTAGTCTTCTCTCAATAATTAAAATCTGTGAGAAGTGACCCAGCTCTCCTAGTGACACTTGCCAGAAATCTCCTGATGGATGTTATTCATTTAGAGGATCAGTGACCGCTAGGGTTTGGTGATTTTCTCCAGTTAAACTTGAACTGAAACCAGGATTTCCTCATCTAACACTATTTCATCTGTACCTTGCTGCTTTGTCCAGGAAAGTCCTCTGCACTGGGAACAGAGGTCTAACACACTGGGATTCTGACAGCCTTAGGTTTAAAATCTAAAATCCTAGGGAACTCCAAGAGAAGGGGGCGATATGATATGGTAAAATGAGCAGGGGAAGAAGGTCCAGCCAAAAGTCACAGCTTCTCTATTTACAGCAAATCAATTTATCGTTCTCTGTACTAGTCACCTCACCTGTATAAAGGGAATAGTAAATCTCTGCTTTATCTGCCTCATAGGTTTGTTGAAAGGATCAAATAAAATGATTACCTAAAGGAATCTTGTACACTTAGGAAACACTGTCTAAATTTGATGAACTGTTGTCTTATAGGAGATACTATAAACTACTAGTGGCTGTAGATTAACAGATTTTTTTTCTGTCTGGCTATAAATCTTTTCTATTAAAAAAAAAACTAGGAGAAAGAGAAAAGCACCTGTTGTAAATAAAATTTGACTCATCATCTTTCTTTCTAATTCATGATACACAAAGGCAATTGTAAAATGATAATACTGTTTATTTGCATTTATGCTCTTTTCATCCTGTTTCTCTTCAGTGACTGTTAATATGGTTAACATGCCAGTTAATTTTTGACCCAAAGCTTATTTCTTTGAAAATATTTTTAAAAAGGAAGTTTTCTTTTCAAGCTCAGGCACAAGGAGACGTCTCATAATTCTATACAACCATTATAAAGCAACAGCCATATGCAGGCCTAGACCATTAGAAGTAGTAGCACAGTGGTGGGCCAGAGGGGCTTCCAATTACCTCCCAAATGAGGATGTAGTTCACAAAGGGGTCAGGTGTCATGTGTCTCCTCATTGTTTTTCAAGAAAGATCTTGATGTTCTTGATATCTCATGAGATAAAATTTATCATCTAGGGAGTAACTAATAGCTGTAGTTTTGATAGTATTTGTTTCGTTGGAAGATTTATAACCATCTCTTTCTTCACTGAAATATAACTATGACATTCTGATATCAGCTTTCTGAAGAAAATACAGACTTTCTAAGGAAACAAGGAGAAATCAGAGAAAATAAGCCTATGAATAACACCAGAGCTGATTCTGATTCTTATCCTGACATACCAACCAGCTTGCTACGTGACCTTAAGAAGTACCTCTCATTTCTGAATATCAGTTACCTCATTTGTAAAATAGGCAGCTTGAAATTAATGATTCCAAAGTAAGTGGGTTCTAAAGTGAGTTAAAGTTCTAAGTTTTACTTCTCACCTTCAATGATTCTAAAATACTTGGAGAAAAGTAAGCAAAATGCTTAAAATTATTCTGTACAATCTGTGTACGAAAGTGCAGAAGAAAGGGTTTCCTTCCTTTTTTTATACAGCTATCCTTGTGGTTTAGTCGTTTATTTTTCTCAGCTGTCAGTAGTTAAGCATGAAGATTAATAGTTGCATTATTTTCTTCTGCAGAGGCTAATAGCCTCTTAACTGTTTTTAATGGGACGTTTTGGAGGAGCCCTATATTTCCCACACTACAGCACATTTTTTTAGTATAGTGCCTCTGATTTAACACAGAGCTCAGCATCAGCTGGTAAAAGAGATTATTTTTAAAATACTGAATGGTATTAGTCAGGCAAATGTGTAATTATTTTCACCATATAATTTTGGCTCAACTGTGGATAACATTCAAATTGCAGTTGAAAGACTTGTGCCCTTTCCTAGGGGACAGTTTCATACCAGAACTGGGATACATTTTTCATATGAATGTAGGCCAAAATATTGCTTCCTTATTTTTAATGAATATGCTGTAATGTGGAAAGAAAGGAGATGACACAATAGCGAAACCTACTGAAAATCTAAGATGGGCAGAGCACATTGATAATCAGATCATTTATTTTCTGCAATTCTAAACATAAGTGTGCTTCCTGTCAACGAGTCACAGTGGCAAATAAGGGCCAGGAAGCACAATGGATAGATCTGAGAACAGTATGGTCTTATCTAAGTAACTCATGACTAGGATCGTCGTAGGATCAGGTCACCCAAGATGGCTGTTCTCTTGCTCTCTGTACATCCCCTGCTCGACCTGTCCCTGCCTCACCCACATCCTACTCACCTGACTGACCTTCCCTCTTAATCATAAATCCTAATCAGTAAATGCTTATGTACTTGCCCCCGGGCCCTGCTAGTGATTGTTCTAATCTTTAGATCAGAACTGTCTCCACTATGATAGTTTATCAAAGGGGTAGTGAGGGGAGTGCCCTTCTGCGGATTTCTCTGACAACTGATGAGCCAACCTGACATCAATTCTTCCTCTAACTGGTAATCTCCCTCTTCCCCTGGTAGTGAAAACTGCTGCCATGCCCTGCCCACCATCTGCCACATGGTGGGATGTCTCTCCGGGACCTTAGTTCAGACTTGTAAGATCTCCCTATCCATTAAACCATTGATGTCTCTGTTGCTGACTCTGAGCTCTTTCTTTCATCTCAAGGCTGGGCAAGTACAGGGCTGCAGGCCTGCAGGGCAGCAATCATGCTGGGAGAAGAACAGGACTAAAAATCAAGCGGCCTCTTTTCTAGGGCTGTTTCATTTACACAAAAAACATTATGGGAAATCCCCTTCATTCTTAGAGCCCTCTCACCTCATCCATGAGAGAAATATTGATTCCTCAATTTTTCTTTTTTTTCAGAGACACCACCAGAATCTACTGTCCAGCAAGCATTTTCCATCTCACTAAATAACACAACCATGTCCAATTACCAGACACTACAAGACCCTATGTCATCGGGCCCTTTCTCATCTCCTTGTTGTCTACCCTACCTGCACTCTGCGCTATTCACTTCACTCCAGCCGCAGTGTCCTCATTTCTGTTTCTTAAATATCCCAAGCTTACTCTCATCTCAGAGATTTTGCATTTATTGTTCCTTTTGTTTGGAACATTCTTCCCTAGTTGGAAACATGGCTGCCTTCATCTTCTTATTTTTGTTTTAATTTAAATGTCTACTGTTAGAGAGGCTTTTTTTTTTTAAACCCCATTTCAACCACTTCTTCATGTTCTAAAGTTGTGTGATTATTTATTTTTAAAATCTAGTGTCTCTTTCCACTCAACAAGTGTAAGCTTCATCCGTAAGTGGGTGAAGCGGGTCTAAAGGTACAAATTTCCAGTTAAGAATAAATAAACTATGGTGGTGTAATGTACAGCCTGGTGACTATCATTAGTAATACTGTACTGCATATTTGAAAGTTGCTAAGAGAGTATATCTTAAGAGTTCTCATCACAAGAAAAAAAAATTTGTAACTATGTATGTTGATGGATCTTTTGAAACAGGAGGTAAGGAGGTAGGGCACAACCTTTGAAAGAATGGCATAGCCTGAGGACATGACATAAACTGATTAGAACCAAATGGATCCAAGATGGCAGACAAGTCAACTTTTTCCACTAGACCTTGAGCCTCAGTATCAGCAAGCTCACATCAGCAAGCTAAATGACACACCCACAGGCACCATGACAGTTCCAAGACCTACGATAATGATCAAAAGGTGGGCAGTGGCCCAATTCCTGGAAATCCCCACTCATTAGCCTACGAAATTACCCACTCCTATAAAAACTGACAACCCCATACCCTGGTGCCTTTCTCACCTTCTGAGATGGCCCACACTCTGTCTGTGGAGTGTGTTTCTCTCTAAATAAATCCACTTCTTACCTATCACTTTGTCTCTCACTGAATTCTTTCTGCAATGAGACAGCAAGAACCTGAGCTTCATTAAGTCCTGAAATCAGGTGTGTGATCTCAGCTGGAAGACTGTGGGTTTTGGCCAGGTTCGAGTCCCAGAGGTGTGGGTTCAAGTCCCAATCAGGTTTTTGGCATGGTTTGGGTCCTGGTCACGTGGGTTCAAGTCCCAATCTGGGTTTTGGCCGGGTTCGAGCCCCAGAACATGGGTTCAAGTCCTAATCTGAGGTGCACAGTTTCACTTTCATGATATATACAAATATTGAAGCATTACATCGCACTCCTGAAACTAATATAATGTTGTATGTCAATTATACCTCCATACATTTTTTTTAAAATTTTAAATGTAAGCTCCCTGAGGGCTAGAACTAGCCCTGTCTTGTTTACTATTATATCCTAATGCCAAAGAACACTGCCCAACATACAGTAGGAAATCAATATATATTTTTGATTCACTAAGGAAGCTGAGTAACTTCTAAGATTTTCTTTGGCTCCAATACTTTATAAGTATTTGATATCTATATAAGAAGGACAAATCATGTAAATGACAATGCCTTTCTACACCTAAAGTGGCATTCAGCTCTGAAATTCTATAATTGTGAAAATACTTGCTATTGCTTTTCTGTTTTCTTTTTATTGTCATCATGCTTATTCCATTTTATCATTGTTTTCATAGTAAATCCAATTAATGTTGAGTATAAAGTGTAGGGAAACAAAGAGGGAGCAAGATCACAAGGAGATAAACTGGGGATGAGAAGTGTTTCTGACCAAGGGAAGGAGTTGAGGAAAGAAAACAGAATTAAAGGCTACGTCAAGATGGCAGCCACTGGTGAAAGAACTTAAGTTTTCTTTCATGTTATGTTTCAAGAGAGGTGATACTATTCTCTTGAGCCTATCATTTATATGCTATGGAGGAACAGAGGTAACCAGGTATTTACTGATGACTGGTGGCTTTCACAAGGTGGAAACTATAGGAAAACAAAAAGGCAGGGGCAGAATTGATTATTTGACTGAAAAAGAGCTGAGAGTCACATTCTACCTCTTTCCTAGTCACATCACAAAGTGTAGAGTCCTGGAGAACACACAAAGCCTAAACTCTGGAGCTAATGCATCCAAAATTTTATGTGCTGTACAAGACAAAGAAATAAAATGCTAGTACTATGGTTCAGTACGAGCCCATGTTTACCCTGAATCATCACTATCCATATACAAACTGCAGAATTAAAGTTGGTGTTTGTATTGTGGGGAGACAAAATTTGTGACTCCAAAATGTCTACTTGGCATATGCATTATTTTGAGCTGAAAACAATACAGGTTCAAAAGATTCAGGAAGAAACTTTGACCTTCCCACCAACTGCTGAATGAATGTAGATACAGGACCTGTTCCAGGAAGGGAATCATCATCATAGATAACAAAGTATGAACTGGGTGTATACACAGAGAGGAACCTAGCAAAGTCTGTTTTTTAATATTCCTCTTTTTGTCTCATTGTCTCTGTATGGGCCAAAAACATTTGTTTACAAACATTTGCTTTTCCATCTCCATGCCAATTGCTTTCCTCTCCTTTGAAAACGAGCAGGACCCTGACGGGCTCCTGGGCACGGAAGCCTCTCTGTGTCCCTCATTTCAAGTAAGAAAGGAGTTAGTATGCTACCTTGTTAAAGAAATCTTACAGAGAATGCAAGTCACAAGGCTACAGCCAGATCCACAGACAGATCACCAAACACTAATCATGGAGGACTGTCCTGAGAAAAGAAAAAAAATAACAGTTTGCTGAGGAGTGAAAAGAAATATGGGTCATATTTTATCCTTTAGACTTAAGATTCTATTTTAAGCTTGGGAGCTTTCATGTTCCCAGTGTCAAAATGTTCTGTGCTTTGTATAGAAACAGCTCTGTCATCCAGAAGCTTACTCATTGGATGTCCCAAAACAATTATAAAATTGAATGTTTGTATGTTTCTTTAATAAGAACTAACAGTTACTGGGAACCTAGTATACATGGGAATTCTTTTAAATTTCATATACATACTAACACTTTTAATTCTAAAAACATCCCTTATACGTAAGAATGTTATTTTCTCCACATTATGGGTGACGACTTTTAAGCTCAAAAAAGGTGAATTATCTACCCAAGAATTATCTACACAGCTCTGCAAGTCCTGCCACTTAACTCTTAGCTACTGTGCCAGATTTTCTAACTACTTTTATATATACAAATATATGATAATATTTTCCCATAATCCTTGCAATATCCCTATGAAGGAATCAAAGCAGGTTTACCCCCATTTTACAGCTAGGAAAACAAGTATGTATTTTGGAGAATAGTACTGCCACCTCCCCCCCCCCCCCCCCCCCCCGCCCAGGTAGTTACTGGCAGAGGCAGAAATCAAGGGTCCTAACTAAATAGTTTAAAACTTCCTTTTTCCACAACATTAAGCTATAATATCTAGAAATCTGCTTTTCCTATTAAGAAAGTCAGCTAGGTCAATGTCATGGGATTTAGTGAGGAAAAACTAATAAAATGTGATTGTGAAATCCTAAGTTGCTGAACGATGCAATCTGCAGTGCTTTCCCTTGTTGGTATGTATTCTAGAAATAAATAAATCAGCGAGGCAGGGGCTTCCCTGGTGGCGCAGTGGTTAAGAATCCGCCCGCCATTGCAGGGGACACGGGTTCGAGCCCTGGTCTGGGAAGATCCCACATGCCGCGGAGCAACTAAGCCCGTGCTCCGCAACCACTGAGTCAGCGCGCCTAGAGCCCGTGCTCCGCAACAAGAGAAGCCAACCGCAATGAGAAGCCCGCACACTGCAACGAAGAGTTGCCCTCGCTAGCCGCAACTAGAGAAAGCCCGCGCGCAGCAACGAAGACCCAATGCGGCCAAATAAATAAAGTAAATAACTAAATAAATTTATTAAAAAAAAGAATCAGAGAGGCATCCTGTCCTGTGTTTGTTTGTGGAAGGGAGGGAGGCTAAAGCAGTGATCCATTATGCACTGTTTTCCAGAGTAGGACACAGATCAGCCAGCAGCGCCACAGCCAGATTTTAAATATTCATGAGGTTGTGGGTGGCTGCCCAGAATAGGTTGCACTCCAGGGAAAGGCAGCCCACACCTTCTTGTCACAAGGTACACTATGACTGCACAGAGTCACAGAGACTACAACACCCTCCCAAGGGGGAAACCCTGGCCTCCTTAACACAGTCTTTGGTAGTTTCTGCTCAGAAATCGCAGCAAAGCCTGGGAGAGATAGTCTGATGGAATCTGCAAAGGAATTTCTTTTTCATGGAGCTGGGGAGATGATGGAATTAGTGTTTTACACTGGGCTTTTTGCCTATGATTCTCATCTGCTTTGCCTGTAAGTCTAATGCAGCTGTTTCAGAACAGCTTCAGTAGTAAGGCCAATGTTCATGATAGTTTATCAAACATTGCTCCAGATAGTACTTTTTGTGATTATTGTGATTATTTTGTTATTTTTCCTAAAGGAAATTGCATTTCTAAAAGAATGCATTTGGGTCCAAATAACGATAACTCCAAGAAAAAAAATCCTTATGAGTATTTTATAAGAACTCAGAGAATTCCAGTTTGCTCAAGCAAGGTGGATTATTCTTAAAGAAACACTTATATTCGAAGACCATGCAAATAAGGAAGATCATAAAAGGTTCCTATAATATACTAACTTCCCAAAGACAGATTAGATATCTTAAGTATGTTTTCAAATTTATTGATTGCAACACACAGTAGTAAAAAATACATTTAAATCTGAACAACAAAGAGAAGGGTGGGTTTGGGTCTCCCTTTGGCAAGAAGAAGAAAAGTTAGAGAGGAGAAAGAAACTTTTTTTTTTTTTTTTCACAGAACAATACTATCATTATTATGCATAATGCACCCAATGGTTTCTATCCTATTTTATTCCATTTTATTCTCTTTAATTCTACTTTTTCAAAGTATTGGTCATAATCCCTTAAATTGATTGCATGGTCCACCACTCAGTCTCAATCTGCAATTTCAAAGAGTTGTAAAGAATTCAACTGAAATAACTAAAAAGCTGAATACATGTTAAAGATATGTACACATTTCTGTATAGGATACATATTCCTGGAAAAGAAGCAAGTATCAAAGTTTGCTTCTACCCAGAGTACATCAGTATAGCCCTAGAAGATTGAGGTTTTATTCATACAACTTTTCAGAGTATAGGCATCAGGGAATAAAGCCAAGTGCCAGAAACAAGTGGCAATAGACGTTTATAAAAAAACAAAACAAACAAACAAAAAAGAACTTCAGATATTGGCTTTTTTTTCAGACATAGACTACAGTATAAATATAAAACATATGATTAAAGACATGAAAAAAAGGTTAAAGACATGAGCAGGTAAAAGAACACTTGAAAATAATCATTCCAAATTTCTAGAAGTTAAATATATAATAAATATAATTTCAAAATTTACTGGGCAAATTAACTAGAATATTAAACACAGCTGAAGACAGAATTAGTGAACTAAAAGATAGATCCAAAGAAAGGATTCAGAATACAGCCAGAGAGTAAAAATATAAGATGGAAAATATGAGAGATTAAGAGACATGGATGTTAAAGTGTAGAGATCTAATACATATAATCAGAGTTTCATTTCAGAAGATGAATGAGGGAATGGAGAAGAGGCAATATTTGAAGAATTAATGGCTGATAATTTCCTGCTGATGTAAAAAAAAAAAAAATCCTGTCATCAAGTCTTCAAATATTGAGTCCACAGATTCAAGAGCCCCAAGAAATATATATATATAATAAAATCTATCCCTAGACACAGCAAAGTAAAATCTAAAAAAGAGAAGACAAATGGAGTGATTAAAAAAGGGGTTATATCTAAAATAAATGACTATAACAAACAATAGTTATACTATTTAATTTTGAGGAAGAGCAGGCTAGAACAAAAATTCTGAGTAACAGTAGAATGTGAGTTGGAAGAGGGTGATTAGACTTAAAGCGTCCTTAGACAATTAATGTGTTTAGGGACATTGGTGTTAGATTTTTGTTAGGTTTTGTAGACACATGCAAAGGTAATGAGGTAATCTCTAAAATAATAGGTAGTGAGTACTTAACTTCTAAAAATAGGCAAGAATTCAAACGTTTCAAGGAAGACATGAAAGAAGGTAGAAAAAGGCAATCAAAAGCAAGACATATGATATTATGACATGGAAATTTGATGTAAATGAATCCAGATATATGAGAATCAAATGTGAACAGGCTTTTGATGGATTAAATATTGTTACAAATTCTTTATTACTCTCTCTTTGAAAGGTGGCTTTATTTTCCCTCCCATTGAATCTGGGATGGCTCTAAGGCTGCTTAAACAATAGAGGCAGCAGAAGATATATTTTGCAAATTCCAAGCTTAGCTTTTCAGAGAACTATCAGCTCTCATTTCCTCCTCCCTGAAACACTCATAATTGGAATGCTTCTGTGCAAATCCCAGTTGCTGGTGTGAACAGCCCAAGCAGCAGGAAGAGGTCCAGTGTAGACTGTGGTCCGAGATAAATCTTAAATAAGTCCTACCTGACAATCACATGAATGAGCCTTCTTGGATGTTCTAGCCCAGGGGAGCCCCCCAGGTGATTTTGTACAATCAATGTCATGTGGAGCAGAAGAGCTGCCTAGGTGAGCCCAGTAAACACACAGAATGATAGAAGATGATAAAATGTGGCAGAGCAAGATTTCAAACCCAGGACATGTGATTGTAGATCCCAAGCTCTTAACCTCTGTGCATGCTGCGTCTCATCATTTAGTGAGCACTTAATATATGCCAGGCTCTGTTCTAAGGTCTTTACACTCTTAATGAGAACACCTTACTACTTTCTCTGTTAGAAAACGAGATAAAATTTTTAAAGAGAAATATACACTACGTCAATGCTAATCAAAAGCAAGCTAGAGTAGCCTGGATAACAACATAGGCTGTAAAGGAAAAAGCATTGCCAGAGGCCAAGGAGAACATTATGGAATGACAAAAGTTTCAATAGATCAGGAAAGTGTGATAATTTTAAATTCATAATCACCTAATAACACAGACTCAAATAATTTATACCCGATACCGATAAATTAAAAAACCCAGCAACATAGAGCGAGATTTTTAACATAGCTATTTCAATAGTGTATACATCAAGCAGAAAAAATTTCAGTAAAGCAACAGAAGATTCAAAAGTACAATAAAAAATTAAACTTTATATAATTTACATATAGAGAATATTGCACCAAACAAACTGGAAATTAGGCACTCTTTTCAAGCTTATACTGAACATAATAAAGATTGGTCATGTGTTAGGTAAGAAATTTCAAAAACTTGGTAGATTTTAGATAATATTTTCTGACCACAATGCAATTAAGACAGAAATCAATAGCACAAACACAACTAGGAAAAACCCCATATATTTGGCCACTCCTGTTCATGAACAGGGAAGCAAAAACCTAAAAAAACCCACAAAAAACAAGCAAGCTGAATCCAACAATGTACAAAACATTAATACATTAAGACCAAACTGGATTTAACACAATAATGCAAAATTGGTTTCATGTACTATCTCATTCTACTGGGTTAATGTAACCATTATATACTCCTATTAATTAACTCCTATTTCTCCTGGCAGAAATTACTTAAATTCTTGAATCATCTGTCTTGTCACCTATAAAATGGTGAATTAGCTCTATTATATCTCTATCTCAAATGATAAAGGGGATCAAATGAAAATAAGTTCAATGATTGTAAATGTGGTTTGTAAACTGAAAACATTGTAATAATAAGATGAATTATTTTATTATGCACAAAACGATTTTTCATAGATGTAAATATATAGTTGTAAATCATTGATATTTTCTACTGTTTATGACTATATTGTATAGATATACTGTAGTGCTATCTATTTTAATGATAATGAACATTTGGGTTATATCAAGTATTTTATTTAACTGCTTCACACAATGTTACTATGAGCATTACTGTCCCCATCTCTAAGTGTACATGGGAAAAACTTTACCTAGTTTTTACTCCTAGGAGTGAAATAATTGTGTTAAAAGTTTGTACATTTTAGATATACTAAGAAATTCCCAACTAAGGAGTGTGTGTCTACATTCCCATCTGCAGTGTGTGAGGCTTCCTGTTGTATTACATTCTCAAAATTCAAGATACAACCCAACTTCTCAGTTTTTGTTACTGTGATTGATTTAAAATGGTTTCCTGAGGTTTTACATTGCATTTCCCTGGTTACCAGTAAGATTAAGTGTATTTCCTTTTTATTGATATTTAGTGTGCATTTATTTTCTCTTCTGTGAAGTGCCTCTTCATGTCTTAAGCCCGTTTTGTTTTTAATCATTTCTTACTAAAATTGATAGGTACAAAACAATATTAAACAATATACCTGAGATATAAAGAATGACAATACAATGAACAGCCTTCCAATTTAAAGAAAAGTAAATTGCCTTTGAATTTCCTGTGTATCCTTCCTGATCCCATTACCCTTTCTCATCCATGAATGTAATGGCAAAACTAAATCGTGCACTTATTAGGTTGTTTTTAGTTTATCACTTTCCTGTAGTATTTTTACGTTGTTTTACTGCATATATGTATATGGGTGTTATAAAAGTTTCTTCTCACCCTCATATTCAATAACACTTTTTCTGTTAGCATTATTTGGACTAGTCAGCAATACTCAGGAGAGTGATTCAACAGCATTAAATAAAAAGCTGCAGCTACTCACCTTCAGCAGATTACATAGAACTGCTTTTGAGAGCAGCTGCTTAATTGCAAATTGGCACCTGCAATTCAAAGTACCAGCAACTTTGACTTTCAATTTTGGGGTTATGTTTGAACTGACTAAGTGTTTTAATCTCACTCTCCCCTTTATTTAATATGATGTTAATCCTCAAGTCTATCTTCTGATTAGTATCCACTCAGTATATCTCAGGTTCATCTGAACAATCAACATTGAGGTGGGTGTGTATTCTGTCTTATGTTTTTTATACTATGGCTGCATATATATTTCACATAAACAATTTATAATATTAGTTTATTAATTTCTATAATTTAAGTTTCATAAAATATTTATGGGGCTATTACTTTCTCATCCTTTGTTTTCCTATGATCATTCTGTGACTGTACATTCACTATTCTGTGATAACTCTGGTTAGACTGAGAAAATATTTTAAAAGTCTTCTAGTCACTTTTATTCACAAAGCAGTCTCAATCAAGGAATTTAAACTCTTAGGAATTCTAGTTCCACTGTGGCAGAGTGAGCACCTTAGAGCCCATCCCTCTTGCCAAATACAGCTAAAAACTCTGGAAAAAAATATAAAATTAATAATTTAGAATGTGGAAGAATAAACAAAAACAGGCTGACTATAGAGTAAGGACGAAATTTGAAGATGTGACCCTCATCAGGAGGAGTTTCTTGTGTAGTTTAATTTTGTTTTTCCTCTCATGGCTTTGCCCCAGATTTAAGTCCTAGTCATAGAGCTCTTTAGTGGCACTGAAGCAAAATTCAGATAGAAACTTGACAACTTACTGACCAGGGGAACGAGGGAAAGGAGTGCTTGTGGGCCAGAGAGTGAGGGGAGACCCTCAGAGGAATAGATCTAGAAAATGGGAGACCCTAATCTTGGGCAGAAACCAAGTTCTCAGTTTAACCGCTGGACCACATGTGCATGGGGCATTCACAATCCAGTGAAACAAAAGCTTAAAAACTGAACTGAGAGTTGTGCAACAGAAGGCCAGGGAGAAATTATGACCTTTAAATAACTGGCTAAAATAAAAACAGAAACATTCTCCAGAAGATTATATCTATTACATATTCACAATGTCCAAGATTAACTCAAAAGTATTCAACAAAGAACCAGGAAAATGTGATCCATTCTCAAGACAAAAGACAATCAACAAATGCCAACTGAGAAATGACCTAGAGGTTGGAACTATCAAAGGCTTTAGAACAGCTTTTATAACTGTGCTCCAAGAGGTAAAGGAAAATATACTTGAAACAAATGACAAGAGAGAAAGTATTAGCAGAGAAATAGAAAATAAATAAAAGCATCAAATGGAAGATATAATATCTGAAATAAAAAAAGGATTATCTCACTAGCAGAATATAGATGAGAGAGAAAGAAAGTCATTGAACTTAAAAATAAATAAATAGGGACTTCCCTGGTGGTCCCGTGGGTAAGAATCCATGCTCCCAATGCAGGGGGCCCTGGTTCCATCCCTGGTCAGGGAACTAGAACACACATGCATGCCACAACTAAGAGTTCGCATGCTACAACTAAGTGCACATGCTGCAACCAAGAAACTTGCATGCCACAGCAAAGATCCTGCATGCTGCAACTAAGACCTGGCACAGCCAAAATAAATAAATAAAATAAATAATAAATAAGTAAATAAATATTTTTTAAAATAAACAAATAAATAAAATTACCAATAATTTTCCTTCCACCAGAGGACCCTAATATTTTGTATAGTGTAGGTCTGCTGGTGATGAGTCTTTTCAAATTTATTTTTTCCCATTTATTTATTTTAACATCTTTATTGGAGTATAATTGCTTTACAATGGTGTGTTAGTTTCTGCTTTATAACAAATTGAATCAGCTATACATATACATATATCTCCATATCTCCTCCCTCTTGTGTCTTCCTCCCATCCTCCCGATCACACTCCTCTAGGTGGTCACAAAGCACCAAGCTGATCTCTCTGTGTTATGTGGCTGCTTCCCACTAGCTATCTATTTTGCATTTGGTAATGTATATATGTCCATGCCACTCCCTCACTTTGTCTCAGTTTATGATTCCTGCTCCCCGTGTTCTCAATTCCATTCTCTCCATCTGCGTCTTTATTCCTGTCCTGCCCCTAGGTTCTTCAGAACCTTTTTCTTTTTACTTTTTTTAGATTCCATATATACGTGTTAGCATACAGTATTTGTTTTTCTCTTTCTGACTTACTTCACTCTGTATGACAGTCTCTAGGTCCATCCACCTCACTACAAATAACTCAGTTTCGTTTCTTTATATGGCTGAGTGATATTCCATTGTATATATGTGCCACATCTTCTTTATCCATTCATCTGTCGATGGACACTTACGTTGCTTCCATGTCCTAGCTATTGTAAATAGAGCTGCAATGAACATTGTGGTACATGACACTTTTTGAATTATGGTTTTCTCAGGGTATATGCCCAGTAGTAGGATGGCTGGGTCATATGGTAGTTCTATTTTGAGGTTTTTAAGGAACCGCCATACTGTTCTCCATAGTGGCTGTATCAATTTACATTCCCACCAACAGTGAAAGAGCATTCCCTTTTCTCCACACCCTCTCCAGCATTTACTGTTTGTAGATTTTTTGATGATGACCATTCTGACTGGTGTGAGGTGATACCTCATTGTAGTTGTGATTTACACTTCTCTAATGATTAGTAATGTTGAGCATCCTTTCATGTGTTTGTTAGCAATCTGTATATCTTCTTTGGAGAAATGTCTATTTAGGTTTTCTGCTCATTTTTAGATTGGGTTGTTTGATTTTTTGATATTGAGCTACATGAGCTGCTTGTAAATTTTGGAGATTAATCCTGTGTCAGTTGCTTCATTTGCAAATATTTTCTCCCATTCTGAGGGTTGTCTTTTCATCTTGTTTATGGTTTCCTTTGCTGTGCAAAACCTTATAAGTTTCTTTAGGTCCCATTTGTTTATTTTTGTTTCCATTTCTCTAGGAGGTGGGTAAAAAAGGATCTTGCTGTGATTTATGTCATAGAGGGTTCTGCCTATGTTTTCCTCTAAGAGTTTTCTAGTGTCTGGCCTAACATTTAGGTCTATACTCCATTTTGAGTTTATTTCTGTGTATAGTGTTAGGGAGTGTTCTAATTTCATTCTTTTACATGTAGCTGTCCAGTTTTCCCAGCACCACTTGTTGAAGAGACTGTCTTTTCTCCATTGTATACTCTTGCCTCCTTTATCAAAAATAAGGTGACCAAATGTGCCTCGATTTATCTCTGGGCTTTCTATCCTGTTCCATTGATCTATATTTCTGCTTTTGTGTCAGTACCACACTGTCTTCATTACTGTAGCTTTGTAGTATAGTCTGAAATCAGGGCATCTGATTCCTCCAGCTCTGTTTTTCTTTCTCAAGATTGCTTTGGCTATTCAGGGTCTTTTGTGTCTCCATACAAATTGTGAAATTTTTTGTTGTAGTTCTGTGAAAAATGATATTGGCAGTTTGATAGAGATAGCATTGAATCTTTAGATTGCTTGGGGAATATAGTCATTTTCACAATGTTAATTCTTCCAATCCAAGAACATGGTATATCTCTCCTTCTGCTTGTATCATCTTTACTTTCTTTCATCAGTGTCTTATAGTTTTCTGCATACAGGTCTTTTGCCTCCTTAGGTAGGTTTATTCCTAGGTATCTCATTCTTTTTGTTGCAATGGTAAATGGGAGTCTTTCCTTAATTTCTCTTTCAGATTATTTCATCATTAGTGTATAGGAATGCAAGAGATTTCTGTGCATTAATTTTGTATCCTGCTACTTTACCAAATTCATTGATTAGCTCTAGTAGTTTTATGGTAGTATCTTTAGCATTCTCTGTATATAGTATAATGTCATCGGCAGACAGTGAGAGCTTTTCTTCCTCTTTTCCAATTTGGATTCCTTTTATTTCTTTTTCTTCTCTGATTGCTGTGGCTAAAACTTCCAAAACTATGTTAAATAATGGTGGTGAGAGTGGACAACCTTGGCCTGTTCCTGATCTTAGAGGAAATGGTTTCAGTTTTTCACCATTGAGAACAATGTTGGCTGTGGGTTTGTCATATATGGCCTTTATTATGTTCAGGTAAGTTCCCGCTATGCCTACTTTCTGGACGGTTTTTATCATAAATGGGTGTTGAGTTTTGTCAAAAGCTTTTTCTGCATCTATTTAGGTGATCATATGGTTTTTATCCTTCAGTTTGTTAATATGGTGTATCACAATGATTGATTTGCATATACTGAAGAATCCTTGCATTCCTGGGATAAACCTCACTTGATCATGGTGTATAATCCTTTTAATGTGTTGTTGGATTCTGTTTGCTTGTATTTCATTGAGGATTTTTGCATCTATGTTCATAAGTGATATTGGCCTGTAGTTTTCTTTCTTTGTGACATCTTTGTCTGCTTTTGGTATCAGGGTGATGGTGACCTCATAGAATGAATTTGGGAGTTTTCCTCCCTCTGCAATATTTTGGAAGAGTTTGAGAAGGATAGATTTTAGCTCTTCTCTAAATGTTTGAAAGAATTCGTCTGTGAAGCCATCTGGTCCTGGGCTTTTGTTGGTTGGAAGATTTTTATCACATTCTCAATTTCAGTGCTTGTGATTGGTCTGTTCATATTTTCTATTTCTTCCTGGTTCAGTCTTGGAAGGTTGTGCTTTTCTAAGAATTTGTCCATTTCTTCCAGGTTGTCCATTTTATTGGCATATAGTTGCTTGTAGTAATCTCTCATGATCCTTTGTATTTCTGCAGTGTTAGTTGTTACTTCTACTTTTTCATTTCTAATTCTATTGATTTGAGTCTTCTCCCTTTTTTTCTTGTTGAATCTGGCTAATGGTTCATCAATTTCGTTTATCTTCTCAGAGAACCAGCTTTTAGTTTTGTTGATCTTTGCTATTGTTTTCTTCATTTCTTTTTCATTTATTTCAGATCTGATCTTTATGATTTCTTTTCTTCTGCTAACTTTGGGTTATTTTTGTTCTTTCTCTAATTGCTTTAGGTGTAATATTAGGTTGTTTATTTGAGATTTTTCTTGTTTCTTGATGAAGGCTTGTATCGCTAAAAACTTCCCTCTTAGAACTGCTTTTGCTGCATCCCATAAGTTTTGGGTTTTGACATTTGACATTTGACAATGTTTTCATTGTCATTTGTTTCTAGGTATTTTTTGAGTTCCTTTCTGATTTATTCAGTGATCTCTTAGTTATTTAGTAGCATATTGTTTAGCCTCCATGTATTTGTGTTTTTTAAAGTTTTTTTCCTGTAATTGATATCTAGTCTCATAGCATTGTGGTTGGAAAAGATGAGTGATATGATTTAATTTTCTTAAATTTACCAAGGCTTGATTTTTGTCCCAAGATATGATCTATCTTGGAAAATGTACCATGAGCACTTGAGAAGAAAGTGTATTCTGTTGTTTTTGGGTAGAATGTCCTATAAATATCAATTAAGTCCATCTTGATTAATGTATCATTTAAAGCTTGTGTTTCCTTATTTATTTTCATTTTGGATGATCTGTCCATTGGTGAAAGTGGGGTGTTAAAGTCCCCTACTATGATTGTGTTACTGTTGATTTCCCCTTTTATGTCTGTTAGCATTTGCCTTATGTATTGAGGTGCTCCTATGTTGGATGCATAAGTATTTACAATTGTTATATCATTTTCTTGGATTGATCCCTTGATCATTATGTAGTGTCCTTCTTTGTCTCTTGTAATTGTCTTTATTTTAAAGTCTATTTTGTCTGATATGAGTATTGCTACTCCAGCTTTCTTTTGATTTCCATTTGCATAGAATATCTTTTTCCATCCCCTCACTTTCCACCTGTACGTGACCCTTGGTCTGAAGTGGGTCTCTTGTAGACAGCATATATACAGGTCTTGTTTTTGTATCCATTTAGCCAGTCTATATATTTTGTTTGGAGCATTTAGTCCATTTACATTTAAGGTAGTTATTGATATATTTGTTCCTATTACCATTTTCTTAATTGTTTTGGGTTTGTTATTGTAGGTCTTTTCCTTCTTTTGTGTTTCCTGCCTAGAGAAGTTCCTTTAGCATTTGTTGTAAATCTGGTTTGGTGGTGTTGAATTCTCTTAGCTTTTGTATGTCTGTAAAGTTTTTAATTTCTCTGTCAAATCTGAATGAGATCCTTGCTCAGTAGAGTAATCTTGGTTCTAGGTTTTTCCCTTTCCTCACTTTAAATATGTCCTTTGACTCCCTGCTGGCCTTCAGAGTTTCTGCTGAAAGATCAGCTGTTAACCTTATGGAGATTCCCTTGTATATTATTTGTTGTTTTTCCCTTGCTGCTTTTAATATTGTTTCTTTGTATTTAATTTTTGATAGTTTGATTTATATGTGTCTTGGCATGTTTCTCCTTGGATTTATCCTGTATGGGACTCTCTGCGCTTCCTGGACTTTATTGACTATTTCCTTTCCCATATTAGGGAAGTTTTCAACTATAATCTCTTCAAATATTTTCTCAGTCCCTTTCTTTTTCTCTTCTTCTTCTGGGGCCCCTATAATTAAAATGTTGGTGTGTTTAATGTTGTCCCAAAGGTCTCTTAGACTGTCCTCAATTCTTTTCATTCTTTTTTCTTCATTCTGCTCTGCTGTAGTTATTTCCACTATTTTATTTTCCAGGTCACTTTTCCGTTCTTCTGTCTCTGTTTTTCTGCTCTTGATTGCTTCTAGAGAATTTTTAATTTCATTTATTTTGTTGTTCATCATTGTTTGTTTGCTCTTTAGTTCTTCTAGGTCCTTGTTAAATGTTTCTTGTATTTTCTCCATTCTATTTCCAAGATTTTGAATCATTACTATGTTAATCTGAATTCTTTTTCAGGTGACTGCCTATTTCCTCTTCATTTGTTTGGTCTGCCTGGTTTTTGCCTTGCTCCTTCATGTGCTGTGTGTTTCTCTCTCTTCTCATTTTGTTTAACTTACTGTGTTTGGGGTCTCCTTTTCTCAGGCTGCAGGTTTGTAGTTCCTGTTGTTTTTGGTGCCTGCCGCCAGTGCCTAAGGTTGGTTCAGTGGGTTGTGCAGGCTTCCTGGTGAAGCGGACTGGTGCCTATGTTCTTGTGGATGAGGCTGGATCTTGTCTTTCTGGTGGGCAGGTCCACGTCCGGTTGTGTGTTTTGGGGTGTCTGTGAACTTATTATGATTTTAGGCAACCTCTCTACTAATGGGTGGGGTTGTGTTCCTGTCTTGCTAGTTGTTTGGCAGAGGTTGTCCAGCATGGTAGCTTGCTGGTCGTTAAGTGGAGCTGGGTCTTAGCGTTGAGATGGAGATCTCTGCGAGAGCTTTCGCCATTTGATATTACGTGGAGCCGGGAGGTCTCTGATGGACCAATGTCCTGAGCTTGGCTCTCCCACCTCAGTGGCTCAGGGCTGACACCTGGACAGAGCACCAAGATACTGTCAGCCACATGGCTCAGAAGAAAAGGGAGAAAGAAAGAAAGAAAGAAAAATAAAATAAAATAGTTATTAAAATAAATATTTTTTAATTATTAAAAATTAAAAAGTAATTTAAAAATAAGAAAAAGAAAGAAAGAAAAAGAAAGAAAGGAAGAAGAGAGCAACCAAACCAAGAAACAATTCCACCAATGACAGCAAATGCTAAAAACTATACTAAAAAAAAATACAAAAAAAAAAAAAAAACCCAGACAAACAGAACCCTAGGACAAATGGTAAAAGCAAAGCTATACAGAAAAAACTACACAAAGAAGCATACACCTACACACTCCCAAAAAGAGAAAAAGGAAATAAATATATATCTATATATAAAAAAGGAAGAGAGCTACCAAATCAATAAACAAATCTACCAATGATAATAAGCGCTAAATACTAAACTAAGATATACATAAAATCAGAAACAAGTTAGATGCAGAAAGCAAACCCCAAGTCTACAGTTGCTCCCAAAGTCCACCGCCTCAATTTTGGAATGATTTGTTGTCTATTCAGGTATTCCAGAGATGCAGGGTACATCAAGTTGATGGTGGAGATTTAATCCGCTGCTCTTGAGGCTGCTGGGAGAGATTTCCCTTTCTCTTCTTTGTTCGCACAGGTCCTGGGGTTCAGCTTTGGATTTGGCCCCGCCTCTGCATGTAGGTCGCCGAGGGCATCTTTTCTTCTCTCAGACAGGATGGGGTTAAAGTAGAAGCTGATTCAGGGGCTCTGGCTCACTCAGGCCAGGGTGAGAGATGGGTACGGGATGCGGGGCGAGTCTGTGGCAGCAGAGGCCAGCGTGATGTTGCAACAGCCTGAGGCACGCCGTGTGTTCTCACAGGGAAGTTGTCCCTGGATCACAGAACTCTGGCAGTGGCAGGCTGCACAGGCTCCAGGAGGGGAGGTGTGGATAGTGACCTGTGCTTGCACACAGGATTCTTGGTGGCTGCAGTAGCAGCCTTAGTGTTTCATGCCTGTCTCTGGTGTCCGCACTGATAGCTGCGGCTTGCACTCGTCTCTGGAGCTCGTTTCGGCGGGACTCTGAATCCCTTCTCCTTGTGCATCCTGAAACAATGGTCTCTTGTCTCTTAGGCAGTTCCAGACTTTTCCCCAGAGTCCCTCCCGGCTAGCTGTGGCACACTAGCCCCCTTCAAGCTGTGTTCACGCAGCCAACCCCAGTCCTCTCCCTAGGATCCGACCTCTGAAGCTGGAGCCTGAGCTCCCAACCCCCACCTGCCCCTGCGGGTGAGCAGACAAGCCTCTCGGGCTGGTGAGTGCTGCTCAGCGCCGCTCCTCTGTGTGGGAATCTCTCCACTTTGCCTTCCGCACCCCTGTTGCTGCACACTCCTCTGTGGCTATGAAGCTTCCCCCCCACCCACCCCCTGTCTCCACCAGTGAAGGGGCTTCCTAGTGTTTGGAAACTTTTCCTCCTTCACAGTTCCCTCCCAGAGGTGCAGGTCCCGTGCCTATTCTTTTGTCTCTGTTTTTTCTTTTGCCCTACCCAGGTACATGGGCAGTTTCTTGCCTTTTGGGAAGTCTGAGGTCTTCTGCCAGCGTTCAGTCTGTGTTTTGTAGGAGTTGTTCCACATGTAGATGTATTTCTGATGTATTTGTGGGGAGGAAGTTGATCTCCACGTCTTACTTCTCCACCATCTTGAAGGTCTCCCCCCTTTCAACTTTACATGTCTGAAAATGCCTTTATTTTGCCTTCTTTTCAACATATTTTTCTATTTATGGAATTTTAGGTTGATGGTTTCTTTTTCTCAGTAGTCAAAAAGACAATGGTCCACAGTCTTCTCATTTGTTCCATTTTCCATGTAAAATTTGCTATCATTCTTATCATTGCTCCTTTGTGAGTAAAGTAACATATGTTTTCTTCTTTGGATGCTTTTAAGGTTTTTCTCTTCCTTGGTGATTTTGAACAGCTAGATTATGATGTGCCATTTTTCCCCCAGAGAGTTTATTTAGCCTCTTGTATCTGCAGACTTCTAATTTTCATCAAATTTTGAAAATGTTTTGCCATTATTTCTTCAAGTATTTTTGTCCCCACCTCTCACTCCTCTCATTTAAATATTCAAATTTAATGTTTGTTAGGCTGATTGAAGTCCAACAGCTCACTGATGCTCTGATCTTTATTATTATTCTCTCCGAATACGTGTGTTCCATTTTGATAACTTCTATTGGTATTGCTATATCTTCATGTTCAGTAATACTTTCTTTTCTAATCTCTAATCAGCTGTTAATTCATTTCTAGTTGTCTGCAATGAACTTGTATTACTTGTAAAATTAGAAAGAAAACAATAAATGTCATTAAAAATAAAAAGAAGCAATTTATCATAAATGTATGACTTTATTTCTGGACTTTCAATTTTATTTCACTGATCTATATGTCTGTCCTTCTGTCAGTACCACATAGTCCTGATTACTGTAGCTTTGTAGTAAGTTTTGAATCAGGAAGTGTAAGTCTCCAAAATTCTTCTTCTTTTCCAATATATATAAATATATATATATATATATTTTACTGTTCTGGGTCCCTTGCATTTCCATATGAGGTAAGAGGCTAGCACTTACTCAGGCCTTTCCTGAGCAGATGAACAGCCCTGTTTATGTAAGTGGCCTTCAAGATTCCCAAGATTATGGCAAATATCTTCAAAGCCCTTTATGGACATCTCATTCCTCACTTTTTTCTCTTTTTAGTCAACCTTTTTTAGCCCTAACTGGAAGTGCCACCTGTGGCAGCTGCAATGTTAAAAAACTGCCCCTTAATGTTTCCAGAAAATGCCCTGACAACAGAGCTGTTCACACAGTGTGAGTTCTGACTGATGTCAAATAAGGAAAAGCCCTAGGAAAAAACCTTTTCAGTGAGCTTCTAGACAGGTCAAATAGTGATGCTTCTCTGGGGATGGGTCTTTGGGGGATTTTTAAACCTGTTCTATCTCCTCCTGTGGCTGCTAGGCTGCTGGTAATGCTGTTGATCTTCAAAGCTGCCATAAATTTGGGGAAAGGGGACAGAATTAGGGCAAGTTAAAAACACCACAAAGCTCAGTGTTACTACTGAGATACAGCTGTTTTTCTTGAATAACACTTTGGAATGTCTCAAGCATTTCATTAATTTCCAGAATTCTGAAAAAGTGGTTTTGACAGATTTTGCCAATGCTCTCATTGCTTTTATGGAGAAGCAGATTTTCTGAGGTCCTTAATCTGCCATTCCAGAGTGCTTCTATCCTTGATGAGATTTAAAGCTCCCTAGTCAGGGTTATGACTAATCTAGATTCCCCACAAGCTTTTTCCCTTTAGGTACCACTTGCTAACCTTATGCTTATTCTTCACTCTGGGATTTTATTTTGTCGGTTTCAAGGAAGAGAATTTTTAAAAATTTCTCTTTAACCTGCAAATCCATGTATTTCAGATGAGAAGGGAAATTTTCTGCATGAATTCTATACACAATATTGAACAAATGTGTAAAAACACTTTTTAAATGATGGCAAGAATTTGGTAGAAGATCAAGAACAAAATGTAGTATTTGAAGATCAAGAAAAAAATGTAATATTTCCAAACACTCCAATAGTGGTAAGAGATGAGATCCATAACAAAGGTGATAGCATAATTCTTGGTCAGGAAAAAAGTCAACTCTTCTAATACAATGGAAATACAGAATGGGAATAGGAATGGCAGAATACCAGGAAGTCTAGGATTGAGGGGAAAGGCAGTTAAGGAAGATCTTGTTTTATGATATTTTTTTTTTTTTCTGTGAAGGGAATGTAGAAAAATGTTGGAAATGGTAGAATATGTTCTTGAAAAATATGAAGCCATGTTGAAAAGACAAATGTGGAGGATGGAGGGAGAAATCCAAGGATTCAGGGGATATATTTTCAGCTTTGAGAACGTAGTAAGAGTAGAGATCATAAATCTCTAATGCCAATGATCTGCACCACTGTGTGATTTAATATAACACTGGAATGCCACCAACTGAGGCTAAAGCCATGTGGAATCCCTTCCTTTTCCACAAATACATTATGCCATTATGCTCTTTTATACCTTTATGCCTTGTTTAATGCCCTTCTCCAGTTGTCTACAATATACAGCATCTAGTCTTCCTTCATCTCTCATTTGTTTCTCTTCAAGGGTGACACTATGCCTTATCTGATTAATGAGTTAAATAAAGAGCTGTAGCCTTCATGCTTACTGTATTTCAGAGCACCCTTCTTGCACATAACTCTACTCTGGTGGAGTATACCCACAGGAATAGGTCTTTCCTGCCTTACATAGAAAGAAGCAGTTCTTATCCTCTTTCTACATCAGTTCTTAGACTGTGATGTGCTTGGATAAATCAATTCATTCAGTAGATTGGTAGTTAAGAAGCACATTTTCATATCTGATCCAAGCTCCATTCTCTAATAAATCTTTGTCAGTATGAAAGGATAAGTTGATCCCTGTTTTAGTCAGTTCAGGCTGCTGTAACAAATCACCATAGAGTGGGTAGCATATCAATAACAGAAATTTATTTCTCACAGTTCTGGAGGCTGGGAAGTTCAAGATCAAGTTGCCAACTGATTCAGTGTCTAGTGAAGGCCTACTTCCTGATTCTCAGACACTGCTTTCTAGCTCTAGCTTTACATGAAGGAAAGGGCAAAAGAGCTCTGTGGGTCTCTTTTACTAAGGGAACTAATACTGTTGATGAGGGTTCCAGCCTAATCACCTTCTAAATGCCCTACCTCCAAATATTATCACATTAGACATTAATGAATTTGGGGGAGACACAAACATTCAGCCCATAACAATCCTCTTTTTATTATTTCAGGTTATATGTTATTATCATCCTCAAATGCCAGCAGGTGTTGTTAATAGAAATTTTAACACGTTATTGGTCTTCCCTGTGAACATATTTGTTGCTCTATACTAGACTTTAAGCACCTTGAGTGCAGCAAACATGCTTGCCACTATTGTATACTTAGTACTTAACCAGGTGACCAAAATATAGTAGGCAGACTGTAATTGTTGATTGAAATAGAGGGCAATTTCTTTATAACCAAAAAAAAAAAGGAAGAATGTAGATTTCAGAGACAGACTTCCCACTTCCTATTTTTTGAGTTCAATATAAGAAACTTCTGAATGAAGCAATATATTGTAAAAACAAGCTTAAAGGGAAAGGATAGATAGGCACAAACAATAGATATAGTTTCTTTCCATGACTCTAATAAAGGGTCAGAGTTTGAAGAGCTCTTAAAAATCATGCATTCCAGTTTCAAAAAGAAGTGAAAAATATCTTTACATACTTCTATGTAAATGATTTCTAGGATACATTGAAATGAATAAATAACAGTGGATACAATTTATATATGTTACTGTTTGGATAAGAACTAGGAAATACCAGTATATGTAGGCCTATGTTTATATTAACAAGATATGTAATAAAAACTTGGCAAGTAAACATTTAATAATTAGCCTCCAATTAACTTATAAAGGTTAAATTTTCCTTTCTACAACTTTTGGTTGTTTTATTTTTCCCCTCAAGTATATGCCTCCCCTAAAAAGACACTTGTAAAGTCATCTTTTCTGATCACATTATTATCTACAACAAATGTGTGATCTTCTCCTTGAAGAATGCAGGTGTTTGCATGTGAAATTTGACACTTGGGTTTCTAGGGTAACAGTCTGCTACATGATAATGAAAAAAAGAAATGAGTACTAGAGCAAAAAGGTGTGCTGTATGAATAGACCAGCTACAAAGTCTATTTGAAAAAATATGTCTTGTTCTAATATCGAATGAAACACAGGTAAATTAGGAAATGGGAACTCTTAGGCTCATATTTTTCAGCTTCTCCCTGCATCTGAGGGAGCTTCTTACACGCTACTTGCCCCATGTTCCTAATACCCCTTTGCTTTCTTCACCTCTCAGAAAAACTTGCACGTTTATTTGCTTAAGGTGTGAATAACTGTTTACAGCTTGTAAAGTGTAACATTTCTCCCAAAATGATTTTCTTCCATACTGAAAAGACAAAAGAGAATGCACTCTCACACTTTCTGCCTCTCTCCCTGCCAGCCCAGGACTTTCTAAGAGACACTGAAATGATACTACTTAGTTTGCTCTTTCCCCAAGCCAGATATTTAGTTCTTTGGTTCCTGGATATTACTACCTGAATACTACTACTCCAAAATCATCCTTTCTGAGTTGGGAATATAGATTCTGAAATCTAGAAAATCATTTCAAGAGACACACAAAATTATGCAGAAAAATAAATCAACCGAGCCCTAATATCCCACATTTATTATTAGTGACTTGTGTAACCAAGGGCAAGCTGATACTTTTAAAATTTAGTTTTATCTCTGAAATGAGGTAGAAGGTGGAGAAGTTGGATTTAAAAGGTTGTTCAATGTGGTGATTACATCTATTTTCTTGGACTATTTATTTTCAGTTCTCTCAGTCAAATTTTCATTAAGATAATATGGACTTGATATTTCCAAGTTATTTTCTGTTTTAGCATTTTATAAGTCACTTTTTACAATAATTTCTTTTTTAATAAAAAAATTAACATGTCCTTTGCCCTACATTACACCTGAAAATCAAAGAATGTGTGATATTAGTTCAAGAAAGTTCTGATGGCCCAATGCAGCAAAATTTCAAAGCAGAAGTTGACTTCGGTTACTTTAGAATTCAAAAACCCAATAATATGACAGCAACAAAATACAAAAGAAAATAAATTCATAAATGTGCTGAGATTAGGAGAGGAGGATACAAAAAGTCCAACATATTTTAGAAGACATTAGGTGTAAATAATTGTTTGACATGTGAAATGGAATTAATCAGTGAACAAGAATGCCCTCAGTTCATGCATTGTGCAGTTTCACATCTAGGTCATCTTTGTCATGTTCTGGAACTTTGCACAGATGATTCTTTTTGTCTGAAACCTCTCCCACCTTTTCTACCTGTTCCTCATTGCTGTTGGAATGAAATAGAATTCAATTCAAATTCTTCACCTCACTTAAAGGCCCTGTAAAAGCTAGCCTCTTTCCAACTCTCCAGGCTCATCTCAAACTTCTCTCTTGCTTCCTAGTTCCAGCCACATCAGCCCTCTTCACACTCTTGTAGATACTAAGTTCTTTATTGTTCTCAACTTTCCACATAGGCTATTCTTCCTGCCTAGAAGTTTGTTTCTTTCTTTCATTCTTCACCTACTTAACTTTTATTCACCCATCAGGTCTCATTTCATATATCATTGCCTCAGGGAAAATCTCTTCAAATTCATCCCTATATCAGACCAGGGACTCTAGTACACGTTTTTAAAGGACCCTGTATTTTTTCTTTGTAGTTTTTATTACACTTTTTCTAATCATATGCATTTATGTGATTTTTAAAATCAATATCCATCATTCATCATGAGACTCTAAAATCCATGGAGGCATGGTTACTTTTCCTTGACAAGGGACTGAATCTTTCTTCTAGACACCCCAGCACCTAGCAGAGCAACTGACATACCAGTCATTTGATAAACATTTTTTAATGAGTTGTATTAATAGCTTGCAGTTAAAGAAATTATTACCTGATGGGAAAAGCATCGTCACTCTTTCTATCTTCTCATTACAAAAATATACAGTAGGTTGATGTGCCTACAAAATTTCCACACATGTTTTAAAAAAGCTTAATGGCAAATTAAATGAGCCAATATCCATAAACACCTAGACTGGCTCAGTATTCAACACATAACTGGAATTCGCTTCTCATCATCTTCTCTCACAGGATGCAACATAATGAAGGTTTAAATAAAAGTCTCTCTTTTCATTGTAATTGCATATAAACTGTTGTTAGTAAAGGATTTAAAAAGGTATAATTTAAAACATTCACCTCTCTTCCAATATTTTTCCTCCCAAAAAACTAAAGTCATATTCAGAAAGTGATGAAAGAAGTTTGGTCCACTAACCGTTAAACAATTTTAGCAAACAATCCTTGTATGAATATCAATTTCTGTGTATTTAAAGATGATCAAATCCACAGGATTTTCATTGTTTACATTTAATTGTTCTCTACTGAAGGCATGAGCCAATGAATACACAGAACCTCAGGGTTTCATTTGTGCAAGTATATGCTTTCCTTTGTGATTTTCTTGTGTAAATTGTATATTTGAATATGTGTGTAACAAACACATTCTCCATGTTAAATGCAAACAACTATTTCATTTTTAAAAAGAAAATGGTTCTCCCTGGTATCGGTGTTGTTTAAGAATATATCTTTTCAATGTCATACAACAAAATTTGCATACTAATTTAAGTCTCATAAAATATTTTGACACTTCTTATCTTTTTGAATCTTGAAAAAATCCTCCAGTATTATTGGACAGGGTCTATATTTCTATTTGACAGATGAAGAATCTGAAGTCCAGAGAGACTGATTTGCAAAAGGTTTTTCTTGTAGTACTGAATATGAGTTCTATTTTCTCCTCCTACATAGGATCTAAGGTGATATGTGTCCTGGATTGTATTACAAATTATAAATATATGCATATATATTTCAAATAGCACAAACTCCATTCCTTAAAGATGGTGGATCTCAAAAAAAATCTTGCTTTCTATTGAAATATAAGGGGAAAAATGGTTTTGTGGTGGGAGCATTTTCTCTATTTGTAGCCTTTACAAAATCAAAGGAATATTTCTCAATCCATGGACATGTGGCCTATGATTCATCTGTGGTTTGCTCCAGTCTGTGGATATGCTTCATCTCTGCCCCTTGAGTTTTCTTTTTCTGGAATCTAGGCTGAAGGCTTATCGTCCATAGGGGCCATGTATTGATACATCCTCTTGCAAGAGGACCAGTAAAAAAATTAATAAATAGAATCCTCAGTTAAATAGTCGGGAGGCCAGAATGGAGATGTGGAGTTTTCACAACCTATGACAATTGCAGAACCCATCAGGAAAAAGAAAGACTTCCTCTTTTTTCCTGCCAAGAGCTCAGCAATGAGACTATCACAACTCAATCAATGAAAAGGCATAAACTCTCTCTTTATTATAGCACTCCCAACTTCCCATTCCACTCTGTAAAAGCGATTTCTTCTCCATTTTTGCTGGAATTTGCTCATGGCTCATCATGCTTACAGACTCCAAATTGCAATTCTTTATTGATCTGGAATAAACCCATTTTTGCTGGAGAAATAACTGGCAGGCTATTTGTTTTAGGTCAATATTTTGGTGGCCCATATGGGGATCAAGAGAAGACCCCCAAGGACTCTGAGGCCAGTGAGCAAAGGGTGTGGTACCACATTGAACCCATTGTTCCTCTCTGCTTTTCTCACCAACCCTGGGGTTTAAGGGCAAGTTTTTCTCCTGGATTTGAGCTTCCACCCTCTTTGCCTTATGAAGCTCTTTAGGCTTTATGGGGGAATCTATTTTAAGGTTTTTTTCTTTCCTGGGTAAGGCCTTATGTATACAAGTGCTCACTTTGCACCTCAGCCTAATTTTTAAATCATACTATTCCAACTGGAACTGTCTAATCTACAATCCATTCCTTTTGAAACAGGGGCTGTTTCAGTGAAACTGTGCTGGTTCAGCCTTTGGTCCATTCCTTTGGAATAGTGGCTGTTCTATTAGAAATGTGTTGAGAAGCCTTTGGCCTGGCTCCTCTGGGAACATATTGTTCCCTTAGAACTGGCGGATATTAGGCATGTGGGCTGTTTAAACTGTTTGAGCTATTTGAACTGTTTGAGCTGTTTAGACTGTTTTAAAATTATGCTTTTACTCTAGAGAAAAACCTCTGAGAATAGATTCTGATTCTTTAAATATTTTCAGGGAGTGCCCCCTCTCCCAGAGACCACAGATAATTTTATGTTTAAAAACAGTGATTCTTCTTTATGAACATTTATATCTAAAAGGTCCATTTGATCAAAGGCAATTGAGAATGCTAATGGCCATGATGGAGAATTTTGAAACCCTCAAACTTAATTTTCTTAAAACTGACTTGGACAACCATAGCTCTAAAGATTCCCAAAACTGAATGGAATGCCTATTTTGATTGGTATTTTGAGGCTTCCAACATTATCAGGAGCCTAAATTTGCCTCTCTGCAAAATAAGATTTTAATATTAACTGAGGTAAACAAACAGTTAAAGCAAGATAAAATGTCTTCTGAAGGCTCATGCCCTTCTTTCCTGGCTTCTTTGTCCAGGCTCCAATACTAGCACCATCTTCTCTCTCTTCCTCAGCTCCATTTTTCTCCTTTCTCTCTATGCCACCTGAACCTCCTCTATGACCTCAGTTCTCCCGTGTTAATTCTCTCCCCAAACTTCCCATTTTTCCTGAAATTCTCCCCATCCCCTTTTCCTGTGAACCTATTAGAACCTTTTTCTTTAAAATTAAGCCTTCTGAGGATCCAGAAGCTAAGCCCTTAACTTCTCATACTCCCTGGACTAAAGCTGAATTGTGAGCCATAGTCAAAGAATTTCCCAAACTAACTGAAGATCCTCACAGATTTGATGAAGAACTTAATAGCCATTCGAACTTATCAATCTGTTTTCTCTGACTTATATCAGCTAGTTCAAATGCTTGTCAGTAAAGTCCAAGCCTAGCATTGTATGAAAACCACTAATTGGGAAAATCCTGAAAGATCTCTAGAATTACAACTGGGAGTCCAGCCTGCTTATTTATTATATGATCAGGCTCAGACAATCCCTAAGTGACTTCATTAGGCAATTCCTATGGCTTTTTCAAAGCCCGTTGGTTGGAACAAAATTCAGTCTTGCACACAAAAATCTGAACCTATTCATGACTATTAATATAGACTTAAGATTATTTTAAAGGAAAATTCGATCTTCCTTCAGATGTTGATTCCACCTGGGTATGTTTTAACCCAATGTTTATCAATGGGCTGAATTGGGAAATTTTGTTTTTGTAAAAAGGACCATGATGGGATGGGAAACTACGTCCACTCCAGATTTAGTTAATCTGACAAATCAGCTTTCTTTCACTCTAGATGAGTCACCTAAAGGGAAAACAACTAAAATTGTTAATCTTCAACTCAACTGAAATTCTTTATCTTCAACTCCAGCAAATGAATGTCCATAAAAGAAACCAAAAGCCACCAAGTTTCTACTATTATTGTAAAGAGTCAGGACATTAGAACAGAGATTGTTACAAATTTAACTGCTTTGGGTGCCTCCAAACTTCTAACCAGCCTTTCCAATGTCTTCTCAATTCTCAGTGACAGGGCTCTGAGGAACTACAAGGGCTCTTCCCAATCCTCCCTTTTAATTGTCTTGGAGAAACATTTCTCCAAGATTGGGGATGAATCTCTTCCAGTTCTAATTAACAGTGAAGCCACACTCTCTGGTGCTTTACCCCACTACCATAAAACAAGCCCTGCCTCAGGGTACTAAGACAGTTCAAATAGTGGGGATCTCTAATGAACCTCAAAATATCCTTGTCTCTGAACAGATTCCCTTTTGCTTAGGCCCTTTAAGATATACTCACCCTTTTCTCCTTGGTTCCTTGGCCCCTATCCATTTACTAGACCAAGACTTAGTAGAGAAAAATAATGCCAGAATTTCTTTCATACAAAAGGGAGAAACATTCTAGAAATTTTACAGTAGTCATCAAAGCAGCCTATCAGGTGAATTAAATGACCCTTTGATATCTTTTATTTGCTCCATCTCTGATGGTATTAGATCCGATTCTGGAAACACTAATCATTTGCCCCAATTGAATCAACTATTACTTTCCTTATGGGCAAAATCTTCAACTGATAGAGGCAAAATTTGCAGTGCACCTCCTACCAAGATTCAAATAGATCCCCCAAAACCTCTTCCCATGTTTAATCAATATCCTAAAAGTAAAAAAGCCCTTCAAGGCATAAAACCCATAATAGAAGAATATAAGTCTCAAGTCCTCATTATCCCTTGTACTAGTCCGTGTAATACTCTTACTTTACAGGTGAGAAAACCTAAGCGCTGAGGTTGAAGGTTTGTCCAGGATCTCTGAGCAATAAACAACGTTATCCCTTGACACCCTGCTGTTCCTAACCCTCATAAGATACTAATATTCACTCCCACTGGAAGCAAATTCTTTACTGTAATTGATTTATGCAGTGCATTCTTTAGTATTCCAGTTGATGAAGCTAGCTGATACCTTTTTTTCCTCACTTAGGAAGAAAAACAGTTCACTTAGACAGTAATGCCTCAGGGTTTTATTGAGAAGCCTTCTTATTTCTCACAAATCCTGAAGGGTGATCTATATGATATAAAGTTCCCTAGAGGTTCTACTTTGTTGAGATATGTGGATGATTTGCTTCTTTCAGCTCCTTTTCAAGCCTCCTCCCTGGAAGACAGAATCCACTAGCTAAAGTTTTTAACCTTAAAGGGACAAAATGTCACCAAAGAAAAATTGTAGTTTTTCCAACCCCAGGTTTGATATGCATCTGATATCAGAACAAGGGTTATACCTAGACCCAGATAGGCTTCATGGTGTCCTAAGTTTCCCAAAATCCCAAATTAAGTGTCAACTGTGAGTTTTTCTAGGGCTAGTTGTTTATTGCTGAAATTGGATTCCAAATTTCTGTCTTATGGCCAAACCTCTGTATGCTATACAAAAGAACAACAACCTTGAACTAATTTTATGGGAATTACCAGATGCATAGCCTTCAAGTCCTTAAAGGAGAGTTTGAGGAATCCTTGGGCACCTCAATTATCAGATTCCCTTTTTCCTTTTTGTATATGAAAAGGAAGGGAACGCCCTTGGTGTACTCACCCAAAACAGGTGGACTATCATCAACCCATGATATATTATAACCAGCAACTGGACCCTGTGGTGCAGGAATACCCCCTTGCTTTAGAGCCATAATGGCCACTGACCTTTTGGGAAAGGCCACCGAGAAAATCATTGTGGCATCTCCTTTAACCCTTTGGTACTTCATTCAGTAGAAGCCCTCCTGAATTCCTATCAACTCAGCATTTTTCAGTCAGCTACCTCACCTCCTTTGAAGTTCTTTTCTTAACTGCTCTTCACATAATTCTTTTATGTTGTAATAACTTTAACCCTGCTACTCTACCCTCCCCCTCCCTACCATCGATTGATTTCTCATGGTTAACTGATGGTTCTTATTTAAAAAGTGACAGTGGCAAATATGGTGCTGGGTATGCTATCACAACTCCTTTTAATGTTGTTTAGGCAACACGTTTACCTATGCCTACTTTGGCTCAACGGGCTGAATTACACACTCTCACATGGCTTGTACTTTAGCCAAGGGCAAAACTGCCAATATTTATACTAATAGCAGATATGCTTTCAGAGTAGCTCATGATTTTGGAATGCTGTAGAAGCAATGTGGCCTCCTTACTTCCAGCAGAAATAAAATTTAAAATGGCCTCATTTCAGGAATTGTTATATGCAATACTTTTACCTGTTGCTTTGGCTATTATTAAGGTTCCAGGACATTCTAAACGTGACTCCCTGGAAGCTAAGGAAAATCACCTTGCTGACACCTCCACAAGGAATGCTGCACTTAAAGAAATCAACAGCAGCCAAAACTCTGTCATGGTCCAAAGTGATATTTCCCCAAATCATAACTTAGAAAAACTAGTTTAAAAAGCTCAATTATTGGCCTCAGAAAAGGAAAATCAAGATTGGAAATTCAACAACTGTTGGTTTGATAAAAGGTAAAAGCTCTGGTTTGGACAAAATAACAGCCCAGTTTTACAGGAAACTCATATTCCCACTAGTCACCACTGTACATGCATGGAGCCATTGGTCTTCTGACAAAATGATCACCTTCATGAATCAATATTGGTGGGAAACATTTACAAGACTGCAAAACGTGCATACCTCACTTGTCTCACTTGTCCAAAGTACAACCCAGGAAGCCTGCTCACACTGCTCTTGGACATTTTGAACTGCCTAATGGACCATTTGAGGTCCAGCAAATGGAGTTCATGCAACTTCCTCCATCTCACAGATATAAATATGTTTTAGCCATGATCTGCATGTTTTCACACTGGACTGAAGCCTTCCCTTGCAGACAGGTTACTGTGTCCTCTGTGGCTAAAGTCCTTTTGGAAAAGATTATCCCTACCTGGGGAACTCCTCTTGAACTTCACAGTGACCATGGAACCCATTTTACTGGTCAGGTGCTTCAAACAAGTCTGTGTTGTTTGTCCGGTTTTACAACACTTTCACTGTTAGAGTGAGGTAACCACCCTCAATTCTCTGGTTTAGTTGAATGCACAAATGACAATAAGACTCTACTGGTGAAATCTGTAGAGACACTCCATACACTTAGCTAAAAGCTTTGCTGTTGGTTCCTTTAAATCTTAGATCCACCCCTTTAGGAAGTCATAAACTCTTACCCTTTGAGATAGTCACAGGACACCCAATGCACTTGGCTCCTGCCTCTTTTGATGCACAACTGACAAAAGGAGAGATATTTCAATATTGCAAGGGCCTAACTGGTTCTATTAAAAAAACAACCATGTTTTGGTAGAGCAATCTTTTCACAGTACACTCTCAGGAGATGCATACTTTAAGTATCATACCTTGCAACCTGGAGATTTTGCCTATTGGAAAAGACACCTCCACAAGTACTATCTTCAACCTGGCTAAAAATGCCCCCATCAGGCACTGCTAACCAGCCCTTGTGCCACCAAATTCAGGGAATAGACTCTTGGATTCAAGAGTCTACTCTTAGGTTCTTAGGTGACACACCTAAGAACACACTAAACCCTGATTGGACCTGCACATCATCTGGTGATCTGAAAGTAAAGATTTCTCAATCAAAGCAGGTGATACCTGATTTCCCAAGATATCTGGACCAGGCCTGTTGGAGTTTGTCTGCCTTTGATGATGACATAATGCTTCAGATGATTTCCAGTGACTACGATCTTGATAAATTATGGACTTTAGAGAAAAGGTGCCTGAGAGTTCTACTCCCCTACTCCTCCATTTTACTCAAATGTGACCACAATAGGTTTCAAATCTGTGCACTTTCCCCTCCAATGTGACACTATATCTAGGAAAGGCTGTTTCTGACATTGAGGGACAAAAAGCCCCTGAAACCAGAAAACCTAACTCTTGATCAGCAATGCTATCAGAAAAAAATCTTGATTAAAATGGGGAAATGTAAAAAATTAATGAAAAGAAACCTCAAGTAGATAGAGTCAGGAGACCAGGAGCTCTCATGTCCTACAATAGCAGAGCCCAGTAGAAAGAAGAAAGACTCACTCTTCTTGCCTGGCAACAGCCCAGCCAATAAGAGACGATCGCAACTCAGGCAATGAAAAGCCGTGAACTCTTTGTTTACTATAGCCCTCCCAACTTCCTTTTCCCCTCTTTAAAAGAGTTCTCCATTTATTTTTGTGGGGGACTTGCATGTGGTTCACCATGTTTGCAGACCCTGAATTGTAATTATGTGTTGATCTGGAATAAACCCATTTCTGCTGAAGAAATAACCGGCAGTTTATTTGTTTTAGGTCAACAGACCAAAGAGCAAAAGGGAAGGCAAGAACTTATTATGTCTCTAAGAGCTTCTGATTATCTGTAGTTGTATCATGTTTGATCATAATCTATTGGCCAAAGCAAGCTAAACTCCAAATCAGCACATTGGTGATGTAAACTCCTCCCATAGGAGGCATTGGCAATGAACAATTGGTGAGCAAGTATAATCTTCTTACAGAAAAGAAGTTAAGGATTATGAAAAATGTTATCTATCAAAGACTTCTGTCTTGATCACAGATATTTACTTCTCTCATTTCTGCATGCAAAATATTCTATTTATTTTCCCAAGAAAGATACCCTAAAATTTCATCCCATCATGTGCTCAGTTTTGAAATCTAGGACTCATAATAGCTTTTACATCAGATCCACATATAGCTCGTTTTGGTCCAGAGACCTGTAACTAAAAAGATAAGTTTTCCCCTCCCCCACACACTAATGCACATCTCATGCTAAAAAAGGGAAGAAAGAAAACTGCTTAGAGGTCATTGGGCAAATATCATTAAACTTCTTACCTTGAAGCTTGGTAATGTGCCCTTGATTGGGCCCAGGCCATGCTTCCTATAACTGACTTCACAGTTTATATTCTCCATTATTCTTTAGTCTCCCTCAGAGGGTTCCTTTCTTTTTCAGTTTCCTCCTTGTCCAAATCTATAGAATGCAATGAAAAACATGACCTCCTTGGAAATCGAGCAGTTTTTCAGCCTACTTTATTCCTACAGATGTTTTGAAAACCAATGTTGTTTCACATCAGAAACAGTCACAATCTCTCTTAATTCAGGTTTGATTTCAGTCAACTGCTTGCACTATTATCCACATCTACAGTACTTTTCATATACTGTATCTCTCTATACCAAAAACTTCTTTGTAAGAACACTTTTAATCCCTTCTTCTGGAGCCATAATGTCCAGCTAAAAAGATGTATTGGGGTCCATATTAAACTATAGAGATATCTTAACAAAGGGAATCGTGGCTATATCATTGATTTGGTTTATGCCTTGAGACTGAGTCTGATTCTTTGAATAATTTCTCTGTTTGTTCTTTAACCTACTGGACATGAGTAGGAGTTGCAAATCTTAGCTTTACAAGATTGAGAATTTCTGGGTTCTTTTTCTCCTTACATCCCTGCCTACAAATGGACCAATTCTTTTCTAAACACATGTAGTAGTGTTTGTCTTGTAGTACTTGCCTAACACAGCTAGTAAACAAAAACCATAGTAAAATTATGTATCACAAAACCCATTCCCCTAAATCCACAAATTTATTCAGTACCTTGTTTGCCTAAGTTCTCTACACCTTAAGTGTACCAAATCTTTACCTCCACTGATATTTATTGACATTTTTTCCACACTCCAAAAACTTTCCATCACCGACCTGCTACACATTTCTAATGATATAGTTTGGGGTATTTTGTTAGGGCAGCATTTATTTCTATTACCACTTTTTGTATAACAGTCAGCTTTGCTATGTAACAAACAGCACCAAAACTTCAGTGATTTACAATAATAAACTTTCTTATTCACAGACTCTGGCTGCTATGGCTTTTTTTTGTCTATGCTGCATATGAGTTTTCATTCCAGGAAATAGGCTGTGGGAGCAGCCTTTGTCTAGAAAAACATCACCTTCTTGAGATTTGAGCAGTTTTCTCAGCCTACTTTTTGTGTGTAGATATCCTGAAAACCAGTGATTGTTTCACATCACAAATAGTTGCAATATACCCCTGCTTATAGGAGAGAAAAAGAGTGAGAGGTACCACAGAATTTTTAAGCAGAAGTTAGTGTCTTAATATATAGGTTAGAGTGCCTGATTTTTTTTTTTTTTTTTTGGTAGACAGTGCTCTTCAGCTACAGAGAATTAGAGAAATCAACAAAAACCTAAATAAATAGAGAAATATTACACATTCATGGATTGGAAGCATCAATATTAATAAAATGTAAAATCTCTTCAAAGTGATCTATAAAGTCAATGAAATCTCAATATAAGGTCTAGAAAACTTGTTTACAGAAATTGAAAAGTTGATTTTAAAAACAGAAATGCAGGGGGGTCTGGGCAAGATGGCGGAAGAGTAAGACGTGGAGATCACCTTCCACCCCACAGATACATCAGAAATACATCTACACGTGGAACTGCTCCTACAGAACACCCACTGAACACTGGCAGAAGACGTCAGACCTCCCAAAAGGCAAGAAACTCCCCACGTACCTAGGTAGGGCAAAAGAAAAAAGAAATAACAGACACAAAAGAATAGGGACGGGACCGGCACCAGTGGGAGGGAGCTGTGAAGGAGGAAAGGTTTCCACACACTAGGAAGCCCCTTCGTGGGCGGAGACTGCGGGTGGCAGAGGGGGGAAGCTTCGGAGTCACGGAGGAGAGCGCAGCCACAGGGGTGCGGAGGGCAAAGCGGAGAGATTCCCGCACAGAGGCTCGGCGCCGAGCAGCACTCACCAGCCTGAGAGGCTTGTCTGCTCCCCCGCTGGGGCGGGCGGGGGCTGGGAGCTGAGGCTCCGGCTTTGGTGGAATCGCAGGGAGAGGACTCGGGTTGGCGGCATGAACACAGCCTGAAGGGGTTAGCGCACCACAGCTAGCCGGGAGGGAGTCCGGGAAAAGGTCTGGAGCTGCCGAAGAGGCAAGAGACTTTTTCTTGCCTCTTTGTTTCGCGGCGCGCAAGGAGAGGGGATTCAGAGCGCTGCCTAAACAAGCTCCAGAGACAGGCGCGAGCCACGGCTATCAGCGCGGACCCCAGAGACAGGCATGAAACGCTAAGGCTGCTGCTGCCACCACCAAGAAGCCTGTGTGCGAGCACAGGTCACTCTCCACACCGCCCCTCCTGGGAGCCTGCGCAGCCTGCCACTGCCAGCGTCCCGTGAGCCAGGGACAACTTCCCCAGGAGAACGCACGGCGCACCTCAGGCTGGTGCAACGTCACGCCGGCCACTGCCGACGCAGGCTCGCCCCGCCTCCTCCGTACCCCTCCCTTCCCCCGGCCTGAGTGAGCCAGAGCCCCCGAAGCAGCTGCTCCTTTAACCCCGTCCTGTCTGAGCAAAGAACAGACGCCCTCAGGCGACCTACACGCAGAGGCGGGTCCAAATACAAAGCTGAACCCTGGGAGCTATGCGAACAAAGAGAAAGGGAAGTATCTTCCAGCAGCCTCAGAAGCAGCGCATTAAAGCTCCACAAACAACTTGATGTACCTGCATCTGTTGAATACCTGAATAGACAACGAATCATCCCAAATTGAGGAGGTGGACTTTGGGAGCAGGATGTACTATTTTTTCCCCTTTTCCTCTTTTTGTGAGTGTGTATGTGTATGCTTCTGTGTGAGATTTTGTCTGTATAGCTTTGCTTTTACCATTTGTCCTAGGGTTCGGTCCGGTCCATCCATTTTTTTTTTTTTTAACTTAAAAAAAAATTTTTTTTCTTAATAAATTTTTTTTAAATAATTTTTTTATTGTTTTTTATTTAAAAAATTTAAAAAAAATTTTTCTTAATAATTTTTTTCCTATTTTTTATTTTAAAAAAATTAAAAATTTTCTTTTTCTTAATAAATTTTTTCTTAATTTTTTTCTTATTTGTTATTTTAAAAAATTAAAAATTTTTTATAACAATTTTTTTCTTATTTTTTATTTTAAAAAAATTAAAAAATTTTTTCTTAATATTTTTCTTATTTTAAAAATTAAAAATTTTTCTTAATAAATTTTTTCTTAATTTCTCTTATTTTTTATTTTAATAGCTTTATTTTATTTTATCTTACTTTATTTTATTTTATTTTCTTCTCCTTCTTTCTTTCTTTCTATTTTTTCTCCCTTTTATTCTGAGCCATGTGGAGAAAAGGCTCTTGGTGCTCCAGCCAGGCATCAGGGCTGTGCCTCTGAGGTGGGAGAGCCAACTTCAGGACACTGGTCCACAAGAGACCTCCCAGCTCCATGTAATACCAAACGGCAAAAATCTCTCAGAGATCTCCATCTCAACACCAAGACCCAGCTTCACTCAACGACCAGCAAGCTACAGTGCTGGACACCCTATGCCAAACAACTAGCAAGACAGGAACACAACCCCATCCATTAGCAGAGAGGCTGCCTAAAATCATAATAAGGCCACAGACACCTCAAAACACACCACCAGATGTGGACGTGCCCACCAGAAAGACAAGATTCAGCCTCATCCACCAGAACACAGGCACTAGTCCCCTCCACCAGGAAGCCTACACAAACCACTGAACCAACCTTAGCCACTGGGGACAGATACCAAAAAACAACAGGAACTACGAACCTGCAGCCTGTGAAAAGGAGACCCCAAACACAGTAAGATAAGCAAAATGAGAAGACAGAAAAACACACAGCAGATGAAGGAGCAAGGTAAAAACACACCAGACCTAACAAATGAAGAGGAAATAGGCAGTCTACCTGAAAAAGAATTCAGAATAATGATAGTAAGGATGATTAAAAATCTTGGAAATAGAATAGAAAAAATGCAAGAAACATTTAACAAGGACATAGAAGAACTAAAGAGGAACCAAGAAACGATGAAAAACACAATAAATGAAATTAAAAATACTCTAGAAGGTATCAATAGCAGAATAACTGAGGCAGAAGAACGGATAAGTGACCTGGAAGATAAAATAGTGGAAATAACTACTGTAGAGCAGGAGAAAAAAAGAAGAATGAAAAGAACTGAGGACAGTCTCAGAGACCTCTGGGACAACATTAAATGCACCAACATTAGAATTATAGGGGTCCCAGAAGAAGAAGAGAAAAAGAAAGGGACTGAGAAAATATTTGAAGAGATTATAGTTGAAAACTTCCCTAATATGGGAAAGGAAATAGTTAATCAAGTCCCGGAAGCACAGAGAGTCCCATACAGGATAAATCCAAGGAGAAACACGCCAGGACACATATTAATCAAACTATCAAAAATTAAATATAAGGAAAACATATTAAAAGCAGCAAGGGAAAAACAACAAATAACACACAAGGGAATCCCCATAAGGTTAACAGCTGATCTTTCAGCAGAAACTCTGCAAGCCAGAAGGGAGTGGCAGAACATATTTAAAGTGATGAAGGAGAAAAACCTACAACCAAGATTACTCTACCCAGCAAGGATCTCATTCAGATTTGATGGAGAAATTAAAACCTTTACAGACAAACAAAAGCTGAGAGAGTTCAGCACCACCAAACCAGCTTTACAACAAATGCTAAAGGAACTTCTCTAGGCAAGAAACACAAAAGAAGGAAAACACCTACTATAACAAAACCAAAACATTTAAGAAAATGGGAATAGGAACATACATATCGATAATTACCTTGAATGTAAATGGATTAAATGCTCCCACCAAAAGACACAGGCTGGCTGAATGGATACAAAAACAAGACCCATATATATGCTGTCTACAAGAGACCCACTTCAGACCTAGGGACACATACAGACTGAAAGCGAGGGGATGGAAAAAGATATTCCATGCAAGTGGAAATCAAAAGAAAGCTGAAGTAGCAATTCTCATATCAGACAAAATAGACTTTAAAATAAAGACTATTACAAGAGACAAAGAAGGACACTATATAATGATCAAGGGATCAATTCAAAAAGAAGATATAACAATTGTAAATATTTATGCACCCAACATAGGAGCACCTCAATACATAAGGCAAATACTAACAGCCATAAAAGGGGAAATCAACAGTAACACAATCATAGTAGGGGACTTTAACACCCCACTTTCACCAATGGACAGATCATCCAAAATGAAAATAAATAAGGAAACACAAGATTTAAATGATACATTAAACAAGATGGACTTAATTGATATTTATAGGACATTCCACCCAAAAAAAAACAGAATACACATTCTTCTCAAGTGCTCATGGAACATTCTCCAGGATAGATCGTATCTTGGGTCACAAATCAAGCCTTGGTAAATTTAAGAAAATTGAAATCGTATCAAGTATCTTTTCCGACCACAACGCTATGAGACTAGATATCAATTACAGGAAAGGATCTGTAAAAAATACAAACACATGGAGGCTACACAATACACTACTTAATAACGAAGTGATCGCTGAAGAAATCAAAGGGGAAATCAAAAAATACCTAGCAACAAATGACAATGGAGACACGACGACCCAAAACCTATGGGATGCAGCAAAAGCAGTTCTAAGAGGGAAGTTTATAGCAATACAAGCCTACATCAAGAAACAGGAAACATCTCGAATAAACAACCTAACCTTGCACCTAAAGCAATTAGAGAAAGAAGAACAAAAAAACTCCAAATCTAGCAGAAGGAAAGAAATCATAAAGATAAGATCAGAAATAAATGAAAAAGAAATGAAGGAAACAAGAGCAAAAATCAACAAAACTAAAAGCTGGTTCTTTGAGAAGATAAACAAAATTGATAAACCATTAGCCAGACTCATCAAGAAAAAAAGGGAGAAGACTCAAATCAATAGAATTAGAAATGAAAAAGGAGAAGTAACAACTGACACTGCAGAAATACAAACGATCATGAGAGATTACTACAAGCAACTCTATGCCAATAAAATGGACAACCTGGGAGAAATGGACAAAGTCTTAGAAATGCACAACCTGCCGAGACTGAACCAGGAAGAGATAGAAACTATGAACAGACCAATCACAAGCACTGAAATTGAAACTGTGATTAAAAATCTTCCAACAAACAAAAGCCCAGGACCAGATGGCTTCACAGGCGAATTCTATCAAACATTTAGAGAAGAGCTAACACCTATCCTTCTCAAACTCTTCCAAAAAACTGCAGAGGAAGGAACACTCCTAAACTCATTCTACGAGGCCACCATCACCCTGATACCAAAACCAGACAAAGATGTCACAAAGAAAGAAAACTACAGGCCAATATCACTGATGAACATAGATGCAAAAATCCTCAACAAAATACTAGCAAACAGAATCCAACAGCACATTAAAAGGATCACACTCCATGATCAACTGGGGTTTATTCCAGGAATGCAAGGATTCTTCAATATACACAAATCAATCAATGTGATACACCATATTAACAAATTGAAGAATAAAAACCATATGATCATCTCAATAGATGCAGAAAAAGCTCTCGAAAAAATTCAACACCCACTTATGATAAAAAGCCCTGCAGAAAGTAGGCATAGAGGGAACTTTCCTCAACATAATAAAGGCTATATATGACAAACCCACAGCCAACATTGTCCTCAATGGCGAAAAACTGAAACCATTTCCACTAAGATCAGGAACAAGACAAGGTTGCCCACTCTCACCACTATTATTCAACATAGTTTTGAAAGTTTTAGCCACAGCAATCAGAGAAGAGAAAGAAATAAAAGGAATCCAAATCGGAAAACAAGAAGTAAAGCTGTCACTGTTTGCAGATGACATGATACTATACATGGAGAATCCTAAAGGTGCTACAAGAAAACTACTAGAGCTCATCAATGAATTTGGTAAAGTAGCAGGATACAAAATTAATGCACAGAAATCTCTTGCATTCCTATACACTAATGATGAAAAATCTGAAAGTGAAATTAAGAAAACACTCCCATTTACCATTGCAACAAAAAGAATAAAATATCTAGGAATAAACCTACCTAAGGAGACAAAAGCCCTGTATGCAGAAAATTATAAGACACTGATGAAAGAAATTAAAGATGATACAAATAGATGGAGAGATATACCATGTTCTTGGACTGGAAGAATCAACACTGTGAAAATGACTCTATTACCCAAAGCAATCTACAGATTCAATGCAATCCCTATCAAACTACCACTGGCATTTTTCACAGAACTAGAACAAAATATTTCACAATTTATATGGAAACACAAAAGACCCCGAAAAGCCAAAGCAATCTTGAGAACGAAAAATGGAGCTGGAGGAATCAGGCTCCCTGACTTCAGACTATATTACAAAGCTACAGTAATCAAGACAGTTTGGTACTGGCACAAAAACAGAAACATAGATCAATGGAACAGGATAGAAAGCCCAGAGATAAACCCACACACATATGGTCACCTTATCTTTGATAAAGGAGGCAAGCATATACAGTGGAGAAAAGACAGCCTCTTCAATAAGTGGTGCTGGGAAAACTGGACAGGTACGTGTAAAAGTATGAAATTAGAACACTCCCTAACACCATACACAAAAATAAACTCAAAATGGATTAAAGACCTAAATGTAAGGCCAGACTCTATCAAACTCTTAGAGGAAAACATAGGCAGAACACTCTATGACATAAATCACAGCAAGATCCTTTTTCACCCAGCTCCTAGAGAAATGGAAATAAAAACACAAATAAACAAATGGGACCTAATGAAACTTAAAAGCTTTTGTACAGCAAAGGAAACCATAAACAAGACCAAAAGACAACCCTCAGAATGGGAGAAAATATTTGCAAAGGAAGCAACTGACAAAGGATTAATCTCCAAGATTTACAAGCAGCTCATGCAGCTCAATAACAAAAAAACAAACAACCCAGTCCAAAAATGGGCAGAAGACCTAAATAGACATTTCTCCAAAGAAGATATACAGATTGCCAACAAACACATGAAAGAATGCTCAACATCATTAATCATTAGAGAAATGCAAATCAAAACTACAATGAGGTGTCACCTCACACTGTTCAGAATGGCCATCATCATACAATCTAGAAACAATAAATGCTGGAGAGGGTGTGGAGAAAAGGGAACACTCTTGCACTGTTGGTGGGAATGTAAATTGATACAGCCACTATGGAGAACAGTATGGAGGTTCCTTAAAAAACTAAAAATAGAACTACCATACGACCCAGCAATCCCACTACTGGGCATATACCCTGAGAAAACCATAATTCAAAAAGAGTCATGTACCAAAATGTTCATTGCAACTCTATTTACAATAGCCAGGACATGGAAGCAACCTAAATGTCCATCACTGGATGAATGGATAAAGAAGATGTGGCACATATATACAATGGAATATTACTCGGCCATAAAAAGAAATGAAATGGAGGTATTTGTAGTGAGGTGGATGGAGTTAGAGTCTGTCATACAGAGTGAAGTAAGTCAGAAAGAGAAAAACAAATACAGTATGCTAACACATATATATGGAATCTAAGGGATAAAAAAAAAAAAAAGGTCATGAAGAACCTAGTGGCAGGACAGGAATAAAGACACAGACCTACTAGAGAATGGACTTGAGGATATGGGGAGGGGGAAGGGTAAGATGTGACAAAGTGAGAGAGTGGCATGGACATATATACACTACCAAACGTAAAATAGATAGCTAGTGGGAAGCAATCGCATAGCGCAGGGAGATCAGCTCTGTGCTTTGTGACCGCCTTGGGGGGTGGGACGGGGAGGGTGGGAGGGAGGGAGATGCAGGAGGGAGGAGATGTGGGAACATATGTATATGTATAACTGATTCACTTTGTTATAGAGCAGAAACTAACACACCATTGTAAAGCAATTATACTCCGATAAAGAGGTTTAAAAAAATAAAGAAAATTAAAAAAAATAAAAGTTTAGGGAGAAAAAAAAAAATAAATAAATAAAACATTGATTTTGCACAGCAAAAGAATAAAATAAAATAAAAACAGAAATGCAAATGACCTAGAATAGTGAAAGCAATGTAAAAGAAATGCAAACTTGTATGACCTACACCACCAAACTTTGAAACTTACAATAATACTATAATAATCAAAACAATGGAGTATTGGCCTAAGGACAGATATATGGATCAATGGAACAAACTAGAGTATCCAGAAATAGACCCAAACATGCAGATGCATTGATTTTCAAAAAAGATGCCAAGTCAAGAGAATGAGCACCCCTCTTTTGGAGCCTCTTTATCCTCAAAATCATTCTTCAAAATGACCTAATATTCAGGTAAATCTTGAGCAGGAAAAACATCACTAGCTGGCTTTTACCAACCTCAGTGCTGACCTCAGGGTCAGAAAATGAAGTTTTTTTCTTGTTCTGCTAATGTGTGACCTCAACCAATTAATTCACCTCTCTGACCTTCAGAATGTGACAAGGCTATCAGACAAGAATATCATGCCATGAATAGCATGCCAAAAACAGCTGAAGAAATATTAAAATGCCAATCAATCCATTTGCTATATATCATGCTGACTGTAATAAAAATCAGTAACATACATTCTGTCTACTATGTGAAAAGTTCCATGCTAAGTCTGATATTGAGTTACCCTATATCATGATAATTTCTGTGAATCTTAAAACGTCACTGAAGTTTTCCTGTATTAAATATTAGGAACACGTCCAAAGGGAACTGCTTCTAATTACTTTTCTTTGAAAATTTCCCTCCTCCTTAAACTTCCTCATTAACTTAGCTATTTGCTTCCCTGGTTATAAAAGCAGCTGAGGCAAAAGAGCCACATTTACAGTATGGTGATGAGTTTTACAGAATCAATTTTTAATTTTAAAATGCCTAATTTGGAAAGCAAGAGAAGTATGCAGTTAAAACAAATTACAACTAATAGTGATTATATCGAGGAAAAAAATTATCTTGGTATCTCCAGTGTCTTACATCTCTTACAAAACAAATTGCACGTACCTTCATATTTAATTGTTATCTATAGATTTTTCTGCTGTTAATATTCTCCTGTAACAGGGAAGTTGGCAAAGATCAGTTGTGTGATATGAATCTTGAGGTAAAGGTACGGTTTATTCTAATTTTGTTTCCAGAGTTTTGAGGCATTTCATTAAAAGTAATTTCTATGTGATAGTCACAAACACATGTAATCACATATCCATACACACGTATCCACTAACCACAAATACGCTCCATAGGGTATGGTAAGAGATTGTGATTGTCATTTTTGTTTAGTGTTTTCAACTCTATGTTTTAACCCAATACATAATTTCCCTCTTAGTTGCCTCCCATAAGACATCAACTGTAAATCCCTGATTAAAAGCAGTGAAAGGAAAGTGAAAAGAGGTAATTTCTTTCATTAATTCTTTGGAAAAATAAAAAATCAGTCCAATAAAAAATAAGGATCCATCAGTCTGATCAGAGCCCCCTTAGGGATGAATTTCCTCTCTGATAAAGAAAAGCCCCTGCTTGGTTGGCTTGGCCCATTCATCCTGCCTTGAATGCAAATGTGAAAGCTTACTTCTTGAAGCTGATGTGGCCATCAGACAATAAGCTTAAAGAAGAAAATCAACATGTTCAGCATGGCAGAACAGAAATTAGTAGAAGTCTAGATACTCGATATCATCAAAAACAATCCAACTTGGAACCAAGTCCTTGAAGATATATTGTTACATGGGGTTATTAGATAGCTTCTTAGCTTAAGTTATGATTTCTCAGGTATTCTGACACCCTGCAGCCAGACCTCTTATACAAAGCAATATCAACTATTACATGAGTTAATGGCATGTAGCAAGGGTTATATGAGTTTTCCTTTGTTGTTGTTTTTATTATCTGAGCTCAGAACACTTACATCCGTATGACTATTCAACCTCCTCACTTGGCTGTCTAAGCACTTCAAACTTAATATATGAAAGCCCAAAGATTTTCTACCTCCAAGTTCATTTCTTCCTAAGTCTCCCCCACCATTAGCACTGTTGCTCATGCCAAAAACCTGAGACATTTTTTTATTACACTTTCTCTCAATCCTTACTTTCAACAAATAAATATAACTGTTGGCATTACTCAAAAATATCATCCAAATCTGATTTTTTTTATTATCCCAACTTCCGTCATGCTAGTCCAAGCTCTAGTCTACACTTATCCCGCCAGTATTGTTCCTGCTTTCACTTTTAGGCGGCATGCTCCACACAGGGCTAGAATGATCTACTTTAAATATAAGATAGATCATGTTGCTTCCCTATTTAGATAGCAATGGCATTTCACCACTCTTAGAATATAATTCAAACATTTACTTGGTCTGATGGATTTCATAGACAACTTCTTTGACTTTCTCTCTACTTTTTCATTCATTTGACTTCAGTAACACTAGACTAGACTTATTGGTATTCCTTGAAGACAACAATTCTTCCCTGACTCAGGAACTTTCCACTTGCTGTTTCTTCACCTTGGAGTGCCCTTTGCCCACACCTTGGTATGGCTTGCTGCCTCCCTTCATTCAGGGATTTGCCCAAATATCATCTCAACAGATGGTGTCCCTCAATGACCCTATTTAAAATAGCTTGGTAGAAGCAGAAAATAGTAGATTTGGATTAAAGTACCACAGGATCTTGAGACTTGATTAGTATTATTGAGAAAAATCTCTGAAGACTTTTGCATCTCACTTTTCTTATCAGTAAAATGGGTAAAAATAATGCCTGATCATAAAGTATGGCAAAATTCTAAGTACACATCTGTGTGAAAATGGCTCATTAACCACAGTAAAGATGTAAGATTCTATTTTATAAGTGATTGCAACTAATTGGGAGCAATATTTCACTGACAATAGTAATATGGCAAAACCATATATACACCTATATTGATATGACATTTTGGATTTTACAACTTTACAAATGGTTACATGGAGATCCTCAAAATGATCTTATGACAATAAAAATATTAGGCTATTAAAATCATTTATGTATGAGAAAACTGAGCCACTATACAGTGAACTAACTTGCATTCACAGCCTAGAAGTATTAGATTTTATACTTATTCCAACATTTTTACAACTAAAGTTTTAATACCTTTTGTGTAACACCATACAACAGGTCTAAATGTCAAAGAGGAAGATATAAACCTAAATATTCTATTAAGGTCCATGCTGACAAATTATGAGTTATTGAGTAATGTCTAATGTGTTGATACAAATACTGAACCATTCCTACTTACACAAGGAAAGAGATTTTTTTTTTCATTGATACAATTATCAAAGCAAAGAAATTGGAAATGGTTTGGAGAGAGTTTATAGTATTCTTTTGAGTTCCTGAGTTTGTCACCACAAATGAGAGGCTTTCACAGACCATAAAATTAACTTCCTCCATTGCCACTTGCCCAGCTGCACAAGACAACCTACACGTCTTTGTTAATTGGATGAAGTAAGTTTGCTATATTTTCCTTTCTTCCTCACTAGCGACACAAGCTGTGTGACGTTTTCCAAAGGGAAAACCCTCCTTGATTAGATTTACTGCTGACAAGCTGTCAAAGCAGTGTAGGGCCAAGGTTCGAAGGAGTGAATATAAGTGAACATTGCCACCCTAAGAACAATATGCAATCGGGAAAATTCTCCAAGTTATAGATACTTGAGGTATATCTTTCAGAGAATTTTTTATACATTAGTATTGTAGGCATGAGAAATACTGTGGGGCTATTCAAACCTTATTCTACAATTGTCCAGGAAGCATCATGCTTTAAGTCCACTGATTCTAGAATATGCTTTCCAGGATCATGGATTCAAACTTTAGCACATTATTATCAGAAAAATCTGCACACCACACCAAGTTTTCAGTTTAAAAATGTGTCTTTGTTCCTTGTTTGAATTTATACTGTGCAAGATTCTGTACTAGATACCAAGGAAAACACAGAGATAGTTGTTGCTTTTCTAACCTATGGCGGTTATGGTCTAATAGGAGTGATGAGACATTGATGTAGATAACCTTATCTACATAAGGTTGCATCTACATATCTAGAATGAAAAGTAATAATTTCTATAAAAGCAGAAGAGAGTATCAAGTTTAGGAAGTTTAGAATAATTATGACTCATCATAGATTTTGGGTTGTAGAGCTGGAAGGTAATTAAAGATTATTTAGTCTAGTCTCCTCACTTTTGATATGAGGAAATCAGAACCCTGGGTGGAAAAGTAATTTCTCCTAACTCATACAGCTAATTAGTAACAGAGCCAGAAGGAAAATAAGTTCTCCAAGTTCTCTGTCTTTTGATACTTATAGGAACAGATGTTCACCATGGTTAAGAATAACAACCTTGGGGCTCAGTAGGACTGAACACCTGGATGTTTTTAATATCAGGCCACTTTCACCACTTAGAATCTTGGCCAGCCTCTCATGCTGCATGTAACTCTAACTGTTCCAGTGGGAGCTCTTCAGGGAAACAGACCAAAGCATCAAGAAAAGAAATAAAAACCAATTCTAGCCTTCAACAATCCAAAACACATCTAACTTGTAAATTATGTTGCAGCTCAGGATTCTGCCTCTTCTTAACTCTATCTATGACCTTTAATACTAGTGCCTCGAACCTCTGTCATTGTGACACATAAATCTCAATATCCTGACCAGTCTTCTTTCTAGTATTCAGGTTCATACCGCCTATTGGACAGTTACACGTAGATATTTAATTTGTACTTCAAACATAAAATATGTAAAACTGATTGCATTATTCCCCTTGCCTTACATGATTCTCTAGTTTTATTCCTTCTCCCAGTGTAATTAGAAATGCAAAATTCTAAAAGAACTTGTAAAATGTGTTTCTTTATTAATAATTCCATTTCTATCCTTATATCCTCCTCTGTGAAAGCTTCCCTGGTTCTTCTTTCCTCTAAGATCTACCACTTCCTAAATATGACAAGTTTATTACAGTCCCTGGGGGTTACTATCTTCAATTATAAAATAGGGATTGTAATTTCATTTACCCTCATAAGATCGTTATGGTGGGATCATGGTGGTTACTGGATAACTTCTTCTGCTTACTTATTTTTATCTTACTTTCTACATTTTCTATAAAGGGCATGCATTTAACTTTAAAAATAACCAAAAAAACTCACAAAATTAAAGCAAAAAATACATCAAGAGCATTTTTTCATGTCATTTTGTGATTATTTTGACCCAAAAGTAAAATATGCCCATTGTTTTAAGTTCAAAGCATAATCACTGAATATATAATAAAAAGTAAGTCCCTCAATCCCTGGCAGAAAAATTGTGTTCAACAAAATTAATTTCCTCTTTTCCTGGGCACACAGCCAAATCACTACATTTCTAATCTCACTGGCAGTTAGGTATGGCCTTGTGATAAGTTCCTAGCCAATAAGTAAAAGTGTATTGTGTCACCTCCAGGCCTTCCCATAAAAAACTCCCACATGCCATTCTCTGTGATCTTTGCCCTTCTTTCAGTTGAATTTTAATATCCAAGAGAACTTTGGAAGCCACAGGGAAAAGAGACAACAAACATGATCACCTTGAGTTCCTGAATGACTAGATGAAGTAAGAGATGGCGACCTCCATCATTACAGTTAGTGCAGAATCTCCATGAATTGATAAGTGAAAAAAAATTTACTTCTGTTGCATTTGAGTCATTATACAATCTGCAGTCTATATGCTACAACAGCAAGCCAATTTTAAATACATTTGGCTTCCCGAATGAACTGCTTATGGTAATTAGAATAGACTACATTTTTTTCTGTGATAAAGAGAACCCGAAATAAAGAAGTAAGGAGAGTCTCCGTTTTATCAACCTTGAAATTTCTGAGCATGGAGAGTGCAGACAACAAGCAGTGCAACTCCACAAAGAAGGCAGAGGAAGAATATATGAGTTGCGAATTCCAACTTATATCAGTAGATGCCGAAGAGGGACAGGTGGCTTCTAGTAAACCAGATATACTAGAAAACTCAGCAAGGAGGACCAAAAGAAAAGGATCTATTAAAAATAACAGGGTGCTTCCCTGGTGGCGCAGTGGTTGAGAATCTGCCTGACAATGCAGGGGACACGGGTTTGAGCCCTGGTCTGGGAAGATCCCACATGCCGCGGAGCAACTAGGCCCGTGAGCCACAGCTACTGAGCCTGCGCGTCTGGAGCCTGTGCTCCGCAACAAGAGAGGCCGCGATAGTGAGAGGCCCGCGCACCGCGATGAAGAGTGGCCTCCGCTTGCCACAACTGGAGAAAGCCCTCGCACAGAAACGAAGACCCAACACAGCCATAAATAAATAAATAAATAAATTTTTTTTAAAAAAGGTGATTGTTAAAAAAAAAAAAAAAAAAACAGAGCTTGCTGTCCACAAAAAATGCCACAATGTTGTGACAGTGTGAAACCTCAGAAGACAATGCCGATTCTTCCTTTACCTTCTATACTGCCACCTGTCAATCTGATTCACAGGGACATTGTGTGCGCTTGGTGCCAGCAGTTAAAACTAAGCACCAAAGGCCTGAAACTAGACGGATATAAAGGACTCTGTGAACATGCCTACCCTCATCAAAAAAACATTCCTGCCACAGCCAAGGAGGCCAGGATCCTATCTCCATCGAGAAGAAAATCAAAGTTGGACAAGGGGGAACTACTTCTGGAATGTTCTGATAAACAGATGTCTTTGGAAGGGGCTGCTCCTCCTGAGGAGGGAGCACCTGCCCCTGAAGGAGCTCCTGCTCTTCAGGAAGTTGTATCAACTTCCGCCCCTGACCCGGAAGCTGTGTTTGCCTCTTGGAGCAGAATGACAGCCAGGGCCGTGAAGATGGAGTCAGTGCAATCACAAGAGACCTGTGGGGTCTGGTGGAACGTGGTTCATGGGAGAGGTCTCCCTGCTGACACAGAGGGCTGGGTTCATTTACAATTTCATACTGGACAGGCTTGGGTGCCTGATAAACGAAGGAGGGTGTCTGCACTCTTCTTGTTACTGCCAGCAATTTTCCACACCTCCACACCTGGAGGACAATATGCTGTGCCCTGAGTGTGTACACAGGAATAAAGTATTAACGAAAAGCCTGCAGTGAGATCACAATACCAGTAAAAAGGGTACAGCTACGATTGTAATTAGTGATAGAGAAGTGACGACAAATCAACTCCACGCTGCCATTGGACAGCTGAACTCCGCTCCGCACCCCCCATGCTTCCCTCTTACAGGGTGCACAGCCTGCTTACAGGGTTGCGTGAAAAAAGCCTGTGAACTGATAAAAGTGGAAGTGGCTATCTCTCCAAAGATTCCCAGCCCTAAGGGAGCAGAAGAGAAAGGAGATGGGGACATTTTAAAAATGCCAATTCGCTGAATGGAATTAATGTACTTGAAACTGCCTCAAGTAAATTTCTACATTGGGCAAGATGGGGCTTACAGGCAAAAGTTCAAATTTGGTTATGTACCCCTTAACCAAGCATTCAAACTTATCATCACCAGGAATGGTAAGAGCAGCAATGTGTTTCCTGATGTCAGACAATATATCACTGATAATATTCTTACCCCAAAGGATATTTTCACAAGGAAGCAATCAGTTCTGATTATGCCTCTTGTCTCAGCATAATTAAGTAAGCTTACCTTGTTTTGGGTGGCAGTTACTTAGATGCACCCATATGCACCCATATGTAAATATTCACAGAGCTATGAACTTAAGATGTCTGTATTTTACTTATATGTAAATTACATATAATTTTTTTTAAGTGTCCTACATTGAATGATGAATTACAGTGCCTCTAGTAAAAAGGCAACTAGAAAATTTTGAAATTAAAGCTTTTATTTTAAAATTAAAAAAAAGGAAACCCAAAATCCATAATAGTTTAACACAGTAAGCACTTACTTTTTGTTCCTACAAATTTCTTGCCAGTCCTGGGGACCCTCAGGCAGATATTTTATATGTGTCAGCCACCCAAACTGCTTTTATCTTGTGGCTTCACGTTTTCAACACAAGATCCTTGCTTGAATACAGAGGGAGAGACTGGTGAGTTTTAAAAGGGCTTTTCATTTTTGTCAGCTCAAAAGTCACTCCCAGTCACATTTTATTTGCCAGAACTAGTTTCGTGGCTCTAGGTAAATGCAAGAAGTTTGGAAAGTATAATCTTCTGTATGTCCAAGAAGGAAGAGAGAACTGGATATAAGTGAATACTAGTCATGTCTACCACACAACTGTATCTATTTCATGCAAGCATATTCATAAAATATTAGATAAATGAGAGTCTACTATAGACAGCATTTGATGTATTGCTTTTTTTATAGAATATATTTTGCAGATAACAATATAGATCATTCTATAAACAAGGTCCTACTGTATAGCACAGAGAACTATAGTCAATATCCTATGATAAATCATAATGGAAAAGAATATAAAAAAAGAATGTATATATATGCATAACTGAATCACTTTGCTGTACAGCAGAAATGAACACAACATTGTAAATCAACTACACTTCAAAAAAAGAGATATAGATCATTTCTTCTTTTTTTAAAATTAATTTATATATTTATTTATTTTATTTTTGGCTGCGTTGGGTCTTCGTTGCTGCGCGCGGGTTTTCTCTAGTTGTGGCGAGCAGGGGCTACTCTTTGTTGCGGTGCGCGGGCTTCTCGTTGCAGTGACTTCTCTTGTTGAGGAGCATGGGCTCTAGGCTCATGGGCTTCAGTAGTTGTGGCGTGCGGGCTTTAGTAGTTGTGGCATGTGGGCTCACTAGTTGTGGTGCACGGGCTTAGTTGCTCTGCAGCATGTGAGATCTTCCCAGACCAGGGCTCGAACCTGTGTTCCCGACATTGGCAGGCAAATTCTTAACCACTGCACCCCCAGGGAAGCCCCGGTCATTTCTTTTTAAGTTCTGCATTTTTAAAATATGTCCCTTATTGGTGGACATTTAACTTACTACATATGTTTTCTACTGCGAACAAACGTTTCTATTGCAGTGAATGTTCTTTGGGTATGTACAGGACTATCAATGGGATAAATTCCTAGAAATAAATTTGCTAGGCTATATTTGCATTTTTAATTTTGATATACATTTTCATGATTATAAAATTTATAATTTCCTCTCAATGAGTTTGCATCAATTTACATTCTTACCAACAGTTTATAAGGGCATTTGTTTCCCTTCAACCTTGCAAACATAACATATTAGCAAAATCATGTGAAGAGGGTATCATGTAATCTACATATTAGCCCATCATATATTTATATTTAACTAAATCAACATTTATTTTATTTCAGAATTATTACAAATGTTGCACATAAAAATGTATCCACATTGTGATTATTTTATTAGAATTCACTTTTAGAAATGGAATTACTGGATTCAAGAGCGTGAAATACTTTTAAGTTTCTTAACGCATCAAATTGCTTTACAAAAGGTTTTACCAGTTTACACTACCACCAGAGTTATATGAGGGCCCATCTTACTGCACCTTCATCAATATTAGTTTTTACAGTATTTCAGTCTTTGAAAACTTGCATACATAAGGCCAGTACTGGAATTTGATATATGCCATCTCTGAAATGACTAACTCATGAGAGATTATCTTGGCAGATACCGTTATCAAAAATACTCTAGGGGGAAAATTTCTTTTTAATTGAACATCTTTTTAAAAGTTAGCATCCTTTCTCTGGGGAAATCACACTTCCCAAGTTGCATGTGGTTCTTGTGAAGATGTCAATCGTATAATCCTGATGCAAGATTCCCCTATCTCCCACTGTGGCCAAGTGCCCCAAGCTGTGCCAATTCAAGATCTTCTTTAATATTGATAGAACCTCGAGTAAAGGAGTCCCCACCTCCTTTTATGGGTTGCTTAACTGAGAGGAAATAATACGAGAGCTGCCAGGGGGTATGTCTTATTTAAAATATGAAGAATGAAACCTTTTGCAGAATGAAGTTAAGCAAAATAAGCAAAGAGGAGTGCATAATTCCTGTCCTAGATGCTTTGTTTTTCTATAGCTTTTCCTTTTAGCTTCTAAACTACGCTATTCTTCCCAGCCAGTGAGCTTTTTTTTTTTTTTGGTATAAGTTAATTTGAGTTAAGTTCCTGCCATTTGAGACTGAAATAATCCTAACTAATATGCACACTAAAGCAGTACACTTACATCCTTCTTTGCTAATTTGCATTCTAATAACCAGATTGTCATTCAGCATACACAATACAAATCATACTAAATTTCAGAAAGAAAGCAGTGTTAAATCTACAGGTGCCTCCCAAATAATCAAGGAAAGATTTTTGCAGAGCTAAGTATGATTTTAATATTATTCATTTAATTGAAATGTATTATTAAAAGTTGCCCATCCTTTTTGAATATAAAGGATACTTTAAAATTTGATAAGCCAAAACCTACTAGCTTCTAACACTGCTGGCTACCTGTTTCAGAAGTTTGTCACTTGGTGCCCTTTAGGATAAAAATGAGAGTCAGCAGGCTACATTTTGGAGTAAGCCTTAGACTAAGAAGTAGAGGCTTGAGTCTGGACGTCTAACTAACCTCATTTGAATGACTTCTAGAGTCCCTCCTGGTCCCCACATTGTAACTAATACTAATTTGGTAGTAAATTTCATTTCAAAGTAGCAAGTCTATTGTTAATTCAATCCAATTTATGTTGCAAGAATAATACATTGTCTTGATTTACTCCCCAATTCATATACAAATAAACTAAACATTTTAGAAATCTGCTTTTATCTACTTCCTTTAAGTCACAGTGTTGTGTTTCTGAATAGCTTATGTCAATTAAAGCATTATGTACAATTTGACACTTCAAAATTATTAGTAGCAAAGTTTTTTATTACTAGTGGACCAGAGCACGTCTATACAGAAAAGCCCCTAGTTATATTAAAAAGTGTGTAATTATGTTTTTAGATTTTTTTACAAGAACTCTGGTTTTAAATATCTTTTATTTAAATAATCACACCATTTGCTAAATTGCAGTTGAATATGTAGATACGGACAATTTTTTAGAAAGAAATTAAATCAAGTTTCCTTTGGGAATACAATTGGTTTGCCTTGATATGGATTTCTTTAAGCTAGCATACTACAATTGTGTTCTTCCTTTCTTTATTTTTCATCTAACCAAGTGCTCAGAAAATGAAATGATGTTACAACAGAAACTACTTTTTGCGAACAGAGTAAGAGTAACGGTTCCAATTATCTACCAGTTTTCCAGCCACATTAATACAATTCTATTAATAAAAAAAACCTGAGCCTTTCCTGGGTGCAAGGCCATGTATCAGATATCACAGAAGATGAGAAGATGAAACAGAGGCAACCATATTCTCAGGTTAATACACTGTCCAACAAAATGGAAAAATCCATGGAGACAAAAGGATTAATTCGGTCATTACATGTTTATTGAGCATCTGTTGTCTCCAGTCACCATTCTAAAGGGCTGTGAATACAGTAGTGCATGATGTAGGCAAGGTGTCAGCAGACAGGGAGTGTACATTTTAATGAGGGAAACATAAACTAAGTAGTGCTAGGGAGTAAAACACGATGATAGAACAGCCAGTGACTGGGAGGTGACTTTACCTTGTATGGTCAGAGAAGATCTCTTGGCTGTGGCAGAATTTAAGTTAAGACTTGGATGACAAGAAAGAGTCAACCAGAAAGAACTGAAGAAAATATTCCAGGATGAGTGAAGAATTAGTGCAAGGCCTCAAGGCCTTTATTATAAGACATATACTATATAGTATATAGTAAAAGTAAGAGTATGCTAAGGTACCCTAGGACAGGAAGCTATGGGAATTCAGAGGTTCAAGAAGAAATATGTGGAAGTGGAGATAGCGGATTCGTGAAAAATTCCAAATGAACCTCAAGTTTCAGTAGGTTGTCATCAAAGGGACATGTGTGTCAAGGTCAAGGAATAGAACTCAAGTTTTAGAGATCTGCTGTATAACATAGTGTCTATAGTTAACAATAGAGTGTTGTGCACTTAAAAACTTGTTAAAAGAATAGATATCATGGTAAGTGTTCTTACCACAAAGATAAATCAAGAGAAAGTCAAGAAACTAATCTTTTGGAAGTGATGGGTATATTATTACCTTGATTGTGGTGATGCTATCATGGGTGAAGGTGAATGTCCAAACTCATCAAAATGCATACATTAAATATGAGCAATTTTTGTTTATTAAGCATACCACAATAAGGCTGGAAACAAAATAAAAACATTAATAATTTCTAATAAACAATCGTAATCTTCTACCACTTCCACCACAACACCATTTTGTGTTGGTAGTATGTTTAATACTTACCAACACAAAATGGAAGAGTAACCTCAGGAAGTCTTTAGTGGACTTTTTCCAAAAATGTCATAAAAGAACACCTGGTCACTTATTTCAGAATCTCAGATTAAGTAATTTTCCCTATATCCAAGATATTAATAATTTCAAGAAAGATATTTAATTTTAATTTTTAAAACTTGGAATTATATCCTCTTTTGCCCCTGTCCGAAGAAACTGATTTTTAATATTCATTTCACAGTCTGAGAAACAAAGATACATTCTCATTACCTGAAATTTTCAAATACTTGAGTGAACTCAGGCAACTACAACACAATACGAAGCCTATTAGATGTAGTTTGTTAAAATGAATACTTAAGGTATCAAAATATGTGAATTACTTTCATATTTTGTAATTAGAGAAGATTTAAGGTCATTTCTTTAAATAATATCAGACTCATTCCCTTGCATTCAGATATGCTTTCTAAAAGGTCAAAAAAAAAAAAAAAAGAGTGGGGTTTGTAAGATTTGGTGCAATATAGATGCTCTGCCTAAAATATCGTAGTCTCCTATAGTTTACTCAGCATTTTTTAAATTTAGCTTAATTTTGCCTAAAAACACAATGTAAAAATGTGCAGATATAACCTTTGAATATTGCATGAAAAAAAGTTTAAACATTGGTAGGAGTTGAAGGAGAAGATATAAGACCCTTTTTATATCTCTTTGCTTTGACTAGATTAAGGATGATTGAGATAACATGTTTTTAATTACCCACATCTCTGCCTGCTTATCTATCAACCTAACCACCAGCAAAACCAAATATCTGCAGTGAAGATACACAGTGAGTGGTCTGCTAATCTGGGCTCGGTGTCAGCCATGTCCTCTCCAGCATTGAAGCCTCAGAAGGTACTTAACATAATTTCAAGAAAACGTAGCATATTAAATGTTTCCTCAGTCCCCCTAAACTCCTTGTTGATTAGATCCAATTACAACCCTCCCCATATGATTTACAAATATCTAACTGTTTTAAATTATCAATTTTAATTATTTGTGCTTTAGAAGTACTAACCAGGAAGGAGAAACAAAAAGAAAGAAATTAGGGAAGAAGCCTCTATTTTATTTCTAAAGAAAGTAATGCTGGAGGTTACAATTAATATTCCTTTCAAATATAGTACTTCTTTTTGAGAGGGATCAAAACACATAAGTAATTAATACACACTGTCCCAAAATAAAATAAAACTTTCAAAAATTAAAATATTTATGATGTTTTCACAACTGTTTGTTTTTAGAGACCGGGACCGGTTTGCCTGTCTCTCTCAACTCAGAAGGTGATGTCTCACACGCTGTCCTTGCTGAGTTCAATAAATCTGACACTCGTCCTGCTGAGCTGATGTAATTCACATCTCACCTCACTTCAATTTGTCTGAATTCCTTTCATCACAGTTGCCATATATCCTGATACTTTTATTCATAACTAAGGAAAACATTTTGGATGCTGCCTTCGGCTTTCTTCCAAAATGCCAAAAGCTGACACATTTTAATTCAATAGCTAACCCCTCATAGCTTAATCATTTCAAGTACATTTTGATATTTATTTTATATATTTTTAAGTTATTAATAGTTTTTTACCCTTTCAAAAGAGATATTTTTCTTCCTGCAACCACATTGCCTGTCTTTCTCTATGCTGGAAGTTGTTATTCATCCTTTGATAAAGCAAGGCGATTCAAAGCCAGCAAAGCCAACCTAACACTTTGATCACATCACACTGACATTTGAGATGCATTACCTCAAAATGTGGCTATAAAAGATCCAGATACCTCAGGTAAAATTATGGCAAAAAGTCTTCCTACAACTATTCTGTTTAGGCCACAAGTTGTTTTTTTTTTATCTCTAACTTTAACCTTTTAGACAGATATAGGATCTTGACATTCTGTAAGTTTCCCAGCTCTTGCTATAGGGAGAAAGATGTCTTCATAAATCTCTCCCAGAAGAGAATGGCCATTTAAACTGTTAGAGCTAGAAATTCTGTGATATAATTGTAGGAATATTGCTCAACCGGTGATTCCTAGCATGACCTTACATAAATCACTTCACCTTTCTCACTCTCATCCTTTTTTTCACTTGTGGAGTGAATGGAAACTATGGTTCTCTCTTCTGTTCTTGCATGGGATAGACTAGAGGGATAACATGAGAGAAACAGCATGTTACAGTGCTGTAAGTGATTACTGAAAAAGAGAATGTAGTAAAAAAACACTAGTAAGAATAAGTAAGAACAGTCTCCAAAAGAGGTGATAAAAATGTGACTAATTGTGTATGTTTCAGCTGAGTGTAATGTATATGATTATCTTTGAAATGAGACAGATCTGGGTCTTCTTGATTTGACTGTATCATGGTGAGCATCTCCAATCTTAGCTTACAAAAGTTTTTATCAAGCATACATAACTATTGTTTCTACTTCAGAAATTGTGTTCCAGGAAAACAAATAAATTAGACCCAGACACATCCAAAGAAATTTCGAGAAGAATTAAGTAGCTTCCTTAATTCAAATTTATGTATATTATTAATCTTATACTATATTTAATGAGCAAGCGAAGTTATATATGCTGACTTTCTGTCCTAGCTTTTTCAGAATTGGTTGTGTTAATTATAAGTATTAAATCCTAAGCCAGAAAAGTTTCTGAAATGTTTTTATTCACTTCAAAAATAAAATTGAGTAGAGCCCATAATGGCCATTGAAATACTTTTAAGTATTTAATTCATTAATTTTTGTGTATGGTGTAAAATAAGACTCTAGTTCTTTTGCACGTGGGTATCCAGTTTTCCAACACCATTTATTGAACAGACTGTCCTTTCCCCATCATATATTCTTGGTGCCCTTTTCAAATATTAGTTGACCATTTATGGGTAGGTTTATTTTAGGGCTCTCTATTCGGTTCCATTGATCTGTATATCTGTTTTTATGCCAGTGCCATACTGTTTTGGCTACTATAGCCTTGTAATAGTTTGAAATTAGGAAGTATGGTGCCTCAGGCTTTGTTCTTCTTTCTCAAGATTGCTAAATAAAAAAGGCAGGAACACTTCCAAATTCATTTTATGAGGCCAGCATTACCCTGATACCAAAGTCAGATGAGAACACTACAAGAAAATACAAAAGAGAAAAAAAAATTACAAGCCAATATCCCAAATGAATATAGATGCAAAAATCCTCAACAAAATACTAGCAAACCAAATTAAACAGCACATTAAAAAAATCACGCACCATTATCCAGTGAGATTTATTCTCGGAATGCAAGGATGGTTCAACATGTGCAAATCAATAAATGTGAACACCACATTAACAGAATAAAACATAAAAATCATACGATAATCTCAGTTGATTCAGAAAAACCATTGACAACATTCAACCTCATTTCATAATAAAAACTCTCAACAAATTAGGTATGGAAGAAATGTACCTTAACATAATAAAGGTCATATATTACAAGACCACAGATAACATCACACTAGATGGCAAATACCTGAAAGTTTCTCTTCTAAGAACAGGGACAAGACAAGGGTGCCCACTTTCACCAATTTTATTCAATATAACACTGGAAGTCATAGCCAGAACAATTAGGCAAGAGAAAGAAATAACAGGTATACAAATCAAAAAAGAAGTTAGGGACTTCCCTATTGGGGCAGTGGTTAAGAGTCCACGTTCCCAATGTAGAGGGCCTGGGTTCGATCCCTGGTCAGGGAACTAGATCCCACATGCATGCCGCAACTAAGGAGCCCTCAAGCCACAACTAAGGAGCCTGCCTGCCGCAACTAAGGAGCCAGTGAGCTGCAACTAAGACCCAGCACAACCAAATAAATAAATAAATAAATAAATAAATAAATATTTTTAAAAAAGAAGTTAAATTGTTTCTGTTTGCAGCTGACCTGATACTATAAATAGAAAACACTGAAGACTCCACCAAAAAAAACTGTTATAAGTAATAAAGGAATTCAGTATGTTTCAGGGTACAAAATCAACATACAAAAATCAGTCACATTTTTCTATACTAACACAAACTATTAGAAGAAAAAATTAAGAAACAATCTCATTAACAGTAGCACCAAAAAGAATGAAATACTTAGGAATATTTTTAACTAAAAAGTTAAAGACCTATACACTGAAAACTATAAGATATTAATGAGATAACTGAAAACAAAAATAAATGGAAAGATTTCTCATGTTCATGAACTGCAATAATTAATATTGTTAAAATTTCTCTTCTACCCAAAGCCATCTACAGATTCATGCAATCCCCATCAAACTTCCAATGCACATTTTACAGAAATAGAAAAAAGCATCCTAAAATTCCTATGGAACTGCAAAAGACCCCACATAGCCAAGGCAATATCTTAACCCCATAAATATTATACTACTTCAGTGCTAAAGCAATTGAAGAAATTAATAAACTGCATACCTCAGGGGAAAATCTGAGATACTACCAGTAGACCTTTCATGTCATCAGTTTAAGATTTAATCAGTTGATAGAAATCAACTGATATAGAGAGGTCTATTTTATCTGTATGCCAGTTTTCCTACCTTAATGTCCTCCTTTGATTAATGCTATTGGGTTTTTCATACTTTAGAACAAAGCAGAATAAATTTTTGTTTTTCATATTTTAGAAGCAGCAGTTCTTAAGTTATGAGCAGAAGTCCCCTTTAAGATTTTTAACAAAAGCTTAGACTCTTTTCTTGGGAATGTTTATTTATTAATTTATTCATTCAATACACATGTTAAATTCTAGTAAGTATTGGGTGTTATTATAAACGCTGAATATAGCAATAAGCTGAAAAGCTGAAAATCCCCTTTATTCTAGTAATAGGAGAAAGACCAGTCAGAAACAAAATAATAAAAAAATTATTGCAGATTTTGATAAATAAGCAGATTTAGAAGATGAAGGGAATAAACAGATTAATGAGATGGAGAATACCTGTGAGAGAAGAATGCCTGTAGCTACATAGTTTTAGGAAAGACACCTCCAAGAATTTTCTTTAAAAGCTAAAACCTGACGGGTAAGGAGAATTCCAGGAAGAGGAAGTAATTTTAAGCCCTCAGTGATGAGAAGGACTGGATACATTCAAGAGACAGAAGAGACAACTGTGGCTGGATCATGAGAGGGTTAGAAAATGATATGAGTATGGAGATATAAGCAGGGAGCATTGTGTTTTAGGTTCTTGAAGACAGTGATAAGTAATCTGCAATTAAATTTAAGTTTGATGGGATGTTGCTGAAGGCTAGTAAGCATGATCCTGTCCTATTAACATTTTTTTTTTTTTGGCCATGCTGCGGCATGCGGGATCTTAGTTCCCCTGACCAGGGATCGAACCCACACCCCCTGCAGTGGAAGCCCAAAGTCTTAACCACTGGATGCCCCAGAGAAATCCCCTTTTTAACATTTTTAAAAGATCTCTTCTCTTCTCTTCTCTCTCTCTTTCTCTCTTTTTGTGTGGAGGTACAAAAGTACAAACAAGAAGACCATTTAGTAAGTGATTCTAGTTGATCTGATGTGAGAGGATCCTGTCTGTGGGCTAAAGTGATAACTGTAAAAATAAATAGAACTGGAAAAATTCAGGTTGGCAGAGATACCCAGAAATTTTTCTAGATTTATTTGGAAGATAAGACAAAGGAGAAATCAAAAAGATGCCTAGATTTTTGTCTACAGCAAATATGTGATGGTGATAGTAGTTCCATGTACAAAAAGGAGATAGTCTGGTGCATGAATGAAAAAATCAGGAATTTTTACTTTGCATCTGTGTGTGTGTGTGTGTGTGTGTGTGTGTGTATGTATATACACACATATATATAATATACATATTATATATATGCTAATAGTCAATTGAATATAAGACTCTGGAGCTTAGAAAAGGAGATGTAAATTTGGAATATATCAGCATAAAGTCATAGAAGTAAAGGTGCTTATTTAGAATAGAAAATTTGATTACAAAGAAAAGGACACAAGTGATGTAACATTTAAAAGACTCATAGATAGGCAAGATCTCATAAGGGTTTTTTAAAAATGGAACCTAGATCTTCCAATAGCCAATACTGGAACAACTGGAACAACAAAATAAAGTAGTATTGGATTATAACCAAAATTATAAAACAAATATCCATGAGTCCGTACTGATATACATACATACATACATACATGTGGCAGAAAATAGACAAATCTCCTGTGCAGAATTCTAAATAATTTATGTAGAAACTCCATTCTATAGCAGATGAACCATAACCCCCACTCCTTATGTGTGTGTTGCACATGGTGAATTCCTTCCAAAGGGCTGTATAAAAAGGGGAAAATAGAGTAATTTTACAATTAACCAGACATTCAGATTAACCAGACATTCACTAGTTTAGTCAATGACCAAGATTAACATCAAAGTGACAAATTAGGTTGTCAGTACACCCATGATATGATGTGATGAGATTCTATGCCTTTTTAAATTTTAACTTTGTGGTCCTCCTCTCAAAAAGCCATAACTCCAGTCCAATCATGAAAAACACATCAGACAAATACCACTGACAAACATTCTTCAAAATATCTGGCAGGTACTCCTCAAAACCGTCAAGGTCATCAAAAACAAGGAAAGTTTAAGAAACTGTCATAGCCAAGAGGAATCAGAGGAGACATGATGTAAGCAGAAGGATAGAAATAATAAAGATAATAGAAATAAAAAAGATAAGTGTAGAAATAAAATGAAACTAGAAAACAGGCAAATAATAAAACATTAACAAAACCAAAACTTAATTCTTTGGAAGGATAAATAAAATTAGCAATCCCCTAAATAGACCAATCAAGGGGGGAAGAAAAGGAAAAATCAATATCATGAATAAAAGAGGGATTTTTTGCTACTCTTCCTATAGACATTAAAAGGATAATAAGAAAATAATACAAACACCAGTATGCAAACAAATTCAGCAGTATAATATGAATACCGTCATGGCAACAAATTCAACAATTTAGATGAAATGAAAAATATCCTTGAAAAATATAGCACAAAAGTTGACTCAACAATAATGAGAAAATCTGAATATTTTATATGTACATTTTAAAATTACATTATCAAGAACCTTTACACAAATAAAACCCTATGCCCAAATAATTTCGAGTGTGAATTATATTAAAAATCCAAGAAAGAAATAATGCCAATATTATAGTCTTTTTCAGAAAATAGAGGAAGAAGGCACTGCCCAAATCAATTTGAGGTTAACATAAACCTAATAGTAAATCATCACAAAGACATTTTAAACAAAAAATAACTATAACTCAATATCCCTCATGAACATAGACATAAAAACTCTAACAAAATATTATAAAATTAAAACCAATAATATATAAAATTATAATACAATGTAAACAATTAAATTTCATCCCAGAAATGCAAGATTGATTTAACAATCAAAAATCAATTCATGTGGGGCTTCCCTGGTGGCGCAGTGGTTGAGAATCTGCCTGATAATGCAGGGGACACGGGTTCAAGCCCTGGCCTGGGAAGATCCCACATGCCGTGGAGCAACTGGGCCCGTGAGCCACAATTACTGAGCCTGCGTGTCTGGAGCCTGTGCTCCTCAACAAGAGAGGCCGCGATAGTGAGAGGCCAGCGCACCGCGATGAAGAGTGGCCCCCGCTCGCCGCAACTGGCGAAAGCCCTCGCGCAGAAACGAGGACCCAACACAGCCAAAAATAAATAAATTAAAAAAAAAAAAATCAATTCATGTAATTCACTATATTCCCAGAAAAAAGAAAAAAAGTTATGGTTTCAATATATGCAATAACAAAATTCAATACCCATTCATGATAAAACTCTAGCAAAATGGGAATAATAGGAGCATCACCCAAAAACGTTATCACTAACATTATACTTAATAGTGATAGACTAAACATTTGCCAGTTAAGATCAGGAACCAAGCAAAGAAGCTCACTTTCTCTGTTTCTAGTCAACACTGTATTGGAGGTCCTATCAATTGGAATATGTAAAGTATAAGCAATAAAATATATAAAGTTCAACAATAAAGAAGTAAAACTGTTCCTTTTAGGTGATGTCATTTTTGCTTATATAAAAAAAATCCCAACAAATCTACAAAACAACTGTTAAAACCAGTGAGTGAATTTAAAAAGATTACAGGATAGAGAGTTAATATAAAGACCTATTTTCCATGTGAATATACTAACAGCAAGTAAATGCAAAGCAAAAACTTTAAAAACTCCCATTTACAATAGAAAAATATAGCAAGGAAAACCAAGATCTCTACACTAAAACTTACAAAATATTGTTGAGAGAAATTAAAGAAGGTCCAAATAAGTGGAACAACATATTTTGTAAATGGATTGAAAGCCTCAGTTATTGTTAAAATGTAAATTCTCCAAAAAATTGTCTATACTTTCAATGTAGTTTCAATGCAAAACCCTTTAGGCTTTTTTTCTGTTGAACATGACAAGCTGATTCTAAAATTTGTATGAAAATGTGAAAGACCTGGCATTACCTTGCTAAGCACTTTCTTAAAACGGAAAACAAAGTTAGAATAATTATATACTTAATCTGAAGATTTAAACAGAAATCAAGACACTTGGGAGTGGCAAAAGTTTAAACATATAGAACAATGGAACAAAAATCCAGCGTTCAGAAATAGGCCTGCACAATTTAGTTAGTTGATTTTTGGCAAAGGTGTTGAAACAAAAATAGAAATGAGACTTTTCTGACAAACAAGGAAAACAAGGAAACAATGAACAGGCTGAGGAAACAACATAAACAGGCCTGAAAGAGTTAAGCAATCTTGGTTATTCTTCAGCTGCTCCTACTAACAAACACTTGTAGCTAGACTTGTCCTTCCCAAACCTGATTACTCTCTGACTCCATACAAATTACCCTTTGCACCTGGCATTTCTTCTCCCCCTACACTCCCTTGTAGCACTCTCCATTTCAGAAAGAAGGTCACAGTCCGATAACTTCAGGGACACCAGACCCAGTTGCTGAGCTGCCTGATGCCAGGTTTGACCGTGAATTTTCAGAAGAAAAGAAATGCAAGACCTTCACCACTTTGATCCTTATCATATACCCTGGACTGTAAGCCCCACGTATAAAATCTTCTCCAATTCCCCAAGGAGGCGGGCATAGTTCTTGAGGCGTTAGCCTACTGTGTCTTCCCTTTGCCTGGCAAAGAAAATAAAAAGTTTCTCTATTTCTTATCTTCCAATTCTCTGTCTCCATATTTTTATTCAGCATCGGTGCACAGGGAGCCAGATTTGGCAACAAAGGTGCCAAGACAATTCAATAGGTAAAAGAAATAAATACTGCTGTAACAATTAGATTTCCATATAGATTTTTTTAAATAAGAGATCTTTATTTCATACCATACACCGGAAATTGTGCATAGATCTAAATCCATGACCTAAAGTTATAACATTTCTAGAGAGGTTAAGCAATGTTTTCTTAGAACACAAGCGTGAACCATTATAAAAACATTGAAAAATTGAACTTAATCAAAACTTAAAATGTTCGCTCCTTAAAGTCACTGTTAATAAAACCAAAGGGCAACCCATAGCCTGGGAAATAATACTTACAACACATATATCAGACAAAGGACACGCACGTATCCAGAAGATACCAAGAACTCTTATAACTAGAGAATGAAAATAACCCAGTAAAAATGGCCAAAGGATTTGAAAAACCACATCAGCAAGGAAGATACAAAAATGGCCGATAAGCACTTGAAAAGATTCTTGACATGAGTCATTGGTGAAAAGCAAATATAAAACCATAATAGAATGACACTACGAAACTTTTTAAAAGACTGTGATTAAAAAAAGACTGGAAAAAAAAAATGTGTTGGTGAGTATGTAAGAGCAACTGGACCTCACATACACCATTGGTGAGAATTATAGCCAGTCACCAAAGGTGGGGTCATCGTGGGAGAAAAAGTTTTAAGGCTCCACATTCTTGTCACAGAGAAAACATCTTTAAAAAGTAATATCCTTATATCCCAGTTCAAATAAAACCTCTTTTAACTTCGTTCATTTGCCACCCATCTCTTCCACCAAGCTACCCAAAGAATTCCCTCATTCTACTTTTTAAAAACCTTCCATGTTTCATCATTACCTTGCTAAACAATGCAGTAAAAAGTAGTAGCCAAGACACACATTCCTGTTTTGTGATGTGTGTGTTTTCAGAATATTTACTTAGTTGCTAATTTCTATTGCAGCATGGTTACAGTATTTTACATTTAGCATATGTGTGTCTGTATCCTCCACTACGTCGCTAGTTGACTATCGAAAAGTATAGATGTTAACTTGCTTTTTTGTCTTTTTTTATTCCACCACCCAGCATAGCGCTTGGCACACAGTAGATACTACAAGGGAAGAAAGAAGGGAAGGAAGGAAGAAGTGAAACCAAGCAAGACCCTGTGCGATCCTCCTGGGAACAAAAGCCTTTCTTGATTTCTGTTCCATTCGGCAAGCTTTTGTAGGATCAGTATGACATGATTTAAGCTAACACATTTTGTGAGAGCTGCCCAACAGGGGGCAAAGATAAAAACCTGCAAATAAAGTTTTCCCTCTACCGGCAAGAGGCGGGAAGGTGGTCCTTGTCCAAATTCCAGAAAGCATCCCATGTCCTTCGCCTTAGCCCATAGCGGCTGTCTTTGAAACTAACTGACTTAATCTTAGATGTTTTTTAGAAACATTTCAGAACGGCCCATGAGAGCAAGAACTCAAGGTTCCTAACTATACATCTCCTGCATCACGCAGACGGCGACGGGACTTTCACAAGACACCTGGAGCTGAAGATTAATCACTGACACCTCTTCCCCCTTTTTGACTCTCTGTTCTGTCTTCCCCTGTAAAAGCCCTTTGCCTGAGCCGAGATGTTAAGATGGTTTTCTAAAGACACAAGTCCACCACCTTCTTGGTTAGCTGGCTTCCTCCAGTGAAGTAGCTTTCCTTGCCTCAAACCTTGTCACTCAACTTATTGGCCTGTCAGGCAGCGAGTAGTTGAACCTGGGTTCGGTAGCAAGAGGAACAGCCCTTTTAGTTTAGTCTTTCACCTTATCCACTTGAATATTTTTCAGAATCTGACATCAGCAACATTTCTATAAGATTATGAAGCCAGCACAGTTTAAAAATAAATAAATCTGCCTCCCCAAAAGCTAACACTGGGCACTGGATTCATTCTGAAGTAATTATCCAATTAATTTGACATTTAGCCAGAAGATGCTCTACCAAGCTAAAAGCCAGTTTAAACCATATTAGCAGCTATCTCGTAGGGATTTTCACAAGTTCTCCTTTGTGCCTGTGTGTATAAAATTCCGGCTGAGAATCTGGCTTAGAGACCAGCTGGGCCACCGTCTTCCCAAGCCAGTCTTCCAGCCATAATGCTTAAGTGAAGGAGGCTATCTGCTCTAGGTTGAACAACTGCCTTATTCTCCTCTCAGCCTCCAAACCGTAGTTAGTTATGTTGGTTCACAACCTCAGAATTTTCCCAGTGAAACTCGAAATTTTCCCCTGTACCAGGACAGCAAGGAGAGACAGAAGGAAGGGGCAGACCACTCCAAATTGGCAGGTGGCAGGTTTGTAAGCAAGAGACTTACATGTGAGGCTGGTCTTGGGTGGGCCACAAGATGAGTAGACCTCCAAATCTGTCTACCAGAATCTTCAAAGTTTACAGGGAAGCTGTAACAGAGTTTAGTCACGTGTACGGTCCAGATGGTCTCAATAACACATTACTCTCTCAACGCAAAGTGGCTCCTGGCGCAGAAGCAGTGGTCAGAATGTACCTTCCAAGGACAGAGGAGGGAGAAAGGAGCCTCCGGGTTACCCAGGCAGTCACATCCTCTTGATAACGCCCTCCAACATAGTAACACGGTCTGCTGTGGATTCCATACTACATAACAACACGCCGAATGTCTCAATCCACCTTATGAACTCCTTTAAATCTTCCCAGAAAGATCCTCTTTTCTTGATGTGCTGTGTAACCTAGCAGGACCCTATGGGGCCTTCCTGGGAAAGACCCCTGCCCCATATCCTCTGGTTTAGCTCCTCTCTGTAGTACCCAGATAGTAGTATCTCAGGCATATTTCCTGAGTTTTTCAGATGCTAAAACCACCACCAAATGGAAGAAATTAACTACTTGATGATCCTGAGCACACAGCTCCCGAATCATTGGTGCCTAAGGGCTGATAATGTTAATCGCCCTGTTACCTCAACATTAACCAATCAGAGAATTGTGCACGAGCTGATCACATACCCTAGGACACCCCTCCCTCATCTGGCCTTTAAAATGCTTTGCTGAAACCCTTCAGGGAGTTTGGGGTTTTGGAGGGGTGTGAGGCCTCCTTTATCCTTGCTTGGCCCTGCAATAAACCTTTCTCTGCTCCAAACTCTGACATTTCGGTATTGTTTGGCTTCACTGTGCTGTAACAGCTGGAGTTAATAAGAAAGAAAGAATGTAACTCTCTTGCATATTGCTGACCACTGTTATTTGAGATTTTATAGTGTTGCTTCAAAATTAGTTACAAATGAAACAGAAAGCCAAGCAGTCACTGCTTCAGAAATCAAGAAATAAAGAGAGAATACTACTACTACTACTACTACTACTACTACTACTACTACTAAAAACAAAAACAATAACAGTTTTTACTTTATAGTGTCCTAACCATACATATAAATTCAAAATAAAAATTCATGAGATAAAAATAAAAAATATTACACTCATTATCCAAACGAAAAAAGTGAAACTAAGAGAACAGAGAACCATTTAAATCATAAAAGTATAGTAACCTGGAGCTGGAAGTAGCATTACTGTTCCTCTAGTTGAGCCCCACTTTAAAGATGAAGAAAAAAACTTGAAAGAAATAATAAATATTACCATATTATAGAAGTTATTAAAACTCTGTCTTTGCTAAAGAAACGCTAACAATGATTTCACTTGTAAGAGAGACAGGCTAAACTATCAATAGTTCCATGGGAGAGGTTAACCTGAGTTATACTCGTTTTGGGGATTTTTTTTTAAACCCTTGTAGTTGCTGTGTCCTCTTCCTAGAAATATCCTTTTTTAGATACTTACATGACTCAACACCTTACCTCATTCATGTCCTTGCCCAACAAATGTGGGCCTTCCTTGACCACCCATTCTAAAATAGCAACCTCTGTCACTTTCTATCCGTTTATTTTATTTTACTTTCTATAAAATGCTTATCAAATCCTAACACCATAGTTTTGTCTGCCTGTGTATTTTCTATCTCCCCCCTAGAATGTAAGTTCATGACTTTGTCTTACTCACGACTGTATCCCTGGTGGCTTACGACATTGCCTGACACAGATTCAGCCCTCAGTAATTATATGCTGATTTACTAAATAGATGAGTTTTCTGAGTAGCTCATAAAGGTCACTAATAGTGCACTATACCACTATCTCCATATCCCCTTATGCTTCAAGCACACAGCACCCACACTAACAAGCACACTGGCACTCATATACAAGAATTTTGTCTTTATCAAATTCAGCGAACACTAAGTAGCAAGATTTCTACTAGGTTCTGTTCATTTGGGTACAGTATGTTGTGGAAGGGAAATGGGCTCAAGACAAGGTCTTCGCCTTCAGAGAACGCATTGCCTGGATATATTGAAGGAGGAAAAAACTTCCTCTAATTGTTGACTATTTAACTCTATGGTGTTTGAAGACACAGAAATATAAACTATTATATAGATAATAACATATTACCTTATGTTATCTTCAAAGGAGATCTGGAAAGGTTTCCACACAAAGTTCTGGAAGAGGTAAATGAACAACATTTCAATCAGTAGAGAAAGATGGAGAAAGACATTCCAGATAAACTATACAACAAATGACATAAGGGATGGGGATATAAGGCACGTGCAGAAATCATGTCGAAGTTCCTAAAGGACTGAATATGTGGAGGCAAGTCCTCTGAACTAAACGTTGGCATCAACCTTTGGCAATATTTGAATGCTGTTTGTAGACGTTTGGAATTTATTTTCTTAGTAATAGGAAGCCATTGATGGTTTTGCCTAGTGGAGAAACATTACACAATTTTGTGTTTTTTTAATATCAGGCATCATTCTCAGACATTAGATATACATAATCTTGTTTAATACTGTCAGTAAGTCTGAGAATAAGGCTGCGGAGTTGAGGAAACAGATTCTCAGAAAACATACATAACCTGAAAGGGTAGAACAGCTTGTAAATGCAAGGAGTAGTTTTAAAACAGGTCTCCTGACTTGAGGTTCACGGTTTGTTCCATTCTACATACCCTGATTAAATCTCCAGTTTAAAACATTACTTTGGAGACGTTATTTAAGATAGACTATGGTGAGAAAAAACAGTCTAGGTTTGGAGTTCATTTAGGAATCGTTTGCAAATAAAAGAAAAAAAAGAAATAATGAGAGCTTGAACTAGAATAGGGGAATGGAAATGAAAAGACAGATGGGATAGGTAGTGTGAGGTTATTACACAGACCACAGGACAACTGGGTATTTTCCCCCTGCGGGAGTTCAATTTTGAAGAAGGAAATAAAAGTAAATTGCACTTCATTCTTATTTATTTATTTGGTCAACTACCTTAGGGGAAGAAAAGTGAAAATAGCAGTAGAATGTATAAGCAGGTGCCAAGAAAGACTTTTAAAAGAAATGGGCACTGTAATTTCTTTCCTTCTCTATCCTTCTTAAAAAAGACATAAAAGCTTTCAGTGTTTGTAGGTTTCCACATCCACCCACTTAACACCTGTTCAGAAACATCTGTTTTTTTGTATAATGGAAACTGCAACAAATAAAAAGGCAGCTAATAATAACACGGTGAAGAGGAAAACTTTTTGTTAGCTTATTTAGTTTTATTTGGTTTTTTCTAGGCTTAAAAGGGTAATTTTAAAAATAAAGTGTTTTTAGAACTAAACTGTGCATTATTGGTTAGACCTAGGCATGGATTTGGATTCCTAGTATTTCCTTATTTCTTAATGTAGTTAGTGCATTTATTATTTTCATATGGTTCAATAAACATGTATTTTGGGTATTTTATGTCATTGTTTAATTTATTAAGATTTGAATTATACATATATGTAGAAAGAGAGAGAACAAATTCCATTATGGCAGATTATAGTCAAAACTGCTTATTTTAGAGCTGCAAAGATTCTAGCAGCTCTAAATAAATTGAAATCTAGCACAACAATGAATCTTAACAAGGAAATTTCTGGCTAAGAAAATGATCTGTTGTACCTAAGAAATAAGTGAAGGAGACAGCCATACAAAAAACAAGAGAGAGAACATTCCAGACAAAGTTAATAATGAGGGTAAAGATTCTGAAACCAGAATAAGCCTGAAATTTTCAATGGATAAAGTCCAGTGTGAATGAGGTGAAAGAAGCAGTGAGTGGGGACGTTGAAAAGGTCAAAAGGAACAAGATGATGCTTGCCTTGGGGGCCATGGAGGAAATTTTTTTTCTATTTACTGAAGAAATTCATTGAAATGTTTTATCCTAGTGAGTAACCAGTCCAATTTATGTTTTTTCTTTTTTTTAACATCTTTATTGGAGTATAATTGCTTTACAATGGTGTGTTAGTTTCTGCTTTATAACAAAGTGACTCAGTTATACATATACATATATCCCCATATCTCCTCCCCCAATTTATGCTTTTGAAAGTTTACTATGATGACTCTGGGGATAATGAACGTAAGAAGGTAGGAGCAGAAGCAAGGACACCAGTTAAAAGGCTTTTACAATAGTCCAGGTAGGAAATGACTGAAGTCTTGGACTGGAGCAATGGAGATGATGTCCAGTGCTCACATTTGGGATTTACAGTGGAGGAATGAGTATATCTGATAATAAATTAGCATGGAGTTTATGTCCCTAAATTCATATTCAATTGGTCTACGTTGCACAAAATTTCCTTTATTTTAAAGAAGCAAAAACTATTCTGTGATGGTTTAAATGATGATTAAATAATGATGTATTAAAATATAGTTTAAAAACTAGAATACCATACACAATGATTTATAGTACCGAAATTTCCCTTAGATATTAACAAAGTCATTTTACCCAAAAAGGAACATTGACAATATAACACTTATACCAAACACAATTGCTCATTTACTGTTTATGTGATTTATTCCTTATAAAATCTTCTCACTGTCTTATGTCATATATCTGCTTTTAACTCAGTGAACTGCTATGTTATTTTAGCAGAGTTTTTTTTTTTTTAAGGAATGTGTCCTATGTATGAATTTCAACAAAATTGGGTCATTATAAACACAGAAGTGTTTAAGAGTTAATTTATTTCCCATGTACATGAAACTTTTGTTACGGGTTTCTCCGTGCATGAGTAAAACATAACTGAGCCATTTGATAGTAAACATGGCTAATGCTTTTAAATGAAAGCCTATTCTCAATCTGGAGAAATGCCTATTTAGTTGGAATTATGTTTATATTTTCTGCTAAAGTATGTTCAAATTCAAGTAGTGCTTGTGTAATGAGATAGTCTACATTAAGCTCTAATAATGGTTTGCTGCATGATCATCACAATGATAATGTGTGTAATTTATCACACCTGCCATTGAAGGAGCTCTAAGAATTTCACAGACAGCCCCTCATTAATCTATTCATTTAGCTTCTTTCTTCTTGAAAGTTTCTAAAGCTGTTTAAGAAGTTATGCAGCAACTATGGGAAAGGAAAAGGTTTTAGAGTAGTCAGTAAAAAAAAAAATTGAGTGAGGTACAGGGTCACAAAGACGACAAATTCTGAGTGAAACTATCTGGAGAACTGTCACAATCACATGTGTGATAGATTCCTGTTTTGTTAAATTGGGAAATACCCTAAAATATTCAGATCAAAATATTCATTTTAGAAGCTGTGCACCCCTGTTGATTTACTTACTCATCTGCCCTCCCTCGAGGTCTGAAGCACACCGAAGACCCAGAGGGCTTTCACTCTCAAACAAATCCTTGTGTTTCTCCAGTGTTGTATAATTATATACTCAAAGATTGTTTCCCATGTAACTAAAATGGATGCTATGTTTATGCATAATATACTGGGTATTCTAAAATATTTTGAAATTATTTATATTGTTTAATAATAAAGTGTATTCTGAATATATTAGTTAAGGTATATGTTCTTGGTTGGCATAAAATGTTAGGCTAGCTAGAATATTAACAGACAACAAGCAATTGTTTTTAACTTTATGATCTATTCATATATATATTTATATCAGATTACTGATCTTTAAGCACTTACAGAACACTTTCATTTGACAGATGTTATATAATTTTACCAAAACTCTAACCCTAAATCAAAGATTTCTTCAAGGATAATAAATATCTTGCAAAAAATATTTCCAGGGATTGGATCAGGGAGGGATGAATAGGCAGAGCACAGAGGATTTACAGGGCAGTGAAAATACTCAGCATGATACCATAATGATGGATACATACATGTCATTATACATGTGTCCAATCCACAGAACGTATAACACCAAGAGTGAACCATATTATAAACTACATATTTGAAGTGATTACGATATGTCAATGTAAGTTCATCAATTGTTATATATGTACCACTCTGGTGTGGGATATTGATCATGGGGGAGATTATGCCTGTGTCGGGGCAGCGTGCATATAGGAAATCTCTGTACCTTCCTCTCAGTTTTGCTGTGAACTTTAAATTGCTCTAAAAAATAAAGTGTTAGGTGGCTGGGCCTTTGGAACCATTGGGCATGTGCCAGAGGTTCATCGCCAAGGAGAGTCCTCAGGGAAGTGGCCAGGTCACAGTCGAGGTGACGGAGCACCTGCAGCATCTAGCACTTATGGACTTGGGCAGCCAAGAAGCCTACGGCACAACTGGAGAAAGCCATTGCCTTTGTGGACCAGCTCCACCACGGATAACGGACAGAGTGGAGCCCATGGTGTCAGTACTGGACAGATGTCTACACTTGGGGTCCAACAATGTGGTGGAATGTACTGAAGAACTACTACAAATCTCCACATCGAGTTATGGAGGAGTATTCTGTGCCTCCCTCCCCATCCCAACCCTCCACCCCCGCAGGTAATATTTCTTTACCGAAGATGGATGAATAAGAGCCTATTTCATCCGGCTTAGTAGCTGTACTAGGAAGGGGTCCCCTGTTCACAAGTGGAACACGTGAACAGGTGAAACAGGTGGAAGCCCAAGGATAGTATTTTGATATTCTGAACACTAATGGTCCCAATTTCTTCAGTCACTTGAAAAAAAATTGATGGTTAAGTATTTTTTTTAGTAATTAACTCTTCTGAAGACAGAATTGGGAAAGATATAGCCAAAATAAGGCAAAGAATTCCAGATGCTAATGGAAATAAAGGATATTGCCAGTTTCCAAAGAAATAGATCGAGTATTTACTCTCAGGCTATTCAGTATGTAAGATGTTATCCCCATTATCTCATCCCCAAAAGACTGTCTACCAAACTGCACGTAAGTGAATTTTTCTATTTATGTAACTGTTAGACTTTGCATTTGATCCCTATGTGACAACCTGAGTTGTCCTTTTTAGTTGCTCTTTCTGTCCACCTAAGGAGCTTTTTATCTTTAACAAACACACTTGAATTTGTTCCTGGGTACCCATTTTGTTCCCAGCAGAGGGAACCTTCTGCTAAGGTCTGAAGAGTGTTTAAAGTAGACTAAAGCTTGGAAACTCCCAACCTAGAACCATCCACCATCTCACAAAGTGATTATATGCAAAAAGGATACTAGCCACACATATAGTTTCTTTTTCTGAAAAGAATTTATCATCAAAATAGCCCTGGGATAGCTAACAATACTCTACTGTATATTAAAAATTTGCTAAGAGGGTAGCTCTTAGGTTAAGTGTTCTTACCAGATAAAAACAATAAAAAAGTAGGGGGGGAAACTTTGGGAGGTGATAGATATGTTCATAGCCTTGATGGCAGTCATGGTTTCATGGGGGTATACTTAACCTCAAATTCATTCAGTTGTAAACATTAGATAAATACATATTTTTACATATCAATTATACTTTAATAGTGTTCTTTAAAATAAAGTTGAAAAACGAATTTTCAAATATAATGAGGATAAAAATAAATTAAAATTCACCTTGATTTAAGAAAACAAATTTCAAAAACAGATATAGTTTATATTTGCAAAAATAATTCTCATAACGAAAAGATATTTTACTCTGCAAAAACATTCAATATAGAATTTGTATAGACATCACTTCAGATATCCCTGTTTAAACCTCATAGTTTGTGTAGAAATATTATTTAAAGCTCATATGATAGGAACTAGTTTATACTGGGAAAATATTCAGATTCTTCTCTACAAGTAATATGTTTGACTGGAGTTGAGAAGCTGCAAAGCTTTGTGAGAAAGGAGTAGCAAGCAGATGTAGCCAATTAATTATGTAAATGTCAAATCAAGCATCCATCTATAGGTGGAATAGCTCAGGCAGAATAAAATGTCCTCTTAATTAGATAGAAAAGGACAGTCCCATTTGGAAGTGGCATATGTAGATACAGCTGTCTTTCAGAATGAATGGAATCAGAGCACCTAGCTGAGTTTAAAAATGATGTTTTTTACACCTGTCTCAGGTTTAATACAAAGCATACCCTTCTCATTTTCTGTGGATATCAGAATCAACTGCAGAAGAAAGTGTACAAAATAACTCAAAACTTAAATAATTGTTGGGAGTGTCTACAAGCCTGAGGATATTTGATCCCAAAGAATATTAATTGTGAGGAAAATATTTAACATATATTTCTGCAGACATCACTTTGTATGTTAAAATTTAGCCACTTTATCATGAGCTTATCAATAAATAATTTTTACTATGAAACATTACATTACAGGTAGGATTGAGTCCACCAGGTACTCCTTGCATCCCATTGCCCTCCTTTTCAAAAGGTCTTAAATAGGCTTTATGTTGCATGTGTCAGTACCATTCAGTCACATACATTTACCTCCTATATTTTGCTTTCACTGAGAATAAATTGTATTATTTTGTATGCTTTAAGCTTTATATAAATGCTATCATGCTATGCACATTTTTTGCAACTTGTTTCTTTGCCATGATCTTATGTTCTTTGAACTTCACCTTTGTTGGTATATGTAAATAGAGTTCATTTATTTAAATTGCCCTGTAGTATATCACATTATGGATATATTATAATTTATTCATCCATTCACCTGTTGATGAACATTCAGATGATTTTCTAGCATGATACAACAACGTTCTCTTCTGTTTCTGTCTTTTTAATCACATGCATATTTCTCTGGAAATGTTTTCAGGTCTCTAACTTTACTAGAAATTGTTAAATTTATCTAAATGTATTTACCAGTATATGCTCCATCAAAGGAATTATCATTTGTTTAGTTTCACTCTTAACTGAACATATTACTGTTAGGTTTTATATGTATGCATGATATAGCTAAAATGTTATCTTGGTAAGTATAAATTATTCTAGGAAGCATGAGCATCTTTCCATATTACTTGACCAATTAGTTATTCTCTGAAATGAACTTTAACCATACTTTCTTAGATTGTCTTCTTCTTTCTTCTAGATTTCTAATATGTAAATGTACTCTGGGTAAAACGTAGAGTGGCAAAAAAAGCTAACAGATTTGCAGGAATAGTACACAGAAGTTTGCAAATCTTTAGTGATGAATGTGATAAAACCTTTTAAAAATACAACTAATAAAACCAAAATATATGGAAAGATATTTATACATACTATATGAAAGACTAAGCATCATAAAAGTGACAATTTTCCACAGAGAAATCTATCAATTTAATGTAATTCCAATCAAAATCAAAATAGTACTTTTTGATAATCTGATTCTGACATTCATATTAAATATAAAGAATCAAAAAGAGCAAGGAACATTTTGCAGAAGAAAAACAAGCTGGAAGGTATATCAGCCACACGTGAGCATCACTCTAGATTCCCTGTGCCTCCCGGGCTTTTGTCTCATCCAGCTCTGAGGCATCTGCACCTCACCACGTATGTGCTCCAACCTGACCATGCCTCAGCTCATGCATTTGCTACATCCTTTTTGCCTCCTGCCTCAGAGTTTCCCTGTTCACACCAAGTCATAGGACTCTGCTCAGCCTCAAAACACAGACAACATGAACGGTCATGAGAATAAGTGACTCATGAATAAATCAAGTCTCTTTCCCCCGCTGCATGGACTGTCTGAGATTCAATGCATACGGCTTATTTGAAGACAGTCCTGCAATCAGTTACACTAAAGAGCTCACCCTCCTAGCCTTCCCTCACTCCACTTGTCCCTCATTTCTCCTCCCAGGAATGCACTCCCTAATAAAGTTATAGTACATAAGCTTTCTATCTTAGGCTCTGCTTCTTGGGAAATGCAGAATAAGACAGAGAAATTTACCTATAAGATAGCCAGGGTTACCATAAAGCTGTGGTTATTAAGACAATTTGACATCGGTACAGGGGATGACCAAAGGGACAGACTAGAGTGACTCATAACAAATTCACACATACAAAGAAACAATAAATGACATAGGGACATTATAAATTACTGGGGAAAAGATATACAGCCCAACAAATTGTGATAAAGCAATTGTTTACTATTATTGACCTAAAACGAAAAGACTGCTAGTCATTTCTTCTTCAAAAATGAGCTTAGGACTTCCCTGGTGGTGCAGTGGTTAAGAATCCGCCTGCCAATGCAGGGGACATGGGTTCGAGCCCTGGTCCAGGAAGATCCACATGCCGCAGAGCAACTAAGCCCATGTGCCACAACTACTGAGCCTGTGCTCTAGAGCCCGTGAGCCACAACTACCGAGTCCACGTGCCACAACTATTGAAGCCCGCACGCTTAGCTTAGAGCCCGTGCTCCGCAACAAAGAGAAGCCACCGCAACGAGAAGCTCGCGCACTACAATGAAGACTCAGTGCAGCCAAAAGTTAATTAATTAACGAATTTTTTTTAAAAAAGCTTATTCGGAATCAGCAAAGAATTGCAATTCAGGCTCTGCAACCATGGTGAGCCATGTACAAAACAGAGAGGAGAATTATTTTACTGAGGGGAAAAAGAAGTCAGGAGGGCTATAGTAGACAAAGACTCCATGGCTTTTAATTGGCTGAGTTGGGCCTGTCTCTCATTGGTTAGGTTTTGCCAAGCAAGAAGAGGGAGTATTTTTCTCCTTGTTGGGCTCTGCTATCACGGTAGGGCATGAGAGCTTTCCTTTCTGCCTCTAGGCTCTATTGTTATGCATCGTCTCAACTAATCCTCACAACAATCTTATTTAAGGGTAATGCAGATGAGCAAACCGTGATTCAGTAATTTTTCAATAGTTATGATGCTAATAAACTAGAATTCAAACATAAGTCTGTTGTATCCAAGGCCAAATATAATAGGAGACCAACCCTCGCTATCCATCATGTGGTAGTTTATTTGAAATGTAAGAGAAAATATAGAGCATCACAAAACTGCCTGACTATACCTGTAAACCTATAAAGTGGTGGCAAATGTTTTTTCTTCTAAATTAGTATACTTATGAAGTATATTTACAGCATCATTCAAGTCTTACATATCTATTTTTATCAAAACTTTTTAGAAACACGGGTATTATTTTTGTGTACAAAATATACATAGCAAGTACGGTAACAAGAACCAGACTGCTGGCCAGACATTTGCCTAATCTCTGTTCATTGACAAGAGTAACTTTTCCATTTCTACACTATGTGCTCTGGCCAGGACCTTGTTAGTTTACCCTATGAAGTAAGGGGGCTAGACTAGATAACTTATGTTATCACTCTTAACCTACAGGCAGACAGCAACGTATAAAGGAGAGAGATAGTATAACAAATCAGACAGAAGGAACTGGCAATCAAAACCTGATTCTCAGTCAACTGGCTCTACGTATGTAAAAACTATTTCCTATATTACACTGTACACAACATATGTTCCAGAGTAAAACCTTGAAAAGTAAGCCTTAATATTTTAGAAAAAGAATATTTTCTATTATCTCAGTATAGGAAGGAATTTTTGAAATCGGGGATTGGAAAGTATAAAACATAAAGAAAAAGGTAGCTTTGGCTAAATTAAAATTAAATATGTAAATATATGAATATATTAAATGCCACTTAGAAAACATTAAAGTATCGATATATTAAAATACATATGTATGAATATATAAATTTATTAATATTCATAACATGTTATGGATATCTATTTGTAGTAGATATTAATATTTTACACACACAAATTGGAAAAAATGTCAGAGATTGGGAGATTATACTAGTATCAGTAAGTAAAAGGCATAAAAAGCCAATGTAGAAGGGGAGATAATTTTCATAGACTTTAAAAAACAACTAGAAATTTCCACATAAGATTTTCTTCTTTATAAAAGATAATAAACAATTACTCTGCTTAATAGGTATGAGGTTTCCTTTTGTAGGGAATAAAATGTTTTTGAATTAGAGATAGTTTTTGCCCAACATTGTGAATGTGCTAAACGCCATTGAATTGTTCAATTTAATATGGTTAATTTTATGTTACATAAAGTTTTTTCGACCAGAAAATTCAAAGGTATTAGATGAAGAAAATCTTGTTAATTTGATCACTGAAACTATCATTCTCTTAAATTAAATTCTACCTTAAGAACAGAGGATAATTTGATTGTAAGTTTAAATATAGGATATAATCATTTTAATGTACTAAATATGGAAAGAAAATTGATGATTCTAAAATCCTGACAAGATCAAGGACAGAAAAAGTTAGAACAGAGTGTCTTTTGCCAGATGTCTGGCACACTAAGCCAGACTGTTGTTTGAGAAAAAATTCTGTACTCTGTAGGAAATGTTTGATTTCCACTGAGACAAGGTTAGATGACTACACAAGTGGCTTATTCATTCCCTGGTGGCTGCATGTTCACCGTCTAAAAGTTGTTACCATTTTCTCCTCTTCTACTTCTTTTGCTTTCCTTTTATCACCAATTTACCCTACTCCCTAAACCACAGTTAAGCACACAGATAATCCCATTATCTCATTTCCCCCTCCTCTAGCCCACTAACTGATGCAGAAGGAAATCAGATCAGATCGTTCAGAAGGATTGGACTGGACATCCCATAACACGATGGTTAGTGCAGGTGCTTGGGTGCTCAACTCCTGGGCTTCCAATGGTAGCTGGTGAGAGACTGATGTGGGCTCCCCACTTCGATTATATAACATTGGAGATGTAACTTAAACATCGTACAACTCAGTTGCCTGATTTGTATAATGAGAGTGATGATAGTAATAGTACCTACTTCCAAGGTTATTGATATATTGTAAAAAAAAAAAAAAAAGGTTACTATAAAGCACTTTGAACAGTTTTGTCACATGGTAAGGTGACAAAACAATAATTTTAGTTATCGTAATGTCATTATTAATACAGCCTCAAAGCAAAGCACCTTGCCTATTAGGGCACCAAATTCTGCTCATATTAAGTCTAATACTTTCTGAATTATTGAATCAGTACAGTTTCAAAAGAAGAAACTGCATCACCAGGAATCACACACACACACACACACACACACACAAAATAACTGATTGTAACTTTCTGAGTATTTCATAGTATGTAGTTGTGGGAGTTGGTTAAAGGTATAAGTAAGGCTGCTATCTTTGTGTCTGGTGCTGGAGACTGAAGTGGTAGAGGGAAGCGAAGCAAGTCATACATTTGTTACACTGGGAAGGGTGCTGCAGGGGCACCAGGCACTGTGCAGCTCACTCACACTGTTGCTCAGGGCTGGCTTACCTTGTTAGGGTGGGGCAACAGCTAGGCAACCGTTACTGCAGTTTCCACCAAATCCTCCTTCAGTTTCTCTGATATCTGTCTCAGGGGCTGTTTACCAACCTGACAAAGAACACATAACTCAAGTTGTATGCTTGACGGTGGTTAGAGACCAGAGCAGGCCTCGGTCCATTGTGGATCCAGTTACTGCTCACGGACTTAACCTCACGCTCACTCTTACACATCCATCTTCCATCTCTATCTTATGCAAAATATCTTCTGTGGCCTCCACTAACTTGGAACTCTTCAGTAAAGGGAATTATTGAAAATGCAGTCCCAGTTTAGTTAAAATGAGAGAATACAAATCCACCACAGTCCACCCCTTGTCAAGCTGGCATCCGTTTGCACCTCATTTAGCCATACTGAACTTAATTTCCAAATAAAGACAAGAGCAAAACCATGTTTGCACCTAACACAACGCAACTATCCTTCACAAAACCAAAAACATGAGAATCCTCTCCCCCAAAGAGTCTACAAATTCCTTAATCTATTTTGAGGTGATATTTATTCCTCTTCTAGCTGAGTCACTTTCCCCCTTTCATATTGTGAAATGTAAATGCTGAGATATAAAGGTAACTACTATAAATACATTTTATCACAGATAGTACGGAAATGGGAGAGGTGAAGAGAAAAAATTGTTTATACATAAATCTATTCATATCAAAGTAAAGAAGAAATACGCACGACTAATATAGTTCACATTTCTGCAACTGGCCACATAGTCATAACTGGTATTTATAGCTACCTTTTCCCACTACCTGTTCTATGTTCCTGTTATCCTCAGCAAGCAGCTCATCTGGTCATGGTTAATTTCTGGATAGGTTGTCCCACACCTTCATTCCTGAAGGGTCTGGACCATTGGCACACCTGCCTATATTGGGCCATTAAAGCTTTTCCATTGACTTTAATCACAGGATATGCAATTATGGAAAGGCATCCCAGGGGATATCCCTGGGTTATTACAGACATATTCCTCTTTATCTACCTCGTGTAGTAGCAACATATAAAATTTTAAACACACACATGGCCATATATATAATTTTGTATTATACATATTATATACATATATGTATATATGTATGTACATATACAGTCAAACAAAGGATTTAGTGTAGGAATTTGATCTAATGCCATTGTGGGAGTTGGTTAAACGGTCAGTGTAAGATTGTTGTGATTCAGCCAGAATTCCACAGGGCAGGCAGTATGGAAGGGAAGATGGGTATGAAGTTGATGAGAAAACGGACAAGTTGGAACCCACGGATACAAGCTGGAACCCATAAGGACAAAGGTCTTGATCTCATATCAGCCTCTCACCATCTCCAAGCATCCAATTTCGGCGCTACAGTTATTCTGCAGGACATGCTGATGCCCTTCAACCTGGAGATAAACATGCACCATGGCCTAGAAGTCAAAGAAGACAAAGGATGATCCAGGTGAACTACACTAACTAAGGATTTAGGCATAGAAAGGAATTCTGAAAAACATAGTTACAGCCCACTTAAATTGGTACAATACAAATCCATCATGCATTCCAAGGCAGGCAAAAAAAAAAAATCATTCTGCATTAGAATGTAAGAGATTTCTAATCTTTTAGAATTCATCCCTAGTTTTTTTTTTTTTTTTTTTCTTCCAAAATCAGAGATGTACTGCCTATTCTAAATGTGGAGAATGCTTTTCTAGAAGTCAAAGTTCTGCATTCCAGAATCAGTTTTGCAGCTTGGAAACTGTGATATAGGTTAATTTATTTAACAACTGTAAGGCTCTGCTTGCCCCCTTGTAATTAGGACAAGTAAATCCAGCCTCTCCTCATTCACTGATTTGTTGATATAAGTAAATGAGATAATGGATGTCGCTATATTCTCTAAGAAAGAGTAATGTACACACCAGTAATAGAATTATTAAATTTGTTTTCATTTTTGTGAACCACAAAAACAGATGATGTCACAGAACTACAGAGATTATAATTGATATTACGTGGCCTCAGCCCAGGTCCTTATGACATTTTTCCAGCATTTCAACGAGCTGCCTGATTTACTTGTGAGGAATTTTCTTTCCATGTGGCCAGCAGAAGTAAATGAAATCCATTATAGCCCGATGTAGGTGGTTAATTTGTTTGAACTGTCATTTAGCTGGGCCTTCGATATCTTCCTAATGATCTCCCTGGTGCAATGCAGTGTAGCTCTTACATGTTACCTGTCACCAAAAAATCTGTTTTCAAAGATGCTATTTGCTTTTATTTTATGAATTGGTATCTTTCCACACTTTAATGAAAAACACACAATATACATAAAAATTCTAGAAGAAAACGTAGGGGGTAAGCGCCTTCACATCAGTCTTGGCAATGACTTTTTGGATTTGACACCAAAAACAAAGGCACAAAAGCAAAAATAAACAACTGGGACTACATCAAACTAAAAGGCTTCTGCAAACAAAGAAACTTCTCAGCAAAATGAAAAGGCAACCCATGGAATAAGAGAAAATATTGGCAAATAATATATCTGATAAGGAGTTAATATGAAAATGTATAAAAGCTACACACAACTAAATAGCAAAAAAAAAAAAAAAATCTAATTAAAATGGACAGAGAGGGACTTCCCTGGCGGTCCAGTGGTTGGGACTTCACTTTCCAATGTGGGGAGGTTGGGGTGCAGGCTCCATCCCTGATTGGGGGGCTGGGGTCTCATGTGCCTTGCAGCCAAAAGACCAAAAATAAAATAAAATAAAATGGAGCAGGGGCAATATTGTGGCAAATTGAATAAAGACTTTAAAAAAAAATGGTCCACATCAAAAAAAATCTTTAAAAAGATGGACAGAGGAACCAAATAGACATTCTTCCAAAGACGACACACAAATGGCCAACAGGTACATGAAAAGGTGACTAACATCACTAAAGATCAGGGAAATGCAAATCAAAACCACAATGAGTATCACCTCACACCTGCTATCATCAAAAAAACAGAGATAAACAAGTGCTGGCCATAACGTGGAAAAAAGGGAACCCTTGTGCAGTATTGGTGGGTATGTAAATTGGTGCAGCTACGATGGAAAATAGTATGACGGTTCCTCAAAAAATTAAAAATAGACTACCATATGATCCAGCAATTCCACTTCTAGATATAGATCCAAAGGAAATTAAAATAGGATATTAAAGAGATATCTGTATTCCCGTGTTCATTGCAGCATTATTTGCAATAGCCAAGATATGGAAACAACTTAAGTGTCTGTCAACAGATGAGTGGATAAAGTTGTATATATATATATATGAATATATGTATGAAATATACACATATACACATATTTAATATATAATACATGGATTTTATATATACATAATGTAATATTATTCATACACGAGAAAGAAGGAAATACTACCATTTGAGACAACATGGATGGACCTTGACAGCATTATACTAAATGAAATAAGACAGACAGAAAAAGACAAATACTGCATTGTGTCACTGATATGTGGACTCTAAAGAAAAAAGGCAAACTCAGAAGCAGAGAATAGAAAAGTGGGTCCCCAGGGGCTGGAGAGTAGAGGAAATAGGGAGAGTTTGGTAAAAAGTACATCAGCTATAAGATGAATAAGGTCTGAGAATCTAATGTATAACATGGTGACTGTAATTGATAACACTGTATTGTGTAATTGAAATTTTCTAAGAGAATAGAACTTAAACATTCTCACCAAAAAAAAAAAAAAACAGATAAATATGTGATGGAGGTGTTAACTGACTAGACGAGGGGAATTCTTTCACAAATTAAAAAAAAAAAGTGTGTACATGCACACACACACACACAAACACACACAACATATAGGGCACTAGGCTAAGCACTGTGGATGAAGTTTAGGGTGGGGGTGATGGTTGAAATGAGAAGATACAAAGAGGGGAAAATAATTTTCTGCCTATAAAATCTCAGAGTCTAGTAAAAAGAAAAGTACACAATACCATAAATGAGATAAGAGAAATAAATTGCTATTGGAGTCAAAAGAATGGAGGTTTTGGTTCAAGGGCCATTAGGACAAATGACATCATGAGGAAAGATACATTTGAACTGGACCTAGAAGAATGCTCAGAATTTCGTTCTGTAGAGATGGGGTATGTGTGTGTTGGAGATACGACATAGGGCAAAGGGGAGAGAAAAGGCTACATGTGGAAGAAAAGCTTGTCCTAAGCATGGTGAGTATGGACAAGGATAACTTAAGTACATGGTTTGTGTATGTCGCAGATAGTGGAGGACTGCAAATGCCCATCTACTCAGCTAGAACTCTCCAATGAGCAAAAGTGAGTCATGTGAACAGGGCTAGTGATACAATCAGAGCAGTGCTTAGAGGATTGTGTTGTTAGCCATGGGGTGAGAAACCAAAGTAAGGGGAACTACTTGGCTTGTAATAGTGCCTGTCCCACAATATCTTCTCCCAAAAACACAGTTAAGCCACCATCCAAAACTGTGTCCACTGTCATGCACCATCACCTATGTTTTTCTGTCTGACACCAACCTAACACAGCACAAAAACTGGCCAGAGGCCAGCTTTCCATCTTAACCACCATCACTTGTTTTCCCATTTCATCTTTATCCTTATAATTTCCCAGACGTCTCATGCTGTTTTAATTATGCATGCTTCCATAATTTTACACATGCCACGTACTTTTCTCCTTGCCTAGAGTACTGTAGCCCCCCACTCAATCTGCCTGAACAATTATTATTCTTCCTCAGGAACTCAAGGTAAATACCGTTTATTCTAGGACATCTCTGACTCAATCAAAATCTCCTGAGACATATTTAGAGTGTTATTCACTCCCTTATCTGTTAAAACTGTATCACGTGCATACTTCCAGTGTTACACTTAGCGACACATTGACTTATTATCAATTCATAGATACCCCTCAGAAGTATATACTATTCCATAGTCTGCATTTTATGCAAAAACCTATCTCTAGCCATATTTTATTGCCCTACCCTTGTTTATCCTTCACCTTATCTTTTTTACCTGCTTATAACTCATAATGCTTTATAGTGTGTAAACTTTTGTAGGTTACATTAAATCATTTTTGGTGCAAGAAGAGATATATATTAATGAATAAATGTGTGAATAAACATAGAAATCATCTTTCTTACTGTTCTGTGCAATCCTTTCGGCAGCCACTGTCTTTTGGTGACCTTTGATGTCCCAGAAGTAGCAGAATAGATGGTATACGGCAAGTGCTCGATCAATTTGAGTCAAAAATCAAAGTGTAACTTTTCTTTCAGAGCTACTTTTGAACACTTTGAAATAAACTAGCATTTACACCTTAGTGTATGTGTCACAGAAGCAAGCACAGCATTTACATCTTAAATGATACATTTGTTGAAAGAAAATGTACATGCTTTTAAATGTGAATAAAATGTTCTGGTTATGTAGATAAGATTTTTCAAGTGTTCTTAGTGGCATCAAATATACCAACTTAGATATTCTGTATAATAAGTATATTATAGATCCGCATGTAGAAAAAAGGGTGAAAAATATGAGTGGTATTTTTTGCTAATGTAAACTGATCACCTCCTACCTTAAAATCACTTGCCTGTGTTCTGTTGATCTCGTGTCTCCATTCCTTTGCCATGAAAAGGAGGAAAAAAACTTTAATTTTTTAAAAAGATACATATGTATGTATTTGAAATAAGCAGAACACTGAAGTCAGATAAAGGGTGTTATTTGTTTGGATTTTTGTTTTGTTTTTAATTGACTGCTTGGCTTAAATAAGTTGTATTGATTTTTTTAATAACTGGTTACTTGTGCAAATATATCTGATGAACTAAAGAGTGCATACCAATACAAATGTGTACTGGAACTTTAAGGTAGGTGGTAGATTGGATATTCATTATGATGGTATAATTACCTCATGCATAGTTTTAAATAAAATAATTATTCTTAAGGGACCCGTATTTTGTTAATTAGTTCAACAAATAATTATTGAGAACCTGCTCTGTACCAGGCCCCTGTCTTAGGCTCTGAGGACAGAGCAGTGAACAAAACAGGTGAAATCCCTGCTCTCATTAAACTCATATTCTAGTGAAGTAGATAATCTACAAGTAAATGCAAAATGCACTGTGAGTAACAATGATATGAAAAACAAAGCACTACAAGGAAACTGTCGTGCTCAAGTCAGCTGGCAAGAAAAAAAAAAAAATCTGAAGATGTAACAAAAGATCAGAGCAAAGGAACGTCTGGGGGAAGAGCTTTCCTGACACAGGAAACAGCACTTGCAAAGATTTTCATATTGTTTTACTATAGGTTCTTTACAAACTCTCTCAACTCACTTATATGATAAAAATTATCGAAAGAGTTGGTGTACACAGACAACATCCTCAATTCTAGTCAGAATCTTAATGTTCTGAAGAACATAGAAGAAGCCACTGCTTTTTACTAGTTTTTTGTTTGTTTGTTTTCTCTTGTTTTGCTGTGTTTTTGTTTGTTTTATTGTTGTTCTGAAAGTTCCCAATGAGATAACTATTAATACCAATAATATTGTATTGTTAACAAGAAATTTGAAAATAATAAATGCTTCCCTTTTGGCATCTTGCTCACTTATGGTTAGTTGCCATCATCTTGAACAATATAACAACCTAAAGTCAAAGTGTAGATAGAATGAAATAACAAAGTATAAAAGAATTGAATGTGATATGATGAAAGAGTTAGTGTTGTCCCAGAATCCAGGTTATTTGAAAGTCCTAAATGAGCAAGTATTTTCTTAAATGAAAGGTGAAATCAGTTAGCAGAAGTCAGACCATAAGCTGTATACCAAGATAAGCCTCCTGCCTCCAAACTCTAGTAAGCCTCATCTTTAATTATTGATTTTAAGGCCGAATAGGGTTTCATTATTTATAATGATGATTATCACAATGTTAAAACAATGGAGAAATTGAAAGTTGCTTCTTTGGTGGAAAAATATGCAGGATTGAAACAAGCAAACAAACAAACAAAAAAACCTGTCACAGTATTAGGACAAACTGGAAACAAAATTGTTTCCGAGACTGATGACATGTCATGACAGGCTTGAAATATCTGTCTTATTCCTTTAAATTTATATTTTGATGATCCACTTAAGCAAGTGACATATTAAACTCTATTAACCTCAATTATTTTGTCCTCTAAGTAACCTTGGATAGTTCAAGAACAACTTTAAAATTGAATGGATTTCTTTCTGTATTATGAGATATGATATTTGACCTTTTATGTCTTTTACAGAAATGCTTAATTATTCTAAAAGTGGTTTGATATGCTATTATATCAGTCATAAAGCATTTCTTCCTGTAACATCCCTTTTGTCCTTTCTTTCATCATTAGCGTATATTTTATACTTTTCATTCAATGCCTGAGATCAGTTCCATGGAGAGACACTCCTAGATCATTTGTGAAACTGAAATACTATACCCCGGACAAACACATTGATAAGGAAAACATTTAAAAGCTTGAAACATCTTTTTATATATCTTCCCTAGGTTAGAGATACAGACATAAATGATGGGGGAGATAGAAAGGGAAAGGTATTAGGGGCAGAGAGAAAACCTTGCTGAAGACCTATTGACTCCAGAGGACAGTGAGAAGAGAGGCATGTTCGGGCAGGCACAGATCAGCTGCAGGACAGTGTAAGAAGCCAGGGGCCAAAGTGGGCAAGGGACAGCACAGGCAGATGTGAACCTTCTCTCTATGTCTCACTAACTTAATAATGGTTATGGCTCCACCTTAGCTTGAAAAGTAATTTTAAATGTTTGCTTTACAAGGAAGTAAGCAACTATTCCTACCTCCTCTGTTGCTACACTAGCAGCTACTTCTGGAAGCAGGAGATCAAGTTATAGTCCTTGAAAGCTAGCTATCATATGTTATAAGAGGCAAGAACATCAGTTTCCTAATTAGTATTACAAGGAACAAATGCAGATGGTTTAAATTAAGGCAAAGGGGAAGAAAAAAGTAAGACTGAAAAATCCTGTGTATGTACAGACAAAAGCTGTAGAACAAGGATCAGAAACTCAAGGTTTAACTGGGAACAGTAAAGTCACATTATCATGAGATTGATTGGCCAGGTGAATGGAAGAGCACATACTTCATTGAAAGCTTCAGGTGATACTTCATTGCAGAGACAGGTAAGAAGTAAAACTGTCACTCTCTGCAGATGACATGATACTATATATAGAAAACCCTAAAGTCTACACCCTCCCCCCAAAAATTATTAGAGCTAATAAACAAATCCAATAAAGTTGTGGGAGACAAGACTAATATACAGAAATCTGTTGCTTTTTCTGTACACTAATAGTGAACTACCAGAAAGAGAAATTAAAGAAACAATTTCATTTACAATTACATCAAAAAATAAAATACCTAGGAATAAACTTAATCAAGGAGGTGATAGACCAATACTTGGAAAACTATAAAACTATAAAACATTAATGAAATCATACAAAGAAATGGAAAGATACATGGTGTTCTTGGATTGGGAGAATTAACATTGTTAAAATGTCCATACTACCCAAAGCAATCTACAGATTTAATGAAATCCCTATGACATTTTTTCACAGAACTAGAACAAATAATCCTAAAATTTATATGGAGCCACAAAGACCTTGAATTCTTAAAGCAATCTTGAGAAAAAAGAACAAGTCAGGAGATATCATGCTTCTTGACTTCAGACTATACTACAAAGTTAGAGTAATCAAAACAGCATTGTACTGCCACAAAAACAGACACATAGATCAATGGAACAGAATATAAAGCCCAGAAATAAACCCATGCACTTATGGTCAATTAATCTATGACCAAAGAGGCAAGAATATATAATGGAGAAAAGACAATCTCTTCAATAAGTGGTGCTGGGGAAACTGGACAGCCTCATGCACAAGAATGAGATAAGAACATTTCCTCTCACCATATACAAAAATAAGCTCAAAATGGGTTAAAGACTTAAATTTAAGACAGGAAAACTAGAAGAGAACATAAGCAGAACACTCTTTGACATAAATTGTAGCAATATATTTTTGGATCTGTCTCCTATATATTTTTGGATCTGCCTCCTAATGCAAAAGAAATAAAAGCAAAAATAAACAAATGGGACATAATTAAACTAAAAAGCTTTTGCACAGCAAAGGAAACCGTCAACAAAATGAAGAGAACCTACTGAATGGGAGAAAAATTTGCAAATGATATGACTGATAAGGGATTAATATCCAAAGTATATAAAGAGCTCATACAGCACAATATTAAAAAATTTTAAAATGGGCAGAAGACCTGAATAGACATTTTTTCCAAAGAAGATATATACATGGCCAACAGGTGCATGAAAAGATGTTAAACATCACGAATTACCAGAGAAATGCAAATCAAAACCACAATGAGATATCACGTCACTCCTGTCAGAATGGCTATCATCAAAAAGTCTACAAATAACAAATTTTGGTGAAGATGTGGAGAAAATGGAAACCGAGTACACTGTTGTTGGAATTTTAAGCTGATGCAGTCACCACAGAAAACAGTATGGAGGTTTTTCAAAAAGCTAAAAATAGAGCTGTCATATGATCCAGCAGTTCCACTGCAGGGTATATATCCAAAGAAGATGAAAACATTAATCTGAAAAGATACATGCACCCCAATGTTCATAGCAGCATTATTTACAATAGCCAAGATATGGAAGCAATCTAACTGCCTATCAACAGATGAATGGATAAAGATGTGGGGTGTGTGTGTGTGTGTGTGTGTGTATACATATATATGTAAATAATATGCAATGGAATATTAGCCATAAAAAAGAATGAAATTCTGCCATTTGCAACAATGTGGCTGGATGTATTATGCTTAGTAAAATCACTCTAACAGAGAAAGACAAATATGCTATGTTATCACTTATATGTGGAATCTAAAAAAATAAAACAGACAAATGTATGTAACAAAACAAAAACAGACTCAGAGATACAGAGAACAAACTAGTTGTCACCTATGAGGAGATGGAAGAGGGGAGGGGTGAGACTGGGGTATGGGATTAAAAGACACAAACTACTATGTATAAAATAAATAAGCAACAAGAATATATTGTACAGCACAGGGAAATATAGCCATTATTTTGTAATAATTTTAAATGGAGTATAATCTATAAAAACATTGAATCACTATGTTGTACACCTGAAATTAACATAATATTGTAAATCAATTACACTTCAATTAAAAAATTATATCTTTTTAATGTATTCTTTTTGTTGTTTTTGTTTTTTATTGACGTATAGTTGCTGTATAATATTATACAAATTACAAGTGTGCAATATAGTGATTCACAATATTTAAAGGTTATACTCCATTTACAGTTATTATAAAATATTGGCTATATTCCCCATGTTGTACAATATATCCTTGTAACTTATTTAATGTATACACTTTTGATGAGTTTGGACACATGCATATATCTGTGATACCATCACCACAATCAAGGTAATAAACATATCAGTCATCTCCAGAATATTTGTGTCCCCTTGCTGCTGTTACTTCTTCTTCTTTTTGGGTAAGAACAGTTAACATGAGATCTACCCTCTTAACAAGTTTTTAAGTGCATAACACCATATTGTTAACCATAGGCAAAATGTTGTACAGCAGATATCTTGAACTTATTTATTTTGTATAACTGTAGCTTTATACCCATTGAAAAACTCCCCATTTCTTTCTTCCCCTCATCCACTGGCAGCCACCATTCTATTTTCTGCTTCTATGAATTTGACTGTTTTAGATACCTCATATAAGTGGAATCATGCAGTATTTGTCCTTCTGTAACAGACTTTTTCCCTTAGCATAATTTCTTCTGTATCTATCCTTGCCTTTGCAAATGATAGGATTTCCTTCCTTTTTAAGGCTAAACAACATTCCATTGTATGTATATACCACATTTTCTTTATCTGTTCATCTGTTGATAGACCTTTGTTTCCATATACCTTAGCTATTGTGAAAAACACTACAATGAATATGAAATAGCAAGTGTTGGCAAGGATGTGGACAAATTGGAAACTTTGTCATTGTTGAGGGAATGTAAAATGGAGCAGCCACTATGGAAAAACACTATGGAGTTTCCTCAAAAAATTAAAAATGAACTACCTTATGATCTAGCAATCCCACTCCTGCATATATGTCCAAAAGACTTGAAATCAGGATCTTGAAGGAATATCTGCACACACATGTTCAAGAACTCTAATTTTTTTAACTATTGACATTTAATTCAAATCAGTTTAATGTGTTAGGTAACCAAAATAAAATGCATTTGATGGTCACATATGACGATGTTTATGACTTCTCAATTAGAGCCATGTGAAAGCAACCTAATTGCAATGCTCTATGTAAATGCAGACTGACTGCTGACCTAAGCTGTGCAAGATAAACATAAAGATAACTTAAGAAAGCACTTAGAAAATGTTCCAATATTTGGACTGACTGGCAGCTAACATAGTTTCTGTTACACATGGGCGCACTAGATTTATTCAATTCAGAATGCTTGTTTTGAAAAGCAGCTATTTTTATATATGGGCAGATTTTGCATGCTGGATATATATATATATATATATATATATATATATATATATATATATATATATATATATAAATGAAATTCTACCATTTACATGTGAATATAGCCTTAATAATATATAGTACTAATATAATAATAATACTATATAATAATGGAATTAAGTCGTGTGTGTGTGTGTGTGTGTGTGTGTGTGTGTGTGTGTGTGTTTGAAGCATTGAATTTGAAGTTAGGATGCCTGGGATAGAGTCAAAGTGAATGCTTCACAGCTATGAAACCTTAGGCAAGCTACTTCATATGTTTAATCCTGAATGTACTCCTTGATGAACAGAACAATAATACCTATTATTGCCTAGCAGGATTACTATAATGATCAAATTACATTAGAGGTAAGAGTGTTTTGTCAAATGCCATAATGTTTTAAATAGTCCTCAACATTTGGTAAATTCATTCTTGCATTTTTTTCAGACAATTTACTCTTAAAACAAAGAAGAAAGTATGACTGGTGATGGCATAACTTATCAGTCATAGCTACAAACCACAGCAAGTAGGGCAATGCACTATAACTTAACCCTACCAAATTACCAGTGTGAAAGTTAGCTGGCTGTGTTTGCCAACAAAATCTATTTGCTTACTGAAATGAATAAACTAGCAGGAGAATTCACTGATGGGGCTTAGAATACCTTTGTCTAATGTGATTCAGAAATAACATCCTACAAATCAGCCATCCTTTATGTAGGATTCTTAAACATAAAATACAGCCTGCAGTGACACAATATTACACAATTATCTTCGTTGAGTAACCTCTTTCTAAAGGAAGAAACTCAGCATGAGGTTTATAAAATACTCATTATTCAAGGGCATCAACATGGTCAGCCAACTCCAGAACAGTCATAGCAACAGAGAAGAAGCTCTGCTAGCCTTGGGCATCATGGGCATTTGACTTTCTATCCCTCACAGCTCATTGAGTGTGACACCATAATAATACTCAGAACTTTATCCAAGGATGTATAAATAGTCTTTATTGATATGAGATCAGATCTCAATATGAAGTAAGTCAGTATTTGCAAATTTCATCTTTTCACATTAGCAAGGATTAAGATGGAATTACCAGTTGCAGAAAGGTCATGAAAACTGTATATTTAATCCCAGTTAAACTACATTTAAACTGTTCTGTGACCTTAGACAATTTAACTGCCATTTCCTCACTTTAGTGTCCTTTTCTATAATATTAAAGGGTTGGACTAGGTAACCTCTAAAGTCTCATAAAGTTCCAATATTCTGTTTATATGAGCTCACCAGGTATTTCACTTTGGAGTTGGAGAACAAAAAGTTGATAGCAAGTATGCACCAGAGCTAGGAACATAGTCAGTAATGAATAAATATCTATTATTATTATTCTACTTTGTCTCATTGTTTTCTTTCTCTCAGACATTCTGAAATAATCACTGCTTAAAATGTTTCTATATCATTTCTCTTAGGTAAGATGTTGTTAAGCTTAAAATTAAGCTCAGTCACTTTTCTGAATTAGAAAGTGGAAAAACAGTGTATATAATTTATTTGTTTCATTTAGCCTTGGGTATATTTTGCATATAAATTTCAGGGAGAAAAATATGTTCAAAACCTTCAATGCACGTGTGAAAGTGTATCTCTGTAGAACTATTTAAAGAAATGTTCAGATGGCAAAGACCCTTACAAAGCACCAAGCCCATACCCTGGTCTTTGTAGAAATAACTCAACAATATCCAAGACGGCAGAGTCAGGTAGTAGCAAGACATAATCAGCAGGAGTGGTGTGATTCCTGATTTAAACTGGAACTTATTCGTAAACAATGTCCTGCAGGAGGACATAATTTGAAAATAACAAATGCTTTATTGATTTATGTATCTAGTTCCATATGTGGGGGAATTGACAGCTTGTCAAAAATAGTACACTGTTACTCTAAAGAACTAAAATGTACACGGCTACCTTGTCCTGCACCTTTCAAAAATACTTAAGAATTTAGGTTTAAAATTCTACCTAATGTATGGTTAAGATTGCTTATCAATCATAATTATTTATTGAATATATTTTACTTTTTTAAAACGGTCTGGTAGTGGGAGGGGTCAAGTCCTGTCCATAATCGGTAAGGGGCATCAGCCAATAAATGATATGGAGTTGGGAGTATGGGAACAATCCATTAAAGATAAAATATAGCAATGCCATAAAGGATAGACTAACTCTGCAAAAAAGCCAGAAGCTAGGAGACCAGTTAGGAGGCTCTTACAGAAATTTCAGTACAAAGTGAAGGTGGTCCAAAATGAGACTAGAAAAAATTGACAAAACATAGTATTTTTCAGAGAAACACTTCTGGCATTTAATTGTAGAACTGCTGCAAAGGGTAGAGAAGACCTTCAAAAGTTTATTCCAAGGGAAAAAAAATAAAGAGGAACCAAACTGGGATAGGTGTTGGGATAGTAGCGATGAAAGGGTTAGGGGTGTGGAGTTTGAATCTTAATGTGGCAGATATAAAAACAGAATATAGAAGAGAATTTGAATATGATGAATATATTTGGGAACTATCACCTTGAAATCATACAAATAGACATATTCTACATGAAAATAAGTATGGTGTGGTTTGTAATATTTTCTTAAGGTTACAGATATTTGGAGAATGTAATTAACAGTATAGATCTTCTTCCCAGGTAAAAGAAATATTATAATACTAAAATATACATAATTTTGCACATAATTTCAGGAGGTACTCAAGACTCTGAATACAGCAAAGACAGTTGGGGAATTATAGCCAATGAACAGAATGAGGGGGCCAGTGGATAAACAAATTACTAAGAATAATTTGATTACATATCAGAGGTAGAAAGATCCTTGATAAAGGCAGGCAAAAGTGATCAGATAACAAGGATAGGGGTATTCTCAATATACTGGCTTAGCAGATTCTTTGCTAAAACTGGGCTCAGGAGGCTAAGGGTAGGGCCCAAGGCCAAAAAGAGAGGGCTCAGAGGAACCTGACTAAAGTTTGCTCAAGGAGGGAGTCTCTCTCAGTCTCTTCACTTTGCATTCATCTCTTCATTCGAAAATATTTATTGAATTCTAAGTATATGACAGGCACTGTATTTAGATCAATGAGACAGGTCTGTCCTTGCCCTTATAGAACTTGGATAATTGCTACTCCTTTATGTCTCAGCTCAGAGATTTACTCCTCTATGAAGATTTTCCTGACTCCACCTGGATCTACACCCTTCATCATAGATTTACCTCTCTGGATATAACCTCCTGCTTAATGGTCTATGAATCCTATTAGACTGTAAGCTCTAGAGGATATGGGTTATATTAACCTGGTTCACTCATCCCCAGTAACAAGCACTAAACCTGGCCAAGTAGTAACTCAGTAAATAGTTAACAAAGTTTGCAAAATATAGGCAATAAAAACCAGGAACAGACAAGTGATGCCAAACACTAACCAAGAAAGATGTGGAGGATATGTTGTTTCCCAGATACAAGGGCTATAGAAAAAGTCAAACGAATGAGAAATTTAAAAGACACTATCAAAAGTAGAAGTTACGGGCTTCCCTGGTGGCGCAGTAGTTAAGAATCCGCCTGCCAATGCAAGGGACACGGGTTCGACCGCTGGTCTGGGAGGATCCCACATACCTCGGAGCAACTAAGCCCGCGAGCCACAGCTGCTGAGTCCGCGTGCAGCAACTACTGAAGCCCATGCGCCTAGAGCTTGTGCTCCGCAACGGGAGAAGCCACTGCAATGGGAAGCCCGTGCACCGCGGCGAGGAGTGGCCCCCGCTTGCTGCAACTAGAGAAAGCCGCGCAGCAACGAAGATCCAACGCAGCCAAAAATAAGTTAAAAAAAAAAAAAAAAAAAGTAGAAGTCCCAAGACCTTTTATATTACTGAAGTCTGAAGTTCTCAGGGGACCAAACAGCAAAGGGGCTGGGATTTCAGATACAATTTATTAGAACACAGAATATAGACTTGATCCCGAAGCAAATGACTCTTGACTCTTGATCCTTGGAGCAGCTATAACACTTTTATCTAAAAGAAGCTCCCAGCACTCAGTTTAATTCGTGGTTTTGTAAATTTCTTTCTCTGGACCTCACTTTCCTCATTCATAAAATGTGAATCCGGGACAGAGGAAGGGCTGGCAGTGAAATACATGAATATATAGTGTAATACATATGAGCAATAATTTTAGGAGTCTATGATTCCTTGGCCTACCTGTGTGATTTGAAGCAGTAGAGGATTATCAAAGGAGTTAATATTTTTTAAAAAATGGTGACAAGGAGGTTGTTGTGGATAGTGGGGTCTAATTAATAACAAATCATATTTATCTTTGTACAGGCAATTTCCAGCACAATTACCATCTTTTGCTTTCTAACTGAAAATCAAATTATAAAAGAGCTTTGAATCAGGTAAGAACGATAGTTTCTTTAGTGAAAACACGTGGACTCAGAAGACCAACTCCCTGGGGTGGAGTCCTAGCTCTGTTACCTGTTAGCTATGTGACCATAAGCAAATACTTAAACTCTCTGTACTTTCATTTCCTCATGAGATAAATGGGAATGATTATACCTTCCTCATGTGGTTTTTATAAACCTTCACACAAACCAATACCTGTGAAGGGCTAAAAACACTTCCTGGCACATAATAAGAGGTCCAAAAATGCTTCACTTATTACCATAATGGAAGAATGCCAAAATAACAAGTGTCAAGCACAATGCTATATATTTTTACATAAATTATATCATTTGATTTCGGCTATAAAAAGTTGTAGATCAGAAGTCTAACATTCAAGACTTTACTCATATCCCTATATCTGGGCATCTAAATGATTCCAGCCATCTACCGTATGTATGGGTCTGTACTGGGTGTCACTCCATTTCTGAGTATTATTGATTCTTGAATCTTATAATTAGCAGTAAGGAAAACTATTGGATTAAAAAACAGAAAGAAATTAAGAAAACTCTCATGTTTTCTTTTGTTTTTCTGTAAATTCAATATCTTGACTAACTTTCCGGTATCTGATTAATCTAGTTGCAATGACAACTCTGTACATAATCATATTTTATGGATAATCCAAGTACATACATTTAATCCCTTAGCTCTGAGAACCTAGGATGATATTTCAAGGTTAGATGCTTCTAATGTCTGTTAAATCTGAGTCCAGATGTATTTCATATGCAGTCTATGTCTAAGTTCGTAAACAACTTAGGATTTATGTTTTTACTTATCTATTCAGCACAAATAATACAAATTTGTTCTTGTTAATCCATGTCTGAATAATGATTTCAACTTTTTATTATTAATGACACAGTAACATCCCATAACCCTAAAAATAATACCATCTTAGGTTGTATAAAAAATAAAGTAAGGTTGGATCAGGACAGGAATTTTTTTTTCAACTTTTCTCCTGTCTCTGACTTTCTCCCAAATGATTAAACCCTAAACAAACATTTAGAGATCTGAGTGCCAGTATCCAGCACCTGTATGCTTGTAAGCAATGATTACAGAAAATAAAGAACTGGACAACCTGAATGTCATTTATCATCACTCCTGAGGTTCTGGATATAGTTTGCCTTTAATGATTGACATTTACATTGTACATTTCAGTTTACTGCAAAATAGTCATGTGTATTACGTCCTTATAACAACCATATAAATAGATGTCAGGTTTTTTTCCAGTTGACAAACCATGAAACTGAGAGGCCCATAAATGAGTCAGTAATAGAGCCAGGGCCAAACTCTCTGCGTCCCATGGCATACGTGACTGCACTGGTTCCTCCCTGCCCAGACCTGTCCTGCTAATTCAAACACCACTTTCTTTTCTCTATTCTACAGTAATTTTACATGTATCATCTCAGTGAGACTATCTGTGGCCATGTGTTTACAATGCAGACCTGTAAGAGCCCACTGAACTCTTAACAAAATAATGGACTCAACCCTTCGTTGGTCTATTTATTCCTCAACATTTTTTACATTAGAAAAATTTCAGTTTTGTTTCTTCACCCCCAAACCAAAACCCCTAGACAACTGGTCTCTTCATTAATGAACTACACACAGGCTGTTCAATTTTGATAGATTTGACAATAGAATATCATGTTCACCTTGTTCTATAAACAGCTGTAGAGGCCCAAGTATCTGGCCAGGGATAGAAGAGAGAGAAATTCCTAAATCCTTCCAGGTCAGTGCTTCTAACTTTGCTGAACGTTAGAATAACCTGGGGAGATTTGAAAAATACTGATGCCCAGGCCCTTGCCTCAGAGAGTCACGTTTAATTGGTCTGGCATGCTGCCTAGGCACTGGGAGTTTTAAAACTTCCCTGAGTGATTCTAATATCAGCCAGGGTTGAGAAACACTAATTTAAGACATAATCCAGAGCAGTTCTCCTCAATATTGGCCACACATTAGAATTTCCTGCGGGACTTTTAAGAATAGTGTTTCCAAGACTCCATCCAAGATCCAATTAAATCAGATGCTCTGTAAGTAAGGTCCAGGCATTGGTAGTTTTTCAAGCTCCACAGATGATATTGCTGTGTTATCAAGTTTCGGGCTAATTGCTCTAAAATCCTTATCATTCAATATGTGGTCTATAGCAAAAATGAAAGACCAAAAACAAAACAAAACCAAACAGACCCTAGCACCTGAAAGCTTGCCAGAACTGAAGAATTTCAGGCTTCACCGTCACACCAAATCAAAATCTGTATCTTAACAAGACCACATGTAATTACCATGCACATTAAAGTATGAGCCGCTCTGTTCTGGATTGCTTTTCTAAACACCCGAGGGCAGTGTCGGCTTTGCCCACGTCTCCCATTTCTTCTCATTTGACTCTCATCTCAAGGTCCATGTGAAAATGTACTACTGACTAGGGTCACTGAGGTAAATTGCTTGCCATGTATGCCTTATTGCCATAGTACAAAAATGATTACTTATACCTTATTATCATCAAATTGTTTTCTACTAAACAACTCCTGAGCTTGAAATTCAGGAACCTTCATAATCTAAACTGATTTAATCACTTTCTTGCCAACCTTTCACCATCTATTCCCACCCTCCCCTCTACCCAAATATAGACTGCTGTGTTCTACCAAGTACGAGCCACACCTTCTAGCTTCCTACCTGTGTATCCATCTCTACTTAATATGCTTTCCTTCCATGTTCAAATATATCCTTTAAAGGTCAGTTAATGCCATTGCTCCATGAAGATTTCTCTGATTCTGCCCCATTCCCAGGTGGTAATAATCTCTCTTAGCACAAAATAGTCATAATATCCTACCTGTACCTCTCTTGTGGCTCATTTTATATTCCTCATGTCAGTTTTCCAGACTTTTTAATATTCTCTATTAGATGATAAGTTATGTTAGGGAAGGATCCATGCATAATTCACTTCTATAAAATTCACACTCCCTTTCTCAGAGCCATATGTATAGTAGGTAATTTTTGTCTTTCTTCATACAACTTTTTAATGCTTAACTAGTTCAAGCCAAGCTTCTTAGTAGAGTGTCATTTGCCTTTCCTTTTGAACTTAAAAAGCGTTCAATTCTCTCTGCTCATCAACTCTGCCCCGAACAGATCAGCATTTTACAAACTGTGGTCTTTGCAGAAGGTGAATTATAAATCTCTAAGAAAGATACTGTATGGGGCAGTTAGAAACTTTATTCAGCAAAACACCTTTTTTAAAAACTTATTTTTATGTTTTTATTTTTGGCCACACCATGCGGCTTGCGGGATCTTAGTTCCCTGACCAGGGATTGAACCCACGCCCTCGGCAGTGAAAGCCCGGGGTCCTAACCACTGGACCGCCAGGGAATTCCCAAAGCACCTCTTTTTAAGGAACTTCTCACAGGAGTTATTTGCACTGCATGACACACTTTGGGATAGTTTTAATAATCGTGAGTGATAAGTCGTCCAAGATAAATGTAGGACTATTCGGGCTCTCAAAGCTTACCTAGATATTTTGTCAACATTTCTTCCTTTCCAATGAGAACATGAGAGTCCTGACCAAAAGAAACAGAATTCAACAGCATGATTCTCATGCTGAATGGGTGAAAATTCTGGACAAGACATCATCATAGGAAGAAAACAAGAAAATAACAAAAGCAGTATGTTATTGCTAAGGAAACTCCCGAGTTACATACAAGTGGATTGAATAAGAACCCTTAGCATATAGTCCGTTATGTCTGAGAAATAAGGATGTACATATTGAGTTCAAACTATCTTAGAAGAAACTTGTACTAGCGATGGTCTTAGATGTAATGTGTTCTACTCTACTTCTTTGAAAATACGAAATAAAAGCAGGAAGAGGGAGCAAGTAGAAGAATACTTTTATCACCTTCAAAAATCTTAGAAGCTTCTATTATTTGGGAAACAAAAACAAAGAAAGCCACAGAACCAGTTGTAACAGATGGTACTAATTAGTACCTTAGAATTCATTAGAAACTATGTCAAAGTTGACTGGCTATTTGCAAAAATATTTCTGATCAGTTGTTCTAAAGTACTTTCGTAAATGTAATGGAATATTCCACAGCATTTTATCAATGTTGAAAAATTCAAAAGAAAAGGCACAGTGATGTAGACACTATTTAGTTACTATTTCCCAGTAATGACAGTTCCTTGGCAAAGCTAATAATAAAGCATCTTTCCATTTCCCATTAGATGGCTTTAGAATGGAGGGGTAAATGGATTGGAGGGGATAATAGCTTAGTCCCTACAGCTAAAGGCTAAGAAAAAGAGGTCAGATATATTTATTTTATGTCTGATATCTATATTTATCTCTGTTGACTCTGATTCTGGACAATCCTGATGACTACAACTTTTGTTCCTGCTTCTGCAAAAGGATAAAAAGATATTTCTTGAGTCTTTTTATTGATGATTCCAGAAACACATGGACTAAAATGATAAGAGTATTGGTAGAGAAATGTTTCATACTGAATTACTTGGTGTCTTTTCAAATTGTTTTAAAATAAAGCCCCATTACCTCTGTATCGTTGGTTATAGTGACACTGAAAAATTTCACCACCACACAGCTTTCCCCAGCCGTAAGCTTTTACGTTTAAATTGTTTTAGTCACTCATAAATATCTCTGCCAATAGAATTCCCAGGGGATTTAATGGCATTTTTGCTGTCATTTAGACTCGGTGGCTCCTAAACTTAGATACACACTGAAATTACCTGTGTGCTTATAAAAATATTGGTGCCTGGGCCATACTTTCAGAATGTGTATATAATTATTCCTGTATGCATGGCCTGGGGAATCAGTATTTTTTAAATCTTCCTATGTCATTCAAAGATGCAGACGAGGTTGAAAAATAAGAGTTTAGACCAAACTTTTCAACAATGGATTTCAATATCCCTTTTAATCCTCAGTGTACTAATGGGCATGAATCCTAATCTCTACTTCACCATTTTATTTCAGACTTTTTATTGGATACTCTCAAAGTTCAGGAAATTTTTCTGAACATCTGACTCCAAATCTGAAGAGAGATGACCTACTTAACAGGGTATCGATAAATAATAGTAAGTGTCCTATAAGAATTCTTTCCAGGAAGGGAAGGAAAAAGAAATGAACAGTTACCACCATCTAAAGATGCTACCGCCATTGCCTCTTTAGCCTTTTGTTCCCAGCTACTGTGAATATACTCCTGATAGCCACTTTTTCCCTCCACTAATTTCAGAGCTACTACTTGTCCTATAACATACTAAGAATGAATTCACATTGCCTTCTTGTATTTCCATGGAAGACTTAATAATAAATGACTTTAAATAACTAAATTATGACCAATGTCAGTATGAACTTCTGAATTAAAAAAACCTGTTTAGAAGTCTTATAAATAAAAACAAATATATAAAAACATAAACTAATGCCAAAATTATTTGTTCACTGTGACATCCACGTAGCTTCTCCTTCTGGACTCCACATTCTCTCCAGTGAAACACTGGCAATATTATATGCCAAATGGAAAATATCCAAGGTGGATGGCCTTATAAGATATAGTTATATCTGTCAGTAAATAACTCTCAACTGTTGAAAAATGCAATACCAAAATGGAAACATAATTATGAACTATAGTATTCACTGATACCAACATGTATTCTCCACTCCCATGCTTAATTATCCTTGATATCAAACTTGCTTTTTATGATCTGTTACCTGCCAAGTCCAGGGTCCTTTGGCAGGTAGCAGTAGTTCAGAAGAATTTTGAGTTTGGTAAACCCTCCCCAACAAGCTTGCTACTAACTTATCAAGAGAGCAGTTCTCACAAAAATTTTGTGTAAATGGAAACATGAATTAACTAAACATCTATTATCAAGTTAGTGCAAGATAAATTATGCAATATCTTTTGGACCTTAAGAAAGTCAAGTCTTCTTGTTCTTTCAGATATCAAAATACCACCTTACAAGAAAAATTCACTGGAGATAGTCAAGATTCCAGAGGCAGGATTCTGTTTTCTTTAAAATTGTCACCCTTATAGTTTTTGCTGCGCAAGCAGAAGTCAAATTTATGGCTAGATATAGATTTTGGGGGATTTCACTGATGAAGGGCAGAGGCCTTGTGGACTCTTAGATACTGTTCATGCAAGTATATGAAATGTCTCAGATATTTTTGACAATCTACCTCTTGGAAAGCTTTAATATCACCAGAAAAGAACCATTTCTAGGATTCATCCATTCATTGTACTAACAGGACACTAAGTTCACCACTAAATACCCATTTCTGGCACTCAGGAAGAAAACTAGCAAAAGGTTTGATTACAGCTGCAGAAATACAGATGTTGTAGCTGCCTCTGTACGTTTACTGAGTAGAAGTTTTTGAGGTCCACAGTGTGTGTCCCTGAGTAGAATTCCAACTGCCCCTGGGATTTGCTTAACAACAATTATAGTTATTGTTTACATATATAATACATATGTATATACATACATATATGTATTGCTTATATATGTATAGATACATAATATATATGTTGTTTATATTTGTAATCGTATTGTCTACACTGAAGAATTTAAAATAGCCATATCAATGCTGTTTCTGCTTCTGTCTTATAAGTTGTTTCCCTCTTGTTCCATGAGAATTTTTTACCTACACTGCCTCCATTACAGAATTAAAAGCTTCTTGAGGCCAGAAATACATTGTTTATTTCTGATCCCTCAACATTTAACATAATACTTCACAAACAAATACGCTTAATACATATTTTTAATAATAAACTATTTTCTAGAAATTCTAATTCTTATTATGTTTACCATTTTGGCTTTCAACTTCTTTGAAATTCATCTTTGAAATTGTCTCAATATTCTTATCTTAAAAAAAGGGAGAATCTAGGCAGAATTGGTCATTAAGTGCTCAATGGCCATTAGACTTCAGAAATTAAATTATCTGTCTTTGTCACTTTTTTAAGAAAAAAGACTGCAAGTGAACTTGCCTGGCTCAACAACCCAGTACAGAACACATTTTTCAAAACATGACCATCTTGCCACCACTAACAAACAGCCCCACGGTAATCTCAAATTCCAGCCACTTATTCTGTGAGAGAGGAGATAAATTGGAAAGATGCAATCATCATTACTCATTTACCTTGTCAGGATTTCCATCTTCTTTGCTCCAGTTTCCTCCTCATGGGCATGTTGGAAGATAGATGTGAGATGGTTTGCCAGATTAATTTTGAGAAATCACTGATTGGGAGATTAAAACTGACGTTTTTTTTTTTGCTTCTGTAAAGACTGAATCCTGAAATACCTAATGATTAAAGTATTTTAAAAACAAATAACTCTTAAAAGTCCCTGAAAATTTATGAAGCTAATTATACCCCCTACAGGTTTACTCATCATCTGAACTGGGTAGATTTTTCTCTCATCAAACAGCCTATTCCTCAGGAACAATATAGACAGACACAGACCATAGATCATCCAATTCCTCTGCTTGGTTATCAGAGTTTCGCCCTGGGTGGGGTTATTAGGCAACAGATGAGGGCTTGGTTTTCTGATGCTGTGCCTTCTGCAGTCTCTAGATACACTCACTGTTAGAGCAATTTTTTCAGAGTTGGATTTCAAAGTCACCTTCTCAGGGAATGCTCATTGTTTAGTCGCACCTGAAGAGGAACGCACCAAAAAGAGTAAGTCATTATTTTCTGGCTCGGTTCTTGTATTGGTCTATGTCTCCAACACCTTGGGATTAAGGTTACCAGATCTGGCCTTGAAAGAAGAATGGGCAAGAGTGTCCATTGTGACTGAGTAAATAGGCAACTTAAGGGCTAGAGAAGTTAACAAAATGATGAAACCTTTCCGATTTGTGAAATTCTGCATTTTTCTGGAGTTTTGAAACATTCTTCTGCACTAAATAGAAAGACTTCATCTGAGTTATGTATAAGGAACAAAATATATGACTGGATATAAGTCTCTGGTGAATTATCTCACTGTCTGATTTACCTTCCAGGACAATCTTCCATAGATTGACTTTTGATTACTATAAAATAAAGGGTACTGTTTAAGAGATTATGTGAGAAAAAATGGTAAACTAAATAGGTCCTTCTGATAGGCAGAATAAACATTAAGTAGAGTGGACTGATTTAAGCAATTGCAATGACATGTGGAAAACACAAAAATTTTTAAATATGTATTTTTTTAAAGTTCAGAATTAACCCAAGTGTGTTAACTATACAGGAAAAATCCTCTAATATGATTATAAGAATTAGAAGGAAAAAGGATGTTATTGGATAATCAAAGTAATTATTAGAAAGCGCTAAAAGAATAATAGAGAAAAGTGAAGAACTGAAAATCACTTGCATAAAAAAAAAAAAAAGCTGACCTCTGAAAAACAGTAACCATTAAATCTGCTTTCAACTACTGAGTCATGGCACATGTTCCTGAGTTTTGATCAGTTGTGAAGTATATTACAGATAAAATAATAGCTAAAGTATGAGTCGTGTTTAACGGTGTGCCTTTTTTAATATAAATTGAAAAGATAGAAAGTTTTCCTTTTAATAACTTCCTTCATACTTCCTTGCCTTTCTGTTTGTTATCTTGTGTGGGAGACAAAGTTAGAGTTACTTCCTCCAAGTTCCACAGCCTTATCTATCAGATGTACCAGAGCAAAATGCAGGAAGCAAACAAGCCAGTGAACCAACAGAGAAGGTCAAGAACTCCTCCATGATCAATACTCACTGAAGACAGAGATTAGGAGTAGTAGAAGGTACTTAACAAGGGTTCTATATAATATGTGTTCATAGTTCTTTTAGTTCAAGAGTGTTCTCCTACAGAAACCATGTTAGTAGTCTCCTTATTTCTCTGATTTTATAATGCAGAAAAAGATTAACCTTAAAGAGTTAACTCTCAAGAAGCTGAAATTTAGTAAAAGAGATGAGGAAAGTATATGTTAGCTACAGTTTACTGAGCATTTACTCATTTTCAGGTCTGTGCTAAACGCATTACATATATTGTCTCACGTAATCCTCAGGAAAACTCATGAGTCCAATATAATATCCCTTGATGGGAAATATTCAGATTTGAGAATTTAAGAAAGCTTACCTAGTGTCACATGAAAACTGATCAGAGAATTGGGGGTTCATGTGAAATCTATCATCAAATTTGATGATGTTCTCTGTATTGCCTCATATAACAGTAATGGAAGTTAAAACATGATATGTGCCATAAGGAAATGGTAAATTAAAAACTTTTGGATTGAGAGAAGAGAGAGGCCTCTCTGAGATGGAATCATAGAAAAGTCTTTCTAAAAAGTTAGTATATAAGGATATGAACCAAACTAGCATAAAGATGTCATAGAGTCTCTGTGTCTTAGGGGGTTTTTCTCAATCCCGTTGGCCTCTCTCTTGTTACCAAATGAATTACGAGTTTGGCACTGCCCTCCAGACTTACACACATTTACTAAGATAAGAACTTAATGTGGGAATTACCATCCTCTCATTTTCTCCAAGAACTGTAAAAATTTGAAGATTCTATCTGAAACTAGGGAAATAATTTATAGTGTGTTATTTTCTTACTCTTGGGCTGGAGGGAACACTGTATTTACATTATTGATTGAAATGTAATTTAAATTGCCTTTGTGCTAAAGCGGCTTGTGAGGCGAGAATCATTTTTTAAGACTGACTTGAAAAAACAAAACAAAACTTCCAGGTCTCATTAGCATCATCAAATAACAAGACGTTTCATGTGTTCTTTGCCCATCCTCAGGCCATACTCTAGTCTTCTGTGCGTTAGAGGGATAGAGGCAGATGGAAGTCCCCAATCCGTGTGCTTTGTCAGAGCACATCAGGGTAGCTTCAGACCCACACCGTGAGTCTCAGAGAAACTCCAAATCTGGAGCAATTCTAAAATTCTTACTTTTTAATAGTTTTCTTTTATACAGAGATTATCACTTATTTAATAATCAAAGTAAAATTTAATCCTTTTTTCCTTATAGTCTTAGTTGCCAGAAGGGCAAATCTAAAGTTTATTTATTATATAAACTAATAATTACATAAATTAAGAAAAACCTATCACAATTTTATTCCCTCAATTTAGAAATTCCTATTTTTTGCTTTTTTCTTGGTGTTCTATATCTTGTCCTAACAAAGATAATTTTAACTTAGTTATATTTAGAGTATAAATACTATTTTGTAATGAGCTTTTGTCAATCAGAGCAGAAGCATTTTCCAAGTTGCTCCACAGGCTTCATAATTAATGTTTTAATGACTAGGAAATCACTATTTATTAATATAATTTATTATACATGAAGACTGTTTTTAAATTTTTGTCAAAATAAATATAATATTTAATTTTAAAACCCTCATATCCCAGGTTTGGAGAGTATTTATTATTTACTTTATTACTCTGCATGACTTCTGAAACCTCTATTGATATCTACACCTATTTCTTATTGGTATGTGCTATTTTAAGTATTCTCAAATTATTCCTTGAAGTATGAGTGATGTATATAATTAAATGAGATAAACAAACAAATGAACATATCCTAAAGATCACATGCTTGGATTTTGTTTTCAGTGAGGGACAAGGGAGGTGACAGGCAGAGATAGAGAGGGGAATCATTATTCTTTTCATTCTGTAGCCTTTATCTCATTGGTGGTGCATCTCATTGTTCTCCCTTACTCTTATTTGAATCTGGTGACATGCTTTGCTCTCATAATGTAGTGCAAAGGGTAATAGCTTTTTAAAGAGTTACTTTCTTAATGGTAAAATTTCCAATAGCATATTTTGTGGGGAAATATTTTTAAGACGACTCTCTTCAACCACTGAAATTGGGCTGAAACTTTGTCCTTGTTAGCTGTCAGGCATACTGGAGTGGGTCAGAAAGGTTTTTATGGTCACTAGGTCTTCTGGGCCTTTCTCAAAACATGAGTCTCTGGTCTACTCTGCTCTGGGTCCCACCGTATTTGGGGGTCCATATCCACCATAAAAAGAAGTACATATTGATTTTATTTAGTTCTAGAATTTCCACTGTTTTTTTTAATAGATTTTATTTCTCCACTGAGATATCTTATGATTTCATTTATTATAAGTGTTTCTCATTAAGCATAGTTTATTAATTGCCTGAAGTAATTATCTGCTTATTCTAACATTTGGGTCATCTCAGATTTGGCCTCCATTGGCATTTTTTGGTTTTGTTTTTGTTTTTAGAATGGACCACATTTATTCTTCCCAAGAATGATGACATTTTTGTTTAGTAGGCAGTTATTTGGTTAAACGTAAGCTGCAACCTTTCTCTCCTAGGCAATAGGTCAAATCTCAGCCCAGTTTTTCTGGTTGTTGTTTTTGTTTTGCTATGTCCTGCCTCAGTGGGGCTGCTTAGAGTCTGCCCACACATGCATGGTTCAGGGGTCAGCCAGAGATCTGAGCAAAGTTTATATACAGATTTGGGGTCCTCCTCTCTGGTTCTATATGTCCTGGGGTTCTACACTTACTATTCAGAAGCAGTAATTACCCTAAGCTCTGTCATCTGATTCTTCATGCCAGAAAGCCTGCAAATTATTGGTGTTTTATTCCTTATTCATGACATTAAAGGTCACCTGCCCTCAGGCTGAAACAGCAGGAAATGCACCATGTGCATGCCCTTTCTTTCATGTTTTGATTCTCCTCATGTTCATTCTCCAGATCCTTTAGGTAGTTACTTTTTTGTATTTTTCAGAGTTTATAATTGTTATCTATGGGAAAGTATGTTTGTTATGAGCTCAACTGATCATCACAGAAGCAGAGTCTTGACTAATAAACTTCTTTAAAACCAACAGCAGGAGCAAATTAAAATACCTGGAAAGTGTCATAACTAAACCAATCACATGAAGTTTCCTGGATTTATGCCCAGTTTGGGCTTGAGGAAACTCATTGTACAGAAAGAGCAAATTTATTGAGAGTAGCTCAAGATGTTTCAGGAGTCAGCCACCCATAACCTGACCATACCAATGGTTCTTCTAGAACAGCTCTAATACAGATCTCACTGACACAAATCTGGACTTCAGCAATGGCTTTCCAGATCACTTCCATTACAGCTTCTCTCTTCTAATCTTGCCTGAACATTAGTTTTGAGCATCTGTGGCCTCAAAAAATTTAATGTCTCATTGTCAAATTAATTCCAAATTTCTAACTTTTCTTTTTCAGTTTTCGTCTCATAAGTGGTAAATAGAAAACACTGAACATGGACTGTGAAAATCAGTGTTCACTTTATGTTTAGTAGTTGTGTAACTTTGAATAAGGTTTTTAACCTCCCTGTATCTCAGTTCCCTAGTAGTAAAGTGGGGTTAATATAGTACTATCCTCATAGGGTTGTTTTACAGATTAAATGAGGGAACACCGGAAGGCATCTTAGAACTGTGGGCGCACAATGCCCCAGTAAGTGTTAGCTACTATTATCATTATCTGCCTCTTGGTTCCATTCTCTGTGAAATGGGGGACATAATTCTATTTGACAGATGAAGGGTTCACATGCAACAAATGTTAAAAACAACAACAACAACAAAAAACCCCCCAAAAACAGAAACCTCTGTTCAAATTTGAAGACAAAAGAACTCGGCTTCAGCTAAATAGAACTACTTGCCATTCCTTGCTCTATACATTATGCAATTTGTACCTTCCCATGTCAAAAATGACTTTTATATATGTGAAATGACCCTCTCTTTTCTTCCATTTCATGTGTTAAAATTCTTCCCATCCCTTAAGGATAAGCAAATAAAATATCAACCCACCCTGAAACCATGCCTGAGCTCACCCAACTAATCATCTCTTCTTCCTCTAATCTTCCAACAAGGCACTTCTTGCATTTCTTATGCAATTTTTCCATTCATGTCATAATATTTCCCATAGACTGTGGGCTGCTTACAATAGTAACTGCAATTTATCTATCATTTTATCCTTAGCAGTTTTTCAAGCAATACCTATACATACTAAGATGTCTATAAATATCTAGTGAATTGAATTAAAACATAGTACTCAATAATTACATTAGCAAATAAGAAAAATTTTACAAGTATCCATATTTATACCAGGAAAATTAAAATGTTATATAAATTGTCATTTTTCTTAAGTGATAACCCAAATTGATGCTACAATCATTAAAAGGAGAAAAATCTCTCCCTGGATCATACTTTAGGACTTTGGTTAACATTCAATTGAATTTCATGGTGTAAGTAATAATGTTATTTCACATTCCAAAGTCCAGCCACATGGCCCCTTTGGCTCAACACAATTCACAGCTAGCAAAACCTGCTTAGTTCTGGATTTCACACCTGGTCTCCTGGGATGGAGTGGAGAAGCAGTAAATAGTACTGAGAAAGTTCATATAGATGGCTGAGAGCCATCTGGGCACAGTGTTATAAATGACAAACCAAAGCATTTCATCTGTCACCCCCAAAGTTAACCTCCTACCTAGGGGACTAAGACAAAAACAGAGGCAGAATTTTGTTCTGCTTGGCTGGCAGAAGCTTTGTCTCCCATCTGACCCAAAGCAAATGCAGAGAGTGCAGGCAAATAAAGCCTGTCCCATTATCAAGTGCTTGTTCCTGCGGCAGCAACGTGATTCCGTAAGACTGCCCTTTCAAGCTGTTTCCCAGAGATCCATCTGGAATTGTTTACAGAGTGCAAATCTTATTTGTTTACTTCTGGACATCACTTCTTGTCCTCTAACTAGTCTAAAGGCTGCTTTTCTAGATAGTAAAAGGGGACTGCTTTGGTGGGTTAGAGGAAAGTCAAATACAGTTTGTTTGTACTCCTTAAAACTCCTCAAATGTTAAATTAGAGGTGCTCTAAGAGACTGTATATCTCTATCTCTTTGTTTTGCAATTGTGGAAATAAAGCTTCTGTGCTACAATAATGACAAAAGTTCAAAACAATGTGGAATGCATAGCCTGGCTCTCCCATTCATCAGCTGGTGATTGGTGGCTTTACATCTCCAGGTCCTGGTTTTGTTAACTATTAAACAAGCAGATTGTTACAAGTTTTTAAAGCCCCTTCTAGCTCTAATTCCTGAAGTCAAATCATCTATGATGGTTTCAAGATTATACAGGTTGTTGGCAGAATTCATTTCTTTGGGGTTTTAGGGCTAATTGCTGGCTAAGGACAGCTTGCAGCTCCTAGAAGCTGCCCCTCTCTATCCACAGAGAGTTCACAACGTGTGTCTTTGCATTCTTCCAGACCAGCCACAGTGAGATTCTCTAACTTTCTCCGTCAGCTGCTAGCTAGAGAAAACTTAATGGGGCTCATGGGATTAGGTCAGGCCCACTGAGATAAGATCCACTGTGCCCTCTGAGCTAATCTAATCACAGGAGTAAAATCCATAATTTTCATGGTCTGGGTGGGCATGTATCCTGGAGTAGGAAAATATTGGGGAACCTATTACAATCCTGACTACCACATGCAGGGGTCAAGCCTTCCATTACTATTTGCTTTTAAATCCAGACCACAACATTTATCACGGTTCTTCTACTGATAACCACTTTGTATATCTCTCTGTCTCTGATCCACTGGGATAGTTATGTCGTTTTTATTACTCTGGCTATGTCTTATTTGCTTTCTTCTCTCTGTCTCTCTGTCCCTCTGTCTCTCTCTCTATTCTATTTTCTCATCTGTATCTATCTATCCATCTGGTATAAAGAATTTTATTGCTAAATGTTTGGAACCAAGGAGGTTTGAATTATAAATTACTATACCATTGACCCAAAGACTCGATTTCTTACAATCCAGAAATTGCTAGAAGGTATTTTTATTATTTTTTTGTTTGTTAACTTTTGGTTACTTTGTTACCAAAGTTACTGGTAAGGATTTGTTTTTGTTTTACTCCATTTAGTTTTTATTTTGACAACTACATTTATCACTCCTAGGATTTCTATTGGGTTTGTCCACAGATTTATTTAAGTCTATTCTGTCTTTGAAATCTTGTTTTTGGTTCATGAATTCTCTTCCTTCTTTTTTTTTTTTTTTTTTTTTTATTTGATGAAAGTTCATAATAATGCAGTTGACAAGAAAATTAGTTATTTCTGAGATATACATTTTAAAGTAATAACTAGGATTATTACATATAACATTATACCAGAACATATAAGATTTTTAGAAATTTCATGTAATGTCTGAAACATTTATATTAACATATTTCCATACATATTTCCATACAAATACAAATATAAGATTTTTAGAAATTTCATGTAATGTCTGAAACATTTATATTAACATATTTCCATACATATTTCCATACATATACAAATATAAGATTTTTAGAAATTTCATGTAATGTCTGAAACATTTATATTAACATATTTCCATACAAATAACCCAATAAAAGTTTAGTATTAGTTGTTTTGTTTGTTTTTTTATACTGCAGGTTCTTATTAGGCATCAATTTTATACACATCAGTGTATACATGTCAATCCCAATCGCCCAATTCAGCACACCACCATCCCCACCTCACCGCAGTTTTCCCCCCTTGGTGTCCATATGTCCATTCTCTACATCTGTGTCTCAACTTCTGCCCTGCAAACTGGCTCATCTGTACCATTTTTCTAGGTTCCACATACATGCATTAATATACGATATTTGTTTTTCTCTTTCTGACTTACTTCACTCTGTATGACTGTCTCTAGATCCATCCACGTCTCAACAAATGACTCAGTTTCGTTCCTTTTTATGGCTGAGTAATATTCCATTGTATATATGTACCACAACTTCTTTATCCATTCGTCTGCTGATGGGCATTTAGGTTGCTTCCATGACCTGGCTATTGTAAATAGTGCTGCAATGAACATTCGGGTGCATGTGTCTTTTTGAATTATGGTTTTCTCTGGGTATATGCCCAGTAGTGGGATTGCTGGGTCATATGGTAATTCTATTTTTAGTTTTTTAAGGAACCTCCATATTGTTCTCCATAGTGGCTGTATCAATTTACATTCCCACCAACAGTGCAAGAGGGTTCCCTTTTCTCCACACCCTCTCCAGCATCTGTTGTTTGTAGATTTTCTGATGATGCCCATTCTAACAGGAGTGAGGTGATACCTCATTGTAGTTTTGATTTGCATTTCTCTAATAATTAGTGATGTTGAGCATCTTTTCATGTGCTTCGTGGCCGTCTGTATGTCTTCTTTGGAGAAATGTCTATTTAGGTCTTCTGCCCATTTTTGGATTGGGGTGTTTGTTTCTTTGATATTGAGCTGAATGAGCTGTTTATATATTTTGGAGATTAATCCTTTGTCCATTGATTCATTTGCAAATATTTTCTCCCATTCTGAGGGTTGTCTTTTCGTCTTGTTTATGGTTTCCTTTGCTGTGCAAAAGCTTTGAAGTTTCATTAGGTCCCACTTGTTTATCTTTCTTTTTATTTCCATTACTCTAGGAGGTGGATCAAAAAAGATCTTGCTGTGATTTACGTCAAAGAGTGTTCTTCCTATGTTTTCCTCTAAGAGTTTTACAGTGTCCAGTCTTATATTTAGGTCTCTAATCCATTTTGAGTTAATTTTTGTCTATGGTGTTAGGGAGTATTCTAATTTCATTCTTTTACATGTAGCTGTCCAGTTTTCCCAGCACCACTTATTGAAGAGACTGTCTTTTCTCCATTGTATATCTTTGCCTCCTTTGTCATAGATTAGTTGACCATAGGTGCGTGGGTTAATCTCTGGGCTTTCTATCTTGTTCCATTGATCTATGTTTCTGTTTTTCTGCCAGTACCATATTGTCTTGATTACTGTAGCTTTGTAGTATAGTCTGAAGTCAGGGAGTCTGATTCCTCCAGCTCCATTTTTTTGCCTCAAGACTGCTTTGGCTATTCGGGGTCTTTTGTGTCTCCATACAAATTTTAAGATGATTTGTTCTAGCTCCGTAAAAAATGCCATTGGTAATTTGATAGGGATTGCATTGAATCTGTAGATTGCTTTGGGTAGTATACTCATTTTCACAATGTTGATTCTTCCAATCCAAGAACATGGTATATCTCTCCATCTGTTGGTATCATCTTTAATTTCTTTCATCAGTGTCTTATAGTTTTCTGCATACAGGTCTTTTGTCTCCCTAGGTAGGTTTATTCCTAAGTATTTTATTCTTTTTGTTGCAATGGTAAATGGGAGTGTTTCCATAATTCCTCTTTCAGATTTTTCATCATTAGTGTATAGGAATGCAAGAGATTTCTGTGCATTCATTTTGTATCCTGCAACTTTACCATATTCATTAATTAGCTCTAGCAGTTTTCTGGTGGCAGTTTTAGGATTCTCTATGTATAGTATCATGTCATCTGCAAACAGTGACAGTTTTACTTCTTCTTTTCCAATTTGCATTCCTTTTATTTCTTTTTCTTCTCTGATTGCCGTGGCTAGGACTTCCAGAACTATGTTGAATAATAGTGGTGAGAGTGGACATCCTTGTCTCGTTTCTGATCTTAGAGGAAATGCTTTCAGTTTTTCACCATTGAGAATCACGTTTGCTGTGGGTTTGTCATATATGGCCTTTATTATGTTGAGGTAGGTTCCCTCTATGCCCACTTTCTGGAGAGTTTTTATCAGAAATGGGTGTTGAATTTTGTCAAAAGCTTTTTCTGCATCTATTGAGATGATCATATGGCTTTTATTCTTCAATTTGTTAATATGGTGTATCACATTGATTGATTTGCGTATATTGAAGAATCCTTGCATCCCTGGGATAAATCCCACTTGATCGTGGTGTATGATCCTTTTAATGTGTTGTTGGATTCTGTTTGCTAGTATTTTGTTGAGGATTTTTGCATCTATATTCATCAGTGATATTGGTCTGTAATTTTCTTTTTTTGTAGTGTCTTTGTCTGGTTTTGGTATCAGGGTGATGGTGGCCTCATAGAATGAGTTTGGGAGTGTTCCCTCCTCTGCAATTTTTTGGAAGAGTTTGAGAAGGATGGGTGTTAGCTCTTCTCTAAATGTTTGATAGAATTCACCTGTGAAGCCATCTGGTCCTGGACTTTTGTTTGTTGGAAGATTTTTAATCACAGTTTCAATTTCATTACTTGTGATTGGTCTGTTCATATTTTCTATTTCTTCCTGATTCAATCTTGGAAGGTTATACCTTTCTAAGAATTTGTCCATTTCTTCCAGGTTGTCCATTTTATTGGCATAAAGTTGCTTGCAGTAGTCTCTTAGGATGCTTTGTATTTCTGCGGTGTCTGTTGTAACTTCTCCTTTTTCATTTCTGATTTTATTGATTTGAGTCCTCTCCCTCTTTTTCTTGATGAGTCTGGCTAATGGCTTATCAATTTTGTTTATCTTCTCAAAGAACCAACTTTTAGTTTTATTGATCTTTGCTATTGTTTTCTTTGTTTCTATTTCATTTATTTCTGCTCTGATCTTTATGATTTCTTTCCTTCTGCTAACTTTGGGTTTTGTTTGTTCTTCTTTCTCTAGTTTCTTTAGGTGTAAGGTTAGATTGTTTACTTGAGATTTTTCTTGTTTCTTTAGGTAGGCTTGTATAGCTATAAACTTCCCTCTTAGAACCGCTTTTGCTGCATCCCATAGGTTTTGGGTCGTCGTGTTTTCATTGTCATTTGTCTCTAGGTAGATTTTTATTTCCTCTTTGATTTCTTCAGTGATCTCTTGGTTATTTAGTAACGTATTGTTTAGCCTCCATGTGTTTGTCTTTTTTACGGTTTTTTCCCTGTAATTCATTTCTAATCTCATAGCGTTGTGGTCAGAAAAGATGCTTGATATGATTTCAATTTTCTTAAATTTACTGAGGCTTGATTTGTGACCCAAGATGTGATCTATCCTGGAGAATGTTCCGTGCGCACTTGAGAAGAACGTGTAATCTGCTGTTTTTGGATGGAATGTCCTATATATATCAATTAAATCTATCTGGTCTATTGTGTCATTTAAAGCTTCTGTTTCCTTATTTATTTTCATTTTGGATGATCTGTCCATTGGTGTAAGTGAAGTGTTAAAGTCCCCCACTATTATTGTGTTACTGTCGATTTCCTCTTTTATAGCTGTTAGCAGTTGCCTTATGTATTGAGGTGCTCCAATGTTGGGTGCATATATATTTATAATTGTTATATCTTCTTCTTGGATTGATCCCTGGATCATTATATAGTGTCCTTCCTTGTCTCTTGTAACATTCTTTATTTTAAAGTCTATTTTATCTGATATGAGTATAGCTACTCCAGCTTTCTTTTGATTTCCATTTGCATGGAATATCTTTTTCCATCCCCTCACTTTCAGTCTGTATGTGTCCCTAGGTCTAAAGTGGGTCTCTTGTAGACAGCGTATATATAGGTCTTGTTTTTGTATCCATTCAGCCAGTCTATGTCTTTTGGTTGGGGCATTTAATCCATTCAGGTTTAAGGTAATTATCGATATGTATGTTCCTATGACCATTTTCTTAATTGTTTTGGGTTTGTTTTTGTAGGTCCTTTTCTTCTCTTGTGTTTCCCACTTAGAGAAGTTCCTTTAGCATTTGTTGTAGAGCTGGTTTGGTGGTGCTGAATTCTCTTAGCTTTTGCTTGTCTGTAAAGCTTTTGATTTCTCCATCAAATCTAAATGAGATCCTTGCCGGGTAGAGTAATCTTGGTTGTAGGTTCTTCCCTTTCATCCCCTTAAGTATATCATGCCACTCCCTTCTGGCTTGCAGAGTTTCTGCTGAGAAATCAGCTGTTAACCTTATGGGAGTTCCCTTCTATGTTATTTGTCGTTTTTCCCTTGCTGCTTTCAATAATTTTTCTTTGTCTTTAATTTTTGCCACTTTGATTACTATGTGTTTCGGCGTGTTTCTCCTTGGGTTTATTCTGTATGGGACTCTCTGCGCTTCCTGGACTTGGGTGGCTATTTCCTTTCCCATGTTAGGGAAGTTTTCGACTATAATCTCTTCAAATATTTTCTCTGGTCCTTTCTCTCTCTCTTCTCCTTCTGGGACCCCTATAATGCGAATGTTGTTGCGTTTAATGTTGTCCCAGAGGTCTCTTAGGCTGTCTTCATTTCTTTTCATTCTTTTTTCTTTAGTCTGTTCCGCAGCAGTGAATTCCACCATTCTGTCTTCCAGGTCACTTATCCGTTCTTCTGCCTCAGTTATTCTGCTATTGATTCCTTCTAGTGTAGTTTTCATTTCAGTTATTGTATTGGTCATCTCTGTTTGTTTGTTCTTTAATTCTTCTAGGTCTTTGTTAATCATTTCTTGCATCTTCTCAATCTTTGCCTCCATTCTTATTCCGAGGTCCTGGATCATCTTCACTATCATTATTCTGAATTCTTTTTCTGGAAGGTTGCCTATCTCCACTTCATTTAGTTGTTTTTCTGGGTTTTTTTCTTGTTCCTTCATCTGGTACATAGCCCTCTGCCTTTTCATCTTCTCTATCTTTCTGTAACTGTCTTCCTTCTTTTTTAATATTTCAACATTTAAGCATATTTAATTAAAGTTCCTGTCAGATCAGTCCATATTCTCTGGTCCATTGGGTATCAATTTACCTATCTGTTAAATTCACTGACCGCTTATTCCTGTGTATGGTCTCCTATGTAGTGAAATGCGTGCCTATAACATAATTTTTAGTGGGCATTCTCTTTTACCCTGAAGGGTAGTTTTGCAATTGTATTTACTTATCCTTACTGGGCTCACTGGTTCCACAACATTTTTTAAGTTTTCAATTTTCACTTTTCTGCTGTTCTCAGCATTGAATGGCTAGTGGAATTCCTGCCCTGTATCTTCATTCAGTACAAGCTTGAGGTTCCGAATGTCCCTCAAATAATTATTTTGATTTAAAAAGACAGGGCAAGTAACTCTATCCTTAGCCTGTTTGTCTAAGTTTTTCTAGTACCGGTAGATGATGATGATGATGATGATGATGATGGTGATGACAATAATAATAATAGTCATATTTTGCAGATTCCTGATTGTGAAGGGAACCCAGCTTGAAACTCCCTAGTCGGCATGATCCTGGTCTTATGTGGACTTTAAAATGCTCATAGCCCTGACAGCTTTGATATTGTCTGCTATGTGAAACAAGGTTACTACTCCCACTCACTTGAGAGCTATATATTCAATCTTCATCTTTGACATCTGAAAATTTCCCTTTCTTGCTTGGTTCACAGTATCATTTTGAACAGAAGCACAACATTTTATTTTTATTGCTTCTAAGTATGTGAAGATGGGAAAGAGGTGAATAAGTAAAAGATAACTTTATACCATATAAAGTTGTCTCATAGTGAAACTGCTCTAGAAAAGTAGTGAGTTCCCCTATACTGTATGTGACAAATAATAGGAGAGATGGCTATCTACCAAAGGTGTCTGAAGCAATTTCTTTTTCTGTAAGAATTTAGGTGAGGTTACTTGAATTCTTAAGTTTAATGATCTAAAGATGTAGATGTTACATTAAGGCATTTAAAAAAGCTAAAGCTGGTGTCCTCAGTGCCTTAGCTCTCCCCCCTAAAATCTTAATGACTTTGGACGAGTCACTTTCCTTCTAAGGGTCATAGTTTCATTTATCTGTAATATGACATATAGATAAAATGATCTTTAAGCTTTAAAATTCCCATGATTCTATAACTATCACTTTCCTTCAGATTGCTTTATGTAAGGAAAATTTTTAACAGAAGTTTGACTCTTAAACTGCTGACTGAAACACTTTTATGACTCTTCATGCCCATAAAGTACATTAAAATGCTGGGAGAAATGGCTTCCTCTGACCATGGGATTATATGTTACATTTGGTGCTAATATAAATTCAGAATCTACACATAGCTCCTTAGTTTGAAAGTTTAGATTGCTGTTAAGCTGTTGGGCAGAAAAGCAGATATTTTCCTGATCCTAATGATCAGCTTACATTGGCAAGCATACATGCAGCTGGTAACTAAAAGATGCTCTTGTCAGAAAACCACTTAAGCGAAACCTTTATCACAATGCATTCTAATCATCTGTTTTCCTCTCTGTGCTCTCAACTAGACTGCAAGATGCTTGAGGACAGTAGTTGCTATATACACACCAATATACCCCTAGTATCTGATACAATTAAAAATAATAGTAATGTGGCATGATGCTGATCTGCTTAGATGAATTATCTTATTTAAGATACCATTTTCAATATTATCAGGATTATCTAACAACCACCTTCGGAGAGAGGTACAAGTGTTATCCCAATTTCACAGATGAGAAAATTAAGGAAAAAAGAGACTGGATAATTTATTCAAGTAATTTAAGTGGAAGAGGCAAGGGTTTTATTTTATTTTACCTGACTCCAAAGCCTGAGCTCCTAGTAACCATACAACGCTATCTTTAATGGTCAGTAGCATATATTTACTTATATTACTCAACCTGTTAAATGAACCATCATTTAACATGAAAATGGGAGTAGATTTAATTAGAATTTCATTCAGCCTAATAGAAAAAAAATATTTTGAGCACCTGCCAGGAGCCAGGAACTCTGCTAGACAATTAGGAAGATACAGAGAAAAGAAGACAGTTTCTGCAAATAGATTTCAAGGTCCAAAAGAATGGATAAAGCTGAACATAAGTGACTTTAATTCAAGTCAGAGAGATTAGAGGGTATACGGAAAGCACCAAGTGCTTTAGAGCCTCAGATGAAAGGAGATTGGATCCCAATCAGAAAAGACTTTAAAAGGAGATGGCATTTAAGAAAAGACTTGAAGATAGATAAGATTTTGACAAGAAATTGATGATTTTCATAAGAATAAATATTGTAGGGGTGAAGAATAAAGATGGCATAAATCATAGCCAGGAAAAGTGGATAAGTAATAGCTTGGCTCAAGCACAGGGTGTCTGTACAAAAGTGGACAGTAAACCTTTAAAAAGGTAGCTTTTTATTTTTCTCCTCTTCACCCAACTCAGAGCTTTATTGGTGACATTACTGTTTAGGCAGGAATATCAAACAATGTCAGCTGAAGTTCTATTCTAGCTGTAGCGTCTCCAGGATTGGGATGTGGTCTTTGTTGACCAAGAAAGTATTTTATGTCACAACCATTGACAAAGAATGTTGTCAAGAGATTTATATTGTTTTTTTTTGAAAGATCCTCTTTCCTGAAGATTTGGCAAGGGAAAAAATTCTGATTCTACCCACATTCTAGTATTCTATTAGCTCTTAGACTTACAGAATTATAGCAATGGAGGTGTCCTCAAGATATCATAGGCATTCAAGGTTGAAAGGTTTTTTGAATGTCCTCTAGCCAGTTTTATTTCCCCATCTTCCAGGGATTTTTCTGTTTCTAAACTAAATGGCTGCCTAGTCTTTTCTTACAGCTCCCTAGAGGAAAAATGTCTCTAAGGCATCTCTAGGTTATATGTTCCTTCATTTTCAAGTATGGCGATGGTCCTATTGCTCTGATTTAGGGTCATGCATTAATGCTTCTCTCTACCAAGAAGGGTCAAATAACACCAAGGGTGTCAAGAAGGATGGATTGGAACCTTGTGATTTTGTGACAAATAGATCATGTTATTTAGAATGGCAGAAGATGTGAAGAGTGAATGAGAACTTGAGACCTATATCTCAAGAACTTTTCTACTCTTCATTAATGATAGGGCCAAGTTATTCAATTTGTTAATGCCTGAATTTCCCAGTCCCCAAAATGGAAAGACTAATTCCATATTATAAAATTCTTTGAGATCCTTCCATAACTGAAGGCAATAACAAAAATGAAAATTATATAGCAATAAAATATAAATTATACACATAGAATTCCACTATTTTATGTGGATCACAGTTTATGAGTTTAGTCCTTACTCTTATTTGCTTCTTTTCACTACCCAACTAGGACATAAGTTCTATGAGAGGGAATCCATACCTCATGGAAGTCTATTTCTTCTCAGCTTCCAGCACAAGCTCTAGCCCCCTCCAAAAACATTTTAAACTAAATGGAATTTTTTTGCATTTTTATCTTGCCAGAATTGCCATTTAGAAATGCTTTATTAAATTTGTGGTTACTTTATTTGATTTTCCTTCTTTATTATGTAAGTCACAATGATTGTAACTCACTTGGCTGTAAGAATCATGATTTAATTAGAGAATAAATGTCAGAAATTTTGTCTACCTGCAAATAATTAAAAAACAAAAAGTTTTATCCCCAAGATTATTTAGAAATTCACTGGAAGCTAAAGTGAAAAGAATTGTACTAGGACTCTACACACATAGACACACACACACACACACAATTTATTTCTTAAAATTAAATATCTCCTTGAATACAGATTGTATAATAAACCAGTAAAAGGCAATGTGTGAAATATCACAAGAGTAGCAAAGAAAATTGATTTGTAATGTTTAAGCCACATGCATTTTCTAGGATGCCAAAGGATTTTGGCATTTTGAAACCAGCACTTTCTTTACCCTTTGTACTTGCTTAAGAGATTTCACACATTTTCATTAAATGATTCTCTAAGGTACAAAAAGAAAATTAAAGAATACAATAAATTCTTCTCATCTGTATGTTCTAAAACTTCCTCCTTAGTGACACAATGCCACTGAATATAAACAATGAGCCCACGTTTAGCACTCAGACACTCAAGTCAGATCCCAGAAAATTGCCATTCACTGCACAGCTAAGAACTGATGCTATCCTGCGCTTCTTTGATTCTTAACAGCTCCCTTATTGATCTAAGTCAGAAGAGTGAACCCAAGGTGTTTAAAGCTACTCATCATGTTACTGGAAAAGGTGGTCTGTTTTTTAAATAGAAGTCTTCTTTTGGATTTACTCCCACTACTGCCATGTTACTGGCCGCAATGGAATCACTGCTTACATAATAGAAAGCCACTCTCATCAGGAATTCTAGAGAACTTTATGATTTTAAGTATAAGACATTAATTTAGGCAGTGTCACCAGTTCTGATGTACTAACTCCCACCTGCCTCTATCCTAAGCAATGGTTGGAGGTAGGCCAGATACACAGGAAGCTTCCATCTGTCTAGTGGTAAGCACTTCTTTGAAGAATGCCCATTTCAATCTACATATTATCAGCAGGCCAAAGGAGCAAGACATACACTAGTGTTGTGCTAGGTAATAGGAAGTAAGCCTTCAAATAGCAGCCCTTTATTTTACAGGGCCCCAAATATTCTGAGGCAACCCCATCCCTGGACGTATGGTCACATTCAATGAAAGGAACTTTAAACACTGAATTATAGAGCTGCTTAAGTGCATAGCAGGATCTCTTCAAGCAATTTGATTTGCTATTGAACAACAGTGCAACTCAGTATTGTTAACAGTGATTATCTCTGGGTGATAGGACTGAGGATGAACTTTGTTTTTTGTATATTTTTTATTCTTTAAAAGTTCTCCAGCAAAAAATAAAAGATAAAATAGCTCTTTTGAGAGATAGCAGGGTATACCCTGGAGCCAGCAGTGGAGCCAGACCACGTGGTTCAAATCCTAGTTTAAGCTCTTACCAGATGCGTGACCTTAAGCAAGGAACTTATCCTCCGTGGCCAGAGTTTTCTCATTTGCAAAGTAGGAATGATGATAATAATAGAAATTACCATAAGATTATAGTGAGGATTCAAAAAATTGAAATAGATATAGCAATTGAAATAATGCTGGCATAACATAAGCACTTTATAACAGATTATGATTATTTTTAAAAGACATATCTTCCACAGTGATTCTACTTATCCACAGCATGGCTTGGTAATGTCTTTCCTATGGTGACCTTTAGCCCTTGTATCCAAAACAAACCTCTCCAATTTTGATGACTGATCAAATCATGTCTTTAATCCTCCTTACTGACTTATTTCTAAGGAAAGGGCAATGTAAGCACTAGACATAGCACACGAATAGAAGTTTGAGACTACTTCAGGGGAATGCGGTCGCATAGATCAAAGAACATTAAAACAGGGATGAGGACACCTCATTGTTAGTGTCAGTTCTATTATTAATTGTGTGTGTGACCTCAGGCAAGTTACTTGATGTCCCTGGGCCTTCTCAGCTTCTTTATCAGCAGTATTGTCTATTCCATTTCCTTCCCAGTCACCATCTCTGCTCCTCTACCCATAAAATGGGGAGAAAAGTATTGACCTGCTGAATAAACAATAGCAGTAAGATATTTAAAACAACAGTATTTCCATGCAAAATATTTTAGAGTCTTGCACTATAAAAGCTGATCCTCAAAACATTTCTGGGATGGGAGTGATACCTCCTCCCTACCTTAGAAGTTAAATAAATGAGTCATTGGAAGTTGAAATTTAGACACCATGTAACTCTCATCAAAGTCAAGTACAAAGGAGAGCAACTGAGCATCTGTTAAGTGGATATGAAAGTGTGCTGCCTTCCCTCCATGAGGGAATTTAAATGACTCATTGTCTTTGCCCAGTAGTCTACCACTATATATGCCCACTCTTTATTACTCCTCTCTTTTCTAGGTAAGGGGGATATCTAATAAATCAACAAGAAGAGGTTCCTGCACCAAATTAGTTATCTTTCATTATTAAATACATACTAGGAAAAGAGGGACATTCAGAGATAATCCCGCCCTTGAGGAACTTGGAGTCCAGTAAGAAGGGTAGGTGAGTACACCAAAGACCAAATGACAAAAGTCAAACATGGCAAGTGCCATATGATATTCCAGGCTCTGGGAAGACTAAAAGACTTTAATAAGAGGAAATGACTTCTGCTTCAACTTACATGAACTTAAAATGACTTTGGTTCATTGTTATCATCTAGAAGAGTGCTTCTCAGTGGGTCTATAGTGAAGCCACCATTTTTTAGTTTCTCATGAATCAAAGACTGATACTTTTGTAAAATAAAATACAAATGAATTCCCATAAAATGAAAGGAAGAAAAACAAAGACAATTTAGAAACAGTCTGTGTTTCCAGACTCTATGGCCTTGCTATAGAATGTCAGAGATTTAAGTGATCTTGAAATCTTCCTTTCCAACCAAGTCATTTCATGGCAGAATCAGAAATGTAAAGGGACTTTATTCAAGGTCACATAACACAACTTGAAGAGAACAGGAACAAAAACTCAGGTGTTCACACTTCTACATAAGTGATTTGGAGATTTCTGTTATATCCCTTACATAGCTGCTTTTGTTCTGTATGCAGTCACTCTTCCTTTCAGAGAGGTTCATGATAAAAAATTAGTCTTGACTGAGTTTCCTGTTATAAAAATTTTCTACTTCAGATAAAATCAATTTCCTAACTTATTGACAAAATACTTTTTTTTCCCCAAGTTGCCTATCTTAACTTTCATAGTAGTCACTTTGCTAGTGTTGGTTCATCTTCCTTTCTACTTTCAAATGACTTCTAAAGTGGAATGAAGGAGGGAAAAAAAGAAGAAAGATTATTTTAATGTTGTAAATTACAGCCATTTCTTATCTATTACTCCTTAAATTATTCACATAAGTCAATATCTACATCCACAGTGATTCTATATATAGGAAAATAAAATTGCAATGACATGACTGTACCCTCAGAAGAAAAGCCCAATCTCTGAACTATACTACTATTCTATCATGATTGTTTGTTTGGTTTTCCTTTTGATATTCAGATCTTAACTTTAATTTAGAAAATAGATGAGCAACAATCCTTTCATGCCATAAGACCAAGGGCATGTCATCTCATCACTGAAACTGGTATGGTCATTATAACCTGACAACTCCAGTTGATCTAAAATGCAGAATGCTTGTAATATTTATAACACTTAAGCTAGATTGGGGGATCTATTTTAATCTCAGAGATTCTATTAACTCTTGATGACTCTCTGGCCTATTCATCACTACAATATTCTTAAAATGGTAAGAACTCCAAATGAAATTATATCCCTTTAATATAAAAATTACACTGCTTCTTAACTGTTACCCCAGCACACATTTTTAAAACTTACTAAACAATATGTTCAACTTGGAAGAACAATAGTAAATCTAATCCTTTGTATTCTTCAATTCTTTATATCAAGAATTCTCAAAATTTTTGAGGAAATAAATGTATTTCTATAAATTTATGGGCATGTCTATGAGGAAAGCAGGAAATACCCCCTGCTATCAGTATTTTCCCCTACTCCTCTGGGAATCCTGGAAGACCAGGAGCGAAGAAAGGAGAATCATAGTAGCGATAACACAGGGACTATACACTAGTTAAGTCTTATAGATCAAGCAATGGAGAACATTCCAAAATTGTTTCTTTATTTTTAAAAAATCCTTGTATGTGTTAGATAAATCAATACTTGACTGTTTGGCAGACACTGGGTCCCTAGTATGGAATTAGAACCCTAATAAATTTCCAACAGACCGCACTTATTTATGGTCACTAACTGCCATATCCAACACAAAACCTCTCACTTAAATTCCAAGCTTTAGAAATAAATGGAGTAAATTTGTTGATTGTTCTTTCCTTTTCTGAACATTAGCCATCATATTTTTTTTTAGTTGTAGCATGTTTTTTAGCTACAGCTCAGTTCCCTATATTGCATCTTCAATTAACTTCAATTTAACCTACATTAACAATCTTTGAACTAACCAGGCAGAAATACACTGAACTATAGCCCCAGAAATAGGTGAAATGAAATCAGTTACTAAATTTGCATGTAGTAATTATAGATGGAAAAATTCCATCGTTGCCATGACAATGGCTTTGATTTTTTTTCACAGAATAGCAAAATGTGCATTTACTAGAGATGTTTAATTGTCTTTCACTCTGGTTTTTGCTCACCAACATAGCAACATGCTTTTTGCTCAGCATCACTGTATTGAAGTTGCTCTGCCTCCAACTGCCATTAACATATTTTGTATTCATGCTTTGTATAAATGCTGGAAAATGTTTTCAGTTTAGCTTCCCAACTACGCGTTTAATTTATATTTAATGAGACAGGAGAATGTTAAGTAAGTGTGTATTGATTAACTTAAATATATGTATTGGTGTTTATTAACCTAACAGTGGGTAATTTCATTGACTATCTCCTGAAGTTGTTAAAACCTAATACCTAAACAAATTTTCAAGTTGAAGTTTAAAGGTAAATTTAAGCACAGACAGATTAAGATGATAGGGGGACTGGCCCTTTCCTGTTATTAAAGTCTTGTAACTCACCCAATTTCTTCAAGCAACTCATGAAAAGGTCCTTAGAAGTCTATTAGTCCTTCTTCTACTAAATATAAAACTTTCTTTTACAGCCAAACCAGAGATGGTTATGCTTAGCTAATTTGACAAAATATGAGTCTTCATTCAGTCAAGCCATAATTTGTTAGACGTAAATCTTACTATTAGTCTTAAATTGTGGCACTCATGTGATAAAGCTCTAAGTATTATACAAAACTCTCAGGTCTCTCATAAAACTATTCTTTTATTAACAAATCAGCCCCAGGTTCTTGGATAATACTCATATAAACAAGCACCTATCTACCCAGCTGACTCCACACATCAGTTTCTTCCTTAAGTAACGAACCTGATGTCCATAAATGGCAGGAACAAACTACAATTCAGTGATAGCTTTGCACCACATTCCAGACCTTCCAACCCACATACTCTTTTCAAATTGTGACAGGGACTATGATGAAGTCTTTTGGCATTTTAGTAAATGTTCTACAAAACCATCAGCCTGATTAACTTTGATTTATTTTAGGTGCATGGATTAGGCAATGCTTTCTAACATGGCTGCCTTTTGGTGGAACTAATTATCAGCTATAAGGCTGCTCTAAGGAAAATAATCTTATGGCAAGATCATCTTGGCATTTCTAGAACATATCTTCTTGAGACAGAATTCAGAAAAAAAAAACCAATCCACATGCATATGAGCCTGGCTAAGATAAAATATTCTACTGAAAGTGTATGGTACTTACAACTGAGGATTGCCAAATATGTTGTGAAGTAAATGGGAAAAGACTTCATACGTAGTGAACTCCTCTTAAAAGCTTTGGCTCATACACATATTTCCTTTAATTTTCTCATGGTCATACCATAACTGAGTAGCAGATCCAAGCTTCAAACTCAGGTTCATGTCTTTAAAGCCTATGGTCTTTTTGTTATACCCAGTGTCATTTGAAAAAAAAGCACAACCTAAAAGTTGAGAATTGTGTTTCATTTGGTAGACTTTTTGAGGACTTAAGCCCAGGAGACAGCCTCTCAGATGGCTCTGAGGGACTGTTCCAAAGAGGTGAGGGAGGAGCCGGGATGTATAGGAGTTTTTGAAACAAACAAACAAACAAAAAAAACCCAGTTAGTTGGACCATCAGAAGATTACTGTTAACCAGCCATCTCTAGTTAATGAATTTAGTGTTTTTCTATGGGAAGATACAAAAGTCTGGGCTCATTGAAATCATTCTTTTGATAATTACCTTATCTGATAATAACTATCTAGGGTCAGTATCCTGTTTTTTCTCCGTACTGAATCCCCTCAGGGTACACAGTTGGGGGTGGCTGCAGTGGCTGATAGCTTGATGGTGTCGACATTCTTTGTTTACTTATGTGGCAGGCAACCTTTTTTGTCCATACCAGCTTTATTAATACTGAGACCTGCCTAAAGGGTAGAGCAGACAATGACCTACACCACAAGCCAAGAAGTTTTCTCACTATATTTACCATATGAGTTACAGTATGAACTAATTCTGCACCTTGGGGCATAAGAACATATCCTAAAAACCGGTCAAGGTCTATCTAAATTACTCACTCAGCAGAGAGCGCCTCAAGACAGGATGGGACACCAGCAAGTGACCAGGGGTCTTTTTGTTTTTTGTGGACCTACCATTTTACCCTCATATTAACACCTTCTCATGATTTCTCCATTTCTGCGGATGATAGCATCCCCCCCACTCTCTAAATACCATAAATTGAGCAACCTGGATATATGGTCTCCCAATGATGATGGGTCCACGTGACCCCCTCCCCTTCACATGCCTAATCCAGCGCTAAAGTACCATGCAAGTAAAACACCCCATATGGTTTCACTGTCTTTGCTCTGGCTGCTCCATTTCTAGGGTAGCCTACACGGTTTACTAAATTTATTTAGAATTACCTCCAAACCTGTCAACTACTGACTCAAAAGCTCTTGGATTCCCCATTACCTATAAGATAGTCATTTCCTTGTCATTTTAAAGAACTCCACAATAATAAGTCTCATATCTATCTTTCCAATCTCATTTCACATTACCCTGAACTGATACCATACATTCCAGCCAAATTGCCCTATTTAATTTTCTGAACATGCACCAGTTTCTCATCTTTAGGCCATTACCTTAAAGCTAAAATGAGTTTCTTAACCCAGGGTTGTCCTATTTAACGTCAGTTGATCATTCAAGACCCACCTCAAATGAATCTGCTCTCTTGAAGCTGATTTTTGTTTTGTAAACACCACCATATTGAGATCTTAACCTCCTTTAAATTCCTTATAGGAGGTTACTTCAAACACTGTTATTATTTTATGTAATACACACACACACACACACACACACACACACACACACACACACACACACACCCCTGCATCTCCCTTCTAGATTCAATTACTCATCTCTACATCCCTCATAGCTTGGGGTCTTAATAATAAGTACCAAAGTCCCAGTAAGTGTTGCCTGAAATAAATTAAAGTAACATAAAGCACTCTCTGTAAAATGTTGAAAAGATGCCCCAGTGTATTCATACCAAAATGCTTAGGAGTGAACACTACAGTGCTTTTCTACAGTAATAAAACTGCCTGAGTTCATTAATGCAAGGTCAGAAATACGGTCCAGCTTGGTACAATAACTACGTTCACACTACCCTCACTCGCACCCCACCATACACCTAGGGACACTTTTTTTACCAAGTCACAGATGGCATAAGAGAGAAAATGGAAGAACAGCTGGTAGTTGCACAAAGGTACCTTGGGCTTTCTCAGAAGCTCAGTTCAAACTGCCCCCATAGCCAGAACAAAGCAGTGAAAGAAGCAAAACTGGCAATAAAGCACTTTAATTCACTTGAATTGCCTGAATAATAGCTTCTACCCTCTGTTTAGCTTTAACTTAGGTGACCTGGCAGGTACAATTGCAGTGTGTGGGCTTCTTCAGTAACAGTAACAAAGGCATCTTCCCAGAAAGCTGCCAGCAGTGATAGCCTCTAGGTGTCGCTGGCCAGCCTGAGCATAGGTAAGGAGGAAAAAAATAGAGAAATGAAAGGAAGAAGGGGAGTCAGGAAGATGGGAGAAGGCAAGTCAGGTAGAGCAGAGCATCCAGCCCCACTCCTCGGCAAAACAGTCTTATTTGTGAAATCAGCAGCAAACTCCTTGAAAGACTTAGTTGATGTCCTATTTGAATAGACAGTTTAGTTTATTACATCTCAAGCAGAAGAAAGAAAGGCAATGAGAAACCTAAATGGAAAATGTATTTTATATTTATGTAGCATATTTACCAGAAAAAGAGATCTCTGTCCCAGATTTGGGGATTGGATAAATAATTCCCTAAGTATATGTAATTCTAGATTCAAAATACAAACAGAGCTTTCTCTTCTTGGAAGCCTCCCAGGCTGCAGCTTCATTCTTCAAAATGTCACCTCCTAATTGAAACTTTCACCCAACCCTCCTAGGAAAATGTATGTATTTATAGAGTAAATATCAAGTGCTTACTATGTGCCAAGCAATACTTTAAACCCTGGGGATACCATTGTCATACAAGATGCATTGTCTTCAGTTCTCATGGAGCTTGTATTTTAGTAGAGGAAGCAGGAACCAGTGGGTGTGGTGCAGGGAGGAGAGGGATGAAGAAAACAGATAACTTTAGAGTATGTCAAGAGGACTTACAAAAATAAAGTGGTGTGATAGCAGGTTTGGAGAGTATTGTAATTGAGGTCATTGGGGAAGAATTCTCTGAAAAGGGGATATTTGAGTTGTGACCTGAATAATAAAAATAAATAGATGAGAGAGCAAGTGAGAGAGTGAACACAATTGGGCAAAAAAATATGAACCCAGAGCATTCCAAGTAAATGGTCCAGAATATTTCTGGCAGAGAGGCCCTAAGATGGAAATTAATTGGAATAAGCTTGTTATACTTGACATGTGCAAAGAAAGCCAATGTGGCTGGAACACAGTGAATAGAGTAGAAAATGCTAATATGGAAAGTTTCAGTAATAGAGGTTAGATATTATAGGGTATTGTGGGTCCTAGAAGGGGGGTTGAATTTGATTCTAAGTTCAGTAATGGGAAGCCTTTTGAGGATTTTACATAGAGGACTGGAACGGTCTAATTTGCATTTTAAAGGATGGTTCCAACTTCTGTGAGGAGAATGGACAGTGAAAAGCCAGAGTAAGAGGAGAAAGAAGAATGAAAGGATGATAGCTCAGGTGAAAGCTGTCATTGGCCTGCATCAGAACGGAAGCAGCGCTGCTTCCGTTAGTGCTGACCCCGCAGTTAAGGCAGTCCCACTAGACCGCCTCCACTTCAGATACCAGTCACAAATGGGGTCCCCAGGCTACTTGCACTTCAGCTCAGCTAACTATAAATTCAGAGGGGTTCCCACAATGCACCCATCAGTGTCAAAAATTTGCTAGAATGACTCACAAAACTCAGGAAAGTACTATACTTGCAGTTTTATTACAACTCAGGAAGCGCCAAATGGAAGAAATGCACAGGGCAAGATATTGGAGGAGTGGGAGTATGCAGAGTTTCCAAGCCCTTTCCAGGTACACCACGCTTCCAGCACATCAGTGTGTTCTCCTGGAAGTCCCCTTAGCCTTGTTTCAGAGTTTTTATCGAAGTTTCGTTACACAGACATGATTGATTAAATCATTGGCCATTGATGATTAAACTCAATCTTCAGCCCCTCTCTCCTCCAGGAGGTTGGGAAGGGGGTGGGGCTAAAAGTTCTAACCCTCTAATCAGGGGGATTGTTTTCCTTCTGGCACCTAGTCCCATTCTAAAGCTACCTAGGAGCCCTGGAAGAGTCACCTCATTAGCAAAAACTCAGATGTGGTCAAAGTGGCTCCTTATGAAAAACAAGACATTCTGATTACTCAGGAAATTCCTGGGGTTTTAGGAGCTCTGTGCCAGAACCAGGGACAAAGTCCAAATATATATATATATATATATATTTATTATATCATAAAGAGTAATCAACTAGATTATTTCTAAGTCCTCTTCCAGTTCTAAACATTCTGTTTTTATTGTTTTATTTATACTCCAGTTTCTGAAGTCAAGTTCTGTATTAATAAACACAGAACCACTTGGGTATAGATGTATGAGGACTATATGAATCTTAGCACAAAAGTGGAATGAAAATGGTTAGTTCTACATTCTTTATACCATAACAAAAAGAAAAGATTCTCAATATTAATGAAATTTCCCAAGATTCGGTAGAAAGAAAGAGAAATGGAAACAAAAATAACAATTTAGGGAGTAGGAGAAGAAAGCATGTTAATGCAATAAATCCCATGAATTCTGACTTCTTTGTAGATTTCACTATATTTTAAATTGCAAATAATAGCAAATGTTTTTCCCATGGACAATTCAAAAAATAGAATACACATTTTCTGAGAGGACTACTTGAAATGTATGTCAGATAATTAAATTAAGCAATCAAATGTATACACATTCATGAACAAAAAAATGTAAATAACGGTATATTATTCCCAATTTAACTAGTCATCAAAACACAAATTCCCAAAGCACCACGTTAATCTAGATTTTTATAAATCTAATGTAATATTAGCCTAATTCCTAATTATAAAAAGAAAAACAAAGAAAGAAGAAACGGACCTTAGTCTTGATGAATTAAACACAGTGAGAATTTTCTCTTCTCATGTTTTTGCCACACTATTGTGTTTTTGGGAATTCTAACTAGAGATTTGTCACTTTGGGATACACAGGCAACCAGAGTAAGGATTTCCTCCCTGCCTTGAGAGCAAAGTAGATGTTATATTTTTCTCCAGATCATTTCCTGTACATTCTTTCATTGCCAGTAACAAGTGATCATAAAGTCACTGACAAACACTTTACTGTTAACTGGCAAGTAATCATAAAACAGAGGGTTTGAGGGCAAAACATGCAATTACTCCAGACTGTACCAAAGGCATCTTTTATGTCAGTCAGTAAAGGAAAGTCACATTTATAGCACCACCTTGTGAAAAAATAGGGAAGTGACTTGTCAAAGTAGCAAGCAAAAACCAAGCCTTGCCAAGCTCCTTAAACGAAATTGTTTTAAAAATTAGTTTATTTTTAGTTGTCTATTTGTTATTTCACAATATATATGCATATTTACAGGCAACTCAATTTGGAAAAATTTTCCACTCATTTTCAATATTTTTCTCTAAGCACAATTAAATCATTTTGATATCAATCATTGGAATCACATGGGCTAAAACTCTACGTGTTGTCCTTAAGCAAATATGAGTTTATATTTAGGCAAAACATTTGTCATCTTCCTTTTCTGTCTCTCAGTATTCCCTTCTTTTTTTTCCCTCCCTCCCTCCAGTATTCCCTTCTTTTAACCTCATCCCTTGTTCCTCCATAAGTACAAGGACACTCAGTTTTAAAATGAATGGAAAAAATAGAGATCAGGGAATTCATTTCTAATAGTTCCACATCACAGGGAATAAATCAGATCAGCATAAATTGTGTGTTTATTTTCCAGTATTCCAACTGATACTTGTTCTACAATTTAAAAGTAGAAAATTTATGGATGTTATGTTGCTTGCTATGAAGTTGGTTTCCTGAATTTTAGGAATAAGACTCACCAGTGTTTTACTCATTAAATTTTGTAAAATGTCATTTATTTTTCTAATTATTTGCAATGTGTACAATTACTTAGTCTAGTGTTTTTTCAGACATTAGTGTACATAAGAAACATTTAGAGTATTTGTTAATTTTTAACAACAAGATATCTATCCCTATTCCCACGCGCTGATTCCAGGGAACTGAAGCTGGAACCCTATGACCTGCATTTCAACCAGCCCACAGTAATTCTAAGGTAATTGATCTATGGGCCACTTTCTGAGGAACACTTCACTGACTCTATACCACCTCATTTTACCACTTGAATCTGTTGAATCTCCTTACCCCCATTTACTCAGTTGATTTTCCTCTTCTATCATATTTTTCCATGTAATATCTTGGGCCTGTATTTACTGTTCTTCTATCCTTATACTGCTCAATCTTTTGAATTCCTCAGGGTAAAATATTATCTAGTGTCTGACTTTGGATAAGAAGACATTCTGTTAATGTCCAGAACAAAGGGAACACTTAAAGGCTCAACAACTAAGAATATCCAGACAAGATTTTGAGTTCCTGAGGAATTGTATGTCCTTTTCACTACAGTGTCCCCCTGACCTAGCATAACACCCACCACTAATAGATGGTCAATAAATAGTTACTAAATAAGGACTAAATGAATAAACACACATTGAAAAAAATTTAGCTTGAAATAACTACTACAGAATTAGTCAGTTACTGACATTGGCCCTTAAAATTATCTATACCAACTTCCTCATTTTACAGATAGGTACAAGAGGCCCTCCTGAGGCATGTGCCTTGAGCAAGCCAATTACAGAAACACAACCCATCTTCTGACTCCCAGTGACAGGCTACCCACCCCCATTACTATAGCAGATTATCCAGTTGTTTTCTCATGAAATAACCTTATGGCAATTTAGTTATTGTTTTAAAATAATGTTCAATTCTTTTTTTTCCTTAATTTCCTTGTTATAATGTTCACTTCTAACCAGACTGCTTTTCCTAAAACACTTAAAATTTCTGAGGACTGATATCTCTCCACTCCTGTTCTCTGACCTTCAACCTCCCAAATCTAATTATCTCCAACTTCAAAATCTGCCTGGGTAAAATCCTTAACCAGAAAGAACAGGCACAGCTGTACTGTAAGCACAGCTCTATTTACTACAATCACTTTAACTTTTCTATTGAAGTTCCTATAGTCAGGCATTTATAGAGTATGTGCAGTAACTGAGTTTTCATCACATTCAAGGTAGATCATTAATCCCCTCAGTTTGTAGAATAATTGGGCAAGGGAAAATAAGTGTGTGGACACATACACACATATGATGTATGTACACACTGTTTATACATTATAAATCTGTGTAAACACACATATAAATAATGAAAAGGAAGCCATTTGGGGTGCTAAAGAGAACTCTATAGTGGTTATTGAGCAACATGAATCTGAGCTTTGGTTCTGCCACTAGCTTTTGCAATATTTCCTTCCTTCTCTGGGCTCTGTCCCCATCTTCCAAATCAGAGATTTGAATTTGGTGGTCTAGGGAGGTCTAAGATTCCTTCCAGAAGCAGTGTCTTAGGAATCTTAAGGTCACAGAGTGGGCAAATTGCTCACATTCTAAATGATCCAATTGGCACAGTCTTAAAAGTTAGAACGTGAGTTGTACCTAAGGAAAGATTAGACCGTAATGCTACTTTCTAGTAGCCCCTTTCTAGTCCACATTGACAGTTTCCATTCTGGTAAAGGAAAATTAGAACTAAAGCAGTTGCCTCTGTCAAGGGCCCATTAGCTAAGTCTCTCCCTCCCATCCCCCATACACCTCATTCTCAGACTGAGTTAGGATATCACTGAGGGTTGTTTGTATGTTTGCAAAGCCCATCTGGTTCACAAACATTAGTCTCTTCTCTTGGTTTCATCGAAGTCACCACTCTCGCTCTATTCCTAACAGAAAGATCCATTCTTTCCCTTTCAAGAACCCAACTAGGAACCTTTTACAGAAGCTTATTCTTTCATCCCGGGACTGAACTTTACAAGGTTCATGAGATGGATTAAAAAAATATATATATACAGCTGGATGAAGACTCCTATCTCTGCTACTTACCATCTCTGAGAACTTGAACAAGCTCCATAACTGTGTCGAGCCTCTATAAATGAAGATTATAACTCTCACCTCACAAAATTGGTGTTGTCATCAAAGATGATGACGTGCAAAGAATCTATCTCACAGCATGGCCCATCGCAAGTGGCTAAAACTTGTTAAAATGCCCGAAAGGCCCTTTCCATTCCTCACATTTCAAAGAGATGTGTGAGAGATAAATCCCATTTTACATGAAGTCTGTAAAAGTATAATGTTATTATCATTCTTTGAGAAAGTTCAGTGCTGTGCAAAGAACACATAGGAAGCTGCCCACACACATCCTGCCACTGTCATTTAGGAAGCAGTTTTAATTTCACAAAATGATGCAAAAAGATGAAGCTATGCAGCTGGACCTGATTTCCACCTGATTTCTGACTTGATATGTGGCTAAATCGCTTGACCTCTCTGGGTGTCCGGGACCCCGTAGGTGTAGGGCGCGGATGGAGCTGGGCGACCTCTAACTGTCCTTCCTGTTCGGAGACTGCAGCGGTGCAGCCAGCTGGAGGCTCTGCCACTTAAGCCCTGCGCCCCGCTGGCCGGCCGGGCGCCAGAACTACTCCCTCCTCCCGCGGGAAGGGCTTCCCTTGGCGACCCAGGGGTCTGCAGGCAGGAGAGGGGGCGGCTCTCCCGCGCATCTCCGGAGAGGCGGCGAGGCGAGCGCTGTCCACCCGCCATCAATAATGCGGTCTTTTGTCAGCAATAAATTCCCTCCAAAATTAATGAAACAGCCCTTTTAAATTCTCCTGTCACTGCCTCATCCAGCAGGAGCTGGGCTAGGCCTCCTGCTCTCTAAATGAATATAAAAGCCACATAAATTGTCTGGAGGCGATATCTAGCTTGCGGGGCACAATCTAATCTCCTCGACCGCCTACAGAAACAACGAGAAAGCTGGAAACCCAGGATCAATGTTCGCTCCCCATTGCAGAAGGCACGCACTCCATCACGCACCCGGAGCCCACACACGGGGCAGTGCTCTGCTGGCATCCATCGCCCAGGTCACTGCCACTCTGCAGCGGTCTGCAGTGTGACCTAGAGGATACCATTAAGGAATATTAAGGTGGAGGGGTAACCTCTTCCTTTTACAGGTGAAGACACCAAAGGCCAGAGGAAGCAACAAAGGACCACCGTCTACCCTCTACTGTCTTAGTGTTCTAAATCTGAGCTTTTCAAATTTTAATGTGCATGCAGTAGTTTGGGGTGGGTGGAGGTGGGGTTGTGCATTTCTGGAAAGTTCCCACGTGCTGCTTCTGATGCTAGTGGTGGTACTGCATGCATTTCTGGCAGCACAGGTGGGGAAGACCATGAGCTCCAGTGGGGCAGAGCTAGAAGTATTTTTTTACTGTGTTTCCAGCACCTGACACAACTTCAATGCAGTAGGCTTTTAATAAAGGTTTGTCGAGTAATTAATTGGTGTATAAAAAAGGCAGTATTGTATAGTGATTAGAAATTTGTACCCTGGAGCCATCTTACCTAGGCTCACATCCCCCCAACACCACTAACAAGCTGTGTGCCTTGGGCAAGTTATTTAACCTTTCTGTACCTCAGTTTCCTCAACTGTAAAATTGTATTACTAACAATATGTGTCTTACAGACTTGTTGAGATGAAGGGAAATGAGCTAATATGTACAGAGTCCTTAGAACAGTATCTGGAAAGTGGTATAATACAAAAAATGTGACTTGCTTCAGGTCACACAGCTACTTACAACATCTGGGCCATCACTCATATCTCTGACATTTTAGTTCAGTGCTGGCAAGCAATATCTGGCAGAAGAAGAACATTCTATCTCTTTAGTTACAAAAGATGGCATGTCCACCCAACAAACCCTTAGAGTTATGAAATGTGAATGCAAATCACATGAAAAGGTGAAGATGGCTGAAGATGGCAAACAGTTGAACACACACACACTACAAGCCCAAGCCTTGTAGCGACACAGATCTGAATTCAAATCCAGATCATCCACATCCAAACAGTGAAGAGGTTAGCCACTTATCCTCTCGAAAGGACAACTGGCACATGAATAAAATGGAAAAACATTTATCTAGCTTAGAGAGTTGATATGCAGAATATAGCAGGTAATGTGCTTTCGGCATATAATGCTGCTATACACAGAGCAAGAGCTCAAGAAATAATAGCTTGTAATAGTGGTAATAGTAAAGCCATAAAACATTTACAACAGGTACAAATTGAAAAAAGCAACTGACTTTCCAACTGGTGTCCCTAAAGGAGAGGGCCCTTAAGTCTCCCAAAGGAATGTGGGCTGGAAGAATGTTCAGGTTTTCTCCAGCTCCGACAGAACATAATGCAGAGTTTGACTCCAACACATTAGAAAGTTGTAGCTTGGAGCAGGGGCTGGAGGTTGTTTCAGGCCATCTAGTGAGGGACCAGAACAGGGCCTAGGTAGACCTGAAAGTTCTGCACGCAACCAGACGCTAGAGAGAAATGGTGGATTGTCATATGGCCTTGAATTCTAAAAGGAGAATTTTGAACCTTAAGATTTAACATTTAAGTCATAGGGCCCTTCAAGATCGTGTACCGCAACTCATTTTCACTTGGGGAAACTGAGATACAGTTTTCCCTCTGAGAAAAAATTAAGCATGAATGGATCAGTAACCTGAATCATCAGTATAACCCAAAGCCCATGCCCACTGCCAAACAGTCACTCTATTAGTCCATGCTCAAAAGTTCAAAAAAATATATATATGACGGAGAACTTCTGGAATCAATTCTCACATATAAAGTGCTTAGAAGTTGTCAACAACAACAAAAAAACTGGACAAACTGAAATCAATGACTTTTCTTGAATTTACCAGATAACTGAGATCATAGGGAAAACTGCTACACCCAAAATCTGGAGAAATAGGCAAATCCAGAGAGATACAGCAACCAAGATCTACTTAATTGGAGCCAAAACCACCGGCCCCTAAGCTGGTAGGAACATTTAAATGATTATTTTGATGCATTACTGGAGGCTGACTATGGACTAGTATAAGAGTGAAGAAATCCTGGGGACTGCAGTCTCATGGGGGCTCCACATTTTTATGGGCTTTCCCTCCAGAAACCCTAGCAGGTTCTCACTATGAGGATCCCAGAAAAATCTCATCATGGGCTCTGGCAGGGAGAGGCAAAGAAGCACCATTGTGAACTACACCCAGAGTTTTCTCCATAGCAAAGGCCTATACTCCAGGGAAAAATTCATATTGCCTGAACACAATTCTGACACCATATCCAAGCTGGGAAAATGGAATTCATCTTCACTCCAGTCCCCTCCAGAAATCTTGTCTAACCTAAGCGAAAAAAAATTCGTAGTCAATAGGGACAGCACTTCAAGGAAATAATCGGAAACTACAACCAGGAAAGGGAATGGGGTCAGGGGAGGAAAAAAACTATGTGACTGAAAAAAATCACTTTAGGTCTCAGCCAGGTACACAGGCTTACTGAAAAACTAAATTGGATTTTTATAGAACACTTCCCTTCCCCATCCCCATACCTTACCACTACACCAACAAGACTCTAGTATAATAATCACGGGTTAGAGCAGAAAGGCCTATGAATAGACTCCCTCTGAGGAGAAGTATATTACATGGGGAAACCACAAAGTGAGGAGGGGAGACAAATACAAAGACACAAGTGGCATTTGAAGCCACTGGTACCAAAAACAAACACTAAACACAGCTCAACTCCTATCCAGTTTAAAATAAATTCTCATACTAATCTGTGAGCTAATGCAATACCAGTCAAAGTCCCAGTAAATCATTTTAAGGATATTGACAAACTGATTCTAAAGGTTATATGAAGAGGTAAAGACCCAGAATAGTCAACACAATATTGAAGAAGAACAAAGCTGTAGAATCGACACTAACCAACTTTAAGACTTACTATAAAGCTGCAGTAATAAGAACAGTATTGGTAAAAGAATAGACAAATAGATCAATGGAATAGAATAGAAAGCTCAGAAACACACCCACATAAATATAGTCAACTGATCTTTGACAAAGGAACAAAGGCAATAGAAAGATAGTCTCTTCAACAAATGGTGTTGAAACAATTGGACATCCACAACCAGAAGTAAATCTAGACACAGACCTTACACCCTTCACAAAAATTAACTGAAAGTGGATCACAGACACAAATGTAAAACAAAAAACGATAAAATTCCTAGAAAATAACATAGGAGAAAACTTAGATGACCTTGGGTATGGCAATGACTTTTTAAATATAACACCAAAGGCACAATCCATGAAAGAACCAATTGATAAGCTGGACCTCATTAAAGTTAAAACTTCTGCTCTGTGAAAGACAATGTCAAGGAAATGAGAAGACACACCACAGAGTGAGGAAAATATTTGTAAAAGACAACTCTGATAAAGAACTATTAACCAAAATACACAAAGAACTCTTAAAACTCAACAATAAGATAACAAAAAAAAACCTTTAATGGGCAAAATTTTGAGCAGCTGCCTCACCAAAGAAGATATACACATGGCAAATAAGCATATGAAGGGCTGCACAAACAACCGTCCTCAGGAAAATGCAAATTAAAACAACAGAGAAACCACTGCAATCCTATTAAAATAGCTAATACCTTAGAAAAGAATGACAATTCCAATGGCCGGCACAGATGCAAAGCAACAGAAACTCTTATTTATTGCTAATAGGAATGGAAAATGGTACAGCCACTTTGTAAGACAATTTGGCAGTTTCTTACAAAGCTAAATATAGTCTTAACATATTATTCAGCACTTTCACACTTAAGCATTAACCCAACTGATTTGAAAACTTATACCAACACAAGGATCTGCATGCAAATGTTTATAGTAGCTTTATTTATAATCACCAAGATATCTTTCAAAAGGTGAACCGGTAACCAAGCTGTGGTACATTCATACAATGGAATATTATTCAGTGATAAAAAGAAATGACCTATCAAAACCTACATTCTGTATGATTCTAATTATATGACATTCTGGAAGAAACAAAATTATGGAGATGGTAAAAAGATCAGTGGTGGACGGGGTTTGGAGAGTGGTGAGATAAAGAAGATTGAATAGGTGAAGCAGAAGGAATTCTTTTTTAAGGTGGTGATAAAAATATTCTGTATGATACTGTAATGGTGGTTACATAGTATTGTGCATTTGTCAAAACTCACAGAAATTTAATACAAAGAGTAGACCTTCAAAGAAAACTCATTAATGAGATTGGGGAATACCAGGATAGAGTGCAGACTGTGACTAAAATCCAACTGTACCACAATGTATGAATAACTTCACTGAAAGGGATGGGGGGAAATGTGCTGATCTAAGTAACTTTGTAAATGAGTAGAATCTGTAAGACTGAAGTCAAAAGGAACTGTACATCGTACTGTACTCTACTTCAAAAGTCATTTCCTGCATGGACTGGTTTAGGAATTTTGAAACCACTATGCATATATACTGTAATTTAAACATAAAATAAATGGATGACAGATGGTGGGAGCCAAGTACCTCTCTGTCATAGTGGGAAATTATAGATAACTAAGATTAGGAGGCTAGAATGATCCATGTGATAATGGATTAGAGTTGGAGACAAGAGTGTGAGCTCATATTTAGCTTGATATTGACAGAGATGATTACATAGAGTAATATATATCAATAAGTGAATACACACAGTTAGTATACACATATATATTTTTCCTTGCTCTGTCTGGTGATATGGGTAGTAACAGTGAACACAACTAGCACCCAAATCTTGGTTTTAAATACCAAGTTTTAGGGGCTTCCCTGGTGGCGCAGTGGTTGAGAATCTGCCTGCCAATGCAGGGGACGCGGGTTCGATCCCTGGTCTGGGAAGATCCCTCATGCCGCGGAGCAACTAGGCCCGTGAGCCACAATTACTGAGCCTGGGCGTCCGGAGCGCTCGCAACAAGAGAGGCCGCGATAATAAGAGGCCCGTGCACCGCGATGAAGAGTGGCCCCCACTTGCCACAACTAGAAAAAGCCCTCGCACAGAAATGAAGACCCAACACAGCCATAAATAAATAAATAAATAATAATAATAATTAAAAAAATACCAAGTTTTAAATAGATTAAATTGTTTTAAATATTATTTAAATGGTAAATTTAAATGATTTAAAACAGTATTTTAAAATACCATTTTCCAATAAAGGATACCAGGGCTCCTTCAAGAAATGGTTGATTCTAGGGCTGTGGACTGAATTATACAAGATGAGCTTGGAGCTGTATTGCCAGAAAATAACAAATTGCTCAAAATAATCTATCATAGACAAAACCAATAGAAAAAGAAAACTCATTTATAGCAACTTAATCTTAAATTTTTATTACACTTTCCTGATAGTACCAATATTTGATGTTTGTACATTGAGAGTCATTGTGATTAATGAGGGGAATGCTTTGCAACTTTGACTGTTACAGCCATAATAGATCTTGGAGATCGTCAATTAAACCATCATATTTTGCAGTTGAGAAGCCTGAAACATGAGAGACATAAAGTAACGAACCTAAAGTCACAGGGGAAATTTATGCCAGGGCCAAAACAAAATCTCACATCATGAGAGTCCTACTTCAGTGTTGCTTTACCCATAGAAAAATACACAGAACTAGGCAAGAATATTCAGGAATTTTGTGAGCCAGAGGTTAACAAGCGGCAACTTGAAATTGACAATGATGGGTGGATTTACAACATGTGGCTTTTTTTTTTTTCTTTCTTTCTTTTCAGGGAGTTGGTTAAACAACACACCACTGGCCCTAGTCCTCAAGTTGCAATTAGATAGTAGTTAGTGGTTTCACAAAAAATAAGCTTGATACTAAAGACTAGAAATGTTGATTTTTTAAGGCCATACTTAGCATTTCTAAGTAACGGTGTATCCTACTCATGCAGGAAAAGCTTAGAAATAGAATTCCGTATTTTTAAAGAGTTACAATTGGACATATGTGAAATTTTATAACCACATTTGATAGAGAATGTCAATCCACAGTACAGAGAATTGAGGATTTCAATTTTAGTTGTGCTTCTCTTGTATTAATTTCTTACCAGATTAGAAATAGGTATAGCTATTTTACAAAAGCAGGATTACTTTTATGGTGATCTTATCAAGATATGGTGATTAGTTAACTTAGCCAAAAAGACAGTGGGCATAACCTGGAGAAGAGCATGAGTGGCTCCTGGGAAGCACTGAGCAGCCAAGGAAAGAACAAAATACGGCATAGGGAATAGATTCCCAAGGGCATAGGAATGTGATCAAGGAAGTAAAAGGCTCACAGGCCAGCTGCTTTGAATCCTTCCTCCCCAATTTGTTGCTGTGACTTGGTGAAAAAATGCTGATGCAATTCTCACTTGGATGACCTAACTTCATTATAGAAACTGTAATAGTTAATAAATAAATATTACCAAGGCTTAACTAACTGAACTGTCAGACATTCTTTGAAGTTTGGGAAATGGAAAAGTGATGTATCCCATTTTTATTAAGTAGAATTTGAGGCATTTATGAGACCCTCAAATGAAGAAGGCCAATTGGCAGTTTGACATATGGTTCTATAGCGAGGTTTTTCAATCTCAGCACGATTGACTGCTTGGACTGGATCATTCTTTGTTGGGAGTTGAGGGGAAGGGGAGTAAGTAAGCTGTGCCTTGAAGGATGCTTGGCAGCACCCCCTAGCCTAAACCCACTAGATGGCAATAGCAAACTCCTCCCCTGCCCATCAAAAATGTCTTTAGACATTGCCCATTGTCCCCTGGAGGACACATCTGCTCCCAGTTGAGAACCATAGGTCTCTAGTGTAGAAATAAAGTATGCAGTCAAGAAATAGATTTGGAAATCACCTTTTAGGTAATCGTTAGATCTTAAATAATGGTGGAAATTTTGCAGAAGCATGTTTAAAGTAAAAATAAATAAATAAATAAGAAGCCAAAGTCCATGGATAAGTTAGAACACTTTCTGTTATGTTTCCTAACTCGAATTAAAGACATAAAGAAATCTGCTGGACTTCTAGAAATGAGATCCTGTTAAAACCAACATTTAAGGAGCCAGAATAATGTGCTCATGAAGGAAATGGAAGAACAGGCCATGATGTAAAAAGAAACCCAGAAAAAAATGGTATTAAAAAACCCAGGAGATTCATTGTCTTCCCTAGTCAACTCTTACACTGAGCTTCCCTGTCCTTTGAGGCTGAGTTCAACTTTCATGTCTTCATTGAAGTTATTACTAGTTCTTCACTCATTACTGTCATTCCTGTCTCTGATTCCTTTTCTTAGTGACTATGCCAAATCAGCTTGCAATTAAGTGGGTTCTTTTCAGCAGTATTTGTTGCTGTTTTGTAAATTCTATTCTTCTCCTTCCAACTAGATTTTTATTTCCTGAAGGATAAAAATCTGTCATGCTGTAGTTGCCCTCCAGAGCCTTTGACTGGGTTCAATGTAGTTAGGAAGTCAATAGATATTTCAGTATTAACTGTTGATTGGTTCCATCTATTGCTATTTTAGAGGAGCATCATTTCAGTAAACATTCATGAGTAATCTTCATGTGCCATGCTCTGTTCTAGGCACAAAAAGAAAAAAATAAAGATACCACACGTGGTCAGAGCAGTATTAGCCTAACATCACTCTCCAGTAGTACTCCCTCTTTATACCATCTAGTAACATGCTAATTACTACCCATCTCAAAGAGAGGTAAATCTGGTTTCATTTTTCTCCCCAAAATCAAACTTTTCCCATTAAAACATTCTAAGACACGCCTATAATTGTTTTCCTTGAACCCAATCTGTGTTTCTCACAAGAATGTGGTATGTTAAAAAAAAAGAATGTGGTATGTTGTTTAGAAATAGTACTAAATGAGGAATAGGAAGACTTATTTCCATTCTTACATTACCACTAACTTTTACTATGAAATTTCAAGAAAGTATTGTTCTTTCTGGTCCTCAGTTTCCCACTTTATAAAGTAAGGTAGTTTGATAAGTGATTCCTAAGTGCCCTTCTAATTTTGACATAGGATTTAGTGATTTAGTCAAGTAAGTCATTCTGTTTGATGTTTGACTGCAGCATCTGTGAAGTCTTATGCATTGTAGAAGACAGAAATACACAGGTATATATTTTGATGATTGGAAAAAGTAATTTAGTAAAAGCATCAAATGAGTATGCAGCTTTATAATAAGTCATGCCAATTGGCAACATTTCCTTTTTTGTGGCAAACAGATCTAGTTCATCTTGGCAATAAGATAGACGTGGATAGAGCTATAAGTACTATTGCAACTAATTCTGCTTCCAGCTACCTTGAGAGAATGCTAAGGTTAGCAAGACAGGGAGGTGGGCAATGAATTGCTTTTCATATAGATGGATATATTTTACTTTCTGTCACAAGACTGGCTAATGAGTGATTCCCTTGAGCACAAGTTGGCTTCTATGAAATGTTATTTAATCCTTGCATTTCATCACTTTAATTTAAATAATACCCCATATTTTACTTTATCTACAGATAGCCAAGCTTTGTCATCACAGTGTTGTGCTGAAAAATCAGTCCTTCCTATCCAATGGGTACCTACTCGATGAGTCTTTTGCTGTGGGCAGGGACACCCTGCACATATACTTTATGCCTCCTGTCAAATGCTAATAATTATGAGAAATAAAAAGAGAATTTGTGACTCTCTTTGTTTTGCAGGGTTCCTAGAAGTTAAAGGGTATGCACAATGACCATCGAGTTTAATATGCAAGTTACTTGTATTTTAAGCTATGTATATGCATTGCAAACCCTCATATTTGCAAAACATAACCATCCACAAACTACTTCCATGCATTTCCAAATATTGCACACATAATAATAATCAAAAAAAGAAAAAGAATTAACTGGAATGCTTCCACCCTAATATCTCCTATTTATAAATTTTGTTGTGGTTCGTATTTCCTTCCAGCCTTTGCTCATGTGCAGACCTAATTTACATTTGGATTTTTTACATTGCATAATAGGGAACATTTCTCATTCTGCCTCACAGTCATTATAATGTAAAATGGCTGCTTAACATTCAATTCCTCATGTTCAAACAAAGCCAAATGATACTTATTTCGCCATTTCTTATACCCAGGCCATGATTTTTGGCCTCAGAACCTTTGCATGTGCTATTCCTGTGGCTTAAAATGTAGGCCCATCTTTGCATGTTCAAATTCTATACATTCTTAAAAATTGAGTTCTAAGAGTATGATTTCAGTGAAAGTTTTCCTGATCACCTTTTCTCCTACCCTCCCCAGATAGGGTTTACTTCCCCCTTTCTCTGTATTTCCAGCTAGCTTTCATTTGCTGTCTTGGATTTTTCCCCCTTGAATCACAGGTATGCATAAGATGCACTCTTCTGCTTAACTACAAGATCCTTGGGGAGAAAACCCGTGTCTGACCCTTCATTGTGTCTTCTACAGTAACCAGTACATACTGGAGACAAATAAATGCTAATAAAATAAGTGATCTGTATGCTGTACTCATTTTCTATAGCTGTCTTATCAAATTACTGAAAATTTGGTAGCATGAAACAACAAAAAATTTTTATCTTACTAGTTGTATAGATTAGAAATATAACCCAGGTCTCACTGGGCTAAAATCAAGGTGTCAGCAGCGTTATCTTCCTTTCTATAGGATTTTCTAGATGAGGATATATTTCCTTGCTTGTGCTTTTCCTCCATAATTACAACTTCTTCTTCTCACCCTGACTCAGCTGGGAAAGGCGCTCCGATTTTAAGGACTCATGGGATTAGATTTGATCCATCTAGATAATCCCAAATATCCCTGTCTCAAAATCTTTAATCATATCTGTAAAGTTACTTTTGCTATGTAAGGTACAGATTCATAGCCTGCAGGGATTAAGACCTTAATATCTTTGGGACACGATTATTCTGCCTACCGCAGATGCTCACATTAGGGTTAAAATAGAATGGAGCTGAGAAGTATTCAAAAATGATTGGGAGTATCCCTTCCTTAAACAGAGAAGAAAACATATTCAGAAAGGACAAATTTCTTGCCCCAAACCCCAAATATAACAAATAGAAATTTAATATCTTGACTCACTGGGCAGTAATCTTCCCATTTAATTATATCTGTTCCCCACATCACAGCTCCTTATTGGAAACAGAAAATAATTTACTTGAGAAGATGTATAAGGCTCAAAGAGATAAAGATATTTGCTCAAAATTACACAGATGGAAAGAGAAAGAACCAGGCTTGAGTTCCCCATCTTTATGAATTCTATTCCAGTGCTTTTCCTTGTACACCACTCTGGTCACCATCCCCATAGAAATCCAATAAACAAATACTGAAAAAATCCAAATAAAGACCGTAACAAAAATGAATATCTTTTTAATATTCTCAACAATAGCAAAAGGTTTGTTAATAAATCTAAGTTGTCTAGACTCCCTTGGGCATTGAAACTGGGGGAGTTGAATTGTCACCTCAGGAGAAGATTCTGCCCATGACAGTCTGGACAATAAGGTAATATATTCCTTTCTAAGGACCGTAAAGTATATGCTCTTTGAGTGCCCTTGGGAGAAATCAAAATACTGAAGCTACTTTAGCGTCAAGGCAGGCCAAGACAGCTGAGTGAGGATTCTAATTACCATCACTGCTCCACTGAGCAAGGGATAAGAAGGCTTGTCTGAGCCCCAAGTGTTTGGGAAGCATTTAAAGGAAAGAATTTCTGAAATTATTCTACAGAGTGAAGTCTAACAGTCTTATAACCCATTAGAGTTTACATATGACTTTCACATCTCTCCAGTTAATTCTTACAATATCTTGTGAGGAAGGAGTTTTACTTATCCCTAATTTACAGATTGGAAAATTAGTTTCTGATTGTCTTAAAGGGACTTGCCCAAGATTGTCTCAAACATAGTTTCTCAGACCAAAATTTTCCCATGAGGTCATGTTGCTATAGAGAAATGTCTTCATGTAACTACAAATTAAAATGTTCACAACATTTATCAAGGGCCTAAATAAAAAGCAACAAATGACTGTAACTGATTTTTTTTGATGAAGATAAACTATATTTATTCCAAATAATTTCCCAATTCTCCAATTACTTATTGACCACTTGATTTTAAACAGTGTGTGCTGAGCTGAGTAGAAAAGAAGTAAAAGTTTATTATTACTGGAAGTTATAGTTAGGATTTGTTAATAATTTCACCTGGATGAGAAGTAAATTATAAAATATATGGCACATTCCCTTCCAAAGTATTAATAAATTGTTTTACAGTAGCAGCAATCCATTATATACAAAGAACCAAAAGAAATAGTATACAAGTTGGAAAGAACATGGGCTTTGAATTCAGTCATGTCTATGTTCAAAACCCCAAATCCTGTTTCACTTCTTATTGGGAATGTGACCTTGGCCAAGTTACTTGAGAGCCTCTTCATCTTTGAATTAGTGATAATAGACACATCAAACAGCATTCTGAAGAGGAGCGCAAACGTTGGATTATCTCAGTTTGAAAGCAAGTTTTGGGCAAGGGAGAGATCCAAACAACAGTCATGACATGTCCAAATTCACATTGTCATGGGTCACAGCATTACAGGGGTTTACACTTATTTTCTATTGGTTCAACAATTAGGCAAAAAGAGGTGAGATCTGAAAATCTCAGCAGTAAAAAATCGAAACAATAAATTAAAATTAAGAGAAGGGTGTGAAGAGGCTCAAATTCTGGCTCTCCCACTTACCACTTGGGCAAATTACTTAACCAGACTGTGCCCTAGTGCCTTCATCTATAAAATGAAAAGAACAGTAGGAGCTGTCTTCTTGTGGTTTATAACATATAGTAGCAAACAGGCATAATTTACTAATTTTTTTTCTTGGCAAAAATAGAAAAAAATCATTGATTGTACTGTGAGTTTACAGGACTTTAGTCTTTTTTTTTTTTTAACATCTTTATTGGAGTATAATTGCTTTACAATGCTGTGTTAGTTTCTGCTATATAACAAAGTGGTTCAGCTATATGTATACATATATCCCCATATAGCCATCCTCTTGCATCTCCCTCCCACCCTTCCTATCCCACCCCTCTAGGTGGTCACAAAGCACCAAGCTGATCTCCCTGTGCTATGCGACTGCTTCCCACTAGCTGTCTATTTTACATTGGGTACTGTATATATGTCAATGCCACTCTCTGACTTCATCCCAGCTTACCCTTCCCCTTCCCCATGTCCTGAAGCCCATTCTCTATGTCTGCGCCTTTATTCCTGTCCTGCCCCTAGGTTCATGAGAACCTTTTTTTTTTTTTTTAGAATCCATATCTATGTGTAGGCATACGGTATTTGTTTTTCCCTTTTTGACTTACTTCACTCTGTATGGCAGACTCTAGGTCCATCCACCTCACTACAAATAACTCAATTTTGTTTCTTTTTATGGCTGAGTAGTATTCCATTGTATATATGTGCCACATCTTCTTTATCCATTCATCTGTTGATGGACACTTAGGTTGCTTCCATGTCGTGGCTATTGTAAATAGAGCTGCAGTGAACATTTTGGTACATGACTCTTTTTGAATTATAGTTTTCTCAGGGTATATGCCCAGTAGTGGGATAGCTGGGTCGTATGGTACTTCTATTTTTAGTTTTTTAAGGAGCCTCCATACTGTTCTCCATAGCGGCTGTATCAATTTACATTCCCACCAACAGTGAAAGAGGGTTCCCTTTTCTCCACACCCTCTCCAGCATTTATTGTTTCTAGATTTTTTGATGATAGCCATTCTGACTGGTGTGAGGAGATACCTCATTGTAGTTTAGATTTGTATTTCTCTAAGGATTAGTGATGTTGAGCATCCTTTCATGTGTTTGTTGGCAGTCTGTATATCTTTGGACAAATGTCTATTTAGATTTTCTGCCCATTTTTGGATTACATTGTTTGTTTTTTTGATATTGAGCTGCATGGGCTGTTTGTACATTTTGGAGATTAATCCTTTGTCAGTTGCTTCGTTTGCAAATATTTTCTCCCATTCCGAGGGTTGTCTTTTCATCTTGTTTATGGTTTCCTTTGCTGTGCAAAAGCTTTTACGTTTCATTAGGTCCCATTTGTTTATTTTTATTTTTAATTTCATTTCTCTAGGGGATGGTTCAAAAAGGATCTTGCTGTGATTTATGTCAAAGATGGTTCTTCCTATGTTTTCCTCTAAGAGTTTTATAGTGTCTGAACTTACATTTAGATCTTTAATCCATTCTGTGTTTATTTTTGTATATGGTGTTAGGGAGTGTTCTAATTTCATTCTTTTACATATAGATGTCCAGTTTTCCCAGGACCACTTATTGAAGAGACTGTCTTTTCTCCATTGTATATTCTTGCCTCCTTTATCAAAGATAAGGTGACCATATGTGCGTGGGTTCATCTCTGGGCTTTCTATCCTGTTCCATTGATCTATATTTCTGTTTTTGTGCCAGTACCATACTGTCTTGATTACTGTAGCTTTGTAGTAGAGTCTGAAGTCAGGGAGCCTGATTCCTCCAGCTCCATTTTTCATTCTCAGGATTGCTTTGGTTATTCGGGGTCTTTTGTGTTTCCATACAAATTGTGAAATTTTTTGTTCTAGTTCTGTGAAAAATGCCATTGGTAGTTGGATAGTGATTGCACTGAATCTGTAGATTGCTTTGGGTAGTATAGTTATTTTCACAATGTTGATTCTTCCAATCCAAGAACATGGTATATCTCTCCATCTGTTTGTATCTTTTTAAATTTCTTTCATCACTGTCTTATAGATTTCTGCATACAGGTCTTTTGTCTCCTTAGGTAGTTTTATTCCTAGGTATTTAATTCTTTTTGTTGCAATGGTAAATGGGAGTGTTTCCTTAATTTCTGTTTTGGATTTTTCATCTTTAGTGTATAGGAATGCAAGAGATTTCTGTGCATTACTTTTGTATCCTGCTAGTTTATCAAATTCATTGATTAGTTCTAGTAGTTTTCTGGTAGCATCTTTAGGATTCTCGAGGTATAGTATCATGTCATTTGCAGTGACAGTTTTACTTCTTCTTTTACAATTTGGATTCATTTTATTTCTTTTCTTCTCTGATTACTGTGGTTAAAACTTCCAAAACTATGTTAAACAATAGTGGTGAGAGTGGGCAACCTGTCTTGTTCCTGATTTTAGAGGAAATGGTTTCATTTTTTCACCATTGAGAATGATGTTGTCTGTGGGTGTGTCATATATGGTCTTTATTATGTTGAGGTAAGTTCCCTCTGTGCCTACTTTCTGGAGAGTTTTTATCATAGATGGGTGTTGAATTTTGTTGAAAGCTTTTTCTGCATCTATTGAGATTATATGGTTTTTATACTTCAATTTTTAATATGGTGTATCACATTGATTGATTTGTGTATATTGAAGAATCCTTGCATTACTAGGATAAACCCCACTTGATCATGGTGTATGATCCTTTTAATATGCTACTGGATTCTGTTTGCTGAGTATTTCTGCATCTATGTTCATCAGTGATATTGGTCTGTAATTTTCGTTTTTAGGGACATCTTCATCTAGTTTTGGTGTCAGGGTGATGGTGGCCTCGTATAATGAGTTTGGGAGTGTTCCTCCCTCTGCTATATTTTGGAAGAGTTTGAGAAGGATAGATGATAACTCTTCTCTAAATGTTTGATAGAATTCACCTGTGAAGCCATCTGGTCCTGGGCTTTTGTTTGTTGGAAGATTTTTAACCACAGTTTCAATTTCAGTGCTTGTGATTGGTCTGTTCATATTTTCTATTTCCTCCTGGTACAGTCTCGGAAAGTTGTGCTTTTCTAAGAATTTGTCCATTTTATTGGCATAAAGTTGCCTGTAGTAATCCCTCATGATTCTTTGTAATTCTGCGGTGTCGGTTGTTACTCCTTTTTCATTTCTAATTCTGTTGATTTCAGTCTTCTCCCTTTTTTTCTTGATGAGTCTGGCTAGTGGTTTATCAATTTTGTTTATCTTCTCAAAGAACCAGCTTTTAGTTTTATTGATCTTTGTTATCATTTCCTTCATTTCTTTTTCATTTATTTCTGATCTGATCTTTATGATTTCTTTCCTTCTGCTAACTTTGGGGTTTTTTTGTTCTTTTTGCTCTAATTGCTTTAGGTGTAAGGTTACATTATTTATTTGAGATGTTTCTTGTTTCTTGAGGTAGACTTGTATTGCTATAAACTTCCCTCTTAGAACTGTTTTTGCTGCATCCCATAGGTTTTGGGTTGTCGTGTATTCATTGTCATTTGTTTCTAGGTAGTTTTTGATTCCTGCTTTGATTTCTTCAGTGAACTCTTGGTTATTAAGTACTGTATTATTTAGCCTCCATGTATTTGTATTTTTTACAGTTTTTTCCTGTAATTGATATCTAGTCTCATAGTGTTGCAGTCGGAAAAGATGCTTGATATGATTTCAGTTTTCTTAAATTTACCAAGGCTTGATTTGTGACCCAAGATATGATCTATCCTGGAGAATGTTCCATGAGCACTTGAGAAGAATGTGTATTCTGTTGTTTTTGGATGGGACGTCCTATAAATATCAATTAAGTCCATCTAGTTTAATGTGTCATTTAAAGCTTTGTCTCCTTATTTATTTTCATTTTGGATGCTCTGTGCATTGGTGAAAGTGGGGTGTTAAAGTCCCCTACTATTATTGTGTTACGGTTGATTTCCCCTTCTATGGCTGTTAGCATTTGCCTTATGTATTGAGGTGCTCCTATGTTGGATGCATAAATATTTACAATTGTTATATCTTCTTCTTGGATTGATCCCTTAATCATTATGTAGTGTCCTTCTTTGTCTGTTGTAATAGTCTTTAATTTAAAGTCTATTTTGTCTGATATGAGAATTGCTACTCCAGCTTTCTTTTGATTTCCATTTGCATGGAATACCTTTTTCCATCCCCTCACTTTCAGTCTGTATGTGTCCCTAGGTCTGAAGTGGTTCTCTTGTAGACAGCGTATATACGGGTCTTGTTTTTGTATCCATTCAGCCAGTCTATGTCTTTTGGTTGGAGCACTTAATCCATTTACATTTAAAGTAATTATCAATATGTATGTTCCTCTTACCATTTTCTTAATTATTTTGGGTTTGCTTTTGTAGGTCTTGTCCTTCTCTTGTGTTTCCTGCCTAGAGAAGTTCCTTTAGCATTTGTTGTAAAGTTGGTTTGATAGTGCTGAATTCTCTTAATGTTTGCTTGTCTATAAAGGTTTTAATTTCTCCATTGAATCTGAATGAGATCCTCGCTGGGTAGAGTAATCTTGGTTGTAGGGTTTTCCCTTTCATCACTTTAAATATGTCCTGCCACTCCCTTCTGGCTTACAGAGTTTCTGCTGAAAGCTCAGTTGTTAACCTTATGGGGTTTCCCTTGTATGTTAATTGTTGCTTTTCCCTTGCTGCTTTTAATATTTTTTCTTTGTATTTAATTTTTGATAGTTTGATTAATATGTGTCTTGGTGTGTTTCTCCTTGGATTTATACTGTATGGGACTCTCTGTGCTTCCTGGACTTGACTGACTATTTGCTTTCCCATGTTAGGGAAGTTTTCAACTATCATGTCTTCAAATATTTTCTCAGTCCCTTTCTTTTGCTCTTCTTCTTCTGGGACCCCTATAATTCGATGGTTGGTGCGTTTAATGTTGTCCCAGAGGTCTCTGAGACTGTCCTCAATTCTTTTCATTCTTTTTACTTTATTCTGCTCTGTGGTAGTTATTTCCACTATTTTATCTTGCAGGTCACTTATCCGTTCTTCTGCCTCAGTTATTCTGCTATTGATTCCTTCTAGAGAATTTTTAATTTCATTTATTGTGGTGTTCATCATTGCTTGTTTGCTCTTTAGTTCTTCTAGGTCCTTGTTAAATGTTTCTTGTATTTTCTCCATTCTATTTCCAAGATTTTGGATCATCTTTACTATCATTACTCTGAATTCTTTTTCACGTAGACTGCCTGTTTCCTCTTCATTTTTTTGATCTGGTGGGTTTTTACCTTGCTCCTTCTTCTGCTGCATATTTCTCTGTCTTCCCCTTTTGCTTGACTTACTGTGTTGGGGGATCTCCTTTTTGCCAGCTGCAGGTTCGTAGTTCCTTTTGTTTTTGGTGTCTGCCCCCAGTGGCTAAAGTTGGTTCAGTGCCTTGTGTAGGCTTTCTGGAAGAGGGGACTGGTGCCTGTGTTCTCATGAATGAGGCTGGATCTTGTGTTTCTGGTGGGTGGGCCTGCATACCGTGGTGTGTTTTGGGGTGCCTGTGAACTTAGTATGACTTTAAGCAGCCTCTCTGCTAATGGGTGGCTTTGTGTTCCTGTCTTGCTTGTTGTTTGGCATAGGCTGTCCAGCACTGTAGCTTGCTGGTCATTGAGTGGAGCTGGGTCTTAGCATTGAGATGGGGATCTCTGGGAGAGCTTTCCCCGTTTGCTATTATGTGGGGCCGGGAGGTCTCTGTTGGACCAATGTCCTGAACTCTGCTCTCCCACCTCAGAGGCTCTGGCCTGACACCAGGCCGGAGCACCAAGACCCTGTCAGCCACATGGCTCAGATGAAAAGGGAGAGAAAAAGAAAGAAGAAAAAATTAAAAATTAAAAAAAATAATAATTAAAATAAATATGAAAATATTATTAAAATAAAAAGTAATAAAAAAAGAAAGAAGAGAGCAACCAAACGAATAAACATATCAACCAATTATAACAAGCACTAAAAACTATACTAAGGTAAACATAAAAATCAGAAACAGTTCATCGCAGAGAGCAAACCCCAAGTCTACAGTTGCTCCCAAAGTCCACCACCTCAATTTTATGTTGATTTGTTGTCTATTCAGGTATTCCACAGATGCAGGGTTGATTGTGGAGATTTAATCCACTGCTCCTGAGGCTGCTGGGAGAGATTTCCCTTTCTCTTCTTTGTTTGCACAGCTCCTGGGGTTCAGCTTTGGTTTTGGCCCCACCTCTGCGTGTAGGTTGCTCTCAGACTTCTGTTCCCTTCCAGACAGGACAGGGTTAAAGCAGTGGTTTATTGGGGGGGTCTGGCTCACTCATACCAGGGGGAGGGAGGGGTATGGTAGTTAATAATTGTAATGCTGTTCAAGCCTGAGGTGACAGACGCCGGCATGACGTTGCAACAGCCTGAGGTGTGCTGTGTGTTCTCCCAAAGAAGTTGTCCCTGGATCACGGGACCCTGGCAGTGTCGGGTTGTACAGGCTCCCAGTGGGGGTGGGTGAGGGGCCAATGTGGATAGTGACCTGGGCTTGCACACAGGATTCTTGGTGGCTGCAGCAGCAGCGTTACTGTTTCATGCCCATCTCTGGGGTCTGAGCTGATAGGCGCAGCTTGCACCTGTCTCTGGAGCTCGTTTAGGCAAGGCTCTGCATTCTGTGGGCAGACGGGGAAGGAACCCCCTCTCCTCGCACACCCAAAACAATGGTCTCTTGCCTCTTAAGCAGCTCCAGACTTTTTCCCGGACTCCCTCCAGGCTAGCTGTGGCGCACTAGCCCCTTCAGGCTGTTTTCATGCAGCTAACCCCAGTCCTCTCCCTGGGATCCGACCAAAGCCCGAGCCTCAGCTCCCAGCCCCCACCCACCCCCACGAGTGAGCAGACAAGCCTCTCAGGCTGGTGAGTGCTGGTTGGCACCGATCTTCTGTGTGGGAAACTCTCTGCTTTGCTTTCTGCACCCCTGTTGCTGCGCTCTCCTCTGTGCCTCTGAAGCTTCCCCCCACCCCCAATGCCGTCTCCACCAGTAAAGGGCCTTCCTAGTGTGTGGAAACTTTTTCTCCTTCACAGCTCCCTCCCCTAGGTGCAGGTCCCATCCCTATTCTTTTGTCTCTGTTTTTCCTTTTTTCTTTTGCCCTACCCTGGTATGTGGGGATTTTCTTGCCTTTTGGGAAGTCTGAGGTCTTCTGCCAGTGTTCAGTCAGTGTTCTATAGGAGTTGTTCCACATGTAGATGTATTTTTAAGGTATCTGTGGGGAGGAAGGTGATCTCCATGTCTGACTCCTCTGTCATCTTGAAGATCAGTATAACTGATTTTTCATTAGCCTTTTTTTGACTGATTTTTTCCCCTTACCTCCTCATACCTAACTATGTCCTCAGGGAGCTCTCATGTACAAACTGTTCTTCTTCCATATAAAATCCACCATTTTTTCCATCTTCTAAACTAATTTTCCTTTGCTGGGGGCTATTGTATCTGTTGGGTACAAACATCTCCAGTGAGTGCTGCCATTTCTCCCAGACATGAATTGCTTTCTGTAGATGCTTACAAGCTCTTTCTGGGTACCACCACCTTTCCTGGGTCTACATCTGCTTCTTCTTGGTACCTCCATGTCCATTGTATAAAGTACCTGTTTCCACTAGATCCTGCCATGTTCCAGTTACCCTTATATATGCTGTTATGTCTACCAAACTCCACAATTTCCATTAGACCCTATTGCCAAAATCATTAAGTGTCATTAATTTCCTCGAGATTTCACTTTGGGGCAAAGTTCTATAAATAGTCCTTTTATTATTTTTGTATTTTATTCAGTTATCAGCATAACAAATTATCAAAGCAATGATTCCCTGGACCCTAACTGCCTTAGATTAAACTTATACACGTCCTCTCTAGGAGCCAGACACAAGTCTATGGAAGACCTCTTCACTCTGACAATTAAAACCTTGCTCAAACAGTCCTGACATATTCTCTTTCCTTTTAGATTCTCTCCAAAAGGCTCCTGAGCCACCCAGGAAGATTTCTAAAAGGCTCATTTCCTTATGGTCCAGGCATGAATTCATCTATAATACAGCATTACTTTCACCAATTAATGAATTGTAAAAAAAGAGAATTCATTTGGACTTGACTTGCAGAAAATTCTCTATAGAGAGACTCATTTAATGATTTAGGATTACATTTCCTTTTCTCTACAGATCCAATTACACAGCTTGTTTCTGCAGTGAATGATGTTTACATCTTAATAATGTAAACACTGTTGGGCTTTGTTTCTCACAATTTTGTAAACAAAGTGTAGAATTCTCAAGTCTATGAACCATGGAAATGTTAAAATTATGCTAAAATTCTTAGAAACTGGGAGACAGAAGAAGGGAAAAAGAGAGAGAGGAGTTTATACCCGAGCAAACTGCACCTTTTGTTTTTGGAATAAACTGCTACTGCTAAAAATTGATGAATCAAGAAATGGAGTTGTTATGTTTATTTCTTAAACTCATGGGTGGTAAAGTAGGGAGTACCAGATATCCACGAGAAAAATGTAAATCAAAGAAAAGTAAAAGAGACTGCCTCTTGTAGTAAACCTGCAGTAAGCAGGTGGGGTGTGAAACTTTTACTTTTTATTGTTTGCTCTGCCATAGTAAGAGAATATTTGGGGGATCAAGCTCTTGTGTTTACTTGAATAAATTTCTTCTCAACGTGCACGTGGAGTTCACCTATCCTAAGTGATATACATGAACCCCTGGTTGGAGAATACCAGCCTATTATATCACAGAGTAAGTATCCCCAGTTTTCTCTTACTCTCTTCCAGGCAAGAAAGGCCAGTTACTTGCCACCATGAAAGGCCCTAAAGATCAGGGAAACAAATCCTTTTCTGACCTTGACTTCTCTGCTACTATAGTCTTCTGCAGCCTTAAGCCATGCTGTAGGCCAGAGCCCAAGACCAGATCCATGAAGAAGTCCTGTTGTAATTTCTCAATTATTTATAAACATGCTATCATGAAATGAAGGACAAATCCCATGCTATCCACAAAAGAAAAATCTGTAATTCAAATAAGTATATACGCCACATAAGTATGATGAGGAAACATGGAAACATCACATATGAAGAAAGAGTGCTGCCTTCACCCATCTCTGGTGACTGGCTTTCATTCTTGTATTGCCTGATCCCTGCTTATGAACTGCCTGTCACTTAAAAGAATGATGTGCACCAGACCAGCCTTTGGAAGAGTCGTGCGCATGTTAATAAAAATTATTAAAAACAACTTGCTCTGTTCCAAAATCATAAGGCAAATGTTTGTTAACCAACAGTAGCTGTAAAATTTTTATACCATAACATCTAGGACACCTTAAAAAACATTTATTGAAAGTAGAAATTATAAATACACCATTAAAAATGGTAAATTGTTTCACCATAAAGATTTTTTCCCTAAGATCACACAAGATGAGAGTGGGAAAAGAAGCTGTGAATCCAATTGCCCATCAGACTCCTATCGTCCACTTTGGATGGAATGTAGAAAATATTGTTTCTATATCCAAATTACAATCCACATGTGACACCTACTAGGAAATAGGACATTTTGTATATAATAAATAAATAGTCATAAATCTTTTTTTTCAGTATGTAATTGAATGTTATTTTTCCCTGCTGGAAGAATTTTCAAAATTATCTGGACCTTCTAAAGCTTATAAAGCAGTGAACTGTCTTTTTCCTTGTTTCTTTCATTCTGTGGAATAATTCTCTCAGCAGTTAGGAAGCATTTGGGTACACTGCTGATTTGTAGACTGCAATGATTTTTTTATATATATATATATAGCCATAAACGCGAATTTTGGATGTTAGTGTTGGATGGCCCATCCAAACACTAACATCCAAACTTTGGATGGCCCATCTTTGGATGGCCCACCTAGTGCATGATACTGATTCTAAAATAGCAAGGGATTAAGTGAATTTCAAAACTGCAACTCACCAGAAGAGTTCCAGAGATTATATCGACCCATATGTGTTTAAACTGCAGAGTCGTTCAAGAAAAAATTGCTACTAAAGCTCCAAATCTGGAAGTGATCCCTGATCATCTTTGACATTTTCAAAAACAGAAAATTATTTGGCTTTATTTTAAACGTCACTCCTCTGCAGGTGAAGAATTTTCATTTCGGAGAGTGCAGTATGGAACAAACCATACTGATGCATACTGGCTACAGAAAGTTTAACAGAATTGACTACATTCTTGTGAAATAGAATTTGAGTATTTGCTGAATCATGTGAATGCAATGATCAAAAGAAAAGCTCTTACTTCATCTTCAGAAGCAGTAGGGTTTGGAGGGAAGTTTCCTGGTCTAAGAGTCATAATGCAGGATTTGAGTCCCAGCTTCAGCAATTACTAGCTCTAAGCCTTTAGGCAAGTCAACCACCTCCCTAGGTCTCTGTTTCCACATCTGTAACAGCAAAGTTGGTACTACTAGCTCTTTGGTCTATTCAAAAGTCTTTGCTTTCTCATTTCTCATTTTATATCTCATCCTCAGTCTCCTCATATGAAAAACAGGGATAAAATTCCAGGCCCTGATAATTTCAGAAGTTATGAGAATGCAATTGAGAATATGGATGTGAATCCACTTTGAAACCATAAAAAAAGAAGGTATTTGTTTTATTAATTTATATAGCTGCAAAATAATAATATATTGAAAAACGCTATTGTCTTTATTTGTCTAAAATATATTTGTAATTCTAAGGATTAAAATTTATTAAAATTTACGAAGTATTAAAAGTATTTAATTCTAAGTATTAAAAGTATTAAAATTTGTGTTATGGCTATAGCCTAATTTGTTTGAATTGATTGGCTATTTCTAGTTTCTTAACTCATATGGACATGTTATCTCTTAAGAACAGATATGGAACTTTCTTTCTAGACAAGAATATGAATAGTTGCGCATTTGGACCAGCCATCCTCTAAGTTTGTATCAAAAGCCTGCAGCATAGCTACTGAAATAAAGGGAAAGTGGCGAGATGAAATTATAGTCACCGGGGTCAGCACCTTTTCTCTTTTTTTTGGAGCAATGTCACACTAGTGTCATTTAAGAAATGCAGTGGTATTTTCTCTTGAGAGGAAAGAAAGCTCACAGCCATTCTGAAGCAGCTTCATGCTTTCTTATGTGGGGCTCTTCACTGTTCTGCCCCTCTGCCATTCTTTGTGGTTATAAATTTGGCATCACCTGAAAGAATTTCTATGATGAACATTCTTTGTAAAAACATCTCTCCTGACATTTCTTTAGCCATTTCAAATCCTTCCCTACAGTCTCTACTGCTCCCCCCAATCAAACTGAGTTTCTCACTATTCACTGTATATTGCCCCTTACTTTCCAACTTCTGCTCATGCTGTGTCTTCACTTGGGATTCTTTCTCTCAATGGTTTCATGGTGAAATCTTCTCCATCTTTCAAAGTCCATTTGAAATTCCAACCACTGGATGAAGGCTTCTGTGATGATCCTGAAGGTTTGAAATGTCTCCATCCTCTGGAATTCCACAGCCTTTTAGCCACATCTTATCACTTTTGCTTTTGTTGCTTACTTACCTCTCTTTTCTGTCCTTTTTAAAAACTGTTTAAAGAGAACAACATCCTTTATTCGGCCCCAGTAATGCAATACGTGCATCCCTAGGGTCTCTTTAATTCATTCCAACGCTGACATGCTCACCTGCGCGCCCCCCTAGTGATGGTACTGTCTGAACTGGAGTCCACAATAGCCGCACGTCCCAGTCTTTGTTTCTTTGTTGAAGTTTATGTATACTTTCAGGCGGCCAAGGGCCCCTCCACCGCCGTCACACTGTATCACTACTCTCGACTTCGCTCACAGGCTTCTCTGCTCTCTGATCAATGGCAAAGTTTTCGTTCACCTCTTTCTGATGACCTACAAATTGACACTTCCTGTCATCTTTATCATCATAAACCTGGCCGATGTGCATGACCTTCTACCCGGTAGGTGAGGTCCACACCCTGAAGCACCGGGTGCCCAGGGGCTGTATCCGCGCTGTGCGCCACCCCATCGCAGCAGCCGAAGGAAGGTCACCACCACCGCCGTCTTGCAGGCTGACCCTTGACCCGGCGCGCGGGTGCAGCGCTGACGCATGCGCATGGCTCTCTTGTCGGCTTATTTAAATCCAAGTGCCTTGGGGGCAAGATGTGGTCATTATAGTATTTCCCAAAGGACTTGGCGCATAACAGTTAATATGTGCTAAATGAATGGATATAGATTGTTAAATTTAAATGTTACCAATTATCTGAGTTTTCACCAGGCTACTAGTACAACTAAGGTCTCATTATATGAATAACTGAATCTTATTAGTTCTGAGTCTCCAATACCTACAGGAAATTCAGTCTCCTGCAGAAAGAGTCCTTTTCACCTCTATTTCTGAGAGTCACCCAAGAGGTCTGCTCATGTTTTGCTTAGGGACGTTTGAAATGTGCTGTAACCCTTATTCGGCTGATGATACCTCGTGATGCCTTCAGTGAAAGTACAATTGTTCCAGCTAAAGTACCTTTCCACTCACTTCCTAGGAGTTTACCAGAATGTCATTGTCACTGAAAACATCCTTGACTGTCATCCCTGTGTCTTCATGCACACTCTTCTCTCTGTGGTTCTCATGCCTCCCTTCTCTGCATGTCAAAATCTTATGTATCCTTAAAAAGCTAGATCAACTGCCTCTTAGGATACCATCCCTGATTTCTTTACAGGATTTGATTCTAACTTTCTTCGAAATTTGATTAGCACTTTGTATCAACTTACTTCCCCTAGAAATAGAGTTAACCTTATCTCTACTACTACCATTAACTCTTCTTCCCTCTGCCACACTTCTACCTCCTTCGACCCTCCACACACACAATACTTAGTCTCTTTGCGGTCAAAGACCAAGTGTGTTTCATCTCTGTAGTTCTCACATTACCTGAGGCATTGCCAAGTACATATCTGTGGGTCAGTAAACACTGATAAATCTAAAGTACATAAATTGCAGAGGACAAACTCAATGGAATTTCAGCACTTACCTTCCAATTGCTCTATCACAATTGTGCAAACAGTCCAGTAGCATTAGACAGAAGTAGAGTACAAAGGCTAAGAGCTCCAGAATCCTAACCCAGGACCTTACTAGAACTGTGGCTCTATGCATGCCTCAATATTCTAAACTGAAAATGTAAATAACAGGGCTGGCACATAATCTGGAAGGCTGGTGGAAAATGCAAATGCAGAGCCCCCAGGTGTGAAGGAGGGACTGGTCAGTGTCCTTGTCCCATGGGCTTGCCTCCTGACCTATAGTGAATGGATCACCTCCAAAGGAATTGAAATTTTCATACTGGAATGAGTTTAATACCTAGATTGGAGATAGGTGAGAGGTCTTTGCCAAACTGCCTGTCCAATGGTCTATGGCCAGAAAGCAATGGTGAAACACAGCCCCCCAAGCAACCTAGTCAACTCCTTGGGCAAAGAGCAGCAGTTTGTCACAGGGAAGAAGGAAGCCGGCAAGAACTTGTCCCAGGGAGGTGGAGAGGCGGTGGGAGACAGGACAGTGCATGTGCCCAGGTCCCAAACCCACTGCATATGCTCCATTGTCCCATCAGACTTAGCTTACAAAACATAAATATCAAATTATTAAGAATTTCAAGATGGTAACCAACCACAGAACATTAAACATTAAGTGCAGGGCCCCATACAGCTGCACTAGTTACAGGCTCATGAAGCCACACTAAAATTAGTAATAAATCTCTAGACTTGATGTAAAGGCTACATTTTCATGCACTGAATAGTGAAAAGACATTTAAAACTTCAAGATTTAATTTGCTGTTTATACTGAATCATTGGACATCACACTATGAATATGGATCTAGCTTTAGTCTGAATATTCCTCCCTTTTCATCCTGAACCTCTATCAAGAAAGAGGAAGGAAGGGAGGAAGGGAGGAAAGGAGGGAGGGAGAAAAAAAAGGAAGGAAGGGAAAGAAAGGGAGGGAGGAAGGAAGCAGGCAAATTCCATTTTCATTTTAACTAGGATGCAGAAAAAAAAAAAATCCACAAATTCAAAAATACAGTCTAAAGCAGCAGAAACTTGCCCTTAACCCCTTGGGATGCAGTGGCATAGGGAGCAGTGGTGCATTCCAGAGAAATCAAGTTTCCAAGGGGGCTGAAAAGCAGCAGAAAGAGCCAGAAAAAAAATGTGTTTCTTGGAGGTCAGGAGCCCATGGGAAAGAAATTTGGAGAAGTAAGTATTTTGAGCAGGGATGAGATGAACTAGACTAAGATCAGACTGAGCCAGCATATGGGGTAAAATGGAGTGATAAAATGGAACAAATGTCAAAGGATGAGAGTTAAGCCTTTATAAATTCAGAAACACCCATAAAAACACAGCTTCTGATAGTAAGAGGCTCAGCCATGTCCCTTGGACAAGACCCATGTTCCTTGGTTGTATTAACCGACAACGGAGGTGGGGAGCCCAGGACAGGAAGAAACCCTCCTATGCCCGGTTTGGGTGAGGGATGTGGAGTAGGTACATCCTCACAGCAAAACTCACAGTGCGGATCTATTTGAAGAAAACAGTTGGTATCATTTGCAGCAGAGGACAAATCCTGGGAGACCATAGTATCCCTTGTCCTCTTTTTCCCCTTCCCAAACCTTTGAAGCGCTACTCCAGGAAAATTCAATTCTTTCAACCATATACCATAAAAGAGGATCTAACACAGCCTTGATAAAAGATACTATAAAAAAAGAAAGGTGAAAGAAACAAAACTTACTGTCAGAAAAAAGAAGACACACAGAATATATTGCCATATAACGTATGAAAATTATAACCATAAATCTATCATTAAATTCATAAGTTTAATAAAGCAATCATGGCCCAAAGGAAGATGGCAAAATGAAAATACAAGAATTGAGGAAAGAGGGGAGATAAGAGGAGGAAGTGAAATATAAGTGGCCAAATTGGAAGAAGCACAAGAAAGAGTGGACATTGTGGAAAACACAGTACAGAAAACAGAATAGAAATAAACAAATTAAATTTTAAAATGGAATTGAAATACATAATTAGTGGAAAATGATAGAAATGAAATGGGGTGAAAATGGAATAAAGCAATGGATGAAAGAGTAAAAATAACAGAGATAGAAGACTGGCAAAGCAGAGCAAATATAGACATAACATGGTCTCTGAAGAAAAAAACCGAGATAATAAGGTGGAACAAATATTTAAAAATATAACTGAAGGAAATTTTTCTGGCATAAAAAAAAGGCTTAAATTTGCATATTAAAAGAGTAAATCATGTACCAGGGAAAAGTGACTCAGACCTGTCAACACTGAGCTATTTCCTACAGAAGTTATTTGACTTCAGACAAAGAATTATTTGGGCAGCTAAGCAAACACTTCATATCACTAGTAAAGTGAAAATATTGTATTGGTCTCAGATTATCCCATAGCAGCTTTCAAAGGCAGAAGACGATAAAGAAATATCTCTTATTCTAGGAAATAAAATGTAATCCAAGGAATTTCCATCAAACCAAGCTGAGTTTCAAGTAGAAAGGAAATAGTCTGACAGCTGATCCCGAGTCTTTCTAGGGAAAAAAGAAAAACAAAAACAGAAGCAGAGTGTATTTCCTTTCTTTTTTTTGGCCTCTGCTCAGTTTGCAGTTCCCCGACCAAGGATCCAACCCTAGCCCCTGGAGGGAAAACTTGAGCCAACCAAGAGATGACTAGAGAAATGCAAAAGGAGTGGCAGTGAAAATAGAAGATATTTGATTGCAAAACAAAGACACTTTTAAAATGTTAGGAGTAAGGGGCAGGATAGAATTTAATTATAAGAGCTGATGATGTAGGGAAAATGTAATTAATATAACTTGAGAGGCAGAAGGTGAGAAAGAGAGTAGAAGTTGAATAAAGCTAGGAGAGGCCTCTCCAGTAGTAACTGGGACTCAAAGGATAACATCTAGAGTGACAAGAAAAGCAACAGAATAATAGATATCTTTTACCATATAAAGGTAAAGAAAGTTAATAGTGTTGACTAAAATTGGGTGAGAAGAAAGATTATAAAGAATTATAAAGATTATAAAGAAAGATTATAAACTATAACAGATATTTTGTAGGGGCTTACAGAACTATGAGTATTACACAGTGGTACAGTTATAAATTAATTATGAGAAAAATAATAACAATCATCTTAAGTATCAGAAGAACTGCCAATAAACACAGAAAAGAATTCAGAATATTTAAAAATATGTAACAGAAAACATAATATAAAATTATTGCAGACAAAAAACAAATATATCTGCAATACCAATAAATGTAAATAAGCTTATTCACCTATTCAAAGAAAAGATTTCACATTGAAGCACAAAGTAGTAATCTGAGCACATGCACATAAAAAGTGACACCTAAAAAAAATGATTCAGAAACGTTCAAATTAAAGGGTGTGCAAAGGTACATTAAACATATGTCAAATCAAGAAAAACATGGGTTATAATCTACATATCAGACAGAGGTGACTTTAGGTCAAAGAGTAGGGGAGACTTTTATTAAAAATTCACAGAAGCGGGCTCCAAATGGCCACATTCCACAGCATTTTTTTCTTCAGACCACTTTATTGTTTTTCTCTTTTTGGCCATCTTAGAAAATACTCTTTAGGCATCTGTCCACCTTGATGATAGCATGGGCACCTTATCGTCATTCATATCCTCAGTAATGCTGCAAAACAACCTGTCTAGGTAATAGGGAGAGTGTCTAAGTTATTGATTACTAAATTAGAGATAAAAGCTATAGAGAACAAGACTTCCTGAAGGCAAGTACATTTTAGCACTTTCTACAGATATTTCTTAATACATTAGCCCTGGCTGCTTCTCAAAATGTATGAAGTGGGCATACTTTTTCATTATACAGTCTCTCCCTGTGAATCTTTTCTCCTGCCCACTCTCAGTCCCTGTGGTTCAAAGATTGTTGACTGCACCAGCTACAGGATTAGGCATGTGATCCAGATGTGGCCCAACAGAGGACCCCATCCTCCTGACCACAGTGATTAGATCATGCATAGGCACATAACTCAGCCTGGACCAATGAGAACATATGGAACTTTGCTGGCCCTGTCCAGAAAGGCCTTCCTTTTCTCTTGGGGTTGCTAAACTCCAGTAAAGAGCCCAGAAGCAACTCAACATAGAGAAATCAGAATCTGAAAGACTCCTGATGACAGTACTTAAAGTACCTGAATCCAGCTATGCCTTAAAATTTTTCCTTGAACTTCCCAGTTCTATGAAAAGGGAAAAATAAGATTCCTTTTTTTGGTGGTTATTTAGGCTAGGTCTGACTATCTGTCTCTTGCAGCTCAAAAATCCTAACAGAAAACTTTTCTTATTTAATTATAAGATATAGATACATTTTTAAGGTTTTAATGCTCTCCAGAGTATAAGTATATTATTTATTCTTTCCAATAAAATCCCCATGAAAATGGAAAGATTATATTTAAGAAAGCAGATATTCAACATATATTCCTTACTTTAATCTCAAATTCTCTGGAGCAGTTAGAAATTTTTCAATAGAAAAACAACACACTGGAGAGAAAAAAAAAAAACACTAGGAATAATTTTTATAATCCTTATTACAAGTTATAAAGTACCATCATATGCTAACAATTTCATTCTCCTACCCCCATAACAAGCCTTTAAGGGGGACGGCGTGTTAACTGTTTTGAAAATGACCAAAGCCAAGTTTCAAAAGCCCTAACTTATCCAAATCACAGAGCTAAGGAAGGGAACAAGAGTTGAACACAAGTATCCCAATTTATTCTTCGTATGTCCATTCCACCACATTGACTTAGATCAGGACAACCAAAATCTGACTGTTCAACTGAAGGATTTATTCTCAATTGCAACTGTTCATTTTCACTTGGGTTCTGGAAATCAAATGGATTTCGTCTTTTACATTTGCAAATCAGTAAATCTTTCTGGTCAGTTTTTCCTCTGCTGGTCCTGTTCAGAAAATCTGTGTTCACATTATACAGAGATATTGATTTTGCTCACCAAGGAATTATTTTTTAAGTATTATTTATGAAGAGTGTAGGGGAAAGCCTCTTTCGTTCATTACAGGAAAGTAAACAGTTCCTACAGAGCTGCCTGGGGCTGCCTTAAGATAATTTAATTTGACACAAAAACAATTTACAGAGTTGATGCATTTGTAAACCCTGTGAAATGGTGCTAGTTGTGACGGTGGATAAAGATGAGGAAAATGATCAAGAGGAATAAGACACGGCTCCTGTGCTGGGGAGACAATGAGTGCAGCATAGTGGGTAAGGGGACAGGGTGTGTTTCTCGGGCTTTAGAGTTGCAAACCACAAAATTCCTTCCATTTTAAGGGGAAAAAGAGTCTGCTTTGCATGTTAGGTGGCTTAAAATATACCTGAGGTGGAGACAGAGTCAGAGCTGGTTGTGTGCAACCAAGAACAGAGTCCGGGGACTGCTTTTGCAGACCCCATTCTTAGTACCAGTGGGGACACACACAGCAGCTGTTCAGAGGCCAGACACCTTGGCCACCAGGCTTTCCTGCAAATGGCTCCCAGGGGGCGAATGCTCCCTCAGGTAGCTCTCTTGTGAGGGTGTTTCTGTTTGAGAGGGTCTAGGTCACATGCCTGTGTCCCTGCTGCAAGGAAGACAAGGAGGACAAATACCTGGATTCTGAACTGAGAATAGGGTCACACATTTAATTGAGGGGAATTTCTCAAACATAGAAAGGGTATTAAAGGGCTCCTGACATTTTCTAAGCATATACATGTCTACAAGATAGATTGGAGGAAATACAAAGGGCAGTTTCTAGCATCTTACATCTTATATCTTACATCTTCTGATGGAAGACATGGCAGAGAGACTTGGAGGTAATGATTTTGAGAAAGACTGTACTTGAAACAGAGCTTAGGCAGCAAAGGTGGACTTCTAGCGCCCTAATTATTCTAATCCCTTCACAAAATGCTTTGCTCTTCACTCCTTGGATATCTCAGATAAAGTCACTGTGCACTAAAGATGGTTTTGAAGCTTTCAAGGTGCCTTTATAGAGACAATAATACTAAAATGTAAACTGTCCCCCCCCATGGTCTCAAACATCAAACTCACAGATGTCAAACTCTAAAACTGAATCCAAGTATACTGAAATAATTTGGCAAATGAATAAAACAAAACTCCAGAATGGAAGATTAACATCTCAAACTCTAATGATGAGGCAAGCAAAGCAGTTCACATTCAACTTTTTGAAGTGATCCCCAAAGAGCTGATTTATGATAGCCCTGAGCTAACATAAAGCTGGTTCTAAAGAAATCTTTCATCCTTGCTTTAAATGTATGACAAGCAGAGCATTAGAGAAAGAGGCCAGACTCTACCAAAGGAGAGGCAGGTTTCATAATTATAGTGTCCTCCAGGGCATTGTATATGATACCAGGTCACAGGACAAAAATCCCTGAGCAATCCTCACTAACACTCTAGCCTGTGCCTTCCCCCCAAAATGACTAACTTCCAGGTGGACTGTTCACCCAGCCAGCTCCTAGTGCATTTAAACATTTTTATATTGGGGGGTTCAAAGAGGCAGTAGGAAAACAGACCATACCCTTGCTTTCCGAATGTCTAACATACATCATTTACATGATAGTTTTATTATTTTTTGAAATTCACTCAGTCAAAAAGAATATTAGTTATTTTAAATGGAATACTATGTAATGATTACAATTATGTCTGTGGGAAAATGCAGAGTACTAAATATTTTCAATATATTAGTTATATTTTTGAATGCACAGAAAAAAACCAGCAAGGATATGCCAAATTTTGGCAATGATTGCATTTCAGTGTTTGAATTTTGTGGGGCATTTTTAATTTGAATTTTACTCTTTCTTTCCTTATACCTTCTTACCATCCTGGATGTTCCAAATCATCTATAAAACATACATATTGCGTTAATAATCAGAAGAATAATAGCAAAGGCTTAGTTTAGGATGTCAAGGTCATGATTATTTGAGTACAATGTAAAATACATGACAATTTATTACTGTTTTGAATATATGTTATCCCCAGAAACTTGTTTTTGAAATAAAATAATTTTAATTAATTGTTTGGGAAGTTTAACTTTCTAAACTGGACTGCTTCCCTATTGAAAAAGAAACAGCAAGCATAAGAAACACTAGTTAACTTTTTTTCAAGGCCTCAAATCAACTGATACTATCATGGACATTGACTAATACTAAGAAGGGGCCTGATTTTTTTTTTTTTTTTTTTTTGCTGCTCCACATGGCTTGTGAGATTTTAGTTCCCCCACCAGGGACTGAACCCAGGCCTTCGGCAGTGAAAGTGCCAAGTCCTAACCACTGGATCGCCAGGGAAATTCCGGGCCTAATATTTTTTACTGCAACACTTAGCATCTCTAAACTACTCTATTTCTGAGCTCTTTTATTTATATATTGTCCTCTGGTCTGCATTTCTGTGGGGCTGTGTAGCTGTGGTCATTGCCCCCCTAAAGCCAGCATTGCTTTCTCTTGCCCTCACTCTCTCCTCCCTGGTAGAAGAGTGGGTGGAAAGAGCATGCATGTTGGCACCATGCAGATTGCATTTGAATTCACATTTGAGCATTTACTAGTGTTCATGATCTAACCATTTAATCATCTGTAAAGTGGGCATGCAGATAAATAATAGTCCACAACAACCCAAATAGTAACCCAACAATAATAGTACCTAGCAAGCATTTAATGTGTTGGAAAATTGAATTAGTTGGGACACATGAAAGCAGCTTTCAAACTATAAAACAATATGCCAATGATTTTACTCTTTTCAATTCTATATTTGTTGCTTTTAATAATAAGCTATGGCTTTAAAAACCAGATTAAACATACTAAGTATAATGAAGAGTAAAATGAAATCTAGTAAATGAGCTTTAAGTGTTGCCTGAATTAAACTAAACATACCAAGTTTTATCTGTTCTAAGACATACAGATTGTTCCACAGTTTCAATATTTCTAAAATTGGGATGTGCCCTGAACCGATGGTGTCTTGTAATTGCTGCTGCCAGATGGCATTGGGGATGTGGTCATTACCTGCCCAAGGACAAGCATCAAAAGCACCACCCTCAACCCTTGCAAAATGGTGTCTGCAGCTTGGAAAAAAGTCCCAAAGTAAAGGGTGAAGCACTCTTTGAAGAAATTCTGCAACATCAGTTTTCCTAGTGGTACAGAGGATGATACTGGAAGAAATGACATGGATGTGGGTGGCAGTGAGGCCAAACAAGATCCAAAAGAGTCAGACTCTGAGTGTGGAGAAGTGTCAGGAAAATTTAATGAATTTTTTTTATGTTTTCATTTTTTAGGTATGTACAAAGAGATGTATAATTATGCAAACTTTCACGAATGACTTAAAAAGCTCTATCAATAAAAAATAAAATGCAAAGTGGTATGAAAGCATGTAGTATTATTTTTATTGACAGCATTTCTCTCTCTTAGTTGTTAAACAACAGTGGTACATCTTACAATCAATGAATAGAATTAAATAGGGTAAATGTCCACTTGTTCATTTTTGTTTTTGTTTTTGTCCTGTTACCCTAATACTTCAGCATGCTCTCTTAGGAATAAGGACATTCTCTTATAAAATTGTGGCACTCTTATTACATCTCAGAAAATGGACAATAATTCCATAATGTCATCTAACATCCACTCTATATTCAACTTCTCCAAATGTCCAAAAATGTCTTTTATAGTTTTTTTTTTTGAACCAGCATTCAATCAAGTTTCATGCATTGCATTTGACTAAAATTTTTATTATTATTAGCACTGTGTACCAACTACTCAGTAGGGACAAATTTATTTTGTTTTAAACCTGCCCCCCTTTATCTTTTAAGGCATTGGTGTTCATTTTGTTTCATCCTGTTTTTATCTTGTGGAACTTTTTTAAGGTAGGAAATAATTAGCAACCTTATCAAAAGATTTGCCCACCTGGAATCTATATTAATTTTTTTTACTGAGTTTCTTATCTTTCAGATGTAAGAATAAATAGAAGGTCATTTCTTCTTTTTTTTTTTTTTAACATCTTTATTGGAGTATAGTTGCTTTACAATGATGTGTTAGTTTCTGCTGTATCACAAAGTGAATCAGCTGTACGTATACATATATCCCCATATCCCTGCCCTCTTGCCTCTCCCTCCCATCCTCCCTATCCCACCCCTAATAGAAGGTCATTTCTAAACTTAACTTTTGAATTGCAACAGAACTAAATTGCTCTCTGGAGAAATGCATATGTACACCAGAAGTTCCATATATCTGGAGAAGCATTGCCTTTTGAAAGTTCAATGTCATGTCCCCTGAGTGTTTTGGGCTTGGCTAATTGTGAGTAACTTCCTTATTTTGATGAAATATTCTAATCTTCCTGCTGCTACTTTAAAAATAGTTCCTTTCATATTTTCTTTAGAGAGGAGTTGGTGCTTTGAATATGATGTTCACATCTTGGAAAGAATAGCATTCCTCAATGAATTAAAATATTCTTTTTCAACAAAGAACTTGCTGTACCGTTATTGTATAAAATGGTTTATTACTGGTATGGGAAAAGAAATGTACAGACTTGAGAGAAGTGTATAGACTGAAGAACAAAAAAAAAATTGAATGTTCAAGATAGTAAGACGGGAACACTGCATATTTCTTATTATGCTTTTCATTTATGTTGAAGCAAAAAAATGAGATTTTGGGGAAAAATTGGATATTAAAAGCCACACGATACCCAATATAGAGTACAACGGAGATTATCAAATTTACCATATTATTTATTTTTGACTAAACAGTTTTCTATCAAGTATCCCAGAATATTTAATTGAAATTGTCTGGCAACTCTAGTGCTGAAAGTATGTTGTATATTCCTATTTTAAGTTGTTCAGAATGAATATTTTGCCTACTTCTAGGTTTCAATAGGATTTTCCATAAGTAAGACATCTAGACAGTAGAATTCTGTATGGGTAGAGTTTTTCTGCTTATATAAACTATTCCTTGTTCAGTTGATAGTAAACAATAAGCTAACCCAGAAATGTGCAACATTGGTTTAGCACAACCTCTATTAAATTATTATATAGATTTACTATGCTAACCAGATTCAGAATGGATTAGTCTTAATTTCCAATCAGCTGATACATTAGTAAATAAGTGGACAGACTCTATCAACAAACATTCCCTTTTCTTCTGTTTCTACTATCCTCCCAAAATAATAATTTTTAAAAACCCAAATATACGATCTTGGGATGGAAGTTTCCTCAGTTATGCTTCTAAGACCCGTCATTACCATCTGAGCACCAGGGCATCTCAGTGGGCAAGTAAAGTCAAGGCCATTTCTATTTTTTGAGGTTCCCACTTGCAGAATAAAGAAATGCCAAAATATGGCTACGAAACTGATGTATGTTAAAGGTTTACATTTAACAAATTAATTATGTTTATGCTCTAGAAAATTCAGTCACTGTGTATGTGACATCTTAGAGATAACATCAAAAATATATTTTTAAGCCTCAACATTATGAGAGACCCTGGACTCCGCAATCACTCTGCAACTTCTGGTCTCTCTTAAGTCCTGCCAATCACACATTCACTTTGTGAAATACATAAACTTTTGATTCCCCTATCATCTTCAACTCCCATAAACTATTTTCAATTGGTCACTGTGGCTTTTTTGTCATATTTGTAATTAAAAATGTGCCACAATAAAGTACCAAACATTGACATCCACAGCAATAAAAAAAAATGATTGAAAAAAATTTATCAATATCTTGTTCCACACATTTTTTAGGACAAATCATTTTATATTTTTTAGTATACCATTTCAATTTCATGGAGACCATCAGAATTCCTACGAAAATGTCCACAGAAATATTGCCATTTTATTTTATTTTTTATCACAGAGGAGATTTCTCTTACTTCCCAAGATATGGGTCATCATTCAATTTCCTGCTTTTACCTCATCCCTGTCCATCAATAAATAGCTGTATCTCCACTGGCTCTTATCATCTCTCTCCAGTTTCACAAGTAAGTTGATCTTATATGAAGTCAAACATAATCCTTCAGGCTGTGCCCTAAATCACATTTTCTTCCTTAGGGACCTCACAATATCTTCCTTCTTTTCTGTACTTTCAGCAACTCTCTCTACTGCTTCCTTTCTCTTCATACATAGGTACATATGAATCTCTCTCCCATTATTAAGAATTAAATGTTCAGTCTGATTTCCAGGGTCTTCTAGCCATCCTTTAATCTCCTTGATTTCCTCTGTAACCAACTACTTTAAAAGTAGTCTACATTTTCTCCTTTCCATTCTGCCCTCACCCTACTACTATGTGATTTCTATCCCTATCTCTCCAGGGAAATTTTTCTCACAAGGGTGATCAGTTATCCCATTTTTCCTAATAAAATAAACACATTTCAGCCTTGATCTTACTTAATTCCTCTGAAATATATAGAAGTCTGAACCAAACCTCTTGAAATATTCTCCTGGAAGACTTCCATGATGCAATTCTCACCTATTTTTCCATCTACATCTCTAGCCACTTAACCTCCGGCACGAATTCATTTTCTCTCAGCTGCCCCTTAAAAGACAGTGTTTCTCAGAGTTCCATCTTTGTCCTTCTTTTCCTCTTACTGTATTTGATCTCCCTGGGTGGCCCCATCTACTCTCTGGATTTCAATTAACACTGGGTTGCTAAAGCACAGATCTATTCTTCCAACCTAGGTGTTTCTCCAAAGTACCTGGCCCCAACAAATGCCTTTTGCACTTCCCTATCTACTTCTTCAGGGGTCACCTTAGTCCCCACGGGATCACTCAGTACTTTTCATCATCTCTCCAGACCGCCTCCTTTTTCAGTCAATGGAACCACCACCTTGCCTAATTCAGAATCCAGGAATTATGCTTGGTCCTTCCCTCTCCCCTACTCCTCACATATAATTGGTCCTCAAGCCTCTTGAGTCTACCCACAAAGGTCTCTTGGTTCTGTCAGACGCTTTTCCCTTGCACAGTTCCTGATGTTTAAAACCTTGCCATTTACATTACCTGCCTACCTCTTCTCCCTGCCCTCAGTTTAATGACCTTCAGTATTTCTACCACAACCCTACCAGGATGATCTTTGTAAAATGAAGAACTGATCAAGCTATTTCTCATTTCCAACACTACTTAAAACCGCTCGTTGGAGTCCTACAGCCTTCAAAATAAAATATCAACCCCTGAGCGTGGCCCTCCCCAGTCTGGCACTGCCAATCTCTGCAGCCTCCTCGCTTAACCACATTTGCTTTGCGGACTACATTTTAGTTATACTGAAATGTGTATACCAAATACTGACATTTCAATCATATTGGAATACATGCTTTGAACGAATCCCTGATAAAACACGCTCTTTCAAGCATCCGCACCTCTGCACGTCATCCTTTCTTGACTCAGCTGGCGCATCACCCAGGAAACTTTGTTTGCTCTCTCCCAAGGGACTGGGGAAATTCTGCTGCTGTGTATTCTCATAGCTCATTGAACTAATCTCAGCTACAAGACTGTCTTGTTTTATGATAGTCAATGCATTTACGTGTATATTCTCTAGGCCGCAGATTCCGTGTTCCTTGAGGGCGTGGATCCTATCTTCTTCATGTCCCCATTGTTCTTCTCAATGACTGGCACACACTATGTACTCCATCAATGTCAAATGAATGAATATAAGCGCTACGTACCAATACTCCTTTGTGGTTAGTCATATGATAAAATCATATGGTCTCAGTTAAACTTATAAGCATTTTACTGTATACAGATGTATAGATAGATGTATAAAACAAAAATAAATCAGGAATTTGTAAACCGATCTCTCCTACTGTAGACATTAATATCCTCATCCATAATTTTACATGTGTGCCCACACACAAACATACATGCACAAAAGCTTCTCACTCTGCAGAAATACAAATTATTATTTTAGGGATCACTGGTAAAGAAAATGATTAATAAGGCTTCTGTGAATGGGAAAGACTTATTGTAATTAGTTTTATGTAACTAGAACAGGCAGATGAAAAAAGTCTAATGCAAGGAAAAAATATTCCATTGGCATTTTTGAGATTATAATTCTCTTTTATATAATATTGTTCTAAAGAGAAACATTATATATGGCTATCTTTAAAACATTATTTTAAATAATCAACTGCATCTCTGAGACTTCAAAGAATATTAAAAATAACAGTAAGACTCAGGGAAAAATATCTTGCATAAAAGCATATAGCTTGTAAATGAAAAAGTCATGAAATGTTGGCATTTTAAAAATTAAGTATATCTCATTCCTTTATTGGAAATGATTGGTTTAATTGAAAATATTGTAGCCTCTAGGGTCTCTTCTGTAATTTTAAAGTCTCATTTAGAGTCTTAAGACAAAAATGAAAAGAATAGTGATTCTATGTGGTACCCACTCATGATGGGACTCTTTTATGTAAGTGTGATGGTACCACAGGGACATCTGCTTCCACCATTAAACTCCTGACAAGCAGAATCTCAGGGAATACAATTTATGCATCATTAAATCATCAGGGTCCCTGATCAATGGAGAAATCTAAAGTTAGATAATGCCAGCCGTGGCTTAACCATTCTGAGGAGAAGGAAACCATCAGGTCACAAGAAAAAGTCCCCAGAAAAGCAAAGCTTCCCCTTTCATATCCAGCCCCACTACTAAAGGGGCTCTTTACCCTACCAACCTGGTTATACCACATCTGCCACACAGACGTGAGGCTAAGAGACGTTAAGAGGAGGACACAGATGTGTCTGAGGTAAAACCACTGCCATTCTTACGAGACTATAGTTCCTTTCACTGGTATTAATTCAGTGCATATGATGCAAATGAGTTTTAGATCTCACATTTAGTTTTCTTAAAAATTAGCTATACAATGAGCAATACATGAGGCATTTTAGATAAAGTAGTATTCTTCTTTATTTCCCTGAAATGTTTCATATCCCAAGAGCAACTTGATGCTTATGTTTAAATGTGATTTTACATTATAAGTATTCTTATTCATTCATGACAAGAAAAACAACTTCTACAACTTAGCTAATGTAATACACAGTTCACACATGTTTTCATTTGTGTTTCATCTGATCTCTACAGTCATGTAAGTATTTTTATTTTTTACTTTACAGAGTTGTAGTAGGCTCGGGGATATTACATTACTTTGGAAGTTCACATACATACTAACTGGTGGATCATAAAATTGATCCCACATCTTTAGACATGAAGTCCAATGTTCTTTCCACTACTTAATTCTATAATGTCCTTAAAGACATAATATTAGAGTGTAATATAGTTTTTCTTCAACAAAGTTTTTCAGAGTAAGTATATTGGGTTATAAGTATATAAGGTTTCAACTGTACTTGCTTTGTTGAGATATGCTTCCTGTCCAAGAAGAAAAGTACCCAAACATTTGATTCTCTAAATAAGAAGTAGAAACCACTATTCTGTAAAGATGAAAGAAAGAAAGAAAGAAAGAAAGACAGAAAGAAAGAAAGACAGAAAGAAAGAAAGAAAGAAAGAAAGAAAGAAAGAAAGAAAGAAAGAAAGAAAGAAGGAAGGAAGGAAGGAAGGAAGGGAAAGAAAAGAAAAGAAAAAAAGGAAGGAAGGAAAGAAAGAAAGAAAAAGAAAGAGGGAGGGAGGGAGGAGGGAAGGAAGTGTAAAGGGAGGAAGGGAGGGAAAGGAAAGGGAAGGAAAAGAAACATCAGATACTTCATTTTAAAGAAAAAAAGGTACATTAGGAGTCTAAAAGATTCCACCTTTTAAATCTTTAGCTCTTTTAACAAACTCTATATACAGCTCTTTGTATATAAATGTGTATGACTTTCTGGAGAAAAGAGTGTAAGTCTTTCATGCCTAGCAGTCTGTTGTAGTATTATCAGAGGAGTGTATCTCCTAAAATAAGGAACTGTTTGTGTAGGAGACAGAAAATAATAAGGCAGAAAGTTCTACGCGTAAGGAAGAGGCAACTGAATGAAGCAAAGGGAATCTTGGAGGGGCTTATTGACACTCATGGAATCTGAAAGATAGGTTGAATTTCCACAGGAAGGGCAAAAGAGGAGAGGACATTTCTTGCTAAGAGAAAAGTAGGAGCAAAGATATGGAAGAAAAATGTATGTTTGGGAAAATGCAGATGATTGTAACATAACAAGAACTTAGATCGTGTTTAGGGGTCTGGTGGGCTGGAGTGCTTCAGGAAGGGCAACAAGTTTATTTTCTTGTTTTGAAAGCAGTTTATGTTAGCTTCAGTAAGAAGAATAACGCCAGAGTCTCTGACCTGAAAAAGATGGTTTGTTTTCCCTTCTTTAATTTACAGAGGAGAAACGTGAGCCCTAAACCTGGTTTCCAGCTCTGCACTTTCTCTTAGTTCTTATTTATAAAGGACAAGCCTCAGATCTACTCCATTATAGGAAGGCTCAGTTAGTGCTTGTTACACTATGTATGCTTCCTGCCTCACTCTCATAAACCACTTGGCAATTTTTCCCACCAAAGAAATCAAAAATTTTCCCCTAGGTATATAGACAGAGCAGACCTCAAAGCATATTTGCCTTTTGGATGGTGTAGATCCTAATTATAACTCTTTGGAATGAGCTAACATCCCAATCTAGCCCATGCTCATTTCTTTTTGAGTTCCTTTTTCTCATCCATCCACTTAAATCATTTCCAGTTCATACAATTCAAGAAAACTGGGTTAATTGAAGTCACATGTGTTGAGAGTAAATTTATTTCAGCTTTTTCATTACTATCTCAGTCCAGCACTAAAATCTTTAAGAAAGAATTGACTATCGTGTGGAACTAATTTTAGAAACTTAAGGTTCATCAGTTAGATGAGCTCTAAAGTCCTTTTCTAAAAATGCTATTATTTTATGTTCTCAAATTCTTTTTCTTTAGAGGAAATAAACTTTCATATACTTCAGTTACTTTTAAATTGCTTTAACATGTTTGAAATTGTCATAGGTTATTAGATACCATGAAGTTGCACCATATATAGGGATTAATTAAGTTCTCAGAGCAGCACAGAAGGTGAAAATCCCATATTCCAAATTACCCTATATGAGTATATATGTATGTATAAATATGTATGTGTAAAATATACTATGGCAATTTAAAATACTGCTTATCAACGATACAGAGAGACAGACAGAAATCCATGACTTACAGAATGACAAACATATAGAGTTGAAAATTAGAAATCTAAAATGCTATTTGATGAAAACTTCCTTATATATTTAAGTACAGGACCCTGAAGTGATGGTAGTATATTAATAAGGAAAAAGTATGCTAAGAAATTACTCTCTTTGTATTAAAAATTACTGTGACTATGTTGATTAGTTATCAGTTTGCTCACGCCTCCGCATTCATTCTATACTCTGAGATGCTGGGGCTCAAAATACACCAACTCTGTTTCCCAGATTCCCATGCTGGTTGGCTGTCTGTGACCTCCCACCAATAGGCAGCACTCTGAGAGCAAACCTGGAAAGTAGGAGGAGGGGACAAAGAATTTCCTTTCAGCCTAGGCCCCTACCACTGTAGCTGCTGTAGCAATGACACTTGACCAAGCCTGCAGCTTCTTTCTGCTTCTCCAAACCAGCCACAATGTGTCCCTTATCTTCACTGTTTCCTCTTTATCCCAGGCTCTTCCTATAGCTATTATTCTAGGCCACAGTGTTTCCTTTTTGCTCTTTCAACTCTTTAACTACTGTGTAGTGATATCCCAAATCAATTCTATTTTATTTTCAATGACTAATGCAGTTTTCATTTTCCCATCAGAATTCCAACTGATGCTATAAAGGATTTCCAATTGAATGCCAGTCTGTAAATGCTTTACCATCTCCTACAATGACCATAGATGGATATGATGAGAAGATTGGCCAAAAAAAGGAAAAAGAAAAAAAAAAAAGTCAATGACAGCGTCCTGCCCTTGGGAGCCAAACAGAAACAAACATGTGCTGAATCCAGTGAGTAAAAGATGTATTTTCCTCCGAAGTTACCCCAGTCAAAACAAAATTCCCTACACATCAATCACTGAGAAAAGAGGAAGTAAAAGGAGAACAGTTTTGTAAGAGAGCTTTCCACTAGAAACTGGGTCACAAAAGGGAGGGGAGGTGGTTTGAGGAACATTTTTATCTTCACTTCAAGAGTTTCAACATTATTTTATGCTTTTCAGCTTCAAAAATGGCCTCATTCATAAAAGTTTTATGAGTAATTTAGGTATTTTCTGCAAAGCAATACAGAATATACAATGAGTTTTTGAGTTCAGGGGTTTTCTCTGTTAGCAACTAATTTCTGATTCCTCTCAAAAGGAACCCCAGAAATTTTGTTGTCTTTCAGCTATCACACTCTCATTTAGCGAAGAATTAAATGAAACCTGAAACCATCATTTTAATGTAATCTTGGGGATAAAGGTAATGTTATGTTAAAGGTTAGATATTTTAGTTCAAGAAAACAGCACAGCACTTAAATGTCTTTTAGAATGAAGGCAATAAATAGCGCTAGTAGGCCACCCATTAAGATATACTTGAGACATAATTTTATGGCTACAGCCAAATTATATGTGAATCATGGCAGAGTCGTTCTAAGGATTTCAGTAAGTTACATTGATACCCCACTGACTGCTGTCAGCAGAAATAACATATAACCTATTGAAAGTAACCAAGGACCTTCAAGACCTCTGAAATAGAGAGACATGTATGGCCCACAGGTTTAAGAGCAAGCTGGGCTTTCCTACTCATCTGTGAATATTCCGGCAGAACAGTTAGTTCATTATATTGATGTTTCTAGAGATAGACTATCCTAGCAAGATAGTTTTGTCCTTGGTCATTTCTGTCTTTTAAAAATAAAATAGTGCCATTTTGTATTTTTAGAATGTACAAATTCTTTCATATCTCTTAACTAATCTGATCCTCGCAGAAGTATCACTCTGACTTGACAAATGAAAAACATGAATGTTCCTGGAGGGGGGGGGGGGCTTAGGCCTGATCACACAATGTGGAGTCGGGAGCCAAGACTAGGAGTCATAATCATCACAGAGCTGGGGAACGTGGTCCTCAATACTCCCAAACAGAGAGGATACACTCGGGGTTTAACTTTCATTTTTTTCAAAGGAAAAAATAAATGTTTTATTTCAGACCTGTTTCAGAGGTATCGGAGGATGAATTATTTCAGCCAGACCCAAGCAAGATTTTATCCTGTATTCACAAGGAAATGAAAACAAATTATGAAGTGACAAAACATTCCCTTGGAGCTAAAGTCTTTCTTTCATAAAGGAAAGTCCAAAGACTAAAAACTTTGGTCTAACACAACCTAGAACTGTCCTTGAATGACTCTTGCGCATAACAATATAAAAGATGTTGATGGCACTCTACAAGCTAGAAAGCACCTATACGCGTCCAAGGAATAAACTATAGCAGATGAGAGTTTCCAAAACCTCAGCATAGTCTAGAGCAATGGTTCTCTGTGGTCCCTGGACCAGTAACATCAACATCACTGGGGAATTTGTGAGAAGAGCAAATTCTTGGGCCCCACTGAATCATAAACTCTGGCAATGGAACCCAGAAATCTGCCTTTTACAAATGCCTCCAGGTAATTCTGATGCATGCTGAAGTTTCAGAACTTTAGGTCTAATGGAATAATTAAATTTAAGGTCAAATTTGAATTTGTAAGTGTCCACCGTGTCATCTAGGGTAAATAATCCAATTTTTCATGGCCTAAATTTATTCTCTGGCAAAATGAAAAAAAAAAACACCTTCTTACTGTATTATTTTAGAATTTGAAATAATCATAATAGCCAGTGCTCTCATGCTGAAAACTCAGCCAAGAAATATCCTAATAAAGAAGAGAATCAAATAACCATTCCACAAGGAAGTTACTACTAAAATAAAATTCCATGGACACCTGCTTCACCTTGAGCAATGCTTGGGCCATAAAAGTTTAAAACCCACAGAGGTTGCCAAAAGACTCCACACGGCAAAGACCATTCTGCAAGAATGCTGAGCATGGTGTATGCACTGAGGCAGAACTCATTTCTCATCCATATTGCATTACTCCCTTGAAAAGTGGATGTACAAGATTTCAGACCATAAATAATTTACCTAAATACCCACGGATCTTCTGAGTATTAGGGCTGTCCTTTTAAATAGGCCAAAAACTGTGAAAATTTGCCAGAGAAAGACAGCTTATCCCCAGCAGCAAAATCTGTTCTTTAGTGAGAGCCAGAGCCAGTAATGGAATGGCTGGCATACCAGGACTAATCTTATCCCTGGAGATGGGAGATTTTCTCATTCTCTTCCCACTGAGTCTGGAGGGCCTCAGAACCTCACTGTGGGTCTTCCCAATTGCTTCCAGAACAGACTGAGTCTAGCTAGTGTCTAGCTTCAGAAATCTAACTTCCTAGAACCTCATGCACACAATTCCAACGGGTCTCCCTGATCACACAGGGTTGAGCTGGGCCCTGGGAACCTCCAGGAATCTTTTTCCTGATGCTCTCATGAGGCAATCCCCCCCACCCCCTCCCCAGGGAGAACATGGCCCTAAAGGCCACTGGGAGTATTGGAATCCAAGATGAAGATCTCGAAGATTCTCCCCCGTCTTCTAGAGCAAGCAGGGACTGTCACTTGACCTCTCAGCTCAGAGCAAATGCCAGCCGTCATTAGCCAGCATTCCTATCGAGGTTCTCGATGAAGCTTATTGGAAATCTATCAGAGCTGACTGTGAAGGTCTCAAAGTCACACCAGGAGCCACAAGTCAACTCTGGTGGAGTTGATGCCATCAAGAACTTGGCTTAAACCTGCAATTAGAGATTGCGTTCTGACGACATCCAGAGAACCTCAGTTCTGAGACCTCTGGAAACTTATCCTAGGCTTGGACAGTTAATATTACTGGACTAGAGAAGCTTCTACGTGAACTTGACCAGATTCTTGGGGAATGTTGGCTTTATGTGAAGAGACACGATATGACTGAATATCTCAGCCTCAGGAGCCAGGTGTTAGAGGATTTTACTACCCAAAACAAAACAAAATAACAAAAACAACAAAATAAACACAGGCTAATCCAAGTGTTTAGGGGCCCAGCTGCCAGGGAAGTCTGACAGTTACTAAAAAACCTCATTCTCCTTGCAGTGGGACACCCATAGAAGAAACACCTCTGCAAGTCACAGAAACTCCCTAATAGTAGGAATGGCCTTCACTTAGTAAGACCCAAATGTCCTCTAAGAATCAGGGACTCTGGTAAGCCATTCTGTAGTCCATTTCACAGGCTATTACATTGGGGTCAGATTTAGCATTAGCTGATAGTGTTATTTCCTTAACAAATGTCCCTGAAGCCAACTATTTCTTAAATAAAACTCATGAGTAATATATGTTTGCTATAGTAATTTAAAAGAAAATATAGTCATTTATAGAATAAAATTTTCTTCCATTCTTTCTGCAACAATCTGGTATATATTTATTCATACTCTTTCATATATATATATGTAAATACATACATACATGGACATATGTATTTGACTGTTGGTTAAATCTTCCTTGTGACACTAACACTAGAACTATACCCATAGCCTATCCAAGATAAATGGTAAGCAGCCTGAGGTGTATTTACTTGGCCAAGCACCTGCACATTATCATCAAGACGCTTTTTCAAGTAAAAAATAAATGATATTGATGAGATACTGCAGTACCAGACAGTGGTACAATTAGCAAGGTATTCAAATCCAGGGCTGATGGCTTCCAAGAGCTCAGCTCTGTCTCTGTGATCACACATGTCCTGAGCGTGTAGTGATTTGGGGATACTGCAAGCTCTGCCTAATAGTCAGAAGACCCCACTCTGTTGGTGTCGTGCATGATTTGTTGTTGCCTTTCATTTATCCTGTCATAGAGTGAAATAAACTTGGTGCTGAGTAAAGCCTATTCCTGCTCTCATGAGTATATCAGTTCAAACCTAAGACCAACACCACTGATCAGGCAGAGTGGGCACTGCAGTCTTAATTTGCATCTCTCTGATTACCATTAAGTTCCTGTCTGCGTTTCTTCTCCAGACTATCTGTTGGTATTTTTTAGACTTTTTCTATGGGTTGTTGTGTTTTTCTAATTAAGTTGTTAGGAAACTTTTTTATATTAGGTGTGGTAACCCTTTATCAATAAGTGTTAGATTGTTTCTCCCAGATGATTGTTTGTTTTGTGACTTTGTTTTAAAGAGGGCCTTTGTTTTTGTTTTAAAGAGGGCCTTTGGCTGTGCATAAGTTTTTATTTGTATGTGATTAAATCTCTCCTCTTGTTGTTATTTGGGGCTTCTGGATTCCTAAGATTTACACAAATAGTATCCTTTATTTTCTTCTCACAGTTGCGTTTTACTTTCTTCTCACAGCCGTGTTTTAAATTTATTACATAATTTATTTGATCTTTTTAAATTTAGACTACAATGCACCATGTACCATCGTATACTGTATACCAATCTTGATTTCCTTCAAAGGAAAGTCAGCTGTCCCATTACCATTTATTAAATGATCTACCTTGTTTTTCCCCTTGAATTGAAATGCAGCCTACTCAGATACTAAGAAAATATATATTTACATTTATACTTAATTCTGTTTCTACTCTCTATGCTGATGTACTGATGTATTTGCCTATTCCTGTTTTTCTTCTTAAATCATACCAGCATTATAGTAAGTTTTAAATCTGATATGTAGGTCTTCATTATTATTTGTCAAAGCCTTCTTCAGTTTCTGCTGAGTATAAGATAGGCTACAGGAATGTATTGGGCAACATGGAAATATAGCCAATATTTTGTAATAACTGTAAATGGAGTGTAACGTTTAAAAATTGCATAATTTTTTTAATTGAAAAATAATACAAAGTATCTTCTTTAGTGTCTATTAGCTAATGATAAAGCTCTTACACGGGGTTTGCAATAATGTAATTTTGAGCAAGTCATGGTCCTACACAAATGTAATTTTGAGTAGGTCACAGTCCTTCTCTGGAACACATTTAGGAAATTAGGTGAGTAGTTCTCAGTGTGTCCCATGGCAGTTCATGTACTTACTCTCCAGTTTTCTGTTCTTTTTCCTTGGTGTTCCTGAAGATTTCTTACTTCAAGCTCAGTTGTGTGCTTTCAGTAGGGTATCAATTACCTCTCATCCAGCATCCCAGGTAGTTGTGTGTGTGTGTGTGTGTGTGTGTGTGTCTGTGTGTGTGTTGTGGAGGTGGGGCTCTGGTCGTATAGTCTGCCATACAGGTAAATAAAACAGAAGTCCTCACATCCCTATGTCTCAAGGAATTTGTCTCTGAAATAAGGGAGTTGAACCAGATTTTGCTCCTCAGTGTGCTCCCTAGAGCAGAAGCCTGGACACTCCTGGGGACAATACTAGAAAGGCAGAACATAAGTCCCCACCTCAGACCTGCATTTTTAATTGGAGTCTTAGGGCTGGTTTGCATATTTGAGTCTGAGAAGCACTGAACTAAGTGTTCTCTTATATCCCTGCAACTCTAGCCATACAGAAGTCAGTAATTAAACTACAATCTTGGTTTCCCTGATTTTTCCAACATGTCAGACTGAATTAAGTCTGGGGACCTGCTCCAAATTTTAAGACCTTCTCTAAAGAGTTAGTAACAGGGAGGGAGAAAGCAGTAATCAGGTTTACTTGGAATTTTCCCAGTTCATGGTGAATAGAGCTGCCATTGTCCTGGTAGCTCGCATGAGTACATGTCCTCTTTGATTTCTTCAGTGATCTCTTGGTTATTAAGTAGTGTATTATTTAGCCTCCTTGTATTTGTATTTTTTACAGCTTTTTCCTGTAATTGATATCTAGTCTCATAGCGTTGCAGTCGGAAAAGATGCTTGATATGATTTCAGTTTTCTTAAATTTACCAAGGCTTGATCTGTGACCCAAGGTATGATCTATCCTGGAGAATGTTCCATGAGCACTTGAGAAGAAAGTGTGATCTGCTGTTTTTGGATGGAATGTCCCATAAATGTCAATTAAGTCCATCTTGTTTAATGTATCATTTAAAGCTTGTGTTTCCTTATTTATTTTCAGTTTGGATGATCTGACCATTGGTGAAAGTGGGGTGTTAAAGTTCCCTAATATTATTGTGTTACTGTCAATTTCCCCTTTTATGGCTGTCAGCATTTGCCTTATGTTCTGAGGTTCTCCTATGTTGGGTGCAGAAATATTTACAATTGTTATATCTTCTTCTTGGATTGATCCCTTGATCATTATATAGTGTCCTTTTTTGTCTCTTGTAATAATCTTTATTTTACATTCTATTTTGTCTGATATGAGAATTGCTACTCCAGTTTTCTTTTGATTTCCATTTGTATGGAATATCTTTTTGCATCCCCTCACTTTCAGTCTTTATGTGTCCCTAGGTCTGAAGCAGGTCTCTTGTAGACAGCATATGTATGGGTCTTGTTTTTGTATCCATTCAGCCAGTCTATGTCTTTTGGTTGGAGCATTTAGTCCATTTACATTTAAGGTAATTATCGATATGCATGTTCCTATTACCATTTTCTTAATTGTTTTGGGTTTGTTATTGTAGGTCTTTTCCTTCTTTGTGTCTCCTGCCTAGAGAAGTTCCTTTAGCATTTGTTGTAAAGCTAGTTTTGGTGATGCTGAATTCTCCTAACTTTTGCTTGTCTGTAAAGGTTTTAATTTCTCCATTGAATCTGAATGAGATCCTTGCTGGGGAGAGTAATCTTGGTTGTAGGGTTTTCCCTTTCATCACTTTAAATATGTCCAGCAATTCCCTTCTGGGTTGCAGAGTTTCTGCTGAAAGATCAACCGTTAACCTTATGGGTGTTCCCTTGTATGTTAATTGTTGCTTTTCCCTTGCTGCTTTTAATATTTTTTCTTTGTATTTAATTTTTGATAATTTGATTAATGTGTGTCTTGGCGTGTTTCTCCTTGGATTTATCCTGTATGGGACTCTCTGTGCTTCCTGGACTTGATTGACTATTTCCTTACCCATATTAGGGAAGTTTTCAACTTTAATCCTTCAAATATTTTCTTAGTCCTTTTATTTTCTCTTCTTCTTCTGGGACCCCTATAATTCGAATGTTGGTGTGTTTAGTGTTTTCCCAGAGGTCTCTGAGATTGTCCTCAAATATTTTCATTTTTTTTTTCTTTATTCTGCTCTGTGGTAGTTGTTTCCACTATTTCATCTTCCAGGTCACTTATCCATTCTTCTGCCTCATTTATTCTGCTATTGATTCCTTCTAGAGAATTTTTAATTTCATTTATTGTGGTGTTCATCATTGTTTGTTTGCTCTTTAGTTCTTCTAGGTCCTTGTGAAACGTCTCTGGTTTTCTCCATTCTATTTCCAAGATTCTGGATCATCTTTACTATCATTACTCTGAATTCTTTTTCAGGTAGACTGCCTATTTCCTCTTCATTTGTTTGGTATGGTGGGTTTTACCTTGCTCCTTCTTCTGCTATGTATTTCTCTGTCTCCTCATTTTGCTTAACTTACTGTGTTTGGGGTCTCTGGTTCGCACTCTGCCATTTTGCTTAACTTACTGTGTTTGGGATCTCTGGTTCGCACTCTGCAGGTTTGTAGTTCCCATTGTTTTTGGTGTCTGCCCCCAGTGGGTAAGGTTGGTTCAGTGGTTTGTGTAGGCTTCCTGGTGGAGGGGACTGGTGCCTGTGTTCTGATGAATGAGGCTGGATCTTGTCTTTCTGGTGGGCAGGACTGCATTGGGTGGTGTGTTTTGGGGTGCCTGTGAACTTATTATGATTTTAGGCAGCCTCTCTGCTAATGGGTGGGTTTGTGTTCCTGTCTTGTTTGTTGTTTGGCATAGGGTGTCCAGCACTGTAGCTTGCTGGTCGTTGAGTGGAGCTGGGTCTTAGCGTTGAGATGGGGATCTCAGGGAGAGCTTTCACCATTTACTATTACGTGGGGCTGGGAGCTCTCTGTTGAACCAATGTCCTAAACATGGCTCTCACACCTCAGAGGCTCAGGCCTGACACCCGTCCAGAGCACCAAGACCCTGTCAGCCACACAGCTCAGAAGAAAAGGGAGAAAAAAGAAAGAAAGAAAGAAAGAAAGAAAGAAAGAAAGAAAGAAAGAAAGAAAGAAAATATAAATAAATAAAATAAAATAAAGTTATTAAAATATAAAAAAAATATTAAAAATTAAAAATAGAAATGTAATAAAAAAATAGAGAAAGAAAGAAGAGAGCAACCAAACCAAAAACCAAATCCACCAATGATAACAAGTGCTAAAAACTATACTAAAAAAAAATAAAAATGGACAGTCAGAACCCTAGGAGAAATGGCAAAAGCAAAGCTATACAGACAAAATCACATAAAGAAGTATACACATACACACTCACAAAAAGAGAAAAAAGAAAAAAATATATATATATAAAAAAATTAAAAAAGGAAGAGAGCAAGCAAATCAATAAACAAATCTACCAATGATAATAAGCTCTAAATACTAAACTAAGATAAACATAAAACCAGAAACAAATTAGATGCAGAAGGCAAACCCCAAGTCTACAGTTGCTCCCAAAGTCCACCACCTCAATTTTGGGGTGATTCGTTGTCTATTCAGGTATTCCACAGATGCAGGGTACATCAAGTTGATTGTGGAGATTTAATCCACTGTTTCTGAGGCTGCTGGGAGAGATTTCCCTTTCTCTTCTTTGTTCATATAGCTCCTGAGGTTCAGCTTTGGATTTGGCCCTGCCTCTGTGTGCAGGTCGCCTGAGGGTGTCTTTTGGGAAGTCTGAGGTCTTCTGCCAGCATTCAGTAGGTGTTCTGTAGGAGTTGTTCCACGTGTAGATGTAGTTTTGATGTATTTGTGGGGAGGAAGGTGATCTCCACGTCTTACTCCTCCGCCATCTTGAAGGTGCCCCCTCAATAATTTAATTAAATTTTAAATGTTTTTCTACTAACTGATTGACAGTTATTTTCTGGAAGAGATGAGAAATTACTGCTAAGCTTGCTGCTGAACAATATGGCAGAAGTTTTCTATGGCATTTAAAGGCTTTAGACACCTTTTCTCTCAACTTCGAAAATGTAAAGTCAGCTGAAAGAAGACAAGGTGGCTCCGAGCCATAGAAGCAGAGGTGGGCAGGAGGAGAAATCTTGCTGCCCTGATTGTTCATTAAATAAAAATGTAACTAAACTTATCCCTTCAATAGAAACAGTATCTAGGGCCTTTGTTTCTTTAGATTTTCTCCTGTGCCTGACTTGGCACTTTTTAGCGCCTTTGCCAAGTGGGTTCAAGACAAGTGTACATATACTTATCCAAATGACTCAGTTTGTCCTTGTTTAGCAGTTTCGGTTAAAATTCAAGTGTTAAAATAGGAGAAAACTATTGGTTAAAGTATGAGAAAGAACAAGAGATGTTTTCAATTTTTTTCCATGTCAACAAGTAAGAAAAACCAAATACAAGGGAAACCATTGTATTTCTGATTTCAGCAAGGTTAAAACAGGCACTAATGTTTTGCAAAGTAAGATGCAAAATAAATTTGTTACTTGTAATCTTAATTTCTAAACAAGATGGAATAAAATCTAATGAAGAATTTGCAAGTATAATAATTCTATTGTTTTCTCATTTTAACAAATAAAACAGCCATTTGAATAAATTAAGAAAAAATAGACAAGCAAAAGGAAAAATATATTAAAATTACCCATAAATCTCACTGCTAAGGAATGACTATCCTTCACATTTATAAGGTTATTGTTTCAGTCTGTTTTCTATTCTAAAATATATGTGTATGCATAGCTTATATAACTTTGATCATAGTATGCCTATTGTTTTATAAGTCTTCATTTCATTAAAAAATAAATCATGAAAATATTTTACAGATTAAGCTTTTATAATGTAAATGTAATAGCAACAGGATGATCTACATGACCGTCTGTCCAATTTTTTTCTTTTTTTCGTTTTGAAATTTTAGACTCACAGAATAGTTGCTATAATAGTACTGTACAAAGAAATCCTAAAATCCTTTCACCTAATTTCCCTAAATATTATTTTACTGCACTTGTTTATCTGTGTGTATGTCTCTCTCACTCTTTCTGTGTGTGTGTGTGTGTGTGTGTGTGTGTATGTTTGTGAATTATACTTTTTTTCCTGAACCATTTAAGAGTAAGCTGCAGATAGGGTGATACCCCTTTACCTCTAAACACTAGTGTGTAACTTTCTAAAATGAAGGACATTATCTTACATAAACAGAGTACCATGATTAAAAGCAGGAAATTAACACTGATATGATACTTCTGATATACAGACTTTATTCAGATTTCTCCAGTTGTCCCTTAAAATCTTTTATAGAATAGGAATTTTCTTTTTCTTATCTGGGACCAATCAAGGATCACATATTGTATTAGTGAATTGGGTAAGAACCAGATCAGGGTGAACATTAAGGTGTAGGCCTATTCAGAGAAAGACAAATATCCTATGATATCACTTATATGTGGAATCTGAAAAAAATGATACAAATGAACTTATTTACAAAATAGAAACAGACTTACAGACACAGAAAACAGACTTATGGTTACCAAAGGGGTAAGGGGTGGGGGAGGGATAAACTGGGAATTTAGGATTAACAGATACACACTGCTGTATATAAAACAGATAAACAACAAGGACCTACTGTATAGCACAGGGAACTATACTCAATATCTCGTAATAACATGTAATGGAAAAGAAACTGAAAAAGACACATACATATATACACATATATATATACACATACATATGTGTGTGTGTATGACTGAATCACTTTTCTGTACACCTGAAACATTGTAAACCAACTCTATTTCAATTTAAAAAATAAATAAATAAATATTTTTCAAAAAGATGAAGATCTATTAAGAAGTTTTTACTTAATCTTATAAAAATTGGGGGTTTTAAGGAGGAGGGAAGATTCTGAGATTGTTTCGTTTTGTTTTTTAAAAGGCATTTCTGTTGGTGAAATATTACAGAAAATGGTTTTACAGAAAAAGGCACTTTAATAAATTCCTGGAATCATGAGAGGAAAGAGGACAAGGTGGAGACTATATGGATGAAGAGGAGGAAAAATAAGAGATGGACCAAAATCCAGTGTGTAAAGGTAAGCGCCACTCCTACATTCCACAATAGGAATAAAACAGTTTAAGTTTGTGATGCCAGACTTTCTCTTATCACTGGTATGAAAATTCACACATAAGAAACAGGACAAGAAATGTTCCCTGCTTTTAACCTATGCTTGCAAAGGATGTTTTAAGATCGAGTCTGCAATGAACATTGTAGTACATGACTCTTTTTGAATTATGGTTTTCTCGGCTGCATCGCATGGGGAGATCAGCTCGGTGCTTTGTGACCACCTAGAGGGGTGGGATAGGGAGGGTGGGAGGGAGATGCAAGAGGGAGGGGATATGGGGATATATGTATACATATAGGTGATTCACTTTGTTATATAGCAGAAATTAACACAACACTGTAAAGCAATTATACTCCAATAAGGATGTTAAAAAAAAAAAAAAAAAAAAAAGATCGAGTTTGTAATGGGTGGCTTATTTCTTAGTGGAAGGAGATAGCCCAGTTTCCCATTTTATTTCTAAAAGTCTTTTTATACTATCACAGTCTCTATTATTATACACCAAATTAAGACAGGCCCTAAATGCTTTACTTTATCCCATAGTCAGAGTAATATTAGAGATCATCCCTAGATTTGTACTTGATTTTAAGGAACCATCTCTTTAGTTATCTATAATGCTAAACTTTTTTTTTTTTATAATGCTAAACTTCTGTCATGTAACAAGCTAAATTAAAGAATAAGCAACAGCCTTATTAATTGAAATGAAAACATATGCTCATATATTGTTTTCCAATCCTGTAAAGCCTGAGAGGCTACCCTAACCAAATAGATCCATCAATTAAATGTGAAAGTCCAACCTGAGAGCTTAGCACATCACAGATTTCAATGTGCACATGACTCTTCCAAGAATTGAGTTAAAAATGCAGATTCTGATTCCATGGGTTTGGGCTGGATTTTGCATTTGAACATTCTGCCAGTGGTGGGGGATCCATGGCGCTGGTTCCCAGATCACATTTTGAATAAGAACGTAGAAATCGATTGCTTACCGCTGGATAATAGATTTTTCTCCTTGAAAATGGATGTGGAACAGCAGGTGGGAAAGGGCACAAGGGTGGGGTCAGGATAAGAAATCTAAGACTTGTCTGCCATCAACGAGCTAGGTAACATGGATAGATCCTTTAATCATTTGGGGCCTCGGTTTCCACAATGTAGAAATCTGCATTAGAAGAGTGAATTGTTTTCTAGGACATAAGGTATGTTTTCAATAAAAATTTTATCAAACTTCAAGGCTTCAGGATGAACAAGCTAAAGTTGATTTAATTGCAGTAAACATATTTATTTAAAAATGGTAAATGTTTTCCTGCTGAGAGTACAATCTCAAATAGTTACCATGTGATTATAAAGAAAATGAAAAACTAAATTACCTCCATGAGAAACTGACCCTTTCTTTTTACGAAGTCACAGGCTGAATGAAACAGTAAACAAAGAACGTGGCCAAAAAAACCATGATCCAGGAGATTAAAATATAGAAATGGATACACTACTTTTCTGCCTCAGGCATGGCTTTCAGCAATATATACACGTTGAATTTGGAATGAAGCAGATTTTCCTTTATTTCATTTCAACATCTGGCTCGGAACTGATGGGAGGTAAGGAAAAATCAGGTGTCAGGTCTCTTGCTTGAAGAAGTGTTCAGATGAGCATTGGCAGAGCTCCCCGAGGAATGAAACTGGAACACTGAAAATCCAAAATTACAGACATTGTACAAAACATTATTTCCTAATAATCTGCAAGTGGTCAAATAACAAGGATGGAGTTTTTAAACTCAGAGACAGACAGAGAGATCGTTTAACTTGGTCGAGGCTTATCCTGGCACATTCATTCACTTGCTCACAATCTTCAGGATCATCTGTGCTCTTGAAGCAGACGAGTATCCGGGGTCACCTTTTGCCAGTTGCCTGAGTCCTGTTGCTTTTGATCACTTTCTCCGGAAGATGTGATGTGATTCTTTCTGCCAGCTCATTCCCCTGCGTCTGCAAACTTGGGGCACCCTGCTCTCATCTCACTAGCAGTGCTGCCTCTGGGTGAAAAGCACTTAGTCCTGCCACAGGCCGCTGTCATCTCCTGACAGCCCAGACTCCCACGGCACCTCTCCGTCTCGTTCGGTGTCAGATTCAAAGCCCTGACCAGCTTCCACTGGCAGAAGCTGCCTCTTAATTGCTATAGATCAAAAAGTACTGAACATGTCCATTAAAATAGAGTGGAAGAGGGCAGAAAAGATCTGGCATTTATGAGGACAACTCATTTCCTGCTGGGCTGATGGCTTTCCTTATGCCTCATGGTCCTGCTTGATTAATGGGCAGGTCATTTCCCACCAACACTACGAATACAGCAACTGATGGCAGCATCTGTCTCCTTTGCCCTGCTCTAGCAGACTTTTCCCTCTCCTATAATTTGTTCTGTTCTTTAGCAAAAGGGTTTGTCCCTAGAACTACCTACATATTTCCAGGAGAGGAGAGCTCCCCAAACTACACACACAGATATCAGAAAAGAAGAAGCCCTATTTCTTTTCATTCACCTATTTGTCCTTTGCTCTTTCCTATTAACATTCTATTGACATGGCTAAAACCTTGATTTTTAGAGCTGCAGGGGGCTTCACTACATAGAGTCTAAAGGATGAGTGAACAGAGGCCCAGAGAGCTGAACTGACTTGCACAAGGCTACACAGACACTCTCCTTCCTACCTGGCTTTCTAGGCGATGCACACTTTCATTGCACAGCTACGTTCCCAGGCTCTCCGTGTCTCAAGAACCAGGTCTAAGACCTAGAGAGGCAACCACATGAGGGGCTGAAAGCCAAGCCTACTATGCCTCATTGGTCCTGCCACTTACTAGTTTCCTCCTCTGTAAGGTGGGAAGTTACAGCAGTAAGACAGTCAGTGTTGACAAAGCTCTCTGGTCTGAACACACAGTGAGTTCTACTTACAGACTCTTTCTTATGTGGAAATTAGTTTTCAGAGGAGGTTGATGGGTTCAGGACAAACCACAAAATATGGCACCTGGGCGTATTGAATATCTGAGGCTGTAGGAGTTCGAGAAAAGAGCAGAATTAGAAAATTCTCCCGACCTTCCCCCCTTGCCCTTCTTCCCTGAAACAGGTCATAAAACTCTCATGTGAAGGTTCCCTCCCTGTATCAGGAGGAAGGGAGATATTCTTATCCCTAGAGATGGGGAGTTTGGAGCTGAGAAATCTGTATAAACAAACCTTGTTAAACTCGCCCTTATCTTCCCAGTTACTTCTTCACCATTTAGTACTTCAGGCCCAAACACCTTCTTCTTGTCAATTTTTCACGGATTTATTGTTTCTTTGTCTAAAAGGTATAAAAGCTTTTGGCTCTGGTCATTTCTTCAGGTCTTCATTCTCTTGTGAACGCTCCCTTGGACATGTGAAAATTCAATGAAACGTGTATGCTTTTCTCCTGTTAAATCTATCTTTGTCAGATTAATTTTCAGACCCTGCCAGAGACCTTAAGAGGGTAGAGGAAAAGTTTTCCCTTCCTTACAAAGTAAATTTATTGTTCACTCAACGTATTTAATGTATCTAAATAAGTTAGAGACCAATGCTCTCAAATTTGGTAGATCAACAGATTGCCAAATTTTCTTCTCCCAGTAAGCAGATTAAAAAATAAATCCACTTATTAGCACATCTATCTTGCAAACTAAAGAATGCTTAAATTCAAAGTAGTAGAAAGGGTACAATTTGAAAAGTAAAAACAATCCTTCTCAAAAAGGAACAATACTTTTGCTTCTGATGAGAAAAACATTGTCAGGGTCAGTGTTAGGACAAACCCTGGAGCTCACATGCCCCTTTTCTCCAGCTCATCTTCTCTAAGAAAGAAGCTCGTTGCTGTCTATAGCCCCCTTCCCTCCCACCTTCCCACTGCAAGCCTCAGGGGCTCTGACTGTGAAGTCAGCTTCCAGGCTTCTAAATGATGCAGCTGCCAGTCACCTGAGCCTTAGCCAGTGTTCTTCAAATCTGCACATACATTCAATTTGCCAGAATCAGGATCCCCAAAATCATCAAAGGTAAAAGATAGGCAAATCTACAAAATGAAACGTAACCTGGAAAAAGAGCAAACCCTGCCTTCTGTTGTAAAATCCATCTGCACTTCTGGGGAATCCCATAAAAATGGTGCATGAGAAACAAACGGAAAGCTTAATAAAAGATCAATGTGGGTTTTAACTGTGTGAACTGCATCCATACGTCAGATGGTCCATACTACTCAGTTTTGTGGAACTCAGACCATGCCTGGAGGTGAGGTGCCCATAGGAACAGAGACAGACTAAGACCGGCAAAGAGGTGACTGGAAGTGCCAAGGCCCTGGGCTGTGTCGTAAAAGGACACTGAAGACCCAGGGACGACTATGTAGGAGAAATGGACCATCAGGGAGATAGTCACTGTCTCCAAATGTCTGAAGAGCTGTCATGAGAAGAGAAAGTAAAACTGCTAGAGGGCATAAGAAGGTCGAATGCTTGGAAATAAGGAAACCAGATTTATGCTTCATAAAAAGAAAACTGTTAACCCTTAAACCTGTCAAGAGTAAAGGAAAAGAGAAGAGGAGAAGAAAGGAGGGGAGGGGAGGAGAGGGGAGGGGAAGGGAAGGAAAGGGGAGGACGCTACAGGTTCTAGCAAGGAGTTAGAGATCCTGATAATCCTGCAGTTTGATCTGGAACATCTCCTGGCTTCTTTCTGGTTTTCTTTGCCCATAATTGAAGTTGTTATTGTTGATGAACTCAGAACACCCTTCCGGTTTGAATATGTTCTGCCTTTTATCAATAAACATGTCTGAGTTTGGTTTTTTTTTTTTTCTCCCCTTAGTTTTGACTACAACAACTATCATTTATCGAATATTTTCTATGAAAAAGGTACTGTAAATTTTTGAAATAGATTATATTATTATCCCCATTTTACAGATAGGGAAACTAAGTTTCAGAGTTGATAGGTAATTTGTTCAAGCCACACAGCTAGCAAGGGAGTCAAAAACTTATTTCTAACCCAAATCTATCTGATGCACTTAAATCCCAGGGTGCGAGGCCTGAAAACAGTTCAAATTTATTACCTTGAAAGAATACTTTTTCTCATTTTGCTCTAGGAGCCTTTGTTGCATTACCAAATTCTATGCCTAGAAATTGACACAAATTCCTGGTTACTCAAGGATTCCTTCGAGATTAGCATCGTAAGATCTTTGCCCTTCCCAGATCTGTTTTCTTTGCTATTAATGTAAACCTCTACAACAACGCCTTCGGTCATGTTCTGGGACTCAAGGCCCACGTAAGTGACACTTTAGACCACCAAGTGTTCAATGTCCTTGACCCTAAAAAGAAAGTCATCTTTCTTTGCACTGCACTTCTCATCTGCTCCTTGGGCTTAAGTCCTTTTCCATATATAAAATATCCTCCTTCTGACCAAAAGCTTTTATTCTTTACACTCACTCCCTCATTTCCTGATCTCTGCACCCTGATCACTATGATCTCTTGGAAAACTTTTCCCTCTTCTTCAAGAATGTTACTCCTTTACCCCTGGGCCTCATCCCAAGATGTCATGGTACCTCACTTATTCTCTTTCTTTCTTTCTGGCCCTTTGACTCTGCTACACATGCCCATCTAAACTCCAACAGTGGATCACTTCCAACCATTCAGATCTTCTGCCTCTACATATGGGTTGCTGATGCAGCTGCTGAGAAGCAAGCATTCGTGAAGATTGATGCCACCATAAATGTAGAGAATCCAATCCCAGCTGCTCTCTCGATCCACAGTACTCAGCAGTTCCTAGTCAGTCCCCTTCATCATTTCCCTTGGCCATTTTTCCAAACTGTCACCATTCTCCACTGGCTTCTAAATCCCACTTTTTTGTTGTAGAATAGAACTTTGCTTCTTATTTCACACTCCTCAGACTTCCAACCTTACCCCCTCATTCTCAGCACAGGAAATTCTCTCCTACTACACAGGAGGAAAAAACAAAAAAAAGAAAGAAAGAAAGGAAGGAAGGAAGGAGGGAAGGAAGGAAGGAAGGAAGAAATGAAAGATAGAAACTCCATCCACTTCCTACCACCAAATCTATGTCATCTACACTCCGTTTTCTTTGGCATTCATATTATATATAACCTATTATATAATGTGATCTCCAAGGCCAAATACAAACATACATATGTATATGTGTGTGTGTGTGTGTATATGTTATACACATAGACTGCCTATGACCATGTGTCTCTGGCTCCTCACTTTATCAGAAATTTATTCTATCAGTAGTGGAATTTCTTTATTAATAGTGCAAATTCTTCAAACTTTTTTTCACCCTGGTTGATCAAACTCTCTAGCTTTGAAACATGCTCAAATCTCTCTGAACCCTACATTCTCCTTAATGTGACTACAATTACATGGAATTAAATCCTATGTACAGAAAAGAGTCTGGAACAGAATGTAGTAAAAATTGTTTGTCATTGTGTTTTGGTAGGACTATGGGTGCTGCATTAATTGATTTAAATTCTACTTATCACAATTCTAAAAAATTCTATAATTAGCATTTAATACTTTCATAAGGTATTGTTTTTGTAAAGAGTATGACTTTTCCTAACTAAACCAGTGTATTTGTTTTTATATCCAGCCAATCCAGTTGATGAGTGCCACGTCTCTAGTACTTCAAGGTTTAAGCCGTCTTGCCAGCTCCGAGCGCCCTCTGCTGGTGAAATGTGGGTACAACAGTCAAATAAGCTGAATTTACAGTTTGGTGAAGGTTAGAAAACACCAATTCGTATTGATCAATCATTTTGTTTTCACTTGCATTATTGTATAAGAGCTAGTTAACATGTTAAAATGGGACTCCCCCCTGTCTCCGTTTGAACTGAGGTATGTAATAGATCTGTGCTGTCTGTTAAGAGGAGCCACTAGCCACGTGTGACTCCTGAGCACTTGAAATATACCTAGTTTGAACTGACAGGCCTTGTGAGTGTAAAATACACACCTTCTTTCAGAAGTTATTGTGGGAAAAAATTAAGCTTAAAAAAATTAAGGTTTGGGAGGTTCTCAGCTACTTTTTCGTGAAATAAACTCTCTGCTCTCTTCTCCTTCTGTGATACCCATTACCCTAATGTTGCCCTTTCTAAAAGAGTCAAGATTGTTTTTAGAGAATTTCCTCATGTTTTTAGATCTTAATTATCTTTTCCCTTCTATCTGTCTCATTTCTAGATTTCTATTTCAAGCTCACTATTTCTCTCTTCCATATGCCCTGCTTTATTTCCAATGCTTTTTAATGCATTCTTCATCTCATTTATTGAGTTCTTTAGCTCCAGAATATCTGTTTGGTTCTTTTTTAGAATTTCAATTTATTTGGTAAAGTATTACTTCTGTTCACTAATTTTATTCCTGAGCTCATGAAATTGCCTCTCTTAGTTTTCTTGTAGTTTGTCAAGTTTCTTCATGACAGCTATTTTGAATTCTCTAACAGATTCAAAAAGTCAGATATTCCATGACTTTAAGTTTGGATTCTGAAGAATTGTCATTTTCTCTTAGTGATACAGTGTTATTGTGGTGCTTCATGGTGTTTGACGAGTTGTTCCTTTGCTGGTGCCTTTTAAGTAGTGAACATGTTTTTACTTTAGATAAAGCTTTTTTTCTAACTTGAATCTAAAAATTCAACAGATTAGAAATTAGAGGCCTTTCTTTTATTTCTCAGTAAGTGGTACTATAGCATAACATTTTGGTTTCCCTTATCTGAGCTGTCTCTGGTTGTATTTGAAAGCCCGCACTTTCCAATCCTCCACCACCTCTGTCAGAGGTTTCACCAAGTGCTCTTATTATCACTGCTTTTGTGCCCCTGGGGTTGTTGGTGCCTTGCTGCGGCTGGTGTTGCTGGCATTGCTGCCTGGGGCACTAGGATGGTGGGCACTTCTGCAGCATTCAAGATCTTCTGAGTTGCAGGCTCTGCTGACACAGAGAGAGAGAAATGGGGAGAAGGGAAGCCAGGGTCATGGGTGCCTCTGCCTTGTCCAGTGTTATTGGGTTCCTGGATGCCACCACTGCAGGCAACCGTCATGGGGCTGGAGTTGTGTGCACCAACTTTCCTGCTGATCCCGGGTTCTCTGGGGCTTCAGGCTCAGCTGCCATGGCCAGGGGACCAGGATTTCAGGCACAGCCTCCACTGTTCCCCTGGTTTTATCTCCTCTATCTGTTCCACCCATCTTTAAATGTACAGATATGTGGAATTCTCTGGCATCCTGGTGTGTTGGACAGAGGCGCCTTTGTTGAGTTGTGGATGTTTTACTGGCTGTAGATTGAAAGGGAGGGACAAAGGAAACATCTCACTCTACCATGATGCTGACTTTGCTCTCCCTTGTTCTTTTATTCTTTATCCTATAAAAGCTTCCTGCCTTCCACCCCATTCTGCAGTTCTCTGAAAGAAGACTCCACTTCATAGTTTGTCCACTTAGTTTGTTAGTATCACCTAAATTGTCTTCTTTAATCATTTTTTAACACTCTGCATAGTAAATGGGGATCCCAAGAATGTCAAGGTTGGAGAGGGCTTTAGGAGCCCTCTTTTCTTTCCATCCATCAATTTATTCAACATAGAAACTTCTATGTTGAGCTCCTACTATGTGTCAGGCACTATGCTAGGCAAGAATAAGATGTAGTCCTAACCAGGGTTATATTTGGTTAGAAATCACTATTTCCCAGTGTAGCCCACTTCACCTTGAAAAATATTTCATATTAGAAAGATTTTGTTTACATCTAAATAGAATTACAAAGGAGCCTGTATGTTTGGAGAAAGTGAGTTTATAGTGGTTGGAGCATAGTTTAATGAATAACTTGCTACTTCCTGAGGCAGCCTAACAGCTTTAACTGTTAGAAGAGTTCACTTGTCCACTTTGTCAAAATCATCCTGGTAAGATGAAGTTTGCAAGTTGGTAAAATGTTCCTCTTTTTCGCCAGTAATATTTTTACTGAAGTTTGACTTTTCTGATATTTATCACAGCTTTATTTTGGTTAGTGTTTTCATGGAACATTTTTGTTTGTTTTTTGTGTGTTTTTTTTTTTACTTTCAACATTTCTGTATCATGTATTTTAAATATTTCTTATAAGCATCATATAATTGGGTTTTCTCAGTCTGACAATCTATGTCTTTTAATTGGAACATTTAGTCCACAAACACTTAATATAACTACTGAAATGTTTAGGTTTGAATTTACCATCTAACTACTGGCTTTCTACTTGTTTCACTTTTTCTATGTTCCTTTTAGATTGATTATATTTTATTATTCCATTTCTCTCACTATTATCTATTTAGTAGTTTTACATTATTTTACCACTCTTTTTGTTGTTATAATAAAAATTACAGCAAGCATATTTGACATATCAAAGTCTAATAAAAGTTAGTATTTTTACCTCTTCCTTTACCTTGCTACTCAGTGTGTTGTTAGACCAGCGGCATAAAAATCACCTGGGAGCTTGTTAAAATTTAAAATCTCCAGCCCCACTCCAGACCTTTTGGTCAAAGTCTACAATTTAACAAGATCCCTAGATGACTCATATATTAAAAATTTGAGAAATACTGCTTTATGGCACTTTAACTCCATTTACTTTTTCATAATTCATATACCATTTTGGTGTATTTTATTTATGTTTTAAACCCACAAGATACCTAATCATTGTTTTAGACAGTCAATATTCATTTATATGTACCAACAAATATATTCTTTTCATTTATGTTTATTCCTTTCTGTATTTCAGACCTTTCATCCAAGATCTTTTCGCTTTTGCCTGAAGTACACATACATCTTTAGTGTGGCTTTTCATAGTTTTTGTTTGAAAATTTATTTCCCTGTCATTTTAAAAACTTTATGATGGACATTTTCAAACATATAAAAGTAGAGAGAATAGCATAAAAAATCTGATTTACCCATCCCCAGTTATTGATATATGGCCTATCTTTTCTTTTTTATACTCATTTATGTCCTACTCCCTGACACCGTATCATTTCATCTATAAATATTTCAGTGTGTACCTCTGAAATATAAGAAATTTTTGTTTACAACACAACCCCAATTTCATTATCAGACCTAAAAAATTAACACTAAATTCTTAATATCAACAAATATCCAGTCAGTGTTCACATTTCACCTAATCACCTTATAGATTTCAGTCTGTTTTCAACTAGTTAAAAGTATTGCTTGTATCTTATACTGTTCCCTTTCTCCATTTTCTTTACAAATATATTTTATTTTGAAGACTTTTTGTTGTTTGTTTTATAAAGTTTCTCAGAGTCTGGATTTTGCAGATTGCAATCTTATGTTGCTATTTAAAATTGTCCTTAATGCCCTATACTTCCTATATATTAGTAGATAAATCAAGAAACTTGGTAATTTTGTTGATAATATTGTTACTTTCATTTGGAGGGACAGAATATCTAATTCTCTCTCTTTTTATGATACCAACTGTTGGTGATCATTGTGTAGATCTATTAATTCTTTGAGGGTTGCAAAATGATTCTATCATTCTATCATTTTTTAAATTTGACTATTAACTAAAATATTCTATAAAGGGAAATTTATCATAATCAACTATTCATTTATTCATCAGTAAGGTAGAGATCTTATTAAAAAAACAAAACAAAACAACAGGCAGGATAAATGCTTGATTATTCCCCATATTCACCAGTTTTCAAAATAATGAGCTGGTCCATAGAATCTGCCACAGGTGATCAGTAAGGGTTGTTTTAAGGGGATAAAGATCATTTTAAATACATAGGTTTAAACATATTTGATGTCTTTCTATCCATTTCAGTTATTATCCCTATTGATGCACAAATTATCCTGTCTTTGGCTGATTGGGGATATTTTGACAAAACCTTTTTTTCTTTGATAGCTTCTTTGCTATCTGGTAGTACAAGATATTGCAGTTTCATCTTGCAAATTTAAATCTATATCTAAAATTAGCCATTTCTCTATGAAAATCTGATTTTTTTTTTTTTTTTTTTTTGGTAGAAAAAAAGACCACAATCTGTGCATGAAGGATGTTAATCGCTACCAGGGTGCTCTTTGTTTCTAGGTTTATTTGCTTTATTTTACTTTCACTTTACAGTTTTCCTTTTACTTGTAAAATTTTGTTTCATAGTGATTTAAAATAAGTATCTGGTTATAACATCAAATCTACAAGATAAGGTATATACCATTATGTCTAGCTTCTACATATCCCCTACACATGTATTTCCTCCCTCCCTATAGCTAACTTTTAAAATTTTTATAAACATTCCATTTTTTCTTATTATAAGGAAACATGCATACATAGTAGCATCACTTCCCCACCCACCCCCTTTTCCAGATACATGATGCAAAACCTTCATGCTTTCACCACCTTGCTTTTCTCATTTAAAAATATATCCTGGAAATGACTCCATGGCTGAGATTTCCCTCGTTCCTTTTGACAGCTAAATTGTACTCCATTGTTTATTACTCCTCTTGTTACTCATGAAAAGCATAGTAAGATAAATTTTCCAACATTAATCTATAAAATGACTCAAATTTGCTTTTTAAGAAAGTGCCCAGAGTGATGGCAGCAAAGTGACTATGTAGGCACCTCCAAGCTCCGAATTCCGCCACAGAAATATCAAGAAATAAGCAGAAACTTTGTCAGAACTCTGGAAGATAGTCATAGGTTTACATTAACCAAGTGAACACAGAATCCAGAAAAAATTAACTTAAAAACAGTAGAAAAGCTTCTAGGCATTTTACTCGCCATTGCCCCGCCCCCCTCTCTGGCTCAGCCACAGTTGGAGACAGCAGCCTCCATTCCCAGTTGGGGGACCCTAGTGCCTGGTTCCAAAGGAAGCAGAGCAGAATTTATTTGCAAATTATTGTGTAAATCTTTATAACTTGACTGGGGGGCTACCTGAAGGAGTGATGCAAAATGCTCATCTCTGTTTTGCCTAAGTTGGAAGTCACTGAGGCTAGAAAAGCAGTGGGCATCATTTGAAAACATTGCAAAGTAGATAAACAATTCACAGGCAACTGGGGCAAGAGATTACAGTTGAGACAACAGATAGCCTTTCTTAGGAGAAAAAACCGGGGAGAGAGTTTCTTTGTGAAATTGGAGCAATCAAAAGCACCCATATTTATGGAGAAATTTAGAAAACCATACACATGCCCAGGGCAAGATGCATGCTCAGAAAAGACCTCAGAAGAACTTAAGCTTTGACCTTGGGTAGATCTTAGACTCAGTGAAAGTCTGGCTAAGTGTTAAAGGAGGGCTTCAGAACAGAGTCAATCTGCAAAGCCTAGGAGAGATTTTTTCCTTTTCTTTTTTTTTCACCTCTGATGTTCAAGAAAATCTCCATCAAACACAAGAAATATACATAACATAAAATATGCCATTTTAACAATAAAAGAATACACCAACAAAATAAATAAATCAATGAAATGATGAAAAAAAAAAGAAAAAGAAAATTGCCAAAGTGATCTTAAGTTTCCCCTGGAGGAATAAATATGAAAGAATAGCCATAGACATATTTTGAAAGAGTAATCAAGGGGAAATGCCTCACTAGATGTTAATTTCATGATTTAAAATGTAGTACTAGACTAGGAACTAAGATAAAATTTTTTTTAAATGAGGAAATACAGAATTTGAATCATTACAATAGTGGCATTTCAAATCCACAGGAAATGAGTCTGTTGTTTAATAAATGACATAGAAAGAAAGTACTAACAAAGTGAGAAAATAAAATACAGCTAAATTATATCAAAACAAACTCCAGGTGAACTAAACATCAAAACCTAAACAAAGTATAAAAATGCTAGATTAATATATAATAGTGGAGTTTTCCACTTGTAGGAAGATGAAATAAACATACTTCTCCCTATTCTTCCCACTAAATGCAATAACAAACAAACAAACAAACAAAAACCTTTAACGTTATATAGAAAACAAACACAAGAAGACTTAAAATGGTAGAGAAAAGAAAGATGAGGGATTTGGGGACCCCAGGAACAACACGGTTTTGAGTTCCTTGGGTTTTCTTTTCGCCTTGTATATATCAGACTTGGATCTGAAGAAGCCAGGAACCTGGAAACACCAAGAGGCCCAGAAAACAAAAGGCACCAACCAAGGGCCTGCTATCTCTAGCCAGAGAACTGGGAAAGGGACAATCTGGCAAGACAGATATGTTTAGACAACAACAGTTCTACTCCAGCCAAACACCGCAGAGAAAAGGCATGGCTCCATGACTACCCTTGCCAGCAACGGCCTGGTGGGAAGCTTAGACCTTCAGCCTTGTTAGGCTGTAGGGAGGACCCTCGACCCCCTATCATACTAGGGTGGTGTCAGAGAAGGCAGAGTAGGGAGCTGGGACTTACATCCCCAAGATGATGAGCCGTCCACCATGCACTCTCCCTGACCACACACACACACAGTGTCAGCGGGGACCATGTGAGGAGTGGACCTCCTCCACACCAGGCAGCAACAAGGCATCCCTCCCCTTTCTTGTTAGAATGATATAAAAGGAGGCCTATTCTCCGTTAGTCACAACTTTCAATAAACCTTGACCTAAACATCACACTTTATGTAAAAATTAACTCAAAATGGATCAAAGATTTAAATATAAAACTTAAAACTACAAACTTGTAGAAAAAAATACAAAAGAAAATCTTCAGTATGTAGGACTAGGCAGAGTTCTTAAGACTTGACACCAAAAGCATGATCCATAAAAGGAAAAATTGAGATATATCACTTGGTACCCACCTCTCCAGGCCAGAAAAGTCCACTGTCATTTACACACACATCTGCCAATGGCAGATATACCTGCAGACACACACACTCACACACACACCCTGCCCCCAGCTCTGTGTCTGAGAGCCCCCAAGGCCTGGCCAGGGATTTGAGGGCAGGTGCTTGGTGGGTCAGCTGGAAAATCTTCCTCAAAGTCAGGCAGACACTGAGAGCACTGCTCGTGAGGGCACAGATCAGGAAAGGAATGACACAAAATCATCAAGTGTGGCAGGTGCACATCACAATTCACATGACCAAAGGCTCAGGAATCGGTCAGAAATATATGTTTCGGGAGTATGAAAAGTAAGGTATACTAGCAGGAGGTTCAAGAGTTCACAAGAATATCTAAAGACCTTTCAATGAAAGAGGCTCATATTTGAAGCTTGGGGATAGAAAGAGACAGATTTGGTTAGAGGAACACATGTTAAGTTGAGGGCAATGTGCTGGGTGCGGAGCTAGGAGCAGCAGAACAATGCAGTCAGGAACACAAGATCAGCAAAGGGAACAAACACTCCGTTGTAATTTCTGGAGACTAATGTACAACATGGTGACTGCAGTTAATAGTAATGTGGTATATACTTGAGATTTGCTAAGCGAGCAGGTCCCAAGTGTTCTCACCACGCACACCTGCACACACAGGTAACTATGAGAGGCGATGGGAATGCGGCTTTGATTGTGGTAATCATTTCAGGGTATACATACATCAAGACATCATATTGTACACCTTAAATATATACAATTTTTGTCAAAAGTAAACAAAAAAAATTTTTAAAGGACACAAGGTCAGGAATGAGGCCTTTCAAGCGAATGCCTAGGAAGAGTTTGTGATTTTCCAGGCTCCCAGTATTGCATGAGGCTCTTCTCTTTTTGGGGTATCTTAAAGGAACCCAGCACATCTTGACAGCCAGGATCCTAGAATATTAGACCTGAAGGAGTACTTACAGACTGCCAACTCTCACTGCAATGAGCTTATTAGTAGAAAGGATAACAGGTGCCCCAAGGTCCTGAACCAAGTTCACAGCAAAGCCAGGACTAGGACTCAGACCTCCTTATTCCTGTCGATTTCCTTAGTCATTGGCTCTACCACAGTGTTTAGTTCATGTTTGTTTAAGCACGTAACTCACATATAATGGGGAGGAAACACGTGATCTTTCTGCCCCTTGATATGTGGGTGAAGTTTCTTCAAATCCCTACCCTGTGACATGTAGTAGTCCAAAGCCCTCTGAGATTTCTCCCAATTTCCAAGGAGTAGAAGGCAGCTAACGCTCTCCCGGCTGTCTTTGAGGAGCTTTCTAGTGTGCTACCTCTCCACACCACATGGCCACAGCCTGACACTCTGACCCAGCCATACCCACAAAACCCACCCAAGCATATTGGGTACCTCCTGCCACAGATTAAGAGGAGCTGCCTTAATTACATATTTAATTTTTTAATTGACTTCTAGGTATGCAAACTTTTATCCCTGGCAACTTTCACCCATTCTTTAGAAACTGAAGGCTGAAATCAACACATCAAATTTCTTCAACTAAAAAATACTGTAACGTCGGCATATCACCGGTGCTCCTTAGGTGTCTGGTAGTGATACACAGTGTAAACCTTAAACAGAGCAAAGAGCAACTTTCCTTAAGCGAAAATTAGTTTATATGGAAAAAGCAAAGGACTTGCAATTTGGGACAAGCAAACTATGTTGAACCATAAGCAAGTCTGGAGAACAAACGGGATGGGTTGTTTCGAACAAAAGTTCATTGGAGGAGAATGGGATTTTGAAGTGGTGGCGGCTTCTCATTGGCTGAAGACTAGGGCAGCTTACTGTTGCCAGGTGAAAGAGGAAATCGTCCTTCTTCCTGCTGAACTATACAAGCTGCAATGCGTGGCACGTGCGAGAGCCCTCCCTTCGTGGCTTCCCAACTCCAATTTTGGATTAGGTTTCCTTAACACGTTTTCACCACAGTACAGATATATAACAGAGATCACTTAGATTCTCTGTAATATTTGCCAGAGAAGGAAGTGAGGTCTTGAGTCTGGCCGAGAGAAACTAAATATTGGGTTGGCAAAAAAGTTCATTCAGGTTTTTCCGTAACGTCATGAAAAACCCGAACGAACTTTGTGGCCAACCCAATAGTTACGTCTTTAAAAATCAGTTTAACAGTCATTGAAAATAGTATCTTATTTTTAAGTAACCTGCTAAATGTCTGCAGAATCAGTTTCCACATCATGGCTAGTCTAGTAAAGAAAATTAGATAAAGAAACACCTCATAAAGGTAAAATGTTAAATGGTAGTTGTTATTAATGTCTATTTTTAACATCCATGGAGTGCATGTGTGGTGCAGACTTGGTTTTTGGCCTCATGGAGCCTTTAATCATTCGGATTATTGTGTGAAGATCCACTTACCTGTTTTTCTTTCAAATACATCAACCAAGCCACCAATCACCACACACAAAACAAAGCCACTTCTCTAACGGATTTTTTTTTTTTTTTTTCCCTAATGGATTTAGACTTGGGAGTACTTGTTGAGAATTTTAATGTACTAGGCAGTATAGTGTTATACATGGTTACAGTAACCAGAATAAGATAAAAAGCTACTGTTATTAAACAAAGATACACTAGGGTTAACTCTGTAAAGAAGAAAAAACAAATGAATATTCCCAGATCTTCCCAAGTCCTTGAATGTGGTAAAGAAAACATGAGACAGAGACCATTAACGTTAACAAATGGATGACTGTATTAAGAGAAAAGGACAAGATTGGTGTTTGCCTCCATCCATTCAGGAAAACAAGCACACGGACTTATACAATACTTTGGTTTAAAAATGATTCATAATATCAATGTTAAACCTGATATTGAAAGAATCCAATGGGTCACAAGGTGTAAAAACCGAACCACTGAAACACAAGCTTGCATAGATGAATGAATGAAGATGTGTAACCGGCACCGAAGGGGGGCTTGAGCACTGGAGTCCGAATGACGTTAGCACCTCGGCCGCCCAAGACACAAGAACGTCTCCAGCACCACGGTTCTCACTTTCCCCAATGAGGTCATGAGCAGAAACCTGTGCTGTATGAAGGTGGATTGAAACAGACTGTTTCCATCAGCCTCTTCCAGAAGCATGCACACATACCCACGGGTACCCAACATCAGTCACCTTAAGGCATCCAGTGTCCCTCACAGTTTCACTTAATCTCTAGATAGGCATGTGATTTGAGGTGGCCTCCTTGTTTCCTGTCCTCAGACTGGCAACTCTATTCCATTAAGGTTCTGTTCAGTTCCATGAAGTAACTATTTCAAAGCTGCCTTTCCCTCTGGGGCTTGGCTACAAACTGATGAGCACTTGAGATAACATGTCACTTGTTTTTCAAACATCTACTTTCCAAATGTCAAAGGGCTTCTTACCAAAGCATCCAAAACCTCTGGGCACTGTGCAGTTACCTCTCTCAAGAGGATACTTTTCCAAATCTTGAGTCAAATGACAGCACCACCTCAAATTTCCTGAGCAACTTGATTTATATGAACAAACTCCTGTACTTTATAATTCGGCACCTTTCAAAATACAATAGTGTGTTGGGATGGATTCTTCTTAAGGAAAACCGCATTACAGAGAATTCTCATTTTGGAACATCATTTTTATATGCTATCACAATACTTCATGAACTAAATACTGGGTTGCCTTTAAGAGGCAGGTGAAAAATATAGCTATATCCGAGAAAGGGCATTTGGCTTTCAGTTTATGGCAAAGCTGAAGGTATAGCCTACGGGGATTTCAGAGGCTAATTCAATAAGAAATTTCAGAAATTCTGATATCAAAAACCCTCTCACTAAATTTAACAGTTAGAAACTCTTTTAGCAATTATGGTCTGAAACTCAGTGCAACAAAAACTTATCCTAAGTATATGATGTGTAATAGTATATTCTCTCAACTGTCTTCTCTTTGCTGTCCTTAATCCTTGCTCTTTTGTGAAGGAAATGTCACTTGACCCCTGTCTTTCAATTCTTCCATTCCTTCTATATGAAACTCAGCAATGAATCATGGGGCACTAAGTTACACAATTAACTCTGTTCTTATCTGAAATGGCTTATGCTATGAAAAAGTTACTCAAGATGAGAGAAAAATTTTCTAGTTTGCTGAGAATACACAAAAACATTTAAGTCTATTAGGAACATATATCTAAGCAGTGTTCACACATATTTAAGGGCAAAGAGAATGATTTTTAGGACCAGACATTTCCACAAATCAACATGATTACTTAGATGACTGTGTTAGTCTGTAGCATCAAATACAACCCTAAAAAACACTCTGGTGTCTCCCCTACCATAGCAAAAGTTTCTGATTGATTTTCTCTTAAAAGTAATAAAATAGAAACACTCTTCATATCAACAAATCTCCCATTTGAGTAAATGTCTCTGTTTTGTTTGGTTTCCTTTTTTTGTTAATGTATGCATTTTAATACATAAGAGTGTTGGTGAAATTCTTACAAAACAATAATGACTGACTTCACACTGCATAAGAGAACCTTTGGAAATATCTTCTACAGAGTCACCATAGAAAAGGAGGACAGTCAACTCTCAATTATTTAGGAAGTGATCACCTGAAGAATCCGGTCAGGAAATTCTCCCTCTCCTACTACCAGCCTTCTTGGTCATGCCACTGCTCATTCATAGATTGAGAGGCGATTTGAAATGGAATGACATACCTATCAGTGTGGACGTCACTCACAGCTTGGTGTGAGGACGTCCAAAGCTTCTGATGATGAGGATGTCTGGGGCTTACCTGTGAATTTTATATCTCAATGGAGAGTTGACAGTCGTTCACATATAGGAAATACAGCACACTGACCTTGGTCAGAATCAAACTAATTTAAGGCAATACTGTTCCTCACAGACGTTGCTGGCATAAAGTGCAGGTCTCATAAGAAAAGTGACTCTGTAGAAGTGAGGATTTCCTACTTTACCCTTTCCTTCTTGATTTCTCTAGAAATAAATTCAGCGTTTCTAATGAGAGTTAAATGGCAGGAGTGACAACAGCCTCAACTCTTCCCTTTAACAGTCTTATGTATCCTCAGGGATAAAAGAGACTCTTCCCGGAGAACTCTGGGTGACACTGTGCCCCGTGCAGCATTATCAGGCCAGTCTCCAGGTTGCTTCTCCCTGCCCAGATGACCTACTATGGACTAGGGAGAAAAAAGGATCCTATCACCAGTAAGATAAGCAGTTATGGCTTTAAGACTCACAGGCACCACCAGATAGGAGGAAAAATGGGATCATTTTATCTAACTTTTCTCTGACTCTGAGCAGTAAGCAATGGACAAAGTACTCTAAAAATCTGTTTTTGTCTTTGTTTCTTTTTCTTTTCGCTCAAAGAGCAGGTTTTGATTTTTGTATGCTTGTTTCTAAAAAGCCAGTATTATCAGAATATGGCACACTATGTAACCAGTGAAATCTACCTGAAGGGTTCCCTTTTCTGTATTAACGTCCCCAACACAAATAGTGCTTTCCCAAAAGGGAAAAAAGCCTTTGAGTTCAAGTTCTATTTTGTTCTCAGTCCTTCAGAAAGCTGCTTACACAGGGGTCTTACGCCTTTATTTGGCTGAGGATATTACAGCCAATCACCACAGTTATCTTTCAAGAAAATCATCACTGAATAAATGAATAATCTTGGTACTCCCCAATGTAATTTTTATATAAAGACGACACTCATTAAAAATCAAGGCCCTAGAGTGTTAACCACTTATGTGGTAAACTGAACGCACCATATTATACCAGGTGTTTCCAAAGAGCAATTTGGCACAAGACAAAATTCAGAGAACATTTGACAGTATTAAAGAAAAATAATAATCAGTTAAAAGTTAATTAGTTTTATACTGAAAAGTCCCAAGATTGTGCGAAAGGTACGGACAAAGTCAGCAACGGATTAATTCACGGTCCAGTCCCGCTGTGGGCCACAGTAGAGAAGAAAAGGAGAAAACAGGTCTGGTTCCTAATTTCCTTGTGAGTCCAGTGGAACACAAGGCCCAAGTTCACACATTTTGGAATACGTTGATCTAGATCCAAGTGGCCACTGCCATTCTAAAAAGGTTTTCCTCCTGGGAGCATCTATCCGTATCTTTTCTAATTTAGATGTTTCTCTATGATCAAAAACCATAGTCTTTTCTGCAGTTCATTAGTCTGTTGCTGGTTGTTGTAAAGTCACTTGGGAAATAGTAAGTCCAAGACTTTGTATGCAAAGTCACCTTCTAAAAATCGCAGTGTTACTTTAAAGCATGTGTAGCAAACGTCCGGTCTCCCAATAAAATTATGTCTAACAATGGTTAGACACTAGAGTCACATTATTTTCAACTCAGAACACTTAATCTTACCCTTATCTAACCTTGCTTCCAGGCGATGACTTACAAAAAGTTAGGCTGGGGCAATGGGGTGTGCATGTCCAGTAGCCTTATGATAAGGCTTCACAACACACTGTGCTTATTCAGTGACACTGATGTTAATGAGGCCTGGTCTCCACAGAACAGAGGTATGTATGGCAACAGAGAGATTTTCCAAGGCCAGAAGTATTAGTTTACATCACAACATTAAAGCATAATACATTGTGGGCCTAAAAATTAAATTGTGTGTGTTCCAGCAGTAGGAACAGAAACAAAATAAATGCTTCCATATTTATATAAAAATGACAAAGTGAAAAGCAGAGAACACAGTGAAGAATGTCTGGCAGTTCCTTAAAATACAATTGTTAGTTGCTTCTATAGTCTCAAAGATAACAATTACACTATTTGAATGAGAGTAAGAGGAATTCAACTGGTTGAATTTGATCTGTCTCCTTACTCACAGGGAAAGAATTATTCTGATACTCCTTAAAGTGTTTGCTTTACAAAAAAAATAAAATTAAATTAAAATATTTTAAAATTCTAGTCTTTTAAAAACCTTAAAAAAAACAACACATTTTCAATACAGATGCTGAATTTGCGTGTCACGAGGGAAATACCACCTTTGGTCACTCACTAAGACAGCTGAAACACTAACATCCTGGTCACGTGTTAACTGACCTGACATTTTTTGAGTAAAATATATCCAGTTAGCATTTTACAATAATAAATATGACTGGATGAAGTAATACATGAGAGGCAAGAGAAATGGAGAATTTGAAAAGAAGAACTGATCATTGTATGAGATAGAAAAATAAACATTTATAAAATAAAAATATGGCAAATGTTGTTGCCCATTTGCCTGATTTTCAAATAAAAATATACTGTATTTTTTTCTTTAAAGCTACCATACAAAACTTTAAAACATGAAGCAAAATCACAGGGCAGACAAAGAAAAATATAGCATTACTGTAAATCAATAATACCTAAACCTTGGATATTGAAACCACCCTCTGGAATTTGATTTAAGGCTAGGATCTCCATTTGGTCTGCCCTTGTCTACTTAAATAAAGACTTTTTCTCATTCATTTCATCCTGGACATTCAAAGTCCTGTTATTCTTCCTTTCCCCAATTTTCCGAAATGACTACATTCGTAAGGATTTTGTTTCTTTCTAGATTATCATTTTCCCAAAACTTAATTCTTAGATATCTTTTACTTAAGTTCATACAGTCCAAAAACTTTATGAAACTAAAGATCTTTCTCAAAATGAAAAACCCAAATCTGCTCTGAGAAACTAGTCTAAAAAGCTTCCTGAATATTGCCCAACTTTAAAGACTATCTCAAAAGATAAGGCAAACAGAAGCCGGAAAAGAATGGATTAACAATTCTTCTCAAGTCACCCACAGATTTCTTTCCTAAACAAACATCACACTAAAATGCCAAAAACGTCAGATTCATACAATGAAAAATAACAGGAAGTCAGGCTGAAAGGATATTATTTATATATATAGCATGACTGATATTTATGTTAACTAACTAGTATGGGAAAAGAGGCATTTCCATGAGGCTAGAAGATGGAAAAAAATTCCATATTTCTTGAAGAGGGGTTTAAAGGTCTGGCACAAAAGGAATCCAATGCCCATGTGTCATTAACAAATGTGTAGAACCAAATAGTTGGATGAAGAACCCCTTTATCAACTTCATGCCCAATTAATCTACTTATTGACAGATATACAAAATAATTTTGAGAGGTTGCCAACAAATGCTGCTATGATCAATCTTACAGCTAGAGAAAACGATGGCAGCATCACGTATATAAACATCTTTCCATTTCCATTCCCCTCGGCTTTATAAGTAAATGTAAAATAAGAGAAGGGATACAAAATTTTTCATTTTCAGTTTTCCGATTTTCAGTTGATTTTGCACAGACTTTAGTTAAAACTTCACAGAATTAAATTGTTGCCAGTAAATACTAATAAATGGTCCAATGCCCAGAGGCTTCAGAAAGCCTTGCTATTGAGGAGGCAATGGCAGCGATGGTGTTAGTGAACGACATCTAGGCCAATCTTCCCAGGAGGGCGTGTAAGGACACGTAAAACCTCTACAGTGCTGGTAGTCTGTTACATATTTCAACTGTTCGAGGTTTTTTTTTTTTTTTAATATATTTTATGGTTGTGATTTTTTTTCCTTTCCTTGAGTAGTAAAAAAAAAAAGCAAACGTCTCTGTCTTTTAACATATCATACACTAATGAACCAAAAAAAAGCTATTTCTTATATTCTTTTATTCTGCATTGCATCCAAACATTGTGTTACTTTGATCATTATCTCCACGAAATTCTAATTGCTAAATAAAGCCTATTCCCTAGATATCAATATTCCATACCTAACGAAAATGGCATTTTATAGAGCTCTTAGATACTATATCCCAGAAAGCATATGCAGCATAAAGGTGGCCAATATTCAGAAGCTAGATTTTCTTGTACTGCCCAAGTGATCAGGAATAACGAAAACATTTTAAATGAATGAAAATTATTTATGGTCTAAAAAACACTTGAGGATAAATCTGAGGAATACAAAATACAGGAGAAAAAAATAAGCATGGAATGCATTCTGTATCATCCAGTAATTTTGCTACAGTGAGTCCGTTTTCAAGGCAGATTCCTAGGTTTTTACGGCTTATAATGGAAACCTGAAGAGAGAAGGAAAAAAGAAGAAAAACGATGAAGGAAAAATCTCTGAGACACTGTTTTTCTCCCTGCTCAGGTAAAATAATTTACCTATATATATATATTTTTTAACATCTTTATTGGAGTATAATTGCTTTACAATGGTGTGTTAGTTTCTGCTTTATAACAAAGTGAATCAGTTATACATATACATATGTTCCCATATCTCTTCCCTCTTGCGTCTCCCTCCCTATCCCACCCCTCTAGGTGGTCACAAAGCACCGAGCTGATTTCCCTGTGCTATGCGACTGCTTCCCATTAGCTATCTATTTTACATTTAGTAGTGTATATATGTCCATGGCACTCTCTCACCCTGTCAGATCTTACCCTTCCCCCTCCCCATATCCCCAAGTCCATTCCCTAGTAGGTCTGTGTCTTTATTCCCGTCTTGCCACTAGGTTCTTCATGACTTTTTTTTTTTTTTTCCTTAGATTCCATATATATGTGTTAGCATATTGTATTTGTTTTTCTCTTTCTGACTTACTTCACTCTGTATGACAGACTCTAACTCCATCCACCTCACTACAAACACCTCCATTTCGTTTCTTTTTATGGCTGAGTAATATTCCATTGTATACATGTGCCACATCTTCTTTATCCATTCATCTGTTGATGGACACTTAGGTTGCTTCCATGTCCTGGCTATTGTAAATAGAGCTGCAGTGAACATTTTGGTACACGACTCTTTTTGAATTATGGTTTTCTCAGGGTATATGCCCAGTAGTGGGATTGCTGGGTCGTATGGTAGTTCTATTTGTAGATTTTTAAGGAACCTCCATACTGTTCTCCATAGTGGCTGTATCAATTTACATTCCCACCAACAGTGCAAGAGTGTTCCCTTTTCTCCACACCCTCTCCAGCATTTATTGTTTCTAGATTTTTTGATGATGGCCATTCTGACCGGTGTGAGATGATATCTCATTGTAGTTTTGATTTGCATTTCTCTAATGATTAGTGATGTGGAGCATTCTTTCATGTGTCTGTTGGCAATCTGTATATCTTCTTTGGAGAAATGTCTGTTTAGGTCTTCTGCCCATTTTTGGATTGGGTTGTTCGTTTTTTTGTTATTGAGCTGCATGAGCTGCTTGTAAATCTTGGAGATTAATCCTTTGTCAGTTGCTTCATTTGCAAATATTTTTTTTGCAAATATTTTAAATATTTTAATATTTTGCAAATATTTTAAATACCTATATTTATATGCATTTCAAGTGGTTCATATTTTGTTTGTTTTTGCTTGTAAGAATACAATTGACTCTCCATATCTGCAGGTTCCCCATCCACCATGGACTGAAAATATTCAGAAAAAAAATTTCCAGAAAGTTCCAAAAAGCAAAACTTGAATTTGCCATATGTTTGCAAGTATTTACAGAGCATTTACACTGTATTACGTATTGTAAGTAATCTAGAGATGATTTACAGTTTAGGGGAGGACGCATGGCAAATGCTATGCCATTTTATACAAGGGTCTTGAGTATCCGAGGATTCTGAGATCCTCAGGGGTCCTGGAGCCAATCTCCTGCAGATACCCAGGTTGTATTTACACTCAGAATCAATGTGTTATTTTAATATTATGTATCAAATGTATGTCAAGGACAGGAAGGCACCTCCTAAAAGTGATGCATGTATATAATTTGAGAAAGAACATTATGAACTTCCTCCAGTTAAACAAGGGATGGTAAAAAGGCCACCAATTGATGAAAATTGTAGTGTATGGGTTGTTTTGATAATATTCAACTAATCTCATCTTTTAAATAATGTTTTTTGTCTTAATGTCAACATTGGATGAATGACAGAATGATAGGGAAGCAGGAGAAGGAGAGCTTTTTAAAAAATACACATGCCTGGCAAAACCTGCCCCCAGAAATTCTAATTTAATTAGTCTAGAGTGGCACCTGTGCAATGGTATCTTGTAATCACCGCAGAAAAGAAAATTTAAGTAAGTCTGGGAAGGCAATCATTAGATTTGGGAAAGGATAATGAAAACATCACCTAATAAATCTTCAAAAACCGTAAAAAAACCTAAACATCAATTGATAAGGCCTAATCTTTGTAAAGTCTGTTGCAATCTGCTTTCATATATTTTACTCATGTAATCCTGACAATGCTGATACCATTAAAATCACCTCCATTTTTAGATGAGCAAATTAATATGAGAAACTACATTTTCATCACTCATTTTATGACTGTCATAAAAATACATATAAGTGAATACATATGGTTAGTAGAGGAACTAGACCCAATTATTCCTTTCATTTTAAAGATCTGGTCCAACTTAGATCTCATATTTTTTCTTCATTTTCTTTGTCGCATTTTTCTTCCATGTGATGTGTTTTGTGTGATGTGTGTATGTATGTGCGTATTTTAATCTAATTAAGAGAATCATAGGCAGATGAGAAACAAGAGCCAAGACAGGAAAAGCCCAGTAGATCTAAGTGGGGGACAGAGTCACCCTTTAAGAATCTGATAAAAGCTATGAACGAACTCTCTCTGGACCCTTGAATAATGTGGGGTTTAGGGGTGCTGATTCTCTGCACAGTTGAAAATCCATGTATAATTTATAGTTGGCCCTCTGTATACACATCTGCAGACTCAGCCAATATGGATGGTGTAGTACTGAAAGATTTATTACCGAAAAAAATCCATGTATAAATGAACCCCTGTGCAGTTCAAACCTGTGTTGTTCAAGGGTCAACTAACTGTACATAGAAAGTCCTATATTCAGCTTAAGGTGTTTGCTTTCTGTTTTTTAATCATTTTTGTTTGTTTTCCAATAAACGAAGACTACTATAATGATCTGCCAAGAGGAAGAATAACATATTTTTCCACTCTAGTGATCTATAAGACAGCATCTGGCTTTTCCACCACAGCATGAGGATTATTAAAACGGACCTTAAACCTGACCATATATACTTTTCTTACCTTTATGAGAAGACTCTGACTTTGAGAAATGACGTGTGGAATTATGCTGGTTTGTAAAATGAGTGTAATCCAAATCCTCAGCCTCTGTCATGGTAGGTGGTAGTGGCCTGAAAAAAAGTTAGAATTTAAAGAGATACTCTAAGGCGTAATGACAACAATTCCACCTCTCACTGGATCACTTGGCAAAAACATTTTCAGTAGAAATACAAAGCCAGAATATTTTAGAATCCTCATGTTAGTTCCTGGCCAGTTACATGACCTTGGATAAATTATTTAATCTTACTGTTCCTTTGTTCTGATGCACATAATTCAATAAAAACAAATATTTTCTGAACGCCTAATATGTGTGAGGCATTGTGCTAAGGGCTAGAGAAACAAAGATTAATGTTATCACTGCCATTAATGAGAAGTATACTTTGTTTTGGTAGGTATTACGAAGAAAAAGAGAAAGAAAGGAAAGGATAGAAGGGAAGAAAGTAATTAAGGGAGAGAGGGTGGCAGGTAAGAAGGGAGGAAAGAGAGGGGACGCTGGCCAACATAGAAAATTTAGAGCAAAGTTCCTTAAACCACTAGGTGGCAGAGTAGAACTTAGAGAAGGAAAGGGCAGTAATATCAATACGTGTGCAACTTTCATGTCAAAACAAGACAAACAGTAAAAAAAAAAATTGGGAAATTTTTAATACTTCAAACTTTGTATTATTTTACTTATATAACATAGATTTTTGCAAACATTTGGCACTGATTAAGATAGAACAAAATCTCTCCCTTTTTTTGGTTGTTGTTTCCTAAAGGCGTGCTCAACGTTTGCGTTAAAGCATGGAACCAGATGACATTAAGACCTGCCAAATATACAGCCATGTTGTAGGATGCTTCGTGTAATTATATATGCAATATGGAAAACATAAATATTTTGAAGTTTGGAAAGTTATGGTCGGTTTGGGTATAATGGGTTCTGTCATATAAGAAAAAGGACAAGTAAGTGTTCAAATTTCTCACCCTGACCCAAGCGGTAGGTATCTCCCTGGGTAGTCAGTGTCTGGAAGAGGTCAGCATCGGATGTAAATTTGTGTATACATTGAGGACTATGCTATGGGCTCTACAGAGACGATCTCAACTTTCAGGATGAGTTTGCGTGGTAGCTATCATCTACATATTTTAGAGTTAGATTAGGTTAGATCAGGTAAGTGATCTAAGTTCACACAGTTGTTTAGTGGTAGAGCCAGGGCTCAAACTCAACTGGACTTCAAAACCAGTGCTCTTAACTACTATACTATGCTCTGCTACATAGGTGTGTATTTTTATCATTAGCATTATCTACATTCAAGATTATACAAACACACACACACATACACACAAGCACACATACTCATACTTTCAAATGGTATGTGGCATATGTTTTTATACTTTCATACATTTTTATACACATATGATAAATATGAGCATAAAAAATAACGTGGCATTTTTCTTGTTTTTCTTTTTGAACCATTTCTTTACAAATATTAGAAATTAAATAAGTGCTTTCCTTTCATTATTCATGGATATTTATAACATTCGTCTTTAAAAAGTAACATAAGACTTGGCACGAACAGTTGAGACAAAGCAATCTGACTCCAGAATTAAGAAAGTTAACTAAAGAAGTAACTTAGGCTCAAGGAAACAGGATTGGTAATCAGGGTGGCAGGGTCTATTTTTTACTCTTTTTAACACCCTCATTAGGTGACTGGAAACTGGAGAAACACAAGCCAACTGGTACTGTCAAAAAAAACTCTATGTTTATTGCCTCACCATCAACTCATCATCAAGGAAAGGGATGCTAAAGAGTGAAACAAAGTATAGGACACCAACGAATTCTCTAGGATCCCCCCTATAAGGATGAACAAATCAATCTAGAATGCCCTCAGTTCTCTTGGTGTGCTGTTTTGTTCAATTTTTGATTACACGGAGAACAAATCTTGGCTTATTGCTTCCAGGGGTCCTACCAAATTATTTGTTGCACTGGAGACAGTTATTTCAGTTAAGGGTATTCATATCCAAAGTTGGAAAAATCCTGTTAACGAATAGTTTGTTTTACAGTTTTTGATGTATTAGGATTACTTGTTTCCAACTGCTCTTATGAAATGATGTGTATCTTTAAGCTAGTGATAAAGCCAAATATGCTTCAGAATTCACTCAAAATTCATTTCTTCAAGAAGCCCTCTTAGACACCTAGACTAGTTTAAGTGTCTCCTTATGCTCTGCTAACAACCTGTGTTTTTCATCCTTAGCATTTAACACAATCATAATAGTTATTTGTATAATTATCTGTTTAGATTATAAATTTCATAAGAGCAGGAAACAACTTTTTTTGACTGCTGCTTACTTTAGTTCTGGACAATTTATTAGGGTGCTCAATAAATACTTGATAAATGAGTAAAGGGAGACAAATATATTTCATATTCATAAGAATACTGTAGGAACTAAATGAGATTTATAAAATCCTTAAGTTTTTCTAAGCGAAAAAGGCAAAAATAAAATACCAAGTAGTATTATTAATATACAATCCTATAGTTAAAACAATTTGGAACTTGGGTTGAAACTTTTTCCATTTACAAAGAATTGGAATCAACTCAGATTGCCAACTGGTTCTCTATTTTTTTAGACTAGAAATCTTATAATAGACAATGAAAATGACTTTTAACCATGACTGTTACACTGAAGTAAACGTCTTGAACGAGTAAGCTCCATGTTTCTCAATCCTTGAAACCATCTCTTTCTGTACAAATGGTTAACTCAACTTCCACCATGATTAAATGTGAAAGAGGAAACCACAGACTCTAACCAGAAAGCCTACATTCTGATATTAATTGTGTAAGATACCTATAATAAGATAATAGGCTTTAAGTTTTAACTATGAAAATATAGGTTCCATAAAATTCTTACTCATTTTTGTTTTGCCATATATATAATCTTTCTGCAAAAGCTAGTTAAAGACAAATATTCCTCTTAATTCAAAAAAGACTTCAGTTCTACTAGTCATAGGCCACTTTTCACTCATTTACAATAGCCATTTTTAACACCGGATCATTTGATTATTCATAATCAAATACATCAAATATTTTAAAGAGTACGTATAACATTCCAGAAACTTGTTTTCAACTTTAATAAATCCTTTAAATAGACATTCCAGACTGTTCTATCATACGCTGTCAAAGTTATTGGTGTTCTAAACAGCCCAAGGACTTCAAAGACTGCAAAATAACTAACTCTAAAGATGATTTTAATTCCCTTTATTAAAAAAAGCATAATATGCCACACCTATTTACCTACTGAGAACAGTTTAGTTACTTCTTATTTTACTTGGCTGTAGCAGGGATGTAAATAAAGCTGAAGCATGTAGTTCTAAAATTTGCTTTAAAAGGCATTTGGCATGTGCATAACTAAAAGCTGGAAGAGGAACCAATTTTATACAATTAGACATACTACACTACTGTTGCCCTAAAAGCTTTACAACCTGATATAATTTTCTGAAAGGTATTTATCTTCTGAAAGCCCACGGATTTAAAAGTAGAGTATGGCATTTTAAGGACACTATATTCTCTTTAAGGAAACAAGTCTGGTAGTTTAAGTGTGAGCAATGAGTGGCAACAACAGTGTATATTTTTCAGTGTGATAAAACTTATGTTTTAATAATTAATAAATATATTATTAATAATCAGGACCAAAACACAAAGTTTCAATAATTTAGAGTTTTCAAAATATTAGATTTAGTGTTACTTTTGTCTTTTTCTATTTAATGTTCTCTCTTCCTCTTCCAATCAATTTCCCTTTGAAAAGCAGCAGAAAGAAATAAAGAAAAAATAAAGGTTGCTTCCCCAGAGACTTAAATGTTGAGAATCTGCAGTGGAAAAACAGCAGACACTCCATAACCATGACCCAAGACTGCTTGAGAGAAGTCAGAAAGTATACATAGCATAGCCACAGCTATTTGATCTAGTGGGATTTAGAACAATCTGCAATGACTCAAATGAGTGTTTGCCTAGGACGTTGAGACTCGCATAGAAATGAATTTAGGTGTATGTAAATGTCATGCACACACTAATGTGACCATGAAACTCAGTAAAAATTTAAAACCTGAGATTTTACTTAGGAAAGTGGTTAATCTCTTCCCTTCCTAGCTGAGGGCAGTCAATTCAGTGACTCCAGAGACAAGAACTTGGTCCTAACCAAAAGTACATCTTTCCTTCTATACCTCAGCTTCTGTAAAATTCTCCGTCTTCCTGATTTGACCTGTTCAACCCAATTAAAAACTGAAAACAAAGCTTGAAAATAACCCTGCAAGACTTGATACCACCCTACAACTGCAGATTTCTGGATCTCCTCTCCAAGAAACAAATGCTCTTTTCAGGCAGCCAACATCTCCTTACTCACCCCAAGGTCAAGTTCCTCACTCCCCTTTTCAGGTGTCATCTTACCGTGCTGGCCTGTCATTCTTAGAATGGTGAGGTTCATCACTCTCTTTTGACTTTGAGTATGCCGATTTCGCTGTCTTGGGCTATGGGGGAAAAACAAGAAAAGAAAAACACACACACATATGGAAAACAGCAAACAAACAGAGAAAGATTAGATTTATTAATTATCTAAATGATGTGAAACTCTCCTTTAGTAATTTCAGGTTACTTACATCCAGTTGAGCAACTTAAAATATTTTTAAATACAGCCACTCGGAGACGAATAAAAAATTTCATCATGAAAGTGTGTTGCAGGTTTTCAGTACAGTCAGATGAGTGGGCTAAACACACACAAACACGATCCCCCATAGAGATGCGCTTGGCCACCCATTATTAACAAAACAGCTGCACAGCAGCTGACGAGAACTGTAACTGATCAGGACCCTATCGGGCCTTCCAGGGACAGATGCCCTCCCCCATATTCTCTGCCTTAGCTCCTCTCTGAAGTACCTAGGTAATAGTATCTGGTGCATATTTCCTGAGTGGTCTTACAGATGTGAAAACCCCCGCCAAATGGAAGATGTTAACTTCTTGATGACCATGAGCACACAGCCCCCAGGCCTTCTAAAAATACTTTCCTGAAACCCACCGAGGAGTTCGGGCTTCTTGAGTACTAGCAGTCCCAGACTACTAGTATGGAGCCTTACAGTAAACGCTGCACTTTCCTTCCCCACAACCCGATGTCAGTAGAGTGGCTTTACTGCACATGGGTGAGCGGACCCAAGTTTGGTTCAATAACAGAACTGGCAGACTCCCAGAGTCTGTGGAATCTAGCTTCATGCTCTTAAGCTTATTTCTGAACATCTGACTTAGGGATGCTAATTTTCAAGCTCAGAAACTAAGGCATATTCATGCCAACTTTTCCAGGAGAGAAACAATTCCAGCATCAGTTACAGAATCTAGAAATGACAGAAGTCCTGATACTGCTAGAAATGTGGTCTTCCCCTTCTTCCTTTCCTGATTTGCAATCTTTAAAAATACCTACTCCCTCATAGTTAACAAAGAACCTGCGTAACTCCTGGTCAACTACTTATGGCTTAATTTACATAACAGAAGCATTTGGGAACCCTTCCACCAAAATGAAATACGTCTGTTAGGAAAAATCCTGAATTACTAAGAGTGTACAGGAGGGAGATAAATTAAATAATTAACATGCAAACAATATTTTCATCTGCTTTCAGACTCACAACTAGGTAGCTGAGCAACAGGCAATAGTAGAGCGATACTGTTATCATGCTTTCTCTGTCTTTGTTTTCCTCAAAACATGCTGAGACTGTGGCAGGATCAGAGACCCAAGGGAGGATTTTGTTTTCGAGAGGGAGGGAAGGGGGGAGGGAAAGAACAGTGCTAAACATCAACCATATCATGGACACACACCCTGGCTGCATCCTTCCAGCCTAGTACAAACTCCCTCCCTAAAAGCCTTTACTATATGAATTCTCACCCCCGCTCCTCTTTTGCATTTTTCGGCCAACTTGACCGTGTATTTGTTAGCTGTCTATAGTTTATCTTCCTCTCTACATTACACATTATTCTGGGGAAAATCTATCTTTGTCTTTCCCTGTAAGTCCAGAGTGGTCCTTTGCACACAGTAGCTAATGAGTAAGATCTGTTCAACTAAACTTACAATCACCATATACAACAATTAGATTACAGGAGAATGAACAGCAGTCGCTGACTATTTTGTCTACTATTTCTGATTAACGAGGAGATGCTTACAGTTCAAGCTCATGCTAGAGGGTTTCGTAAGCAATGATTGCTGGTGATAAGAATGGCCGTCAGTCTGCCATGGATCAAGTGATGTCAGAGGAAACAAGAGACAGCTGGCACATGATCAAGGAGGAAGGACAATATACGCAAACAGGGAAAGTTGAGAGAAGAAGAGAAGGGTACTGTGGAAATTTAAGAGCAAGTGAAAACACTACATTCTCCTGTAAGGCAAGCATAGTAAAACTAAGATTGCTCATGGCCAGAGGCACCTACCTGCATCTCAGTTGGTCTGAAAATGAAGGAAATGAGTTTTTCAACCTTAGCAGTAACTTTTTACATAGTTACTTTCAAGAATTCAATATGATTTTTCATGGTGAATCAACTTTTACAAGTCAGATTCACATATGCGATACAGATAATTTGTATACCCTAAATATATTTGTGAGCTTACCCTAAAAGAGGACTCCCCATTTCAGTTCTAATTGTATTTCTAATTAAAAACAAACAGACAGACCCTACCTTCCACTCGGGGTCATGCTTTCTTTTGTCCAAAGATGATTTCTCCCGTTCCCTGGCTTTCTTGTAAGCTTTCTTTTCTTCAGCCATTAGAAGTCTAGCGATTTCCTAAACAAAATCCAGTCAATATCATTGATTGCAAAGTTGCAGGTAGAAAATTGGGATAAATTGCAATAAAAACTGGGATATTTCCAAAGAATATCGGCTAAACAAATTAACTAACACGAACTCACCTCATCCTGAGCTACCTGAGCTGCTCTCATGTCCACCTGGGTAGCCTATGGTATAGAAAATACAAAAAAGTATAATTTAATTGGAATCTATGTTGTCCATTTAAAAAAAAAATCTTACATAAAAATAAATTGGTACTTGAAACTAGTGGTGATTAACACCCCTGAAGATGATAATCAGTTGGTATACTTTTGTTAGCCAGAGCAGGGTCTATTTTTATCAAATTCTACAGTGGATTCTTAGAGAATTATCAGAACTCAATAAAGGAGAGACAGGGATATGGAATTCTGTTGCTAATGCTTACGCAGTGAGTACAACTGGACACGTTATTCCTATTGTCTTGATTTTCCCACCCATAAAAGAGGTATCAGTTTCTTGAAAGAGAGAGGACTATAATGTCTATTATATAATGTCAAGATTGATTCAATTCACAAAAAACCCACTAATTCACCTAAAATTCTGTATTAAAGTGTGCTCACCAAAATTTCTTCTTCTTGCAGTTTTCTGGCAATTTCAGCATCATACCATTCCTGATCCCTGTTGGTCACTCGTGATGGAGTAGAGACCGCTTCTTTCATCACTCTGGGCTTCGTTCCTAGAAAAAAACTCAGTGCAGTAAGGCTACTGAGTGTGTTTTCTGAAAAGTTGCAAAATTTATGATAAGGAAATTCTTCTTCAGTATCTAACAGTGACAATACTGCCTCCACTCTAAAATTCAACGTAGGGTGTGCTGGAAATAATTGTTTCCCCTAGGCATGCAAGAGGTGATACAGGTAATCCACACATTTAAAACAAAGTTACCCACCCAAAACTGCTTGGTAAAAACTGCCCTCTCACATAGTTTCTCCAGCAGTAGAAAATCATACAAGGAACTATAAGTGAGGCTTTTGCAAAACAGGAAGTGAAAAAAGATTAAGTCCCTGAAATAAAAAGAATTTAGAGAAAAGCAAGTTACTTGGAGTTTTAAAGAGACTAAACTGTCAAGGCTGGAGGAGATGAGAGGCTTTCCATCTTTTTACCTCGGCCCTGCACACCTTACTTCAGAGGGAACAGAAACAGCGTCACCTGGGAGTTATGTGACAGTCCCTATTAACCAATCAGTGGCCCTGCCATGGCTTCTGCTCTTATGGCCTCCAAACCCACTTGCTTTAGAGCTTTCCCATAGCTCTGATCAGCTTAATGTTGCTAAATTTTAGGGAAGATGTAACATAAGTGAAACGTCAGAGGGCACAATGACCTTAGAGTTCTACTGTTCTGAGGAGAAAGGAACACGGGGACTGGTAGAGAATTTTGGCTTTTTACTTTGAAATTTTATAAGCAGCATATATTCCTTTTATAACTTTCAATTAAGTGGTAAATGCTAATGGTTATTCTAAAATTGTGGGTACTTCCTTCTTTGTATCCTTTATAAATTACAATTATTCAAAAATATGACTGTATTACATTCAAAAATAATAAAAAATTTTAATGCAGTGAATAAGATTAACCATCTGGAATAGTGACTCTCAGTAAATGGATTACTAAAGGGAGAAAGAAAATTTACTCCTAGTTGCCTATTTCTTTACATTAGAGGTTCTCAATCATGTCTATATATTAGAATCACTTGGAGTACTTTATATACACATGAAAATTTTTGATCCAAACCCCTGAGATTCTAATATAAGTAGCCTGGGTGAGATCTGGCCTTTGTTAGTTTATTTTAAATCTTACCAGTTGATTCTTAATTGCAATTACCATTAGAACTACTAGTTTGGTGTATTATGTCCATCAAATTAACTGTACATGAAAATAATTTTTATCAAAATGCTTCAGCACATGATTCACTTGCTTTAAACAAAAGAGGAAAAAGGAAAGAAAAAAATACAACTAAATTCAGGGCAAATGAAGAGTTTAAATTATCTGGTGAAGCCTCTTTTTGAACTTTAAACCTAGCTTTGTGGTAAATCCAAAAGCCACAAACTCATCTGCCTTTCCACAAATAAAGACTATTAAACCTGGCTTTCTTACCTTCAGGTCTATTAGCACCTGATTACCCAGAATACAGAATTTACTTCAGCTTCACATTATCTCTAGAGCTACTGAATCGTACGCTAAGCTGGGCTGGTTTTAACGCAGATTTCTGAGCGGTCTGGGACAGTCAGGAAACAGTGGTATACACACTCCCAAGAGTAGATAAAACTCCCTGAGTTATGATTAGCTTAGTCATAACTAGAAGGGAAGATTTCAGGGAAAAATAAGTAAAATTAGATAGGGAGGTTGGCATTGGGAAAAGTCAGTGGACAAGATAGGTTGCTATACCATATGCCCTTCTACAGAAACGGCACTTCCACGAGCAACCCAAAGCCTAGCTGAGGACGACAGGGGAGATCACACTTATGCCCTGCTCTTTCAATTTTGCCATCTGGGGAAAGAAGTACAATGGAAATGTGCTCAGATTTGGAGAACTAAACTTCCTCCACTACTATGCCTCCTACTCTACACCACAAAATTAACTGAGAAAATATTTTGTTTTAATACCAATCAAAGATGCTTGGAAGGCATTCAAATGAAATAGTCAAACAAAGAGTCTTATTTGGTTTGAAAGGTGTTAAGACTGTGACCTCTTGGCAGTTAAAAAGAGAATTACACATGGGAGTTCCCTGGCGGTCCACTGGTTAGGACTCCGCGCTTTCACTGCCAAGGGCTCGGGTTCAATCCCTGGTCAGGGAACTAAGATCCCACAAACCACGCGGCATGGCCAAGAAAAAAAAAAAAAGAGAGAGAATGACATATAGATCAATGGAACAAAACAGAGAGCCCAGAAATAAGCCCATGCGTATATGTTCAATTAATTTATGGCAAAGAAGACAAGAATACACAATGGAGAAAGGACAGTCTCTTCAGTAAATAGTGCTGGGAAAACTGGACAGCCACATGCAAAAGAGTGAAATTTGACCACCAACCTATACCATACACAAAAATTAATTCAAAATGGTTTAAAGACTTGAACATAAGACCCAAAACAACAAAACTCCTAGAAGAAAACATAGGCAGTAAGCTTCTTGACACTGGTTTTGGAGATGATTTTTTGGATTTGACACCAAAAGCAAACTCAACAAAAACAAAAATAAGCAAGTGGGACTACAACAAACTAAAAAACTTCTTCACAGCAAAGGAAACCATCAACAAAATAAAAAGGCAACCTACAGAATGGGAGAAAATATTCACTAATCACATATCTGATAAGGAGCTAACATCCAAAATATATAAAGAACTCATACAACTCAACAGCAAAAACACAATCTGATTAAAAAAATGGGCAGAGGATCTGAATAGACATTTTTCCAAAGAAGACATACAGATGGCCAACACATACGAAAAGGTGCTGAACATCACTAATCATCAGGGAAATGCAAATCAAAACCACAGTGAGGTATCACACCTCACGCCGGCTAGAATAACTATTATCAAAAAGACAAGAAATAACAAGTGTTGGCAAGGATGTGAAGAAAAGGAAACCCCTGTGCACTGCTGGTGGGAATGTAAATTGGTACAGCCACTATGAAAAACAGTACAAAAGTCCCTCAAAAATTTTTAAAAAGTTAGAACTACCATACAATCCAGTAATTTCACTTCTGGGAATTTATCTGAAGGAAATGAAAACACAAACTTGAAAAGATATATGCACCCTGTGCTTACTGTATTATTATTATTTACAATAGCCAAGACATGGAAACAACCTAAGTGTCCGTTGATGGATGAACAGATAAAAAAATGTTAGATACACACACACACACACACACACACACACACAGGAATATTATTCAGCCATAAAAAAGAATTAAATCTTGCCATTTATGACAACAGGGGTGGACCCTGAGGGCATCACGGTAGGTGAAATAAGTCGGAAAGAGAAAGGCAAATATTGTACGATTTCACTTATATGTGGAATCTAAAACAAAACAAAAAATCCTGAGCTGAGAGATACAAAGAATAGATTTGTGGTTGCCAGAGGAGGGGGGGTGGGCAAAATGGGTGATGAGAGTCATAAGACACAAACTTCCAGTTATAAAATAAATAAGTCAAGAGGATGCAATGTACAGCATGGAGACTATAAGTACTGCATTGCATATCTGAAAGATGCTAAGAGGATAGATCCTAAAAGTTCTCATCACAAGAAAAAAGATTTGTACTTACGTATGGTGATGGATGTTAACTAGACTTATTGTGGTGATCATTTTGCAATATATACAAATATACACTTGAAAGTAATATAATGTTATATGTCAACTATACCCCAATAAAAACAAACAGCTATATTTTGAGGTAATATCTCTCTAGGTCAAATATTTAGAGGGAAAAAGAAGAGTTTATTTGAACTCTTGATATATCTTTGGAACTTGCATGCCTCATAAGTAGACAATTTCTACAGCCTGGAATACTAGATTTCTGGACTGACAGGACTGCCCATTAAATGCAGTATACTCCGTACCAAAGGTGAAAAGAGCTTTTGTAAGTATGTAATGAGGAACTTCAGATAGTACAGTGTAAGGCTGTCATTACAGAAAACAGAGATGCTCTAAAATGTTATTAAACATAGTTAATTCAAAGAAGTTACCAAAATGGCTGCCTTCATTGTGGAAACCTAAACATAATTTGGAAACTAGCTTTCAAAACACCAGGTGAACCATACTTTCAAGAGTTCCACATTCATTTCTTAATCAAATTCTTGCTTATCTTTTTCTGTTCATCATTCTCCAGTCTGAGGACACAAGAACCTCCCTCAATAAACACAAACAAAGCTTACCTTTCAAGAAATTCTGATAAAATAAAACTGTTAAAAGAACTGGTACTCAAGATAAACTTATCCCAAACTATGGAATAAGGTAATATGATGACACATGGATCCTGATACCATTCAAGAGTATTTTGTAATAAGCCATTCTGACACTTGGGGAATATCATAGCAGAATGGTGTTTAATGGCTCTGAGAGGTTGGAAGTTGACCGGCAGAAAATTAATAAGCTGTTGTAATTTAATAGCTCAATAGAGATGTTTACCCTCAAAGGTGGTATGGATTTACTGCCCTTTAGAAAATTAACCAATCTTATATTTAATTTAGCAATTTTATTCTGTATTCCATTTTCAACTGATTATAAAACCATGTCCTGCAGATCAATGCTCTTTGAACTGGCTCTCTGTTGTCCTGCCAGTTTCTTCATTATTAAGTTAAATAAAACTTTGGCCTATGCTAACAACTTTAAGAACTGTGCTTTCACAACAGCAAGAATAGACACCAGTATCTAATAATTATATTTTAATGTATCTTCTGACTTATTCTGGGTAGGTGGGGGGGAGGGGCATCGCAAATTCAGCCGCCTACAGGGCCCACGTAGGTAAAGTTTGCAAAGTAAGTTGAATATAAAATGACAGACGCAGCAGCTATGTTGTAGCCATTTTAGTAGCTGCCTAGTCACACTGTTTTTAAACCCTTATGCTATTAAAACATTTGCCTACAACTCCAGTACTAGGGCCTGTGAGTCAGGGTTTGTTTCATATTAGTTCCACCGTTTCTAAGCCTGTTCAAGATACCCTCAAGTATACTAAAAGCCATAAAGATTTAACCAGCCCTCAGAGCACACTTAGAAGGTTGGAGTCACAGAATCAGAAATGTAGAGGTCGATGTAATCACCATTCCTCCCCGGTATCTTTTGGACTCCAACATGTCTTTCTAAATCTGGATCCAGTGTAACTTACCCTACCCCAGGTAGATTTTATCACTCTACCTGGAGTAGATCATTATCTACTCCAGGTAGATTTTATCACTTCTTCCTCTACTGCCCCACAGCTCTTTGTTAAAAGTATATCAAATTTGCAATTGTTTGTCTACGTATCCATCTTTTTGGCTTGACTCATGAAACTTCTGTGGCTCAGATCCAAGCATCCATCCCCAAACATAAAGCCTGAGGCAAGAATATTTGTGGCAGACACTCATTTGGCTTGCTGAACTGAATTTTCATTTTCTTTATCACCAAGTCCTTTAAAAACTTAAAGGACTAACGTGATAGGAAGAGATAACATGAAAGGAAGAACCAAAAGAATCAACCTGAACTTGCAATCTAGAAACCACTTTCCAGACCAGAAGTAGAGGTTGGCTGGGCAACAGTAATGGAAGTAAGTAAGAACGGTCATCTCCTTGGTACTGTTTTCCCAATAATCCTCGCCTCTCTGTAAAACTTCCATAAGAGCAAAACAGAACTAGGGAGATGAGTATGGTCTAATTAAAACACCAGACAGGGCAGTACTATGACTTGCAGTGGTATAGCCACACGGAAGACATCACAGCGGCAGTTTCCAGACAAGAACAGAGAGAACCATTACTATGTCAGTGACGGACTTCAGAGTTAGGCCTCATGGATGCCAGAAATTTGAGGCTTAAGACTAATGTTCACCTCGTTCTTATGTAAGTACCAAGAACTTACCTCATATTGGCACTTCAGAACACCAACTGTAGAGATAGAGTTGAAGATGGTTAAAGCACAGGAAGGAACTCAAGGCAATTGTTTTCAAACTTTAAGTACATAAGAATCACCTCCTGGTCTAAAACAAACCCGAACTGTCATGCTGCGCTCCAGAGATGGTAACATATGTAAGACCCAGAAATCTGAATTTTTAGGAAATAGCCCAGCTGACTCTGATGAAAACAAACTTGAGGCTCACTATTTGAAAAACGCTATCTTAAGAGATTGCCTATCCCATCTCTCACTTTACAGCTGGGAAAGATGAGGTCAAGAAAATCCAGTACTTCCAGCCCCGCAGGTCTTCTAGTTAGGCAAATACTATGAAGGTGGTGTTACTAAACCTTCTGGGTTCACTGAATCAAAACCAGAAACTCAAGAGCATTGATTTGGTATCAGAATCTCTGATATATGGTCTTGGCAAATTAAAAATTGTATCTGGGATGGGTACCTCCACTGCAATCTGGAGCTGGAAGAATGTTGTAAGGAATGAGTGTATTCTCTTAGAAGGCAGAGATTTGAGATTAAGTAAATACCTTATTGTAATATTTGGCTCCAGGATTTATTTCCAAGCCAGGAGCACAAACCAGAGACAAAGGACAGGTTGTTTACGATGCTTATTAAATACATTTGTTTGTATGTATATACATGATACCAGAACTTCCAACGAGGCTGCCCTTTATTACCTGCGTCACGGAGTTGGTGCCGTTCCTCGCTCTCTGAGAAGGGAGGAGCCCTGGGCCTGTGCTTCCTCTCTCTGTGCTCACCTTGCCCATGGTCGCTTCTATATACAGCTTCCTTGCAGTGAAGCCTCGCTTTCTGTGAGGCCTCGGGAGAAAGCTGGTCTTGGTGCCTGGACTGTTTTTCCCAATTGCGAGTTCGATGGCTATGGTTAGTCTCCCAGTCTTCCGATTCAGTGCTCAGAAACACCTCACCACTGATCTTGGGGAGAGGAGGTCTTCGGGGCCTCTCGTGACCAGATCGTTTCCTTTCAGGCTGCTCAGTGTTAATTTGGGGATCGTCCCTCACTTTACCCAAGCTAGAGGATGAAAGAGGTTTCTCTGATGAACAATGCTCTTCCAGTTCTTCCACGTTCTCCTGTGGATGTTTCGATTTCTCCTTTCTCTGCTTCACAGTCTTTTCCTCACTTTGGAGTCTATAAGACTTTGAGAATCCAGAACCCAACTCCCTTGCCCTCCTTGACCGTGGCTGGTCTGAGCGGAGGTGGAGGAATGTGAAAAATAGAAATGCAAGTTAACTTAATGAGAGTATGAACTCACTACAGGACAGAGACAGGGCCCAAGTTTAACATATTTTAAAATGAAGAAGATGACTTTTTCAATTTAACAAACTGAAATGAAGGGATGAGCATTTGCTGGAATGGTTCATGCCTACATGAAGGATTCTGGGTACATAGCCAGAAAGGTAAGAAACTAAAATGAAAGTAAGTGAAAAAAAGTAAATCTGAAAGAAGAGCTTGATCATGATTAGTGAAGAGTTAACACATACTTTAATATTTGCCAATAACAAAAATTCTAGTCATTAAATGTTTAATTCTATTTATAAAACCAATTTGGAACTAGTATATGGGGGAAAAGTGAGAGTTGAGGGAGTCGTATAAAACAGAAAAAGAACTAACTTTGTGATTCCAGTCAGAGACTTTCAAATATTCTTATTGGAAATAACAATAAATCTATGTCAGAATATTGCCAATTTCTACTTAGTCCACTAGAGTGTTGACCCACAGATTTTCGTGTTCCTCTGTCCTTTCCCCATAGGTGGCCAAAGCCAACACTCCCAGCCATGTTACAGTTCAGTGTGGAAGAAGAGGGAGTAAAGGAGAATTTTAAGTGAGTAAATGCCCGTATTATCTTCGGAAAACTCTGTTCCTAATCTTACTTGAAATTCTTCAGAGGAAAAAAATTAAAAAGAGATGCCATAACAGAATACATAAAAAGGAGTCACTTCCTAAATACATTTCAAAAAACTTTATGATATTGTTTTCTGGGTATAAAAATACAATATGTGCTAAATATACAAGTCCCTAAGTTTAACACACACTGCAGAAACCTATTGATAGCACACAGATGGGTGCTTTTTTGTCAGGTCTCATTTAAGAACAAGCAAACTGTGAAAACAAAGGAAGTAAATTAACAATGCACATTGCAAGAGCATATTTATTTTAACATTTTCTAAGACTTTTACTTTAATTGGGAAGTAACAAAAAGAAATCCTAATTCCCTGGAAGATTGCTAAAATAGCCAAGATTCCCTGTTGGAATTAGTCACTTGCTGAACTGCTTTTGAAACAGCTACTGTAATTGGGTGGGATGCAGAAAAAATAAACGACCATAAATTTCCTTAGTTATTAGGGGTTTTGTTTGCTTGTTTTGGGTTTTTTGTTTTGGTTAAAGTGTGTTATTGTTATCTAAGGAAGGAACAGAGGTAGGGGAGACGTGTTAAATGTATCTCTTATGCCATAGCTTCCACTGAAAACTCCGAATTGTTTCCTCTTGAGCTTTCCAGAAGAAAAGAACATTTGCCTCAGAGATGACATCTAAATTAAAATCTGTCTTCTAAAAAGTCTGTAGAGGTATTTATCTTCATAATTTATGGTAAAACTTATTTTTTACAAAAGCAGAAGTGAAACAGAACAATTACTCTCTGTAATAAAATAAAGTATCTACTCTTTTAACCAAACTGTTATTTTAGGAGTATCTTGACAGCTGAGAAAGAATCAATTCACTACTGCCGTGAATTAACATAATACTGACCAGCTACATAAATGGTGACCACAACTAGGAGACAATGGTTTAGTGTTAATACCTATGTTCCCACAGAAAACTGCAGGAGTGAAGCCTGCCTTTAAGCCCAAAAAGAGACAAGAAAGGTTTTGTTTTCAACATGGATGTGTCAAGTTATGACTGTTTTGTTTTTTATTTGTACTTCTTTCTAAAAAGTTAACAAATATTAGTAGTTTTACTTTAGGGAAGTGTGTTGCAAGAATTAGAACAGAGCCGTCACTATGTTTTCACAGAGTTGACAGGAAAAAATATTTATTGTGATCACTTGTGATATCTTTAAACCTGGGAAAGAAAAAAAAAAAAAAAGACAGGGGTGGAGGAATCTGTCTGAATCCTTTAAAACCCAGTCCAGTTAAGGATTGAGACTTTTATGTTTCTTGAGACCAAGTTATTTGGCAAATATAATTAACTTCCTTATAGCCAATACATACATGCATATATATGTATATACGTATACATATATATACACCCACACATGTTTGCATATATATATATGCATATATATATGTTTGCATATATGTGTATGCAAACATTTGATTTGTGTGCTTCCATGTTTGTCTTTCAAAATAAAATGATTTTTGTTTAAATAGACAAAATACTATGTAGTACACACATTACATTAATATATGTATAAATAATAGTACTTTAGAGTTTATAAGTCTTCAGAAAAATTACATTGTTTAATCTTCTCAACATCCATGCGAAGGATTTATTTTTAGAATCTCCATTTTAGAGATGAGAAAAAGGCTTAGAGTGATTACAGTAGCCAACTTCCTTAACATTACAATGTTTCTAAGGAATGGATGAAACGTGAATCAAGGTCTAATGACTCCAAAGACCATGACTTAAAGTCTCTAATATGCTTGCAATACAGGTAAGTGGCTTTGAAAAAAAAACATGGATTCATAAATGAATAAGATATACCATTTCAATCGATATAAATCTGACAGATGTTTTGGATAATTTAAGATTTGTAGAAAATCTATAAATGATTATTCTTAAAAGGTTAATTTATTAAAGTTTAAGTAAAATGAAAGCTAAAACGACCACTCCTGTAATGATTTGCTGTGATTATTATAAGACAGACAAAAATCATATTGCACGCAAAGAAGTACAATTAAAGAATACCCCTTATTTGTTGGGAAAGGACCACTGCAAAGAACATAAGGCTGCTTTGTAAATATGAGCTGGACTGCAATATGGTTTCTGTGGAACTCAACTTAGTCTAACTCAAAGGCATATAAATGAAGATCACGTGTTCAGCGATACATCGTCTCCCGACAACAACACAACTGAAGAGAAATTCCAACAGTACTTTACAGGCACATTCTCAGAAGGTCACTGTTTTCTGTAACCAATCCCCCCCAACTCCAAAAAAGTAGCATATATGCCATTCTCCATAACTTTACAAAAGCAGTTAAATAGAGGTTTGTAAAAATTTTAGGTGTCCCTGAAAATCCACTGAATTCTTAACATAGTCTAGAGAGATGAATCAGTATGTCAGCACTCTGGTCAAAACCACCAGGTTTGAGTCCCAATTCAAGTTAGTATAAGGTTTTAATAGAGGAATGCTAAAATTAGTACTTTAGTGTACTTAATTTACTTACCACCCTAATGTTTTATGCCAGACCACATTTCTAAGATTTTAATTAAAGCTGACGAGTAACTCTTTACCTTCTGACCTCTAGTACAGAAAAATACGGCAATAACTTTTCTTTTTAAATGATGTATCACATTTGATTAGAAAAACCAGCATAAGAAAAATGGCTATCAAAAAAGAGCTGAGCATTTTACATATGGAAGAACAGCACACCAAGCAATAAGTAGAGAATCAACCTGCTTACTGACTGAGTTATAGAGCTGAGCTCTACTGATTAGGGTAGATTTAGAACAATGTGACTGCAAGACTCAAACTATAATAATCCTATCACCTACATATATGTATCTTTCATTCTACTCATCAAAGACAAATACTTACTTACCTTTTATAATGAAATTATAGAAAAGCAATTGACAATTAATTTTCAAGGAACTTGGGGATTACTGACCTTAAAATCTTTACTCTCTAGAAGCTGCTTTTAGATTTTATTTAGCTGGTATCCTAAGTATGGTCTCCAAGCTGAACTACAATAAATACTGACACTAAAAACTATAGGAAATGTCTTTCCTTTGACAGATCTTTAAAAAGGACTGAACAATATTTGCCAATACTCATTTCCCAACACACTTTTAAGATAAAGAATCACCACCACCACAAGTGCCACCACCACACCATCACCACCACCACCACATTGCAAAAGCAAGCACTAGAGAAGGGATCTCTCTATCTCAGAAATTTTTCTATATGGTAATCAAATAGCAAAGAAAGCATCAAGAGCAAAAAATGAACAGAGAATCTTAAAATTCAATTTTGTCATCAGCAGGCTAACCCATTGGCCTAGGTTTAAAAGATAAGAAGCATGGAAAAAAAGCTTTGGTATCCAGTAACTGATAAATGCTGTACCTCCTTTATTATTTGTGCCACTTTGCTGCTTCAAACAGTACTGCCCAGATTTCCTTGAGAAAGATCAAGCCCAGAGACTCATATGCCACTTTTCCACACCCCAGTTTATGTGCTTAGAATGTAATACAGCATTCCAAGTAGCAATAGTGCAAAAGAATGCATGCCAAATTTTGCTAAACTATATTCAAGTTTTAACAGCCATAAAAATGGCTCTGGTCATCCAACTAAAGAACAGATGAATTTATTAGATAAGATAAAATTCCACCACAAATCTAAAGGGGCCCTAGGGTCACTTTACAGACAAATTTAAAGGGGTGTCTTGCAACTGAGTCTAAGGATAGAGTAGGTCATGATGCAAGAACTTACCTCCATCTTCATAATAGTAACTATCACCATAAGCATTGGCTCCCGGGGACTCTGGAAAGTGTTTTTTTCGCTTTTTCTCTTCCTGTAACTCTTTTTCTTGCAGGAGTCGAGCTATGTCCTGCAAATACAAAGAGAAGGGAAATAAATATTACCAGAGGATGAACAAACTCCATACAGTGACCCTACAGGTCAATGGCCTGACATTCCACTGCCAGGCTTTTGTGGCTCTGCCTCCAGCTAGGCTCTCTAGACGTTCCGCTGTTAAGCTCATTCTGTCCAAATGCCACAGATGACTGCTCAATAGGAAGGGCACAAGATCCAGATGAGAGGGAAAGGTTTTTTTAATTGAGTTTAAATCTAACTCAACTTGAAGACATTCAAATGTAATGTTCCTAAAGCTGGCTATAGAACAGAATTTTTTAAATACATATTTACGGGCCCTTTTTCCAAGATGATGATTCACTAAGTCTGAATGAGGAAGAGTACCATAATCTCTAAACTTTTATAAACTGTATTTACAATGTAATTTAAAAACGTTTTTAAAAGAATTTTTCAGTTGATTCTGATTTAGCTTTGCATTAGAGGACCACTGTCTTAACTGTCAATAAAAAAGAGAAAACAGTCTTCCTCCTGTCTCCCCTCTGCTCTATCTCCAGGCAAGTTTTTAGCAGTTACTGAGTGATGAATAATAACATTCTGACTGCGTCCCCTAAACGATTACCGCCCCCCATGAAAACAAAGGTATATACAAATAACTGCAATACAACTAAATTATAAATGCCTCAAAAAAGAGGGTAAAATGTCTATGGGAGCACAAAAGAGGGAATATTATTTCTACTCAAACGGATTAGTTCAAGGCTTTGCATTAATGTTAGGTTTTGAACAAAGAACTGGATTCCAACAGGCAAGGGAAGAACAGAGAACAACATCAGCAAAGTTATAAATATTTTAATGGGCGTCAATCTAGTGAGGCTAAAAAACCTCACCTGGATCATAGGCGCCCTTTACAGACAATCTTAAGAAGCCTGACGTCTGTAATGTAAGGGATGAGGGGTTCCTAAAGGTTTTGAGCTAGAAAGTGACAATGTTCTGAATTTGAAGATTATTTCTACGAAAGGCCCAATAAAATAGCACACAAACTTTGTTCACGTACACTTTTTTGGAAAGAAGATCCCTAGCCGTCATCAGATTCTTAAAGATCTTACAAATATGGCAACAATACTCACCCATGCAAATGGTAATAACAGCCGTAGGTAGTTTGAGGGGCTAACTTCTTTATATTTACAATGAGGAATATAAGATGTGCTCAGATGTAAATGGTGCAAATTTTGAGGCAAGAATTAATCACTATTCTTCTTTTTGTAATTTTCTGAATAAGTCAAAGTGAAGAATATACTAAGACTGCAAGGCAAATAAAATTCATCTGAATGACTCAATTTCTCTTATATCAGTGTAGAAATAAGTTGGATACTGAGGCTAGGTAAATTAGCAAACATTATCCATATACTTGGCTTTTAATGTTCACAAAATAGCCTTACAAATCTGACTTTATGTTAATTACATGCCTAAATTCAAACTTATAAATATACTATTAACATATATCCTTTAACTGATTTCTATGCTGGAAACTTCTCATAAGTCTGTAAAATATATACATATATATTTGACAAGTAATCCATGTAAAAGTACTCACAAAATACTGCAGCTCAGAATGAAAGGTAAAGAACACAATCCCACTTAGAACACAAGTATAATTTTCATGCAAAGAAATCTGAATTTCTAATACTTTGATGGAAAAAAATCCCCTAAACCTAAAGAATATGATGATTTTCTTTTTCCCTTCCAGTTCAAGTCAGAGATGCTTTAGAGACACTGGGAGAGAAACATTAACTACTAAAATGGATTTCTTTGGGCCTGAATTCTTTATCTGTAAAGTAAAGAGTCTGAACTACTCAACCTTAAAGTCAAATGTCCTGACACCCTAATGCACCATTTTAATAAATCTGGGAGTGTTACCAGGTGCCATCCCCTGTGCCAGGTTCAGTGTATTTGATGTCTTGCAAAGCAATATACCAGTCAGTTAGGAAAAGAGAGAGGTGTGACAAGATAATTTATTCTCCCCAAAGTAATATCTGTTACAGAGTTTCCCAAATCCCTATTTAATTTACTGCAAAAGTAGGAAGAAAAATGTAAACACTTCCCTGAGTTGTCATGTTTACTAAGCACCCAACACTCATTTTCCTAAGTGGTTTGTTTTACTGAAAACAAAAAGTTTCCCTTGATATAACTGAATAAAAATATAAAGGAAAATTACCAGGTCCAACTGCCAGTAGAAATTATTCAACTGTACTCCAGGGACTTTATAATTGCTTTGCTGCTATTGAATTTAGTCCTAACGAATACATAGTAATAAGCCTTCTCAATGTGAAGAGCCAAAGATGAACCATAGAGAAACAAAGGTGATGCCCCTTTTGTACAATGCGTTAGCTAGTCAAAAGGAGGGCTCTTAACCAAGTAGAATAATAATAATCATAATGTCTCATGCACCTTAGCACCCAAACCTTTTGCTCTTCTAACCTCTCAGCTCTTTTCTGAGTAAGCTTCTTCTGTCTGAGAAGAACAAGAACAGCTAGCTAGACTTGAGGAGGGAAAGGATAAAGGAGGGAAAGGAATATTGCTGCTGTATTATAAACCGTGGTTTAGCCCAAGTCAGTTTTCTTCCCTGCTTTCCAACATTACTGCACAATGGGTTTAGTTAGGTGATTTCAATATAAAAAAATTCCCCTGAAACAAGCTGAAGATGGCAATTATTAGTCACAATGCTTGGATGCAGCTTAGTCACCCTTGACATAAACAACCTTCTTAGTCTTCAGCTTCCTTCCTGGTAAAGGTTAGCCTAGAACAGCATTTCCCAAGCTCTGTTTCTGAGAACACTGGTATCAAAAGTTTCTCCAAAAAAACCAGAAAGCATTCAATAGAAAACATGTATTATATCTAACTCTTTAAACACATTAGCTCATTTTGACACTTTGATAAAAAGAAAAGTAACCTGTTATCTTCCTGTAACCCAGGAATTTCCAAATTTATTTTGTGACGGATGCCTTTTTGTTACATAAAAAAATATAAACCTTATGAAACTAGTGTTCAATAAAACATAACTTGGGGGAAAAAAAATCTAAAAGAACTCATAAGCCCTTTTGAAGTCACATTCAATTATTTTTTAATTAATCAGGTAGACTTACTTTGGGTTAATAGGTAGAAACAACTCTGTTGCATAGAAGACTTTCTAGTAAATACGTTTATTGAAACAACACTCAGCTCTGGAAAACTGGAAGCTGTGAGCATAAGTAAGGGCACAGGTAAGGATCCCTGGAATGCTAGAGGAAAGTTATTTTAAGAGAAACATAGATTTACTGATTCCCTTCAATGGGTCAAACATTCTGCTAGAGACCTCCTATAGGGAAACAAGATACGTGCTCAATATCGTTAATGTTCTTATCTATTAAGTGCTAGAAGAAAAATGATTAACCTAATGTAAGACACGCAAAGATGAGTGCTCTAAGAGAAGCATTCATACAAACAAGGTGCAATGGAACCCAGAGGAACCCCGCGCATCTTTCTCAAGTAGAAGACAAATTACTGAACTGTGGTGCTGGATCCCTTAGGGTATTTTTATGGTTTATATGATTTTATATCAGGGTTACTTTCCCCTTAAAGTTTTCACCTCTACCATACAATAGTACTGGGATTCAAAATGAGAAAATCTTGGGTATAAAGACAATCTAAAGGAGATCTGAAAATGTGATTGTCAAATGACTGTCAGAAGAACAAAAAAAAGGAAGCCATTCCATTAGATTGCTTAATTTCTTTTATTAATTAGCAATTAATATATTAATATATTATATTATATATATTATATTAATATATTAACATCTAACTCAGTAGGGAACTCAAAGCAGGAATAAACCCAAAAGGGTTCCTCTATAAGACCAGAAAAAGAGAGTAACACCAATTCCATTGCTATAAAAATATCAGTATAACTAGGATAAAAAGAGAGAAGAATTTTCTCAACCAGAAGCCTCCCACTCACTCCCCCTGTCTGGCTATACATGTATAAACCTAATTCTAAAGTGCCAAAACATAGGAAAAAATTTCAGTTGCTAAAATTATTATTATCTGAGCTATTCTCTAGATATTACCAACTTATATAAATATTTTTTTAGAACACAAATTTCTAATGACCTCAAGAATGCTATGAAAAAGTACCATGGCTCACACTAGATTAATTTTTAATGTAAATTGGTTACTAAGTTTATCCCTGAACAGTTCACATTATAAATGGCTCCAAATTGTTGGACTAGTGCCACAGACTTTTCATAACATGGTTGGCCATGCTACTGTTTATTTACGCAAAAAAAAAAAAAAAAAAAAAAAAAGGTTTTCGCTAAAATAGTTTCACATTCACATATATTTGGACCTAGGTTCAAAGACACACATATGTATACATTCACGCACAATTAGCTAAGAGTTTTATTTAAGAATAACTGAGTTAAATCAACTAAACACACATTTCTTGGCTTCATTAAACAACACTGACAAATGCTAAAGCTGTGACCAAAGAGAAAGATCCCAATAAAATTAATCCCCCCATATTAATCACAAACTCATACAGTCCAGTATTACCAAAGGCTACAAGCCCCTTCAACAGGGCACCGAGAGGAAGGAAGGAGGGAAGAGGGAAAGAGAGAAAAGAGGGAGGGAAAGGAAGGAGGGAGAGGCCACAATGCTGGTAAGAATACAAAAGACCTTTTTTAAACTTTTCTACATCTGTCTCCCCAATGGAAATGCTACCTTCCTTACATCTGTGCTCTGTTAAAAAACACAATAAAATTATACCATAACAAAGCTAGACATGCTAATTCACCCACACAAAGTCATATAACTCTACTCATGAACAATGTTGTTCAGAAAAAAATCTGTCCCAAGAGGAAAGGGGCCTTGGATTCTACATCTGGTTGTTTTGGGGGACTATGAACTACCCAAGAGAGTTGACCCCAAAAATCTCTAAAAGAGATTTGGGTGAAAATCCAGAGAGGAATTTTCCACAGCCTTGCCGTTCAGTAAGAACTCATTAGCTAAGCAGACTCTACAAGGAAGCAGAAGAGCACGGGGCGGGGTGAGGAGGGGGAGAATTCGGATAGTTGATGAGTAACAGGCAATGCAAAGTTGCCCAGAAAAATTAGCACAGTTGTCTTAGTCTCCCCTATTAGGCACCCTGGACTAAAATAAATAAGCATTATCATACATCCTTCAACACCAAACTTTACTAATGCAGATTTTGTTTACTTAATATAACAACATACTAGTCAGCTGGAAGTCACATTTTTCTACAACAGAAGAACATTTTGGCAGGACAGCCATCTAATCTAAGGCATCAGTGAAAAGTCAAAAAAAGTCTGAAAGCAGTTTTTTAAAGGCTAGTCTCATTAAACGTCCACAACTGGATTTCTCATCTCTCATTCCACTGCACTGGGGAAGGGGGAACATTTCAGTAGGTCAAACAGTAGTGGAAGGCAATGTAGTAGGAGGCAGTAAAGGCATAAACTCCTGAAGATCCCTCAGATCAGACCATACTAGAACACACCTAAGCCTGTGTATTGTTTCCCCTTTCTAATTTCACGCTTATCTCCCTATAAGAGAAATCAGAGTTGTTGTTAAGGGGCAGAATGGTGGGGAAAACACCTGGCAAGAAAGCAAAAAGGAAAGAGCAACTATTAATTTAATATGTGGCAGAGACTTTATATACATAATTTTATTTAAACTTCACAACAGCCATTTGGGGTAAGTGTGGAGTTATCATGGACTTCTTCAATTTGGAACCTGAGGTTCTACATGGTTAAGTGAGATGCTGAAAGTCTCAGCTAAAAGTTAAATGGGTAAGATTCAAACCCAGGATAGTCTAACTCCAAAGTCTCTGTGTTCTATGTTGTGTCACAGTATATCCAGGTCAGAGGCAGTCAGTCAGGAGACTGAACTGTACAGACATTTCTCTGGCATCTTATTGTAGCTTGGGACCAGTAATTTACTTCTTCAAGACTTAATTTCTTCATCTGAAAAATGCAGTTATTCACTACACTACACACTTTATATAGTATAACAATGAGATTATTGTGATTGCTATTTAGATTCCACATGCGTAAAATAAAGTATTTTGGTTTCCCGAATACTGTTTTTCCCCGAATGGGGTGGGGGGGGGGTGGTAATTACAGGACACCAGTAGCATTTATAAGAAGCCAACTTCATTACTCTGTGATTTTTAAAATAGAAGCTTTCCTGTCTACAAAACATAATCCCTTCTTTCAGTTGCCAGTTTCATCTCCAAGGCAGTCTTGACTATAGAGATGCAACACATCCTGTAGTAAGAAAGAGCTCCTGTGTTGCCAACAGGAAGGATGAAAAGGAATCCTTAATTCCTACTTACAACTCTGATCATCACATAATCATGGTTTGTTTCTTAAAGAAATAGCTAAATACACTCACACCAGGCGTCTCACACTCACCTGGCATTGAACAAGGAGTTCCAGAGGAACAAGGATGGCTCAGTGTAGGAACAGGAGATGCAGGCTGGTTCACTGATAACCCTGATTGTATCTATTTAATAGGGTGATCGTATGTGCCAGTTTGCCCAGGAGAGTCCCAGTTTATGTACTTATTAACAGCACCCCCTTTAACCCTGAAAAGTATTTCTGAGTATGCAAAATACGATATGGTCGTTCTACTATCAAAAATAATAAATCATTTTTTCCTTATTAATCAAGACAATGGCCAAGAACAGCACAATAGGTGTAAAAAAAGCAGAGAATCAATGCAAATTGAAAAGGAACCGTCTGAAATGCTGAAAACATAACACAAAAGCAAGTGATCATTAAGTGCAAATTCAAGTCTTCTCACAAACCATATACTACTGCTAATTTTAGCCATTTTCAGCTTTAAAAACAACAGTTTAAAAATATATACAGAATCAAACAGATCATTGTTTTGAGGCAGCGTATCACAGGAGAGTGAAACCATTAACAAAAAAGAATGAGAGCAATGAACAGTCCCTGACTCCTGTTCAGGCTACACTCAAGGTCTGCTCTCCCTAAAGTTGTGGGAATAACCCGCAGACAGACACCCAGTATTGAGCTGAAGCGTCCCTTAAAAATTCATTTATACCAAGAACTTCAGAACATGATCTTATTCGGAAATAGGATCTTTGCAGATATAATTAAGAGGAGATCATACTGGATTAGGGTGGGTCCTCAATCCAATGACTGGTGTCCTTATAAGAAAACAAAAGGGCAAAAAAGATATAGGGAAGAAGGCCATGTGACAATAAAGGTAGAGACTGACATGATGCAACTACAAGCCAAGGAATGCCAGACAGCCAAGAGCCACCAGAAGCTAGGAGGAGGCAAAGAAGGGTCTTTCCTAATAGGTTGCATGGCCCTGCGAACATCTTAATTTCGATTTGCAGCCTTCAGAACTGTGAGAGAATAAAGTTCTATTGTCTTAAGCCACGTTTGTGGTAATTTGTTACAGCAGCCCTACGGAAACGAATTCACAATTTATGTCAAATTATCCATTATCATCTTTTAAGATTGCACCACTTAAACAACTGGTCAAAGGGCAATAAACAGTGGTTCATGGAGGGCGACCCTTGGACTACGCACCCCAAAAGGGGAGAGTTCTGCTGTCCAGCCAGCAACCCTACACCGAGCCCGTGAATACAGAAAGTCACAGCCCTGGAGCTCAGCAGTCCTCCCCTGCGGGGTGGAGGGGCATTCACTAAGTTGTACCTCATCCTTCTTCTCCTGAATGCGTCGTCTCTCGGCCTCAATAGCCAGCTTCTCCTGAATCTCCTGAGCAATTTCACAGTCTTGTTGTTCACTAAAACACAAAGGTGAAAACAACATGAATAAAGAACATAAGGAGTGACTTTTTCCTAAACACAATTTCCTGAATACTCACTATGAGCCAGTGCATATTTTTATCTCACTTAATCTTCACAATAATGATGCAAAGAGGTTGGTATTGTCATATCCTACAGATGAAAAAACTTGAGGCCCAGAGTAGTGGAATCATTTCCCTAAGATTGCAGAGAAAATAAGTGGTAGAATCAGAATGCAATACCCAGACACTACAATGGAAGGCTCCAGGCTTTTTCTATACTACCATATCACCTCACCCTACTGGGGTTGCTTTACAGAGACAGGCATGTTCCCTCAAAGGAGATGTATACTATGAGAATAAGGTCCACAAATAACCTAATACGTACAGAATATGCAGAAAAAAATTGGGAGTGAGTTCACTAAAATGTCAATAACGCTGTGGACACCTAAAGGTGGTGGTATGACTTTAAAATGATTTTTATAAATTTTTTAATTAGAGGCATTTTTTTTCAGGTTCAATAAAACTTTTAAAAAGGGGGGAAAAAAACCCAGTGTATATTCCCTAGCTTTAGGTCCCAGGAGAAACCTCTGTGGCTGATGCCAGTTTTCTTAATACTCTGGCCACTAAAAAACCCAAATGTTGTAATACTGCTGCTACCACAGTTTTGTTTTGTTTTGGCATTTGTGCATTCAAAAAGATTCAAACAACACCTGCTATCATCCAGGCACCACGCTCAACACTGAGGATACGAAAATAAATAAGTCTCCATCCTGCACTCGGAAGCCCACAGTACATTTTGGTGGGAGAAACAAGACAAATCATTTTGGTGGGAGAAATAGATCCTTTAAAACAGCACCTATGAAACAGTGGTTCCAACAGAAGATGGGGTTTGGATCTCTCAGAGATGGCTACAGGTACACAAGTCTTCTGGTTGCAGATTTTAAGAAAAGTCACTGGGCAGTTTATAACTCTAGAGTGTGACAGTGCTGGGGAGCCAGCCTTTACACAGCCTTTACAACCTTTAACTGCTAACTAGGAGAGAGATACAGGCATGTTTAGAGTTCACTATCTAAAAAGATGCTGGAGCAAAATTACAATTGTGGTTTATGTATGCAGTTCGTTTGCTACACAAATATTTCCTCTTATTCTCCCCCTGCCAGTTGAACTTAAAGTACTCAGTTAATCTAGTCTTGGTTGTATATTCCATGTTTAATGGCAGTCTTTTGTAACTGAAAAGTGTTGGGTGTGGGGGGCAATAGCCTAACTTCTCTGGAGGAATCGAAATCCATACATTCTATTCTAACAAAACTGAGGGGGTGAAGACTATTCTCATTTGTATAAAGAACTGGTCACTTTCAACACGTTTGGAAATAGGTATAGATGAAAGTAGATGTGTGCGCACATGGGGGTATGTATGTATGTGTATAACGCACATACAGGACAGAAAGGGAGGAAGGGAATACAAGACAGAGAGCACAGGCCAGAAGCAGAAATGGCAAGCTTTTTTAGAATCAGTAGAAAAATCACTGGACAAGATGCCTGGAGACCTGATTTCCAGTCCTGCCACTGTTAACCAGTGAATCATGCCCTCTTATGTCGTCTTATGAGCTATAAAAGTTTTTGGACTTAATGACTTCATATTACAGGTCTAACATTCAAGGATTCTGAACCATTCAAACCACAGAATTGAAAATAAAAATCTACTCATTTTTTATTTCCATACCTTCTTTTCGTTCACTTACTTTTTTTTTTAAACTTACCAAAAAGTGTTTATTAATCTAGTTTTAAAAATATGGAATGCTTCACAAATTTGTGTGTCGCTTTGGCAAACGCTCAGAGTTTTTTTTTCCCTGAGTCCCTTAAAGGCAATGGCTATGTTTTATTCATATCTGTGCTCTCTGGTGCCTTTCATGGTGGCAGAGTTATTAGCAAGAGCCAGTAAGAATGTTTATGTACAAAATAAGGAAGCTGAATAAAATCATGAATGAAGTCCTCTCTGAAAATAATAAAATAGAAAAACCCTTCCTCAAAGGCAGCAAAAATAATAGGCTATCCTGTTTATTTAAACATGACAACTAAAGTAAATAGAAGGGTCCCTTCACTTCCTCCTTTACCCCTTCCTCCTCAAAACAATTTTGTGGTTAAATCCACCATTAGAGATTTAGGTATAGGAGCCTCTCTCATAGAAGAAATGTACTCTGTGAGCCTTTAAGACATTAAAAAGAATAAAAAGTCATTTTGCTGGAAGAGACCTTAGACATGATCTCTCCATTTAGGAGGAGACAGAGAAATAACTTTGGTCAGACACTGAAGTTATGAAGAGAACTACGGGTACGATTAAGAGCTTTCCAAAAGATTCTGCCTCTACTTAAAAAGCAAGGGGTTTGGGACTTCCCTGTGGTCCAGTGGTTAGGACGTGGTGCTTTCACTGCTGGGGCACAGGTTTGATCCCTGGTCAGGGAACTAAGACCCCGCAAGCTGTGCGGCGCAGCCACAAAAAAAGAAAAGCCAGGGGTTCGAGGAAAATAGGAGTAGCAAACACTGCTAGGAAACAATAAAGGAACCCAACAGACCTCATAAAGTTCTTTGACATCCAGTATTTCGCTGGATTCCCCCCAAAAGCCCAGGAGGCAGAGGGGACAGAGATCATCTCCCCCCTGTACAGGTAAGGAAAACTGAGTCAGAGAGGTGGACCAAATGACTCAAAGTCATCAGTGAAGAGTGCTGAGTCCACACCAGAAACCACATGTCCCAAAACCTAGTAAAGTATTCCAACAACAAAGACAATTTTTTTAATTCAAAGGAAACTATGGGATAGTCACTGTAGGAATTGTAATCTAATAGTGAAAGGAATCAGAGGAACAGATGGAGAGAGAGTCCTCTTCCCTGCCCTGGTTGCTGACCCCACAGAGAAAACCAGTCAGGGCATGATGCCCTCCCAATCCCCAAGTCCTCACAGGTCTTTGTAGCGCTTCTGCAGCTGAGCCTGAGCTTTCAGATCTTCCTCTTGAAGCTGCTTAGCCACCTGGAGATCATGCTGGACCAAACGGTTCCGCTGAACGTTCGATGCCAAATGATGCTCAACTGGATAGTAAAATTGGAGAGAGGAATTATAAGGCTTTGGCTTATTAATGGTAAACCTGAGAATAAACTTAAGAAGAGCCTTTCCATTAAAAAGGGCTTCACATCCATCATTTCATCTTATGCTCTAAATAACACTATATAATACGCAGCACAGGAGTTATTATTTTCATCTTTTCATTGCAGAAAAAGAGAATCAGAAAGGTTAAGTAATTTGTATTGGGCACAAGATAAAATAGTGGCAGTGCCAGGACTTCTACTCAAATAATCGAAAACCAGGGCCAGTGTTCTTTCTGCTCCACAAGTTGCCACCTTATTTATAAAATACTATTTCAATACTGAATTTTTATACTGACACACGAATTAATGATTCACAAATTACAAAGTCATACGTACTTTTGTATAACACATATAACTTAGATTTACTTTTCATGAGTACATACATAGAAATTCAGAAAAATCTACAATCTAGACACTGCCCTCGCCTGGGAAAAGATGTTCAGGCCTCCTAGGGGAAGGAACCCATCCCTCTGCCAGCCTTCTACACGCCCCCGATACATGTATAACCACTATCTCCCTCCTACAGCACTAAGGCAAAGGAAATGGTTCAAGTCCCTCTTTTCCTCCGATACACCCAACAGTCTTCTCATCCCTAGCAGCTATCTGACTTCAAAACACCCAGAATTTCATTCTTCACAGAGGTGTCATTTGCCTAGACAGATCTCTCAGGATGGATGGGTGATATAGCCCAATGACTCTCTTTTCTCCCTGCCTCACCCTGAGAAATCTGCCTCAAGCTACCACTAAAAAAGAAAACTGAAGGAGCACGCAGAGGGCTATTACTCACTCTCTTGTTCCTGCAGGCTGTGGGCCAGGGTGTGGTCCTCCAGGACAGCAAAATCTCGGCACACTGCAGAGGATGAGGGAGAAGAGCAGACAGGAAGCCTCATTAGTAGAATTTAACATAAAAAGAAAAAGATCTTGTTCAGGACTTCAAAGACTCCATCCTAATACTTTAGGATGACCAACTTTATAACTCGCAATGCACAAAACAGTGACTAGTTAGTATAAAGTCTTCATCCACAAAAACCCACATAGTACCAGCTCAGGGCCAAGAACAAGCTGTCACAAAATAATGGTTAGGTCCCTAGCCTAAGGAAATTAATCACAGAATCAGAACCCAGAGGCCCAGAAATTCTAATCCATTTCTATAAAAAGAGGGCAAGGACTGCTGTAATAATAAGAGACAAGAATGTTTCACATACTGCAGCTGAAAAAAATCTGAATTTTTGCATGGTCAGAGGAGTTAAGCCATCTGGGAGTCAGAGGATCCTTTCCCAGAGACTTATGTGTATCCTGGTGCTCTTAAGGAAAAACACACCTTTATTAGTCCCTTAGGCAGGAGCAGATCTCTACTTTAGGTGTAGTCACATTCTTCAATGGGTCCACACCCTCAGACACGAGTTAGAACTGGTTCTCTACGTCTCTCTAAATATAGAGCTGCCTAAAGGGAGCCTGCAAACCAAAAGACAGTGGGAACCTTGCAGAGTACCAGGCATCTGCCCCTAACTTTGCCTCCGTCTGGAGAGCCAGTCAAGAGCATTTCCTGGACTACTTTCTTAGACACAAATAAGAAGAGATAGTCTTAAAGGTCCATTCCACCGCAAACTGTAATTTAAACTTCTGCTTCTTAAAACAAACATACATATGAAGGACTCTTATCATGAAAAATGCTGTTTTGTTTGTTTTAAGGACGTGCAGTTTAGGTGATATATCCTTACTCTATTCCAAACATGTACCTCACATTAAAGAGGAAAGTTCCCAAAGCCTCAGACTATTACAATGTGTAGGACTCATGAAACTGTCCTCTAGGGCTTACCAGAGTTTACAGATTTCTTTCTGCAGCTCTGACTTTGTCTGTGAAGACATTTAATTAAAACAGAATGAAAAGACATTCCTTTGTCATTCTTAGCGCTTATGTATGTTCACATACACATTCACACAGCCCTGTCCCTCGCTGAGAGATAATGCAACTAAAAAGCAGGCAGAGCTTGGAGACATCAAGATTACTCTGAAAAGGTTTTAAGATGGAAAAATCATTTCTGCCCCAAAATCACATTAAACCGAATATGACCTACTTAGCCCTGGCTCAAATGCAACTACAAAACCAGCAATTTCAATAGAAAGTCCTGTTCTTTTACATCCAATATATTCTCAGCAAATTCTAACAACTTGAGGCCGAGGTCAAAGTTCCCCAATATTTCACAGAATGAAAGTGCTTTCAAGAAGAGCTAGTTAAACCACTTATTTAATAGGTGAGGAAAATAAGGGCCAGAAGGAAGAAAGGGCTTATTAAGGCTATATACATAGTTTGCCGGTGGCAGGGCTGGGAGTCAGTTTCTCAGCAAGCAAGAGCTGTTTCTGCTCCTGACAACCAGCCCTCCTGGACTCTGGTAAACCACAGTCGGAACAGACTGAAAGAAGATATTCTATACTGACCAACATGCATTCTCTAAAACACTTAGCTGATTAACATTAATTAATTAAATGTCTAAGACACGTATGGATTTAGTTCATAGAAAACAAATATTCAGAATGAATATTTTAAAATGTTTAAAAGCCACTTCAATTTATGTTATTAGAGCAGAAAGGTACGCCAAAATAATATATTTTATATGCTTTTAATATTATGCTGAATAAAATAAAAATTATAAAATTACTACAATTTTCCCCGTGGATAACCATGTGAATAACTGCAATAATTTCATGTTTTTTATTTCAGTCAGCATGACATTAAAAATATAATGTTTATGGATACATATACCTGTAGTAAAAATATATGTTTTTAATATCTGGCACTGACATAGTGACCCCTAGAGACACAAGCAAAGGGGCAGGTGTGCCTTTACCATATATATGCTGTTCCACTGCTTTACAAACTAGAGAAGACTGAAGGAAGTGAGGCAAAATATTAACATCTATTAAATTTAGGTGATAGGTTCCTGGGTTTCTATATTTTCTGTGCTTTTTGTAATGTTTTACATATACTGCACTTAAATTCTACAGCTAAATATAAAACCTTTTAAAATTCACGTCTTTATTTCATCAGCAGCACATATAAACCATAAACATGATGACGCATTTGACATATCATAATACACCAAGGAATTTATGAATTTATGATCACCTTAATAATGACTCTTCTTAATCATTTCTTAATATGTAAAAAGCAAGGCTGAAGTATATTTAATTATTGTGATTTGACCCTGAATCTTATTACAGTAGAGGCTGAATTGGTACCCACAAAATATGGGTAAGGCCTGCGCTAGAAAAGAACCTAGAAGATCTTCCATGACTACAAAGATGTACACACACTCATACATGCACAGGGTTGTATTGTCAATACACAGATTTAGCCCTTCAAAGTTTACTAAAAACTTCCAAATGTATCGTCTCATTTATGCAGAGATATTACTTACTTAATCCATAATTTCCTATGCATCCACTCTAGTTGCTTTCAAAGTCAGCCTCTGTATTCTTTGCAATGCTAATCTAATGCAAGCTGGGAAAATCACACCTCCAGCCACCTTGCAAAGCAGTAACCAGTTTGGGAATTACAGAAAACAATTCTCAGCCAGGACAAGTTCCAAGCCAGGAGCTTTGCTCCTCCTCTAATCCACTCTACTTTGAAGCAAACGGCTATGAACAGTACTGAGACTAAACAGCATAAACTCATCTCCCTACGTTTCCAGGCAGGCACATTTAAGACGAACTACTGGACCCTGGGCTATTATCCTGCCACTTCTCAAACTTTTTCCCTCCTATGTTCACTTTCATTCACCCTAATCTCAGGTTATCTTCTTGCCATTAAGCCAACCCCATCATTCTCCATTCCCATCCAGCCCTGCAATCTCTACACCTTCCACACAGTTAGTGCTGGATGTAGCATAAAGTAGGACTTCAGGAGATGCTCATTAATAGAAAAAATGAAGAAATACTGGTCAATAAAGTCAAAGAACAGAGTTCCACAGACAGGAGGAAAACAATGTTATGAATAGAATTAAGCTCTGTCGTCAATGACAGCATCACAGAGAGATGTAAAATTTTTCAGACATTCAAATAAAAACTAGAAACCTCTCCCTTTCTCATAAAAAGAACGGAGCTTTAGTGATTTTTAAAATCCAGATATGTACATATATACAGTGGATTAGTTTATATTAAGGCAAGCAAGTCTCAGGAATGGGAACTAGGATTTATATATCTCCCACCTATTTTCCTTGAAGAGAAAGATGATTCTCATTCATCTGTGGACCCCCCTAAATAAACAAATGGCATAGTACGCACCTAGTAAACACAGTTATTCAACAAACATTTGCTGAATTCTATTATTAGGAGGAATAAGTCATTTACAAGCCATCAAGGAGGTGGAGTTGACAGAAAGGTAAATAAGCATAATTTAAAATTTAATAAAGGTTATAAAGACCTATAGAAAATTCCTTGAAGGCATAAAAGTGGAGCAGTTGTGCTTGTTATGAACTGGGGGTAGGTGTAAGGAGTGGGGGTGACTTGGCAGAGCTGTATCAGGAAACCTTAAAGAAGTTAACATACAAAACCAACCTCAAAGAAAGGTTAAAACTCCTAGGGCAGAAGTGGTAAGCGTTCTTAGCAGAGGGACCAATTAACTCTATACAAACTAGAAGATGAGTGAAGAAGTCATTCCTGTTTTGTCATTTTTTTACCCACATCCCCAAACTTTCTGAAAATAAATTGCTATGAAAACTTAGCAAGCTTCCTCCCACATAAAAATGCCTGGATTACTAATACATTCACTAGAAACTATTTCTTTCAACTGTGTCTGTACTGCCTTTTACGTTCTGGTATAATTTTGTGAATTATTCTGTTTTAGTGTAAATGCTATTAGTAGCAGATGGAATACATACTCACTGCTTCGAGAGCTGGGTTTATGCTTACTTTCCTCTGTTCTGTACACATGCAAACACCCTCTATGAATGAGGAAGATGTTCCAGACACACATTTTGTCTTGAAAAGTTTGGTAAGGACAGGCAACTGCAATTGACATTGATATAATACTTTGTAGATTACAATGCACTTTCACACTTATTCCTCCTAACTGTCTGAGGGTCTGAAGGTTTTATCAATATCCTCATTTTATTTATGAGGAAACTAGGCTCAGAGAAATAAACTGGCTTGACCAAGATAACCCAACAAATGAGCAAATGAACTGCAAACCAACCTGAGCTCTTCTGGCCTCCAATATTTCTGCTCAAAGAACTCCTAGAAGAAATGGGTCTATGTTTAAGTATGTCAGAAAAGAGTGATATTATTAAATACTAATTAAAATAAGACAAATACGCATTAGGTTCTTTGAAATTGAGGATGAAATAAAATTTAGGTAAGGGTGGTGCATGTGTTCAGAAGGTGGGTTCCAGGTCCTAAAACAGAGCAATAAAAATGGACATAGTTTACTTTGTCTCACTATCTCCCAAGAAGAAGTCTCTAGCTATCACGGTTGGCCTGTGTTCACTTCTGAAAAGCAAGGACAAAAAAATTTTGCACAGTATTTCATAGATGACCTATAAGAAAAACCCTAGGTAGTAACTGCAGTGGGAAATTCCAAGGAAAATCTCCCTTTGGGATCTAACCACTTTCCCCTATCTCCATCCAAAATCAATGGCTTTTCTTCCCTTTGGTAAGAGAGTATTAATGAATTCAGACTAATGTGTCTCAGAGTTGTTAAAGACAATTTTAACTAAGAAATGATAACATAGGTAAAACCCCTAAGCCTTTGTCTGCTACCCTACAAGAGAAATGTCTCTCTAATCGATTAAAGAAGTCTCTTCCCTTTATTAAAAGCTTTAATAAAACTGCCTCAGTAGAAGAGAAATGGGATGCAGGTAAACTGTGAATAGACCTCATCCTAATGCCAAATCTTCCACATTCTCAGCCCCAGCAAAGTTTATATACAGGGACTAAGATGACATCAACATCACCACCACTAATACCAACACCGAAACCAGTCTCCAACCCCATCACCACCACCATCAGTGGGAGCTTCTTAGAGGTGCTCAGCTATGGAATGGAGACACTCTCCTAACCACCTGCCCCAATCATGAGCCCCAAAACAACAAACACAGCTTTGAGCCCCTGGTCCCTCTGACAACTGAAATTCCCCACTTTCAGGCAGAAAGCTGAAAACAATGAGAATAATACCCAAGTAATGTTTGAGCAATTAATTTATTAGGGATAAAGCGTAACTGAAAGGTAACCTTTGATCCTTCTCTGACTTTTAGTGTCTATAATTTCCATCTTGTTGAAATGAACAAAACTGAAGTACAGTATGACAGAGGAAATAGAGTGGCACCTCATTTTGGCTGATGCTAAAGAGGTAAACAACACAGGTGTTCCATTCTCATTTTCCTTGTTCCTAGTTAAAGTAGCCAATGGGAGGGCTACTTTTCTGATCAAGTCTCCAAATGCCCTGTTCTTTCCAATATACTATGGTTACTCCATCCGTCTGGGAGATAGAAGAGGCTTCTGCGCAGAGATCTAGAAAATAATTAAATCAGATCCACCTTCCTGTATTTATCGTCCTTAGTATAATTATCCCCCCTTACTAAACTACCCACAAAGTACACACAGACTTCTGCAATTCCTTTGTGAAAGACAAAGGCTTTCATTCCACATATTGCACAAATGACTGGGGCATCAAGTATCATTAACCACTGTTTCAATTGTTTGGGGATTTTTATGGTTATTGGTTTTGGTTTATGCTTTTCCTGGGTGGTTGGTGTGGGCATGAAACACAGAGAATGGGGGAGTCTTGCAAGTCTGAGGGAAGTTTAGTCACCATTACACAGATGATGGGCATAAGAACCCTTTTCTATCTGCCAGCGGTTCCTCTCTATTCTCTAAAAAATTCATAATCAACCTTCAGAAACCTCATTCAAATGTTACTTCTCTATTAATCCAATCCTATAGGACACAGAACCAAAACCATCACAACTGATACTCTCACACACCCAGCAGATTTCCTTATGCTTTTCTTCCCCCCAGTGATTTCACAACATGTAGTAAATATAACACTGGAGAACTAATCATATAAATACATGTACTCATTTGTTTTCCCCATTATACCATTCAAGATCCTGAAAGGTAGGAAAAATCTTACGGATCATTTTCTCTCCAATATTTATCTCAATGCCTGGGATGATGATTTTCAAATAAATCCTTGTGGAAAGGAGGGCTCCTGAGAAAAACGATGACTAGTATAAATGACGCACCACGAAATCTTGCATTTCCACATTCTCCAGCTTACCTAAACAAAGCTAAGAAGCTGCACGTCTACCCACAATGCCTTAAATGACAGTAAAGGGTTTCTGTTCCCAACACCCCAAATTTCAGATGTATTATAATGGACAGGATAATTACCTGATAGACTCCTAGAACACCTAGAAAAGTTGTACACTCAGGCAGGTGGTCAATTCTTGGTTCCTTTAGATGACAATTAAGTACATCACTCAAAATGGTTCTGAAAGTTAGAATAACATGCCAAGGATCACATAGTTAAATATGTGGCATTTACAAGATTAGACCCCAGGGCTATGAAAAATGTCTGTATACATGAGGACATGTTTATTAAGCTAAACAGCCTGACAGGGTACATAGGATTGTATGTGGCATTTAAAAGCAGAATGCACTGTGTGCTAAGGTGCTGGCATGACTTTTCAGAATCTGGAGCTAGTCCCCTGAGCTATTTGTTTGATAAAACTGTCTCATGTCCTCAGAAGTCCTCTATAGTTGCAGGCTGCCAAATAGTCCTGAAAATTAGAAAATGTTAATACATTAAGTATAAGGTGAATGAAAAACAAGTCAAGGATGACAGAACCAAAAAAAAAAAAAAAAAAAAAGTGGGAAGAGAGAAAAGTCCTGAGAAATCTAGTAACAGAAAGACATTTTCAGGGTTAATTATCCTTCCATCAACATTACAAAATGATAGAAAGCTACCCTTTTCATAAAAAGCTCCACAAAGACCAGAACAGTATAACCCAGGATTTTCTGCAAAGTTCTACCAAATATCTGATCTGCTAAAGTCACCACCTTGGTTAGAAGTCTAAAATGTCTTACAGCATCAAGAGGCTTTAATTCAAAATACCTCTGAACATAATAAAGGCCCTGGATGACAGGTTGGGTTCCCAAGTTTCCTCAAATATTTCTAAATTTCAGTCACTGTTCATAAAAAGGTGCTGATTCATCACTTTCTTACAATTATAGAAATTGATCATCAGAGAGGGTCTGAGTAGTTGTTGAGCCCAGCTTTATCCTGTCCAAATAATCATCTGGACTCCTCATAAATATTTAACCACAGGAAGCCCACTTCCTTTCAACACAGTTCCCTTTCGTGTAACTATAAAATGGTCTGTGGAAGGAGGAAACCTGCCAATCTATAGATATCATCCCTGGTCCTAGTTCCAGCCTCAGAGTGCACTCACATTCCCTACAGTGTATGTGGGTGTTTTGTACAAACCACTGGCAATCTTCGGTCTGTTGTTTCATACATACGATAGGTGACCATCCACATGGCATATTATATGGGCTATGCACAGGTGAAGTCCTGAAGGTACTCGCCATGATATGGGCAGAGCCCAGGGCTGATTTCTGAGCCTTTCTATAGTGTACACTGACTATAGCTGAAATACTTGATTTTTCAAGTTAAATTTTATTTAGAAAATACTAGAAAAGATAAACATCAAAATCCTAACATTGATCATGTACCGTAGGACTATAATGTAGCTTATTTTCCTTCTAAAACATTTCTATATTTTCCGATTTATCTACCATGAAATGGAATCTTATTATTTATAATCCCTTGTATAACATTTTACAATAAAAAAAATACATGTTTTTAATCTAATTTAAGCATCTAAACAGTGAAGCAGCAAATATTTACCACAGGAAAAAATAAGTTGCAGTAGCAATGTTTATGGATTCAATTTAATTATACTGTTTCCTTAAGGTTAGAGAATAAGTTTTTTTGTTTGTTTGTTTGTTTTTAAGGAAAAATGTATGCTAACAAAAACAAAGTCTACGTAAGACCCCAAATTTGCATCTGATCTTCCTGAGAACCAAAACAATCAGGGAAATATGAAAAGCTGTTCAGTTCTCATTATTGTAAAGGAGAAATAACACCAGTTCCTGACTGGAGAGAAATGTCTTATTAGTACCAAACACGAAAGCAAGTTCAGCCACCATGTTGGAACTTAAGTAGGAAACACTGAGTTATATAATGTACTCCTCAATAGTTCAAGCATGAGTTTTAAACACGTGTCTACATACACACAAACATATGCACACACCTTCAACAAAAGAACAAGACTGAGCTCAGTAAGGAGACATTTTAAAAAGCAAAACAACTGATTTAATCCCAACATTTAACTCTGATGCAATTTATCAAAATAGGTTCCTGAGCTTTTTTTTTTTTCCCCCTAATCCCCCCAGTTCAAAGTTAAATGAAAGCCCCAGTAACCCAAACCACTTGTTTGGCAAGGAGATATAGCTAACCACAGACACACTAGATTGCAGGCAAGTGGGTTTTGAAAACGCTGAGATAAGTCCTCAAATCAGAAGTACTACTTTAATATCACAGACCATCTGCATCATTATCAGAGACCACAGAGTAACTGGGTAACTTATTGGAAAAGTGAAAATGGCTAGGTCAGAAATTTCCATCTGACAGGGTAAAAGACTGAGGGTGAGAGGAATACTGAAAAAGGGAAGGAAGGTAGCAGGGTGGAAACAGCAGTTTTTACTCATCCTGGTAGAACTGCTGGATAGAGATAAGACTTTCCATTAGGAAATATCTGACTCAAGTTTTCATAAATGATTAAAAATACCCACAAACACAAACAACCTCACAAGCTTTCTGGGCTACAGGCATAAACTTTATGGACTGGTGCTTTGAAGCCAAACCTTTTTGTGTTGGCAGTAACAGAAGAAAAAAGTTACCCAAGAAAAATTACAACTCTCCAAAACCCCAAGTGAGGTGCATTCACATGGTCCAATGTTGGATGGAACAGGCATTAGAAAAGACTGCCCTAAACTGAACCAAATCTGTATGTTCTATCCATCCATCATTATTCTATCCACTAGGGTCACAAAAATTTTTTTCACACTATATATGGTAGCCACTAGTCACACATAGCTATTTCTTTAAATTAACCAAAATTAAATTATAAAAATTCAGTTCCTCAGTCTCACTAAAAACATTTTCAGTGCTAAATAGCCTTATGGGGCTGGTGCTTACCATTTTGGACAGTGAGGGATACAGAGTATGTCCACCTTCACAAAAGTTCTGTTGGACCACACTGCCCTAAACAATAATCACAGTATGACAGAAAGCACAGTGTCAATTTAGACAACCGGACCACTCAGCAGCATTTAAAACCATTTTAATCGTGTGTGTGTGTGTGTGTGTGTGTGTGTGTGTGTGTGTGTGTGAGAGAGAGAGAGAGAGAATGCATATTTATATTTTAACCAACAGATATAACTCGCTTTGCCAGTATGGACAACCAAGGGTCCTGAATATATTTTTAGTCTTGTAGTAGCTACTGATTTAACTTCAGAGTGCATTATTTCTCCTATGCTTCTTTTTCCTCAGGCTTAAGGTGGTGGTAGTTTTGCTAACCTCAGCCAGTTGAAAAGAATTAAGAGTTGTTGTACATCTATCAAGTAACCACTGTGCAGATACAGTCACAGAAACAAAGTGAACAAATATCCTCTTGGAAGGGAAAGTGAGCTATTAATTCAATATAGTTAAGGGAATTCGATTCTGTGAAATACAACTACTACTGAATAACCTACCAGATCTCTAATACCTTACAGATCATTTACCAAAGAACTGTGGATTCTCATTAGCAAATTATGCATTTGTGAATTTCAATTGGCTTGTAAAATTAAACTGATCATAATCAGAGGAGCCTTCTCCTAAATGTACTGTCTTTGGTGCCTTCCTTAAAGAACAATTACATTTTACATGGGTGTTCCACTTCAGAACAATTCAGGAATATATGAATTTACACAGCAGCTAAATAAATAATTACTCTTACTATCACAAAAATGATTAAAAAGGAAGCACTCCTGCTTTAAAATGATTCAGTTGATTTCTAAATAGATTTATAAAATTTCATAATTAAACATAGAAAGATGACTATCAAAATTACACTTAGGAAAAAATGAAACTCTTAAACAGTGTTAGAATTGTGTAGTACACTGCACAGAGCATTGGTAATGAGATATTCAGTGAATACTTACTGCATACAGAGGCACTACGGTATAACCAAGAGTACGCTTACCTAGATTCTAATCCTAGCTCTAACACTCACTAGATGAATAATCTTGAACAAATTAATATCACTTATATTTGCTCCCCTGTAATATGAGAGTAATAATAACAACTGTAAGTACTTAAGCATTGCAGGAAATTTTCTTTTTTAAAAAAAGTACTCACAAATTATTCTGATGAAGATAAACCTTCTATGTAGAAAACAATAGACCACTGATAACCACAGGAGTCCTCAAAAGGGTAAATACCCTTAGACAAGCAGTAGCAGACAATTTTTTCAAACTAATTTTCCACTATGAATATCCTGGTAGTAAAAATTTATTTCTTTTATTTTCACCCCATGTATCCCTAAAGAACTCCAACCTTCTGTTCCTCTATTTGAATGGCACTTTTCCTGGCACTTAAGCCCTCAAATGGTTTGGCAGCCCTCAAATGGTTTGGTTTCTCTGTTTGCCTTAGCCTAGAAAGAAAAGCCACCCATCTCCTTAAACCTCTGTAGGATAAACCCAGTCATGCCCATTAAAACCCAAAAGATCACATCAAGACAACTTAAGTACAAGTTTACACCAAGGGAAGAAAAACCATTTTGGTTTATTGGCTTCATATGACAAGTTTCCTTAAGTACTAGCTACTGCAAGTTCTATTTATCTTTGAACTTTCAACTTCTCTTCTGCAAGTAGATACTTTAGCTAGCACTTTCTTTCTTATTAGGATTAGTAAACTCATTTCAATTTCAAAAGATTGAGAGTACAGTAATACTCAAAATTTAAAAAAAAAAAACTTAAAAAATTGCTCATGGGATAAGTTGGCATGGGAAAAATATTCTCTTACAATCTTGTTCCCATAAAGCAAATTGCAACACTCACAGTTCCACTGTGGTAACCATTTGTCAGAACTCTACACTCATTTCCAGTAATCTTGGATAATGTAAATCTGAAAGTATGGACATAAAATAAATGGACAAGTCTTGAGATTTCTGGAATTCTACTCTGATATGCTGCCATATGCTCAATAATTGGTCACGTTTACTGACTAGATTGTGTTTTTCTAAAAGGTATCTTGAGATCATGGGTACATTCCTAGGATCAACTCAGTTTTTATACTTACTAGGGGAATGCCTCCCCAGAAGACCAGGAGAATTCTCTTACAAGCAGGCTTACATTAAAAGCAGATTTCGTCTCCTAGAAATACTCTATACAGAAGAAGGTAATGACCCAACAGAAAACTGGAAAAAACAAGCCTGTGTTCCAAAGCATACCCAGAAACTTCCTAAGCAGATAACAGGGAGTTGTGCATCGATTTTAAGAAGGGATTCTGTCAACCACTTTGGTTCTCCATATAGTTCATCAGAGGGGATGAACTTTACTTTATTTCTTTTCTTTTTGAGAAGGAAACCTGTATTCACCTTAGTGGTATTTAAGTTAGATGTGAACTTTTGATGGTTCTCTGTTACCAAAGAAGGCTGGACACTCAGTTAGTGCTATGGGAAGAGAGAAGCAAAAACTGAAGTTTAGTAATAAACTCCAATAAGAACGAAGCTGAGATTTCTTCAACGATACAAAAGTGAACAGAGTACATAAAATGGCATCATGGTTCTGATTTGGATTTTGCCTAATGTTTAAAGAGTATTTCAGAGAAGAAAAAACAACTTTGGAGCTATACAGATCAGGATTCAAATATTGCTTTCTTATTGGCTAAAAGATCTTAGGCAAGTTATTTGATCTCTTTGAGCCTCAGGTTCCTCATCTGCAAAATGAGGATAAATGTTGTGAGGACTAAATTAGGTAAGTGAAGGGCCAAAGAAAACATCTGTCACTCAGTAAAAGGAAGTTCAATAAACGGAACTTCCAATTACTACTGGCATCATCAGAGTTAATGAATTCTTATAATTAGTTATTTTCTATTAAGTACTTCTTTTAGTCAGGTCTCACTAAGTCCCTGATTAACACAGATCTATCACTTCCGTAGTATAGAATCTATAATGGAATAAGCAATCACTACTTCCTCTTATGAATGTATGGAAATGTTTCCTGGCAAGGAATTACAATATAATCAACAGTTGACTACATTTCAATAGCTCTTTCTAACTTCATGTTTTCTCATGAGGGAGAACATGTTTCCTATACGTACGCTTTGTGGGCCTGAGTTAAAAGGAAATCAATGTGTCTAAAATGTTTAATAAGCTCCACCACTCCAAACTTTTTTCAGTTGAACGTCCAGGATTAGAAAGCAAAGTAGAATTCTATGTGAAAGTCATGTAATTATAGTTTACTAAAATAGAAGAATCATCAAAGTATCACCATCAAGAATGGTAGGAGAGTAGACTGTTGAGAAGAAGTGTAGCCATCAAAACCTAAACAAAATATTAACATGTAAATTTAAATTACAGCATGCCTAAAACCAGATGAATTTTCCTAATTTCTGTTCCTTGAATACGCTAGTAAAAGCTTTCTGCCAAATCCACATGGCACTTTGGTACCTTACTATGAGAAATGTAGATATCTCTTTCCCAATTTATAGAAATATAATGGCCTTATTGTAGCATATAAGGAACAAACAGGTTGAAGTACAAACAGCCCAGTTCTTCATTCCAGATACCGGTCAGAATTTTAGTTCTGGCTCTGTCAGCAGCTCACCAAGTGACCTTTGACAAGTAACTTTTCAAATCAGAACCTCAGTGTCTTGACCTATAAGGAAACAGTCCAAATTATTTTTAAGAGCTCCTCCAACTTAGATATAGGGTAGTATGAAATTTAGTTGATTCAGTATAAGTAATATATATTTGTCTCTTGGATACAAGCACATCATCTAAAACGTCATAACCACAGCTCTGTAAAAGACCATCCATACAGGATGACTGTTATGCTAACTTTCTCCTGTACCAAATATTGCTTTCTTCATTGCTGTTGTTGGTTTTACTAGTTCTACCGTACAAAATGGCAAACATCTGCTTTTATCCATCATATTTTATGTATAGTAGCCTTCACCACCAATAAATCTTAAAATAACCTTTTGTTCAATCTAGTGACTTATAAAAAGGTAGACTTATCCTGTCTCAACTAGCAGTTCTCACAGAGCCTTCAGTATCATGGTATAATGAGACCATGTTATCATTCATTTACTGTCCGATGAACGCAACTGTGGACTGTACTATTTACTAAAAGGTTAACCTGGGGCCAGATGAACAGAGTACAGCCTGGGAAAGCGAACACCCTCAATATTCAGAAGTCTTCTTGAAGATCACCAAATTTAAGTTCAACTAGAATGTGGTCTAAATGCCTTGGATTTCTCCATGTATTGTTACTGAAACTGGCTTCAGTATAGTATATTTGGTTATCCTATAGTATATTTGGTTATCATGTAATTCCCCTGAAGAGGAAGTGAAAGAAAATCAGGGGCAGCCTGCATCTGTGAACAGGAAGACAAGCTGTCCAAATACCTTTCTGCTCTAGAGGATTGATTCACTTGTCTCACTTGTTTTTTAAGAATTCAAAGTCATTTTGATGATTTTAAAAAACTGCTATAATATCTACCTAGAAGTATAAATTGGTTTTTGTAGCACTGCATGTTTTTAAAACAGTGTTAACTTCTGATACACCATATGAAGCTGAAAGAGACTAAACAGTATGCCCTAATTTAGAAAACCATCCTAAATAAGTATGAATTAAACATATCCACCCCCAAAGCAAAAATTCTTGAGCTCTTTTGCTCACGCTTTCCCACCCTCTCTTGATCATAAACCATACCAGGTTTATAATCTGTACATTCATGTTTTTCGTTTCCAACTCAAAATATTCAGATTCTTCACAATCAGGAACTCTATAATCAAGAACTTAAAAAATACATGTTACATGTGACCTGTTTAGTTAAAACTTTATAAGAACTTTGACCCCTTTACCTAAAAATAACTCTAAAGGAGAAAACAGTAAACGTAAAAATTCTGAATAGAACCCAACACCATCTAAGAAACTAATTGGATCTTTTAGTAACAGCAACAAAATGATACCATATCACAATCCTGGAAAATGTACACACTTGAACAGGGTCTTACTTAACTAAAATCAATCCATAAACAGGTAAGATCATTGCTTCCAAAGGAACCTACTATGTCTTTTGGCCTTGAGTTAACCTTAACACCAATCAGTCCCCTACAGACATTTGATAGATGGGGAAATTTCATGCAACAAAAAGTAAAAGTGATTGCTTCTAATCCTCTATTCCTATCCCAGTGAATTCACGCAAACCATCATAGCTCTTATTCTAGTGTCATTAGTTCAGTTAGCTCAGGTCAGTCTGCCCACTGAACATAAGCTGTCAGATACTCTGACAAGTTTTCTGGAGTATCTCCTATGTGTAAGGATCCCCAAGAAGTACTGAGATCAGTCAGCTACCAGTCTTGTCTTGATAGAGAGCTTGCAGACCAATACAGAGGATGAGACATGTTGCTTAAGGAAGTAAGTTAAAGAGATACACAGGAAAGAAACAGGGTAGACTTAGCAGAGAATCAGCATTTGAGCTGGGCCTGGGGAGGTGGTGAGAGGATGAGAGGATAGAAATACGCTATATTTGGATAGTATAGAAGGAAATACCATGGAGAGGATTAGGGCTCAAATAACAATGGTCTGGAAAAAGGAAAAGTTGGAGTATTATAGGGTAACTTGAACAGTAATATCACTGAGGCTGAATGTGTAACACCACATTTTTCAAAATACTTTCATATCCATTTCTTCAATTAACTCTCATGGAAAGTCCACATATTAGACATAGTAAATATTATCTCCAATAAACAGATAAGGAAACTGAAGCTTAGAGATGCTGAGTATTTTCTCTGAGTCCTTACATCAAATGAGTAGGAAAGATGAGATGTGAAACCAAGGCTTAACAAGTCCAGGTTCAAAGTACTTCCCCTTTCCAAAGAAGTCAGTCTGCTTAAGTTAAATTTTATACAAGCTTGCTTTCAATCTGGACAAATTATTTAATGTATCAGTAAACAAGAGCAAATACTGCAAAATAATTCTAGGAGGAGCTCAATTACTGAAAAGATACACAGCAGAAATGTACAGAGTAAAATGGTAGCCTCCTACTCTATTTAAGATGAAGAAAATGATAGTTATATTACATACTGACAAGTAAGTAGGAATCAGAAATGTGTGCATTTCTTACCTCCCTTCAACTGCACAAATCTTTTCAACACCCATTCTCCACATTCAGGGGGAATAAATGGGGAGAACCAATAAACAGGAAACAAAAAGAAAACTAACTAATTAAAAGTAGAATTTTCGGAAACCCACATATGAAGAGCTAAATGAAATCTTAATTATTCCTACTACCTCCAATTGAGCAGATTTCACTTAGTAATCAATTATGAAATAGAGAACACATTAAGAATCTCAAGACAGTCTACGGGAAACAGGTACCCTTCAGGTTTTAAGTGTCAACAAAAACTTTACATTTCATATCTAGAAAGGGTTTTTTAACAAGGAGCTCACTTAGTCAACATATCCAACTGCCTGTGGTATTTCAGCAATGTCTCTTGCAGTTGTGTGGTCACCAGCATACACCTATTCTGGTAAAATTATTAGAATCACCCTTTTTACTTACAAAGTGTCTGGGTTTGGCCTATAAATTATTTGGCAGCGCTGCCTTTAAGCCTCAGTAATTATCCTAATTTGGGAAGCTTGAGCGCCACTGCAACCAAGTTCCTGGAATTCGGGGATGTTAAAAGCACAGTAAACTGGAGTCTATCAATAATAGCCCCCTAACCATTTTCTAAACCTCCAGCTTGTCCCCTCCAATATACACACATAGCCAAAATGATCTTTCAAACATTAGTTCTGTGGAGTTTTAATGGGGTAACTACAAGGGGAAAAGAAAAGAAGAAATGCTTCATGGGTACACTAAAGCTCAATTTCAAATAATGAGGTCTGACCATGGAAAACTGGGAAAACAACAGAAGCAGACATGGCAAGTTAGAATCCAGCAATCACTGACAGGATGAGGAACCGTTTGTAAGCAAAGCCAGAAAGTGATCTGTAAATGCAGACACTGAGAGTGCACAGTCCTTTCCAAAATAGCTGCTGGCAGATGTCAGGCCAAACTCAACGTGCAGATGAGAGGATATGAATCTTAATCAAGTCTCTTGTTTCTCTTCCTCTACTTCTGGTTTCCCATCTAGACAATAAAAACGTTTTGAAAGTATTTGCCAACCCTAACATTCTGTATTTTGCCGAATTTCATAATATGAAAGACAAAGCTAATACTTTAAAGTATTTGGTGGGAAGTGCTACTCAAAAATTAGTGAATATAATACCTAAAGTGAATCATGGACTCCTCTCTATAGTCAACAGGCAAAAAAATTTGTTGATGGGGAGGCAATGAAGAGGGAAAGATATCCTTGTAAGTCATTCGTGCTTTTACTATATGCAGTTAAAAGTCCTGGAGTAATGTTAATGGAAAGTGACTCAGTCTTTATGACTCATTAGAAAAATAAAAGCCAAAAAAGTCCAGTGGGGACTCCCCTGGTGTTTGGTCACTGAGAAGCTGTATCAGGACTAGAAATGCTCATCACACACTAAGCCTTCAAAGTTTAGTGGTAAATCAACCTAGGTACTTCTGATACAAGTTTCCAAGAAGACAAAGTGACACTTCGTTCACGCAAATGTTCATAACATGTTTTGAAGAGAGCCAGTAACAAGTAACGAGCTAAGAATCATAAGCAAACTTTTTAGAAGTTGAACTTGTTTACTCATGCACTTCACTCATGAAAGCCCCACAGATCCTTACTCAGAACTGGCATATGGATTATTCTTACTTTACATAAGAGTTCTACCTTGATAATCAATTGTGAAGTCCCTAGAAATTTATATGCAGAGCACATTTTCTTCTTAAAAAAAAGTAAAATAAAAATCAGGATGTAAGCCTGTATTTTTAAAAGTCACTACAAAAATAAAACATGCTACATGAGTTCAGCCAATAATAGTCCCCAACAGCGCACCACTATAATTAAAGAAAAGTTTTGATAAATGTTCATAGTGATAACTGAAATATCAAAAAAGATTAAATAGGGAAGTTTTTTAAACGGTTTCACTGAAATGGTCCCAAAGAAATTATTGTTTTTCCACAAAGTACCAGATAGTAAAGAATTTAATCTTTGCTAATCATAGTCTCTGTTATAATGACTCACTCATCTCAGCCTTCACAGCATGAATGCAGCCACAGACAATATGTAAACAAATGAGCAAAGTTATGTGCCAATAAAACTTTAGGCATTGAAATTTGAATTTCATACCATTTTTACCTGTCACAAAACATTCTTCTTCCTCTTTTTTTTTAATCATTAAAAAATGTAAAGACTATCTTTAGCTCACTGGTATAAAAACAAGCGGTGGCCCATAGGCCATAGTTTGCAAACCCCTATCTTAGAGGAACTAATTTCAATTACTAAAAGGAAAAAAAAAAATGCTGCCCATTCTTTAACCCTGATAAAGAAATGAGTTGCCATTGCAAAAGCTTAAAAAATCAGAGTAGGATAGGATCAATTCCTGCATTAGGGTGGCCACAGTATTCTTAGTCATATGTTCCAAATGTCCATTGTAAGTCCAAGAGTATAATCTAGGTATAAAAAACTACAGATTCCTGGGACCATCTCCAAGAGATTCAGCTGATATCAAGTAGGGCAGGAATATGTTTATAGCAAAGCTCCCCACATCATCCTAATGTTGCACCAAGGCTTAAAGACCACCGACATCTTCAAAATATTTATCTGATAAAAGACTTGAATTCAGAATATGTAAAGAACCCTCAAAACTCAATAAAAAGAAAACAGTCTGTTTTTTTTTTTAAAGGCAAAGCTTAGAACACACACTCCTTCGACAAACGATATGAGAATAGGAAATAAGCACAAGAAAAGAGGCTCCAATCATTAGTCATTAGAGAAATGCAAATTAAAGCCACATAAGATAATATTACACTGTTAAAATTCAGATCACACAGCTACGAAACAACAAAACCAGAATTTAAACCCTTAAAAAAATAGTTAAAAATTAAAAAAAATATATCTTGACAATGTAAAGTGCAGACAAGGATGCAGAGCAATTGGAGCTCACATACATTGCTTGTGGGAATGCAAAATGGTACAGGCCACTTTGAAAAAGTTTGGCAGTTTCTTATAAAGCTAAACATACATTCACCATATGACCCAGTAATCCTACCCTAGGTGCTTACCCAAGAGAAATGAAAACATGTTCACCTCAAAAAAAACCTGTATACAAATGTTTACAGAGACTATTTATAACCACCAAAAGTGAAAACACCCCAATGTTCGTCAGCCAGTGAATGGATAAGCAAATGGTGGTACAGCCATACACCGGAACTCAGCAATAAAAAAGAACAAAATTACTGATACACACATGATATCAGATGTATTATGCTAAGCGAAAGAAGCCAAACTCAAAAAGCAACTTATTGGATGATCCCATGTATATGACATTTTTGTAAAGGCCAAACTATAGGGACAGAAAACACATCAGCGGTTGGTGGAGGTGGGGAAAAGGGTGGAACAGTCTGGGGGTTATGTTAACTGTTCTGTATCTTGATTGCTGTGGTGGGTACAAGACTATACATTTGTCAAAACTCAGAACTACATACTAAGAAGGATGAGTTTTTACTGTACGTGAATTATACATCAATGAATTTGACTAAAAAGAAAAAAACACTGATATAGAACAAGCAAGACTGGTTTTACATTGGTTCTGGTTTATCAGAAAGTTTTCAATGCTTTTATGTCAGTGTATGGTTACCAACTATCATGTGAAGACCTACATATCTTAATGTGTGTGTGTTTATGTGTTTTAATGATAATAATGACCAAAAAAATAGTTCTTTTGAGTATGCGTGTTTGTCGTGTCCTTTTTTTTTTTTTTTTTTTTTATTTATTTATTTTTGGCTGTGTTGGGTCTTCGGTTCCTGCGAGGGCTTTCTCTAGTTGCGGCAAGCGGGGGCCACTCTTCATTGCGGTGCGGGGACCGCTCTTCATCGCGGTGCACGGGCCTTTCACTATCGCGGCCCCTCCCGTTGCGGGGCACAGGCTCCAGACGCGCAGGCTCAGTAGTTGTGGCTCACGGGCCCAGCCGCTCCGTGGCATGTGGGATCTTCCCAGACCAGGGCTCGAACCCGTGTCCCCTGCATTGGCAGGCAGATTCTCAACCGCTGCGCCACCAGGGAAGCCCTGTCGTGTCCTTTTAAAAGTAGTATCTAGGAACTCTTTTGTACTGGTTTCTAAATTCAAACTTCTGGGAATAAATAGTCTAAATAATCCCCAAGGTATATAAGACCAATGATCCTTTGTAGATCTTATTTAGGATCTAGGGTATCCTAATTTTACAGGTTTGAAGCACAGGACACTTTTAAATAGGTCATCAATTAAAAACATTAATCCAACAGCCCTTCCAGTGGCTACAACTGAAACTGCAAATGTAGCTGTGATAAGGTTTATTTTTTCCCCTTATAGGTCAGGGTAGTTAACTTTAAAATACACTCCTGTACTTAGAGAACTGGAATTTCAAGCAGAGTTTACTTAAGTTTTGTGGTATCACACTGCTTTTTGTTACTGAGGCAAAAATTCATTTATCTCAATCAAAACTCCTATGTTCCTGAAAAGAACTAGAGAAAAGACAATAGCCTATGGCTTTCTTTATTTCCCTAATATGTTTAAACTTCTTAAAATGTCCAAGCCTCTAAACATTAGCCCCTTCAGCTGAGTGTACCAGAGAAGAAATGCATTTTCTAGGTAGAAAAAAACACTGAGGCAGGAGTATGACCTCCTGTAGTTCACCCAGTAATTCATTTGCTGAATCGAAATAAAAACCTAAAAAAAAAAAAGCTTTTAATTAAAAAATGAAATGAAACCTATGTTAACTCATTAACATTCATATCAAACATTATCCCTAAAATAAGTTGAGAAAAATCTCTGGAATTGTTTTGTCATTCATTATTTTTATCCACTGTTTTAAATGACAGTATTAATGAAATACATGAGGAATGATTCTTAGGCATCTACAGAATAATTTAAAAGAAAGAGAAGAAGAGGGAGAGGGAACAAAGGAAGAGAGAGGAAGGGAGGAGACAGGAAAGGAAGGGGAAGGTGGGAAAGGAGAGAGCAGGGAAGACTGAGCTGTGTGAATACTCGGTTTTGAACTTTTCTAATTCTAGGCCCCATGTGACAATTTTTAGATACTTTGCCTCAGCGGTTTGATACAACTCACTTTCCCATCCTGGCTCTAATCTGGCTGGCCTAGATCAGTGGTTTTTAATACTTTCTACTCTGAGATCCTTTTTTAAAAATAGCAATTAACTTTACAGTTTCCCACAAGGGAGAAGTTGTCCTTTATGTAGTTGTTAGTTTAAAAAAAAAAAAAAAAGCATTTCTCAAATCATTAAGATAATCTTTATTTTACAATTAACAGCTAATTTCATTTTTTAAAAATCACTGATTCATTTAAGAAGGTACTGCATACCTGCATATAGCAATAAACTGAAAGATGTTTTTTTCCCTTATGTGAGAGGCATTCTGGGTGCACGTATGGAATTTCAAGGGTTCTTTACAACAACTCGTTGAACTCTACAGGACTGCCTCTCCACCACAGCGAAGATCAGAGAAGAAAAAAAATTAGAAAAATAGATTAAAAATTTTTATAAATTTAATAGTGGCACTAAGATACATGATGCCCATGGTTAAAAGGCATTATCTCTGCCCTTGAAGAGCTTATGCTCTGAGGACCTTCCTGGTAGCACAGTGGTTAAGAATCCGCCTGCTAATGCAGGGGACACGGGTCGAGTCCTGGTCCGGGAAGGTCCCACACGCCGTGGAGCAACTAAGCCCGTGCACCAAAACTACTGAGCCCGCCTGCCACAACTACTGAAGCCCGTGCGCCTAGAACCCGTGCTCCACAACAAGAGAAGCCGCTGCAATGAGAAGCCCGCGCACAGCAACAAAGAGTAGCCCCCGCTCGCTGCAACCACAGAGAGCCTGCACGCAGCAACAAAGACCCAACACGGCCAAAAATAAATTTAAAAAAATAAATTTATAAAATAAATAAATAAAATAAAATACAAAAAAAAGAGCTTATGCTCTGAGAAGGAATATGAAATTATGCCAGAGATAGGATTCCTAAACTAAAAGGGAGCATCTAGTATTCATGATTTACTCATTCATTCATTCACACATTCAAATATTTGCTGAATCTTTGCTGGCTATGTGAAAGACCTGAAGCCAGATGAGGGTAAAGAAAAGAAGACACAAACCTCCTAACTCAAGATCTAGCTGTGGTCTCATTAAAACACAATAACAACAACAACAAAAAACTGCTGTGGAATTTTCAAGAAAACAGAAAGTGAGTTTGCCCTGGAGCCAGATAATGCACCTCTCAGAGACCAACATCACATTAGATACCTAGTGTGCATGTGATATGCTTTAGATCTCTGGGACTACTTGGTTAACCTACTGCACCAGACATAATTTTTTATCTTTCCCCTTAAAGTTCTGGATTTATGCCATTAATTTAATTTACCCCATTATGCCACTGGGGTGTCCTGGACCTAAAATGAATCAGTGCTTTCTAGGCATATTTCTGAAAATGTATTAACTTTTGTCTTTCACTAAAGAAAAAGGATTTGCTCTCAGAATAGCTAGCTACCTTTATTTCAAGAAATGTCTCTACCAAGTGCACCAATTTCAGATGCTAATCATGACTGCACTCAGGTGCACACGTGCCTGCACACACACAGAGTTAACTAACTCTGGAGACGGTGGAAACTTCCAGTTGAAGGACAGTAAGGATATATAACACATAATAAAATTTCTTACTGCTGAAAGGAAAGAAAAAAGGTTAGCCCTGGTAGAAGATGGGAGGGTTGATACACAAGTGCTCAATGGCTGGAAGTGGGAAAACACTAATGACTAAAAAACTGCAAAGGAGTTAATAAACTTTAAAGGGTCTAGAAATGGCTTTGATGGACAGGCTACAGCACTCAGACCAAAACTTGAAGATAATGTGAAACCTCTGTTAGATGGGGGAAAGGGCAAGATTAGTGATTGGTGAGCAATTACAACTAAGTAGAGAGATGGGAATCAGACTGGAGAGAGCAAAAAAAAGTGGGGAGTCTGGATTGCGGTTTCAGAAAGAAGATTCAGAGTAGAAGCTAAAATTTACCAAAACTCTAAGCTTGTTAACTAATGAAAAGTGCTCTTTTTTTGGCGGGGGGGAAGCTCTGATCTAAACTAAAAAAACTTTCGGAATATTGTTGGAACCTTTGTCTATTTGAGAATACCTTTGTCTAGCATTCACAAATTGCATGATGCATTTGAGTTACACATCTACTGATAAAAAAGTGGCTAAGAATTTTTTCAAATCTTGTTGCAGAGAACCTCAAACGTTTCAAAAGAAATAAAGCATTACTACTAAACAATGGTAAAAGTATTTCCATTACAAAAAGTATTCAGATGTTCCAAATATGTTTTTAAACCAGAAATAATAATGTGTGTTGACATTTAGTTAGACTTAATTCTTTTCACTGCATAAGAACTCACACATGTCCCTTTGTCTCCTATTTTAAGAGAGACTTCCCAACGTAAAAATACTTCTGTAGTTATTTTTTTCAAAGGTCTGTCCAAATGATGAATATCTTTGGCCATCTTAAAACTAAATAAGCAAGCATTCAATTTTAACCTAGAAAAAACAAGTTTTCAAATAGTCTCTTTCCCTGATGTCAGCTGCTACCCATGACCTCTGTTGAGAAGTTCACAACAAAAGTCCCGGGGCTCCCCATCCCCTCCTAAAGAAAAGGGCAGTGGGAAGGGACAGACATCCACGGCATTATTCTTCTCAATCTCTACTGGAATCTACCCCATGATCCCAAATTGTAATTGTATATAAAGGTTTAGATTGATAGGAGAAGTAGAGGAGACAGATTTTTAAAACTGGAGTTTAAAAATCTGTGCCAGAATATTAAGCAAATTATTACTAAACTTTCTTTTCAAACTGAGTTGGAGTTTCAGTATTAAGAAGTCTCAATGTCTGTGTATGTTTTACCCAATCATGGACACCAACTTTATTTTCTTTAATTAGGGTCCAGAAACATCATTACGGAGCAACTGGCCATAATTAAGAGTTATATTAGGGAAAGATACACTTTATTCGATGTGAATACTTCCCAGATCAAAAACCACACCACCATTAGCACATTCCTAGTATAGTGTATCACTTCCTTTGATGATCTTTGAACTAGAAAAATCAGATGCTTACAAAGACAATAATCTCAACAATTTTGGACCACCTTCAAAGTAAATCAATACTTAATTCTAACTTAATGAAACAGCCACATAAATTTCCTTACCACTTTTCCACATCATGTAAACCCGACTGCCAAACACCATGTTGTGCAAAATAAAAGCAATCCAAATGTGTTAAACTCCGGAGTTTAGCAATGGACAAATTTTGCATTTACAGATGGAAAGTGTTTGTTGAAACCCTTAAGAAAGAATATACTAGAATAAACCATTCATGTCTTGGTTAGAAACCAGAAGACCTAAGAGTAATATAAAAGCATGCACAGAAAGTGAGTTTCAAGTTTGTTTCAGGTCACTGACGTACAGGGAGCCGGGTAAAATCTTAGCACTACATGACTAATACTTTACATATTAAGGTTGTGTTTGAACTCCAATTCTCATCCTACTCCTCACCCACCCCCAAGGAAGCACTACACACTACACAAGGATCACTTTTTCTCTAGAGACGTCCAACACACACACACACACACACACACACACACACACTCTCTCTCTCTCTCTCTCTCTCTCTCCCTCTCTCTCTCCCTCTCTCTTACCAGAAAGGTTAAGTACAATCTCAAAGACCTGGACTTTCAAAGTGTAAATTTGCCTTTCCTATCACTCAGGCTCCAGACTTGACAGTGTTAAGAAAAGTTCATTTACATATGAATGCCAGAATCTTCACCAAAGCCAGGTTAGGAACTGAAAGGTTGAAAAATACTATTTGATAAAAATCTCAGGCCTAAGCTCTAACATCCTTCAGGAACAACAGGACAGGCCCAGCCCGATTAAAAATTCTACATAAAATCAGCAACACTGTCTCCTAGTGTTTGGAACTCTGGGACATAAAGCAGTCAAGCTTTCTTCGAATTCTGGGGTCAGCCTGAGCACCCACAAGCCCCTTTGAATCAAATCAGGTTGGCAATGAAACAGTTCCAAGAAAGCAAAGATTCTTATTTTCAATTCCATATTCCCAAGACAACTAAGACCACAAGAGTCAGCTGAAACAAATAACATCCACTACAAAGACAATCTCTGCAAGCCCGGAGAGCACTCTGGGACTTCCATGCTTCCCAGGGTCAAAATAACAGCCAAAGATCACTAAAGATTAAGGCAATCCAGCACCCAAGATCTCAGCTGAAAAAAAAAAAAAAAAAAAAAAAAATACTAGGTCTGGATGAAGACGAGGAACAAGAAGTCAGTGGGATCCTTGCTAGAAGCCAAGCCAGACCAATACTAATCAATCTTGATTTTTCTGGACCTCAGTATACGGAGCCAGTAAAACTCAAGGTCACAGTGAGTCCCCTGCTCCCCCTCGCTTAGTGCTTTTTATGAGAAAATGCTTATTTATAGCAGCTTCCCATCCGCTGCTCGCGCTGGGCAGTGCCCAGACTAAACTTTTAAACCTGGAGGAAGGTGGGAAAGTCAGCCAGCCAGACGCAGGGCTAGGAAAAGTAGACAGAAGGAGGGAAAGAGTCAAGTTTCAAAACAAAGGCTCCACAAGGAACTGAACGTCAACCCCTCCCCACTTCCTAGCCTTCAAGTTAGCCAGGCTGGGCCTGAATTTTCAGGAACAGAAATAAGTCAGATGTACCCAGCTCTGGAGCATTCACTAAGGGCATTTCTCTTCCCGAGAACCTTTGCACAACCACTTTTGACGAGGGTGGTGCTGACCTCTCTCCCACAATCTCCTTTCGTAGGAGAAAACTGAGGCTCAGAACGAAAGTGACTTGCCCAAGGTCCCACAGCAGAGCCTGAATTCAATTCCCTCCCGGCCAGGGAGGGCCGGCACCAGCTGAGCGCCGAGCGAGCGCCGCTGGGGCCGCCGAGACGACGCCCCCGCCGGGAGGGACGCTGGGCTGGGAGCCGGAGGGGCCCCGGCGCGCGCTCCACGGCCCGGCCCCTACCTTCCTTGACTCCCGGCAGCTTGGATTGGTCGATGCTGACTTCAGCCATGTTGGCCCGGGCTCCGGACGGCCCTTCACCTCCCGCTTCCCGGCGGCTGTCGGCACCGAGCTCGGCCCGGCGCGCAGCAGGAGCAGCAGCAGCGCCCGACCCGGCGCCAAGTCCGGCCGGCAGCGCGCGCGGGCCCGGAGGACAGAGCGGGCCGCCGGGCAAGGACTGGCGACAAAGGCGGCGGGAGACGGGCCCCGGCGCAGCAGGCTGGCGGCCCAGCTGCCCCGCCGCAGCCACCTGCTCCCGCGCCCCCGGCCCTGATCGATACCAAATACCCAGAGCCCGGAAATGGACCCGGGCCGGCCAGTACGGAGGGAGAGAGGAGACAGAAAGGCCGGCGGGCGGGCCCGGGTGGGGAGGGGGAGGGGGAGGGGGAGGGGGAGGGGGAGGGGGAGGGGAACTGCAGGTCTGTAACCGCAATTGCGAGTGGCTGGCGAGTGCTGATCGGCTCCCGCGGCCGCCTCCCTGCTGTCTCCTTTGTGCCGAGTGACGCGCGCCCGAGGCTGGGGCCCGGCGGTGCCCCCGCCCCCGCGCCCTGCCTCCCTCCCGACGGAGGGTCGCGTCTGTCGGTGGGGGGCTTTGTGTCCTGAAGGCTTCCTCAAAAAGGCCGCACGGGTCCCCCAGAACACAGTCGTTACTGTCGCCGGTGTAGTCCCCATGCTGTGAGCTGTTTCCACAGGATGCTTTGCTGTGAGACTGGCTCTCTCGGGCACTCTTTGCCTCCTGGGATTAGAGGAAAGATAATACATGGGCGTTAAAAAAAACCTCTACTACAACGTACAGAAGTAAAGAGCAGCTGATCAAAATCTGGGCCAGTTAGGAGACGAGAGTGCTCACAACCAGCCGGGGGAACTGAGTCATTCATTCATCAGAAATGCATGAATGTCTACCAAGTGTGATTTTAGGTTCTGAGGGTGGTAACAACGTGTGTCAGACATCTCTCTCTTCTGGCATGTCACACATTGGTCTATAATTGTGACATTTTTATCTCCCCGAAATAGACAGCATCTCCTGTCTGCATCTCCTGGCAACAGAATTCTCCCTCCCTATGGGAAGCCCTCCTCAGGAGGGCCCTCCTCTCACAAGCTTGTACAACCGAAGAACCTCTCCACCATCAGCAAGCTTCCTCCCTCATCCAATACATTCATCTAAGGATGGGTGTGTGACCAAGACAGGTCAAGCAGAATACTTCTCTGGGGTTATTATATAAAGAAGGACAGATAAGCATTCTGTTTCTTGTGGGGAGGGTTTGCTCTTCCTAGTAGACAGTGAAGCCAAACTGAAGACACGAGCAAAGATAAGAAGACATAGAGATGAAGGGGGTGTGTTCTGATGTTACCACAATAGCAAACCAGCTGGTTCCTGGAGCAGCTGGGATTCCTGCTGCTCTGGATTCTGGGATTTACCCCCAGCATCCTCTCAATTTAAGCTAGTAATTTTACTATCTTAAACTAGTAAAAGTTGATTTTCTGTCACTCACAGCTCAGAGTCACAGTATGAGAGGCCACATGTAGGAGGTTTTATTTGGACTTGACATTGCCTAAGGCCAGAGAAAAATTAAGAAAGATTTTCTAGGCCAGAGGGTGGCAAACCGTGGCCCATAGGCCAAATCCAGCCCACTGGATTTGAATGACTGCTTTTTATGTGTTTAAATGATTACATTTAAGTGGTTATAGAAATACAACATAATATTTTCAATTTTGCCTCTTAGGACTCAAATTATAAAATATTTACTCTTGGACCATTTTCAGAAAAGGTTAGACAACCCTATTACTAGGCAGAAAGAACACCCAGTAAATTAAATGTGTAAATAGAAAGGAAGTACTATTAGAAAGGTAGTTTTGTGAGGATTTTTGACTTGCCTGCCTCCTGTGACTTTTTTTTTAACTTCCTGTGGTCATAGAGAATATTTATAATAGCAGTATTGTCTGTTTCCCTCCCCAAAACCCATTGTCTTCACTGCTCTGTCATGCTCTGCCCTCGGAGGCTGACATTTATGAATATATCACCAGGGCTTCCTTGCCCTGTGGCTTCTTCCTTTTGAGTTAGACCAATGCACAGCACTGGCAGAAGATCAGAAAAGGGAGGAGAGAAATATCAGGGTGTGTATTACACTCCTTTCCTTTATGCTAGGCCAAAATTTTGGTCATACTGTGTCCCTCTGACTACAATGCCTGTCTAGAGCCCTCCTTCCCATTGTTCCAGCTCTCATGGGTCTCTAATAATACCATTTCTTTCCAGTGCCCCTTCAGGCCTAGGATAGTAATGGCTTCACTACTGTCCCCCTAACCATACCCATGCCTTTGTAAGTAGTCCCTGCATTTTATTCTTTCCAGTTAAACCGTTTTGTGTGTGGTTTCTGTTTCTTGCCTAGACTCTGACTAATATGGTTAAGATATGCCAAAGGGTCATTGCTTTGTTTTCCTTAAAAATATCTACATTTCTTATGATCTTCATAAGATCATAAGCCATATTCATCTATTCATATGATCTCCACTTCCTAGTCTCTCATTCTTTCTTGAACCTATTCCAATCATACTTTTTAGCCTCACCGCTCCAAAAACAGCTGTTTTTATTAGAATTAACGATGACCTCCATATTGCCAAATCCAGTGGTCAATTCTCAGCCCACCTCTTATTGGCTAACTATTACCATGTAATAAATATGATTCTATTCATCTTCTTGAAACATTTTTTGTTTTGGTTTTTGTATTTTTGCTTATCTCATTTAGCTCCCAAGACAGTTCTACACCACTAGCCACTTTGTTCAAAAATGATCCAAGCCAATGAAAGCTCATTTTGAGGGTTCTTCTGGATAGTGGTACCTGCCAGTTATTGGAGATAGTTATAGGGTAGCAGCTCCACCCAAATTGTTTCTAATAGGTTACAAAAATATATGTCCAAATTCATATATATACACACATTTATTAGCAAATAGGTACAAAGTCATAAAACCTGCTCTGAAAACTTAATACAGTCCCAATTCCTTATCCTTTTATAGGCTCTAACTACACAGTCCATAAAAGATTTGTGCAAACACAGACATTATTTTGGAATCTTACGTTGGGTATCGTTGCACAGATTAACGGCTGAAAGGCTCTCTTGGTTCTTATACCCTCTTCAAACAAGAGTGGGGAATTTCTTTAAAATATTTCAGTCAATCCACATATCTACATATTTCAAATGCCCCCGATTTTAAATGCATTTCTAATATTCATTAAATTATGCTATAAAAGTTCTGTTATTAATCTAAGATTTTAAAAACTAGCTTAAGTTCTCATAATTTTCTTTGGAGTGTAGCCTTCTGGTAAAATCCTAGGTTACAACACCTGCAGTTTGTGTTCCTAGTTAGGCAACTGACCACCCCTAGAATGTACACCAAAACTAAACACACACACACACACACACACACACACACACACACACACTCCTATATCACATTCTTTGGGGGTTCCTCCCCATTTCCTAGACCTTTATTTATTTATTTTTTTGGTGGCCACGCCATAAGGCATGCAGGATCTTAGTTCCTGGACCAGGAATCAAACCCGAGCCCCCTGCAGTGGAAGCACGGTGTCCTAACCACTGGACCGCCAGGGAAGTCCCTTCCTAGACCTTTAAATGCTGGAGTGTTTCAGACAGCACTTCAGTTCTCAAACTATTCTTTCCTAACTATTCTTACTACTTTGGGTAATTCATTCAGTCTCTTTGCTTTAATTATTAACTCTTGGGTAAGTGAAATATGGAACCATTTTGACTGACAATTAATATGGTTCAGCCTAATATTCTGACAACTCCAAAATTTATATTTTCATCACAAACTCTCCCATGAGTTCCATATTCATGTATCCTACTGCATATGTTTCATATTCATTCGAAGGTTTAATTGGCTGTGGTGTCAAATACTGTTGAAAAAATTAGGGCAACAAGGACTGGAAAAGAGGACTTTTGATTTGACATCTAGGTTATTTACAAGGAAAGAGCAATTGTAGAGTTGAGAGCCAGTAACCAGATTACAAAGTTTAAAAAATTAATGAGGGTGTTTCAGTAAAGATGGTGGATTGAACACATGTATCTAATTCATTCTCTCCTGAAAACCCACTAAAGCCACACTCCCATTGAAATATCAGTCAATTTTTAATTTTTTTATTGAGTTATAGTTTATGTACAATATTATATAAGTTACAGGTGTACAATGTAGTGATTCACAATTCTTATAGGTTATACTCCGTTTATAGTTATTATAAATATTGGCTATATTCCCCCTGTTGTACAATATATCCTTGTAGCTTATTGTATACCTAATAGTTTGTAGCTCTTAATTCCCCACCCCTATGTGGCCCCTCACCCCCCACTGGTAACCTCTAGATTGTTCTCTATATCTGCAGAATCACCTACATTTTATAATACGTGTCAGAGAATGTCACTCCTTTGCACTTAAATCTCTAGTGGCATCTCATCTTTAGAATACAATCCAAAGTGCTTACCATAATCTACTAAAATCACCCCTACCACTCTGATTTCATTTCCTTCCTCTTGTACCCTAACTCACTGGCCTTCTCTCACCCTGACATCTTGCCCTTCCTCCTTGATTTTCCTCCTAGGCCGTGCATATTCTTGCGACAGGACCTTTCACTTAACTGGTCCCTCTTCCTGGAAAGCCTTCACCCCACCCGACCCCTTGCCAAACAACCTCATGATGTGCTCCCCCAATTTCATTCAAGTATCTATTCAAATGCCACCTTCTCAGAGAGACATTTCCTGACCTTATCTAAAATAGTAATCCAATCCCTGTCATTCCATATCTTGTCTTTTTTTTCTCTCCAAATCAGTTATTCCTGCAGATATTATTTGTTTATATGTTTATTTATTATGTCTGTCCAGTCTAGTAAGAGGATTGGAACTTTGCCTATGTGAATTTTTACTGTATCCTAAGTACATAGACTAGTGTTGGCACATAATAGCTGTTCACAAATATGTATTGAATACATTGTTGAATAAAGCATTTGGTAAAGAAGTATTAAAGCAGATCATGACCGTGCTGATCAAACAATATTTTTTAAAGTAAATTTTTTAATGTTTTTTTCAAAAATGAGTTTTAAGAAAAAAATCTAGACCTTACTAGATAGTAGACATCATTAAAAAAAATTTAGAGAAACAACTGGGTTAAAAAGACAGAAATCTCATTTTGCCAAGAGGAAACGTTAGCTTATATACCACTATGTCCTGAAGTCTAACTTTTGTTTACAGGGCACTTATTTGTTACATATAAATACATTTCCAGTGTGAAAAAATAAGGAAAATAAAAAATAAGTATGGATACCACTGTCATTTGGGAGATTTTTCATGACTACCACGAGAGTGCAGGCAAGAGACAGTAATGAAGAAAGTGAGTCTTTATGGAGCCAGAGCAAGGGATTCTCATCCAAGAGACTTGGCAGGGACTAAGGTAGGATGTCAACAGGCTTCATATCCAGGGATATTAAGCACACTGGCATAGGTTCTGACTTGTGCAAGGAGGATCATGGTCTAATACAGAGCTAAAGCAAGATTCAGCAGTGTGAGCTATGGTAAAAGGTTTCTAACCTCTGGGGGACAAATACCTTGTATTCTGGAGTTACTTTCATAAGTTCCACTAATTTATATATATATATTAGGAATTATCTGCAAATTGCATAAATTATAAATCTCTCATAAAGCATATTTCTATTTTTTAAATGAACTCAAGTGCATTTGTGATTCATATACAAAAATTTATTTACAAATGTTACTAAGATCAGCATAAATTTCTGTGAGTATGTATTTTTTTCAACCAAAGGTGACTAAAAAAATTTATATATGGAGGAAGGTCTTAATTAAAAGGAGATCTTCAACCTAGAAAAGATTGGAATCCACTCTTAAAGATGAACCACATAGTCAGTTTTTCTCCAGGAGACCCATAATTTAGGAATCTTCTTTCCACATGTTATTTTCCCCATGAGACCTATAACTAAAAGGGCAGGACTATAAATTCAAATTGAGAGAAGGAAACAGGATGAACCTGTGTAACTCAAGCTGTCAGCAGTGTAATGGTCTTAGTAGATTCTTGGGTAAACACATCTAGGGAATTCCTGTCCTATAACACATTTATGAGATTTTTCAATATTTTGCTTGGCTCTATGTGGAGAATGCTTGAAGTATGAAAGCTGTTCAGTTCTAGAGAGAGCTGTATTAAAGATACAAAAATATGAATGAGAAGTTTACACATTGATTACAGTGGCTATCTCTGAGTGGTGGGAGAAGGGGAAAGAATAAGGGATGCAGGAAACTGTGAGTAGTAGATTACATTTGCAAAAATGACCACAATATTGATTCCTATCACACATGCCCTCTTGCACTATGATGTTGTAGAGCTCCATCAAAACATAGAGTCTAATTCTCCTCACATTGAATCTGGGCTGGATCTGTTACTACATTGACCAATAAAACGCAGCAGAAGTAATATTCTGAAACTTGAAAGCTCTGGCATTAAGAAGACTAGGCAATTTCTGTTTTGATGCTCTGAAAGAAGTAAGGTGCCTTGTAAGAAATCTGACTATCCTAATATCTCCTTGCTGTGAGAAGCTCAACTAGCCATGTGGAGAGGCTATCTGTAAGGGAATAAAGATCCCCAGCCTGAACCCCTAGTGGAGCTCCCAATTGACAGCCAACACCAAGAGGATTGCCAAGCATTTTGGATATGGATCTTCAAAACCCATCTGAGACATTCCAGATGAAGCCAGGTGAGACAGAGCTAAGCTGTCCTCACTGACCTGAGCCAATCTGTTGAATATTGAACAAAGAAATGAATGTTGCTATTTAAAGCTAAGAAGCTGTAGAGTGGTATATTATATAGCAATAAATAACAAAAAAAGTATGTTTCAGTTATATCTGTAAAGTTTCAGTTCTTTGAAAAGCCACATATTTGAGACAAATATGGAAAATGTTGACCTTGGTCTGTGTGTGGTGATATTTTCCATTTTTTTCTTTACGTACAAAATATTACATATTTCATAATTCGAAATTTAAAAGCATATTTATACTTGCACTTCTTGCTAGGATAGAGTAAATAGTTCCAAACATTTCCATCCATAAACAAGTATAAAGCTGGAGAAAATGTATGTGGCAATGTTGACAAGTCCTGGGCATTAGGGAGTATGATCCCTGAGAGAAGAGAAATACATGAAGTGAGCTCCCATGCTCTTATTAACTTTGTAGCTTGGTACAATTTTCCAACTTTTATAAAGGGAGTGGAGTCCAAGCAGAGTCTCTCTGGGGAGGCATAAAATAGAGTACAGGGCTGCTGATACAATTAGAACTTGTGGGGTAGGGGACTGAAGAAGCAGGAGCTGCACACAGGAGTTCCCAAGTCCTTGGTCAAAGCCTGCACTGCATATCTGCCAGATGAAACCCTATGAGGCCTAACAGAAAGCAGTTTCCACAGAATGGAGGATGGAATGGCCACTCTAGAGGGCACTAGATGCTGGGAAATGTTAAAGACCCACTCAGAGTGGAGAGACCTCATTAACATGTCTGGTATTCAGGTAAACTACCAAAGAGGCCATAAGTTTTGTGGATAGCCTACTTTCAAAGGATATTCTGTAGCTAACCTAACACAGCCTAAAACCAAGCTTTGACAGAAGAAGAGCTTCTAGCAAATAACTGCCTGCCGAGACAAAACTCAACAATCATTAAAAAAAAAAAAAAAAAAAAGGCAATTTAATCCAGACTCCTTACAAAGTATCATTCAAAATATTCAGGAAAAAAAAAAAGTTTTCCCACCAAAAATTAGTAGACATGTAAAGGAGTAGGAAAATGTGATGAATAATCAAGAAAAAAGCCATCAGAGGGGACAAACACCAAGATGACCCAGATGTTACATTTAGCAGGCAAGGACATAAAGAGGCTATTTTTAGCTGTTATTAGAAATATTTTTAGGGACTTAAAGCAAGATATGTGATCATAATGAATAAATGACTAGAAACTCTCAGCAGAATAGAAATTACACAAAAAACAGTGAACAGGTATAGAATTTTAGCAGATAAAAACCAAAAACATAAATGGAAATCCTAGAAACAAAAAGTACAATATGAAGTGAAAAAAAATCACTGATGGACTTAATAATATTTGGAGATGACACATTCAGACTCAGTGAACTTGAGAGCAGATGAATAGAAATTATTTCATATGAAAAAACAGAAAGCAGAGTTTTTTAAAAAAGAGCCTCAGGTACCAGTGGAATAATACCATACTGTTTATAACACAGGTACGTGAGGACCCAGGAGAGGAGAGAAAGATAATGAGGCAGGAAAAAAAACAACCCTTGAGAAAATAATGGTTGAAAGTTTCCCAGATTTTATTTCAAAACCTCAGTCTACAGGTCCAAGAAGCTCAGGAAACCCCAAGAAGGAGAAATAAAAAGAAAAAGTACTTAGACCACTCTAGTCAAAGTGGACGAAAACCACAAAGGAACAGAAAATCTTCAAAGCATCTAAAGAAAAATGGCATATTTTATATAAGGGAAAAGTTATATAAATGTTGCCTGACTTCTAAGCAGAGACAATACAGGCCAGAAAATAATAAAATTACAACTGTAAAGTGATAACAACAACAAATATCTGTCAAATGAGTATTCAATACCTTACAAAATTGTCCTTCAAAAATAAAAATAAAATAAAGATATTTTCTGAAAAATGAAAGCTCAGAAAATTTGTAACCACCATATCTACACTACAAGAAATACTAAAAGAAGTTCAAGAGGCTGAAGGAAAGGATAACAAATGGAATTTCAGATTTAAAGGAAAGAAAGAAGATCTAAATGTGAGGATAGGTTTTCTGAAGACTAACTTCTTTTCTTTTTTTTCTTTGTTTCACTAAAAGACAATTTATTGTTTAAAGCAAAAAAAAAAAAAATCATTATAAGGTAGTGTTTATAAAGTGTGTAAAAGTAAGATTCATGACAACAGAAGCACAAAGTAATGGAGGCAAAAATGCAATTAAAGTGCTATGAGGTTTAGGTGTGGAAAGACTTGAATAAGCCAGGAGGAGAAAACATAACCCAATTTATTTTATGTGTCTTGCATAGCACTGAATACAAAACCTGATAGAGATATTATATGAAAAGAGCAATATAGACCAATATCCCTGATGAAGTTAGATGCAAAATTTCTCAACAAAATATTAGTAAATCAATAGAAATATACAAAAGGAATAACACATAAACACCAATTGAGGCTACTCCCAGGAATGTAAAATTAATTTTATATTTAATAATCAGTCACTGTAATTCAACAGCTTGATCATCTCAATAGAAATTATCAAAAACAATTTTGACAAAATGGAACAGCAATTAATAATTTTAAGAAAATCAACTCTTATCAGACCAGGAATAGAAGGAAGCTTCCTCAATGTTTTAAAAGGTATTTATGAAAAATAAAGAAGAAAAAAATAAAGAGCTTGGTGAAATATTGCACTGTTTTCTCCTAAGTTGGGAACAGTGAAAGGATATCAATTCTCCCTATTTTTATTCAACATTTTACTGTGCAACACTCCACAGTGAAATAAGAAGGATAGAAAATAAAGTTCACTCAGATTGGAAAAAATGTCAGCTTTATTTATATTTGATTTGATTGTTTACAAAGAAACTATTTAGAAGCAAAGCAACTATTGGAAGTAATACATTTAACAAAGGCATAGAGTACAACGTCAATATGCAAAAATCAATTGTATTTTTATATAGTAGCAACAATTAAATAATAAAAAAATTTAAATCAGTTTCCTATAGCATCACCCAAAAAACAATAGGTAAGAAACAGTATCACATTCCAAAGGAATTGAAGAGATTTGAGCCACCATCAAATATCTAAAAGATGTAGCAATATTAGCCACCAGCATTTTTCTGATCCATTCATTTGTCTGACCTCTGTAAAAACCATGGGTCATGGCGGATGATGGGAGACTGCTGTAACCTTAACCAGATTATAACTCCAATTATTGCTATCCTACGAGACATCAAGAACTGGGAAGTGTAAGATTTTACTCCACTTGCAAGCTAATAAGTTAGCCTGTCACAGTTTCTTGGACACTGGCAGAAAATAGGAGATTCCTGGGTTAGAGACAAAAATAGTGTATTATTTACAGAAATAGCAGTAGACAGAGTATCAATATTTGCACCAGTTCCCCAAACCCCAGTTCACACAGGATGATACAAAGACAACCAGGTGATTCCTTCACACTCAATGGGGTGTATTATAGGAAAGGAACCTCAAGCTTAAGGATCCTGAATCTTTTATAATGGGAAGTAAGCCTGGTTGACCTTGGCCTTGATGGGAGATACTGTCTTTCTTATACTGGACTGTAAATACACCTACTGTTGGCTCTGAAAGGGGATGCTTTCTCTATCTTCCAAGGCTGTTTACTATACAATCATCCTTTGAAAGATAGTTTAGAATAAAGAAAGTCGTGCTTTGTGACCACCTGGAGGGATGGGATAGGGACGGTGGGAGGGGGACGAGGGAGGGAGGAGATATAGGGATATATGTATATGTATGGCTGATTCACTTTATTGTGGGGCAGAAGCTAGCACACCATTGTGAAGCAATTTTACTCAATAAAGATGTTAAAAAAAAAAAAGAAAGTCAGTGTCTCTGCTTACAAGTTACGCAGATATGTGGGATACCCATTGAGAATTGACTCCCAATAGCTGATTATTATCTTTATTAACCCAGTCTCTGACATTTGGTGTGCTCTTATCAAATTAACGATCCATTTAGCATAGAAGATCAAGCACAGTTTGCCTTTCCATGGTTATGTTAACTGTAATACTCTTTTGGAATCTAGTCCTCAAGTGTCTTGACCATGATGGTCGTTCTCACATTCTACAGAATATCCCAATGGTCTACTCTATAGATGACATCATTCTAATCATTCTAATTGACCTGGTAAGCAAGAATGAACAAGTATTCTCAATACTTTAGTAAGACACATATATGCCAGAAAGTGGAAAGAAACCCTACAAAGATTCAGGAGTCATGTGTTTTGGGTCTGGTGATCTGGGGCACACTGAGTCCTTCCTTCTAAAGCAATGGTTATCAACCGGGGAAAATTTTTGCCCCCGAGAGACATTTGGCAATGTCTGGAGACATTTTTGGTTTTCAAAAATCAAGGTGAGTGGGTAGCATCTAGTGGGCATCAGGGGTAGAAGTCGGGGAAATAACTAAAGTGGGCAGAAGCCATGGAAGCAACTAAACATGCTGTAACGCACAAGAAAGCCTCCTCAAACAAAGAAGTATTCAACACTAATTCTCAGTAATGGCAAGATTGAGATTGCTTTAAATGAAAGTAATAAATATGATTTTGCCTCTTGCAACTCCTACATGACAAAAAAAGATATAGCACGTGTGAGCCCCTTTAAATTTTGGGGGTAACATTTATAGCAAATGGTAATACTACTGTGACCTTTAACTGTGACTTAGAGGCTGCATGTTTTGCATGTGGCCCTGTACAAGAGAGTGTTCTGTAGTGGGTCCATGTTGCAATTCAAGCTGCCCTGTCACTTGGAACATCTTTTATTTTTTTATTTTTTTATTTTTATTTTTGGCTGTGTTGGGTCTTAGTTTCTGTGCTAGGTCTTTCTCTAGTTGTGGCAAGCGGGGGCCACTCTTCATTGCGGTGCGCGGGCCTCTCACTATCTCTCTTGTTGCAGAGCACAAGCTCCAGACGCGCAGGCTCAGTAGTTGTGGCTCACGGGCCCAGTTGCTCCGCGGCATGTGGGATCTTCCCAGACCAGGGCTCGAACCCGTGTTCCCTGCATTGGCAGGCAGATTGTCAACCACTGCGCCACCAGGGAAGCCCTGGAACATCTTCATGTGGCTCCTCTTTACCTCTATCCCTGGCCCTAGCACTTGCTTCCAATCCACAGAGATTTTAGCAATAGCTCTTGCCATTCCCATGATGATAAAGGTCCAACTATTTCTACTTCTCCCACAAACACAAATGAATGACCCCCTGCATAAGGTACTTGAGGCCGAAATCTCAGTCTCTGTACACCATTGCAGAATCTAATCTGGGAGACAGAGGTTTGGGTGAAGCAGAAGGGAATAGCTTTATTTCTTTGCCAGGCAAAGGGGGACACAGTGGGTTCCTGCCCTCAAAAACTACGTGTCCCCACCTGGGTGGATTTGGTGAAGGGTTTTATAGCAATAGTTTGAGGGTGGGGTTGCTGACAAGATTAAGGTGTGAGCAGGGCCTGTACTCCCTAAATGTCATCTTAGGTGGGCAGTCTCCTAATCTTGATGAGCTTCTCTGGTCCTTTTAATCTTGCCTCAGGTGGTTTCTTGGCTGTTCCTACCTTGAAAGCAACTGTTCGAATCTGCCCTTTGGAACTCAGGGAAGGTCATGGAGGCTGAAGTCTTGCCTACAAGAAATGGGGGACAAAAGGGCCTCTGTGCCCAGGAGCCTCACAAGGCCCCGCTCGGTTTCATACTGATTAACAGGGAGAAACAACTGTCATGGCTTACTGGTGAAATGAAGTTGAGGAGGCTCTAGCTTCCCTACTGGAAACCTTGGGGAATAACACAGCCTGAATATTCAGGAGAGGGAGTGCTCCATGGAGTAGACCAATAAGATACAAGAGATGAGATGGAGGTAACAGAGAACCCCTTGCCCTACCAATCCACCAAGGACTCCTTTGAGGTGCAGTGATCCCTTGAAGAGAGTCCAGATATATCCTGCAGGACTCAGGTGAGTAATCGGAGACTGTGACCAGCACAGCAACACATTACTCTGTATTTGGTTTCCCTCTTTCCATGCCTTACTTTCCCTTTTCATCTCGTGCTCCTTTGTACCATTCAGGAGGCAAATGGTACCTCTAAACCTCTTAGGGTTTTTGGCTGGGACTCAGAATTAAATTGACATAAACAGATTAACAGGAGAAAAACATAAAAGTGAATTTAATATGAGTTTTACATGACAGAGAACCCTCATAAGTAACTGAAGACCCAATGAAGCAGCTAGATTTGAAAGCATATATATACCGAATTGGGCAAAGAGTAGTAAATCGTGAAAATGTGGCAAGGTAGTGGGGCTAGAACTAGGATAGTTCATTGGGTAGAAAAGTGACCAGAAAGATAAGTGTAGTTTAACAAGGTTTATTTTTATAGATTTCTCTCAGTGCTAAGAATGCTACTTTCCTCTTGGTATTAGGAGGGCATGTTCCATAAGTGGGTTTATCTCCTGCCTTCAGGAAGAAAAAGAAGAGGTCACAGTGCCCTTTCACCTGATTTTTTTCAGGTGTCTTTAGCTCAAAATAATCCTTATGTCAAAATGGTATATTTTAAGGTGGCATATTCTGTCACCCTTCAGTACCCTCCAATAAAACATCTGCATGTAATTTTGCCTCAGGTTTTCTTTTCTAAAGTACTCAGGCTAAAACACAGTATACTAGAATGTGGAGGAAATGTAGTCAGCAAGGCGACTATAAGGATAGGTTGAGGCTAGACTATAGGGATAGGTTGAGGCTAGATATGGAGAGCCTTCAATGTCAAGCTTAGCATTCAAAGCAAGCTCAGGTTCCAAGAATCTATGATTCTGTATTCACACAGAGTGGTCGGAACAGAATTCTGCCTCAATAAATGACTCAGTGCCTGTCCAGGCATTCATTAGCTAATTAAACTGGGAAGTGAAGATTGCTGATTCTTTCTCTTCATGTAATTCCTATGAGTCTCTCGTTCATTTAATTTCATGGGTTGCACCCTCGTTCCTGTCAGTAGCCCATCTCTCATGTGCTGGAGAGGAAAGGTCTGCCAGAGGTGAAGCAAAGCTTCTTTAGGGAATTAGTTAATGAGAAATCTGCAGCAACTACAAGCATGAACTTTCCCCATGTTTACTGGAGGGTACTATTTGGTGCTCAAGCAGCTAAAGAACCCCAAAGCAGGTCTTTTGAACTATGATCAATATCTCCATGGTGCTTTAGGCAATTTCTGAAACTACAATGGAGTCTAGTGGCTATTGTATGTTTCTGAATTGCATACAAGATAAAACAAGAATAGATATAAACTAACAAAATACGTGACAAGTAGATCCTTGCAGGACATTTGGTCCTGTCCAAAATGTCCATAAGACATTTGATCCATTAGATATTTGGTCTATGCCAAAATGTCCTTATATTTGCAGAACTATTTGATCCTGTCCAAAGCCATTTGGCACGGACCAAATATGCTGATGGATATTTTAGATAGCACCAAATGTCTACTAGCCCAAATAGATTATTTGCAAATTGTAAATGTGCTAGAGTTAAATCATCATTTTACCTAATCTATAGATGATGAAATCAGTGAGCAGGTTGAATATGTCTCTGAAGTTAATTTGTGCTCTTTATGTTTTTACAGCAATGTAGTTTTTTCTTTGTCTTATATGGTAAGTGAGGGAAAAGGTAAGCAATACACACATATCTTGTGTTTGTTGAGTTTCTGTACAATGGAGTTTTGAGGTTAAAAACAATATGTGAATATTATATCTTATTAGAGGTGTCTTAATTTGCTTTCTGCAAAAGCATACGTTGAGACAAGGATTCAAGTACAGGTAGTTTATTGGGGAGGAAATGCCAGAAGAGATAGATGGGGAGAGAAGAAGTGAGCATAGGAAGGGAAGAAAGCCGATAGAGTATGTTATCAAGCAAGATACCATTGTGGACAACTGGACTATAATCTACTAGGGAATTTGGGATGATGGCGAAGAACATGCTTCAGAGTTTTCCCAATCAAGGTCAAGAAAGCTAACATAATTATTTTTCAAATCTCTTTCACTGGATGAAGGCTGTTTCAGGAGCTCTACTAGATTTCATTTTAAAGTCATCAGCTAAGTCTTTCTTCTGAAATATATCCTTCACCAAGTTGGACCTAAATGAGTATGTCCCATACTATTCTATGTCTGGCTACACAGAAAACTACAACTCCAGAGGGCTTGGGTGTGGGTCAATCACATGTATATAATACTCCACAGACAATGAACAGTTGTTGATTGTACCATCAGCTTGAAATACTGGGAAGAACAGCGGATGAGGAAGAAGATAAAGAAATCAGGACTCACCAATTATCATGACATTTACAAGTGGTGCATCACAGATTGAACTTAGGCATTCTGAATCTTAGTAATAGTTTCTTACCATTATGGAAGACAGCTTCTTGAATGATTTTATCCCTCATGTCTCTTGGTTCACTGATGGTTACATGGTTGGGGATAAATTGGTACTTGTGAAACAACTGTGAGATTTTTTTAAAAAAGAGAATATGTTCCTAGATACTACTGTCCCAGTTCTTGTCTTAAATTTTCCCTCCCCAGAGACATTAATCTGTTCATGGGATGTAAGGGGTGCTTGATGAAGATGTCGCATAACAAAGCTAAGTATGAAGTTGAATCTCAGCAGTCAACAAAACTGATTGTTTCTCCATCCCCCAATTTCCAGGGACTCTTTTCCTCTCCACTCACACTTCCTAGCAAAGCTTCCAGTAGCAGCAATAATTCTGAGTTCATCCTGTTATAGTACTTAGTGGACTTAAGAACAGCTGAGCTAAAAAGTCATACCCAGGCAGGAGTTACAAATTATACAAGTCAGGATAAAAGCTTCATAAATATTGATTCCACCTAATGGTTTGTGTCAAAGGAAGAAATCTCATTATGATAATGGCATTTTCTCCCTAAATCACTGCTCTTTTCACTGAGGTTCTCTAGGTGTATTAAGTTCATCAAGAATTTAGTTAATAAAACTGAATTGTTCAATATCTAACTTCATCCATTACTTACTGTATTGACAACATAGATTTCTCACAGTGAAATCTTGAAAAATATCGTGGTGCGAAATGAAAGGAAATTTGTTGTTGGCAAGGAAGCATTGTGAAACAACCAAGACTGAGCAAAATGGGTTGTCCAAGCAAGCATATTTAAATGACTTTGTTTTCCATTCAACTCTTCAGGTCACCAGTTAGAATGAGACAAATCCTTTTGCTGGTTTGATGAAGGCTTATATAAATTCTTAAATTTGTTTAGCCACCCAAAAAGACTTCCTGGAATCCACCAAAAGGAGAGGAGATTGCTCAGTCAAGGAGAGGAAAGTGACATATTGTGGGTAAGCAGAAAGTCACTACTATATAAATGGAAGAAAAGGAATAATAAACTAGGACACACACACACACACAAAATAGATTTACTGAGAAAAAAGAGTAACCATTCTAAGTTAAACAAAGCAGTGATGATATCATAATTTAAATCAATGATTTTTTTGTGAGGCTACTGTGGATCTATTACTGTGTTCAGTATTACACTGGGTCTGAAAATGTATGACAAGAACCTTGAATTATCTTTTCTTTAAGATGATTTTTGCATGCTACAAATAGCTTATAAGAAAGTGTTCATTAGAGAAAGAAGAACAAAAAAACCCCCAAAGTTAGCAGAAGGAAAGAAATCATAAAGATCAGATCAGAAATAAATGAAAAAGAAACGAAGGAAACAAAAGCAAAGATTAATAAAAGTAAAAGCTGGTTCTTTGAGAGGATAAAAAAAATTGATAAACCATTAGCCAGACTCATCAAGAAAAGAAGGGGGAAGACTCAAATCAATAATGTTAGAAATGAAAAAGGAGAAGTAACAACTGACACTGCAGAAATACAAAGGATCATGAGAGATTACTACAAGCAACTATATGTCAATAAAATGGACAGCCTGGAAGAAATGGACAAATTCTAGAAAAGCACAAACTTCCGAGACTGAACCAGGAAGAAATAGAAAATATAAACAGACCAATCACAAGCACTGAAATTCAGACTACCATTTAAAAATTTCCAACAAACAAAAGCCCAGGACCAGATGGCTTCACAGGTGAATTCTATCAAACATTTAGAGAAGAGCTAATACATTTTCTTCTCAGATTCTTCCAAAATATAGCAGAGGGAGGAACACTCCCAAACTCATTCTACAAGGCCACCATCACCCTGATACCAAAACCAGACAAACATGTCACAAAGAAAGAAAACTACAGACCAACATCACTGATGAACATAGATGCAAAAATCCTCAACAAAATACTAGCAAACAGAATCCAACAGCACATTAAAAGGATCATACACCATGATCAAGTGGGGTTTATCCCAGGAATGCAAGGATTCTTCAACATACGCAAATCAATCAACGTGATACATCATATTAACAAATTGAAGGAGAAAAACCATATGATCATCTCAATAGATGCAGAGAAAGCTTTCGACAAAATTCAACACCCATTTATGTTACAAACCCTCCAGAAAGTAGGCATAGAGGGAACTTACCTCAACATAATAAAGGCCATATATGACAAACACACAGTCAACATCATTCTCAACGGTGAAAAACTGAAACCATTTCCACTAAGATCAGGAACAAGACAAGGTTGTCCACTCCCACCACTGTTATTCAAGATAGTTTTGGAAGTTGTAGCCACAGCAATCAGAGAAGAAAAAGAAATAAAAGGAATCCAAATCGGAAAAGAAGAAGTAAAGTTGTCACTGTTTGCAGATGACATGATACTATACCTAGAGAATCCTAAAGACGCTACCAGAAAAACACTAGAGCTAATCAATGAATTTGGTAAAGTAGCAGGATACAAAATTAATGCACAGAAATTACTTGCATTCCTATACACTAATAATGAAAAATCTGAAAGAGAAATTAAGGAAACACTCCCATTTACCATTGCAACAAAAAGAATAAAATACTTAGGAATAAACCTACCTAAGGAGACAAAAGACCTGTATGCAGAAAACTATAAGACACTGATGAAAGAAATTAAAGATGATACAAACAGATGGAGAGATATACCATGTTCTTGGATTGGAAGAATCAACATTGTGAAAATGACTCTACTACCCAAAGCAATCTACAGATTCAATGTAATACTTATTAAACTACCAATGGCATTTTTCACAGAACTAGAACAAAAAAATTCACTATTTGTATGGAGACACAAAAGACCCCGAATAGCCAAAGCAATCTTGAGAAAGAAAAACGGAGCTGGAGGAATCAGCTTCCTGGACTTCAGACTATACTACAAAGCTACAGTAATCAAGACAGTATGGTACTGGCACAAAAACAGAAATATAGATCAATGGAACAGGATAGAAAGCCCAGAGATAAACCCACGCACATATGGTCACCTCATCTTTGATAAAGAAGGCAAGACTATGCAATGGAGAAAAGACAGCCTCTTCAATAAGTGATGCTGGGAAAACTGGACAGCTACATGTAAAAGAATGAAATTAGAACACTCCCTAACACCATACACAAAAATAAACTCAAAATATATTAAAGACCTAAATGTAAGGCCAGACACCATAAAACTCTTAGAGGAAAACATAGGCAGAACCCTCTATGACATAAATCACAGCAAGATCCTTTTTGACCCACCTCCTAGAGTAATGAAAATAAAAACACAAATAAACAAATGGGACCTAATGAAACTTAAAAGCTTTTGCACAGCAAAGGAAACCATAAACAAGATGAAAAGACAACCCTCAGAATGGGAGAAAATATTTGCAAATGAAGCAACTGACAAAGGATTAATCTCCAAAATTTACAAGCAGCACATGCAGCTCAATATCTAAAAAACAAATAACCCAATCCAAAAATGGGCAGAAGACCTAAATAGACATTTCTCCAAAGAAGATATACAGATTGCCAACAAGCATATGAATGAATGCTCAACATCACTAATCATTAGAGAAATGCAAATCAAAACTACCATGAGGAATCACCTCACACCAGTCAGAATGGCTATCATCAAAAAATCTACAAACAATAAATGCTGGAGAGGGTGTGGAGAAAAGGGAACTCTCTTGCACTGTTGGTGGGAATGTAAATTGATACAGCCACTATGGAGAACAGTATGGAGGTTCCTTGAAGAACTAAAAATAGAACTACCATAAGACCCAGCAATCCCCCTACTGGGCATATACCCTGAGAAAACCATAATTCAAAAAGAGTCATGTACCACAATGTTCATCGCAGCTCTATTTACAATAGCCAGGACATGGAAACAACCTAAGTGTCCATCGACAGACGAATGGATAAAGAAGGTGTGACACATATATAATGGAATATTACTCAGCCATAATAAGAAACAAAATTGAGTTATTTGTAGTGAGTTGGATGGACCTAGATTCTGTAATGCAGAGTGAAGTAAGTCAGAAAGCGAAAAACAAATACCGTATGCTAATACATATATGGAATCTAAAAAAAAAAAAAAGTTTCTGAAGAACCTAGGGGCAGGACGGGAATAAAGATGCAGACGTTGAGAATGGACTTGAGGACATGGGGAGGGGGAAGAGTAAGCTGGGACGAAGTGAGAGAGTGGCATGGACATATATATACTACCAAATGTAAAATAGATAGCTAGTGGGAAGCAGCCGCATAGCACAGGGAGATCAGCTTGGTGCTTTGTGACCACTTAGAGGGGTGGGATAGTGAGGGTGGGAGGGAGACACAAGGGGGAGGAGATATGGGGATATATGTATATGTATAGCTGATTCAATTTGTTATAAAGCAGAAACTAACTTTGTAAAGCAATTATACTCCAATAAAGATGTTAAAAAAAAAAAAGAGTGTTCAGCAGAATACTGCAACAGAATGTTTAAGGGGAAAGGATCTCAGACATAACTAATCTCAGCATCTTACATGGGGGAGACTGGAGCCCAGAGCTTGGAAGTCCCAATATGATATTGTAGAGCAAAATGTATTACTTTTTTTTTTTCTAAAGTAGGTGACCAATGCACATTTAACCTGGTTGGATAACAATGCAAATATTTCTTTAAATACATTTTATGATGAATAATGTTTTCTTAAAATTAATTTCTTAGTAAATAGACATGGTTTAAATAAAGATAATGAATGGTGGTATAATTATTCATTTTAACCAGCATTTATAACCATTATGGAACACAGCTTCTTAATGCTTTTATCCCTCATATCTCTTGGCTCACTGATGGTTACCTGGTTGGGGATAAATAGGTACTTGTGAATTAACTGTGAGATTTTTTTAAAAAGAGAATATGTTCCTAGATACTTCTGTCCAAATTCTTGTCTTAAATTCTCCCTCCCCAGAGAAAATATGTGGAATGCATCATGCTAAATGTTTTATATCTCATATTTTGTCTCTTAATTCTTACCACAGGCTGGAAGATATATATTAAAATGAAAAATAAGAATTACTATCCTTCTCCTCAAGCAAATCAGATTTAGAGGGCAATCCAGACACTGACTTAAGGAGTAACCAGTATGATGCCACAAGTACAGTAACACATAGAATTATATTATACTATAAGTATATGGAAGAAGAAGCAATTTATTCTGCCTTAAGGAGTTCTTGGAATTCTTACTTGGAAAAAAAGAATCTTGAACTTCTGATTTTTTTAAAGTAAGTTTCCCAGGTAGGTTAAATGAAGGATAAGGATCTGCTAGACAATGGGAACTGTGTGAACAAAAGAATGATCTCTTAAAAGTATTCTCCTATCTCCTTTGCATAATGAGGCAAGTTCTAAACCAGCTCTCAGAGTAAGAGAAAGAAAAAAGCTGAAATCAGGTTCAGAGAAGAGCAAATAGGACTCCTGAGATTAGTTCCTAATAAGAGTAAAGTCAGGAAAATGGCCAAACATAGATGAATTACTCTGAGTCAGACACTTATAACAGACAAAACCTTTAGATTAATCTGCAGTCCAAATCCCAAAGTCACACACAAGGAGAAAAGACAAAGAACTTATAGGGAAGCTCTTCATTTGAAGAGGTTCTCATAGAAAAATGCTTTTTGTTCCTGAGCTCCGCTGGATGAATCCTTGATTCAGATTCTAAGTGAACTGCAGCATGCCTGCCAGTTTCCTTTTCTAACATCACTTGGTTTCCAACACTGTTCTTCCTCACCGATAATGACATTCTTTCTCAAGCATAGCAAACACCATTATAGTTTATTGCCTGGTCTATATACACATTAAGGTGTTCATATATTATTAGTTAGTTTCCCTATTAATTCAAAGTCATGTTCAGTTTCCCTTCGCCTCACGTGCTCAGTGCCAGCTATTTCCTCATTTAGGAGAAAAACAAAGAATACTATATGCCAGCCTTTGTCTTCTCTTGTCCTCTTTTCCTCTGGTCACGGAGAGTCTCAATTTGGAAATCTCAGCCCTGCCTAGTTTTAGAGATACTCATCCTTCCACCTTTCTTGAGATAGCCCTATTCTATGTCTAGAATAGTAAGGAGTCTTCTTCCCTCTAGCAGGTGGAGTTTGAACTAGTCAAACTAATGGAAAGCACCCAAGCACAAATAGGACTACAAATGGACTCATTCTTCTTATCTATTCATTTGTTTAATCATTAGATATTTTTGGGGAGACAATTGTGGGCCAGGATTTCTTCTGGTTGCTGGGGATATAGTTATGAACAAGGCAAACATAAATCTTACAAACATATTGAATCTTATAGTGCAATGGAGACAGACAATGCACAAAAACATACATGAGTAATCGATTTAGGGTTAAGATATGCACTATTCAGAAAAGTACGGCACAGTGAGAGGCTGTGATGGGAGGACACACCTAGTCTGGAAAATCGGAGATTTTGCTGAGGAAGTGACAATTTTAACTGAGGCTTAAAAGGGAATGTGTGTGTGTGTGTAAGTCGAGAGAGGAGAGTGTGCCTCCCTGCAGGTCCAAAGTCCTCGTGGCAGAAAGTAGTGACATTTTTGAAGAAATGAAAGGTCATTGTGGCTGAACTGATTTAAGAGAAAGATGGGTCTGGACAAGATGGAAGATGTAGGTAGAGGCAGATAGTGCAGGACCTCATAGACTGTATTATGACTTTTGATCTTTATCCTAAGTGTAATGAAAAAGACTGAAGGGTTTTAAGTAGGAGTATTACAGACAGGTATTTGCAGTTCCAAAAATTACTCTAAAAGCTTTCTGGAAAATGGATTGAAGGGGACAAAAGTGGATGTGAGGAGACTTGGTAATAAGGGTACTTCAGTAACGTAGGTGTGAGATAATAGCTTCTTAGTCTAGGGAGGTGGTATGAAAGATAGAAATGGAAAGATTTGAAAAAATACCTATGATGTTTAGACAGAACTTTGCAGTTGGTTGGAAAAGATGGAAAGGAAGAGAAAGGAAGTGGTTTCTTGAATGAATAACTTGGTAAATGGCCCTGCTACATACTCAGGTAGTAAACATTGGAAGAGAAGTGAAACATTAGAGTGAAAAATGAATGATTCACTTCTAGATGTGGTTGAGAAAATTGTAAGAAGTCCAGGTATGGTAGTCAAAAGCAAGGTGAGGTGAGAGGTATACATTTTTGAGTCACTGGTATGTAGATAATAATTAAAGTCATACATTTCCTAGAAGAGATTGAAGCATGATGAGAAAAGAGATTCTAGAATCAAACCCTGAGCAAGTTCATCTTTAAAGGTCAGAGGAGGGAATGGTAAAAGAAACTGAAGAAGAATGACAAGAAAAGTAGGAGAACACAAGGGAATTCTTCAATAAGAAGGGTGTGGTAACCAAGGAGATTCTGAAAAGATACCCAGGAAAAGGAAAACCTAAAGTGTTCACTGCATTTAGCAGCAATAAGATTATTGGGAAGGACTATTTCAGTGGAGTTGGGAAGAGGGAAGTGAAAGCAAGATTGAAATAGGCTAAAGTAAATATATGAGAAAGAACTGGAGGCAGGAAATTACTTCAGTAAGTTTGGCCATGGTGGGGTGGAGAAGCTAGGAACTGTAGGTGGAAGATTATGTGAGTAGTCTAATAAAGTTTATTTGCTGTTTGTTTTAAGATGGGAGATAAAAAAGGTTTGATTAAATGTTAGTGGCACATGGAGGTCTTGATCCATGATAGAAGGATAGACTGTCTTTACAACTACCATCTCCATGGTAACTGAAAAAAGAAGGTGAGTTTAGAGACGTTTGTTATAACCAAGGGCCCCTGTTGGCCAAGGAGTCTACTCTTTAAAATGAGGCCCAAACCTCTTTTTTTTTTTTTAACAGTTTCTTCCTCTGATCTCAATTCTAAGAGTCTGGCTTCCTGCTGCTTATAACATCTTTAAGCTTAGAGAATCCTTTTTGTTACAGAGACACTGCTAATTTAATTTTGCATCCTCTAGTAGAGCCTGGATTTTGAACCCAGTTTCTCATCTCTTTCTGTTCCCATAGGCTATATTTCATATGATTTCTTGCTCAGTGATGTCACCTCAGTTGCAGTTCTGAATGCTGTTCTGTCTTGCATTAAGTGCTACAAGTGAAGAAGCATATATTCTAAGTTCCCAGTCTGGACCAGAATCTAAGCCCCTACTTAACTTCTACTCAGACGCTTACCATGCTCTCAATCATTATCAAAAATGCTACTTGAAAACAGACTAAACTCCCACATTATATTGTGTTGGTGCCTAAAAATTCCTGCTGCCATGCTCATCCACTGGAGTAAAGTCTTTTCTGGATATCAATTCTTGTTGGTGTTCAGTATTAGTTGTATATGTTATTATTACTATTACTCTCCCCTGGATTCTGCCAGAGAGGTCTTTGTATCTCATGACTCTTCTTGATAAATAAGTGACAAATATCTCAGTGTTTTGTTTCTAGATTTAAAACTTATATAATCAAATTCCAAACTACTGATAATCTTACAGAAATAAAAAAGGCATATAAAGGAATACTATGAAGACTTTTATGCCAACATTTAGATAACTTAGATGAAACGGGCAAATTCCTTGAAAAACACAGACTGCCAAAACCAAATCAAGAAGTAGAATAGACCTATAAGAAATAAGAAGATGGAAGTAGTATTTCAGAAAAAATCCCCACAAAAAAAGTCCAGGACCAGATGACTTCACTGTCAAATTCTACCAAATATTTAAGGAAGAATAAACACCAATCCTTCAGAAACTATTTTTTTAAATTAATTTTTATTGGAGTATAGTTGCTTTACAATGTTGTGTTAGATTCTGCTGTACAGCAAAGTGAATCAGCTATACGTTTACATATATCCCCTCTATTTTGGATTTCCTTCGCATTTAGGTCACCACAGAGCATTGAATATAGTTCCCTGTGCTGTATAGTAGGTTCTCATTAGTTATCTATTTTATATATAGTAGTGTAGATATCTTAATCCCAATCTCCTAATTCATTCCACCCCCTTCCCCCACTGGTATCCATAGTCCATTCTCTACATCTGTGTCTCTATTTCTGCTTTGCAAATAGGTTCATCTGTATCATTTTTCTAGGGTTCACATATAAGCAATATTATATGATATTTGTTTTTCTCTTTCTGGCTTACTTCACTCTGTATGACAGTCTCTAGGTCCATTCACGCTTCTGCAAATTGCACAATTTCATTCCTTTTTATGGCCGAGTAATATTCCATTGTATATATGTACCACATCTTCTTTATCCATTCCTCTGTTGATGGACATTTAGGTTGCTTCCATGTCCTGGCTATTGTAAATAGTGCTGCTATGAACATTGGGGTGCATGTATATTTTTGAACTATGGTTTTCTCAGGGTATATGCCCAGGAGTGGGATGGCTGGGTCATATGGCAGTTCTATTTTTAGTTTTTTAAGGACCCTCCATACTGTTCTCCATAGTGGCTGTATCAATTTATATTCCCACCAACTGTGTAAGAGGGTTCCCTTTTCTCCACACCCTCTCCAGCATTTACTGTTTGTAGATCTTTTGATGATGGCCATTCTGACTGGTGTGAGGTGATACCTCATTGTAGTTTTGATTTGCAATTCTCTAATGATTAGTGGTGTTGAGCATCTTTTCATGTGTTTGTTGGCAATCTGTATATCTTCTTTGGAGAAATGTCTATTTAGGTCTTCTGCCATTTTTTGATTAGGTTGTTGTTTTTTTGATATTGAGCTGCATGTGCTGTTTGTATATTTTGGAGATTAATCCTTTCTCAGTTGCTTTGTTTGCAAATATTTTCTCTAATTCTGAGGGCTGTCTTTTTGTCTTGTTTATAGTTTCCTTTGCTGTGCAATAGCTTTTAAGTTTCATTAGGTCCCATTTGTTTATTTTTGTTTTTATTTTCATTACTCTAGGAGGTGGGTCAAAAAAGATTTCACTGCAATTTATGTCAAAGAGTGTTCTGCCTATGTTTTCCTCTAAGAGTTTTATAGTATCTGGCCTTACATTTAGGTCTTTAATCCATTTTCAGCTTATTTTTGTATATGGTGTTAGGGAATGTTCTAATTTCATTCTTTTACATGTAGCTGTCCAGTTTTCCCAGCATCACTTGTTAAAGAGACTGTCTTTTCTCCATTTTATAGTCTTTCCTCATTTGTCATAGATTAGGTGACCATAGGTGCATGTGTTTATCTCTGGGCTTTCTAACCTGTTCCATTGATCTATATTTCTGTGTTTGTGTCAGTGCCATACTGTCTTGATTACTGTAGCTTCATAGTATAATCTGAAGTCAGGGAGCCTGAATCCTCCATCTCCGTTTTTCTTTCTCAAGATTGATTTGGCTATTCGGGGTCTCTTGTGTTTCCATACAAATTGTGAAAGTTTTTGTTCTAGTTCTGTGAAGAATGCCATTGGTAATTTGATAGGGATTGCATTGAATCTGTAGACTGCTTTGGGTAGTATAGTCATTTTCACAATGTTGATTCTTCCCAACCAAGAACATGGTAGATGTCTCCATCTGTTTGTGTCATCTTTGATTTCCTTCATCAGTGTCTTATAGATTTCTGAGTACAGGTCTTTTGCCTCCTTAGGTAGGTTTATCCCTAGGTAATTTATTCTATTTGCTGCAATGGCAAATAGGATTATTTCCTTAATTTCTATTTTTGATCTTTCATTGTTAGTGTATAAGAATACAAGCAATTTCTGCGTATTAATTTTGTATCCTGCAACTTTACCAAATTCAATTAGCTCTAGTAGTTTTCTGGTGGCATCTTTAGGATTTTCTATGTATAGTATCATGTCATCTGCAAACGGTGACAGTTTTACTTCTTCTTTTCCAATTTGGATCCCTTTTATTTCTTTTTCTTCTCTGATTGCCATGGCTAGGACTTCCAAAATTATGTTGAATAAAAGTGGTGAGAGTGGACATCCTTGTCTTGTTCCTGACCTTAGAGGAAACTGTTTCAGGTTTTCACCATTGAGAATAATGTTTGCTATGGGTTTGTCATATATGGTCTTTATTATGTTGAGGTAGGTTGACTCTATGCCCACTTTCTGGAGAGTTTTTATCATAAATGGGTGTTGAATTTTGTTGAAAGCTTTTTCTGCATCTATTGAGATGATCATATGGTTTTTATTCTTCAGTTTGTTAATATGGTGTATCACATTGATTGATTTGCATACATTGAGGAATCCTTGCATCCCTGGGATAAATCCCACTTGATCATAGTGTATGATACTTTTAATGTGTTGTTGGATTCTGTTTGCTAGTATTTTGTTGAGGATTTTTGCATCTATGTTCACCAGTGATATCGGCCTGTAATTTTCATTTTTTTGTGTGATACCTTTGTCTGGTTTTGGTATCAGGGTGATGGTGGCCTTGTAGAATGAGCTTGGGAGTGTTCCTCCCTCTGCAATTTTTTGGAAGAGTTTGAGAAGGATAGGTGTTAGCTCTTCTCTAAATTTTTGACAGAATTCCCCTGTGAAGCCCTCTGGTCCTGGACTTTGTTTGCTGGAAGATTTTTAATCACAGATTCAATTTCATTACTTGTTATTGGTTTGTTCACATTTTCTATTTCTTCCTGGTTCAGTCTTGGAAGATTGTACCTTTCTAAGAATTTGTCTATTTCTTCCAGGTTGTCCATTTTATTAGCATAGAGTTGCTTGTAGTAGTCTCTTATGATGCCTTGTATTTCTGTGGTGTCAGTTGTAACTTCTCCTTTTTCATTTCTAATTTTATTGATTTGAGACCTCTCCCTTTTTTTCTTGATGAGTCTGGCTAAAAGTTTATCAATTTTGTTTATCTTCTCAAAGAACCAGCTTGTAGTTTCATTGATCTTTGCTATTGTTTTCTTCAATTATATTTCATTCATTTCTGATCTGATCTTTATGATTTCTTTCCTTCTGCTAACGTTGGGTTTTGTTTGCTCTTCTTTCTCTACATGTTTTAGGTGTAAGGTTAGGTTTTTTATTTGTGATTTTTTTGTTTGTTTGTTTCTTCAGGTGGGATTGTATTGCTATAAACTTTCCTCTTAGAACTGTTTTTGCTGCATCCCTTAGGTTTTGGGTTGTTGTGTTTTCTTTGTCATTTTTTTCTAGGTATTTTTTGATTTCCTCTTTGATTTCTTCAGTGATCTATTGGTTATTTGGTAGCATACTGTTTAGCTGCCTTGTGTTTGTATGTTTTACAGTTTTTTTCCTGTAATTGATTTCTAATCTCATAGCATTGTAGTTGGAAAATATGTTTGATACGATTTCAATTTTCTTAAATTTACCAAGGCTTGATTTGTGACACAAGATGTGATCTATCCTGGAGAATGTTCTGTGTGCACTTGAGAAGAAAGTGTATTCTGCTGCTTTCAGATGGTATGTCTTATAAATTTCAATTAAGACTATCTGGTCTAATATGTCATTTAAGGCTTGTGTTTCCTTATTAATTTTCTGTCTGGATAACCTGTCCTTTAGTGTAAGTGGGGTGTTAATGTCCCCTGCTATTATTGTGTTATTGTTGATTTTTCCCTTATGGCTGCTAGGATTTCCCTTATGTATTGAGGTGCTCCTATGCTGGGTGCATAAATATTTACTATTGTTATATCTTCTTCTCGGATTGATCCCTTGATCATTATGTCATGTCCTTTCTTGTCTCTTGTAATGGTCTTTATTTTAAAGTCTATTTTGTCTGATATGAGTGTTGCTACCCCAGCTTTCTTTTGTTTTCCATTTGCATGGAATAGCTTTTTCCACCCCCTCACTTTCAGTCTGTATGTGTCCTTAGGTCTGAAGTGGGTCTCTTGTAGACAGCATATATACAGGTCTTGTTTTTGTATCCATTCAGCCAGTCTATTTTGGTTGGAGCATTTAATACATTTACATTTAAGTTAATTATCAATATGTATGTTCCTATTACCATTTTCTTGTTTTGGGTTTGTTTTCGTAGGTCTTTTTCTTCTCTTGTGTTTCCCACCTAGAAAAGTTCCTTTAGCATTTGCTGTAAAGCTGGTTTGTTGGTGCTTAATTCTCTTAGCTTTTCCTTGTCTGTAAAACTTTTGATTTTTCCATCCAATCTGAATGAAATCCTTGCTGGGTAGAGTCATCTTGGTTGTATGTTTTTCCCTTTTATCACTTAAATATATCTTGCCACTCCCTTCTGACCTACAGAGTTTCTTCTGAAAAATTAGCTGATAACCTTATAGGGATTCTCTTGTTGCTTTTCCCTTGCTGCTCTTAATATTTTTTCTTTGTATTTAATTTTTGTTAGTTTGATTAATATGTGTCTTGGTGTGTTTCTCCTTGGTTTATCCTGTATGGGACTCTCTGTGCTTCCTGGACTTGGGTGACTATCTCCTTTCCCATGTTAGGGAAGATTTCAACTATAATCTCTTCAAATATTTTCTCAGATGCCTTCTCCTTCTCTTATTCTTCTTCTGGAACCCCTATAATTCGAATGTTGGTGTGTTTAGTTGTCCCAGATGTCTCTGAGACAGTCCTCATTTCTTTTCATTCTTTTTTCTTTATTCTGCTCTATGGCAGTTATTTCCACCATTCTATCTTTCCGATCACTAATCCATTCTTCTGCCTCAATTATTCTGCTATTGATTCCTACTAGTGTATTTTTCTTTTCAGTTATTGTGTTATTCATCACTGTTTTTCTTTAGTTCTTCTAGGTCCTTGTTAAACATTTCTTGTGTCTTCTCAATCCATGCCTCCTTTCTATTTCAGAGATCTTGGATCATCTTTACTGTCATTACTCTGAATTCTTTTTCAGGTAGATGGCTGATTTCCTCTTCATTTATTTGGTCTTGTGGATTTTTACCTTGCTCCTTTGTCTGTAACATATTTCTCTGTCATCTTATTTTGCCTAATTTACTGTTTTTGTGGTCTCCTTTCTGCAGGCTGCAGGGTTGCAGTTCCTCTTGCTTCTGGTGTCTGCCCCCTTGTGGGTGGGGTTGGTCCAGGGGCTGCTGTAGGCTTGCTGGTGGGAGGGACTGGTGCCTGAGCTCTGGGGGGAGAGCTGAGTCTTGTTTCTCTGAAGGGCAGGGTCGCATCAGGTGGTGTGTTTTGGGGTGTCTGTGAGCTTAGTATGACTTTAGGCAGCCTGTCTGCTGATGGGTGGGGCTGTGTTCCTGTCTTGCTGGTTGTTTGGCATGAGGTGTCCAGCACTGGAACCTGTAGGCAGTTGGGTGGAGCCGGGTCTTGGTGTTGAGAAGGAGACCGCTGGTAGAGCGCACACCAATTAATATTCCCTGGGGCTGAGAATTCTCTGGAGGTCAAGCATCTTGGACTCAGTGCTCTTACCCTGGAGGCTCAGGCCCAACCTCTGGCCAGGGAGCCAAGACCCGGAAAGCTGCATGGTGTGGCCAAAAAGAAAAGAAAAAAAAAAAAAGAAAGAAAGAAAACAAACAGGTAAACAAAACCCAAGACCTATGGTAACAGCAAAATCAAACAACAACAAAAACAACAAAAAACCCAAAGAAAACAAAAAACAAGAGAACAGCCAAACAAACAGAGGAACTCCAAAACCAAAACAAGCAATAAAAACAAAATTAACAAAACCAAAAACAAAACAAAAACAAGAAGCAAACTAAAATAAAGAAAACATAAAACAAACACAGAAAATGATCAAAAAAAGCAAAAAACAAAACAAAGACCGAAAACAAAAACAAGAACAAAACACAAAACAACAAAAAAGTAAAGTAAAAATAGAAAAATAAAAATCTAATAAAAATTTTTTAAAATAAAAAAAAATAAATAAAAATTTAAAAATAAAAAAAACCCCAAACCAACAACAGAACAAAATGAAACAAAACAAAACAAAATAATAATAGTAATAATAATATTTTCCTGAGGCCTCTTCTGTCAATATTCTTGCACCCACAATGAGCCACAGCTAACCCTCGCATCCACTGGTGGCCCTTCAATACCTCTAGGTCTCTGGAACTGTTATGAGCACTGTGGGGGCAGCACAGACTCTAACCTCACCCAACTCCCATGTGTACTTGTCCCCAAAGTCCACAGCTGCTAAAGCTAGACCAGTGTCAGTTGTGGGAGCACTTGTTTTCTATTCAAGTATTCCACAGACACAGGGTTTACCAAGCAGATCATGGGGATTTAATCCATGGCTTGTGCAGCTGCAGAGAGAGATTTCAGTTCCTCTTCCTTAGTTGCACAGCCCCTGGGGCTCAGCTTTGGCTTTGGCCCCACCTCTGCATGTGCACCACCCTCAGGCCTCTGTTCCCCACCCAGGCAAGAGGTGTTGAAAGCAGCAGCTGATTGGGGCACATACTCACTCAGGCCAGGGAGGGATAAAGTGGGCACAACTGGGGTGTGTGTGAAATGCCTGCGACAGAGACTAGCAGGAAGTTGCAACATACTGGGGAGCACTCGCTCCATTGGGAGTACCTCTCCGTGCCCGCGAAGGCAGGGGCTGGTAGGTCAGGAAGGGGGTCACAGTGGCAGTCCCGCCCCTTGCACACCACTCAACAATGGCACCTCATTTCCAAGGCAGACCACGCTTCCTCTAGGAGCATTCCCAGCTGCGGAGCCCCTCACTCCCATCCCCTCAGGTTGTCTCTGCACAGCCAACAGCAGTCCTCTCCTTGGATCTGCTCTCATAACCCCACAGTTTAGCACTCAGCCCCTGACAGCACTGGTGGCTTCCCGTCTCAGACTGGGGTGCCCAGGTCTGATTCTGGAGGAGGCTTTGGCATGCGCGGCATGTGCAAGCCCGCCAGAGCCTGTGCAGTCAGAGGAGGCCTTGGTTTGAGGGGTGGGTGAGCCTGCTCAGATGGGTGCCCCTACCCATGCCCGTGGGGCTAGTGGGTGGAGGAGGGGGTTGCAATAGCGGCCCCACCCCTTACATGCCACTCTACAATGGCACCTTGCTTCGATAGTGGCCCGGGCTTCTTCCAAAAACTTTCTTGGTTGTGGAGCTCCTTACTCCTGTCCCTTCAGGCTGTCTCTCCACAGCCAACAGCTGTCCCCTCCCTGGGTCCACTCTCCAAATACTACTTTCCAGCACCCAGAACCCCTCCACACCAGGAGACACATGACTCAGGCTGGGGGTGTGCAGGGCTGTGACATGGACCATATGCGCAGTTCTTACTTTGTCCTGCCTTCCACAGACCGGTTGCTGTGTTCCCCTCCAATCCCCTGAAGGTCCTTTGCTGTCCCAGCTGAATTCCCTGCTGTGAATGGGCTTTTCTGAGTGTGGGGACCTCTCCTCACCTTCACTTCCCCACCAGGGGTGCTGGTCCCTTCCCATTTCCTCTTTTCTTTTTTATTCTTTCTTTCATCCCACCCAGTTGTGTGGGAATTTTTCTTGTACTTTTAGGTGTCTGAGATCTTCCACTAGTGTTCAGCAGGTCCTCTGTGAGAACTGTTCCATTTGTAGATGTATTCTTGATGTACTTGTGAGGAGAGGCAAATTTGCCTCCTCCTATTCTGCCACCTTGACTCCTCCCTCCAGAAAGTCTTAAAAAAGTGAAAGATAAAAGAACACTTCCCAATCAGTTCTATGATGCCAGTGTCATCTTGATACTAAAGGTGGACAATGACATAGCAAGAAAAGAAAATTACAGAATATCCCTTATAAATATAGGTGTAAAAACCTCAATAAACTACTAGCAAACTGAATCTAGTAACATATTCAAAGTAATCAAACACTATGAACAAATCGAATTTACCCCAGGAATGCAAGTTTCATTTGACGTACAAAAATCAATCAATGTAATACACCACAGTAATAGAATAAAGAATAAAACCACATGACCATCTCAATAGATGAGAAAAAACATTTGACAAAATCCAACACTCCGTTACAATAAAAACACTCAACAAACTAAGAGTTGAGGGACTTTCTTCAACCTGGTAAAGGGCATCTACAAAAAGTCCAGAACTAAGATCATACTTAAAGGTGAAAGATTGAAAACTTTTCCACCTAAGATCAGGAGCAAGATAAATAGATCTACTCTCACCATTTCTATTCAACATTGTATTGAAGGTTATAGCCAAAACAATTGGTAAGAAAAATGAATAAAGTCACCTAGATTAGAAAGGAAAGAGTAAAATTGTATTTGTGGATGACACGGTCTTCTAAATAGAAAATCTGCAGGAATCTGTAAAACAGACAAACAAGCAAACAAAAATGTTAGAGCTAATAAATGAGGTCAGCAAGTCTGCAAGAAACAAGATCATTATACAAACTCAATTGTATTTTATACTCTGGCAATGAACAATGCAAATATTGAGTTAAGAAAATAATTCCATTTACTATAGCAACAGAAAGATAAACTACGTAGAAATAAATTGAATAAAATTAGTGTAAGACTTGTTCACTGAAAACTACAAAACAACTTTGAAAGTAATTAAAGACCTAAATAGTTCGAAAGATATTCTTTGTTTATGGATTGAAAGACTTGACAGCAATATTTCCTAAACTGATCTACAAATTCAAGGCAATTCCTATCAGAATCCCAGTTGCCTTTTTTCACAGAAATAGGCAAGTTAATCCAAAAATTTATATAGAAATACAAGTGATCCAGAAAAAAAAGAAAAAAGTTGGAAGTCTCACACTTCCGGATTTCAAATCCTACTACAAAGCTACGTTAGTCAAGACAATTTAGTACAAATATAAGGATAGACAAATTGAATAATGAAATAGGATTAAGAATCCAGAAATAAAACCACATATCTGTTGTCAATTGGTTTAGAGAAAATGATGAGACCATTCAATGGGGAAATTTCAACAAATGGTGCTGGGACAACTAGATGTCCACATGCAAAAGAATAAGCCTGGACATTTTCCTCACATCATATGCAAAACTTAATGCAAAATGGGTCAAATGCCTACATTTTAGAGCTAGAACTATAAAACTCTAAAAGAACCCATAGTCATAAGTCTCCATGACTTTTGATCAGGCAATGGTTTCTTAGATACCATACTCAAAACACAAAACGATAAAAGAAAATATAGATAAGTTGGACTTTATCCAAATAAAAACTTTTGTGTTTCAAAGGACACTATCAACAAAGGGGAAAGATAATCGACAGAATACAAAATATGTTTGCAAAGTATATATCTGATAAGGAACTAGTATCCAAAATATGAAGAAGTCTTACAATTTAAGAATAAAAAGACAAATAACTTAATTTAAAAAAATTGTCAAGGTATTTGAATAGACATTTCTATTTAATTTTGACAAATAAAGCCCATTATGAACTCTTAAAAAAAATCCATGTACTCACTTGTCAGAATGCCAGAGCCTCTGCTTTTGCCTTCTTCCTTCTGCCTGCTGTTTTCATTCACTCATTTAACTATATGTCGGGAATTTTACCAAGAACTAACAGGGTCAGAGAGGTCAAAATGAAATTGTTCAATTTTTCTACTTACTGGAAAGAGAGCCCAAGAGTTTAATAGAGTCAGAAAGTAATTATTCAAATGTGTTTGAGTCACCATATGGACCCTGACTCTTCCTGTCGCTCATTATGAGAAATAGATAAAGTGTACGTAAATCTTAAATCTTTCTGTAAATTATAACTTGACAATGTCTTTGCTGACAAAATAGAAATGTTATGTATATGCTATAATTGAAATACAGTTTAAGTGATGAAAAAATTGCTCTTGAAAATGCAAAGTGAAAGTGTCATAAGTTTCTTAAAATTGGGGTCTCTGTTATTGGCACAATCAATCACTTTTCATCTCTGTTTTTCCCCACTTGTGGGCAAGAGACAACTTGGGTTAAGAGTGTGGCTTTGCGGTTGGGTAGGTCTAGGTTTCACTTTTGGCTCCACAACTTTCTCCCTTTGCTGGAAAAAGTGAAATATGACAATTACATAATTATTGAAGGACTGTGGTGGGAATTAAATAAGATACTGTATGTGAAATTCTTAGGACAGGGCCTGACATGGGATGATTGCTCAATGAATGGCAGCAATAACCTTGCTATGTTACAGTGCATACTAATGGCTCCAGGAACAAATATGCTGACTTCATTTACCTGTTCAATACAATCAATAGTGAAAATTTGTTTTTCTTTGAACAATTAATTTGGCTATACATTCATGAGAAGAATTTAGTAGAATAATTTGATTATTAGGGAGAGAGGGATGAACAATTTAATGAAAGGGCTTTGTAAGCTTTTTCCCAAAGTGAATGGATGATCATGAAAAAGGAACTTATTTTTCACCACCTTGCCAACATCAACTAAGATATAACAGAAGAAAAGATTCAGACGATTGTATCAGATTTCCTGAAACAAACGTTTCTGGAACAAAAGTCATATATATAAGTTTGTTTAGAAACAAGTCATCAGAACCCAACCCTATCAGAGAAGGCAAGCCAATTATTTTGCCTCTTTTAAGAAGGCAAACCCCATAAGAAATGGGGTTCCTTGTTCTATATAACAAAATTAAAGAAAATCAGAACAATCTTATTTACATTTAAAAATATTTTTTTTTTTAAATTAAGGAACCATGAGCTAAACATGTCTTTAATATTGGCTCGCTCATATTTAAGTTTCTCATTTCATTGAATAATTTATTCTCAGGTCTTTCTTCATTTTGGATTATTAAATTTATCAGTATATTTTATATAAAATTTATCAGATTTATTATCTATATATTTTATATATGATTTTTCTTTTTTCTTTACTATTTAACTTGTAACTATTTTTCATCACATTTGTATATTCTTTGTTCATCAAGTGATACTGATATACCATTTTCCATATTGATATAGTTTTTAGAAAATAGTTCAAAAAGCTAATCTAAATAACTTACTGAATAAACTATGATAGATAACATCAAGGTATACTTGAATGACAGAAACATGATAAACTTTTAAAATCAGGTTTCAAAGACAACGTTTATTCTTAACTTTTTAGGCTCAAGAAAAAACAGACATTTAAAGGGTTGCAACTATTCTTTTCACTTATTTAGCTTTATAACTAGCTATAACGTTGAAGAGCATTATCCCATTTTGCCTTTAAATTACCACATGTTTCAGTTATTATTTATTCACACAGCAACTATGTTTTCACTTATTTTTCCTTTAAGTCACTCTGATACTTGCAAATAGGAATAGAAATGACTATAACAATAACTGCTCTCAAAGTATTGACAATTTAATAGTGGAAGCAGACACGCAAATGCATAACTGTAATAAAAAGAATGGATATTTGAGTTGTGATAGATTTATCAACAAAGTGTTGCAGCAGTCCAAAGGAGGTTAAAAAAAATATGTAGCAGGGGGAACTATACTCTTGTAATAACCTATAATGGAAAAAAATCTAAAAAATAATATATATGTATAACTGAATCACTTTGCTGTACACCTGAAAGTAACACAACATTGTACATCAACTATATTTCAATAAAAATTAAAAAAAATGTTATGGACATAAGGGGAAAAAAGAGAGAGAGAGATCCAGAAGACTAAACAGAGCTGGTGGCATTTGATCAGAGGCTTGAGGACTGAGAAGGTAAAATGGTGGTGGGATGAAGAGTCCTGGCATACAGAAATATATCAGCAAAGCTCTGGAGTGTAGCAAGTGCAGGATATGTTCAGGAATTAGAAGCCTAATATAGCTCTGCACAAAGACATGTAGTGGAAAATGAGTCTGTGAAGAAAAAACAGTCCTGCCTATCAAACTAAGTAGTTTAGACTTTATTCAGAAAATTTATTAAAGCAGTGGGTGAAAAGTTTGGTTACTGCACCTCCTTAACATCATCATGTGCTGCAGTTCATGCACGTGGAACCCAGTTTTAGAGCAAATACACCTTAAGTCTCTTGGGAGAAGGAGTAAATGCCAAGGCCATTGGTCATTATTGCATCTTCGGAGCCATAAAATTGGAACTATAGATATGCTGAAAGACTGACTTAAAAAGAAAACCAACACAATTAAAGCAAGTATTAGAGAGAGTAATTGATGGGACATTTGCCAACTTTGAATTAGATTCAGCCTTAATTTTTAAAAGTGCTGCTTGCAGCAAAATGAAACCATCCTTCTCCAACAGAGTGAGATGTTAATGTTCCCATTATGATTCATTTCAAATTTGAGCTCTTCCCAGCTCAAATCTATTTGGTTGGTTAAAAATGAAGTGGTGCTTGCAAATAACATTACCATCTGGAAGACCACATCTGGCTCTAAATTACCCAAATGAAGGGCATTGTTCCCATTTCATTTTTATGTAAAGCTAACCCACAGGTCTCTAGTCCCAGACTTTGCTTTATGCTGTGCATGTGTTTGAGTGCGTGTGCATGCATAGGAATGCATGCTTTTAGTGAAATGGGCAAGTATGAGATATATTGATTGGGTTCTTCTTGTCATTGACTGAGTAGCAAACCTGTCACTTCTCCAAGTAAGTGAATCATGTTGACAGGGTGCATCACATTTTATAAGGTTTTTTTCTCTTTGTCCAGAGCATTTGTAGTTGAAGCACATTTGCCACCTTTTAAACGTGATCTCTGCAGCATTCCAGAGCCATTGAAATATTCGTCTTGACCTGGATAGTCAGTTTTTCTGCTAGCACAGAAGATTTTTAACATGAATAAGATCCTCTCAACCACTCTTTGTTTTGGACTCCTAACTCTATCTGTAATGATCTTTTTAGAATCGGTGCATGGGCTGCCATATTTTATCCAAGGTATGTACATACGAATCTAAAATCCTACAGGTGGGTAAATAATCCTTATCTTCCTGTTTGCATTGCTTTGATTTTTCTACCACTATGGCAATAATGTTTTAAACATCAGTATGATTTAATCATCAAACAGCCCTTCAGTAGTTGCTCTTTTAAATTACATGTAATCTGCTGTTCTTCTCAAGTAAATTAATTTCAACTGACACTGTACTAAATTAATTTCAGCTACATTCTTTTTTTTCTAATCCAGGAGCATCTCTTTCTTATTTCTATTCCATGACCAAACATGGGAATGTGTAAATAGTGATACAGTGCTATGCATGTTTCAAAAATACATCTTGAGGAAAGAAAAATGAGATTTTCATCCAATGAGATTATTAATAAGTTACTTATGAAAGGAGAGTGGTTCCTAGTAGAACACATCAAGATAGAAACTTGTGTGTGAAGAGATTTGGGGAGAGTAATGCATGGGGAAATTTACATAGTACTTTCAGGAGGACGATGGTAACAGCCACATTACGCATTGACTGTATTTATCAGATTTCTAACGTACTTAGGGTACTTATGTTTAATGAAATAATTTAATTTATGAAGTCTACAAACATATGCCATGATAAAGTTAGAGAAAATAAGTTTCTGCTCTTGTAATATGGTAACTTGATCTTTCTTTAAAATTTTCAGTGCGTTCTGTAGTGGAAATAGCTTTTAATCTGGGAATCAGTGGAGGTAGATTAAATGCTTATTTATTAGGCAAACAACTTAACCTCATTGAAACTTTTATATATTTCTTTACATTTTAAAAGTAGTAACTTAAAAATATCCCTCTTTAATATCTCTTCCAGTTTGAAACTCTGAGGTGATCTATCATCTAACTGATCTCCTTGTCAGGAAGAGGGAGATAGCCTTTTACTTTTGTCTTACTTGGGGGAACCAAGACAGAATGTAATAAATTTTGTTTACACGACACTGGGTTGAGAAAAGGGATTAAGTTTCCCCTTTCAGATCTAATTCAACTTTACTAGACCATTTTGCCTCAAATGTGGTTTTAAAAGTCAATGAAAATTAGAGTAGTTCTTTTGACAGTGGAAATAAAATTGCAGAAACCCTTGTTATTTATTTATAGAGATTTTTCCCTTTGAAAAACAAATACAGGCCTGAGACCTAAATACAAGCCTGGGAATGAAAGATTCTGGATTTTATCCATGGCACTCACATTTTGTCTTTGGCCAGTCAAAATCATGGTACTTGGTAGGACTTCATTGTTTTTCCTGTGAAATAGTGGGATTTTCAGTGTTCTTAACACAGTGTATATGTGTGAGGAGGGAAACATCTCGCCATTCATAAAGGACTTTGCAAAATTAGGATGTTAGTGGTAACTGTAACTTCTGATATCATGTGTATATGAAATACAGAAAAATCCAACTCAAACATTTTGCTAGGTTATAATTAGATAACAACTCTGATCCCAGAATAGCACATATTCATACGTATATTTCATTGGCAACATACAGGAAAGGTTTCTTTCTGGGACTCCCTTTGATCTCAGTTTCATTATATATAAATGGAGAAGATTAGTTATTGGGAAGATTATTTTCTAATCTAAACTGTCGATGATTAGAGTGAGCTTCTCTCCATGTACACATTTTTCAAAGCAACTAAATGTTTGACTTACTTTAGTCTTTTAACACATTGTTTTCAAATAAGCATTTGTCTGCTGACAGAACACCAAGGGGTCGCCACCTTTCTCTCTGTGTTAGACGCCATGCAAGACCAATGGCACAATCTGCCAGCTTTCATTTGCTTGGGGCCATACGAAAGCCTGCCTCAGTGGATAAGCCTGAAACTGGGCAAACTGCCTACCACAAAAGGTGGAGGAGTGAATATCGTGACCAGAAAGGCTATGTCAATTTAATTTTTTTAGTATATTATCATTTGAGGGGTTTCCAGGTTTCTTTCTGGTAAAGTTTCTTGTCTATATCCCTTAAAAATCTTCACATTCAAATGACAAGCAAGGAGACAACTAAGTCTTTTAAGCTTCAGTATCTCAAGTAGTAATCAATCAGTTTTTTCCTGTGTATTTGCAAAAGTAATCACTCTCTCATGTCTGAGTAACTTTGCCATCATTTGTGCTAAAGTGGTATCTGCACTTGGGTATTTTTTTGTTCAAACATCGCCTTTATCAATACTAACTTTTAGTTCAAAGAAAGATGAAAAGTACATGCATTTTTTTTCTTTTAAAGCTGTATATGTTTTAATACTAAAAATAAAAGCAAGAAATAAGACTTATTTGCTATTTTTCTTAGGCAATATCTTACTTAACTTTAGAAATAAAAAATTTTTAATTTCTTGAAAAAACTTTTTCCTCAGAGATTCTTACAAAAGGTGGTTTTCTTAAAAGTTAGTGACAAGAATTTTTGAGGACAGTCATGCAGGTGTAATTACTAGAAACCAAACTGGTAAAGAATGGTAAATATATTAATTGTCTATTTTTAAATTGTTCCACTTAAATATGCAGAGAAGTGGGCTGTAAATTAAGCAAACAAAAGCTTCAGATCGTCACTTTCCTCCTACGTTACCTTTCTCCTAGTCTTATAAATTCCCTAAATTGAAGGCAATGAATCTGTTTCTTTTATCACAGTTCTCTTTCTGAAACAAATAATCATTATCACCTGGCTACACAATGATCCTTATTTTTTTCAATTAAAGCATTTTAAAGGTTGTAATTTAACATTTTAATGAACAGCTATAGTAAAAAATTACTACACTATTGCATAGTCATGTATTTCTCTTAAACTAAATTATCTCTGAGGGTCCTTGTTTAATTGATGTTAAGCAAAAATTCCATTGATAGTCTATTATTTTAACTACTCAAAGAAAAAAAAAAAAACCCCAGAATTTCACAAATAATTTCTATGTCTGTGAAGTAATGGAAATTGAGGAACTTTGAAATTGAGGAAATTGAGCAACAATAAGTGTTTTTGGTCAATGTAGAAAATTTTGGTGCTGCCACCTACCCCAAGTCATTTATTTTCTTTCTCAGAAAAGCTTTCATTCCTTTAATTAGCCACTTAGTTTCTTGAGTTCATTAATTGACATTTTGTAGACACAGGGAAAGAGAAACAATTTAAAGGAAGAATCTAGCTAAATTATGAGCCATTTCTCTAACTGAAACCACAATATTCCCACTCCTAAATTTTAAACTCACTAATCTACCTTTTGTCCACACAGTATCTGTTATTATGAGGAGGTAGAGGGAAGAATGATCCTATAGAAATTGTATCATAAAGGTTTGATTTTTTAGGCCACCTCACCAGAAGTTCATTTTGTTTATAACACACTAATTATTATTTTGTTTGCATTAAAATCTTGTTGACTCTTCATTTTTTATAGCTTGAATAAAGTCTATTGTCCTGACTTCTACTCCAGAATTAAAGTATTTATGAAAATTTGGGTGATTTTTCTGTTTTTAGAGTGCTGAGATAGCTGGGCATCTGAGCAATGAGTAGGCTGGGAGGTAAATGGACAAAGATGGAAAGATATCAATATGGAAGAAGTAGGCACTGTCTTACCTCCTCCACAGGGTTGCCTTGGATGATTCAAAGGCAACTCCCAGAACACAAAAAGGCTCATATTTTAATGTGTATCAAATAAAATCTCAAAATCAAATGTTATTTTTTCTTTTAAAAACAACTTTTAATTCATATTTCTTATGTTAAACACAATAGTAGAAAATTTTTAAAAAACGCAGATGAAAAAACAGAAAGCAAAATTTACCTGCAATTCTACTAACCAAGAAATAATTACAGGTAAAATTTAGTCTGTAACCTTCCAGGTACATTCTCTATCTCTGCCTCCTTCTCTCTCTCACAATCTCTCTTTGAGTGTTCACATACATTCAACGATTTTTAAAACAGCCCATCTTTTTGGATTACACATCTCTCTCTATACACATTTTATTGGTGAGTATACACATTGATAGTGCATATAGTGATTGATAGTGATTATAGTTACCTGTAAAACCTATTTAATCAGAAACATGTTCAGTGACACAGATTGAAAATGGAGGTTTCACTACATTGAGGTAATTATTACAGGAAATGAATTGTTTCCAGATAAAGAAGATACAGATCGTGAAGAACTATTGCTGGCTCTACTGAATAAAAATTTTGATTTCCAAAGACCTTCCAACATTGGTGAGTTAAGAATAAAGTCAAACTTTATTTATTCCATCTTCTGACCTGTTCTTTCTACATGTTAATTTATATTAAATAAAATAATAATTACTAATTTTAATGCTGCATTGAAGGCTTAAATGTCTTTCTTATTTCGTATTCACGCTAAAAGCAATGGTGTTATTAAAAAATATTAAAATCTTATTTTGTTCAGTTTGAGAGTCCTAATGAGATCAGTAACTATCTAGTTACTCAATAGTTATCTTTAGTCGTATTTTCCTCTCACCTAAGCAACTCGCACTGGTACGGTTAATATTATTTTTTACTAAATGCTTCAAGAGTATCACTAAATGTTTCAAAACAGGTTTCCACTAGAAATTTCACAAGTTAACTGTGGTTTTGTGGCAGTTAAGTTAGCACTTTTTTTGCAATCAAATTCTTTCAATTTGGGAAATGGTTGGAGTAGAAACCATTGGGAAATTTAGGCTATACCAACTGAGAGTTTTTTTTCTTTGAAGAACAGGAGAATCTGATTTACAATTTTGCATCAGACTGGTCTCCAAGAAATGACAAATACTGTCAGAAACTTAGCAAGTCTAACCTGAGAGACAGTGTGGCAATATGATAATGTGGTACCCTCTCAGAAAACATCTGTTCTTATAAAAAAAATTGTCTATTCATGGGACAGTGTACCAGTTAAAACAATACCTTAATAAATACTTTAAAGATACAGGATTTTAAAATTAATAAGATATTTTCATTGAAGAAAATGAACACAATTATAAAAAAAAAAAGCTATACTCAAATTGTAAAGCCCAGAGGGAGTTGATATTAACATTTCTGGAAATTTCCTTCTTGATTGAATTATATAGATAAGATTTGTGTCCTGCTTTTTTTACTTAATATCATTTCATGAGAATTTCCCCATGTCAGTAAAATAGCTTATTTCTAAATAATAGTCCTTGTTAGAACTATGGTTTATTTTAAAAAACTCTGTGCTTATTGATAGAAATTAGGTATTTGCTCATTACATTACTGATTATATTTCAATATTACAGGCATTGAAAAAATGCTTGGGCCTTTATATTAGGGACAGGTAGGTGATCTCAAATCATACAAAAAAGACCTTTGTCTTCCTTGAATGTATGACCTGAAATGAATTAAATATTACTTGCAATGTATATTTTTCATATGATAAATGTGTCTTGCAGATATAGAGCTGGCTAACAAATTGGAAGAACTTAACCAGGTGAGAATGTGAAGTACTTAAAATTTCAATTTTAATAATAACCAAAAGACACTTTCTTTTGACATAATAGTTGTTAAAATTATTAATACTCTATTATAAAACCTTTATTCCTGCTAGAGGAAGAGTGAAGTAATTCGCTAGGAAAAAATAATCAAATTCTACTAAAAAATAAAGAAAACAGAACAAAGCCATAACTGAGGTGATCATGGGATAAAATGTCTAGAAATCTGGATTCTAGACCCAGCTCTCCAATTACCTATGAAACCATGGAAGAATTAAAATTCTCTGGACCTAAATCTCCTCATCTGTAAAATAGGAGGCTATAACTAGATTGGTGGTTTTCAAAAGTTATTATTATTTTTTAAAGTGGAAAATTTTTTTTCCAAACAAAATTGTATGTGGTCTCAGTAAATGAAATATATAAAAGTGGAGCTTCTCTGTTTGAAACAGCTAGTTTGGCGAGGGAGGGGCCCGAAGTGCTGCTTTCTTGACCTGCATTTGGCCTCGGTACAGAAAGCCCCTTAGCAACCTTATCCCCTGACTCCTTGCTATGAAGAAAATTGGAAAATCATTGGATTAGATGATTTCTTAGCTCTCTCAAACACAACTGCATGCAAATCCACTATTATACAAACTGTATGGCTGTTTGTGAGAAAGAATTATGCCCCATCAATTCTTAGTATCTAGGACACGGACGCATGCAGTAGCTCAGACTGACTTCTATTTTGATAGAGTTAGGTCTTTAGGGTTTAGGCAATCAGTGAGCTTGCAAAAAATTAACATGGCTTACACTCTGGGTGGAAACCCTAGGGCCTCAAAATACTTCTCACTTACTGCTAGAAGGGACAAATATTTCAGGAAATCCAAATATTCACATAACTCTTTGGAACTCCTTGAAAAGGACTGGTCATTATAGGTGACTTAATATCAAGACCAGCTGCACGGGATGTGTTTACAGGCTCCCCATTAATGAACACTCAGACTTGACTTCCTTCACCGTAAACCTGTTTGTTCCTGATCACCTGTTAAGTCATGGACCTTTCCCAGCCAGTTTCTAAATGCAAGTTTCCTTTTATTTTTCTATTTAATTCTTTTTGTTTATTTTCATTTATTACTTTTATTTCCTTTTATGTTCCTTTTTCCTCCTCCCTTTCTTCCATCTTTCCTTCTCCTTTTCTTTGTCTATCTTTCTTCTTCTTCAATAGAAAACAAAATTGCTGTTATTAAAGATTAATACTTTTCATATTTGATTTTTAACAGCTGGAAAAACTGAAAGGGCAGCTCATGGAGGCAAAGGATGCTGAGATGTCTTATGCTATAAGTGGTCTATCTTCTTCCCATCCTAATAAGCGAGGTAAGTTTGGTGGTAGAAAAGAGTTGAAATAGAGATTTGCTGGACCTTTCCATAGTCAGTATAGCCTAGGCTGTGATGTGTTACCAATTATCATCTAAATCTCAGAGACCTAATATAATAAAATCCAATCATAAAGTTCAATGCACATAGTACAACCCTCTTCTATTTTGTGGCTATATCATCTAGATTATTGCTGTAGCTTGACTACCTCCAAGATTACCAAGACACAGGAAAGGATAGAGGATGCATCCCAGCTCTCAACTGCCTCAGTTCAGAACTCAGTTTGGTGACATGCATCACTTCTACTGAAGTCCATTGCCTAGAATTAATCACTTGGGCTGCCACCAGAATATTGGCAAGACAGGCTAATAAATGTTAGAAAGCACGTATAGTACTTGGGGAGTACTGCCTCAACCACAGTCAATCCTTTGATCTTTTCTTAACCACATAGGCTATACTCAACCGTCTCCCATTAGAGACAACTCCAAACTCCTTTCACTGCTGCACCCAGAACAAAGAATAAGCCCTCCAGGAGATACTAATCTTTGTCAAATTCAATGTGGCTCCTCTTCATTCACAGACCTATCAGCTAAAAGGACAAAATTCAATAATTGGCAGAGGAACAGGGACTGGATAATCACAATCAATAATCTTATTCACAAAGGAAAAGAACAAGAGACACACAACATCAAGAATGCTGGCCTCCAGCAATTCTGAAATCCCACTGGGCAAATATTATAAAAGTTTCTTACCCTGGAGATGGAGAATGGTTCATGATTAGGACCTGCTAGTGTGTAGGTGGAGTGCTTTGTCCACTGTGTTATTTCCCCTGGCTTCACCCTTTCTGAGGTTTTTGCTTTTTTGGCTTTTTCATTTTCATCCCTGGACACATCATATGGGCTTCTTGGGGGAATATTCCCTTCTTGAGGATTGCAAAGTTTTCTCAGGTCTCCTCCTACTCTCACAAAGTTGGAGGCCCAAGGTTTATTTGGTCTTAAAGTGTCAAAGACTATTTTTATTCTAGGGTTTATGGTTTCCTTGCCAATGGTGTTCTTGTAACAATTTAGAAAGCTTCTCAGCTGTTTGCTACACACAATCTTTTTTAAACAATTTTAACTCTTTTGCATTCTCATCCGCAACTGAGTTGCCTTGAAGACATCTGGAACATACTTTGAAGGCTATACATATAATCTGATTTGTGCCCTGAGCTCCTTATTCCAATTGATATTTACCTGGCATCACTCACTTAGAGTCACTTTAAATCCCATTTTATAGTTTTGGGATCCAGAAACAGCTCTTGCAATATTTCAAGATCTTGTATTTCTGAACGATCTCTATTTCTTTTTATTTATTTGCAAAGACACCATTTTCTTCTTAAGCTCACTATTTCTTGCAATACCTGACTAAGTGTATCCAACAGCAACCTAAAAATACTGCCAATATTCTGTTTTCCTAGTTTTTCTTCTAGAAATTCAAGAGGAACACAATCTGAACCTGAACTGTTGCAGATGTCAGTTTTACCACATACTATGTTACTTTGTAAAATGGCTCTTCCTGTTTCCAGCCTATGATATCAATTTCCTTGTCTGCCATTAATCAACTGCTGAGACTGTGCCATAACTTCAGTTCTTCTTAGAGTACCACCTTCCTTCAAGTTTTCAAAGTGTATTTTGGGATAAATTAGGCAAAGCACATCAACAAAATAACCTTACAATCTCAGTGGTGTAACTTGGTTTAAGATTTATTTTGTGTTTACATGAAGCCTTAGGTACCTTGGTTATTTTCCTTCACTTTGTCCCTGCACCGTGTGTCCTTGTAGCAGGATAGGAAAAACATGGAGGTAAATGCACCCTTACCTGCCAAAATTAGTCACATGATCTCAAGCTAACTTAGCGGGGTTGGGGAAGCCCCTGGGGAATGTCGAGAAATGCAAGGAACAGTTGGAGAATCCTACCTCTACCATAGATATTTTGAGCTTGTTATGACGTGTATAACAAAATCTTCCCAGTAATGATTTAAGTAAACCACTGAGTATATAAATTTGAGTTTAGGGAAGTAGCCCAGATTGGAGATCTAAATTTGACGGTTATCTGCATATCAGTATTGCTGGGTATTGTGATGAGACTGTCTAGGGAATCACTCTAGACAGATATAAAACAGAAGATATCCAAGGCCAAGTCCCAGGCCACACCAAGGTTACAGACTGGGCAGATGAGAGAGAATTAGCAAAGGAGGCTGAGGAGGAACAGCTACCGAGGAAAAAGGCGACAAAGAAAAGAATGCCTCGGAAGTCAGATAAAAAAACTGTTTCCAGGAAGACATAGTTCAGCCGTTCTAAAGCTATGATAGGTCCAGTAAAATGAGAACTGAGATTTTCCATCTGAACAGCAATGGGAAGGGTTTTAATGGTTTTGACAAGAATTATCTGGTGGACTTATGGTTAAAGAGAATATGACAAAACAACAGGAATGACTAACAACAGACAACTCTTTTGAGGAACTTTGTCTAAAGGGTAGTAAAAATTGGGATATTAGAGTAGCTTGAGGGGGTCAAGGAAGCTTTGTGTTTGTTTTTAAGCAAGGAGATAGTAAAACATATGTGTATGTAGTAGGAACAAAGTAAATATTTGTGGTGATAAACATATGAATTAGATGCCCAGGTTAGGTGACAAAAACAACCCACATCATATCTGAAGTGTGGTGTTTATTGGCATAACTAGAAATAGTCCACCATAAATAGCAATGTATGATGGTAAAATGCACTCAGAGATTCAGTTTAAAGCAAGAGTATCTTACACTTACTGTGAATTATTGTAATTTGTTTAATTATTTAATATATAGTTGACCGACAGCTGCTAAATTCTTCCATTCATTAAAAATATACTGTCCAACACCTAGCATCATGCTAAAAATGGGGATTACAAGAGTGAACCAGATAGACATCAAGAGACACCCAAATGCTGGCCAGGGTTTTCCTTCACATAAATGATAAATGATAAATAAACATTGAGGAGTTGGCTCTACTGGGGATACCATTCATGAAAATTCCCTTCAACTGGTCCAGAAAATTTCCAAACTATGTTCCAGCGCATACTTAATTGAGCTGCTCTTGTGGTATAAATCTGGGATATGTGTAGATTTATTTTTCCTTCCAGACTGAGATATTCAAAGATATCCAAAGGGACAGAAAGGGACTTTCCAAAATACTATAAAAAGAAGATTGGATTAGAGGGCCAAGTTCTTTAGTTTACTTTCTGAAAATAAACTTCTGCTTGCATAGGATTTGAATGTGGTTTTGTTTAAAGAAAACGCTGGCTCTTTTAGGAATGAAAAGTAGACTCTGAGTGTTATCATAACACGCTATGTGTTTGTGCTGATGAGCTCTAGGGTCACAGTTTACAGAATGAGTGGAGGTAGGGAGAGAAACCTAGGCAGGAAGATAGACTTTTATCATTTATGGCAAAGAGTGTCTTAACTTTACTGAGTTTTTCAACTCATTTTTATTGTGCATCCTATTAATCAATAGTGAATTGAAGACCCATCTCCCCAAGGTCTTCATTTTTTTTTTTTTTTAAAGATTTATTGATTGATTGATTGATTGATTGATTGCTATGTTGGGTCTTCGTTTCTGTGCTAGGGCTTTCTCTAGCTGCGGCAAGTGGGGGCCACTCTTCATCGCGGTGCGCAGGCCTCTCACTCACTATCGCGGCCTCTCTCGTTGCGGAGCACAGGCTCCAGACGCGCAGGCTCAGCAGTTGTGGTTCACGGGCCCAGTTGCTCCAGGGCATGTGGGATCCTCCCAGACCAGGGCTTGAACCCGTGTCCCCTGCATTAGCAGGCAGATTCTCAACCACTGCGCCACCAGGGAAGCCCCCCAAGGTCTTCATTTTATAAACCATTTAGATTGAAGGAAATTAGAGAAATTTGTAATTAATTAGATGAAGCTAACGTAAGTTGGACAATTGATTGGGAACAACCCACAGAAGATTTAAAATGACTCATTCATTCATTTGAAGATTAAAATGCTGTTCAAATTGGTTTGATTTTTCTGAAACATCACTTTATGATCAGAATGTGAAGACTCAATGCGATGATCAAATTATTTAGATATCATTTGGTGGTCTGCAAAGTAAACTTTAAATTTTCTTCCTTCTTTTTTCTCCAGTAAATAGAAGCATATTTATCACTGATTTTACTTATGTGACTTCCTCTTTGGGACTTAACTTACCCCAACTCTTAAATAGAAGGGTGCATCTTACTCTATTCTCTGAACTGCATTATATGCATTATAATGTAGAACAGTGCTGTCCAATAGAACTTTTTTTGATGATGTGACCATTCTCTAACTTGCACTGACCATTATGGTAGTTACAGGCCACTAGGCATTACTGAGCACTTGAAAGTTGGCTAGTGTGATAGAGAAGCTGAATTTTCACATTTTATTTAATTTTAATTAATTTAAAGATCCACATGAGGCTAATAACTACCATTTGAACATTCGTTTTAGAAAACTTTCTCTCATACTCAGGCATACATAAACTATTTTACTCAAATGTATGTACCATTTAATCAAAAATCTTCCTAATAAAGACTTTGTTTTGTTTCTTTTTTAGCCTGCTTTTGGAAATACTGTGTCTAAAGTTTTTCCTCTGGATGCCAAAAAAGATAAGAACATTAGACAAAGTTATATATCTACACACTTTACTGCTTAAAGATTGTAGCTATTTCAAGCATAAAGAAACAGTGGCAGAATTTATCCAGCATATTACATGCTTAAAACTTATGTTGTGAATAATGATGACAAATCAGTTGCACTTTTGAATGGCATGGGACTATCAGAATGGCTTTGTAGACCTGAAGTTGGGAGTGCTGTATCTATTGTATGCTTTTCATAAATTCGTTGTCTAAATATAGTTTTGTCCAGAGATGACTAGGCTGTTGAGCTATCAATTAAAATATTTTAGACAGTGTCTTGGAAAATTAAAGTAAATTATATGGTCTCAGTTTATATGGGAAATTATATTTTATTAAATTTATTTAAAATATTTTAGAAAATGTCCTGGAAAATTATATTATATTGTCTCAATTTATGGAAAATGTGCATCATTGCCCTCTCTCTTTTTTTGTGATTATGCTGGCTACTATCTCTTTTCTGTTCATTAGGACAATTGTCACCGGGACTACTACAACCAAATGAATACATTACTAGGAAGCAGAAATCTATTGTTTATCGAACTCTAGGAGAAAGAAGTATTAGATGTTTCAGAGACAGATAATAAGAAAATTTTCACACAGAACAATTTGCTTTTGGGTCCCTTAATTCTCATCTCTGCCCCCTCCACAATATCAGAAATTATTTGAGGCTCTCAGCACGTCTGTGAGAGACTAGACTCAGTGTACAAAAATTGTCAGGTAAAACAAAACAAAAACTCATTGGATTGTCCTTCATTTTTTTCCCCCACGTCTTCACATCAAACTGCTCTCGCTTACATCTCGTCTGAGCAAACTTATTTAATCAATTCAAGGCTGGGAATCCAATTTCATTTTTGTTTGCCACCTGTTGTGGCACAGAAACATAGTCGAAGTAACTTTATAATTAAAGAATGTCAATGACTAGTTGGCCAGATGAGCCTACCGGCATTCCCTTACGTCACAGAACAGGGGAAATGCAGCTTATCTACATGATGTTAATTGTGTGGTGCTTAAAGATAAGACTATCTCATGAGCTAGAATGAACAATATTGCTTAAACTAAAAAAAATTTTAAAAATACATGAAACTGACCAAGTTGAGTAACATGCCTGCAGTGCTTTAAATACACTTGTTAGGAGCCTCTTAAATGTACATAAATATTAGTTGCTCAGTAATGCCTGAATATTCCCACGTATTTACACCTGCTGTGAACACAAACATGATATTATCATAAAGAAAAACAAAACTCCTGTTTTCATCATCTCACGTTTATTAACTTTGGAGCAGTTGAACGATATTTACGCATTTGTAAACTTTAGGGGTAATGTCATTCAAAAAAGGTTTTGATACTTCTTCCTTTTAGAGAAAGTCATCTTTTTATAATTTGTTTCTTTTTATAGTTTGCTTTAAGAAGTTTAATTCCCTAAAGATAGATTAAAAAAAAAATTAAAGGTAGATTAAAGGTAGAATTTACTAGATATTTTTGTGTGTGTGTGTAGCCAGGAATTAATATCCCCCATGAAAAACTGGTTATATAATTAATGCCAGAACTCAGAAACCCATATTCACAGTTTGCTCTATGAAGCTTTTTACAGGAACAAAGAGAAATAAAAAGTAATCTATTTCTTTGAAACTAAATGAAAAGTCCCTTTAAGCTAGTGACTTTCAATGAAATATAGCTGGATTTAGTAATATACAATGCGTTATACAAATAGATGAGATGACTCGTCATGTTCTTAACAGAAATTGTGTCTTAAATTTCCTGCTATGTTACAAGGATGCCTTATTTTAAACTAGAATACCGCTGACTTATTTTCTACTCTGTATAAAGTAGTGGTAAAAATTAAAATATGAAATAAAATAGTTATAAGTGGAGAAAACACTTTTCTTTTTTTCTTCATGTAAGTCGTGTATATACTATGAGACAAATGCATTACGCATTAGAATAGAGTATAAACCGATACACTGTGACTTCTTACTTTAGTTAAAATGGAGGTCATAAGCATAATTTTGAATTTAAAAATTAAAGAAGATAGGAAATCAATTTGTTTAATCCAACTTTAAATCTTCATCATGAGAAATTTTTAGGTTAAAGTAGGTTTTAATACCTTTTGTCAAAGCGTGAAGCAACAGCACCCAGTTGGATTAGCAGCTGACAAATACCCAAAGGGGAGAAAAAGGAAAGAAAGAGCTTCTAAGGAATTAGACATATTTCTATAATTCATCAGAAAGTTGGGAAAGGTGGGCAAGAGCAATTATAACTTAAATAATTCTTTCAAATAGTGAGTCCTGCAGGATATCTGTCCATGTACCACTAACTTTCTGATGTAAGTTTATGAACAGAAATTGAAGAATCGGTGAGATTTCTCAAAATTCAGTTCTCTTTGCTAAGGCTCCTCTATTACAATTAAAAGAATCATTCGTTTTCAGTTTTTCCCTAAACTTAAAGTTTTTCAGCAGTTAGAAAATTTCCCCCCTCAAGGAGAAGTTATATACAAAATACCACTTTGTATTCTAAGTGCATATGTTCATCTCTATGTCTGAGTTTATTTTGTTATTTGGATCGTACGTTAATTCATTTTTAGTTAAAATCAACAACAACCCATTTCTCTCCTCTTCTTCTGATATGACTATACCTTCTCACCACAGTCTTCCTTTTTAGGCTAAAATAAACCTTTGCTCTGCTGACCGAACTTTTTTCTTCCCACATATCAGGTCTGTTTGACAGTGATTACTAGGGTTTAAAGAAGTGTTTTCAGAGGGTTTTTAAATTTCTGCTGACTTATGCTAAATCTCTGGTCCAAGGAATAAGTTATATTTATGTTTTGAAAGCATATCCAATGCACAATGGGCTTATGCGTCTAAATTACAAGAACAACACAGTTTTGCTGAGAGCTGAGCTTTCCAGAATACCAAAACTTATGCTTTCATAGGCCAATTAAAAATAATTTGAATCTTGTTAAAGAAATCATTCTCATATATTCTTCAATGCTTTATTAAACACAGTGTATGAAACAAATTAAATGGATTCTTAGATGAGTGATCAACAACAAAAAGACTGTTTATTGTAATGTGCTAAAATATACTGTGCTAAAATTAGGTGAACTTAACTGGCCCCAAGTGCTTTGGTGGTTTCCTACTTGGTGATTCTTTGACTTCCCCATACTTTCATCTGTTACTTCTGTGTGTAGTTGTTCTCATAATCAGCCACCGCTACTCTTAATTAACTATAAGTTGTAATTTAGAGAAATGGAAAGTTGTTAGGGGACATGAGATAGCCAAACTTGGCAAATGAGTAATATCCTTCATTTCCTAGTTCTAAGTCAATGTGCTCTGACCTGCAGTGTTTCTCAGTTCATTGAGAGAATAAAGTTTATGGGCTTAATTACTGCTGTTTTTTTCTGCTCAGAGACATTTTTCTCTTGTTTCTGGAACTGGGACTGTGTTTTATTTGGTTGAACTGGATTGACATTTGAATATAAGAGAAGCCTAGTTTCATAATCATTACTCAAGAGCCTCACAGACAAAGGATACGAGAGAAGTAAAACTTCAAGAGAAACTATACAGCATTGTCTTTCCTTGTTCCCCAATGATGAACAAATGGACTGTACCTAAATTTTACTGAAAGAAATCAGTCTTCAGTTATTATTCTTCAATAATATATGTAAATGGTAAATGCACATAGAAAGCGTTTCACTGTATTGTGTTTCTTAGAAAAGTAAGGTTTGGGGCCAACTAACCGTTCATGAATAGCTAAAATATATATTTAAAATATATCCATACATTGAAATTATCTGCACAATTTAATTGAAGTTACAACAATACTGTGATGGGATGAACTGAAGTTAAAGCTCTGGAAAGGATTATAGAAGGTTCCTTAGAAGTTTAATCATTAAGGAGTGTGAAGAACTTCACCGAAGCATCTTCCATATTTCTGTGACATTTCACCCAAGGAAGTTGTGTCTGCAAAAATGAAAGTTGAAAATGTTAAAGCTAATGTGAACTCTGTAGATAAGGGGAAGTTCATCAACTTCAGTGGAGAAGAGCTAAAACTCTAATTACATGAGGTTTCATTATAGCTTTTACTTATGCACCATATTTTTATTGCAGAGACAATAATGCAAAATGATAATTTCAGATCAAAATTTATTAAAAAAGGATATTTTTAATGTAACAGCTAGGCGCTTATGCTGAAACCACACTTCCATTCTTCCGGTGCCTCTATTTATTTTGAGTTTTCAGTCTTGGTTCAAAGGATGTTGCCATGACAAGTGAAAGATAAAGAAAATCTGATTACTACTTCTATTGTTATATTAACATGTGATAATTATTGTACATTTTGCTCTTTTTAAAGGGTCCAACCATATACTGGTATTTAAACACAATATTTCTGTTATTTGAGAGTTACGTTAATTTATCTGAATGATAGTGTGTCAATATTGTTCTAAAATAAAAAATTGTCAGTATAATACAGCAACACTTGCCTCACATTATTAAAAGTCTTAAGGCATTTGGCAGCCAGGGTAGCACAATTAATGGTCATATTTCTATCACATTTCATCAAGTGGGCATCCTGATTTCAACGGCAGAGACCTAGAACTTGCTAATTGCATCTAGAGAAGTTATGAAACTTTACCACTCTTAATTCAAGTTGCTTAGAACTGAAGCCTATTAAAAACTCAAAACTTGGGTCCAATACATTAATGATCTGAGGATGACACTGGGTAAAAATCAGATTATCTTCCTTTCCAAAATGCCTATCAGGGAAGAGATTAGCATTTGTTCTTGAAACTAAGTAACACACGGCAGCTGTATCTAGACTTGATTTCAAACCAAGAAAAACTTCCATGATTACTACCAGTTTCATTTTTAGTGTGAAGACTTATATTGAAATCCAGAAGGTGAAAACCCACAAATAAAATTGCTCCAAATGAGTGTACGTCGACTCCCACAGAAGTGAAACAAAGATTTTCATAAAGTCTGAGATACTGTTTCTGTTTCCTTAAGAAACGGTTAATCAGTGAAGTTAACAGTAACAATTTAGCACACAGGTCTTATGGGTTATGAAGAGAATGTTGGCTTAGAAGTCCAGAGACTGGGTCCTGTACCTTGCTTTGTCCAAAAGTCTGTAAAATTTTGGGCAAATCAATTTCCTCTCAAAGCCCGTGTTCTCATTCGTTAAAAAAAAAAAAAAAAAGATTTAGGTTAAATGAGACTTTATGTTCTTGAATCTCAAAAGATTTAGCTGCGTGATTATGTGAACACTATTTAATGACTCAAGTTATCTATTAAATGATTCACATATTACATCTCCTGTTTAATTCAAGGGAATATTGTGACAATAAGAAATAACATAGCAAAAGTAATTTTGAAAAGTTGAATGGAAATCAGAAATATATTTTGATGGCTTTTACTATTCATAAATATAAAACATGAAACTTCACATGAGGAAGTCAAAAAATGTCTGAGAAATCTTGGTGATAGTAGCAGGAAGTAAGGAATAGAAACGATGGTTGAGCAGGTGAACACACAATGATTGAAAAAAGGAAGAGAAAATATGTGATGTTAAGTTCTTTTCTAAACATTTTTTTTTGTGATATTACTCTCTTGAGGTTATAATAATGACAGTGATTGTCATGATACTCTGTAAAGTCTGTTAAGTGAAGGACATAATATACTAATTTGGATTTCACTCAACAGTGATTCAGAAGACATTATGTTAATTCAACGGCCTTTTCGTAGTTTAGCAGCTCTCTGGAGTTTTTATGGTCTACAACTTCATATAAAAATTTATAGGAAAAATGAGTTTCTTGTATGATTATTTTTATCATAACCTGTTTTGGATGAATTCAGAAATACTAAAATGGGTGATAATCAAGGGTTGCAAAGGTGATACATGTGGAAACCAACTGAACTTAATTATTTTAACCTCAGTGTCATAACGTTCTCAATACTTCAAGAAACTACAGGATTGTGGCCCTAATTTCAAGGAGTTACTTGATTTTTGATAGCAGTTAGTTACTACTCAGATATAATGTGGTGATTGTTAACAGCCCCAAGAGTGACCATACTTGGTATATCTCTAGATATAAAGACAGTCCAGTCTGAGTTTTGAAGATGGTGCTGCTCAAAAGGCAGTGATATTGGCTGTATTCAGTAAGTCCTCCCGTTATTTATGGACATTCAGTAACTTCTTAACTTCATTGATCAACGACTCCACAGAGAAGAATATTTATTTTAAATAAGTCATTCTGAGAATGAGAAAGTCCAGGTAAAATATTGACTTTTCATTGTGGTTGAGAGTATTTGATGAGGAGAAAAAAATGACATGACAAATTAAAAGAGGATCAAGGCTAATGTGATTCTTTTGGGGCATCATTGGTCTGAGGATTATCTTGAGAAAAGCAGAAAGCAGAGTTTTCTCTCTGTAGCCTGAAATTGTCAAAGCAGTTCTGGGTTGTCTTATCTATTTGCGAGGAAGAATGCACCCTCTGTAAGCCCTATTGGGAGAAAATACATTGCCTAGATTTTATATGCAACAAATATTCAGTGTTTAAAACATATAATATGTGTGATTAAATATATTGTTTAAAGTATAAGCTAACAATTTAAACTTTCTGGAATTGAATTATACTTGTATCAATTACTAGCTATGTGGCATTGTGGGTTAATTAATATATCTAAGCTTTCCACTTATTTGTATAATAATAATTATTATTGAGTGCTTAACACATGTCAGGCACAATTCTAAGTGCTTAATGTATATCAGTTCATTTATCCTCAGGACAATGCAATGTGGTAGAAATTATTATTATCCTCATTTTATGAAAGAGGTTTTTAGACTTTAAGCAAGTTGCCACAGCTAACAGATAGATGACCTGGGATTTGACCCAAAAATCCTGAGCTCTCTACCTGGCACTTTTACCCCTTACACTGTACTGTTTCTCAAGATGTTGGGATAGTAACAGTACTTACTTTATGGAACCTGATGAGTAAATTAAACAATGCATGTATAGCACTAGTATAGGACTCAGCACAGAGTTAATTTTCAGAACTGTAATATAAGCTGTTATCACTTGCACGTATTGTGTGTCCGATACATTCTGGGACTAGTACAAGAATCTAATTTAATCTCTACAATACCCTTATGTTACTATCTAAATGTACAAGCTGTAGAGAAATAAGGTATCTTGATGGAAATGAGATAATGAATGACAGAACCAGGATTTGGATTATATGTCCTGATTCCTTGGCTAATACCCTTTCTGCGACACCATTCTCTCTCCTGTGTTCATGATGATAATTCTGGTAATGTAGTTATTAGCAACAAAATTGTGTGTGTCACTAGAATGTGGCTTCTTCATAGTAGAGGGATTGCTACACATTTATCTATATTTATGAAAGTGATTTATTGTTTATTAGAATTTTAATCTTTGCATATTAATATTCAATAATTACATAGAAGTCTGTGAGAATAACTAAATCTTTTATTTTAGGGTGAAGCAGGTCTAGGAATGGTTATTTTTAATGTCATTTAAATTATTTAGCACCTATATAATAATCAAGTACAGAAATGTTTGAAAAAGCGAATTTATAAGCTAAGGAATCAAAAGGGGGATTTACAAACCAAGATGGATCAGTTAGCCCATTGTGAAATGTTAATCAAAGCCTGCAGGTATTATATTTCTTCAAATTGTACTCACGATTGGAATCAATTAGCCTCTGGAATTTGAAAGCCGGTTTCTACCGATCCGATCCATGGGGATACCAAATCGCCTTTTTGGATGATTTACTACTTTCCTGAAACAAGCGAAAAAGAACATTTTTAAGCTAAAGTCCAAGTTATCAATCATTAGTTTTGCTCTTTTATTTCATGCAGATCTGGGGACTTTCTTCTGGAGTTGGAATAACTGTGATAGTTCTCATTCATCAGCACCCACTATGCATCAGACACTATCTCTTATCTATTCAACATCTGTTGAAGTAGGTTTGACTACCTCCATTTTACATCAGAGGATACTGAGGCTTAGAGAAATTAAATAACTTATCCAAAATCAAATAGCCCAGATGAAAAGCCAGGTCTTATCAACATAACAATCTGCTGAGTGTTTAGTTTGGGTAAGTCCCTTTCCCCTCTTCAGATTTGAGTGTATTCCTCTGTTAATTGAGGAAGATTGCACTAGGTCAGCGGTTTTCCCCAACCTCTCCCTTAGAATGGTTCTCCTGGGAAAGGAGGGGGAGGAAAGGATGCTGATGCCAAGACTGGATGTGGGGTAAGTGTGCCTCTCAGGTCTTCACTCAGATTTTACCTAGAGAAGCTTTGTATGTGATGGTCTATGTTTGTTATATGTACTCAAATATTGTTTGGGAAAAAAATACTTCATTATTAAAATAAATTTAAAAAAATCCTACAGGAGGCCTTACAGTTTGTATGTTCTATAAATTATCTCTTTAAAAAGAAACATTTTGGGAGCTTCCCTGGTGGCGCAGTGCAGTTGAGAATCCGCCTGCCAATGCAGGGGACACGGGTTCGAGCCCTGGTCTGGGAGGATCCCACATGCCGCGGAGCAACTGGGCCGGTGAGCCACAACTACTGAGCCTGCGCGTCTGGAGCCTGTGCTCCGCAACAAGAGAGGCCGCGATAGTGAGAGGCCCGCGCACCGCGATGAAGAGTGGCCCCCGCTTGCCACAACTAGAGAAAGCCCTCGCACAGAAGCGAAGACCCAACACAGCCAAAAATAAATAAATAAATTAAGTAATTAAAAAAAAAAGAAACATTTTAATTTGATTTGTTATTGCCATCACTTAGTGCTATCAAGTCAAAATCCTAACAGAAGAGGTCCCAGAGCTGTGAATGCATAATATACACTGGCCTTGGAATTAAAAGACATTTTCAGTCTTCCTAATGAAGATAGAAATCTACCCCGAGCACTTACCCCGAGCCACAGAGGTTTGGGGGTTTTTGTTCCGTTAGTTTTGGGTGTTTGTTCTTTTTTTTTTCTTTTTGGTGGCAACAGAAAAATAACTGCTAGCTCCTCTGAGAGCATGGCAAAATCCATATTCCTTTCATGAAAGGTCATCAGGTGCCATCTCAGTGGGGCGGGCCAGAGTCCCATCAAAGGAGTCCTGAGATCTTAAAACTGCATCATGATCTTTATGGATCAAATTAAGTTGCTGATTAGTTCAGAGTCAATTAAAAAAGAGTTTAAATGGCAGCCCCTGAGCATGGTGACAGCCCTGCTAGCTGGAGAAGCTAAGAAGGCTATGTAAATAAGTGACTTATCTCACAGCTGAAGGGAGTTGACTTACAGATTTGTTAGGCTTTTTATTGACATAATATACACACAGAAAAGAGGATAAGTATTTTCTAAGTGAACAACATGAGGCATATACAGATCATAAGCACAATAACTACCCAGATCAAGAAATAGAACATTACCAGCAGTCAAATAGTTTTGGAATAGGGAAGAGTCTTAAAGTTAATTCTCGCACCAAATGTAAGAATTTCTGCTTCAATTTTTGACCAGCAATGATAGAGCTCATCACTTGAAAATCTCAGTGATAAACTAATTACCTCACAAGACAACTTCGTCAATATTCAATAGCTTAAAGAGTTAAAAAAGGTTTGTTTCAGAGCATTTCCAATAGCTTCTTTTGTTCTTTCTAATTACTTGCATTATATTGTCAGTATTATACTACATAATTTAAACACTAAAAATGAAAAAAAACTACAAAAAAAAATCTATGTTTTTTTTCGTATTATCATTTACTATGTACCTACTATGTATGATTCCTTTTGTGTCTGTCTTGGGATCAATAAGTCAGAAATAGTCTTTGTTTTCAAAAACCTATAATTAAGTACTGTCAGATTGACAAGGATTTTTTTTTGTAAGTGACATTTATTATATACTATAACTTTTTTTCATTTTTCCTTCTTTATAACACGTTTTTAAGGAAGTATTATGACAGCCCAACAAGGTACAATGTTAACTGGACTGGGGCTCTTATCACAGTGTTAAACTTGTTTGAATAACTCTTTCTCTCCTGTGTAACTTTTTATTATTTTTAATAACTCAGTACAGAACCGCTGGTTTCAGAAGTGGTTTTGCAGAGTTTTCCACCTTTGCCATCCTGTGAAATTTTGGATATCAGTGATGAGCAGACGCCTCCCAGGCTGATTGAAGCACTGGAGAAACGGCATTACCTTTGCTTAAGACTGTACTGTCGTTTGAAGGAATGCCCTGGCAGTCCATGGTTAGGACTCTGTGCTCTCACTGCCGAGGGCCTGGGTTCGATCCCTGGTCCGGGAACTAAGATCCCACAACCTCTAATGCTGGGTGAGGATTAAATGAAAACTTCTAGAGTGTGGCTCAGGGCCTGGGTCACAGTAGGCGCTCAAATGCCTCTGCTACCATAACGCTGCAGGTTTCTTATTTTCTCCTATATTCACTTAGTATTTTATCTGAGAAGCTGCGCTAAGCACCGGGACCTCCAGGTTAAAACCTATTTCCTGCTCTTCAGCATGTCACTGCCTGCTTAAATAGTGTCACACGGGCTACAGCAGATGGGTGTGATGCCTATTTATCTAGGTAACTTTTTTCTAAAAATATTTTTACTGTCCACAAGCCCTGAGTTTTTACCCAAACCAAGAGAGCAGGCATCTGCAAACGTCTAGCAACTTTTCAAACCCACAAACGAGCCAGTTACATGACAAGGATTTAATATTATACGAATAGTAGAGGACAAAGTTCTCTCATTTTTCTTGATGCCAAGTTTTTGCCTTAACTACCAGGTCTTATCAATGTTCCTCATATCATTATTAGGTAAATAATTCATTTAAAAAGCTCTGAAAAGTATAGAGAACAATGGAAACATGAGGGACTTTTATTACTGTATCTTGCACATAGAAAATTTTATAAATATTGTTTAATTCTAATTAAAACAATTAATTTGAAGATAATTAATATTTATTTAATGCGTTCAATATGCCAGGTACTGTGCTTAGTGCTGTGTATACAAGGATGATAAAAATAGGAAGTGACCCTGATGGGGAGCTTACCCTCAAATGATATTGGTAGGAATAGACACATGTTATTATTATTCTTTTTTCTTTTTAATCTAATTCAGCCTTCTTTTCTGCTGATTCACATCTATCTTCCTTCTTGGGTTGGCCCTTCGTTTTGCTAGTCAATGTAGATAGCATTGTATATATGATCTTATAGGACTGTCTCTTAGACAACAGTATGACCAATACGGGAAAATCTGGGAAAAAAAAATACTTAGTGCTTATCCTTCACCTATCCATACCTCTGCCTCCATTCTTCAAGTTTCTGAAAATCACACCCTCCTAAGTGGTGCCTATTGTTTGCACTTCTGGATTTCATGATAATAAATTGACTACATATTTTTCAACTTGACATTCAATTGGGAAACATATTGGGCTATAAAATTAGCATAGAGTGAATGGTCAAGAGTCATAGGAAACTTTGCATATCAGTTGTGCTTTAGGTCTTCTGATGTAATTATAAATAATGACTGCTGGAATAAAAAGAAAAATGTCTTCATGATATTTTAAAATAATTTTTATTCACATAAGTAGATTTACAGACTCCTCACTTAAGCAGTTATTTTCCTCGTGGTCAAAATAATGGTCACTCCTCCTCTGCCACAATAAAGGATGTCCGTGTCATAATCCATAGAATCTGTAAATCATTTACCTTACATAGCAAAAGGGACTTTGCAGATGGGATTAATAAAAACCTTGAGATGAGAAGATTATCCTAGATTATCTGGGTGGGCTCAGTGTAGTCAGAGGAGTCCTTAAAAGTGGATGATGCATGAAGAAAAGTGGGTCAGGGAGCTGCAATCGGAGAAGGACCTAACCCACCATTGCTAGTCTGGAAGATGGAGGAGAAAGTCACAAATCAAGCAACGCTGTGGCCTCTAGACATCCTTAAAAGAAAACGAGGACCTACATCCTACAACCAAAAGGAACCGAATTCTGCCAAATCTTAAAATGAGCAGGAAATGAATTCTCCCCTAGAGCCTCCAAGAAGGAGCACAGCCTGCTAATCTCTTGACTGCCTCTGTATCCTGCTGGTAGACTAGGTGAAAGAGAAAGCCCATAGCAGCATACAGAAGGAATTTTAGGGGCCACCCACTAGCTATCCATCAATCATATCAAAGTTGTCGAGAACAGGGGTCCCCAACCCCCAGGCCGTGGACCGGTATCCGTCCGGTCCGGGACCTGCTAGGAACTGGGCCGCACGGCAGGAGGTGAGGGGCGGGCCAGCTAGTGAAGCTTCGCCTGCTGTTCCCCATCGCTCCCCATCGCTCCCCATCGCTCGCATTACTGCCTGAACCGTCTCCACTGTGGGAAAATTGTCTTCCATGAAACTGGTCCCTGGTGCCAAAAATGTTGGGGACCGCTGGTCTAGAATGGTATTTGGTGAGGATATCCTGGACTTCTGACCTACACAATTGTAAGATAATATAATTTGTGTTGGCTTAAGTCCAGAAGTTTGTGGTAATTTATTGCCATAGAAATAAAAAAAAAACTGAATACATTTGTCTGTATGATTTAGGGCTGATGTCTGAGTATAAATGGTTAATACATAAAAACATTAAACTGATGTGATTTTTATTCCTTGAGCCCTTAAATTCCTTCATGGACAACTCCCCGTTATAACTCCAGGGAAGGGGTAAGGTAGAAGCCATCCCGGGATGGAGGAAAATGCTCAGGGAAAGTCCCAGACAAACAGAAGAAGAAGTGAGAAACCAGCCCCTTCCAGGTGTTCAAAGGACCGATGAGAAGAGGAAGGAAATGGCACCTGGGAAAAGAGTAGTGCCTCACATGTGAACTGACCTCCCAAAGCATCTGCAGAATGGATAGTGTCACAAAAAATAATCCTCTTACTTTTTTAAAGAGAAGTATGATGGTTTCATGCATCATTATAAATTAGAACAGAACATTTATTGGTCCATACTACCAATGTATATTTTCAAAAGTCAAGGTAAAATAAATGAAAATAACATTTTTTTCTTTCTTTACTATGGTTAATATACTTTTCCTGCTCAAGTAAACTAGAGGGAGTTGTGGTATGGTAAAAAGCACAAATAAACTCTTTTTCTCCTTCCTTCTTCCCTACTCTTTCCTTCCCTTCTTTCCCCCAGATTTGATCCAAAAAGTATTAGTAACCAGGGGATGTTGACTTGGATTCTATTTATTTCTTCTACTTACCCAAAAACAACAATACCTTAATAAGTTAAATAATTTCTACACAGTTTCTATCTATTCAGAAGTAAAATGGTAAACTAGTATTTCTCTTAACATTTTTGCTGATATGAAATATATAACCATACTACAATCTACAACACATTCACTGACAGTAATGCACAGTGTATAAAACATAAATGTTAACATAGAAAAACATTTTTAAGACCAAAAGGGAAAACCGTACTTTCTGAGTATCTAGTCCCTCTTGTGACAAAATAACAGTATGACATGGCTTATATTATATATCCATTTAAAACAATCCACCTTTTCCATTCTAAAATATTCTGAAAGTAGTTTAAGGGTACAGAATATCTATTAAAGTAATATAAGGAGGATGGATTATTTTAAATATAATTTTAAACTTCAGACTAAAATACAGACTTCCTGAGCCAAATAGGATTTTCTTTAAAATTTATATTCTTTGATAATTCAATTTCTAAAGATGTTCACCATTCTAAAACAACTGTTAGAAAACTTATATTTACACTTTTTATTTAGAATCACTTCATACATACCAAAGAGTCTATAAATTCACCTATGTTGAGTTTAAAAAAATAAAATAAACATCCCTATTGGTAGCACAAAGTTAAGAAATAAAATATTACCAGTACTTTAGTATTACCAGTACTTCTTCCTCCCAAGTTGAATCCCTCCCATGACTTCGTCCCAGAGGTAATCTGTAGGACGAATTTTGATCTAATATCTCTCTTTATTTTCTTTATAATCTATATGTTTTGTTCAAAAGTCTCTTGGTTAGTTTAGATGGCTCTAGAATTTTATTTGAAAGAAATGTGTGAATACTTCTTGACTTCTTTCAGCAAATATTGTGTTTTGAGATTTGTCCATGTTGTCATGGGTAGATGTAGTTCTTTTATGTTCAGTGTCATATGGTATTTCATTTTATGAATAATGAATATACAACAGCTTATTAATACATTTTACCATGGATGGGAATTTGAGGTATTTCTTTTTCTTTTTTTATCATTATTGTTATGTACTGTTCAGCTAGAAATTTTCTTACACGTTTGTAATGCACATTTAAGGATTTCTCTACAGTATACTTTTAGAAGTAGAATTGCTAGTTATGCCTATACTTAATTTTATTACATAGTTCCAGACTGTTTTCCAAAGTTGTTGTACCAATTTACACACCCAAGAGCAGTGTATGACAGTTCCTATTGTTTCAAATCTATGTCAACCTTCCCATTGTGGACTTTTAATTTTGTCAATCTAGTGCATTTGTTGTTGTATCTCATTGTGTTCTTAGTTTGCTTTCCGTGAATACTAATGAAGTTGCTCACCTTTCCCTTTGCTTATTGGCCACTTGGATTTCTTCTTTTGGAAGTACTTAAGTCTGCTGCCTGTTTTGCTATTGGTTTGTTTTTCTTTTAAATATTGATTTGTAGGAGAATTTCTTATACTCTGAATATTAGACCTTGTCAATTATGAGCAAATATCCTTTCCCATTTGTGGTTAATCTTCTTTATTGTGTCTTTTATGAAAATCTTTAATTTTGTTTTGAAATTTATCAATATTTTTACATTTTGTTCATTAAATCACCTCTAATGTTACAAAAATATTATCCTATGTTGCCCTAAAACCTCTTGCAGTTTTGCCTTTCACATTTATATTTTTAAACCTTTTAAAATTATTTGTTATTTATGGAGTGACATAAGGGTCATATTTCTCCTTTTTTTTTCTATATTCACACCTAATTATTCATAAATTTTAGATTCACCTTGTCAAGTTTCATGGGAAATCCTTTTGCAGTTTTACCTGGAATTATATTGAATCTAAGGTATAAATCAGTTGGAGAAAACTGAAATCTTTATAATATTAAATCTTACTATCCAAGATCAGTTATTTAGTTTATCTTTAATGCCTTTTCATATATTTTTATAATTTTCTCCATAAAGACCTTCAATAATTTATTGGATTTGTTGTTGCTTATCATTTAAGAATATATGTTGCAGGATTTTTTAATAGGAGTCCCTTATTTGGTTAAAAAAGGCCCCTTCTGTTACTAGTCCACTGGTGATTTAGATCATGAATAGATGTTTAATTTTATTGAATGCTATTTCTGCATCTTTTGAGATGATATGGCTTTATTTCTTCAATTTATTAGTTCTATTATTTGACTTTCTAAAGCAAATCAACACTGTACTGTATTTTTGTGATAAACCCAACATGATATTGGTGTATTATCTTTTTGATATATTTTTGGAATTGTTTTGTTGATTTTTTTGGTAGGAATTCATATCTATAATTATTAATGAAGTTGTCCTGTAATTTTCTTTTCTTGTTCTCTCCACACATGGTTTTGGTGTCCAGATAATGCTATTCTCATGAAATGAGTTGAGAACTGTACCTTCTTTTTTAGGTATCCTTTTGTTACTTACTTAACTATGTCATGGTCTGAGAATATGTTCTGTATGATAACCAAGCCTTTAAAAATTTTAAGGCTTATTTTGTGAACAGATACTTTGTTAATTTTAGTAGTTGTTTCATGTGAACTTAAACATTTTTTCCCCCAGTTGTAGGATACACAACAATTTTTATTGATCCTGCTTACTGTTTTGAGTTCCAAGGAAAGAAACTTAGGAATCAGAGTGTGGAGGGTGTTCCCTAAAAACAATAGTCTGATTTGCTGTTACATCTTAAAGGGACAATAAAATGCTTGGCCCCTTTCAAGAAGGGCATGCAGCTCTACCAACATTGAGTAACAGCAAAAAGGGAAAGTATAGTAATGGCTAACAGAGAATGTTCATTTAAATAGTTCAGTAATTTAGATGAGTAAAACACAGAATTAAATAAGTATACTTTAAAGCTTAGGTGAGTATAGTAGCCAGGCTCCAAGATAAACCCCAATAATTCTACTGTAATGCAGTCTCCTTCCACACTGAACAGGGCTGACCTCTGTAACCAATAGCATATTGTGGAAATGACTTCTAAAGCTAAGTAATGAAAAATATTGCAGCTTCTGCCTTGCTTTGTTGGATCACCCATTCTAGGGGAAGTCAATTGCCATTTCCTAAGTTCATCGCACAGCCCTATAGAGAGGTTTACATGGCAATGAACTAAGGCCTTCTGGCAACAGCTAGTGAGGGACTGAGACTTCCTGTCATCAGCATTACGAGTGGGCCGTTTTGGAAATGGATATCCCCAGGCCCCATGTAGCCTTCAGATGACTGCAGCCCTGGCCAGCTTCTTCACTGTAACCTTGGGAGAGACCCTGAGCCAGAATCATCCATGCAAACTTTTCCTAGATTTTTTATGCACAGAAACTGAGTGAGAACATAAATGTTTACTATTGTCTTAAGCGGCTACATTTTGGGTAACTTGTTTGCATAACAATAGAGATCTAATATGGTAAGATTCAAAGTGCTTTGGGATTTCACAAGAGAAGAGATCACAGCCAAGTCTGGGGGTTCCAGGAAGAGCTTATGGGGCATATGAAAACAATAAAACAAACGTTGACCCCTAAGTCCTGCAATATTGGTTACCACAATTTAAAATTACAGAATTAATAAAAGACTATAGGAAGTTAGATATAAATTTATGAGCTTGGAAAAACTGATGTATGAGACAGAGTAAAATGAAGGAGACTCAGCAAGTCCCTGTAAAGAATGAAAAGAGAAATCATTAAAGTCCACAGTCATGTTTAAATTTAAAAGAGACAATTAGGCCTTCAAATTCAAATTCCAGAATGTTCTGATGAAGGACCACATTAAGTCTGAGTGATGATGTAGTTTTTAAGGGCCAATACATAATGCCTTTTTTTCCTGAGTCCACCTTCAGAAGCAATACAGAAATAAGATATGAATGATCAATGTGGAGAAATCAAAATGTCATTTTGATCAAGCTGAATGTAGAATAAGACTTTAATTTGCATTTAAATGACTTTCTTACATCTCCTTTGAGGATTAGATGGATTTACACAATTAGTCATAATTATCAAATAAAAACAGAAAGAAAAGGGATGAGCTAAACATGCTCAACTACTCCTCGCAAACTGACCTATGAAGTACGTGATTACTTCTCCTTTGAGAAGGAGTGAATTAAGTGGTGGGGCGTGGGGCCAGTCTTTCCTTAACTGGAGTTTCTCTACGTGGAAACACAAGGCTGAGAAATATGACTAAATAAATGGGATATGTTTAGAATGATGAAAGAAACTGCTACTTCATTAGCACACAGTTGACTTATGACTTTTGGAGTTCTGTCTCAAAAGTGGTAATTCAATGTTAAATAGATTCTATTAAACGTATGATGATGGTGCTGACTAGGCATAATGTCAGCTTCTGAAGTATTATCCCAAGGAAAGGGCCATACGAACAAGCATTCAGAAACAAACCAGGAGCACTGGAATGAAAAAATGAGATTTAAAGGGTTCACTGTAAAGTAACCCAGGCATGCTTGATTTGGAAACTACTGTAGAGCTGTAGGATTAGGCAGAAAGGATTTTCATTTGCTTGGCTCATAAGCCTCTTTGAGGGTCTGATGACACTCAAAACTTCTATCCAGCAAATGAATTTACACAAAAATGTCTTCTAGAATTTTCTTTTTGGGGGAGTAGGTAATGTACATTTCAAAGCCCATATATGGAATCAAGTATTATCCCTTTTAGGAGAAAGTTTAAAACCTTCATATATGAAGGGTAGAGAGAAAAGGTAAAGGAACTCTCTCTTTCCATGGAGTTGAGCTGGGGTGTAAGAGGCAAGCAGTAAAGAACAATTATTGGGAAAAATGACCCAAGATCAATGCTCAAGTTCATTTCCTATAGTACAGACAGGCTTTTAAATATGAGGAAGAAAACATGGAAATAGGGCACCACATTCTGAATCCTTTCTCTGTGTTCTTCACTATGAAATGGAGCCCATTTTGAAGTACCTCCTTTGGGTATTAACAATTACGTGCTGGAAAAAAGTAGCAAAAATCATGAGATACCTAGGTTGGTCTCAGCCTGCGACATTGCTTCACAATGAAGTAGAAAGGTGAAATGTTAGGATTTTCACCTTTAATCTTTGGCATGGTCATCAAGAAGCGCAATCATATCTGACAAATTGAAGTTGGAATTGCTATTCTCAACTTTAGTCTGAACCTTATGTCTGGCTTTGGATAGAAACACATATACCGTTGGTACAGTTTTTCAAAATGATTTATTTAATGCATGCATTCTAAGTGAATCTCACTTTTCCTGGCCTTGGACAAGTGCCTTATTCACATATAACTTTAATTTCTTTATCATAAGCAGCTTATTTCAGTGGAAAGTCATTGGACTTGGAGTTCAACAACTTGATGTTGTAGCTACATTATGCCAAGGAAATCATTTTATATCTGTGAAAATATACTAATAAAATGGGGCTAATATCTTCTTAGGGTGTTAGGAATAAAAAAAACCCCAGTGTATCAGAATGTTATAATTGGATTCTTTCTATCTCAGTTTTGGCTGTGGCCTAGAAAAGTTGAAGGGGGAAAAAAAAAAAAAAACTGTGGTACTTTCTCTTGCATTCCAAAGTAAGGTGCTAAAGTTATGCACTATTTGTAAAGGAGGTTGTTACAAACTAATTTCCTCAACCTTAATCCAATAAAAAGATTGATATTGAATAGGTAAAGAAGGAGAATTTCTCTGGAGCAAGTTTCTGGAGAATGGTGACATTTCCCTCTTCTTTCATATAGAGAAAGGGCTTCAAGAAAAGTTTGCATATACCCATTGAAGCAGGGTAGACCTCACAGAACAGACTATGAAATCTAAAGGGCAGGATGCTGTAAGAATTGGCTCGATGCCAGAGTGAAGAAGTGGTTATATAAGCAACAGCTTTACTTTCAGTGACCAGAGTCAAGGATGTGGGTTTTCTGTGGAACAGATGTAGAGCGAGCATGTGGGTAGAGTTGGCCTAGGTTAATTATAAAAGGAAACTTCCCTGAAGGGCTTTTGGCCAGGGGTTATGGGTGAGGCGGCCTCAGCAGGATGCTGCTGGTGGTGTCAAATGAAGAAACTGAGCGGGTAGGATGAAGGTGAAGAGCAAAACTGACCTGCTGAAAGAGAAGCATTGCTGGAGGCAAGGTATTTATGTCAATGTTCCCTATGGGGTTTATGCAGTGACCCCACAAAATGGCCCATGGTGAGGAGTCATCTTTGAGCATTTACTGAGGCCAGAGAGCACAAAAGTCAAGTCATGATAGCATCAGTCAAGTAAGACTTTTCTTTACTTCTCTGCACCCACATCCCCAATACTGGAGGAAACATAAGGCAGCCCAGTGTGGTAGGGGAAGGGGTGAGGACAAACTGACCACAAACCTCTTCCCAGTGCAGCTTTCCAGCTTGAAAAGGAGAAACTTTAATAGTATTCATAGTTTGGGCTAAAACATATTATTTTTATTATTTTAATTACTGAAATATGATTGTTTTTCTAGTAAAAGTGATGAGACGAATTTTTATTATTTCAGTGTGACCTGTAGGGTCATAGTACCTGCCTGTGTTTTTACCCAAGAGATAGGAAACAACTCCTACTGAATGGGTTTGAATGCATGTGGGTGAGGGATAAAGTTGCTTTTCTAATTATGTTCTATGGAGTCTTCTCTTTCAATTAAGTGGTTATAATAACAATGTTAGAGAGCAAAGTGTTTATTGACCTGAATCTATAGAATGTATATAACTGTACTGGGTGTCTTCCATCTGTTCTCCAGATACACTCTCTGACTTTTCTCACCCTACTTTCAGTCAAGGAAACTAACCTCTCTGGATCCCAGAAAAGTGCCTGTGCTCCCTGGCTTTGGTTTGGGACAGGCCTAATGGGCAGCCTTGGCAGGAGAGACTGGAAGGAGAGAGGAAGTGAAGTCAGAATAATTTTCCCCTCGCTGCCTCCTTGCAAGATCACTTCCTCCTAACTGAAGGTCACGGCTTCTCCCAAGGCATCTGACTCTTCAGACCAGGGTCCTGGGCTGTTGTGCCATCCATTATGATTTGTTTCTACCCAGCCTTTTGTAAATAGTCTTCCTGTGTCTAAATCCTTCTCAAATTTTCCTATTTCAAATGTTTCCTGTTTCCTGCCTGTTTCCTGCAGGAACCCCGAGTGACACAATGATATTACTTGCTTTGCTGACCTCAAAATATTAATGGGAGAATTAAAACAATAACAGTTGTGAAAATGATTACCCTAATTAAATTCAGATATAAAGTATTATTATTTTTGTTAATATTTTACAAGGCATTTTCAGTGTTGTGTGAAGAAGTGAGAGAAACCACCCTTTAGAAAAATTCCAATACCTTCTAATATTAAAGTGTCATTCAAATAGTAGATACGATTTTGCTAGGGATATGGTCATAGCTGCTTCCTTTTATTTTTCATAAGCTGAATGACCATTAACTTCAGGCTTTAAACAAGTGAACTGAATGAAGAAATATTTTGAACTTCAAAGCATAGTTGAGATAACCCTGCCCTGAGAATTAAAGTAACTTGCACATCCAATTGAAAATGAAGCTAGTGTCATATTCAGGTGAAAAAAATGTTAAATATGATATAAAATAGGAAACAACAGATGGTTCTTTGCTTCATTTTATGATGATCTGACATGGACTTTGCCCTGGTATTTTTAATATTTGTTTGTTTTCTTTTTTCTTTTTCCCTAGCTGTTCATTCATTCTTCACATTTTCAAAAGCAGAGTTTAAAATTTTTCTTTTCTGAATATAGTAATTGAAAATAAAATAATGCATTTCATATGCGTGAGACAGAGTTTTAAAATCTGTGGTCATGTAATTCAAGGATCCATAAACATGGATGGGAAATGTTACACCTTTAGTCTCATTATCCTCTAATCGAAATATAGCATTTGTTTCAGTTATGAATGTAGAGAACAAATCACAATTGTGTTAGTAGTAAGTAAACCCTTGTCACAGTAGAAATCACAGATACATTCAGATCACGTTTTTATCATTACAGATACTTTGAAATTGTTTTTATGTTCAGCACTACTTGAATTTATTGTTATTTAGACATGTCTTTTAGATCTTATTTTATGCATTAATAAAGAAGCATATATGTTGCCATATTACAAATTCATTTTAAGTATTATGATAATTCTGTTTCTATATATTAGTAACCTATGAACTCATGACGTTTATCCATTTAAAAACAATATTCTGAGAAGGGGTCCACAGTGGCCCACGACACAGAAAGAGCTTATGAATTCCTAGATTTAGTGATGGGTGAAATCTTTGGGCTACAGTATGGAAAATGGATCTCAGACCTATAACCTTCTCTCAGTGAGTATGAGAAAATAGAAAATGCATGCCCCGAGAAGGAGAAAAATTGATGGCATATACATGAACATCACAAGTGTTTGTAAGCAACAAAGAAAGTGTTCTGTATACGTTCATGCATAGTAAGGTAACAAGATAATCCTGGCCTTGTGAATAATTCAAAAGCAAGTAAAGAAGTAGTAAAGCTATCTGGACTAAAGGACCAAAGGTCTTATCTCATATAATGTAATCAAAGAACAGCAAATAACATTATGTACAGCTCTCCCAAGCAAAATTACGATAATTTTTAGAAATCTTTTAATAAAATAGTTGCAAAACTCTAACCTGTATATTCTTGCTAGTAAATGTAGGAAAACACACATTTTAGTCCTGTGACTTTATCATATACATTTAAATGATTCTCAAATATCTTTGCAACAGATGATAGAAAAATTTAACATTTAATGTTGTTTGAGTTAGCATTATACTTCGAAAGAAATCTAAAATTATTTTTCAATTAAAACTCAAGAATGTGTATAGAAATATATTATGCAATATCTATTACTTATCTCCCATTGTTTTCCAAATCTCTAATAGACAGATTTAATGTTTGCTTTAAGACCAAGAACAGGAATTCCTGAATAAAAAATGAATCCTGAAGGAAAATCTCACAGGAAGTGTTCATGGAATCTAATTCAAACGGGGGTAAAATAGGGCTTCCCTGGTGGCGCAGTGGTTAAGAATCCGCCTGCCAATGAAGGGCACACGGGTTCGTGCCCCGGTCCGGGAAGATCCCACATGCCGCGGAGCAGCTAGGCCCGTGAGCCACAACCACTGAGCCTGCGCATCTGGAGCCTGTGCCGCGACAGTGAGAGGCCCGCGCACCGTGATGAAGAGTGGCCCCCGCTCGCCGCAACTGGAGAAAGCCCTCGCACGGAAACGAAGACCCAACACAGTCAAAATAAATAAATAAATAAATTTATAAACACTGCCCTTTCTTTAAAAAAAAAGGGGGGGCTTCCCTGGTGGCACAGTGGTTAAGAATCTGCCTGCCTAATGCAGGGGACACGGGTTCGAGCTCCGGTCTGGGAAGATCCCACATGCCGCGGAGCAACTAAGCCCGTGAGCCACAACTACTGAGCCTGCGCGTCTGGAGCTTGTGCTCCGCAACAGGAGAGGCCACGACAGTGAGAGGCCCGCGCACCGCGATGAAGAGTGGCCCCCACGCTCCACAACGGGAGAAAGCCCTCGCACAGAAACGAAGACCCAACACAGCCAAAAATAAATAAATAAATTAATTAATTAAAAAAAAAAAGGCTACGGAAAAAAAAAAAAGGGGGTAAAACATCCACTATCAAAAATAAAAGTATAAAAGACATAAATAAATTATATGTAAAAAAGAAAACTATTAATTTGTATATGCCATTCTAAATAAATGCTAAATAAAACAGTCCTGATATAGGAGGTCACCTTTGTTGTTAAGCCATAGAGTACAAAGGAGCAGAGTCTCTGTATTCTAACTGTAGTCATGAAACAAAATATAGAGTCTTGATTAGGGGAAGTCCTCAATTTTTCAAGCTCATGGGTAAACTTCTGTGCAAATGCATTAGCTGTCCTTAACACTTCCAACCTTCTGGAAGTAGTTGGAGGTGAAGGGAAAGGTAGAGAAAAAGGAAAAAGAAAATTGACCAGTTTTGACCTCTGAAGATCATTAATTACTAATATCCTTTCTTTATACAACACTCAATGGGACCATCACAATCTGGTTCCAGAGACACTTACTAAGATTATATAGGTTTTGTACTGCACAGTCCAGAGGGCAACAATATGAATGATTGCTGCTGAACCTACATCATGCTATTTAGTCATCCCAAGAACATGCCCTGAATGTTCAGGCCTTTAAGCCATCTCTTACCTGACTTCCTTTTAACAGAATAATTTTTCTTAACCCAATTAACCTTTCAAAAATAGTACTAGTTATTTGGGTCAAAATTTGCTGTTATTACGGAATTCGGCAAATCATCTTTTTTCACCATTTTTGGAAAATTATTGAAAAAATACCCATAATTTCTTTAAATAGTGATTCTCTTCTACTTATCACCATTAAACTCTAATTAGATTAAATTGTATGTTATAATTTCTCATTCTGTTCTCCATACCTTTGTGATATATTCTGAGTCATTTTCTTAGCGTTATCATATGGTGAATGTATTTACTCTTCTGCCAGGTCTCATCTCTTGTTTACCTTATTGTTTAATTTCATTTCTTTAATTTGTGATGAAACATTTCAAACACAGGCGAAAATAGAAGAGTATAATAGACTCCCATGTATGCATCATTCTAAGTCAACAATTACTGATTATGGTAGGTCTTGTTTCATTTATTCCATTCCCACTCCTGTATTATTTTGAAGCAAATCCCAGACAAATACTTACAACTAAATATTTAAATAACAATAAATCTAATTTTTAATGTAACCACAGTACCATTTTCATATTTAAAAGAGACAATAATTACTTAAAATCATTAAGTAGCCGCAGTGCACATTCACAATTGTCTCTTACACATGTTAATTTTTAAACAGACCATTGCTTGAATTACAACCCCCCAAAATTGTGACTAGTTAATACGTCCCTTAAATCTACTTTGATCTTTTGGATCCCTTCCCTCCTCCATCTCTTGTTTTTCTTCAAATCTTTGTAAATTATTTATTGAAGAAACTAGGTTATTTATTCTGCTGCTTTCTACAGTCTGAATTGCTGTTTGCTTCCCTATAATGTTTCTGAAGTCATTTCTTTGTCTTCTATATTTCCTGGAAATTGGCAGGTAGAAGTAGAGGCAAGAAATTTTTTTTTTTTCAATTCTGTTATATGGGTAGTGTTGAGTTCTTCCATCAGGGAGCATATAATGACTCACTGTTTTTCCTCTTGTGATGCTAGCAGAAACTGACAATCATTGTCGAAAGCCATCATTTCATTAGGGTTTGCAAAATAGAGACATTCTAATACTACCACTCCTTCTTCATTTATTAGCTGGAATAATTCTATAAAGGAGAATTTCTACATCTACTAATTCTATTGTTTCTTCATTGCTTTAGCTGTACAAATTCTATAAAGAGAAAATTCCACGTTTTCCCTTCTTCTCCATGTCTGCAAGCAACTATTTGTTGTAATATCCTTTTATTCTCAGTTAATAGCCATGAAGCAATCAAAAACTCATTCTAAATTTCATATGCTCCCTCTATTGTCCCTGAATTGCTTGATACTTTGCTGTATCTATATTGTCAGACTGCATAACTATAACACATGGCACTCTTTTTTTTTTTGGAACCATCATCACACTTTAATTCTAAAGTTACGTTCACACCAATTCTTATGATGTTACTTCTCCAGTCATTTTGATTGTTTGAAGAATTTCATCCAGTAGCTTCCTCAGGAAGTACTCATGAGAACAATATTCCATAATTTTTTACACACTTATAATAGTTTATTTTTAGCCTTTATATGTGAAAATCTGTTCAAATGACTAAGTGCTTGCCAATTTCCTTTTCTTCCAAGCCAAGCTGTGTTAGATAGACTATATCTCCTAATATAGTATCTATGACACTTCCTAAAGAAATTGTTATGATGGAATCTCAATGTAGATTATATATATTTATAAGATTTATGTAATAAATATTTGGTGTATATGCTATGTATGCTATTATAAATTCATATATAAATATTTACATAAATGTTTACATGTTGACTTTCAAATTATTTTATAGACTGTATTGCAAGATCCAGGAATCCAAGAAATACTATTTATTAGAAGGCACAATATTTTCTCCACTTAACCTTTGGCTTTCTATAACCTTCTTTAAAAATTGCCTCTCTTCTTGCTTTGTGTTATAATTTGTTATAAATATTTCTGTTTCTTATTGGTATGTGATCTCTTTGAGGGACAAAGACTATATTTTCCTTCTTTTTTCCACGGTAGCCCAACACAGTGCCTAGAACATAAGTGGAACTAACTTGTATTTGTTTAATTAGAATACGACCTGAATTTCAAAATACATGTGTGGTATTTTTTTCAAGTACATGTTGGATAAATTATAGTCCCAAAGTGATGATTTTATTTCCTAGTGTAACCTTGAGAATCTTTCAGAAGCCTAGCAAATTGCATCTTGTATTGATGAGAATCATCGAGCAAAAGCAAAGTCACAGACCAGGAACAAAAGTGATGTGTCCTAGAACTCCAAGCAACCAAGTGAAACTGGACTAAAGGATGTGCAAATGAGTGCAGGAAGAAAAGAGGTGCCAGATTACGAAAATTTTCATAGAATTTCCTAAAGGAGTTTGCTTTTATCTTGTAAGCAATGGGAACTTTTCATGAAAAGATTTTTGTGTTAGATGATCCCCCTGGTAGCAGAGTAAAGGATGCATTTACCAGTAAAGGGGTGAGGATGGTGGTGGAAGTGGAGATGGGGAAAGACTGGAGAAAGAAAGCATGTCAAAAAGATTATTTAGGCCAGAATTAGTAAAGCCTTAATGTAAAAGGATATTCTGGAGATATTAAACATATAAAACAAGTAGGATTTAGAGAATTTAGTGAATAATGGAATATTTAAAGTAAGCAAATGGAATCCTGGTGAGCAAAAGGGATCCTAGTAAATTCCCAAATTCCAGACTTTGGGGAATTGGGTGATCCTTGTGTCACTGCTGCTGTGAAATGTACAGCATGAGGAACAGATACTGAGGGGGTAGAAAATGAATTAAGTTTGGAATGACTGCTTTAAAGTACTGAAACTCAATGATTAAAGAGAGATTTAATTACTCTAATTCTGTTATAACAGTTAACAGTTTACAAAGTACTCATTTGATTTTTATAGAGGTAAGTAATTATCCCCATTTTCCAGATGAATAAGCTGAGGATCACAGAGAATAAGATTGTTATACAAGTCACATGGCTAGAAATGCTTAGAAATTTGACTTAAACACATGTGTCCTGACTCCAGGTCCTGAGAGCTCTTCACTGCTTTCTTGGTATAGGAGAGGGGACTTACTCACATCATTTGGAATGTTGTGTAACAAGGGTAAAAATAAAATGGTACTGTGGTTACCTTTATTAAATAGAAAATGCAACTGACCAGAACATTTATCTCATAGGACACACGTTTCCCCCCTGCTTCCCAAATGCTGTTATGTCTTATAAGAGCTACTTTATATTTACATGTAACAGAATCTTCTTCAGAAAGCATTTTGACAAAAATATTAGTGCATACTGTAGCAGTTATTTTGCTCCCTAAACATTATTTCTAAAATGATGCCATTAAACTCAGAAATTAGCTAAGACACTTTTAAATCTATTTACCTACAAGGTTTTCATTGTATTTTTTTAATGTGGACTTCTCTGTTTCTGAACTCAGAGTGCAAGAATTAGAAAATGAAAATGTTCCTTCTCTAAGAGTTCACTTACCTCTGTTTACCTTTATGATCTACAGAGCCAGCTGAGAGTCTGTCCAGGGGAGAACCAAAACCAGAGAAGCTTCTTTTCTTCTTTGTTTCAATCACATCATTCTCCAGAGACACAAGTTCATCAAGAAGCAAGAGTTTTGCTGCCAGATCAGTGGCTGATTTCTCTTCCTTGACTGTGGGTGGTGACTGAACATCTAAGACTCTAGAATCAAAGGCCTAGAGGGCAGGAAAGGTGATTCCATTCATTAACAAGAAGAAAATACATTCAATCATCTGCATTTGGCTTTTGCTATTTTTAGCTGACATGCCTATCATGAACCTTGATTTCTCATGAGTTATGATCCAGAGAGAAAGACTTTTGGGGACAAAAACACATAGAGATGAGGTTTATCCAAAAGAAATGAAAAGGAAACAAAACACAAACACACACACATACACATACACACAAAGAATAAAAAAAAGGGTAAACTCCTCTAAAGGAGGCCTGCCTCTAAAATTTAGTATAACTGATTATTCTTTCAGATTCTTTCCCGGTAACAACTGCATCCTTCCTTATTACTCCAAAAGCACTTTATCTATACTTCTTTCATCACTGCAATTATTACATTTTCCCTTGTATTAGATTAGCTACAATATATTTGCATTGCCCATTAGATTGTGAGTAACTTGAGGGCAAAGACTATGTCTAATTAGTCTTTTGTCTGCTCTATTCAATGCCTATCCCAGTATTTTGCTCATAGTTAGTACTCAATAAATTTCTGCTGAATATTTATTGAATGAATTCTGAAAAAAATCTAAACCTCATGTTATTTTCTTTTCACCACTCATTCATTCCTTACTGATTCAAGCCACTAAACATCCACTGTGCAGGTCCTGCGTTAGACCCAAGAGATACAAAAATGAGTAAAATCCAGTCTGTGCCTTGAAGGAGCTTAGCATCTCCACCCATGAGATTTACTAACAAATATTAATGAGTGTCTATGATGAGTCAGACCTATCCCAAGGACTTTATTGTCCCATGTCAGATTTCTTGTTTATTTGTTTATTTACGCATATTGCCACTTGGCATGTCATCCAAATCATAAAAGTATAAGCTTCCAGTTTGTGAAGTCTGTCTTCCTTTCTCAGGCGCAATCACAGCATTTCAGAAAACTCTCCTGCTAGCAATCTGGAGTCATTTTGTTGTGCAGGGGATGCTACTTCTTTCCCAAGAGTCTGAGACTATTCCCCTGTGGGAAGAAGGGTTAACTACAGGGATCTCTTCCCTTTCCTCCTTTAGTCACATTCTTGCCAGATTCTTGGTCTGGGAAAGACTCTTTTTCTTCACTTCCTGTCTTTATTTTTGAGTTACTTCTCTTATTCTCTTTCTATTCCCTTCGTTTTTTTCCCAATAAAATGAAACAGTAGTACTTTCCAAGCCTTTTCATCATTGACTCACACAATTCTCTTTTGCAATACTTATAGTCTACCTCAAAGCTCTTGAGACCTAAATCCATTGAGCTCCTTCTTTCCTAAACCATTGAAATCTGCTCTAAGTCTGGTCAGTTCTTTCCGGAAAACCCCTCTTGCCCTGCTCTTTCTGACTCCCATGAGGAGAGATTTATATCAGGTCCTCTTCACTGCTTAATGCACACTCTCAATCACCGTATAATTTATTTATCTCCTCTCTCTCTCTCTTTTTTCTGTTCTGTCCTGAATACTGCCGTGAAGTTAATTATCCCCAAACACTACTTTCATCATATAAAAACATTAAAAATCTCTACAGCTCTTTGTAACTCATAGTTCAAAGTCCACAACTTTTAAAAAAAACCTCAACTTCTGTTACTTCCCTACATGAGCTTGGCAGCATAGAAACTAAAGAGGGGAAGGATGTTATAATCATGAGAAAGAAACTCTTAAGATCAGGAGGCAAACCTTCAAAGGGAAAATTTAGGAGATCTTTTATTATCTCTCAGAGCTTCTTCCAAAAACTATGTGTTCATTCTTCCAACTGACATATATACAATGTAGATTTTTGTTTCTTTTTAAAGATATTCTTAATCATCAGGAAAAATTCACAAAACGTGTATAAAACTTGTCCTTCAGTAAAACACATTTCAGATTCTCACTTTATGTTATTTAAGAAGCACAAAGAATGTATGTTTCTATTAAGATCAAATGAGCCAAATTAACTTCTCTCTGTGTGGCGATGTCCTCACATTTCTTTTCCTTTGTAGTTTAGTCTTGGCAGCAAGAAAACATCTGTAGAGTGATAAAATTTTGGCCCAACTACTCAAATCTTGACATGTAAACGACTTCAAATTTCACATAAAAGCACTTCATCTTCATGTAATTGATTCAATTATAAATATGGCTGAAATTATAATGAATTTTCTCCTATAGTTTTTGGTTTATGGAGTACAAATCTTTGTTGTTACTTACAGCTTTTTTTTTTTTTTTTTAACATTTAGATAGCTGGTTTTCTCTGAATCCACGGTGAGGACAAGGCATAGAGAGAAATGCCTAGTTACTTGATTTTTGTGTTATCAAACCTTCTCCCTACTTATCAGCAACACCTGCTTCTGACATTAATAAAACTGGCTTATGTTCTTAAAAGAAGTATGGTCCCTTAAGCTAGTTTCCATTACCTCTGTTGTGACATCCACTGACAGCACTTTTCCTGAGCTCCAGACCATCAACGTCGCAGCCAGGATAAAATGTGCACTTGCCAATCTCCAGTCCAGCATCTAAGGGTCATACACATCAGGGTTAACATTGATTAGTCTGGCAAGATAGAAAACAAAAATGTCTATAAAGTTTGTTATAGGCAGGTAATAAACCAAATTATTCAGCTTCTATGTGTTGGAGTACACCTCTGCAAAACTTATATGATACTTAATAGAAGCTGTCAATCTCCCAGAATGAATTGTATCAAGGCTTCATTTCCATGGAAACCTAGACTGGGGTTGTACAGCTGTAATCATAATTTAACTCTAACCCAAGTCTGGAAAATCTAGTTTGTGTAACTTTATTCTTTGACTCTCTAATCCACAGACTACAACCTCAGGTACCTAAGGGAAAATGTGTTAAATTGACTAGGTATGAGAGACTAAGGCCTGGTGGGATTTGTGGTGAGCAAGAGAGAATGTGCTGTGTCTAAAAGCAATTCAATCCAAAATTTCAGAAACACCACAGTTCCAATAGGAGACTATCTTTATGGCCTGTGATATGTAAGGATTTCTTGAGCAAGATTCAAAAGGTAGATCTCATGGAAAAAATTAACGAATTACACTATATCAAAATTGAAAAATTCTACATGAAATATACAATAAACAAATTACAATAAAAACCAAATTAAAAACGGAATATATTTTCAACAGATATAAAAAAGAAAGATTAGCATTTGGAACATTTAAATAACTCTGATAAATAAAATTTTAAAAACAGACTCACAATTAAGTAAAACTGGGCCAAAGTTTATAAGGAGACATGTATCTGAAAGTTCATAGCTTCATTTTATATAGTAGTAAAAAAACGAATCAACTCAAGTACCCTCCTCAAGAGGAAATGGATTGATCAAATGAGGTAAATTCATACTATGGACTTTACGCAAATAAATTAAATATAGGTGTTATCTACTGTTCAAAACAAATGACCTGAATGTTATGTGTAATTATATGCAAGGATTTAAAAAAACAGATTTGAGGGGAGATTAGATGTTCTAGAACAATACATATGCCATGCTACCATTTACCTAAATTGGAAATACGTAAAGCAATTTCATATATTTTGAAATCTATACATATAATTAAAATATAAACCAATGGAACTTGATTCATGACTATGATTGCTTCTGGGGAGGGTGGGGAGTATATGAGATTATGGAGAAAACATAAGGGACTCAGTTTTTATCTCTCTCTATATACATAGTAAAGCAAACATGTTAAAAGATTACATTTGTTAATTCTGTGTAGTAAGCACAAAGGTGTGTCATTTTTGAATTTTTACATTAAAAAAAACCTATAAATCCAATTAAAGCTTATCTACAACCGAGATCAGGCCTGCTGGATGCCACTCTTGCCACTGGTTAAAGCAGAAGGCCTTGCCCTGCTGGGAGAAGCTCACGGGCTGTGAGCTACCAACAGAACGGGCCTGACTTTGCCACTTAGCTCATGACCTTGGGAAGTCCCCCAGGCCATCCTTCATGAATGAGAAGTTTCAGTAAACTTCTGTTTCCTTAAAAAAAATCACTTGGAAACCTACAAGGAGCAAAAAGAAAGGGATCCTAGGATCGATCTGAAGAACTGGATTTGACTCATATTTGCTTTAGTAATAGTGTGACCTTGAGTGTGTGTCATTTAACATACTTGAGCTTTATTTTCCATATTTGTGACATGAGGAGTAATTCTGACCTCAGAAGAACTTTTTGAGAGGATTAGATTAATTCATGTATAACCTCTTTATCCCATATAGTATTTATAATTTGTAAGTGAAAGAACATTTATGAGATATTACTAAATATTTCTTTAATAACTACATTCTCTTTGGTGTGATCCAAGATTTCCTTTATGACACTTCCTTAAAATATTGTTACTGTGAAACCTCAGTGTGGATTTTAGTAATAAATGTATCGGCTAGAATACAGACAAATAAGACCTAGACAGAGTAGCATCTGTATTAAATGTGTATTAATACTTAAAATGGAGATAAAATATTTTAGCATTGTCTATAACATTTATCAAATATGATCTTAATTTTCATGTAATGCAGTCTAAACTAGTTCATCATGTCATCAATTACTCTACTTTGCAATCTAGTCATACAGTGTTGGTCACTAGCTGCTTCTCTGTATTCCACAATTTCTGGAAGGGAGCAGTAAATTCTGTGTCCTCTTTCTGACAAACTTACATTTAATATTTGAGTTTTTTGATAAGTATCTAAAAACAGCTAATCATGATTATTTCTCTAAATTGAGACAGGAGAAAAATAACAAACATGAATGTAAAAGTTATCTGGTAAAAATAGCAACCAAAAACTGCCTTACTTATTTCTTTAGGAAATCAGCCATTGAATCATTCTTCCTTCTGATTTTGCTGCTGTCTCTGACTTTCCTCAGCAAAAGGGAAGATATATCAAAAACGTAAGTGTATTTTTACAATGAGCTCATATTTCTGGCATATCTTTTTTTAAAATAGCTCTTTCATTCAATCAAAGATAAACTACAGTTGTGATGTTTTTCTTCCACTTTTTTTTATCATGCTAAAAAAGGTTACAAAGTGTGAAATTGCTCAATTTTATGAGCTTTCCCATGTGGATTTCCTTCAACTATTTTTATGCACATTTTACTAACCAGGTTTCTCTTCATCTCTGCAATCTTATAAAAGGCACAGGATGATGAGTGTTTGTAATACTGATGATTATGTCTGAGGCATATATTTTTGCGCTTGGGTGTATATAGGAAAAAAGTCATAATGTATCATCTTACAGATAACCACATCCTGATTATTCGGATAGGGAGATATAAAAATAAATGCTGAGTTTAAATACACACATTTAATGGTTTAAAGCCATGCTTGCAGCCAGTTAACCAAAAGGCCAAGTTCCTAAATATGGCATTTGGTACACTAATGAAAACAAACACCCTGGCACCTGCCACACAAAAGACATTTGATTAACTAGTTGAAACTTGATTGCTACAAAATTAGAAACAGAGGAAATTACGGGGAGGGAAGGAAAAGACCAGGTTCAGCTCCGTTTTCCTATTTGGTTGATAGTGGATAAATATAGGCCACGACTAAAAATCTACTCAGCCCCATGTACACTCCAGATCACAGAAAGGACACTCAAAGGATGTTCACTGCGTGAATACATGATAGTGGAGGTGTTTGCAATTTTTTTTAGTACAGCTATACTTTTCATTGAGTAATTTTTGAATACCATTCCTCTAATGTGAGGAGCTTCAGAAGAGACAGTGGGCATGGGATCTGCCTTTATAAGAAGATTAGGCTCTGAAAGCCCAGCAGTAAAGTAACTGGTTTAATTATATTTAAACTAGGATTAAATGAGAAGTCTGTTAAAATGAAGAAAGATGTTTGCGTTGTTGAGAATCAGTGCTGCAATGAGTCATTGTTACTGTGAAAAATGATCTCTCAAGTGGGCTCGGTGGGAAAAAGAAAAGATTGGTTGCCACTGATCCAAACTATCTGCCTTTGAGGGCTGGTGTTGAAGAAAAACAAATCACTCAGGTGACGAAGGAAATTTCTCTTCAACAACGTCTGACTTAGGGAGAGTAGATCTAACCATTAGAAACTTACAAAAGGACTGAGTTTTGGGGGTGCTTTTTGATAACTTCTGGGACAATTTCTTGATTAGAAATATTCCAAATAGACTCTATCCACGCTATTTTCAACAGAAATTAAAAATAAAGCCTTAAGTAAAGATAGAGGACTTGGGCTTCCCTGGTGGCGCAGTGGTTGAGAATCTGCCTGCTAATGCAGGGCACACGGGTTTGAGCCCTGGTCTGGGAGGATCCCACATGCCGCGGAGCAACTGGGCCCGTGAGCCACAACCACTGAGCCTGCGCGTCTGGAGCCTGTGCCCCGCGACGGGAGGGGCCGCGATAGTGAGAGGCCCGCGCACCGCGATGGAGAGTGGCCCCCGCTCGCCACAACTAGAGAAAGCCCTCGCACAGAAACGAAGACCCAACACAGCCAAAAATAAATAAATAAATTTAAAAAACAAAAACGATAAAGGACTTAAAAAGTAATTATTATTATTATTTTTAATCCTCTTCTTCTACTTTGGCATTGCAGACACTTAAGTGAGATTTAACAGCACATGTTATGAAGGGTCTCTAGTTCTGACATTGGGAAATGACCGTGTGTACCTGCACACAACACTCCCCAAATCTTCTCTCTCTGGAAAGGGGGGTGGCCTTCTAGGCAAGTGGTGGATCAGCTTGGTCCCGCAGTAAATCTGTAAAACGGAGTAAGTTCTTCTTCAATGTACCCTTTACCCTGCCCCATAAAGTCGTGGTCACCCAGGTCTTTTTGATAATAGAGGAAAGCTTCCAGGATAGTAGACAGCAGAATAACTATCATTTTTTTTATTTTAAAGACGGGCCTAAAAGGGACAGTGGTTAACACAAAGTCTGTGTGGCTCTCTGTGATAGAAAGAGACCTGATCTAGGGGTTCTGAGACTCAGGCCCTGCCTTGGCTCGGCTGCTATTTCACTGTGTGCTTTTGGGCAAACCCTTCCTCTCTAGGCTGAGTAAACTGAGGTTAGTCTCCCTGACCTCTAAAGTTGCTTCTAGCTTTTGTAAAGTCTGTTTCTGAATCTGGCTCTTTTCTGGTGGAAGCACAGACTCTGTAGGTAATGATAATAGTTGGTGTAGGTTTGGCTGGGAAAACCTTTCTGCTGTCCCTCAAATCAGCTGAGTCTATGCATAAGATTTTGCATCTAGGTTTTCACATAAATATGCTCCTCTTGAATTTTAAGTATTTCTAGCTGAAAAGAGAGGGCCTTCAAATCTTTGATTTTAAGATTTCATTTATGGTAAGCAATCCCATTTTATAAATGTATTTTAAGAAAGAAAAAATGCTACCATTTAAATTATGACATGCTAGCAAGTGTAAGACATTCCAATTTCAGAGATGTTAAATGTGCACAGAATGGATGAAATATGCTATATCTATTTACTTTCAAATGTTTACTTGGATTTTTTTTCATCATGCTTAAGACAGTATACTCAATTCCCCCATACTTTCAAAACAAACATTGTTAGAGCTGAGGGAGGATCCAGATTCCCTAGCATGCAGCAGTTATATCTGCTCTTTTGGGGTCAGAGAAAGAAAGCATTGTACAATATTTAACACATTATCAGTTATAAATTTTAAAAATCACATAATGTTAAAAAATTTAAAGATTTGATTGATTCCTTATTCCTCTGCATTTGTAGTTAACAGTCTATCAAAGGAAAATAAACATTTGAATATTTTCAGAGTACTCACAAGTCTTAGTGGATACAAAATCACTATTATCAAAAGTTCCTATTTTGGTTACAAAATAGGAATTTTTGAAAATAGAAATTTTCAGATATCTGAAACACCACCAGTTTCACATATACACATATTTTTTCACATATGTACATATATCTTTCACATAATGTTTTTCTAAAAATCTTTAGGTAAACCAATGAGTATTTTAGAAATAAAAAATTTCAGTCAATAAATAGACATTCATCATCAGAAAAATATTTCTATGATGGTGAGGAAAACTCAGAATTAGACTTGAAGGATAGGGATAAGTGTCCTTGCTGTGCTTGGTAACCTGGAGCAAGATGCTTAAACGGTCAAAATTGTCTAATAAAACTCATTTTATGAACTCACATTTTAATTAATTAATTTTGTTTAATTTCAAATTAATTAATTTACAAATAGCACAAATCATTACGGATTTGCCTTGTTTGCCAAATAAGAGCAATAAAAACATTTACTTTCATATTTAATATTATTTACTAAAACATATAAAGATATACATTTATCTGTGAAAAAACACTGCATCATTTTTACTCTTATTTTATCACAGGTGAACTTTTCAATGGAGACGCTAAATTTTGCATGAAAACATTTTGAAAACTATAAGATAATATGGAAAGATTAACTGCATGGTATAAAAATGATTATTTCTGAGCTGAAGGCAAGTGTTTGACGACAAGTCCTTCCAAGGAAAGTAAAGCTTATACTCAACAACCACCTAGGGAATCTGGGGCCATTCATAGAGACAATCAGCAAAGCTTATGTTAAACAATCAAGAGGATACATAACAGTTTGACATGATACAGATAACCTTGATATTTCAATGAGTGACATTTGAACAGGGTGTTAAGTTTGTGTCTAGTTTTCATTGATGAGAGAAGCAACCAGATGCTTGAGACACTTTCCTGCTAGAAAGCAGAGACTTGGACGCTGGAGTCTCTTCTTTATTGGTGCTGCAATTCCACTGCCTGTGGTGCAATCGGCTCCACAAACAAGAGAACTAAGTGTGGCTTTGGCACTTAGAACTTCAGAAGTGGGGATTAGTTTTGGATCCTCATAAACTCAGATACTAGATTTAAAATCATTGAGGATTTTCACCCAAGAGCAACTGAATTACAACTGGTAGTTTCTGTCACTAGCATACATATCATCTATATCATCCTCACAGAAATACATCTGAGAAATACTCATGGTGATTAGCTGTTTGTTTAAAATTCTCTTTATGAAATTTGGTATTTTCAGTAGATTGTGTGATGGGTATTTGCTTTATATTTTGAGTATGATTTTGAAAGGAAGGTGCAAATTGAGACTGAGAAATTTAACATTTCCTTTTTTTTTAAGAAATGAAAATGTCAGGAATGTATTCTTTCTCATTTCTCATTGCCCTTCCATTGGCAGTAGTCAATTTTCCGAAGCCACATAGCCAGTTAGAAGAAGAGCCAGAACAACAATGTAATGCTTTCAGACTCTCAGTTTCATGCTCCTTCAAGTATAACTTATTTGTAGAAGTATAAACATTTTCCCATCTCCAAAACAAATTGCTTATAAAGTCAAATGTTTATGGATGAGGTGTTCTTAATGTGGCAGACCACTGCATTTTAAAAAGACTTTCCCTGGGGGGCTTCCCTGGTGGTGCAGTGGTTAAAAATCCGCCTGCCAATGCAGGGGACACGGGTTCGAGCCCTGGTCCGGGAAGATCCCACATGCCGCGGAGCAACTAAGCCTGTGAGCCACGACTGCTGAGCCCAAGTGCCACAACTACTGAAGCCCGTGCACCTAGAGCCCATGCTCCAAATGAGAGAAGCCACCACGATGAGAAGCCCGCGCACCGCAACAAAGAGTAGCCCCCGCTTTCTGCAACTAGAGAAAGACTGCGTGCAGCAACGAAGACCCAACACAGCCAAAAAAAAAAAAAAAATTCTTTGAAATGAATTTCCCTGAATGCTAAAAATTATTTACTGGTATACATGTGTTAACTGATTTTATTCTCTCTGGCACCATTTCTGTTCTTTTTCAGACACTACTGCCTTCCAAAATCATAAAATTTTGTTGTTAAATATCTCAATTTTTTTTTCTATTTGGAATTTTCAATCATACTACTAGTATCTTTCTTGCACAAAGAAGGCAGAAACCTACAATAACTCTAGTAAGATCCCACTATTAAAAAGCCCAGGTATGTATGTTTAACAAACTATTTAAATGTTACTGTAAACTCCTTGAGGGTAGGAACTATGACATGTTCACTATTGTATCTCAGCACCCAACATAATGCCTGGCAGAGAGTCAACATTATGTGTTGAATGAATGAATGAATGAAGCAGCCCTATGTGGTAGGTAAACAGAAATGCGGGACAGATACTAACTTCCCAGTTTTATTGATATGGAAACTAAGGCTTAGAGATGGGAAGAGATTTGCCTAAGTTTTACACCTACAGTAATCTATGATGAAGTTCATGCCAAAATCCCGGTATGTCCATTAATGTTTCACATCACAGATTCTCATTCTAATGAAAGAGACATGCATCATTATTCCCTAATCATTATACCAGTAAAGTTTAAGATTTCTCCTTATCAAACACTAATTTGTGCTCAGACCCCTGAATTATTATAAGTTTCTTCATATAAAACTATGTTATCTAGAAAGACAAGAGAACTTCGTGTATGATTGTGTACAATTCTGGTAAGGGAATTTGTTCTTTAATTCGAATAATGAATAATGGGAAAAACAAGAATCTTCAAAACTAGAGATAGGGAAAAGCTGATAGAGTTGCACATAAACATTCTGTTTAGCCATTTGATACGTAGGTCATTTTTATGTGGTATAAAAAGGCTTTCAAAGGGTAAAGTTGGATAACTGCAGTTAAACATGGCATATATTAGCATCAGGGTAATGTGGAATACTACCACCTCCTTCACCCTTTACCCCACTTTGTATTTATATATACTATTTAATAAAATAGAATTATAGCAGGGTGATAGAAAATAAAATATAATAAAGAAAGTAATATTGATTGGGGGAAGGAAATTTTACTAAAGAGAGTTATAAATGGCAATCACTCTTAACATTTAATGTTACAGTATATTATGCATTATCATTAATTTCAGCCACAATATTTCTATGAAAATATTAGCATACAACTATAAAGAATATTATAATGAGAAGAAAACAAAGGGAAGAAATCTGTTATACTTAAAACATAATTATTCTTCAAACTCTAATTATATTAACAAAATAAATTTTAATTGTCACTTTCTAAACCTCTTAGTGCCCCAGCATGGATGGACAAGTCAGAGTTTGCAAGGAAATGCAACCACCAAAGTGGGACCACAGGGAAGCCACGGAGAGGTCCATGAAAAGGTCCATGGAAAGCCACAGCTACTACTTAGTGGGTCAGCAGCCAAGTTCTCAGTGGTGGCCCAGGTGATATTTTAAAGGTGCATTTTTCACATGTTTAGAGTCTTATGTGTCATAGGAACATAGGGTTTTAGAAAGGAAGGAGGCTCTCATTAGAAACTGTGGAATTTACCATCCTCAATAGATGGAGAGAGCCAGACTCAGAGGTAATTAACTTGTCCTAGGGAGAGGAAATGAAGGGGAGATGTAAAATGGATTAAGAGGAAGAGGGGGCAGGAGGAGGCATGGCAGAGGAGTTGTTTCTGGAGGGAGCGGGTGCTCTGTTCTGAGACCAGAGCTGATGAGGCATTGGTAAGGGAGAAGAGGCAAGGCTGAGCAACAGCCAGTTCAAGCCAGCCAAGGCACCAGCAGTTACTGGCTGGTGATGCTAACCGCTGCTCCAGAGAGGTACCCTGAAAATTATTTGCAGAAAGGAGGAGGACTCAGCTAAAAATATCTCTAGTCAGAGAGATCTTTAGGCACATGGGAGTTGGCCTGTGTAGAGAGGTGCCTAGGGCTACGAGGGAACTTGTGACTCATCATTTCTACTCACACAGACTCTAGTTTTACTGAGGAGAGAAAAATGCCCCTAGGAAGCTGAGTAAAAGCTGTTGAAGACAGGACTGGGATTAGAAAGCTGGTTTCCTGACTCCAAATCTTGTGTTCCTCTGATAACACCATTGAACCTAAGCAAACATTGTCTGGTGTGTAGAGATCACAGTGGATGAAATATTGGCAAGGAGGTTAAGTTAGATGATGTCTAAGGATTAGCCCCAAGATTCTGTGATACTGAGTCCTCATTGTCTAATATAGGGAAAAGTGACTGATATGGGAGCTTCCCCAGGTCATTCTCACATTCAGTATCACTGGCACTTTTAGTTATTTCATCTCTTTCAATAATAACAAAATGTTGTCGAACCCTACTCTGTGCTTAAGCTTGCATGAAGTTGCACAACTACATAGTGACACATTTGGGGTAATATTTTGAGACTGCTTACTTTGAGTTCTGTTCATTTGAGACAAGCTCAACCAATCTAATTTTATTAATTAATGTTCAAATCATTGAAAGTATTTGAATAAGAAGTTAAAATTATAGCCCTGAGGTCCCCATACCTAGTCTACTAAACATAACTGCTTCTTTACTACCCATGATTCATTGTATCAGAATCAGTTTAAAATCCTGAGAAATACAGGGCGAAAGCAAATAACCTTAACTACCTTAAATAACTTATTGAATGAAGCCACAGTACAATTCACTTATAAAGAGGAGACGAATGCGTATCTGCAGGAAGCTCTTCTTAGAAAAGTTCTATTAAGAGTGATGAAGAGTAGTACCAAAGTAAAGAGAAGACACAAAACGTGCTGATGTTTGTAGGAGACCATTAAATATAGTGCTATCAATTCTATAGCTTACATGAGCACTAAAATCATCATAAATCATTGTTTAAATGATCTAATTTCTAGAAAGATAACTCAGAAATAAATAATAATCTCATTCCTAAACCTATAATGTCTATAATTGTAATTCAAAGGGGCTATATTTTGTTTTGCTAGAACTGAATTTATTGAGTGTACACTATTTCCACAGATCAAAACCTGAAACAAAATTTTAAATTTCTTCTTAAACAGAACTCAAATGTATGTTTCAGATTAACTCTTAATTCAATAACTTAATAGCAAGAGCACTTCAAATACTGAAGATTAGACATTGATCTAAGTCTACTCTAAGCTATGTTATTCATATTATACTTGCCTATTTGAGTTTTGTAAGAATAAAATCAGACAATAATATGGGTTTGAAGAATATAGAATACAGAATTTTATTAGTTTAGGGATGTTTCCTAAGTTCCAATTGTAATAGAAATACAGGTAAGAGAAAAACTTTCTTTTCTAGTTAGGTTTTTAAAATTAGGCCACTTTGTACATTTAAAAATTTCCTAACACTGGATATATTTGATGAAAGCAAAATTAATACATCTGACACACTTATAGGATTATTATCTTGAATTCCCTTTCTCTTTGTTTTAAAATGGAATATAAAAGCAAAAATAATGTAATAAATATAAAATGCCTGAGCAAACAATTATCTCCACCCTAAGTTTGCATTACAAAAATATCTTAGATTTTTTACTCACTTTTAGAGAGGAAAATATTTCCAAAAACATTTCTGACTTTAGCTAAATCAAGATATAATCAAAACATTTAAAAAGTATGTGAAAATTTTTTAAAAAGTTAAAAGGAAAAAGCCTAACTCTCTATCAGCTTTTATATTTAACTTACCTTGTGAAAAATCAGGAGATTCTCACTTTAGAGTCCTGTCTGTGCAGTTTCTCCCAAACTCAGCTCTGATGGTGAGTTTTCACTCTGAGTTTTTATAGTCTCAGTTATACACCCCTTACTCCAATCCCTGCCTTTGCTTTCTCTTACATCATTTCTACAGATTTTCCACTGAACATTTTCCCAAGCTTCTCCTCAATCTCTCTCTCTCTCTCTCATCCTTTTTTCTCTGTCTTTCCCAGTCTCTATCTCTCTTTCTCTGTTTCCCTCTCCTGTTCTTCCTCTCCATATTTATTCTATCTACTGCTTTGACCATGGAATTTAAGCAGCAACAGGAGCATGGGCTCCGGAAAATTTAAGTATCCGTTTAGTATTGTGTTCAGCCTTAGACCCATCATTTCTTCCTGAGGCTTTAGTCCAGCTCTGATAATTACAAATCACATTTGGGAAATAAAATGCACTAAGATTTATTAAAAAGAAAGTCACTAGGATATTTCAAAGTAAGATTTAGGGAAACAAAATCACAAATGCAAACTGATTATTGATGTATATTTTGGACCCTTAAATTAAATGATCATGTATGGAAATGCTGAGTAGTTTCAGCCTCAGTCAGGTGCGGCAGCCCTGTCAGTGAAACTGACAGTTACTTTGTAATTAACATTGCTATACTGGGAAGGCTGTCACTAACAAACCTATAAATACTGAACTGAGACATGTGGGCTATAAATGCAGTCGTTGTAATCATTTTTATCTTGCTCTTGTTCTCCAGTATTTTAATTTCCTTTTAAGCAAAACATTCCTGCTTGTGTCTGAAATTTTCCTTCATCCCCATTTCCTACTAATCACATTTGTAACTTTACATACACAAATTGTAAAAAATAAGTTATTATAAGTTATTAAGTCCTAAAGGTAATATGTTGTCAGATGATTGTTAGCTCGTTTAATTCACCAGTAGATCCCCATTTGACAGATAAAGAGATTGAGTCTAGTGAGTTAATGAGATCACACAGCTAGCAAGTAGCAGCAGAGCCAGATTTCTAACACAGATCGTAATTGCATATCCAGTTTTCTTCCCACGACTTCATTCTGTCTCACTATTTAAAAAGCTGGAAAAGAGAATCCAAATCAGATTATGTTTTTGCACAAATAGAAATAGATTTGTTCTTTTTGGTTTTGCTTTAAAAGGCATTTAAAATACTACTTGCTTGTGTAGGAACTAGTACATGGTTAATTTAGATCTAGCTGGAGAACTGACCAGAGCACACTGAATTGGTGGGACAGTAAAATGCTTCATTTTTGTGAAGGGCTTCCAGGGATAACATATGTCTCAACAAGCTTGAAATTTGAGTAGTTGGCAGTGATAGTTCACAAGTCAAGATAAAAATACAGCCTAATCGTGTCCTTGTTTAGACATTACTGCCATAAAACAATTATGTTAACTTGAATCCACATGCTGGAAAACTCTCAATATAGATTTAACAGATTCATCATAATGCTACTAGAAGCCAATACTCTTGACGTACCTTCTACCCTTATTTGAAACGCCTCCCTTAGCATGCTGACAAGTGATATCTGCGGCTGATTTATTCCAGATCTGTCCCTGCTTAGACAGTCCAAAGATTCCACCCTATTTGTGGATTTTGTTGACCTAATTCAAAAGTTTGACTTAACTGTTCTGTAGCAACAGTTTATTCCAGGAACATAACCATGGTGCATTTAAACCATTTATACGGGCTTCTGCACATTATAAAGCCCTATGTAAATGACTTATGCATTTATACATGATAAAGAAATTCTGTTACTTAAAATAGAGACTAAAATAGAAGCACATGAAGAAATAGAAAGAGAATAAACACCCAGTAATAGATGAAGAGATTAAGATGAAAAAGAGAAAAAAATTACTGAAAACTTATATCATTATTTAATTCTCATAATAACCTTGCTAATGAGGTATTATTATTCATATATAACAGATGAGAAAACTAAAGCTCAAATATGTGAAAGAGATAGCCCAAGTGCTCACAGCTTAAAAGTGATGATGAGAACAGGAGCTGAATCTCGTTTTCTTTATCAGTCAGGATTCTGGCAAGAAAGAGGTGGCATGTTCAAATTGAGAAATTTGAGAAGAATTTAATGTGGGCAGGTGTGGAGGAACCAGAAAGTATCATGCAGTATACTGAACCCCCATTAATAGCCAGGTACTCCTAAGCCTGAAGGATTAAAAGTGAGATTACAGGGACCCAGAACAGAGGGATCTTAGTGGAGAAAGTTGCCTGGCAGTAGTGTAACATTTCATCAAGGGACACAGGTAGTCAAGAGTGATCTACAGGGGAGGGAACCTAGGAAACAAACACTGAGATTTCACTTTGCTTCCTGGATACAATCTCCTGTTGTGTTTACCTCTGGTCAAACCCTGAGAGATAAAGGACCCAGCACATTGTTTAACCTCAAAATTGCGCTGAGACATACAAATGGGTTCCTTTGTAAAGATCAACATGACTGCAAATGCCACTATTACCCACACTATTATGCCATACTTCCTAATGCTTTTTTTCAAGTCAGGTTTATTGAGGGATAATTTACATACACAAAATTCACCCTTTTAAAGTGCACAGTCTGATGAGTTTTGACAAATGTAGACAGTATGTAGCCTCTACTACAATCAAGATAAAGACCATGTCTATAACCCCCCCTCCCTCCCACATTTCCCTCCTGCCCTTTACGGTCAATCTTCTACCCCACCCCCAGGTCCTGATAACCACCAATCTGATTTTTGTCCTTATAATTTTGCCTTTTCCAGAAGGCTGTGGGAAATTATACAGTATATAGTCTTTGGTGTCTCGCTTCTTCCACTTAGAGTAATGCTTCTGACTGAGATTTATCCATATTGTTAAATGTATCAGCACTTGGTTTCTTTTTAATAATGAGAGTGTTCTATTGGATGGATGTGCCACAATTTGCTTATTCATTTACCAGTTGGTGAAAATTTGAGTTGCTTCCAGCTTTTGGTGATTATGAATAAAGCTGCCATAAACATTAATATAGCAGTCTTTGAGTGGATATATGTTTTCAATTCACCTGGGCAAATACATAGAAATGGGATTCCTAGATCACGTGGCAAGTGTATATTTAACTTGATAGGGTATAGCCAAACTGATTTCCAAAGTGGCTCTACCGTTTTGCATTTCCACCAGAAACGTATGAGAGTTCCAATCACTCAGCATCCTTGCTAGCATTGGACAGTCATTGCCATTTTCAAAACTTTAGCCAGTCTAATAAATGTATACTGGTATCTTATTGTGTTTAATTTGTATTTGCATAAAAACTAATGATGTTGAGAATCTTTTCACGTACTTACTTCCCCTTTGTATATCTTCTTTGGTGTAGCGTCTGTTTAAAACTTTTGCTTAATATTCAGTTGTGAGAGTCCGCTATATATTCTAGATACAAGAATTTTTATGATTTGTGTTTTGTAATTTTTTCCCCATTCTGTAGCTTGTCATTTCATTCTCATAGCAGTTTCATTTCACAGAGCAGGCATTTATAATTTTGATGAAGTACAATTAGCCATCTTTTAAAAATGGAGCATGCTTTATGTACCCTAAGAAATCATTCCCTCACTCAGGTTTGTAGTGATTTTTTGTGTGTGTTTCCTTCTAGAAGTTTTCAAAATTCTTTTGGCTATTCTAGGTCCTTTACATTTCCGTATAGATTTTAAGATCAGCTTATCAATGTACACAAAAGAACTAGCTGGGATTTTATTGGGATTTCATTGAATCTATAGATCAATTGGAGGAAAAACGACATCTTAAAAGTATTCTGATGTGTGAACATAGTATGTTTCTCTTTCATTTAGATCTTTGATTTCTCTTTACAATGTTTTTAAATTTCAAAACTGTACAAATCTTGTATGTATTTTGTTAAATGTATCACTAATTATTTGATGTTTTTCGATACTATTATAAATGTAGTTTCTAAAATTTCAATTTCCAAGTGGACATTCCTAGTTTACAAAAATACAACTGATTATTGTATATTGATCTTTTATTCTGTGATCTTGGTAAACTTATTTATCAGTTCTAGTAGGTTTTTATAGATTCAACAGGATTTTCTATGTATATAAAATTCTCTTGTTTGGGAAGAAAACCTGTTTTGTATCTTCTGTTTCAACCTGTATGTCTCTTATATCTTTGTAATTTTTTATTGCCTCAGCCAGCTCTGCCAGTGCAATATTGAATAGAAGTGGAGGGCGAACATCCCCGCCTTGTTCCTGATCTGGGGTGAAGAAGGCATTCATTTTTCACCATTGAATATGATAATGTAGGGTTTTTATAGCTGCCCTTTATCAGGCTGCAGAAGTTCCCTTCTGTTATTAGTTTTCTGAAAGTGAATTGTAACCTTGCTTTTCTGAGATAAACTCCATTTGATCACAAAGTATTATCCTTTTTCTACATTGCTGGATTTGGAGTGCTAAAACTTTTTAAGGATGTTTATTCATGAGGGAGATATAGGCTTTTCACTTCCTTAAAATATATTTTTTTAGGTGTTGGTATGAAAGTTATGGTGGTCTCATAAAATGATTGGGAAGAATTATACCCTTGTCTTAGTCCCTTCATGTTGTTTTAACAAAAATACCATAGACTGGAAGGCTTAAACAACAAGCATCTATTTCTCATGTTCTGGAAGCTGGGAAGTCCAAGAATAAGGTGTCTGACCATTTGGAGTCTACTGGGGGCCTACTTCTTGGTTCATAGATGATGAACTTCTCAATGTGTCCTCACATGACAGAAAGTATGAGAGAGGTCTCTGGGGTGTCTTTTATAAAAGCACTAATTCCATTCATGAGGGTTCCACTATCATGACATATAATCACCTCTCAAATACCCCCACCTCCTAATACTATTCCATTGGGGGTTAGGATATCAACATATAAATTTGGTGGGGGGGGGGGGAACTAATATTCAGTCCATAACAACCTTCATCTATTTCCTGGAGCAGTTTGTATGGAATTTGTGTTATTTTCTCCTGAAATGTTTGGTAGAATTTGCCAATGAAGTCATCTGTGATATTAGTTGTCTTTGTGGGAAGGTTTTTAACTAAAATTTCAAATTCTTTAATAGGTGTAGGTCTAATCATTTTATCTTTTCCTCCTGAGTGTACTCTTATAGTTTGCATTATTCAAATCATATGTCCATTTCATTAAATTATTAAATTAAAATGATTTATATTATTCTATTTTTTGCTTTTGTTATTTGTACAATCTGTGGTGATATCCTCTATTTTATTCTTAATTCTGGTATTCTTTTTCTTCAGTCTTTTTTTCTTGCTCAGTCATTCTAGAATTTTATCAATTTTATTTGTCTTTTTAAAGAATCAGCATTTGTTTTCATTGATCTTCTTGATTTTCATCCTTTTATTTCACTAATTTTGGCTATGTTTTGTTTCCTTCCTTTTTTTCTGATGGGGGTTTACTTTGCTCATCTTTTTCAATTTTCTTAACATGGATGCTTAGATTATTGATTATAGATATTTATTTTCTTCTAATATAGGCATTTAGTGCTATGAATTGTCCTCTAAGCACTGCTCTAGCTAAATTTTATACATTTTGATATGCTCTGTTTTCAGGTTTTATTTGATCTGGAATTTTTTCTAATTTTCTTTAAAATTGTGACTATTGGTTATTTAGATATTTGTCATTTAATTTCCAAACATTTGGTGATTTCCATATATTTTTCTGTTATTGATTTCTAGTTTAATTGTTTTGTACTCAGGGAACACACTTTGTATTATTTCAATTCTTTTAAATTTGTCAAGATTTATTTTACGGCTGACAATATAGCTGTTTACTTTGGTGACGTTTCATGTGAGCTTGAAAAGAACGTGCGTTCTATTATTATTGAATGGAGTGTTCTATAAATCTCAGGTAAGTTGGCTGATAATGTTTAAATCTATATTTTTAATGATTTTTGTCTACTTGTTCTTTCAATTACTGAGGAAGACTTGCTGACGTCTTCAAGTACATTGAGAAATTTCTCTATTTCTGTTTTCCGTTCTATCAGCTTTTGCTTTATGAATGCTTAAGCTCTTTATTAGGTGCATATCTCTTTATCATTACGTAATTTATCTTTTTAACTCTAATAAAATTCTTTGTTTTGAAGTTTACCTTGTCTGATATTAATATGTTTATATAGCTTTCTTTTGATTATTTTTGGCATGGTATATCTTTCCCCACATCGTTTTCCTTTCAGTCAATCTATACTGTTACATTTAAAATGTGTTCCTATAGATGGAACAGAATTGGTTTCTGCTATTTTTTTCCCAGTCTGACAATCTCTAAATTGCAATTGGTGTGTTTTGATCATTTGCATTTACTGCAATTATTGATATACTTATTTTTAAAACTACCATCTTAAAAACTGGGATTTTTTGTCTCATCTATTTCCTCTCATTCTACTTTATTTTGGATTATAGTTTATACTTGTGTTTTATTTTTAAGTTGTTGCTATAGATTTATAGTACGCATCCTTATATTGCCACCGCCTTCCTTCAAATCATATTTTTCCACTTCACATATTGTGTAACAATCTTTCAATAGTATACTTCCATGTTATCCCTCTCATCCTTTATGGTATTATCGTACACATTTTAATTTTCCGTTTTCTAAACCCAATTCTTTTTTCTATATTTGTTTTACACAGTTAATAATTTTTAGTGATTTAAAAAAAATTTTTAAACTTATATTTACCATTGCTGATGCTTCTTTTTGTGTGTTTGTGTGTGTGTATGTGTGTGTGTTTAGATTCACATTTCCAAGTAGTACTACTTTCCTTTTGCTTGAAGAACTTTCCTTAACATTTCTCATAGTATTTTTGTCCAAGAGAGTGTTTAACTTATCTTCATTTTAAAATTTTGTCATAGCTCATGGTAGAATTCTGAGGTGATGGCTTTTCTTCTTTAGTATTGTGTAGTCTGATTGGAAGCCTCTTCACCTGTGATGTGCTTTATGATGTGCTTAGTTGTATTTTTCTTTTTATTTATCCTGAGGGTTGCTGAGTTTCTTGGTTGTTTTCTTTCATTAATTTTGGAAAAAAAATGGCCATTATCTCTTCAGATATTTTTTGTTTCATTCTTTATTTTTTCTTCTGTTATTCTAATTACATGTATGTTAGATCATTTGATATTGTCCTACACCTCTTGGAAGGTCTGATTTTTTTATATCTTTTCTCCCTATAATTCAGTTGAAATAGTTTCTATTGACCTAGCTTTAAATTCATTTACTGTTTCCTATTCTTATTCTAATCTCTGGTAGTGTATGTGTGTGTGTGTGTGTGTGTGTGTGTGTGTGTGTGTGTGTTTAATTTTAGTATATTATAGGCCTAGCAAATGAATGAGGATTTCACTTACATCTTGGGCCTCTGGGAACTCTAAACTCTCATGCCAGTGACACATTTACTTTAAAAATTTGTTAAAATTTCAATGATTCTTTTGTTCTTCACCACTTTTATGTTGGCTTCCTTTACTTCAAATGTTCTACCAAGGGTGAAACTATTTGTATGCCCTCTCTCCCCTCAGAGGAACTGCAAGTATTTAAAATTTATTAACCCTTGTTATCTATTGGCCTCAAATCCCTGATGGTCTCAAAAAAAGCTAAAAGTTTTGCATGATTTTGTGAAAGTGACGTTGTCTTGTGGCTTCCTATATACTAAAAGGAAACACAAGTCTTCTTCCTTATAGTGTTATGCTTGTTTTGCTGTATAACAATATTTCAATAATTCCTTTATATATTTTTGGACAATATTCTATTTATTATCATCCCAATTTTTTAGACATGAAAACAGCTTTTAAAGCACTCATATATAGAAATAATTTGCAAAGCCTGTCTCTTAGCTATGTCCTACCTTTTCCACTGCATTTTTCATCTGTATAAATCATCCCTTTAATGATGAAATTCAGAGGTGTAAGAACTGCATTCACAAGCCTCCTCATATTTCCCTTGTATTTATCCTGAAGTGAACTCCAAAAGGCTACATTTCCATATTCTAATCTCCCAGGTCAGAAGACTGATTTCTACCTCTAGACTCTATAGAACTCCTCATGTTACTCTGGTTTGCATTGATTTTTTTAAAAAAAATATTTATTTATTTATCTGGCTGCACTGGGTCTTAGTTGCGGCATGTGGGATCTTCATTGTGGTGTGAGGGATCTTTAGCTGCGGCATGAGAGATCTTTAGTTGTGGCATGCAGGATCTAGTTCCCTGACCAGGGATCGAACCTGGGTCCCCTGCATTGGGAGTGAAGAGTCTTAACCACTGGACCACCAGGGAAGTCCCTGCATTGATTTTGGATGTATCCCATGTCTAGGGCACACTGTATTTATGTAGTTGCAGTTGTGGGAGATTTTAAAACAAACTGGAGGTTTACAGATCACCTTTGAGCCAAAGTGCATTGGCTTTCACCTTTATTTTATGGAGCTAGAGCCTCGACTAGAGTCGTTGGCCTTATTTCAAGAACTGTTTTTACCGCACAACATTGGCTGACCCTGATGGAATGCCCTTGCCATTTGATACCTCCACCCTTTACACCCTTCCTTTATTAAGATCACCCCTACTGGTTACATTAACTACAGGATTCTATCTGCTAAATTGTAACAGTTCAAATCACTGACTTGATCAGTTTAAGGACATGGAAATGTAGGGAACACCAGAAGCTACACTAGAAGACCAAACTGTCATTTTATCACACACACACACACTCCAGGAGACAATCACTTGATTATTATTATATTAGTACAATGAGGTACTAATATAATGATAATAACCTATCAACAAATAGCACATCAAAATTTGCAAATCTGTTTATAAGTTATATTACTGCTATAGTAATTGTTTTCTTGGTGATACAATACTCTTAGATAATAGGGCAACTATTAGGGTGAAAACTCTGAATATTAAAGAATTGTATTTACCTGTCCCATTGGATGTGCAAGGAATTCTGCTGTGTCTGTGACGTTGTGACTCTGTTCTCTAGGAACATATATTCTAATAGGAAAGGCAAAGTTGAAATGCAAATAACTCCAGGATGGACTCCATACTATCCTGTGAGGAATTCAACCCTTGATTAGCTCTTGTTTGCATCTTTGTTTTTAGGGCTTCTTTTCCTAATGGATCACCTGATATTCTAGAAAGTTTTTCACCAATTATCATATCAAGTGTGTTTGTCTCTCATGTTGAGTCAGGGACTATTATTTTAAGTTAAAGTTATAGGAAATTACAGGGGTGGACACTGTATAATAAGAATAACCATTTTTGATGATCTTCTATGAGACAGGTACTGTATTACAGTTTTTTAAACAGTCATTGTAATAATCAGCATAACTCATTGAGAACTTACCATGTGATAGTGTTATTGTTAAATTTTCACTTCTACACAGTGAAGGAGAAATTACTGTTATCCTCTTTTTACCAAAGAAACCAAAACGTAGCTAAAGTGAATAAACTAGTTAGTGGTAAAGCCAAGATTTAAATCAAATTTTTCTGACCTTAAAGCTTATGTTTTTAACAACTACACTACATTGTCTCTCCATCTAATTCTAGACACATCTTACAAGGTAGGAATTATCCAAAATTAAATCATGGGGAAACGAGGTTTGGAATATGTTCAAAGTCATGCAGGTATAAATGTGAGAGCTGGGATTTGTGTTCATGAGTGACTCCTCCAAAACCTCTTCTTTAAACCTTCCTCAACACTGTTTTCCACTGTGTTACACCAATGATGTTGAGAAGTCAGTGTGACAGTCCTGGGTATCCCTGACATTCCTAGAATGCATCTATTTAGGCCATCAACTTCCATCATTGTGGAGAAGTCATGTCTCTGAATTATACATCCCTTAAATTCATTTCTATGAGTTCACACTGGGAAGAAGCCTCAGGCATCACAACATAAATACATTTTGTTCAATATACTGTGGTAACTAAGATAAGTAAGCTGGAACCTCTTAAGTAAGTAGGATATGCCACTGTTGAGCTGCACCCTGCAGGCCTACAGTCCCTGTGCTTGCCCAGCTTCAAGACAGAAGTAAGAGCCTGGTGTCAGAGACAGAGATATCAATGGTTTAATGGATGTGGGAGCTTACATGTCTGAAGCAAGGTCCTGGAGCAACACCCCACCGGTGCTGCGGAAGCAGGTCAGGACATGGCGGCAAGCTTTGCTCCGGGCGCAGGGAGATGTTACCAGCTATGGGGGAATTGATGTCAGGTGGGCTCATTGGTTACCGGGAAACTAGCAGAAGGGTATGCCCCTCACCTCTCCTTTGATAAGAACAGTCAGTAGCCGGGGCCTCGGGCAAGTATGTAGGATGGCCAGTCATGTAAGTAGGGTGTAGGTGAAGCAGGCACTGACTGGCTGAGCAGGGGATGTACAGAAAGCAAGAGAAGAGCCATCTTGGGTGGCCTGACCATACAGCCACTAACAGGATTATTAAATTCTCTTAGGCATCTAATAAAGCAAAGCTTTACTCTAAGTAAAACACCCAGTGCAAATTAACTATAATATGGATGCCTACAAACTTTTGACATCAACATGATGATATGCAAAGGATGAAGGTAATCATCCTACTCTACTCTATGCTTGTCAGATTGTATCATACTTTGAGAGAGATACAGGTAAACTAGAGTGTCCCAAAATGGGGACCCAGGTCAGGGTGGCATCTGGAAAACAGTTACTCTAAAAACCATTTAGAAGAATGGATATGTTTAATTTGAAGGACAAAAAAAATTATACAGAGTCCTCATACTTATCTTGGGTCATAAAGTATAGGAAGAGAGATTTGAATTCAATAGGAGTGAAAAGACTGTCAATAACACTTTATTTAGATGTTTTGATGATAGAATTATTTCCCTCAAAGAATATCCTCCACATCAAAGGGTACTTAAGAAAAAATGGATCTATTACAGGTGTTGCAGAAATGATTATCACTTCTAATCTCAGATTAGAGAACTAGTTATGTTCTTTTAAGCCTTTTGATTCTATTAACAAAAAATTGAAAAGTATATACAGACTTACTTTCAAATAGATAAAGAGGTGGCTTGCTTATATAACCTGTCATATATTGATCAAAGTTATTACCATGTGAAAGTTTTAAAATATAAAACACATACCCTAGTGAGGTTGACAGACATATTGGGCAAGTCAAACTAAATTTTCATTTGATAATGCTCATCTTTGCCCTATAATCAATTTACATCTTGTTACCTAAGCAAATACACTGGTCGAATAAAACATACATGTAATATGTGATACAATCGTTCATCTCTTTTGCTTCAGAATTAGTTCTCTTATTAAACTATATTTGCTCACAAACTTATATTTTCATTCCAAATGGGGGTAGACAGGTGTAGGTATGAATGTAAGCCCTAGGCAAGAATATTTTTTGTCAGATTTCACTCATCTCTCTGATGACTACCTCCATATATTAAATAACAGTGATTTATTCAAACCACAAGCAAATGGCTCTACAGTAATAATTTTTTGCGTTTGATTTCATTGTTTTCTCAAGCTAAAACAAATGTTTCATGGTAGTTCTCTCTGTCTTTTTAATAATGAACTCAAACTGAGGAAAAAGGAAGGAATGACGTACAAATGATTTGGAAGTTCTCTAAACTCTGAATTTCCTTTCCTTTCAAGTTTCAAGTTAGGAGGTATATGGAAGGGTTTATAACTCAATGTTTAGGAGCTGGAAATACATTTTAAGATACATATTTTATTTATTTATTTAAATACATGTTAAATACATATTTAACATTTACTGAACACTCACCACGAACCATATATTGCTCTAAGGTGTTTTACATGTACCAGTTTATTTAAAATCATCACAATAATCCTATGAGGTTAATTCTTTTATCATATTCATTTTGAATATAAGGAAACTGAGGTATACTGAGGTTAGTCAACAGGTTCAGTATGGTTCAGAGGCCAGATTCCTAGCCATTACTTTTTATTGATACAGAAAGTGCATAGTGCCAAGAAAGTGACATCTGTCAATTTTAGCTGGAATAGCAATAGGTTTTAGTCATAAAAAATAGTCAGGAATTAGTAAAGGTAATATTTTCATTTTTTTAAAGTTAAAGTTTATGTCTAATCTAAATGCTATTAATTTATTTTCATATAGTTAATTACTATTTGGGGGAAATATTTTCTTATCCAAATCTTATTCTCTTTCATTCATTTTCTTTCTCTCTCTCAAACACACAAACACACACACTAGCAATTTTAATGTTTTTATGACTTTATGCACTGGAAGTGAGTAGATATTTAGCAGAGGCAAGCAAGTTACCTTTTTCTTCATGCAGAATCTTCATATCCCATGGTCTTCTGCAAAACTGGACTTTTGGCTGCCAACATGATTTAATTTAGGAGTATCCCACAGGTTTTCCCTTTGCAGATTAGAAGTAAGATACTTACTGGAACAATGACCCCCCTGCCTCCATTTGGTCCTCCACGGACTGATGTAATTGGGACTGGGGAGTGAGACTGGCTCTTCCCTGTCCTGTGCAGGTCCTGGACAAGTCTTACATTTTCTGGGCTTCCAGCTCCTCAGCTGTGAAATCAGGAGCTTATTCAAGTGATCTCTAAGGAATTTTCCAATTGTCAAATGTCCTTGACTTACCAAGTCAGGTAACTGCTTATTTGCAAATATGCCTACATTGACTACATTATTGAGTGTTCATTTCCACAAAGGAACACTCCTTAGAGTCTTTTGTGTACCAGGTCCTGAGAAAGTCAAGGTATAGTGTAAAGAGTTTGTATAGGATAGCCCGCATCCTCAAGTAATTTAAGGTCTTGCCGAGGAGAGGGTTAATTTGAAAAATAATGACATTTCAATGTGATTGGTGCTATACAAATGGTATAACAAAAGTTTTATAGAAGCATATTTTAAACACGATTTGAGAGATTTACCTTCTGTCATATTATTTTAGTTGCCAGGGTGCCTGAAGAGTGGCTGACAGATCTCACCCTAACATTAAGTATGTGCACACATGTTTTTTGAATAAGGATGTATCTTACCATCCACAGGCCAAGACTAGAAGAAGCCTTTAAGGTCCACACTATTACAATCATAAATGAACAAAAGTAACTTTTTTTTTAATATTCAAGATTCACATCATCTTTCAGCTTCCATGGATGTAAAAAAAATGAAGCTATAATTTAAAGTCCAGCCTTAAAATTATCTTACCTACAATTATCACCACGAACTATTTACTTGAATAGAAATCACATGTGCTTAGCCTTGTTCCTTTATATTTCTTAGAATATTAAAAAAAAATGCTGTTTCTTACTCTTCACATTGAACTTTTGTTTCAGCATTTGTGAACATTGCTCATTATCTGAAATAAACTCTCACTCACTTGCCTGCCAAGGTATTAGAATTCACTGACCTGCCAAAGTGAAGCAGAACTATCTACATTTCATTAAAATGTAGGCTTTAGCCTTAAATCTAATTATAAATGTGGACATGGTAGTGAAGCTGAATGTAAAGTTGGAGTTTAACTGGGCAGAGAGTTGACAATGAAAGTCAAATCTGGGAGAAAAACCATCCTCTTCCCAGTCTGTCCCATAATACTTCCCAGTTTTGTCCAGTCCTCTCTGAGCAGAACTGGGCAACTATCATCTCATCTTTGTTTTTTACTCATACTTAAAGTCTAGCATGAAATAACAACAAAAATAGGTTGAATTATTGGAAGAAAATTAATTTCATTATTTACACAAAACAAACAGAAGGAAGTAAAAATCAGTCAAGATGATAAACATTGAGGTTTTCAAAGATTCTGAGTTCACTAAGCAATGAAACTCCCAATAACATATTTCCCTTAATTATTTTATTCGTGGGTCTTTGAGCATAACACTATTAAATAATCATGATTTATTGAACCTGGTCTTATTGAGGAAAAATTATCTATGTATTTAATTATCTATTTGGTTATGATTAACTAATCTAAACAGCTTCATGACCCCCTTGTTCCTGTGTACAGAAGGGTGATATTTAGACTAAGGCAAAAGAAATTGAAACAAAGAATAGCTCATTTCCATATTACCAAAATATGACATCTGGTAATAATAGGAATAACAATTAACATCTATTCAGTTCTTCCTCAGAGCCAGTACTCTGCTAATAGTGTTACATTCCGTATCAGGTTTAATCTTCAAAGTAGATTTAAGAGGCGGGTATTACTATTAGCCATACGTTTGAAAAGAAGTAACTTTAGCATGGAATGCTTAAATGCCTTAGTAGACGTCACCAGCTAGTTAGTGGTAGGGGCTGAGATTCAAACCTGATGTGTTCACAGCGCATATTCTAACTACATATCATAAACCTCCTAAATGTAAATAATTTCTACTCACCCTTTAAACTAGAGCAAGTTACCTAGAATTACACATGTATCTTTTCATTCTTTTTTTCTTTTTTTCCAGAAACCTTCTGCTAGGAAAATTAGGAGAAAGTGTATGGAAGAGGATATACTGATCACATATATGTATAAAAGTCTCTTTTTAGAAACAGGGCTGGCTAGATTAAGGAAGGAAAAATTAGACATAGGGATATAGAATCTGGCCCAGTATCTGTTTACCTTGGTCCAAAGAATCCAAGATCTCAGGTAGGAAGCTCTCTATAGAATTGGAGATTTGGAATGCAAGGGCTATTAGTATATCGAACTACTCTGAAATAAGTGTCTATTGGAAATGTTTTTCTACATTTAATGTCTTACAATGAAAGCTTTATTGATTGATTGAATTAACTCAGTAAGCAAAAATTGATTTATTTAATTTAGTATGTTCTTAGTTGATTTAAAAATACTGATTCTAGGTTCAAAATATAGGATTTTATGCTTAAATTCAAAAGCATTAAAAGTGAGTATAAACATGATAATCAGTATAATTCTTTTATTATTACTTCATCTTATTTAGACCATCTTAAAAAATTAGCTTTTACTTTCTCAGAAGCCCTGTTTTCTCTACCACCCTTATTGGGGCAGAGAAGAAACTTTGGTTCTCCAGATGTTTCTTTTAAAAGACAGGCTTGCATCTGCTTCAAGAAGAGATTTGCTTCTAAGGAGCCTGTAGACAGACCAAGTACACAAGCTAATACATGGAAACTGAAATTGGAAAGGTGGCTTTATTTTTGGCATACACTGTTCATATCTCTTGATATGAAGGATTAGTATGCTTTCTGTTCTTCTCAGGCTCAATGACACTCCTGACCTACAAAACCCTTACCTGCCTTGGATTTGGCTACTGGAGCCATGCTTGCTCCATTTCAGGAACATTTCCAGATCACTTCCGTTTTGTCTACTCCACAACTTTCTATCCTTAGTTTTTCTGGTTTCTCAAATCACAAGTTGGTTTTGTTACTGACTCCCACTGGTTACCTTACTACTTGGATTGACTATTTGATTTTTTAATTGCTGTTGTATTTTAATCTTTGGTGCATGACTTCTGGAATCTTTCCCCTATTTTCAAGTTATCAAGGTAAAAGTTTCCCATTCTGAGCTCTATTTCAGTCATAGGGAACATGTCCTACCTGGAATCACCTTTCACTCATACTCTACCTGACAAGGGGATAGAAATTATTGTTTTCCTTTACCAGGTGGAGTAAGATATGTGAAGAAAGTAGGGGGATGGTGCTTGGAAAGAAAAGTATCCAAAGAACTGGCATGAAAAACCAGATTATTCGCTAACATATTCTTAGATTTTACATTACTTTGTTAAAAAAAACCAGCTCCCAATTGAAAGCTGATTGCTGGTTTATTGTCTTAACAACCTTATTATTACACTTGATAAAAATCCATATTAGTTGAGGGGTCTTATCTCCCTACTCCAACCTGTCATATTTCAATTAACTGTGACCAGATTACTATACTAGATATAGTTTCCTACACACACACACACACACACACACACACACATTTCTGTAGAAAGTGGATACCAATACTTATTCTGTAATGCTGTAGGGATGATTAAATTTAATAATGTATGTAAAGCAAATGTAAATGCTTAATATGTATTCAATAAATGGTGACTATCATCGCGGTTTCACATTCAATCGAATTTTATAAAATAGGTAGCATTTTAAGGTGGTTACTGTCAGTATCGTAATTTTTCAGCTGATGACTTGAGACAAAGTGAAGTTAAGTTGCTGGCTCCAAATCACATACCCAATAAAGTGTAGAGATTGTCTTGAACTTTGAGCAAATTGTGGTCTCACTCTCAGGTAATGTGCACATTGGAAAGTATCAGCACGCTAACACGCAGGGAAGTGAATGGTTGGTCTTTCTCAGAAGTAATTGCAAGTTACCGTAGGACTGGGCAGTGATGGAAATGAAGACACTTGCTGGAAGAAGCTCTGGCAACCGAGGCAGTTCTCTAGAGTTCCTTAAAGACGACAGAGAACAGGTGTCCCGTACTATCAACGAATGTCTTCTGTCTCAGTCAAGAGATGGGCCATGCAGACTGAAACAACTCTTTGAACCGAACTATTATAACAAAAAGTGTGAAAGGTTTTAAAATGGTAAATATTCCTCTGTGTCTGGAGCATAATGAAATGCATACATGGTATTGGTGTGAGGTATTATGGGAGATAAGATCCAGAAGGCAGATTGGCTCATTTAACAAATTATTATTTTTCTCAACTGTGTTCCAGAGCTAGGCTAAACAAGTCACATCTACACTTGAGAAACTCATTCCGAAAGAAGAGAAAAATAAGCACGCTATTATAACAAGTGCTATGGCTGCTGTAAATTCAGTGGTAACGTAAAGGAAGTAGCCTAACTGCCTCTCCCTGGGGGAGTGGAGGACGGTTTCATAAAGTAGGAGATACATGAGTTAAGATTTGAAGGATGTGTACAAGTACTCAGTGATGAGAAACACTTACAGAGGTGTTTGTGGATTAAAGTGCACGTTCTAGAAGAAGAGGATATTATATTTGGTCCAGAATATACAATAATTGTATAATTTCTTAGTATCAGAAATGGAAAATTTAAAAATATCTTAACAAATAACAAGATGGTTGCCTTATATTTAAGATAAATTTAATGCAATTCTCCTACCAAGTCCAGATTTATTGCACACTTGCCTCACTCCTATTATTAGAGCATTTTATCATAGACCTGGGTTTTCAAACCAACATATGAACTAGTTAATAATCACAACTTGCTGATTTTCATTGAGCTATTCAATACACTCTATTCTGAGGTAAGGAGATCAGAGAAGTATGAGCTATATATAGTCAGAAAGACTAAAAACCTCAGTAACTAGAAGAGACCTTTGCTTATTGGCATAGGTACACTGAAGGATGTTCTCTCCTCACATTACCAACATGTCAGGATTTTTAACAGATGTTATTAAGACGCCACAGTAATGCAGAGATATATGTAAGCTGAGAGCATAATCACTATGAAGACTGAAGGCTGATGATTTGACTGTGTTGAAATTACTCTGGTGTCCCTCTAATTTGTCACATGACTTAATGTTTAACTCCATTATATGGTTTTAAAATCTGGGTTCCTGACAATTTCTTTTTCTTTTCATGAAGTGCATAATGATTTGTAAACTGACTCTTCATGTTCCTAAACCACTGAGCATGTTAAAAATTAGTTTCCATGAAATAGAAGTGGTTTCAAAGGAAGTCTTGGCTCAAGTTGCTTCTGTTTATGGACTTTGACTGCCAGGATATCCATTCAACGAAAGATGGTGATTTCTAACGTATTCTATTTTTACTTTGATATCCTCCCTTAACGCTATGGTTTTCTCCAAGCTACTTCCCAGGATCTCCCTCCTGTTTGTCCTCAGGATATGTTACCATTAGCAACTGTTATTACTGGCCATCCTTGTTCCATCAACTACCAATTCTTAGGGTAAAAGTGGAAAAACCTTGCAAATATAATTGCTTAAGGAAATATTTCTACACGTATTACTAGGGGTGATTTTTAGCATCCTTTGGTAATATGTTGACACGTGAAAAGCAGGTGAGAATGAAAGAAAATGATCATGATTGTTTAGCATAAACTAAGCCAAAAAAATTAACCTTAATAATAAAGACACAACAGTGGATTTTCCTGTTGCTCTTTTGACTTGACTTAATTCTCTTCATTTCTATGAAAACTTGAGCAAAAAACATTAACTGAATGTTTATTTGTACTAGGCACTGTGTTAAGTGCTTTGAAAATGATTAGAAAAATCAGAACAAACATTCTTCTCTTGAGAAATTCACCAGCTACAGGGAGAAGAGACACAGATAAAAAGATGAGTTTTTAATAAGAATACTAGAATAATTCACATGATACAAAGTTAAATTTCTATTTTGGGGGTAGAAAAACAAACTTCATTTTTATGTATTAGGGACTCAGTTTATATTTTAGCATAAACTGTCACTAGAGGATTTAGATATGTTTGGGACGTCTGGAGGATCAATGGTAGGGACTCATCTGGAATTTCTTTGCATGACAAACCAAAGAGTTTTATAGTAAAGAACTCTGAGTAGCAGAGTGGGTTGAGATGTGTAAAAAAATTAGTTCAAATCTCTTTGGAGGAGGAAATTTTTCTTGTCCTTTCTCTTGTGAACATGTTCTTGAGTCTTAATGACAGGACTAAGAAAAAAAAAAGATCTGAGTCTAACTTTCTGTTTAGGGAGGGTACAGAACTTGGAAGACAGAACTTAAGCTGTGGAGTCAGACTTTGAATATGAACTCTGCCATTTTCTACCTGTGTGCTCATGGGTAGTTTATCTCTTGAAATTTTATTTTCCTCTTATTCAACATGTACATATTAATACTTTACCTTAAAAATCATATGACAATGGTTAATACAAAAATTTGATGAATGCCTAGTCTGTAGGGTAAATTATTTTAGGCAAGAGAATCAAAAATAAAAGGAACGTTAGATATGAAACCTGCACTTAAAGGAAATAATATTGGTTTTGGGACTAGAATAGGTACATGCGGATAGTTTATATATAGCCTCAACCAAGTCATGTAGGTGTATTATGAAGCCTACTATTTTAGCACTGGCTAAATATTATAGCCTTTAAATATGTGTTCAATATTAATTTAGAGGAGATGTTGACTACAGTGTGAGGGGAGGGATCTGGGCCAAAGAAGAGAGGACAGCTGGTGCTATATCTAGTCTAACTACCCACAATAGACTATTTTTAAAAAGAAGAGACTGAGACACCTTTATTTGTCAAGGTCAAGTGCTGTCCATTATCAGTTGTCATAGAGGCTTGATAGTATGTTGACTTTAATTAGAGAAAGTAATGTCATCTCTTACTCCATTATATGTATATACATATATGCATATATTTTTTCTTTATATTTACATATATAGTTATACATTCCCATACATAATTGTAATGTATAACACATATATGAAAAAAACGCAGAGACAACATATTTGCAGAGTTCAATTAACTATGACAAAGAGAACATCTGTGTAATCATCACCCAGTTCAAGAAATGGAATATTGCCAGCACCCACTTTCCCTTCATTCACTATTTCTTCCCTCTGAATAAACATAATGATAATACTGATTTCTAATATTACCTTTAGTTTAGCTTTTACTACCCTTTAGTTTTTGAGTTTCGTACCAGTGGAAACATGCAGTATATATTATCCTTGACTGAATTCTTTTGATAAATATTAAGTTAGTGATATTCGAATACGTTGTTGCCTTTGGCTGTAGTTTGTTTATTTTCATTACCATATACTATTACAGTGCATAAATGTGCTCTCAGTTAAATAGCCATTCTTCTGCTATTGGGTATTTCCCAGTTCTTGACCATTATGAATACTGCTGCTATGAATAATTTTGTATGTGTCTTTTGATGCCTCTATGTATGATTTTTTAAAAAATATACTAGTGGAATTCCTCTGTCATAAGGTAGGGTATATTATTTCAACTTTAGTAGAAAATGCCAATAGTGTGTTCTCAAATTATTTTGTTTAGTCATTTTCTGTGGATATTCCAAGTGTTTTTGAAAGAAGGTGTATTCTGCAGGTGTTGGGTGCAGTGTTCCATATATTTCAATTGAGTCAAGTTTGCTAATGACATTGTTCAAATTTTCTCTATATTTACTGATTTTCTTTTTCCTGTTTGTTCTATCAGCTAGTGAATAAGCTGCATTAAAATATCTCCTGTCACTTATTTGTCTGTTTCTTTTTATACATTTGTTATTTTTTTCTCACACATTTTGAGACAATGACACTGTGTAAAATGTATATTTTATGTCTTTATTCTCTATGATCCTAGTGGGTAACCTTTTACCATTTGATGTGTCTGGCTTTATTTCTAAAATTTCCTTTTTTGTACTAAAGTCTACTTTGATACGGATAGAACTTAGAAGATTTCTTTTGGTTAGTGTTTGTATTCTATATATTTTTCCAAATTTTTAACTTCAACCTTGCAGTAGTCATATTTTAGAAATGTTTTTTGTAGTTAGTATATTATTATTTTTTGATTTTTATATCTTTCCTTTAATTAGAGCACTTATCCACTTATAAGTAATATAACTATTGATATAGTTGTATTAAAATCTGTCAGCTTCCTATTTGCTTTCTATTTATTTCTCCTCTCTCTTTTCCTGTTTTCACCTTCTACTTCTTTTGGGTAGATTACATATTTATCTGGTTCTATTTTTTTTCTCTGTTAGGTGAAAATTATTTGTTGTTATTCTTTTTGTGACTACTTTAGGAATACAATGTCCTTGACTTAGTCTAAATTAATTGTCACTTTTACCTTAAAAAAAAATCCAAGGGACTTAAAACACTTTAATGCCTTTTACCACTACATTTCATCTCAGTGCAATTGTTACATATTTTAATTCTCTCTCTCTCTCTATGTATCCTAAGACATTATTATTATTTGATATAGTCAATGTTTATTTAGATTCAGCCTGATATTGACCACTTTTATTGCTCTTCATTCCTTCCTGTATCTCTGATCTTCCATCTGAAATTATTTTCCTTCTGCTTGAAAAATACTCCTTGTAATTCATTTTGTCTGTTGAGAAAAATTCTCATAATTTTTATTTATATGAAGGTAATTTTACTTCACATTAATTTTTGAAAATGTTTGTTTTATTTTGTTTTTCTGGGTATAGCAATCTAGATTTTTATTTATTTTAGTACTGTAAAAGTATACTTCACTGTTTTTTATTTCATTTTATTTTATTTTATTACTTTTGTTGAGGATTCAGCTCAGTCCAATTGTTGCTTCTTTGAAAATTTTTGTGTTTGTGCTTTTAGCTTCTTTTACACACTGTTATTGTTTCCAGTTTTCAGGAATATCAGTAAAATATAGTTAGGTCAGAATTGCTTGGATCATACATACCTTCTTAAATTTTATCACCAGATAATTCTCACCTATTATCTCTTCACATATGGCTGCTGCTATGTCTAAATTATTAAATTCTATTATTAACTGTGTCTAAATTATTAAGTTCTATTGTTAAATTATTAATTTTGTTTTAAAATCTTTTAATTGCAGAATTTCTACTCTATAGATTTTCGTCTTTTATTTATTTGAATATATTAAGAATAATTACTTTAAAATGGTCTAGCAACTCCAATATCTGGAGCTCCATTGAATAGGCTTCTATTACATTTTGTTTATGCTGGATGCAATTCATGCATTCTGTGGCCATGTGTTCCTGATTATTTTTGACCATGTATATTTGAAAATTTTTTAGTTGATTTGAAGTTGGACTATAGTCTCTGAAAGTGCCAGTTTATGTTGAGTGCACATTCTCTTCCAGGATATAGTTCTTTCAAATTTCAACCAAAAATATGCAGAAGTTTAACAGAGACCTGCCACCTTAGCAGGTCCTCAACTCCAATTTTTATCCACCCAGCCCTGTAAGGTTGTCAAAATGTGACTCAGATTGTTTTCTTCTTAGTAGTCTTTAAAAGAATCAATAGATATTTCCAGGGGCAAAGTGTCTAAAATGCTAGACTCATTTTTCCAGAGCCTCATTTCCTTCCTTCTAGTTACATAGTTACACTGAATAGGCAATTCTTCACTGTCTTAGTAGCTCTGCAAGGACACTCTAATGGATTATTCATCTATCTATCTGTCTCTTTATATATCATCTGTCTGTCTGTCTTTTTTTCTATCCATTTATCTATCTGTCTCTGTTTATCTATCATCTATCCCAGTTTCTTTAGTTATCCTTAGTAGAAGGGTTGGTCTAAATTAACTAAGTTTCCTTAATCAAAAATGGGCTCCTAATTGCCAAAAGGCCTTTATTTATTGTTTTGCTTTAAATGATCAATATAAATAGTGTTCTGTGTTATCATACTGTTTTGCTGAAAAGTTACTTTTAAAAAGACTCATTCTTGTTTCAGTGTTTTATTCTAAGAATTACCATGTATTATAGCTTAAATTGTTAAGTTTGAAATGAAATAAATTCAAATTAATTTTAGTTAAAATTGATTTATTTTTATTTATTAGGATATGTTTCACCTTTTAAGAAGATTTATTTTAAGTGTCTTTGGATAATGAGGACTTTCTACAATTTGAAGCCCACAGTATCTTTTTAGACATAAAATTTGCAAAAGACTTGTTTAAATATTACTTTAAATATCTGTTTAAATTTAAAGTTACTAAATTACTACATATTACAAAATTACTAAAATATTACTAAATTAAATATTACTAAGATGTTTTCCTAAAAACCACCAGTGTTAAGCAATGTTAGGCAGAATAATGACCACTCAAAGACGCCCATTTTCTAATCTTAAAGATGCTGAAAACCTGTAAATATGTTAGCTTACATGACAAAAGGGAATTGAAACTATAATTAAGTGTACAAATCTAGAGAAGAAATTAATCTGGATTATCTGAAAGGGTGTACATTAATTATATGAGTTCTTAAAAGTGAAGAGTTTTTCCCAGCTGTAGTTAGTAAGAGAGATGTAATGTTAGATGTATCAACTTGCTATTGTTGTCTTTGAAGGAGGCCATGAGCCAAGGAATGCAGGTGGCCTCTAGAGACTGGAAAAGGCAAGGAAATGGATTTTCCCCTAGACCCTCTAGAAAGGAATGCACCCCTGCCAAACACCTTGATTTTAGCCCAGCGTGACCTATGTCTGACTTCTGACCCACAGTAGTGAAAGATGATAAATTTGTGTTGTTTTAAGTCACTAAGTCTGTGGTAATTTGTTATGCCAGCCATAAAAACTAATACCGCCTCTAAATGAGTTCACGATTTCTACTTTCTTCATGTAATTATTTCTTCATGCTACCGCAGTGTGATCTTTTAAAATAGAAATTAGATAGCTATTAATATTCTGCAGTCATATAAAGTATAATGGATACTTTTATATTTATTGCAATTTTATGGGAAACCGAGGCTGGAAAAGTTAAGTGAATTGTCTAAGATACAGCTAGCAATTTTCAGTGCTGAGATTCAAAATCATACAGTCTGGCTCCCAAAAGCTGTGTTCTTAGTAATTAACCCATGCTGCCTTCCTTCATTTTAATTCCTTGATCAAAATCATTTAGCTACATTACAAAGGCATAGAATAGAATTTGGACTCCTGACCGTGGGTACTTTATCTGATATCTGCCTGTATCATTTTCTCGCCTTGATACCTGTGTTTCAACACAATAGCCTAATCTAACTATACCCCACCTTTGGGCTTTTGCAGTCGCTATTCCAGATTCCTGGAATGCTTTTTCTTCAGATTTTTGCAAACTGAATCCTTCTAGTCATTTAGCTTTCTGGCTCAAATAGATCATCCTCAAGGAGGCCTCCCATGGCCAATCAATCTAATAGTCACTTGGCCATACTTCTTACTACCCATTTTTATTTCCTTGCAATTTTTCTATATTAACATTGCCTTTTTACTTTATTTTTCAGTTGATGTATTTCCTGTCCCCTCACTGGAAAGAAATCTCCACAAAACCTGAGATCATGTATCTCTTGCTTGCTTCTGTATTCCATCAAACTAGAATAGTGCCTGGCACACAGAGGGCACTTACATTTTTTTTTTAAATAAACGAGTGATCTCGTGAACACTCATAAGCATTTCAATATATTTTCTACAGTAGTTGAGAGAAAGGTGGTGCTCTGGGAACTACACAAACCCACAGACGTTTTCATCTGCACTAATGTTAATGAATAGTTGTGAATTATTATTAAAAAACTGCAAATTTATCTACAGGATTTAGAATCTCTCCTGTCTCTATTTAAGGTGGGTGGATTGGAAGGCAGATATACTTTCTTGCTTAAGGAAGGTAATGAATGGGGCTAAATTCTGTTACATAAGAAAGGAATCAAACTATGTGGAGGGACGTGATGGGGGGAGGGGGGTGGGTGGAGTTGAAAGATAATTTAACAGCGGCTGTGCCACAGGGAGAGGAATCTCTCAGGAAAGGTTTGTTGAGTTACATGCAATTTCATTCTTTTTGTTTCCCCCAAAAAATCTATGACAAAGACCTACTTATTTCAAAATATTTTTAGCTATGTTTTGTTTTAGGTGTGTTTAGTTTTAATTTTTTCTTTTTTACTTATTTGTTGAAATATGTATAGGAGTCAGGGCTATATAAGAGTAAGACTGTAGATAAAGGCTCCATCTTGGGCCATGTTGCTTATTACGGCAAACACCAGCTCTGTGTTCATGAGACTATTGGCAGGCAATTGGTACAAATTAAGATAATAATGATAGAAAATTGTAAACCATTGTTATGATAGGGATGTGTTATGATAGGAGAAATAAAAGGTGCTAAGGGAACAGAAGCAGAAGGATATAACCTATTCTAAGGATTCAAGAAACACTTCTCTAAGGAAGAGTAAGCTAATTAGTCATAAGGACAGACATGGGTGATGTGTATTCCCAGGCGCAGAGCAATGTATAGAAAATCTGAGACGTGAGCACGTGGTTCATTTGAAAGGTTTAGTATAGTCAGGCATTGGCAGGGGATAGTGTAAGGGGGGGATAAGTGGCTTCAGGATGTTAAAGAAGAGACATGTAGATCATTACAGCCTTACTGGTCTTAGTAAGAAACTGATGTTTTATCATAAAGGCAATAGGAGACTACTGAAAGTTTTTAAGCATAGGAGAAATGTGGTCCGATAAGTGATTTACAAAGATTGCACAGCTGGGTGGGGAATAAAGTAGAAGAGAAATATACTAGACATAGTAAAACCCTTTATAAAGCTGGTATATAAGGGAGAAATGTTAGTAGCAAACTAGAATAGTGGAAGTGGGGACCTGAAGAACTGGAACGACTTGAGAGCTATTTAAGAAACAAAATGGTATAATGAGGGGGCTTATTGGTAAGGTGAATACTGTGCCATTCAAATCCACTTTTTAGAGCGTGCTGTTGCTAAATAGCCCCAGTTTCAGCTGGGAAGATCTCCCCTGCCCAAGGTTGCACCCCTTTCTAGGGTGGCCACATCCAATGAATAATCAGTGTGAGGATATAAATATTCATTCAAGAATAACCATGGGATTGGCACGGAGATTGCATCTCGACCCAACTTTTCCCTCTACATAATCCTGTTTCCTTCTTTTCCCTTCCATAGCTGTTGATCCCAAGAGCACTTCCTAGTAAACATCTGAACGCTAATTTCTGCCTCAGAGTCCACTTCCCAGGGAACCCAATCTATGGCAACTGGTTATGAGTCTGAGGTGTGTAATGAAGAGTAATAATTTAATAGACTCCTAGATTTCTCTCTTGAAAACTGGGTAATAGATAGGTTATTTAATGCAATAGGGAATCCCAGAAAAAAAGGCGTATTTTAAGAAGTAAGAAGTTTTAGGTGCCCATGTGACATCTAAGTGGAGCTATTCAGGCATCTCTTAACTCTTCAGATCTGCATTCCAGGAGGTAAGCCATGGAAGTTGAGAGTAAAGGAGGTAGGTAAGGGAATTAGAGAATTAATTAGAATGTTTGAAATCATGATTGGGTAGATGGGAAAATAAATTGACTAGAATATGAAAACACAGCATAAGCTCTAAATGTCACCGTGAAGAACTACAATTTGGCACCTGTTTTATGTGAATTCTTATAAAAATGAGAGGAGTTAAGAAAAGATATCATGGCCGGCTACCTCTTTTTAACATGAGACCTAAAGTTCAATTCTTTGGTAAGAATATCTTCTACCTTATACTCTCTGCCTGTCTTGAGCCCAGTTGAAATGTTTCTGCAGTGCTCAGATTTAACCAGCTAAGAGGGACCAAGAAAGTATTTCAATTCATTTGACAGAAATCTTCTAACAAAAAGAATGCATCCTAAAATAAATGTCTCTGGATGAAAAAAAACATTACAGTACAGTGGAAGTTTGATCCTGTCTTTTAAGGTCAGGAGCATATTTTGGCTTTTGTGTGATTCTCAATTCAAAACATCTGTCCTTATTAATAATGTGGTAAAAAGGGTCATGTAAGATTTGGCACCAAAATATTGGTTACCCTTATAACCGACAGAGAAGATAGTCTTTAGGTGCTTCTTTGGATCTGCTTTGCAGAGAAATAAATATATCTTTGCTGCACTGAGAATTGCACAGTCAGAAAATTTTTGCTGAATACAGAACTATCTCAGTCACTCATGACTTATTTTTTATTGACCAGAAACTAGATCATAGACCCAATTTTCTAACCCAGGGAAAACAAAATAAGACCTGTGGCTGAGAACTCTCTCTGAGTGAATAGAATGCAGTTTTCCCATTTTATTTGAGAATATATTAGATACACAGAAGATAAAGATTGTAATTATGGGTCAAATAGAAGCTCAAATCCAATGCATGGTATTTATTAAAAAAATATTTATCTGCCTACCATGGAAAACAGTTGACATAGACCTTTTTCTTACAGTTTTGGGAAGTAGAGTCTGTGCCGGATAGCTTCCGTTTGCCCCTCCAGAACTTCTACTCACCTTTCTCTATTTGCACTTTGCTCAGGGAGGCTGAACGCTAAGCTGTATCAGCTGGCTCCTTGTTCTCTAGCGTTCAGTTGATTTTGAGGGGTAGGAGGCACTCTAGGAGATTCGGTGAGTGGGAAAGAAGTATATTCGGTGTTTTATTGCCCTGGTCAGTCTTCTTCAGGGGTTGTAATGGGCCGGCTCCCTATACGGCGGGTCACAGCTCCAGAAAGGTAGTTTTCCTGCTCTCAAAACTCACTTTCCCCCAGGACTCAGGATGGTGTCAGAACTCCACTGTTATTAGTCCTAGGATACTGCAATATTTCTTTTTTTTTTTTTTTAATAAATTTATTTATTTTATTTTTTGGCTGCATTGGGTCTTCATTGCTGTGCATGGGTTTTTCTTTCATTATAGTGAGCGGGGGCTACTCTTCGTTGCAGTGCGCGGGCTCTAGGCGTGTGGGCTTCAGTAGCTGTGGCACGTGGGCTCAGTAGTTGTGGCTCACTACTCCATAGCACAGGCTCAGTAGTTGTGGCGCACGGGCTTAGTTGCTCCGTGGCATGTGGGATCTTCCCAGACCAGGGCTGGAACCCGTGTCCCCTGCATTGGCAGGCAGATTCTTAACCACTCTGCCACCAAGGAAGTCTCTGTGACATTTCTTATTGCTTCCCTACATCAGACCCATAGCTTTTCCAAGAATACATTTTGAAACCCTCCTCCATTACTCAATTTAAGTGTGCCATTTTTTTTTTTCCTGCTAAGACAGTAGACTGAACCCCTCAGACAAGGGTTAATACGTTATTCTTAATTGTTCTTCAAACCTCCTTAAAATATTGTCATCAGAAGTAGGATTTAATCAACCTTGAATACTATGTTTAAAGTATTTTGCAGCCCTTTAACTAGCCTTCTAAATACAGTTGACCCTTCAACAACAAGGGTTTAACTGTTTGGGTCCACTTTCACATGGATTTTTTTCCCGGGGTAACTGCTACAGGACTACATCATTCATGTGCATCTGTGGTTGGTTGAATTGCAGATGTGAAACCGTGGATAAGAAAGAACCGCTAAGGAAGGTTCCTTCCGCTATAAATTATATGTGGATTTTTGACTGTGCGGGGAGGTAGGGCACCTCTAATCCCAGCATTGTTCAAGGGTGAACTGTATATACATTCATTATAAATCAAGAATTTATTTTTTAGTGCCTACTAGTGTGCATGGAACTGGGCAAGAAGATGAATCAATCATTAAACCAGCTCTCAAGATGCTGGCAGTAAGGTAGCAAACATGGAGCATATTAAATATTGTAGATGATAGGCTTTGGAAATTGAGCACATGTTCCATATTTCTGATTTCTAATGTTATATTTGATTTTGTTTTCAGTGTTTCTTTTGATCTCATTTACTTTTAGTCTATGTTAGCTTTGTTTTATGTGCTTTTGTTTTCATATTTTTCTGGTAATTTGGGCAGCTATATTCTGAGTATAATTGTTTCTTAAAACTCTTCCCTAGTTTATTAACTTTGAACATTGTCTATTGGTTCCCTGCTTTAAAAGGATGAGAAATTTGTGTACATATGTCTTTCTTCCTCCTCTGTTTACTTCCAGCATCTAAATTTTTAGTGAGTGATATTTTTACAGGGTAAAGATTTACAACTTTACATCCTCTTCAATAGCCATAATTTTCAAAGCTGTTTAATATTATTTATATTTAAAAGAATTCAGTGCTTACAGAGTTTTCTTTTGTAGTATAACTTCTTCCATTTAGAGTTATTTTGGGTCATCGTTTATTTTGGTGGATTTTGATATTAATAAATTTTATGTGTTCTTTTTATAGTCTAGAGATAGTTGTTAGAATTAAATGCTGCAAATATCTCCTCCTGGTCTTTTCCCCTTCTATTAACTCTGTCTATGGCATCAGTCATGAACACAAATTCTGAAATTTAAGGTAGTCAAGTTTATCAAGTGCATATCTTATAATTTATATTTTTAAAATTAAAAAAGAAATTCTCTTCATTAACTTTATAATTTTATCTTTCATATTTAATTTTAAAAATTCACCTGGAGTTCTTAGTGTCTTTTTTACCAGATATCGAGCCAGTATCCACAACACCATCTGCTAAACGGGTGCTCATTTTCCTTTCTGATATGTATTAATAATAACTAATCTTTACTGAGCACTCACCTTATGCCCATTAGTGTTCTAAGTGCATTACTCAACTAATCCTTATAAAAACCCTATAAAGATGACATTATTTTTTGTTTATATTATATATATATTTTAAAATTTCAGCTTTATTGAGGTATAATTGACATAAAAATTTATAAAATATTTAAAAGATACATCGTGGTGATTTCAATATATACACATCGTGAAAGGATTCCTCTCATCTAGTTATTTAATCATATCCATCACTTTACATATTTACCTTGAGGAAATTATGCCAAGTGAAATAAGCCAGACACAGAAAGACAAACACTGCATGGTATCACTTTTATGTGGAACCTACAATTTTTAAAAAGTTAAATTCAGAGAAACAGAGAGTGGAAAAGTGATTGCTGGGGACTGAGGCAGAGGTGGGAGAAATAGGGACATGTTGGTAAAAGGTCACAAACTTTCAGGTATAAGAGGAATAAGGTCAGAGGATCTAGTGTAAAATATGGTAACTGTAGTTGATAACACTGTATTGTATAATTGAAATTTGCTGAGAGTAGAACTTAAATGTTCTCACCAAAATAATAATAATAATAGTAATAATAATAATAAAATAATAAAGAAGACACTATTTTTACTTCCTATTTTACAGAAGAGGAAACGGAGGCACAGAGTGGTGAATAGTTAGGTTAAGGTCACAGAACTATTAAGTTCCAGAACCATGTTTTGGATGCAAGCAGTGGGGCTCCAGTATTCATACTTTTAACCTCTACATTCTACTCACCTTCATTCCATGTGTGCGTGGATATTTTTCTAAGTTCACTGTTGTTTTGTTTTTTTGGTCTGGTTATTTGTTCCTGAACTAGTTGCGCAATGTACTTTATTACTGTGTTTTGTAATATATCTTAATATCTGCTAGGATAAATTTTCGTTCTTCTCTTTCCAAATTGAAATAACCCTCTGTGGACCTTTATTCTTCAAGGTAAATTTTTGAATAATTTTTCTGAGTTCCTCAAAAAAGCCCTGTTGGATTTTGATTCAAATTTGTGTTGAATTTATAGGTTAATCTGGAGCATTGATATCTTTATAGTGTTAAAAATTCCATCCATAAACATGAAATTAATGTTTAGCCTGTGTTTATGCCCTTTATGGCCTTTAATATAATTAAATATTTTTCTCCATAAATTGCTATGCAAGGTAAATTCTTTGTTAGGTTAATTCCTATTTTTTTCCTATTATGAATGGTATCTAATATATACTCCAGTTGGATGTTAACAATATAAAGTAATGTTTTTAATTTAAAAAGTGCTCTTACACTTTTTAAGTTCATTTTTTATTTAGAAGCCCAACGGAACTCTCTAATTCTAAAATATTTTTCATTCTGTTGAGTTTTCAATGTATTTAATTTCATCACCTGTAGATAATGACAGTTTTGTCTCTTCCCTTCTTAATCATTCTGTCACCTATTGATTTTTTTTTTTTCCCCCTAATCATAGGCCTGAGCTACCAGGCCTTTTCATCCTATTTCTGATCTTAAAGATATATGGCCAACTAAAGATTTTCCAGAATCATGAGATTTCCTGATTTTTTGATCAAATTAAGAAAGTTTTGGACTCTTCCTAGCTTTAAGTTCTTTTTCTAAACATAAATATTTGTTAATACTTATCAAATGCTTTTTCTGTATCTGTTGAACAATTCTTTGATTTTCTCCTTTTCTTCACTAATGTGATAATCTGAATTTCAAAGGTAAATCTACTGAACTAAATATATTATTTTAAAGCATTTTGTGTCTGATTATCAGACATTTTATTTAGGATTTTTGCAACTATTTTCATAGGTGAACTAGACCTATGATTTTTGTGCTATTCTTATTCCACTTTTGGGCTTAGGTTCATATGGCCTTACAAGATAAATCACTCAGCTCCTCCCACTTCCCCCTTTTTTCTTTAATAACAATGTGGTTAAAGCAAGTTTGTGAGAATTGATCATACTGCTATTTTAATTGGGGGATTTTTTTCAGAATGTGGAGGAGTCGTTCTCTGATTGCCATTTCGGTTTTTCAAAATGATTATTTGATATGTCAACTTTCATATTTTTGTGTGTCCAATTTTTTTATAGCTTTCTATATTGTCCATGTAGGTTTTCAAATTTTGCAAGTTTCCATTGAAATCTATTTATCATGTTCTTGATGATATTCCTTTACCATTTGTATAAAATAATAAAATTATAAGGAATGTTTTACTTTTATGTTTTCATTATTAATTATCAAATTATTTATAAGTTTACATTTATATTATTAGATTTAGATGTATTATATTTATTAATTGATAAAAATTTTTTAAATTTAGAAATCTTTGTTCTATTATATTGCATTTATTATCTTTTTATAATGCTCTGTTTTATTTTATCATTTGGGATTTATAAATTTTCTTACCCCCTTCTCTGGTATCTAAGCTTTAGCATGGTAGATGGAGTCAAGGTTTCTTGTTATTTTGCCATATTATCCTTCACTTGAGTAGCATCTCTCTTAACATATGTATTTTCCATTCCATTTATGTATTTTTCTCTTCTTCAGAAATACCATTTATGTCTAGATTGGGTCTATTTTATTTGCTTTCTATAGCTGTTGTCTTTCAGCATTTTTGTCACTATTTTCTTCCATTTGGTTTTGCATGTTCACTCATCTGTCTTCTACCTCATTGCTACTGTTCTAATGGTATCTATTCCATGCCTTGAAAATCTGAGTGTATTTTCAAATTTTAGTATTTTTCATTGTTATTTTCAATATTCTTCCTGATTTCTTCTAGTTTACCTTTTATATTCTGTGGTCTTATCATTTTTTTCTATTTCTTGTACTTATTCTTTGAAGTTTCTTAGCAAATAACTCACATTCTCTTTTATTATAATAATTAAGAAATTGACTTTAGAACATTTCATATTCCACGAGTGTTCTTTACTTCATGTTGTTTACTTGCTTTATTGCATTTGTCTGAACTGAAAGGATTCAGAATTTGTGTTAATTAAATCAGTTCTATGTATAAGTTTATTTTTTGAAATATCTCCCACATCTCCACTCCTATTCAAAAAAGGAGTGTAGAGGTTGACCAGTATTCTTAAGATTAGGTAGAATGTTTCACTTTAACTTATGCTTAAACCCTTAAGTTAATTAATTATGTTTATGTTATTTAGCACTTATAATATGCTACATATTACATTAATGTTGTATCACACATTGGCCCATTTCATTTTAATAACTACCTTATAAGGTGTATAGTATAATTAATTCCATTTTGCAATTGATGAAATAGAGTCATAGAAAGGTGAAGCTACTCCCTTAATGTCACACAATTAGTTAAATGGAGGATTTGGGTGGCAGTATTTACTAATCAAAAAGGATTTTTGCAATTTATTGCCATTTATAGTTATAATTTATGAAAATTAAATTTGTAAAATTATATTATTATTTTTTATATTTTAGAGTTAGAGATGAGGATTTATTTTTTCAAATTACAATATTCAATTTGTAGGACAATAAACCAAATGGGTCTTAGAGACCATTAGGTCCAGTTCCTCGATTTTGCAAATGAGGGAAACAGGCCAGAGAGCACTGTCTTCATTGCTGAGTCATCTACCCTTATTATTCCATTTGTAACTATTTGAAATAATCAAAGAGGTTCAGCTATTTTATGATTCACTTTGAAATATGTAAGTATTGAGAAATAGAATCTATCTATCATTTCTCCTCCTTTAAACACTAGCAAAAGCAAAAATATAGGCTAGAATATATAAAAATTAGAAGATGATTTTGACCTAATGAGTAAACTAAAATGTGCTTTCATAAAATTATTTGCTGTCTCCTAAACATCTTTATACTCCAACGCTTTATTCAATCTGATTTAAAATGAACAAGTGTGAGACCTCCCTGGTGGCGCAGTGGTTGAGAATCTGCCTGCTAATACAGGAGACACGGGTTCGAGCCGTGGTCTGGGAAGATCCCACATGCCGCAGAGCAGCTAGGCCCGTGAGCCACAATTACTGAGCCTGCGCGTCTGGAGCCTGTGCTCCGCAACAAGAGAGGCCGCGATAGTGAGAGGCCCGCACACCGCGATGAAGAGTGGCCCCCGCTTGCCACAACTAGAGAAAGCCCTCACACAGAAACGAAGACCCAACACAGCCATAAATAAATAAATAATTAAAAAAAAAAAGGAAATATATAAAATGAACAAGTGTGCCTGACTAGACCTAAAAAATGATTTTGTAATAATTCAAGATTATAAAATTTATTTTCTAACATACAGCTAACGAATGCTTACTGTCAGGCATTGTCAGATCAATGAACACACAGCAGTGAACAGTTGCTGCTCTTAAGTCTCTGCCCCCATGGAAGTTATAGATAAAAAAGTAAACTATCATGTCGTATAAGCAGGTAGTGAAAACCATGAAGGGAATTGAGTGATGAGGTTGGGGGTGGTTTTTTAAAAATTCCCAAGGGAAGATCTCTCTAAGGAGATATCATATGTGAAGATCTGAATGAAATGATGAATTGAACCATTTAATAATCTGAGGTCGAAGAGCTTTTCATGGAGAGCAAGAGCTGGGCCTATTTTAGGAAGAGCAATGATTCTAGTGTTTGGAAGGTAAGGTGACTAAGGAGGAAACGGATGGAGATTATTACAGATAGGCAAGGGCTAGCTCGTATAGGGCCTTGCAGAGACTAGTAAGGAGTGGGATTTATTCTAAACGTGACCGAAGCCACTAGAGGATTTAAATCTGGAAACAGGATGATTTGATTTATGTTTTAAAAAGATCATTCTGTTGATGTTTGGAGAAGAGACTACAAGGGCAAGAAAGGAAAGCAAAATGTCAGACAGAACACTGTGGATCGTCAGTTCACAAATTATAAATTGATAGTCAAGCCGAACAAAATAATTATTTTAACTAGACATTGCTTATTGCTTTGTAATTCTCTTTAAATCATCATTGAAATACAGCTTGGTATATGCTTTGTATACCTTTTAAACCCATGTAAGAGAACTCAAAATTTTGCATAAAGGGCATTTACTTCGGGCTGCCATGTCCGTCTTCACCATTCCTAAAAAATAGTCTGGTAATGTCTAGCCTAGGGCACTGGAATTGTACTATTTAAGTTTAAATTCCATATTTGCTGCTAACTAGCTATGCTCCTTGACAACTCTGTAATATTTGTCAAGTTACTTAAGCTCTCTCAGTTTCATTATGGATATATTTAATAGTACTCACTTATTAAGGTCGTTTTGATGATTAAATAAAATAATCTTTGAAAGGATTTTAACAAAGAATTTGATGCAGAATAAATTTGCAATGAACACTGGTTGGTGTGTTGTTACCCACTCTGACCCTGGTAAAGATTTTTTACATGTTACTTAGAGGCGATAATAATAGAAATACTATTAGTGATACTTTCATCAAACATTTTCTCCAAGATTAAACTTGAATGTATATGAGTTCATTCATTCATTCATTCAAAAGAAACCCCAAAACACTTATTTCAGCAACAGTAATGTTTCAGGTTTTACGTGAGTTCCACAGGCTGGAGGAAAGATTCAGAGAGCAAAGGAAAAAGCAGTATTACCTTAAAATTGTTTTCTGACCTCCATAAATTAATACGCAAATAATATACAAATATCTTAACATTTAGATATAGTTCCCTCTATAAAAGAGAAATTTTGATAAATCAGATGAAGCTATATAATTCTGAGTATGAATGACCTTCAGTTAGTAGAAAAGTTCAAAATGAATGAAAATAAAGGAATTTGAAACACTTTGGATATATTTTCTTTTTTTATTTTTCCCTTTAATATTATCTATTGCAAAAAATTTGGTCTACAAAATTTACACCTCGGGAGAATCGGCAAGATGGCGGAAGAGTAAGACGTGGAGATCACCTTCCTTCCCACAGATACAGTAGAAATACATCTCCACGTGGAATTGCTCCTACAGAACACCCACTGAACACTGGCAGAAGACGTCAGACCTCCCAAAAGGCAAGAAACTCCCCACGTACTTGGGTAGGGCAAAAGAAAAAAGAAATAACAGAGACAAAAGAATAGGGATGGGACCTGCGCCAGTGAGAGGGAGCCGTGAAGGAGGAAAGGTTTCCACACACTAGGAAGCCCCTTCGCGGGCGGAGACTGCGGGTGGCAGAGGGGGGAGCTTCGGAGCCACGGAGGAGAGCGCAGCCACAGGGGTGCGGAGGGCAAAGCAGAGAGATTCCCACACAGAGGATCGGTGCCGAGCAGCACTCACCAGCCCGAGAGGCTTGTCTGCTCAGCCGCCAGGGCGGGAGGGGGCTGGGCGCTGAGGCTCGGGCTTCGGTGCTAGCTGGAAGGGAGTCCGGGAAAAAGTCTGCAGCTGCCGAAGAGGCAAGAGACTTTTTCTTGCCTCTTTGTTTCGCGGCGCGCAAGGAGAGGGGATACAGACCGCCACCTAAACGAGCTCCAGAGACGGGCGCGAGCCACAGCTATCAGCGCGGACCCCAGAGACGGGCAGGAGACGCTAAGGCTGCTGCTGCCGCCACCAAGAAGCCTGTGTGCGAGCACAGGTCACTCTCCACACCGCCCCTCCCAGGAGCCGGTGCAGCCCGCCACCTCCAGGCTCCCGTGATCCGGGGACAACTTACCCGGGAGAACACACGGCCTGCCTCAGGCTGCTGCGATGTCACGCCGGCCTCTGCAGCCGCAGGCTCGCCCCCCCTCCGTACTCCTCCCTCCCACCGTCCTGAGTGAGCCAGAGCCCCCGAAGCAGCTGCTCCTTTAACCCCGTTCTGTCTGGGCGGGGAACGGACGCCCTCAGGAGACCTACATGCAGAGGCGGGTCCAAATACAAAGCTGAACCCAGGGAGCTGTATGAACAAAGAAGAGAAAGGGAAATCTCTCCCAGCAGTCTCAGAAGCAGCGGATTAAAGCTCCACAAACAACTTGATGTGCCTGCATCTGTTGAATACCTGAATAGACAACGAATCATCCCAAATTTAGGAGGTGGACTTTGGGAGCAGTATATATTAATTTTTCCCCTTTTCCTTTTTTTGTGAGTGTATATGTGTAAGCTTCTGGGGGAGATTTTGTCTGTATAGTTTTGCTTTCACCATTAGTCCTAGGGTTAGGTCCGTCCGTTTTTTTTTGGGTTTTTTTGTTTTTTTATTTTTTCTCTTTTTTTACTTAAAATTTTTTTTTCCTATTAAATGTTTTCTTAATAGTTTTTTCCTTATTTTCTATTTTTAGAAATAAAAATTTTTAATAAGTTTTTTCATATTTTTTATTTTTAAAAATTAAAAAATTTTTTTCTTAATAAATTTTTAAATTTTTTTCTTATTTTTTATTATAAAAAATTAATAAATCTAGTTTTAAAAATTAAAAAAATTTTTTCTTAATAAATTTATTCTTCATTTTTTTCTTATTTTTTTTTTAAGAATTTATTTTTTTATTTATTTTTTATCTTTTTAAACATCTTTATTGAAGTATAATTGCCTTACAATGGTGTGTTAGCTTCTGCTTTATAACAAAGTGAATCAGTTATACATATACAATATGTTCCCATTTCTCTTCCCTCTTGCATCTCCCTCCCACCCACCCTCCCCATCTTATTTTTTATAATAATAGTTTTATTTTATTTTATTTTATCCTCTTTCTTTCTTTCTTTCTATTTTTTTCTCCCTTTTATTCTGAGCCGTGTGGAGCTGTGTGGCTCTTGGTGCTCCAGCCAGGCATCAGAGCTGTGACTCTGAGGTGGGAGAGCCAAATTCAGAACACTGGTCCACAAGAGACCTCCCAGCTCCACGTAATACCAAACGGCGAAAATCTCTCAGAGATCTCCATCTCAACATCAAGACCCAGCTTCATTCAACGACCAGCAAGCTACAGTGCTGGACACCGTATGCCAAACAACTAGCAAGACAGGAACACAGCCCCATCCATTAGCAGAGAGGCTGCCTAAAATCATAATAAGGCCAGAGACACCCCAAAACACACCACCAGACGTGGATGCGCCCACCAGAAAGACAAGATCCAACCTCATTCACCAGAACACAGGCACTAGTCCCCTCCAACAGGAAGCCTACACAACCCACTGAACGAACCTCTGCCACTGGGGACAGATACCAAAAACAACGGGAACTACGAACATGCAGCCTGTGAAAAGTAGACCCCAAACACAGTAAGATAAGCAAAATGAGAAGACAAAAAAACACACAGCAGGTGAAGGAGCAGGGTCAAAACACACCAGACCTAACAAATGAAGAGGAAATAGGCAGTCTACCTGAAAAATAATTCAGAAAATGATAGTAAAGATGATCCAAAATCTTGGAAATAGAATAGACAAAATGCAAGAAACGTTTAACAAGGACGTAGAAGAACTAAAGAGGAACCATGCAACGATGAAAAACACAATAAATGAAATTAAAAATACTCTAGACGGGATCAATAGCAGAATAACTGAGGCAGAAGAACGGAAAAGTGACCTGGAAGATAAAATAGTGGAAATAACTACTGCAGAGCAGAAGAAAGAAAAAAGAATGAAAAGAACTGAGGACAGTCTCAGAGACCTCTGGGACAACATTAAACACACCAACATTCGAATTATAGGGGTCCCAGAAGAAGAAGAGAAAAAGAAAGGGACTGAGAAAATATTTGAAGAGATTATAGTTGTAAACTTCCCTAATATGGGAAAGGAAATAGTTAATCAAGTCCTGGAAGCACAGAGAGTCCCATACAGGATAAACCCAAGGAGAAACATGCCAAGACACATATTAATCAAACTGTCAAAAATTAAATATAAGGAAAACATATTAAAAGCAGCAAGGGAAAAACAACAAATAACACACAAGGGAATCCCCATAAGGTTAACAGCTGACCTTTCAGCAGAAACTCTGCAAGCCAGAAGGGAGTGGCAGGATATACTTAAAGTGATGAAGGAGAAAAACCTACAACCAAGGTTACTCTACCCAGCAAGGATCTCATTCAGATTCGATGGAGAAATTAAAACCTTTACAGACAAGCAAAAGCTGAGAGAGTTCAGCACCACCAAACCAGCTTTACAACAAATGCTAAAGGAACTTCTCTAGGCAAGAAACACAAGAGGAGGAAAACACCTACGATAACAAACCCAAAACATTTAAGAAAATGGGCATAGGAACATACATATCGATAATTACCTTGAATGTAAATGGATTAAATGCTCCCACCAAAAGACACAGGCTGGCTGAATGGATACAAAAACAAGACCCTTATATATGCTGTCTACAAGAGACCCACTTCAGACCTAGGGACACATACAGACTGAAAGTGAGGGGATGGAAAAAGATATTCCATGCAAACGGAAATCAAAAGAAAGCTGGAGTAGCAATTCTCATATCAGACAAAATAGACTTTAAAATAAACAATATTACAAGAGACAAAGAAGGACACTATATAATGATCAAGGGATCGATCCAAGAGGAAGCTATAACAATTGTAAATATTTATGCACCCAACATAGGAGCACCTCAATACATAAGGCAAATACTAACAGCCATAAAAGGGGAAATCGACAGCAACACAATCATAGTAGGGGACTTTAACACCCCACTTTCACCAATGGACAGATCATACAAAATGAAAATAAATAAGGAAACACAAGCTTTAAATGATACATTAAACAAGGTGGACTTAATTGATATTTATAGGACATTCCACCCAAAAACAACAGAATACACATTTTTCTCAAGTGCTCATGGAACATTCTCCAGGATAGATCATGTCTTGGGTCACAAATCAAGCCTTGGTAAATTTAAGAAAATTGAAATCGTATCAAGTATCTTTTCCGACCACAACGCTATGAGACTAGATATCAATTACAGGAAAAGATCTGTAAAAAATACAAACACAAGGAGGCTACACAATACACTACTTAATAATGAAGTGATCACTGAAGAAATCAAAGGGGGAATCAAAAAATACCTAGAAACAAATGACAGTGGAGACACGACGACCCAAAACCTATGGGACGCAGCAAAAGCAGTTCTAAGAGGGAAGTTTATAGCAATACAAGCCTACATCAAGAAACAGGAAACATCTCGAATAAACAACCTAACCTTGCACCTAAAGCAATTAGAGAAAGAAGAGCAAAAAAACCCCAAAGCCAGCAGAAGGAAAGAAATTATAAAGATCAGATCAGAAATAAATGAAAAAGAAATGAAGGAAACAATAGCAAAAATCAATGAAACTAAAAGCTGGTTCTTTGAGAAGATAAACAAAATTGATCAACCATTAGCCAGACTCATCAAGAGAAAAAGGGAGAAGACTCAAATCAGTAGAATTAGAAATGAAAAAGGAGAAGTAACCAGTGACACTGCAGAAATACAAACGATCATGAGAGATTACTACAAGCAACTCTATGCCAATAAAATGGACAACCTGGAAGAAATGGACAGATTCTTAGAAAGGCACAACCTGCCGAGACTGAACCAGGAAGAAATAGAAAATATGAACAGACCAATCACAAGCACTGAAATTGAAACTGTGATTAAAAATCTTCCAACAAACAAAAGCCCAGGACCAGATGGCTTCACAGGCGAATTCCATCAAACATTTAGAGAAGAGCTAACACCTATCCTTCTCAAACTCTTCCAAAATATTGCAGAGGGAGGAACACTCCCCAACTCATTCTACGAGGCCACCATCACGCTGATACCAAAACCAGACAAAGATGTCACAAAGAAAGAAAACTACAGGCCAATATCACTGATGAACATAGATGCAAAAATCCTCAACAAAATACCTGCAAACAGAATCCAACAGCACATTAAAAGGATCATACACCATGATCAAGTTGGGTTTATCCCAGGAATGCAAGGATTCTTCAACATACGCAAATCAATCAATGTGATACACCATATTAACAAATTGAAGGAGAAAAACCATATGATCATCTCAATAGATGCAGAGAAAGCTTTCGACAAAATTCAACACCCATTTATGATAAAAGCCCTGCAGAAAGTAGGCATAGAGGGAACTTTCCTCAACATAATAAAGGCCATATATGACAAACCCACAGCCAACATTGTCCTCAATGGTGAAAAACTGGAACCATTTCCACTAAGATCAGGAACAAGACAAGGTTGCCCACTCTCACCACTATTATTCAACATAGTTTTGGAAGTTTTAGCCACAGCAATCAGAGAAGAAAAATACATAAAAGGAATCCAAATTGGAAAAGAAGAAGTAAAGCTGTCACTGTTTGCAGATGACATGATACTATACATAGAGAATCCTAAAGATGCTACCAGAAAACAACTAGAGCTAATCAATGAATTTGGTAAAGTAGCAGGATACAAAATTAATGCACAGAAATCTGTTGCATTCCTATATACTAATGATGAAAAATCTGAAAGTGAAATTAAGAAAACACTCCCATTTACCATTGCAACAAAAAGAATAAAATATCTAGGAATAAACCTACCTAAGGAGACAAAAGACCTGTATGCAGAAAATTACAGGACACTGATAAAAGAAATTAAAGATGATACAAATAGATGGAGAGATATACCATGTTCTTGGATTGGAAGAATCAACATTGTGAAAATGACTCTACTACCCAAAGCAATCTACAGATCCAATGCAATCCTTATCAAACTACCACTGGCATTTTTCACAGAACTAGAACAAAAAATTTCACAATTTGTATGGAGACACAAAAGACCCAGAATAGCCAAAGCAATCTTGAGAACGAAAAATGGAGCTGGAGGAATCAGGCTCCCTGACTTAAGACTATATTACAAAGCTACAGTAATCAAGACAGTTTGGTACTGGCACAAAAACAGAAATATAGGTCAATGGAACAGGATAGAAAGCCCAGAGATAAACCCACACACATATGGTCACCTTATCTTCGATAAAGGAGGCAAGCATGCACAGTGGAGAAAAGACAGCCTCTTCAATAAGTGGTGCTGGGAAAATTGGACAGGTACCTGTAAAAGTATGAAATTAGAACACTCCCTAACACCATACACAAAAATAAAGTCAAAATGGATTAAAGACCTAAGTGTAAGGCCAGACACTATCAAACTCTTAGAGGAAAACATAGGCAGAACACTCTATGACATAAATCACAGCAAGATCCTTTTTGACCCAGCCCCTAGAGAAATGGAAATAAAAACACAAATAAACAAATGGGACCTAATGAAACTTAAAAGCTTTTGCACAGCAAAGGAAACCATAAACAAGACCAAAAGACAACCCTCAGAATGGGAGAAAATATTTGCAAATGAAGCAACTGACGAAGGATTAATCTCCAAGATTTACAAGCAGCTCATGCAGCTCAATAACAAAAAAACGAACAACCCAATCCAAAAATGAGCAGAAGACCTAAATAGACATTTCTCCAAAGAAGATATACAGATGGCCAACAGACACATGAAAGAATGCTCAACATCCTTAATCATGAGAGAAATGCAAATCAAAACTACAATGAGGTATCATCTCACACCAGTCAGAATGGCCATCATCAAAAACTCTAGAAACAATAAATGCTGGAGAGGGTGTGGAGAAAAGGGAACCCTCTTGCACTGTTGGTGGGAATGTAAATTGATACAGCCACTATGGAGAACAGTTTGGAGGTTCCTTAAAAAACTACAAATAGAATTACCATACGACCCAGCAATCCCACTACTGGGCATATACCCTGAGAAAACCATAATTCAAAAAGAGTCATGTACCAAAATGTTCATTGCAGCTCTATTTACAATAGCCAGGACATGGAAGCAACCTAAGTGTCCATCATCGGATGAATGGATAAAGAAGATGTGGCACATATATACAATGGAATATTACTCAGCCATAAAAAGAAATGAAATGGAGGTATTTGTAATGAGGTGGATGGAGTTAGAGTCTGTCACACAGAGTGAAGTAAGTCAGAAAGAGAAAAACAAATACAGTATGCTAACACATATATATGGAATCTTAGGAAAAAAAAAAATTCATGAAGAACCTAGTGGCAAGACGGGAATAAAGATACAGACCTACTAGAGAATGGACTTGAGGATATGGGGAGGGGGAGGGGTGAGATGTGACAGGGTGAGAGAGTGTCATGGGCATATATACACTACCAAATGTAAAATAGATAGCTAGTGGGAAGCAGCCGCTTAGCACAGGGAAATCAGCTCGGTGCTTTGTGACCACCTAGAGGGGTGGGATAGGGAGGGTGGGAGGGAGGGAGATGCAGGAGGGAAGAGATATGGGAACGTATGTGTATGTATGGCTGATTCACTTTGTTATGAAGCAAAAACTAACACACCATTGTAAAGCAATTATACTTCAATTTAAAAAAAAAAAAAATTTACACCTCAATCTAAGTCCACAGAGCCAAGGGTCAGAAACGTCAACCATCTTCAAGGGATTATTTTAAGGAACCCCTTCCCTGTGGTGTCACTACCCTGAAGCAACATTTTCTTAAACAGTCACAATTTCCTCTGAATATTTCCATAAAACTTTGTGCTTTAGGTTAAAAACAACTTTTTCAGTCTCATTATCTTTAAAAACAAAAGTCCAAAGAAAAAAGAGTAGAAAAAATATTAAATTTATAAGTATTTACCATTTCACGTTGGCAATTTTTTCATTTCATTGAATAAGAGCAAATAAAATATAGGTTTATACTCTAATTCGTATAAAATAACATCCTCTGTGGTATTTATCACTGTTGCTTCCTCCCCACCGCAAGCCCTTGCTATAGAAGGAAGTGATTTGACTTTGAATAAGTTTGAATCCAAATCAAGCTGGATGATTTATTATTGAATGATTGAATAAACCTAAAATTTATTTAACTATAAAATGTCAAAAAAATTATTGGCCCTATACATTTCTCAGCATGGCATTTTAAACCATAATGCAACAGAGTATAATCCAGTAAACTGGAAGACACAGTGAGGAAACCATTTTCTTCCAAGTTTTTTTCTCTATCATTTCTAGTTCCAGCTCCATAGATATGGCATGTTAAAAGGGTGCTTGTTTACATTTGAATAAATATCCCTAGAAGGCTACCTGTTTCCTCTTTTTTTTTTGGTTATTTTCCTTTCATACTTAAAATTCATTATTTTAAAAATCTGAATTTTATTAGAATTCAAAGATAAATTGGTTGTTTTTTTCTTAATCAGTGAGACTATTAATGATTATATATGTTGGAAATTGTTGTTTTCTTTCAAAACTTTATTTATATAATTTACCCTATTTGAATCAAAAAAGAATTTGTCTCATTTTAGTAGTTAATATATCAGAACTAGAGGTAGAAACTTTGCATTCTTGGACACAGCCACATTTATGTACAATTAGCTTAGTATGATCTGGAGTGCCTTGAAAGAACACTGGGTGTAGGAAAACTGTGTTCTATTCGTAGATCTGCAGTAAATGTCTGTATAACCAAATTAGCCACTTCTCCCCTCTAAGCCTCCGTTTTCTAATATAAGAAAAAGAGAGTGGGTCAGATGGTATCTGAGTCCATTCTTCTTATTAATTCCATGAGTTTAGAGTATAAATATACTGTGGAATTACAAGAAGAAAAATTTTAAAAACTTTTTCATTTTTTTTTTCTTGAAAATTCAGTGGCCATAGTTTTTATATTGAGTGTACAAGATTTCAAGTTAACAGGCAATTGCCTGGAACATTTAGCACACTGTTTTAGCTATCAAACTTACATAATGAGATTTTCCTGGAATAAAGTCTACCTAAATAAATTTCCAAAGCACTCCATGGGATTCTAACCTGTATCTATAAATTATTATACAGACCTAAGTGTTTGAGTACAAGTTTTTTTACAAGTTGAGTTGACATTCAAAAGTATGCCATGCTCGCAAGTCAGTCAGCTCAGTGGACAATTGCATGCACATGATTGTTATTAACCCCTGTTTTTCACTGTCAGTTAAGTGGGCTTCCTCATAAAATCACATTCCAAGGTTGACATGGTCTTCTGGCACCCAGAGACCTATCATATAAACTGACAAGTAAGACTAACTAGGCGTGAGGGATTGTTCCAAAAAGATTTCCAGCCCCAAACATTCTAGCTAACTGAAGAACAAGAATAGGGTAACTTCTCTGCTATTTCTAAAATTACAGCTTTATTGTTTGAAAGTTTATGGAGGACCCGTAATTTGTGTCTGGTGCAATCATTTCAAAGTCACCTGAGGGGAACAGGAAAGAGTGAATACTGTACCAGGTACTTTTCTGGCTTCTCAAATATGGGATAAAATGACAACCAGGTGAAACAAACCTAGAATAGCCTAAAACTGGCCTCTTTTCTAACGGAATTTCCAATTCATGTTGTCCTAAGTGATAAACAAAAGCAGCATAGTCTGAGAAAAGAAGTTTTGTCAAGAATTTGAGTTTTGAAGAGGTTCTAGTTAATTATAAAATCATTATCACTTTAATTTATGATGTTTAAAGGATAAAGGGATGTATCCAAGGTCAAACACTAAGTTGAATAATCAGAGTTGTAACTATAATTTTATCTTGCATTTGATGAGACATTCTTGGGCTGGAGTTATTGCCCAATAGCTGCATGGACCTGAGCAATTGTATGCTGTCCTGTTATTTCCTTCAGCCCCTGGTCCTGGGGCTTGCATGGCACTGGCTAATCTCTGAGTTGCTCTTTGGATGGGACTCAGATATCCAAATTTGGGATCTGGTACTATTTATCCATGTTCTTTCCCCAAACTCCTGCAGGTTCACGCTCTCATTTAAGTCCTTACAGACAAAAGAGATCTTTCAGCTTATTTTCTGCCATCAGGGAGGGGCTCAGCACTTAACACCTCATAAAAACTATTTGCTTTCACACTAAAATAAGGAGGCCCCAGGCTAGATATATAAATATATCACAATGATGTAAATATATCACCAGAGGTACACATGTTGAAGAACAAATTCTATAAATTTCAACAAAATATATGAAAGGAAGAAACAAAAAAACACAATCCCTTTTCCAAATTTCCATATACTTACAGAAAAAACAGATGGGAGAAATAGGATCAACAGATAAGGATTACAATAAATATAAAAGGATTAATTATCCCCTTCCAAAGATAGACACTTTTGAATTGGGTAAAGTCAAGCTAACGAGTTAATAAAAAACTAACAAAAATAATCAATTAAACACTATTCTGAAGAGACACTTATAACTTTTAAAAAAGTTGAAAATGAAGTTGAAATATAACATATGTCAGGCAAATTCTAATCTATATTTAACAAATTCTAACAAAATACAGAAACATCAAATGAGGGGAAGAAGTTTTACTCTTGGGAAATTTTTTATTTTTACAAAATATATTACACATTTAGTTCACTGCTTGCCAGATTTTTAGAAATACATTATTTAGGAGATTTTGAATGTAAGTATAAAAATGGGACTTTGTTTAGAGTGTTTGTGTGTGTGTGCGTGCATGCGCATGTTGGTGGTTTTGGTATCTAGTATCTTATAATGATTGAGCAGTTTTCTATCTACAATGAATACTTTAGAAGAGTTTACATAACATAGGACATATTAGTTCCTCTGGGTCAGAATATATCTTTAAATATACTTTCTTGTTCCAGCTCTAGTATTGGATTTTCAGTTTTACAGCTTTTCTTTTGCTATAAACATTACTCATTTATATTTGTATGTTTAAGTATATGTTAGATATTTAAGTATATATACATACATAGTTATAAATGAGCAAAGTTTATATATTTTAAGCATCTATTTTGCTAGATTTTTAAATATATTATAATAAAGTTTAAAGGAGCAGTGCCTCATTTGCCCATTTGTAATTTCATAAAGAATCAATATTGTAAAGAACAAATTGTACCCCTCTTTGGAGATATGAAAGGATGAAAATTTACGTATTTTCATTTGTGTTTTCACCTACTAGACTTGGGATTTGGAATTTTATATAAATAAACTAATTTATGAATATATTTTATATATTCATATTTATATAACAATTTTATATAAATAAACTAATAAAGTCTTTATTCAGGAGGCATTTGATCTCTGCAACCAAATGTTTGCCTTGTAGAAGTAAGGTGTTACTATTTTTTTTTTTTTTTGCTGCTTCTCTTATACGTTAATAAATGCACGTTGTAATTCGCTGCTTGTGTCTTCTCTGTTTTCTGGAATTGCTGTCATGCAAACCCCTCAAAGAAAATCACTCTTTTCACTTTTATATTCTCAGAGCCTAGCATGGTACCTGACATATATTAGGTGATCAATATATGTTTACTATTTGAACTATAAACTGACAAAAGTATAGAATGCAGGTCTCATTCCATGTTTTTTGAATAATAGTCAATATAAGTGATGATAATGGTATCTACTAAAATTATAACTTCAGAGAATGGAATTGCAGAAAAGATGAGAAGCCAATTTACCGGAATATTAATCCCTGCTCCTTAAGGCCTCATATGCCGGTACTATTATTACCTTAAACCCCTATATCCTTGACCATTGCCAACTTTGGTGTTTACTTAAATTAGCCAGTTTATTGAAGGATTATGTATTGGAGGCAATTACCCTTAGTCAGGAAATCAAACACTCACTTGGGAGCTCTTTATAAGTTTGGGTTAGAGAGTGTTTGAGGCCTCAACAACATCCTGAATATATCACACCGTAGTTTCCAGGATGTAAAAAGGCTTACTTATCTATAGATATTTGGGTGCTGTTTAGGTGTCCTCATTTCATGCCGTGTGCTGTAAGCCCTTTACATTTTTCAGAGGAGGAAACAAACATTTTGTCTCTCTTTTCAGAAGATTACCAATTACAACCTTAAAAGGAATTTATCACAACTGTAGAGAGGAGCTTTATGAGATAGTGGGAGAATCTTGGCCTAGGAAACTGCAACAGTGGCAGAGCTACTAATTCTTGTAGCTGGAAAGGGGACAACATTGGTTTTAGAACTGGAACACCTGTGTTTCCAACTTTAGCTATGTGCTGGGTGATCTTATACCATTTTTTTTTCTTTTTTTTTTTTTATTTACTTTTCTGAGTTTTAGTTTATATGATACGTGAGGTTACATACATATATATATATAACTTATATTATATATATATATATATATATATATATATATATATATATATATATATATATATATATGAAAATTTTAGGCTACTGTGTTATTTTCTCTCCTAGGTCACTACTTGATTCCAAGTAACTTGGCATTACCTATTTTGAAAACTTTGCTCATGTCAAGTGAACAGTAAAGTTTATCTTGCTACTCTTCTCTAGTTGAATAATTGATGAGAAGGAATTAGAAAACTCAGGGCGTTTGAATACTACAGGAATAAAAATACCTTATGGTGCAGTAGTAGAGGACCTGTAAAACTAAAGTGCTAGTTTCAGACTTTGAAACCCCTTAAAGACATTAAAAAGAGTGCTGCTCCCTCCCATATTTCTGGAACTATGAAGAAAGCATCAGTGTAGACAACAGATTGTAGCATTCAGGGGATATTTCTCACATCTTAGAATTTTTAATTGGTACTCCCCCAATGTTCAACGTGGGACTATATTGTTCACAAATTGAATGTTCATAAACTGGGAGGTACCCTTCTCTAATTATGGTAAATATATTTTGTGTTATAGATAATTAAAGCTGTAGAAATTTAGAGGAATTATAAACCTCCAATAAACAGTATGACTACCAAACCTTCATATATGTAATATATCTTTATATAATCAAATATTTATATATAATAATGTAATAAATATCTCTGAGACATAGATTCCCATTTATAAAGTAAGGGGATTCAACGATTTCTAGTGAAAGAAGGGAGTCTTCACGGTAAGTGTTATTTCATAAATGAATTTGAGCTGGACCATTAGTGATGAGCAATGAGACTGAAGAGGAAAAAAAAGAGGAAAGTAGTCTCACTTGGGGATATAAAAGAAGCAGAATATTAAAATGGATATGAATATGGTGTTTGTACAATAGAACAGAGAAAATACCTCCATATGATTAATTATCAAGCTCCATGGGTTTGGTCAACAATTAGCAGTTTCCTCTGAAATCAATGGTGCAAATATTTCACCCAAATCCCTTGATGATTTTATTCTTTGCTCGTTTTGGATTAAATCCTAATTCCCAATGAAGGTAAATTTCATTCAGACCTTTGCTGGTCCTTGAAACACATCATTTTGGTGCTTAGCAGAGATGAAGACAGTGAACGGTGGTTTTGTTTTGGTTTTGCAATATGACATTTGGTCACTTCACCAGTCCTCACATCTGGTTGCAGTTTGAGATGAAACCACTTAAACCTCATGCACCCACTGAAAGCTGTGGTTTTGTCACAAAATTTTGTCACAAAATTTACATAAACATATAAACACAGGAAAAAAATTGCTGGCTTTGTTTTAAAGTTTTGGTTTATTCCTCTGAATTCAAATGAAATAAATTCAGTAAGAACTGAACATCAACAAAATTATGCTAACCAGACTAGACTGCAACGTTCCACACTATCCTTGAAAATCAATATAGATGTACTAGCATTCAATATAATTGTGTACTTATTCAATGTTGGCCTAATAGTATATTAACCAACTTCTATTTTGGACAACTGTATTTTACATTTTATTCCTGATTTGGAAAAAGAGGATGGCTACTTTCATTTTTTTTTCTTTGATATGTGGATATTCATAGTGAAATTTTAGGTATAGTTTGCCTTTTTTCTTCTTAGCATGGAGTAATCACACTTCTAGATGTGGAACAAACCTTAGAATTATCAAATATGTCCATCTCCCATCTGCCACTTAACAGATGTGGAACTGGATTCAAAGAGAATCTAAACCCCAGATGATATTGGCCAGGCTCTGGTTTTGCTCCTATCACATAACTGTTTATCAGTTTCATTTGTTAAAGTATAATAGTGATGAGGCAAATGTTTCCAATTGGATTACTAGAAAGGAAGGCTAATTTTACACTCTTTAATTGTAACCACAATCCAAGTTTAGGTTGTTGCTCATTTCATGGGAGATCAAAGTGTGACCAAATAAGTTCAGAATTATGCAAAAAAAGGAACGTCATGCATTGTCTTAAACAGACACGTGCACATGTTCACTGCACACACACACACACACACACACACAACCTCTGAAAGTACACAATTAAAACGTTTAGTGAATCCTCATTACCTGCAGGAAAAAAGACCAAATCCAAAGTCACTCACAACTGGCTTCAACTTCTAAGTCTAGCCTTATTTCCCATGATGTCTCCTCTAGCATCCACGCTCAAACTAATCCAAAACAGCACTATATACTTGACATGTCGTATTCTTTACACTCCTTAGATATTAAGCTTCCTCTTCTCTCTACTTGGCACACCCAGTTCTACCTACCCTACCTGGAAAATTACCACCCAGCTTCCAGCTAACAATTTATGTCTTCAGTTAAGTTTTTCCTTTATCCCTCAATTTTGCTCATAGCAGAATCATCAGAATTGTTCAATTTTTTTTGGCATCTACATAACATTTTGTGCATACCCGTGGCATAGCATTTATCACATCTGGTCAAAATTATTGATTTACATGCCTATCTACCTGGTTTGAATGCCAAATTCTTGAGACAATGCATCCAGTCCATATGTTTCTTTACACTAAGAGCAGAACACAACCCGACTTCTCCTCAGTTTTTTCCTTCGTCTTTTTGCTCTTTATGGTGCCATCAGACTGCTAATTTTTTCTCTTGCTTTCAGTCTTTGCCTACATATATTCCCCTTCCATGCTCCCTTCTGATTACCTGTTTCAAAGTAATGATCATGTCACTTTTTTCTTAAGAATTTCAGAGCATCCGGTGCTTTGTGACACCTAGAGGGGTGGGATAGGGAGGGTGGGAGGGAGGGAGATGCAAGAGGGAAGAGATATGGGAACATATGTATATGTATAACTGATTCACTTTGTTATAAAGCAGAAACTAACACACCATTGTAAAGCAATTATACTCCAATAAAGATGTTAAAAAAAAAAAAAAAGAATTTCAGAGCATCTTACATACTCTAAGTCTGTGGTCCTTATTCCTTATACTGGTAATTAATCATTTTATCCTGATTTCTTTACCGCTTTGTAAATAATCTATTTTTTGTCCGTCTTTGACTATTCACTTTAATGAAAACAACTAGACTTTATCAAATGCGAGTAACTGTAACATCTTCAAACCCACCAGCTCTAAATCAGTCTCCCTTTTATCTAAACTCCAATACTCCAGGGACTATGCTTTTTAGATCTTACCACATTTTCACTGTACTTATACCCCTTAGGTCTTCATATAGCTTAGAATCCATCCATGCATCATACTGCCCCTCACAGCATACTAATTTTACAAAATTAAAGTTGATCAAAATCATCACTGACCCTGCAATCGTAATGAGTAAAACCTACATGCTCTGCTTAATTATATCACTTTTAAATGCATGCCTACTAATCTCAAACAGACACTTTATCCTGACCTATAGTCCATTTAGGGGAATGTACTTTTTTTCTTCCTACTTCTTTAGAGGACTCCTCTAAATCTTCTCTCTTCTCTAACCACTCTTCTCTAACCACCTCCTTCCTGGCCTTACTCTCAGCTCATAAAATTGCCTTCTATTTCACCGAGCAGAAGAAAGCAACTATAAAAAATAATTTCTACAAACTTCTGCTACCCCATCTACTCACCTGTAAATATTAGTACCAATATACTCTGCTTTCCCTCCTATTAGTATGGATAAACCATTAGTGCGCTAGAAAGCAACTTCCTTGACCACTCAAATACGTTACTTATGTAGTTCTACTTTTCTGTTTTCTCTCATTATTTTTTCTCTCTCTCTCAACTGGACCATTCCAGCAGCATTCAATTTAGACTAAACTATGTCTCATCTCAGGCAAACTTTTTTTTTTTTTTTTAATAGATCTTTATTGGAGTATAATTGCTTCACAATACTTTGTTTCTGTTGCACAATAAGGCAAATCAGCCATGTCAGCATACACATGTCCCCATATCCCCTCCCTCTTGAGCCTCCCTCTTATCCTCCCTATCCCACCCCTCTAGGTCATAGCAAAGCACCGAGCTGATCTCCTGGTGCCATGCTGCTGCTTCTCACCAGCCAACTATTTTACGTTTGGTAGTGTACATAGTCGATGCTACTCTCACTTTGCCGCAGCTTTCCCCTTCCACCCCGTGTCCTCAAGTCCATTCTCTACGTCTGCATCTTTATTCCCATCCTGCCCCTAGGTTCTTCAGAACTATTTTTTTTTTTTTTAGATTCCATATATATGTGTTAGCATATGGTATTTGTTTTTCTCTTTCTGACTTACTTCACTCTGTATGACAGACTCTAGGTCCATCCATCTCACTACAAATAACTCAATTTCGTTTCTTTTTACAGCTGAGTAATATTCCATTGTATATATGTGCCACATCTTCTTCATCCATTCATCTGTCGATGGACATTTAGGTTGCTTCCATGTCCTGGCTATTGTAAATAGTGCTGCAATGAACATTGTGGTACATGACTCTTTTTGAATTATGGTTTTCTCAGGGTATATGCCCAGTAGTGGGATTGCTGGGTCGTATGGTAGTTCTATTTTTAGTTTTTTAAGGAACCTCCATACTGTTCTCCATAGTGGCTGTATCAGTTTACATTCCCACCAACAGTGCAGGAGGCAAAACTTTTCTTGACTGTATCTCTTCCTCTAGCTACTGTTCAATTTCTTTGACACATTTTACAACAAAACTTCTCAGAGGAGTTAACTTTCACTATTTCTTCTTTATCTTTTCTCTCTTAATCCTACTTTGGTGAGGTTTTAATTATTACCAGTCTACTCTAACAGCTCTTGTCAAGGTCACTAATTACTTCCCCAATACCAAATCCAGTGGTCACTTTTCAGTTCTCAAATTACTTAAACATATTTGTCACTGTTGATTACTCTCTTTTTGCTTCATTAAGTTATTGGGGCACTAATTCCTTTTGACTCCCCTATTACCTCTTTCTTCATTAGCACTCCTTTCCTTGCTGATTCTTCCTCCTCTCCCTGGCCTCTAAATCTGTAGTACCTCAGGACTCAATGCCAAGCCTTCTTCTTTTCTCAGTTAGATTTATTCCATTGTTTATATAATCCAGTCACAAGGTGTTAAAGACCATGTATCTCCTGATGACTCCCAAATTTTTATTTCTAGCCCAGTCTTTTGCCCTGAACTCTAGACCCATACATTCAACTGCCTATCAAAATCTCTGCTTAGTTACAAATAGGCATCTCAAACTATGTCTACAACTAACATGTAGATTGCCTAACAAATCCCTGTTCTTCTGGGGTTTTTCTCATCTGAGTGAGTGTCAACTCTATTCTTCCAGTCACTTGGGCTAAAAAACTTGGTGTCAGTCTGACTCCTGTTTTATCAATATTTGACCCATTGTCAAATTTTATCAGTTCAAAGTATTTCCAGGATTTGACCATTCTCATCACTTCTTCCATAGAAATCCAGATCTGTGTCACAAACACCTGTCACCTGGATAATGTGCATAGCCTTCTGCTTCTGTTCTATCCTCTTTGGGTCTTCTCACCACACTAGTCATAGCATCTCTTGACAACGAAAGTCAGAACATTCCACCATTTTGTTCACTGCGCTCCAATGGCTTCCCAACTTGCTATCACCTAGGTGCTTCATGTCTAAATCCCCTTGTTCCCAAAGCACTTCTGCAAACTCATTTCCTATCACTTTCCAACTCATCCCCAATATTGCAGTTACGTCTGTCTCTATACTTTTTCTTGACCATTCCAAGCATGTTCCCACTTCAGGGCATTTCCACCTATTGCTTCTTCTGCTTTGACACTCTTCCCCAGATGTTTGTATGAGTCACTCTCCCATGTCCTTCGGGTCTCTACTATAATGTCACTTATTAGAGAAGCCTTTCTCGATCAATTTTGTAAAAGCTTAAGTACCTACAAACTGCGCTCCCTTACTCTCTGCTTTATTTTCCTCCATAGCATTTACTATCTTCTTGTACTCTATATTAACTTATTTGTTTATTGTCTGTCTCCCCCTACTGGAGTGCTCCATAAGAACAAGGACTTTATCTCATTCACTACTGTTCTCTAGCAACTAGTATGACACCTCGTACATCGTACTTGCTCAATAAATATTTACTGCATAAATGAGAGAATTAATTAATTTCCCTTCATTGCCTCACATATATGGCCAGTATCAGCAACACTTGGTTAAACGCTGTGCCCTGCATTCCATAAAAGGTCTCGTATTTTTCCTTCTGTCTTAATCCATTTTCCAGAACCTACCCATGCCCCCATTTCCACACACTCAATTCATACCTATATTTCAAGGCTCAATATATATGCCATATTATATGAAAAGATCTTACCAACTGGAAGTTATATCATTTTTTAGACTATCCAAAATACTTTATAAATGTAATATAATATACTTGGGACTTATAGCACTTTTTCTTCTATCACTCTATAAATTCTTAGAGAGTAAGTACTGTCTATCCTCCTGTCTAATTTCTACTCCAATTCCACACTCTAGCACATAGGAGCTCCTCAATAATTGCTTTTTGAATAAATATAAACATCAAAATTTCCTTTCACTAGTGTATGCAAAAGTATACAGAAATCCTTACCATGGCTTCAAATCAGAGCTTTAAGAAAATAAAATCCAAACTGCTTCTATATGCTTACATCATCTTACATGATCTTGCCAAACCCTACAATTTCACTTTGGAGCATCCTACACCTCAGTCACCGTGCTTCTGTTATACTAGTTTTTTTTTTTTTTTTTTTTTTTCTGGAATCTTCCAAGCTGTGTTCCACCATAGGACCTTTGCCCTTACTGCTTTTGTGCTTGGATTGTTACCTGGCTTGTTGTTTTGTAAATTGATAACTCAGGTATCAGTTCCAATATCACCTTCTTATATATGGCTCCCTTCCTTGCCCACCTAACCTAAGGTCTCTGCCAACTCCCTATTTATCAGATCTCCCTAAGTTATTGTCTTCATAGCACTTGCCACTATTTGAAATTACATTTTGAAATTTGCTTACTTGTTAATTGCATGTATTTTACCTCCTCTCCTCTCCAATCTCTTGCCTCCCTTCTCCCCATAACCCATATCTCATACACCTGCAAAATGTCTTGCATGGAGAGCATGGACCATTTGCCTTTTTCACTGCAAGGTCCCCCATGCCTAAAACTGTGACACCTTATAGGAACTAAATAAATGTTTGTTATTTTTAAGGAATCCATTGCTTTTCTTGACGTTTCAAATGAACGACTATAGAGGTTTATTTATCCTTCATTAATGGCAATGTTCCAGCATGTATTAATTGAGCAGGATTTCTTGGTTGCTTCTCCCTTCATCACAAGAATGCATATACTTGTTTAAAGAAGGAAAGCACATCTTCTGGAGTATATCTCTTCAGAGATACACTAAAGGCAAGAGGAGTCCTGAAATGAACTGTAATTGGCCCACAAAGTCACCTCTAGGCCTTCCCATTTGTGAAAGTCAAAACATAGCTCCTGAAGTAAGCACTTACCTTCCTACTCATGGACCTAATTTGTGCTGCTGAAGTCATAAAGCATCAATAGTTTCTGAAGACAGATAGTCTGAAAATAATTCCCCAAATCTCAAAAAGAGAACTAATCCAGGATGGGAATATACAGAGTAATATTCCAAATCACTAATATTTAAGAACTTTGGTATCTTGTGGCAAATATGGCTTTCAATGCTTTTGTGTTTATAGATTTATTAAAATCTTTTTCATGAGACCAAGAAAATAGTCTATATAAACATATAGAATTGACACCATGGAAACAGATTCATGATGAAGGATTTTATACTTAGCTGTCTTAATGTTTTTCCGTTGTGGTTGACATCTGCTGAAGACAAATGGAAACATCTTGTTTTAACGTGACGCTTTCTGGGATCCTCCCAAGCACGCACAATCTCTCTTCTTTTTCTTTCTCTCTCATTTTACAATGTGTTTCTTTCACCTTGTATTCTAATTATGTCTCATTACTCCAAAGAATGTATTTTTCCCAACATTTGGCATTGCATTCTATAATTTGAAGTACACAGAAGGTATTGAATAAATGTTTGTGGAATATACAAATAACAATATTTTGTATACAGTTTTTTTAAACATCTTTATTGGAGTATAATTGCTTTACAGTGTTGTGTTAGTTTCTGCTGTATAACAAAGTGAATCAGCTATATGCATACGTATATCCCCATATTCCCTCCCTCTTTCATCTCCCTCCCACCCTCCTTATCCCACCTCTCTATGTAGTCGCAAAGCACCAAGCTCATCTCCCTGTGCCATGCAGCTGCTTCCCTCTAGCTATCTATTTTATATTTGGTAGTGTATATATGTCAGTGCTACTCTCTCACTTCGCCCCAGCTTACCCTTCCCCCTCGCCGTGTCCTCAAGTCCATTCTCTACGTCTGTGTCTTTATTCCTGTCCTGCCCCTAGGTTCTTCAGAACCATTTTTTTTTTTTTTTTTAGATTCCATATATATGTGTTAGCATACAGTATTTGTTATTTTCTTTCTGACTTACTTCACTCTGTATGACAGACTCTAGGTCCATCCACCTCACTACAAATAACTCAATTTCGTTTCTCTTTGTGGCTGAGTAATATTTCACTGTATATATGTGCCACATCTTTATCCATTCATCTGTCAATGGACACTTAGGTTGCTTCCATATCCTGGTTGTTGTAAATAGAGCTGTAATGAACATTGTGGTGCATGACTCTTTTTGAATTATGGTTTTCTCAGGGTATATGCCCAGTAGTGGGATTGCTGGGTCTTATGGTAATTAGGAAGCTGGAAATCTAAGTTCTACATGATTCTATGTAAGTTTCTCTTTCTGGAAGTAAGTTTAATGAAAAAAAATGTAATCATTTTCAATTTGTTCCTCTGGAAATTTTGACCCTTGAAGAGTAAAAAGAAACTGTAGTTCTTAAAAACTAAAAAGAGAACATTACTTTACACATTTAGATTTGGAAGAGTGGAATTTAGATACATAGAATTGCATTGCAATCAGGCAGAATGAAAAGGTCTAGAGATTGGAAATTTTAAGTTTGTTCAGGAATGGCAGGTTGCATGTTTTATTTAGAGAGGAGGACGTATAAAGAAAAATAGTGCAGGGCACTTAGAGAAGGAAGTTGCAGACTGCTACAGGCACGGACTGTTTGAGTGAGGTTTTGGGCTTCACTTGGCAAGCAGTGAAGAACTCTTGACGGTTTTTGGGTGGGGCAGTGACATGACCAAAGATGCGCTTTAGGAAAATAATCAGGAAGTATATGCTTGATAAGTCAGCTAGAGACAACTGAGGGAAAACCTTTTCATAAGCTTTTTGCGATATTCTAGGTAATTTTTTTTCCTATGGAAAAGTATATAAACTGAAATTTTGTTGCTTCTTGAAGCAACCTAAAGGGAAAAGGAACAGAAATGAATGAATCATATACGTGTAATTTTTCTTTCTGTGTATTCATGCATATATATATTTATTTTTTGTTAGAAATATTGCTGACTGCTTAGATTTATAGACTAAAGCATTTGACAGAGTGTAAGATTTAGATCTCAGGTATAAATATCAGAATGTTTTTGTTTTATTAGATACCATGACTCAGAGCCCTGGTCACAAAATGAATTTTAAATTTCATCTGATTTTGTTTTAGGAACTTTCATTATAAAGGTGCTAATGGAAATTGATCTAGAATAACTCTTAACTTAGCATTCTGTGACTATGTCAGATGTGGTGTCCACCCTCAGAATAAAGGATTTTCACATACTTTTTGGAGAACCTACTATCAAAAGAAAACAGGCAGCAGGCAAGAAGATTTAATTAACAATTCAAGTTAACTCTACCGTATACAGGATAATAATATCTAGATATTTTCTGGAAGGATGAACATGTTAAGACAGTTGATTTTAGTGATTTTACAGCTCAGAACTCAGACCCAGGTACATGGAAAAGTCTTTCTTATTAAATTCTTGTTGAATCACTAGTACATTCTGATCCCTTGTTGAATATAAAGTGCAATAGAACTATTGCCAAGAGAAATACGTTAGAGACTGGAGGAGAAGTCATAGGTTTCCAGTTAGGGTTAGTAGCTTATTCATTTATTTATTTATTGCCTCATCAATGCATGCATCAACCATTATTAGCTTATCTCTTTGCTTTTTATTTATTTATTTTTAGTCGGGGGTGGGGTATGCCATGTAAGTTGTCCTTAGTTCTCTGATCTTGACTTTTAAAATCTTAAAAATATTTTTAATTGTGGTATAATAGATGTAATATGAAATTAACCATTTTAAGTGTACAGTTCTGTGGCATTAAATATATTCACATTGTTATGCAACCATCACTACCATTCATCTCCAGAACTTTGTCATCTTCCCCAACTGAAACTCCATATCCATTAAATGCTAACTCCCTAGTCCCTCCTCCCCCAGCCCTTGACAACCACCATTCTACGCTGTTTTTAGGAAGTTGACTATTCTAGGTACCTCATATAAGTGTAATCATATAGTATTTGTCTTTTTTGTGACTGGTTATTTTGCTTAGCATAATGTCTTCAAGGTTTATCTATGTTATAGCATGTGTCAGAATTTCCCTCCTTTTTAAGGCAGAATAATATTCCTTTGTATGTATATACTACATTTTGTTTATCCATTGTGTTGCTTCCATGTTTTAGCTATCATGAATAATGCTACTATGAATGAGTGCACAAATATCTGTGGAATCCTTGTTTTCAATTCTTTGCAGTGTATACACAGAAGTAGACTTTCTGGATGATGTAGGAATTCAATGTTTAATTTTTTGAGAAACTGTCATACCATTTTCCACAGTAGTTGTATATATTTACATTCTCATCAGCAATGTATGAGGATTCCAATTTCTCCACATCTTGGTCAACAGTTTTTATTTTCTGTTTTTGCTTGTTTATTGGCTGTGAAGTGGTGTTTCGCTGTAGTTTTGGTTCATATTTCCCTAATGATTAATGATGTTGACCATTTTTTAATGTGCTTGTCAGCCATTTGTAATCTTCTTTGGAAAAATGTCTCTTCAAGTTCTTTGCTCATTTTTAAAAACTAGATGCTTTATTTTTGTTGTTGTTGTTAAGTTGTAGGAGTTTTAAAAAATATATTCTGGGTATTGGACCCTTATCAGATATATGATTTGTAAATATTTTCTCCCATTTCTTGGGTTGCATTTTCACTCTGTTGTTAGTGTCCTTTGATACACTAAAGGTTTTTATTTTGATGCACCTGAATATATCTATTTTTCCTTTGCTGCTTATGTGATCCTGGCTTTTTTTCTTCCTTTTTTTTGACATTTCTTCATAAATGTTTTAATCAAGTAATATGATGACAAGCGTGTAAACTGTTAGATAATGTAAATGGAGAGTGGTTACTATAAATGAACTATGGCATTTTATCTAAAGGATGTTAGGGTGGGCCTGGGCTTTTAAGTGACAGGGTCCTGCAGAATGGGCAAGACAGAATGAGGGCATTTAATGAGGTGACCAAAGTCCAGATGTGGTCTTCTGCTCTGCTGTTCCAAAATTCACACACAAAGAACCAGAATCTGGAAGACTGAATCAGACTGAACCGACTTCCAGAAGAATGGCTGATAAACTAGATGCCAAGTTATTTGAACGATGAGGAGAAAACTAGTCCAGTGCCTGGAAACACGTTCATCTATTGCTCAAGAAGTGATCTTCTAAGTTCCAGTGAACATGTGGAATAGAATCAATAACCAGAATTTTGCTTTGTGAGCACAAAATCAGACCACAGAGAACTACACATGCTCATAGGCTATTTCACTTAGACTATGGAGAAACTTGATGAATTACCCTTATCCTATGATAGACATTTGACAAATAGCTTGGCTTGTTCTCACTCAGATCATTCTTTCAAATGAGAATATTGCTTATGTACCACTTGTGGTACATTTTATAAGCTATGCTCTAATCTGAAGGAAGTTCAATATCATGTTTTTGTAGGCTATTATTTCTACTGTACACATAAATAAGTAAATAAAGTAAATGACATTATTTTTATGTATTTTTATTTTATAAAATTACCAGTTTAATAATTACCATGACTAATATGTGTAGAGTACTTGCTACATGCCAGGTCCTCTTCTATTTGTTTTGTGTAACAAGCTCATTTAACCTTCATACAACTCTATGAGGTAAGTACTATTATTATCTCCTTTTTCATGTATAAAATTGATGCACAGGGAGATGAAATGAATTGCCCAAATTTGTGCTATTTGATGTGTGAATTCTAGCGAGTTGTGCTCTAAAGAACACATTCACATATAGCTTTGTCACAATACCTTTCAAGTTGCTACAGAGAATTTAGGATGCATCTTTTCCAATGTATCATTTTCTTTCTGAGGACACAAGTCTAGATTATTCAGTGACTTTCTTAAGGTCATGTAGCTAATAATTGAATTTTTGCAATTTTTTTTCTTCTTTATATCACATAAACCACTGGACCTGGGTTTGGGAGAGCTGGTTCATATTCTGTCTCTGTCACTTCTTGGTTTCACAAATTTTAGGTAAGTCACAGACCATTGTTTCTCTATATAGTTAATTAAGCCAATTAATTCTGCATCACAGGATTATTATGCAACAAAATCAACTTTATATAAGGTCATTTTGAAGCCAGTGAATTTTGTGAGCACAAATATCTACTGGATCTAAGAGTATAATTGCATGGTCATTTTAATATTAACCTCTTGAGTCTTGTGTTCATCTAGAATTCCTAGAAACTGCAGCACTATTTACAGTAGGCAAGACATGGAAGCAACCTAAATGTCCATCAACAGAGGAATGGATGAAGAAGATGTGGTACATATACACAGTGGAATGTTACTCATCCATAAAAAAGAATGAAATAATGCCATTTGCAGCAACACAGGTGAACCTAGAGATTATCATACTAAGTGAGGTAAGTCAGACAGAGAAAGACAAATACCATATGATATTGCTTATATGTGGAATCAAAAAAGATGATACAAATGAAATTATTTACAAAACAAGAATAGACTCACAGACATAGAACACAAACTTATGGTTACCAAAGGGGAAAGGGGAGGAAGGATAAATTACGAGTATGAGATTAACAGATACACACTACTATATAGAAAATAAATGACAAGGACCTACTGTATAGTACAGGGAACTATACTCAATATTTTTTAATAACCTATTAGGGAAAAGAATCTGAAAAAGAATATATATACATGTATACGTATATATATATAACTGATTCACTTTGCTGTACACCTGAAACTAACACAGCATTGTAAATCAACAATACTTCAATAAAAAAAAATAAGGGAATTCATGGTCATGAACCTACGGTTTTTATAGAAATGAAGTGGTAGCTTCATTTCCGAGCTACCTGTCTCTGAATACTTATTTCTATGGACTAGATTTTACTTAAAACTGAAATGTGAAATTTGATCTGTTTACTTATTTTAATAAACAATATGAATTTCAAAAACCAACATAATCAGGCCCATACTACTCCCTCTAGTTTTTCTCATGCTCCCTAAATTTAGAAATGAAAAATGTGGTTTTCTAGTACAAATCACATATACTCCTCTGTGACAGCTGAATAATATGGGCATTGTTAAAGCCAGTTACAATAGATTTCTCATGATTTTTAGAGACTTTGTAGGGCATGGAAGAATCTTTTGTGTCAGTGGTGACAATGGTTGCAGACATAAGATCAGATTTACATAGTTAACAAAGACATTCCTTCATTCATATCCCAGGGCGTGCTTTCAATAGGCTTCTAATGGGAAGCTACCGGGCATACCATGATTCTCAGAAAGCTTACATTACAGTTTGCTATCACAGGACTTCATCTACATTACTGGGCTCAGGGAGTGTGTTTGTGTGTTTGTTCCAATCTTCCACTCACTGCAATAGCACTTGTGACAAACTGCCAGGTCTCTTGCTTATTATTCATAGTGCTTTATTGATTAGTTATTTACACAGAACACTTGTTTAGCGTTCCTGCCACAAATCATTTGCGCAAAATGGTAAATACAGCAAGGGTGGATTTAAGGTTTGGCTCCTCACCAGATTGCTAGGGGACAGGCAAAACGATCCTAAAGGCTTGCTGCTCTCATTTTCAGTTTTTTGGAACCTTTATGGGATAGTGGAAAGAAAACAAGACTAGGTGTCAGATGTTCATTCAGGTCCTCACTCAGTATCTCTTATTCTTTGTGTGACATTGGGCACTTACTCTTTCAGCAGGTGTTTCTTTTTTGCTAAAATGAGAGTAATAATACTTACCACACCTAATTTACTAAACATATTAAACAAGGCAAATGTAAGTGTTTTCTAGATGATACATTTTTTTTAAACATCTTTATTGAAGTATAATTGCCTTACAATGGTGTGTTAGCTTCTGCTTTATAACAAAGTGAATCAGTTATACATATACATATGTTCCCATATCTCTTCCCTCTTGCATCTCCCTCCCTCCCACCCTCCCCATCCCACCCCTCTAGGTGGTCACAAAGCACCGAGCTGATCTTCCTGTGCTATGCGGCTGCTTCCCACTAGCTATCTATTTTACATTTGGTAGTGTATATATGTCCATGACACTCTCTTACCCTGTCACATCTCACCCCACCCCCTCCCCATATCCTCAAGTCCATTCTCTAGTAGGTCTGTGTCTTTATTCCCGTCTTGCCACTAGGTTCTTCATGGCCTTTTTTTTTTTTTTTTTCCTTAGATTCCATATATATGTGTTAGCATACCGTATTTGTTTTTCTCTTTCTGACTTACTTCACTCTGTATGACAGACTCTAACTCCATCCACCTCATTACAAATACCTCCATTTCATTTCTTTTTATGGCTGAGTAATATTCCATTGTATATATGTGCCACATCTTCTTTATCCATTCATCTGTCAATGGACATTTAGGTTGCTTCCATGTCCTGGCTGTTGTAAATAGAGCTGCAATGAACATTTTGGTACATGACTCTTTTTGAACTATGGTTTTCTCAGGGTATATGCCCAGTAGTGGGATTGCTGGGTCGTATGGTAGTTCTATTTGTAGTTTTTTAAGGAACCTCCATACTGTTCTCCATAGTGGCTGTATCAATTTACATTCCCACCAACAGTGCAAGAGTGTTCCCTTTCCTCCACACCCTCTCCAGCATTTATTGTTTCTAGATTTTTTGATGATGGCCATTCTGACTGGTGTGAGATGATATCTCATTGTAGTTTTGATTTGCATTTCTCTAATGATTAATGATGATGAGCATTCTTTCATGTGTCTGTTGGCAATCTGTATATCTTCTTTGGAGAAATGTCTATTTAGGTCTTCTGCCCATTTTAGGATTGGGTTGTTCATTTTTTTGTTATTGAGCTGCCTGAGCTGCTTGTAAATCTTGGAGATTAATCCTTTGTCAGTTGCTTCATTTGCAAATATTTTCTCCCATTCTGATGGTTGTCTTTTGGTCTTGTTTATGGTTTCCTTTGCTGTGCAAAAGCTTTTAAGTTTCATTAGGTCCCATTTGTTTATTTGTGTTCTTATTTCCATTTCTCTGGGAGCTGGGTCAAAAAGAACCTTGCTGTGATGTATGTCATAGAGTGTTCTGCCTATGTTTTCCTCTAAGAGTTTGATAGTGTCTGCCCTTACACTTAGGTCTTTAATCCATTTTGAGTTTATTTTTGTGCATGGTGTCAGGGAGTGTTCTAATTTCATACTTTTACATGTATCTGTCCAATTTTCACAGCACCACTTATTGAAGAGGCTGTCTTTTCTCCACTGTATATGCTTGCCTCCTTTATCAAAGATAAGGTGACCATATGTGTGTGGGTTTATCTCCGGGCTTTCTATCCTGTTCCATTGATCTATATTTCTGTTTTTGTACCAGTACCAAACTCTCTTGATTACTGTAGCTTTGTAATATAGTCTGAAGTCAGGGAGTCTGATTCCCCCAGCTCCATTTTTCGTTCTCAAGATTGCTTTTGCTATTCGAGGTCTTTTGTGTTTCCATACAAATTGTGAAATTTTTTGTTCTAGTTCTGTGAAAAATGCCAGTGGTAGTTTGATAGGGATTGCATTGAATCTGTAGATTGCTTTGTGTAGTATACTCATTTTCACAGTGTTGATTCTTCCAATCCAGGAACATGGTATATCTCTCCATCTATTTGTATTATCTTTAATTTCTTTCATCAGTGTCTTATAATTTTCTGCATACAGGTCTTTTGTCTCCTTAGGTAGGTTTATTCCTAGATATTTTATTCTTTTTGTTGCAATGGTAAATGGGAGTGTTTTCTTAATTTCACTTTCAGATTTTTCGTCATTAGTGTATAGGAATGCAAGAGATTTCTGTGCATTAATTTTGTATCCTGCTACTTTACCAAATTCATTGATTAGCTCTAGGAGTTTTCTGGCAGCATCTTTAGGATTCTCTATGTATAGTATCATGTCATCTGCAAATAGTGACAGCTTTACTTCTTCTTTTCCGATTTGGATTCCTTTTATTTCTTTGTCTTCTCTGCTGTGGCTAACACTTCCAAAACTATGTTGAATAATAGTAGTGAGAGTGGGCAACTTTGTCTTGTTCATGATCTTAGTGGAAATGGTTTCAGTTTTTCACCATTGAGGACAATGTTGGCTGTGGGTTTGTCATATATGGCCTTTATTTTGTTGAGGAAAGTTCCCTCTATGCCTACTTTCTGCAGGGCTTTTATCATAAATGGGTGTTGAATTTTGTTGAAAGCTTTCTCTGCATCTATTGAGATGATCATATGGTTTTTCTCCTTCAATTTGTTAATATGGTGTATCACATTGATTGATTTGCGTATATTGAAGAATCCTTGCATTCCTGGGATAAACCCCACTTGATCATGGTGTATGATCCTTTTAATGTGCTGTTGGATTCTGTTTGCTAGTATTTTGTTGAGGATTTTTGCATCTATGTTCATCAGTGATATTGGCCTGTAGCTTTCTTTCTTTGTGACATCTTTGTCTGGTTTTGGTATCAGGGTGATGGTGGCCTCGTAGAATGAGTTGGGGAGTGTTCCTCCCTCTGCAATATTTTGGAAGAGTTTGAGAAGGATAGGTGTTAGCTCTTCTCTAAATGTTTGATAGAATTCACCTGTGAAGCCATCTGGTCCTGGGCTTTTGTTTGTTGGAAGGTTTTTAATCACAGTTTCAATTTCAGTGCTTGTGATTGGTCTGTTCATATTTTCTATTTCTTCCTGGTTCAGTCTCAGCAGTTTGTGCATTTCTAAGAATCTGTCCATTTCTTCCAGGTTGTCCATTTTATTGGCATAGAGTTGCTTGTAGTAATCTCTCATGATCGTTTGTATTTCTGCAGTGTCAGTGGTTACTTCTCCTTTTTCATTTCTAATTCTATGGATTTGAGTCTTCTCCCTTTTTCTCTTGATGAGTCTGGCTAATGGTTTATCAATTTTGTTTGTCTTCTCAAAGAACCAGCTTTTAGTTTCATTGATTTTTGCTATTGTTTCCTTCATTTTTTTTTTCATTTATTTCTGACCTGATCTTTATAATTTCTTTCCTTCTGCTGGCTTTGGGGTTTTTTTGTTCTTTCTCTAATTGCTTTAGGTGCAAGGTTAGGTTGTTTATTCGAGATGTTTCCTGTTTCTTGAGGCTTGTATTGCTATAAACTTCCCTCTTAGCACTGCTTTTGCTGCGTCCCATAGGTTTTGGGTCGTCGTATCTCCATTGTCATTTGTTTCTAGGTATTTTTTGATTTCCACTTTGATTTCTTCAGTGATCACTTCGTTATTAAGTAGTGTATTGTGTAGCCTCCATGTGTTTGTATTTTTTACAGATCTTTTCCTGTAATTGATATCTAGTCTCATAGCGTTGTGGTCGGAAAAGATACTTGATACGATTTCAATTTTCTTAAATTTACCAAGGCTTGATTTGTGACGCAAGATATGATCTATCCTGGAGAATGTTCCATGAGCACTTGAGAAAAATGTGTATTCTGTTGTTTTTGGGTGGAATGTCCTATAAATATCAATTAAGTCCACCTTGTTTAATGTATCATTTAAAGCTTGTGTTTCCTTATTTATTTTCATTGTGGATGATCTGTCCATTGGTGAAAGTGGGGTGTTAAAGTCCCCTACTATGATTGTGTTGCTGTCAATTTCCCCTTTTATGGCTGTTAGTATTTGCCTTATGTATTGAGGTGCTCCTATGTTGGGTGCATAAATATTTACAATTGTTATAGCTTCCTCTTGGATCGATCCCTTGATCATTATATAGTGTCCTTCTTTGTCTCTTGTAATAGTCTTTATTTTAAAGTCTATTTTGTCTGATATGAGAATTGCTACTCCAGCTTTCTTTTGATTTCCATTTGCATGGAATATCTTTTTCCATCCCCTCACTTTCAGTCTGTATGTGTCCCTAGGTCTAAAGTGGGTCTCTTGTAGACAGCATATATAAGGGTCTTGTTTTTGTATCCATTCAGCCAGCCTGTGTCTTTTGGTGGGAGCATTTAATCCATTTACATTCAAGGTAATTATCGATATGTATGTTCCTATGCCCATTTTCTTAAATGTTTTGGGTTTGTTATCGTAGGTGTTTTCCTCCTCTTGTGTTTCTTGCCTAGAGAAGTTCCTTTAGCATTTGTTGTAAAGCTGGTTTGGTGGTGCTGAACTCTCTCAGCTTTTGCTTGTCTGTAAGGGTTTTAATTTCTCCATCGAATCTGAATGAGATCCTTGCTGGGTAGAGTAACCTTGGTTGTAGGTTTTTCTCCTTCATCAGTTTAAGTATATCCTGCCACTCCCTTCTGGCTTGCAGAGTTTCTGCTGAAAGGTCAGCTGTTAACCTTATGGGGATTCCCTTGTGTGTTATTTGTTGTTTTTCCCTTGCTGCTTTTAATATGTTTTCCTTATATTTAATTTTTGACAGTTTGATTAATATGTGTCTTGGCGTGTTTCTCCTTGGGTTTATCCTGTATGGGACTCTCTGTGCTTCCAGGACTTGATTAACTATTACCTTTCCCATATTAGGGAAGTTTTCAACTATAATCTCTTCAAATATTTTCTCAGTCCCTTTCTTTTTCTCTTCTTCTTCTGGGACCCCTAGAATTCGAATGTTGGTGTGTTTAATGTTGTCCCAGAGGTCTCTGAGACTGTCCTCAGTTCTTTTCATTCTTTTTTCTTTATCCTGCTCTGCAGTAGTTATTTCCACCGTTTTATCTTCCAGGTCACTTATCCTTTCTTCTGCCTCAGTTATTCTGCTATTGATCCCATCTAGAGTATTTTTAATTTCATTTATTGTGTTTTTCATCATTGCTTGGTTCCTCTTTAGTTCTTCTACGTCCTTGTTAAATGTTTCTTGCATTTTGTCTATTCTATTTCCAAGATTTTGGATCATCCTTACTCTCATTATTCTGAATTCTTTTTCAGGTAGACTACCTATTTCCTCTTCATTTGTTAAGTCTGGTGTGTTTTGACCCTGCTCCTTCATCTGCTGTGTGTTTTTATGTCGTCTCATTTTGCTTATCTTACTGTGTTTGGGGTCTCCTTTTCACAGGCTGCAGGTTCGTAGTTCCCGTTGTTTTTGTTATCTGTCCCCAGTGGCTAAGGTTGGTTCAGTGGGTTGTGTAGGCTTCCTGGTGGAGGGAACTAGTGCCTGAGTTCTGGTGGATGAGGCTGGATCTTGTCTTTCTGGTGGGCACGTCCACGTCTGGTGGTGTATTTTGGGGTGTCTGTGGCCTTATTATGATTTTAGGCAGCCTCTCTGCTAATGGATAGGGCTGTGTTCCTCTCTTGCTAGTTGTTTGGCATAGGGTGTCCTGCACTGTAGCTTGCTGGTCATTGAGTGGAGCTGGGTATTGATGTTGAGATGGAGATCTCTGAGAGATTTTCGCCGTTTGGTATTACGTGGAGCTGGGAGGTCTCTTGTGGACCAGTGTCCTGAAGTTGGCTCTCCCACCTCAGAGGCACGGCCCTGAAGCCTGGCTGGAGCACCAAGAGCCTTTCGTCCACACCGCTCAGAGTAAAAGGGAGAAAAAATAGAAAGAAAGAAAGAAAGAAAGAGGCTATAATATAGTGAAGTAAAATAAAGCTATTATAAAGCAAAGCTATACAGACAAAATCTCACCCAGAAGCATATACATATACACTCACAAAAAAAGGAAAAGGGGAAAAATTAATATATCCTGCTCCCAAAGTCCACCTCCTGAATTTGGGATGATTCGTTGTCTATTCAGGTATTCAACAGATGCAGGCACATCAAGTTGTTTGTGGAGTTTTAATCCGCTCCTTCTGAGGCTGCTGGGAGAGATTTCCCCTTCTCTTCTCTGTTCGAACAGCTCCTGGGGTTCAGCTTTGGATTTGGACCCGCCTCTGCCTGTAGGTCACCTGAGGGCGTCCGTTCCCCGCCCAGACAGGACGGGGTTAAAGGAGCAGCTGCTTGGGGGCTCTGGCTCACTCAGGTGGGGGGAGGGAGGGGTACAGAGGAGGCGGGGCGAGCCTGCGGCGGCAGAGGCGTCGTGACGTTGCACCAGCCTGCGGCGCGCTGTGCGTTCTCCCGGGGAAGTTGTCCCCGGATCACGGGACCCTGGCAGTGGCGGGCTGCACCGGCTCCCGGGAGGGGCGGTGTGGAGAGTGACCTGTTCTCGCACACAGGCTTCTTGGTGGCGGCAGCAGCAGCCTTAGCATCTCATGCCTGCCTCTGGGGTCCATGCTGATCGCCGCGGCTCGTGCCTGTCTCTGGAGTTCGTTTAGGCGGCGTTCTGAATCCCCTCTCCTCGCGCACCAGGAAACAAAGAGGGAAGAAAAAGTCTCTTGCCTCTTCGGCAGCTCCAGACTTTTTCCTGGACTCCCTCCCGGCTAGCTGTGGTGTGCTAACCCCTTCAGGCTGTGTTCACGCCACCAACCCCAGTCCTCTCCCTGCGATCCGACCGAAGCCCGAGCCTCAGCTTCCAGCCCCGCCCACCCCGGTGGGTGAGCAGACAAGCCTCTCGGGCTGGTGAGTGCTGCTCGGCACCGAGCCTCCATGCGGGAATCTCTCCGCTTTGCCCTCCGCACCCCTGTGGCTGCGCTCTCCTCCGTGGCTCCGAAGCTTCCCCCCTCTGCCACCCGCAGTCTCCGCCCGCGAAGGGGCTTCCTAGTGCGTGGAAACCTTTCCTCCTTCACGGCTCCCTCCCACTGGTGCAGGTCCCGTCCCTATTCTTTTGTCTCTGTTATTTCTTTTTTCTTTTGCCCTACCCAAGTACGGGGGGAGTTTCTTGCCTTTTGGGAGGTCTGACGTTTTCTGCCAGCGTTCAGTGGGTGTTCTTTAGGAGCAGTTCCACGTGTAGATGTATTTCTACTGTATGTGTGGGAAGGAAGGTGATCTCCGTGTCTTACTCTTCCGCCATCTTCTCTCCACCCTAGATGATACATTTTTAACTCAAAATAAAATATGATTGTTATCATTACTGTTTTTTCTTGGTTGAAAAAAGTACTAACTTGCTTATTGAGGAGAGGAGCATTTTCTGTTGAGATACACTTCATTTCTAATGCTCTATTTATTATGACCATTTGTGAGTTTTCAACATTATTAAATTGATTTTAAAATGACAACGATAAGTTGGTTCTGGGTAAGTTCTTAAAATGTCAGCCCTAGAGAAAAGCAAAATATTATATTATGGTATATATACGTGATTCTTAAGTAAAGAAGATGCACTTTTTGTTTGTTTTAATCCAAGTAACAGCTTCTAATTAATGGGAGGAGATAATCTTGTCTAAGGGAAAAGGAAACTCTGAAAAGGTTATGTGTTCTGAGTGTTGCATAGACTTAAAATGTCATGCTTTGTTTGGTAGATACTGATATTGTATAACTTGTGGAAATCAGAAGTGGAATTAATGCCAAAGAAAGTGGAATTTATTGAATTCTAATGGGCAATCGAGACCTAGTAAAATATATTTCTGCCAAGGAGTTTTGCTGCTTATCAAGGAGTTTATGGTAAGTTTTTTTTTTTTTTTCTTCACATCTTTATTGGAGTATAAATGCTTTACAATGTTGTGTTAGTTTCTACTGTCCAACAAAGTGAATCAGCTATATGTATACATATACCTCTATATCTCCTCCCTCTTGTGTCTCCCTCCCACCCTCCCTTTCCCATCCCTCTAAGTCGTCACAAAACACCGAGCTGATCTCCCTGTGCTATGCAACAGCTTCCCACTGGCTATCTATTTTACATTTGGTAGTGTATATATGTCCATGCTACTCTCTCACTTCGTCCCAGCTTCCCCTTCCCCTTCCCCGTGTCCTCAAGTCCATTCTCTACATCTGCGTCTTTATTCTTGCCCTGCCACTAGGTTCATCAGTACCGCTTTTTAAAATTCCATATATATGCGTTAGCATACGGTATTTGTTTTTCTCTTTCTGACTTACTTCATTCTGTATGAGAGATTCTAGGTCCATCCATTTCATTACAAATAACTCAATTTCGTTCCTTCTTATGGCTGAGTAATATTCAATTGTATATATATATTCTTCATCCATTCATCTGTTGATGGACATTTAGGTTGTTTCCATGTCCTGGCTATTGTAAATAGTGTGGCAATGAACACTGCAGTACATGTATCTTTTTGAATTATGGTTTTCTCAGGGTATATGCCCAGTAGTGGGATTGCTGGGTCATATGATAGTTCTAATTTAATTTTTTAAGGAACCTCCATACTGTTCTTCATAGTGGCTGTGTCAATTTACATCCCACCAACAGTGCAAGAGGGTTCCCTTTTCTCCACACCCACTCCAGCATTTATTGTTTGTAGATTATTTGAGGATGGCCATTCTGACCGGTATGAGGTGATACCTCATTGTGGTTTTGATTTGCATTCTCTAATGATCAGTGATGTTGAGCGTCTTTTCACATATTTGTTGGTCATCTGTATGTCTTCTTTGGAGAAATGTCTATTTAGGTCTTCTGCCCACTTTTGGATTGCATTGTTTGTTTTTGTGATATTGAGCTGCATGAGCTGCTTGTATATTTTGGAGATTAATCCTTTGTCAGTTGCTTCATTTGTAAATATTTTCTCCCATTCTGAGGGTTGTCTTTTTGTCTTGTTTATGGTTTCCTTTGCTGTGCAAAAGCTTTGAAGTTTCATTAGGTCCCATTTGTTTATTTTTGTTTTTATTTCCATTTCTCTACGATAGGGTCAAAAAGGATCTTGTTGTGATTTATGTGATAGAGTTTTCTGCCTATGTTTTCCTCTAAGAGTTTTATAGTGTCTAGCCTTACATTTAGGTCTTTAATCCATTTTCAGTTTATTTCTGTGTATGGTGTTAGGAAGTGTTCTAATTTCATTCTTTTACATGTAGCTGTCCAGTTTTCCCAGAACCACATATTTAAGAGGCTGTCTTTTCTCCATTGTATATTCTTGCTTCCTTTGTCAAAGATAAGATGATCACATGTGGGTTTATCTCTGGGCTTTCTATCCTGTTCCATTGATCTATATTTCTGTTTTTGTGCCAGTACCATACTGTCTTGATTACTGTAGCTTTGTAGTATAGTCTGAAGTCAGGGAGCCTGATTCCTCCAGCTCCATTTTTCTTTCTTAAGATTGCTTTGGCTATTTGGGGTCTTTTATGTTTCCATACAAATTGTAATATTTCTTGATCTAGTTCTGTGAAAAATGCCATTGGTAATTTGTTAGGGATTGCATTGAACCTGTAGATTGCTTTGGGTAGTAGAGTCATTTTCACAATATTGATTCTTCCAATCCAAGAACATGGTATATCTCTCCATCTGTTTATGTTATCTTTGATCTCTTTCATCAGTGTTTTATAGTTTTTTGAATACATATCGTTTGCCTCCTTAGGTAGGTTTATTCCTAGGTATTTTATTCTTTTTGTTGCTATGGTAAATAGGGTTGTTTCCTTAATTTCTCTTTCTGATCTTTCATTGTTAGTGTATAGGAATGCAAGGGATTTCTGTGCATTAGTTTTGTATCCTGCAACCTTACCAAATTCATTGATTAGCTCTAGTAGTTTTCTGGTGGCATCTTTAGGATTTTCTATGTATAGTATCATGTCATCTGCAAACTGTGACAGTTTTACTTCTTCTTTTCCAATTTGTATTCTTTTTATTTCTTTTTCTTCTCTGATTGCTCTGGCTAGGACTTCCAATACTATGTTGAATAATAGTGATGAGAGTGGACATCCTTGTCTTGTTCCTCATCTTAGAGGAAATGCTTTCAGTTTTTCACCATTGAGAATGATGTTTGCTGTGGGTTTTTCGTATATGGCCTTTATTATGTTGAGGCAGGTTCCCTCTATGCCCACCTTCTGGAGAGCTTTTTATCATGAACCGGTGTTGAATTTTGTCAAAAGCTTTTTCTGCATCTATAGAGATGATCATATGGTTTTTATTCTTCAATTTGTTAACATGGTGTATCACATTGATTGATTTGCATATATTGAAGAATCCTTGCATCCCTGGGATAAATCCCACTTAATCATGTTGTATGATACTTTTAATGTGTTGTTGGATTCTGTTGCTAGTTTTTTGTTGAGGATTTTTGCATCTATGTTCATCAGTGATATTGGTCTGTAATTTTCTTTTTTTGTGATACCTTTGCCTGGTTTTGGCATCAGGGTGATGGTGGCCTTGTAAAATGAGTTTGGGAGTTTTCCTCCCTCTGCAATTTTTGGGAAGATTTTGAGAAGGATAGGTGTTAACTCTTCTCTAAATGTTTGATAGAATTCGCCTGTGAAGATATCTGGTCCTGGAATTTTGTTTGTTGGAAAATTTTTAATTACAGTTTCAATTTCATTACCTGTGATTGTTGTGTTTATATTTTCTAATTCTTCCTGGTTCAATCTTGGAAGATTGTACTTTTCCAAGAATTTGTCCATTTCTTTCAGGTTGTCCATTTTATTGGCATATAGTTGCTTGTAGTAGATCATGATCTTTTGTATTTCTGTGGTGTTAGTTGTAATCTTTCCTTTTCCATTTCTAATTTTATTGATTTGAGTCCTCTCCCTTTTTTTCTTGATGGGTCTGGCTAAAGGTTTAACAATTTTGTTTATCTTCCAAAAGAACCAGTTTTTAGTTTTATTGATCTTTGCTATTGTTTTGTTTGTTTCTATTTCATTTATTTCTGCTCTGATCTTTATGATTTATTTCCTTCTACTAACTTTGGGTTTTCTTTGTTCTTCTTTTTCTAGTTGTTTTAGGTGTAAGGTTAGATTGTTTATTTGAGATTTTTCTTGTTTCTTGAGGTGAGCTTGAATTTCTGTGAACTTCCTTCTTAGAACTGCTTTTGCTGTGTCCCATAGGTTTTGGATTGTTGTGTTTTCATTGTCATTTGTTTCTAGGTATTTTTTGATTTCCTCTTTGATTTCTTCAGTGATCTCTTGGTTATTTAGCAGCACACTGTTTAGCCTTCATGTATCTGTGTTTTTTTACTGATTTTTTCCTGTAATTGATTTCTTATCTCATAGCATTTTGGTTGGAAAAGATGTTAAAATGATTTCAATTTTCTTGAATTTTCCAAGGCTTGATTTGTGACCCAAGATGTGACCTATTCAGGAGAACATTCAGTGTGCACATGAGAAGAAAGTCTTTTCTTCCCACTTCGGGTGGAATGTATTAAAAATATCAATTAAGTCTATCTGACCTATTTTGTCATTTAAAGCTTGTGTTTCCTTATTTATTTTCTATCTGGATGATCTGTCTATTAGTGTAAGTGGTGTGTTAAAGTCCCCCACTATTATTTTGTTACTGTCAATTTCTCCCTTTATGGCTGTTAACATTTGCCTTATGTATTGAGGTGCTCCTATGTTGGGTGCATAAATATTTCTAATTGTTATGTTTTCTTCTTGGATTGATCCCTTGATCATTTTGTAGTGTCCTTCCTTATCTCTTGTACCTGTCTTTTTGTTAAAATCTATTTTATCTGATATGAGTATTACTACTCCAGCTTTCTTGTGATTTCTATTTGCTTGGAAAAACTTTTTCCATCCCCTCACTTTCAGTCTGTATGTGTCCCTAGGTCTGAAGTGGGTTTCTTGTAGACAGCATATATAAGGGTCTTGTTTTTGTATCCATTTAGCCAGTCTGTGTCTTTTGGTTGGAGGATTTAATCCATTTACATTCAAGGTGATTATTGATATGTATGTTCCTATTACCATTTTTTTAATTGATTTGGGTTTGTTTCTGTGGGTCTTTTTCTTCTCTGTGTTTCCCACTCAGAGAAGTTCCTTTAGCATTTGTTGTAAAGCTGGTTTGGTGGTGCTGAATTCTCTTAGCTTTTGCTTGTCTGTAAAGCTTCTGATTTCTCTATTGAATTTGAATGAGATCCTTGTCGGGTAGAGTAATCTTGGTTGTAGGTTTTTCCCTTTCATCATTTTAAATATGTCCTGCCATTCCCTTCTGGCTTGTAGAGTTTCTGCTGAAAGATCAGCTGTTATCCTTATGGGTATTCCCTTTTATGTTATTTGTTGTTTTTCCCTTGCTGCTTTTAATATTTTTTCTTTGTATTTAATTTTTGATAATTTGATTAATATGTGTCTCAGCATGTTTCTCTTTGGGTCTATCCTGTATGGGAGTCTCTGTGCTTCCTGGAGTTGATTGACTATTTCCTTTTCCATGTTAGGGAAGTTTTCAACTATAATCACTTCAAATATTTTCTCAGACCCTTTCTTTTTCTCTTTTTCTGCGACCCCTATAATTTGAATGTTGGTGTGTTTAATTTTGTCCCAGAGGTCTCTGAGACTGTCCTTAATTCTTTTCATTCTTTTTTCTTTATTCTGCTTTGTGGCAGTTATTTCCATTATTTTATCTCCACGTCACTTATCTGTTCTTCTGACTCAGTTATTCTGCTATTGATCCCTTCTAGAGTATTTTTAATTTCAGTTATTGTGTTGTTCATCACTGTTTGTTTGCCTTTAGTTCTTCTATATCATTGTTAAATGTTTCTTGTATTTTCTCCATTCTGTTTCTGAGATTTTGGATCATCTTTACTATCATTACTCTGATTTCTTTTTCAGGTAGGTTGCCTATTTCATCTTCATTTATTTGGTCTTGTAGGTTTTTACCTTGCTCCTTCATCTGTAACATATTTTTTTGTCGTTTCATTTTTCTTTTTTTTTTGATGGGTGGGGCTGTATTCCTGTCTTATTGGTTGTTTGGCCTGAGGTGTCCAGCACTGGAGTTTGCAGGCAGTTGGATAGAGCTGGGTCTTTGTGTCAAGATGAGGCCCTTTGGGAGGCCCCACCCTGATTAATATTCCCTGAGGTCTGAGGTTCTCTGTTAGTCCAGCAGTTTGGATGTGAGCTCCCACCACAGGAGCTCAGGCCTGACCTCTGGCCTGGGAACCAAGATCCTGAAAGCCACATGGTGAGGCAAAAAAAAAAAAAAAAAAAAAAGGAAAAGAAAAAAGGAGCAGTACAATAACAAAGAATAAAAATCAAAATAAAATTAGAAAGATGAAAATATATTAGGAAAAATAAAAATGTAAATGAAACAACTGTAATAAGGTAAAACAAAACCACAACAGAAAAAAGGGGGAGGGGAACAAGCCAAAAGGAGCAGAATAAAAAGTATAAAGAATAAAATAAAATTAGAAAAATAAAAGATTTTTTAGCAAAGAATAAAACTATAAATGAATCAACAGCAACGAATCAACAAGGTAAAACAGAACCCAATTCTAAAAGAGGAAAAAGAAAAAAGAAAAAAAAAAAAAACCTTGGCTTTGGTGGGTGGAGTTTAGGCTGAGGTGGAACTTAGGCAGGGGTGGGGTTTAGGGTGTGGTGGGACATAAGTGGGGCAACTTTCAAGTGTGGGGTGTGGCCTCTGCTTGAGACCTGCCTGGAAGCGGAGAGGCAGCATATCCAAAGGGCTGCCTCCATAGTGTGGAGTTCAGGAGTTTGGAGGTAAGGCCCTGTGTGAGGATGTGGATGGAGGAGGTCTCAGAGGGGGTCTCTGAGTATAGAGGTGGGGCCCTGAGTGGGGGTGTAGGGGTGGGGCTTGGGCTCTGTGCGGCAGGAGGGAGGCTCTGAGGGCAGAGGATTAGGCCTGGGAGCCCAATAGGCTTCCCAGTGCCTAAGTGGACAGGGAAAGCACTGGCCCCGTTCCCTTCCATTCCTTCATGCCCACCCCCTCCCTCCACCATCTCCCCCAGGGTCTCCCCCATCCCCGCTGGACCCGTAACCGTGGTGGGTCCCACTGTGTATAGGAACTCCTCCCCTCCCCCAGCTGCCCCTCAGGGGTGTCAGTCCCAGAGGTCCGGGCTTAACTTTTGCTCCCCCTTCCCTTCCTCCCACTCCGTCATGACCTGCGGGGCTGGAGGGGGCCTTGGTGGGCAGAAGATCAGGCCCGGGATCTCACAGCCTCCTGAGGGCCCAAGAGGGCAAGGGAAACCTGGTCACTCTCCCTTTTGATCCTCTGACCTCCCAGTGGTCCCGCAATTTCCCCCCTTTGGACATGGGATCCTTTCCCCTCCCCCAGCCACCCCTCAGGGGCACCAGTCCTGTCTTGCCTCCACTTCTCCTCCCCCCTTCACTCCCCCCATTGCCCCACGTCCTACCCGGTCACTGGGGGTTCCTCCCACCCCCTAAGGTGTCCGTGGTTCCCCACTAGTGCCTGGTGGGTGCCCTAGTTGTGCAGAGGCACAAATTCTGCATCCTTCTGTTACGCCATCCTTACTCCTCCTATGGTAAGTTTTTATCCTCTTATATATTCGTAGATACATTCCTTCCTTTGGAAGACCCTTGCGTGGCCTAAACAAAATTATTGTTAGCGTAAGTGGGGTCCAGCTACTCAGTTATTTAAATCCAATAAAGAGGAAATGTTGGTGGAAAGGAAAGTTTTCTATATTTCCGGGGGAGTGGGGGGAGGGCAGATTCATGTCCAAAGGTCGACTGCCTCCACTGACAACCAGTGGGCAAGAGCTTTTATAGGCAGAGGGAGGGGGCTACATGCAGAACAGCACAGTCAGCTCTGACAGTCATCTTGAAGTTGCTCATGCAGTGGTCTGATCAGCATCATCTTGATTGTTTTAAGTACAGTTAATCTTTAGTTCCAGGGTCAGTTTGTTCCCATTTCTTTCAGGCCAGTTTTCGGAATTGTGGCTGCTTATGTCATGGCTACATTCTGCTTATCATGTAGTTAACTTCTTCCACCTGGCAGGGGTTTCAGTATGTACAAAACAGCTCAAAGGATGTGGCTCAGAATATTACCCATAGCCCTTGAGGAGGAACTAAATGTCCTTGACTTTACTTAAAGATGAAACTATTATTATTTCTTCCTGTTTGACTGTTTTCCATTGCTTCTGCATTTTCTCACTTCTCTGAGAAAATGTATTCTCTGACTAAAGTTTTTCTACAGACAAAAGGCAGCTGGAGGACACGGAGGGGAAGAACCGTAGGGTTCTGATCTGTTTCATTATGAAGAATTTACTGGTTTGTTAATAGGAGTGTATTATGCAGGCGTTTTTTCTAGTTTAATGATAAAATCTTTCCTCTCCATTTCCTTCAATTCTCAATAGAAACTATAGAATCACAGGTTTATTCTCTTATTTACTTGATGGCTATATTTGGGAGTCAGTTGTTTTTATCTTATAAGAAAATAATTTAAAATAATTAGAGAAAGTTTAAAAATGAATACCAGCAATGTAGTAATAAAAGTACTATCATTATCATTTTCATATCAATACCAGCAATTTAAACGGAGTGCTTCTCTTCTAAGTCCATACACCATCTCTGGTGGAGCTAATTTATAATTCACCCTCACTGCTTCCACTAACACACTTGCCCTGCTAATTCATGTCTCCAGGGGTAGTTTGTGCTGCACATTCAAGGCACTTCCTCTTTAACCAGATGTCTCTCAGCAACTGACACCCAAGTTAGCCAAACTGAATTTATTATATTTTTCACAAGGACACCCTTTTTTACATTATTGAACTCAGTTCAATTGTACAGCTATCCACTCATTTTTTCAAACATGATATCTGTGTCATTTTCAACTTGGGATCCCTCACCACCTAAATTCTATTACATATTAAATTTTCGTATTCTGTCCCACAAATATTTCTTAAAACTACCACATCCCTTTCATTCATACTACCATTCTAATTCTTCACGTGTTGTAGTCTTTTAACTGATCACTCTCTCCCCACTTTGGCCCCAATTTTTCTATTCTCCACAGTCTTACCAGAATGACCTTTATAAAATACAAATCTAAGTGGCTTAGATTCTTACATAAAACACCTAGAGATCTCCATTGTAACAGAAACAGTAGTCACTCCAGTATATGGGGTGCATTACTCTAGGGAATGAATAAGCTAGATTAATTGGGTACCAGTAAAACTGGGAATATTTATTTTTATAAATTTTATATTTTTTGATTCTTAAAAATTTATATCTTTGTGTGAGTTTACAACATATAAAATCTACTCATCTACATATATATTTTATAAATAAATGCATATAAATATATATTGAGGGTATACATCAGAATCTTTTACTAATAGATGTTCACAAAATAATTTGAAAATCACTGACTTACAAGAGAAAAACCCAAACTCTCTATTAGGGATTATAAAGCTCTTGTTGATTTGACTTCTGCTTGACTTTCTATTCTGATCTTCCCTGCTATAGTTAATTTCTCTGAAAAGCAGACACTTAGACAAAATTAGAAGTATAAAAGTTTGGTTAGGAAGTAACACTTGTGAAAGGAAAAGGGAAGAAGCATAACTGGCCATGATGCGGACCTGATAAGGTCTCTGCCAGCCCAATGAGGGTTAGAGGAGTCCCTCATTTAGCAGAAATGACTAGCATTTATACCACTGCCTTGCTCATTCATTGACCAGGGCCTCCTTGAAAAGAAGCTTGGCTCAAAAACTGAGGTGGATCCTGAAAGAACAAATGGCTGGTAGGTATAGACTAACCACACTCCTTGCATCTGAATGGCACCTCCCCATGTCTGTTGCACAACAGCCTTCTCTCCCAAGCACAGGCACACACTGACTCTTTACATTTCCTCTGCCTGAAAAGTCTTTTCTCTCATGTTCTTAGAGGATAGTTGAGTGACTCAACCAGGCTGCTTGGGTTCAAATCTCAACTTCTTTTTGGCTCGTTGAGCTTAGGCAAATTACTATAGCTCTCTGTATATTTACAGATAATTGGTTAAGTTTTGTCAACTATAAAATGGGAATAACAATAAGATCTAAATCAGAGAGTTGTCATGTAAAGATTAATGTGTTAATACATTAAAACTATTTTAAATTCTGCATGCAAATAGTAGGGACTCAAGAAATATTTGTTATTATTACATCTTATCATTTATTCAATGAAAACTACAGTTAGAATTCACCTCCCAAATTTCCCTTTGCATATTAAGCAAACCACTATTATAACACTTAAAAGGCTGTATTCTAATTATTTATTATTTTTTTTGTAGATTTTTTGATGATGGCCATTCTGACTGGTGTGAGGTGATATTTACCTCATTGTAGTTTTGATTTGCATTTCTCTAATAATTAGTGATGTTGAGCATCTTTTCATGTGCTTTTTGGCCATCTGTATGTCTTCTTTGGAGAAATGTCTATTTAGATCTTCCACCCATTTTTTGATTGGGTTATTTGTTGTTTTATTTTGGTTTTTTTTTGATATTGAGATGCATGAGCTGAGTATTCTAATTATTGATTGACATGTCAGTGTTCCACGATGTACTATAAACTGCTTGAAGGAATAAACTTTGTTTATATATTTTATATCTCTAGTACCTACAACAGTGCCTTGTACATAGGACAAACAGGAAGAAAAGAGGAAAGAAAGGAAGGGAAGGAGGAAGGAAAAAAAAAGGAATGAAGGAATAAGTAAAGGGAAAAAGAAAGGAAGGAAAGGGAAAAGGAAGGAAGGGATCAAGGATTAGTTAGTTATGGGTATTGAGTCAGTTAGCTATTGTTGCATGACCAAATACCCGAAGACTAATGTGCTTAAAACTACAGCAGTCATTCATTTTGCTGAAAAATCTGCAATTTGGAAATAGATCTTGGAGATAGCTTGTCTCTGCTTTATGTGGTATCAGCTGGGTTGACTACTTTCAAGATGGCTCCCTCATATTTCTAGTAGCTTGGTATTGACTGTTGGCTAGAAGCTTATCCAGGACTGGGCTAGGGCCTCAGTTACATTCCATGTGGATTTTTCTGTGGGTTGATTGGGCTTTCTTGGACATGGAGTCTTAAGAGAACCAGGCAAAATCTGTATTGCCTCTTATGACCTAGCCTTGGAAGTCACATAGCATGACTTTTGCTGTAGTTACAGACCCGACCCACATCTCAAAGCAAGGAGCTTTGTAAGAAGAGCATGTGGAGTGGGAGATGATGTTGAAGCCATTCTTAACAAATGCAGTCTGCCATAGTTGTTGTAATGATGGTGGTAGTTTCTTGAAATGTATAAAATAATAACACCAATAACAACATAAAATAGTTGAGTATCATTTCAAGTAAGTCATTAAGTGATGAAATAATTAAAATAAAAAATTTGATATAGGAAGAGACCTGAATATAAAATGACTGGGGATGGTGATGAGACAGGAAGAGTCTATTCTTCCTCTCCTTTGACCATGTGAATGCTACCTTAAAGTTGTGAGCAGTGTCCATCCCAGGTGGCTACAGTGAGTCTTGTTGTATAATAGCAAATAAACAGAAAAACAGCAAGGGATTGTCATGATACTGCTAATACCTAGATTACTTTACAGATTGTTATGTCCATCCTTATACATTGTCTTACCTGAATCTCACCTAAAATAATGAACCAAGGAAACCAACCGAAAAAAAAGTAAATAAATGTGGGAGAAGGATTTCTATGTAACAGATAAGGTAACTGAGACTCAGATTCTTAGTTAGTGGAAGAACTAGTCTTAGATAAATATCTTTTCATTTCCAATCTGTGCTCTCTCCACCACACCACTCAGATATTATGACCCTCTTTTTATAGTTTTAAGCCCCCAAATCCTGGACTCTTAATTTAAACACGTATCTGAGATAAATCAAATGCCTCTTAACCTATTGCCAATTGTTTCTAACACTGACTTCCCTCCCACATCACAAAATGTCTCTCCATTATGGCATTTATTTCATCTGACCCCTGTTGCCATTGGTTATACACACCTGCCTCTTATACTTGATCGTACCTTGTTTGGCACAGAGATGGTTCCTTATCGATCACTGTGAGATTCCCATAGTGCTCAATACAGTGATTGGCACATATGTTTGTTAAATTTTTACCTAGGAGCTCAAGTTAGAGAGACATTATCAATTAATTTAGTTCAAAAGCTTCCAATATAATTCATTTTCTAAAATATAAGCATCTACTATATTTATTTCCTCTTTAGCATAGTAGTTAAGAGCACAGACATAGGACTAAAATACCTGGGCTTGTATCCAGACTCTGCTGCTTGCTAGCTGCTGCTTGTTAGTAACTTTGGAGTTACTTTTTTGCTTCAGCTTTATTATTTGTTAAGGGGGGGTGGGGTAATAATAATAGTACCTCCTCATATGTTATGAAGAGTGAATAATAATATTTGTAAAGCAATTATTACAATATCATGTGGCACATGGTTAAGCACTATGTATTGCTATTATAATTCTTGATTTCACCTTGGCATCTTTAGAGAAGTCATGATGCTTCCTCTACAGATTTCATTGATATTTTTTCCACGGGAAGACTGCTGATTATATACTTCTAAAAAATAAGCATAACTCCAGGCTACCTTTTCCTTGATGAATATGACACTGTTGCTTGTTGCTTTATATTGTGAAGCCTGGCAGATACATGCATACCTAAAAAAAAAAAAAAAATGCTGCTAATTGATAGGGAAGTATTTGCATTGAGATGTTGTTTCTAAATCACTTTGTGGTTACAGGACATGCTGCTCTCTCCATGGTGGAGAATAGTAACCTACCTGGGACGAAGAAGTACCTACATTTTCCACCTTTTGCTGTTTTTGATTACTTTCCCTTTTGCTCTTTCGCAGGAAGAGTAAGTTTGCAAACTATTCTGGCAATGGGAAGACTTCCTTTCCCTTGTTTTATGGAGCGTTAAACACAGTCTGAGTTGGAGGCTTTGGAACAAGATAAATTATCCATATAAACTAAAAATGGGAGGCTGGCTCTCTTTTTGGTGAGAAAAATGATTAACTCATTCATTCAGTCAGTCTTTTAACAAGCATTATTTTTAATGCCTGCTCTGAACCTCTTTTAGGTACAGGGGTTGAGGAGATGAATAAAAATTATGAAAGCCTTCCTTCTGAAGAATTAATTTTGGTGAAGGAGATTAAAAAAATTCTCTCATGTATTTTAGCTAAATACATACCAATGCATGACTTCTAGGGTCAGACAAAAAGCTCTATGATTTTGATGGGTGCAAAAATGGAAGAGAGTTTTGATAAGGCAATTGTGTGCTCAAGGGTCAATTACCAAGATTTAAGTGGGTTATCCTCTATAACCAAATAGGAACTTACCAGAATGTTTCAGGACTAAAAGCAAACCTAAAGAAATCATTGAGTCCAACTTGAAATACTTTATTTTTTAAAAATCAGTTCCTTCTCCTTAGAATGCTAAGACCCTCTCCTTCATCCCACTAACTCCCTCCTTACCCACCTTCTCCCAGACCCTTTGACTCCCCTCACTGAGAGACACACAACCCAAGAGTTGCCTAACTCCTGGTGAGCAGACCTGTCAGATTGTTCCTAGGGTCCCAATCTGTAAGGAACTAGACATCATCATTAAAACTGTAACATGTGAGAAAAAAATGGACTTACCACAGAGAGTAATGTTTATAGTCTGAAGGAACACTGAACACTGGGGGTGAGAATAAGGATGAGGTTCCCAAAGGCTAAAGACCCAAAGCAATAGAGTTCTAAATTACTTTCTAAGGACAGTGAGTCCAGACAAATGCAAGGAATGTAATTTTCTGTGTGGAATATAAAAAGTTGGGGACAGAGCTGGATTGTTCAGGGCAACAGAGGAGTGGCTGGATACTTCTGTGAGCATCGCACAGAGAGTCCCTAGCCAGCTTCTGAAAATAAATGGTAATAGCCATCCTTGACTAGCACTTACTACGTGGCAGGAACTGTTCTAAGTTTTTACATGTATTAACTCTTGTAATGCTCACAAAAATATCTATGAGGTAGGGACTAGTATTATGATCTCCATTTTACAGATGAGGAAGCTGAAGTCCATAGAGTTTAAGTAACTTACCCAAAGTCACACAGATATTGAGTCAGAATTTGAACTTGGGCAACCTGAGTCCAGTCTATGTTCTCAGCCACTCAACACGTTGACTGTTAATGTTGTCAGATATTTAACGAATATTTGCTTGAAGGAGTTTTCAACTTATTAGCTTATTCTGAAGACCAGCTTCTATTTACGCTTTGAGTATGAGCTGAGGTCTCCCTTTTCTTGAAGATATCCTCTTTGGACCAAATCAGGCTACGTTGGGTATCCCCCGTTCATCCTAGCCACAAAGTCTAGAACTTCTTGCTGTCAGAACTGTGACTTACGTTTTGAATTCCCAATGCCTGACATAGCAATGGGAGCTAAAGAGGAGCTTGTAAAATGGCATGCTGCAGTAGGCAGGATATTTAAACATAAGTGATACTTAGAGATCCAAAGAAAATTGAGTATGACCTTAATAATTTACAGTTTATCACCATTCTGAAAAACAGTTGGTATATGCGTTAAATTTACATTCAACATTATGATCATTTATTATACTCTTCAAAGTCTTCTTCAAAATTTATAAAGCAGGCAAATAGTAACTTCTACTTACATGTTAATGCTGTTAATGTTTCAATGTTAGATACTAAAACCACTAAAATGTTGCCCCCAGAATAATAGAATCCCCTTTATTAGTTAACATAAAACAAAACTCTTCTGCTTTCCTTTTGTGGAAAAGGAAATCCATCAATCCATTTATCTAGCTATTGTTTGACAATTCTCTGTAACCAGTGATACAGATTGAAACTTTTCGTTTCTTCCCATCAGAATTAATCCTGAGTCCTCTTGTCTCACAGGTAGCTGTGACCTTGAAAAATAACATGATAAATAATAGAATGATGATCATTAATAATGGCTCAATATGTTTCAACATTGGGATCTCAAGCATTTGAAAAGGAAAAATTTTAAAGAAAACTCAGAATCATATCCAAGGTTATTAGTCTTTAAAGCTATAATGTGCTGTGTTTTGAATAGGTAGGTCCTACCTATGTCTTTGACAGCACACAATGTGAAATAACTATGTGCATCATATTTTCACTTCCCTAAAAATTCTCTGTGGTCTGCCTATTTATCCACCCCCTCAACCCATGTCCCAGCCCCTGGAAACCACTGATCTTTTCACTGTCTCCATAGTTGTGCCTTTTCTAGAATGTCATATAATTGGAATCAAACATTATGTTATTATTTAAGATTGGTTTCTGGCAGGAACGGGAGGCGGGGACCCACCTGGAAGTGCCCCAGCGCCGCTCTCCAGCTTCGGGCGGCGGCGGCCAGCCGAGCCAGTGCCGTGGCGGGGGCGGAGAGCGGCCACGGCGGCCGCACCTCCCAGAGTGGCCTGCGGTGCTCGGCCCCGCCCGGAAGATATCAAGTTGTGCTAGTACAACCATATATATAATTAATACCTGAAGTCTCAGTGTAACATCGACATTAACAGTGATGACAGATAAATGCAGATGCTTGGGAATCAAATACTAGGCAAAACACTTTTAAAAAACAAAGGAATTTAGGAAGTTCTAGTATTCTCCATGGCTGAAGCTGAGAGTCTGAAACCGTGATGCTTAAGCTCTATTCTAGATCATAGCTCCAACTCCTTCAGGATATAAGGAAAAGAGATAATATTTCCACAATGATAGATCTTTGGTTGTACAGGTTTCCCAGTGAGTGGATCAAGATGACCGTATTGTAGGGACTTGCCATTGTATGGCTGCTTCCCGATCTACTCGTGTTACAAGATCAACAGTGGGGTTAAACGGCTTGGATGAATCTTTTTGTGGTAGAACTTTAAGGAATCGTAGCATTGCTCATCCTGAAGAAATCTCTTCTCATTCTCAAGTACGATCAAGATCACCAAAGAAGAGACCAGAGCCTGTGCAAATTCAGAAAGGAAATAATAATGGAAGAACTACTGATATAAAACAGCAAAGTACTCGAGAGTCATGGTTATCAGAGACTGTTACAGACGATTGCTGTACTCGAGGCTCAACGTTCTCAAGCAGTCCAGGACCTTGAAAGTTTAGGCAGACATCAGAGAGAAGCACTAAAAAATCCCATTGGATTTGTGGAAAAGCTCCAGAAGAAGGCTGATATAGGGCTTCCATATCCACAGAGAGTTGTTCAATTGCCCGAGATTGTATGGGACCAATATACCAATAGCCTTGGGAACTTTGAAAGAGAATTTACAAATTGCAAAAGACATACTAGGAGAGTTAAGCTAGTTTTTGATAAAGTAGGTTTACCTGCTAGATCAAAAAGTCCTTTAGATCCTAGGAAGGATGGAGAGTCCCTTTCATACTCTATGTTGCCTTTGAGTGATGGTCCAGAAGGCTCAAACAGTCGTCCTCAGATGATAAGAGGACGCCTGTGTGATGATACCAAACCTGAAACATTTAACCAATTGTGGACTGTTGAAGAACAGAAAAAGCTTGAACAACTACTCTTGAAATACCCTCCTGAAGAAGTAGAATCTCGACGCTGGCAGAAGATAGCAGATGAACTGGGCAACAGGACAGCAAAATAGGTTGCCAGCCGAGTGCAGAAGTATTTCATAAAACTAACTAAAGCTGGCATTCCAGTCCTAGGCAGAACACCAAACTTATATATATACTCCAAAAAGTCTTCAACAAACAGTGCCCCCTTAATAAGCATCTCTTTAAACCTTCCACTTTCATGACTTCCCATGAACCACCAGTGTATATGGATGAAGATGATGACCGATCCTGTTTTCGGAACCACATAACACTGCTATGGAGGAGGCATCAGATGAAGAAAGTATTCCTATTATGTATAGGAATTTACCTGAATATAAGGAACTATTACAGTTTAAAAAGTTAAAAAAACAGAAACTTCAGCAAATGCAAACTGAAAGTGGATTTGTGCAACATGTGGGCTTCAAGTGTGATAACTGTGGCATAGAACCTATCCAGGGTGTTCGGTGGCACTGCCAGGATTGTCCTCCAGAAATGTCTTTGGATTTCTGTGATTCTTGTTCAGACTGCCTTCACGAAACAGGTATTCACAAGGAAGATCACCAACTAGAACCTGTTTATAGATTCTTCAACTGACCACTCCTAAGCGTTTGGACGACCAACAAGGAACCCCAAGGAAGGAAGATGACACCCACACAGCCAACTCAACTCTGGGATTATACAGATGTTGCTGAAGCCCACTGACTCTTGCATCAGGACCACAGAATTTAACCTAGACTTCCTTATTTTCTGTAACATCCCACTTTGACAGCTCCAGGACTAGCATGGAACTCTTCTCTCTAGTTGTTTGGCAAATTATGTGGCATATGGACCTTGGAGAGCATTCTGATTGAGTACTATCAGGACAACTGCCACTTAATGGACAAAGATCTTTACAAAATGGTAACATTCAGTGTTGGAGAGGCTGTGTGTATGATATGCTTGAGACCCTAGAAGAAATCCTGTCTAGCCTCCCGTAGATATCAACAATGAGAGATTCTGTTCTATGAAGGTGTGACTTCCCTCAAAGATGAAATGAGTATAGCCTCTGAAAAGTGATTAGCCTCCGTGCTGTCTCCAACCAAGTCTGCTTCTCTTTATGATTTATCTCTGCCATCGTGGGCATGGTGAACTTCCTCCTAAAGGGGCTGGGAACTGGTAAGCTTACCTAAGGTATAAAGGGTGCATAGTATTTGCAAAGCAACAGACTTCTCCAAAATTTTATAGACAGCATTCCACATGGTACACATCGGACGTGCCAGTGGAGATCAAAGCCAATGAGAATCTGTTAAGAGCCTCAGGACAAAAAGCTGAGCCTGAGAAAACCAAAACTAATGTCAATTTCAAATGCAACCTTCAGGCTCATAGAATAAGGCAGCTTTGATTACACAAAAGCAAAGGCAAATATATCAGCTTTTACAAAATGAAAAAAAAAAAAAGATTGGCTTCTTTCACTTAGTAGTATGTATTTAAGGTTCCTCCATGTCTTTTTATGGCTTGATAGTTCATATTTTTTAGCACTGAATAACATTTCAGTGTTTGGAGGTATCACAGTTTATTTATCCATTTACCTACTGAAGGACATCATGATTGCGTCTAAGTTCTGGCAATTATGCTCTCAGCAAAGCTTTAAGTAATTGTTGTTATTAATTACAACAATTAATTAATTGTATTAGCATCCAAATACATTTGAAAAGTAATACCCAAAAGTATGAAACATATTAATATTTTTTTTGTCTACAGAAAATTCTTGGCAAACACTTTGAACTTTTCGCACTGGTAAATTTGGAATCATTGGTACAGTAGAAAGAATCCAGGACTTAGAGTCAGAAAATTTGTGTATATATCTGGATTAACCAGTGAGTTCATTCTCTTTTAAGTAGGGATGTGTGTTTGGGAAATTGACTTGATGTCAGAATTTTGTTTGATTACAAAGCCAGCACAGAGTACATGATATTAAAGGAAGCTATCGATAAGACAGGCATCTAATGGAGAAAGTTCTTTCATGGATTAATTTCCTGTGATTCTGGTCCATTCTTACTCTTGGTTCCTCTTTTTTCTAATTATCATGGAACATAGACTTCTGCTATGTTAGATGCCCCCACCTACCAAGAATTTGGAGATAAGAAAAATAAAGTAGTTCTCTAGCTTAAACTAGTGCATCATTTATTGGATGAGGGCAGAATGTCTCCTAGGCTTAATCAGTGTTACTAAAAACTCTGTAGAAGTACTACATTAACCTAAGACCCAGGGATAACACAACAAAATATTTAGAGAAGAGATTTTATGTGGTTGTGAAAGCACCGTCATTCTGGAAAGAGAAAGAGAGAGCAAAAGAGACATTAAATCAAGCCTGGCTGGGGTGTGCGTGTGTGTGTGTGTGTGTGTGAGCTCATACCACACACCTACTGAGAGGAGGTGCAGAGTTTAGGCACAGGTATTCATCCCACTTTCTACAGGGAAAGCAGATGCCCTCAATATGTTAAAATTAATTCAGCATGATCTATAAGCTAGTCCTGAGTTTAAACAGAAGCTAGGCACTTAAAATGCTCTGCCACAAATTATATAATTTAACAAATTATTCTATTGGCCAACCTTGTGAATTTAGTTAACAAGAGTCTGTCACCGAGAGGGGGAATGGTAAGCTGGGACCAAGTGACAGAGTGTCATGGACATATATACATTACCAGATGTAAAATAGATAGCTAGTGGGAAGCAGCTGCATGGCACAGGGAGATCAGCTCAGTGCTTTGTGACCACCTAGAGGGGTGGGATAGGGACGGTGGGAGGGAGACGCAAGAGGGAGGGGATATGGGGATATATACATATGTATAGCTGATTCACTTTGTTATAAAGCAGAAGCTGACACACTATTGTAAAGCAATTATACTCCAATAAAGATGTTAAAAAAAAAAGAAGCAGTCACCAAGAGTTTGATTATCTATTTATCATAAAATCCAAAGTGATAAAAAAAAATGCATTTTTAGTCCTTTCAGAAGATGCCTTTTAAATATGTGAATATGTATACCCAAATTCTTCGCCAATGTTTTGACTCTTGCAGCTTCTAGAAGACAAACTCTAAGAGCAATATAAATTTTTAAAAGTCAAAAATAGATATTACATACTTTTTCAGTGAGTTTGAAGACAATGTTTATAAAACATTGTGTAGAATTTATGATTGCTGTGCAAATAAGTGGGGACTGAAATCTCCCTGAATTCAATTGTGGGAATAAAGAACCAGATGGTCTGGTGAATCTTCCCCATTTTTTTCTTTTTTTTAATTTTAATTAACTTATTTATTTACTTATGGCTGTGTTGGGTCTTCGTTTCTGTGCGAGGGCTTTCTCTAGTTGTGGCAGGCGGGGGCCACTCTTCATCGCTGTGCGCGGGCCTCTCACTATCGCGGCCTCTCTTGTTGCGGAGCACAGGCTCCAGACGCGCAGGCTCAGTAATTGTAGCTCACGGGCCTAGTTGCTCCGCGGCATGTGGGATCTTCCCAGACCAGGGCTCGAACCCGTGTCCCCTGCATTGGCAGGCAGATTCTCAACCACTGCGCCACCAGGGAAGCCCAATCTTCCCCATTTTTAATTCTAATTAATTGAGCATTTCTTTTTTCCTTTAACAGGTGTTTTATTTCCCCCAATACATACCACTGTAAATTTATATAGAAAAGAATCATAACTGAGAATAATTGCCAACTGCCCTGACTTCCTGCTAAAGAGGAAAAAGAAACATTTATACTCCTTTTGTTTAATGAAATAAATTTAGATAAGAGGATCTATCTAGGTAGCCTGTGCTTTCATTCAGTGGTTCTGACATGAATTTGCTTTAACCAGATTTGAAATTTACCTCTCTGTATTACATCTTCAGGTGTTGATTACAGCACACATTTGGATGGAAAATAAAATTAGAAGGATTTCAGCCAAGCCAGTGACTTCATAGCAGAGGTATAAAGTTAAGTTCTATTGGTACTGACTGAAGCATAGTTTATAAATGGGAAGCTTTACAGTGACTGATAAACTCTTTGGTAGGGAAGTTGTATCAGGCTCTTGAGGAAAAAAAAAACAAAAAACCTACACATCTCTAAAAGATCAGAACTAATGCTAGAAAAGCTTATAGCCCTCTTTCCTTTCGCCAATGAGAAGACAGCTTTCCAGAAAGGCGGTTGGAAGGTTAATATATCTAGATACTCTAGACTACAAACCAGCAAATGCATAGAAGATGACCACTGTGCTATTAAGCACTCTGGAAATGCTATCATGTGAGAAAGAAATAAAAGCGAGGAGGCCTCAAAAGTAACCTCTGACATTTGTCTTTTTTCTTTGACTCATTTTTCATGTTTTAATGTAGGCCTATATCATATCTTACCTGGACTTTTATAATAGCCTTGCAATTTGTCTTCCTCTCTTGAACTTCAACATATCTCCAATCTATCACCCATTTTGCCACCAGAATTATCTTTTCTAAACTAGGAGTCTGTTAAAATTATTTCCCACATTGGTGTGGCAATCTATTGACTCTTGGTGAAAATCCCAACTTATTTGCCTGATCACACAAGACCTTCCATAATTTGCTCCCCAACTATATTACTATTTTATTCTTCCTTCTTTACCCTAACCCTACAATAATGTTTAACTACATGCCGTTCATCAACTGTTCTCAGCAAATGCGTGTCTCTGGTATACCTGTGAAAAAAATTAAATGCTATAAATTATATTTTTTTCTTCCTTTCTTCCTTCCTCCATTCCTTCCTTTCTTCCTTCCTTCCTTCCTCCCTTCCTTCCTTCCTTCCTTCCTGCCTAAAAGTTTCTAGCTCTACAAAGAAGTTACAAGAATAGTATAACCTCTCATGGTCTCCTCACTTGGATTCAATTGCTATTAATACTTTGTCACTTTTTCTTTCTCTTCATATATATGTTTTTCTTTTCCTCCTCCTCTTCTTTCTTCATATTATCGATGAAACATTTGAGAGTAAGTTACAGATGTCATGACCTTGTGTACCTAAATAGTTCAGTGTGTATCACTAAAGGAAAGGGTATTTAATTTGCATTACTCTAGTACAATTCCCAAATTCAGAAAATCCATAGTATAATAATATTTAATATAGAGTTTGTAATTAAATTCTGCCGATTTTTTTCAACAACATCTTTTATGACAATATTTTCCTGATCTTGGATTCAATCTAGAATCACACATTGCATTTAGTTGTCATGTTTCTTTAGTTTTCTTTAACATGGAACATTTCTTCAGCTATTTTGTTTGTATTTGTTATCATTGTCACATAACCCATTACTTCCAAACTTAGTGGTTTAAAACAACATTATTTCACAGTTTCTGTGGGTCCGGAATGTGGATACACTTCCTTCAGTTGGGTCCTCTGCTTCAGTCTCTCCTAATCAAGATATCAGCTGGGGCTGCAGTCATCTCAAGGGTAACTTGGGAAGGAACCACATCTCAAGTTCACTCCTGTGCTTATTTTTTTTTTTTTTTTAACATCTTTATTGGCGTATAATTGCTTTACAATGCTGTGTTAGTTTCTGCTGTATCACAAAGTGAATCAGCTATATGTATACATATATCCCCATATCCCCTCCCTCTTGCATCTCCCTCCCACCCTCCCAATCCCACCCTTCTATGTGGTCACAAAGCACCAAGCTGATCTCCCTGTGCTATGTGGCTGCTTCCCACTAGCTATCTATTTTACATTTGGTAGTGTACATATGTCAATGCTACTCTCTCACTTTGTCTCAGCACTCCTGTGCTTATTGGTAGGATTTATGGACTGCTGGACTGGCCGCCTCAGTCCCCTCTCATTAGAGGAAGAATGGCAAATATGAGCCTTCTTGTGACTCAGGCTCTCCTGCATTCTACCATGCCATCCTTAGATTCATTCAGAGGTGACAGCAACTGTTTTCTGAGCTTTCCAGTGGATTCTGGCTGCTATCAGTAAACTTTGACACACCTGGGGAGAATTTATCGAGACTAGTTTCCATGGGAAATTATAAATAGGGCATTGACTAGTATTTGAGCTCTTTCTGTCCTGGATTGGGTACAATGTTGATGAAGGTGACTCACTGGGGAATAAAAAATTACCCAAAGACATATGAGACACTTTTGCAGACAGATCCACCACCCTGAAAACCCCCTTAGCCCTTATGTTTGAAACAGATAAAGAATGAAAAGATGCTATTGTGAAAATGGATTAGCAAATGCCCCATAGTAAGGTAGATTTTTAAAAAAGCTGTCATCATGTGATTCAAGTCCAAGTAAGGCAAAGGGCCCAAATCCTAGTCTCAGATGGAAGTAATGTGGCCATGACTGCTGAATAAAGAAGCCTCTCAAAGCTGGAATAGGTGGTGTCACTAATGATGACTTTGCCACTCAATATATGGAGAGTTTTCGGTGAACAAAACATTGGAAATTCATTTGATTGGGTTGCAAGCAGTCACCAAGTGGCACAAAATGGAAAGTGAATGCACTCACTTCCTGGTATATGGTAGCTCTCTCTTACCCCTTTATCCTGATTTCGGTCGCTTTAAAAAGAATAATACTCAGCGGTAGGACCAAGTTCTCCCTATCTCCAAGGTAGACTAAAGGTCAAATGCACCGATTTCAATACACTAAAAAACATCAGGAAAAGGAGAAACTCATACTTTTATGGCCCTATTTGACACAGGTACCACAAATCAGCATCTTACCCAGTCCCATGGTGGGAAGGGGTGCCTAGATTCACCTTATGCAAGTTTGGGCAGAGTTCACAATGTGGAAAGGAAACTAAGGTGACCTTGTAGAAGGGTATCTTTGGGCAAACTCAATGAATTTTTTGTTATTTCTTATACACCTGAATATATAATAGGAATTGATATTTATATGCTTTTATTTCTCCATTCCATCTGTGACCAAGTGGATTCTCTCAATTGGACAGAGTCACATGTAGAGAAGTGATAGTATCTTTGGGGCCCACAATCCCAATGACAACTTTGAGCTCCAAGTTTCTGTGACAGATGATTTTTCCAGTTGGAGACTCAAGCAAATGAAGCAGCCTCCATTTGGAGGTTCCCCTTGAGATTCTGGACTGATTGCCTCTCTTCCATGTCTAACAGTTATATCCACTTTGAAAGGCAGCTGTTAACTTTCCATAGAAACACCTGACTCATGGGTTCCTGTTACTCTTCAGCCTGATAGTCTGATAAGATATGTCAACTTGAATACAATAAATAATATAGTAGGAAGGCCTCAAAATATCTTGCTCATCAAATGGAAATGGTATATCCAAGAATGCAGCTAACTTCATCCCAGAGGCATCTCAGCTTTACCTTGTGCACTTGGGAGAAAGTTTATTTTACACTCCACTGCCTCAAGCAAAGTCACTAGCTCAATGGAGCCCTTGATTCACAGAGGTCTCCTAAACACCTAGTCCTGGTACACTGCCGGTTGAGCTAAACAGCTATTCACCAGTGTGTTCTGGGCTGCTGCAACTGTTCAACCATAGTACTAGTAATGTAGAAGCAAAATTGATTGTGGTTGTTCCTCTCTGTGGGCAGAATTCAAGTCCATTCTCATAGCTCTGGCCATACTCCCCTGAAGGAACTTTGTTACATTTGATTCTGTCGACCTTGGTCTAGCTTTTGGATCTTCCCCTTGGAAAACCACAGATTAGCAGATTTAGGATACTCTTATTTGGATCCATGAACTGTTGAAACAAATTGAAGCTGCTGATTGAACTATCTGAGTCACTTATATAGATGCCCATGGTATGGGCCCAGTTTTAGAGACTGGATGGATCCAGCTGCTGAACAAGATTTCACTGCCTAGACTGCCATTGCTTTGGACACAGCAACACGTCCATCACGTGGACTGAGCACACATTATAGGACCCAATATTTCTAATGCAGCGGTTACCACTGAATGTCTGATGTGTTAGTTCTGCTAAAAGTTGACCCATTTGATCCGTGGTAAGAGAGGCCACACTGCAGGAGGAGGGGCCTCGATGGACGTATATTCAAGGGAACTGAAATATCTTCCATGATTCCTATGATCCATTCACAGGCATTTGGGATTGCTGAGCACTGGAACAACCTCCTCAAATAGGGACTTAAAAATATTTCTGACTCATGTTTCTCAGCTCCTCATGATCTACACAGATTAGTAAGGCAATGTGGTCACTAAATATGGCTGTTTCTCAGAAAAGGAGCTCCTATATTGAAAACTGGTCACTCCTATTTTGAAAATTCTGGATTGCACCCTCTTTACTCTTGAACATATGTCTTTCTTTCCCCTAACAGCAACACAGGCTGGACTGTTTGGTTTGCCCTTCAAGTGGCCACCCAGACAAAAGTGTTCAAACTTAATTGTGGTTCAGCCACCTGTATTCTTTAGTTGGACGGACATGGGAATAATTTACTACTTGGTTGCATATGCTGCTCACTTAACATCCCTAAGTAGCACACAAGAGCCAAAGTGGGTGACATACTGAACCTCTGTAAGTTTTATGAAAATGCCTTTGTCCCTCTTGCACTTGAACTTTCTAGACGACAGGTATGGCATGAGCAGGGGATTGCTGAAAAACATGTTACAGATATAGCAATGAGATATACCAACTTTGTGACAATGGAGGTGAAATAATAACCCAGGTACTTGTGGAAGGAACGATAGAAACCTGCAGAAAGAGATACATTAATGATCTTTTTCTTTAAGATCCACCACTGGCATCTTCCTCACGAAGGAAAATACCCTGACATGGCTCTTCCAAACTGTTGCAAGCACCTAACTTCAACTGGAAAAAATGATAAGAAATGTGTCCTTGACTTTAGCTGAAGTGATTGATGATACCTTTAGAGGTTCATTATTTTCCCTATCACAGTGAGTGAAGGGAGCCAGACATGCACAGGTCACACTGTATGATTTCATTTATATGAAGTTCAAGGACAAGCAAAACGAATCTATAATGCTAGAAGCCAAAATAATAGTTACCCCAGGGATAGGGGCTGTATTGATGGGAAGGGGCATGAGGTTATTTTCTGCGGTGATGGAAATGTTCTGTATTCTCATCTCTGCTATGGTTAAACGTAACATTCAAACATCTGTATACTTTAGACTTGTGAACTTTAATATATGCATGTTACCCTCATTAAAAATGTTTAAAAAAAGACTTCTAAGGGGATATCACGTTTTTCTCCCTTTCCATCTAGTGTCAGAGGTAAGAATTTCAAATTCTCATTGTCTGTGCCATGTGTTTGATTCACCCTTACTTCCTGTAGAGCTCTTTGGGGGTCCCAGTTTTATCTGAGAGATGTCAACTTGAGAGTTTCCTGAACTTCACTTTATGCTCCCATATCACGTGTAGTCACCAAAGTGTTTTCTCCGCGGTTTGGCAGACATTCTCAGAGTAAATGGCTATACAACCCTACACATCCCAGGGTTTGTTTTATTTGTTTATTCTGCTCAACATATCTCTATTTTCATGTCACTTTAAAATGAGTTTTAAAAGATGCATGTGTATGTGCATATGTGTGAGTACATGGGCATTTCAAACACCCTTTATTCAGCATTATACGGCTTTAGTCAAAAAGGTCACTCTGGTTTGTGCACTCTGGCTAGTGCAGAGTTTGTACCAAGTACTAAGGAGGGGTCCACATATGGCTGGCTTTATTTTCCATTGCTTTTCTTTATGGAAGATGTTCAGCTGACATAAACAGAAGTTGGCCAAAATATCGCCTGTACTGTTAACTTCCAGTATAATTCACTTAAATGAAACAGGCTAACCTCAGTGATAACAGTTAACAGTTAAAATGTTCCATCTTAGGTTTCTTTTAAGTATTACCATTATGGTGCTACTGAGTGTTTTTTTGATAAAAAGAAAAATGCCATGGGCTGCAGTGTTCTTTCATCACTTTTCTCACCAGGCCCATTAATATGCTTGTAATACTAGTGCCAATTATTTTATTTGATAATGCTTATTATGGTATTTGTATATTTGTCTGCATTCCAATTTTGTTCATTAGTGAGTGTCTAAACTGCATCCATGAAATAAATGTAAATACTAATGTAAAAAAAGAAAAGGACTTTTAAGAGTTACTCTCTCATTTTTAATTTTCCTTCTGTGCTTTAGACCTTTTGTTTTCAGGCTTAGTTTGAGTGGGAGGTTTTTGTTTGTTGTTTGTTATAATGGTCTTGATATCTGTAGTCCTTGGATCCAATATAGCTATTTTGCAGATGCACTCCTGTATCCTCATCCCCCAGTCCAGAACCAGGTCCTATATTTACAACTGAGGGCTACTCTCCTGTGACAAAACTATGAAAAGACTTATTCATTCACTGAACCCCAGATGGCTTGACCCAGGTCCTATGTGTATGGCTTTGTATTCTTTCTCTCAGCAACTCAGATAGACAATTCTACTTAAGTAATCACTACCAGTGGTCACAGTGTTTTAGACTTTCTCTTGTTGGTTGGAGCAGCCAATCCTGGCTTCTCATTTAATAGAATAAACATGGATTGCGTCACTTGACATACATACATACCCTGTAGTCAGAGAAATTAATTACCTCAGTCTGATTCTGGTACCAGGGTGTAGAAAACATTGGCTGAAGTCCACAATTGTCCCTGCAAATTTTTGTTTTGGTCAAACGCAAACTTGTTTCTGTTTAAAATTTTATTTTTAGAAGTAGATTTTATCAGTTGTTGTGCTATTTAAAGAGAAGGGAGCAACAAAAAGTATTACCTGACAGTGTGCCATCTGAATTAAAATACCTGCCTCTGGATTTTTGTAGCTGCTGATCTCTCCATGAGAAATGCACAGTAAACCATTACTTGGTCTTAACACTCTGACCAATTGAAACCTATTTTGCGAAGCCTTTCTCTTCTCATTTTCCTAGGAAGATTGAATAAGCCTTAACCTTAAATCCTTATTGCATTTTAAACACGCCCCTTTTATAGCTCTTATCATTCTGTATTGCCTTGTTTTCATGCATTTTTTTCCCTGTGAAATTCTGAGCTCCTTGAGAGCAGGTATCATATCATGTTCAAATCTGAATCATCAGTACATAACAATGTGCCTTCTGAATTAAGTACTCAAAATATTATCAAAATTAATTAACTAATTAATTAAACACCTCAATTTAATTTCCAGGATTTTATCATTTGACTCTGTACAAGTTCTGCTTTTTTTTTTCTACTTTCTTTTAACAACCACCCACTGTACCCGCTAAGCGTATTGCCTCATGTTTCCCAAACATGCTGTGACATGCTTATCCTTTTCTTTGGGCTTTTCTCTTACTCGGAATGTTGTCTCCCTGCTTTGAAAATTGGTGGTGTATGTGTGGTATATTTAACAACTCTCTATTTACAGCAGTATTTTTAAATCATGAAGTGCAATGAGCAATGTATATATTTTTAAAAGACATAAAATGAAAACCCTCAGGGAAATTGTAGGGAAACTAAGGGAAGTGATTCAAACCTAGGTGACAATAAACACAAGTTCAAGTTTCATTCTGCTTGCATTGGTCTGAATTTCACCAAACTGTCTGATATATGCCAGCGTTTTAATGGGCAACAGAGAAATATAACTTATAATGTCTGATGTGCATCATGCTGTAGTTTGCTTTCCAGAGGTTAGAGGACTAAGGAGCTTATCTGGACTTTGCTGTTGCAAAACCACACAAATATTATGCAGACGTTAGAGCATGCAATTTGACTAAAATGCGTGTTTATAAAACCATGTGTATGTTCCCTCCAAATATGATATTAGATAAAACAAGTACCACTAGAGCAACTTTGCATGTGTTTAAAGAGGATACCAATGTAGTGTTTGGATTCATCCCACACAGTTTTCAATTCACATTTTAAGAGTGTGGCAGGATAGAACCAAAAATGGAATTTTGAAAGCTGAATCTGTTACTGACATGTATTTTTTTGAGTGACAGTCTTCAGATAAAGGAGGAAAATTCTCCTTTAAAAAAAAAAATACATCACAAACACAAAAAAAAGAAAGCATGCCATAAGTAAACTCAAAAAAAAAAAATACATCACATAGGAAACTCAAAGTGATTGATCAAATTTATTTCTCCTATTAATCTCAGCAGCTGCATTTATGAAAGCCACATGAGAAATGAGATTTCTTTTAATTTAAGCTTAGTTAGTAAGACATGTCTCAAAACACAGGAAAATAGGTAAATTAGCTGTTTGGTTAAATGTCTGTTAACTATAGATGCTTAATAATATTTATCAATTCACTAGTAATTAATCTGACTAAAAAAAGTGTCTATGGATGAATACAGCATAGAAGTTTAAGCCTAGAGATTTTGAATATGTCTGCCTGGATTTAAACCCCAGCTTTACCACTCTTGGCCAAATTACTTATGTACTCTCTGCCTAAGGTACTTCTTGCATAAAATCAATATCTATGGCATAGTATATTTTTAAGTGAATATGGTATAGAATATATAGCTAATTTCATTTATACATATATTTTTCTAACAATACTGTGCATGTACATAAAAATACATGTATCTATGTACATATGTACATAGTGTTGTTACAAAATAAAATTAGTATATTAATATAAATATATGTATATGAGTTCATGTATATTTACACATAAAAAAATATACCTACATATATATGAGTTCATATGTATATATGTGTGTGTGTGAAGTACTTTGAACAGTAAATACCTGGTTCATGGTAAGTAATATAAGCGTTATTGATTATCATCACTAATATTGCCATTATTAATGACTGTCTATGCTTTTAGCTAAGGTCACCATCTCCATTTGTACTTTAATGAACATCCACAGTAGGCTACTCCAGTTTATTCTGTTTTCCCTTTCCCACATCATCAGTTTTCCCCTCTCTACTGGATTTACCTATCAATATTCAAACTTACCAAAATTTGTCCCACTTTACACAAAGTGCCATAGCAATGGAGGACAAGGTGTTTTTATTATTCCAATAAGTGATGTTGGGACAGTTGGAAATCTATATTAAAGTAATTTTGCCCTGTACCTCATACTTACCAATTCCAGATGGATTGTAGACATATATGTGAAAGATAAAACAATATATGTTATATAGGAAAACAGGAGAATATCTTCATTACTCTGGGATGGGCAAAGATTTTTTAAGTAGAATACAATAAGACTCTAATCATAAAAATAAAAACTTGAAAAATGGATCTTTATTAAAATTTAGGCCTTCTGCTCATGAAGAGACATTGATAGAATGAAAGGAAAGCCAGAGTTCAATAAGATGTAACTCATATAACAACAAAGTTTATATTCAAATATATGATGAATTCCTACAATTCAGTAGGAAGAAAACAATAAAAATAGTGGTTAAGCACTTCAGAGGAGGATATTCAAACAGACAATAAAGTTCTCAAATGGTGATCAGATAAAAGGAAATTAAAATCAAAATAAAATACTACTTCAAAAAGAGTCATGTACCACAATGTTCATTGCAGCTCTATTTACAATAGCCAGGACATGGAAGCAACCTAATTGTCCATCGACAGATGAATGGATAAAGAAGATGTGGCACATATATACAATGGAATATTACTCAGCCATAAAAAGAAGTAAAACTGAGTTATTTGTAGTGAGGTGGATGGACCTAGAGTCTGTCATACATAGTGAAGTAAATCAGAAAGAGAAAAACAAATACCGTATGCTAACACATATATATGGAATCTAAAAAAAAGGTTCTGGGGCTTCCCTGGTGGCACAGTGGTTGAGAGTCTGCCTGCCAATGCAGGGAACATGGGTTCGAGCCCTGGTCTGGGAAGATCCCACATGCCGCGGAGCAAGTAGGCCCATGAGCCACAACTACTGAGCCTGCGCATCTGGAGCCTGTGCTCCGCAACAAGAGAGGCCGCGATAGTGAGAGGCCTGCACATTGTGATGAAGAGTGGCCCCCGCTCGCCGCAACTAGAGAAAGCCCTCGCAGAAAAACGAAGACCCAACACAGCCAAAAATAAATAAAATAAATAAAAAAATTTAAAAAAAAAAAAGGTTCTGAAGAACCTAGGGGCAGGACAGGAATAAAGACACAGACGTAGAGAATGGACTTGAGGACATGGGGAGTGGGAAGGGTAAGCTGTGACGAAGTGAGAGAGTGGCATGGACATATATACACTACCAAATATAAAATAGATAGCTAGTGGCAAGCAGCCATATAGCACAGGCACATCAGCTAGGTGCTTTGTGACCACTTAGAGGGGTGGGATAGGGAAGGTGGAAGGGAGACGCAAAAGGGAAGAGATATGGGGATATATGTATAGCTGATTCACTTTGCTATAAAGCAGAAACTAACACACCATTGTAAAGCAATTATACTCTAATGAAGATGTTAAAAAAATTTTTTTTTAATTAAAAAAATATACTACTTCACACTGACCAACATAGGTAAGAATAAAAAGATAGACAATGCCAACTGTTGGTAAAAATGTGGAGCAACTGGAATTCTCATACACTACCAATGGGAATATATAGATACAACTACTTAAATAACTCTTTGTTAGTATTGATTAAAGCTGAACTTACATATAACTTATATCCAGTGATTCTAACATACTATCTTATTTACATTTTTATTTTGTTAATGTCTGTTTTCTCCAATAGAACCATGAGGACAGGGGATTTTATCTGTTACGTTTGCTGCTGAAACGTACATGCCTAGAACATAGCCTGGCCCATTGTATATGCTTAATAAATGACTTTCAATTCCTTTAGTAGCATCTGAATGGGAAGCTTTTTATTTGCTACACATTACCTTTTGCCCTTATGATTATTCTGTGATTTGTCAGGACAAAGAAGCTGGTTCTACCTAAAAATGTGATAAAATGAATAACCATATAGTATATAATAACAGTATAAAATGAATAACTATAGCAATCTATAATAATTCTGATTTAAATAACCTCTTAGTCTCTCAAAACAAAAATGATAAAACATAGCATTTTTAATCTCTCAAGTCTTTTAAAGTAACTCTGGGTCATAATTTTATTTTTATAGCACCTCAATAATGTGAAGTGGACAGTGAAATTTTTTTATTATCATTTAATCCAACTGTGACCTAGGTAATTGATTCTGGAGAAATTTAAAACTGAGTGGGTTAAAAGTATCATGAGAATGGTATTGGGTAGATTGAATGATTGATTTAATTTTGCAGCCTCAGAGAGAAGATGCTAAAACTATAGAAGGAGAGATTTATATCAGAAATTAGAAAGCCTAAAGCAATTAAGCCCTAAGATAGACTTTTGTTATGGATATGAAAATTTCCCTGAGAGTTTTTAAGAAAACAACAAACAACAAATATTTGTAGAACAGCTGCAATGTAGATAAATTAAAATTTAAGCTCCTTTCCCCCCCCAAGTTTGGGGCTAGAAAATATGAATTTTGGAGTTTCTTTGGTTTAGAATTCTATGATTTTGTATCTGACATAGCACACAATCCTTTACACAGCTGAATGGAAAATTTATCTTAGCAATTTTCATAAACTAACACAAATATTATTTTTTAAGTATTTGAAATTCCCTGAATACAAGTGTGTTTAGTATTATCTTAAATATGAATTTAATTCTGGTATGTAATTGCCAGAATTATATAACTATAATTGCCAATTATATTTTAAAATATAATTACATTCAATAATTTGCTAGCCCTAATTTTAGTGAAATATTTACCAGCTTTGTGATGTAGATGATAATTAGTAGATAAATATACTTATTACTGGGAGACATTATGAGGTTATTTGTAGCTCTCTTAAGCATTCATTTCTGGATCCAGATAATGAGGAAAATGGCAATGACTATCTTATAGGGTAGTTTTGATGGTTAAATCAGATCCTGTTGGTATAGTAGCTAGTGCTAGGTGTGGTACATGCAGCATACAATAAATGTTAGTTATTATTATTGTTGCAAATATTCATAGTTGGTATTTTAAATACTTTTCTTAATGACCAGGGCAACACCTTACTGTGCATATAACGGACTATGTTTTGCAAGAAAAAATTCATGAAATCTGAAAAAGAATAAAATGAAAATGTCATATTTTAATAATTCTTACTGGCCCTAAGCATACCGAGAATATAAATATGTTTTTAAAAAAAGTGTTCTCCCTCCCCTAGGGAGCGTTTTTGGTTCTGAGATATAAAGATTTTAACACATTTGCCTAAAAATTGTTGCCAGGGCTTCCCTGGTGGCGCAGTGGTTGGGAGTCTGCCTGCTAATGCAGAGGACACGGGTTCGAGCCCTGGTCTGGGAAGATCCCACATGCCGCGGAGCAACTGGGCCCGTGAGCCACAATTACTGAGCCTGCGCGTCTGGAGCCTGTGCTCCGCAACAAGAGAGGCCGCGAAAGTGGGAGGCCCGCGCACCGCGATGAAGAGTGGCCCCCGCTCGCCGCAACTAGAGAAAGCCCTCGCACAGAGACGAAGACCCAACACAGCTAAAAATAAATAAATAAATAAATAAATTAAAAAAAAAAATTAAAAAAAAAAATTGTTGCCAGTGTAATAGACTAAAGTAACTAAAAATTAAATTGAAGCCACACACTAGGAAAATACTCATTTTCTAAGAGGATAGTTAATATATCTTCTTAAGGACGATTTTTGAAAACAATAAAAATCTCAAGAACATTATAGATATAAATTTTAAAACTGGTTTTATACCTAACAAATGTACCTATATTTATGGAAAAAATTGAAAACATAATATTTAATAAACAAAACAACCTAAGAATTACTGTATTATTGGTTTAATTTGCTCACAAATTGCTTTCACATTAGCTACAGGATATTGAACTATTTGATGTGAAAAACAAGCAAGCATAATAGAGTCGCTTGAAAATTACATTTGCTTCTCTCAATTTAAAAGCAAAGTTGTTTTCACTCTTACTTTTACTAATTTTCATTAGTTTAACCTGGAGAGAAGGTAGTTACAATGATTCAATATCATCTGATCTATAGCAGGCTTTCCATTTCCTAGGGAATAAATATGAGTCTATCATTAATAAAACTGATGGACACAGTCGCAGTTCCTTAGCAATTAGTGGGGATGGGCACAGGGAGGGGAATAATTTGCCCCGAAATCAAATTTAGTTTTCAAACCTGTATTTATGATTTTGAAAAGAGCCAAGAACAGAAAAAATTTAAATAGTTATTAGGGGTTTTATGGAAACGGAATAAATGAATGGTTTCAATGGTAAGCCAAATATAAGTATAAAAAAAGATAACTTAGCACTAGCAGGAAACCCTTAGATCTTAAAATAATACATTTCAAAATGAAGACATCCATTCTTAAAAAACAATAACAAAGCCAATCAAAAATTATTTTCCCTTTCTAAGGCCTCTCCAGAGTTTTAAGGCATTGCTTCTCTATTGGCTTTTTTTTTTTTTTTTTTTTTTGAATCTTTAGTTTGACATTCAACTTTATAGGAGGTATAGAAGAATGTTCTACTTTTATTATTAAAGTATGGTTTAAAATCTTAAATATCCAGGAAGCTCCTTCTCTCTGTGAATTATTCTAATAGTATATAACAATTTTATTTTGCTTGATTTATTTAAATAACATAAATTATTTATTCAGTATCTATGCGACAGTCACTATATTAGGTGCTGTGGAAAAATAGAATAATTAGATATAGTCATTGGCCTGAAGGAAACTCACAACCAAAGGGAAAGAAATGAATATAAAAATAAATTATATACATATAAATATCTGAATATATACGTACGTAAATACATGACGAGATAGAGATGAAAGAAAAGAGGAAAACAGTGAAGTTGAAAAGAAGTTTATTAAGAAATAATACTTCAAACAGTGTCCTATAAAATATAGAAGGAAACTGAAGGAAGCAGTCAGAATTCTGGGGGATTTGGCCAATTCTAGGGATGAGAGATTTTATCACTAAGTTGGGACATTGAAAGGTGTGAGAAGAGAGGGGAAGGTCAGGACTGGTTGAAAACTATTTAAAGGATGCATACAATTCACTAGGGAACAACAGAGGAAAAAAAGAATTCTGGTAAATAAAATAGCATAAGGAAAACATGATTTCCTTAAAGAAAATGAAGGCATATAAAAAACCTAGTACCATACATTTTTTTTTTTTTTTCGCATTCTAAAAACTTCAAAAAAAACAAGCAAATGCTATTAGAAGAGTGGGGATTGAACATTTTTAAAAGTTGCATGTTTTTTAAAATCCCTTTAATTTTTTTTCAAAGTGATGCCTATAGGCTGGAAGGCGTCTTTCCCTAACGTTTGCAGGGCTGGGGCAAGAGTACAGTGGAGCTCTACATATCATACAGGGAAATGTTCTACACTGAACTAGAAGACCAGGTAGAAACTTAGAATTATCTACTTGCTGGAAAAGTGCATGAAGAGCTGGCCCTGGTCCCTGAAGTGTTGACCACTCCCTTCTTCCCCACCCCAAATTCCATTGCCCTGTCCTGTGAGCAGCTGTGCACGAAAGTGGAAACTCCAACCCACACAACCAGCTTCTCTTTATGTAGCTACAAAAAGGCACTTAGTAGTGTGATTCATCTTTGGGAAAAAGGACAGGGGGAGGAGGCCCAAATAACCTTAGACAGTTTGGACAAAGAATTCCAAGGTCTTGTGTGCCCAGATCATGGTTTAGAAGTTGGAGTGTGTTTCCGGTTAGTTGTGTCTCTTAGGTCCCTCGGATTCCTCACCCTGTGGGAGGGGCATGGCTGGAAAAGGGCCAGAGTGGATGATCTCTAAAGCAGTACTACTCATAGAACAGTACTCCAGCTGACACCATGAACTACTTGTTACTGTTCCATGATGAGATAATTTGCTTCACCAGAATGTAAATGAACTACATCACTAAGCATGTTATTTATTTTTGCTAACATTTTTCTTTAGAACGGCTAGGTAAAGAAACCAATATTAATTTACATTCTGATACAAGCTTCTTATCCTGTCATGGATCCACTCATGAAGTGGTACTGCTCTAAAGTATGAGGCTAAAACTGGGGCCACTCTTAACCAAGTCTAGAGAGTTACAAGAGACCAGTACAAGCAAACAAGCTGATTTTTTGATGCACAACATATTCTAATGTAGGATTAACTATCTCCACTGTCCAAGACAGTTCTGTCAGAGGCGAAGTCACTAATGAACTCACATTATATTCTTCCCAGTAACAGCATCAATTTAATTGGATTTAAAATATAAAACGTGAATATTTTGGACACTAAATTTTTATTCCATAAAGTTAGTCCTAACTTTGTATTCTGTCTTCTTCCAAGATTAGTGCTACTAGTTATAATTAAATGCAATGATTATATGAAAAGGATTTTGGTAATCTAATGTAAAACCATAGATGTGAAGAAATGAAAGTTTTCAACTCAATCTAATTACTTATAGCCAAATAACAAAAGCGATGAATTATAAGACTACTGTAGACTACATGAACTCTGTAACTAGAAGTTTTTATTTCAGTACTATAGAAAAGATCAGATTGGAGGTATAATAGTTGGTCCAATATCTTCTAATTTAAAGAGATCAGAACTATTAGCATTCAAATTTATAGAGTTGATTAATTAGGAGTTATCTCCCAATAACTAGAGTTCTTCCCTTAGGAATCACTCTAAGGGAAGACATTTAATATACTTGTTTCTTTGTTTTAAAGATGTAAGTAAATATTTCACAGAGAGGCTGGCTATCAAAGAAATTTAACCTCAAAAATAGTTCCCTTGATAATTAATCAAAAAATTTATTTAATCTCGAAAATTGCAAGTTCCATCAGAAAATGGATTTAATTTACACACATTTATTTTACACACTTTTAGAATACAGTGTTTTACAATAACAATACTATTGAAATGTTAGATTTAATAGATTATTATTTTAAAAAAGAGAATTCCATCAGCAGAGTGAATGTAAGGAGATAATTTTGAAAGAAGTAATTTGAGCTCAACAGCTGTAGAGTACAATTCATTCTAACATGGGCTCAAGTGTACAGATCCAGGAAAGGACAATTAGGACCTCTTTAAATCTAATTTCTAGCTCCTGGCCCTAAAACTCATTTTGCTCCAGGGATGATCCAGATGTTCATGTTCATTTTAGCTCAAGACTGAATGAAATCTAAGAATAGAATTCAAGAATGCCCCAACTACAAGAGGTCATGAAGACTGGCTTGTTGATCACTTTCTTTTCGTAGATATGGAAACTGAGTTCTGGCAAGAGTAGGTGACTTTTTCAAGACTCACAGAAAAATGAGGTCATGATTTTCTTTCCTAAATCAGGATTCACCCTCTACCACTGCTACCCCTAAAACTAATTTTATTAATTACCTTCCTTTAGCCACCCAAGCTTACTAAGAATAATAACTTGTGATTGAGTAAGAAGCTCATTCTGTCTAGGATGGACCATCTAGTCTTGGATACATAGCTACATCATTTATTCATTCATTCAGCCAAATACATGCTGAATAACTTCTACATTCAAAGCAGAGCTGGGCATGATGAATCACAGAGAGAGGATTAAAGCATGTTCAGTACCCCTACTATCATCAAAAGTAGTAGTGACTGCTACTTGATAATAAGCTTTTGATAACAGTAAGGGTACTGAACATGCTTTAATCCTCTCTCGGCTATTGGCAACAGCACGAATGGGCCTAGAGGGTGTTATGCTTAATGAAATCAGTCAGACAAAGTAAGACAAATACTCTATGTTATCACTTATACTTGAAATCTAAAAAATAAAACAAACAAATATATATAACAAAACAGAAACAGACTCATAGAGAACAGCTGTGGTTACCAGTAGGGAGAAGGAAGGGGAGAGGGGCAAGATATGGGTACGGGATTAAGAGATATAAACTACTATGTATAAAATAAATAAGCCACAAGGATATATTACACAGTACAGGGAAATATAGCCCTTATTTTATAATAACTTTAAAGGTAGTATAATCTATAAAAATCTTGAATCCCTATGTGGTATAACTGAAACTAATATTCAATATAATATTATAAATTAATTATACTTCAATTTAAAGAAAGAGAAACAGATACAAATATCCAATGTGATTTTTATCCTAATACAAAAAATGCTATCTTCTTTGAAGGATCAGTTCATAGGTTATTAGAGGAAGTAAAGAGCATATCCAACGGCAGGGTGGTGAGGATAAAGCTTCAAAGTGGAATTGGTGACTGGGACTCAAAGGGTTTCCCTGGGAAAGAGTAGAGATGGAGGCGAGTTGCCAAGGAAAGCTGGCAGCTGAAGGATGGAGCAGAACTGAGTCTAGGATGAAGATATCAAGCCCGGCTGAGAAGCAAAGTTGATAGAAACCTAACCAAGAGAAGGAAAAGGAAAGGGATCGGCTCACCACAGCTACGACCCAGGAGTGTCAGAGCTGAAATAATGTCAGAGTGAAAGAGCTTCTTGGCCCAAACCATATTTATTTGGGAATGACTGGCAGACTCATTATTCTATTCTGGGTATATATGTTTAGAGTGGGCAGGCAGCGTTCAGTGATTGCTGTAAAGACCTCTACTTCTATTTTCTATCTGACAGGGTCACACTGTACAGTGCTTATAAAATCCAACTGATAGAAATACAAACGATCATGAGAGATTACTACAAGCAACTCTATGCCAATAAAATGGACAACCTGGAAGAAATGGACAGATTCTTAGAAATGCACAAACTGCCGAGACTGAACCAGGAAGAAATAGAAAATATGAACAGACCAATCACAAGCACTGAAATTGAAACTGTGATTAAAAACCTTCCAACAAACAAAAGCCCAGGACCAGATGGCTTCACAGGCGAATTCTATCAAACATTTAGAGAAGAGCTAACACCTATCCTTCTCAAACTCTTCCAAAATATTGCAGAGGGAGGAACACTCCCCAACTCATTCTACGAGGCCACCATCACCCTGATACCAAAACCAGACAAAGATGTCACAAAGAAAGAAAACTACAGGCCAATATCACTGATGAACATAGATGCAAAAATCCTCAACAAAATACTAGCAAACAGAATCCAACAGCACAGTAAAAGGATCATACACCATGATCAAGTGGGGTTTATCCCAGGAATGCAAGGATTCTTCAATATACGCAAATCAATCAATGTGATAAGCCATATTAACAAATTGAAGGAGAAAAACCATATGATCATCTCAATAGATGCAGAGAAAGCTTTCGACAAAATTCAACACCCATTTATGATAAAAGCCCTGCAGAAAGTAGGAATAGAGGGAACTTTCCTCAACATAATAAAGGCCATATATGACAAACCCACAGCCAACATTGTCCTCAATGGTGAAAAACTGAAACCATTTCCACTAAGATCAGGAACAAGACAAAGTTGCCCACTCTCACCACTATTATTCAACATAGTTTTGGAAGTGTTAGCCACAGCAATCAGAGAAGACAAAGAAATAAAAGGAATCCAAATCGGAAAAGAAGAAGTAAAGCTGTCACTATTTGCAGATGACATGATACTATACATAGAGAATCCTAAAGATGCTACCAGAAAACTCCTAGAGCTAATCAATGAATTTGGTGAAGTAGCAGGATACAAAATTAATGTACAGAAATCTCTTGCATTCCTATACACTAATGACGAAAAATCTGAAAGTGAAATTAAGAAAACACTCCCGTTTACCATTGCAACAAAAAGAATAAAATATCTAGGAATAAACCTACCTAAGGAGACAAAAGACCTGTATGCAGAAAATTATAAGACACTGATGAAAGAAATTAAAGATGATACAAATAGATGGAGAGATATACCATGTTCCTGGATTGGAAGAATCAACATTGTGAAAATGACTCTACTACCCAAAGCAATCTACAGATTCAATGCAATCCTTATCAAACTACCACTGGCATTTTTCACAGAACTAGAACAAAAAATTTCACAATTTGTATGGAAACACCAAAGACCCCGAATAGCCAAAGCAATCTTGAGAACGAAAAATGGAGCTGGGAGAATCAGGCTCCCTGACTTCAGACTATATTACAAAGCTTCAGTAATCAAGACAGTTTGGTACTGGCACAAAAACAGAAATATAGAGCAATGGAACAGGATAGAAAGCCCAGAGATAAACCCACACACATATGGTCACCTTATCTTTGATAAAGGAGGCAAGCATATACAGTGGAGAAAAGACAGCCTCTTCAATAAGTGGTGCTGTGAAAATTGGACAGGTACATGTAAAAGTATGAAATTAGAACACTCCCTGACACCATGCACAAAAATAAACTCAAAATGGATTAAAGACCTAAGTGTAAGGGCAGACACTATCAAACTCTTAGAGGAAAACATAGGCAGAACACTCTATGACATACATCACAGCAAGGTTCTTTTTGACCCAGCTCCCAGAGAAATGGAAATAAGAACACAAATAAACAAATGGGACCTAATGAAACTTAAAAGCTTTTGCACAGCAAAGGAAACCATAAACAAGACCAAAAGACAACCATCAGAATGGGAGAAAATATTTGCAAATGAAGCAACTGACAAAGGATTAATCTCCAAGATTTACAAGCAGCTCATGCAGCTCAATAACAAAAAAACGAACAACCCAATCCAAAAATGGGCAGAAGACCTAAATAGACATTTCTCCAAAGAAGATATACAGATGGCCTACAGACACATGAAAGAATGCTCAACGTCATTAATCATTAGAGAAATGCAAATCAAAACTACAATGAGATATCATCTCACACCAGTCAGAATGGCCATCATCAAAAAATCTAGAAACAATAAATGCTGGAGAGGGTGTGGAGGAAAGGGAACACTCTTACACTGTTGGTGGGGATGTGAATTGATACAGCCACTATGGAGAACAGTATGGAGGTTCCTGAAGAAACTACAAATAGAACTACCATACGACCCAGCAATCCCACTACTGGGCATATACCCTGAGAAAACCATAGGTCAAAAAGAGTCATGTACCAAAATGTTCATTGCAGCTCTATTTACAATAGCCAGGACATGGAAGCAACCTAAATGTCCATCGACAGATGAATGGATAAAGAAGATGTGGCACATATATACAATGGAATATTACTCAGCCATAAAAAGAAATGAAATGGAGGTATTTGTAATGAGGTGGATGGAGTTAGAGTCTGTCATATAGAGTGAAGTAAGTCAGAAAGAGAAAAACAAATACAGTATGCTAACACATATATACGGAATCTAAGGAAAAAAAAAAAAAAAAAAAGGCCATGAAGAACCTAGTGGCAAGACGGGAATAAAGACACAGACCTACTAGAGAATGGACTTGAGGATATGGGGAGGGGGTGGGGTGAGATGTGACAGGGTAAGAGAGTGTCATGGACATATATACACTACCAAATGTAAAATAGATAACTAGTGGGAAGGAGCCGCTTAGCACAGGGAAATCAGCTCGGTGCTTTGTGACCACCTAGAGGGGTGGGATGGGGAGGGTGGGAGGGAGGGAGTTGCAAGAGGGAAGAGAAATGGGAACATATTGTATATGTATAACTGATTCACTTTGTTATAAAGCAGAAGCTAACACACCATTGTAAGGCAATTATACTTCAATAAAGATGTTTAAAAAAAAAAAAAATCCAACTGATAATGAATATAGACAGGTCCCACTGGAGTTCTATTCTATTGAGATTTTTTTATGAGGTTTTCAAAGGATTTCATTGTAATATCTCGAAGATGGAACTCTAGGGATGGCAATAATGTATTATATGATTTTATCTATTCATCTTAATCATAGAGAATTTTTGTATAGAAAAAAGTAACAATCACCCATAATTCAATAAAAAGGAGCCAAAGTGACTACTGCTAAAATTTTGGTTTCATGTGTGAATGTGTGTGCATGTAGCTATATATTATATATATATATATATATATATATATATATATATATATATATATATATATATATAAAATATACATATATATATATAGGAGGTGATTAAATGATCCCTTTAGAAAATGATACTATTATATTGTATGCCTTGGAAACTCAAGAAGCTAAACTCCACTAGCAGTCAAAGAAATACACTTAAAAGAATAAGAAACTATATTTCATTTAATAAATTAAAAGTCTAACAATTAATGACAATGTCCAGTGTTGGCAAAGGTTTAAGGATATGGGCAAACATTGGTAGAAGTGTAATCATTGTAACATCTGGTAGTGCAATCAGTCTGTATCCATCAAAAGCTTTTGAGATAGCTTTTACTCTGACCTAGGGATGAATAAAAAGGAAGTGACATGAACATATATAAAGGTTTGTGAATAAGCATATTCAGTAAAGTAATATTTCAAATGCTAAATGATTATTTTCAATATTAATTAAGTAAATGATGATTAATTAATTTTCAATACTAATTAAGTAAATGATGATGTGGCTCCACGATGTAAGATACAGCTATGGACCATCATGAAGCGCGGTATGATGTAGTTATGGTGTAAAATGTTAATGAAGCGTGTTGAACTTTAAGGGCTCTAAAACTGCTGTGTTTGTGTTACATCAAATCTTTTAGGACATACATATGTATTATTTGGTTGTGTAACAATTTTATTAAAATGATAAGAATTAAGATGTTATCTCAGAGATAAAGATGAAACTTTCAGTAATGTGGATAAACTACAGTTTAATGTGAAACTACTCTTTAAGGCCAAGAAGAGAAACCATGTGTGCAATACTCTAGTCCTGCATTTTTGTCTACTATTTCTTTGTGTGTGTGTATTTATACTAGTTTCTATATTGGTGGATGAGTTTTTTAAGAGTACTTTTATTTTGGAGGCAGAATCATAGCTGAACTCAGCTGCCCTTTTGCCAACTGCAAAGCAAATAGCAGACAAAAAGGTTTGCTGTATGGGGTTTCCATCTCTGTTCACAGAAATTGTACTTCTATTGAAAAGTATATTCTATTTTCCCAAACTGAGAATCTGGGTTGGACTTTCCACTTGCATTGATCAATAGAATACAACGGAATTGACCCTTTGGGACTTCTGAGCCCAGGCCTTAATAGTAGTTGTTGGATCTTCTGCTTTTGCTCAGGGAGAACCCAGACACAATATAAGATGTCCAGGTTATACATGTGAATTGAGAGAGAGGCCACGTGAAGAAGAACTGAGGGCTCAGACATGTGTGGGAGCCCGGCTGATACCACAAGAAAAGAGAAGCCCAGTCCTCCCAACCATCCCAGCTGAGTGAGGCAATCTGGAACATTCTAGCTGACCTGATGTTCTAGCGGAATGTAACTGAAGAGGGACCTGTCACTACGCAGAAGAGATAAGCTATCCTTAATGAGGATGTTCGAATATCTGACTGGCAGAGAAAAATGATTGTCATTTTAAGTCACTAAGCTTTAAGTTGTTAATTATGCAGCATAGTTAACTGAACAGTTAACTATGGGTAGTTAAATAAATTAGTGTGCTGTAAGAAACACAAGTAGTATCTAGCAAACTAACTCTAAACTAGGTAACTAGCATCCAGAAACATAATTCAGTAGCTAGAATTTGTCATTGAAGAGCTCTCTCAAAGACAGATTCTCTTGACATGGAAATGAATCAACATTTTCTATATGTGTTATTTCTATATATGCTATTTCTTATAAGAGGATTTTACCTGTAAACAAATGTCTTATATGCTATTTCTTGTAACATTTTGCTTATATGGTTTTGTCATGTTTATTAATAACATAAAACATGTCCTATGGTTATGTTATATTCTCTGCACGGGATATAAGGTAAGTCATTTAACAAACTAAGGTGACATTTGACTCTAATTGCAATTTATGGCAGGCTGAACATACAGGGTTCATGAGAAAGAGGTTTGGATTGGAGAAAGAATCCTGCTTCTCCCAGTGATTTGAGGGTGTAAGCAAGTACTTGGGCAAGATACTTACTCTTTCCCAGTCTTGGATTCTTCATCTCTAAACAGAGGGGAGAAACTTGTTGGCATCTAAATTCCTATATAATCAAACATTAAGAGTCTGGACTTAAAGTACTAAGGCACACATTTTAGTTTGAACATGTATTTTACTTTCTTCTCTTAAACATGTTTCATAATGTAATGAAGGATTACAAATATAGTCCTTAGATTTCTAAAAAATTAATTTGTATGAATTTATGGGGTAACAATGAGAGAGAAGACTGTCATGACTGAGATTTGGTGATTAATATTAATTCATTTTATCTAGAAATTATTTCTAAAAGCCAGAATTATATGAGTAAACCCACTTTATAGGGCATCAAGACTCTGCTTTATTTTGTAGGAGTATTTCGTGCAACCCAGACAAAATATTTTTTTAAATTACCATAAGCACTTTTAAAAGGTGAAAATTAAGCTGGGCACATGCAGGAAAGAATGGTTAGGATGGCAAAATACTTGAAATTATTAGGTGAAAGAATTGGAATATTTAATCCGGAAAAGAGATTGGGGAAGTGTAGATTATTCTTTGTAGCTCTTAGAGGAAGAACAAGAATGGATAGGTGGAATTAAAGGGAGACAAACTTGACTCTTTTATGTGGAAGAACTTCTTAACAATTCCCTCATAAAGAAGTCGATCAAGCAGAGATTATACAATCATTTGAGAGTCTTCCAGGTAACTTCAAGAACTGGTTTCTGGTTATTCTAAGACTCTAGGAGACTAGTGTGTATGCATAAAGATACTTCTGATTTTAAAAAGAAGTTTAGGTAGAAATTTCTCCTCCTGGGCCTGGAGCAGTGAAAGGACAAAGGCTCAGGCTGCACTGTGGCGATGGTTTATAAGGCAAATCTCTTCAGAGACGGTAGCACCCACTCCCAGGAAAAGAGTCCCATTACAGGTCTGAAGCATTCACAAGGTTAGCCAACCTTCAAAGACAAGAACACATTTCTCTAAATGCTCCTGCACCAAAATGACATCAATGTGTTCTTTAACTCTTGTATTTTAAAACCCATGATTTTCTTGCGGTGGGTGCCTCCAAGCCATTGGAGACCTTGAGGGTGAGGACTTGCCAAAGCCAATTGTGGCCCGGGCACGTGTGCCAGCTGGATGGCCATGCTTAACTTTGGGTTTCTTATTTTCCTTCTTCTTGCAGCTTTGAGTAACGAACACTTTCTTGGTTTTCTTGAGTCACAGATACAGGACTCTGAAATGAAGTCATCTTTAGAACTCGGCTGTCATAGGGTACCTCTGAGGGAAACTAAATTTGTTTTCCTTTCTAAGCTATTTGACCAAAATTATTTTCCATCTCAGAGCCTCTGTTAAGGAATTCAGAGCTCCCTTTCTGATCCTTCAAAGTTCTAAAAAAGAATAAAAGCTTTTCTTTGCCTACTTCATAGCTTGGATGTATGTCCTTATTAATGTTATAAATGCGTGCCATGGCCATGTACTTTCAGATTCCTGGATAAACTGCTGATGCACTGAAACACAAGCTATAATTATACATAAGAAATGACCAGTATCAAAGTGTTATTAACATTCTGGCTTTTCAGACTGGAATTTTAGTCCTTTTAATTTTCCTGTATTCCCTGTCAAACAATAGTAGAGACAAGAGCTGAAGAATTTAGCTTTGTAAAATTTTCCCCACTTGACCTAGAATCATAGAATCTAAGGTAAGAAGGATAACCCTTTGAAATCATTTATTACAAATCCTCCAATTAATAGTTGAGAAGATATTTGCCTTGAGGTGTTGAATGATTGAGCATAGAAGGCAAGTATCATTATTCCTTTCCCGGGACTCTTCCAACCACACCCTACTTATTCATAAGACGTGTACTCAGCTTCCACAGAACTCCTAAGGCTGTGACTAAGTGCTTGGCTACTATAATGAGAAAGTCTCCTCTTACAGCAGAAAGAGCCCAGAAATCAGACTTCCTGGTTGAACTAGATACCAAATATAGTGTTATATATAAAATATCCAAATTTAAGCTTCTTTCTCTCCCAAAATTTCAAATGGGAAAAATATCAAAAAATAAAATTATGGTGTATCCATAGCATGTAAGACAGGAAGACTTGTTTATAACACCTTTAAATAAAGGAAAACATACAAGAAAATCTTGTTATATATATCATGAGTAAGGGTAGCCTGACAGCTGTGAATGTAAGACAGACATGAGGTTCATTTCTATGTGTGGATTTAAGAAATCAGTTTTACATTTAAAGACATTTACATAATTAGCAGCTTCATTTTTTGTTTTCTGAATATTCTGCATAATATAAATTGCTTTCTAATAGTCAAGTTTTTATTTAATAATATTTTGGTAGTTTTCTTTCTACTGATTGACATACAAATCATTGTTTTGATACACTTTTATGGCAAAGTTGAAACACATAGGGATTTTCAGTTGTTTACCTTAGGCCACCAATATGTGCATTTAAGGAAATATGTATTTCTTGTCTTTGGAGGACCAGTTCAATTCACCACACATTTATTTAGTGCTACTTTATAATGGGCTATCTATGTTTAAGGGCTTAGACCTTCATAATTAAGATTATGAAAAGAAAAAGGTGTAGGGACTTCCCTGGTGGTGCAGTGGTTAAGAATCCTCCTGCCAGTGCAGGGGACACGGGTTCGAGCTCTGGTCCGGGAGGACCTCACATGCCATGGAGCAACTAAGCCCGTGCGCCACAACTACTGAGCCTGAACTCTGGAGCCCACGCACCACAACTACTGAGCCCGCGCACCGCAACTACTGAAGCCCGTGCGCCTAGAGCCCATGCTCCGCAACAAGAGAAGCCACCGCAATGAGAAGCCCGTGCACTGCAACGAAGAGTAGCCCCGGCTCACCACAACTAGAGAAAGCCCGCGCGTAGCAATGAAGACCCAATGCAGACAAAAAAATAAATAAATTTATAAAATAAAATAAACTTATTTAAAAAAAAAGAAAAAGGATGTAGTAATGTATATGCAGAACAATGTGATCATGTGCACACAGACTGAAAACTGCAGGAGTCAGGGATTTGTGAGTGGTATCTTGTGCCGAAAGTCTGGAGAGTGTCACAGGGAGGCCATATGATGATGAAAAATCTAGAAAAGTGAGTGAAGGGCTTGGATTTTATCCTGCCCTATGAAGTCTCCTTCCCATCTTCCATCATTTTTCAAAAATTGAGATTACAATATTAATACACTAAAAGAGCGTTAGGAAAAATAAACTTCTGAGGTAGACAGCCTGGGTTCAAAGCTCAGCTCCTGTACTTTGTATGTAAGTTTGGACAAATGCTTTATCTTTCCATGTCTCAGGTTAGATATTTGTCAAATAGGGATCATAATATTATAGACTTCATTCAGTTTTTATGGGGCATAAATGAATGAATGAGTGTAAAGTATTCATATTGAGTAAGTGCTCAATACATCTTGGGTATTATTATTAACATCGCATCTACTAGTATTTGGTATAACAAAAACCCATAACTTATATTTTATTTCAGTGAATCTTTGTGTTATCTCTGGAAACATATTCCTTAAGGCGAAATATTTGATTTCAATACTATCCTCTTTTGAGACATATATTATTTTAAATGAATTTGGAGCTATAGAGATAAGGTTGCATTCTGAAAAAGAGGATAGGAACCAACCTGATTAGGTCAGAATCTTGGCTCTACTAAATTCTAAGCATTTGACAATAGAAAATAATTTAAATTTAAATAGTTTAAATTCTCAGGGAATTGTTTCCTGAGCTGTAAAGTGGGGATAATATTTCTTTTCCACAGTTATAGTTTTATAGAGGACTATCATTGAATGGGACTAGAAAGGTAAGTAGAAAGCAGACCAGACAAGGTCTTGCAGATGGTGTTAAGGAATTTGGTCTTTGTCTTACAGGCAATGGGAAGCTATATGAAGATTTTTAGTAGGAAAGAGAAATGATCCAATGTTAGTTTTTAAAAGATCAAGCTGACAGCAATGTGGGAAATATATTGGAGGGAAATAAGAGTAGGTGGAAGAAGCCCTATCAGAGTCTATTACAGGTGAAAAATAACAATAGCCTAGTTTAAGGTGTGGGTACTAGAAATGGAGAGAGATGTATGGAATGAGACCTATCTTGGAGATAGCGTTAACTGGTGAAGCTAGTTTGGGAGGAGAGGGAATGGGAGGAGTCAAAGACGACAAGCAGGTTTTGCCTTGAACATATGGGTAGAAGGGGGTGCCATTGACTAGGCAGCACTGAGCAGCACTGAATGAAGAGCAAACACTATTGGAGAAAGAGGAAGATCACGAGTTAGTTTTAAACATCTGTTGAGTTTAAGGTGTCCGTGAAGCACCTAAATATAGATGTGAAGTAGACAGTTGAATAAATGACCTGGATCTTAAAGGAGAGGTGTGGGTTAATGGTATAGATTTGGTATCCATTAGAATATAGGTGCTCATTGAAATCCAAGGAGTGGAATAGAAGCCATAGTCCTAGATGGAGAATGAAGAATAGAGGACAAGAAGACCTAGGACAGATCCCTGAGAAAATTCTTACAGCTTAGTATGGGAAGATGAGCCTTCAAGCAAGACTAAGATTAAATAGCCAGAAAAAAGGAAAATTAAAATTCTCTAAGGTTTAGAAGCTAAAGGAACAGAATATTTTTTTATTTTTAATTTTTTTAAAAAATTTATTTATTTATCTATTCATGGCTGTGTTGGGTCTTCGTTTCTGTGCGAGGGCTTTCTCTAGTTGCGGCAAGCGGGAGCCACTCCTTATCGCGGTGCGCGGGCCTCTCACTATCGCGGCCTCTCTTGTTGCGGAGCAGAGGCTCCAGACGCGCAGGCTCAGTAATTGTGGCTCACGGGCCTAGTTGCTCCGCGGCATGTGGGATCTTCCCAGACCAGGGCTCGAATCCGTGTCCCCTGCATTGGCAGGTGGATTCTCAACCACTGCGCCACCAGGGAAGCCCCCGGAACAGAGTATTTTAAAGAGGAGGAAGCGAATGACTGTTTTGGAGATAACTAAGTGATCTAATAAGCGAAGGAACAAAAAAGTTTCTCCTGGATTTGGTGAAGTAGATGACATTGATAATAATGATGAAAGCAGTTTTGGTGGACTGTAAGGGGAAAATCAGATTGCAGAGGGATGAGTAATTGTCTTGCAGGGTTAAGATCAATGACTGTGAATTTATAAGGAAAATTTTTTTTTTAGTACCTTGGGTACAGGCACAGAAAAATCAAAAAGTCATTAATTTGGAGAATGTGGTTTGTTGAAATTGTGGAATGAAAAGAGAAAGGGGGCAGTGATTTTAGGGAAGAGAGTAGTTGCAATAATGACCACAGACTCTGACCTGGATAGGAGAAGAGTAAAGAGCTGACAGATGGGGGAAAGCAGAGGATTTAATAAATCAGTGATTCCACTGAGGTTGAAGTTCAGCTGTACTGAGGGTAAATGATCCAATAAGATGGAATTTATAGAAGATTGTGGTCAGAATCTGAGATATTTTAATGATTGTTCTGAAAGGTAGAATAGCTTACATGCTGAGAAAAGAAGGTGTGCACGTTGGGAACTAGCTGTTTCTTTGTTATCGAAAGTGGGCCTGAGGCCTTGATATCAAGTACTCAATTATGCCTCCAAAGGTAGGGTACAATTATGATTGGTTGAGAGCTAATGTCCCAGAGGAGACTCTAAGTAGAGAGCAATGGGGCCCTAAACTATACATAGAAAATTTGGATGACTGTGTCTGGAGCTTAAAAGAGAGGTCTGAGTTAACAGTACAGTTCTGATGTTTGTATAGGTAGTCAAAAGATCAAAAGGAATCATTTCAGGGTAATAAAACCTATTTTTTTTAGATTTCAATATATGTTGCATTTTAGGACACAGAATGTAATATTTTTTTCTACTATAAACAAAATACATATTCAATATATTATAAATAAGCCAAAAGAGGAAAATGAAAATAACCTATAATCCCACCATAAAATACATACTTGACAACAGGTCTCTCTCTTGGAGGTATATGCATATCTATTTAATTTTAATAGAGACAGGCTTGTATTGCACATATTATTGTGCAATATTTTTTCACTAAGGTATATATCATTAATACTTTTCAGGTCACTACATATCTATCTACCTCATAATTTTTAATACTTCACAAAGCAATACCTATTTGTCCAGCCCCAGATACAATAAAATATTCAAAGGACGTATTCTAGTTTTTATTTCCAAGTTGAAAAAGAGAAGCTTTCAAAGCACTAACTAGATGTGTGATTTGTCTCTTCTCTCAAAGCCATAGTGTTGAAAGGATTGGATTAGTGGATCTGTAAAATTTCTTATAGCTCTATAATTTCTGTTCTGTTCTATTTTATTCTCTTCTATTTTAAAACACTAACTGTAAATTTAAAACACTAATTTTAAAACACTAACTGTAAACACTAACTGAATTTATCCTAGTAAATTCAGTATGTGGTCAATGCATTCATCTGATTATACTTAGAAGAAAACTGGGACAGAGAACGTTAAGTGGCTAACACCGATTTCTTGGGAGAATAAGAGCCAGGGTTAGGAATAGAGCCCCAGATGCCTCGCTCCAGTATGCTGTGTTCTCAGCTACTCAGCAGAATCAGGAGGGTAACCCCACCCTGCCACTCTGAAACACTGACTTACCCAATTTGAACCTCCGAGGTTTTTGAGGTTTCGGCATCACTAACCTTTATGGGCAAAAAGCCTGCTTTCCAATCCCAGTGTGGCTTCGTTCTGGACATCCCGCCTTTTCTACGCCAGGATTCCAGCTCAGCATTGGCAATAAACCTCTGTACTCTGGATCCTGGAGTCGTATCTTGCCTTGTTGTCAGATCCCATTTTAATCTTTAGTGACTATTCTGTTGGGTCACTCCACTGAAGCTGATTCCCATATTATATTCATTTTGACTTTTCTTTTGCAGACAGTTTTTGTCACGGTGTAATTTGTTTGGGGGCAGATTGGAGTCTGTGATTATAGACTAGCATTACATTAGTCAGTGCAAGCCTTGGCATTTACAGCTGCTTCTCTTTTGTGGTACCTTTTAAAAGTTAAGTTTCATTAAACTTTTATGAATATATAATATTTATGTGTGGTCAACAATAAAGGGAAAATGCTCTATGGAATTCATGAGCAAAATCTGAACTCAAATTAGGGAAGACTGTCAATTTTCCTGATTAACATTTAAACCAATATTAAGATTGAAAGGATATCAGGAGTCTTCAATGAATGAATCTAATTGGGAAGATTTTTTTATACACGGTTCCACTTGATGCTAAACTATCCTTATTCCATGAAGTACATCAAGGTAGCTATTCCATAATTTTCCTGGGTTATGGAGGAAATATAAGTTCATTTGAAAAATCATCATATCTTTACGACATGTTCTGTTATTTGTACACAGGTAATATATGCTCATAAATAAGCTGGCAATTTTGTACAGAGTTGCCAAAAAATTGTTAAAGCCTTGCTTAAAATTTGGGTGAACAAAAATACCCTCAATAAGCAATTGCTCTTAGAATGTTTGATGATGGATATTCAAGAAGCCTTTAAAGTATGGTAAACATCTCCCCTTTTAAAAATATGAAGACAGAGGGGGCGCGGAAGGGAGCAGCCGGGCGGTGGAAGCGCGAGCGGGAGGCCGGCCGCGGTCCCGACTTTGCCGCCGCCGCCCGGGCTCGCCCGGGGATATCTCAAGGCCCCCAAGCACCACGCGGCGGCCGCCGTCCCGGCCTCTGAGGGCCGCCACGTCCCGGCAGCGCGCGCGGGCTGGGGGCTGCTCGGTGCGGGATGGGGGCGCCCGGGGAGGGGCTGCCCAGGCCCCGCGTTTCCCCCTTCACCGCGGCCGGCGCCGGGCCAGGAGGCGGCGCGGCGCCGGGCTCTGAAGCGCGGAGGGAGTTATGTACACGTGGACCAACCATCTCACAGGTTGGCAGGCTCGCTGGTTTGTTTTAGGTAATGGAATCCTGTCCTACTATGATTCACAAGACGATGTTTGCAAAGGGAGCAAAGGAAGTATAAAGATGGCAGTTTGTGAAATTAAAGTCCATTCGGCAGACAACACAAGAAAGGAATTAATCATTCCAGGAGAGCAGCATTTCTACATGAAGGCAGTGAATGCAGCTGAAAGACAAAGGTGGCTGGGTGCTCTGGGGAGCTCCAAAGCCTGTTTGTCTGATACTAGGACTAAAAAAGAAAAAAGAAATAAGTGGAACCAGTGAATCTCTGAAAACCAAAATGTCTGAGCTTCGCCTCTACTGTGACCTCCTAATGAAGCAAGTTCATACGATCCAAGAGTTTGTTCACCATGATGAGAATCATTCATCTCCCAGCACAGAGAACATGAATGAAGCCTCTTCTCTACTTAGGGGGACGTGTAATACATTCATCACAACGCTTGAGCAATGTGTGAAGATAGCGAATGCCAAGTTTAAACCCGAGATGTTTCAGCTGTGCCATCCGGATCCCTTAGTTTCTCCCGTGTCACCTTCTCTTGTTCAAATGATGAAGCGTTCTTTCAGCCACCCTGGTTCTTGCAGTTCAGAGAGGAGTAGCCACTCTATAAAAGAAACAGTGTCTACACTTCACCGACTCTCCCAGCGGCGCCGAAGAACCTACTCAGATACAGACTCCTGTAATGATGTTCCTCTCGAAGACCCAGATAGACCTGTTCACTGTTCAAGAAATACACTTAATGGGGATTTGGCATCAGCAATCATTCCTGAAGAAAGCAGACTTATGGCCAAAAAAAAATCTGCATCGGAAGATCCTCTTCCATCCTTCTCTTCCTGAGGAAACGGAAGTGTCCAACTTCCTCTGAGTATTGCTCTGCAAAAGCTGCTGTAATTAAACTATGTTATAGGGAGTAATTTTTCCCTTAGGATTTCTCTGCACTTTATAGAATATTGTAAAACAAACAAACAAAAAACAACCCACATACCTTTGAAGTGTATTTTATCTTTACATAGTTTATTTGCAAGAGTATTTTCCTAATAACTTCACAGTATGAATGTGCATGTTTTTGGTTTTTGAACAAATGATGGTGTAACATTTTGACATCTGTAAGGACAAATGTAGATATTTTTCTAAAAAACTGTGAGGGACTGACATCTTAGTCAGTGTGTATTGTAGCTTATAAACATGAAATCTTACAAACCTAAGGTTTCAGTTTGACAGAAGTGTGATATATGTAACTTGTGCCATGGACCAAATGGTCACTTTACCCCAGCTGAAAGTGAGTTACAGTCTCAGCTTGATGGTGTTTGTCTTATATTCCTTTAAGCAAAAAGGAAACATTTAATATTCGAAATATTTTTACCCCGAATACCATGACATTGAGGATTTTTTAAAAACCAGATTGTGCTGTCCTTTGTATATGAAGTTGACACTACTGATTTGTCAATACCAAATATTGGGTTAAAGTATTTAATTTTTACTTATTTATTTTTCTGTTGCATCAAAAAAAATGATTGCATCCTAACTTTTATGACCTAGCAAATTTAAGATGTGTATATCTTGTTATTTACATTGTTCTAGAAAAGAGGTTAATATTGTAATGACCTTGCTCACTTCCACCAGAGAAATAAATGACTTGCAATGGAAGAGGATTTTAGTGCTTTTTTCCTAAGATAGACATAAGCTGCTGTTGTAAGGTATTAAAGTTTGCAGCTCTTTAGAATATCTAGACATTGTTTATTTATAAATATTTATAAAAAAAGGAATCTGTCAAGGTGACTGCTCTACATAACTTGAGAACGGCATTATTTTATTTATTTATTTATTTATGGCTGTGTTGAGTCTTCGTTTCTGTGCGAGGGCTTTCTCCAGTTGCGGCAAGTGGGGACCACTCTTCATCGCGCTGCGCGGGCCTCTCACCATCGCGGCCTCTCTTGTTGCGGAGCACAGGCTCCAGACGCGCAGGCTCAGTAATTGTGGCTCACGGGCCTCGTCGCTCCGCGGCATGTGGGATCTTCCCAGACCAGGGCTCGAACCCATGTCCCCTACATTGGCAGGCAGATTCTCAACCACTGCGCCACCAGGGAAGCCGTAGAACGACGTTATTTAATTAAAGAACAAATAGCATTTTTTGGTAGTGCCTGTCCATACCTATTGTCAGTGTTTGCCTTGTAAACTGTTTTTTCAGTTCACTTTGGAGTGATGGTTTTGTCCAAGGTTTTGGATGAGGAGTACTTTAACACAAACTGGTTTGGTGTTTTTAAGTTAATCATATGTTTAATAAATACGTGGTTTTTGCATTCAAAAAAAAATATGAAGACAGAAATGTAATAAACCACTATTTTTTTTTCCAGGGAAATTTCTTACTAAAATTTTTTCTTAAAAGATAAAAAGGTTATTCAAATGCTCCAGTTTCTAAGCTGACCTCCAATCTAATGTTCGAATCTAGACTTTTTGGTCATTTCTATTTGGAATTCACTAGTCACTTCACACTAAGTATATATGAATCAAAATTTGATTTCCTCTCATCATAAACCTGTTACTTCTCGGTTTCCAGTCATGGTCAATGGCGTGTCCCTTATTTCATGTAAGTGTAAAATTTTATATTATTTTGACTTTTTCTTTTAACAATCGTATCTAATAAAAATTTGGTGATGCCTCCATTCTCCCCCTGATGCACCCCATAATTTAGCATAAGTTGAAATACATGCATAGGACTCAATATTTGACATATCATTACTTTCAACGAGTTATAGAGTCACACAAATTTCTTCTTAGAGAGGCAGAGAGAGACAGGGCCATACAGAGGGTTTGGGCTTCATTTCCTCAAAATTTATACTATGTACTTAAAAAGTGGATAGCCCTAGACCAGCATCTGGTAATTTTCAAATATTGATACTTTTTATAACGTTTATAACATAATGAGGTGTTTTGCTCATTTTTCATCTTTTCACTAGTTTTGGCCTATTTATTATTATACTGAAAGACTTATGTCATACTTTTTTTCCAAAACCCTTTTGTAAAACTCTTTTAAAGCTAACATTCTATTAAAAAGGATAGAGAGAGGTTAACTTAGATCAAATAAACCAAACTAATTTTTAAAAGAAAAAAACATGTTCAACTATAAAGGGAATTTTTCATACTGTGTGTGTGTGTGTGTTTTAATACACAGAACAAGGAATGTGTAAAATACTCAGAAGTAGTACTTCTCTAAAGCCAATCAGAACTGATTAAACAGATAGGCATTACTTTGAGAAGAGCTAAAAATTATGTTATAGATGGATATTTAATGACATGAAAAAATGTTCATGGCATAAAATCTAATAAAAATATTATAAAACAATATGTACAATACACACCTGTTTTAATTAAAATAAAGATGTGTGTGACTCTAAACCAAAGACCTGAGAGATGAAAAGACCTGAGAGGTGTATATCAAACAGCTTTACTAGCAATAAAGCTAAAATGTGTATCCCTATCACTTTGTATCTATGTTCATATGTAATATTCTTTTCAAGTAAAGTTGTTGACTGATTTTGATACCAGGGTTATGCTGGCTTATAAAAATAGATGTGGAATGCACACTATTTCTCTAGTTTCTAAAGGAGTTTGTATATTCTTGGATTTTTTTTTTTTTTTTCTGTTAAATATTCGATAGAATTCACCAATGAATCCGTCTGGGCCTGGAGTTCTCTATGTGAGGAATTTTATTATTATAAATTTAATTTATTTAACACACAGGGCTGTTCAGATTTTCTGATTCTTCTTATAGTAGTTTTGGTAACTTGTGAAGTGAAATAAAGCACATCTTGAGTGGGAGAGGAAGAGGGAACGAGAAGGAAATGAAAAAGACAGGTACTCCTGTGATCATTGGGAGGAAGGAGTGAGGTGTAAGGAGAGGCTAGAAGTGTGAATTTGCTACCAAGTTAGTTATCTGCAGGTGGCACATATTCCTTGTGTACTGAGAAAAGACATGAAAAATACCTAATCTGAAATGAGTTAAAGTACTCCCAATGACTTAAGAGTTTAATAGCTTCTGCATCTCTGATTTCCAAGATTGAATTCAACAATTACAGGTCTTAAAAATAAAAATGGAATTTAATCTATAAAGAGAAGATCGTATTACTTGCAACAAAGCATAATGACTCTACAAGCCATATATCTCAGTAAAACTGTCAAAAAAGTTAATTTGCGTGTCCACTTTCACTAAATTAAGTTGTATTTTAACATTTTATATGCTCTTCATAAGTGTGAAGTTTTACTTTTAAATACTGGCCAGGTAAACCAAACCAAACCAAGTACATCTATTTTTTTTTTTATATATCTTTATTGGAGTATAATTGCTTCACAATACTGTGTTAGTTTCTGTTGCACAACAAAGCAAATCAGCCATATGCATACACATGTCCCCATATCCCCTCCCTTTTGAGCCTCCCTCCCATCCTCCCTCTCCAACCCCTCTAGGTCATCGCAAAGCACCGAGCTGATCTCCAAGTGCTATGCTGCTGCTTCCCATCAGTCAACTACTTTACATTAGGTAGTGTATATATGTCGATGCTACTCTCATTTCGCCCCAGCTTCGCCCTCCCACCCCATGTCATCAAGTCTATTCTCTATGTCTACCTCTTTATTCCTGCCCTGCAACTAGGTTCATTAGTACCATTTTTCTTTTTTTTTTTTTTTAGATTCCATATATATGCGTTAGCATACGGTGTTTGTTTTTCTCTTTCTGACTTACTTCACCCTGTATGACAGACTCTAAGTCCATCCACCTCACTACAAATAACTCAGTTTCATTCTTTTTATGGCTGAGTAATATTGCATTGTATGTATGTGCCACATCTTCTTTATCCATTCGTCTGTTGATGGACATTTAGGTTGGTTCCATGTCCTGCCTACTGTAAATAGTGCTGAAATGAACATTGTGCTATATGTATCTTTTTGAATTATGGTTTTCTCAGGGTATATGCCCAGTAGTGGGATTGCTGGGTCATATGGTAGTTCTACTTTTAGTTTTATAAGGAAGCTCCATTCTGTTTTCCATAGTGGTTGTATCAATTTTTATTCCCACCAACAGTTCAGGAGTGTTCCCTTTTCTCCACACCCTCTCCAGCATTTATTGTTTGTAGATTTTTTGATGATGGCCATTCTGACCAGTGTGAGGTGATACCTCATTGTAGTTCTCATTTGCATTTCTCTCATAATAGACCAATGGTACAGGACAGAATGCCCAGAAATAAACTCATGCACATATAGGCACCTAACTTACAACAGAGGAGGCAAGAACATACAGTGTAGAAAAGACAGCCTCTTCAATAAGTAGTGCTGGGAAAACTGGACAGCTACATGTAAAATAATGAAATTAGAACACTACCTAACACCACCTAACACCATACACAAAAATAAACTCCAAATAGATTAAAGGCTTAAATGTAAGACCAGACACTATAAAACTCTTAGAGGAAAACAGGAAAAACACTCTTTGACATAAACCACAGCAAGATCTTTTCTGACCCACCTCCTAGAGTAATGGAAATAAAAACAAAAATGAACAAATGGGACTTAATTAAACTTAAAAGCTTTTGCACAGCAAAGGAAATAAACAAGACGAAAAGGCAGCCCTCAGAATGGGAGAAAATATTGGCAAATGAAACAACAGACAAAGGATTAATCTCCAAAATATACAAACAGCTCATGGAGCTCAATATCAAAAAAACAAGCAATCCAGCTGAAAAATGGGTGGAAGACCTAAATAGACGTTTCACCAAGGAAGACATACAGATGGCCAAGAGGCACATGTAAAGATGCTCAACAGTACATCTATTTTTAAGAGGATTTGTCATATCTTAGAGTTCACCTGAATTCTACTAAGAACTATGGCAGAGGTGGGATGGGGAAGAGTGGCAATTTAGAAATTTGAGTGATGAGGTCAAATAGAACATATTAGATTATATGTTAGTCCTGAAATTTGGATATAAACTTATGCAAAGGAAAAGTCACACATAAACATTTGTCATTTAAAAAAAATTTCAAGTGCTCTGCAATGCTATAAGTGTTATAGACATTTTTACAACCACAACAGAATATATTATAATAATCAAACGAATGGAAAATACAAGTCTGGATCAATACGCAAAACTAATGGGAGCCATAAAGTTTTAGAGGAAGCATTTACGACTGTCACAGTTTATTCGAACAGTATGTGTCTTGGCACCCAGAAAATAATCCTCCTAGTCTCCTCCGGCAATCAAGGTTCCTAGCTCAAAAATCAGAATTCTTACTTGAATGACAGTTTGACAATTTGTATTTATCAAAAGGAACGAAATCTAAAGCGACTATGAAAGAATAGTTTGCATGTTCTCATTGAACAAACATTTGTAAATTGACCTCTGCTTATGTAAATTACCAAGTTGAGGGATGGTAATAGGTTGGACAACTTTTATGCCAATTTAAAAATTCCCACCACCTTTTGGCTCTGGCTATGGCTGTGACAACCAGCAGTCTTCAGATATATCTTAACAGTTCCTCATTTCTTGCTTTTTGCCCTAGGGCTTCTCTTATGTCTCAATACAGCATGCTGTGGGAGCTGACGCAGCCTTTCTGGAACAGCTAGAGAGATAACATCTTGCTTGACATATGGTAGACAGGAGTCAGGGGATAAAAATCCCTCTCTCGAATGCCCTTAGACTGACAGTTCTGAGACATATTCTTAGTCTTCAGAAACTCTGCAGGGAAATTTAGTTCTGGTTGTTCATAGCAGAACCAAGTCAATAATGCACCTTTGGATTAGTCTTCCTTTCTTTCCTAGTTTACTCTTGCAATTCCACAACTCTGGTTCCCTGGGATCACTTCACACATGTAAGACTGTCTCAAGCTCTGCTTTTTGGGAGAACCAAAACTAAACATTATTTTAAAATGTGGAAGTTTCCCTTCCTACCACAAGAAACTCATGTGCTATATATATTTTTAGTTTAGCTCAAGCACAAGAAATACTGTTAGTATTACATCATGCAAAACAATTTTGTGCAAAATAATCACTAATTGTGTCACAAAACTTGTCCTTAAAGCAAGTGGCAGAGTTGGAATTCAAAGTCAGATTTGCTTACATCATCATTTATGTCTCAATAAGAGTAAGAGGGTGTGCTCAAATAAGGCAATCAAGGAGAGTTGGATAAAGACATGTTTACCAAGGTATAGGTAGGGTCAAGGAAATCCGAAGAGGGATAGTAAACTGACCCTGGGGTCAGGAACAGCAGAGAGCCATTATTACTCTTGAACTGAAGAGGGGAGGGAAGGGAGTAATCAACAGAAGGTGGAGATAGTAGCTCTATGGAGAGGACTACCTTTCAAGATCTGCCACTTTGAGGACAAGAAAGCAGCCAAACCATTGCAACCTAGCAAGGAGGGATCTAGGGGAACAAGTACCACACCACCCACCATACAGTGGAGGGAGAAGTCCACTGGGAAAGTAAGTAAAATCCTGTCCTAGTCATAATCCAGAGCTCCAATGGGATAAGAGATTGTGGTCAAAACAGACTGGTTAATGGGGAACAAATTCTGATAATGCTTGACCCACTAACCTGGAGCAGGGATGGGCTACAAAGGACAGGGGAGTATTATGGAGGTCAGCAGCCGCTGACAAAGTCCAAGAGGGCTTTGCTACCTCATCCTTGGTGATGCTGATGAAATAGAAAAGAAAGTGGGACTAACAACAGACAAAGGAATAATTTAACAGTGATTAGAGTCTGGGGCCCCAGAGGACCACAGATAGAAGAAGACTCACCTCCAGAGTAGAATCAAAACCTGCTTGATTCTAAGAATGCAAAGAACTTCTCACACCTCCAAAATACAGACAGGAGGGTACTGTCCATGTTAAGATTGCTCAGGAGGATTTTGGAATTAACACAGAATAATAGTGGTTTTATGTCTCCTGTTCTTCCCCTTTCTGATTCAGAGCTTGTGGAGTGGTTTTTCTGTCCCTGGTTTTAACACTGTGCAATGTGTGTGGAAGGGAACAGATAACTAGTTTTCTTACTTATTGGCTGCTGGAACAGGAATCATGTTCAAATCTGAAGAAGAGGACAGAAAATCACCTGAAGATCCTGGACTTTGAGCAGTATACAGTGACGGGGTGTGTCTTTGGGATATTTCTCGGGGGTAGGTCAGCGTGGAGAGAAGGAGAAAGTGGATATTTGGTGAGTACAATTATGGACTCTGGCACGACTGGCCCAATGCTGGCCAATATCTGTGTTTTCTTTTTGCTTAGTCCACAGCTAGACTACATTTCCCAGCTTTACTACAGAGACCTGTGGCCAAACAATAGGTTTCATCAATAAATGTGAATGGATGTAATGACTGCCATCCCTGAGGAATAAAGAGCTTTTTCCACACATGCTCTCTTTTCTTTGCCTGAAGCCTGGATACAAAGATCGTGTGAAGGACTCTGAAGCCCTACGTAATCAGAGGGGTTTGAGTTTGAAAATCATTTTGCAGAATGTAAGTTAATTGGATATAAAGTGAGAAAGAAGGAGGTTTCTGTTTTGGAAATTTACTGACTGGGGTTCTTTTTATTGGTGGCAGTCAGCTTTATATGATTAATATAAAGAGAAAGCATTCAATTTAATGTTACATAAAATAAAATAATTAAAACACAATAAGTTAGAAGAAAATAAAGAAAACAAATCATTGCAGAAATTTTAAGATGTTTCTTTGAGATAAAAAAAAAAAGTAAAATGAAATGTTTATGACAAGGAAAGAAACCCACTAAAAATAATAACAGGAATAAAAGGAGTATAGCTCTAGATGAAGCAGAGATGAACTATTAAGAAAACAAAATGAACAACTGTATGTGCCAATTTTGAAATTTTAAATAAATGAACAACTTCTTAGAGAAATAAAACTTACAAAAACTGGATCAAATCAAAAGAAGAAAATTGACATATTACTGTTAAATAATCACACGTACACATACACACTCTCACACACCCAGCTATTTTTCGAGTTGAAACATACCAAAGATTCAAGGGACAGAATTACACAGTTTTCCAGAAAACAAAATATCAGAGATTGTTCCACAACTTTATGAGACCAGTATAACTTTAATGCCCAAACAAGATTTGGATATAACAAGAGAGGAAAAATAACAAGTTAATCTCATTTCTGAACATATATTCCAAAAAAAGAGAAAAACATATAAAGCAATATATTTAAAAAAACTTTATGGCAAGATTGTGCTTATCCAGCAATGTACACTGAATTCAATTTGGAAAAAAAAATCATTACAAAAATATATTAAAGGGGAAAAACCATATAATAATCTCAGTATGTTTAGAAATGTTTTGTTAAAATTTCATATTCATCAATGATGGAAACCATGGTACACTAAGAAGGAGCTTAGGCTGAAAACAGGAAGCTACAAAATACTTTCCATAAATGTCTAAGATGCAGTCTTTTCAAAACTAGGATTAAGACAAAGATTAACACTTCTATTCAACATTGTAGTGGAGCAGAATAAAAAGAATAAAGATATGTGGACTGAAAAAGAAGAAAACAAGCATTTTAAGCACAAATGAAACATCATTTACATGGAAATCAAGAAAAAAGCTATGTTTTTTTTAAATTGTTCAAATGATTAATAGAGTGAAGCAAGGTATTTAGATATATGATAAAAATTCTGCTCCTGGGTATGTACCCCAAAGAAATTCTCAGAATACAAGGGTATGATATTAGGAATTACTGAAGCAGTATTTGTGTTGGGTGATAGAGTATTGGAGACATCATGAGTCACTCATCCTTGAGAGTTGTAGATAGTAATGTAAGTGGAAAGACATGTGGGATATTGTGAAACAACTGGAAGCAATTTATAGATGCAATATAGCAAAATTTGTGGAATGCAACTAATGCAGCACTGAAAGAGAAGTTTGTAATCTTTAAATACTTATATTAACAATGAATACAATTTTTAAATTAATACAAGCTTTTACCTTCAGAAGCTAGAAACCCAAATATAAGAGGAAGAAAATAATAAAAAGTGGAAGCCAGTGAAATAGAAAGTAAACTAACAAAGAAGAAAACACATTCACATGTTAATAATTTGAAAAGATCATCAGTTTGGATAAAACCATAGCTCTGTAGATCAAGACGAAAGAGAAAAAGCACAAACTGTCAATATTAGGAATGAAAGAGAGAACATCCTTCCTGATCTTACAAACATTAAAACATGATAAAGTAATTTTGTTGATAACTCTGTGCCAATAAATTTGACAATTTAGATGGAAATTTTTTTTTAATAAATTTATTTATTTATTTATTTTTGGCTGCATTGGGTTTTTGTTGCTGCATGCAGGCTTTCTCTAGTTGCAGAGGGAGGGGGTTACTCTTCATTGCGGTGTGGAGCACGGGCTCTAGGCAGACAGGCTTCGATAGCTGTGGCACGCAGGCTCAGTAGTTGTGGCTCATGGGCTCCAGAGCACAGGCTCAGTAGTTGTGGTGCATTGGCTTAGTTGTTATGCGGCATGTGGGATCTTCCCGGACCAGGGCTCGAACCCGTGTCCCCTGCATTAGCAGGTGGATTCTTAACCACTGAGCCACCAAGGAAGTCCCCTTAGATGGAAAATTTATTGAAAGACACAAACTATCAAAACATACCCACAAAGAAATAGAAAATCTTGATAACCATGTATCTATTAAGCAATGTGAATTCATTGTTGCAAACCTACCCACCATCAAAACTCGAGGTGCAGATAGCTACAGTGATGAATTCTATTAAATATTTGGGAAAATGGTAAAACAATTATTACATAAACTCTTTCAGAAAACAGAAGGGAAATATCTTTCAACTTATTTTTGAAGCCAGAATAATCCTGATACCAAAACAAGACAAGCACATTAAAAGACAGTTTAATTATAGACCAATATAATTCATGGGCATAGATCCTAATATCCTTAACAAATTTTAGCAGAGAGAATCCAGAAATACATCAAAGAAATCAGAAGAGTTGTTTTTGGGGATGTTACTATGGAGAGGATGCTAGGAAGCCACAAAAGCAAATGTTCAAGAGGGATGGAAATGTTCCATATCTTAGGTGTGTGGGTTATCTAGATGTATGCATTTGTCAGAACTCATTGAACTCTATACTTAAGATCAGTGTATTTATTATAGAGGAAAAAATAGTAATTTACAATGGAGAAATCTGCTAGACACCTCCTTAACCAAGTTATCAATATTAACATCACCAGTAAGAAGATATAGTGATACCGTGCACTGAGAACATAACATTATTTCTGTGTATTATTTTTTTAAATGTATAATTTCAGTCTAATGATGAGTAAACATCAGACAAACCTAAACTGAGAAACATTTTGCAAAATGACAGGCTAGAACTCATCCAAAACGCCAACATCATAAAAGACAAGGAAAGAAGGAGAAAGGGAGGAACTGCCACAGATTAGAGGAGAGTAAAGAGACACAACAACTAAGTGCAATATAAGAACTGAAATTGGATCCTGGAAAAGAAAAAGAACATTAGGCAAAAGACTGGTTAAATTTGAGAAAGGCTTACATTTAGTTAATAGCAGCGTAACAATGTTAATTCCTGGTTTTGACAACTGTACTATGTTATTGAAGATGTTATCGTAGGTGGAGGGGGAGGAATAAATTAGGAGTTTGGGATTAACATATACACACTACTATATATAAGATAGATAATCAACAAGGACGTACGTATAGCAGAGGGAACTCTACTCAGTATTCTGAAGTAACCTATATGGGAAAAGAATCTGAAAAAAGTGCCTATATATATATATAACTGAATCACTTTGCTGTACACCTGAAACTAACACAGTATTGTAAATCAACTCTACACCAATAAAAATTTTTAAAAAAATTTAAAAAGATGTTACCATAGGAAACTGGTTGAAACTTATGCATGAACTCTGTACTATTATTTCAACTTTTCTGCAATTCTAAGATTATTTCAAAACAAAAAGTTTAAAACAATTAGTATATATTGAAAAGCTATACAGGAAGAAAAGATACAGGAGACCCATGGGAAAAAAATGCACAGATGAAAAATAGATCTATGAATAAAGGAGAAACTGATATATAAAAACAGTATCATTTAGATCAGTGGAGAAGGGATGAAAAATTCAAAACAATAATTTGCCCACATGCCTTTTAAGTGCAATCCAAAGCCCACAGCCCAACTAACTTGTCTATTGGATTCTCATATTCTGGGCCACTAGTCACCTGCCTTAATCACCCCAGGGTCAGGTACCAGAAAACTAGAGACCCCAGAGCCAATGGAATTATTCAAACTACTCAATCCTAGAAATGTTTAACCTGCCTTGCCTGTTCCTTCCCATGGAAACCACAGTAAATTTGACATCCATAAGTATAACAAACTATATTTTCAATGACAGTTATCTCTGTTAGCCTTACCATTTCTAAGTAATAATAAAACCTATTTTAAAACAACATGATACTATTATACATACATGCATTCTCCAGCTTAATTCCTACATGCAGACTCTGAGGAAAGTAATGAAATCCACTCCATATTTCATAAATAAAGAAATAGGAGCTTAAAGAGATGAAGTAACTTCCCCAGAATTACAGAGCAGATAAGAGGCAAGAATCCAAGAATTAAACTCAGATCTACATAAAGTTAAATTTCACATTCATTATTTAGGGGATATGAATGGGATTTGCCCCAAATTGTACCGGTGCTCTTTTAGGGGTTAAAGGATACGTCAGCTCTCAATGACATTTACGTAATGTCATCAAAGTTTAAAGATATCCCTCCATAATTTTGCTGTTTCCACTCTTTTTATGCTTAGTTTCTGGAATCACTGTTGCTTTTTCCTTGTTATCTGTATCCTTTCAAGGGTATTTTCATGGAGAGTTAAAGGGGGGTGGTTCTCAGATTCCATTACTCTTTATAATCCCTGTGAGTCAGTTCTTTACTTTTAAAATTTGGTTAATATGCCTGTGTTACAGGCATGCATGCACATCTAAACACACATGCACATCTAAATTAATTTCCCAGATCTTTAGTCTCCTAGCTCAGAACCCAAGAAAGGGGTTATGCACAGTCATTTGATCCATACCTTGATGTCACTAGCTGGAAGGATTTAGATTATTTGTGGCCAAAAATCAGAGAGCTGTGTTAAGTCAACCTTCTGATGTGCAGGCTATTATGACCTAAATTTAACTGCACAATCAATCACCACATCACTAAGAAGGGACAATCAGACATTGCATGTCTCCAAACACGATGCAGGATACATGGCACAACTTAAGAACTATTCTTTCAAAAACAAACAAAACATTTAATCCCAAATTTTAGCATATCTGTAGGGCCAATAATTAGTATATTAAGAATACTAAGGGACTTCCCTGGTGGTGTAGTGATAAAGAATCTGCCTGCCAGTGCAGGGGACACAGGTTCGGGCCCTTGTCCGGGAAGATCCCATATGCGGCTGAGCAACTAAGCTCGTGTGCCACAACTATGGAGACTGTGCTCTAGAGCCCACGAGCCACAACTACTGAGCCCACATGCCACAACTACTGAAGTCCGTGTGCCTAGAGCCCGTGCTCCACAACAAGAGAAGCCACCACAGTGAGAAGCCCGTGCACCGCAATGAAGAGTAGCCCCCGCTCACTGCAACTAGAGAAAGCCCGCACCCCAACGAAGACCCAATGCAGCCATAAATAAAAAAAATTTTTAAAAAAGAATACTAAGGCTAGAGAAACAAATAAACCAACATCACAAAGCAAACAGCAAAGAAAATTTAGAATGTTGGAAGTATTAGAGGGCACGTGATCTGTTGTCTTTAGCAGATCAACAATATGTAATAGTATGGCTGTTTTAGATAAAAAGAGATGTAAGCAACATAACCACCTGGCAAGTGTGGACCTTACTTGGTTCCTATTTGAAAAAAAAATCAATTGTAAAAACATATTTCAAGACAATTGGAGAAATTTGGTTATATAGGAAAATATCCAGATAATTTTTTTTAATTTATTTATTTTATTTATTTATTTTTTTGCTGCATTGGGTCTTTGTTGCTGCACGCAGGCTTTCTCTAGTTGCGGTGAGCTGGGGCTACTCTTCGTTGCAGTCCGTGGGCTTCTCATTGCGGTGGCTTCTCTTGTTGCGGAGCACGGGCTCTAGGTGCACGGGCTTCAGTAGTTGTGGCACGCCGGATCAGTAGTTGTGGCTTGCAGGCTCTAGAGCACAGGCTCAGTAGTTGTGGTGCATAGGCTTAGTTGCTCCGAGGCATGTGGGATCTACCCGGACCAGGGCACGAACTGTGTCCCCTGCATTGGCAGGCAGATTCTTAACCACTGCTCCACCAGGGAAGCCCCAGATAATTTTTTAAGGATATAAATACTGACTGATACAGGGGTGAAATAACAAAGTAGGGGTTTTGCTTTAAAATAATTAAGACAAAAAGAAAAAAGATAGTATAGATGAAACAAATGTAGTAAATCCTTAAAGAGTCACAACATGTTACAGTATAAAATCCTAAATAGGCTTTTAATGTTTCTTTTACAAAGATTGGGATAGAAGGATATTTAATCCAAAATTCACAGTTGATGAACTAGAATCCACTTCTTTTCCCCCAATATGAAGGGAGAGTATAATTTAAAAATTGTGTCCATTTTAACATTTTCTTACCTTTAGAAAATCTGGTACATAGTTCCTGAGGTTAGATTTTCTATCTGAGTTGGGAAAACGTAAACTTTGAAGAGAAAAATAATAATCTGATCAATTCCATGTATTTTTGCTTTTATAAACAATATTTGGCAAGTATTGGGAGCATGTAACAGATAATGTCCCTATTATATAATACTATAGCTTTATAATATATGATAATACAATGACATTCAAATATTCAAATGTCAATAAAATGACCTTCAAATATTAATTGAAATAAATAATCAGTGTGAAAGAAATAGAGTGAATAAAATGAAGAGTGCTGTAGTGCTGTCTACCTTAAACTCATTTCTTTTTCAGAGCATTTCTCCAACTTTAGGAAATATCAGATCTCTAAATTCCCTATGTCTTGTGTTCTATAATTATTTAATTCCAGTATCCTAAGAGGATTTCTGAAGGTTTTCAACAAATGGGTAATATTTTTTCAAAGAATTTGGTGAACAATTGTACAGAGTGATGTACAGAAAATAAACCACAGATTTGCCTCCTTTGGCATTTGTAGCTAAGGATCGTAAAGTCCTATTGTTCCAACCTCATTGTGGAGATCAAATAATGAGTGGAAGGGATAAATGATAAACTTCAGGCTACAAGGATAGAGAACTGGTAAAATCTAAGTGTTCTGTTTAGTAGTTATCCTAGAATATAAGGGATATATGAAATGTGGACATATGTGTACTTGATAGACAGTGATTTATAATAGAATAAGGCTTTCCAGTAAGAAGGAATATCCTAAAAAAATAATCTAGGCGAGTAGATTATCCACATGTTCTTGGAAGAATAGCTTCACTTGCACACGGGGTTCATATAAGGAAGCAGGAAATAATAATTTAGAAAAACATGGCATGGCCATATGGGGCAAACCTCAATTTTTTCTTAAGAAACGTGTATAATCCCCAATGTAGAAACGCCATGGATTCCCTGGAAAGTAAATAGAGGTGATGCTCGTCAGAATATGATTTTGAAATTGGACTTGGTAATTAACCACAAGCAACAAGAGAAAAGGGAAGTTGAAATGACTCTAAGATTTTGAGGTAATCACAACAGCAACAAAAATCATAGCTTGTACCTAACTTTAAAAAAGAATAGCTTTCCTCCATTTACATATCAAACATTATTGTGCTAAACAACCTCTGCTTTGAAATGTAAATATTGATGATATTTTATACTTTTCTTCTGTACTAAATAGTGGGAAAGAAAAAACAATGCAGTTCATGTTTTCTTGCTGTTTTATTTCTTGGGGTTTTTTTTTTAGTCAGAGGTTTTCCAAATAATTTTTGAAGGAATATGTAAAAATCCTGGAATATCACCTATCCAGATCTGGGTGCAGACATAGAAGATAGTTTTATTTCTTCCAATAATGACAAAAACAACACTAAATATTATGTTCATTTCTGTCTCTCATCTGGTATATGTCTTAAACAAAACTACTTAAAATCTGTGAGATTCATTTACTTCTATGGGGCTAATAATGGCTTAAGTTTATTTAAGGAATAAGTGAGACTTTATATATACACTGGCACAAGTCTAAGTAGCTTAGAGTCCAAACCAGAGTAGGTATAGCCTTCCAACCCACAGTAGATACTGTGCTAATGATAGAAGTGTTGAAGTTGTAACAGGGAGGTCAATGTGAGAAAAGGTAAATGAAGTCAAAATTAGGCAAGTAGACTTTTCCTTCAGAAACCAAGCAAAGAGCAAGACAGCTTTTGTACTAGTAATCAAGAAAGATTTGCTGGACACTCTCCTCTTCCAGGAATGAAAATAAAATAATTTTAAAGGGCATGAGTGGCAGAAATGCAATTCATTAAATGAAAGTAGCATTAATGTAATGAACTGGAAAAGAGAAAGAAAGTGAAAAGGAGAAAGACTATGGGGTATCAGCAAGAATAAGATGACGAGAATTATTTTACACAATTCTCTAGGAAGGCCAGGAATTCCATATTCAATAGATCTATCTGTAAACTCTATTCCCTCTCCCTACAAGACCAAACTTGAATGATGAGAAAAAACAAACAAACAAACAAAACTTAACTGAAATCTGTGAAACTCTTAATGTGAGTTTTCCATTACAGATTTCCTGAAATTTCACCTGCTTGTCCATTTGGACATCAGAAAGAAAGACCAGAGACTAAACTCATTTGCAATGACTTCTGGCTTTTACATTGACTATTGAGAACTATCACTAAAGAAAACAAACCTGATATTCAAGGAAGTCCATGATTATTCTCCAGTATGTGTTTCAGGAGGCACGTTCTCAGCTAACCCAAGCTCTTTCTTCTGAACCTTCTTTCCAATGAAAAAGACAGTTCACTTACACTGCAAATCTGAATAATCTATTTGTTTAAAAACATCTGGGGCCTCAAGCATCATAGCTAACTCGATTTTAAATGGCAAGCCAGAGTTCTTGCAAATTAAAATAGCGTGAGGGTACAACATATTTGGGCTAATGATTTGGAGACGTTTTGGCCCTGCATTTATATGAGTATCTGAACAATGATTGCTTAATCATCACAAATTTTTATCAACGGCTGAGAAATAATTGTAGAATACAGATGAGCAGTACTCACACAATTAGTAGCTGTATCATGTTAGCAAGTGGTCTAAACTCTCAGGTCTTTAATTGAATTGTCTTTAAAATGAAGACAGTTCACATCGTTGAAACTTTAATGCAATAGTTCCAAACAAAATTCCTTCCGTATTTATAGGTCATATTTGGATTTAGATATTACTATTCACTTAATTCAGAAGAGGAAGCTAGAGAAGAGATATATAAAAATAAATTGTTTGCATTAATAATATTATGGTATATAAATTGTTTGGAGTGGAAGCTGGATGTTATCATGTCAAAAAGAGAGAACTGTTGATTAGAAGTTATTTTGCTCACTCTCTTTGTATTTTTTGAGAGGGTTAATGACAGACATTAGCTTGCTCCAGGCCATGTAGCTGATATCAGAGATCAGGGATTCAAACTTAGAATCCAGGGGTTTTCCCGCTTCTGAATTAAGTTCTTTAATTTTAACTTGGTCTTTAATTCAATCATCTAAGATGGTATCTTTGATCTGTAGCATCTCTGGCAGAGGTTACTGTGTTTGTCCTCAATTATTAATAGAACTTCTGGGTCTGCTGCTGACATATCATTCCTGGCTTCTCCTAATTTTATCTCTGATACCTGTGAAAATAATCATACTGCCTAAAATTTATTTAGAAAATATTATAATTTCATAAGTAAATGCTCCACATAATTGCTCTACGAGGAAGGCAAGGAAGATATTATCACTCCTGTTTCACTGAAGTTAAATGATTTTCCCCATGTTGCAGAGAGACCAAGTTTCCTGTTTCTAATTCTAGAGTGATTTCCAACACCCCGAACAGCTGCAGGGACACCAAGATGGATGACCTGCTTCCACCAACCTGACACGTAACTTCTCTACTGCCACAAACGGGCAAAAATTACAGAAAAGTTGGCAGCCTGAAATATATAGCCCCTTCTCTAAAGAACATAGACATAATTATATAATAAATTACACACTCACTTAAAAATCTCATTAAGGTGTTTTGAAATAATTTTACTATTTCCAAATAATGTCAGGTATAGCAGAGGATGGGGAAGGAGAGAGGTGATAAGCTCTTGGGTTCTCAGTCAGACAAATTCATCATAGAAGAACCAAATATATCTCTTTCCCCTTTGGGAGCTCCTTATCTATCAAATGATGCTAATCAAACTTGACTAATAACTTCATTCGCAAAGTATGTTGGTGAAGAATGGTAGTCCTCATGAAAGAGAGTCAGAAAGGACACTGGTTGCTGCTTTATACTCACTAAGTATGCTTAACTTATTTAGTGGGTAAGTAAGGATATTCAAGTTAATTCATATCTCAGAACTCTAATTTTATTTTCTAAATGCATTAAGATTTGTGATAGATTTTACTTTATTTTTTTAAAAAAATACTAAAAGTATATTCCTAACAATCAGTTTAAAACTTGAAAATATATGTTGTCTTGTAAAAAGAATTTCACTTTTCTATTCATTTTTATTATTATTCTAGAAAGACTATATTTGTATTTATTGTGGAACCAAAATTGTCAGGGGCTTCTCTTTCATATACTTTAATCTTCTCTGCTCATTCCCTTATGAGCTATATGGTTACTTCTACACAAACATTGAAATAAAGTGAAAAGTTAATTTTGGTAAAGAAAAAGAATATAACTGCACACAATCTGCCAGATCTCCTTGATTTTAATGTGAGAGTTATTATGGATTAGGTTTTTCTAAAGCAGTGCCCTCCTAAATAGTTCATTGGCAGGAGAAGTTATAAAACAAAACTAAATCAATTTCCTTGAAGATGCCATTTATTATGAATATGAGACTTCTTGAGGTTGAGTCATCCTGTTTTAATATCAGTGTACTTTTGATTTTTATTGTATTAATTTGGAAATATCATGATATTAGAGTGGTTCAATAGATTCCTGACCCTTCTTGGTGAGCATTTGACAAATTCTCATTAGAAGGATAAATGAATGAATGAATAAATCAATGGCTGAATAAAATCTTTACAATTATTTTTCTTTGAAGAAAAAGGTAACTTCTTACTCTGAGGGAAAAAAAATTCATATAATGTTTATTGTTCTGTGTGTTTCTTGTTATTATTTTTGCTTTTCCAAAAAAATAAGAATACAAGTTATGTCATAGGTCTAGATGTCTGAATTTATTCTAGGAATAGACTCTAAAAGCATTTTAGTTTTTCTGTTTTTTATTTCTCAAGTTAGTAAAACTTACAATCTACTGTTTAAAGTCAATCTGATACATTTTAGTAGTGTCAAAGAACACACAGAACAAAGGCCCAAAAGGCACATAGAACTACATAGTTCATCTCTGGGACTTATGACAACGTGGGAAAACATAGTTTAAAACAGCGCCTTGTTTCTGGCAAGAAGAATTAGAAGCAAATTCTCCCCACACAAGCTCACCTGCATCAGCATCTGTTTGGAAGAAAAGCATCTCGTGAGGAAAAAAAGAGAGATTGAACTCTGACAGCCTGAACCATCTCTGTGCTGTACCTACCACCATAGAGTTTCAAGGATATTCACATATGACTGATGTGCTGGGGCAGCCCTGAAAAAGAACAAAGGGAAGGTGGAACAGAGCACAGGGAAGTCTCGGTAAAGGAAAAAGGCCACAGCTAGTCAGCAGTAGGCAGAAAGATCAAAGGAGTATTGGCTTTGCATTTAAGAGAGTGCGCATAGAGAAAAAACTTCTGTCCCAGACACACTTGCAGCATATATGTTGCCTGAAGAATGATAGCTGTGTATGTAATTTGAAAGACCTATACCACTGAGAGTTGTAACACATCAATGCTCAAGCACTTGCCTGCGCTTTGCTGGGAGGCATTTAGGCAGGCAAACTGCTGACGTGTTCCCCTCCTGTCACCAGAGCAACATTGGCTTCAGCAAACTGATAAATATTTGCACTGAGAAAGCAAGAAGCAGAAGTCAGCACGAAGAGCCTTGCACAACCAGAACTCCTGGAATCACGTGTGTGCAATTGATCTGTGCTCGAAGCCTAGCTGCTGAACTCATGGTTATCAGAGGAGGTGAGTTCCTGATTCACTGGCAGGTACAACTAATAGCGCGAAATGACCAAGACTTACATAAACATCCTTGAGTTTCATGGAACATGTACTAAGGAGAAGTCTGTGGAATACTGGATTTCTTATAAGTAAACCATACAAAACCTCAGAGTCATAGTAAAGTGGGCATTAATATACGTGGGGCAGCATTAGTACTTGTGAAGCATGATTCATTCGGATTATATAGAGATATTAAGAGAAAATGGGAAATGGCAAAGAAGAGTTATTATATCTTGGACATCTAAAAAGACTTTAGGTGCAGTTGGCACTGAACCAAGGACACGCCCCCCCTCAAAAAAAAAACAGTTAATTGACAGGCAGAGGTGAAGGAGACATATTTAGGCTGAAGTCTTAAATAAGCAAAGGCATAGAAATGAAAAGTGGAAAGGATATTTGTCAATGTCCAGAAACATTTGTGATTATCACAACTGGTGGGGTGGGGTGGGAGAGTGTGCTCTTGGTATCTACTGAAGAGAGGCCAGGGATGCGGCTAAAGATCCTTCAGTGCATAGGACAGTCCCTAACAATAATAAGTATCTGACCCAGAATGTCAGTAGTGCTGAAGTTGGGAAACTTTGTCCTAATGCATTCCCTTCCACTGGTATAATAAAATATGCTAGTTTTAATAATTGCACTGGGGCAGTTTTAATAATTGCACTTTTACTATATACCAGGGCTCTCTGTGCAGCACCTACCACCAGTGATGAGGTCATTATTGTGAGCTGGGTGGTGAGTCCTCACCATCTAGCTGTAAGATCCCATACTGGTGTCTACTTTTTCTGACCACTTCTGATACCAAATGTTGCAGCCTGGGTTCCCTGGGAAGCATACTCTGACATATGGGGCATACAGAGATTAGTGTGCAGGAAGTTTATTAGGGAGTGTTCTGAGATCAACCCCTGTGGAAGGGAAGGAAAGGAAGCAAGATTGGGCTGAGAGAGAAGCTAAGCTCTGATAGTCTCAACAGAGGTTTCAGCCAAAATGCTTAAAGTTTTGAAATTGAGTTGAATGTTCAGAGCTGTCCTGAGATGAGGTGAGGGGAGAGGACTTTTACACTGCATGTAATTAGTTATTGGAAACACACTACTTGAGGAAGAGCACATGACCTTGGACTAGGTGACTCTCTTCAGCCTAGACAACCTCTTTAAGGAGTTAACAGCTGAAGATTTTCTTCCGGCAGTGTTTCCAGAAGTTGGAGGAGTGAGCTCTGTTTTCTTGAAGGGAGATTTAGGTTGTAAATCCCTGTAGCAGTGACTGTAGTCTTTGTCTTACGTACATTATTAAAAGATGTTCTTTTCCTGTAAGCTTTTTTAAAGATAATTAAAAACATTAAAATAACAACTTTTGTTTGCTTCTTCAGTCTTCTTTTTCCTTTCTTAAATGCGATTCATTCAATACTGAATTCCTGCATTATGTTTACTCTTCTCTCTCTTGCTAAGGGGAGGGAGGGACCCATCTGAAAATTCCAACCATGTCTGATTAATCTCAAATTTATATTTCCATCTGTGATATCGTGAGCTCTTAAAACCCTTGGAATTTCCTAAATAATGGGACTGATCAAGGTGTCTTTTTTTATGTTAGATCTTTAGACTCCCATCTAAGAATGAGCGCTGATTGCCAGGAGAACCAACCATATGATTAAAGGGTTGGAACTTTCAGTCTCACCCCACCCACACCTCCATCTCCAGAGAAGGGAGAGAGGTTGAAGATTGAGTTCAGTTGCCAATGGCCGATGATTTAATCAATCATGCTTATATAGTGACACCTGACTAAAACCCCACAAGGACAGGATTCTGAGAGCTTCCAGGTTAGAGAACACATAGAGATTGGGGAGAGTGGTGCCTGGAGAGGGTATGGAGGTGCCACACCCTTTCTCCATACTTTGTCCTATGCATCTCTTCCATTTGTCTCTTCCTGAGTTATATTCTTTTATAATAAACTGGTGATATAGTAACATGTTACTCTGAGTTCTGTGAGCTGCTCTAGCAAATTAATTGAACTCAAGGCAGGAGTCTTGGGAACCTCTGATTTACAGTTAGCTGGTCAGAAGTATAGGTAACCACCTGAACTTGCCACTGACATCTGAAGTTGGGGGCAGGGGGTGGAGGGGCAGGTGGCAGTCTTGTAGAACTGAACCCTTAACCTGTGGAACCTGATGTGATCTCCAGGTAGTGTCAGAATTGAGTTAAATTTTAGGATACCCAGCTAGTGTCCTGAGAATTGCTTGTTGGGTGGGAAAGTACTCCCACCCACTAATCCCCCTGCCCCTCAACACACTGAAATTTGTACCAGAACCAATTTACTACCTTTGAACACTCTCCTATATCTCCAACTGCACTGAATCTTTTTATACTAGTGAAAGAAAGAAAGAAACGGCAGCCCCAGACGTTCAGAAGCTTGCCCGGCACTCACAACCAGCCATGTTATTCTATTAAATATAAACAATTTTACTTATCATAAACCCCAGAGAAGGTTACATTCAGACCATGATAAAATGAGAAAAAGTATGGTTACTTCATAATTATGTATAAGCACAAACAAAAGTAGGGTGACTGGGCCACCCACAAAATACCAAATTTCCTCTTTCTTGGCCTAAATGAATAATTGCTGTTTCTTTACCAATTACAATTGTATCATCATTCTAGCCTCTTTTCTATATAGATATGATTTATTTATATCATATTATAGATATGATTTATTACAATAAAAGAACTGCTCTTCTTACTAAAAATCCCCACTTCTTCCTACCCTCTCCTAAATCTTCCTCCAAATCAAAGCCTAAATCCTATACTTTAAGATTTTTTTCTACTACCCTCTTGAGACACACCATGATTCCTCATGGTTGTATTCTCCTTCATTGTGATAAGTGATAGAACCAACTTGTTCAATACAAGTATGTTCCTAGCGGTCTTTGGCTGAAGAGCAATGACAATGGATAGTTTGCTTATGCCCACTGATGCCAAAACCTAAACTGATAAGTCCTTAAGAAGAGGGACCTTTTTATGTCAGAAAGACCACTGAAGTTAGATTCAGAAAATCTGGCTTTAGATTCCAGGAATATATCCAAAATACCGAAAATACTAACTTGAATAGATATCTGCACCCCCACGTTCATAGCAGCATTATTTATAATACTCAAGACATGAAAAAAACACAAGTGTCCACTGATAGATGAATGGATAAAGAAGTTGTAATATGTATGTGTGTATATATATATATATATATATATATATATATACATATATATATGTATACACTCACACAATGGAATATTATTCAGCTATAAAAAATGAGGAAATCCTACTGTATAACAGCAGTTGTATGCATATGTTCAAAAGGAATCATTTCCCTATCTGTTCATGTTTCTGAGTTCAGAACAATAAAATGAATGCAACAACTTTAGAGAATCTTTAGATAACTTTATCCTTTATCATCCTCTTCTCAATTTTGTAGTTGGTAAACTTTCTGAATATGTTGAAAAAATTGAGCTTAGCATTCTACCACTGATTCCCTTCTAGAAAGAAATGTCTTGAAGTTTAATGTGTATTTCAGATTCTTCTCTATTCTAGTAAATGAATAGGTATCTAATGTGAAGGCTTGGAAATGTGTACCACATAAAATGGCTGAAAAAATTCAACAATGAAATAAGAGCTAGAGAACTCTCCATAAAGAGAGAAAGTTACATGGCTGGCATTTCATCATATTCTTTTCCTTCTATCTTGACTATTTTTCTTGAGTTCAACTCTGGTTTTGCTGAGAGAATCATGTAATTTACATTGACTCTTCTGTTCCCTTCCACAGCTAATTCTATCTGATACAGTAATGTGACTTTTTTTTTTCCAGAGCAGCAAAAAGTAGCTTAGAAGTTTCCCTCTTAACTTCCACTGCTTGTTTTCTCAGAATCTGAAATGTATTTTGCATGCAAGAAAGATTAAACTGCATTAGAGTTGGCTGCCCTTATTATTTTCTTAAAAACAAAAGAACACTTGAATGTTCCATATCCTTCCAACTTTCCAGCTGTTTTACTAGTCTTCCTTTCTTTCTTCTTTTATGTTACTTCTTATGAACTCATCAAAATAGTAAACAGGAACTTACCCCAAATGATCTTTCTTATATACTTTTAGACCATCAATTAATATTTGTTGCTGTTATTTTTAACCTACTATGTGTCTGAAGGTTGTGCAGTTGGATCTAGATGGATTAGTAGTTCCTAAATCTGGCTGCATCAATCTAGGGTGAAGCCTAAAATGTTTTAAGCTCCCAAAGTCCTTTTGATGTGGAGAAAGTCATAGGAACCAACAGACCAGAGGACTTTTAGATTCCTTTCCAACTCTGAGATTTTATGATCCTAAACTCTCAGCCTATGGCAGGTTCATTTTAAAACATAAAATTATTCTTTACTGTGATATACCAGTTTATGACTTCCCTTTCAATGGGGGATTGCATAGTTTCCTGGGCATCACAATGTTTTGAAACAGGTACCTCAAAGTGCTTATGATGTATATGTTTTAAAATACTAACTGGAACATAGTTCTGAGTTTAATAATCACTATATCTTGTTCATGCTGTGATGGTTCATTTTAACAAATACTTTCACAGTTCAAGCTCCTTGTATTCAAGGAATTACAAGGGATGGAGATTGGGGATAATTTAAGAGAGACAAAAATCATAAATTTAGGATAATTATTTTTATGTTTTTGAGAATACTCAGATATCCTAATCCAGCCACTGTAAGTCAGCCTTTGCCTAAATTTAATTTGTCTCTTTACAATGGTTATTTTATTCTTATTAAAACCTATGCAATTAGACATTTGAAAAGCTTTTCAAAGTAAAATTTAGTTCTGCATGGAAACCACCCCTAATCTCCTCTGGGATGTGATTTCTCACTCAAAACTTCAGCATGAAAGTGTGCCAGAGTCCATACTCTCTTTTGACACGCTTACCTCATTACCTTCCTCTACTGGTACTGGTGGGCCTGACTTGCCTTCCTTCTACAGAATCTGTTCTTTAAAAAAAGACACAATCTCAACATTTAATCCCTGGGTTCAGTTAAACTAAAGCAGGAGCCAGGTTCTCATCTGAGTATCTGAGTTCTGTGAATAATTTCCTGTGATGCTCTCAGAAGTTCATTTAATACAACAGTCAAGACTCTTTTGTCTTGCAAGCAGCAGAGATTTAATACGACTAACTTAAGCTGGAAAAGGAAATGACAAAATGATATTTGATAGCTCCAAGAAAACTGGAGATCTAGTTTTAGAGACTATGAGACCAAAACAAGCCTGAAATCATGTCACAGAATGATTCTCATGAGTATACTATGAGAAAACACAGATTCTAACACCATCAGTACTCGATTTACTTCCACTAGGACACCTCCCTTGCAAGAATGGATTCCTCATCTTTTTCATAGAATTAGTTTCAGAGTCCAGACTTGGATCAATACATGAGGTCCTGTGCTCATACTTTAATCTCTTTAATAAGGAAGCCTGAGGAAATCCGTATTTGGGATTTTTTTGGCTTCCGCAGCAGGAGAAGTTTCTGCTTTATAAGAGGGAAGGTTTCCCAGACATAGGAAAGGAAATATGATTTTGGGTGGCAAAAAAATCCCTAATTTAGACATCCTCCTTAACTGTCCAAATTTAACATACATCGTTTTTTCCAAACAAAAATACCGCATCCACCATAGTGCGTCTATACCTTATGCAACAATACACGTCTGCTTTATCATCTAAATTCTGTTTTCAGTTAGGATACTTTTGGGTATGAGTAACAAAAAACTCAATTGGCATACACCATAGGAATTTATAAATTTATAGAACAATAATTTTGGAGAATAAGCTGTTTGTTAATTTAGTAACACAATGATACAAGGTAGAGGAGAGAGGGAGAGAGGGAGGAGGAAGGAGAACAGTTTTATCTTCCTTATCTCCTCATCTCTTGTTATTGGGAGAAAATTATTTTCCAGAACATTCCAGCAGGCTTTCTTGTATAAATCATTGACCAAGACCATGTCTTCTGCATGTGTCTAAATTAATCACTGGCAAAGGAAATGGGATTACAATGATTGGTTTAGACCCTGGGGCAGTAGAGGGTTCACCTTTCCTGAGCATATTGTTATTTGATAAATGTAAACAAAAAAATAAATAAACCAGAGTCCTGAAAGGTAGAATTGCTTCTTTGTAGGCAGTTTCTGCCACAATTGACCTTTCGTTTTTTACAGTTTCTTAAATTATAAAAGAAATATCTGGCTTAAATTCTCTCTAAATTTTCTTAAATGCTAATTTAAGCAGGCTAATTAAGAAAAATACATGAATATTCTCTTTAAAGGTCATGAATATATAATGAGGGAGGTAGAGGGAGATAGATTTATAACTCCAATTCAAGGCAGAATGAATTACATACTTTATAGAGACACTAGCTGTAATGGGATCACACTGAAGTGATATATTAATTGCTTGTATGTAGTAATTACTCAATACATATGGACTAAAGTGAAAATTTATAGACATAATATATTTCCATTAAGTATATAGTATGAAAATCTAATAAGACACTAAAAATTACTGACTTGATTGGGATTAAAGGATATTTTTATGTTTTCCATATTTTGCATTTATAAAATAACAGACGACAAAAAGGATTTTTTTTTTTTTTTGCCACAAGTATTTTTCTTAAAGTTTACATTCACATACTCAAGAAAATCTAACCCATGTTGCAGACTGTTCACAATAAATTTACACTTATAGTGGTATATTATATTATATATTTGAGTATCTAATGACTCTAAGACTTTGGTTTTATTTCAAAATAATAACTTCATTCCTAAGAAATTTGTAAAAGACTTTAGAGTTTACAAACTGCTTTCCCATTCACTACTTCATGTACTTTTAAAACTACATTGTAAGGCTGATAAGCTGGTAGTTGTTTTTTTTTTTTAATTTTTTTATTAGAGAGGACACAAGTACACAAAACCTAAGGTCAAATAACTAGTGACTCACAGAGTTCAGTGATTAGAACTCAGGTCCATTGACTGCTCACTGTGCCACTTAATTTGTTTTTTTTTTTTCCCAAAAGAAAACAACTTTCAATACCAAAGGCTTCAATTTTATTAAAAATTCATAAATAGCTGCAGTTGGATGGGACTTTGTCTTTCCTAGTACAGTGTCCAAAAAATCAGTTATCTATGTTTCACTTTAAAAATAAGGTAACCTAGGGCTTCCCTGGTGGAGCAGTGGTTGAGAGTCTGCCTGCCAGTGCAGGGGACACGGGTTCGAGCCCTGGTCTGGGAAGATCCCACATGCCGCGGAGCAACTGGGCCCATGAGCCACAACTACTGAGCCTGCGCGTCTGGAGCCTGTGCTCCGCAACAAGAGAGGCCACGATAGTGAGAGGCCCGCGCACCGCGATGAAGAGTGGCCCCCGTTTGCCGCAACTAGAGAAAGCCCTAGCACGGAAACGAAGACCCAACACAGCCAGAAATAAATAAATTAATTAAAAATAATAATAATAAGGTAACCTAGTAGAATAATTTTCCTTAAAGGGAGTGTTAGCTCAGTTAAAATTACGGTTAACAAAATATAATCTCTAAAACTCACCAAGGTGATTACTGGGTTGCTACTGTAGTATGAAGGAAGATATCTTGGACTGATTGGTAGAAGAATGAGGTTCACACCAGAGTCCTTCTACTGACCATGTGGAAGTCATTTTCTTTCTAGTGTTAGACAAGGAGTGTAGTGTTAGATAGACTGTTGTCGTGTTAGACAAGATTGTCTTTAAGGTCCTTTATAGCTTTCATAGCTGTTTCCATAGATATAAATTGAATAAAAGAAATCAAAGATTCATAGGGCTTCCCTGGTGGTGCAGTGGTTGAGAATCTGCCTGCCAATGCAGGGGACACGGGTTCGAGCCCTGGTCTGGGAAGATCCCACATGCCGCGGAGCAACTAGGCCCGTGAGCCACAATTACTGAGCCTGCGTGTCTGGAGCCTGTGCTCCGCAACAAGAGAGGCCACGACAGTGAGAGGCCCGCGCACTGCGATGAATAGTGGTCCCCGCTTGCCACAACTAGAGAAAGCCCTTGAACAGAAACGAAGACCCAACACAACCATAAATAAATAAATAAAAAATTAAAATAGCTTTACCTTAAAAAAAAAAAAAAAGAAATCAAAGATTCACAGAATATTGAAACCAAAAGAGACTTTCCAGATAATTTATTCCAATCATTATTTTAGAGATAAAGATACCTTTGTCTGGAGAGGGAAAGTGACTGATCCATAGTCACATAGAAAATTAGCATGCTTTATTCATCTATTTATAGCTGGCAGAAGTAGCTCAGTTTCTTAGTAGGTGTTACTTGTTCTTCTCTCTAGACTAGGCACATATCTAAGATAAACAGAAGTTATTAGCCTAGTGGTAAGTGTTTATTACTAGGAATAGGGCCATAGGTTCTACTTCAAAGCAACCAGCCAACTGTATGGCCTTCGACAAATCATTTATTTGTCTTGACTTCAACTTCCTCATCTGTAAAAGAAAACACTGGAATAGATTAGGCACACATATGATAAGAATTTTTATGAGAATTCCATTTATTCATCTATTTATTTAAGAAGTATTTATTGAGTGTCCAGTATATGCCTGGATTGTTCTTGGCTCAGTTCTGGGTATTGGGTTTGCAAAAGCAAGCAAAGTACACACGTTCTCAATCCTGGGAAGATGCAATCTCTTCTGAAAGGAGGAAATTTTTTTTCAAAAAAAGATAAATAAATAAATAGATAAATTCAGAGCCTAATGCTAGACATTTTAAGGGGCATCAAAATGCATGGGTCAAAGATTTGTGACTCATGAAGATTTAAAAGCTACTAGAGGGCTTCCCTGGTGGTGCAGTGTTTAAGAATCTGCCTGCCAATGCAGGAGACATGGGTTCAAGCCCTGGTCTGGGAAGATCCCACATGCCATGGAGCAATGAAGCCCATGTGCCACAACTACAGAGCCTGTGCTCTAGAGCCTGCAAGCCACAACTACTGAGCCCACATGCCACAACTACTGAAGCCCATGCACCTAGAGCCCATGCTCTGCAACAAGAGAAGCCACCACAATGAGAAGCCCACGCACCACAATGAAGAGTAGCCCCTGCTCACTGCAACTAAAGAAAGCCCATGTGCAGCAATGAAGACCCAATGCAGCCAAAAATAAAATAAAAAAGAAATAAATTTATGAAAAAAAAAAGCTACTAGAGAACAGAAGCTCAAAGGAGGTTCTACATTGCTTTTATAGAATATTGTATTGCAGGAACCTAGCATATGCCTGAAAATAATAAGTACCAAACAAAAGATTAACAAGTGAATAAATAGAAGAGAAAATAATATTTAAAATGTTTATGATCACAGTTGTTCTTCCTATATTTAAGATTCCTTTTATAAAGGAACTAAGCTGTTGAATTTATGGTTTGAAAGCATTAGTTAAATTTTAAAAAGGATAGCTTTACTGCTTGAGAAGTAGACCTGGAGAAGTAGAAATAAAGGACAGATTTTTATGTTCTTATTTTACATCCATATCTATCTCTACATTTTATTCATCTCTTTCATCAGAAATATTGATGTTTTGGGAAAGGTTATTTGCTTTGAATTTGTTCCATGTCATTTTGTTTTGTCTTGGCAGAGGGGTGAGTGCCTTCTGATGATAAAAAATATTAACTAAAAGCAAGAATGAATCTCTCACTCAAAGACCATGATATTAACACTTTAGGAAATTTGTCATGCATATTTGCAAGGCAAGACATACTTTGTTCCTTTGTGATAACTGGAACTGCTATAAATAGAGGAAATATCCTTCACTGTGAGATTATAAAAGTTTTGTATATTTGAAAAGTTTAAAGTAGAGGAATAAAGTATAATAAAAGGGGGAAAATAAGCACATAACCATACTCATTCTTGTGCAAATTATAAACCACAAAAGAAAAGATCAAGTATCTCATAAATAGGGGAAATCTCAGAGATTTGCCCTTGATATTTACTATTTATTATTTAATTAATACTTTGAAGCATGTAAACTAAGATATAAATGTATATGTGTATCTATCTATCTATATTCCTAAAGTGCTACACCTTTTATGGTTTTGTTAAGCCACAAATTTTCCTTAAGCCATGAATTTGAAGGAATTTAAGTTTCATAATTAGAATTTCTCAAAGTACACACTGTTGGTTCAAAAATCAGGAGTTCCCACACGAAATCTGAAACTATGCACCTCCCTGCCCACCCAGCCCAAATGTGAAAGACAAGGAAAGACAAAGAAAGAAGCAGATTACTCCAAATTGGTAGGTAACAGGTTTAATAAGCAAGGGAACTAACGTATGTGACTTGTCTTGGGAGATGCAAAATAAGCAGATCTCTGCATCAGCCTAACAGAATCTTAAAAGTTTTTATAGAGAGGCCTTAACTGGGTTCAGTCACATACACAGTCCAGATGGTCTCAAGAACACATTGCTCTCTCAAGGCTGTGTCCTTGAAAACTGCTCCCATTATGGGAACACTGGGTCGAATGTACATCCCAAGGGGGGAAGAGGTGAGGAGCTTCGAATGGCCTGGGTCCAGCTCTCAGGTCAATCAGAGGTTATGTGCTGTTGATGACCTCCTCCAACATACACTTCAGATCAAATATAAGTACAGCTTTTCAAAGCATATTGTAACTGTGATTAAGCCTTTTTCATTTCTAACAATACACTGTTAGCATCCTCAAATTTCAAAGCATTTATTAAAACCAAGGGTACAGGAGGAGGAGCTTCAAGATGGTGGAAGGGTAAGACGCGGAGATCACCTTCCTCCCCACAAATACATCAGAAATACATCTACATGTGGAACAACTACTACAGAACACCTACTGAATGCTGGCAGAAGACCTCAGACTTCCCAAAAGGCAAGAAACTCCCCACACACCTGGGTAGGGCAAAAGAAAAAAGAAAAAACAGAGACAAAAGAATAGGGACGGGACCTGCACCAGTGGGAGGGAGCCGTGAAGCAGGAAAGGCTTCCACACACTAGGAAGCCCCTTCACGGGTAGAGACTGTGGGTGGCAGAGGGGGGAAGCTTTGGAGCCACGGAGGAGAGCGCAGCCACAGGGGTGCGGAGGGCAAAGCGGAGAGATTCCCGCACAGAGGCTCGGCGCTGAGCAGCACTCACCAGCCCGAGAGGCTTGTCTGTTCCCCTGCCGGGGCGGGCGGGGGCTGGGAGCTGAGGCTCTGGCTTCGGTCGGATCGCAGGGAGACGACTGGGGTTGGCGGCGTGAACACAGCCTGAAAGGTTTAGCGCACCACAGCTAGCCGGGAGGGAGTCCGGGAAAAGGTCTGGACCTGCCTAAGAGGCAAGAGACAACTGTTTCAGGGTGCGCAAGGAGAGGGGATTCAGAGCGCCGCCTAAACGAGCTCCAGAGACGGGCGCGAGCCACGGCTGTCAGCGCGGACCCCAGAGACGGGCATGAGACGCTAAGGCTGCTGCTGCCGCCTCCAAAAAGCCTGTGTGTGAGCACAGGTCACTCTCCACACCGCCCCTCCCGGGAACCTGTGCAGACCGCCACTGCCAGGGTCCCGTGATACCCGGACAAATTCCCCGGGAGAACACACTGCGCGCCTCAGGCTGGTGCAACGTCACGCCGGCCTCTGCTGCCGCAGGCTCACCCCGCCTCCTCCGTACCCCTCCCTCCCCGCGGCCTGAGTGAGCCAGCGCCCCGAAGCAGCTGCTCCTTTAACCCCGTTCTGTCTGGGCAGGGAATAGACGCCCTCAGGTGACCTACACGCAGAGGCGGGTCCAAATCCAAAGCTGAACCCCAGGAGCTGTGTGAACAGGGAAGAGAAGGGGAAATCTCTCCCAGCAGCCTCAGAAGCAGCGGATTAAAACTCCACAAACAACTTGATGTGCCTGCATCTGTTGAATACCTGAATAGACAACGAATCATCCCAAATTCAGGAGGTGGACTTTGGGAGCAGGATATATTAATTTTTCCCCTGTTCCTTTTTTTTGGTGAGTGTATATGTATATGCTTCTGGGTGAGATTTTGTCTGTATAGCTTTGCTTTACAATAGCTTTATTTTACTTCACTATATTGTAGCCTCTTTCTTTCTTTTTTCTTTCTATTTTTTCTCCCTTTTACTCTGAGCCGTGTGGACGAAAGGCTCTTGGTGTTCCAGCCAGGCATCAGGGCCGTGCGTCTGAGGTGGGAGAGCCAACTTCAGGACACTGGTCCACAAGAGACCTCCCAGCTCCACATAATACCAAATGGTAAAAATCTCTCAGAGATCTCCATCTCAACATCAAGACCCAGCATCACTCAATGACCAGCAAGTTACAGTGCTGAACACCCTATGCCAAACAACTAGCAAGACAGGAACACAGCCCCATCCATTGGCAGAGAGGCTGCCTAAAATCATAATAAGGCCACAGACACCCCAAAATACACCACCAGACGTGGATGTGCCCACCAGAAAGACAAGATCCAGCCTCATCCACCAGAGCTCAGGCACTAGTTCCCTACACCAGGAAGCCTACACAAACCACTGAACCAAACTTAGCCACTGGGGACAGATACCAAAAACAACGGGAACTACAAACCTGCAGTCTGTGAAAAGGAGACCCCAAACACAGTAAGATAAGCAAAATGAGACGACAGAAAAACACACAGCAGATGAAGGAGCAGGGTCAAAACACACCAGACTTAACAAATGAAGAGGAAATAGGTAGTCTACCTGAAAAAGAATTCAGAATAATGATAGTAAGAAGAACTAAAGAGGAACCAAGCAATGATGAAAAACACAATAAATGAAATTAAAAATACTCTAGATGGGATCAATAGCAGAATAACTGAGGCAGAAGAAAGGATAAGTGACCTGGAAGATAAAATGGTGGAAATAACTACTGCAGAGCAGGATAAAGAAAAAAGAATGAAAAGAACTGAGGACAGTCTCAGAGACCTCTGGGACAACATTAAACACACCAACATTCGAATTATAGGGGTCCCAGAAGAAGAAGAGAAAAAGAAAGGGACTGAGAAAATATTTGAAGAGATTATAGTTGAAAACTTCCCTAATATGGGAAAGGAAATAGTTAATCAAGTCCTGGAAGCACAGAGAGTCCCATACAGGATAAACCCAAGGAGAAACACGCCAAGACACATATTAATCAAACTGTCAAAAATTAAATATAAGGAAAACATATTAAAGGCAGCAAGGGAAAAAAAACAAATAACACACAAGGGAATCCCCATAAGGTTAACATCTGATCTTTCAGCAGAAACTCTGCAAGCCAGAAGGGAGTGGCAGGATATACTTAAAGTGATGAAGGAGAAAAACCTACAACCAAGATTACTCTACCCAGCAAGGATCTCATTCAGATTCGATGGAGAAATTAAAACCTTTACAGACAAGCAAAAGCTGAGAGAGTTCAGCACCACCAAACCAGCTTTACAACAAATGCTAAAGGAACTTCTCTAGGCAAGAAACACAAGAGAAGGAAAACACCTACAATAACAAACCCAAAACATTTAAGAAAATGGGAATAGGAACATACATATCGATAATTACCTTGAATGTAAATGGATTAAATGCTCCCACCAAAAGACACAGGCTGGCTGAATGGATACAAAAACAAGACCCATATATATGCTGTCTACAAGAGACCCACTTCAGACCTAGAGACACATACAGACTGAAAGTGAGGGGATGGAAAAAGATATTCCATGCAAATGGAAATCAAAAGAAAGCTGGAGTAGCAATTCTCATATCAGACAAAATAGACTTTAAAATAAAGACTATTACAAGAGACAAAGAAGGACACTATATAATGATCAAGGGATTGATCCAAGAGGAAGCTATAACAATTGTAAATATTTATGCACCCAACATAGGAGCACCTCAATACATAAGGCAAATACTAACAGCCATAAAAGGGGAAATCGACAGCAACACAATCATAGTAGGGGACTTTAACACCCCACTTTCACCAATGGACAGATCATACAAAATGAAAATAAATAAGGAAACACAAGCTTTAAATGATACATTAAACAAGATGGACTTAATTGATATTTATAGGACATTCTACCCAAAAACAACAGAATACACATTTTTCTCAAGTGCTCATGGAACATTCTCCAGGATAGATCATATCTTGGGTCATAAATCAAGCCTTGGTAAATTTAAGAAAATTGAAATCGTGTCAAGTATCTTTTCCGATCACAACGCTATGAGACTAGATATCAATTACAGGAAAAGATCTGTAAAAAATACAAACACATGGAGGCTACACAATACACTACTTAATAACGAAGTGATTACTGAAGAAATCAAAGGGGAAATCAAAAAATACCTAGAAACAAATGACAATGGAGATACGACGACCCAAAACCTATGGGACGCAGCAAAAGCAGTGCTAAGAGGGAAGTTTATAGCAATACAAGCCTACCTCAAGAAACAGGAAACATCTCGAATAAACAACCTAACCTTGCACCTGAAGCAATTAGAGAAAGAAGAACAAAAAAACCCCAAAGCCAGCAGAAGGAAAGAAATTATAAAGATCAGATCAGAAATAAATGAAAAAGAAATGAAGGAAACAATAGCAAAAATCAATGAAACTAAAAGCTGGTTCTTTGAGAAGATAAACAAAATTGATCAACCATTAGCCAGACTCATCAAGAGAAAAAGGGAGAAGACTCAGATCAATAGAATTAGAAATGAAAAAGAAGTAACCACTGACACTGCAGAAATACAAAAGATCATGAGAGATTACTACAAGCAACTCTATGCTAATAAAATGGACAACCTGGAAGAAATGGACAGATTCTTAGAAAGGCACAACCTGCCGAGACTGAACCAGGAAGAAATAGAAAATATGAACAGACCAATCACAAGCACTGAAATTGAAACTGTGATTAAAAACCTTCCAACAAACAAAAGCCCAGGACCAGATGGCTTCACAGGTGAATTCTATCAAACATTTAGAGACGAGCTAACACCTATCCTTCTCAAACTCTTCCAAAATATTGCAGAGGTAGGAACACTCCCCAACTCATTCTACGAGGCCACCATCACCCTGATACCAAAACCAGACAAAGATGTCACAAAGAAAGAAAACTACAGGCCAATATCACTGATGAACATAGATGCAAAAATCCTCAACAAAATACTAGCAAACAGAATCCAACAGCACAGTAAAAGGATCATACACCATGATCAAGTGGGGTTTATCCCAGGAATGCAAGGATTCTTCAATATACGCAAATCAATCAATGTGATACACCATATTAACAAATTGAAGGAGAAAAACCATATGATCATCTCAATAGATGCAGAGAAAGCTTTCAACAAAATTCAACACCCATTTATGATAAAAGCCCTGCAGAAAGTAGGCATAGAGGGAACTTTCCTCAACATAATAAAGGCCATATATGACAAACCCACAGCCAACATTGTCCTCAATGGTGAAAAACTGAAACCATTTCCACTAAGATCAGGAACAAGACAAAGTTGCCCACTCTCACCACTATTATTCAACATAGTTTTGGAAGTGTTAGCCACAGCAATCAGAGAAGACAAAGAAATAAAAGGAATCCAAATCGGAAAAGAAGAAGTAAAGCTGTCACTATTTGCAGATGACATGATACTATACATAGAGAATCCTAAAGATGCTACCAGAAATCTCCTAGAGCTAATCAATGAATTTGGTAAAGTAGCAGGATACAAAATAAATGCACAGAAATCTCTTGCATTTCTATACACTAATGACGAAAAATCTGAAAGTGAAATTAAGAAAACACTCCCATTTACCATTGCAACAAAAAGAATAAAATATCTAGGAATAAACCTACCTAAGGAGACAAAAGACCTGTATGCAGAAAATTATAAGACACTGATGAAAGAAATTAAAGATGATACAAATAGATGGAGAGATATACCATGTTCCTGGATTGGAAGAATCAACATTGTGAAAATGACTATATTACCCGAAGCAATCTACAGATTCAATGCAATCCCTATCAAACTACCACTGGCATTTTTCACAGAACTAGAACAAAAAATTTCACAATTTGTATGGAAACACAAAAGACCTGGAATAGCAAAAGCAATCTTGAGAAGGAAAAATGGAGCTGGGGGAATCAGGCTTCCTGACTTCAGACTATATTACAAAGCTTCAGTAATCAAGACAGTTTGGTACTGGCACAAAAACAGAAATATAGATCAATGGAACAGGATAGAGAGCCCAGAGATATACCCACACACATATGGTCACCTTATCTTTGATAAAGGAGGCAAGAATATACAGTGGAGAAAAGACAGCCTCTTCAATAAGTGGTGCTGGGAAAATTGGACAGGTACATGTAAAAGTATGAAATTAGAACACTCCCTGACACCATGCACAAAAATAAACTCAAAATGGATTAAAGACCTAAGTGTAAGGGCAGACACTATCAAACTCTTAGAGGAAAACATAGGCAGAACACTCTATGACATACATCACAGCAAGATTCTTTTTGACCCAGCTCCCAGAGAAATGGAAATAAGAACACAAATAAACAAATGGGACCTAATGAAACTTAAAAGCTTTTGCACAGCAAAGGAAACCATAAACAAGACCAAAAGACAACCATCAGAATGGGAGAAAATATTTGCAAATGAAGCAACTGACAAAGGATTAATCTCCAAGATTTACAAGCAGCTCATGCAGCTCAATAACAAAAAAACCAAAAACCCAATCCAAAAATGGGCAGAAGACCTAAATAGACATTTCTCCAAAGAAGATATACAGATGGCCTACAGACACATGAAAGAATGCTCATCATCATTAATCATTAGAGAAATGCAAATCAAAACTACAATGAGATATCATCTCACACCGGTCAGAATGGACATCATTAAAAAATCTAGAAACAATAAATGCTGGAGAGGGTGTGGAGGAAAGGGAACACTCTTGCACTGTTGGTGGGAATGTAAATTGATACAGCCACTATGGAGAACAGTATGGAGGTTCCTGAAAAAACTACAAATAGAACTACCATACGACCCAGCAATCCCAATACTGGGCATATACCCTGAGAAAACCATAGGTCAAAAAGAGTCATGTACCAAAATGTTCATTGCAGCTCTATTTACAATAGCCAGGACATGGAAGCAACCTAAATGTCCATCGACAGATGAATGGATAAAGAAGATGTGGCACATATATACAATGGAATATTACTCAGCCATAAAAAGAAATGAAATGGAGGTATTTGTAATGAGGTGGATGGAGTTAGAGTCTGTCATACAGAGTGAAGTAAGTCAGAAAGAGAAAAACAAATACAGTATGCTAACACATATATACGGAATCTAAGGAAAAAAAAAAAAAAAAAAAAGGCCATGAAGAACCTAGTGGCAAGACGGGAATAAAGACGCAGACCTACTAGAGAATGGACTTGAGGATATGGGGAGGGGGTGGGGTGAGATGTGACAGGGTAAGAGAGTGTCATGGACATATATACACTACCAAATGTAAAATAGATAACTAGTGGGAAGCAGCCGCATAGCACAGGGAAATCAGCTCGGTGCTTTGTGACCACCTAGAGGGGTGGGATGGGGAGGGTGGGAGGGAGGGAGATGCAAGAGGGAAGAGAAATGGGAACATATTGTATATGTATAACTGATTCACTTTGTTATAAAGCAGAAGCTAACACACCATTGTAAGGCAATTATACTTCAATAAAGATGTTTAAAAAAAAATCACATATATGAAAATTGTCACTGTGACTAACTTTATAAATAGTTTCAAGTAGTTTCAGAGAGGATCAAAAAAAAGAAAGAGAGAAATACATCCCCAAAGTCACATAACTAGCAAATTATAGAGCCAGAATTATAACCCAGGTCATCTTATTCTGGAGCCCACGTGTTCAACTGCCATGGTATTCTGCTTTGCATCAAACACAGGTCTAACTACTGTCATAAGCCTTACTCACTGCTCTTTGCATTGAATTATATTTAGATATGTCTATGTTTCTTTTTCCAACATGCTGAGAGATAATGGCATTTAAAGAGCTTATTTAGAAAAGTGCCTGGCACTTAGTGTAAATTTAATAAATAGCTCATATTATCATAAGTTAAAATAGAGACGCAAAAACAAATGTTGGTCTTATGTTATTTAGAAGAACCCGAACTAAGAGTTAAAATGTGAGAAGGATTTTGATAGGCAAAATTTAGGAGGCACAATATCCACGGTAGGAGTGGGGATTGGGCTTGGAAGAACTGTAGCTGAATTAAAGGTGAGTGTTGTGAGGATTGATGGGGAGGAACAACTTGAAATACAGCCAGAGTCCAAATTAAAGAGAATTTGTGTGTTACCTATTAATAGGTTTATCATGAGGGAAAGGAACAGAATATTTGTACTTTAAAAAAATACTTTTGGAAGCAGAGTGGAAGGTAAGTTGAAGAGAAGTAATGGTAGGAAAACCGGTAGGGAGATACAGCTAGTTGCCCATGATTACTAATTAAGGACTAAGATTTATAGGCTGCTTACTATGTGCCAATCACTATTCTGAGCTCATTTAATGCATTAATCAATTTAATTTTATAATAAATTTATGAGGTGAATATTTATTGAAGCAACTTTCCTCCCATTTCACTCTCAAAAGTGTCCTGGTTTGGACAATACATTATGTGGTCCCTTCACTCACGCAGAACTTTATCCCTAAGGGTAGGAAGTTGCAATTAAACAAAACAGTGCTATAATGAAGCAACTATGGCATTCAGTATATGTATTGGGAGGGCTTACAAGACAGGATCCTTGAATAGAGATTGCAGCTTTACATCAGGATTGGTTCTATTATCAATTATTTCTGATCATAAGAACCAAATATTGTTATAGCTAGAAGGGACACCTGAAATCACCTCATCCAACAGACCTTAACTTTACGTGTAGGTGGGCCTAAAGAGACCATAGATAATATTCAGGGATTTATAAATTCCCCAGCCTTGCAGGCAAACTTTGGAATATGTTAATATATGGTCTTTTTTTTTTTCCTTAGCAAATCATCCTCATTGTTTTAATATATTATCAGTTAGGAGACATTTATCTGGGACAACCCATAAAACGCTGAGTACCATAGGGAAAAAGTGAGTATTTTTACACAGCTAGTCAATGACAAAGCCAGGACTAATATTTTGTCCTCTTTTTCTTATACCAATAAAAACAACTGAAAAGATGTGCTTTTGTATTTTAATGTTTGATATAGTTTGTTTAACCAAAGAAAATGTGAACAGTGAATGTGAAATTTAAGGAGTCAGAGACTGCATTTGTTTTATTTATAGTGTTCCCAGTACAAATAACATAGCCTGACACAGGTAGGCTCTCAGAAAATATTTGTTGAGTAAATTAATGAATGACAACCGGTCTGACTCACTGCACTGTTGCAGTGTTGGATTTCTGAGAACAATGCACATTTCAACCACATGGTGGTGCCATTTTACAGTTTATTTGAAAAATGGAGCTAAGGAGAAAAGCAAATAACCCAACATATTACCTTTCCTTTGAGAAGGCAATTTAAATCCAGAGTATGAAATGAATTATTTAGATAATTTATCTGGCTATTCTACTCACTTAGAAACCTGTAAAAGGTAAAATGGCCACAAGACATGAATTACTGGTAGAGGATGTTAACATTACAGATGAGCAGCTTTGGCTTATGCTGGTTTAGCATAGGGAATGTCTTAATCCAAGTGACATCTTCTTGGTAGCTGGTAAGTGTCACATTACAGCACTCTTTTGATCACTAAACACCCTTGGGATTGACAAAAGCATCGACAAGATAGCTAGATCAAGATAGAGAGCCCACCTGAAGTCTAAAGGTGATGACCTGTGAGCCACAAAGTTCTCAGGAGGAGAAACAGAACTGGAGCTTCTCCAGATGTCTTTGTTTTATCTCAGATTAAAGCAAATCAAGGAACTTGGATGAAGAGAGGCAGAAAATAGAGCTTTGGAAGTGGGGTTGGGTGGTGGAACCATAGGGAAGTGCAGTTATGAAGTCTACTTGCAATGTTCTAAGGAGCAGATGATTCTCATTTAGTTTAGTTTTCACATTCAGTAATGGAGGAGGGGGGGCAGGAAAGAGATGAGAATTCCTGCCCTGATCAACACCATTTCAGATTTGACTTTATGTTTTTCTTTCTAATGCTTTCAGATTGTCTCTGCACATTCACTCTACCTCTAATATACACATATCCTCTTCTTCTACACACACACGCACACACACACACACACACACACACACCCCACAGATATTGCCTTCTGCAACTGTGGCCACGAGCCTCACCCTCTGCATAGTGCCCTACGTTTCCAGCTGATATGGGATCAACTATTTAAATACCACTTCCCACATGTGACTTTTATCTGCTCTTTTATTCTCATTTAAGTGACCCATCATTCTGAATCTTCCCAAGACAGATGTATTTTGAATTAATACTGGGACTACATTCTTCCTATAAATTATCCATGACAAACTAGTAAAAGGAAACATAAAAACAGTCCTAGGACAAGGAATAGAGCATAGCTGACATAGACTCCACTTTATAGATTTTCTTTGGCTCTCTTCAATAGCCTGCTATAAACCCCTAGACATACTTCCTTACATTCTCTTTTTATATTTTTATTTCCCCAACTCTAAAGGTCTTAATGACACCTCATTTTCAGTCAAAGCTCTAAGATATACATGCCAGAATCTTGCTGCATCAATCTAGTAAATAATGTCTCAGAGTTTTGCATCTTTCGTCCACCCAACCATATGAAAATGGTGTTTTCTCAAGGCTCACTGTATTATATTAGAATATCCATCCCATCAGTGAAATCCCCTTAACCTTCTTAGGGGTTTTCCAACTCAAGAAATTCCATTTAGGCAATTGAAGGATGATGAGAAAGTGTGTGTGTATGTGTGTGTGTGTGTGCAAGTTGACATTATTGAAATACATTCACTCTTTTCTTTAAAAGTTTTACCAAAGGATAGGAGAAGGTCATCTGTGGCTGAGACCAACAATTTTTGTAATGGATTGCAGATAGGAGCATACAGAAAGAAGTAGTAGCTGAGAAGCCTGCTTCCAAGGACACTCATATTAAGAGTTAACACCTAGGAAGTTCCAGGCTTAAAGTCAAGTATGGCTGCCAAGGTGAAAGAAAAAGTAGGAGGGGAAGGGGAACAAGGAAAGGAAGGGGGGAGGGAGGAGGTGGAGGAAAAGGAGGAGAAAAAGAAAAAGAAAGGAAAATAAATAAATGGAGTTTTTCATAGTAAGCAATTGTGAGGAGACTGGTAGCTTTATGACAGATTAAAAGCTAAACTGCAAACCAACTAGCTGACCAAAGAGAACCATAGAAAGAGATGGCTGAAAGGAGCCCTCTTGGGGTCAGAACAAACCTCAAAGACTAGTCTCAAAAACTACTTTTGCTTGGATTTATTTGTATCTTACTGTAATTCCATTTATGTTTCAGGGTATTATTGAAAACAATAGAGCAATCAGCCTGCAATTAGAGGAGCCTAAAATCTGAGAGAGACATCAAAGTAAACAGACAATTTAACAGAGAGTTTAGAGAAAGTGACAGTCAAAGAGAACCCTGCTAAAATCACTACCCTCCCAGGGTGACTGGGTGCATGCCCAAAGCTGCATCCTTTGAAGAGCAATATCAGAGGGTTCACGCTGATATGAAAATAGACTTCACTAAAATAATCTAACCAATTCACTAAACAAAGTAACAAGCAAACACAACAAAACAAACCCAGAAAGGGGTGAGGAGAATCAGCATCCAGAATTGTTACAATATATTGCCCAAAACATCAAACTTTCAGAAAAAAATTATCAGACATGCAGCTAAACAAGAAAGTGTGACACATACACACACAAACAAAAAGCAGGCAACAGAAAATGCCTGTGAAAGGACCCAGCTGTAGTATTTGATGGACAGACTTCAAAGCAGACATTATAACTATATGCAAATAACAAAAGGAAGCTGTTTAACAAAGTAAGGAAAACTAAGATGACAATATCTTATCAAATACTGAATACCAATAAAGACACAGAAATTATAAAAAAAGAATCAAATGAAAATTATTGAAATTACCAGATTAATTTCAAATATAATTCAATAACCAAAATGAAATATTACTAAAGTAGGTTTGAGTAGAGTAGGTTTGACCTGGGAGAAGAATCAATGAACTATAAAGTAGAAGGCGATTATGCAATCTAAAAAAACAGTGAGAATAAAAAATGAAGAAAAATTAACAGAGCTAAAAAAATTAGAGACAATGTTGGCAAAAAATTCAAAACTTTGATGAAAAACATTGATCTACACATTCCATGAATTCGAAGTAGGATGCATACAAAGAGATCCACACACAGACACATCATGGTAAAAATGTTGAAAGCCACAGACAAAATTTTGAAAGCAGCAAGAAAAAAATGACTCATCACATACAAGAACCCTAATAAAAGAATTAGCTCACTTCTCATTAGAAACAATGGAGACCATAAAGCAACAGGGTAACAGATCCAAAGGGCTGAAAGAAAAATACCGTTGACTAAGAATCTTACATCTAGGGCAGATTGATTCAGGATGGTGGAGTAGAAGGACGTGTGCTCACTCCCCCTTGTGAGAGCACCAGAATCACAAATAACTGCTGAACAATCATCGACAGGAAGATATTGGGCCTCACCAAAAAAGATACCCCACATCCAAAGACAAAGGAGAAGCCACAGTGAGATGGTAGGAGGGGCACAATCACAATAAAATCAAATCCCATAACTGCTGGGTAGGTGACTCACAAACTGGAGAACACTTATACCACAGAAGTCCACCAACTGGAGTGAAGATTCTGAGCACCACGTCAGGCTTCCCAACCTGGGGGTCCAGCAATGGGGGAAGGAATTCCCAGAGAATCAGACTTTGAAGGCCAGTGGGATTTGATTGCAGGACTTCGACAGGACTGGGGGTAACAGAGACTCCACTCTTGGAGGACACACACAAAGTAGTGTGCACGTTGGGACCCAGGGGAAGGAGCAGTGACCTCATAGGAGACTGAACGAGACCTACCTGCTAGTGTTGGAGGGTCTCCTGCAGAGGTGGGGGTGGCTGTGGCTCACCGTGGGGACAAGGACACTGGTAGCAGAAGTTCTGGGAAGTACTCCTTGCTGTGAGCCCTCAGAGTCCACCATTAGCCCCACCAAAGAGCTGGGTAGGCTCCAGTGTTGGGTCACCTCAGGCCAAACAACCAACAGGGAGGAAACCCAGCCCCACCCATCAGCAGACAAGCAGATTAAAGTTTTACTGAGCTCTACCAAACAGAGTAACACCCAGCTCTACCCACCACCAGTCCCTCCCATCAGGAAACTTGCACAAGCCTCTTAGATAGCCTCATCCACCAGAGGGCAGACAACAGAAACAAGAAGAACTACATCTGGCTAGATTCTTATGTGTGTTTATGGAGCTGAGTCAGTGCTAATTTAAGCATCTAAACTAAACCTATGATGAAATATGATAAGGAAATATAGTAGTGCCGCTCAAATGTAATTAGAAGTATTTTTATAAATATAATAAAAGCACTTTAAATATAAAAAAAGAAGAACTACAATTCTGCAGCCTGTGGAAGGAAAACCACATTCTCAGAAGATAGACAAAATGAAAAGGAAGAGGACTTTGTACCAGATGAAGGAACAATATAAAACCCCAGAAAAATAACTAAATGAAGTGGAGATAGGCAAACTTCCAGAAAAAGAAATCAGTATAATGATAGTGAAAATGATCCAGGACCTTGGAAAAAGAATGGAGGAAAAGATTGAGAAGATGCAAGAAATGTTATAAAAGACCTAGAAGAATTAAAGAAAAAACACATAGAAGAATTAAAGAACAAACAAACAGACATGAACAATACAATAACTGAAATGAAAAATACACTAGAAGGAATCAATAGCAGAATAACTGAGGCAGAAGAATGGATAAGTGACCTGGAAGACAGAATGGTGGAATTCACTGCCACAAAACAGAATAAAGAAAAAAGAATGAAAAGAAATGAAGACAGCCTAAGAGACTTCTGGGACAATGTTAAACACAGCAACATTAACATTATAGGGGTCCAAGAAGGAGAAGAGAGAGAGAGAGGACCAGAGAAAATATTTGAAGAGATTGTAGTCAAAAACTTCCCTACATGGGAAAGGAAATAGTCACCCAAGTCCAGGAAGTGCAGAGAATCCCAGGCAAGATAAACCCAAGGAGAAATACGCCAAGACACATAGTAATCAAACTGACAAAATTAAAGACAAAGAAAAATTATTGAAAGCAACAAGGGGAAAAAAAGACAAATAATATATAAGGGAACTCCCATAAGCTTAACAGCTGATTTCTCAGCAGAAACTCTACAAGCCAGAAGGGAGTGGCAGTTTATATTTAAAGTAATGAAAGGGAAGAACCTACAACCAAGATTACTCTACCTGGCAAGGATCTCATTCAGATTCGAAGGAGAAATCAAAAGCTTTACAGACAAGCAAAAGCTAAGAGAATTCAGCACCACCAAACCAGCTCTACAATAAATGCTAAGGGAACTTCTTTAAGTGGGAAACACAAGAGAAGAAAAGGACCTACAAAAACAAACCCAAAACAATTAAGAAAATCGTAGTAGAAACATACATATCGATAATTACCTTAAAGGTGAATGGATTAAATGTTCCAACCAAAACTTGCTGAATGGATACAAAAACAAGACCCATATATATACTGTCTACAAGAGACCCACTTCAGACCTAGGGACACATACAGACTGAAAGCGAGGGGATGGAAAAAGATATTCCATGAAAATGGAAATCAAAAGAAAGCTGGAGTAGAAACACTCATATCAGATAAAATAGACTTTAAAATAAAGAATGTTACAAGAGACAAGGAAGGACACTACGTAATGATCAAGGGATCAATCCAAGAAGAAGATATAACAATTATAAACATATATGCACCCAACATAGGAGCACCTCAATACATAAGGCAACTGCTAACAGCTATAAAAGAGGAAATCGATAGTAGCACAATAAAAGTGGGGGCATTTAATACCGCACTTACACCAATGGGCAGATCATCTAAACAGAAAATTAATAAGGAAACACAAGCTTTAAATGACACACTAGACCAGATAAATTTAATTGATATTTATAGGACATTCCATCCCAAAACAGCGGATTACACTTTCTTCTCAAGTGCACATGGAACACTCTCCAGGACAGATCACATCATGGGTGACAAATCAAGCCTCAGAAATTTAAGAAAATTGAAATCATATCAAGCATCTTTGCTGACCACAATGCTATGAGATTAGAAATCAATTACAGGGAAAAAATGTAAAAAAACACAAATACTTGGAAGCTAAACAATATGTTACTAAATAACCAAGCTATCGCTGAAGTAATCAAAGAGGAAATCAAAAAATACCTAGAGACAAATTACAATGATAACACGATGATCCAAAACCTATGGGATGCAGCAAAAGCAGTTCTAAGAGGGAAGTTTATAGCAATACGAGCCTACCTCAAGAAACAAGACAAATCTCAAATAAACAACCTAACCTTACACCTAAAGGAACTAGAGAAAGAAGGACAAACAAAACCCAAAGTTAGTAGAAGGAAAGAAATCTTAAAGATCAGAGCATAAATAAATGAAATAGAAGCAAAGAAAACAATAGCAAAGAGCAATAAAACTAAAAGCTGGTTCTTTGAGAAGATAAAATTGATAAACCATTAGCCAGACTCATCAAGAAAAAGAGGGAGAGGACTCAAATCAATACAATTAGAAATGAAAAAGGAGAAGTTACAGTAGACACCACAGAAATACAAAGCATCCTAAGAGGCTACTACAAGCAAATCTATGCCAATAAAATGGACAACCTGGAACAAATGGACATATTCTTCAAAAGGTATAACCTTCCAAGACTGAAACAGGAAGAAATAGAAAATATGAACACACCAATGACAAGCACTGAAATTGAAACTGTGATTAAAAATCTTCCAACAAACAAAAGTCCAGGCCCAGATGGCTTCACAGGTGAATTCTATCAAACATTCAGAGAAGAGCTAACACCCATCCTTCTCAAACTCTTCCAAAAACTTGCAGAGGAAGGAACACTCCCAAACTCATTCTATGAGACCACCATCACCCTGGTACCAAAAACAGACAAAGATACTACAAAAAAAGAAAATTACAGACCAATATCACTGATGAATATAGATGTCAAAATCCTCAACAAAATACTAGAAAACAGAATCCAACAACACATTAAAAGGATCATACACCATGATCAAGTGGGATTTATCCCAGAGATGCAAGGATTCTTCAATATATGCAAATCAATCAATGTGATACACCATATTAACAAATTGAAGATAAAAACCATATGATCATCTCCATAGATGCAGAAAAAGCTTTTGACAAAATTCAACACCCATTTATGGTAAAAACTCTCCAGAAAGTGGGCATAGAGGGAACCTACCTCAACATAATAAAGGCCATATATGAAAAACCCACAGCAAACATCATTCTCAATGGTGAAAAACTGAAAGCATTTCCTCTAAAATCAGGAACAAGACACAGATGCCCACTCTCGCCACTGTTATTCAACATAATTTTGGAAGTCCTAGTCTCGGCAATCAGAGAAGTAAAAGAAATAAAAGGAATACAAATTGGAAAAGAAGAAGTAAAACTGTCACTGTTTGTGGATGACATGATACTATACATAGAGAATCCTAAAGATGCCACCAGAAAAGAGATAATCAATGAATTATCTAGAGATAATAGAGATAATAGATATCTAGAGATAATCAATGAATTTGGTAAAGTTGCAGCATTCAAAATTAATGCACAGAAATCTCTTGCATTCCTATACACTAATGATGAAAACTCTGAAAGAGAAATTAAGGAAACACTCCCATTTACCACTGCAACAAAAAGAATAAAATACCTAGGAATAAACCTACCTAAGGAGGCAAAAGACCTGTATGCAGAAAACTATAAGACACTGATGAAAGAAATTAAAGATGATATAAACAGATGGAGAGATATACCATGTTCTTGGATTGGAAGAATCAATATTGTCAGGTTATGGAAGCAACCTAAATGCCCATCGACAGATGAATGGATAAAGAAGTTGTGGTACATATATACAAAGGAATATTACTTAGCCATAAAAAGGAACGAAACTGGGTCATTTGTAGAGACGTGGATGGATCTAGAGACTGTCATACAGTGTGAATTAAGTCAGAAAGAGAAAAACAAATATTGTATATTAATGTATATATGTGGAACCTAGGAAAATGGTACAGTTTAACTGCTTTGCAGGGCAGAAATAGAGACACAGATGTAGAGAACAAATGTATGGACACCAAGGGGAGAAAGTGGGTGGTGGTGGTGGTGGTGGTGGGATGAATTGGGAGATTGGGATTGACATGTATACACTAACATGCATAAAATCGATAACTAATAAGAACACTCTATATAAAAAAAATAAATTAAATTAAATTTAAAAAAAAAGGATCTTACATCTAGGAATAAAAAAAGAAAGGTGAAAAAAAGACTTTTCCAAGTAAACACTGAGAGAATTCTTTTCTAAAAGAATCTCCTAATGTTAATTGAAATCCACACAAAAAAAGAGTGCTGTTAAAGGTTGTCATGTATTGGTAAAAGACTGTATACATATATATTTCTTTTTTTTTCTTAACTGATTTATAAAGTAATCATATAAAATAATATGTATATAACATAATGTTGGACCTGTTACATATGAAAATGTAATATATTTTACAATAACAGCACAAAGGAGGTGCTTGTGAGAAAAAGCAGTTTGGAGAAGGAAATATCATGAGATGGTAAATTAAATCCAGAGTAATAAATGAAAAGACCAGAAATGGCAAATAAGAAGATGAGTATTTCAAACTCTGTAAATACAAACTTCCCTTTCTTTTGTCAGTTTGTTTAATAAAGATAAAATTATATAAATTAATAATTATAACAATGTGTTGTTGGGTTTATAACATATATAGATGTATTACATATAACAACAACAGCACAGAGGGGACTATTATAAAAAACTGTATGCCAATAAATTAGTAACTTAGATATTATGTACAAATTCCTAGAAAGACATAAATTATTGAAACTGACTCAGGAAGAAAGACAAATTATGACTGATGTAGAACAAATATAGATATTGAAATAGTAAGAACAAAACTGCCCACAAGAGAATTCCAGATCCAGTGGCCTCTCCCCATTGTATTATCTTAGCACCCTCATCAAAAATCAGTTGACCATAAACATGAACATTTGTTTCTGAATTCCCAGTTGTATTCCATTGATAGATATGTATGGATTTAATGATTTGACATAACAGCATGGTACTGCAATATGAATAGACATATAGATCAATGAAATAGAGTTGAGAATCCAGAAACAAGCCCTCACATTTATGGTCAACTGACTTTTGGCAAGGGTGCTAAGATAATACAGTGAGGAAGAATAGTCTTTTCAACAAATGATGCTGAGATAACTAGATAGCCAAATTCAAAAGGATTAATTTAGGCTCCTGTCTCACATCATATTATAAAATTAACTCCAAATGGACCAAACACTTAAATGTAAGTGCTAATACTATAAAACCCTTAGAAGAAAACAGTCATGTTTTAAGAAGAAATTGTGCTTCAAAGGTAACCATCAAGAAAGTGAAAAGACAACACACCAAATGGAAGAAAACATTTTCAAATCATATATGATAAAAGACTTTGATCTAGAATACATAAAAGAAAAACCCTTACAATTCAATTATAAAAAGACAACCCAATTAAAATTAGGTAAAGGATTTGAAGAGACATTTCATGAAAGGGCAAATACAAATGGAGCGTAGGCAAATTAAAAGATGCTAACATCATTAGCCATCAGGGAAATGCAAATCAAAACCACAATGAGAAACTACTCTCTGCCAATGAAATATCTATTATCAAAAAGACAGGACAATTGTTGGTGAGGATTTAGAGAAATTGGAACCATCATGTATTGCTGGTAGAAATGAAAAATGGTGCAACCATTTTAGAAAGCAGTCTTCCAGTTCCCCAAAATGTTTTAAAATATGGATTTACCATACAACCCAGTAATCTCACCCTTACCTGTATACTTAAGACAATCGAAAATATTTCCAAGTGAAGACTTGTACACAAATGTTCATAGCTGCATTATTCATAATAGTCAAAAAGTAAAAACAATCCATATGCCCAACAACTGATAAATGGATAAATAAGATGTGATGTAATCATGCAATAAAATATTTATTAGTTAAAATAAATGAAGTACATATGCATGCTACAACATGGATTAACCTTGAAAATATTATGCAAAGTGAATACAGTCACAAAAGATCACATATTGCATGATCCCATTTATATGAAATACCTAGAATAGGCAAATCTATAAGACATAAAGTAAAATAGTGGTTGTCCAGGGCTGGAGGGATTGGGGGAACATAGGGAAGCCTGCTAGTGGGATGGAGTTTCTTTATGAGGTCATGAAATGTTTTAAAACGTATTGAGGTTATGGTTGCACAATTCTGTGACTGCACTAAAAACCATTAAATTTTATACTTTAAATATGTGAATTGTATGGTATATGATTTATATCTCAATAAAGTTGTTATTTTTTAGTAGCATTTTCTCATGAAATTTCAGAAAAACAAGAATAATTAAGAAACTTTTAAAAGCTTTCAGAGAGGCAAAAAAGTTTACCTATAAAGGAATAAGAATCAACATGGCATTTAAAAAATCTCAATCACACAGAAAGAGACAAAATTTCAAAATTCCGGAGAAAATTTTCAATTTGATTTTTATACTAGAATGTTCTCACTCAAGTATAAATAGTGTATTAGTTTCCTATTGCTGCATAACAAATTATACAAACTTAGCAGCTTAAAACTATCTACATTGACCAATTTCTATGTGTCAAGCGCCCAGCCTGACTTAAACTGGGTTCTCTGCTCAGGGTCTCACATAGGAACAATTTAGGTGTCAGTTAGGCTATATTCCTTTCTGGAGCTCCATGTTCTCTCCAAACTCACATGGTTGTTGGAAGAATTCAGTTCTTTGTGGTTATAGGACTGATGTCTCCTCTTTCTTCCTGGGTCATCTGGGGGCTAATTTCAGCTCTTAGAAGACCCCTCAGTTTCTTGCCATGTGGCCCTCTCATAGGCTCTCTTACAAATGGCAGCCTATTTTTCAAAATCAGGAGGATAAACTGTCTATTCGATCTTCTAAGATGTCATCTTTTAGTCTCTAGAGTGACTATGCCATCAACTTTTCTAGAAGCAAGTCACAGTTTCCCACCCACACTCAAGGGGAGGGCTCTATACAAGAATTTGACTCATTTGAGGGTCATCTTACAATTCTCCCTACCATACAGGGCATAAGTCTCAGAGAGTTTATTATCCTTATGCCTTTTCAGAGCAAGTTATCTCAGATATATTCTTACAAAAATGGCACAAAACAAAGAAAGAGGGAGTTGTGATATAAAACAGTGAGATATACCACAAATACCATATTGATAAGGTTACAGTCAGTGGACTCTGGTGTCAGTTCATACCTGCTCACAAGAGCTGACTGTTAACTTTTTAAGAATTAAATTACATAAATTTACAATTAAGTAAATTATATTTAAGAAAAGAGATAATGAATACTCAAAACTTATTACTTCCTAGTTATTTTACTACAGCTTATTACTACCTATGCTCTTGAGGTTATTTACATATATTATATCTCTATGGTAGAAACACTAGGTAATAGTGAACTACAGCTCATCTCATTCCAATCCTGCATTCAGTGACTTCACGTTGGCAGTTTGAAATTAGCCATGTAGGGAGTATTTACACCATGAAAATTGACAAATGTTACAAAGAGGGGCTCAGTTCGCCATCACAGAGCTGGTTGTTAAATATTTAGAACATCATTGGCTGCAGGTAGGAATTTTACATTTCAAGGCACTATGCCCTACAGCAAAGCAGCATGAACTGGGTCTTTATAGCTATGAAATTTGAATAATGACAGTAAAAGGGCTTGAGAATTTGGGAATGTGGGAAAATATTTAGAAGGTAGGACAAGGGATTCAGATATGGGTATGGTGTAGGACCCCCAACTCCATACCCCAACCTAAACCTTCTTTTGGAATGAGGATTTCTTAATACCTTTGGTAAAGACTATTCCTCATTATATTTCCCAGCTCTGAAGGATTATTAATCCCTAGATGGGCCATGCAGAAAATTGTTCTCTCTTGATGATCCTGTGAAGTAACAGGTAGAATAAAGATTAGTTGGCCTAGATGGAGAACAAATTTATTAAATTATTAGCCCAGAGAATATCATATTCCTTTTTTTAAATTGTAATATAGTTGATTTACAATGTTGTGTTAGTTTCTGGTGTACAACAAAGTGATTCAGTTATATATGTATGTGTATACATATATATATGTATATATACACACACACATATATATGTACATATATTCTTTTTCATATTCTTTTCCATATGGTTTATTATAGGATATTGAATGTAGTTCCCTGTATTATACAGTAGGAACTGTTGTTTATCTGTTTCATATATAGTAGTTTGTATCTGCCATCCCAAACTCCTAATTTATCCCTCTCTCACCCCACTTCCCCTTTTGTAACCATAAGTTTGTTTTCTCTGTCTGTTTGAGTCTGTTTTTGTTTTGTAAATAAGTTCATTTGTATCATATTTTAGATTCCACATATAAGTGGTATCATACTGACTACTTCACTTAGTAGAATATCATATTCCTTTAACTTCACCTTTACTAAGTGTGAGATTATTGTGGGCAAAGGGTCAATTCTGCCTGAAAATTTCTTTAGGTCAAGCATAGTGCTTTCACAAAATAGATGCTCAGTAAATACTGTGTGTAGGTTCATATTAAGTTGACTTGAGCTGAGCTATCTGGAATAGAATTAAAGCTTATGTCTAGTACTTTACAATAAAAATGATTTAAGGACCATAAAGATAATGTACTTAGAATAAATGCTTATGAACAAAAGTAATCTGATAGTCTCTAATGTATTTATGAACATTCTACCTAGAAATGTTGTATAGAAAGTGAGTCTCAGAGGCATATATCTATTTACACTTAAAATACAATTTTATAAATTAATTTTTTGAAAAACAACTAAATTAGAAAGTTCCAACTAAAACTTAAGAACACAACTCTTGGGACTACCCTGGTGGTGCAGTGGTTAAGAATCCGCCTACCAATGCAGGGGACACGGGTTCAATCCCTGGTCCCGGAAGATCCCACATACCGCGGAGCAACTAAGGCCGTGTGCCACAAGAAGGGAAGCCACCACAATGAGAAGCCCGCGCACCGCAACGAAGAGTAGCCCCCGCTCACCGCAACTAGAGGAAGCCGGCACGCAGCAACGAAGACCAACGCAGCCAAAAATTAAAAATTAATTAATTAATTTAAAAAAACCCCAATAAAACCCCACAACTCTTCCCAAATGTAAAGTTTCTCTTCTTTCTGTGCATTCTGAGTATTTTATCTTTTTACCTAAAATGACAGTGAAGTGTCTGGTTAATGCTGTTTGACTTCTGCTTTAGAGGACACTTTCTTTTTTTAACTCAGGAAAAATTAAAATTTAAACTACTTTCCTCATGCAGAAGGAATATAGAGGGAAACAAAATATTTGTTAAAGTGTTTCATTCTTATGTTAATTTCTCAATGAGTACTTGAATCCAGCATTTTATAAATAGGTATGCTCATGATTCTAATATTTCAGTTTTCATTGTACAGGCTGAAGTTTCTGATGAAACTCTGGGAAATGGCTTCCTTGGTGAGGGCTCCAGTTTGCAACACCTCCAATTTTGTAGTCTCTACTGATTATAATTCAGTGCTAAATTTTGAGCTTGGCAATACACAAGAACTCTGAACTTGGTATTTGATTTAATTTCATTCAACATTTAATGAATGCTAACAAGTACTGTACACTTAGAATGGCTCTTCAACTAAGTCATGACCTCTAATCTTTAATGTCTTTATGTTTTCATTATCTACCAGCTCCATTTTATCTTCATTTTCCCTTATGACCAGCTTAGACTCCATGTTTCACTATTATAATCATTCAATCTTTATTTTGAAAATATCCAGGATTCCATTTCCCTTTCTGCCCCCATCATCATTGAAAAAATAACTCAACTATCCATTATTTCTGTGACTACAGCAGAGCAGCTGGAAAGAGTCATGCACCAGGGTAGAGTATATTAGTTTCCAGGGTATATTAGTTTCCTAAGACTACTGTAACAAATCACCACAAATTAGTTGGCTTAAAACAACAGAGAATTATTCCCTCACAGTTCTGGAGGCCAGAAGTCAGAAAGCATTATCATTGGACTGAAATCAAGGTGGTGTCAGGACCATTCTCCCTCCAGAGGCTGTTGTAGAGAATATTCCACATTCCTTGACTCTTCCAGCTTCTGGTGACTGCTTCCACTACTTGCCTTGTGGCTGTATCATTTCAGTTTCTGCCTTTGTGGTAACATTGCCTCCTCTTCTTCTCTGTGTACAATCTTCCTCTCCTGTGTGTATAAGGATACGTGTGATGGCATTTAGAGTCTACCTGGATAATCCTGGATAATTTCCTCATTTCAAGATACTAAACTTAATCACATCTTACAAAAACATTACAATGTAAGTTAACATTCACAGGTTCCAAGCTCTATGGTCTAATACCTTTGGGAGACCATTTACTAATCTACCACAAATAGTTTCACTTTAAATTCAGGACAGGATCTCAAAATTTAAGTAAGTTCTCAACATAGCCTAGCAATCTTACTGTATCTACTGACTTTCCAAGATGACTGCACATCTGCTCTCTGTCAAATATTTCATGGTATCACTTCCAAACCTCTCTCTTAGCTAAAGACTATGAATCTTCACATGATGTTTTCATTTCCTATCCTCCAACCTCATTCCATGCCACTATTCAATTGCTCACTATGCACCAGCTCCAGTTCATTCAACATATACAGCTGTTTTTAAATTCAGAGCATTTTATACATACTATTCCCTCCTCTGATATGCTGCATTCCACTACTATTCCCTTCTCTCAACCCTCCTCCAAATCAAAACCAAGACTCTTCTTGCCTAATCCTCTGGTGTCACAGAATATCACTCTATGTTGGTCTTTGCAGATAACATTATCTTGTTTCCTGTTTCCACTATCTCCACACTTCTCCCACTATCTACACACGTTGTCTGTTTAATATAATTAAAGACCATGATTGTTTATTCATCATTAAATACCTAGTATTTTGTCCAATGTCCAGAACTTAAAAGGCACACAATTATTTCCTAAGTGAACTAATTACTGGGACTCAAATGGTAAAACTTCACAATTTTAGGTTGGAATAAACAACTTTATGGCTGGAAGTGTGAACTTGGGAATCAAAGAGACTTATATATGAATCCTGGCTTCCTCGTGTTTTAACTGGAAGAATTTGGGCAAGTTAAATAGTAGCTTGATATTCTACCTACCATTAGTTAAAAAAACTGAAGGTGTCAAGTCATGACTCTCCCTCTTACCGGTTCTATGAACCTTGTCAGACCTCAGTTTTTTCAACTTTGAAATGGTAGGCTTGGATTCAGTGATTCCTACATTCAAATCATGTCTAATATTCTATAATTTCATTTTTGTGTGGGATTCTAAGTGATAAAATTCAATAGGGCAGAAAAAATTTCTTAAAATTTGAGAAAAATGAAATAACTGAATATTTGCTGAATATTTAAAACTATTTAAACTTGTCAGTGTTTGTTTATATGTGAAATATAGTACATGAAAATGTTGGTCATCATAACATCTATCTTTCCAGATTTTACTGTGCTTTATTGAAAAGTTGACAAGCCATACCGTTTGCCAATCATCTTTCATCCTCAACATTTGACAAATTGGAAAGCTGAGACAAAAAACTAATTTCAGGTCAGCTTGGGTTATTCTTTGAAACTTCCATGGACTAGATGCATGTGCTCTATGTGAAACAGATGATAGTTTTGGACAACACATGTGTGAGATGGATAGCGAAGAAACAGTATGAGTTAACTGAAGAATTTTTACTTTATATAATGTCAGGATATGGAGGGAAAAAAGTAACCTCTTTGGTACAGTAAGACAATGTCACATCTAGAAACCACTAGTTACTAATCAGCAAAATATTTTTAAGATGATTTCAGGTTATCTTTCAGGTAAGAACTGAAGGCCAGCACATATGGATAATAGACCCTTGATATCAGAACAATGAAAGATATTTAGGATATTCATGCACTGAGTAATGCAGAAGAAACAACAATGAACTTAAAAATAGGATGATCTGGATTCTGGTTCTGGCACTGCCACAGCTTACTTCATAACAATATATCAAATGAAGGTATATGATGCCAAAGTGTTTTCTCCTGCACTAAAATGTATTGACTCAAATACTTCCTGTCAACTCTCTACAGTATGTGTATCCGTTAAAATAATCTAATGCAAGTAACAAGACTCGACTCAAAGAAGCTTACGTGATAAGAATATCTGTAATTTCATATACTATGAAGTCTAGTGATTGGGCATTTGAAGGTTGATTCAATTAATGTCATCAAGGGTCCAGGTTCTTTCCACCTGTGAAGTCTCATCTCCTTTTAGTTCCATGATGCTGTAGCAGTTTCAAAAATAACATTTTCACACCAATGTCAGGCACCAAAAGAGACTTCTTTATGTCCTTAAAAAGATAAAACTGAAAACATTTTTTATTGAAGTTTCACATATACACACACATACACACACACACACACACACACACACAGAGAAAGAGGAGAAATATGTATGTGTGTACACATAAATGTAGGAATATGGTATATTTGATACCTTAGAACATTTCTGTCAAACTAATAAGTATAATGAGATTGGTTGGTTACTCCTAACTGTGCTGGACAAAGTGGAGAAAGAAAAGGATGAGCATAGGATTCAAATTATCAGCTCAAGCACCTCACAAATGACCTGAAAGTTTCTATGTCCGCCCTGAAAAAAACCCTTATCTCCTTTAGCTGCAGAGCTGAAATTGTTGAAAACCAAACCCAGGGTCTCATCCTGAGAGTGGCTGAGTTATAATGCAAATTGAATTCTCAACATCACAGAGTTCTGCTATTAAAATAAGGGCATTAATTGGGGCAGAATGAGATCATCAAAATGGGAATGGGAACACATGGGAAGTTCTTAATGAAGCTGGAAACATTAAACCCATGAATTCTGATGAGTCTTCTTTGCCAGTAGAGGTTTCCGTTACATCCCTGTCTAAGAAGATTAACCCTGCTTTGCCTAAAGAAACTATAATGGCCTTCCCTGAAATAATTGCAAGACACTGTTGATTCTCTTCAAGACCCCCACTCCCACCCCTCTTTGCTTCTAGACCTATAACTAGACTCAAGTCCCAGTAAGCCCTGAAAGTTGAAGTATGAAATGTGTTCCATGTAGAGGTGTGCCATAGTCCAAAAGAACTATAAGCTTTTTCCAATTTATACAGACAGAAATCCAGAGAATATGTGTGGGAATGGATATTGATCCATCGGATAATGGTGGAAAGAACATAAAGTTAAATAAGGTTGAATTTATTGATATGGACCCACTAAGCAGAGATTCTGAATTAAATGTTGCAGCTTAGAAGGTTAGAAAGGGTTCTTTCTATTTGGTTTGACTGAAACATAGACCAAAACATAGACCAAAAGGTGGCCTACGCTAAATTAACTTGAAATGCCAGCACTGCCTTGGTATATGGTGAAATGATTCAAAGGCTTAGGGAAATTGGAATGTTAGAGTGTATTTACCATGTAAGACCTGCCCATTTACCCCTGCAGGGTCCAGAGTTCTCACCTTACAAGACTGTTAAGAAATAAGTTTGTGACAGGAGCATCGGCATCCTTGAAGAGCTTCTTGGTCACTCTTTTCTACAGGTCAGAAATTATTGTGAGAACTGCTGTCACTGAATTAGGAAATCTAAGTATATTGGGGACAATTGGATTTCAGGGTGGCAGGGGCCAAGTGGTGGTATTAATTACCAAAGGCAAGGTGGCTGTGGTTGTCATATGGACAGCAGAGTCAAAGCAGCTATCACAATAGCCTTGCAGAGCTCTAGAAGTAAAATAGTGGACAGTCTACTAAATTCTTACTTGATCTGTGTACATGGGATCGTTATAGGTTAAGTGAACTAAAGTCTAACTTGAATCATAAAAACTGAGTCATGGTCAATCAATTAATTCCTAGATATGAGCCAGTCTATAGCTCCCAAACCTCTTGAATAAAGGGGAGGCTGGGTCCTCTTGAGGAAGGACCCTACCACGCTGTCAAAAATTTGTACCGTTCATCTTTCTCCTAGCCTTCCCTGAAGGTACCTACGGCCTTTTACCAGGGTGACTATACATAGGGAAAAGGAAATAATTAGCCATTATTGTACACTGACTCTGAACTGACACTAATTCAAGGTGACCCAAAATATTACTGTGGTCCACTAGTCAGGGTAGGACTTATGGAATCAGATGATTAATGAAATTTTAGTTCAGGTTTGTCAAACAGTAGGTCCTCAAACTGATTCTATGGTTATTTTCCCAGTACTGGAATTCATAAGTGGAATAGACATACTTAGCAACTGGCAGAATCTGCACATTAGTTCCTTGACTCATTGAGTGAGGACTATTATGGTGAGAAAGATCAAGTGGAAGCTACTAGAACTACTATCTAGGAAAATAGTGAACTAAAAACAAAGCTGCATTCCTGCAGAGATGGTAAAGATTAGTGCCATCATCAAGGACTTGAAGGTGATTTCCATAACATCCCCATTCAACTTGCCTATCTGGCTTGTGCAGAAAACAGGTGGATCTTGGAGAATGACAGTGGATTATTACAAACTTAACTAGCTGGTGACTCCAATTGTAGCTGCTGTACCAGAAGTGGTTTCATTGCTTGATCAAACTAACACATCATCTTGCATGCAACTATTAATATGGAAAATGATTTTTTTCTCCATACCTGTTAGTAAGTACCACCAGAAGCTGCTTGATTTCAGCTGGCAAGGCCAGCAGCACACCTTTACCATCCTACCTCAGGGTGTATCAATTCTCCAGTCCTATGTCATAATTTAGTTCACGGGGATCTTGGTTGCCTTTCCTTTCCATAAGGCAGCCATCAATCACATTGGTCCGTTACATTAGTGAGCAAGAAGTAGCAACCACTCTAGACTTATTGGTAAGAAACTTGTATGTCAAAAGGTGGGAAATAAATCTGACAAAATTCAGGGACCTCTACCTCAGCAAATTTTCTGGGGACCCAGTTGTGTGGGACATGTGGAGATATCTCTTCTAAGGCAAATGATAAGTTGGTGCATCTTGTCCCTTCTACAACCAAAATAAGAGGCACAATGCCTAGTGGACCCCGTTGGATTTTGGAGACAACATATTCCTCATTTACATATGTTACTCCAGCCCACTTATTATTATTTTTTGGCTGTGTTGGGTCTTTTTGGCTGTGTGTGGGCTTTCTCTAGTTGCGGCGAGCGGGGGCTACTCTTCGTTGCAGTGTGCAGGCTTCTCATTGTGGTGGCTTCTCTTGTTGTGGAGCACGGGCTCTAGGCATGCTGACTTCAGTAGTTGCAGCACTCAGGCTTAGTAGTTGTGGCTTGCGGGCTCTAGAGCACAAGCTCAGTAGTTGTGGCGCATGGGCTTAGCTGCTCCACGGCATGTAGGATCTTCCTGGACCAGGGCTTGAACCCGTGTGCCCTGCATTGGCAGGCGGATTCTTAACCACTGCACCACCAGGGAAGTCCCAGCCCACTTACTGAATGATCCAAAAAGCTATCTGTTTTGAACGGGGCCCAGAGCAAGAAGGCTCTGAAACAGGTGTAGGCTGCTGTGCAAGCTGCTCTGCCACTTGTGTCATATGATCCAGCAGATCTACTGGTGCTTGAAATGACAGTGTCAGGTAGGGATGCTGTTTGAGTCTTAGGCAGGCCACTAGAAGTCAATTACAGTGCAGACTCTGAGGATTTTGGAACAAAGCCCTGCCATTCTCTATGGATGGCTACTTCTTTTGAGAAACAACTTTTGTCCTGCTACAGGGCCTACTTTGGGTGATTGATACTGATTACCAGGAGAAAATTAGACTGCTACTCCACCATGGAGGTAAGAAAGAATATGTCTGGAATATAGGATATTTCTTAGGGCATTTGTTAGCAATACCATATCACGTGATAAAAGTCAATAGAAAACTACAATAACCCAATTCAGGCAAGATTCCTAATGGCCCAGACCCTTCAGGAACAAAGTTTTAGAACATGTTTTTTTGATGAACAAATAACTGCTTTTCTTTGATGAAGAAATGAATATACTAGCCAGGTCATGGAAGCAACCTAAATGCCCATCAGCAGACGAATGGATAAAGAAGTTGTGGTACATATATACAATGGAATATTACTCAGCCATAAAAAGGAACGAAATTGACTCATTTGTTGAGACGTGGATGGATCTAGAGACTGTCATACAGAGTGAAGTAAGTCAGAAAGAGAAAAACAAATATCGTATATTAATGCATGTATGTGGAACCTAGAAAAATGGTACAGATGAGCCAGTTTGCAGGGCAGAAGTTGAGACACAGATGTAGAGAATGGACATATGGACACCAAGGGGGGAAAACTGCGGTGAGGTGGGGATGGTGGTGTGCTGAATTGGGCGATTGGGATTGACATGTATACAGCGATGTGTATAAAATTGATGCCTAATAAGAACCTGCAGTATAAAAAAACAAACAAAACAACTAAAAAAAAAAAAAAAAAAAAAGAAATGAATATACACTTAGGAGTAAAATTGCTAGATAAGGTTTATGTATGTCCAGTTTTAGTAGCTACAGCAGAAGAACTCCATAGTTTTGCTAATGTATATTCCCATTAACTGTTTATAAGAATTCTAGTTGTTCTACATTTTTTTCACCACTTGGTAGTTTCTCTTTTTAAATTTTAACTCTCTAGTAGGTATATGTTAGTATTGCATCGTGGTTCTATTATGCACTTTCCTGGTGACCAGTGAGGCTGAACACTTTTTCATATAATATATAATATTCAACATAATATAAACACAGACAAAATATTTCACATATATACATATATGTAGATTTTATAAAGTTTCTATAGATACTATATGTATATAAAAGATTTTATATATACAAATTTTGTACATACGAATATTTTGTTCATTGTTTTATATGGAGACATATTTCTATTGTTTTGTAATTATATCTATATCATGTTGTGAAGTGTGCATTCAAAACTTTTGTCTTTTTTTTTTTTTCTGCTGGGTTGTCTTTCCTTTTTAATCAGTAGGACTTCTTTGTATACTTTGAAATTTGCTGTTTGCTTAAGATATAATTTTAAAAGTCTTCTCCATTTCTGTGGACTATTTTTTCCCATCTTTTAATGGTATCTTATGAACATTATTAATAATAGAAGTTCATAATTTTAATATAGTATAATTTTAATAATTATACTATACATATAATTATACATACATAAAATTACACATAATTTTAATACAATTTTAATATAGAATTAAATTCCCCCTCTGGTTAGCCCTACTTTGCATCATTTAAGGCTGAAAAAAAAATTAAAAACCTTACCAAAATACTCCTGGAAAATTACCTCTCACATTTCATTGGCTACAATTGCATCTTATATCTGTTTCTCAACCATTAAATGCCAAGAAAATGGAATTACCAGGACTGACCGAGACTAATTAAAATCAATACCCTGGGGCTGGAGAGGGGTCCAGTTTCCAGGTAGCCCTTTACCTGGCCTGTGGACACCTGTACACTGTCCACAGAGGCAGTCAATATTTATTAAATGAATAAGTTCTTTCAACCAAGAAAAATAGAGGAAATGGCTATTGGATAGTCAACTAAAATTAACTGTGGAAAGTATATTCTTTATGTGGATTCCTTGCCTGTTGTCTCTAATCATAGGAATTTATTGGATCACGCCACAGTCTAGAAACCTCGAGACTCATGGGATGTCAAAGCCATATATATATATATATAAGCAAATGGCACAACATACTTTTTCTTTCCACTTTCTTTCTAATCTTTTCCTCTTTCCATGTGGATTGATGTTATTATTACCTCATTTTAGGCTTCTACATAGTATTTTCTCCCTCTACCTCACTACACAGAAATCCATTCATGATTTTCTTCCTAATGCATTGTTTTCTTCATGATGTACTTCCCTGCTTCCAAGCTTTCAATGACTTCCAAATGACAAAGGTATTGTGATGGCTCATTTTCTATGTCAATTTAGCTGGGTCATGGGGCTACGTAGATATTTGGTCAAATATCATTCTAGGTGTTTCTGTGAGAGTATCTTTGGATGAGATTGGCATTCAAATCAGTAGACTGAGTAAAGCAGATTGTCCCCCTTCAACCAATCAGCTGAAAGCCTGACTAGAACAACAAAGCTGACCCATCACCCCACCCCCAGTAAGAGAGCATTCCTTCTACCTTGGCTATCTTAAAAGCGGGGCATTGACTTTTTCCTGCTTTCAGATTCAAAGTGAAACTTTGAGTCTTCCTAGGTCTTGAGTCTGCCAGCCTTTGGAGTAGAACTACACTGCATAGACCTTCTTGGTTCTCAGGCTTTTGGGCTCAGACTGGAACTACACCATTGTCTCTCCTGGGTCTCCAGCTTGCCCAGTCATCCTGCAGATGGGACTCGCCAGCCTTCATATTTTTTTCCATGAGACAATTCTTTAGAGTAAATCTCTTTCTCTCTCTCTGTGTGTATATATACACCTCCTACTGGTACTGTTCCTCTGGAGAACTCTAATACAGGTATGAAGTTCAAAATCTTCATCAGAATATCAGAATTATCAATACCCTTTAAATTTATTTCCAATCAACCAGTTTCCCGTATTATTTCTCCTTATTCTCTCACCCTCAAGTATTTTTCACTCTGGTCAAAATATATATTTTACCATTATACATTCTGTGAGTTCTCCCTCATTGTTGCCACTGTCTCTGATATAATGAAATACACATTCTCATGTTTATTTGCTGAAATGAAGGTCATCTTCTCTTTGAAACCTTTCTGGAAAAAGATTTCTTTCTCTTCTGTACTCCCATGGTACACATTTTTTGGTCTTCATTAATCATTGTATTTATTACAAGTTGTCTTTGAAGTATTTTACCTTTGTTGGGTTTTCTTTCCCAACCAATTAAAGGCAAATTTTATTTAATATAACAACTACATTATGAGTTAGATCATTATTATTAGTATTTTACAGATGAAGAATCTGAGGTTCAGGCATGTTGAGTAGTCTTTCCCCAAAGCAAACAGTGGTGACAGAACTCAGCTACAATTCTGCCCAACTCCAAAGCTCTTTCTCAATACTGCTAGAGTGGAATTGATATTTGTGTTCTTAACACTACCTCTTTACTACAATTTCTTGTATATAGCAGAAGCTTAATAAATGTTAATTTCTTCATCTTCGGAAGGGTAAATGAGTTTCCAGTTTAAATTGGCATCTGGTGAACATTCCATGATAAGTTATCTCCTAGCTTTACTGTAAAATGGACAAACACAGCTCCCAAAGCTTAGATACAAATCTATCATTTTGCTATTGATTCTTCTGATTGTAAGAACTATGAAGATGAACTAAGAATCATGATTTGTCCCCTGAAGAAATGCTAATATGTTAGCATTAAAGGTGAGATTGCTTATAGGTTTTCACTTTAACTTAGCATTGGCTTTAAACCTCCCAACACAACCTTCTCCATCTGTTAGAAGATGGGGAAAGAATATCTAATACTTAATATAGCACTTACTCTATGCCAGGCACTGTTCTAAGTACTTTAAATGCATTAACTCATTTAAGTCTCACACCAACATTATGATGTGAGCACTAATATCATTATCCCCATCTCACAGATGTGGAAACTGAGGCATGGGACTATATTAAATGACATTTCTAAGCACGGAGAGATAGTAAGTGGCATAGATGGATTAGAATTCAGAGTCTTGTAACTTATTTGTCACAGTGCTAATCTTCACTATATACACTAGGTATGTAGGTGATTTCATCCCAGGCTGTCTAGCCTTACATCACAGGCTCTGCTTCTCACAATCCAGTGCCCATGCCATTATCCATGGAGTTCCTCAGCTACCCCAGGAGCTAAGTATAGTTCAGGAGGGCCCTAGAGAGACACCTGGGTTGGCTGGAGTGATTGGCAGCTGGAGGGTGCAGGCAACAAACTTTGGCAGCATCCCCACAATGCCTCTCTACTGGTGCTCTGAGTGTAAGGGCCCAGGGACATGGCTGCCTCTCCCTAGATTTCAAAGGAGAGCTGCTAGGAGCCTTGCAACCCAACCTGGGGAGAACACTAAGGGCAGGCCTGGCTGAGAGCCTACTAAAGAGCCTTCCCAGTGAACATCCAGGCCAAAGAGAATTATCTCCAGCCTTAAGGTCTAATGAAATTTGCCCTGCTAGGTTTTGGACTTACTTGGGACCTGTCACTCCTTTCTCCTTTCTTATTTTTCCCTTGTGGGATGGGAATGTCTATTCTATACATGTTCCACCATTATATTTTTTAAAACAACATAATTTGTTTGTTTTTATAGGTTCACAACTGGAGGGGAATTCGTCTCAGGATGAATTGTACCTTGAGTATCTCCCATATCTGATATAGATACGTAGGTGAGACTTTGGATTTAGACTTTAAAGTTGATGCTGGGACAAGTTAAGATGTTTGGGGCTATTCAGTGGAATGAATGTATTTTGCATGTGAGAAGGATGTGAATTTGGAAAAGCAAGAGGTGGAATGCTATAGACTGAATATTTGTGTCCCCCTCCACCCAAGTTCACATGTTGAAACCTAATCCCCAGTGTAATGGTATTTGCAGGTGGTGCTTTTGGAAGGTGATCAGGTCATGAGAGTAGAACCCTCATCATTGAGATTTGTCCCCATTTAAAAGAATTCCCACAGAGCTCCCTTGCCCCTTGAACCATGTGAAGACACAGCAAGAAGACAGCCAACTATGAACCAGGAAGTAGGCCCTCACAGCCACCAAATCTGGCAGGACCTTGCTTGATCTTACACTTTCCAGCCTCCAGAACAGTGAGAAATAAGTTTCTGTTGTTATAAGCCACCCAGGCTATGATATTCTGTTATAGCAACCCAAATGGACTAAGACACATGGCTTTGAGACGACTCTTCATGGGGGATACTCTTTAGTTTGTATCTCCAATTTGAACCTTTTGCCAAGCTCCAGAATATATCCAACTGCTTACTTGATATCTCTACTTGAATGACTAATAAGCATCTTAAACTTAACATATTAAAAAGAAGATACTGATTGGCCTCTAAAACTCACCCTCTGGCAGTCCTCCCCATCTTAGTTAAGGATTCTTCCATTTGAGTTCAGCTCAAAAAACCTTGCAATTAGCTTCGATGTACTTTTTTTTCCCCTCACACAGGAGTTCTGATCCATAGCAAGATACCTTTGGCATTACCTTCAAATATTACATATACCCATATAAAATTGCCAAATCTGGACCATTTTTGACCTCTAAAAACATCAATTTCAAATAGTTCAACTTAGTATATATCCAGAATCAAACCACTTCTCTCCATCTCTACCACGACTGTCCTGGTTCAAGTCACCATTATCTCTCATCTGTACTTTGTATTACAGTAGCCATTTGATAGGCTTCCAACTTGCCCTCTAGGCTATTTTCTAGCCAGCAGCCCTAGTGATCTGTGAAAAGTATAAATCAAATCATGTCTCTCCTTTGTTCACAAACCTCCAGTGGCTCCTCATCTCAGCCGTTCATGATCTTTCCCTCCGCTGTCCTTCTGCACTTGAGCCCTGTCACCTCCCACACACCCCTGCTCTGCCTCTAAGTCCCCTCTGCAGTCATGCTAGCCTCCTCCTGTTCCTTGGCATGCACTTGCTCTTCCATCTGTCTAAAATTTTCTTGTCCAGATATCTGCTCTGGACAAGCATGACTGCTTCCCTCACTTCCATTGAGTCTCTGCTCAAATGTTACCTGAGCAGAGGGGCATTTCCTAACCACTCTAACATGGCATCATCCTAGCACTCCCTTATTCCTTTCTGCTAATTTATCTCCATAATATTTGTCACTACTACGTTATGCATTTATAAGTTTATTGCCTTATTGTCCAATTTTATACATTCTATTAGGGAGGAACTTTGTTATGTTCATTGCTGTATCTCCAGTCTGACTCATTTTTTAAGTTCAAAATAAATATTTGTGAATGAAAGGAAAGGAGGGAGGGAGGGTGATTAAACCAGCAGCATTAATTGGAAATAAAGGATACAAGTGAGTGCGTGCAGTTCCCTGATGTCTCTCTTGTTCCTTCTTGGGTAGCATGCAAAGTGAAGCTGTTGACACAGTCTGCTAAGAGTGAGTTATCAGTGGGATTACAGCCAGCTCTATGTGTTAAGAAGATGAGACAGGAGTAAGACAAACAAATGTTGAGCCCCTATTCAGTAGGTTGTTATCACATCATAGAAAAAGAAACATTGTGTCCATCAGTGTTCTCATCAGCAATTATTACATGTTCTTCCTACTCCAGAAAGTGTGAGAATCAGTGAAGACACAGCATGTGAAAGAAAGCATATTGTATTGTATTGTTTTAGGCAAATTTATGTGGTTGATAATAGGTCAAATTTTACAACTGGAATATTAATGAAAATATTACACAAGGAAATACAGAATAGATTGTTTCTCCCATGTGTTTATCACATGAAATATGCCTGAAATAATCCATATAGTATGATATCATTTACCCCTACACAATCTCAATTCGAAGTAAGAGTTAATATGTATATATTTAAACTTAAGAAAGGTAATTATAAAAACAATTATAATACAAAAATATTCCCAAAGCCGTACTTCTTGAATTCAGGAAACTTCTGTCAAACATAGTGATTTTCCAAGAATAAGTGTCCAGTAAGCACTTGGTGAAATGATGAAGGCTTTTTTTTTTTTTTTTGGTTCCTATCAATAGCCAAGAGGCATCAAGAATTCACAATGGCTGTTATTGTGTGTATATATATATATATTTCACTTTATTTTATATATATAATATATTATGATTTTATATATATACATATATATATATAATGAAGTGAATACCAAATTCAGTGCTTTCTTTCTTTCTAAAGTTTCTTAGGAAACCATGAAGGTATTTGGAAAAGATCTATTGCTTTGGGGAGTCTGACATTGCATAACTGTGGTTTAAATGCCTTTCTGAATACAATTCACTTTTGGGGGACAGATTTAGAACTACCTTTTCTTAAATACTAGAGGAGTTGGTTAGGACTTTCCTTGTTCTAGAAGATAATATTTAACACTTCTCTTGGTTGTTACCCTCAATGTGGTTTCAGCCTTTCAGTTGTGTCTTTAGAGCTCTTTTTGTTCATTTCTTTTATTTTTTTAAAAACTCTTTCCATTTTGTTTTAACATGGAATTCTTTGGCATAATGAATGCCAAGAATATAAATCATAGATTTACCCTTGAGGCTAAACTTTCCCCTTGAACTCCTCCCACTTTTTTTTTTTTTTAAACATTACCAATTGCATTCACCCTTGCTTGAATAGAAATTTCTTACCCCCTACGCAGACACTGGCAATGACTGCCTCTGCCTACCTCAGCTTTTGAGACGCAAATTCATTTCAAATTAGTTCCTTGAAAAAAAGTAAAAATGCTGTGAAATCTGAAGGTATTCAAGATACTGATTGAAATATTGCCTATCAGATTATATTTTTAGACTTGTATTCTAGAGAAACCTATGTATCCTGGGTGAGCGAACCAAGGTATTGGAAGAAGGTAGCAGGAGTGGCCTGTCTCCTTTTAAAGATGGAGTGGTGACTGTGGCTTTCCTTGTCTCTCAGGACTGGAGCAAGAAGCAGAGGCATCAATATGCTGCAGGCACCACACTCTGAAATTGCCTTACTCCTGCCCAGTCTTTCTAATTCTACTTTCTTAAGTATTAATTAGCAAATGAACCAATCCAAAACCACTTAAATGTTGGCTATTTACACACTCATTCCCATTTTGTGAAGAAAAAGGGTAGGTTAAATTACTTTTAAAAAAAGTGCCATGGTGCCAACATGCTTAGTTGTTTAATTTATGTTTAATAAGGAAAAAAAAAAGCCTAATTGTCCCTATATTCCCCCCCATGCTTGATATTTTTTCCTGACTTTATATGGGATTATTAAACGAGAAAGAATTTTCATGGAAAAGCTATCACTATAATGTGCTGATTGTTACATTAATTTTTCCCCCAGCTCTATTGCTTGGCAGGAATTTTGGACTTTACTCAGGAACTTCTTAGTGAGCTTGTCGGTGGATGGGATTAGTTTAATCTCCTCTCACAAGCCTCTAAACACTGGGAAAGGTTGGGGTAGAGGAGAAACAGTGGTAAAGTAGGGAGGACAGGGAAAGAAGGGTTGCTGATGACCAATGCCACGGTTTATTTTGTCTTAGAACTAAATCTGAATAGTTAGGAGAAAGGAGGGTGGGGAGAGGAGTTAGAAAATGAGAAGGGAGGAGGAAAGGGAGTAGGGGAGGGGACGGCAGTGGTGGTGAATAAGAGTGTTAAACTGGGATGATGGTGGTGAGCTCTTCATGGTTTCACTGTGCTTGGAGTGGCTCCAAGCCCTGGGGGCAGTGCACAAATGAGAGGGAAAGAAAAGGGGGGAGAGTAGAATGATGATTAGAGTCCACAAATAAAGAACCCTGAGAGAAGGGGGAACAAAAAAGAGGAATTTCTGGATATAAAGGTAGTAAGGGGGGGACTTGAGATTTGGCTACTTATTTTGATGGACATTATCCATCACGAGGATGGGCTAGGTAGGGACCATAGTTAAGATTTTAACAGAATTCCTAATGTTTTATTTCCCCTTGATGAAGATTAAATTAAATACATTGGACTAGATGAGTTTTATGACACAAAGTTTGTAAAATGTTTTATGAACTCTACTGTGCAAGAGAAATATAAGGAGTTACTATCATTGCCATTGCTGTATCTGGAGAGCAATACATGAGAAAGATTTGGTTTATATATTGAGACATGATAAATTCACTGTTTATTTAATTTAAAATTTTAGGGTAAACTGCTTCCTGTCCCAAATAATCGATAATGAAATTTTACTTGTGAAGGAAGTATGCTTTTTTTATAGACAATGGGACTTGCAATTTTGAACTTGAATAACAGTAAATGTGTTAAACAATACTGCAAGTTTTATTCTTGGTCTGAAAAAAGCAATTAGATGCTCTCTCAAGATTGTCTAAAATTGAATAGGATTAAAAAAAATGAGCTGTTGTTTAAGGAATTTTGTCTTCTAAATTTTTCTGTTGGTTGTAAGTTATACACTTACACTTTGTATACGTGTTCAATTGCTGAAGATTTAGATCTAAATTTGTAAACTGAGAGGTGTTTTGCATATTTTTATGCATATTTCTGGTTTCTTTATTAATAATGAATCAGCCCATTAGAAAAATTTAATGTGTATGTTTAAGAGACCCAGTTAATGTCCATAAAAGGGATGAACAATTAGAACATGGAGAATGCTTTTGTGCACACTGTTCTTAAAGCTAACTATTTTTGCTTTCTGAGGACTTACTCCTTGATCAGAGACAATGTAACAAACTATTTGCCAAATCTGATTTTTTTCTTTATGTATATTTTCAGATTTGTCAATTGATTAGTTTTTCTCAAGAAATCGCTCTTGACTTGTTTACCTTCTTAAGTGTAGATTAGTTCTTTAATTCATTACTTTCTCTTCTTACCTTTATGACATTGGGGTTTATCCTATTGCTCTTTTTTTCAGTTTATTTATCTTCAATACATAACTCATTAATATTTAGCCTTTTTTCTCCAAAATCTAATTATTTAAAACTTACATTTCTCCTTCACATTACTGTTTTAACTGTTTCTCATAGGTTTCACTATATAGCCTTTTAATTACCATTCAGTTCTAAGCACTCTTTAATCTTAATGATATATTAATTGATTCATTAGTTACTTAACATTTTTTTTAAAGTCCCAACTGTACTTTTTTGGTTGATGAATTTGTCTTCAATGTTTATATTTCTAACTTAATTTCATAGAATGTGAGCTCCATGATAGTTTTATAATAAAGCAAGTTTGCTTTATGGTCATCAGCTTGCATGAATGTTCTATATTTGCCTTAAATTAATGTGCATTCACCAATTGTTCAATATAAGAGAATGTATGTGAATAATAGATCAAGTTTATTGTTTTTCTAATCTTTACCATTCTTTTTTTTTTTTTAATGATCCATTTATTTATTTATTTATTTATTTATTTATTTATTTTATGGCTCTGTTGGGTCTTCGTTTCTGTGCGAGGGCTTTCTCTAGTTGTGGCAAGTGGGGGCCACTCTTCATCACGGTGCGCCAGCCTCTCACTATTGCGGCCTCTCTTGTTGCGGAGCACAGGCTCCAGACGCGCAGGCTCAGTAATTGTGGCTCACGTGCCTAGTTGCTCCGCGGCACGTGTGATCTTCCCAGACCAGGGCTCAAACCTGTGTCCCCTGCATTGGCAGGCAGACTCTCAACCACTGCGCCACCAGGGAAGCCCCTAATCTTTACCATTCTTAGTGAGTTCTTTAATCTGCATAACCTATCAGTTTCTGTGAGATGTGTAATAAAATCTTCAGTCTTCATTATCACCCTCCTCTTGCTCACTCAGCCAAACCGGACCCTTTGCATTTCTTAAACACTCCAAACATATTCAAAAGTCAAGGTCTTTATTTTGAGGTACCTGGGAGTGGTTTGTCCCCAAATTCTGTATAGATTTCTCCCTCACTTGCTTTAGGTTTTTTGACCTGTTTAGTGAAAACCATTATGGTAGAAAGGGTCAAGTGAAAGTCTCTAAAACTGCTCCCTCCCCCTTGGTTTCTATCCAAGATAGTAAAGCAGAAGCAATATATCCTGGGAATAACTGAAGAGATTAGTTCTACAAACAAAGACTTAAAGGACACAGATTTTGGAGTCCTCATTATTCCCTATTCAATTTACCTGTTCGGCTCCTATGAAAACCAGATAAATTGTGGCAGATCATTGTAAACTACCACAAACGTGAGTAACCTCAGTCTCAAGTGTGACTGCTCTGGTAGATGTGTTTTTACTGAAAGGAATCTACAAAATATTTGTCACTTGGTCTGTGATTACTGGTCTGGGGAATGCATTATTCTCAATCCCCATCAGTAAAGAAGATCAAAAACAGTTCATGTTTATGTGGAAAGAAATACACATTCACTGTCTTGCCTAATGGGTACATTAATTCCCATTTTTGGTCACACCATAGTCTGCAGAGATTTTGGTTATGTTGGCTTTCTATGGAATATTATTATGCTGTACAACTACATTAATGCTATCTTAATCAGACTTCACATAAAATACTCTGGAAGCCTTAGTAGGACACATATGGGTAGGAGATAGTCTCCATGAATATTCAAAGTTTTGCCATATCAGGAAGTACTTAGGGGTCCTATGGCCTGGATTCGATGGGACATCTCCATTGGAACACATTTATCTGGATTCTGGAGGAAGCATATATTGCATTTGGACGTATTATTGTGACTAATTATTGAGTGACTTGGAAGGCATACTGTTTTGAGTAGGGTGAAGAACAACATTTAGCAGCTGTAGCAAAAGCTTCTTTTTCTATTGTGCTGTATGATGCAGCATATCTCATCATACTAAATAAGAATGATTTGTGGGCTTCCCTCGTGGCGCAGTGGTTAGGAATCCGCCTGCCAATGCAGGGGACACGGGTTCGAGCCCTGGTCTGGGAAGATCCCACATGCCGCGGAGCAACTAGGCCCGTGAGCCACAACTACTGAGCCTGCGCGTCTGGAGCCTGTGCTCTGCAACGGGAGAGGCCGCGACAGTGAGAGGCCCACGCACCGCGATGAAGAGTGGCCCCCGCTCGCCGCAACCGGAGAAAGCCCTTGCAAAGAAACGAAGACCCAGCACAGCCAAAAATAAATAAATAAAATAAATAAATTAAAAAAAAAAAAAAAAAAAAAAGAATGATTTGTATCGATAGAGACTCTAAAAAACCCCAGTAGGAGATTACAGTACAGACCCTGAGTTCCTGGAGTAAGCCATGCCCTCTGCAGGAGAGAACTATTTGTCATTTGAAGACTAGCTCTAGGCATGTTACTAGGTCCTATAGAAACCGAACAGCTGATTCTAGAGGAAGAGTTGCTCATCATTAGCAGTTTACTTTCAGATTCATCATGTCATAAGGTCAGATGAGTGTCACAACAGTGCACTGCTGAATGGAAATAGTGAATTTAAAATTAAGCCTGAGTATGTCCAGAGAGTCCAGACTCCCAAGTTACCTACCTCTGTTGCCTGATGCTATTCCTTAAATTTACCCCTATGGCCTCATTGGAGATTTCCTATATATATATATATATATATATATAATTTGTTTTTATAGCTACTTTATTTATTTATTTTTATTTTTAGTTGTGTTGGGTCTTCGTTTCGTGCGAGGGCTTTCTCTAGTTGCGGCAAGCGGGGGCCACTCTTCATCGTGGTGCGGGGGCCACTCTTCATCGCGGTGCGCGGGCCTCTCACTATCGCGGCCCCTCCCGTTGCGGGACACAGGTTCCAGACGCGCAGGCTCAGTAGTTGTGGCTCACGGGCCTAGTTGCTCCGCGGCATGTGGGATCTTCCCAGACCAGGGCTCGAACCCACGTCCCCTGCAACAGCAGGCAGATTCTCAACCACTGCGCCACCAGGGAAGCCCTGGAGATTTCCTATATTTAACTAACAGAAAATATTTATGCCTGAGTCACAGATTGATTGCTTTTATAATGTTGGCCCTGAAGGAAAACAAAGGAAAATCTCAGTAGACAAAGCTAAGAGTTGTGCACTTAGTTATTCACCTTTGAAGATTTGCTTGTTTAGAAGTGCTCTTTCCCAGGAAAAGAGCTTCTACCAGAGGATATAGCAAGGTTCCACTGATCTTAAAAACATGCCTATTATTTGTTGGACTTTTGTACTGAGTTTCTTACGCCTGTAGAACAGGTAAAAAGGAGATACTGCATTGTCAGGAATGGTTAGCCTAGATTACACAAAGGAACTGGGTTGCTGCTATAAAAGGAGGGAAGAAAGGAGTGAGCCTAGAAGATTCATCAGAGAATCTCTTGGTGTCTCCTTGGCAATTATGACAACCATGGTCCAACAAGGGTAAAGCCTTTGATCCCTTAAGGATAAAGGTCTTTCCATTATAATGCAACCTGTATCCAGGGAGGTACTTAATAAGAATGAGGGAAATCTAGAATAAAAGAAAGAAGGAAATGATAAATATAAATTTTAGTCTCAGGAACAACTCTAACACTTCTATTAATCGTTCTTATCCATCTATTAATGATTATTGACTATTACCCTTGAAGACTAACATATCATACTTTCTATAGGAATGAGCACCCCTGAGTGGTACAGGGATGGGAGCTGTGCTGGACATCTTTTATGCCCTATTTCCTTTATCTTTGTTCACCTTTTTCACCATTTCTGTGGCAATCAGCTGTGCACAGGCATCGCCTGACAACACCTCAGCTGAACTGCCCCTTATATCTCTTGTTTCTGCCCCAAAGACTCTTGTCTGTTGACTCTTGAAAGCCCTTTGTCTCTGCTGCTGCATGCATGCAAATCTGGATTAAGAGGGAGTTAATGTATCTGAGTCACTTCTTAAGTAATGGGAGACTCGATTCAAAGACTATAAATACTGCTGCAAAACAGTTTTGTAAAGTGTTTTTATCAATTGGTAAATTGACACTCCCACCATCAGTGTTTGGACATGACCATTTCTACACGTTTGCTAAAACTTAGTATCATCTGTCTTTTTAATTTCAACCATTTTGGTAAGTGTGTTTGTGTATGTGTGTGTATCACATTTTGTTTTAATTTACATTTTCCTGATCAATATAACATTGAGAATCTTTTCTTATGTTTATTCCCCAATAACTTTTTTATATTTGTGTATTATCTTTTGTGAAGTGACTGTTAAAGTCTTTTATTCATTTTTCTTTTGAGTTGTCTACTTTTTATACTGATTTGTTGAAGATCTTTATATGTTCTTTATAGAAGACTGGTTTTTGTTTGTATTAAAATCTATTATTTTTCCTCAATAGTATCTTTTGATAGATTGGATGTCTTGATCCTAGTATGTCTGATGTATCAAGCTTTTTCATTATGATTAGTGTTTTCCTATTCCAAGGGCATAAATACATTCCTTTATGCTATTTTTAGAAACTTTATTATTTTGCTTTTTATATTTAGATCTACAATCCAGTGGGAATTGATTTAAGGGTAAGATGTAAGGTAAGGGTCAGATTCTCTTTTTTTGTTTGTTTGTTGCTATATGGATATACAATTGACACAACATTGTTTATGAAGAAGGCTATCCTCACCCATTGCTCTTCAGTGTCATTTTTATAAACCAAGTATTCATATATGGGTGAGTCCGTTTCTGGACCTCTTTAGTTCCATTGTATTTTTGTCTATCCTTACATAAATACTACATACTCAAATTCATTGTTAGTTTTATAAGACTTAACAACTGGGAATATAATTCTTTCACACTTATTCTTTGAGATAATCTTAAATATACTTGCCCCTTTGGGTTTTTACATAAACTTTGACTCAATTTGCCAACTTCAAAAAAACCTCCACTGGAATATTGATTGGGTTAGCAACAAACATATAAAACATTTTGGGAGAAATGACACCATTACAATCCTGAACATAGACTATTCCTCTATTAACTTAAAAAAAAAAAAAAAAAAAAAAACTTCTTGTAATATTTTTTGCAGTTTTCTGTGTGAAGCATTTTTACTCATTTTAAAAAATATTTATTCATTCATAGTTATGTGAAGTTTTTTGATGTTATTTTAAATGGTAGTTTACAAAGTTTTCTGGCTGTGGCTATAGAAAAATATCATTTATTTTATACATTAATATTCATAATTTTGTAATTCTAATTTTTTTCTGTATAAATAGAAAACTCAAAAGTACCTACAATCTGTTGTCTATGATTATTCTGTTTTATTTTTTCTCTTCCAATCAGTATCCTTTTTTTTTTTTTCCTTGTGTTTTCGGTGCTGGCCAGGATGTACTATACACTATTGAATAGAAGTGCTGATAACAAACATCTTTGTTTTGTTTCCAGTTTCAGGGGAAGAATTTTCTATTTTGTGATTACATATGATATTTACTGCATTTTTTTAAGAAATGAATACACTCTATAAATTAAGCAGTTAAGAAAGTTCTCATCCATTCCTAGCTTCATGTCTGTCTTTTTAAATCATGAATAGGTTTGAGGTATATCAAATCATTTTTCCATATATACTGAGATTATATTTTCTCCTTTTCATCTGTTAATGTAGTGAATAACATTGATGGATTTTCAAAACAAGCCAACCTTGCATTGAAGCATAAACCTCTCTTGGTTAAGCTCCTACCTTTCTATATATACATGGATTCAATTTTTTAATGTTTTAAAAATATTTTTCTTAGTTTTCTTACATTGAAGTATAACATACAAATAATAAAATGCATAAATCTTAAGTGTTACAACTGGATGAATTTTTAGAGCTGTATACTTTCATGTCACCACCATTTAACCTAAGATTTATAACATTACCTATACCTAGATGCCTCCCTTATGGCTCCTCCCACTTAATACCACCCCCACAGAAGCACTATACTGGCTTCTACCATCAGACTAGATTTGCTAGTGCTTGAACTTTATATACATGAGTTATATAATATGTACTTCCTTAGGTCTAGTTTCATTTTCTCAGTATTATGTCTGCTTGCCTTTGCATGCAGTAATTCTTTGTTTTACATTTATGTATAATATTTCATTGAGTGACTATTTCACAATTTTTTCTCCAAGTTTGGGTATCATGAATGTAGCTGCTATTCATACTCTCATACATAACTTTTGGTGCATAGATGCACTCATTGTATTGAGTTTATACATTAAGATTAGAATGACTAAGTCTTGGGGCATTACATATTCAGATTTAGCAAACACATTAAAGATATTCAAGATGGATGTATCCATTTACATTCACAGAAAAAGTGTATGAGAACTCTACTTGCTTTACATCCCTGTTAAGAGTTGGTGTTCTTTTCCTTCTTTCTTTTTTTTCTTTTTTTTTTTTTTTTGATCTAAGCCATTCTAGTGGGAGGGTTGTGGTAGCTTACTGTGGCTTTAATTTGCACTTTCCTAATAACTAGAGATTTGAAGACGTTTCCATGTACTTACTGGGCAGCTGTATATCTTGTTTTCTAAAGTGACTGTTTAGTATTTTGTCCATTTCGTAAATGAGTTTTATGTCCTTTAGTTATTCATTTGCAGGAGTTTTCTATATTTCAATACAATTAGTACACGTGTATTGCAAATATTTTTCCAGTCTTTCAACTGATTTTTCTCACCCTTAATAATATCTTTTGATGAACCACAGGTTTTAATTTTAACAAAGACTAATTTATTAATATTTTATGGTTAGTATTTAAGAAATCTGCTTAAGAAAACTGACTATTCCAAGGATGTGAACTTTTCTTCTATGCTATTTTCTAGAAGCTTTTTTTCTTACTGTTTTACTCTTTGCTTTTAGATCTACAGTTCTTCTGGAGTTGAGTTTTGGGTATGGTGTGAGGTAGTAGTCAATATTCATGTATTTTTAAAACATGGATATTCAACTGAACCAGCGCCATGTGGGGAAATACCATCTGTCTCTCCCCGGCCCCCGCATTTTACAGTTATTTTATTAATAGATGTGTGTGTGTGTGTGTGTGTGTGTGTGTGTGTAAGTCTTGTTTTTAGTACAGATAATGCTTGTGTTATATTAAGTTTAGTATAAGTTTGTTTTAAGTTATATTTTGATGTGAGCTATTTTATTTTATTTTTAAAAATTTTTTGGCTGTGCAGCATGTGGGATCTTAATTCCCCATCCAGGGATCAAACCCACACCCCCTGAAGTGGAAGCGCAGAGTCTTAACCACTGGATTTCCAGGGAAGTCCTATTTTGATATGTTATAACAGAATTATTTATGTTATTTTGACACTTCGCATTTCCACACATATTTTAGAAACACTTTCAATTTCTAGAAAAAAAGACATTTTTCTGGCATTTTGATTGGGATTATATTGAGTCTATACATGAATTTAGATAGGAATGTTATCTTCATGATATTGAATATTTTAGTCTATGAATATAACATATACCTTCTGCCATTTAGATCTTCCTGATTTCTCCTAGTACAGAATCTTATATATTTTTGTAATATCTTAAACATATTTTATTTTGCCTGTCACTATAGTTCACTTTTCTATTTTAGTTCCTCAGTTCTAATAGTTCCATTCAAGTTGTTACTAAAAATGTTAAAAGGGGAAGAAGCATGCATAGATCACTAGGAATCCCACTAGGGAAGCTTCCTTCAAGTTGATGTGAAGATTCTGTAGTCACTTCCTGGATATGTTCACTTAGTTAATTATGGATTCTTCTATATGAATTTTCATGCAGCCCTTACTTCTCCATCTTGTCTCAAGTATAGCATGAAATGCTTATTAAATTTTGGGTAGATTATATCATTCCTTTGCCAGCAGCCATGGTCAGAGCTTTTAAATTATTAGCACATTGAACATTCAGGAATAAGCAGCAATGCCAGGCTTTCTGGAAGAATTCTTTCAGCAGGCCTGTGCTTGGCCAGCCTCACTTCTTTACCTCCACTCTGCTCCCATTAGCCTTAACCTCTACTCTTGCATTTTTCTCTAGGAATACATTTATGCATTTCAATCAGACCTATTTTTACTTCCTGGCTAGAACATCTTTGATCATTCGATATTGTTTGGGCCTAAAGTTTGGCCCAAGGTTTTGCTTCCAGACATAACACCTGCTTGGTTAATAGCCCAAATGCTCATACAACACAGATTCCTAATTAGACCCAATATTCTTTTTATGTTTCCATTTTGTTTCTGATAATTGTTTGTAAAACTCCATATTTACAAAGTTCTTAATTTTAAGAAAACAATATATATTTAGCTGGTACAATGAATTCATCTCATATCGTCTCTACATTATCACCATTTCCTACTTCTGGGAAACCTCATGCTATTCTGTTACTAACTTTCCCTCTGTAATCTTACCAAAGATAAATTTCAAGTTCACATTGGTAGTTTGTGGGATATACTGTGTCTATGCACAATCATAAAGTACTCTGTCTTCTGTAACCTGCTCTTTCTCACTTAAAAATGTATCATGAAGATTATTCTTAGGTTATATATCCAATGACCACCAATCTTTTTTGTTTCCTGATTACTTCTTCTAAGGTAAATCTTCACATGGTTCTGAACTGAGATGATTTGATGAAACATAGAACAAAGAGGGCAACTACTTACTACAGAGATTCATTGAATTTGGAGACATCCAATAAAGACCACTTCAAAAACAGCAAGTAGAATGGTGGTTACCAGGGGCTAGGGGTGTGGGGGGGGGGAATGGGGAGATGTTGGGGAAAGGGTACAAACTTCCAGTTATAAGACAAATAAGTTCTAATGTACAGCATGGCAATTGTAGTTAATAATACTGTGTTATATACTTGAAAGCTGCTCGGAGAGTACACCTTAAATATTCTTCCCACAAAAAAAGAGAAATGGTGATCATGTCACATGCTGGAGATGTTAGCTAACACTATGATGGTAATCATTCTGTGATATATAAGTGTATCAAATTAACATGTTGTACACCTTAAACTCACACAATGTTATATATCAGTGATATAAAGCTGTGGGGAGGGGGGAGGAGTTGCTTTCATGATCCCTGAAGTTCCTAGAGCAACTCTTGGACACAAAACCTGGTGAACTCTTACCAAGCTTGATTCCCTGACCCAGAGCCAAAGCATCCGCTGAAAAATAACTCTCATTTGCCAGGTATCTCTACCTGGTGCACAAATTTGTGATTATAACTTATTCCTTGGAGCAATTTAGGATTTAGGATCCGATCCCAAGGAAATCCTGATATGCCCTACTTTCTGTGACAAAGGGCGGAGAGCAGGTCCCCTTCTTTACCAGGGCTTGGTCATTTGCTCGCCCAACTCCATTAACCACTGAAAGTTTAAATTATATATTTGTCACTACTGGATAGATAACATTTCTGAAAGCTTAATCTCAGAAAAGTCTACTTCCACCTATTCTACTGTCACTAACACATTCTATTTACCCTTCAATATTCTGCTTGAGTTCTTCCTCCATAAAGATTTTTGTAACTATGCCAGCCCATATCAGCTTCTTCCCTTGAATGTCTGTGGAACTTAAAATCTTCAAAGCTTGCAGATTCATTATAAAGTTATAAAGAAACACTGGAGACTTGCCAATTCTATTTTACAGAAGAGAGTCTGAGACATAGAAGTGAGATAAATGGGAATGGTATGTAATTTCACATCGCATATGGTGTTTACATATGCATAGTAACACATACATTTGTTTGTGGTACATATATACACATATGCATGTTTATATGCACATAACATATGTATGTAATACATTGTCTTAATTGGTCACCTTCTTGAGTGTTTATTCATTATCTCCCTCAGTCCTAAAATGCAATGTTTTTATTTACCTAATATATTGCATTAATTTGGAGAAGACCTTTACAGAATAATTTTATAGACTCCCAAACTATAAATAGATAGTATCTGCCAATCACTCTTAGATAATAGAACTTTATTTAAGTGTGCTACTTCAAATTCTTAATTCTTTCTTTCTCTCTCTTTTTAATCAGGCTAGAAATTAAGAAATGCCAATAGAACAAGCGGAGGTTTAATAGTATTGATCCTGTTCAGAGTTTTGCAGAATAGCATAAGGATACAAGAAAAAGAAAAGACACATTCTAGCTCTGAGCACAGCTAAATGTCTAGGTGGTTTGTCAATGTGCTGTTAAATCCCCCTCTGAATGGAAACGATAAAAATTCTTCCCACTGTGCCTTTAAAAATCTTCTTGTGTGTGAGTTTGGATTCTGCTGCCAGGCCTAGCTGGGACATTCCTCATCTCTCACCACTGAGATTCTTTAAATGTCTGTCAGCCAGTTGCAGCACTTGCTGAATAGGACAGCATTATGTCATGCTCTCAGAAAAGGTGGCAAGCAAGCTGGTTGCCTGTTCCCTCTGCTTCTTATTTATTTTAGGCAAATGTGAGTCCTTAGGTTTGAGACACAGCACTGGTGGTAAATAGAGCACAGAATAATTAACCTAAAGAAGGTGAAGGGGAGAGGTTGGCAGCCAGTTCTTACTTGGGGAAGCTTCAAGAGGTGGGGTGTGGGTGAACTGGGGGAGAAATGTGAGTTAAAAGTCCAAGAGTGCATCCAGGTTCCTTTAACAGAGGCAGAATACTGACTAGTTGAGCAAATTAAGTCCTTTCAGGGATGTCCAGATAAATGATTGCTTTGCATTCAAGCAGAAAACACCATTATTTCTGGCTTCGCATAGTGTGAATTAAAGAGAGATGACATTTCCTCCTCTGTAACCTGAATATATGAAAGAGATAAGAAACCTACAGGAAAGTGAGGGAGAAGTACTGTTTATTCTTTTTCCCTAAAAGGAAGCAAATTTGTTGAAGGAGACTTTTTAAAAATATCAAATTAATGAAAAGTGAAAAGAAACAAATATTCACTCTCTCTGCAAAACATCCACCCTAAATTGCATGGAAAGTGTGGTGAAGAGTGATGAGGTCCTGAAAGGATGAATCAACTCTTTCACATGCTCAGTTATGGTCCCAGGTGCACAAGAGCAGCTGGTGGAGGCTGCTGGTACTTAGGACCAGTTAGTGTCAGGGTTTTGATATTTTATTTGAACTAGAACTTCCTTCGATAATCTGAATCAGAACAACCTGAATAAAAATTCCCTTCAGTAATCTGAATCTTTGAAGAACAAAGACATTTTGTTTGTAAGAACAAAATGTTGAAAGATGATATTTATGTATTTGTGAAGAAACTCATTTCTTATTAAGCTAGAAAAGGGTGAAAAGAGAAATGCAAACAGATTCATTGACCACTGATGGAAAATTGAAGAAAAGGGCAATGCCATACATTAACATATATATATAAACTTAGTATGCTTAAAATTTCAACGTTAGTTTTAAAATACAAGGCTTAGATTTTAAATTAAGAAAATTATTCGTTAATTTTGAGTAGTCTTTCATTTGTTATTAAAGTTTGTAATAAGATTTTTTTATCTTTACAACCTATGAGATAAAGTAATCTATAAAATTTAGAGAGTAACTTAATCACAGATGTATATATTGAAGAGTCATTTGTATGAATAAAAAGAGGTTTAAAAAGATGTAACATAGAGCATTGTGACTATAGTTAATAATTCTGTATTGCATATTCAAAAGTTGCTAACGGAATACATCTTAAAAGTGTTCATCACAAGAAAAAAGTTTTTGTAATTACTTATGGTGATGGGTGTTAAACTAGACTTACTGTGGTGATCATTTTGCAATGTATACAAAAATCTAATCTTTATGTTGTACACTTGAAACTAATATGTTACATGTCCATTATACCACAATAAAAAAAGGTTTTGATGCAAAAGATGAAATGAAAAAAAGGAGAGAGAGATATAAAAACACACAGACATATGCATTTAATAGAAGTAAGATGTAGACTGTGCACACACATATAATATATATTTAAATATAGAAACTTGTCAGTATACCGTGGATCTGGATTTGAATCTTGGTTTTGTTGTATATAATTGTGTGAGCTTGGATTATCTAATTAGTGTCTCTAAACTACAATCTTCCTCTATGTAAAATGAGTATAATTCCTAACTTATAGAGTTGTTAAAATAATTAGATTAAGTGATATCGCATACATAAAGGGTTTAGTATTGCAACATGTGCATGGTAAATGCCCAACTGTTCTTTGTATTTTCCTTTTGTCCCCAGATAGCTTAGTTTACTGTCTTTTTGATTGTCTGTATGTGTTAATTAAGACCCTTTCTATTAAGAATAAAAGGAATCAGTGAAAAAGATAAAAAGTCTTCACCAGTACTAACAGGGAAAAAGATGATAGAGTTTGTTCAAACACATTCTGAATATTTTATCAATATTAGTACATAGGAATAATTATGTGAAGGTAGGGACAGGAATGTCTATATAATGTCTGTTTTTATGGCTACAAAGAGACTGGATTGGTTAAGAGTTCACAAGTATAGATGCCTTTTCAATTCTCTCCCATTTATTTATTCCAGTACAATTTTGGACCAGGCTAATGTTTTAGTTGTCAGAGAATACTCTACCTATCATATACACATGAAAACCTAGGTATTGCCATGGCAATGAGAAAAGATGGCCTGGATTCCTTACACCATGAATACTTCAAAACAAACTTGCACCATGGGCCCATACAGCATATTTTAATCAGCATTAATAGCTCTGACAACCAGAGGCTCTTTTATCTTCTCTGTGTCTCAACAATTTGCTAATGATAATTAAAAATTCCTGGTGTTTGCCAGCAATTCCAGAATCACATTCTTCAACTTAAAAAAAAAGGAGAGAGAAGTCTAAGAACAGTATCCACATAAGCAATTTTTGACTGGAAAGTTCAAAGAAGGTTAAAAACTACAGCGCAGAGGGATAAATGGTTTTGATTTTGAAGGAGGTTGTATTACGTTAACTTCAAAGACCTAACCTTTGTTGGGATAGAAAAAATATTTGTAAATAAAATAAGATTTGGCATAAATTTTTCTTAAAAATCAGCCTACCCAAACATTAGATGAAGTAACTTTTGTGAATACTTTATATTATTTAAAAGTCTATTATCAGGGATTCTTACCTTAAAATCCACAGACAAGGAACTAGCTCCAGGAGACCATCGTATCTTTGAAATTTTAGACAATATTGTGAGTTCAGTTCCACCTGTGATATTTTTTCTGGATAGAAGATCAATAGCTCAACAGTTTTTAACATGGCTTGTTACCCACAAAAATTATTATTATGGTCATTATTTTTCATAGTCTTTGCATTTTCCTACATTGTTGAATTTTAGTTATTATATTGAAAAGGAATTTTTAAATATATTTCAAGAGCAATCAAAAGTAATTACTATTGAGAATTTATCCTAAGTAGACAATCCAATAGAAAAATAAGTCGACAAATGAGTATATTTCAATTAGGAAGTTTTTAGCCATCTCAATGAAAAAATAACTTTAAGAATATTTGTCATTTCACATTACAAAAAGTGTAAAGAGTTACATGATTATTTAATTCAGTAATTAACTAACCTACTCCATCCCTCATCTTTCTGCCTTTCTCCGCATGTTCACTTACCACTCAAAGCTGGGTTCCCCAGGTATCAGTGTGACAGCAGCAGTTCCAGGAATCACACGTAGACAGCAAAGCCCAGAAGTAGGAAAGAGAACTTACTTCACGTGACTCTATTTCAAATCTAGAAAACGTTTCCAGAACTACCGCTGGTGCCCCTTCCCTCTCACTGGCCCAAATTGCATTACATTCCTTTGCCTGAAACAATTATTAGCAAGAAGATGATGTTTCATTTTTTACAGATGGGGAGAGGCCCAGACCACCTGAAGGATGAAAGGAGGGTGAAAAAAATTAGGGATCTGTTAGGTAGAAAGAAGATGATTTAATGGCCATTGCAGAGACAAGTATCAGTACCAGGCACAGTTCACTGCCTAGGGAATTTATTTTATTGAAAACTTTATTTTTTATGGTTAAATATTTCACACATGGACAAGAATTGATAGTAATATGGGCACATCTGTGACCCAATCTCTTAGCTTTAATAAGCACTAACATTTGCTCAGATCTTCATTAAAGGAAGAAAATTACAAATATATTTGTGATCACCCCTGTACTCAACTTTGATTATATTTCCTTCTCTTCTTCCCCAGCTGAATTCCTTATTTTCTTTCTCATACTGAATTTTCTATTTGGGCTATACGTTTACGTATTTAGGAAAATTTTTAAAATTCATTTGTGATTTTCCATTCTTGGGTAAAGAAAATAGAACAAATATCAAGTTTGTGGGGGAAAAACAAATAATAATATTCTATTCCTAAGAATTTCTGACTGCAAGAAAGTTTTAATTCCTTTGGTCCTGAATTTTGCTTCACTAAGCTCAGTTTGGCAAATGAGTCCATAAAAATTAGAACCATGTTTCACAAGAAATGCTCTTTCAGTCAAAAAGCCAGTGATAATTAATCCCCCACCTGTAACCTAAAACATTTGAAGAAATAAGTCAATGAAAATCATGTCCTTATAGCGTACAAGAGTAGTGGGAACAAGAAGGAAATAAACTCTAATTTCATCATCTAGGACAGTGTCATAAGGATGATGCTTTGAGATCCAACTGAATTCCTAAGCTCTTCATTTTAAATATAAACTGAAAATAGGGATCCAGTAGTACATAGTCCAGGAGAAAGCATTGATATTGTATCTATCACCAGCTATATTCATTCTGCAGGGGAATTTCCAGACTGTAAGTGTCTTCCCTGAAGGAGTAGGGAGTTGGTGCCCCTATTTGCTGGGCTGTCTGCACTATCCAAAAAAATATATATAGGTAACTTTCTTTCTTTAAGACTGTGGAGTTAACACTTCTCAATTAAACTGACTCATATAGATAGGTAGGGAGTTTGGGACTAAGCATAATTCCCACTGCCCATAATTGATTTAACTTGCTCAGGTACCAGGTAGAGCGCATCTACTATGTGCAAGGTATGTAGTAGTCAACAAACAATCCAAAATAAATTTAAAAAACACAACTCACATATTAAAAAGGTCACTCTCTTTGGGCATAAACAATGGTAATGAGATGTGATAAGTGCTCTTTTAAATGAATATTACAGGGTGGTAACATATTAATCAGAAATTGGAGTTCACTGTGAGGGTCTGGGAATGTTTCATGGAGGAACATTTGAGTTGGTTCTTGAAGAATAAGAAATACTTCACCAGGTAAAGAAAAGAGGAAGAGAATGTCAAACAAATAAAACATACTGTGTTTCAAACAGGAAAAGCAACTCCAATTGGCTCTTGGCCACCTGAATGTCATCTCTTACAGTGCTCTTTGATTAGATCCACTTGGCTCTTAATGGACTGCAAATCTTCTCTCATTTTGAGCAGTTTCTCAGTTCAGCTCTTGAGCTTCTGAGGCTCCCCTTTAGTAATGCTTTTCATTTATTTCTTCATTCCGTCTTATGACCTCCTTTTGCCTTCCTACTTCCCTCAGAGGTAATTCTCTTCTCAAACCAAATACTATTATTATTCTTTCACAATACACCTTGGTAATCCATTGAGACCAGAGCATAAATTTATAGCAACTGGAAACTCGTTTCCCTGTCTTCAAGCACAAGGTGAGTTTAATCTTCAACTTTTCATCAAAGCTAAGGAAAAAATTATTGTATTCTCAAAGAATAAAAAAATAACAAAATAAATATCCATAGTCAACCATCTGAGTGTGTGTGTCACATCCTGCCCCAATCTCTCTCTCTCTCTCTGTTTTTTAAACTTTTAAAAGATTATCTCCTCCCAAAGAGCCTTTTTAGATATCTTTTCCTAATTATCCTTTGATAAAACTTGAAATACCGTAGATATACTGTATATCTGTTCATGCACTGTACATGTATCTGAATTTATGGATTAAAAAGTAAGATTATTTTTGCCCCCTCAAGAGTCAAATTTTACCTGCTGAGGGTGAAGAATGCATGAGTGATCTATCTATCTATCCATCTATCTATACATTTCCACTTTTTCTCCCCCCCAAAATCACTAAACTTCTGTGAATTTTAGTCAGCAAGTCAACAAGTTTATGAAAAATGAAACTTACTGTGATTAATTCACAAGGGTATTATAGATATTATGACTTACACAAGTATTCTAATATCAAAGTTATTATACAGATTGAGAAGAAAACTGGGCAGAATGAACAGAGGTTTTGGCCACCATCTTGTTTTACATCTCTAACATTTGCTCTATGATCTTTGAATAATCTGTGTAACTTCCCTACCAGTCTTTTATGGAGAGACTGTATGTGTGTATGTGTATAGGTGAGTGCATTTTGCTCATACTTTGTACAAATATTTCAACCATGAACTAATTTGTAGTCACTCAAATGGATTATATAAGAATTTATTTATTGTTTGTATAATCTTAATTCAACCACTGAGAAGCAGAATCTCTTTGAGCAAAAGCTCTAGAATTCTTGAGAAAAGAGCTCCTCCTCAGTGCTATATAGGTGAGGGGATTTCTGAGGAGTGTCCTTAAACTATATGATCTTTTATGAACCTCTGATTTGATTGTTTTTGGAATGTTAAAAAAAGGTCTTTTTTACTGAAAACATGCTAAGTAATCAGGTGCCACTAGATAATGTTATTTTGTTGAGTAAAAGTTAAAAATAATTGCTTCATAAAAAGGTAAGGCAGATTTTTCAGCAATTAAATGTGCAAAGTTTGGCACCCACTCTAATGCAGTTTCAGCATTCAAATTAAAAAAATGTTCTACTGATATGGAAATAATTCAGAGAAGATTCTAAGTCATCAAGTATTCATTTCCATATAACTTTCTCTTAAAATGGACTGATTTTGAGGCTTTTGCTTATCTGTCAATGCCCGCACAATTTTTCTACCTCCACATTATGTTTAGTGGATAAATCATATGCTTTAGAGTCAGGTATCTAGGCCTGAATCCCTTATCTAACTTATCTAAATAGTTGCACGTTTGGGGCAAGCAATTTTGTCCCTTTGAACTTAAGTTCTCTCTTTTATTTATTTATTTATTTATTTATTTATTTGGCTGCTCTGCACGGCATGTGGGATATTAGTTCCCGGACCAGGCATCGAACCTGTGTCCCCTGCAATGGAAGCGTGGAGTCTTAACTACTGGACCTCCAGGGAAGTCTCTTTAGTTCCCTCATTTAAAACAATGGAAGTAATATTATATATTTACAAGATTTGGGAGACGATTAAATGAGATAATGATCCTAGCACAAAGGAGATGCTTAAAAATTTCAGTGATTCCCTTTCTCCTGGCCACATTTCACTCCAAGTGCAGATGGCACTATTTTATAGATTTGTAAATGGATATTACCTATGAACCACCTTCTCCACTCTAAACACCAGGGAGATTGTAGGTGATCAATAAGTAGGACGAAGAGGAAAACAGTCATTTTCATTCATTATGAAATATTTCCAGAACATAAACTGTAGGTAAAGCTCATGGTAGGCTCTGTGAGGGTTTTAGGGATTAATAAAACCAAGAGTTCACTGAAAAGTGGATGAGACAGACTTAAAAAACAATCAACCTTATACGGCAGGGCTTTGATAATCTACAAGGGTTTCAAGGGTTCCAGAAAAATGCTGTGGGAGCACAAAAGAAGGTGTGTAAAATTCTATCTGTAGGAAATTGTGCCTATCACTAAGAGAAGAAGTAAAGAATTTAAAAACTGTGACCTTTTTAGGAATAGGCCTGTGACACAAATGACACCTTCCCGAGTCCTGATCCAGAGATTGTTTGCATTTGGAAATATTTCTATTCCACATTTCATATACTGGTGTTATAGACCAACTGCTTCATTCCACTTTCATCCTACACTGAATGGACATCCAGGAACTATAAAATAAACTTTTGCCAACAGTCCAGTGGGGCAGATTAGCTATGGCTGTTAACAAGGAGCAACTGACACAGCATTCCTCAAAAATGACTTGCACTTGGGTTTGGGGAACACCATTTGCCAAAAGGGAAATTTGTGGGTGCTAAATTTAGAAGTGAATAGAAAACGTTGAGGCTTCAAAATCCCATTTGGCTCCTAAGCCAGACACAACTTCAGGGCTGTGTGGGGCTTTTTTCTCCTTTTTTTTTTTTTCCTTTTTCTATTTTATTCCCATGGCAGTCTCAGAAGAAGGAGCAAGAATGTTTATTGCCTGCATGGTGCAGGCTTCCATTTAGTTAGAAAAACACGTTTTTCAATTAACTTTCCCTTGATAAACAATGATTTAATTTAAAGGGATGGCTGTTTTGCAAATTGCAATAAAACACATTTTATGTAGGAGAAAACCTTACTTTTCAAAAGAAGGGATGATCAGTTGCCGAAGTTTCTAAAAGCAGAGTCTAATTTTTGAGCTCTTGCTTCTCCTGCCACAATATTTTTAGTAGTGTACGTGGAATGGAAAATCCTGAATAATCTCACTTAAAGTGTTCAAGTGAAGATGGCATTCATCCCAGTCTAATCCATTTGGTCTTCAGTGGTTTGGCTTTGGATAAACAAATTCTCTGCTGATAGCAATTCGATTTAAAACAGATACAAGGTCTTGGCTTGACTGAGAATGAATGCCTCCTCATCTCCTATCTATTACCAAGCCAAGTAATTAGAATGTAAATCCCTTGAATCCCATTCAGTTAACACCATATACAGATTTCTAGGCATAATCATATATATATAATATATAAAGAGGAAAAAATACAAGAATAAAGTGTTAAACTGAATGTAAATTATTGCATAAAAGTTTATAGTAAATCTATCCATAACGCAAATGGAAAGTGTACTGATTTTATAATGAATCATGGTGACAACCATGATGAAAAAACAACAACAATAACAATAATAGCAATTAACTAAAGAAGATACCTTTCCCTCCTCAAAGGATCCCCTCTTCCCGACCACCAGCAAAAGGTTTAAGTCTTATCTAACAACTTAAGCTCTTATCAGTGGCATTTAAAAATCTTTAGCTTGGTGTATTCACAGCTAAAGTAGAAATCACCAGGTAGTAACTGACCCAAGAAAAGGCTTATTTCTTAATTCTATCATGAGTATACAATTTGAGAATGGGGATAGGGGTAAGAGAAATGCACAATGTTAATAATCTAAATAATTATATGAAATGTTAACTTCACTGTGATGCAGATGATCTTACATATTTGGTAGGCTTTTAGGAAAATATTTTCCACAAAACATGTTTTTATGCTATTCTTATACATGTCTTTGAGAGGTGATGTGCGCATGTGTAAGTGTGTGTATGTTTGTAAGTGATCAAATGGGTTACCAGCTGGACATGAAGAAAACCAAAATTGTGTGCAGCTCATACTTCCAAAAAGGGCAGACTTAGTATGTTCATGCCAGCTCTGGAATGCTCTCCAAGTCTTGGGGTATCTAAGCAACCTTACAACCCTGGACTATCCTGTGAGTCTAAGAATGTCAAAGGCCACTGTATACTGTCTTAGTGACACCCATGGAGTGTGTTCTTTAATGAATAAATTAGACTTTCCAGAAATGAGAGTAGGTCCTAGAAGGAAACCAATTCTAATGGGTGCATAGTAGGCTTCCTTAAAAAGATAAGGTAGATTCATAGAGTGGAAGTTAGAAGTTGTGTGTGTGGTTTCTTTCCAAAAGATTCAGATAGGAACTGGACACATATGTGAGATTCCCCCAGTGGAATCTTTTGCTGTTCCATAAAGTTTTTAAATTATTCATTTTAGTTCTGTGAGGTAAGCCATTAGAAGTTTGGTAGGGATTGTATTGAATCTGTAGATTGATTTGGACATTTTAACAAGATTTATTATCCTAGTCCATGAACATGGAATATCTTGCAATTTATTTGTGTCTTCTTCAATTTCTTCGATCAGTGTCTTATAGTTTTTAGTGTACAGGTCTTTTATTTCCTTGTTTAAATTTATTCCTAGGTATTTTACCCTTTTTGATACAATTGGAAATGGGATTGGTTTCACAATTTCTTTTTCTGTGAGTTTGTTATTAGTGTATAGAAATGCCAACAGATTTCTGTATATATTGATTTTGTATCCTGCAACTTTACTAAATTCATTTATTAGTTCTAACAGTTTTTAGTGGAGTCTTTAGGGTTTTCTATACATATTATTATGCCATCTGCAGAGAGTGACATTTTATTTCTTCCTTTGCAATTTGGATAACTTTTATTTCTTTTTCCTGACTAATTGCTTTGGCTAGGAAAATGGCAAAAGTGGGCATCCTTGTCTTGTTTCTGAGCTTAAAGGAAGAGCTTTCAGCTTTTCACTCTTGGGTATGTTAGCTCTGGGTTTGTCATATATAGCCTTTATTATGTTGAAGTATATTCCCTCTATACCCACTGTGTTGAGAGTTGTATCATAAATGGATGTTAAATTTTGTCACATTCATTTTCTGCCTCTATTGAAATGATTATTTGGTTTTTATCCTTTATTTTGTTAACATGATGTATCACATTGATTGATTTGCAGATATTGAACCATCTTGGTGTCTCTGTAATAAATCTCACTTGATTATGTGTATGATTCTTTTAATGTATTGTTGGATTTGGTTTGCTGATTTTTTCTTTTTCTTTTTTTTTTTTTTTGAGGATTTTTACATCTATGTTCATCAAGAACATAGGCCTGCAATTTTTTTTTTTTTTTTTTTGTGGTGTTAATATCTGGTTTCAGTTTCAGTTTAATACTGACTTCTTAAAATGTTGTTGGGAGATTTCCCTCCTTTTCAATATTTGGGAAGAGTTTGAGGGATAGCTATTAAATCTTCTTTGAATGTTTTGTAGAATTCACTAGTGAAGCCATCTGGTTCTGGGCTTTTGTTTCTTGGGAGATTTTTGATTACCACTTAAATCTCCTTACTAATAAGCAGTCTATTCAGATTTTCTATTTCTTTATAATTCAGTCTTGGAAGAGTGTATGTTTCTAGGGATTTATTTATTTATTCTAGGTTGTCCAATTTGTTGCCGTATAATTGTTCATAGTAATCTCATGATCCTTTGTAACTTCTCCTCTTTCATTTTTTTATTTTATTTGAGTTCTTTCTCTTTTTTTCTTGGTTAGTCTACCTAAAGGTTTGTTGATTTTGTTTATCATTTGAAAGAACCAGCTCTTAATTTCATTGATCTTTTCTATTGTTTTTTTTTAGTCTGTTTCATTTATTTCTGCTCTCATCTTTATTACTTCCTTCCATCACTAATTTTGTGTTCTGCTTGTTCTTCTTTTTCTAGTCTCTTTAGATATAAAGTTAGATTGTTTATTTGGCATTTTTCTTGTTTCTTGAGGTAGGGCCTGTATTTCTGTGAATTTCCCTCTTACAAGTGCTTTTGCTACATCCCACAGGATTTTTGTATGTTGTATTCTGTTTTCATTTGTCTCTAGGTATTTTTTGATCATGTTTTGATTTCTCAATGACCCATTAGTTGTTCAGTAGCCTGTTACTTAGTCTCCATGTTTTTGTGGCTTTTCCATTTTTTTCTTGTGACTGATTTTCTAGTTTTATACCATTGTGGCTGGAGAAGATGCTTAATATGATTTCAATCTTCTTGAAGACTTGTTGTTTGACTTAACATGTGATCAATCCTGGAGAATGTTCCATGTGCCTTTGAGAAGTATATGTATTCTGCTGTTTTTAGGTGGAATGTTCTATATATATATCTATTAAGTCAATATGACCTAAAGTGTCATTTAAGTCCAATGTTTCCTCATTGATTTACTGACTGGATGATCTATCCATTGACGTAAATAGGATGTTAAAGTCCTATATTGTTATTGTATTTATTTCAATTTCTCCCCTTAAGTCTGTTAATATTGCTTTATATATCTTGGTTCTCCTTTGTTAGGTGCATATATATTTACATATGTCATATCTTCTTGCTGGATAGACCCTTTATCGTCATGCAATTCCCTTCTTTGTCTTTTATTACAATCTCTGCTTTAAAGTCTATTTTGTCTGATTTGAGTATAGCTATTCCAGCTTCTTTTTCCATTTCCATATGTATATAATATATTTTTCCATGCCCTTATTTTCAGTCAATCCTCCCTGGCCACTAGAACCAGGTACTCTAGGGGATGCCTCTTATGTGGGCTGCATACACCCTTCTATTATGGCAGAAACCTATAACAACTCTTTGAGGCAAATCTTACCACATTTTATAAAAGTGAAAAATAAAGTTAAATGATTGAAAAGAAAAGACTACAACTTGAACTCAAGTTTTTCTGTTTTCAAAATCAAAAATTTTCTTACCACCCAATGAAAGTTAGTCAATTTTGTTTGTGCATTTACATGCAGCAATAATTCTATTAATGAGAGACATCCAATCCATAGCCATAGCATTTCTCTATTAACATAAGCAGATAAGGAAATAAGAAAAATATAAGTAAGAAAAATTCCTTAACATTTATATAGCACTTTGTAGATTACAGCAAGGCTTTGCATGACTACTCTACCTGGTGTGATTTTGCCAACTCTCTGTGGACTGGTACCCCATTTTACAAGTGAGTAAGTGAGGGAATAGAAACTCAGAACAGTGAAGTAACTAGACCAGATAATGCAACTGCTAAGTGGAAAATCTTCCATGAGAACCTAGATCTCTTAACTCTAGATATTGTCCTCTTTCCACTATATCTCACCACGTGGTTTCCTTCTCTGATATAACTTGACTGGCTTTCCCTGTCTTCCCTTTAAGTTGGGAAATTGCAATGATTTCTTAGAATACTGATTAAGATTTCAAAAAATATTTAAAACATTAGGCATCTATGATGTAATCACAGTACATACCTGAAATATATTTATAATATATAACATATACATATATATATATATGTAACTTAATATATAACTTAGGGTTGAGTTTCTAGAGAGGTGTAAGTGAGAAGTAGAGAAAAAGGGCACTTTTTTTGAGGCTACCTTGTAGAGTTTATCCTTGGTAAAGTGATTAGGTTACAAAAGTTTTCATATTTGTTTTTAAGTACACAGCATCAACCTTTAAACGTTTCTTCCCTTTGAAACCTTCCATCCTTTCTCTGTGAATCAAATGCCTGTCTTCATCCTGGTTCTCAGGGCTTCTTTTAAGGCTTCCAGTGTTTAGAACCCCCCTCCCCATACACAGAGATTCTCAGAATAAAGAAGCACCCTTGAAATAACAGAGGGGTCCTATTTTAGAGTGGGCTATCTTAGTTAATGGGAGTCTTCTAGTCACTGGAGGTGCTTAAACAAAAGGGGGGAAAAATCACTCTTCCTACCCCCGCCAATTTAACTTTTTTTTTTTAAAAGATCAGACTATAGAAAGAAAGCATATTGTCTCCACCATAAAGAAAGCATAATGGATATCTAGGATGGCTACCTACAGGGCTGACTGAATCATGCATGTAAACTTCTGGGACTCCATCTCCTAGAGATGATCTTATACCTTCACCCTGGGCTTTTCAGTATTGCCCAAGTCCTGCCAACAGCTGAATGATTTCTCTTCATTCTGTCATCTGAGGTTCTAGACAAAACAGTGAATTTTTTTCTGCTCTTGAGAAGGGTCGTGATGACCCATATATAAAGTTCTGCCTTCCTGGAGGGGCTCCCTAGGTTGGATGCTGCTGGTGTTTTATATCTCTGGACTTATTTTATCTTCTTAAAATAAAGACTCTCCTAGATGAAGAAGAAGTCAAAGGGGAGCATAACTCTGACTTTGGGTTTATGAAGGTGTCCCTGTTCTGTTTAATTAAAACTGCCTTAAGGCCTTCTAATCCAATTTTTTGTTGGATTCACAATATATTACTAAAATCTGCTGACTGTTTATATTTCAGTAAAGAACTTCTCTTGCCCTAGGGAAATAACTTAAGCACCAAGGCATTTGGACAAGTAGAGGTTTTTCCTGTTATTTGAATTGAGAATTACTGTTTCATATAAATAATTGCCTAATAATATAATGACAATAAAAAAACACTTCAAGAAAATTAAATTTATTGTCCTCAAGCTCTTTAAAAGAGAAATCAGTAAGTAAATTGCTATTTCACTTTTGGGGATGAAATTAAATTTTATATGTCACACAAATATATCAAAAAATTTGATCCTGATATGAATGTGGAAACCAAGACAAAATTGTTGATAAGACTTGGTCCAGTTTACATGACTTATAAGTGGGATGGTGATTATTTAAATCCAAGTTTAATGATATGAAGATTCAGGCTTTATTCACTGCACCATTCTACCTTACATACTGTGATACTGTCCAAGAAGAGTGCTTTTCTTTGACTCTGAAGCAGAAAACTAACCTCTCTTTCCCAATGTAACACATTAAATATATTATGAGTGCTTAGGAAACTAGAGGTGCTAGTACAAGATGAGGCATGGCATAGTCAGTGTGGAATAGCCTTTCTCCATCCCCAACCTCCAGCTATGTATTTATTCAATATAGGGTCCTAGACAAAACCAGAAGCTAAGTCTTTGATTCAGTTGTGTTTTGCTTTTCCGACCAACTTTATGTGCAAATTTAGCTACCATTAACAAATTGGCTTTTAAAACAAAGGTGTAAAGCATACGTTTGTAAATAAACTAAGCATATTTCCCATGGTCAGAAGTTATTTAAAATAGAATATAATCATGGGAAAAGCTAAAGAAAACTTAGTTATGTAGACATGAAAATTATACGTGTATAGTATTTTTTTTTCTAAGTGGACTCAAACTGGACATAATCTTTTGGTAGCTTATTGCGAGTATTTCCCCAGATTCACCTGGTTTTTAAATTATGAAGGAAAAATACACAAGATTATTCTGGTAAAAAGTACAACACATACTGCGAAAAGTATGCAATATGATGTAATGAATAAAAGTATGGATTAAAGAGACAGGAAGGCTGGCTCTGTCACTCACTAGCTGTATGACCTTGGATAAGTTGCTTAACTTTCATGTGTTCCTGTTTCCTCACAGATAAAAATGCAGATAATAATAATATCTTCCACATAGGAAAGTTGTAAACATAAAATGAGTAAATACATATAAAACTATTAGGAATGTATTTGGCATATAAAAAGCATTTAACTACTGGTGACTCTTGGATATAACAACTATACATGTGTGACTGTATGGGTGTAGTTTATAAGAGAATCTGAGTGGGAGGAGTCTCTTCTAAACTGTTATTGGAGGACCTACTGATTTTTCCCTAAGGCTATGAGCCATGAGGCCCAGGGAAGGAATGTGTGCTTATTTCCACTTACATTGATTTGCTAATTAGTTAACCATTCTTCACAGTTTTGTTTTTCGTAAATCTATATCCTGAATTGAATAATCACAAGGGGGAAATTATATTCTGAGTTTTAGCTTTAAAAGATGAATAATATGTTAGTTGGATATGGAATACAGGCACAGGCCATGCACATGGGTGCATGTTCACACACACACGTGGAGCTCAATACATGTTTAAATATAATCCCTATGCTCTAAACTAACTTAAAATGCCATTATGGCATCACTGAATCATGAAAAGCAAGAGAATGTTTTACATCTGTGTGAAAATACAAAGTTGGCTTTTAAAAAAGAGAGTGATAATTTTATTTCCCATAAATTCATAGACTCAAACTCTCACTTCAACCAGCCACATAGGCTGTCAGCACAACAGTCACATAAGAGATAATTCTGCTGTGAATTGATCACCAATACACTTGGAGGGGTTTGTGTAAGATGCTACGTATTTCAGGCAGATGAACAAAGAGCTATGCTAATATATCAGTAGACTCCAAGTTTCATTTCTATATATAAAATGATTAGAATTGGAATTGAGCTGCCTAGGCCTCTTGATCTCAATTCCCAGAAAATATGCCTCCACTGCTTCATCACTTAGTGTTGCTCCCTCAGCCTATACAGATAGACTGTAGAAGACCTATTCTTTTGATCCAGATGTTGCACAGCACAAAGAAGCCATTATTCACGCTGTCACATATACAAGGAATCCTTAGATACATTTTGTGTTTGGTTCCAGGAAAAATGTATCTCTGAAGATAAACATCTTACCTTTCCTCTGATATCTAACAAGAAGAATATTTAAATGTTTTCTTTCTTTCTTCTGCTCTCAGTAATTAAAGATTGCTCATATAAAGGCTATTACATATTATGTATTACATATAAAGGCTATTCTTTTTTTTTTTAATAAATTTATTTTATTTGTTTAAAAAAAATCACCCCATAAGTTATGAATGATGATGTTAGTTACATAACAAGGTATAACAAATGGCCCCCAAACTTAATGGACCAAAACAACAAATACTATCTCATTTTTCTGTGAGTCAAGAACTTAGAAGTTCCTTTTGGCTGGAGGTCACTTAAGAGGTTACTAACACCATGTCAGCCACTGTTGTAATCATCTGAAGTTCTGACTAGGGCTACAAGACCCGTTTCAATGCTCACTAATGAGGCTGTGGGAAGTAGTTCTCAGTTTGTTGTTAGCTCTTGCCCAGAGGTTTCAGTTCTTCGCCACATGGGCTGCTTCATAGGGCAGTTCGAGTGTTTTCATAATACAGTAGCTGACTTCCCCCAGCGAGTGATCCATGAGGGAAGCTGACTTCACAGTGTCTATTATGATCTCACTCTTGCACCAGCACTTCTGCCACATGCTTTAGTAAAAAATGAGTCACTAAATACAGCTCACACTGAAGGGGAGGGTGACTAACTTTACCCTTTGAAAGGAGCAATATCAAATAATTTGCGGACACATGTTTAAACCATCATAGTATGCCCTCTGGACACAAGTTATTTACATTTATCTCACATGAAAAATAAACTATGTCTCTTCAAGACCTCTCCAAGCTCTTATCCTTCTACAGCATCAGTTCAAAGTCTAAGTCATGTCAAGACAGAGAATCTACTCCTTGGGTGCAGTTCCTGAAATAGAGTTCTTCTTGAGTTGAACAATTGTGAAATAAATAGGCAAAACTGTCCCACTGATCACTATATCATGATGCATGCATTCATGTTTAAAAAGGGGGGAAAAGCGGAGACACAAAGAAGTCACTGAGACATAGCAGATTGGAAATCTAGCTGGGCACACATTGTAACTGCCTTGATTAAAATTCAAGATGCAGAGAATAGCTTTCCATAGCTCTTAGCTTTACTTTCTATGGTTTTGGTTTTGCCCTCAACTATTAGGCTATGCTTTACTAGTAGACCCTGGATTTGATGTTTGCCCCTGGGTTTTAATTTATCTTGGGTATCTTTCATGTGTTTTTACTTTTCAACCCAGCAATTTTTTAATTTCTTCTAAATTCTTCTTGAAAAGTGAATATGTCCAAATTTAGCTCATCTGTTTCTTTCTATTGGCAGATTAAAAAAAATGTCAGTTTCTACTTTGAACATTCTGCCTGGATATCTCTTCAGCCAGGTCCCCAAGCTCATTAGGTACATTTACTGTCTTCCATGTTTTCATGGTTGAGAATGTTGTGAAACATTACAACACTGCATAATATTAATTACCTTTTTGTTTGCCTCTAAAAACAATTTCTTTACAATTTTTAGCCTCTCCTAACAGTGTCCTCATTACCACACAGCTCCAAATCGAATGCCACATCTTCTACATTATGGTTATGATAGTACTTCACTTCTAGGTATCAATTTTTAAATAGAATATTTATTGCTGCATAATAACTTATACCTTAGTGGCTTAAAAATAACATTTAATTATTCCTAACCATTCTATATGTTTGCTGGCCTCATCTGATGGTTCTTCTACTCGACATGGTAATACCTGGGGTTGCAGTCACCAGAAGGCTAAATTAGGCTAGAATGACCAAGGTGGTTCACCCATGGCTGGCAGTTGGTGTTCGTTGTAGGCTAGGAGGTCAGCTTGGCTTTGTGACAAGAGCACCTTGGTTTTTTTCCATATAGTGTCTCTGTACTGTTTTGGATTCTCAGAGTCTGGCACCTGGATTATAAGAGGCAGGAAGTGGAAGCTCCGAATTATCTTAAGGCCTGATATCAGAACATTCAAATTATTGCTTTTGCCACATTCTGTTGGTAAAAGTCAATCACAAAGCCAGCCCACATTTAAGAAGATGGTAATAAGCGCTACCTTTTGCTAGGAACTGAGAGGGACTAGGAGTCCTTTCTTTTTCTTTCTTTCTTCCTTCCTCCCTCCCTCCCTCCTTCTCTCTCTCTCTTTCTTTCTTTCATTCTTTTGAATAAATATATACAGGTTTATTTAAATGATTGGATCTACATTTTCAGAAGCATCTTATAAAAAATTTAAAAGACATTTTAAACAAGAGGTTAAAAAAGCTTTTCAGACCCAAAGGCTGATTGTGCAAATGTATGCTTTTTGAAATGCACTTCAGTGATAAATTTGCTAGCTATCAATATTATATTATACAATATTCCAGTGGGTATTGATTGATCAAGTTTAGTCATGCAGTCATTAGCTTTAGAACTAGGTAAATCTCACTGGTTACTCTGGATCAAAAATTATCACCTAAATTTCATTAAAGATACAACCATTTAAGCTACTGGAGTAGATATAGTTTGATAACTCTAAGACACGTGCTAAATGACCAAAAATTTTAACTTGTGGACTTACTTCTACAGGGTAAGTCTCCTTTAGATGGTATTATCCATATTAAGGCATATTTTGTTGGACATTTAGTAGATTTTTGGTGACCAGCTAATGGTTTTCTTTCAATTCATAACCATTATGTTCAACAAATCTAAAAGAATAAGCAAAAGAGGTAACTAAAAACTATCTTTCTGAGATACAAAGTAATCCCAACAGCAGGGGCACTGGGATTACCACTCCCTTAGTGGTAATAATGACAAAGTTTTAGCACAAGAGAAATATTATGGCAGAGGCTGACCCATGAATGCCTATGGGAGCTGTTCAGATGGAGAATTATATGCTACCAGTGGATGTTATCCTAGGGAAATAGAGTAAATTCTTATTACTTTATCTCCATTTATTTCAGTTAAAAACATTGATATGAACACATGTAAGGGTTTTTAGCACTTTAATGAACTTTAAAATAGGTGTTCTTTGCCCCTTCACAGGTGAGGAAATAGGGACCTAAGGAGGTTAAGAAACTTGGCCAAGTAAATAGACTAAATTGGTCAAGTTTAACAAAGGTACCTTTCACACAGAAAATATTGAAAGTTGAGCAATTACTCAACAAATCCCATTTGTTGTGAGGTCTTGTGACCACAGTCTCTTTTTCTGGCTCTTTATGGATCAATCATTTCTAAATTTCATAGTAAATAGTTATGCAAAATATGAAAAAAATTTTGTATGAGTATTATGCATTATAAAACATATATTATGCAAGTATGCAGCTTACATTAGACTAATCCCATGATGTTGATTTGTAAATCCTTTTCATTTTTTCAAGCTTTCCAAAGTAAGACATAAAGCAACTTACATTTGTTTTCCAATCTGGTGAAATATTGGTACTCATTAGGGAATTCCTTGGTGGTCCAGTGGTTAAGACTCTGCACTTTCACTGCCAATGACATGGGTTCAATCCCTGGTCAGGGAACTAAGATCCCACAAACCTTGCGGGTTGGCAAAAACAAAAAACAGTTGGTACTCATTAAGCTAATAAAAACCAGAGCTTGACCTGAAACTGAAGGGGAGTAGAATCTGTCACCTCAACATATGCCTCTATGGCATAGGAATAATTTTAGGCTGATTAATTAAAAAAAAAAAAAAATAGGCATGGGTGAAGCTCTGAAAATTAAGAAATTACTCTTTTGTAACAGACAACTTTATTTATAAGAGTAAGCTCTATTTGTAAGGGTGTCTCCCTCTCGGTACCAGGAAGAGAAAAGTGACTAAATCTTTTAGTCACCTTTAGAAACTTTTATCAATGGAGAAGGCATTGGCTTAAATCTGCATAAAAAACTTACCCTTGTTCACTGTGTTTGCCTGGTAACCTCCCCAAACTAACCTTCCCCTCAACCAACATCTTTTGGCTTTAGCTGGAGATGATATTTAAGGTGGTGGCTTGGGCCATTTCAAGGAGTTACTCAGTTTTCCTAGGTATCTCCCAAGTGTACATGATGTATAGATATCATTAAACTTTTGTTTGTTTTTCTCCAGGTAATCCGTCTTCTGTTATAGGGGGGAGGTGTCTCAGCCAGGAACCTAGAAGAGTAGATGGAAAATTATTTTTTCTTTCCCCCGAAACCACGTTTGTCTTAAACCATAAGCCTTTGTCTTTCTACTACACTAATTCTGACATGGCCCAGATTACCACTTCCTAGTGCAAATATACTCACTTGAACACTGATACTTTACAAAGAATCCTTTCCTTTCCTTGGCCACTATCCTTTGCAAATTGATTTTAAAGAGAGTTGAATAAGAGTGATATTAAGATAGGGCACCAGGTCTCCCTCCAATTTGCATTTTTTTTCATCTCTTAGGAGCCTCATTTGTCCATTTACTACTCTTTGGCCACACAGCGTTTGGGGCTTGATAAAGTTTGTTAGGTATTGAATGAACTAATTCATTAATCTACCTACTTTCCCGCCCTACCAGCCTATAAATCTATCATCATACTGAGAAGATTAAAAACAAAACAAAACCTCAGAATGAGAAAAAAAGCAGACACTATAGGAATGTCTGAACAGGGGAGGGACTTCACAAAAAATGTTTCCTGTGAATTTACATCCTTAAGAGGATTACCTCTGGAGGGGTATTGGTGCCTTTTTTCCAGAGTAAGCAGTTGTGGTGTGGTTTGGGATCACCTTTTAGCCTCTGGTTTCATTAAGAGCTCAGCACCCTGGGTGGACTTGTTGGCACCTGAATGAGAAGAGCTTTATTACACTGTGGAGAGGGAGAAGCCATGTACAACCTTGACTGTGCAGCTTTGGGCACCAAGAGTCCTCAAAAAATTTCTAGTTGTTGCAATTCTTTAAAATCAACTTTGTTAAAATAAAATTTGCATAAAATAAACTAGAACTATTTTAAGTGTAGTTTGATAGGTTTTGGAAAATATAAACATCTTTGGTATAAATGTCATCACAATCAATATATGTAATATTTCCAACATCCTAAACAGTTTCTTTATGCTGTTTGCAGTCAATCCACCCTACAAACCAATAATAATCATTGACCTGCTTTTGATAACAATAGCTTAATTTCACCTTTTCTAGAATTACATATAAATAGAATCATCCTCTATACATTCTTTGTGTCTGGCTATTTTTCTCAGCATAATGCTTTGAGATTCTTTCATGCGGTTCCATGTATTAGTGAAGCCAAATCTGGCCTCTGTACCCCGACACTGAATTAATTCTCGGAGACAGAGTTTTGGGTGAAGTAGAAAATAATAGCTTTATTGCTTTACCAGGCAAAGGGGGCCACAGGGGCTAATGCCTTCAAAACTGTATGTCCAGACCTGGAGGAGGTAGTGAGGAATGTTCTAGTAATGGTTCAAAGAGGGTGTGATCATCTTGTGGACATTCTTCTTATTGGTTGGTGGTGAGGTAAGGGGTAGTCAGCATTGTCAACCTTCTGGTTCCAACCCGTCTGGGGTCTACATGTTTGTGGGCAACATACAGTTAACTTCTCCCACTTGCTGGGGGTTTCTGTATCTGCAAAACAGCTCAAAGACATTATTATGTATATCACTTGAGAGGGAACCAGGACCCTGCCCCAAGGCTACACTATTGTTTCTTGACTATTACTCCCTTGTCTCTGCATCCCCTCCCTTCACAATTAGCAATTGTTTGAACCCGCTTGTTGGAACTTAGGGAAGGTCATGGAGGCTGAATGAAGCCTGTTTCCTGTAATCAAGAAATGGGGGACACAGAAAGGCTTTTGTGCCCAGGAGCCCCACAAGGTCCTGCTTGGTTTCATTAGTAGCTCATTTATTTTTACTGCTGTGTACTATTCCTTTATGTATGTATTACAATTTATTTAGCCATTCACTTGGTTTTGGACATTTGATTGTTTCCATTTTTTGGCTATTATGAATAAAGCTGCTGTACACGGTTTTGTATAGGTCTTTGAAGGGACACATTTTTTCATTTGTCTTGGGTAAATATCTAGGTATGGAATTGCTGGATCATATGGTATGTGTGTTTCCAACTTTATAAGTAATTGCCAAGCTGTTTCCCAAAGTGGTTGTATAATTTTACGTTCCCAGTAGAAATGTGTGAGAGTACACTTGCACATGTTGAGACAAGTGTATGGTTTTCCCCCTTTATTCTGTCAATATTACCAATTCTGGTAAATAACATTGATTTATTTTTGAATGTTAAACCAATCATGCACTTTTGGGTTAACCCTCACTTATACTATTTATTAATTCCAAGATATTAGTTTATAGTTTTCTTTTCTAGTAATGTTTTTGTTTTGTTTTAATATCATAAGATGACATGGGAAGTTTCCACTCTTCCAATTTCTAAAAGAATTTGTAAATGATTTGTATTATTTCTACCCTACAAGGCTAATAGGATTCACCAATAATGCCATTTGGACCTGAACTATTTTTTTATTATGAACCCAATTTCTTTAATTGAATTGAGCTATATAGGTTTTCTAACCCTTTTGAAGTTATCTATATATCCATATATCTGTATATCTGTATATCTATATATATATATAACTATCTATCTATATATCTTTAAGTAATTTGTCCATTTCACTTAAGTTGTTGTCTTAGTCATTTAAGAATGCTATAACAAAGCATCATAGACAGGATGACTTATAAACAACATAAATTTATTTCTTCTAGTTCTAGAGGCTTGGAGTCTGAGATCAGAGGGCCAGCATGGTTGAGTTCTGGTGAGGACCTCTTCATGGTTGCAGAGTGTAGTCTTCTTGTTATATCCTCACACAGTAGAAAAAGAGTGTGAGAGAGCTCTCTGGGCTCCCTCTTAGAAAAGCAATAACCCCTTTCATGAGGGCTCCACCCCTATGACGTTATTACAGGGTCCACCTCCTCATATCATCACATTTGGGGTGAGGATTTCAACATATAAATTTTGAGGGACACAAACAGTCCATTGCAGTTGTCAAATCTATTGGCATAAATATGTTCATAATATTGTCTTGCTATCCTTTTCATGTTTGAGGTTCTTTAGTGATATTCATCTGTCATTCCTAGTATTTTAAGCTTCTCTATTTTCCTTATCAGTCTCCTTAGAAGTATGTCAATTTTTTATACCTTTTTTTTAAAAACTGAAGATTTTATTTGATTCTTTTTCTTTTTTGTTTTTCCAGATTCTGTTTTAATAATTTCTGCTCTTATCTTTACTATTTATTTTTTTAATTTAATTTGAGTTTAGTTAGTTCTTCATCTAACAGTTTAAAGTGGAAACTTAGATGATTGGTTTTCTACATTTATTCTTTTTGCTTAGTTGTTTTCATTTTCATTCAGTTCCAAATATTATATGTTTTAATTTCTGAAGTTGGGGAATTTTTGTCAAATATTTTTCTGTTGTTGGTTCTAATCTTATTAAATTTTGATCAGAGAACATACTCTATATAATTTGAGTCCTTTTAAATGTATTGTCTTTTTTGTTGTTGTTGTTTATCCTGATGAATATGTCATGTGCATTTGAAAAGAATGTGAACTCTACTATTGTTCCATAGATAGATAATTGTATGGAGAAGTTTAGATAAAAATTGAAGAACTTTCTAATACAGTAAAATTAAGGAACTTGAGTGGTGGCTAGCAATCCATTCAGAAATGGCTGTAATTTAAATATTAGAATGAAATCAAGCATAAATTTCAATTTAACTTATTTTCAGTATCTAGTTCTGGGTAAAATTCTTTTTATACAATTATACAAGAATGCTTGCTTGAATCAAGAAAAGATGTAGCTAAACATTGATCCACTTTTCACCTCTATGTTACCTCTTGGGATGCCAATCTCACTCAAGATAGAATTGTAGACATTTTTCTTTTTCCTAAAATCAGTGCCATATTTAGTGGTAGAAGGGCATCTTTAAGGGCATCCAAACAATATCCTTCCCTACTTCACAGACTCATCAGTATCAAGTACCCTCTGGAAATCAATAACAAGGAAGCAACACCCAGGCACCTATTGTTCATTTTTCATAATCCCGCTTTAGAGAAGAGCCTTGTGAAACTGAAGTGCTTCACACAAATGATTATTCATATATAAATTGCAGAGCGATGAGTAACATCATCAAGACAGCAACATAGGTCATTCCTGACTTCAGTCCCTCTCACAAGACAAACTAGCAACTATTCATAGATAATACATCACTGTGAAAATTCCAGAACTTGGAGATGAGGCCGAAGCCCTCCCCCTGGACCACAGAGACTGAGAAGGACTACATTAGAAGCATAAGAGAAGCGGTTATACTCTGACTGCATTACTCCTTCCCCTAGCTGGCACGGCACAGCACCAAGAAGACCCCCCTAAGCCTGTAGTTTCTCCAGTGGCAAAAAGAGAGCCCAGTGTGTACATCCAGCTCCCCCAGTATTGTGGGATGCTTCTTGGGGAGCCCATTCAGGTCTCATGGGAACTACTGCGGGAATCTGCAGAGTTTGAAAACTGGAGATCAGATAGAGATGAAGAAGGGAGATGGGTCTTACAGCAATCAGGGGTCAGATATATATATATATATATATATATTTTTTTTTTTTAATTTTAATTTTTTACTATTTTTTGGAATTTAATTTATTTTTTTATACAGCAGGTTCTTATTAGCTATCCATTTTATACATATTAGTGTATATATGTCAATCCCAATCAGGGCTCAGATCTTGGCTCACTGCATTCCTGCTTGCAGCAGTGGCTCCTATCTGCAGAGCCCAGCCAGTGAGAACATCTGGCCAGGGAGCAAAATTGGCAGTTCTTCCTGATTTGAGCCCCCAGACATGGAGCTTGTTCTAATGGTTCGCCTGGGCAGGGAAGCAATTCACAGTCCTGTCCAACTGCTGAGAATAGCCTTCAGTCCCACCCAACCAGGAAACCTGGCTAGAGAACCCAGGTAGCCACAGAGCCCATCCTAAATCTCCACTTGAACCAAGAACCAAGCCAGCAGCCCTGCCCAACTGTTAAATATAGCCTCTGGCCCTGCATAGCCAGGAGACTTGAACAGTGATACTGGGTAGCCTCATAGCCCAGCTGATGATATTGCACAGTAGCAAAACCCAGTCTATGACCTTGACTGGTTGCTGAGCACAGCCTGTGGCCTCTCCTAGACAAGAAGCCCAGCCAGTGACTCCACTCACAGAGCATAGTCTCTGTGTGATACAGCTGGGTGATACAAGTGGAGACCCTTCTTTACCAGAGAACCCAGCCAGTGACCTTGCACAATAGTGGAGCACAGTCAGAGGTCTACTGTAATTAAGAAGCCCAGCTTGCGACCCCACCCAACTACAGGGCATAGCCTGCAGCTCCACCTGACAGCAGAGAACAGCCTGAAGCCACATGAAGCTCTACCTTCGGTCCCACCTGAACACAGAGTCCATCCAGCAGTGCTATCTGGTTATGGAGCATAACCTGACACCCAACCTCCACCCCCCCAACCCCAACCCAGGAGCAATTGTGGAGCCCAGACCATAGCCCTGCCCAATAGCAACCAACAAGTGGCACCACCCTGCAAGGGAACGCAGCCTGTGATCTTGACTGACCAGAAGTGATTGCAGAACATAGTGAGTGGCTCCATCTGACCACAGAGCATAGCCAGCAGCTCCACCTGATCAGGGAGCTCATGCAGCAGCCTCACTTGAATTCGGAGCCTAGTCAGTCCTGACTTCAGAGCATAGGCAGTGGCCTCGCCTAACTGGAGACCCAGATAGCAAGCCACACCTGCTCATGGACACTACCAGCTGACCTGTCTAGTAACCCAAGCTGAGCTGACCAGTGAAAGTCTTTCATTGAAGTGTTTTCTTGGCTGTTGACTGTGATTGAAAATGTTTTATAATACAAGGTTATAAAAGGTGATGAGAGATTTATACCTCACAATTTTGCTGTATTTTAATTATTGTTAATCTGAGCAGCTCTCTCCTCTTAAAAATGTTATAGGGTTTCAACATCTTAACAACATGTTCTTTAAGTCATAAATGTCTTGTATTATGGATTTTATGTGGTCTTTCTTCCCTCCTTACATCCATAGCTTCCTATATAAATGCATGAAGCTCAAATTCAGGCTGTATTTACTTGAGTTCTTTTATCACAACAAAGATGGACTAAAATAGATAACTGTATTTTAACCAAATAAAAACATTTAACTTTCTTGTTAATTTGTTCACACACTAGTATTGAATCTTTTTGAATACTTTAAGAGCAAAATCTCAAATACTCTTTTTGTTATCTGGCTTGTCCCTTTGGCACACAAGAATGGAGTCGACCTTGGGATACCACTAAGACCTTGTGATCTAATTTCATGAAGGTCCATGAACAAAAGAGGCATAAAGAGCGCAGGTGAGATAGTTTAAGGAGCTAACAACAGTGTGCTCAGAGTAAACTGTTAGGGCAGTCAGCTCTTTAGCAAGCTGTTTTCAAATCTGCTGGAAAGTGATAAAAGATTTCCAAAGAGAAAATGATCTGGGTTTCTCATTTAAATCAGAAAATGGAATTTTTTTTTTTTAACCTAAAGAATTAGTCAATAAGCCAAAGTAAAAATGCCTTGAGAGCCAATAGATAACTGATCAAGTTCAAGTGGTAGGTTAATAATAATTTTTAGACATGAAACAAAAACTGAATTCCTAATAAGCCCACTTTGCTTTTCTTAGAATTAATATGTTGCTGATTCATTCCAGCTTCTGGGTAATTATAAGCTTGTATTAGAGTTCTCCAAAGAAACAGAAACAATAGGATATATATATATGTGGAGAGAGAGAGTGAGAGAAGTATTTTATTACAGCAGTTGATTCACATGGTTATGGATGCTGAGAAATCCCATGATCTGCCATCTACAAACTGATGAAAGAGGAAAGCCAGTGGTGTAATTTAGTTTGAGTCTGAAGGGTTGAAAATGAGTCAGGGGTTGGGGGAGGTGGTTTTGGTGTCTGGATCTGAGTCCAAAAGCCTGAGTCTGAAGGCAGAAGATGGGTGTCTAGGTTCAAACAGAGGGTGAACTTGTCCTTTTTCTGCCTTTTTGCTTTATTCACGCCCTCAATGGGTGATGCCCACCCACATTAGTGAGGGGGGTCTTCTTTACTCAGTCTACTGATTCAAATCCTAATCTCTTTGGAAGACACCTTCACAGACATACCCAGAAATAACATTTTACAAGCTATCTGGGTATTTCCTTAGACCAGTCAAGTTGACACATAAAATTAACCATTACAAAACCCAAACAGTAGGATAGGTGATAGCCATGTTTGTTTTAGATATGCTTTCTTACCAAAAATAGTCCCTGTTCAGGAGGCAACATGCACAGTAGGTAAGTATGTGAACACTAGAATCAAACTGAGTTAAAATCCATGATTCTTCTATTTAATAGTTATGTCAATACTGAAACCAAGCAGGACCCTGTTGGGCATGGAAGTCTGTAACCCCCGTTTCTTGTTTGTAGGAAATAGACTCCAGCCTCCATGACCTTCCCTGAGTTCCAAAGGGCAGGTTCAAACAGTTGCTAATAAGGGGAAGGAGGGGATGCAGAGGCAAGGGAGGAGGAGTCAAGAAACAATAGTGCAGCCTTGGGGCAGAGTCCTGGTTCCAACTCAAGGAATACATATAATGTCTTTGAGTTCTTCTGCAGAACTAAACCCCCAACAAATGGAAGATGCTAACTACTTGATGAAGCATTCTTCAGAGATGATCAGGAGACCACCTGAGGCCACATTAGAGGAACCACAGAAGCTTATCAGGAGATTGCCTGAGGACAGATTAAAGGAATGCAGGCCCTGCACACACCCTGACCCTTATCAGCAACCCTGCCCTTAAACAACTGTTATAAAATTTATTGCCAAATTCCCTCTGGTTGAGACACACAGTTTTTGAAGGGCATGAGCCTGTTGTGTCCCCCTTTGCCTGGCAAAGCAATAAAGCTATTCTTTTCTACTTCACACAAAACTCTGTCTTCGTGATTCAATTCATCACCAGTGCACAGAGATCGAGTTTTCAGCATCAATATGGGCAAGTAAATTCTCAATTCTCCAACTATTTACTTGTAAAATGGGGATAAATATAACTGTCCTATGGGAGTATTGTTTGAATTAAGTAAACTAATGCATGACAATGATTTAATTTTGTGTCTGATTTGTGGACAATAGTATTAGCTATTTTATTCATTTCTACAGATATGTGGTGTCTAACTACTGAGAGAAAATGTAGCACAGAAGTCAAGAGCACAGCTCTGAAGCTAGATTTCCTAGGTTCAAATCCCAGCTCAAACAAATTTTAGCTGGATTTTCTCCATTTATATGTGATAGTGTTTTTGAATGTGTTTCTTTATATAGTTTTTGTATTGGTTGCTCTGGGTATAACAGTATACATATGTGACTTATAATAATCTACTGGTATCAACATTTCACCACTTCAGATGAAGTGTAGAAATTTTGCTTCCACTTACTTCTTTTTACCTTTCTTACTTTTAAATATCATTGTCTTGAGTATCATGTACTTATAATTTTTATTTGAATCCCTGTTCAATTAGGGAAATGAGTGAGCCAACTTAAGCTGCCTTCTGTTGCTTGACTGGGGATTGGGAAACTTCTGGGTCCACTTCCAGTGTATGTGTGTGTGTCAGGGGCAGTCATAAACCTTCATCTCATTAAGTTGCTCCACCAGTCCTGGGTTACCAAATTATTTGGCTTTCCTCTTACCACCTTTCAGCATTCTCCTTTGGTAGCTTCTTACATTATTTCTAGGGTTTATAGTTGTATTTATTAAGGAGGAGCAGAGAAAAATGCATGCATTTAATCCTGTCCAACAAGAAGTTGTGGACTATTTTTGAATATTAAGATTGTTTAAAAATAATATATAGTCAATGACCAATTTCAAATTTTGTCCCAAATCTTCTTGCAATTTAGTGGAAATATTATGTATAGTTTAAAATAAATACTGGACCCAATAAATTTTAGCTGGGGTTACTGTTCAAAATATTAGCTATGCTCTGCCCTTCATAAGAATTTACAGTTCATTTATTCTCTCACCAATTTATTCACTTGTTCTAATTTGTAATGCACCAAGCAAGTGTAATAACCCATCATATTTTAATAGGAAGAGAACACAAAATTCTCCTTTATTTTTGGTTTCTCCCATTCAATCATATAATAATAAAAATTTATGTTGTAATTAATAAAATGAAATTCTGATAGACAGTGGTATACAAAGTCAATTAAGATGTATAGCCCATCTTTTTTAAATATTTAAAAGTAAAGAGTAGGAAGGATAGTAAAATACAATCTCATTAGAAAGAATGCATGATTTATTTTGAGTATATACCAGTTTTTTAAAGTACTATGAACCTGGCAAAGGTATATTGTTAAAGACACACATACACATGTGTACACACATATGTATACAATCAAATAAGCATCACACAACACATAATATAGAAAAAATTATATATAACAAATAAAAATGTTTTGATATTATTTTTGCCTATGGAAATAAATACCAAATTAATATTAATGTTACTTCCACAAAGCCTTAATAACCAGCAAATTCAAATAAAAAATAAAATAAAACTTGAGAAAAAAATAATTGAAAGCACAATTTTTTATATATCATATTTCCTTGCAAAAATATTTAAGCTGTTAGATTATTTTATTAATAGAACAGAATTTTTATTCATTTAAAAAAATTCCTTCAGGGGATTCTAAGTCTAAGAAATCAGAGATTTAATGAAGGAAAGAAAACCATTAGAAATAATTTAATTATTTATATCATTTTAAATTATCTCCACAAAAATGACTAAATATTAAACGTCTTGCTTTATATTATAGTTATTACATTACCAAAAGGTTGAGAAAGTTATGCCTCTATAGTGGAAAATAACTTTTCATAAAATAAAACATTTTTTATTAGTTATTAATTCTAAGGCCAATTATTTGATTTTCATTATTCTATCTGTAAAACCAATGAAAGGCTATTTTGGGGGGAACAGGGATCAAGATGAACTGAAGAATGATGCAATGCTAAACACTTGGATTTGTTAACATTATGATCATATTATTGATTTCTTGCTAATGAAAAATATTTAATACTTTTGATATTTAGAATAAAGTTTCCTTGGTAGCCTCTGCTTTTGAATTCCAGAAAGGCAATACTTAACAACTATATTTTATGATTAAACAAAGGTATTTTATAATTATGCTTTGGTACAGTTTACAACATACTTTCACAAATTTAGATATTTCAGAGGGAAATAAGGCACGGAAAGGGAATTAAGTCACAAAGGACCCAAATCAGAAAACTTAGAGACTATGATCTTTCAACTTCAATACATTATTTGTTAGAGCATTTATTTACTACATTTAAAAATAAGCATCTTTGTTTGAATACACTTGCCAAAATAGATCAAATAGATCAAAATAATTTATATATTTTTTATAAAAATTTATATATTTTTTAACTATAGAAATATTTTGGATGCATTGAGTAATCATTGTAAATAATATAAATATGAATTAGGTGCTTAATCATTTGACTTTCTAATTGAGGCAAATGGCAGTGGCTGACACACAGGAAGGAGTAGCACCAAAGGCAGTAATCCATTCCCTTCACACAAATAGCGGCCGAAAGGCAGATGGAGGTGCCAGTTGTGTCGGGTGCAGGTGATTACTGCCCAGCCTGCACACCACCAGGTTGTTTTTCTCTCCACCAGAAAACTATCCATTAACTTTCCCAAGAGCCCAAAGCAAAAGGAGAGGAATTTTTGAAGTCGCTAGCCCATATGGCTGGTAGTGAGTTAATCTGTGTCTGAGCAGCAGGTAGCATGAGCCAGTCTGTCTGTTGGGGCTGTTAGTAACCCAGGGGCAGATCAGAGAACAGCAGGGAAGGGGATCAACTCAGGCTGCAAATACAGTCAGGAATGTGGCAGGAAATTATTTCTGAAAACACTCTTTTCAGCATAAGGGCAGCCATCAGATGCTACATGATCATGTATCTGCACTTTGTACACTTTGGTGATTATATAACGCTGTACATATATAAGTAAATTTAATATGTAGTTACAGATATATAGTTATCATGAGGTTTTCTTTTATATACCGTCTTGCATTAAAGTAATTATTTTAAGTGTTCCTTAATAATGAGATATGTAGGCAGTGAGATTTTAAAATTATTAAAAAAAGAGAGATTTCTCTAGATTAGTTATGTTAGAAAAGGATATGGCTCTATTCAAAAGGTAGGACTGCAAAGGTAAGTGTCGTGATACATAAGCAGGAGAAAGTTGGAGTTAGATAATAGTCCTGTAGTCAAAATGGCAAAATAGGGAGAAAAATGAGAAATAATTTAAGAATTGCTTGAAAACACTGAGAAGGCTGAAACATGGGGACAATTAGGTACTAAAATTTAAATAAGGAACCATGGAATTGGTAGGGCGATTGAATGATGGTTATTAGTATCTTCTGCCCTCTCTTCCTTCCTTCCTCATCCTTTTCCTTCCTTCCTATGTCTGTTTATCTATCTATCTATCTATCTATCTATCATCTGTGTATCTGTCTATCTATCAATCCATCATCTATCTATGGAAATGTGAAGATTTAGTATATTTTTGTGTTCACATGCTTAAAATTAAGGCATTTACAAAGATGAACTAGACCAAAGGATCTGCTTAGATATAGTCTTTTATTTCTTAATCATGAAAATAAACCAATTAATTTACTCACACTTATTCATTAAAGAGCCAGACTATTATTGTCATTCTTTAAATATTGAGGAGAAAGGTCAAAGACGAAATGTTCAAAGAGGAAAGAGAGGGGAGAGGGGAAGTGGATGAAGTCAGTCGAAAGGTACAAATTTCCAGTTATAAGACAAATAAGTGCTAAGGATGTAATGTACAACATGATAAATATAATTAATACTGCTGTATATTATACATGAAAATTCTTGAGAGTGAATCTTATCACAGGAAAATCTTTTTCTGTTTCTTTAATTTTGTATCTATATGAGATGATGGATATCAACTATTCTGGTAATTATTTCATGATGTATGTGTCACCTACAAATTGACACTTGCTATTGGCACTTGCCATCCATCTCTACAAGGATTAAATTACTGGCAGAACAGGTTTTCAGGTAGTTAGATATTTTCAGAAGACTGTTTTATGAGCCCAGTTCTTGCATCTCCTCGATCTAGAAAAGCACTAAAATCTTTCATGGTGACGTCTGCTCCCCGTGACTAGCAGTAAACTTCCCAAGACTAGCAGCAAACTTCTGCAAAAAATATGTGCTTGATTGCATGTACTCCCCTTTCACCAATATCACATACATACTGACCCTCCCCCACTACCTCTTTGGAGCTATCTGAAGTGCTGTCTCCCGGGCTGTAGTCTTCATTTTGCCTGAAATAAAATTTAACTCACGACTTTCACGTTGCGCATTTTTTTCAGTCAACATACGTAAGTTAAATCATTATGCTGTATACTTTAAACTTATACAGTTCTGTGTGTTAATTAAATCTCAATAAAACTGGAAGAGAAACAAAAATAAAAGAGGAAAGAGAAAGCTGAATTAAAATGGCCACGCCCCCCAAAACCCATTTCTCTTAATCAGATTATTTAAAATTATTAATAGTAACTTGAAATCTTCACCAGTATTCTTGTTTCAACGGATGATTATAGGAAATAGAGCCAGGTTTGGGATATGGACCTCAAGACACAGAAGAGGAAAATTTTATTTCTCTTTTCTCCTTCCATTAGGGAAAGAATTAAATGAGGACCTAATAGTGTCATGTTCCCAAGCAAATATTGCAAGAGATACAGAGAAAACCAAGGTAGTGCTAGCCATTGTATAATTCATAGATGAAAATGTATTTTCTATGATGTTCACAACTAATACTGAATGTGATTACTCAGAAGAAATATTTCCAGAAAGCTAAAAATGCTATTTGTTTTTAATACTTAAACTTTTTGATACTATAAACTTGTGCTTCAGCTCAAAGATCTTCAAGAACATGAATATTCAAAAGGTATAAAGTTTCAGTGAAGCAAGATGATTAAATTCTAGAGATCTGCTCTACAACATTGTGCCTATAGTCAACAGTACAGTATTGTACAATTAAAAGTTTGTTAAGAGGATAATTTTCATGTTTTGCCCATAATTAAAAAAAATCTCCAGAAAGGGAAATAATTGATCAGGAAGGTCAAGTCTATGTTCTATGGTCAAAATGCAGCCACATCCTCCTTTTTTCTGAGTCTGTGGCCTTTAGTTTCAATGCACTGCTTCTCATCTTCTGTTAGATCATAGCTAAAATCCTAAAACTAAGATATTTACTATTTTTATGAATCTATGATTTGACCCTAGTAATAGGATTTGGCTGTTTCTACAGTGAGGCATATTCTACTTTCTTTTAGAAACATGGAAAGTGAAATATTGTTACTTCTGGCACAATGTAGTTGCTCTGAGATATTTTTTGACTGACTGAATGAATGAATGAGTGAGCCAATAAGTGATACATTATAATTGTCTTCTAACACCTATTTTACTGTGGTTTTTCTTGGGCATGGGCTTCAAAGACCAAGTAAGGTTTTCTTCTCTTTGTTTCAAATTAGAACAAACCTCTAAACAAATTCCTTAGAGTGATCAAGGCATTTGATCTGGGCCTTGGAGCTTTTAGTTAAGAAGAAGTGGAGGGAAATAGAGGTATTCCAGGTCAATGATATATCAAGCACTGAGCCATAAAGGAGACATTGTCCCTTGGGAGACAATGCAGAATGGTACAATGCCTAATTTTGTTTTTATGTATTTTTGAAATCATAACATAGAGGGTCCCCGAAATGTAAAGTTCAAATTAATGTTAATTCTGCTGAAGATTTTATGAGTGAGAAGGTAGCAAGCCCTGGAAGTGATGATTTGGAAGAAGTCTGACGATTCTTAATGATTAAGGAAAAGGAGAGCAACAATGACAACAATTGGAAAGATGTATCCACCACCAAAAGGCTCTGTGGTAATATTTATACGTATTTTTAGTAATGTTTAGTGGTAACCAAGATTATATAAGTTTCATGTAGTATATTAAAGAGTGTTTCTACATTGAAAGAGCTTATGTTTTATTAAGTAGGAGGAATTTGTATTTTATTTGCAAGTACTCTTATTTGCTATTATATACATGTATGTACATCTACATATATAATGATTTACAGGTTACACAGCAATTTCACATTCACTACTCCATTTTATTCTTATAATAATAATTTTTCTTAAATCACAATAACCCTCTAATAGACACCATTTTATTATAAAAGAGCAGAAATTGTGTTTTATAAAAACAAAAACTGATGTTATTCATCCATATAATCTCTTTAAAATGCATCAATGTTCATTGATTTTTTAAAGTTACCATCAAAGTAATACATAGACATGTTTAAAAGCAACAGCACTCTGCCCCAGTCCCACTCCCATTTCCTAAAGGCAATGGCTTCTTTTTTTTTTTTTATTAATTAATTTAATTATTTATTTTTGGCTGCATTGGGTCTTCATTGTTGGGTCTTCATTGCTGCATGCGGGCTTTCTCTAGTTGCAGTGAGCGGGGTCTACTCTTCATTGTGGTATGTGGGCTTCTCATTGCAGTGGTTTCTCTTGTGGAGCACAGGCTCTAGGTGCGTGGGCTTCAGTAGTTGTCACATGGGCTCAGTAGTTGTGGCTCATGGGCTCTAGAGTGCAGGCTCAGTAGTTGTGGCGCTTGGGCTTAGTTGCTCCGTGGCATGTGGGATCTTCCTGGATCAGGGCTCGAACCTGTGTCCCCTGCATTTGCAGGCGGATTCTCAACCTCTGTGCCACCAGGGAGTCCAAGGCAATGACTTCTATCCTATTTTTGTTGTTTATTATATTAGTTATCTCCATATCTCTAAATAATATGCATGTACAGCTGCTTTTTTTATTTTTAAATTTTATTTTATTTATTTTTATACAGAGGTTCTTATTAGTCATCAGTTTTATACACATCAGTGTATACATGTCAATCCCAATCGCCCAATTCATCACACCCCGACCCCCACCCCCCAGCCGCTTTCCCCCCTTGGTGTCCATACGTTTGTTCTCTACATCTGTGTCTCAATTTCTGCTCTCCAAACCGGTTCATCTGTACCATTTTTCTAGGTTCCACATATATGCGTTAATATGCGATATTTGTTTTTCTCTTTCTGACTTACTTCACTCTCTGTGACAGTCTCTAGATCCATCCACGTCTCTACAAATGACCCAATTTCATTCCTTTTTATGGCTGAGTAATATTCCATTGTATATATGTACCACATCTTCTTTATCCATTCGTCTGTCGATGGGCATTTAGGTTGTTTCCATGACCTGGCTATTGTAAATAGTGCTGCAATGAACATTAGGGTGCATGTGTCTTTTTGAATTATGGTTTTCTCTGGATATGTGCCCAGTAGTGGGATTGCTGGATCATATGGTAATTTTATTTTTAATTTTTTAAGGAACCTCCATACTGTTCTCCATAGTGGCTGTATCAATTTACATTCCCACCAACAGTGCAAGAGGGTTCCCTTTTCTTCACACCCTCTCCAGCATTTGTTGTTTGTAGATTTTCTGATGACACCCATCCTAACTGGTGTGAGGTGGTACCTCATTGTAGTTTTGATTTGCATTTCTCTAATAATTAGTGTTGTTGAGCAGCTTTTCAAGTGCTTTTTGGCTATCTGTATGTCTTCTTTGGAGAAATGTCTATTTAGGTTTTTGGCCCATTTTTGGATTGGGTTGTTTGTTTTTTTAATATTGAGCTGCATGAGCTGTTTATATATTTTGGAGATTAATCCTTTGTCGGTCGATTTGTTTGCAAAAGTTTTCTCCCATTCTGAGGGTTGTCTTTTTGTCTTGTTTATGGTTTCCTTTGCTGTGCAAAAGCTTTGAAGTTTCATTAGGTCCCATTTGTTTATTTTTGTTTTTATTTCCATTACTCTAGGAGGTGGATCAAAAAAGATCTTGCTGTGATTTATGTCAAAGAGTGTTCTTCCTATGTTTTCCTCTAAGAGTTTTATAGTGTCCAGTCTTACATTTAGGTCTAATCCATTTTGAGTTTATTTTTGTGTATAATTTTAGGGAGTGTTCTAATTTCATTCTTTTACCTGTAGCTGTCCAGTTTTTCCAGCACCACTTATGGAAGAGACTGTCTTTTCTCCATTGTATATCCTTGCCCCCTTTGTCATAGATTAGTTGACCATAGGTGCGTGGGTTTATCTCTGGGCATTCTATCCTATTCCATTGACCTATATTTCTGTTTTTGTGCCAGTACCATATTGTCTTGATTACTGTAGCTTTGTAGTATAGTCTGAAGTCAGGGAGTCTGATTCCTACAGCTCCGTTTTTTTCCCACCAGACTGCTTTGGCTATTCAGGGTCTTTTGTGTCTCCATACAAATTTTAAGATTTTTTGTTCTAGTTCTGTAAAAAATGCCATTGGTAATTTGATAGGGATTGCATTGGAGCTGCTTTTTGATTTATGAAAATGTATTCATTTTCTATGGTCTTCCTGCTATGACCAAAAAAGATTTAGCACATTTAAACCACCTTCTCATTTCCTCTTTTCATGCACTTCCGATATAGCGATATCACTATTTTAATTTCTCTTTTGGCTACTTTTTTTTTATCATTATGAAGTTTAAAGATATGGAAAAGAGACTACAAATTAGTATAACAAATACATATACAACCACTACCCAGCTTCAGAAATAAAATATTGACAACACGCTGAGGTCTTCTATATAAACCTAACAATAACATTCTCCCTTTCTTCCCCCTCAAAGGTAACCATGTCTTAAATTTGGCATTTATTTTTCCCATATAAATCCTTATTTCTTTATACCTGTACATCATCTCATTCAAAACCTTTGGGGTCATTTGCATTCTGGAATTCGTAACTTTTCATATTTAAGAAAATTGTTACTGTATAGATATTATATATTATATGACCCTCCTTGCAGAGTTTGGAGCAATCCCTGCAATTAAAACTTTTAATATTTCTATAGCAAAAAGTATAGCCCTACTTAATAAATGTGATAAAGAAAAGCTGTAAATAGCTTCATGTTATTTTGGTCATATCACCAACTGAGTTAAGATCAAGTAAAATTTTGCAGCCAGTTGATTTAGAGGAAAGCAAACTTCTGATTTTCAGAGCTTTTAAGATTTTGGAATTAATAGATATGATATTATGGAATTGTATTAAAGAACGTATTTCTTAATAAATTCCTAAAACATTTATCCTTTTCTGTCAATAGAGATGGAGTCGTTCCATTCCCCACTCTGTGAAATGAGGCTACCAGCACCCCTCCACTCCTGGTGGTTTTCCCAATTTCCCACCTCTGAACTCCTGTCCTCTCCAGTTTGGTGACACTTGCATTCTGTATAATCATAAGTATGTTTTCACTTCCATGTCTTCAGGTGAATTCTAAAAGTGGTATGTCAATAGAATGCTGACATTACTTTGATTATATGAATATGGGTCATGCAGAGCAGTGATCACATCCATGATTCTATCATTTTTAATTCTACTTGTTTGTTTCATTGCATTATATCCAAGAAATACATCCTTAACTTCATCTAAACTTTCTATCTAAATATGTTTCCCATCAGCTCCCTATGAATCCTGAAACTCAATCATCTTCTTCATTAAAAAGTGATCCCTTTCTTGTTGTCATTGCCTTCTGTGTGTGAGACAAACTCCTCTGTGCAATTTAACATTTTGTTTCCAGATTCCCATGACAATCATAGCTACTCCTCTATCTACCTTTTATCATTCAGAAACTTCTTGAAATATCTCCTTTGCTAATGCCTCTAACTTTTCTATTTATGTTGGGAATATATAAGTGTTTATATACGTACACACGCATACGTTGATATAAAAATAGTGTTCTTCTATATATAAAAATCACTATTATTTTAGTATGGTCTCAGGAAGGAGCACAAATAAATTTATATTGCTAACTTACCATTTCTCCCTGTGAATTTTAAAAAGAAAATTTTCTGAACAACCATAACTACAAAGGATCATATGCAAGAACAAGATGCTGAGTTATAGGGCTCAAAATGACAGTTTTGATTTTAAAGTGTTGGGAAATTCAATACAGAGAGCAATGAAGGTGCAGTGAAAATTAAGATGCACTTTGAAAATATGGGTAAATGAAAACGATTTCTTATTTTCTCATAAATAAATCAAAATTTGAAACTGATTCTCAATTCTAGGGTCCATGCTTGTCTCATTTTGACACAATAGGAAGAAAACACAAATAATTAAGAAAAATAAGAGTATAAAATAAACTAATTCAGTAAAAACTGATCCTTGTTACACATTTCCATTGGCGATTTGAAGTGAAGGCAGAATTTCTGAGCTCCTAGCTACACAGCTAAATTAATTTAAATGGGTAACTTAGAGGAAGCTATTCAGAAAACATTAATTAAAGAAGTAAAGCAGTTGCTGTTGATGTCTCACTCACATTCCCTTATCGTTATCACTCAGTGTATACCTGCCCCACTTCTAGAATATGTACATCTTTATCAGAGGGCCCCTTTGTTCACCCATGCAGTAGTCCAAAAGTACCAGAGTGATGGGAATATGTGTGCAAATACTTCAGATCCTGTTATGGACCACACATTTGTGTCCTTTCAAACTTCATGATGTTGAAGCCTTAATTTCCAAAGTGACTGTATTTGGAGATGGGACCTGTGAGGAGGTGATAGAAGTTAAGTGAGGTTGTTAAGTGTGGGGACCTAATGTGATAGACCAGTGCTCTTATAGAAGGAGGAAGCGACACCAGAGATCTCTCTCAGCTTGTGCTCAGATGAAAGGCCATGTGAGGACAGAGTAGCCATCTGCAAGCCAGGAAGACAGCTCTCACCGGAAACTGAACCCTGCCTGAACCTTGACATTGGACTTCCTAGCCTCCAGAACTGCGAAAAATAAATGTGTGATGTTTAAACTACCAGTCTGGTTATTATGTTATATCAGTTTGAGCCAGTCCCTTGGGAGGCGTGTGTTCCATGCTGATTCTCAGAGTTGCTCCACCGGGATTGCCTTCATTGGGCTTAGAGATTTATGCTTTGTTGGCTGCTGTCTCTTTCTTGTCTTCCTAATCCATATCACTGTTTCCTTCACCTCCCCTTTTCACTCTAATCTTTATCTGAGGTTCTGCTTTTAGAGTAACCCAAACTAGGACAAGAATCATATACATGGCTCAGGTCTTTTGAATTTGTTAATATTTGTTGTGCAGGAGTGGGGATTTTGGGGTTGGGCAAGGACAGAGGAGGCAGGGAAGAAGACTTTAGTTTTAGCTTACTTTATCCATATGCCTTATTTCCAAAGGCTTCATAAGTAAATAGCATTTTTTTAACACACTCAATTAGTCCTCAAAGTGCAATTCTTAAGGAGTAAATTATTGTTAGTGCTTTGGAAAGGGAAATTCAACAAGAAGTCTAACATAAATTGTTATTTGACGGGAAGGATGGAAAATAACCATCTTTAATTTGAAAAGATATTGTCCAGGTGAATAGCAATATGCCTGCTACATTTGTTATTTGACATTCACAGAGAAAGGCAGTTTTGGGGGTAGAGAAAAATATGATTTTATTAATACCAGAAATACTGAGAATGCTGGCACTTTTATAAAGACAGATCTTTGAATTTATGTCAATGAATTGCTTGGATAAATTCTGTCAAAAAAATAAGTCACTGAGTGGAACCTCTCAATTTATCAACCAATTTATCTCTATATTGATAAGAAATGGCCCAGGTAAAAAAGTAGCCAATATGTCATGCTTTCCTTTCTAGCTGAAACCCAGTCTTTGTTTCTTGTCCTCTGAACATTCTTTATCTCTATACCTTCTTAGTTTTTCTGAAAAAAAAAAGCATCTTTTTTTCTTAATTATTCTCTTTTGCCTTTTCCACTATCTTTTCTTTCATACTGCTTACTTTAGAATCAGTACTTGCATTATTCATATTAGAGGGTTAAATGGGAACTTTAATCTGTGGGATTCCAAGTGCTTTTTTTCTTTATTTTCCATTAAAATTATCCAAGTCCTTCATAATTACATTGGTTACAGGGTTTTATTTGATAAAATACCACTATTGAAAAGCAGCAAATAGAAAGTAGGCTACTTTGCTAGTTATTGACAGCAAGAGCCTGTTGTCTATGTTCAAGATTGAGTAATAATCTATTGTTATAGAGTTTATTAATTCCACTAAAGCCTTTAATATAAGCTCATATTAATTGTATCTTTAAGCTTCATTCCTCAGCTTAGCAATGCTGAAGTTTCCTAATTGGAATCTGGACTGTAATTATAATTTACTTAGCTGGAATTTGTGAAATATGTTGCCTCTTATAACTCTTAAAGTTGAATCTCAAGTCAAAACTTTTGAAAGTGAGGCATGAGGGAGACTGACCTATACTTGGAAAATGTTGTCATTGTATACATAGTAACCCCTCAGAAAGTATGGGTATTTGGGTATTTATATTCTTCTGATGCTGTCTGTGTGGGTAAGAGTTCCTTTTCAATTTTTTTTTTTTTTTTTTTTTTTTTTAAGAAAGAAAGGTTATGAATTCAGTAACTAAAAGTTGGGAAGATTTTAAAAAATGTTCAAAATGTAAAATTTTCTGGAGGAGAGCTCCTTTTGCTTATACTACACTTCTTAACAACCACATTATGTGTTAAGCTATTCTGATGAGGAAAATACCAGCAAGGACTCAGAATCAAATATTTTAAGTCAGGCTGACCCTTATGCTTTACCATCAGCCTGTCAAGAAGTTGAAGTCAACAGCACAAACTGTTTCTAGGTAGTACAGTTACCAATGAGAGAATGGCTTTAGATGCATCACGGTACTAAAAATCCCATGTCACAGATTTGAACCCTATAAAGGTGTCTGCTGGCTTCTCCCAAATGTTATAATATAAAACATAAGCTAGCTAAGAGAGTGGTGTTTTTGTGGCAAAGAACCATGACAATAATTCAAAGTGCAAGCATTTCTGATAGTAGATTAGAAATATTGTCTTTATCAAAGGACAGTAAATTAATTAATTTTATTATTCTAAATGATTTTTTTAAAATAACCCAGTGTGTTAAATGGTAAATACATGTAGAAGATACCATAGGTATCTATGAACAATACATTTAAAAACAAATGGCAAATTTGAATAGGATTGAGATACTGTTTTATATGTTTCACTTTCTCTCGCTTTAGAATTATGGGATGGGGGAAGAGAAGCAAATGCTGGCTGCTGGATTAAAATGTATTGACAATTCAAGCTTGATATACTTATCCATTATTGTTGCCATCAGTAATAATAACTACAATCTACTGAGTACAAATATAGAACAAGTGTTAAGCAAGCATTATATCATTTCATTCTTATGTTCTTGAGAAACAAGTAAAGAAAGTAAGAAAGAAACATGCAGACCAGTAGATAAGACATGTGCACAAATACAAGGTAAAGTGCAAACACCAATAGAGAGGAACAGAGAATGTGCCACTGTGTCCTGAGGTGGAATCAGTCCTGTCTAGATAGGGTAAAGGAAAGTTTTTCAAGGTGCTAATATTTAAGCCAAATATGAATATTTGAAAATGAGAGAGAATCAGGAAAGTCTGTGTCAATTAAAGGAAAATACTGAAGGAAAGTTTCTATTTAATACATTTAGTGCTGTATTTTGTGTTGTGAGAGACATAAAGAAGTTTCAGATATAGACCTTGATCTCAGGATGGGGACTTGTTCTTTGAGGAAGTGACTTATATTCATGAAATAATTGGAGGACAGCACAGATGCTAGTTGGGTGCTTTGATGTTGACCTCTTACTTAGAAGAGGTCACCATCAAGTTCTAAAAATAAATTTATTTTCTTCTGGAATCTAAGGGCAAAGTTTTTTGACCCCTCCACCAAAATTGAGTAGTATCAATTTACTAATCATTCCATATTCTGAGGTTAGACATTTTCTTTTGCTTCAACTGGACCTTATTTTGAACTCTGTGTATAATTTCCTGTAACTGTTGTGTCAGGAATGTAAACAGAATAGTTAAGCTCTACAGAGAAATATTTAACCTTGCCAAAAAAAAAACAAAACAAAACAAACAACAACTTAAAAATATTCTAAACCAAGAAGAGTTCTGGATGGAAACTTTCTTAGTGAGAATGGAAAGAAGTAAATGTTATCTCCAACGTTATCTTCCAGAAGTTTTCCTCTCCATTGTGATTCTCAAACCTTGATTCTTGCTGCTTGTCTATACTCTATCTAAATATGCACCTCACTATATGTTCTCATATGTCTCTTTATTTTTATTTCATAGTATAGTGTAACTATTCATTAATAATTTACTTTGTGTCAGACACAATTCTTGTTACTTTATAAAAAAATAACTCACTGAATGCTCACAAAACACTGTAAGATATTATGTACTGTTCTGTACTATTATAATTCCCAGCTACATCTGAGGAAAATTTAGCTTTAAAGAGGTTAAGCAACCTGCTCTAAATTACACAGTAAGTGGTCTTGCTAGGATTCAGGTCAAGACATCCTCTTGCCTGCTATTTCACACTCATTTCCTCATGGTTGTATGTGTTTAATATCCATCTCTCAGGCTGTCAGTTCCCCAAGGAAACATGTTTATTTCATTCACTGTTGTATTTCCAGGGTCTAGCTTGGTGTTATATACATATTATACATATAAAACTACAGAGCCTTGTTGCATCAAAATGAAGAACATTACATAATAGTATAAGAATTAGAGATAACTTTAATGAGAAAATAAGCTATATAAAGGTCATAAAAATGAATAGGACTTTAACACCACACTTACACCAATGGACAGATCATCCAGACAGAAAATTAATAAGGAAATACAAGCTTTAAGTGACACAATAGACCAGATAGACTTAATTGATATTTATAAGACATTCCATCTGAAAGCAGCAGAATACACCTTCTTCTCAAATGCACAAGGAACATTCTCTAGGATGGATCACAACTTAGATCACAAAACAAACCTCAGTAAATTTAAGAAAATTAAAACTGTATCAAGCATCTTTTCCAACCACAATGCTATAAGATTAGAAATCAATTACAGAAAAAAAACTAAAAAACACAAACACATGGAGGTTAAACAATACGCTACTAAATAACTAAGAGATCACTGAAGAAACCAAAGAGGAAATAAAAAAACACATGGAAACAAATGACAATGAAACATGACGACCCAAAACCTATGGGATGCAGCAAAAGCAGTTCTAAGAGGGAAGTTTATAGCAATACAATTCTACCTCAAGAAACAAGAAAAATCTCAAGTAAACAACCTAACCTTACGCCTAAAACAACTAGAGAAAGCAGAACAAACAAAACCCCCAAGTTAGGAAAAGGAAAGAAATCATAAAGGTCAAAGCAGAAATAAATGAAATAGAAATGAAGAAAACAATAGCAAAAATCAATGAAACTAAAAGCTGGTTCTTTGAGAAGATAAACAAAATTGATAAAGCTTCAGCCAGACTCATCAAGAAAAAAAGGGAGAGGATTCAAATCAATAAAATGAGAAATGAAAAAGGAGAAATTACAACTGACACCCCAGAAATACAAAGGATCATAAGAGACTATTAGAAGCAACTATATGCCAATAAAATGGACTACCTGGAAAAAGTAGACAAATTCTTAGAAAGATACAACATTTCAAGACTGAGCCAGGAAGAAATAGAAAATATAAACAGACCAATCACAAGTAATGAAATTGAAATTGTAATAAAAATCTTTCAGCAAACAAAAGAACAGGACCAGGTGGCTTCAAAGGTGAATTCTATCAAAAATCTAGAGAAGAGCTAACACCAATCCTTCTCAAACTCTTCCAAAAAATTGCAGAGGAAGGAACACTACCAAGCTCATTCTATGAGGCCACCATCACCCTGATACCAAAACCAGACAAAGGTATCACATAAAAGAAAATTACAGACCAATATCACTGATGAACATAGATGCAAAATATCCTCAACAAAATACTAGCAAATAGAATCCAACAGCACATTAAAAGTATCAAACATCATAATCAAGTGGGATTTATCCCAGGGATGCAAGGATTCTTCAATATATGCAAATCAATCAATGTGATGAACCATATTAACAAATTGAAGAATAAAAACCATATGATCATCTCAATAGATGCAGAAAAAGCTTTTGACAAAATTCAACACCGATTCATGATAAAAAGCTCTCCAGAAAGTGGGCATAGAGGGAAACTACCTCGACATAATAAAAGCCATATACGACAAACCCACAGCAATCACTCTCAATGCTGAAAAACTGAAAGCATTTCCTCTAAGATCAGGAACAAAACAAGGATGTACACTCTCACCATTATTATTCAACATAGTATTGGAAGTCCTAGCCACAGCAATCAGAGAAGAAAAAGAAATAAAAGGAATACAAATTGGAAAAGAAGAAGTAAAGATGTCACTGTTTGCAGATGACATGATACAGTACATAGAAAATCCTAAAGATGCGACGAGAAAACTTCTAGAGCTAATCAATGAATTTGGTAAAGTTGCAGGATACAAAATTAATGCACAGAAATCTCTTGCATTCTTATACATTAACAACAAAAGATCAGAAAGAGAAATAAAGTTAACAATCCCATTTACCATTGCAACAAAAAGAATAAAATACCTAGGAATACACCTACCTAAGGAAGACCTAAATAGACATTTCTCCAAAGAAGACATACAGATGGCCTACAAATACATGAAAAGATGCTCAACATCACTGATCATTAGAGAAATGCAAATCAAAACTACAATGAGGTATCACCTCACACCAGTCAGAATGGCTATCATCAAAAAATCTACAAAAAATAAATGCTGGAGAGGGTGTGGAGAAAGAGGACGTTCTTGCACTCTTGGTGGGAATGTAAATTGATACAACCATTATGGAGAACAGTATGGAGGTTCCTTAAAAAACTAAAAATAGAACTATCATATGACCCAGCAAGCCCACTATATACCCTGAGGAAACCATAATTCAAAAAGACACATGCACCCCAACGTTCATTGCAGCACTATTAACAATAACCAGGACATGGAACCAACCTAAATGTCCATCGAGAGATGAATAGAAAAAAAAAAGATGTGGTACATATATACAATGGAATATTAGCCATAAAAAGGAACAAAACTGGGTCATTTGTAGAGACGTGGATGGAGCTAGAGACTGTCATACAGAGTGAAGTAGGCCAGAAAGAGAAAAAGAAATATCGTATATTAATGCATATATGTGGAATCTAGAAAAATGGTACAGATGACCATTCTGTTCTCTATTTCTGCAGAACAGAAATAGAGACATAGATGTAGAGAACAAACGTGTAATCAGCAGGGAGGGTGGGATGAATTGGGACATTGGGATTGACGTATATACACCACTAGTTATAAAATAGATAACTAATGAGTACCTGCTGTATAGCATGGGGAACTCAGTGCTTTATGGTGACCTAAATGGGAAGGAAATCCAAAAAGGAGGGGATATATGTATACATATGGCTGGTTCACTTTGCTGCATGGCAGGAGCTAGCACAACATTGTAAAGCAACTATACCTCAATTAAAAAAAAAAAATGAACTGGACATTGTGAAGGATTTTTACTGTGACCAAGAGGCAGTGAAAAAGACCAGATAGACCCGCATAACTGAAACAACTAAAATACTAGATAAAATTATGAAAATATGGTTGTAAAGATATTTGCACATCAGTCAATGAAGGACAGCAATCCCTTATGTGAGAAATAAGAGGTTAAACCTTACAATTGCTCTAGTCTAATGTCTGAAGAGTTCCAGGCAATGAGGCAGAAAAGGGGGATTCAGGAGGAGTCAGGTAGTCTCCTTGCATTTAGAAAATAGATCTTAGGGTCCAGAGAGCTCAATGTGGTTAGAGTTCACAGGGCAGTGTCCAAGAGAAAAGAACTGCACAGAGTTAACTCTGGAGATCAGGACATGTCCCCCCTTGAGGATTCAGCTGAGTGCCAAGCACTAATTAAGCTGCATTTATTTGAGAAAACTATCCAAAGCCATGGAAAGAACCACCTGAAAGAATTAGGAGAAATAATCTCTAAAACTCACACAGGGCACAGAATATTTCTTGCTCCTGTTCCCACAGGTAAGAGTAGAAAACATAATTCATATGTCATTGAGGAGAGTACTTAGAGAGTTTTCCCTCAGTAGTTGTGAAAAATTAGCCCTATGCTAAACTTACTCCAGTCATGTTTGTCAAAGTTTAAAGTTATGAACAAAAGGATCAAACAATTTCCAAGTAGCTTAACTGTATCCTCAAAAAAGGTCATGGACATTTATAGAAATAAAATATATTTTTTTAAACATTCTTTTTTGTGTGCTTTTTATTTTATTTATTTATTTCTTTTAACATCTTTATTGGAGTATAATTGCTTTACAATGTTGTGTTAGTTTCTGCTGTATAACAAGGTGAATCAGCTATATGCATACGTATATCCCCATATCCCCTCCCTCTTGTGTCTCCCTCGCACCCTCCTTATCCCACCCCTCTAGGTGGTCGTAAAGCACTGAGCTGATTTCCCTGTGCTATGCAGTTGTTTCCCACTAGTTATCTATTTTACCTTTGGTAACGTATATATGTCAATGTTACTTTCTCACTTCATCCCAGCTTACCCTTCCCCCTTCCCATGTCCTCAAGTCCATTCTCTACGTCTGTGTCTTTATTCCTGTCCTGCCCCTAGGTTCTTTTTTTTTTTTTTTTTTAGATTCCATATATATGTGTTAGCATATGGTATTTGTTTTTCTCTTTCTGACTTACTTCACTCTGTATGACAGACTCTAGGTCCATCCACCTCACTACAAATTACTCAATTTCATATAAATAAAATATTTTAAATGCAGTCCTCAACAAGGTAAAATTGATAATCTCTGACATCTAATCAAAGATTCCCAGGCATGCAAAGAAGCAGGAAACATAATCCATATGAAGGAGAAAAATCACTCAAATGAAACAGACCTAGAAATGATACAGAATTAGTAGATAAGGGTGTAAAAATAATTATAAGTATATTCCATATGCACAATAATCTAGAGAAAAATTAGCATGTTAAACAGAATATGGAAGATATAAAGAAACATAAATTGAACTTATAAAGATAGAAACTATGATGTCTGAGAAAAATATTCACTGGGTTGAATGGATGATAGACACTGTAGAGGTGTATATTAGTGAATTTGAAGATATAACAACTGAAATTATCTGAAATGAAACAAAGAGAGAAAAAAATATATATTAAAAAACACAGAATTGTTGACCTGTGGGACAATTTCGAATGGTCTAATATACGTAAAACTGGAGTCCCTGAGGGTGGGGCAGAAAACAAAATTGAAAAATTTATGGTAGATAATTTTCTAAATTTGAATTTGATGAAAGCTATGAACCCATAAATCCAAGATGCTTCATAAACCCTAATCACAAGAAGCATAAAAAAACAAACAAACAAATAAAAAAAAAAACTACACCAAGGCATTTCATAACCAACTTACTTAAAACCAGTGATAAAGACATTTTAAAAGCAGACAGATGAGAGGAAATCACATTATGAATGGAGGAAACAGGTGAGATGAGATGAGATGAAAAAGAATCATGAGATGACAGCAAATCTCATGTTGGAAACAATTCAAGCCAAAAGTTAGTGGAGGAATATCTTTAAGGAGCTTAAAGAAACATACTATAAATCTAGAATTTTCAACCAAAACAAAAATATGTTTTAAAAATGAAGGTGAGAGAAAGACTTACTTTAGACATAGAAAATCTGTAGAAATGTATCACCAGCAGACATAAAGACAAACATGTAAGAGGAGTGCTTCACACCAAAAAGAAAAGTGTCCCAGGTGGGACTCTAGATCTATAAGTAGAATGACATACAGCCCAGATGGCAACTACTTAGCTAAATATAATATTTTAATTAAAATCTCTTTTTAAAATAATTGGCAAAAATAATTGAAAAATAGCACAAAAAACCACAACAGGAGAAAAGGAAGTATACTGTTGTAAGGGTCTCGTACTATATGTGAAGTTGTATGCTACCACGTGGAAGTCATACAAGTCATACAAAAAACAACAATGACTCATATTTCCAAAATCAGGAATCAATGATGGACACTATTACTGACTAAGAGAAATTAAAAGAATTATAAGAAAATAACATGAAAATTTTTAAAAAATTAGACAACTTTGACAAAATGGACAAATTCTGGGAAAGCCAAAAATTAGAAAAACTAACTCAAGAATAAATAGAAAGTCTGAATAGATCTATGACAAATTAAAAAATTAAGTAATTAAAAATCTTATAAAGAAAAGCTGAGGCCTATGTGACTTCAAAGGTGAATTAAATCAAATATTAAAGAAAAATGGTAAGCCTTTACAAACTGTTTCAGAAAACAGAGAAAGAACATTTCCCACCTCATTCTAGGAGGCCAGTATTACTCTGGTATCAAAACTAAACAGTGACATCATAAGAAAAACAAAACAAAACAAAACAAATGAATAACATTCATGAACACAGATACACAAATCTTTAACAAAATACTAACAAAACTAATTTAGCAGTATAAAAGTATATTATACACCATGAAAATGTGGGATTTATCCCACAAATGTAAGGTTGGTTTACTATTCAAAAATCAATTCATATAACACAACATATTATCAGAATAAAGGACAAAAAGATACATTATCATTTCAAGAAACACTGAAAAAGCATTTGACAAAACCCAACACCTAGTCTTGAATAAAACTCTAAACAAACTAAATGTAGAAGGGAAATTCTTCAACCTGATAAATGAAAGCTAACTTACAGCTTATATCATAGTTTATGGTAAAAGACTTGTTTATTTTCTCCTAAGATTAGGAACAAGTCAAGGATGACTGCTCTTACCATTAATTTTCAAGATTGTACTAGAGGTTGTAGTCAGGACAATAAAGAGAAAAGAAAAAAGAAACTAAAGGAAAGATGGGAAAGGAAGAAAGAAAACTGTCTTCATTTGCAGATAACATAATCCTGCACATGCAAAATCCTAAGGCATCACAGTAGAGATCAATAATGAAGCAAGTTATAAGATCAATTTATTTCCAAATATTAGCAACAAATGTTTGAAATTTTACAAAATAATGAGAAAATAAAACAATTTAGAAGTGAACAAAATCCATGAAAGACACAAAACTGTAAAGTTCACTGAAGAAATAGATAGGCAATTAAAGCTATCCATTAATTGATTTAGCAATTACAAACAGAAGTCCAACAAAGAAAATTCCAGGCCCAGGTGGCTCCACTGGTGAATTCTACCTAACATTTCAGAAAAAAAGAAAAAAGGATATGAATTCTATACAATTTCTTTTTGAATATTAAAGAGGAGAAAATACTTTCCAAATCATTCTACAGGGCCAGCATTACTCTAATATGAGAAGGTAACTACAGACATATAGTTCAAGAACATAGATGCAAAAATTCACAAATATTAGCAAACAAATAACAGCAATATATTACAAAGAGTGGTATGGATGACCAAGTAGGATTTATCCCAGTAATGCAAAGGTCATTTAACATTTGAAACTCAATCAAGGTAATTTATCATCTTAACAGGCACCAAAACAAAAACAAAAACAAAAACAACCCCAAAAACCCATTACAACAACAACAAAAACCTACATGATCATCTAAGCAGATGCAGAAAAGACATTTGATCAAATCCAATAACCATTCTTGTTAAGACACTCAGCAATCTAAGAATAGAGGGACCTCCCTCAATCCTGCTTATGGGAATCTATGAAAAACCTGTAGCTAATATCTTATTTAATGGTAAAATGCAAAAATTATCACAAAAGAGGTCATAAACCTAAAAGTAAAAGTTAAAATTATAAAATTTCTAGAAGAAAAATTATGAGAAAATCTTTGTGACCCAGCATGTTTACTTAGTTACAGCACCAAAGACATAATCCATAAAAGGAAAAAATATTGTAATAAGTTGGATTTCTTAAAACTGAGAACTTACATTCTTCAAAAGATACTGTTAAGAAAATGAAAAAACAATCCACCTACAGTGAGAAAATGTTTGGAAGTCACATATTTGATAAAGGATTTGTATGCTGAATATATAAAGAATTCTCTAAACTCAAAAATGAGGAAACAAACACCCAATTAAAAAGTGGGCAATACATTTGAACAAGCAGGTCATCATAAGATATATGACTGGCAAATATGTACATGAAAAGATGTTCATCATAATTAGTCATTAATGAAATACAAATTAAAACCACAATGAAATACATTGTACAATGATTAAAATATCTACCATACAGTTTGATAGCAAAGGTATATAGCAACTATAACTCTAATACATTCTGGTGGGAAGATAAAATGATGTAATCATTTGGTAGAACAGTGTGGCAGTTTCTTGAAACATTAGACATACACTTAACATTTGACCTAGGCATTCCACTTGTACTATATTTCCATACAAAATCTAGTGCACAAGACAATTCAAACGTCCATCAACAGATGCGTTTATAAACAGATTGTAGTATATAAATTTGGAATATTACTTACTGGAATATTACTTATAATAAAAAATGACATACAATAACATGGAAGAAAGAAACCAGATGAAAAAAGAATATATGCTCTTCCATTAATACAAAATTTCAGAAAATGCAAATTAATCTATTGAGGCAGATGAGTAGTTGCTTGAGGAATGAATGGGCAGCAGTGACAGGAGTGAGAGATTACAATGGGGAGATTACAAATGAAGAAATTTCTGAGGGTGATGCATATGTCAACAAGGTTAGTTATATGATAATTTTATGCTTATTTGAAGACAAAAAGAAGGCAATTGCTGGAGAGAGATATCAAGGGCTGAAGAGTATGTAGAAAAGTTTCCTATTCTTTGATAAAAGGCTTCCTTGTAGACAGATGACTAGTTTTTTATTGCTGCAAGACAAACAACCTGCAAAAAACTATTGTATTATACTTATGGATTCTATGGATAAGAAATTAAGGATCAGAAAACATGGCTTGTCTTTGGGTTCTGTAGTGTCTGCTGCCTCAGCTAGGAAGATTTGAATAGCTGAGATGTGGTATCATCTGGAGTCTTCTTCACTCACATGTCCAGTGCTGGGCAGAAATGATTCAAGTGGCTTTCTCCCTCCACAGTCTCAGAGTCTCTCCATGGGGCCTCTCTATAGGACCTCTCCCGCTTGGTGGCCTCAGTGTAGTTGGATTTCTTACATTGCAGCTCCGGTCCAAGAGGGAGTGTTTCAGTGAACAAGGTGCAAGCTTCATGACTTTTTAAAATTCAGTCTCCATATAGCACCACTTCCACCTATTTGTCAAAGCAGTCACAAGCCATCCAGATTTAAGGGTAGGAAATACAGATCCCTATCTATCTATAGGAGGAGAGTCAGAGCATTTAAGGCCATGTTTTAAAACCACAAAAATAGATTAATTTTAGAGAGAAGAAAACCTCAGTTTTATGGAAGTGATCGATAATTAAATCTCCCTAATTTTCTCAGCAAAACACATGACACATCCAACTGTTGAAATGTGTATGGTGTTGGGGGTAGAATGAAGCTGAGAGAAAGAAAAACTGGTGATTTAATATGAGGCAAAAAGTTCTAGAAAAGCCACCTAGGCTGAGAAATCAATTAGCAGAGTGGAGATTTTGTGATTCTTCTGGGAATGAGAAAAATAGTGAAATGACAAAAAAGTTAAAAATACAATTTATTAATCAAACTCATGGTAAAAATACTGTGAGTAAAGTAAAAATGTAAACAACAAATTGAGGAAAATATATAATGATAGACTAACATTTTTTAGTATTAAAAGATCACACAAATCAATAAGACCAATGGCCCAAGGTAGAAGAACACAGTGTTCTAATAATGAACTAATATCAGGTATGAGCCTGCAGCATTATGTGAAAACCTGGCGTATCCTTTTATGTGAATACTGGGATTAGGAATCAGAAGGATTTTTTTCAGTTTTGAGAATGTGTTCTTGTTAAATAGTTTTTAAATATCTAATGACTATGAAATACATAGCACACATCTGACATCCTTCTGTAAAATTTGCTGTTGGCATCAGGAACATATTTGAGTTTCAATACAAGCATTGAAAAGCATATGCTTTGTTATAGAAGATTTTGTGTGGAAAAGTAGGATATTTATATTTTGAACAGAATAAAAGAAAAACTTCATAAACTTTATACAAAAATGTGTTTTGAATAATTTCAATGTATTTTACTCACAATAAACATGAATATACACACTGGTCATTGCTGCACTTATAAGATCATAAACTCATGTTTCCCTTTGAATCGCAGAATAGAGAGAAACCATCCATTCCCAAATGCTGCTCTCTCTTTATCCCAACAGGTGGGCTTCAAGCTTTTCTATACATGTAGTTATTGCTGGACAAATCTTTGTCACTTTCTCTAAGCCATTCGCCCCTCCATTGAGCTCCAGTTCTCTATGGTGAGATGACTCATTAAGCTTTCTTCCTGGCAGGGAGCTGACACCCAATTAATGGGCTGACACTGTTCTGTGTCCGCTCTCACTAGTGCAATAAGGCTCTGTTTACAAACACAGACTGTTGTGCCTGTTAGGGAGGGCAGGTTAAAATCTCCCTGCTGGGCCAGTTTGTTCAAAATCATAAGGGTTCTTTAAACAATGCCTTTGTGCCTTGAGCATCAGACATTCTGCTTTCAGCAGGATGCAAGTCACCCTAATGGCAACATCCTGTTTGGAGGGAAAGGGACAAATGGGACAAGATTTTAGATTTATATATAAATAATATAAATGGCAATATTTTATTGTAAAGTTATTCTCAATACTATCTAAGGGTAGATAATTGTTTACTTTTAAGATAAAACTTCAAGTTTGCAGACTGTTTTTTCAACTAAATGTGTTGTTAAATCTAGACTCCATCTGTGTTTTTCTCCCTCCACCAGAATTCCATCTGCCCTTCCCCATTTAGCAAACTCCTTTCTAACCTCAGGCCCCCGATAAAATAGCATCTCTTCTGTGAAATCTTTCTTGAATTTTTCAGGAAGAGGTAACTATGCAGTTTCCTTTAGAAATTTTTAAATGCTACTATAGTAACATTCATCACATTAGTTTCCTTTTAATTCTCCTTCACTAAAGAAATGACCAAAATACAGCATGGTGCATGACACATAATACATGATTGCTTAGGTTTCCAATTCTACAAATACGGGTTTCTACAGTTGTGCTCCAAACCTATAGGTACCACTGCTACTTCATCTTATACCTAAGGAACTCATTGGTTGCCAAAATCATATCTTTTTCTGTTCTGTTTGTACTCTGTGTTTTTTTTCCTACCTGGCTAATTAGCTCTCCAGATCAGCCATATCAGTACCTATGTAAAACTAGCAGACAGGTATACTGCCAACCATGCGGCTCTCCTCCAACTAAGTTTGGCATAAATAATCGAACATGCTTCAATAAATTCTAGACTGTGAATGATATTTGGAAATTACCTCTAGCTAGCTGTGTCACTATGGTCATGTCTTAATCTCTGAGGTTAATGTAACTGGAATTGGAATTAAGAGAAAGAGACAGAGAGAGACAGAGAGAAAAAGGGACAAAGAGAGACCGAGAGAACAGGAGCAAGAGTCCAAAAGGGCTAGAGAGGAGTAAAGCACAGGACATGCTGAGCCTAATAAATTGTCTTCAGGGTTTCGATCTTTATCAGACAATGTGAAAACATTAGATGGCTTTAAATAAGAGTTGACAAAGAGATAAAATTTAGGCTCCTAAAATATTACTTAGCTTGCATTGTGGATTATGAGTTGGAGGAAGGTCTAAAAGGATACTGGGAAGACCAATTTTAAATCTACCAGGTGATAAGAGATTACAGTAATTTGAGAAAGCTTGGTGGTGGTGGTGAGTGTGATGCTTGTGATAGAGGTGGAAAGATGTGATAGATTTGAGAGAGATTTAGGAGATAAAGGTACAAGGAGTTGGTGGTCAATGCTATATGGGAAGCAAGATTGGGATAAGAGAGGGGTCAAGATTTTTAGCTTTTATACCTTGCTGGATGATGGACTCATTGACTGAGTGAGAACACACTGGTGTTGTGTGAGTTCTTGAGTTTACTTTTATAGATGTTGGGTTTGAAATGTCTTTAAAATAACTAAGTGAAGATGCAAGGAGGCAGTAGATTTTTGTGTCTATAAGTAAGGAAAATTTCTATACAGATATACACATATATTTATAGTCATCTGCATATAGTTAGTAGTTGAAGCCATGGACATTAATGAGAAGACTTAGGAAAAGAGTACAAAGTAAAGATAAGAAGATCTAGGATTGAGTTTTGAGAAACCTCATCATATAATGCTCAGATACAGGAAAAAAAGAGTTGGTAAGGGAGAGAAGGAGTGGCTGAGATGGAGAAGAATAACTCCAGCAGTATGAAGTCCAGAAACCAAGGGATGAGGACATTTCGACAAGAAGAAAAGAGCTAACAAATGCTGCTGAGAAGTTAATTAAGGTAAAGATTGAAAATAGTTCACTGAATGTATCAACATGGAACTTGTCCATTACATTAGCAGGAGCTGTTTCAGTAGAGTTATAGAAGCAAAAACCAGATTGGAATGGGTTTAAGAGTTAGTGTAAGATGAAGATATAGAAACATTGAACATAAGTTACCTATTTTTTTTTATTGTGGTAAATCTACATAACATAAAATTTAACATTCTAATAATTTTAAAGTGCACATTTCAGTGTCATTAAGTACATTTACATTTTTATACAACTATTAACATTATCCATCTCCAGAACTTTTTTCGTCTTCCCAAACTGAAACTCCATATACATTGAGCACTAACTCTCCATTCCCTTCTCTCCCCAACAATTTAAAGCAATGGGAGGAAATAGAGAAGAGGTAGAGAAGAATGTGGATTTGAGAGCCCTCCTCAATCTTTTTTTTTTTCCTGAATGAAAGAGACAGCATTTTTAAAAGTTCATATGAAGAATCCATCTGAGACAATTAATAATAAAAGCTTCCTAAGAAGAAATAATGCAATGAGATCTAACAGTGGGAGTAAGAGTCTTAAATAGGGAAAGGGACAGTTTCTTTAAGGAAGCAAGAAAAAGGAAATAGGGAAGCTATAGATATAAGTAAATTAAGGTTTGGCATTAAGAAAACTGGGAATTTCCTCTGTGATTATTTATATTCTTTTTTTAGGAACTTCAAGCAGAGCTCATTAGCCAACTGTGTAGGGGTGGGGGCTGTTGGAGGTATGAAGAAAGTGGAGATGGTTTGATAAAGTTACTATAGAGAGTAGCAGAATGGTTTGATCAGACTAAGGAAAATGCTGAGTTGACAATAGGTATTCCAGAACGGAGGCCCTCTTATGTGTTAGATACACGTTCAAACACAAGTTTAGGCAAGTTCTTTTATACAACATGTATTAAATGAGAAACATAACACCAGGCACTGCACTAATCATAAGCGATCACAAGGTGAACAAGACAGAACCCCCTCCCTCAAGGATCCCATAATCTCATATAAGAATACCTGTTTTTATTTTTTTAACCAACTCTGTACTGCCTCTGAGTATTAGGACCTGGGTCCCTAAGATACTTTTTCAGAATGGAGACAAATCAGCTAGGAAGAGAAACAACTAGTCATGGTGTTTCTACTGGCTAAAAAAGAAAAACCTAAAGAGGATTTAGATGTTAAAACAGTATTACTACAACCAAAGTAAAGACAAAGGAATCGCTTTCCTTTTAAAAAAAACTGATATTGATCCAAGTCCAGAGGTTCCCATGTATTCAACAGTTTCCCAGTGAATGCTGGCTCAGTACCCAAATTCCCATTTAGATGCTCATCCTGATTCAACAAAGCCTGAATATAAAGAAGGCATAGGAATAGTGAAAGGACTCAAAGCTAAAAAGTTAGAAACCTGCACTTACTTGTTAATCATCGGTTAGAGAAAAATGGATACCGAGCTCCCAATGCAGAAGACAGCATATTCACTATTTTGGAAATGTATGTGGAAATACTGGAAATCAATATTTTGAAAAAAAATATGTATACCATTTTAAAATGGCATTTTTAGTCCACTTTCTTCTCTAGAAACTCAGAGAAAATAAGAATTAAAAAATTAATATAAAAATTCCTTATTCAACAAAATAACCATGAATTCAAACTAAAACCATAGTGTGTACTGAGTTTATACTGTAAACTAGGAGTTAACCTAAGCATCTTATGTGAATGAATTAATTAATTCTCAGAACAAACCTATGATTCAGATGCTCTTCTTCTCATTTCACAAATGAGAGAATTGATACAAAAAAAGCTAAGAAATATATCCAGCAATTTGTAGCTAGTGAATGGTAGAGACAGATTTTCATATGGGGGGTCTGACTCTAGAGTTTGAGCACTTTACACTCTCTCTCAGCCATGACTCCATACAGGATGAATACTGAGACTCTGAGAGTCAACATACACTTCTTCAAACTGAGAACAGATACGTAAATGAAGTGTTCGAGCTCATTCATCCAATATAGATTCATCCAATGATCCTTTGCTCAAGGTGACAAGAAGCCTCGTTTACACTCAGAAGAAGTACTAGGATGGAAGACAAGTGAGAACAAGAGAGCTTTTTATTGTCTTAGACCTAATCTCTTTATTGAAGAAGTGTGTTGGAAGTAAATGGGGAGAAGTAGAAAGAGAAATCAGGAAGCCCTAGATCTTAATTAAAAGAATCTATAGCCATATGGGTTATTAGAGGCAGAGTCTTAACTCTTAGTTTGCCTGTGAAGCACAGCTATCACATTGCTGCCACACTTCACCTTCAGTCTTACCTGAATATCTGACTAATTTCAAAAGCACTCTGTTTACAAAGCAATCAGGAAATCTGAATTTTGACACTAATTTGATATAGTCATCTGAGTCACTTGAATCTCTAATGTTCCTTCCACCACTGAATTTCTATAATTTATTAATTTTATTTTTCAGTTTCCAGAATGGCAGACAATTTGTTGCTAGACTTGTGCTTTTCAATTTGATTCTGCAAGAATCCATTCTGATCATATTGAATAGCTTATTTGTGGATAGTGGAAACAGGGATACATAGCATTTATTTTTTCATGTAATATTTCTTCAAACAAACATTTATTAAGCATGTCCTAGGATTCAGATACAATATTAATGATTGAAATACAAAGATATATCAATCATTATTGTCATCGTATTATAAAATTCAGCATGCTTATAAATGTATAGCACTCTGTAAATCATTTTGCAAGAACCCTGTAAGGTTATTAATATCCTTATTTTATGCAGAAGGAGACTGAGACTTTAAAAAGTTAAGTAACTTGACCAAGGTCCCATAGCTATACGATGACAGAGACAGAATTTGAATCCAGTTATATCTAAGTTTAAGGCTCATGTTCTTAAAACTATAGAAGTTTTAGACCTCTACCTGAGTGATGGAAGGCACATATGGAGGTACTTGCAGCTAGAACAAAGCATTGCTTTATATACACTGATAGAGATCAGAGAGGAAGAAATGATTTCTTTCTTGCCAAGAAGAGAAAAATGGATCTAGGTTTTAAGGAATGAGTGGAAGATTTCCAGGCAAGAAAGCAAAAAATAAAAACAAAAACAAAAACAAATAAAACACTTGTATTTGCAAAGGCAAAGAAAAGGAGAACATGGTTAGACTTAAGGGAGTGTGGATAGAGAATTGCTGAGGCCTCTGAATGATGGAAACGAAATCTGAGGCTTGAAAAGGAAATTAGAGTTAGATCATAAAGAGTCATGAACACATTACAAAGGAATCAGAGTTTCACTCTTTCCTGAGCATAATTATCAAAATTGTTTAGTGGAAACTTTAGTAAATATCAAAAGCAGTTTATTTGGTTCTTTTTGCTTACAATTTTCCACCACCATTGCAGCATGCCAACCAACTTAGTTAAATTTGCCAAGCACTGGTATCTCCTCAAGACACAATTTCTACTTTTTAATTAGTCTATAATGTAGTTAGAAAGTGACATATTAAATATATATATAATATATATTATATATATAATACTTAAAATTTTATATATATGTCTATGTGTATATATATATATATATATATTTATAAAATGTTTAAAATAAACTATATATAATTTTATTTGGGAAAAAAGTAACACATGAGTGACAATAAATGAAATATAGTCCTGTGTGCTAGGGCCTACAAAAGTCACAGAAAATATATGAGCTACATTAATTCAGATGCAGGAGCAGACACTTTGAATGATATAGGTCATAGAAATATGCATAGTGGTTAAGAGCATGGACACAAGACCAAGATCTAGGTTCTAACCCCAATAACTTCAAAATTTGTGTGACCTTGAAGAAATCACTTATCTTACTTTCTTTGTATGTAAATTGGCAATTAGAATGAATATAGTGCTTAAAATATAATAAATGATCAGTAAGTATTGGTTAGGAAAATTCTTGAAACATGGAAAATTGTTGATAGTCATTGCAAATGGTGGAAGGAAGAACAGGAGATCAGACATAGGAGACAGATATGTCCAAGGCTATGAGTACCTGGAGTAAGTAGAGAAGTTGAGAAACCCAGATAGAGTTGGATATGCCAGGATCATATTGGAGGTATCATGGCACAATGGAAAGAACAGTGGATTCCCCACTGGGCCACTTTGATGGGTTTTCTACCTTGAGCAATTAACCACACTTCTGAAACTTAGTTTGTTGATCTGTAAAATAGGTTTTATTATTCAGAAACATTAGGAGAGTATGTAGTATAGAAAAAGATACTCATGTATTATTAAAACATCCATCTTACAATGAGCAGCTGTATGACAGCTCCATTTATGTCTATCACTTGCATATAAAACAATCCATTACTATATTGGAAGACTGATCTGGATCAAACATTTAACCACTGGTGATAATGTCTTGCCACTTAATTAGTGATAAAGAGCTCTTTCCTAGTAAACACGTCTACAACTTTTAGACTTGAATAGAAAAGCATACTACCAATATGTGGGGTCTAATGAAAACAGTCAAGTTCCTGTTAGCTCCTCTTAGATCTAGAATCACCCAGAGCCACGGTGTGTATGTTATATTAAAGACTTCTTGCAATTCTGCAGGAAACAAACCTTCCTAACTCTGTTTATTCTGACTTCCCCATAATTATTTGACCTCTGAGACATTTTTGTCATGAAGTACTCACTAATACTCAATAGAACTATGGTACCTAGGGCCCTACTTTGGTTAAAACCATAGAGCAGGGCTGCAGTCATCTTAAGACTTGACTGGAGCTGGCAGATCTGCTTCCATATGGCTGATGACATTGACCTCAGTACTTCATCACAGGGGTCTCTCCACAAGGTTGCCTGAGTGCCCTCAGGACATGGCAGCTGGCTTCCTCCACCAGTGATCTCAAAGATAGCAAGGCAGAAGGCACATTGTTTTTCTTGATGATGTAATCTTAAAGTGACCCACGTGGCCTTTTGAGTGTTAGTGGAGAAGTTCAGAACCCTGCCACCTCAGTCACCTCCTTGTTCCTCACTACCACTTTGAGGTTTCATTATAAAAACCCCAGCCTCCCTCAAAAAGGAGTTTAAAACCATTGCTAGCCTAGATAATTCTTAATGTGGAAAATGTTGCAATTTCAAGTAAATGTGATGTTCATTGTCAACTTTAACATAGATAATAATTGTTGTGAATGCTGGTAAAATTTTACTGAGAAAGACTTTATTCATATAAATATCCTATGAAACATAAATTGAGAGTTCTAGCTCTGTTTAGCCTTCAATGTAATAAAAAATTCTACTAACCATGGAGAAACCCAGATGGCAGAGTAGAAGGATGTGCTCTCAATCCCTCTTGCGAGAACACCAGAATCACAACTAGCTGCTGGACAATCATCGACAGGAAGACACTGGACTCACCAAAAAAGATACCCCACATCCAAAGACAAAGGAGAAGCCACAATGAGACAGTAAGAGGGGTGCAATCACAGTAAAATCAAATCCCATAACTGCTGGGTGGGTGACTCACAGACTGGAGACCACTTACACAGCAGAAGTCCATCCACTGGAGTGAAGGTTCTGAGCCCCACGTCAGGCTTCCCAACCTGGGGGTCCAGCAACGAGAGGGGGAATTCCTAGAGAATCAGACTTTGAAGCATAGTGGGAAATGATTGCAGGACTTAGACAGGACTGGGGGAAACAAGAGACTCAATTCTTGGAGGGCACACACAAACTAGTGTGCACATCGGGACCCAGGGGAAGGAGCAGTGACCCCAGGGGAGACTGAACCAGACCTACCTGCTAGTGTTGCAGGGTCTCCTGCAGAGGCAGGGGGTGGCTGTGGCTCACCGTGGGGACAAAGACACTGGTAGCAGAAGTTCTGGGAAGTATTCCTTGGCGTGAGCCCTCCCAGAGTCAGTTATTAGCCCCACCAAAGAGCCCAAGTAGGCTCCAGTGTTGGGTTGCCTCAGGCCAAACAACCAACAGGGAGGGAACCCAGTCGCACCCATCAACAGTCAAGTAGATTAAAGTTTTACTGAGCTCTGCCCACCAGAGCAACAGTCAGCTCTACCGACCACCAGTCTCTCCCATCAGGAAACTTACAGAAGCCTCTTAGATAGCCTCATCCACCAGAGGGCTGACAACAGAAGCAAGAAGAACTACAATCCTGCAGCCTGTGGAATGAAAACCACATTCACAGAAAGATAGACAAGATGAAAAGGCAGAGGGCTATGTACCAGATGAAGGAACAAGATAAACCCCCAGAAAAACAACTAAATGAAGTGGAGATAGGCAACCTTCCAGAAAAAGAATTCAGAATAATGATAGTGAAGATGATCCAGGACCTGGGCAAAAGAACGGAGGCAAAGATTGAGAAGATGCAAGAAATGTTTAACAAAAACCTAGAAGAATTAAAGAACAAACAAACAGAGATGAACAATACAATAACTACACTAGAAATGAAAACTACACTAGAAGGAATCAATAGCACAATAACTGAGGAAGAAGAATGGATAAGTGACCTGGAAGACAGAATGGTGGAATTCACTGCTGTACAACAGAATAAAGAAAAAAGAATGAAAAGAAATGAAGACAGCCTAAGAGACCTCTGGGACAAAATTGCATGCAATAACATTCACATTATAGGGGTCCCAGAAGGTGAAGAGAGAGAGAAAGGACCAGAGAAAATATTTGAAGAGATTAGGGTCGAAAACTTCCCTAACATGGGAAAGGAAATAGCCACCCAAGTCCAGGAAGTGCAGAGAGTCCCATACAGGATAAACCCAAGGAGAAACACATCGAGACACATAGTAATCAAATTGGCAAAAATTAAAGACAAAGAAAAAGTATTGAATGCAGCAAGGGGAAACTGACAAATAACATATAAGGGAACTCCCATAAGGTTAACAGCTGATTTCTCAGCAGAAACCCTACAAGCCAGAAGGGAGTGGCATGATATAATTAAAGTGATGAAAGGGAAGAACCTCTAACCAAGATTACTCTACCCAGCAAGGATCTCATTCAGATTCGATGGAGGAATCAAAAGCTTTACAGACAAGCAAAAGCTAAGAGAATTCAGCACCACCAAACCAGCTCTACAACAAATGCTAAAGGAACTTCTCTAAGTGGGAAAAACAAGAGAAGGAAAAGACCTACAAAAACAAACCCAAAACAATTAAGAAAATGGTCATAGGAACATACCTATTGATAATTACCTTAAACATGAATGGATTAAATGCTGCAACCAAAAGACGCAGGCTTGCTGAATGGATACAAAAACAAGACCCATATATATGCTGTCTACAAAAGACCCACTTCAGACCTAGGGACACATAAAGACTGAAAGTGATGGGATAGAAAAAGATATTCCATTCAAAAGGAAATCAAAAGAAAGCTGGAGTCTATTTTAAAATAGACTTTAAAATAAAGAATATTACAAGAGACAAGGAAGGACACTACACAATGATCAAGGGATCAATCCAAGAAGAAGATATAACAATTATAAATATATATGCACCCAACATAGGAGCACCTCAATACATAAGGCAACTGCTAACAGCTATAAAAGAGGAAATCGACAGTAACACAATAAAAGTGGAGGATTTAACACCTCATTTACACCAATGGGCAGATCACCCAAAATGAAAATAAATAAAGAAACAGAAGCTTTAAATGACACAATAGACCAGATAGATTTAATTGATATTTATAAGACATTCCATCCAAAAACAGCAGATTACACTTTCTTCTCAAGTGCACACAGAACATTCTCCAGGATAGATCACATCTTGGGTCACAAATCAAGCCTCAGTAAATTTAAGAAAATTAAAAGCATATCAAGCATCTTTTCTGACCACAACGCTATGAGATTAAAAATGAATTACAGGGAAAAAAAGTAAAAAACACAAACACATGGAGGTAAACAATACGTTACTAAATAACCAAGAGATCACTGAAGAAATCAAAGAGGAAATCAAAAAATACCTAGAGACAAACGACAATGAAAACACGATGACCCAAAACCTATGGGATGCAGCAAAAGCAGTTCTAAGAGGGAAGTTTATAGCTATACAAGCCTACCTCAAAAAACAAGAAAAATCTCAAATAAACAATCTAAGCTTACACCTAAAGGAACTAGAAAAAGAAGAACAAACAAAACCCAAAGTTAGCAGAAGGAAAGAAATCTTAAAATCAGAGCAGAAATAAATGAAATAGACACAAAGAAAACAATAGCAAAGATCAATAAAACTAAAAGCTGGTTCTTTGAGAAGATAAATACAATTGATAAACCATTAGCCAGACTCATCAAGAAAAAGACGGAGAGGACTCAAATCAATAAAATTAGAAATGAAAAAGGAGAAGTTACAACAGACACCGAAGAAATACAAAGCATCCTAAGAGACTACTACAAGCAACTCTATGCCAATAAAATGGACAACCTGGAAGAAATGGAAAAAATTCTTAGAAAAGTATAACCTTCCAAGACTGAACCAGGAAGAAATAGAAAATATGAACAGATCAATCACAAGTAATGAAACTGTAACTGTGATTAAAAATATTCCAAGAAACAAAAGTCCAGGACCAAATGGCTTCACAGGTGAATTCTGTCACACTTTTAGAGAACAGCTAACACCCAACCTTCTCAAACTCTTCCAAAAAATTGCAGACGAAGGAACACTCCCAAACTCATTCTATGAGTCCACCATCACCCTGATACCAAAACCAGACAAATATACTACAAAAAAATAAATTTAGGGACCAATATCATTGATGAATATAGATGCAAAAATCCTCAACAAAATACTAGCAAACAGAATCCAACAGCACATTAAAAGGATCATACACAATGATCAAGTTGGATTTATCCCAGCGATGCAAGGATTCCTCAATATACACAAATCAATCAATGTGATACAGCATATTAACAAATTGAAGAATAAAAACCATATGATCATCTCAATAGATGCAGAAAAACCTTTTGACAAAATTCAACACCCGTTTATGATAAAAACTCTCCAGAAAGTGGGCATAGAGGGAACCTACCTCAACTTAATAAAGGCTATATATGACAAACCTACAGCAAACATCATTCTCAATGGTGAAAAACTGAAAGCCTTTCCTCTAAGATCAGGCACAAGACAAGGATGTCCACTCTCACCACTATTATTCAACATAGTTTTGGAAGTCCTAGTCTCGGCAATCAGAGAAGAAAAAGAAATAAAAGGAATATAAATTGGAAAAGAAGAAGTAAAACTGTCACTGTTTGCAGATGACATGATACTATACATAGAGAATCCTAAAGATGCCACCAGAAAAGAGATAATCAATGAATTATCTAGAGATAATATAGATAATAGATATCTAGAGATAATCAATGAATTTGGTAAAGTTGCAGCATTCAAAATTAATGCACAGAAATCTCTTGCATTCCTATACAGTAATGATGAAAAATCTGAAAGAGAAATTAAGGAAACACTCCCATTTACCATTGCAACAAAAAGAATAAAATACCTAAGAATAAACCTACCTAAGGAGGCAAAAGACCTGTATGCAGAAAACTATAAGACACTGATGAAAGAAATTAAAGATGATACAAACAGATGGAGAAATATACCATGTTCTTGGATTGGAAGAATCAATATTGTGAAAATGACTATACTACCCAAAGCAATCTACAGATTCAATGCAATCCCTATCAAATTACCAATGGCATTTTTTACGGAATTAGAACAAAAAATCTTAAAATTTTTGTGGAGACACAAAAGACCATGAATAGCCAAAGTGGTCTTGAGGAAAAAAGCGGAGCTGGAGGAATCAGACTCCCTGACTTCAGACTATACTACAAAGCTATAGCAATCAAGACAATATGGTACTGGCACAAAAACAGAAACATAGATCAATGGAACAAGATAGAAAGCCCAGAGATAAACCCACAGACCTATAGTCAACTAGTCTATGACAAAGGAGGCAAGGATATACAATGGAGAAAAGACAGTCTCTTCCATAAGTGGTGCTGCGAAAACTGGACAGCTACATGTAAAAGAATGAAATTAGAACACTCCCTAACACCATATACAAAACTAAACTCAAAATGGATTTGAGGCCTAAATGTAAGACCGGACACTATAAAACTCTTAGAGGAAAACATAGGAAGAACACTCTTTGACATAAATCACAACAAGATCTTTTTTGATCCACCTCCTAGAGTAATGGAAATAAAAACAAAAATAAACAAATGGAACCTAATGAAACTTCAAAGCTTTTTCACAGCAAAGAAACCATAAACAAGACGAAAAGACAACCCTCAGAATGGGAGAAAATATTTGCAAATGAATCAATGGCCAAAGGATTAATCTCCAAAATATATAAACAGCTCATGCAGCTCAATATTAAAAAAGCAAACAACCCAATCCAAAAATGGGCAGAAGACCTAAATAGACATTTCTCCAAAGAAGACATACAGATGGCCAAGAAGCACATGAAAAACTGCTCAACATCACTAATTATTAGAGAAATGCAAATCAGAATTACAATGAGGTATCACCTCACACCAGTTAGAATGGGCATCATCAGAAAATCTACAAACAACAAATGCTGGAGAGGGTGTGGAGAAAAGGGAACCCTCTTGCACTGTTGGTGGGAATGTAGATTGATACAGCCACTATGGAGAACAGTATGGAGGTTCCTTAAAAAACTAAAAATAGAATTACCTTATGATCCAGCAATCCCACCACTGGGCATATACCCAGAGAAAACCAGAATTCGAAAAGACATATGCACCCCAATGTTCATTGCAGCACTATTTACAATAGCCAGGACATGGAAACAACCTAAATGCCCATCGACAGATGAATGGATAAAGAAGATGTGGTACATATATACAATGGAATATTACTCAGCCATAAAAAGGAACGAAATTGAGTCATTTGTTGAGACCTGTATGGATCTAGAGACTGTCATATAGAGTGAAGTGATTCAGAAAGAGAAAAACAAATATCGTATATTAACGCATGTATGTGGAACCTAGAAAAATGGTACAGATGAATTGGTTTGAAGGCGGAAGATGAGACACAGATGTAGAGAAAAACATATGGACACCAAGGGGGGAAAGCCACGGGGGGTGGGGATGGTGGTAGGATGAATTGGGTGATTGGGATTGACACGTATACACTGATGTGTATAAAACTGATGACTAATAAGAACCTGCTGTATAAAAAATAATAATAAAATTCAAAAATTAAAAAAAAAGAAAAAAAATTCTACTAACCATGAATTCTTGTAATTCTGAAACAATTGATAAAGGTAGGAAGTTTGATTTAAGAAAGCCTCCATGAGCTAAGCATTAAAACAATACCATATTCCCTAAGCAAGGTTAGGTGCTTATATTTGTAGATAAAATTGCAAGTAGTAACTTGATTGTTTTATTTTCATAACTGAATCACTTTGCTGTACACTTGAAACAAACACAATATTTCAATTAAAAAATTTTTTAAAAATTGTATATTTCTATGCAATTCTTCTAAAACATGAAAACGCAAATAGAACTTTTCATATAAGAATCATGAGACAGACATTTTGGGTTTTGGTCTCAATTGTATGAGCTTGAGCAAGTCACACCACTCTTATCAGCCTGATTCTTCATTGTAATCAGGAAATAATTAATATATGTTGCTGAATTACACAGTCTAAATGCCCTCTGGTGCAGTCTTTGGCCCTAAAATTCCCACTTCTAGTTTAAAGTAAATCTTGGTAACATTTTAAAGCTTACAAGCTGTTCCTATCTCTAAGGTGCCAAATAAAAGACAGATGTTTAAATGAATAAAAAATACATGAGACAATACTCAGGGAAGGGTATTTTTTAACTTGTATGTTAAATGCAAAATATATAATCCAAGTGTTACACATGATTCCATGGAAAACACACCGGTATTCTTAACACTGATAGAAAGCTTTATCTTTATACAAAGTTCAAGTTGATATTTTTCCCTTTGCAATAAATTATCTTAATGACTGAAATGCTTTAATCTAAAATATTAAAATATGAAACAAACTACCAGGATGTAGATGAGTGATGGATGCTTATGTAAATAAGAGAAAGTGAACCAAATTATGTATCCAGAGCTTAAAATACTACATTGCAGGCATTCTTGGCTCACAATTCATAACAAAATAAACAAAAATATGTCGATTTAGTGGTAGTTCAATACTAAGGAATTAGGACTCTTCTAGGTCTGATCTTATTCTTGATCTGCTCAGAAAACTTCCATCAGCTGAAATGAATGCCTTAGAAAATAGGATTATTTTCATGAGCAAATACATAACATCCACTGTGCAGGGCACCATGAGTGAGTGTCATCAGTCAGCTAATCAGACCTGGAACACAGATAGCCTCTGATGAAAAGCCGTCCTCTTTTGGCCACATTGCAGACGTTTTCAAAAACTAGAAGCTCTAAAGAGAGAAAGCATTGATATGTGAACTCCCGAGGTCACCTCTCAGTGTGGGGCAGGCAGGTTTTGTGGTTGAAGCAACCCTCTCTTCACTGAACAGACCCTATGGAACTCTTTTGCTCTGTGTGGCTTCTTTAACTAATGACTTAAATAATTTCTATTTTTAGACTTGATAGAGCCTCACCATCTTGGTTTGGATTCACTGTTTCTATGAAATTTACCCTGAAGTGCCAGGCCACTCAATGACAATTAGAACTATATAAGAATAACATAGGTCTCTCTCTGTCTCATTTTTAGCGAACCTATATCTAGCACATAAATTTTGCCAGGCCTGATGCTAAAAACCTTATGTACATTACCTCGATTTATCTTTACACTAACTCCCTGTGGTAGATCTGGTAGGTCAGGTGCTATTTATGGATAAAGAAACTGTAAATTAAAGAAGTTAGCAATTTTCCCAAAGTCACATTGCTGCTAAGTGTCAGAGCCTTGCCCAAAACTAACTACAGATTCCATGTTCTACACTGTCCCACTTCTTGTCTTTCTTATTCCAAGATTCCTCTGGGTGTAATTTTCAGCAATTTGTAGTTTGGGGTGTTTAAGAATATGTTGTAGCTAACTTAAAAAAGAAAATCTGTACAGACTATTCTCAGAAAAATGAACAAAAAAATAACTATATTCACGCATGCACGTATTCATTCACACACAGCATTGTTCATGTGTATTCTTTGTAATGGCAGCACACAGAGGTGAGTCTACTTTGTCATATCTATAACATTTCTTCCACCTGAGTTCATTAATAAACAGTGTGAAGTTGTTGGTGGTCATCTAGTAAGAGAGACTATGTAATCACTTTTATATAATTAGTAATGCCAATTTAAATGATATATAAAATACCTATAATGTCTATACCATCCTGAGTAATTAACATAAGAAAATCAGTAAATGAAGGACAGGAGTTAAAACTATTTAGCAAATCTTTCAAGAGGAAATATTTGCTGGTTGGTAAACTCATCCTCCATAGACATCATAGAGGTTTTTTTTTCTTTTTGGTATTCAGAAAACTGGAGTTTTAGATTAAGTTGATATAACTTAGACATAGATCTTAGAGTCAATGAACAAATCTCTATTGATTGTGTCTGATTTTGAGTGGAAGATTTTATGGTACAGAGACTACAGCATCCTAAACATTTGGGTACAAGTAATGGGTACCAAGTACAAGCTCGTATACAAACTTACAGATGATGGAAAAATATTTATTTGGTATAGCTATGCAGTTGAATACCAGGAGTGTGTGTGATTTTCCAATTTATCTGACAGAAATAACATTCAAAGAATATTTCAAACTATCCACTATTAATTTCCCAAGAAACCTTCCTTTCTATAAAATAGAATATCACTTTATTCTTTGTCAGACCCTGTGACGACCCAGTCTAATATTTCTCCTCCTTTTTATACATCTGCCTTTTTCTCAAGGTAATTCAAGTACAAATAATTTACTTGTATGGCTCTCACTAAAGGCTTTCCTGCAGTCTTTTCTCAAGGCTTCTCTTATTCCTCTGATGGCAATCACACCAATAAAAGATGACATCTGTGCCTCAGATCACTGTGAACCACTTCAGGTAAGCCATGTGTTGTACCTTGACCTAACATCTCATTTCTGTTCCCACCATTGTGGCCAATTAAATAGGGACCTTGTAAGGAGCCAGTTGACTGGTCGTGTGTCGGCTATCACCACAAGAGCTTAAGGGCCACAAATCTCTGTTATTACCAAGCTGTTGCTGCCAGAAGCATGCTGATTCCTGACAAAAAGAATAGATTAGGATCAATCAAATCTCCCCCAGGCTTGTCAGTGGGACTTTTAACCACACCTTCTACCTCAAACTTTCCCCTTCACCTCCTTCCAAACACCTACGCAGCAGCAAGCTAACAAGGTGTCTGCCAAACCATATGTTCATAATTAGTTGACTTCTTGCCTGTCGCTAGAGGCACCACTGATTCAGCAACAGCCTCAAGGGTGTTGGGCATCCAATAAGACACCACCAACCAGCATCTGCCCCTCCCCTCAGCAGTAGGAGAAGAGGCATACTTAATTCCAGCTGTGGCATTGTTGAGTGAATTAACTTTATCCTCAATTTAAAAAGCCAGCATGAAATCAAAGGAGATCCCAGAAAAGAAAAATAGAGAAAATGAAAAAAAAATGTTTGTAGGTTAACTCAACAAGTCTGATGAATGAAACTCAAGTGGTTGGCCTCATTTAGCCAATCACTGCAAAGCAGGTTTCTGGCACCGTTGTTACTTCTGGCATAATTCTTCCTTTTATTTCCCAGTTCTGTGGTTAAGGTCTCTTGTTACACACAGAGGGGATTGATGATATAATTGTTTATGAGCCAGTGGAACACATTTTAGGTAGTAGTGAGGTTACTGAGCAATGAGAAATTAATGTCAGAAACAGCAGTGTACAATGCTGGCTAAGAAATCTCATCTCAAGGTAAGAGTGCTACATATAAAATTAAATTTGCAATCTCCTCTTTGAACCTATGTCTGAGTGTGTGGTTTTCTTTATGGGAAAGGGTTGGCAAACATTTTTTAAAAAGTTCTAGGGCAAAGAGAATTCTGAAATCTTTTTGTTTTCATTGACTAAGGAAAAAATGTCTAATATTCTGAAAAAAAATGTACATTTTCATTAAATTTATTTACATGAGTATCACTGATGGATTACACTATTTTCAATGAAATAATTTATACAGTGTTCCAATAAATTTATCAATATTACTGTACTTAAAGGATTACAAATTAATACTAAAGGCATATATGATCCTGAATTTTAGTAGGCAAAATTGGGCAATGTCATTTCTTGGTTTGAAACTTTCAAGACTATGATGAATAAATTTCTAAACTTGAAAAACCTTAAGGATACATTTTCTATAAAATAAATATTATAAACTTAATTTAAATTTTATATAAATTAATGAAATTATTTAAATTAGAATGGAAAATATTAGTTAAGCAAAAATATGTATTCTTAATATATAGTCTTAAAATAAAAATTGCTATAAAAATTGAGTGCCTAAAAGCAATTGTGTAAAAAAACAATATTTATATTTTTATAAATGATGCTATGAGACCAAAAATGCGGATATAAACATGCAAAAAGATAGAAAATTTAAATTTAAAATAATAAAATTAAATAAGCTGTGTTAAAATAATTATAAATGAGAAACCAGTTTATTGTTTTAAACTGCACTAGTCTTAGAATATTGTGATTTTGATGTTGTAGTTGATGTTATTGTAAAATCCTCTTATGATGCAATCTAAGAACTTTGGACAATGTAAAGAACAGGAGCAGAACAAACCCAAGATCTAGATATCTACCAAGGATGGGTCACTGTTTTAAGCATCAGCTTGAGATCTAATTTCATTGTCAATCACATAATCTCTGCTATTATATTAAAAATCCATTGAGATTGGCAAGGGACTCAGGGGTTTTGAGTAACAGACATTGTCATGATGATAAGTGGCTTAAAATGAATTAAGAAACAACTGATGTGGTTTGGGACCAGGGCATTAGAAAACATAAGCCAAAGGGAAACTGCAGAAACCACAGATTGGTACAAGTTACAGGCAATTTTCTTAATAAGCCCCTTTACGATAATGTCAGACAAGACACGTTAAGCATCTCTTCCCTTACCCTCTATGGAACAAACCAATTTACAATCAGAGCCAAATGTTTGCTTTCAAAGAAAAGTTGCCATCCTAAAAAAATTTCTTAAAAATAATTTTTTACAACTTGTCATTAAGCAACACCTTTTTCTTTTTCTTTTTTTTTTTAAAACAAGAACAATAAAATAACCAGCTTAAAAATGCCCATAGATTAATAAACACTCTTTTCAGTTTAGTCTCTCCAAATTTTCAACTTTGTTATATTTTAAATAAAATAAAGCATGAATCAACTAAAAGTATAATATTTTTTCCCTAGCCAAGGATATTTACAATTCCATAGTAGGGGGTCTTTATTTTAGCTTTTGGTGTGATTAACTTATAATGAGATTTACCTTATAATGAGTATTATATTATGGAACATGAAGATATGCATACTAGAAATATGAAATAATTTTGATCAGATTTTAAGAATTGATTTTGAGGAATCTTAAAAATCTTGCAATAAGAAATAGTGAACCATTGCAGAACAGTAAATAGTGATCTAATATGATGAACAGGATGCTTTAACAAAAAACTGTTGGTAGTGAGCAGAGTAGACTGGAGGAAAACAAGAGGCTTATTGAAGATGCTGTGTTCCATATTAGTGATAAGCACTTGGCCAAGGACAGTGACAATGGGACTGGATAGAAAGAGACAAATATGAGACCTAGTAAAGACTGAATCAGATGGCTATAGCTAATGAACAAAGGAGAGATTCAAGATGATAAGGTCAAATTGGCAAGCTTGGGTAGCAAAAAATATGACAGTGGCAAACATGATGTGAAGGAAGACAAGGAGACAGGAAGTCAGTTTTTTGGCAGAAAAAATACTGAGTTCAGTTTTAGTCAAATTAAACTTGAGGCGTGATATGCATAATAGGAATAAGTATCTGACAGACCTAGGGTTCTGATGAGCAGATTGGGAACATTTCAATTTGGGAGTTACCAAGATGGTAAGGATTACTAGACACAAATGAATGGTGTGCTCTTCAAGGGAGGTGATATAAATCAAGAGGAGAAATAGGTCAGGCCCTAAATGTTAACTCCCAGAGTAAAGGGGCAGAAGGGAAAGGAGTTAGGAATGAGAACATAGGAAGAGTGTCAAGAAAAGAGTCAGTAACAGAATCTACTAGACTTAATGAAATTCTAAAAAGCAAGGAAAAGTAAAAACATCTTGGGGAGCATAGAGGTCAAGTATAAAGAAAATGGCTAAAAATCCAGTTAAGCCCAGTTAAACATCACTGGCATTTTTCAAAGTCCATTTGTAAAATATGGGAGCCAAAGTGTCCAAACAATATGAAGGCAGTGATAAGTAAACAGAGGCAATATTTTATGATGTATTATTTAGTAGTTTACAACTATGCTTATAAGGGAAACTGGTCAATAATTCTCCTTTCTTATGCCATTTTTGTTCAGATTTTGATATGGAGGTTATACTAGCTTCATAAAATGATTTGGGGTATGTTTTCTCTTTTTCTCATCTCTGCAACTATTTGCAATAAATTGAGATTATCAGCCCTTTGAAAGTTTGATTAAAAACTCACTTACAAAACCATCTGAGCCCAGTGTATATGTTGGAGGGAGATTTTTGACTATGCATTTAGTTTCTTTAGAAGTCATCACGATATTTTGAGTTATTCTCTTCAGTCATTTTGTTTTATTGATATATTTCTGAGGGGTCATTTCTTCTGTTTCCAAAAATATTTGGATTAACAAATTCACTTTTTTTTAAAAAAATTATTTATTTATTATTTATTTATTATTTTTATTTTTGGCTGTGTTGGGTCTTCGTTTCTGTGCGAGGGCTTTCTCCAGTTGCGGCAAGTGGGGGCCACTCTTCATCGCGGCGCGCGGGCCTCGCACTATCGCGGCCTCTCTTGTTGCGGAGCACAGGCTCCAGACGCTCAGGCTCAGTAGTTGTGGCTCACGGGCCCAGTTGCTCCGTGGCATGTGGGATCTTCCCAGACCAGGGCTCGAACCCGTGTCCCCTGCATTGGCAGGCAGATTCTCAACCACTGCGCCACCAGGGAAGCCCCACTTTTTTATAATTAAAAAAAAACTCAACCAAAGCTAAAGTTATAGCTTCCTTTTTATATCTAATGTTTAATTTTTTTCATAATCAAGGATGTATGTATGTCTATTGGACTAGTGTATTTCAAATAATTACTACTGGGTTTGTTGATTAACTCAACATTTTTTCAGTTCTTTGTTGTAATTCCTCCTATTTTTTAAAATAATTTCCTCTCTTCTACTTTTAAAAATTCTGTTTTATCCTAGTTTAGATTAATCTTAGATTAAAAAGTTAGTTAATATTTGATTTTTCTTGTTTCCCAGTATTTTAATTTGAGCTTGTGAATCATCTTCTACATCTTTATTTCTAAAAAAATTTTTTACAAAATTATTTTATGTAGTTCTAAAAATTTTATAATATGCATTGTGATTTTTTCTTTAGCTGATTTATTATTTAGTCATGTAGACATGGGGTTTTAATTTTTTCAGTTGTATTGGCTTTGGTTTATAGTATTGATTTGTAATTTTATTTAAAGGGCTGGTAACTTAATAGAAATTACTCACTAATCTCTGAGTTCAGCAAGGCTAAAGAGTGACTTTACTGTCATTATAGTGCAAAACAAAAAATGACAGAAGCTTGGACCATGATGGTGGGCTGGGAATAGAAATAACTAGAGTATTAGAAAAGGCATTTAGGATTGAGATTCCATGACTGATGGGTTGTAGAAGGTGAGGGTGAGGGAGGAGTCAATTATGACTTCCATGATCATGGCCTGAGTGACAGGATGGATGATGCCACCATTTCCTGAGATGGAGAAGGTTGAGAATGATAGCAAAGATTGTGTTCAGTTTTGGACAAGTTGTGCCTGTGTTGCCTGTGAGAGAGCAAGCAGGAGATAACAAGGATGTAATAAATATACAAACCTTGAAATCACAAGAAAATTTCAGGCTAAATATATAAATTTTGAAGTCATCAAGGTGTAGAAAGTCATTGAAAAAATGTCAGTGCAATAGTTTGCTCAGGAAAAATTCATAGAATAATTTTTGGAAAAGAGCAAGTCTGAAAGCTTGAGCAGTTCCAGTGTTCTGATAGAGGAGGAGGAGTTGGCAATGGAGACTCTGAAGTCACAGAGAGTGAAGAGGAAGAGGACTGGTATCACAGTGGACAAGAGAATGGAGTGTTTTGAGAAAAAGGGAATAATGAGCAAAGAGATGCCATTAACAATAAAGTTAAGAAGAATGAACACTATATTGATACTTAATATATATATTACAGAAACTGGATTATAAACTGATGATTGCCAAACTGAAGTCTTCATTAGTATTATGATTAATAGGGATTTCAATAGTTCAGGAAGTCCTATGAATTGTGCATATTTTATTGATAGGATTGAATGGAGCTGTCAGATCATTAAATCTAGTAAAAATTCTCCTAACAAACTATCATGTAGTAAGAGCCTGCCACTTTCCAACAAGAGTGATAAGCACCTTATCCGAAGCAACTTTGAAAAAAATGTATAGTTTCCATCTGGAGCACAAAATGGTTTAAATAAATAAATGCCTCCCTTAGTAAAGATAGTAAAACTTTCAATTTTGTTTTGTGGTTTATAGTTTGCCAAGTACCTTTCACGTGGTTTCATTTAATTATCACTGTCGTGGAAGGAAAAGAAAAATCTCTACTCGTCTCTTCATATATCTGCCTTAACCCATAGAAAAGGACGCTGTCTACAGCTCTAACTTCTTTCTTACTCCCTTTCTGGTTTCCATGCATAGGAAGAGGGGTTGGTCATGGACTCCTCTGAACATTAGTAATTGGCTTGTATTTTGATGATAGGCAAGGCTTCATTTCTGTAAGAAGCAGGCAGATATCCTGCTTTCTCTTTTACTTGAACTCCCATGCTTTCTACTCCCATGTGTAAAGCACACCTAGTCACATAGCTGTTAGGTCTACTCTTGCAATGCAGACCCTACATTCACTCTCTCTGTTCTGTCCATGCTGTAAGGTGACACAGAATGGCTACAAATGTTTATGTAACCAGCTGAGTGAATGAAGCTTGTACCACAAAACTGGCCATTCTAGATTCAAAGGAAGCTGACAGATATTCAAGCCTAAATGCATTCCTCCATCATATTTTACCAGAGCAACCCTGTATTGGGGATTATCAGGTAAACACCCAAATTAGAGCACACACCACACACACACACACACACACACGCACTTTTCCCTCATTGGCATATTCTTTTTGTTTGTGTGTACAATGTTTTAACAAGAAAACTCAGAAGAGAAGAAATGAATTATTACTCACATATTATACACTTAAAAACTGAAGTTCTAAGGTCTTAGAACTTAGCCAATTTCAAACTATTAATAAAAAGCAGATTGAGGATTTAAATCCATATCTTTTCAGTTTAGTTTTAGTATTCTTATACCTAATCTGTATTTTTTCACACAGACATTATGTAATAAGTCAACTTTGATTAAGCAAACTGTTCATAGCACTTTTCCTTTTATAAAATATTTGTCATATTTGTATTCATCAATAATTCCATTAAATATATTTTATCTATTTTATTAACACCCAGTAATATATGGGCTTTAGGGACTTCAGAATAGAAAAATAGTGCTCCAAGCTAGAGGAACAACATTTTGAGAGTGGGAGAGAGAATGAGAGGGAGGGAGAGAGAAAACATTAAATGATAACATAATTTCCATACCTGAATAAGAAATGAAATACTATCAAATAAATCAGTTGACTTGTCATCATTATACAATCATTATTAAAATGTGGGGCTCTGTCTTATGTTCCCTCATCAAAACTTTTATAGATCAGAAAAAGAAGAGAACAAATGCAGAGTCACACTTAATGGATGGAAAACAATCATAGCTATCCCAACTTTGAATTATTATAGTCACAAAAGGCAGCTGAGAGTCTCATGTGAATAATAATGAGTTCACAATAAAAATCCTTGCACCTTCTGAGGAGTGTAAATATTCTGGGGGATAATAAATGAAATACCTGATACTAGAGACCATAGAGCAGATGGAACAGAGAAAACAATTATTTAAAACACGGATATAAATATTCTTAGAAATATGAGGGAGGATGTTGGAAAACAAGAAGCAAGAATCAGTTGGAGATATTGGTTGTCAAAAATACATTAGATGAAATTTTAAAAAAAAACTAAAAGGATTAGTAAGAGAATGGATACAGCCTAATAAAAAATGGAAATTAGAGACTTGTTAATATTCCCATAGTAGGAATACCTACTTTGAAGGAAAAGAATGTAGAGGAATACCAGAAATGAAGCCATAAGATCTCAGATTGTAAAGATTCAAATCTTAAGAAGAAAAAAAATCCCAACACCTAAAAACATACTGAAGTATAAGAATATCAAAGATAAAACCTAACAGATTCCAAGAGAATAAGAAAATATTCTACAAGAGAAGCAAAGAATCAGATTAATGTCAGCTCTCCTTTATCTAAAGATATGTTAGACAGTTTCTTAATTTAAAAAAAAATAAAACAAATGCAAATTAACATCTCATCTCAATCTACATTATCCTCAAGATGATGGATAGATCTTTATTTGTTTATCATAAATTTCACAAGCCTACTTTCTTTGGAATTTAAGAAAAGAGTTCATAATATTTTTATTTTTAAACGAATCTTTATCAAATTGCATTTCTTTATTTTCTACAACATGCTCTTAAAAATACACAGGACAATCATAACTCTTTTTACAATATCTTCAAACAAAAATTTATCTTAGTTATGAACAGTGGCTTTCAGAATCCTACACATGATTGCACTCTCTTTCATTGGTTTAAATATTTTCATAAATTTAAAGATAGAGGATAGAAAAGTCTAGACCTGGTTGGTATTTAAAATAAATTTAGTCTCATGCTAGAAAGTCATATTAATACAAAATGTTATAATTGCTGCCACATGTATTTCTTTCACATTTACTTTATTTAAAAAGTGAAATCACATTTCTCTTTTGGATTGCCATTTAGAGGCAGTCATCCCTCCCTTGAATCTGGATATATTGGAAAAGTCTTCAGGAAGCCCCCTCTAGTGTCTGAAGGATGCAACAGCTCACTGGCAAAGGATTTGGGAGAGACAAAGATGTGGAAATTTTAGTGTATCCTCTAAAGTGGCTCAAAGGGACCATGGAGATAGTCAACTCCAATATCCATTCTATTTACAAATAGGCAAACTAAAGGTCCATAGAGAAAATGTTTTGTTTAAGGTCACACTGAAAGTCACTGGTATATCAAGTGTATCAGCTCAAATTTCCTGATTCCCAGTTCACAGACCAATCTACTCTACACTATGGACTTGGATTTGAGCCAAGCAGGCCAGAGTAGAATAAAAGCAAGGAATTTGGGGGATGTGGGATTTTTTAAATGAAAGAGGTATAGAGATGAGAGACGGATCATTGGGATAAAGGAGAAAATAAGAAGGTTAGCATTAAGGGTTAGGGAACTGTAGTAAAGAGATATCACTTAGCAATTATTCTCTTATTCTTGTCACCTGCCTCAATAGAGTTTACTGACAATGCAGAACATGAAAATGTCATAACAAGGCAATAAACCTTTATTTCCTGCCCCACTCCAGTTCATGATAATGGACTGGCAATGGGATTGTTAGTTAAAGCAGTCATGATGTATTATTCTTAAATAGGATGTGCAACTTTTGGCCTCCTCATCCTTCCTTCAGAATGTATACAGTGCTGTAACCAGCTGATCTCTAAGACACGTTATTAAAGCTCTAATTACACCAAGTACAGTTGATAGTTTTCACCTCTCCCACAACTTCCCTTTCTTTCCACCACTCACCTTCCTACCCAGGAGATTTCAGTTACTCACAAGAGGGACCCAAGCCCAGCAAATTATCCTACAAATGAGTACTCCAAAAGGATGGCTAAAGTAAGTCCTATACTGTTTTCAAGAGGAAGAGATCAAAATACATTTAAGTAGTTTTGGGACATCCTTCAAAAATCCATGTTTTCCCATTTTCTGGCAATAATCCCCTATCTTTCCAGTACTTTGTTAACTTTTTCTTACTATGCTTGCTCTCTGACTTCAGTAAGGTACCTAGTTTCTTAACTGTTCTGTTCCAAGTCTTTCAATCCTCTTGAGACATTTTTCTTTATGATCCAACACTTCTACCATTTCTTTACTAAAGCCTTCAAATCTGTCACTACACTGAAGTTCCTATAAAACTTTTTAACAAACCCTCAAATAGAGATCAATTCAAACATCCTTATTTTTCTTTACTCATATGGTACTGGTCACATAATTTAGTTACTACCCCTCCAAAGTCATTCTCTTTATTTGAAGCCTTATCTGATGATCAGCTCCCTCTTCTCTCTCTTTTGTGGCAATTTTGAACCTTCATAGATTTCCACAAGCTTGTATCTTTGTCTCTTAATAGATTGATTGTTTCCTTTACAAAGAAATTAGAAATTATCAGGTAGGTACTTTCTCAGTTTTCTATCAAAAAGTATGTCACATCAATATTCTTCCATATCTTTTTATTAACAATTAGGCCCTTTTCCTATTGAAGCTCTAATCTCTATCCTTTCTCTGGATGTTGAATCCTATATTCTTTCTGTCTCCAGGGGTATTATTTTAGTAATAATTTTGCATTTGGATATACAGTGTTCGTGTTTATAAGACTCAGTGTTGTTAAGATAATAATTATCCCCAAAATGATACACAGATTCAATGTAACCCCAACCAAAACCCCAATAGGCTTTTACAGGCCAACATTGAAGATGTAAATGGACAAGAATATAGTCAGATAGTCTTTTGAAAAGAAAAAAACTGTAAGATTTCACGAACTTAATATAAAATTATAGTGATTAAAACAGTGTGGTACTGGAGGGAAAAAAAAGATGACATGAATAGATTAATAGGAAATACAAAGTAGGCTTAACTATATGATCACTTGATTTATGATTTATAGCAATAGTGACAGTGCAGTGCAGTGGAGGAAAAGAACAATTGTTTTAATAAATATACTGGATCAATTGACTATGTGGAGAAAGATGAATCTTAAACTCCACCTCACACAATAAACATTACATCAGAGAGACTGCAGATATAAATGTACAACGTAAAGCAGTAAATCCTTAAAAAGAAAAGACAGGAGACTATCTTTATGACCTTGGGGTAGCCAAAGATTTAAAAAATAAGACACAAAGGAATTACCATAAAGGAAATATTGATCAATTGAATTATTTTAAAATTCAGAATTTCTGGACATCAAAAGATACCAATAGGAGTGCAAAGGCAATGTACAGAATAGGTGAAGATATTTCGTTTATCTTGATAGGATTAATGTATGATGAATTTTGGATTCTCATTAAGTATTTGATTATTTTGGAAACTATGTATTAAGTGCCTACTAAATGCCCAGGACTCACTGGATATTTAAAAGCATTATTTCATGTATTCTTCACCACAATTATGCAAAGCACATGGTAATCTATTTATAGAGAAACTGAGGCTCAGAGGGATTTAGTAATTTGCTCACAATCTCACATCTACTAGGAGACAGAGGTGCAACTTAAAGAATCCAAAGTCCAAATTCTCTGTCTTGGTTGATTTAATTCAATATCTAGATACATGCATATTTTATGTGATCTACTCCACAGATATTGTATATATTAAATTTTGAATAGGAAGAGATGTGAGTATCATTTTTATGCCATAGAACAACACCTCAGTGGATTCTTGAATTTGGATAATCTAACAGCTAAGCAAGCTTGAGGCAACGATGAAGGGAAAACAGAAGAGGAAAGGAAATCTTCAAGTCTTCAGTGTAAAGGAAGAAAAGAGAGTCCAGAGAAAGTCTGGTGTAAGGAGACATAGAAACAAACAGGCAGACATTATACAGCCCAGAAACAGAAAAGAGTATTTCTGTGTAGTGGAAAGACTGTACTGGCCTAGAAATATGAAGTGTGTCCAAGAAAGAGCTCTGCTAGGGTCTCCAGTGAGAGCCTGGAAAAGTCCCATGATCTCTTTGCTGCTGAGTGTCTCTGTCTGTAAAATTAAAGAAATGGACCAAAGTGTCTCAGATGTTCCCTCCATCTCTGGTACTGAATGAATCTCTCTGTGTATTGACCAAGTGCTACACATAGGGCAAAGAACCCACACAGCCTTTACAAAGTGAATACCAAATTGTCTACAACTAATGCATTTCTTTTCCATTTATTTTTCAATGTTATTGATCAGTCACATTTAAATCAATGCTTTAAAGAATTGAATTTGTTTAAATCACAATGCTTTTTTTTCTGTAAACTTCAAGTTTTACTTCTTCTACTAGGCATGTACTCTATATTAAATTGTAGTGAGTTCAATCTTATCATGTCAAAGACACTGATTTAGTTTTCACATGACTCTCTTGGTCATTTTAATGTATATTCCTTTCACATATAGCTTTCCATATAGGTTTCTTTTATGTAAATAAATACCACTGTGCAAATCTCTGGGCCACAGTAAATAAATAAATAAATAAATGAAAACAGTTGTTGTGGAGCAGCCAAAATCCCATAGAGGGCAGTATGGTTTTAGCTGACTCAGTACTAAATACTATTTCATTGTAAAGAATGTAATAACTCTTTAAAAGAATAAAAGAGTAAGGGGCAGAGACCTGATTTTAAAGTAATATATAACCAATGTAAAATCTTTGGCATACACCAAAGTAAAAATAATTTTTAGATAACCAATTATCCCTAAGTTCAGACAGAACTGTTTTGAATTTATATATAATTACTCTCTGATTATGTGGTTTTGTATACATTTTTTTTACTTTTTTATTTTGAGATAATCATAGCTTGATAAACAGTTTCAAGAAATAATACAGAAGGATTCTACTTACTATTTACACAGTTTACGTCAATGGTAGCACGTTTTATACATTTTTTTGATGTCATATTTAAAATTTTTCTAGTGTGATTGAATTCTTTATATGTTATTTTGAATGGATGGGTAAAATCCCTTTATAAGGATATATGTTAATTTAAACCATTCAGCTCTTGATTGAATTTTAGGTAAATTTCATATTTTCACAATGTTGTGAGAAACATATTTTCATTTAAATTTATGTCAATTTCTGGATATTTATTTATAATATGTTCTTAAAGTGGAATTAATGAGTGAATAGGTATTACCATGTAAATATTCTTTATATCTAACACCAAACTGCTTTACAGAAATGTTATACCAACTAACACTTGTGTGACTATAGCTTTGACAACACTTAATTTTATTTTTACTAGGAAAAATAATATTTCAGTTTATTTGTGATGGGAAAAAAGCATTGGTATGAATAATAGTTGAGAACTAAACATTGTAAATTATCTTAGCAAAATCTAAGAATAGGTGGTAGGCAAATAGAATGTAAAAGCATTTTAAAGGTCTCTTGAGAAGGGCAGAGGAGAATAAAGTTGAGGGAAATGAAAATATTTTTTAAATATTATCTTATTGGAATGGAAAGAAGGAATGAGGAAGTATAATGCTTTCCTAAGGTAAACCATTAAGTCAGTGAGAATCGGTATATCATTTAGAGTTTCACAGCTTTGGCTAGACTCAGTCTACCTGGTTTGAAAAACCTCTGTTCCATCTCTTACCTGTGTGACATTGGGTAAGTGGCTCAGTTCCTCAGTAGTTAGAAACGATAAGTATGTCTACCCTAGAGGATTGTCATGCTGACAGAACTAGATAATATAGATGATTATAGATTAACTACAATTGTAGCAAACATATCACACTAATGGAAGATGTTAATAATAGGGGTAATTTGGGGGAGGGGGGAGGGAGGAGGGAGTATATAGGAACTCTGTACTTGCTACTCAACTTTTTTGTAAAGTTAAAACTGAGCAAAAAGTAAAGCCTATTAACTTAAAATATAGTGTCGAAACCTCTGCTGGATTATATACATTATTTAAAACATTTTTTAAATGTTTAAAATAAATGTGTAAAAACATTTTTAAATGTGTAAAAACATTTTTTTGTCAGCTGTACAACAGAATAAATTTACATAAGGTTTTAATATGTTAATTGCTTTTATATTAATATTTCCTTAAGGTATTGCTGACACCTTAAAAATTTATATTTTTCAAATATAGATAGATAGATAGATTATTTCATCATGCCAGTAATCCCAAGAGCTAAGCAAAGGCAGCTACTATTTATGCCTTACAGATTAAAAAAAAATGGTTACCTTCACAGAACAAGAAAGTTGTTTAGTAAAAATAAAGACTAATTCTTCTGATTTCTTGGATCTTGGAAAGATCCATGTTCATCGATATGAAAATAAAATAGACATTGTACAAAAAATGCTAAAAATAGTAAATCAAATAAATAACATAAAACAAAATGAAAGATATAAAATGTCTTATCAATCATTATTTAAGTTGGGAATGGACTATAATCTCCCTTAAAAATGCATGTTTTTAAACTAGATTTTAAAAAATCCAGCTCTATGCTATTTACAAAAATCAGAGTGAAAAAAAAAAAAGTAATGAAAATCTGAAAGTAAATGCAATTGAGAGAGAGAGAAGACATAGCAATATTAATGTCAGAAAGTGGACTTTACAATTGAAAGCACTAAACAATATATAAAGGGGACTCATGTATTAATAAAAGACACATTTGGTGAAGAAGATATACAGTTATAGACCTTTGTAGCACAAACAATATAGTAGCTAAATATATAAAGAACTCTATATTAGAATATTGGCAACTTGATGAAAATATAATTACAATAAAAACCTTTAATATGTTTCTTTTGAAATTTAAGTAAATTTAAGCACTTCCTGAACTTAACTGATTTAATCCTCACCATAATAACCCTGTGGTGTGGACATGATTCTAATCTCTATTGCAATTGAGGAAAAGTACAAAAGATAAATAAATCAAAAGTTTCTTTTTTTTAGATGTCTAATAAAAATGATAAATCCCCCATAAACCTGATTAAGAACAAAAGAATGGAAGTAAAATGTACACGATTAGAGAAGATAAGACCTAACTGAGAGGATATTAAAAGAATAATAAAATGTTATGATACGCAATTCTATGGCAACACGTTTGAAAACCTAAAAAATGGATTTTGGGGGACAAAATATATAAGTACCACAAATGAATGAAAAATAAGTGGAAATTTTTAAATGGTTATTTATAATTGAAAAATATTGAAGGACTGGATAGGTTCACAGATGATTTCTATCAAATATTTAAATTATAGATACTCTAGGCATATTAAAGTAATATGGAAACTATCAGAAAATCTATAGATAGAGATATTGAAAAGAAATGTGATAAAATTTAGTGGTCATTTTAGTAATTACACCAAATAAAATCAGAAAGAAAAGAAACTACTAAATTTAATTCTTGACTATCAAATAAAACAATATATTGTTATAAACAGCAAAGCTTTAAAGTAATTTTATTTAAGGTCAGAGGAAGCCTGCTTTTGTCATTAGTTTTCAGTGTTGGCTGGATGTGTAAAAAAAGCAAGAAGGTAAGGAAAAAAAATTAGTATTGATATTGGAAAAGAAAGAGTTTCATTTCTTTCTGTTGTTGATATGATTGTATCCAACCCAGGAGGTTCTAAAATTATAATGAGACTTTGTAAGGAGTCTGGGTATAAGATATATGTAAAGAAATAGTTTTATCTTTAGCTCTGAAGTATATAGAAGTGGAAAGAGAGAAAAAAAAAAAAACCCATTGATAATAGCACACACACACAACTGAAAATACTTAGAAATGAACAGAGTAGAGTAGGACCTATATAATATATATATATTTGAAGTATATATGAAATTATATATGAAATATATATATGTATATATATATAATCTTATGAGGGACATAAAATATTCTCAACTAATAAAAGTAGTTGTATGCTGATAGTTGAAATGTGAAGTATTGCAGCCAGTTTAAAAAGAAGCGTCTAGCAGCATCTATTAAAACTATAAGACCTTTGACTCAACAAATACACTACCTCTAAGAAATCTACCTCTAAGAAATAAATTGCCACTACATCAGGATATATGCATGGAAAAGGTTAACTATGTAATGTTTATAGAAACAAAAAATATGAAAATAATCTAAATTTTCATTAAGAGAAATTATTGAATATATTGTGTAATATTATATATCCAATGTATTATTTTATAGCCAATAAATCTGCTAAAACTGTTTCAGTTTACTTAGCTTCTACAAGGTATCACTGAATGAGAAAAGAAATATTATATAGACAAATCTATGTATCTTTCCATTCTTTTGTAAAAGTATGTTAAAATGTAAAATAATGTTGAAAATAGCCCTATGTGGTATGTGTGCATGTACTATCTATAGATGTTTATGTACATTTAGTTACATGGGCATGGATAAATTACCTAAGTGGGAGATGTTGGCGGAGGTCAATGTCCAGGACGGGGAGAGACAAGTGATCACTATGGCTGCATAACAACCCCAAAACTTAGTGGCTTAAAGCAGCAATTCTCAACTGGGAGTGATTTTGCCTCCCAAGGGACATTTTTTGATTGTCATGACTTGAGAAGGGATTGCTACTGGCAAGAGGCCAGGGATATTGTTAAGCATCCTTTTGATGCACAGGACAGCTCTCCAAGGCAAAGAATTGTCCCGTCCAACATATCAGTAGGGCAAAGCCGAGAAATCCTGGCTTAAAGAAATGATAATATTTATTTGGCTTATGGATCTGCAATTTGGGTCAGGAAGAGCCGAGTGAGAATAGTTCATTTGTGCTCTACCCAGTGTCTGGCTAGAAGGCCAGGCTGAAATCACATGAAGGCTCTCTCGCTTACATGGTTTGGTTTTGATACTGACTGTAGGCTGAGACCCGAGACTGTCAACAGGAACGTGGATCTCATGGACCCTCTCCGTGTGGCCCCGCCTTTCTCATAACAGTGTGGTTAGTTTCCAAGGAGAGAGAGAGAGAGAAACCATATCATCTTGTGATGTTAATTTGGTTGAGGCAGTCACGACGTCCCCTGTAGTTTCAAGACGAAGCAAAATAGACTCCAGACCCCACCTCTTGACAGGAGTGGCAAGGTTCTAAAAGCACATATAGGAAGGGAAAAACGACTCTGTCCATTTTTGAAAGATATAATTTGCCACACAGCAACAATGAAAGATACACATTTTAAAAATTACTTCTGTAAAATTATCTATAAGTGTGTGTGGACATTTTAGCATTCCTGGTAAGGTTAACTATTTTACACTTTGGTAACCATTTGCTGTTTTCTTCTGTGAACAATGTCCATTGCACATTTTTTCTATTGTTAAGTTTAGAGTTTCCTTATTTATTTGTGTATGTTCTTTATTATTAACTATTCTCCACCTCTTTCCAGAAAACACTTAAACTCCTTAAAGGAAGAGAAAAAGTACATGAAGTTGGCATAGAAAAAATAGGAGAGACAGAAGAAGTTAAGTAAATGCAAGGACATCAACCAAGACCAGAATGAGGGTAAAAATTAGTGCCATAAAAACCTTTACCTTCCTATAGGCTCTACACTTACACAGCCAAAGGAAAGAGGGAAACCTGGACCAAATTCTCAATGTTCATGTTTATTTTGACATAAAGAACAGCTTTGGTCAGGGGACTGTTGGGGAAACATGAGAAAATTATACAATATTTAATTAAATACAACAATTTCATTGACATGACAAGCTTCACAGTACTCCATACAGACAGTCCCCGACGTACAATGGTTCAACTCCCATACAGTGGTGCAAAAGTCATATTAACTAGTGGAAACCATACTTCGAATTTTGAATTTCAGTCTTTTCCCAAGCTAGCAATATATGGTACAATACTCTCTTGTGATGTTGGGCAGCAACAGTGAGGGTAAACACAAGGGTAAACAACCATTCTGTACCCATGCAACCATTTTGTTTTTTACTTTCAATACAGTATTCAATAAATTAATTGAGATATTTAATACTTTATTATAAACTAGGCTTTGCGTTAGATGACTTTGCCTAACTGTAGGCTAATGTAAGTGTGCTGAGCCCATTTAAGGTAGGCTAGGCTAAGCTATGACGTTTGGTAGGTTAGATGTATTAAATGCATTTTCAACTTAATATTTTCAACCTAGGATGGGTTTATCAGGATGTAACACCACTGTAAGTTGAGGAGCATCTTTATACAATAGGAAAATAAACCTTTGAAATAGTGCATGTTTTCCCCCCGTAGGTACTTTTATGTACATATATGTATGTAATGGGATATTATTCAGCCATTAAAAAAAAAGAAGGAAATCTTGCTATTTGCGGCAATGTGGATGGGACTTGAGGGCATTGTACTAAATGAAATGTCAGACAGAGAAAGTCAGATACTGTATGATCTCACTTATATGTGGAATCTAAAAACAAACAAAACTAAACTAATAAATACAGAGAAGAGATTGGTAGTTGCCAGAGGTGGAGGGTGAGGAAGTGGGCAAAATGGGTGAAGGTACTCAAAAGATACAAACTTCCAGTTATAAAACAAATAAATCATGGGGATGTAATATATAGCACGGTGACTGTAATTCATAATACTATATTGCATCTTTGCAAGTTGATAAGAGAGTAGATCTTGAAAAAATATGCATTTATGCTTAGAAAGTTACAGCTGGAGTCCAGATTACTATTAAGAATATGGTAACTTTTTATGTTACAAATATGTTAGACTGAATAAAGATGCTTAAACAAGTGGCATGATATGGCTAATATAACTGTAATTTAATTTCCAGGTATTATATAAGTTTTTCTCACGATATTTAGAATACCCAAAGAAGGTCATTAGAATAACTTTTTAACAGTTCTAAGCTGTAAAATAAAATCACAATAGCCTAAGACCTCAAATTTAAAATGTGACTGCCTAATAAACATTACAGAATTATTATCATCGCTAATCATGAATAAAAAAACAACATTGATTAATAACAAGATTGGATGGAAATTTGGAGATTCAGTTTCTGGTTCTAGCTTTGCACCTAACAACAGGTGGTCTTGGGCAACTCCAGAAACCTCCTGGATGTGTCTCCGGAGATGAAAGATTAGATGGGATGATGTCTAAAGCCTCTTTCTATTCTAAATATTATGAATACACAGATTTAAAGCCTTAGGCATAACACAAGATCAATGGAAAAGGATATTTTGTCTTTGTTTTTAAATGAAAGCTAGTTCTGCCCGAGGGTATAGGGGCCTGAATTGCCCAAGGTGTAACTGGTTGGATGAAGTGCATCCATTTTGCAGAATCTTGAGTTTGGAAGACCATTATTTTATGCAGTAATTGGTTCTTTGGAAACAAACGTCAGCTGACTCATCTAGTTAAAACCCTTCAATAACTTCCCACTGCTTTTAGGATAGAGCTTGATGCCTGCATCAAGCTTTGTCTCATCTACCTCTCCCACCCCATTACTCATCAATTTGTTTCTGAATATGTGTCTCAGGGGCTTTGCATGTGCTTTTTACCTTCCTTGTTGTATATTTCCCTCTCCTCTACCTGTTCAACTCCTACTCTTCCTTCGAATCTTTACTAAAATGTCATTTCCTCCGGAAAATAAACCTTGGTGCCTCAGTCTACTACCAGCTTTCTTGCTCCTGGTAAATGGGTTAGGAAAACAGGTTCAACACTCCTACACCCTATAATTAATCTTTTATTGCATTTATCACAGTTTCAATTTAGGTAAATATGTGGACAATATTTCCCTCCTAGAGTAGAAACATCATTAAGGTAGAGACTATGTCTGTTTTGTTCATGATTTATCCCCATTACATATATAATACAGTATAAAATGGAAGAGGAGCTCACTTACTTTTTGAATGAGTGCCTTTTTGCATTAACTAAATAACCTCTCTGTGTTCTGGTCTTTGATGGACTTCCCCCAGGAATGAAGAACCTACTACTGCTTAAAGAAAAAAGAAAATTATTTCCTTTTTGACAACTCTGTTAAAAAATATCTTCAATTATTGAACGTAGATCTGTGTCCCTGTAAGTTCTACCTTGTTTCTGTTTTAGCCTCTGACTATAAGTAGAATAAGTCATTCGTGAGGGTCATAAAATATGTAAGACTTTGTCTCTTCCATACATACATTTTCAGCTAGGATATAGTCACATTTCCAATGTAAAATGAATAGTAAACCCTGATGTCTGCAGCAAAATGACTACATAAAGGAGAGCAAAAGACGAAAGGTCAACGTTTGTTTCACAAAGAGCAAAAAGTAAAATACTTATTTAACTTGTGGTTTTTTTAGCCTCAAGAAACACAGGATTCAGTAAGCCAGTTTTCACGTTCTCTTTCTCTTCTGATTGCCCACATTTTTGGCGCATTTTCTCCTTATAGGCTTTTCATTTATTTATTAAATTTTACAACTTATGCAAGATATCGTCATCTACTTTGTGTATTTTTCAATTTTCTGGACACCCTAGTGTCTCGCAGTCTGAAGTTCCCACAGGCATAATCAAAGCATCAATGTGGGAGGAAAGCTCAACCTGGTAACCTTTAATTTTCCCTTGAACCCTGGTAAGTTCTGACTTAGTGTAACCTGACCCATGAAGGTCCTACACTCCAAATTCTCATTTTTCCCTAAAACTTAAGCCCTTAAGACCTGGGATGGACTCAATATATCCTCTAGCTTAATGTGCTCCTTCTATTTATTATGACTAGTTCTCAGGACCTAGTGATCCTGAGGTTGAAGGAAAAGATCCTAAAGGAATGGGGATTAGCAGTGATCCTTCCCTACCACCAACATTTTCACCCACAGCTGCCTCTTCCCATCTTCCAAAAACCCTTGGTCCCTATGGAAGTTCTACTAAATCACAGCAGAACTCTTAAATCTCTATTCCCATACAAGAAAGGGCAAGGAGTTCTCAGTCCCTTTAAAGATATGTATGGAAATTAATTACAAAGACAGACTTCTAATCTCAAACTCCTGTTGAATTGTAAGTTCTCATTATTGGAAATAATTTTAAGGAGGATATTTTCTTGGTATTACCAGTGTATGGATGAAATATAAAACATCTGAGATTACTGGTTATCTTGCCTTTTTGTGAACTTTTCTAGTGACCAAGAGCTCACTACTCACAGAGCATCAAGTTCTATCTTTATATAGTACTGAGTGTTAGAATGTCTTCTTTTTAAGCTGAAATCTGGCAACTTGTTGATTCTACCTATTGGCACTAGTTCTATTTAATCTCTTCAATGCTTTGTTTTAATTTAAAGATTATAATAATTTATTTTATTTTCTTCTTCGATATACTTAAAAAAGACCCTAACCTTCTTGTATTTTGTGATATTTTTATCTTAGTATCAAAGCCTCACGAAGTCTTTGTAATTTTTGGCATTTTGGAGCAATGCAGTAATTAAATATTTTGTGGTAAAGTATTTTTCTCCTCTCTGTAGATATGTACAATTTTTAAAACAGTTTCAAGGTTGTGGAGAGAAAAGAAATAAAATATTTTTCTGCCCCCACTTCACCCTTCATACTGCAAATTTGCATGAAAGTAGAAACATGTGGAATATTTATTTTAATCAACATACACATAGACATTATCTATCACTACTGTTCAAGTTGCTTAAATATGATGTTATTCCACAAAAATCTATCACTAATGATTTTTCCCTTATTTTTTTCAGTTGTATGAATATACTTGTATGTATCTTAATGTAGTTAACATAATGTTGTTTGTCCATGTCTTTAACTCTTTTACAAAAATATTTTCTATGACTACACAGTCTATGCTATGAACATACTGCCATTTATTGAAAGAGTCTCTTATTGGATATTTAGAAAGTTTTTACAAATATTTGTTATACTGATATGATAATCAAAGTTGTACATTATTTTTGTTCAAATTTATTATTTTCATAAATTGATTATTTTGTGCTCACTCCCTTAAAGGATATGGATATTTTAAAGTTCTTGAAATATATTCACATGTGGTTGATTTCATATAATTTTTTCTTCTGATTACTTATGTTTTATTACAAAGCCTACAATTTGTGTGTCTGTGTGTGTATAGCAATAACACTTTTTTCTTTCTCTCCTGAGCTAAGAAACCAGCAATAGACATAAAAGGCAGGTACATGGATATAAAAGTTACCTTTATCACTTGAAAAAACAAGCTTGATTATCAAACATGATTTATATTTGTAGTTTTAATAGGCTTCCTAATAGTATTTCTAAATAATATAGATTTACTTGCCCTATCACAGGTGACACTGGCTAGCCACACACAATTCCAATTGGGACAGAGCTCTCCCTACTTCATTTCCTCAGGGGAAGCAGAAATAGTTTGTGTCATGTAGATGTTGACATGAATGTGGGTAACTCATTTCCTTTCCTTCTTTCAATCTCGCCAATCAAATAAATCCTTTCTCATGGGAACAGTTGCCCCTTTATAGAAAAGTGAGGAGTGAAGAATAAGTCTTTGTTTCCCAACACCTTTTCTCTTCACTCTGTAAGTATTTCAAGGCAATGGGCTCATTGAATCCTCCAGATACATGCATATGTATATAAGCAAATATATAAACACGTACATTTATACACATCTAAATAGATACTAAAGAGTGCACAAAGAATAATTGTTAATAATTTTTTTAAAGATAAAAGCTCTTCAATATGCAACTTGTGTTCTTACCAGTTGTGTTCGGGGACAACAAACCATTTTTTAAAGAGCTTAGTCAATTTGCTTGCTTGTCTTTTGGTGCCTTCTCACCTATAAATGAAGCCATGGAAATTTATTGTGTTTAAAATTATTGGCTATGATTTGGTCGTGCAGGGCTAATACTGCTGTTCCAGAGGTGGCAGGCAGCAGGAAAGCTTCTGGTTGGATGAAGCAAAAACAGATTATTTACACTGTCTTCATCGTGACTCTCTTTTTATACATTAACAGAGGATTTTGGAGTTTTACTTTATTGCTGGCATGGTACTTTATTCATAGTCTAATGCTTCTGCTCATTCATTCAAGTGTTATTTAGCATTATTAATTTCATAACAATTATAATTCTCTGTATTTTTCTCAGATTGTTTTTGAATGTATAAATGCTTCCCTTAGCTAGAGGTTTTTATTATGCTTTCATTTTGTAAAAAAAAATGTGGAAAACAGTTTGACTAGAGACACCCAAATTTGATTATTACAAATTTCAAGTAAGTTTCTTCAATTTGATTGTAAATAAGGTGATTCTTCCACAAATTATTGGATCAATAAGAATTCCGCTAACATTTTATGGATTGTTATGGATTACAAAGATATGGAATTTTAACTTCACTTTAACATTTTGTATCTAAATATATTTCTTTGTCTTCTTTTAATGAAAGATGTCACATTGTTTCAGATTCTCTAATTCCAGGGTTAGAAGGAATGAGGTCCTGGTGGTCCTGTTTTGCTAACACCATGGACTAAACTTTTTGAATAAACCAGCCACTGATGTACCTGTTTGTATTATCTTCGGGATAAAATTAAATGTCATGGTCTGTGCCAATGCACCTTTTAGGTCTTTAGTGCCTAGTCAGCAATCCATCTACTAACCCCGAGATCAAAAATCCTTAAGAGAGATTACAGGAGCAATGAAGGTACTGAAACCTAGTTTATGAAAGTATTACTGCTCCTGAAGCAGATATTCATTTTATTTCAAATTAGAGTTGGACTAGCATAACTCTGATGTATAGTAATCATAATAACTCACGATTTCCATTATTTTCTAATGTGGTTAAAGTAATGAGGAGTAGAGTTGTGTTTGTTTTATGTTGTTTGGGATTCCACATCTCTAATCTTTCTGTTAATTCAAATAACTTTCACTACTTATGTATTTACAGTGCTATTGAGATTATTTTATTCCAATTTGGCCAGAGAGGAGAGCGGGGCTTCCCAACCAGTGCACCAAAGTGCAATGAGTTAAAGCTCTGGGAGATAGTGTTGTCCCCTGTCCTCATGGTGGCCTGATAGGGCCTGGGAGAAATGGGATATTTGCCCACAAATATAATTTTCTTAAGTGCCATCTTATGAGAAAAGCCAGAAAAAGCAATTTCACAGAGTACAAAAGAGGTTTCCTGCACTTTACACAATGAATACAGATTTGCATCCACTTGCTAGGTATCCTTCAATATGAAGTACACAGTTGATATTTGAAAGATTTGTGAATATCATTATAGTATATGATGGTTCTTAATATAATACAATCCAGTACAACTGAAAAATTAAGCAATCACTCAATGAGTCAATAAGTACAGGTCTAAAGCTGGTTATAAAGCTATTGAAATAAATTCTGGTTAAAACATCCAATAAAATAGTATCATAAATCTCCACCCGCTGCCCCCTCATTCTCCATAGCACTTATCTGAGTCAGGCCTGAATCGAACATTTCACTCTATAATTTGTCCCTGGCTCTTCTTTTCTCTGGCTAATAACCTGATATTAACAGTAGACTTTCTTTTGTATACCTTTTGTTCATGTAGAAATAGTTTTTACTAGGGCATAAGTTATTGCATATGTGTTATTAGAAGCTATGGGTAGGTGGTGAAGAGTAGGCAAGACTCTGTCCATACCAGCATGATTGATTTCTGCACATCACTCTGGAGGAGTGATATTCAAAACTAAACATGTCATGGTTCTCCAGATATGCTGAAATAAAACATGCAAATGTGAAATCTCCCAATGTAAATCATTTACTGAATTGAATTTTCTCTAAGGGTTTCACTTTTCTTTACCTATATGTGAAAGCAGGCCTAGTATCTTTTTATTCCCTGGAGACTTAGCTGTAGAAGTTATAGGGAAAGGTTATGTTTGTAAAGAGAATTTCTTAATTGTTCTTTTATTATATATGCTACTGAATTCACTAATGAGGTAATCAAATAAAGTGTCCTCCAGGGGCGAAATAAAAGAACATTCCATATGCCAATCTATTTATCTCCTTGGCCCACCTCTGACCACACTCTCCCCTTTTCTGTCTGCAGACTTGGTTTGTGTACAGGTCAAATTACCTCCTATTTTGTTATATCTTTGGCCTGGCAGGAGGCAGTGCCCTGAGTCAACAATTGGGCTGTTATTAGCCACCTTCCTTTAAACACCATCCCTTCAGCCACAATACAAAAAAGTAGTTTTGAACCAATCTCATTTTTCATAGAAGAAAAAACATCTACATGGATTACAATCACTAAGGAAGGTGCACCTTATGCTTTGATACTTATGAATAAAAAATGGCCAAAGGAATTCACATTATTGCTTAATTGATTCATTTCTCAAAAAATAATCATCAAATAAACCATAAGGCTTATACCTAAGCAGTGGACCTTAAATAAAAATATGAGCTTAAATCACACCTTTAGAGTTTAGAAATTTTTTCCATTAGTTTATGATTGCAGGAAAGCTTTATCTTCTGACTTATGTTAAATTGTCAATAGCTCTTTACTGCTTAAAGATTCTCTGCCACCATATACACTTCCAGTCTTACTAAGCTAAAGTAGTTAATGATTTATGAAACATTTATGTGCTGAAAATCCATCAAAAAGTTTTAAAATATATTTCTACCCCTCAAAAAAACCCCTGGAATTTTGCAAATGTAGTTTGTATTTTTAGTTATTTTTAATAGGCAAGGCACTGCAGCATATATGTTCAAAGAAATAGTCTTCTACACCTAACAGTAATAATAGCTACTAGTCATGATTTAGGCAGTGAATTAAGAATGTTCAAGCATTAGTGGTCAGTTTTTTAACAAACCTCTCAAGTGGGTACTTCTTTCTTAATTTACCAGAGGAGCTAACTGAGGATTTGGAGACCATAATATAGCCTCAGGTGACTTAGTCTCAGAGGGTAGAGCAGGAATTTGAACCCAGGTATATTTAGATCTAAAGCCTATGCCCTTTATGTCATATCATGCTTGCTCAATTGCCTGTTTTGTGTCATTTTTGGAGTCAAGAAATTGTATCTCCCAGAGGCTTACATGTCTCAGTTATGACAGTTTTCAAAAACAAAACAACCTCCCTCCTCCTTTTTCTTGTCCCAGGTGCTCATTGCAAAACTAATCAGGATTTTCTTTGCCCTGAACAAGATCATTGATTCTTACCACCTAAATCAGTTTTGAACTGTTGCCAGGGCATCTTTGCCCTTTGTGCAGCGAGAGCAGAGAGGGGACCACTGTTTCATGTCACTGAATGAAATGAGTCCTGTTAAGTGACTCAGGCAATAAATTCCAGGGAGTGATCTTCAAATCTGGTACTAGTCACTTAAAAATGTGTGAATAAGCAGTATTAGAACAGGATAAAAGGACTCTACTGAGTCTGTCACCTTCCTCCTCTTCCTCTTCCATCTCTTAATTTTGGACACAAAGCTTAATGAGCATCTGCTATATGTTAGTCACTGCTAAATGCTATGGATGGGAAATACAAGGACGAATGAATAAAGGTTAAAACTGGTTTAGAGAAAGGACTATGCAGACCAGAATCAGAACTTTTCTCAATTCCTTCACTTTGTCTGTATTAGTTTGCTAGGGCTTCCATAACAAGAACCACAGACTGGATGGTTTAAACCACAGAAATTTATTTTCTCACAATTCTAAAGGCTGGAAGTCCAAGGTCAGGGTGTCAGCAGGGTGATTGGTTTCTCCTGGGACCTCTCTCCTTGACTTGCAGATGGCTGCCTTCTCTCTGTGTCCTCACATGGCCATTTCTCTGTGCATGCCATCCTTGGTGTCTCTTCCTCTTCTTGTAAGGACACTCATTTTATTAGCTTAGAGCACCACCCTTATGACCTCTTAAATTTCATGACCTCTTTAGAGGCTCTATCTTCAAATATAGTCACACTGAGGGTTAGAGATTCAACCTATATAAAATTGGGGGAAACACAGTTCAATCCATGAAAATGCCCATTACATAAGTATAATGTGCAGTGAAAAGACGTCAAAGAGAGTCAGAAACTATAATTATGGTAGTTAGCATGGATGCTGGAGCCAGAGGTTCAGATTCCCAGTCTGCCACATCCTAATTGTGTGAACATTGGTCAAATTTAACTTCGGTGCTTCATTCACTATCTTTTGAAGCAGAGACAGTAAAAGTACCAACCTCCTGGGTTATTGCAGATGAAAATAAGAGTTGGCTGTTAGTGGTAGATGAATAGTTTTAAGGATGATATTACTCGTTTTCCTCCTCTGGATATAACATCATAGGAATGGTGAGAATAAAATGCAAGAGGAAAAATGGCAGAAATAAAACACTTTGAGAAGTATTAACACACTGAATTTCCTTAATTATATTAATTAATTCTATATAATAGTAGTTGTGAAGAAAACACCAACACAGAGACAGACACTTGAGATTCCTACATTTGTAGCTTAATTCATTCTTCATTGAGCACCCATTACATGTTAGAAATTGTTCCGGGCACTTTGGAGACAGCAGTGAACCAAACGGACAGAAACCGCTATTCTCCTGAAGCTTACATTGTAGAATGGATATAGATCGCCTCCACATTTCACACCCACTTCAGAAGCTGGGGAAAATGAGACATTATATAGGAGGAAAATGCCAATCAATAGGCAATGTCATATAGCAAGCTGATATTTATCAAGTGGCCAGAGAATACCCATGAGCAGTATTAACCTTGGGGTTGGAAGGGTTCCCCAAGCGCCGCTCTGACCCTCGAGATGCTGGTTTGGGTTTTTCCTGACCCTGCGCCCTGGCTCCCGGGCCAACCGGTGTGCCCCGCCCTGCCCGGCAGCTGCGTGCCTCGCGCGGGCAGGAGCCGGGATCGCCCTACCGGTCAGGGCGGCGCGGTCACGGCGGGTCCTGACGCCGGGGCCCGGGGGACGCGCGGCGAGCCGGCACCGGCGCGGGTTTTGAAGCCACGCTGCGCACCCGGAGGCGGGGCGCCGTGGGCCTGCCCGGGACCCCGGCCCGCTGGTCCCAGGTCTTGGGAGGCGGTCGCCGATAGTGGCAGGGACTTTGGCTTTGGCCAGATGTCTCCTAACCCACGTCACCAGCTTGTAAGCCTCGCACCAAATCAGAGGGCGGCGCTTGCCGGGAGCCCCGGGCGTCACCCGGAGCTCCCTTAGATTAGAACTCGCCTCTCCTAGCTCCTCCCCTCAGTCCCATTTAAAGCTCCCACCGGCTTTCCCGAAAAATTAAAAGAGTGGGCTCAGTTTCTGCAGCGCCTTCTTCCAGGGCAAGATGGTAAGTGAGGAGCCGGCGTTAGCTAGTCCGCTGGCGAAACCGGGGGTCTGTGAGGTCTAGTAAGCTTTGCCTTTAGAATTTCTTCCACCTTGGAAACAAGATTTCTCTGCTACCTGCCAATTAAAACAGGTCTTCCTTCCTGCTCCATCTCTCTTTTCTTCTCCCTTGTCTCCTCCTGGCTTTCTCTCTTTCTCTGTCTCTCTCTCATCCTTTTGTCCTCTCTGTTATTTCTACTCTCTGTACTTTCTCCCAACTTTCCCTTTACACCTGTACTCACTTTTCATTCCCCCTCTTTCTCTAGATTATGCACATATTTGCAAACACTTGAACTTGAGGCTAGGGGTATTTGGGGTTTGTTTTCTTCTCAGATGTCAATTGCATAATAGCTCAGCTTTGATTCCAATAATAACCTCAAGGAAAGAGCCTACAAACATGCTTTTAGAATAAAAGAAAATAGCACTTGATAAACTTTTGGCTGAATTTCTTTGGTCTGCACTGCCCACGCTGGACTTGCTTCAAGACTGGACTTTTTCAAAACTTAACTTATTGGGAACGTTAACAAAGTGTGACTTAATTGACTTAACTTTCTTTTTTCCTCTTTTTATTTGTTTTCCCTCTGTTTATGTTATGCCTGAGAAAGTTCAGAAGTCAACAGAAGACTTGTCGTGGTCAAAAAGAGTTTGTCCAAAGCTGGGCTCTGCTGAAATGAATGGCTTTTACCTGATTAAACATTGACAAATAATTAGGAATGGGCTGTTGTACAAATTAACCCAGGGAGTCTGCATACCTGCCCATAACTGGACATTTGGAAAGACTGTGTGTTTGAGGTTTGAGGAGGCTGGAGCAGGAGGGGTTCACTGGCTCAGAACACAGTAGAGGATACATGCCAGGCAGTTAGTCGTGGCAAGATAACTTTGGAAAGGCATTGAGATGTAGTGATGGAGAGACCTAGATAGAGCTGGCTGTCTCTGCTAACTAATCTGTTTCAGTAGTATCCAGTAGCATTTAAAACCAGAGGAAGAGAGGTAGGAGGAAGGGAGGAATGGAGCAAATTTATAATTCAGAAACTAAAAACGAAAATAAGGAGGTTAGATTATATGATGTGTTCTGTCAATTTCAGCCTTAGGATTCTAAGTTCTTTGTCATTTAAGGTTGTTAGAAATATAATTAAGATATTTGCTAGAAAGAGTCAAGTAGTTCTTACGTGTTTCACTCATTAAGTAGAATTCCTTTTACTTAGATCTTGGGTAGCCTGTTAGATGCCTCAGACCTGGCAACAGAGACTACTCCTAGATATTTACAAGTTTGGTCCATCTAATACTAGCCTGTTCTTTGCTGAGAGGACCTAAGGAAAGTACTGGGTAAACCAAGAAGCTGATTCCTTTTTAGTAATTATATTTGGACCACTCAAAATCAATCTGGGATCTATATTTAACACCTTTACTGTTTTTTATTCACTGCGTATATTTTCTGTTTCTTTCTCCCACTCTTTTCTCCCTCCAAATTCTCATCACCCCATCTCTTGGGACCTCCCACATACTGAATTTTACAGAACACCGTTCTGCCTTGCCAAGACCAGTACTTTGTAGGAGGCCAGAGCTATAATTGCCCGTATTCCGGTACAACGTCAGAATCTAGTGTTGATGTTTCCACGGAGACTTGGGTCTCTTTCTGGGCTGCTGGTCTCCTGGACAACAGAGAGCCCCAACAAGCACCACAGGCACAGGGTAAGTTCTGCTCTTCTGCTTTCCTGGTAGATCTGAAGCCCTTTTCCTGTACTCATAGTTGCAAGGCATTATGGGCTGGAACTCTGTAAAAGAAGGGATGATATGTAAAGTTTAAGAAAGCCCAAAGACTCCTGTATTTTGCAACCTAATAACTTGCTTTTTGTGTGCTTGCCAAATAGTGAAAATGGGCTTCTTCCCGTTGCTCACTGGACAATATGTATTTCTCCCTATACTTTCCAGTTCTTGGAGATTTCCAAGTCACTGAGAAAGTCTGGGTCTGGGTCAATGTTATATAAACAATACTATTGGGATGCTTTTGGAATTAAAATACCAGTTAGAGCTTTTTTTTTTTTTTTTTTTTTTTTTGGTATTCAGGAAAATTTCCCTGGGTATGAGAGAGAAGCAAGGAGAAGTACTAACTTAATCTTTTATTTCATAAAGGAAATTCTATGAATAGTGTCTTATAAGTGGAAAGAAAATGATTCCTTTTTGCCTAAAGAAGACTTCAACTTCGGAGGGAAGTATAACTTTGATGGAAAATTACACATTAATTTTGCCCTGGGGCTTAGTAAACAGTGTTTATAACTATTAAAGGAATTTCTGATTAACACTCAAGTTTCTGGAAGAACTCTAAGGCATTTCAGTATTCAATATCTGGACTGTTGTTTCTACCACAGGAATTTGTTGAATTTGAGAAAAGACACAAACAAAAAGCCCCCAAATATTGAAACACACTTATATGTAAGGAAGGAAGTTATTCAATTTTAGCTTTCTACCACAAGAAACAGAGAAAACAGAATGCCCAAAAATGTGAAACCAAAGAGTGTATAAAATTTTATTCCTGTCTCCTTACCCATCATTCCACTTTAATCAGAAATATTTCAGTAATATTTTAGTTGAAGTAGAGGAGAGCAAGAGTCAGAACTGTACTAGATGAGGAGAAGAAACTAAAAGTAAATGAAATTAGCATGCCCAAGCATAGTTCTTATTGGTAGGCATAGTTCTTACTGGTAGGCATAGTTTGCTGTCAAATATGAAAAAAACAACAAAAAACTCTTTGAAAAAGCATAAAACACTTTATAGATGATGACATTTGAAATACATGAGTTTGGGTACAGTTTTGAGATTTTCATTGAGTTCTTCAGAGAAGCAAGTTCAAATTATTTTGAAGTAGAAAGCACTATTCCATAGAATTCTGAATAAATACTCTCCCTCAGGCTTAACTGATAGGCAGATAGGCAGAGATTTTCATCTGGGGAAAAATGGTAGCATCAAAAATAGGATTTGATTCTGGAGCCAAACACTATATTATTAAGCACTACAGCTTAGAAAATAAGATAAAAACTTGGAAAACATAGTGGAATTGCAATGTAGGCCTAGTTGAGGGTGGGACCAATAAACATTTGCATGAATTAACAATGCAGATAGGACAGTCTTTATAAATTTAGCCAGCAGGAATATATATATCAGGAAGGAACTTGACCTCTTGACTCCGAAAAATTCACCTCTGTAGCCACCTTGGCATATTGTCTATAAATATTTGTCTTTCATAGCATGCTTGCCCCTTCTGAAAACTTTAAATGTTATTTTCCCATGTGGAGGCAATGGCTAATTTTAGAAAGGTAGTTGAACCTATTTTCTTTCCGAAATCCTCCAGTGAGTTCTTTATTACACAAAAACTGCATGTGTGTTTTCTCAGTTACCCATTTGATGTTTTCACATAGAATCATCCAGTGACTCGAATTTCCCTGTTCTTAATTCGTGTTCATGGGAAGAGGCTCAGCTTTCCTCTCAGCTCTACAGAAACAAGCAGGTATGTGTAGATGATCAGAACATGAGACCGGCCATGTTCCATGCAGTTCATTCTCAACATCGTACCTTAATGTCACATGGCTTCTTTTCCCTTGTTCAATTCATTGACTTTCAGTTTAGAACCAAAATGCATATTTGTCCACAGAAAAGTCAAAATTAGGTGATCACTGTGACAGAAAATAATAACAACAACAACCAAAACCCTCTAGGAAGACCTTCAATCAAGCCCTGACCTTACACATTTTAGCTGTATGACCTCTCAAATCCTCCTTTCTCTTATCTATGAAATGGAGATATTTGTGCTGCCTACCTCAGAGGGCTGGTGGAAAGATCAAATGATAGAATGAGTGTGATAGTATTTTTTTTAAAGGAATTCCTTTATTTTTATTTTTTATTTATTTATTCATTAATTTTTGACTGTGTTGGGTCTTCGTTTCTGTGCGAGGGCTTTTTCTAGTTGTGGCAAGCGGGGGCCACTCTTCATCGCGGTGCGCGGGCCTCTCACTATCGCGGCCTCTCTTGTTGCGGAGCACAGGTTCCAGACGCTCAGGCTCAGTAGTTGTGGCTCACGGGCCCAGTTGCTCCGCGGCATGTGGGATCTTCCCAGACCAGGGCTCGAACCCGTGTCCCCTGCATTGGCAGGCAGACTCTCAACCACTGCGCCACCAGGGGAGCCCCCGATAGTATTTTTAAACCATAAACAGCTCATCACTTGGACAAAGGATGATGATTATAAAAGTTCTTGCAAAGATTGCTTCATTTTTCCTATTTTGTTTGTTGTTATTTATGAGAGAGTAATTTAATCTAGTGGACGTACAAACTGACCTGAGGCTGAGGGAAGCCAACCCACGTCTTTTTTTCTTTCTTCTTTTTGTAACATGCAGGGAAGAAGTTCAGCAAAACCTTTCTAAACACCGTTTTCTATATTTAAACAGTTGCACGCAGCTCATTTTCCTACATACCTTCCCGATCCCCTTGTGGTTACAATTTTTAAAGTCATATAATCTCTTCAAACAGTTTGCAATGAATAAAAAATTCAGAGCACAAACTGAACACTCAAGTGGTAAGTGGGTGTAGCTTGAACTTAAGCCTTTGAGGACGAGGGCTCCCTGAGATTGAGTTCATAAAACAAACAGAATTATAATCAAGTTTAAGTAGGTTAAGGATCAGTGGCATTATTATAAGGTTACAAAGTCAATATAGTGGAGCAGCCTTCACCATTGTCTGCTTTTTGCAGCTCCAAGATACTCTGGTGCAGAAGGAAGAAGAACTTGCTAGGTTACATGAAGAGAATAATCATCTCAGACAATACCTGAATTCTGCTTTAGTTAAATGTCTTGAGGAAAAAGCCAAGGTATGTGATGACCCCCTTTATAAGGACAGAGCAGTGATTTGAGAAAGAAGACCATCTGGGTAAAACGCCTTGATTCAGTGTAAGAGGTGTATTAAGCAATGTGCTTTGAAATGCGTCAATAGGATGGGCAAATTTTTCTGAAGGAAATATAGCACTTTCACAACAATGTTTATGTATCATTTCCCTGAAGTATCTAGATTGCAGATTTTAGCATATATTACAAAAGGAGCTGCTTGAGAATCAAAAACCAGTCAAGGGGATTGCTGAGACAACAGAGGCTAATCGAAAGATAGAGTTGGATGGGACATTGGAGCGGGAATTAGATCCGAGAGACATGGGTTTCTTTTAATTATCTGTTTAACTTTAGGTCAGTCACTGTCCCACTTGGGGCCTCATTTACTTCATTTGTAAGTGTATGGGCTAAAAGATCTTTTAAGAATCTTTCCAGCTCTAAAATGTTATAAATATGGCTGGAGCCCAGATCTCTTGACTGGCAATTAGACATAGCCAACTACATTATCTTTTCATGAACATTTCATTCTTACCCTTTTAAAATGAACTGTTTCTAACTCAAGGATAGTTTACCCATAGTCCCTTTTTGCTGTTCTTCCTTTTTTGGGGTTTTGTATTTTTTGTTACCTATCTGCCACTCTGTTACCATTATTGTTTTATCATCAATCTTTACCTTACTTCTAGACAAGCTACGTTATTTATCTAAATCGATCATATTTCTTACGACTCTTACCCAGATATAGCAGCTCAGAGAAGAAAAACCACTATATTTAGTTCCTTTAGAATTCAGTTAGCTTTGTTAAAAAAGGGAGCACAGCTCACAGTTATTAGCCTGGTGTCCTATCTCCAGCCACCATTCTGTGAAAAAGGACAGTTATTAAATTAGTAAGTGATATTAATTAAGCAATTTTTCTCTCTTGTTCTCAATTTTGCAAGATTTAGAATAATATGATACATACCACATGGGAGTGCTGTGAAAGTTAGGAAAATTAGAGGAAGAGTGTTATGTAGAATTGTAATCAGTGGTTCTGTCTAGATTCATGTGGCTTAGGCTTAAATCTAGGCTGCATGATCCTTAGCAAGCCACTAATGTCCCTGTGCCTCAGTTTTCTCATTAAAGGAGGGTTTAATAGTATCTACATAAAATGAGATCATGCATATAACCAGTCCTCAATACAGGATAGTTGCTATTATTGCCATAATAATAATAATAATCATTACTTCCCGGAACTGAAGTTTTAAAGACATCATTTACATCATTTCAACTTTTAAATGACTAGTAAAATTATATGAATTGGAATTTCTAGGTGGTAACGTGTCATCATAGATTTTGATTTAAAAGCAGAAGTTAATCCAATCAGTTTTGCTTTTGCACGTGAAAATGTAAATTTAATCAAGTTTTCTAAGGAATTGAGGTGACCAGTAAATATTTGACAGCTGTAAAGAAAATTATGTTGATTATCTGACTGTGTATTTTCAAATATTACTTCCCCAGAAATTGCTGTCATCAGATGGGTTCTCCAAAGCATGTGGAAAATTCAGAAAGGGGAAGAGGAAACCCAAAGAGCAAAGATATTTTCCTCCTGAGATTCCCCATCATAAAAATGCCAAAAGAAACCTCTCTAGTGAATTTGCTAACTGTGAACAGCCTGGGCCCCCTGTGGATCCCTGGGTTCTTCGAACACTGGGGTTGAAAGACCTCAACACCATTGATGACACCTCATCAGCTAACTACAGTGCCCTCTCGTCTCATCCCAGACGGACCACAAGCACATTGCCCCAGTTTCTGGATGATGCAGTTGATTATCTCAGTGCCTCCGGGGAAGATCTGCCAATTGACTATGGCGGTGACAGAACAACCCCCTCACACAACACTGCCAGCCACAGGGAAGATTTTCACTTCCTTTCTCAACTTTCAAATCCCCCAGGAGGACTACAAACTCTTCCTTACTATACTTCTGATGTGTCACCCAATAAGACAGAGATGGCCTTTTCCACATCCCTGAGCCCTCACTGTAATGTGAAAACTCACTCCTTCCACCAGGGACAAGCCTTTGTTCGTCGAGATGAAGAGGGAGGCTGGAAGTTTACCTGGGTCCCTAAGCAGTCTTAGTGATCCCCTCCTCTATCACAAAGGACTGCCATGAACTTTGTTTACAAGACCTGTCTTGCACTTGAACCTGACTATGTGGAAAATGCAAGCTATTGCCCAGACTGTCTCCTGCCACTTTAAATGTCACTCTCAATTACCCACTTAAATCTTCAGGGAATGGCTTCCAGGAATCTATAGTGAAACATGCCTGCTCTTCTTTCACCTAAATTTGACTTGTTTACACACCCACACCTGCTGTTGACTTCCTTCCTTGGCCCTATACTTGAAAAGGTATTTTCCAATTGCCTGAATATTCCTTTGAGACCTACATGTGCCGTTCCAATTATAACAAGTCTAAAAGCTTTTCTTCTCTCATCAGACAGTTTAAATGTTCACAGCCTTCACCTTTCCACTTTTATTTCTCTCCTGTTCCTCTTCATTTCTAAAAACTGCCTTTGAAATGAGCATTATAATTGCTCCACATACCTGTTATTGGGTGTTCAAATAACTGGGGGTGGGGTAGAAACAAGAATCTTTGCCCATTGCCATTCCTGAAGGCATAATGTAGGTGTGAGTAATGTTATGTGTAGTGCAGTTCATTAACTTGAGTGTCCCATGATGGAGCTGACAAAAAAAATCTCTTCAACACCTGGAAATCTACTGATAAGCAACAACACTGATAAGTTAAAAGATAAAAGAGAATGAAAATTACTTCAAAATGCCTGCATGGTGTATCAGCTTCTATGGGCACCTGGCATTGTGTTTGCAACCAACATCACTCAAACAAGAAGATTTTTGAGGAACTCGTGGTAACAGAATAAGTCACTATCCTAAACTAATTAGATGCTGATACACTTCTATTCCTGAAAGTATGGTCTAGCCTAGCTCTGACACTGTTTTACTTATCCATTCAGTCATTCATGTGTTCATTTGTTCATTCATCAACACACCCAAAATATTTGTAGAACACCAACTGTGTACCAGGCATTGTGCTATGGGGTGATGATAAAATGTGAACAAGTTAGATGCTGTGGCCACCCTCATGAGACTTAGACCCACTCATCTGCTGTGACCTTGAGAAAGCTACTTCCTTGGTATGAAAATTCAGTTTTACCAGCTGTAGAATACAGAAGTCAAAGTAGATAATCACTGACATTTTATAAATTGAGCCTGGGTCCCATCGGCTTTACTCCAACACTGCCATCCCAGGGCACTGTTCTCTGCTTTTGATTGGCATTGCAGATATGTTGGGTGAACTTTTTTTGTATACAATTTTTTAAAAATGTGAACCATTTGTAGTTAACACTAGAAATCATTGCTCTGATCACAGTATTCTTTTTCTGGTATGAGCCCATTTTTGGGTGAATTCAGTCTGTGTGAGAACATGCATCTAAAAAATAGAGACATTATTTTCTAAATAAGTGTGCATAGATTTAATGGAAATATTGACATCAAAGATCTCTCTTTCTAGATTAAAAAACATGCATTCTTCATGTTCATGCTAGTTCTCCTTCTTTCCAATTCCCCAGGCTCCCTATCCTTCCCAGAATAAGTTAGGTATCAAAGATGTGCACCTATGATATTGGGGGGACCAAACTTCAGTTGATGATAAGACCCACCATGTTGTAAATCTTTCCCATTTTTCTTTATTCCACCCTTCAGTAAGTCATCTGTACAATCAATGCCTGAGAGCATGAGTATTCTATTTGGAATTCTTTGTGACTAAGACATGTCTTTTGTTTTGTTGCTGTTTGGTTTTTGCTTTATTTTGGTGATGTGGACAAATGATCTATTTTATAAAGTTTTGCTACCACCCAGTTTTCTTTATAATCCATGAAGGGGAATCAAATATATTAATTATTTTCATGACTTGGGAAGAAATAGAACACATTCTATTTTCTAAAAACAGAAACCAAAACAAAAGTGCCTTTTACATTCTAATATCTGTTCCCCTGTATGGTGAAATTTATCTCTTTTTAATTACAAATATAAGAATTAGAATTGACTGTGCTTTAATAGTAGGAATCAAGAAAGCAACATAAATATTTTGAAAGTCTAAATGATCAAGCTGTAAAACAAAATTGATTAGTCAACAAATTATTTTGCATTTTTTACGTGCTTCATCATGTGTTAGGTACTGTGAGGAAGCACCCAGGCTTAGCACATTTGGTACATACAACAAAGCCACATAAAATGTAATAGCTTTTAAGTGAAACTTGGTCTCAGCCCAATTTAAAGAAATTACAGCACATTTGTGGTAAATGATAACTCTCTCTGGCTTATGCAGGAGAAAATTACCACATAGTCTTACAATCATATCTACAGGCATTTGATATTCACTGGAATTATGTATAGAAACTTATTTTAATGATGTTTGAAAAATTAGAAATTTCTCTCACCTGAGTCTATGTTCTAACTTTATGGTTTTACCATGCCCATCCAGTAAACCAGAGTTAATATTTTACTAATATAAAGTGAGAAATAAAAATTAAATAGCACTTTTGTGATTGCAATGAATATTTTTATATTGTGCATAACATTTTCGAATAATGGATTTTCTTCTCCTAGGTTTTAACCATAATCTTTTGATGTACACCTCTTTTGTATGGTACACGTGGCCAGACTAATATTTTCAGCATTTAGGGTTCAATGGTTCTTTCCTTTATCCAGGATACATTAATGAAGCTTTCAGATGTTAAGTGGCCTAAAAGGTCAAGTGCTTTGTGTGTACAGCATTCTCTTACCTAACCTCCCATAAAAATTAGAATCCAGTATCAGTTTTTAAAATTTGATCACATTTCCAGTGTCCTCTAATCATCTGAAAATAAATCATACTTGTATCTCACTAGCATCTGGAAAATAAGGGCAATTGGAAAACCTTACTTATGCAGGTGACATTTAATGAATGGGATTGTTTAATACTGCAGTGATGCTAAACTATAATTTTGAAAATTTTGAAGAAAAGAAGCTATGTGAATCAATGAAAAGAATTACTCTGTTTGATCTATTTCAAGAAAACAGGAACATTTTTTTAAAGTGTGACAAATCAACAACTGACCTACTAAGTATAGAGTTAATACACCTATGATAATTTTTTGATAAATTTACCTCTTGCCTGTAAAGTCAAGGTATGCAATTTACATGTGTTTCAGTTTACCAAAAGATTCACATAAGGTTAATATTAAATGCACCATTTAAAAAAAAATTTAATAAATCAAAATAATAAAAATTTAAATTAAATTTTTAATAATTTTATTTGGTTTACAGGCTACAAATATATGGTATATTTCTTAACATATTTGTCATATTTTTAGCTACATTTTTTGTTACATGAACATAACCAGACATCCAGTTATGATTCTTAACATTGGATACTCTATAAATGTACGATATAACTTAACACTTAATATTTTAAATGATTTTGATTTATGATTTAAAATATTTCTAATTAATGTAAAAGTCAATTTTGTAATGAATTTATATTTAGTAAATAAATAAATGACAAAAAATTTAATCCTACTTTTTTGGCCTTATTTTAGAAAATTTTTCAGTGAATAAACAACAGACAAAAACAAGTTTTTGGTATTTATTTCTGTCATAAATTTTGTTATAGAAAAATATATGTATTTTAACTTCCAAATAGTGGTATGATTAATAATTGAGGCACTCATTCAACAGATATAGTCTGTGCCAGGCTCTGCAGAAGATATAAAGATGAAATATGGGCTCAAACTAACATAGCTATAAATGAGAGAAAATAACTGAAACATGCTTAATCAAAGCAAGGGAATAATTAGCATTCATAATTAAAAAGTTTGTGCTTCAGATATGGCTGGATCTAGGTGCTCAAGCAATACTGTCAGGAATCTGGTTTGGGATCTCAAGGAAAACTGATGATTAGGAATGAATTCTGGAATGGTGTTAAGATAGTCTCACCACACAAAAGTATGGCAGAAACCAGGATGAGATAAGCAATGTGAGCCTAAAGAGCAGCAAGCTATATCCCATAAGATATTGTCTAGTTTTGTAACATTCTCCTTATCTTTCACATTGTAACCTCCTCCCCCCTGAAATGAATAAAGTCTCAGTTAAATGTTCCAGATTGGTCTCAGTCATACCATGGTAGATTATGAAAGTATTTGGGTGTCTGCACATACAAATTGTGAGCAGATTTTCCCTGAGGTCACTATAGAAGCCATATATCTATCCCTAAGGGGAAGATTAATACCAAGAGAAATAATTTGAGACTTGCATATCAGGCCAATAACCCACTGTTACACAGGTTACTAGTAATGGATAATCTGGATTTTACTTAGTTTCCTCACAGGGATTATTTTTTTCTTGGAGACAACTACCTCTGAACCTCACTCACTCTAAATAACCCTTGAAAATGCATGTCATAAGTACAGGTTATTAGAAACATATTGATTCCCATTTTACAGATGAGAAAACTGGCTTTAGTGTTTTATAGATCACATCGTAACAAGTATCTGAGGCCCAAAGTAAACCCTGGCACTGACTTTAGACCCAATTCTTTTTCTTCTATATTACACAATGATGATGTTTGGGACCAGTACATATATTTACAGTCTGCAGTCTGTTACAGACGATTATGAGCCTCAGAGCTAAAGGCCTGGGAGTATGGGGGTTGTCTTAGATCTTTGCTTACATTCATCAGAAGGCTATTCTGGGGTCCAAGCTTTCTTAATCCCATCATTGCTAAAAGGGATTATTCACAAAAGACCTAATTCATCCTCCACCATTTCAAAAACAGGGAAGTGTATAAATTGAAAACTATTGTAGAAATTTGGGATAAAGAGAGTGGGATGGAAAAGGTGACTACGCACAGTGAAAAATATTAATATGCTTCTTAAATGAAAGGAAGATAAATTGAAAGGGAAATAAATCTCTCTTCTAATCTTGCTACTGCTGCTAAAAAGCCTAAAGTAGCAGTTTATAAGCAATGCTCATGAAGTCTCTTTCTTCTTCCCTTCGTACAGGAAATAGATTTTATGCCTGTTGAAGTAATAGCATCATTCCCTCTCTTGTCAATCCTTTTAAGTATAACTCTAGGGACAGTAAAACAGTTGAGGAAACATATTTACAATGCTGAGCCCAATTCTTCTAATTTACAGGGAGCGTTCTATTTAATCCCTGATTCTCCCTTTGGAAATCAGGGATTAAATGGTACTTTTTCAGGGGCACAGCTGATGTTTTCCTTTCATCTCTTTTCCAGGCTTATAATCTGAAATAATAAGGCATTGAAAGGGTGTTTCAAGGTAATTTCTCATTTCAAAAGGGTCCCTAATACTCAACGGATGGTCCCTCTGGGATGAGGCCTAGGATCTCAGATCTGTAATCAGGAGCGTTCCAAAGGTACTGTTCCCTCAGGGTCCTCTGTTTGCTCTGAAGCTGAGAGCAGGAGAAGCCCTTTAATGAGTGTGGAGTGAGAAGTCAGAACCCCTAGTTATAATCAGGCAAAAGGCCGAATCACACCCTCCTTTCATTTTAGTCTCCTGAGATTTGCCACCTTCCATTCTTCTTCCATCCCTAACCCGCAGGGGAGTCAATACGGGTGGAACCTGAAAGTGGCATCTGCACAGTGCACCCCCTGCCCCGTCCACTGGGAGAGCTGTGGTGCTCCCCCGGAATCCCAGCCTCCTTCGGGAGCAGAGCACCGTATTGCTATAGACTTAGCTTTTCCTTCTTTTGATTTTAAGGATCATAAGTAATCCACCCATCCTATTGCCCTCACTCCAAATTTCTACAATAGTTTTAATTAATATGCTTTCTTTTGAAATGATAAAGGTTGGATTAGGTTTCTTGTGAGCTGTTCTGTTAGCAACAAAGGAAGAAAAAGGGCTGAACATCCAGAATAGCCCTCTGATAAATGTAAATATCTTCCTTCCAACGGCCTTGGAATGGGCTTCAGGAAGATTGTTTAATATCTATGCTAATTATTAGCATTTATTTGTGTCAGTAGTTCAGAATACTGACAAAAGATTCACATTCCCCTTCCCTACATTTCAGTGATATTATGGAAAAAGAAAGGACTCTAGTCAAAAAATTGAGCTTCTTCCCTCACAGCTGTAACACCCCAGGAATTAATTTAGCGTTCCTCAGCCTTGGTGTATTCACCTATAAAATGGAGATAACGTTTGCCTTATCTATCTCATAAATTTGTGAGATAATCTTTTAATTTTTAAGAACCATGTGTAGGCTAAGATTCTGTTATTTTTCACAATCTTCACACAGAGTAAATGTACGTTCAATTTAATTCTTGAGTAAAAAACTTCATACTTCATAAAATGCCATGTCTTAAAACCACTTATACATATTTCTATTGATTCAAATCAGTAAATTCTCTCTGTTTTTCTCTTATGTTCAAAGTGCAATTTTATGTTGCAGGGACTATGGCCCATGTCTGAAAAGAGTTTACAGGTTAGTGAGTGGAGAGGAACTAAGAAAGGAGTCATTGAAGGCATGTTGAGACATTCATTGGATATTAAGTTAGAATTGCATCAGTAGAGATAGATGCAGGAGTAAAATAAAGACAAGAGAAGCTCAACAGGATAAACATGAGGCCTATGAAAGGAATAATCACTAGCCCAGGTGGCTTCAGGGTAGATTGTTTATAAAATAAAATATCTATTCTTGGAATCCAGCAGAAATTTCTGTACAGTAAGACCTGCTACTGACTCTACAAATGTGCTATTAATAATAGAAGGGAGGCAAAACTTATAGCACCCAAAAGAGTAAAGGCAATAACTTAGATATGCTATTTGCATCCTTAAAATAAAACAATTCATTTATGATTTTCATGCCTATTTATGTTGGTATTGATACAGTAACTCATAAAGAAGTCCAACTTTTATGATTTCTTTTAAAATACTCTTAACTTCTCAAGAGAGAGTCAGGAAGACTCTTCAAAGACAAAGGTAAGGAGATACAGGTAGTGGAAATTACCAGTTGTTCTTGATTCATATCCAGGAATGGGCAGTGATTTTAAGTGTGTTAAAATTTGCTTTATATATGTGAACATTTTAGTGTTTCCCTTTGTGTTTTCTGTATTTGCTTAAAATATGAGAAAGTGATAGCCCATCTAGAAATTTGAAGCAATATCAATCGTTTTTTTCTACAATTACTTGCAAACTGTTTTTTTAGTTTGATTAAAGAGTGTCCAAAAATTGCTTCTATGCAAAATACTGATCAATATTTTTTCTGGTACTGTTAATTAATCATCTTCAAATTACAGCTTTGTGAAAGTTTTCCTAAAATATGTTGCATTTTTATATATGAATATGCATTTATGAACTTTACATTAATTTTTATATACAAAGGGAATGAGTTATGAAATACATATTAAATAATAAAAATGACAAAAGCAAAAACATAATTATAACTTCATTACATGAAACAATTTAATAACAATGTATATGTGAACAAAACAAGAAGCAGCGATGAGATAAACAATACAAAGTTTTTTTGGGTGGGGACAGTGGAGGAATGGAAAACTTTGTGTTTTTTTTAAATATTTATTTATTTATTTGGTTGCACCAGGTCTTAGTTGCAGATCCATGGCTCCTTAGTTGTGGCTCCAGGGCTCCTAAGTTGCAGCTCGCTGGCTTCTTTGTTGCGGCACGTGGGCTCGTTAGTCGTGGCATGTGAGCTCTTAGTTGCGGCATGTGTGTGGGATCTAGTTCCCTGACCAAGGATTGAACCCAGGCCCCCTGCATTGGGAGCACAGAGTCTTATCCACAGCACCACCACAGAAGTCCCAGGAATGGAAAATTTTGGATGATATTTTTCTTCTCATTTATGTTTCTGTTAATATCCAAACTGAAACAATTTGCAGAAAATCTACAGAGAGATACCCACAGAAGATAATAAATGGAGATCGTGGTGCTGGACATGTGATAGATTTCCATTCTCCCAAAGCAATGAATTGTCAAGTATGTGCATGTAAAAATGAAAAGAGTTATATGACTGAGTTAGACATTTAGGCAACATATTCTTGAGTTATCTTCCTCTCAGACAAGGTGATTTTTAAGCCATGGGAAGTAAGTGTTCCAGATCCTTAGTTAATTAGGTCATTCTATTAGCCATCAAATTATGCATTTCTAATTCTTCATCTTTTTTTTTTTTTTTTGATAGGTAAGAAATGGATTTATTTAGAGAGAAACACACTCTATAGACAGAGTGTGGACCATCTCAGAAGGTGAGAAAAGGCCTAATTCTTCATCATTTTTGAATAAAATAATGCTGCTATTAAAATTAATATCAACAGCTTTATTAAATTTTAAATACTACTTACATTAATTGATTAAAGTAAAAAGTAGTCAATGTCTATAATATACAATGATCAAAAATCCATGTGTGCATGTGTGTAGATAAATAAAATGTTGTAGGATGCACAACTTTTTCAAGGGAAAGAGTCAAGTTTACTTTGCTGTGTGGGAGGGAGCCTGGAATTCAATTTCTTTCCAGAATCTCAAAGAAAAAGCAGCTCAGAAACCTTCGTTATTTATGTCACTCCCTTAACATGCTTCTACTCTCTAAGAAGTTGTAACAAATATCTGATCACCTGCTTTCCCTCTACTTTCCCCCTTCTCCTTTCTGTTCCAGCTTGCCAATGATCAATCCTACAACCATGCCTAGGAAGTAATTTTCTCTCCCTGTCAATCTCATTATCTTTCTGTGATATTATTTTCAATGTCAAACATGAATTTTAACAACTTTTTCCTTTGTATCAAGACTATGACAATTCTAACCCCCTTCCAAGCCAGAGACAGATGGTGTAAAATAAAAAAGAAAAAGCATATTACTCTCTATAAATAATATTAATCTTATTGAATATGAAAGAACTAAGAAAGCGTTCCTTTCTCACTTCCTATCCCATTGATTTTACAATCTGATCAATAGATTTTGGAATCTACTACAAACAACACTGAGGAATATTGAAATATTGGATGATTGTTTTTAACACTGAGTCTCCAATTCTAGAAAAGCCAGGTAAAGCAAGCTTCACATGTGTCTAGATTCATTTAGAACTTAAGAATAGCAATAAAGTACAAAAAAAGGCTATTTTTTCACAATTTAGAATGGATTATCATTTTCCACTTAACAGTAGTATGGCTTTAGGCAGATTACTTAACCATAGGATTTTGCCTCATTTGTGATGTTGGCAAAATAATAGTGCCTAACTCAAGTTTTGAGGCAGAGACTGAATAAGTTATATTCAAATATTTAGAATTGTTTCTGACACATAGTAAGTACACAGAAATGTTAATTATATTATTACATTTATCGCCATCATGATCATCATAAAGAAAAGCATCAATATAAAATATGAAAGTTTGAAAGTACAATTTATGAGAACTAGGAGAGATTTCCAAAACCATCTAGAACAACTGTACATAGCTCCTGTAACAAGTACAAACAGAAAGTAGATAGTTTAGAAAGGAAAAAAGAATCTGTGAGTGGGAAGAATGGTCAGTCAAATTTGGATCTCCCTCACAGTATCTTAATGCTCTCAGGTTGGTCTTTTTACCTCTATTATCACCCCTGCCATCAGTATATGTTGGACCCATAAGGTATGTTACATGTAATATTTAAATCTATGATCTCTGCTAAGGCTCTTGCTTCACCTTAGCATTGTGAGGACAAACTAATGATGTGTTTTTACAGATTGTTTGTATCTTTTTCTAAATCATACATGCTTAGTAGAGAAATATTAGAAAACTAAATAAGCAAAAAGAACAATCATAACTCTGAAACTACTATGCATATGTCTGTATACATACTTCTCTTTTCTTCTACACACAAATGGGTATTTTTTACAAAAAAATTAAATTACTGCATTTCTTTTATTTTTATTATGTAAATTTTTATTCTTAATAAGTAGAAGTCTTTGTCCATATATGAAGGGAGTTAGGAATTTTGGATGAAATGATCTATATGTTTTCTTGAGGGCAATATGTTTGATTTTTTAAAAGGATGTTTATTAAGGTAAAGCTTTGTGAAGACTTTAATGGGTACTTACAGAACGATTATAGTTGGCTACTGCATCACTTTGCCAGTAACTTTTGAGTATATATTCATTGGTATAGAGAAATAATGATTGCCCTGTTGTATCTGAGGTATGCAAATGTATAAAAATGTTCTTAATCTCATTGCTCTGACCAATGTTCTGAAATCAGCCCCTGAAACTGCATCCCAACTATCAAGAAGGATAGGAAAGTGGTAATTATTTTCCATTATATTTCTAATCGCATCCAAATGAACTACATAGCAAGATACGAAACAATTCTTAATATCATCCCCCCACCACAAATGACATCAGGTTACTATAACCAAAGTTATAGTTGAAGATTAAGATTAAAGCCATGATATATCTCATTTAAAAATATTGAATAACTGGAAAACAAGCAAACTTATATGACGCGTTTAAGAGACCGTAACACAAACACACACGACAGAAATTACAGATAGATGTTTTCAGGATATACGTTAGAATTATGCTAATCTTAATGTCATTCTTAAATAAGACAGTGAATTTATGAAAATATGTTGTGCTGTAAATTCTTCCTTTTATCATTGAATTTAGATATGAAATTTTGTCAAAAGGAAGGAATCCACTTCTGTGCCAATGTCTTTCCTTTCCTTGGAATTTCCTTTCTTTCTTTCTTTTTTTTTTAGGGTGTATATTTCTTTTATTTTTCTTGAATTTTTATTTTTATACAGCAGGTTCTTATTAGTTATTCATTTTATAGATATTAGTGTATATATGTCAGTCCCAATCTCCCTATTCATCACACCCCCCCAACACCACCACTTCCCCCGCTTGGTATCCATACGTTTGTTCTGTACATCTGTGTCTCAATTTTTGCCTGGCAGACCGGTTCATCTGTACCATTTTTCTAGGTTCCACATATATGTGTTAATATACGATATTTGTTTTTCTCTTTCTGACTTACTTCACTCTGTATGACAGTCTCTAGATCCATCCACGTCTCAACAAATGGTCCAATTTCGTTCCTTTTTATGGCTGAGTAATATTCCATTGTATATATGTACGACATCTTCTTTATCCATGTATCTGTTGATGGGCATTTAGGTTGCTTCCATGTCTTGGCTATTGTAAATAGTGCTGTGATGAACATTGGGATGCATGTGTCTTTAATATGGAGCTGCCTGAGCTGTTTGCATATTTTGGAGATTAATCCTTTGTCCGTTGATTCGTTTGCAAATATTTTCTCCCATTCTGAGGGTTGTCTTTTCATCATGTTTATAGTTTACTTTGCTTTGCAAAAGCTTTGAAGTTTCATTAGGTCCCATTTGTTTATTTTTGTTTTTATTTCCCTTAATCTAGGAGGTGGATCAAAAAAGATCTTGCTGTGATTTATGTCAAAGAGTGTTCTTCCTCTGTTTTCCTCTAAGAGTTTTACAGTGTCTTGTCTTACATTTAGGTCTCTAATCCATTTTCAGTTTATTTTTTGTGTGTGGTGTTAGGGAGCATTCTAATTTCATTCTTTTACAGGTAGCTGTCCAGTTTTCCCAGCACCACTTATTGAACAGACTGTCTTTTCTCCATTGTATATCCTTGCCTCCTTTGTCATAGATTAGTTGACCATAGGTGTGTGGGTTTATCTCTGGGCATTCTATCCTGTTCCATTGATCTATATTTCTGTTTTTGTGCCAGTACCATATTGTCTTGATTACTGTAGCTTTGTAGTATAGTCTGAAGTCAGGGAGTCTGATTCCTCCAGCTCTATCTTTTTTCCCTCAAGACCGCTTTGGCTATTCGGGGTCTTTTGTGTCTCCATACAAATTTTAAGATTTTTTGTTCTAGCTCTGTAAAAAATGACATTGGTAATTTGATAGGGATTGCATTGAATCTGTAGATTGCTTTGGGTAGTATAGTCATTTTCATTATATTGATTCTTCCAATCCAAGAACATGGTATATCTCTCCATCTGTTGGTATCATCTTTAATTTCTTTCATCAGTGTCTTATAGTTTTCTGCATACAGGTCTTTTGTCTCCTTAGGTAGGTTTATTCCTAGGTATTTTATTCTTTTTGTTGCAATGGTAAATGGGAGTGTTTCCTTAATTTCTCTTTCAGATTTTTCCTCATTAGTGTATAAGAATGCAAGAGATTTCTGTGCATTAATTTTGTATCCTGCAACTTTACCAAATTCATTGATTATCTCTAGTAGTTTTCTGGTGGCATCTTTAGGATTCTCTATGTATAGTATCATGTCATCTGCAAATAGTGACAGTTTTACTTCTTTTTTTCCAATTTGTATTCCTTTTATTTCTTTTCCTTCCCTGATTGCCGTGGCTAGGACTTCCAAAACTATGTTGAGTGATAGAGGTGAGAGTGCACATCCTTGTCTTGTTCCTGATCTTAGAGGAAATGCTTTCAGATTTTCACCACTGAGAATGATGTTTGCTGTGGGTTTGTCATATATGGCCTTTATTATGTTGAGGTAGGTTCCCTCTCTGCCCACTTTCTGAAGAATTTTTATCATAAATGGGTGATGAATTTTGTCAAAAGCTTTTTCTGCATCTATTGAGATGATCATATGGTTTTTATCCTTCAATTTGTTAATATGGTTTATCACATTGATTGATTTGCAAATATTGAAGAATCTTTGCATCCCTGGGATAAGTCCCACTTGATCATGGTGTACGGTCCTTTTAATGTGTTGTTGAGTTCTGTTTGCCAGTATTTTGTTGAGGATTTTTGCATCTATATTCATCAGTGATATTGGTCTGTAGTTTTCTTTTTCTGTAGTATCTTTGTCTGGTTTTGATATCAGGGTGATGGTGGCCTCATAGAAGGAGTTTAGTAGTGTTCCTTCCTCTGCAATTTTTTGGAAGAATTTGAGAAGGATGGGTGTTAGCTCTTCTCTAAATGTTTGATAGAATTCACCTGTGAAGCCATCTGGTCCTGGACTTTTGTTTGTTGGAAGATTGTTAATCACAGTTTCAATTTCATTACTTGTGATTGATCTGTTCATATTTTCTATTTCTTCCTGGTTCAGTCTTGGAAGGTTATACCTTTCTAAGAATTTGTCCATTTCTTCCAGGTTGCCATTTTATTGGCATAGATTTCCTTGTAGTAGTCTCTTAGGATGCTTTGTATTTCTGTGGTGTCTGTCGTAACTTCTCCTTTTTCATTTCTAATTTTATTGATTTGAGTCCTCCCCCTCTTTTTCTTGATGAGTCTGGCTAATGGCTTATCAATTTTGTTTATCTTCTCAAAGAACCAGCTGTTAGTTTTATTGATTTTTGCTGTTGTCTTGTTTGTTCCTATTTAATTTATTTCTGCTCTGATCTTTTTTTTTTTTTTTATGTGGGAGGTTCTTGATATTTTGATAATTATTTATTTATTTATTTATTTTTGGCTGTGTTGGGTCTTCGTTTCTGTGCGAGGGCTTTCTCCAGTTGCGGCAAACGGGGGCCACTCTTCATCGCGGTGTGTGGGCCTCTCACTATCGTGGCCTCTCTTGTTGTGGAGCAGAGGCTCCAGATGCACAGGCTCAGTAGTTGTGGCTCACGGGCCTAGTTGCTCCGCAGCATGTGGGATCTTCCCAGACCAGGGCTCGAACCCGTGTCCCCTGCATCGGCAGGCAGATTCTCAACCACTGCGCCACCAGGGAAGCCCCTGTTCTGATCTTTATTTCTTCTCTGATCTTTCCTTCTGGTATCTTTGGGTTTTGTTTGTCCTTCTTTCTCTAGTTCCTTTAGCTGTAAGGTTAGGTTGTTTATTTGAGATGTTTGTTGTTTCTTGAGGTAGGATTTTTTTTTTTTTTTTTACAAATTTATTTATTTATTCATTCATTTATGGCTGTGTTGGGTCTTCGTTTCTGTGCGAGGGCTTTCTCCAGTTGCGGCGAGCAGGGGCCACTCTTCATCGCGGTGCACGGGCCTCTCACTATCGCGGCCTCTCTTGTTGCGGAGCACAAGCTCCAGATGCGCAGGCTCAGTATTGTGGCTCACGGGCCCAGTCGCTCCGTGGCATGTGGGATCCTCCCAGACCAGGGCTCGAACCCGTGTCCCCTGCATTGGCAGGCAGATTCTCAACCACTGCACCACCAGGGAAGCCCTTGAGGTAGGATTTTATTGCTATAAACGTCCCTCTTAGAACAGCTTTTGCTGCATCGCATAGGTTTTGGATTGTCGTGTTTTCGTTGTCATTTGTCTCTAGGTATTTTTTGATTTCCTCTTTGATTTCTTCAGTGATCTCTTGGTTATTTAGTAATGTATTTTTTAGCCTCCATGTGTTTGTGTTTTTTACGTTTTTTTACCTGTAAATGATTTCTATTCTCTTAATTTTGTGGTCAGAGAAGATGCTTGATATGATTTCAATTTTCTTAAATTCACTGAGGCTTGATTTGTGACCCAAGATATGATATATCCTGGAAAATGTTGCATGTGCACTTGAGAAGAAAGTGTAATCTGCTGTTTTTGGATGGCATGTCCTATAAATATCAGTTAAATTTATCTAGTCTATTGTGTCATTTAAAGCTTCTCTTTCCTTACTAATTTTGTTTGGATGATCTGTCCATTAGTGTAAGTGAGGTGTTAAAGTCCCCCACTATTATTGTGTTACTGTTGATTTCCTCTTTTATAGTTGTGAGCAGTTGTCCTATGTATTGTGGTGCTCCTATGTTGGGTGCATATATTTTTATAATTGTTATATCTTCTTCTTGGATTGATTCCTTGATCATTATATAGTGTCCTTCCTTGTCTCTTGTAACATTCTTTATTTTAAAGTCTATTTTATCTGATATGACGATTGCCACTCCAGCTTTCTTTTGATTTCCATTTGCATGGAATATCTTTTTCCATACCCTCACTTTCAGTCTGTATGTGTCCCTGTGTCTGAAGTGTCTCTCTTGTAGACAGCATATATATGGGTCTTGTTTTCGTATCCATTCAGCAAGCCTGTATCTTTTTGTTGGAGCATTTAATCCATTCATATGTAAGGTAATTATCAATATGTATGTTCCTATGACCATTTTCTTAATTGTTTTGGGTTTGCTTTTGTAGGTCCTTTTCTTTTCTTGTGTTTCCCACCTAGAGAAGTTCCCTAGTATTTGTTGTAGAGCTGGTTTGGTGGTGCTGAATTCTTTTAGCTTTTGCTGGTCTGTAAAGCTTTTGATTTCTCCATCAAATCTGAATGAGATCCTTGCCGGCTAGAGTAATCTTGGTTGTAGTTTCTTCCCTTTCCTCACTTTAAGTATATCATGCCACTCCCTTCTGGCTTGTAGAGTTTCTGCTGAGAAATCAGCTGTTAACCTTATGGGAGTTCCCTTGTATATTATTTGTTGTTTTTCCCTTGCTGCTTTCAATAAGTTTTCTTTGTCTTTAATTTTTGCCACTTTGATTACTATGTGTCTTGGCATGTTTCTCTTTGAGTTTATCCTGTGTTGGACTCTCTGAGTTTCCTGGACTTGGGTGGCTATTTCCTTTCCCATGTTAGGGAAGTTTTTGACTCTAATCTCTTCAAATATTTTCTCGGGTCGTTTCTCTCTCTGTTCTCCTTCTGGGACCCCTATAATGCAAATGTTGTTGCGTTTCATGTTGTCCCAGAGGTCTCTTAGGCTGTCTTCATTCCTTTTCATTCTTTTTTCTTTATTCTGTTCCGCGGCAGTGAATTCCACCATTCTGTCTTCCAGGTCACTTATCCATTCTTCTGCTTCAGTTATTCTGCTATTGATTCCTTCTAGTGTAGTTTTCATTTCAGTTACTGTATTGTTCATCTCTGTTTGTTTATTCTTTAATTCTTCTAGGTCTTTGTTAAACATTTCTTGCATTTTCTCGATCTTTGCCTCCATTATTTTTCTGAGATCCTGGATCATCTTCGCTATCATTATTCTGAATTCTTTTTCTGGAAGGTTGCCTATCTCCACTTCATTTAGTTGTTTTTCTGGGGTTTTATCTTTTTCCTTCATCTGGTGCATAGCCCTCTGCCTTTTCATCTTGTCTATCTTTCTGTGAATGTGTTTTTTTTCCACAGGCTGCAGGACTGTAGTTCCTATTGCCTCTGCTCTCTCTCCTTTCTTTCAATTTCTGTTGAAAACTTTTCTATTTCTAAAGTCTCCCCTCATTATTTACATGGTCTACCGTCTAAATGTCATTAAATATATTTGACATGTATATCTTAAGGGAGACAAATCATTTCCATGGCTAGTTATTCAGCTGTTATATTTTCAATGTCTATCTGTATCTCATTCATTCAGTAAATTTCACCTAGTAACCACCATGTACTAGTCTATGCTTTCAGTGAAAAAGGAAAAACAATGAGTGTGGGAGATAATACAAAACAAACATGTATAATACACATGTTTTTAAATGTTACATTACTGAAGAAAATAAAAATAATGATGTGGAGTCTAAATATAGAAAGATATTAATTCCAGGTTGGGAGAGGCAATTATTGCAAGTATGAATAAAGACTAAGGACTGAGGAAGTGCCGTTTGACTAATGGAAGTTGGAAGAACATTTGAGAGGAAAAAAAATAATGAGAACAAAATAATGAAGGAAGGAATTTTGGGTGCATGAAGTAAAGTGATGGTATATATAACTATGAAATTAGGTGGTAATAAAGTGCAGATAACCTTCTATTCATCTAGAAACATTTTACTGGGTTTAGACTTATTTTTTTAGAAACTGGGGTTCATGCAGGCTTTAGAGAAAAAGAATTATCCACTTATAACTATATTTTAGGAAAATAAAGATATCAATAAACGTAGGGGCAATAAGGAGGAAGTGGAACAATAAGGGGTTATGTGAATACCTTAGCACTGGCAATAACAATAGAGGGGAAAGTCAGAAAGGACAGTATTGCATTATTTTTTCCTCAGAAGAAATAAAAATATGATTTTATTTGTCTATCAAAAGAACAGTGTGCTGGTGAAAAACTCTAGCTGAAGTATTATATGCAGCATTTTTGTTGACCTTACTTAATTCTGTTGGAAAATCTACAATTGAGTATGAATTCTCATTTTTCCCTGCTCTATTTCTCATCCTCCCACTGTCTTAATTAATATTAGGTTGTTCATTTTCACCGATGAAAGAAAGGGAATAAGGGAAGAGAATGAGTTCCTGAGCTGTCTGTTTTCTAAAAACTGATAACCATTATGTGCTTAATAGAACAAAGCCTAGTCATGTGTGTATAAAATTTTTAAATCCTACACAAAAGACAGGATACACATGATCAGCCCCTTGTTTTTTGTTATTTCACTGAATATTTACATGCTGAATTGAGATCCATTCAGCATTGCATTTTTAACAATGCTTCCCCCAATGTACTGAAATTCGTGTAAAGAAAATACTTGAATATAATTTATTATAAACATAATTTTCAAATAAACTGGAAAATGTTTATCTATCTTGGTAGCTATTCAAAAGTTATTCATTGAACAAATATAACGTTAATAGAGTACTTAATATGAGATGTTAAATTTGCTCAATTTAGGAAATAAATACATATGTGATACATCCTCTTGTCCTCAAAAACTTTTTATCTTAGTTTGGGACACAGATGTATAAACAGATAACTTATATATAATTATATATTTGCATAAATTAAAAACATATTAAGAGGATTTAGCAATAAGATGCAAGGGAAAGGGCACTGCAATGAGAGTCTGGAAGTCTGAGTTCTAGTTCTTTTTGTCACTTATACTCTGTATGAACTTGCATTCTAAGTCGTTTTCTTTATGAATCAGATTCTGATACAGAAATTTGCATGCAGGAGATTTTCATGGGAATGTTCTCAAGAACAAACTTCTAAGGGGACTACTTGCACATTTGGGGAAAGAGAAAAAAAATGAATGGCGTCACGGTCAAAACAAAGCCCTCAGCTGAGATGGCCCTTCAAAATTGAAGCAAAGGGCTTAGTTTTTTTGTACCCCGACATTAGAAGTGGGATTAATCTTGGATGGAGCAGCTTTTTTCAGCTGAATTCCATCCCTGGAGAGCTGGGGGAATGAGTACTTTAATCCTGAAAGGGATTTTGGATGGTGCGTATCTTACAGCGGTCCTTAAGATGCACTTTTTGCTCAGATCCACTTGCATCAACAATAAGTTCATTCCATATGGAAACATTTCCTACAGTATTCTGGTTGATATTTGGTCTTTTCTCCTGGAGGAAACTAGAAGAATTTTAAAACTACAATGTTCATGTAGAAGTTCATCTTGGGACTGCAACTGATATGCATTATATCTCTTGTTTATTGTCCATTCTTGGTGCACCCTAAACTTGTGCTAGCACTTCTGCTTGTCTAGGTGACTCACCTTGTAGTGACTCAGACTGTCATTCTCATGTGGTCTTCTCACCATAATGATATTCTCACCATAATCAGCAGTGGCTGATGCTCTTGTCCATTTACAATTAAATTGAGTAAGAGAGTACTAAGGGTTATTCCAGTGGGTCAAACAGATGTCAAGCATTTCCTCCATATTACCATTTTGTAATGGTAGCCCACTCTCTTCCTGATGACCAAGATAAAGTACTCATAACAGTGTTGTGATTCTTTTCCTTATCTATTAGTTTCTTGTCATAACGAGCCCAAATGACTTAGAAGTAACCACAGCATAAAGTTCTATGGGACTCTTAGTGTATCTCTGATGGAGGTTTTCCTCCTCTGAGAAGAGGACATCCAGAAAACAGATGTTAAAGCACAAATTCTCCAAGTAACTTAATGGGAGTGAGGGTAAGTGGGCCATTCTTACCTCCTCTTCTTTGATCTGGGACCCATATATTTTACTTAATGGGGGCCTAGCACCATAAAATGGGTCAATGGTTTAGAGTGTAAACCACATCCTGGAGGATAACATATCACTCCTGTGGGTTATCACCCTCAAGTTGATGCCTCATCTGCATTACTCTATTATGCTGGCAGATTCTGGGTGGGAAGGTATGTGATGAGTTATATGCTCACTTCCATACCTCCTTTGCTGTAAAGTAGTTTCCTCTTTCTGAAATGATATTATACAGTATTCTAAGTAGTAGATCAAAAAATCTACATGTTTTTAGATAATGATACTGGCCAAGATATTAGTAAAGGTAGGCCTGTAACTTAAATATGTATCTACCTCAGTCAAAATGAATTTCTGTCCTTTTCTGATGAAAGGGGTCCAATATGCTCATCTTGAAACCAGATAACTAATTGATCTCCTTGAGGGATGGGGCAGAAGCTCTGCATTTGTCTCCATTGATGGCAGATTGATATTAAGCAACAGCTAGAGCAAGATCAGATTTGGGTTGTTGAAGACCATGTTGGTGGGTCTGTGTATGCATTGCCCTCATCTTCACCACCAAGTTTCCTCCATTTGTTAGCTCATTGTGCTCTGCTACAGTGTCATTTGGGCCTCTCCCATGGTTAGATTCTTCTCTGGTGAGTATTAACTTGTAATGAAAAGATCCTTACATTCATGTCCACTCCCAAAAAGACTTTTTGATGTATCATCTTGTCCAGGAGTGGGGCTGGGGGATAGATTTAGAGATTTCCACTTTACCTTCCCCATTTAAACAACTCTGGTCCTACAGGCCAAGAAACCAACATAGGGTTCTTCCAACAACCAAATATGTCCATTCCAATTATGTGTTCAAGGACCAGAGAAATAACTTCTGGAATGTCTGGAGACCCATTGGACACAATGTCAGCTGCACCTGGGCCAGAATTCCACTTAGTATCAGGTCCTCACATGCACCCACTTTAACAGCAGGACCATAATAATGATCCAGACCCTCAAGTGTTAATATCAACTTGAACTCTGTTCCATAGCCCTCAAAATGTCAGAGCATTCACATGTTCACAGTGTACAGTTATTTGATTAAATAGCCAAAAGTCCTTTGGGAGATTAGAGGAATCATAACTCTATACACATGCCATGATGTTCAAAATCATTCCTCATGGGGACTCAGCCTCTCCATTAATCAATGGATTCATTAATAGGGTTTGAGAACTGGCTCAGATCTGGAAACTAGACAAGGGATTAGAATACTTTATTGGAGTGGCTGTTTGTACTCTTATTGGCTGACCATCTATCTTTCCCATAGGAACACTGTATCCTTTGAATCATTTCCATAGTTCTTGGGCTGCACACTGACAGTGACACTCATTACCATAATGACTTCAAACTTGCTGTTAACTGGCCTCTCTTATTTTAGGATCATATTATCCCCACTATTATCAGTGAGCCCAATTCTTAGCGTCTCCTATCATCTACTTTGGACTGGAGAAGATAGCCATCACTGAGCTTTTCAAACATGCTAGTTCCTCTCTCATCAGTGCATTGATAATCACTTTGGTAAACAGAGTCATGGGGGCTCTCTTTCATAACATAATCAGCTATTGTGTTTTCTGACTTCACTTAGTAAATCCACTCTAGCATGCCTACTTCTCTAAGCACTCTTTCACCTTCTGCCTTAGTATTTCTGTCATTTCTACTTCACTTAGGTGTGGGCTATTATTCTTTCCTAACTTCCGTTAGCCATTTTAACATTGTATCTTTGCCATGTCTCAGGGTCTTGTATCACTTCGCTTTGTAAATTTTCTGCCCCTCTTTGATCCAACACATTTAGGATACATTTAACTATGTGTACCTGAGATATTCTTATGCATATTTTAAGAGGAGAGGTGAGGCATTCAAGGCATAGAAAAGGGGTTTATAAAAGATAATTATCTGTTAAGAATTAATGCATGCTTATTGGAATTCTACGCTAACTTGATGTTTCCCATTTACGTACATCCTTATCCTTATTGAATGTGGATACACTAAACATGGAACTTGGCCTCATTTTTTCAAGACATCACCACATCAAATGCACATCACTTTGGGCATGCATATGTACACACACACATACACACACACATTTACACATATGTATATACTCACACATCCTCCCTCGTGCTGGACCAAGGAATTTAAACAACAGGCTTAAACTAGGTCAAACGATGAGAAGAGAAGTTCCAATCTTTTAATGTTTAAGTGACCCCAGTTATGCATGAACGCGAAGACTGAATTCAGCTTGCCAAGTAGGTCAGCAGACAGTACTATGAAAGATCAGAACAGTCTGGACATGGATTATCTTTTCCAACACTGGTTCATTACCTTCCATTTTAGTTCATTAACATTATCCGTTATATCAAGCCTGGGTTATCTAAGATGAAATAGCCCCATGCTGCCAGAAATAAGGTGGGTGGAAGATGACAGAGAAATTGCTAATTCAATATTGGAATTCTTTGGGACCTTTTTTACCAAGGTCAAGTTAGAGTATCATGAAGTCATATAGTCATAACAGAAAAACAATCATTATTGCGGAGATGAGAAATATTGACAATTCCAAAACAGCTTTTAAATATGAAATAAGAAAACTTATTGTGACTAGGTGTCTAAAAAGAAAATACTAAGAGAAATACTACTAATTGATAATCTCTTCTGAGAAACTCTAAGTTTAATTTTTTATGATTATCAGAGTTTGGGGGTTTCACATTACTGTTAATGCCATGGACAAAATACTGAATTTTAATGAAATCTAAGTATTTAGGTGTGTCTTTTTCTTTTATAACTTGACATTTTATTTATCATATTTAATCATGTAAGGTATAGTCTTCTCCCTATGTCTTTCCTCATCTCTATATTTTGAGGAAAAAATGTCTCCTCAGCATAAATCTACCTCCAAAAATAGTTTTCTTTGCATGGTTTGGTTGGAAGAATTAGTCTTTATAGAGGTTTGATAAGGACACTTGAAAATAGAACATAGATTTCATTAAATGAAGAAAAAGGAAGAGTGCTTTTGAAACGTCTTAATTAATTTCATTTAAATGGCCTCATTAAAGGAAAAAAAAAATCATGAACCATGTGAGGAGACTGGCATAACTAAGATTGCTCCCATCAGCAGGACCATATATTAAGTCGACCCATTTGAAATTTTCATTTCTATAGGACAAATATGGTCTAATATTGGTAATTTCATATAATTTAATCTACCTGAATAGGTATCGATAATGTATTTTAATGGAAAAATATCTGTGAAAGTGCTTAGCAAATTGAACTGGTAAACAAAGTATATAAACAAAGAGCTAAAAGTGGTTACTTCACATGTAATTGAAATTAATATTTTTTTTTCTGAGAATGCTTGCCTTGATTGTAAAATAATGCTTTTTAATTTCAAAATTGACTGCTAATTCAGATCATTTGTAACCATTAAATACACTTTGGAGTTTAGTCCAAATGTAAGACCAGTAATAATCATTACAAAATGCCAACCTACCAACAATGTGCTTGTTACTTAAAAACTCTATCTTGGATTTTATTGGATGGAAAAGCTTTCCTCTCCATACAGAAGTGAATATCTTCACTTGGAGACGTTCGATAGACTCTGTAAAATTCTAAGTGTGTTAGATGGTGAAGTTATAATTACTTACAGTCCTGAGTAATAAAGCAAAGCCTCTAATTCAGGTAGTCTTCCGATTTTTGTGAGCCATTGCTGCCATTTTTGGAACAATACTTTAGAGGCATATAAATATTTGCTGCTTATTTTGAAACCACTCCATTGAAAAAGCTGTCCTTTACATGTATTTTTAACTAGGTCAACACATACCAGCATTCAGCACTCTATTTTTATTCTAATAGGTGCAATCAAATGTAACATTAAAGTAAGGAGGGACTTCCAAGGCCAATAACTAAGTGACTTCAGTGGCTAAAATTCAGTCTCTGGAATTACTAATGTCCTTCTGTGCTGCAGCAAATTACAAAATTGTAAAAGTAATTGTTAAAGAATGATTGTCTTGCAAATGATTGTTTTTTCGATCAGTGTGCTAATATATAATGAAGAAATATATGCCAAATATATCTCTAGATCCAGATAGCAAAGTAGTACCTCATATTCCCTTAGTGTTTAGGGAAGTGATGAAAACATTTAACAGGTATTCAGAGAAGGTTTATTAAAAGAACAAAAGAATAAATGCATTAATTGGTGCATTAATTAATTAATAGATCTAGTGATCACATAGTACATCATATGTATACAACACCTTACCATTTATTAAGCACTTTCAAATATATACAATGTAATTTGATACTCACAGGATGTATGATGTACTGGAATGCACATATACTTTGGAATGAGAGGATAAAGGTTTGAGTTCTGTTCCTGTAATTTTTTCTGTTTAGATAACTTTGAACAAGTAAACACTCTGAATCTGATCTTTCCACATTTGTAAATAGGATTGATAAAACCTCTATCATAAGTGTTGCTGCAAGAATTAAGTGAGAGACTGCATATAAAAAAGTGATCAATAAAAACAATTCAAGTGTTAGAACATCTAATTAGAGATGAGCAAGCTTCAACTCTGGAAATTAAGTTACTTGATCAAAGTCACGGCTACAAATCCAGTTTCCCAGATGTGGTTTACAACAATACCATTATTTATCATTTTTATCATTCTTATGAACCCCTTATAAGACCACATATAGTGTTTGTATAAACCCTTTAAGAACACATATAGCATTCTTACATAGTTAAGTCCATTATCCCTTATTGAGCATATTTTATTATAAACATTATATTTTAACATTTCATTCAAGGCCTCAAGTTCCCCTCTTTTAATGATCCTTAATGAATGGCTTGTATTCATGAAAGGAACAAGGATCAGACACTCAGACTTTCCTTCACTGATTAGGGAATGCATCATTGGTACAGGCAAGTATGAATGGTCAGATTCAGGAATTAGTTCCCAATAAAACTTGCTTTCCAAACCCTATCATTAATTTATAGACCAATCCTTTTCCATCTGAGCAAATATATGTCTGTTTCTTCTTCTCAATTTAATTTTTTAACTTTGTGCCAGTCTTTCTAACTGGTTCTCACAATCATTCTGATATTTGCTAGTACTCACTCTATGTAGAATTCTCTGTTAAATTCAGTGATGAATACCAGGGGGTTTAGAATTAAACTTTGGCTTCTGTATATTTGAAGAGAATAGGTAGCAGTTATTCTTTAGTAGTTCAATAAATAGCAAGAAGTGCCTCTGATCTTTGAGAGGATTAAATTCTAAATGCAGACAAACTTCTTCCTCTTTTCAGCTAGCTTTATTTGAAAACAATTGGATGATAACCTCAATGATAAATTTATTAATAACTCCACATGGCAGTTTCAGTTTTTAGACTTTCTTATCTTTTTCTGCAGATTACAACCAGATGCAGAACTTCCTTCCAAGAAACTCCTTTTCTTATTCCTCTCAAATTAAGCTAGTTTCCCTTGATTTTCTCTCCCAGAGAACCCTGAACATTTTCTTTGTGGCAATTCCTACAGTTTGAGTTTTTGAGGGCAGGTAAGTTTCCAATATTATTCATCTTTTTTATGCCCAATATTATTCATCTTTATTTGGGATATAGCATCACTCTACAACCCTGTTAAATGATTTCATGGACCATCCAAAATGTTTTCCTCCGTGGTCCGCCTTTCTATTAACATTCCTTGCATCATTCTTCTAAGAAGGGCTTCAATGAAGATCTGGTATTTTAGTCCAGAAAATAAATACCTCACCTTGTGCTCATCAGAGCTAGATACAGAAGAGGAAAATTGGTTTAATAGACCAACTTTTCACAAAAATCATGAGGGAAAAGTTAAAGCCTTTGAAACTAAACAAAATATACTTTTTTTTTTTGCATATTTCTTATACCATATAGCAATCCTCTTAGTCTGATTGCATCCCAAATCTGACCTATAACTAAATCTACTCAAACATATGGCATGCTGCTTTCTCTTTTGGTGTTGCTGACAGAAACTTCAAAGATTTTAGAGACTTGTCCTGTAAGTCCCATATGTGACTCTTTTTGTGAGGATAAAGTCTGATGGAGACAGTTGGGAATCACATATCAAAACAAGGTACTAGAATCGGAATAGTCAGGGATTCTAGGGTAGAAGTCACCCTGGTTTTCATTGTAGGGAAGATAAATATGTAAGTGTGGTGGCCTAGAGGGTTACTCTCTCCTCTAAGTGATTCTGTATTCTTACTCTTTTTTCTTCTTGGCTTCTTTGGATCTCTTTGGAATGTGCTGTTCATTTCAGCATGGATGCACTCAGCAGTTTTTGGCCCACTGGGCTGTTTTACTTCACCGTCAAGTCGTGCTTGCCAGCTTTTGTTGAGAAATAACAGGAGGTCATACACGGTGTCAAGAAAATGTTGGCATAGTTAGAGAAACAGGTATTGTATTAGTTGCAGTGAATTCAGACCTACTGATGGTAGGATTAATGAAATCCATGTCTGGCACTCTCCACAGCTCGATGGAGCTTACAATGAGCTATAGCTTGGACCCCAGAGAGGCTCAGCAAGACCCTGGCCTCTGGCCTGCTTGATCAAGCCAGATTGGCCCAAGGTATTGGGAAACAAGTGAAAGCCTCCTAAAACACTTACCTAGAAAGGGAGGAGCACATAGAAGTGAGAAGAGAGAGAGAGAGGGAAGGGAAGGGAAAGAAAGGAGAGAGAAAGAAAGGATGGAAGGCAGGGAAGGAAGGAAGGAGGGAAAGAGGGAGGGAAGGAAGGAAGGAAAGGGGAGCATAGAGACAGAATTACATAAAATATCAATCTTTAGCAACTCCAAATTGAATTAAGATAAACATTAGTAGGAACAACCCTTTATCAATTGCTTTGTTATAGATAAATCACTGGTCCTAAACCTTTACAAGTATTAATGAATGTAATCTCACAACTGCACAATGATGTTGGCCCTGCTTATATAACCCTTTTACAGATAACAGAGTGGGGCACAGGGAGACTAAGTAAATTGCCCAAGAGTTCACAGCTAGGAAAAGGTGGACCTAGGATTTGAACTCAGAAAATCTGACTGCAGAGTCTGTGTTCTTAAACACTAGGTACAACTGCTTCTCTCCAGAGGCTGTCACCCACACTCAACTGGTAACCCACAAATGTGGCTTGGTGGGCAGGGTGAGTGAATTGGGAAGGAATCCTAGAAATATGGAATGACAGATGTAGTAGACCTCAGAAGGTAGATATTTTTAGAGGAATATTGGAGTGAAGGAACTTATATATCCCATTCTTTGATATGGGTAATTGATTTTTTCCCCTAAATTTTACGTCATGCCAGGGAGCCTATCCTCCTGTTCAATACAAACTATCTGCCCTTTAGTCCTTCCCTTTTCTTACAGACTCTGGAGATTATACTGCTTTTAGATATCATTTACTTAAATTCCTGAATGTATGGATGGGGAGGGTCAAAGAGGGGAAAGACACTGTTGTGCAGAAAGGCAATGGGGATTAGAGAATCCAGGGCTCCTGAATCCTAGGTGAGTGTTCTTTGTATTCCACACACGGAGAGACCATGAAGAAAGGGAGAGACCAACATGGAAAGAGGCTCCAAGAGAGATGGCCAGAAACTCTTTCCCTTTCAGAGAGCCAAAGATAATAGTAATAAAACTCTTTATGTTGCTTTATTTTGTGTTTAATTCAGCAGTATACAATAGTCATCCCTACCCCCATTTTCCTCCTTCTTTTAGTGTTTCCAGAACTTCAGGAGAATCCATGAAACATTGACAACTGCAAATATCTATCTATGTTACACTTAAGTTTACATGTATAACTTCTGTATGGCTACTTCACTTCCCTCTCTGCCAGGACTCCTAAACTGATGCCAGCTGTTTCACATATCTTCAAAGCTGGTTCTGAAGAAGATCATTTAGAAGAAAAAATGGGTAAAGACAAACCCTTGAACACATTTCTATTATTATGCTAGAGTTCTTGATCTTTAACAGGGCCAGCAGGATCCAGACACAGACTAACTGAATGCCATTAATTAAAGATTCAATTTCTTTTCCCCCAAACACCATGGTACAAACAGCTGAAAAGATCATTCCATTTCTGAATCACAACTTGGACAACATTGCTTTTGAAGACAAAAATGTTTAAATATTAAATGATTTTGTTCTTTATTATGCACAAATATCGCTAATGTGTGTACATAGAATGAATGAAAAATATGATGTTGAAATATTCTTATAAGATTAGATAAAGTAATAGATACAGAATTCTGTATGAGTTGAGTATACCTGATGTATACAATATAAAATTACTAGCCCTGTTTCCATAGTGTAGTGGTTATCACATTTGTTTCACACAATATAAAATTACTTTCAAACTGGGGGACTGGTAGACCACCCTCAAAAGTTTTAAAAGTGGTTTTCATCTTTTCTCCAAATAACCAAGCTCAAATTCTCAAAATAACACCAGCATGCAGTAGATTAAAACTTATTAGGTGAGGTATGAGAGACCATCTATTTATAAAAGGCAGTTTGAGGTATTATAAAATAATTAATAGTACATTTGAATAAAAGTTTGTATGAAAATGAAATGAGTAAAATCTAATAATTACCTTAATTTGATTTTTATAGTCTCTATTGAATAATTCAACATTTACTCAGTAGTTTGTGCTGCTTCTTTTTCACATATTACACTTGTATTTGCATTATTGTCTTTTCAGGTTTATACACTCTATTCTATTAGAGTCAGCATCTTTTATCAACGTTAAAATTACTGGTATTATTTACTTTTATAGTCATAAAATATAATATTTACTAAAGCAGATCCACCTTCATTACAATTTGTTTTCTAAATATTATTACTTATTTTGCTTACTTGTCTTTCTCTGACATATTTCACTTATCATAATACCCTCTAGATCCATCCACGTTGTCAGAAATGACAAGATTTCATTCTTTTATATGGCTGAGTAACATTTCATTGTATATGTGTGTGTGTGTATAAAGTATATACACATATGCCACATCTTCTTTATCCATACATCTATCACTGGACACTCAAGTTGCTTCCATATTTTGGCTACTGTAAATAATGCTGAAAATAACATTAGAGCGCATATATCCTTTGAATTAGTGGTTTTTTTAAATTAATTAATTAATTAATTTTTTACTGCATTGTGTCTTCATTGTTGCGCGCGGTCTTTCTCCAGTTGCGGCGAGCGGGGGCTACTCTTCATTGAGGTGTGCAGGCTTCTTATTGTGGTGGCTTCTCTTCTTGCAGAGCATGGGCTCCAGGTGCGCAGGCTTCAGTAGCTGTGGCTCACGGGCCCTAGAGCGCAGGCTCAGTAGCTGTGGCGCACGGGCCTAGTTGCTCCACGGCATGCGGCCTCTTCCCGTACTAGGGCTCAAACCCGTGTCCCCTGCACTGGTGGGCGGATTCTCAACCACTGCGCCACCAGGGAAGTCCCTGAATTAGTGTTTTTGTTTTCTTCAGGTAAATATCTTTTTGATAGTTTGTTGTTAGTGTATAGAAATGCAACAGATTTCTGTATACTAATTTTATATCCTGCAATTTTACTTAATTCATTTATTAGTTATAAAAGGTTTTTGTAGCACCTCTAGGATTTTCTATAGATACTATAATGCATCTGCATATAATGATGGTTTTACTTTTTCCTTTCCAATTTGGATTCCTTTTATTTCTTTTTCTTTTCTGAATGCTGTGGCTAGGACTACAAATAATATATTGAATAAAAGTGGCAAGAGTGGGCATCCTTTTCTTGTTCTTGATCTCAGAGGAAATGCTTTGAGCTCGTCACCTTTGATTATGTTGGCTGCAGTTTTGTCATATATGGCCTTTATTATGTTGAGGTACATTCCCTCTATACCCTCTTTGTTGAGAGTTTTTGTCATATCTGGATGATTAATTTTGTCACTAGCCTTTTCTGCACCTGTTGAGGTGATCATATGATTTTTTATTCTTCTGTTTGTTAATGTAGTGTATCACATTGATTTATTTGTGGATAGTGAAGCATCCTTGCATCCCTGGGATAAATTCCACTTGATTATGGTGTATGATCCTCTTAATGTATTGTTATTTTCTTAATTTCAGATACCACATTAATAATTTCTAGGTTTTCCATTTATTTCTTTTCTACTAGTTTCAAGTCTCTGAAATTTCCCATTTCTTTACTCACCCTACGGATCTTTTCTTGTAGATTCTTTAATATATTTATTATGGGTATTTCAAAGTCCTTGTCTAATAGTTTCAGCATATGGATTGTCTTTAGGTTGCTTTCAATTTACTGAATATTCTTTTGTCATGGGTCATATACTCCTGTTTTCTCATACATTTTGCAATTTTTATGATGATATTGTGTGAAGAAAGGCTGATGTAGAATATACATTATCTATCTATGTAATATTAAGATATATATATATATATATATATATATATACACACATATGCCTCTCCAAGAAGTAATGCACTTTCCCTTTTTAGGTAGTGAGCCTGAGGGACTGATTAGTTCATTGCTTCAAGCAGAAATTGAAGTGATTATGAAAGTGTTGTGACTTTAATCCCTCTAGCAGGGCTTGGAATTAAATCGCCAGGAATTGAAGAAGTTCTCCTTTTCTTTTCAGCCTAGCTCCAACTACTGGGGCCACAAAAAGGCTAAAATTTTGATGCTATTAGGAGTTTCATTAGTTGCAACCTTAGTTAGACTGATTTCAACTTTGTCTTTAATTGCTTTGAAAGCTTGCTCAAGACCGAATAAATAATGCAAGATGGTAAAGTCTCAAAAAAGAAAGAGTCTTCTACACCTTGAGACTATGAAACTATAATACTGCCAGACCTTCAGGCTGCAATACCTTGATGAGCCTTTGGAGACTGCAAGACTCCAGCACTATAAAAACGCAGGAGGTGAGATCCCTTTACATCACTGAAACAGTATGAAATCTCCAGATAAACAAGAGCAACAAAAAACCTTTCCTTAAATTCACTGAAAAGCAATGGATCTAAGTATTTCAAAAATATAAGAGTAAATTCAAGAATGATGACTGCAAGAGCCAAAGATGCTTCTGTACCTGGAGTAGGTTGGAGGCAGCGGGTTGGGAAGAAACTATCCTGCCAGAGAAGGACAGTTTCTCACATGAAGAGAAGCCAAACTTTGGGTTAACCTGTCTTCTGGTATGCCAGAATTTATTCTGTAAAACACCTCAAAGCAAAGACAACCCTCTCTGCTAAGTGTTTCTCTTATACAGGAAATTTGCGAAGTAAGCAGAGGCTAGAGGTAGCCCTGGGTAGCGGAAAGGATCTCTCAGTCATTCAGGCTTGCAGTTTCAAAATCTTGCAGTCTTGAAGACTTGCAATTTCAGAGCCCTGTGATCTTGTGGATTCTTTTTCACAGTATCCAGTCCATCCACACACACACATACACACACAATGTGTCTATTTCTTAGGTTTAAAATTTAATATATCTCTTAATACAATGTTAATAATTGTATTTCTTTATATTTTATCCACATGTCCTCTCTTGTATGTCATTCTACACATTCTCTCTTGTGATATAATCCATTCCCATGTTTTTAATTACTGAACACAGATCTTTAACCCAGATCCCTTTCCTAAGCTTCAGACTTACTTGCTTTACTTGTTCTCCCCACTTGAATAACACACCTACTTCAAATATTAAAAATGCAAACTTAATTCTTCACCTACTCTCTCCTAATTCCACCCGAAATCTGCCCTTTCTCTTCCTTATCACAGAGAATCATCCAGATTCCCAGGTCTAAATCCTGTATAATATCATAATTGATTCTGTTTTCTCCCTTATCCTTATATCCAAATAATTACAGAGAACTATCACTGCTATCCTGTAAACATATTTTGGTGCCATCTATTTCTCTTTAACCCTTCTACCACTACTAATTCTTAATAGAGCATTGAGGGACTCCTTAATGGAAGCTAATTATTTGGTGTGCCTCTAGACAGGCTTTCTTTATATATCTGTTCAATCATCATTTTGAAAAAGAAAAGGAGAGTAGAGAAATATGACCACTGGTGCAAGTGCTCTGCCTTTCTTTTATTTTCCTGAACTATTATCTCTGACTCCAAACTTGCATATATGTCAGCAAAACAAAACCTTAGTAAATATTGATAATAAGACTTACCATTTAAAATGGCATGTTGCTTTCCATCTGTGGAAAGTTTGAGTTTGTTGTTTAAGGATCTCTAACATCATCCTAGGCAGCTTATCAAAGTATTCCTCCCAAAAACATATTGCATTCTCCCAGGGAGGAGCTTTGATAATTATAAATTTCTCCATTTTCTTACATTTTCAGCAGTTTCATCACTTTGATGATTTTTTTTTTACCCTTCTGGGTTGACATCCCCACAAAAAACTTTCTTGCTGGCCCATCTCTCTATCCAGGTCAGCCAGAGCATTTCACACTTGGAGTTTTGCAACAGCTCCCTAACTGGTCTCTCTGCTTCCAGTATTGCACTATGCTCTTTTCTACCACACATATACCGAACAATTGAGTTTCCGCACTTCAGCCTGAATGATCTTTGAAAAATACAAATCTAATTATATCACTCTTATACATGAATTATTATAGTAATTTTCTTTTTCTCTTAAGCAAAATCTCAATACCTATCAGGACTTATATTTCCCACCTTACCTTTTGACATTCCCCATCACACTATATTTCCCAGGTAAAACAAATTTCTTTAAGTTACTCATGTATCCAGTGATGTGTTTTATGTCCTCTGGTCTTTTTCAAATGTTGTCCTCTTTTCCTGGAATATTCTTAATAGATAGCAATCCCTTACTCATCATTTGGATACAAAATTAGACTTCATTTCTTTTGGAAAGCCTCTCCTAACTCCTAATATCAACGTGAAAGGAAGGAACTTTCCTCTGTCCTTTCACAACATCTTATTCTCCCACAATCATACACCTACCACACTATAGTTTAATTGCCTCTTATTTTCTCTCTTAGATCATATGCTCTGAGACCAAGAGCCTAACAGATACTCAGTAAATATATTTTGAAAAGGGTGACTAAATATGTGTACAGAAAACTCTATCACTAAGGCATAATGTGATTCACTAATCAATTATTCAATGTTAAATAAATATTTATTGAGCGAAAGTCTAATGTTAAGAATGTTGAGATAAAATCAATAGAATCCTTTGAGTTCCCACTCCTGTCAAAGATACTTTTAAGAAAATATGAGGTATATCTGGTTCTTAAATAATAGAAATACAGGTTCTAGAAGAGAGGTTTTAAGCATGAAGAATAGACCCTAGGGATGGGGAGGAATGAGGGGCAAAGAAGAAGTTTTCATATTGGAAAATAACGGGGCAATTATTTAATACTTGTAGAGCTAGGTTGATGTCACCAGGATGCAAACGTTCCTCTATATTAGTGAAAATCTCTCCGTTGGGGTGAATAAAATTTCTATTTGATTTTACTCACCAGCACTATTCTGAGTTAAAAGCTAAATAAGAGTTGTTTCAAATACCTTTATAAAAGGTTAACTCACATTTTTATACCCCCGTTTCTAAACCACACAAATGTGCCTTTTTTCTGTATCAACTATTCAACACTTTTCCCTCATACTACTTGTTTCGTTCACCTTAAACCCCCGTGCTGCGATTCTTTTCCCAGGCAGGGTGTTTGCTAATGCACAGCGCCATCTGCTGGCAAAAATTTGAAACCAACTTGGTACTCGCAAAAATATTGAAGCTTGTTTCCTGTGGAAAGACTTGTTTAGCCCTGGCCATGGTTAGATGTTTGCTAACATAATGGTATTAAGGAACTGTAGCAATAGCCACTGTGATAAGCTATTCCCTTTATTAGATACGAACCTTAGATTATAAAGAGGTAAACTGGGATAATATTCTTGCTTTTGCGTGTGCACATAATAAACTACAAAATATGGATTTATAGTATGTGGTCAATTAATACTGTAGGCTGATAGCACACTGACATCAGACTTCATATTTGAAACTATGAAGAAAAATCACTCATCTGGAGTCAGGAAATCTGGATTTTAGCTATGTGAATCTAAGTATCTTCAGTTTTGTGTCTCAGTTTCCTCAGGTTTGTGTCTCAATCTCTCTCACTTGCCTTGGAGTGCTATTCTCCGAACAAAGTATGATAATGAATGTGGAAATATCAGTGAAATGTGAACCACATAAAAGTGACAGTCGTAGTCATGGTTAGCTAATGAAATTGGATTACACCTTTCAGGACACAAATCTGAGCTCTGATACCATTTCACGCAGAGATTATAACTGTGATGTTTTGTTGGGCTGAGAAAAAATGGAGTATACAGATTATTCATAAAGCCACTTGTGTTCCTGGGAAAAACAGAAAATCCACCCCTCCAAGGATAATATTCTCATTCCCATGAAAGCCACAGTCAACAAGGGCTGAGCGGTGACTCAGAGAAGGAACCTATCCTACCTGGAAAGAGGTGGCTTCACCACAGGGTGGTCAAAAACTCTATGTGAGGGTCCACACACACAGTCAGTGCAGTTTTATCCTCTGCCCTCACTCCAAGTCCATATAGAGAAGAAACACAGAACAGATTAGTGGCAGATCCTCATCCCCTTCCCCAAACCACAGTTGCACCGTTTGCTCTGATGTCCGTCTTCTCGCTTAAGATTAATTGTTAATGTACATTTTACCTTTTTGAAAATAAAGGTTTGGGGGAGTTGTGTTTATGACTCTAGTGAACAGTGAGTCCAACATTTTTTTTTTTTTAACAGTTGAGAAAACTGGTAACCAGAGTAGAAGCAGCAAAAATTTCCTCCTGATATCACAATGATGCTAGATAGGGATCCAGATATACTGAACCCCCAACAAGTGTTCGGTTTGGTTTGCTTCATTTTCATGGGACCAGTTGTGGTCCTGGCTTTGTGGCTCTCCTTGATCTACGTACACTCCAAAGAATGATTCTGATTACTGAACACCAACATCATAAAACTGATAGCATCCGATGACCAAATAGCTCCTCCCTGGCTTAAAAACATAGATCACAAACATAGATCAGAAGTTCCATCAGTAGTGAGACAGAGAGGGTGGGCACTTGGATGTCCAAGAGGGAGAGACAGCGGAGAAAGGTGGGCCCAGCTGCAAGTAATTAAGAAGGGCCAATAAGGCTGAAAACAAGTCCAGAGACAGGCAAATGCCAGCCACCCACATAGGTGTCTGGTGTCATGGAGGTCAAGGAGGAGACAACCCAGGTGATGACTAGGCATGTGGGCAGGCAGTAGCCAGGGGTCCGGGGCCAGGTAGGCAATGGAACTCTCTTCTATATTAGGCCAAAGCCATGGTCCAGGGGTTAAAACTAGCCACCCCTCCTCAGTGAAGGAGTAAAGATCTGAGCTGCTTATCAGCAGTGAAGAGTATTCTCCTCTTATCTTCTCCAGACTACACCAGAGAGTCTGTGGGACCTTTAAATTTTGTTCTGAACCTAGAGCAGCTCTTATAGCTTCTGACTCTAGACAGTGAGCACAACAGTGGCTGCTGACTCTGACCTTACATTTGAACACTTTGGAGGCACAGGTTGGAATTTCATTGAGTTTTGGAGACTATTCAAGCTCCAGAGGGAAACTAGACTCCTGAGAGAGTAGGTGTGGAGAAGACTGTAGGGCCCCGACCAGCAGCTTTCCTCACTCAGACCTACGTCTGACCCCTTAGAAGAGTACATGGGACAAACACTCATTGAGCTGGCTCTAACTTGAGGAAACACAGGGTGTGGTACTTGGAGTATGATCTCATGTGCCTCTGGACTGCTTCTTTTTTTTTTTTTTTTCTGCTCAATGACCATGAGCATATCTGTTTCTGGACCCAAAATCTATAGGAGATAAGCAGAAGGCCAAGAAACAAGCTGGCAACTTACGTACAGATTCAGGTTTGAGCATCCTGAAACCCAGAGCTGCAAATTCTGGAAGAGAAACCTCCTTCCTGCAGGTATCCTTAAATTTTATCCAATACCAAAGAGAAGTTCAACAAGGATGTCTGAACTTTACTCAAGGGAAACAAGCAAGGCATATCCATTGCTAGATACATAAGTCTATGTGTCACTAGAAAGCATGAGCCTAAGCAGGACTAAACACAGGGAGTCCTGGTCCTTCCTGACCTGGACACAACTTGAGACAGATACTTCTAAAGGTCCATATAGCAACGCTCAGTCTGCACTGTTAGTTATTAACACTGGCTGCACGCTCTGGGCCCATCAAAGCACAGTGGATTTCTACTGTCGTTTAAACTTCAACCTTGGGCCCTGTGTCAGACGGCATGTCAGACAGCATGCCAAGGAGGATGGAGGCACATTAACAAATAAAAGGAGGCCTGAAACATACCACCAAATTCCTCTGCTTCAACTATCCGTTTTGGAGTCACTAATGTTTAATATTTAATGGGTGCAGGTATAATTGATCATTTTAAGTCTTTGTTTATTTGCACACATTTAAAAAACAGCCAACTCAGCTGCCTGTCTGTTGACCCTGTGGGGTAAATGTTCCTGGTCAGTGACCTGGGAGCAGTCTAGACTCATTCACAGCAGAAACCGTCCTCTTCAGATTGTTTAGTGGCTTCTTAGGAAAATATTAAAGTTTGAGCCTTATCTGGAATCACTCACTGTTACTAGGATAACGTTGGGCCTGAAGTCACATAGGCATCTCAAGAAGAATTCTAGGAGGGATTTTTAGAGCCATCTCTGAACATTGTTACTTTCGGATTCTATTATATTCAACACACATTTACAAGAACCTATTATCGAGATGGGTTATGAGGATTAAATCACAAAACTGATGTGTGAAGTGCCTAGCAGCATGCTCAGAACATAGGGTCTAATATGTGTATTAAAACACATACCACTAAGGTAATAAATATTTAAGCAGATATCTTAGAAAATTCAGATAACATCAAACATAATAAAATCACCAGTCAGCTCCTGCCGCAAAAATAATCCCTGTTACCACTTTCCAATCATTTTCCTATCATTAAAATAATGATAGCTATGTAAATTATATTTTCTAACTATGTTGTGGATACTAAGATAGCTATCCCTGAGAAATTTTGTGTAAAGAATACTGAATTAAAAATGGGAGATTAAGGTTTTAGTCTAACTCTGCAGTGAACTAGCTTTCTGACCTTGAGAGATTTTCTCCATCTCTGTAGTTTCCATTTTCACCTCTATAAATGTGAAAGTAGAACTAGAAAATCACTAATGGTCCTCTCCACTATAAATGAACATTAGAAATAAAGTTCTATTGTCCTCTTTTCTCTTTTTTCAACACCCTAGTGCGCAGAGACATGGAAAGGATTAAATAAGTTAATGTGGTTGAAACTATTAAGAAGCAAAATTAATTCTCACGTACATTTACTATTTTGATAATTGATCACTTATGTATAGTTATAAACATGCACGTGTGCACACACGTGTACAGACACAGACTACACACGTATTCCTGGTAGCACTAATTACCAATAGGTCATATGTAAGACCTGTCACAGTTTCAGCAATCAGGGAAGCTAAATTCACTTGGTCTCTTAACTTGTCAGTTAAAAATTGATGCGTTGAGCCTGCTCAAGCTCTGAGCTGAGGTCAAAGCACCCTTGAGGAGACAAGAAAAAAGAATAAGTGATTTACAGATAAGGCCAATAGCCTTGGCACCAAGAGCTTTTGTTTTCTCAGCCGTAGGCCCCGGGAGAGAAGTGTATCTCAGCGGGCACAAAGTGTTCCCCAAACAATGTTAGACGCACGCCAAACTGGAGACCAGCCAGGCTTCAGCTACAACGCTGAATTCCTGCTTGCTGCCCATGGGCACACACAAAAGGCAAGCCCAGGTTACCACAGCCTCCCAGGTAAGGACCAAAGCTGCCATTTTTCATCATTAAGCGAATAGGCCATTCTTCTTCCTTCTGTACTCTAATCAGTGGCAGTGAAACTGGACTGGAAAAAAAACTGGGGCAAAGAACAACTCCAAATTATGGACTTAGGTAAGAGCGAACTCCCTTCCCTCAACTGCTTCTATGTCAGGGAACAATGCCTAATTTGCTACTTATTCTGTGTCATCTTGAGTTATTTGTTTTTCTAAAAGCTGTATAAATATTAATATAGTAATTGTTCTCTGAATATGAAAGTAATGCTTATCATTGTAGAGTCAGAAAATCAGAAGAGTCCAAGAAAGAAACTAAGACGCTCTCATAATCTATAACCCAGATATGGCTACAGTGACCATTTTAGTGTGTATTATTCTGACCATTTTCATCTATGTGTGGTGTATGTATATATAGCTTTACACACAAGTGAGTAGACATGGAGAATCACTGTTTTCCATAATTAGTAACACACTACACATAATGTTTTGTATTTTCTTCATTCAACAACACATCATGGACATTTTTTCAGGCACTGAGTAATTGTAAAATTGTGAAAATAGTATCTTTCGGGGCTATTATAAGTACTAAACAAATAAATGTAAAAGCCCCTACAATGGCACCTGACAGGTAGCAATCACTGATATAATGCTAATTCCATTTAGACTCTAATAAACATGAAATAATTTTTCTGTTTAAAATACTCAAAACTATACAGCAAAGCCATATCTGCAAAGAGAAGGAGAGTGTAAAAGGGTTTTGCTAAGATCACAAGACTAAAACTCAGTGGCCTTTCAGTTATGTGATCTTTCCTCCAGTCCCTTCCTAAAGAGTGAGCCTGATTATATGTGAGCAGAGCCCACTGGCACAGAAATCATTCGATACTAACACAGCCCATTCTATTGTCTGGCAGCTTTAGTCATTAGAAAATGCTACCTAATGTCAAGATCACATTGTGTCTTTATATCAACCCGGTGATCCTAGTTCAAGGTATTCAACAATAGAAAACATTTTTATTTTTCTTTTTGCTCAAGACAACTGTGCAGACAATGTAGGACAGTAATGTTCAGAACTGAATGTGTACTCCCCTGTGTTCTAATAGAGAGCACTCTTTTATCGTATGCTCTGGGTACTTTGCTTCTATTTATGCAGTCTGATAGCTGCAAGTTATTGGATCAAATTAGAACTTATTGTTAACTAAGAGGTCAAAGTTTTCTAAATATGACATTAACCTTGTGAACAATATTGTGCGTAGTATATGTAACATGATTAGCTCTATGGTACCAGAGGAAGAAAGAACATCCTTTGAGAGCCCATGATTAACACGAGGTAGACGCTACATAGATGTGTGAGTCTCTGAGTCACATGAAAGATGTTCTCACATGATCAACTCTGACCCATGGCTAAGAGGATAAGCTGCCACTACCTAACAGCAAAAAGCTCTGGAAAGGTTTAAGTCAAATGGGAAAATATGGATGCTGCTTTCCAGTCTTTCATTCTATTATTCAACAATAATTACTGTCTATATGTCCTAAGCACAGTAATTAGAGCTTCTATATATGTAATACTTATTCATTTTAATTATTCATTAATTATTATTAATGAATTAATTAATTATTGATTTTAATTATTAATTATTCATTTTATTTAATTATTCATTTCATTTAATTCTCACAGCAATCAGGAATTTTAAAGATAAGGTAAGATGAGAAGGTTGCTATCCAGTTATTTAACCTTTAAAATAATTTTCCCGTGACTACATAGCTAAAAAGTGGCAGTACTGAGTTTTCAAAGTTCAAAGTTAATTGTACTATACCATAGCCAAAAAAAATGTGCAAATTTAAAACCAATGTTCACACACACACACACACACACACATACCACTTTAAGATGTACTCAAAACATCATAAAGACAAAAGCATACTTTCTCCTCATCTGGACCATTCTCTTGATTTTTTAATTGAACTTCTTGCCCACAGTAACTCCTTCTTTTAATATATCCTATCTTTTTAAAGCATGGATCTGCTCATAATGATTCCCTGCTTGAACAACAACAAAACAAACTTGCTGGATTTTTTTTTTTTTTTTTTTTGCCTTTCAGAAAAACTGCAGATTCTACTGATTAGAGCTCAACTCTACAGCTCTTCACTCTGGCCCCTCCCAGATTTGTACTGTCAACCATGGGCAGTCTACGGTCCTCACTACACCTTTCCATTTCCTCTGTAATCCCTCCAAAAAAAGCCAGTCAACATTCCTCAAATGGGATATTTGTCTCCATATTTTTGCTTATGCCATTCTTTTAGGGCTGTTGCCACCTTTTTCAATCCTTCATATTTGTCTCATACGCTATTTGCTTGGTTATGTCTTTTCCATTATCTATTTTAAAAGAATTATTTCCTCCTCTCTGCTCTTACATCACTTTAATTTTTGCTTTTATCATAACATGAATTTCATTCTGCCTTGGAAGCTCTTCAAGGTCAGACAGTACTTGAAAGTGAAATACTATTCTAGACACCAAAAGTTTAGAGAAAAACAAGAACTGATCCCTGCTCTTTAGGAACTAACAGTCAGGTGTGAGAAAGACTCTTGATCCTTACCCTCCCTTCAGTCAGAAAAACTCATCTTATCTGCTTATTTGTTCCACTTGTGTGATACTCTATAATTTTACCATAATGTGTCTGAATGCTTATTTATTTTTATTTATTTTTCATTAAAACTTGGGGGGCCCTGTCTCAGATTGAAGACTCATCATGTCATTCTTCAATTCTGAAAATTCTCAGTCATCTCTTCAGAGATTCTTTCCGTCAATCTTTCTAATCTCTCTGTTTAGAAATCCTATTAAATATCAGTTGTGCCCTCTCATTCTGTCATCCATATATCTTAGCTTGTTTTCTACAATATTTTCTATTTCTTTAACATCTGTCCTATACATGGAGTGATTTCCACAGATATAATTTCCAATTCCCTATCTATTGGAAGCAGCATATAATTGGACTTACTTTTATATAAAATGTTAATAATCTTTATGTATTAAAGCGGACAATGAGCCATTTGCATATAATGGAATTCATGATATACTTTTATTCAAAAATACTATTTTACCAGTTGCCACTTTCTCTGTATTTACTTTCCTCTATTTTTTGGCCTCTCAGAAATGATGAAATATTTTAAAGTATTTTTCTCTCTTTTTGATTGGAAGTTACATATTGTACTCTTCCTGTTTTAAGGTTTCTCTCAGAGGGTACAGCATACATTATTAATAAAATCTAACATTAACAGTTGCTTTTAACTTCTTTCTGCCTATAACAAGAACCTTAAGAACCCTTTATTCTCATTTCCCCAAAACACATTATATACCATCATTTTAATTCTCCATATATTTAAATCTAACCAATCATGACATTTACAGTTTTAAACAGTCACTATTTTGTTTACTGTTTTAAATAGCTAAATACTTATAGGTCTACAGTGAATATTGTGTTTACTGATTTAAATAGCTAAACACTTTTTAGAATTACCTTAAATGGGTTCAATTTCAGTGCTTCCATCTTAAATACTTCCAAGTTCATGTCTTTTTCTCCCCACTTCGGGTACTAGAAAATGACTACCAATTTCCTGGGCTTATATTTAGAACTAAACACCTCATGGGTCACTACTATGTAAGCTCATATTTACCAAACTGGCTTTGAGGGTTTTTTCCCTTCAGTTCGTGATTCTGGGGATTTTATGTTTTATTATTGAGCTCAACTTTATGTCAAAAGGATTTGTAAGGTAGATGTGTGTAGAAGGACAGGATGTGCCGCATCAGCATATTTGCCATGTGACTCCAACTTCTGTTTATAATTATTTATAAGACTTCTTTGAACTAATATTTTTTCAAGCAAAAAAAAAAAAAATATGAAAAAGCACATGTTTGGTACACTATTCCGGTAAAGTAAATGTAAAACAATGTCACTACTGGCTATTGTCATCCTGTGTGCACGGAAATTAGGTAGAAGTGAATTCAAGAAGATTTATACTACTTTCCATCCAAATGAATACTAAATGAAATGTGATTATCATTTCATAATGCTACTGTATTTTTTTTTTGAGAAAGAAACATTCTATAAGATGCTCAGAACTAAAAACAAACAAAACAACAACAACAACAAAAACTCAACATAGAGACATCAGGGTGAAATCTCAAAGGTACACAAAAGAAAATATTATAAACAAACCAGGAAAAAGAAAACAAAAGTTTCTCTTCATTAGTGATTATTTCAGGTAGATTTAAATAAGTTCATTTGATATTGACTGCTATGGCCTTGGATTAAGTATCTTGGTGCTTAAGCTTACATGGAGTGATGTAGAAAAACACATACATTTCACATGGATTGGGTGAGCCCAAGACTCTCAAACTGAAGTGCTTGAAAAAATAAATGAAAACAGGAATACAAGGAAAATGTGTATGTGCCATACTCCTTGCTTATCTGGGAAAAAATCCATGTTAAACTAAATTTTAGGGGCTCTTTATATGTTCTCACGTATTTAAAGGGCTGATTTGTGAAGGAGCAACCCAGCACATTCTCTATAACAAAGTCAGCAAACTGGTGGCTAATGAATCATATGCTTTATTTGGCTTCTGTTTTTCTTTTAAACTGTATTATTTGATCTTATTGAAAAATTTAGAAGATCCACGTAAGATAAAGGTTTATGACTTTTCTTTAAAAATTAGAAAATCTAACAACATTGGGCCAGCATTCCTCTATGGCAACTGTTCCCTAAGTTGAGTGGATTCCAACCCTTTAAGAAAAGACATGTGCTGTGGACCTCGTTCCACCACATTTAATGGACCTCTTTCCACCACAGTCTACTATAAGTAAGCATTAGAGGCTATAGCCCCTTGTATAATAAGTACATGGGGCAAAATCAGGAAAAATGTCCGAATGGTTTGGTACACCGCTTTGTGCAGGAAATTCCGGTATCAGAGGGATTTGTAGAAGATAGTATTTTCACTACTAAAAAGCCATAAAAATTATGTTCCCTACTCCTTTCTCCAACCTTGCATCTGCTGGTCCACTGGCCCTTTCAGTAACTTTCCATCTTCTCACCAGGGCAGTGGGAACTTCCAAACCCTTGCTTGCCATGTGCAGGCAACACGCCATGAAACACCAGGGTCCTACCTTAGGCTCATCTACTTGTCCTCCTCTTAGTCATATCTCCATATTATTCCTCTCACCCTGGGTCAAGAGGTTTTAGATTCTTCCATATCTATACCTTTCTGTACATATTTTAAAAAAATTTAACTGCTATGTATTGATAACTTCAAGGGAAATAGTGTGGGGAAGTAATAATCCTGACATTTGACCTCGTAAATATACCTCTGTCTCCATTTTTTTCTTTTCGTAATCCATGAAAGTAGAAATGACCGGCTGTATACTTTGCCTTTCTTCTGACATAAATCTTTCATTTCTTCATATCTTTCTTATTCCCAGGACACCAAGTCTCAGGGTTAAACATTAATCATTTAATGGGCAACCTATTATTGAGACCATCAGGCACAGGTGAGTTTGGAAATAGGATTATATGGGACAAAACCATAGCTTTAGTAGCTAAAAAAATTAGCCTCAGTTATAGTGCCTCTATTTAAATTATTCCAAAGACATAGAATGAATAGAAACTTATTACAGATATTCAGGTTGGTAGCACTATAAAGAAATGAGTAGGGAACTAGGGTTATGTATTATTATGTGCTTCACATTAAAAAATCTCTTGAAGACTTTCAGAATTACTTGAATTTTGAGATTTAAAATTGTTTCCAATTTCAAGTGGAAGTTAAATATCTTAGAAATGTTATAAAAATTCATGATGTTTTTAAAACTAACATTAACTATTGAATGTATTCCCCATTTATTGCCTCCTGTTTTATGTGATCTATTCAACCTTGGGCTATCAGCACACTTGTTTCCTATGTAGACTGTTTATTCTAAGTTCTTTAAAAGGATATTCATCTAGAAAAATAATAAATGTCCCATAAAATGTCAAGCATCAAGCTTAATACATAAAATCTAAACACTGCCTTAAATTCATTTCTTGGTGCCATCTAATGCCCAAAGAATGAATTAAACATTCAAGTGTATTTACAGAATTTGGCATGTTCAGAAAGTTTTAGTTATTCATTATTATATTTAACCTCAAAATTCTGACAGCTGTCAGTAGTTTCTAAATTTATCACGTCTCAAAACTAGTAAAGCCAATTCCGGTCGTTGATTAAATGTCCATCACAGACAAGTTTCCATCCATCTCTTCTACATCAAGAAGTCTGATTATTCAATGAAGTGGAAGAAATGGGAATGGGCAGGCTGCCTGATGGAGTATGGCACAATATTCTGGTAAGAACACAAAAAATTAAAACCCCAACAAATAGACAATTTTTACCACAACCGTTATTTTTTGAACTCAACAGGATTTTAGATGATGGTATAAGATACAATCATAGGATACTTTACCTTTACATAATGGTAAAGATTTATTTCAGCACACAAACTAGATGTTTTTTTCCCAACAAAAGCAATACAATGTTTTATATCATTTTCCTATGCTGTACCAAAGCAGCTAACTTATAAGCAGTGCATTAGAAGATTTAGAAACAAATACATTCTGGTAGCACTTAGTGGAATAATATTTTGAGATATGAACATATCTGAAACATGTTTCATGTTTATTTGCACTCAAAAGTCATTTTAAATTGACTTCCTCTAAAGTCTAGAAAATAAAAATATTCCATTTGCTTTACTTCCTTGTAGTTAGGCATGATCACGTAACCCTTTTCTGAACAATAAGATGCAAAGGAATTTTCTAGGCTAGTTTCTAAGGAAGTTATTTTTAAATACAGACTAAACTGTTAGGATGTCTTTGTCATTTTACATCTCAGCTGTTCTGTTTGTTTTTTTTTTCTTTCTTGGAGAGCAGATGTGATTTTGGGAGTGTGGCAATCATATTGTGATCATGACAGTGAAAGCCACACACTACTGATAGCAGATCAGGACAGTCTACAGCTCTGATGACATCTTGAGCAGCTGTCTCAGTCATCAACATGTTATTCTGAATTTCTTGATTCTTGAAAGAAAAAACTCCTATCTGTTATAGCCATGGCTAGTTGTTGTTGTTATTTTTTGCCAGTGTAATTGTGACCAGTATGCCTCCCCCACCACTCAGGCCTCAATAACATCTGCTTTCCTCTTCACAGTGAGATGGATATCAGACATTCCCAAATTTTCTTAGTTCAAAGAACTAACTGATGTATCAGTAATTTCTTTATGATGCTTCAAATCAAAGAAACACCTAGCAGTTCTGTGTATTAAGTAGTTAGATTCAAATAATTTAACAGTTGTAATTTATGTGGTATCTGTGTTTTATTCAAATATGTAAAATATTCCAATACACCCCTGTAAATGGGCTGTAGTGTCTCAGTGCACTTAGGTATACAATTTGGGAGTCATGTTCTGTTCTGCTTTCCTAGAACAGAAAAGTGAATTTGAGCTTTCTATGTCTGGTTGCCTAAAGTGGGGCAGGGAGGATCAGGTGCAAAGAGGCACAAGAAACTTTTTAGGTTAGGAAGTAATCTATATCCTGATTATGGTGTTGCTTATACAAGTTTTTAGAAATAATAAAATTTATAATATCGTGCCCATAAATTACTGAAATATAGTATATGTAAATGGACTAATGGTGTTAGTTAGACAGGACTGCTTGCTAAAGAAGATGATAGGACCCAAAATGACAATGTGTAGAAATCTATAGTTTATTCAAAGGAAAGGGTACAATGGAGAAACAGTATTAAAGTAAGGGTATGCCTCATAGCCAAAGACCTCACAGCCTGAGAATTCAGGCAAGAGCTCTGATTGTGTGTAAGGGCTGTGTAAGTGCTTTCTTGCTTGGATCAGAAACTACCAATGTGTGCACAACACATCTGGGAACCATGGAGTCCATAATGGAGTCTTGACTGGGGTATCCTATACTCCTCCTGGCCACATAGACATATTCTTGACATGTAAACAGCCCCAATGGCACAACTCTATGGGGGTCTCACCAAAACCAGATACAAACCATCAGTCTCACTGTTGTTGATTAAATGATGTTGATAAACTAGTGCAAACCATCTTCAAACCTCTTTGGACATATGATTACAAAGTGACACTATTAACAATTATATTTCATGCCTGGACCAAGCGTCAGTGCTGTGTAGGTACTCCAGTAACATAGCTGAGGCCAATTCTAGGCCTACTGGAATTAATCCTCACAGTAAATAACATCTTAATGATCCAAAAACAAAAAAAAATATGCACTGTAAATCACTATACAAACATAATGAATTCAGTAAGGTAATACTTGCTTTGCACCATTCCATGGAAATAGAAAATGATGACACTATACTAATATTCACAAGTTTCAGTTAACATAATACCATGCAAAGCAAGGACTACCTATAGTATAGTTTTTAAATTATGATTGATTTCTATAAGCCATGCAATAGAATCAATTCCCTTTATTTTGATGATATATTATACTAACGTTAAAGAGTTAGTTAAAATTACCAAGTTCAGATTTTGTTGCCTCTTGATCTTTCACTCAGTCTTGAATTGTATCTGTTGGTAGAGCAGGGGACATACAGATTAAGTTGATCAATTACTCTTTTTTTTTTTTTCACACACACACACTGTATTTTATTTTTACAAGGGATAAATAGACAGACACCAAGTATTGTACATGGATGACCACAACAAAAGCAACAATGATTGCAATTACCAAACATGAAACACACTCATACTATGTCATAATATTGACATTCAGTCCAGTAATCCTCCACTGTAACAGCTCCTTTACTTTGCAGTGAAAATTGATTTGTATATTCTTTGCCTCTGAGTCCTTGTGGGATTTTTTTTTTTTAAATTCAGACAGAAAGTCACAAAAATTATACTCATCCTCATCAGTTCACTCAGTCCCATGTAATTAATTTTTTTTTCATCTTGATCTTTTGTTAGCACTTTTATGAGTTCATCAGTTTTTCATTAGAGTTTTGAAAATGCTTATTCATTCAGTTCAGCAGTACAGTCAGTTACCAGAAACCTGTACTTGTCAGAGTCTTTTCCATGAATTTCTTGAAGATGAAACCCTTTTATTGGAACATATTTGCAAAATCATCAGAGTACACCCAGAACTGTCTGTAAATGACAAAAGACTTAAAAATGACCACGGTTAAAGATTTGATGAAAGTTCATAATAATGCAGTTGACAAGAAAATTAGTTATTTCTGAGATATACATTTTAAAGTAATAACTAGGATTATTACTTATAACATTATACCAGAACATATAAGATTTTTAGAAATTTCATGTAATGTCTGAAACATTTATATTAACATATTTCCATACATATTTCCATACAAATACAAATATAAGATTTTTAGAAATTTCATGTAATGTCTGAAACATTTATATTAACATATTTCCATACAAATAACCCAATGAAAGTTTAGTATTAGTTGTTTTGTTTGTTTTTTTATACTGCAGGTTCTTATTAGGCATCAATTTTATACACATCAGTGTATACATGTCAATCCCAATCGCCCAATTCAGCACACTACCATCCCCACCTCACCACAGTTTTCCCCCCTTGGTGTCCATATGTCCATTCTCTACATCTGTGTCTCAACTTCTGCCCTGCAAACTGGCTCATCTGTACCATTTTTCTAGGTTCCACATACATGCATTAATATACGATATTTGTTTTTCTCTTTCTGACTTACTTCACTCTGTATGACAGTCTCTAGATCCATCCACGTCTCAACAAATGACTCAATTTCGTTCCTTTTTATGGCTGAGTAATATTCCATTGTATATATGTACCACGACTTCTTTATCCATTCGTCTGCTGATGGGCATTTAGGTTGCTTCCATGACCTGGCTATTGTAAATAGTGCTGCAATGAACATTCGGGTGCATGTGTCTTTTTGAATTACAGTTTTCTCTGGGTATATGCCCAGTAGTGGGATTGCTGGGTCATATGGTAATTCTATTTTTAGTTTTTTAAGGAACCTCCATATTGTTCTCCATAGTGGCTGTATCAATTTACATTCCCACCAACAGTGCAAGAGGGTTCCCTTTTCTCCACACCCTCTCCAGCATTTGTTGTTTGTAGATCTTCTGATGATGCCCATTCTAACAGGAGTGAGGTGATACCTCATTGTAGTTTTGATTTGCATTTCTCTAATAATTAGTGATGTTGAGCATCTTTTCATGTGCTTCGTGGCCGTCTGTATGTCTTCTTTGGAGAAATGTCTATTTAGGTCTTCTGCCCATTTTTGGATTGGGGTGTTTGTTTCTTTGATAGTGAGCTGAATGAGCTGTTTATATATTTTGGAGATTAATCCTTTGTCCGTTGATTCATTTGCAAATATTTTCTCCCGTTCTGAGGGTTGTCTTTTCGTCTTGTTTATGGTTTCCTTTGCTGTGCAAAAGCTTTGAAGTTTCATTAGGTCCCACTTGTTTATTTTTGTTTTTATTTCCGTTACTCTAGGAGGTGGATCAAAAAAAGATCTTGCTGTGATTTATGTCAAAGAGTGTTCTTCCTATGTTTTCCTCTAAGAGTTTTATAGTGTCCAGTCTTATATTTAGGTCTCTAATCCATTTTGAGTTTATTTTTGTGTATGGTGTTAGGGAGTATTCTAATTTCATTCTTTTACATGTAGCTGTCCAGTTTTCCCAGCACCACTTATTGAAGAGACTGTCTTTTCTCCATTGTATATCTTTGCCTCCTTTGTCATAGATTAGTTGACCATAGGTGCGTGGGTTAATCTCTGGGCTTTCTATCTTTTTCCATTGATCTATGTTTCTGTTTTTGTGCCAGTACCATATTGTCTTGATTACTGTAGCTTTGTAGTATAGTCTGAAGTCAGGGAGTCTGATTCCTCCAGCTCCATTTTTTTGCTTCAAGACTGCTTTGGCTATTTGGGGTCTTTTGTGTCTCCATACAAATTTTAAGATGATTTGTTCTAGCTCCGTAAAAAATGCCATTGGTAATTTGATAGGGATTGCATTGAATCTGTAGATTGCTTTGGGTAGTATACTCATTTTCACAATGTTGATTCTTCCAATCCAAGAACATGGTATATCTCTCCATCTGTTGGTATCATCTTTAATTTCTTTCATCAGTGTCTTATAGTTTTCTGCATACAGGTCTTTTGTCTCCCTAGGTAGGTTTATTCCTAAGTATTTTATTCTTTTTGCTGCAATGGTAAATGGGAGTGTTTCCATAATTTCTCTTTCAGATTTTTCATCATTAGTGTATAGGAATGCAAGAGATTTCTGTGCATTAATTTTGTATCCTGCAGCTTTACCATATTCATTAATTAGCTCTAGCAGTTTTCTGGTGGCAGTTTTAGGATTCTCTACGTATAGTATCATGTCATCCACAAACAGTGACAGTTTTACTTCTTCTTTTCCAATTTGTATTCCTTTTATTTCTTTTTCTTCTCTGATTGCCGTGGCTAGGACTTCCAGAACTATGTTGAATAATAGTGGTGAGAGTGGACATCCTTGTCTCGTTCCTGATCTTAGAGGAAATGCTTTCAGTTTTTCACCATTGAGAATGATGTTTGCTGTGGGTTTGTCATATATGGCCTTTATTATGTTGAGGTAGGTTCCCTCTATGCCCACTTTCTGGAGAGTTTTTATCAGAAATGGGTGTTGAATTTTGTCAAAAGCTTTTTCTGCATCTATTGAGATGACCATATGGTTTTTATTCTTCAATTTGTTAATATGGTGTATCACATTGATTGATTTGCGTATATTGAAGAATCCTTGCATCCCTGGGATAAATCCCACTTGATCGTGGTGTATGATCCTTTTAATGTGTTGTTGGATTCTGTTTGCTAGTATTTTGTTGAGGATTTTTGCATCTATATTCATCAGTGATATTGGTCTGTAATTTTCTTTTTTTGTAGTGTCTTTGTCTGGTTTTGGTATCAGGGTGATGGTGGCCTCATAGAATGAGTTTGGGAGTGTTCCTTCCTCTGCAATTTTTTGGAAGAGTTTGAGAAGGATAGGTGTTAGCTCTTCTCTAAATGTTTGATATAATTCACCTGTGAAGCCGTCTGGTCCTGGACTTTTGTTTGTTGGAAGATTTTTAATCACAGTTTCAATTTCATTACTTGTGATTGGTCTGTTCATATTTTCTATTTCTTCCTGATTCAGTCTTGGAAGGTTATACCTTTCTAAGAATTTGTCCATTTCTTCCAGGTTGTCCATTTTATTGGCATAAAGTTGCTTGCAGTAGTCTCTTAGGATGCTTTGTATTTCTGCGGTGTCTGTTGTAACTTCTCCTTTTTCATTTCTGATTTTATTGATTTGAGTCCTCTCCCTCTTTTTCTTGATGAGTCTGGCTAATGGCTTATCAATTTTGTTTATCTTCTCAAAGAACCAACTTTTAGTTTTAATGATCTTTGCTATTGTTTTCTTTGTTTCTATTTCATTTATTTCTGCTCTGATCTTTATGATTTCTTTCCTTCTGCTAACTTTGGGTTTTGTTTGTTCTTCTTTCTCTAGTTTCTTTAGGTGTAAGTTTAGATTGTTTACTTGAGATTTTTCTTGTTTCTTTAGGTAGGCTTGTATAGCTATAAACTTCCCTCTTAGAACCGCTTTTGCTGCATCCCATAGGTTTTGGGTCGTCGTGTTTTCATTGTCATTTGTCTCTAGGTAGTTTTTTATTTCCTCTTTGATTTCTTCAGTGATCTCTTGGTTATTTAGTAACGTATTGTTTAGCCTCCATGTGTTTGTCCTTTTTACGTTTTTTTCCCTGTAATTCATTTCTAATCTCATAGCGTTGTGGTCAGAAAAGATGCTTGATATGATTTCAATTTTCTTAAATTTACTGAGGCTTGATTTGTGACCCAAGATGTGATCTATCCTGGAGAATGTTCCGTGCGCACTTGAGAAGAACGTGTAATCTGCTGTTTTTGGATGGAATGTCCTATATATATCAATTAAATCTATCTGGTCTATTGTGTCATTTAAAGCTTCTGTTTCCTTATTTATTTTCATTTTGGATGATCTGTCCATTGGTGTAAGTGAAGTGTTAAAGTCCCCCACTATTATTGTGTTACTCTCGATTTCCTCTTTTATAGCTGTTAGCAGTTGCCTTATGTATTGAGGTGCTCCTATGTTGGGTGCATATATATTTATAATTGTTATATCTTCTTCTTGGATTGATCCCTGGATCATTATGTAGTGTCCTTCCTTGTCTCTTATAACATTCTTTATTTTAAAGTCTATTTAATCTGATATGAGTATAGCTACTCCAGCTTTCTTTTGATTTCCATTTGCATGGAATATCTTTTTCCATCCCCTCACTTTCAGTCTGTATGTGTCCCTAGGTCTAAAGTGGGTCTCTTGTAGACAGCATATATATGGGTCTTGTTTTTGTATCCATTCAGCCAGTCTATGTCTTTTGGTTGGGGCATTTAATCCTTTCACGTTTAAGGTAATTATCGATATGTATGTTCCTATCACCATTTTCTTAATTGTTTTGGGTTTGTTTTTGTAGGTCCTTTTCTTCTCTTGTGTTTCCCACTTAGAGAAGTTCCTTTAGCATTTGTTGTAGAGCTGGTTTGGTGGTGCTGAATTCTCTTAGCTTTTGCTTGTCTGTAAAGCTTTTGATTTCTCCATCAAATCTAAATGAGATCCTTGCCGGGTAGAGTAATCTTGGTTGTAGGTTCTTCCCTTTCATCACTTTAAGTATATCATGCCACTCCCTTCTGGCTTGCAGAGTTTCTGCTGAGAAATCAGCTGTTAACCTTATGGGAGTTCCCTTGTATGTTATTTGTCGTTTTTCCCTTGCTGCTTTCAATAATTTTTCTTTGTCTTTAATTTTTGCCACTTTGATTACTATGTGTCTCGGCGTGTTTCTCCTTGGGTTTATCCTGTATGGGACTCTCTGCGCTTCCTGGACTTGGGTGGCTATTTCCTTTCCCATGTTAGGGAAGTTTTCGACTATAATCTCTTCAAATATTTTCTCTGGTCCTTTCTCTCTCTCTTCTCCTTCTGGGACCCCTATAATGCGAATGTTGTTGCGTTTAATGTTGTCCCAGAGGTCTCTTAGGCTGTCTTCATTTCTTTTCATTCTTTTTTCTTTAGTCTGTTCTGCAGCAGTGAATTCCACCATTCTGTCTTCCAGGTCACTTATCCGTTCTTCTGCCTCAGTTATTCTGCTATTGATTCCTTCTAGTGTAGTTTTCATTTCAGTTATTGTATTGGTCATCTCTGTTTGTTTGTTCTTTAATTCTTCTAGGTCTTTGTTAATCATTTCTTGCATCTTCTCAATCTTTGCCTCCATTCTTATTCCGAGGTCCTGGATCATCTTCACTATCATTATTCTGAATTCTTTTTCTGGAAGGTTGCCTATCTCCACTTCATTTAGTTGTTTTTCTGGGTTTTTTTCTTGTTCCTTCATCTGGTACATAGCCCTCTGCCTTTTCATCTTGTCTATCTTTCTGTAACTGTGGTTTTTGGTCCACAGGCTGCAGGATTGTAGTTTTTCTTGCTTCTGTTGTCTGCCCTCTGGTGGTTGAGGCTATCTCCAATTACTCTTTTTTAATGGGAACTTTTAATAGCTACTCTCTTAGCAACTTTCAAATATGCAATAGAGTATTATTAACTATAGCCACCATGCTGTACATTACATCACCATGACTTATTTATTTTACAGCTAGATGTTTGTATGTTTTGACCCCCTTTCCCCATTTTGCCCACCTCTGCCTCTGGCAACCATCAATCTGTTCTCTGTATCTATGTGTTATCTATATCTCTGTATCAATTACTCAAATGTTTATTTTATCCTCTAAAAATAAGGATAACAGTTTTGTCATGATTGATAAAGAAAATTCATGTAAAGCCCTGGACATATGGAGGCATTCAATAAATGATAATTACAGGAATGGCCTCATGAGCATGCAATCTGGGCAGTCCATAGGGCTCCAAGCTCAGAAGGGCTCAATGTTCTACTGGCATTATCTTGAAAGTCTTAATAATTTGATTGATGCATTTAGAACTTGTGTTTTTTGAGTGATGTCCTAGTGATGTCCTTCGACCATGAAGATAGGAATTGTATATATAGACTCCTCTAAAAGATGAGAAAAAAATTTATAGTATTATACTTTCTTACTATTATAAAAATATTTTCAGAGAAAACTACTTAAAGCCAATTATGTCTTCTTTTAGAGATATCTAAGGCAAATTTTATGATTTTTAGAAGTTATGTTATTCAAGGTAATACACCTATTAGCATAAAATGGGAGTATGTTGACATCACATGTTTTCTTTCCTTCCTTCCATTTTCCTCCCTCCTTCCCTTTCTTTCTTTCTTCTTTCCTTCCTTCCTTCCTTCCTTCAATTTTTTACATCCATCCCTTCTCCTTTATTTAAACATGTGGGTGCAGATATCTGTTTAAGATAGTGATTTTCATTAGGATATATACCCAGCAGTGATTGCCGGATCACATAGTAGTTCTATTTTTAAGTATTTCTGGTGGGCAATTTTTGCAGAAATTTCAAAAGCAGCTACCACCTACTTCCACCAATTTTACCAGCTTTTTCTACTACACAGATTTGGGCACTAGCTATTATCATCATCTATAGAACTTTGTATGGGATACAACCAGAGGCACTGAGCACCATATCAACCCCATCCAAATGCTGGGACACTATCAACAGCTAAGCCCTAAAGCATAAAAGCAACTTTGTATTCCATTCAGGAATGGGAGAATTTCTTTTTCCCTTTTGTAAATACTGTAAATACAATCATGAATGCCCTTATAAAGGGACAAAAAAGAAGAGACAGACACAGAGAGTCACAAAGGAAAGCTATGCAAGACAAAAATAGAGATTGAAGTGATGCATGTACAAAACAAAGAATACCAAGGATTGTTGAAGATACCAGAAGTTAGGAAAGAAGCATGGAACAGATTCTCCCAGAGACTCCAGAAGGAACCAACCCTGCCAACACTGTGATTTTGAACTTCTGGACTCTAGGACTGTGAGAGAATAAATTTCTGGTTTTTTCAGCCACCAAGCTTGTGGTAATTTGTTATGACAGCCTTAGATAACTGATACACATGGCATATTACACTAGTTAAGCTCATTCAAGGCCATTATTTTCATTGATTTACAAGAGCCATTTAAGAGATTTGTTCAAGATGGTGGAGTAGAAGGACATGCTCTCACTCCCTCTTGTGAGAACACCAGAATCACAACTAACCGCTGAACAATTGACAGGAAGACACTGGAACTCACCAAAAAAGATACCCCAAATCCAAAGACAAAGGAGAAGCCTCAGTGAGACAGTAGGAGGAGCAAAATCACAATAAAATCAAATCCCATAACCACTGGGTGGGTGACTCACAAACTGGAGAACCATTGTACCACAGAAGTCCACCCACTGGAGTGAAGGTTATGAGCCCCACGTCAGGCTTCCCAACCTGCGGGTCCGGCAAGGGGAGAAGGAATTCTCAGAGAATCAGACTTTGAAGGTTAGCAGGATTTGATTGCAGGACTTCGACAGGACTGGGGGAAATAGAGACTCCACTCTTGGAGGGCACACACAAAGTAGTGTGCACACCAGGACCCAGGGGGAAGGAGCAGTGACCCCATAGGAGAGTGAAAGAGACATACCTGATAGTTTAGGAGGGTCTCCTGTGGAGGAAGGGGCGGCTGTGGCTCAGTGCAGGGGCAAGGACACAGGCAGCAAAAGTTCTGGGAAGTATTCCTTGGCCTGAGCCCCCCCAGAATCCACCATTAGCCCCATCAAAGAGCTTGTAGGCTCGAGTGCTGGGTCCCCTGAGGCCAAACAACCAACAGGGAGGGAACTCAGCCCCACCCAACAGCAGACAAGCAGATTAAAGTTTTACTGAGCTTTGCCCATCAGAGCAACACCCAGCTCTACCGACCACCAGTCCCTCCCATTAGGAAGCTTGCACAAGCCTCTTAGATAGTCTCATCAACCAGAGGGCAGACAGCAGAAGCAAAAAGAACTATAATCCTGCAGCCTGTGGAATGAAAACCACATTCAAAGATAGACAAAATGAAAAAGCAGAGGACTATGTACCAGTTGAAGGAACAAGATAAAACCCCAGAAAAACAACTAAATGAAGTGGCGATACGCAACTTTACAGAAAAAGAGTTCAGAACAATGATAGTGAAGATGATCCAGGACCTAAGAAAAAGAATGGAGGCAAAGATCGACAAGATGCAAGAAAAGTTTTAAAAAAAGACCTAGAAGAATTAAAGAATAAACAAACACAGATGAACAATGCAATAACTGAAATGAAAAACACACTAGAAGGAATCAATAGCAGAATAACTGAGGCAGAAAAATGGATAAGTGACCTTGAAGACAGAATGGTGGAAATCACTGCCACGGACCAGAATAAAGAAAAAAGAATGAAAAGAAATGAAGACAGCCTAAGAGACTTCTGGGAAAACATTAAACACACCAACATTCACATTATAGGGGTCTGAGAAGGAGAAGAGAGAGAGAAAGGACCCGAGAAAATATTTGAAGAGACTGTAATCAAAAACTTCACTAGCATTGGAAAGGAAATAGCCACCCAAGTACAGGAAGAACAGAGAGTCCCAGGCAGGATAAACCCAAGGAGAAACATGCCAAGACACAAGTAATCAAATTAACAAAAATTAAAGACAAAGAAAAATTATTAAAAGCAACAAGGGAAAAACGACAAATACCATGCAAAGGAACTCCCATAAGGTTAACAGGATTTCTCAGCAGAAACTCTACAAGCCAGAAGGGAGTGGCACAATACATTTAAAGTGATGAAAAGGAAAAACCTACAACCAAGATTACTCTACCCAACAAGGATCTCATTCAGATTTGATGGAGAAATTAAAACATTTACAGACAAACAAAAGATAACAGAATTCAGCACCACCAAACCAGCTTTACAACAAATGCTAAAGGAACTTCTCTAAGTAGGAAACACAAGAGAAGGAAAAGACCTACAATAACAAACCCAAAACAATTAAGAAAATGGGAATAGAAACATACATATTGATAATTACCTTAAATGTAAATGGATTAAATGCCCCAACCAAAAGACATAGACTGGTTGAATGGATACAAAAACAAGACCCGTATATATGCTGTCTACAAGAGACCCACTTCAGACCTAGGGACACATACAGACTGAAAGTGAGGGGATGGAAAAAGATATTCCATGCAAATGGAAATCAAAAGAAAGCTGGAGTAGTAATTCTCATATCAGACAAAATAGTCTTTAAAATAAAGACTATTACAAGAGACAAAGAAGGGCACTACAGAATGATCAAGGGATCAATGCAAGAAGAAGATATAACAATTGTAAATATTTATGCACCCAACATGGGAGCACCTCAATACATAAGGCAAATGCTAACAGCCAAAAAAGGGGATATCGACAATAACACAGTCATAGTAGGGGACTTTAACACCCCATTTTCAGCAGTGGACAGATTATCCAAAGTGAAAAAAATAAGGAAACACAAACTTTAAATGACACATTAAACAAGATAGACTTAATTAATACTTATAGGACATTCAATCCAAAAACAACAAATACACATTCTTCTCAAGTGCACATGGAACATTCTCCAGGATAGATCATATCTTGGGTCACAAATCAAGCATTGGTAAATTTAAGAAAATTGAAATCGTATCAAGTATCTTTTCCAACCACAATGCTATGAGACTAAATATCAATTACAGGAAAAAATCTGTAAAAAATACAAACACATGGAGATTAAACAATACACTTCTTAATAACAAAGAGATCACTGAAGAAATCAAAAAATACCTAGAAACAAATGACAATGAAAACACGATGACCCAAAACCTATGGGATGCAGCAAAAGCAGTTCTAAGAGGGGAGTTAATAGCAATAAAACCCTACCTCAAGAAACAAGAAACAGCTCAAATAAACAACCTAACCTTACACCTAAAGCAATTAGAGAAAGAAGGACAAAAAAACCCCAAAGTTAGCAGAAGGAAAGTAATCATAAAGATCAGATCAGAAATAAATGAAAAAGAAATAAGGAAAACAATAGCAAAAATCAATAAAAGTAAAAGCTGGTTCTTTGAGAGATAAAAAAAATTGATAAACCATTAGCCAGCCTTATCAAGAAAAAAAGGGAGAAGACTCAAATTAACAGAATTAGCAATGAAAAAGGAGAAGTAACAACTGACACTGAAGAAATTCAAAGGATCATGAGAGATTACTACAAGCAACTATATGCCAATAAAATGGACAACCTGGTAGTAATGGACAAATTCTTAGAAAAGCACAACCTTCCAAGACTGAAACAGGAAGAAATAGAAAATATAAACAGACCAATCAGAAGAACTGAAATTGAAACTGTGATTAAAAATCTTACAACAAACAAAATTCCAGGACCACATGGCTTCACAGGTGAATTCTATCAAACATTTTGAGAAGAGCTAACACCTATCCTTCTCAAACTCTCCCAAAATATAGCAAAGGGAGGAACACTCCCAAACTCATTCTATGAGGACACCATCACCCTGATACTAAAACCAGACAAAGATGTCACAGAAAAAGAAAACTACAGGCCAGGAAAACTGATGAACATAGATACAAAAATCCTCAACAAAATAGCAAACAGAATCCAACAGCACATTAAAAGGATCATACACCATGATCAAGTGGGGTTTATCCCAGGAGTGCAAGGATTCTTCAATATGTGCAAATCAATCAATGTGATACACCATATTAACAAATTGAAGAATAAAAACCATATGATCATCTCAGTAGATGCAGGAAAACTTTCTCCAAAATTCAACACCCATTGACAGAGGAATGGATAAAGAAGATGTGGTAATATATACAATGGAATATTACTCAGCCATAAAAAGGAATGAAATGGGGTCATTTGTAGAAACGTGGATGGACCTAGAGATTGTCATTCAGAGTGAAGTGTCAGAAAGTGAAAAACAAATATTATATATTGGGCTTCCCTGGTGGTGCAGTGGTTGAGAGTCTGCCTGCCAATGCAGGGGACACGGGTTCAAGCCCTGGTCTGGAAGATCGCACATGCCATGGAGCAACTGGGCCCGTGACCCACAACTACTGAGCCTGCGCGTCTGGAGCCTGTGCTCCGCAACAAGAGAGGCCGCAATAGTGAGGGGCCCGCGCACCGCGATGAAGAGTGGCCCCCGCTTGCCGCAACTAGAGAAAGCCCTCGCACAGAAACGAAGACCCAACACAGCCAAAAATAAACAAATAAATAAATAAATTTTTTAAAAAAATGTAAATGCTTTAGATTTAAAAAATATATATATTATATATTAATGCAAATATGTGAAATCTAGAAAAATGGTACATATGAACCTGTTTGCAAGGCAGAAATAGAAACACAGTTATAGAGAACAAACATATGGACACCAAGGGGGGAAAGGGGCTGTAAGATGAATTGGGAGATTGGGATTGACATATATACACTAATATGTATAAAATAGATAACTAATAAGAACCTGCTGTATAGCACAGGGAACTCCACTTTGCTGTACAGTAAAAATTAATACAACATTGTAAAACAACTATACCTCAACAACAACAACAAAAAGCCATTTAAGGCAGATATTGTTTTGATTCTATAGGTGAGAATGTAGAAATCAGAGTGATATGTTGACTCTCTAAGATAATATAGTGAGATATTTGGACACCTAATACAGTGGTGTTTCCACCTATCCATAACCATTCATTCACTCAGCAAATACTACTGACTCCACCCTTTGTTCCAGATATTGAGCTTTTTGTTGGGAAGAGATGAAGATAATGAAGACATACTTCTTGCCATCAATTTGCTTGTTGTTTATGTCATGACATACAGAAAATAATGTAAGCTTTGTAGAGCAAAAAAGTAATGAAGAAGGTATTTTCAGTTGCTTTTGGGGGAAAAAACTGGGTAATATTGTGAGCTGTGGCCATAGGATACCAGGATTAAGTCAAAGAAAGAAAAAAAAAGGTCAGAATTATTCTAGGTTTAACAATGATTATTATTTGTAAAATACATTAGTTTTTAAAACATTTTCACATAATTATCACACAATTAATGAGAGTGACTGTAAGTGACTTACTCAAAAATGAGGAGGCTGGGACGATAATCTGATAAGGCTGGGAACTGAACTCCTGTCCATTTCCTTGTGTCTATATATATTGTTATTTAGTATACCATACCAAACTGCTAGGAAATTCCATATAGTAAACTACATTTCCTTTATCATACATTTTCTTTATTTTCACTTCCTTATTAATATAATTAGAACGTTGCATCTCATACCCTTTCTTGTTAACAGTAATCACAACTACACTTAAATAGTTGTGTACTTATTTATTTATATTTTTTTCTGTAGCAGGATATAATTCATGAGCACAAGTTACATTTAATTATCTTTTTTTTTTTTTTTAGTTTTCCTTTACATACTATATTTCCCCAGTCTTTCTTTATCTTTCATTGACTTAACATTTTTTGAAGAATGTGAATCATTTATTTTGTAAAATGTCTCTCAGTTTTGGCTTTTCAGATGTTTTTTTCATCATTGGAATCAAGTGCATTTTGGCAAAAATACCATAGATTTGATGTTGGAGCTGTGTCAGTGCATCATATCAGGAGACACCTAATAATGAGTACACCTGGTATCACCCAGATCTTGGTTCTTAAAAATTATTTTCCACTAAAAAGAACCAAGGCTCCTTGGAGAAATGCCTAATTCTAGAGCTGGGTCTGGAAATATTCAGAATAATCCTGGAACAATATGCTATGTCAGAAAGTAAGGAATTCCTTAATAATCATGATTGTAAGACAAAAGGGCACACAATTCAGTATTAAAAGGCTCTCACTGAGCAAATCTGTGAAACTTTGTGCATTAAATTAAGGAGTAATAATAATGTCATAATCTATTGATTAAAATAAGAATCTATGTCCATTATACATAAATAAATAAATAAATACATTCTTTGAAAATAATATATGTGGAAGAATTGTGTTTTTTTAAAAATAAAAATTATGAGGTCCTTTGGTTAAATTAATCTGTCTGGTTAATTTACCATTTATCCTTGGCAAATACCACAGTGACCAGCACACAAGGACTCACTGAACTGTTATTTGCTATATAGATAACTGAATGAATAAACGAATGAATAGATGAAAAATAGATTCTTGTCATGACTTCATTTTGAAAAAACAGTGTGACCTTGACCACAACCTTTTATATTTTTAGGTCAAAGTTACCCATGTGTAAAATAAAGGCTGATGATAACACTTGAAAGCAGGATTCTGGATCAGATATTCTCTTTATGTTCTTTCTAGATGTTTGAGTCTGTGTAATGCAGTTTGGGTCTTTCCTGAAGATGCTTCATCATATATCAAAAATGTTCCCTGGGCCTTTCTATTATTATGGTAAAATATCATGACGTGAATTAATGTTGAGCAGTACTCTATGCAATATTTATTTAGGTATAATTGAGGCATATCTCTGTTACATTTTTTATTACATTGGAAACCTGTTCGGTATTTACATTTACGCTGATTGTTAAGTTCTGAATTCATTTACGTTTTGTGAACAAGATTCATATTTCATTATTTTCTCCCTGCAAAAAGCTGGACTATAAAGTCATTTATAATTAAAGAGTTAGGATTACAAGAAACAGTACAAGTGGGGACATTGAAAGGCTTATAAAATATATTTATCTGAGGCGTAGTTTTGCTGATCACTTTATAATTATGCTGACTTCTACATTGCAAACCATTTAAAAAACTCAATATATTTTGTAGAAAATCTATCTCCCTTTATATGTTACACAATATTACAGAGTAAACAAGTGAATCATAACCTAGGTTATTACAAAGGGGAAATACATGAGTTAAAATTCCCAAGGTAACAAAGAAAATCAAGGTTGAAGAAATGATAAATACTATTATTAAGGACTCTGTGGGTTGCAAAGTCCAAAAACCAAATTTAATCTAACTTCAGCCATAATAAGCATTTATTGTAAGGGTAGTAAGTTGTCTCAGAAATCATGGAGTAGAATGCAGTTGATGTCTGAGCCTTAGAAACAAGTGCATCCAAGGAATTGAGTATTTATTAGGAATATATTCCCATCTTGGGAATTTTCTCTGTCTGTCTCTCTTTCTTCTTGTCTCTGGTATTTATGGTAGGAAACATGGTTTCTATATGAAATTTCTGAGCTTTAAATTTTATAACCACCAGGTATCTACCCCTAGACTGAATATGGCTTGAAAACATAAACTTGGAATACAAATGGCTTCACTTTCTATGTCCATTTGGATGGAGGAGAAGAGTGGGGAACTTATAAATATGTGCTAGTATACTAGCAATTACTGAGTGTACATAGTGTCCCAGGTGCTTTATGTCCAATAAGTCTGTGAAGCAGTTATTATCCACAGTTGTCAGGTGAGGAAATAAAAGCTCTGAGAAAGTACATGAAGTGTTCATAGCACTTAGTGTGTGGTGGAAACATCATTTGAACTCATGTTGATTTGACTTTAAACAAATGTTTATGTATTACCTCAAGTTAAATAAAAAAACAGTCACATCTTATTAACAGACAAATTAAGAAAAGGATTGATATTCAAATATTGAGAGAAGAGGGAAATAAAAGTTTATAAAGAGCATGGAAATTGAGTTGTTTCCTATTTAAATACCTTCATTGGACTTTAAGTTCTGCCTCAATGAAGGAACAGGGACTGAATTTAACCTTCACACCTTAAAAAAATTAAAAATTGAGCAAAATATTAAAAATTCAGTTTTTAAATATTGCACAACAAACAGCACAGAAATATTGTCTCTGAGAGAAAGAAAACAAAGAAAGGTGAGCGCTGTGCCACACAAACTTTCTTCCTGGAGACATATTCCAGGTCATAAAGTAGGAACAGTGTATTAGTTAGGATTCTTCAGAGAAATAGAAACGGTAGCATGTTTATATGTATAGAGAAAGAGATTTATCAATATTTTAAGAATTTGGTTCATGCAATATGGAGGTTGGCAAGTCCAAAATCTGCAGGGTGGGTAGGTAGGCTGGAGAATCAGGGAACAGCCAATGTTGCAGTTCAATTCTGAAGGCCATCTGCTCCAGTCTTGTTTAACCCAGGCTTTCAACTGATTAGATGAGGCCTATTAACATTATAAAGCACTATCTGCTTTACTATGAGTCCACCATTTAAAAGGTAATTTCAACATAAAACTATAAACTCCTAGAAGATAAATAGCAGAAAATCTAGATGACTTTGCTTTTGGCAATGTCTTTTTAGATACCACATCCAAGGCATGATCAGTGAAAGAACTGATGAGCTTGACTTCATTAAAATTAACTATTTCTGTACTGTGAAAGACAGTGCAAAGAGAACGAAAAGACAAGACATAGACCGGGAGAAAATATCTGCAAAAGACATATGTGATCAAGTACAGTTGTCCAAAATATACAAAGAACTCTTAAAACTCAACAGTAAGAAAACAACCAACCTGATTAAAAAATGGGCCAAAGACCTTAACAAACGTCTCACCAAAGAAGGTATGCAGAGGACAAATAAGCATATGAAAAGATGCTCCGTATCTCATGTCATCAGCGAAATTTAAATGCAAATTTAAACAAGAGATACCACTACATGCCTATTAGAGTGACCAAAATGCAAATCACTGACAACACCAAATGTGGGTAAGGATATGGAGCAACAGGTACTTTCATTCATTGGGAATGTAAATTAGTACAGCTACGTTGGAAGGTAGTTTGGCAGTTTCCTACAAAACTAAACATTTTCTTCCCATACAGCCCAACAATTGCCCTCATTGGTATCTCCCCAAAGAAGTGAATAACTTGTCCACACAAAAACCTGTACAGGAATGTTTACAGAAGCTTATACATAATTGCCAAAACTGGAAGTAACCAAGAGGTCCTTCAGTAGGTGAATGGATAAATAAACTGTGGTGCATCCAGACAATGGAATATTTTTCAGCACTATAAAAGAATAATCTACTAAACCATGTAAAAACATGGAGGAACCTGAAATGCATATTGCTAAATGAAAAAAAAAAAAAAAACAGTTTGAAAAGGCTATGTACTGTATGATTACAATTGTATGATATTCTGGAAAAGGCAAAACTATGGATGCATTAAAAAGATCAGCAGTTGTCAGGGGCTGGGTGAGGGAGGGATAAGTAAGCAGAGCATGGATAAATTTTAGGGCAATGATATTACTCTGTATAATCCTTAATGGTGAATACATGTCAATATACATTTGCCCAGACCCATGGAATATATTACACCAATAGCGAGCCCTAAGGTAAACTATGGACTATGATATGTCAATGTAGGTTCATCCGTTGTAACATATGTACCACTCTGGTAAGGGATGATAATGGAGGAGGCTATGCATTTCTGGGGGCTGAATGTATATGGAAACTCTCTGTAGCTTCTATTAAATTTTGCTGTGAACCTAAATCTATTATAAAAATAAGGTTTATTAAAAATAATAGTAGTCCAGGTTTCCCTGGTGGTGCAGTGGTTAAGAATCCGCCTGCCAATGCAGGGGACACGGGTTCGAGCCCTGGTCTGGGAAGATCCCACATGCCACGGATCAACTAAGCCCGTGAGCCACAACTACTGAGCCTGCGCGTCTGGAGCCTGTGCTCCGCAACGGGAGAAGCTGCGACAGTGATAGGCCCGCGCACCGCGATGAAGAGTGGCCCCCGCCCGCCGCAACTGGAGAAAGCCCTCGCACAGAAACGAAGACCCAACACAGCCAAAAATAAATAAATAAATTAAAAAAAAAAAAGAGGTACAAACTTCTTATTTACAAAAAAAAAAATAATAATAATAATAATAGTCCAAAAAACAAGTTAACCTCATCTAAAAACACCCTTACAGAAACATCCACAATAATGTTTGACTACATACCTGGGCACTAACCCAACTAAGTTGACATGTAAATTTAACCATCACAAAGGAAAATTCCATGAAAAGTACAGTAGTATCACTGATTTGAGAATGCACAGATCAGAAATCAGTAAGTTTGAAATAACTGAAATTTGCAGGGCAGACTTATGGAAAGGAGGGATATATTCCAAAGGGTTTTAGAAATCTAATCAGGTTCTCTATTCTTATTAAGATGTACATGCCTTGCTTGAGTGAGTCTCTACAATGTTGGAAAATAGAGGACAGGGAAGCTGTGAGTAAATGGTTCCAAGAGTTTTCAAAGGGGTGGAAATTATTCAAATTTCCACCATCCTGAATGAAGCATCTTTGTTGATCACTAAAGCATTCAATAAAGACCCCAGTTGGGTAAGTACTTCTGAATTATTAGTGTAGTGTAGCTAAATTATTATCTTGGCAAAGGCTACTCTATAACTGTCATGATAAAATTTAAGACCAAGCCTCAAAAATATCAAACGTAATCTCAAGTAATTTAACTCCCTATTAGAACCATTTTAAAGAAAACAACAAAATCCTGACACTCAACAACATGAAATACACAATGTCCAGTATCTAATAAAAACTTACTAGACGTGCCAAGAACAGGAAAATGTGACCCTTGGTCAGAAAAAATGACTCAATTGAAACAACCCCAATATAGTAGAAATGATGGAATTAGCAGGCAAGGACTTAATCAGTTATTACAATTACTTTCATGCATTAAAATAAAAGCATGAACATAATAAGGAAAGAAAGAAAAGATATACAAGAAGAAAACAAAATTCCAGATCTGAAAAATAAATATAATATCTGAAACCAAAATTCATTGGATTAAATTAACAGTAAATTAGAATCTACCAAATAAATGTAATGAACTTGAAGGCAAGTGCAATAAAACAAAAATAAAGCACAGAAATAATAAAGACTGATGAAAATGAATAGATTTTCAGTGAATAGTGGAATGCATTGATAATTGAATTACTGTAAATGATATAAACATTTGAATTAAGAGCAGAAAAAGTTAAACTATATTTTCAAAAGCATGACTCAACTATATGCTTTCTCCAAAATCAAAAATCAAAAAGGCATTTTAAATCCATAGATGTAGATTTAAAGAAAAAAGATTGAAGAAGATAGACTATGTGAAGAAATAAGAAGACAGTCACTATGGTAGATAGTCCAGTGGTATCTCAAAAATTAAACGTAGAATTACCACATGATGCACCAATTCTTTTCTAAGGTATATACTATAAATAACTGAAAACAGGTCCTCAAATAATTGTACATAATGTTACAGTAGCATTATTCACAATAGTCAAAAAGTGAAGACAACCCAAATGTCCATCAATGGTTGAATGGATAAAGACAATGTGTTATATATGCACAGTGGAATATTATTTAGTCATTAAAAAGGAACAAAGTACTGAAACTTATTACAACATGGATGAACATCAAAAACATTATGCCACTTGAAAGAAGTCAAACACAAAAGATACCTTATATTTTTTGTGTTATTCTGTTTATATGAAATATCCAGAATAGATACATCCTTAGAGACAGAAAGCAGACTGGTGGTTTCCAGGGGCTGGAGGAAACTGGGGAGATGGCTTATGGGGCTTGGGGTTTTATTTCAGGGTGATTAAAACGATTTGGAACTACATAGAGGTGATAGTTGTACACTACTGGAAATGTACTAAAGGACACTGAGTTGTACACTTTAAAATGGTTAAATTTATATGATGTGAATTTAGCCTCAATAAAACGAAAGTAAAAAAATAAGAAGAAAGCTAGAGTGGCTACATCATTATCAAATAAAGTGGACTTCAGACCATGGAAAATTACAATGGTTAAAGAGGGTTATTTCATAATGGTAAAAAATTAATTCATCAGTACAATATAACAAGAACTGTTATAAAATTAACAAGAAGATCCATTCTGTTTTACTCTGGAAAAGAGACCCAGGATTAAATGATGTTAGTTACAGGAAGGCAGCTTAATGTGAAGAAGAAATTTAATGGTAAATAATTTCAATCAATGAATTAAATTCAATATGGCTAAAGGAAGGAATATGGCCTCAAGCCTGAGTTCAAATCCCAGTTCTGCTATTTAGCAGATTTGTGACCTTGTATCAATACAATTTACTTAACTGCTCATATCATCAGTTTCTCACCTGCAAAACAGTTAATAATAAAATCTGCTTTACAGTGATGTAAGAATTATACTAAATTATGTATGTAAGGCAGCTCAGGACCTATAGTAGATGTTCAATAAATGTAATTATAAACTACTACTGAAAGATACTGCTGTAAGTGAGAAGTACAATAGATTTAACTAGAGGAGAGAATATGAGTAATAGGTTATTTAAACCAAAAGAAAATCTTACAGATCGTTCAGGAATTTCCATCTTTTGCAATAACAGTGCATAATATGTTCCATAGTATCTTTCCTATTAAGTGAAACCAACAGATTTGAGACCCAAATTTTAAAAATCAAACCTAAAAGTCAGTTTGAATACTCCTGTTTTCTTGGTGGAAATTTGTCATTTCATGAATGGTATTAAAAGATGTAAGAAGCTACTCTTTCAACTGTAAACACTTTTTTTGAAGGAGTAAGAGGGAATGGAATTTGTTAATATAGACATAGTAGATATAAAATTTCTAGTTTTTTCTTATGAAGTTGCTTCTCAGTTTTGGGATAACCTGTACTCCCCCTATGTAGGACTATCCCTATTTTGAGTGAAATTTAAATAGGAGACTATTGCAGGAAGCAGAAAAGTGGTAAGTCCCAACAATATTTTATAATGATCACTCTGGCTATTATGATGAAAATGGACTGGATGTGAACAAAGATAGATATAGGGAGAATAGTTAACGGCTATCAAAGTAATCTAGGCAAAACATAATATTCACAAGCGGACTGGAAAGAAGTGGTCAGTTGCAATATATATATATATATATATATATATATATATATATATATATATATGTTGTTTTTTTTTAACATCTTTATTGGAGTATAATTTTTTTACAATGGTGTGTTAGTTTCTGCTTTATAAATAAGTGAATCAGCTATACATATACATATATCACCATATCTCCTCCCTCTTGCGTTTGCCTCCCACCCTCCCTATCCCACCACTCTAGGTGGTCACAAAGCTCCAAGCTGATCTCCCTGTGCTATGTGGCTGCTTCTCACTAGCTATCAATTTTACATTTAGTAGTGTATACATGTACATACCACTCTCTCACTTCGCCCCAGCTTACCCTTCCCCCTTCCTGTGTCCTCAAGTCCATTTTCTATGTCTGCATCTTGATTCTTGTCCTGCCCCTAGGTTCTTCAGAAACTTTTTTTTCTTTTTTTTTAGATTCCATATATATGTATTAACATACGGTATTTGTTTTCAACTTTCTGACTTACTTCACTCTGTATGACAGACTCTAAGTGCATCCACCTCATTACAAATAACTCAATTTTGTTTCTTTTTATGGCTGAGCAATATTCCATTGTATATATGTGCCACATCATCTTTATCCATTCATCTGTCAATGGACACTTAGGTTGCTTCCACGTCCTGGCTATTGTAAATAGAACTACAATGAACTTTGTGGTACATGACTCTTTTTGAATTATGGTTTTCTCAGGGTATATGCCCAGTAGTGGGATTGCTGGGTCGTATGGTAGTTCTATTGTCAGATTTTAAGGAACCTCCATACTGTTCTCCATAGTGACTGTATCAATTTACATTCCCACCAACAGTGCAAGAGGGTTTCCTTTTCTCCAAACTCTCTCCAGCATTTATTGTTTGTAGATTTTTTGATGATGGCCATTCTGACTGGTGTGAGGTGATACCTCATTGTAGTTTTGATTTGCATTTCTCTAATGATAAGTGATGTTGAGCATTCTTTCATGTGTTTCTTGGCAATCTGTATATCTTCTTTGGAGAAATGTCTGTTTAGATCTTCTGCCCATTTTTGGATTGGGTTGTTTGGTTTTTTTTGATATTGACCTGCATGAGCTGCTTGTAAATTTTGGAGATTAATCCTTTGCCAGTTGCTTCATTTGCAAATATTTTCTCCCATTCTGAGGGCTGTCTCTTCGTCTTGTTTATGGTTTCCTTTGCTATGCAAAACTTCTAAGTTTCATTAAGTCTAATTTGTTTATTTTTGTTTTTATTTCCATTTCTCTAGGAGGTGGGTCAAAAAGGATCTTGCTGTGATTTATGTCATAAAGTGTTCTGACTATGTTTTCCTCTACGAGTTTTGTAGTGTCTGGACTTATTTTTAGGTTTTTAATCATTTTGAGTTTATTTTTGTGTATGGTGTTAGGGAGTGTTCTAATTTCATTCTTTTACATATAGCTGTCCAGTTTTCCCAACACTACTTATTGAAGAGGCTGTCTTTTCTCTATTGTATATTCTTGCATCCTTTATCAAAAGTAAGGTAACCATATGTTCATGGGTTTAACTCTGGGCTTTCTATCCTGTTCCATTGATCTATATTTCTGTTTTTGTGCCAGTACCATACTGCCTTGAATACTGTAGCTTTGTAGTAGAGTCTGAAGTCTGGGAGCCTGATTCATCCAGCTTCGTTTTTCTTTCTCAAGATTTGCTTTGGCTATTCGGGGTCTTTTGTGTTTCCATACAAATTGTGAAATTTTTTGTTCTAGTTCTGTGAAAAATGCCATTGGTAGTTTGAAAGGGATTGCAGTGAATCTGTAGATTGCTTTGGGTAGTATAGTCATTTTCACAATATTGATTCTTCTAATCCAAGAACGTGGTATATCTCTCCATCTGTTTGTGTCATCGATGATTTCCTTCATCAGTGTCTTATAGTTTTCTAAGTCTTTTACCTCCTTAGGTAGGTTTATTCCTAGGTATTTTATTCTTTTTGTTGTAATGGTAAATGGGAATGTTTCCTTAATTTCTATTTCAGATGTTTCATCATTAGTGTATAGGAATGCAAGAGATTTCTAGGCATTAATTTTGTATCCTGCTACTTTACCATATTCATGGATTAGCTCTAGTAGTTTTCTGGTAGCATCTTTAGGTTTCTCTATGTATGGTATCATGTCATATGCAAACACTGACAGCTTCTTCTTTTCCAATTTGGATTCCTTTTATTTCCTTTTCTTCTCTGATTGCCGTGGCTAAAACTTCCAAAAGTATGTTGAATAATAGGGGTGAGAGTGGACAACCTTGTCTTGTTCCTGATCTTAGAGTGAATGGTTTCACTTTTTGACCATTGAGAATGATGTTGGCTGTGGGTTTGTCATATAGGGCCTTTATTATGTTGAGGTAGGTTCCCTCTATGCCTACTTTCTGGAGTGTTTTTATCATAAATGGGTGTTGAATTTTGTTGAAAGCTTTTTCTTCATCTATTGAAATGATCATATGGTTTTGCTCCTTCAGTTTGTTAATATGGTGTATCACATTGATTGATTTGCGTATATTGAAGAATCCTTGTATTCCTGGGATAAACACCACTTGATCATGGTTTATGATCCTTTTAACGTGCTGTTGGATTCTGTTTGCTAAGATTTTGTTGAGGATTTTTGCATCTAGGTTCATCAGTGAAGTTGGCACGTAGTTCTCTTTCTTTGTGACATCTTTGTCTGGTTTTGGTATGAGGGTGATGGTGGCCTCATAGAATGAGTTTGGGAGTGTTCCTCGCTCTGCTATATTTTGGAAGAGTTTGAGAAGGATAGGTGTTAGCTCTTCTCTAAATGTTTAATAGAATTCTCCAGTGAAGCCATCTGGTCCTGGGTTTTTGTTGGAAGGTTTAATCACAGTCTCAATTTCAGTATCTGTGATTGGTCTGTTTATATTTTCTATTTCTTCCTGGTTCAATCTCAGAAGGTTGTGCTTTTCTAAGAATTTTTCCATTTCTTCCAAGTTGTCCATTTTATTGGCAAATAGTTGCTTGTAGTAATCTCTCATGATCCTTTGTATTTCTGCAGTGTCAGTTGTTACTTCTCCTATTTTATTTCTAATTCTATTGATTTGAGTCTTCTCCCTTTTTTTCTCGATAAGTCTGGCTAATGGTTTATCAATTTTGTTTATCTTCTCAAAGAAGCAGCTTTTAGTTTTATTGATGTTTGCTACTGTTTCCTTCATTTCTTTTTCATTTATTTCTGAACTGATCTTTATGATTTCGTTCCTTCTGCTAACTTTGGGGTTTTTTTGGTTCTTCTTTCTCTAATTGCTTTAGGTGTAAGTTTAGATTGTTCATTTGAGATGTTTCTTGTTTCTTGAAGTAGGACTGTATTGCTATAAACTTCCCTCTTAGAACTGCTTTTGCTGCATCCCATAGGTTTTGGGTCGTCGTGTTTTCATTGTCATTTGTTTCTAAGTATATTTTGATTTCCTCTTTGATGTCTTAAGTGATCTCTTGGTTATTAAGTAGTGTATTGTTTAGCCTCCATGTGTTTGTATTTTTTACAGATTATTTTTCTGTAATGGATATCTAGTCTTATAGCATTGTGGTCAGAAAATATACTTGATATTATTTCAATTTTCTTAAATTTACCAAGGCTTGATTTGTCACCCAAGATATGATCTATCCTGGAGAATGTTCCATGAGCACTTGAGAAGAAAGTGTACTCTGTTGTTTTTGGATTGAATGTCCTATCAATAACAATTAAGTCCATCTTGTTTAATGTATCATTTAAAGCTTGTGTTTCCTTATTTATTTTCATTTTGGATGATCTGTCCATTGGTGAAAGTGGGGTGTTAAAGTCCCCTACTATGATTGCGTTATTGTTGATTTCCCCATTTATAGCTGTTAGCATTTTCCTTATATACTTTGGTGGTCCCATGTTGGGTGCATAAATATTTACAATTGTTATATCTTCTTCTTGGATTCATCCCTTCATCATTCTATAGTTTCCTTCTTTGTCTCTTGTAATAGTCTTTATTTTATAGTCCATTTTGTCTGATATGAGAATTGCTACTCCAGCTTCCTTTTGATTTCCATTTGCATGGAATATCTTTTTCCATCCCCTCACTTTCAGTCTGTATGTGTCCCTAGGTCTGAAGTGGGTCTCTTGTAGACAGCATATATACAGGTCTCGTTTTTGTATCCATTCAGCCAGTCTATGTCTTTTGGTTGGCACATTTCATCCATTTACATTTAAGGTAGTTATCGATATGTATGTTCCTATTTCCATTTGATCAATCGTTTTGGGTTTGTTATTGTGGGTCTTTTCCTTCTCTTGTGTTTACTGCCTAGAGAAATTACTTTAGCATTTGTTGTAAAGCTGGTTTGGTGATGCAGAATTCTCTTTGCTTTTGCTTGTCTGTAAAGGTTTTAATTTCTCTGTCGAATCTGAATGAGATCCTTGCTGGGTAGAGTAATCTTGGTTGTAGGTTTTTCCTTTCATCACTTTAAATATGTCCTGCTACTCCCTTCTGGCTTGCAGAGTTTCTGATGAAAGATCAGCTGTTAACTTTATGGGGATTCCCTTGTATGTTATTTGTTGTTTTTCCCTTGCTGCTTTTAATATTTTTTCTTTGTATTTAATTTTTGATAATTTGATTAATATGTGTCTTGGCATGTTTCTCCTTGGATCTATCCTGTATGGTACTCTCTGCCCTTCCTGGACTTGATTGACTATTTCCTTTCCCATAATAGGGAAATTTTCAACTATAATCTCTTCAAATATTTTCTCAGTCCCTTTCTTTTTCTTCTTCTGGGGCCCCTATAATTTGCATGTTGGTACATTTAATGTTGTCCCAGATGTCTCTGAGACTGTCCTTAATTATTTTCATTCTTTTCTTCTTTTATCTGCTCTGCAGTAGTTATTTCCACTATTTTATCTTCCTGGTCACATATCCGTTCTTCTGCCTCAGTTATTCTGCTATTGATTCCTTCTAGAGAATTTTTCATTTCATTTATTGTGTTGTTCATCATTGTTTGTTTGCTCTTTAGTTCTTGTAGGTCCTTGTTAAATGTTTCTTGAATTTTCTCCATTCTATTTCCAAGATTTTGTATCATCTTTACTCTCATTACTGTGAATTCTTTTTCAGGGAGACTGCCTTTTTCCTCTTCATTTTTTTCATCTGGTGTGTTTTTACCTTGCCCCTTCTTCAGCTGTGTGTTTCTCTGTTTTCTCATTTGGTTAACTTACTGTGTTTGGGGTCTCCTTTTTTCAGGCTGCAGGTTCGTAGTCCCGTTGCTTTTGGTGTCTGCCCCCAGCGGGTAAGGTTGGTTCAGTGGATTGTGTAGGTTTCCTGGTGGAGGGGATTAGTGCATGTGCTCTGGTGGATGAGGCTGGATCTTGTCTTTCTGGTGGGCAGGACCACATCCGGTGGTGTGTTTTGTGATGTCTGTGACCTTATTATGATTTTAGGCTTCGTCTCTGCTAATGGGTGTGGTTGCACTCCTGTCTTGCTAGTTGTATGGCATAGGGTGTCCAGCACTGTAGCTTGCTGGTCATTGAGTGGAGCTGGGTCTTAGCACTGAGGTGGCAATCTCTGGGAGAGCTGTCGCTGTTTGATATTACATGGAGCCAGGAGGTCTCTGGTGCACCAATGTCCTGAATTCAGCTTTCCCACCTCAGTGGCACAGGCCTGACACCTGGCCAGAGCACCAAAACCCTGTCATCCACCCAGCTCAGAAGAAAAGTGAGAAAAAAAGAAAGAAAAAAATAAAATAAAATATTAAAATAAAAATTAAAAAAAAATTAAGATTAAAAAAATTAAAAAGTAATTTAAAAAAAGAAAAAAGAAAGAAGAGAGCAACCAAACCAAAAATGAAATCCACCAATGATAACAAGTGCTAAAAACTATATTAAAAAAAAAAAAAAAACAGACGGAGAGAACCCTAGGACAAATCACACAAAGAAGCACATACATCACACTCAGAAAAAGAGAAAAAGGAAAATTATATGTATATCTACATAAAAAAAAAATGGAAGAGAGCAACCAAATCAATAAACAAATCTACCAATGATAATAAACTCTAAATACTAAACTAAGATAAACATAAAACCAGAAACAAATTAGGTGCAGAAAGCAAACCCCAAGTCTACAGTTGCTCCCAAAGTTCACGACCTCAATTTTCAGATGATTTGCTGTCTATTCAGGTATTCCACAGATGCAGGGTACATCATGTTGATTGTGGAGTTTTAACCCGCTGCTCCTGAGGTTGCTGGGAGAAATTTCCCTCTCTCTTCTTTGTTCGCACAGCTCCCGGGGCTCAGCTTTGGATTTGGATCCGCCTCTGCATGTAGGTCGCCTGAGGGCGTCTGTTCTTCACTCAGACAGGACAGGGTTAAAGGAGCAGCTGATTTGGGGCTCTGGCTCACTCAGGCCGGGGGGAGGGAGGGGTACGGAATGCGGGGCAAGCCTGCAGTGGCCGAGGCTGGCGTGCCATTGCAACAGCCTGAGGCACGCCTTGTGTTCTCCCGGGAAAGTTGTCCCTTGATCACAGGGTCCTGGCAGTGGCAGGCCGCACAGCTCCCAGGAGGAGAGGTGTGGGTAGTGATCTGTGCTTGCACACAGGCTTCTTGGTGGCTGCAGCAGGAGCCTTAGCATTTCATGCCCGTCTCTGGTGTCCCTGCTGATAGCCGTGACTTGCGCCTGTCTCTGGAGCTCGTTTAGGTGGTGCTCTGAATCCCCTCTCCTCACGCACCCTGAAACAGTTGTCTCTCGCCTCTTAGGCAGGTCCAGACTTTTTCCCAGTCTCCCTCCCAGCTAGCTGTGGCACACTAACCCCCTTCAGGCTGTGTTCACACAGCCAACCCCAGTCCTCTCTCTGGGATCTGACCTCCAAAACCAGAGCCTCAGCTTCCAGCCCCTACCCATCCAGCAGGTGAGCAGACAAACCTCTCAGGCTGGTGAGTGCTGGTCGGCATTGATCTTCTGTGCAGGTATTTCTCAGCTTTGCCCTCTGCACCCCTATTGCTGCACTCTCCTCCATGGCTCCGAAGCTTCCCCTCCCACCACCCCCCATCTCCACCAGTGAAGGGGCTTCCTGGTGCGTGGAAACTTTTCCTCCTTCACAGCTCCCTCCCAGAGGTGCAGGTCCCATCCCTATTCTTTTGTCTCTGTTTTCTCTTTTTTCTTTTGCCCTACCCATGTACGTGGGGAGTTTCTTGCCTTTTGGGAAGTCTGACATCTTCTGCCAGCATTCAGTAGGCATTCTGTAGGAGTTGTTCCACATGAAGATGTATTTCTGATGTATTTGTGGGGAGTAAGGTGATCTCCACTTTTTACTCCTCTGCCATTTTGAAGGTCTCTGCAAGATATATTTTGAAAGTAGAGGCAATGGGATTTCCTTACAAAATGAATATAGGGTATTAAATGAAGAAAACAATCAGTAATGTCACCAAGGTGTTTTGTTTTTTTTTTTGCCTGACCAAATGGAGAGATAGAATTGCTATCAATTGAGAGGGAGGACACTGAAGTTGGAGCAAGTTTGGGGCACAGAACTAGCAGTTCATTTGAACAGGTAAAGGGTGAGATGTTATAAATTATCCAAATGGAGATGTTGAGGACACAGTTGGGTATACAGAGTCAGAGCTTGGGAAACAAATTTGGTAACCATCAGCATAAAGTTGGTATTTAAACCTATGAGACTAGATGAGATCATTAAGGGAGTGAGTGAAGATAGAGAAGAGAAGATCAAGGACTGAGCCCTGGGTTCTTCCATGTTATCAATATGGAAAAGAGGAAGCCCAGCTAATGACACTGAGCAAGACTAACCTATGAGCTACAGGGAAAACCAAGATATAGAAATGTGAGCATTATTAAGGAATATGTAGTTAATATTCTCTTTGGGAACACTGACGTGTTTGTTTTTTTTTTTTGCCATTTTGTAAAGATTTTTATTATGAACAGAGAGCTGTGGTTTTTGTTTTACAAGAAAGAGCATGAACTATGGAGGCCAAGATCCTGAATAAAATTGAAAAAAATTACCTCTAACCAACTATGTGATGCTGGTCAAGTGCTGCATATGTCTTTAACCCTCCATTTTTCATCTGCAAAATATAAATAATGGATATGTAAAATGTGTGCAAATAAGAAACTTTATTTTTATCAATTTGACATAAAATATCCTATATATTTCATTTCCCCTACATGCTATGAATAATTCCAATGTTTCTTCGTATTTTGACTTGCTTGTTGTAGTAGGGAAAATTATATGATTAATATGTTTTATAATTTCTTAATACATGTTTAACTTCTAGGGAAACTGTGCTTTATCTTATTTAACAGAAAAAAAAAAAAAATGTTTTTGTTCTTTACCCAAAGCCTAACACTTTTAGTTCTTGCCTGTTCTGGCATATTATAAATTGTATAGTTTGTAACAGGTCTTTCTCTTTTGTTTCAAATGGAAATCAACTATTGTTGTGAAACATTAACAGACCTAGATTTCTTAATTTCTCAAAGTCCAATTTTGTACTAACATTCTGTAAATCACTGACTTTTAATAGCCTTAGAACAGAGCTTCCCCAGGAAGGAAAACATAAAACACCAGAGGCATGAGATCTGAAATCTTTTTATATCAACACCCAGTGTTTAGATCTGGTTCTGTTTAACATTTGATTGGTAGAATACTATATCCTAGAAGAGTAGGTAGTCAAACTCCTTCCCTTTTCCTCTCTCTGCCTCCATGCCCTACATAAACAAAACCAATATATTTCCTTCAAATCTCATATGTTGGAGCTTTACCCATCCTTTAATGTCTGACAAAAATACCACTCTTTCTATAAAAACGTTCTCATCTAAATCATTTGGAAATCTCTGATTATCACCATTTTATAATTATTATTATTTTTAATGAGGATATATGTATAATTATTTTTATAAATAGATTTTCTTGGACCATTTTATTAGATACTCAAAGATAGAGACTAGGCCTTATGTATACATTTACCTCATATCATTTAAATTTAGTGGTTACTCAAATATATGGGTTGATACAACAATAGCAGAATACACTTTTTTTAAAGCACTATGGAATATTCACTAAGATAAACCATATCCTGAGTCATAAAACAAACCTCAACAAATGTAAGATACTTGTAATTTTTATAGTATGTTCTATGAAAATAATAGAATCAAGCTAGAAATTAGTCTAGTCTCTAAAAAAGTCTCTATACTTGGAAATAGCCTTAATAATCCTTGGGTCAAGGAAGAAATCTCAAAGTAAATTAAAAATTCATAGAACTAAATAAAAATGAAAATACAACATATTAAAATATGTGAGATTCACCTAAAGCCTCTAATCAATAATGTAAAAAAAAATTTAAAAAGAATGACAAAAAGATAGGAAAAGAATAGCAAAATATACCCAAAGCAAGAATAAGGAAGAAATAATAAAGACACAAGTAGAAATCAATGCAATTGAAAACAGGAAAACAATAGAGAAAATCAATGAAAAAGAAGTTGTTTCTTTTGGAAAAAATTAAAATTGATAATGCTCTACTAAGATTGACAAAGAAAACAACTAGCAAAGACATAAATTACTAATATTAAGAATGAAACAAGAAACATCACTACAGATCTTGTAGTCATTAAAAGCATAAGAGGAGACTACTACAAACAATTCTGCAGTCAATTCAATTTAGAAGAAATGGACAAATGCCTCAAAACCCACAAACTACTAAGGCTCGGTAAAGATGAAATAGTCAAACTAAATAATCTTATTACCTTTAAAGAAATTGAATTTGTAATTTAAAAGCTCTCCAAAAAGAAACCAGACCCAGATGTTTCACTGAAGATTTCTACCAAACAGTTAAAGAATACAACAATTTTATATAATCTCTTCCAGAATATAAAAGTGTGTAAAACATTTCCCAACACATTCTATAAGACTAGTATCAACATGATATCAAAACCAGACAAGGACAGCACAAAATAAAAAAGAAAGAAAGAGGAAAAAACATCTACAGACCAGTATCTCCATGAGCTTACACATAAAAACTGTCAACAAAATATTAGAAAATTGAATCTAGAAAAGTATAAAAAAAAATACATCATTACCAAGTGAAATCTATAACAGGTATGGAAGACTTCTTCAACATTTGAAAATCAATTAATTTAATTCACCATATCTATAAGCTGAAAAAGAAAAATCAAGTGACATATCAATTGACAAAGATAAAGCATTTTAGAAAATCCAACATTAATTCATGATAAAAACTCTAAGCATATTAGTAATAAAGTGGAATTACCTCAACCTGATGAAGAGCGTCTACTAAAACTTCCAGCTATCACCATGCATCAAGAGTGAAAGACTGCCTCCAACATAGATCACATGCTGGGCCACAAAGCAAACCTTGGTAGATTTAAGAAAATTGAAATCATATCAAGCATCTTTTATGACCACAACACTATGAGATTAAAAATCAACTACAAGAAAAAAAAAAAAAAACACTGCAAAAAACACAACCACATGGAGGCTGAACAATATGTTACTAAACAGCCAATGGATCATTGAAGAAATCAAAGAGGAAATTAAAAAAAAAAAACCTAGAGACAAATGAAAATGAAAACAAGATGATCTAAAACCTATGGGACACAGTAAAACCAGTTCTAAGAGGGAAGTTTATAGTGATACAAGCTTACCTTAGGAACAAGAAAAATCTCAAATAAACAACTTAAACTTACACCTAAAGCAAGTAGAGAAAGAAGAACAAACAAAACCCCATTAGTAGAAGGAAAGAAATCATAAAGATCAGAGCAGAAATAAATGAAAGACAGACTAAAAAAAATCAATGAACCCCAAAACTGATTGTTTGAAAAGATAAATAAAATTGATAAACCTTTAGCCAGAATCATCAAAAAAAAGGGAGAGGGCCCAAATCAATAAAATCAGAATTGAAAAAAAAGTTACTACAACCAGCGCCACAGAAATACAGAGAATCATAAGAGACTATTATGATCAACTATACACTGATAGAATGGGAAACCTAGACGAAATGGACAAATACTTAGAAAGGTACAATCTCCTGAGACTGATTCAGAAAGAAATAGAAAGTGTGAACAGACCAATTACCAGGACTGAAATTGAATCAGTAATTTAAAAACTCCCAACAAGCAAAAGTCCAGGATCAGATATATATATGTATCTGATATATATATAACTGAATCACTTTGAATCTCTTTGTTGGACACCTGAAAGTAATACAATATTGTAAATCAAATATACTTCAATAAAAATAAATTAATTAAAAACAGAGTGAGCTACCTGGGTTCTTTCGTGGGGCTAATGGCTGACTCTGGGAGGGCTCACGCTAAGGAGTACTTCCCAGAACTTCTGCTGCCTGTGTCCTTGTCCTCACAGTGAGACAGAGCCACCCCCCGCCTCTGCAGGAGACCCTCCAACACTAGCAGCCTCAAGACATTCAGAAGACAGTATTAAAGGAAATCATTAACAGCCTGTTACAAGAATGGAAATGTCCACGAACAAAAGATTACCTTAGAGCATATTTTATACTTTTACAGAATCCTCAATTTAATAACACATCTACATATGTCATCTATGCTCACTTGCTATGACAGATAGCTACGTTAGTGGAAGCTGACCATCATTTCCTAGTTCACTGGTTTAAAAAATTATCCCAGAAGAGGTTCAAACAATTGGTAGAGAGATTGCTGCAGTTTATTTCTTTATGCCTGTTTCCTGCAAAGCCTGAAGAATTTCCACCTATATCAAAGTGTTCCTGGTGGATCCCATCATCATCTAAATTTGGCTTTACTTAATACTGCAAACAATTTGGTTCTTCCTCCCCTTATTCCTTATACTGATTTCTATAATTCTACATTGGATCATATTGATCTCATGGAAGAATACCACACCTGGCAGAGCTTTGGAAATTCTCACAGCAAAGTCTGGTGGATAAAGTATCTAGAAGACAGAGACCTGATATGAATATGTTATTTCTAAATATGAAAGTAAGGCAGACACATCTGGTCAGCGATTCTCTTGATGAGTTAATCCGGAAAAGAGCAGACTTGAAAAAGAAGTTGAAAGTTACCTTTGTAGGGGAAGCTGGTTTGGGTATGGGCGGCTTGACTAAAGAATGGTTCCTTCTTCTAATTCGCCAAATTTTTCATCCAGATTATGGCATGTTTACGTATTATAAGGATTCATACTGCCATTGGTTTAGCAGCTTTAAATGTGACAACTATTCTGAGTTCCGATTGGTTGGAATTCTTATGGGACTAGCTGTTTATAACAGCATTGTTTTGGATATTCGTTTCCCCCCCTGCTGCTACAAGAAATTATTGAGCCCTCCCATCGTTCCTAAAGATCAAAATACGCCAGTGGGCATCTGCAGTGTTACCACTGACGACCTGTGTCAAATTATGCCTGAGTTGGCAGAAAAAACACAACCACATGGAGGCTGAACAATATGTTACTAAACAGCCAGTGGATCACTGAAGAAATCAAAGATGGATTAAGTGAACTCCTGTCCTATGAAGGCAATGTTGAAGAAGATTTCTATTCAACATTTCAGGTGTTTCAAGAAGAATTCGGAATAATTAAGTCCTATAATTTAAAGCCAGGTGGTGATAAAATTCCAGTTACCAATCAAAATAGGAAAGAATACGTACAGCTTTGTATTGACTTTCTTCTCAACAAATCCATGTATAAGCAGTTTGCTGCATTTTATTATGGATTTCACAGTGTGTGTGCTTCAAATGCCCTAATGCTGCTTCATCCAGAAGAGGTTGAAATTCTGGTCTGTGGAAGTCCTGAACTGGATATGCACACCCTGCAGAGAAGTACTCAGTATGATGGCTATGCGAAAACCGACTTGACTATATAATACTTTTGGGATGTTGTGCTTGGATTTCCTCTTGATCTTCAAAAGAAGTTGTTACATTTTACCACAAGAGGTGACAGAGTACCTGTAGGAGGAATGGCTGATTTGAACTTTAAAATCTCAAAGAATGAAACTTCTACTAACTGGTTGCCTGTGGCCCACACCTGCTTCAGTCAACTTTGCCTTCCCCCCTACAAGAACAAAAAGGACCTGAACAGAAATTGATTATTGGAATTTCAAATTCAGAAGGTTTTGGATTTGAATAACCTAGAAGACTTGAAATATATTTTATATGTAGCATTCACTTCCCTCTTATTGTGCCTTTAAGCTTTTCATGTTTCTGTCTCAAAACACCTTGACAAAGCTCACCAACTTTAAAATACTGATTTTTTAAAAAATCAAATATGAAGTATGTTCAGTAGAGGCATGGTTTTCTAAAAATACAACACTGGTTGAGTGAGAAAAAGACCAGATGGCAGAGACAGGTGTGGGTCCAGTCCCTCTTTTTTATAGCACTTTATCATTCTCCATAAGTAGTTTGTCACAGGTGTTCCACTGGGAAAGCATCGTGCAGTAAAGAATGCACTGATGACAGAGTGGAGACCGGTGGCAGCTTGTGTGCTGCTAGCACACCATAGCAACACAGATAGCTACATTATCATTAATGTAAGGCATGTAGCCATATTTTCATATGGCGATTAAACAACAGTATAATTGCAAATGCAATTTACAGGGTTTTTTGATATACTGGCTTTCGTCCTCTAAGATTCTTTTCAACCGTTGCTGAAAAGCATGTAAATAACTACATAATAGCCTGAGAATAATGGGATTTTGATAGTGACATTTATTGCTAAAGATTTATTTTTACAAAGTAAATTCAGGGTTTTAGATGTGTATACAGCTTTTACAAATCAATAAAGATGATTGTACAAGGGTGTAAAAAAAAAAAAAAGAGTGAAAAACTGAATATATTCCCTCTAAAATTGGGATAAGGTGAGGATGTCTGTACTCACTACTCTTATTAAACTAGAAGTTCTAGTCAGTGCAATAGGGTGAGAAAAAAATTAAAGAAATAAATTGGCCCTATTTCCATATGATATGATTGTTTACATCGAAAATCTCAAGGAATATACAAAAAAATTCTTAGAACTATTAAGAGATTTCAACACAGTTGCAAGATTCATGAGTGACACATAAAAATAAATTATATTTGTATATACTAAGAAGCAATCCCACTACTGGGTATATACCCAGAGAAAACCATAACTCAAAAAGACACATGCACCCCAATGTTCATTGTGGCACTATTTACAATAGCCAGGTCATGGAAACAACCTAAATGCCCATTGACAGATGAATGGATAAAGAAGATGTGGTACATATATACAATGGAATATTACTCAGCCATAAAAAGGAATGAAATGGGGTCATTTACAGAGACATGGATGGACATAGAGACTGTCATACAGAGTGAAGTAAGTCAGAAAGAGAAAAACAAATATCATATAGTAATGCATATATGTGGAATCTAGAAAAATGGTACAGATGAACCTGTTTGCAAGGCAGAAATAGAGACACAGATGTAGAGAACAAACATATGGGCACCAAGGGGGAAAAGGGGTATGGGATGAATTGGAAGATTGAGATTGACAAATACACACTAATATGTATAAAATAGATAACTAATGAGAACCCACTGTATAGCACAGGGGTTCCACTTCGTTGTACAGTAGAAACTAATGCAACATTGTAAAACAACTATATCCCAATTAAAAAAAAAATCAAAAGAAACATGTAGAAATCAAAATTTTTTTTAAAAAATTACAATTGTCCCCCCAAAATAAAATAGTCAGGTATAACTGTAATAATACATGTAAAGGACTTTTATCCTAAAAATCACAAAATGTTGATGAAAGAAATCAAAGAAGACCCTAATGGATTCATGATTTACAATTCATGTTCATGGATTGTAACACTGGACATTATAAAGATGTCAATTCTCTTTAAATTGTTCTATAGGTTTAATGCAATTCTGTAAAAAAAATGTGTCAAAGACATACTTGATCTTAGCCAATTTATACACTGTCCATATATACAGAGATTGACATTTTATCAGTATTTACAGGCATAAATTTTCACAATTTAACTCTCTTCATGTCATAAAATTTCTTCTCCCATTTCACATTGGTATGGTCTAAAAATTACTTATAATTAACCTTTTGCTGGGTAGAAAGTGTTAAATGTCATTTGAGATTACGAAGCCTATAGATTTTGACTGATTTCCAATTTACAGCATTTTAAAAACTGTTATATAATATTTTCAATGCATAGATTTGTACACTTATTTCTTCAGCTTTTTAATTTAACAATAGTATGATTTACAGAAATGGGAGAGAGTTGTGAGCACTGAGAAGGTCCTTGGTTTTATTCCCAGCTTCAGATAGCAAATCTTGAAGTCATCTTCATGTGCTTTTATTCCACAGATGCTAAAGCTGTTTGCTTTTAAATGTTTAGAATCACGTCTTCTTCTGATCTTTAAAACTCACAATGATTAGGGAATCTAGATTTTGAAATAAAGTACGTCCAAGTATATGTCAATGGCATTAAATAAAATCTGAAACTGAGCTTTTTAGGACGACATCTCCTTACTCAGATCAGGATTTACTTCATTTTTTTTCTCCCTGTATTTGGTAGAATTGAAAGTATTATTGCTTCTTGGCTTGAATGAGGGAATGGCTTACATTTATCTAATACAATTTATTCTTACAAATGGTCTCAAAAGTGAGGTAATCAGACATTGAGGCAACGGAAAAGAGTTATTATCATAATAAATTTACAAATTTATGTGCATTCTTTCTCTTCTTTATAAGTCTGTGAGGCCCTTGATACCATGCATTACATGTGACACCTCTCAGTTTCCAGATCAATGTTTTATTTTATGCTTCAGTATATCAGAGGATACTCTCATACTCAAACCAGTTCAAGCAAAAATTTTATTATTTCACATAACTGAAAAGTCCAGGGACAAATTTGGCTTTCAGGAAAATTGAATCAAAGATGCCATCATAATTCTGTCTCTGCCCCTTGATTCTGCTTTCCTGTGTTCTGGCTTCATCCTCAGGGAGATTCTCCCCACAGAGCACTGTGAAAGCTTCACACTTATATTCTATAGCACTGTAAACCTAGTGGAAAGAGTGCTCCTCCCTTTTATATGTCCAGTTAAATTTCAAAGATTGAATGATAAGCCTGGAGTAAGTCATGTGTTGATCCCTAAACCATTTACTGTGGACAGCACATGTGCTGCTCTGATCAGATGTGCATGCATCAACCCCACCCAAAGTCACAGATGGAGTGCAGCACTGGGTGTTTTCTTGATGGAAATTGAGAATTTATTATTAGAAAATAGTAAATAGGTGCTAAACTGGCATAAATGAGATATCCAAACAATACACATCCAATACAAATGCCTGAAATAAAGTAATTAAAGCAATTAAATAATAAAAGTAAAACACGAATTAAAGAATGCTCTGAGATTTACATTTGAAAGAACAGTGTTGGAATTATGGTTCTGGCACTTTCAAGCCCTGTGGACTTAAGTAAATGATAAATACTCTGTGAGCTTTACTTTCCTTGTTTTTTTATTTTTTGAGGAATAAACAAAATGTTTATAATCCACTAATGAGATAATTGTGTGCAGAGAAAAATTCAAAAGCATTTGAAAAATAAAATAATGTAACAGTTCAGCAGGTTTGTTGGAACTTAACAGATATCATAAAAATTAACCCTAACTTTATGCTTTAATAAATGGTGCAACACAAATTAAAAAATATACTATCTAAAATACTAACAAAAATATAAAGCATTCAAGAAAAATGTCCCACAAATACATATGAGACCTCCATAAAAAAAGAAATTTAAAAAATTAAGTCAGGTTTATTAAGCTATAATTTATATGCAATAAATTTTTCTTTTTTCCAAGTACAGTTCTATGATTTTTAACAATGCACGCAGATGTGTAACCACTAGCACACTAAAGATAGTGAATATTTGCATCACTCCCCAAAATTCTCAAATGCTCCTTTGTCAACCTACTTTTCCCACATCCAGCCCATGGTTACCACTGTTCTTTTTTTGTTAGATAGATAGATATACACATCAAAGCCTTTACAATATCTTCCTGTATTCCTTATGAGCTTGAAAAGGTGAAATGTTATTTTATCAGCAAGGTATTAAAATGCATTTATAAATTCTTCTTGGCTTCAATCATGAATAAACATTTGCTGTTAGCAATTAAAAAAAAAAAAAACTTACAGTTTTGGCTTTTCCAGAACATCATGTTAATGGAATAATAAAATTTGTGGCTTTTTGAATCTGGCTTCTTACACTTAGCATCATGTATTTGCTAGTCATCCATGTATTGCATACATCAGTAAATCCTTCCATTTTATTGCTGCATAGAATTCCTTTCCATGGTGTTCCACAGTTTGTTTGTCCATTTAACAGTTGATTGACATTTGCGTTGTTTCTAGTTTTTGTCAATTATCAACATGTAATAAAATTACCCATACAGGATTTTTTGTGAACATGTATTTTGTTTCTCTTGAGTAAATACGCAGGAACGAGATTTCTGAGTCAAATGATAAGTATCTAACTTTGTGAGAAAACTGATTTCTGACATGTCTATACTATTTTGCATTCCCACCAACAATGTATAAATATTCCACATTCTTGCCAGTACCTGGTACTGTCTGTTCTATTTTAGTCATTCTAATACATATGTAATAATATTTCACTGTGATTTTCATTTGCATTTCCTTAATGACTAATGGTAGTGAGCATCTTTTCATGTTTTTACTTGCTACCTATGCATCATCTTTGATGAAGTTTCTGCTCAAATCTTCTGCACATTTTTAATTGAGTTATTTTCTTATTAAGTTATAACGGGTCTTTATATATTCTGAATACAAATCCCTCATCAGAGAATTATTTTGTATATATTGTCTCCTAGTCTAAAGTTATCCTGTCATTTTCTAAAGAGTGCCTTTTGAAATGCAAAAGTTTTAATTTTGAGGAAGTCCAATTTATCAATTTTTTAAAAACATTATGGTTCATGACTTTTGTGTTGTAGCTAAGAAAATTTTTGTTTGACCCAAGGCCACAAGGATTTTCTTCTATGTTTTATTCTAATATTTATAATTTTAAGTTGGATATTTATGTTTATCATTCATTTCAACTTAATTAATCTTTGTATAGTGCAAGGTGGGATTGAGAGTTCTTTTGTAGAAAAATATCTCATAGTTACAGCATTATTTGTTTAAATTACTATCCTGAACTTCCTTGGATTCCTTGATGAAAATTGGTTAACCATATATGTGAGCCTATGTCTGGAATCTCTTTATTATTATTTACAGGTCTATCCTTTAGCCAATACCATACTGCAGTAGATTAAACAGATAGATAGTAATGAGTATAAATATATGTATAAGATAATTATATATAAATATATACATATTTATGCTATTTTTATCATTTAGTACTTATATAATTGGTATATATTGTATATAATTATATTATATGTATGCCAGAAAGAGAATATAAATTCTTTTCGAGCATACATGGAGTATATTTGTCAGGATCAATGAAATTATTTAAAAAATTCTTAAATGCTTGCTAGCAAACAAAACACATTCTGTAATCAAAAACAAGAAAAACTGAAAATAAATGAGCTAAAAATTTGCATCAAGAAGCCAGAAAAAGAACCATAGAATAAGTCTAAAGTACATAGAAGGGAGAGCAGATAAAACCATAAATTAATAAAATAAAATTGTATAATATTTCTTATACTAAATATTGCAGAGAATCAAAAAAGGGGACTTTGTACAACTAATCTTATAACCTTGGTGAACTATGATATCAGCGATAAGGACAATATAAAAATTATACATTCTTACATATGAACATAAACTGTAAATATATTAAATAAGTAAATCTAATGCAACTGTGTGTGTGTGTGTGTATGAATTATATCATCAATCAGTGGGATTTATCATGAGAGAAATTATACTCAAATAGAAAAGTAATTGATTTACTTATATATTTTAACACATTAAATTTGAGAAATATTCAGATTAGCTTAATAAATTAAAAATTACTAAAATTCAAAATTTGCTAATAACTAAAAACAATAACAATAATGTTTTAGCAAAGTAGGAATAGAGAAAATTCCCTTAACCTCATTAATGAGATAACTACTAAAAGTCAACCATAAACATCATGTTCTATGATGAAACTTTAGGTGCATTTTAAAAAATCTAAGAATTAAGGAGACCTTCAGGATGGTGGTGGAGTAAGACGTGGATATCACCGTCCTCCCCACAACTACATCAGAAATACATCTACATGTGGAACAACTCCTACAAAACACCTACTGAATGCTGGCAGAAGACCTCAGACTTCCCCAAAGCTGTGTGGCTGACTGGGCCTTTGCACTCCTGCCAAGGGTCAGGCCTATGCCTCTGAGGTGGGAGAGCCTAGTCCAGGGCATTAGACCACTAGAGACCTCCCGGCTCCATGTATATAAAAAAGAGAAATCTCTCCCAGAGATCTCCATCTCAACACTAACACACAGCTCCACTCAACGACCAGAAGCTACAGTGCTGGACACCCTATGCCAAACAACTAGCAAGACAGGAACACAACCCCACCCATTAGCAGAGAGGATGCCTAAAATCATAATAAGGTCACAGACACCTCAAAACACACCACCAGACGTGGTCCTGTCCACCAGAAAGACAAGATCCAGCCTCATCCACCAGAACACAGGCACTAATCCCCTCCACCAGGAAACCTACACAACCTACTGAACAAACCTTACCCACTGGGGGCAGACACCACAAACAACAGGAACTATGAACCTGCAGCCTGCAAAAAGGAGACCCCAAACAGAGTAAGTTAAGCAGAATGAGAAGACAGAGAAACACAAAACAGATGAAGGAGCAAGGTAAAAACCCACCAGACCAAACAAATGAAGAGGAAATAGGTAGTCTACCAGAAAAAGAATTCAGAGTAATGACAGTAAAGATGATACAAAATCTTGGAAATAGAGTGGAGAAAATTCAAGAAACATTGAACAAGGACCTAGAAGAACTAAAGAGCAAACAATGATCAACAACACAATAAATGAAATGAAAAATTCTCTAGAAGGAATCAATAGCAGAATAACTGAGGCAGAAGAAAGGATAAGTGACCTGGAAGATGAAACAGTGGAAAGAGCTACTGCAGAACAGAATAAAGAAAAAAGAATGAAGAGAATTGAGGACAGTCTTAGAGACCTCAGGGCCAACATTAAATGCACCAACATTTGAATTATAGGGGTCCCAGAAGAAGTGAAAAAGAAAGGGACTGAGAAAATATTTGAAGAGATTATAGTTGAAAACTTCCCTAATATGGGAAAGGAAAAAGTTAATCAAGTCCAGGAAGAGCAGAGAGTCCTATACAAGATAAATCCAAGGAGAAACACACCAAGACACAGATTAATCAAAGTAGCAAAAATTAAATACAAAGAAAAAATATTAAAAGCAGCAAGGGAAAAACGACAAATAACATGCAAAGGAACTCCCATAAGGTTAACAGCTGATCTTTCAGCAGAAACTCTGCAAGCCAGAAGAGAGTGACAGGACATATTTAAAGTGATGAAAGGGAAAAACCTACAACCAAGATTAATGTACCCAGCAAGGATCTCATTCAGATTTGATGGAGAAATTAAAAACTTTACAGACTAGCAAAAGGTAAGAGAATTCAGCATCACCAAACCAGCTTTACAACAAATGCTAAAGGAACTTCTCTAGGCAGTAAACACAAGAGAAGGAAAAGACCTACAATAACAAATGCAAAACAATTAAGAAAATGGAAATAGGAACATACATATTGATAATCACCTTAAATGTAAATGGATTAATGCCCCAACCAAAAGACATAGACTGGCTGAATGGATACCAAAACAAGACCTGTATATATGCTGTCTACAAGAGACCCACTTCAGACCTAGGGACACATAGAGACTGAAAGTGAGGGGATGGAAAAAGATATTCCATGCAAATGGAAATCAAAAGGAAGCTGGAGTAGCAATTCCCATATCAGACAAAATACACTTTAAAATAAAGACTATTACAAGAGACAAAAAAGGACACTACAGAATGATCAAGGGATCAATCCAAGAAGAAGATATAAAATTTGTAAATATTTATGCACCCAAAATAGGAACACCTCAAAACATAAGGCAAATGCTGACAGCCATAGAAGGGGAAATCAACAGTAACACAATAATAGTAGGGGACTTTAACACCCCACTTTCACCAATGGACAGATCATCCAAAATGAAAATAAATAAGGAAACACAAGCTTTAAATGATACATTAAACAAGATGGACATAATTGATATTTATAGGACATTCCAACTGAAAACAACAGAATACACTTTCTTCTCAAGTGCTCATGAAACATTCTCCAGCATAGATCCTATCTTCGGTCACAAATCAAGCACAGGTAAATTTAAGAAAATTGAAATCGTATCAAGTATATTTTCTGACCACAATGCTATGAGACTAGATATCAATTACAGGAAAAAAATCTGTAAAAAATACAAACACATGGAGACTAAACAATTAACTACTTAATGACCAAGAGATCACTGAAGAAATCAAAGAGGAAATCAAAAAATACGTAGAAACAAATGACAATGAAAGCATGATTACCCAAAACCTATGTGGTGCAGCAAAAGCAGTTCTAAGAGGGAAGTTTATAGCAATACAATCCTACCTCAAGAAACAAGAAACATCTCAAATAAACAACCTAACCTTACACCTAAAGCAATTAGAGAAAGAAGAACCAAAAAAATCCCAAAGTTAGCAGAAGGAAAGAAATTATAAAAATCAAATCAGAAGTAAATGAAAAGGAAATGAAGGAAACTATAGCAAACATCAATAAAACTAAAAGACGAACTTTGAGAAGATAACCAAAATTGATAAACTATTAGCCAGACTCAACAAGAAAAAAAGGAAGAAGACTCAAATCAACAGAATTAGAAATGAAAAAGGAGAAGTAACAACTGACACTACAGAGATACAAAGGATCATGAAAGATTACTACAAGCAACAATTTGCCAATAAAATGGACAGCCTGGAAGAAATGGAAAAATTCTTAGAAAAGAACAACCTTCCAAGACTGAACCAGGAAGAAATAGAAAATATAAACAGACCAATCAGAAGCACTGAAATTGAGACTGTGATTAAAAATCTTACAACAAACAAAAGCCCAGGACCAGATAGCTTCACAGGTGAATTCTATCAAACATTTAGAGAAGAGCTAACACCTGTCCTTCTCAAACTCTTCCAAAATATACCAGAAGGAGGAACACTCCCAAACTCATTCTACGAGGCCACCATCACCCTGATACCAAAACCAGACAAAGATGTCACAAAGAAAGAAAACTACCGGCCAATATCACTGATGAACATAGATGCAAAATTCCTCAACAAAATACTAGCAAACAGAATCCAACACCATATTAAAAGGATCATACACCATGATCAAGTGGGGTTTATCACAGGAATGCAAGGATTTTTCAATATATGAAAATCAAGCAATGTAATAAACCATATTAACAAATTGAAGGAGAAAAACCAAATGATCATCTTGATAGATGCAGAAAAAGCTTTCAAAAAAATTCAACACCAATTTATGATAAAAACTCTCCAGAAAGTAGGCATAGAGGGAACTTACCTCAACACAATAAAGGCCATATATGACAAACCCACAGCCAACATCATTCTCAATGTTAAAAAACCGAAATCATTCCCTCTATGATCAGGAACAAGACAAGGTTGTCCACACTTACCACTATTATTCAACATAGCTTTGGAAGTTTTAGCCACAGCAATCAGAGAAGAAAAAGAAATTAAAGGAATCCAAATCGGGAAAGAAGAAGTAAAGCTGTCACTGTTTGCAGATGACATGATTCCATACATAGAGAATCCTAAAGGTGCTACCAGAAAACTACTAGAGCTAATCAATTTGGTAAAGTAGCAGGATACAAAATTAATGCACACAAATCGCTTGCATTCCTATACACTAATGATGAAACATCTGAAAGAGAAATTAAGGAAACACTCCCATTTACCACTGCAACAAAAAGAATAAAATACCTAGGAATAAACCTACCTAAGGAGGTAAAAGACCTGCATGTAGAAAACTATAAGACACTGATGAATGAAATTAAAGATGACACAAACAGATGGAGAGCTACACAATGTTCTTGGATTGGAAGAATCAACATTATGAAAATGACTATACTACCCAAAGCAATCTACAGATTCAATGCAATCCCTATCAAACTACCAATGGCATTTTTCACAGAAGTAGAACAAAAAATTTCATAATTTGTATGGAAACACAAAAGACCCTGAACAGCCAAAGCAATCTTGAGAAAGAAAAACAGAGCTGGAGGAATCAGGCTCCCAGACTTCAGACTATACTACAAAGATACAGTAATCAAGACAGTATGATACAGGCACAAAAACAGAAATATATATCAATGGAACAGGATAGAGAGTCCAGAGTTAAACCCATGAACATATGGTTACCTTACTTTTGATAAAGGATGCAAGAATATACAATAGAGAAAAGACAGCCTCTTCAATAAGTAGTGTTGGGAAAACTGGACAGCTATATGTAAAAGAATGAAATTAGAACACTCCCTAACACCATACACAAAAATAAACTCAAAATGGATTAAAGGGGCTACCCTGGTGGTGCAGTAGTTGAGGGTCCGCCTGCTGATGCAGGGGACATGGGTTCGAGCCCTGGTCTGGGAAGATCCCACATGCCGCGGAGCGGCTGGGCCCGTGAGCCACAACTACTGAGCCTGCACGTCTGGAGCCTGTGCTCCGCAACAGGAGAGGCTGTGATAGTGAGAGGCCCGCACACCGTGATGAGGAGTGGCCCCCACTCGCTGCAACTGGAGAAAGCCCTTGCACAGAAACAAAGACCCAACACAGCCAAAAATAAATAAATACATAAATACATAAATTTATTTTAAAAAAAATGGATTAAAGACCTACATGTAAGGTCAGACACTGTAAAACTCTTAGAGGAAAACATAGGCAGAACACTCTATGGCATAAGTCACAGCAAGATCCTTTTTGACCCACCTCCTAGAGAAATGGAAATAAAAACAAAAATAAACAAATGGGGCCTAATGCAACTTCAAAGCCTTTGCACAGCAAAGGAAACCATAAACAAGACGAAAAGACAACCCTCAGAATGGGAGAAAATATTTGCAAATGAAGCAACTGACAAAGGATTAATCTCCAAAATATACAAGCAGCTCAGGCAGCTCAATACAAACAACCAATCCAAAAATGGGCAGAAGACCTAAACAGACATTTCTCCAAAGAAGATATACAGATTGCCAACAAACACATGAAAGAATGCTCAACACCACTTATGATTAGAGAAATGCAAATCAAAAATGCAATGAGTTATCACCTCACACCAGTCAGAATGGCCATCATCAAAAAATCTAGAAACAATAAATGCTGGAGAGGGTGTGGAGAAATGGGAACCCTCTGGCACTGTTGGTGGGAATGTAAATTGATACAGCCACTATGGAGAACAGTATGGAGGTTCCTTACAATCCTAACAATAGAACTACCATATGACCCAGCAATCCCACTACTGGGCATATACCCTGAGAAAAGCATAATTCAAAAAGTGTCATGTACCACAATGTTCATTGTAGTTCTATTTACAATAGCCAGGACATGGAAGCAACATAAGTGTCCATCGACAGATGAATGGATAAAAAAGATGTGGCACATATATACAATGGAATATTACTCAGCCATAAAAAGGAACAAAATTGAGTTATTTGTAGTGAGGTGGATGGACCTAGAGTCTTTAATGCAGAGTGAAGTAAGTCAGAAAGAGGAAAACAAATACTGTATGCTAACATATACATATGGAATCTAAAATTTAAAAAAAAATGGTTCTGAAGAACCTAGGGGCAGGATAGGAATAAAGACCCAGACGTAGAGAATGGACTTGAGAACACGGGGAGGGGGAAGGGTAAGCTGGAAAGAAGTGAGAGAGTGGCATGTACTTATATACACTACCAAATATAAAATAGATAGCTAGTGGGAAGCAGCCTCATAGCACAGGGAGATCAGCTCCGTGCTTTGTGACCACCTAGAGGGGTGGGATAGGGAGGGTGGTAGGGAGATGCAAGAGGGAGGGGATATGGGGATATATGTATATGTATAGTTGATTCACTCTGTGATACAACAGAAACTAACACACCAATGTAAAGCAATTTGCTCCAATAAAGATGTTAAAAGAAAAACTTTCAATCTTTTCACCATCAAGTAATTGGTAATTATTAGTGAATAACAAACCAGTAACCAACTTACAAGTGCCCAGAAAATATGACAACAACAGAGTGAAGGGACCAGATGGAAGTGGGAGTGTAAAAGTGGAGATATGCATGTCTCTCCAATATTCCACACCAGGCTTAGCTTGCTGTCGACACTCAGTAAATGTTAAACAATAATAATAATAGGTACCATCTGGATGCCAAATTTAGACTGGTAGAAACATACAGGCCAGACTTCCCTTACTGATTATTCCCAATGTGTACAGCATTTTTCTTAGCTCAGTTAATAGGATAAATATTCTTTCAGTCACTCAGGCAAAAAGTCACCGTTATCTTTAACTCTCCCTGCTTCATCATCACTCACAAACCCTTTCAGAAATCTACCTGTCTTCAGTCTCCTTCCCTTCTAAACCAGACATAACATTGCTGTCATTGTTTCCATAAAAAATGCAAGTCTATATTACTAGCTCAGAAAACCTCTGATCATGTTCTGTTACCTAAGAGGCTAAAATCATAATATTTTAACTTGGTATATAAGACTTTTTAATTTCCTCAACTCATGTTTCCAACATAATATCAGGCTACATCACTTGAAAACCTTCTCTTGCATTCTATTTGCCTCACATATGAGGCTAATGAATATTTTTCAAAAGATACCAAAAAAAAAAACCCTCATGTCTTTCTAAGTACTCACACTTTTCTCACATGGAATGATCTTCTTATCTCTACCTGTTTGATTTCTACCCGTTCTTCAAAGGTCAACTTAAAGTCATCTCTTGTGTGAGAACATCACTGGTCGTCCCATGAGAATCTAATTTCTCTCTTTCATTTTCCTTTAATATATTGTTTGTGATCTTCCTACCATATTATAGTCTGCTTTTTCTTAATAATTATAGCTAAAATTTATTAATCCCTTATTATGCATCATATATTCTTCTAAGTTATTTTATTATTATAGTAATAATATTATATATTAACACACAATCTTCACAACAATCCTAGAAGAGCATTATTAACCATTTTAGAGATGAGAGAACTAAGGTATAGAGAAATCAACTAATTTGAGCAGAGATAGTGACAGAGCTGAGATTTGAACACAGAGTGCCTGCTCTCAACCACTAGACTCATGGTGAGCTACCTGTCTTGCTACTAGAGTCTGAGCTACTTGAGAGCATATGATTCTCTTAACACCACTTCATCAAGTTCTACCTTGATCCCATCCCCCTTCCCACATAAATATCTGATTCCTCACAGCACCTAATAGAGCTTCTTATAGCTGGCAAATAATTATGCTATGGAAAGGAAAAAGAAAAAAAAAAGATTCAACTGGTATCACTTGAAGACATTATTATCACTATTATTATTATTAAACTATTATTATCTCAACAAAGAAAAAATTAAAGCATCTCTCATTTATTCTACGCTTTACCCTCCAAGAATAGAGACTAAGTAGGCTCTGGAGTTATTTAGTTCTAGGCTATCTTCCCCACTAGGAGGAATTAATAGCATTTTGTGTTTTATGTACTCCAACTGGAAATGGAGCTGCTCTGAAGACGTTCTCAACGTGCACAAGTTCTGGAAGGCTTAAGCCCTTAAGGGAATTAGGTCGAATTATTCACAAGGAAGCCCTATGGACTAGACGAGAGGAGAGTGCTATGGACTGAAGGTTTGTGACCCCACCAAAATTCATCTGTTGAAATCCTAACCTTCATTGTGATGGTATTAGGAGGTGGTGTCTTTGGGATGTAATTGGTCATTAGGATGGAGACCACATGAATGGGATTAGTGCTCTTATAAGAAGAGATAGAAGAGTTTACTCCCTCTCTCTCTGCTTTTTACCATATGAGGATACAGCCATCTGCAAATGAGAAAGCAGGATTTTACCAGACACTGGATCTGCCAGCACCTTGATCTTGGACTTCCCAGGCTCCAGAACCATAAGAAATAAGTGTTTGTTGTTTAAGCTACCAAGTTTATCGTAATATGTTATAGCTGCCAGAGCTGACTAGAACAGAGAGTAACCCTGGAAACTGGCTAGGCGTGGTCTCCCTAAAAACTGGATAGAAAGCCGCCATACAGGTTCCTTTAGAAGCTATGCTCAAACAACTTCAGCTCTTGGGGAATGTTGAGGATCCCTGTGTTCCAGGAAGACTAAAACCATGAAACTCATAGTTCAGAGCACACTGCCTGAAAAACCAAAGGAAACAATGATACTGATGAAAATAACCAGACTCTTAAGACTTCTCTACATGTACCTATTTGTTAGGACCGTGTAAGTGCCAAAGAAGGAAAGCTGTCCTTTAAACATTGATAATCAACTTCTTGACAATCCTACTAAGCTGGGAGTATATAGGAAATTTTAATTTAATTTATAAAAATAAGGAAATGTTGTGGAACAATTAATACCTATTAGAGTTCTTGAGTGAATTGATCAATCAAACCACAGTTTGGAAGCCACTTGTAAAATAAAGGTTTATTGAGAATAGACAATATTTTTGCTTTGCTTGATTTTGATAGATCATAAAATCCATTGGTAGAGAAATAACAGTGACAATATGGTTAATTCCATCTAAACTTTGATGAAATTACATAATTAAGTAAGAAATTGTAAGAATAGGAATAGATTATCATTTTTCTTTCTTAAAAGAATCACACAAAAATGGAAGAATTTACAATTTATTTTGAAATATCCCTACTTGACTAAATCCTAATCTTGTCGATTCTTCCTACAGGAATAATGCCAGAGGAGTAAAAGCTGTATGTGAAAAGATGTCCATCACAGTATTATTTATAAAATAATAAAGTTAACCAAAATTATATAATTTATTCAAATTGGGCCACTATTTAGAGAGAAAGATAGCACTGAAAATTAACAGGCATTCATTGATCTATAACAGTCATAAATTAGGACTATCTTTTGAAGACTGGAAACTATGGTTACATCAATAATGAATTTAGTTAGGTAAATTACAGTCCACTCATTTAAAATAATGGTTATGGAGACTATGCTTAAAATTCATGTTCAATTCAACTCAATAAATATGTATTACACAATGGGTATATAGCAGTGAACATGTTCCTTGCCCTTATGGAACTGAAATTTTATTGGCTTATGAAACTGTATCTATAGTGTGACTTCCCCATATAAATATTCTTAGCATATATATACTAATAATTTAAAAAATAAGAATTTGTGCCTGACTTTTAAGGTGATGAATAAAATTTTGGGTGTTTTTTTACCTTTTATTTGTGTTATTTCTACAATATTGTTTAGACAATACAATTAGAGATGATAAATGATGATGAACTTGAATATTCAATCCATTGGCATTAAAAATTAGAGTTAATTGGTAAATATATTATTTATTGAGCTCTACTAGGTAATAGGCATTGTGATCAATGCTTCACTTATATTTCTTCCTTTAATTCTTACAATAACTGCATGTGATGAACTTGAGGCTTAGAGGAATTAAGTGATTTGCCAATGGTCAAACACATGATAAATAGCTAAATCCAGCATCAAAAGCTTGATTCTGAAAGCTGTGTTCTTAATCACTATTGCTCACCCACTGGAGAAGGCCCCGTCCTGTGGATGTTCCACACCTCACTTAATTTCCTCTTGGTTTCAAGCTTAACATTAAGCACTCAAAATAACAGCCTTAAATCTGGCTGTGACCCAATGCAAGGTCTCCCAGGAGATTGCTGGCCTGATATCAGAGATCCCAGATGGGAAAGCCACATAAGTCACTTTCCTAGGCTTACTTTGGCAGCCAGATGGAAACTGCAAGTGAACAAAACCAAACTGTACAGCTCAAATATGCAGGATTGATTCAACTCAAGTTCTTTTATTTTAAGTTGATTTTTTTAAAAGTTAAAATCATGGGATGGATAACTGTTTAATTAGAATTTTTTTAATGTTGTCTTTTGACTATAAAATGTAGCCCTCTAAATCATAGTGAGGAATTGGAAAGATAATGTCTTTTTTCAATACATCTTACCCTTTTGATAAGCAACTTTCATGGTTTTTCCCTCAGGTCTTTGTGTTTTCCTCATGTTTTTTTATCCTGCTTTCACTTAACCATATTTGATAGATCAGGTACTCATCATCTGATAAGAAGGCAAAAGGTTTCTTCCCTCTCAGTAATGGGGTAGGGAATTCCCTGGTGGTCCAGTGGTTAGAACTCGGCATTTTCACTGCCAGGGGCCCAGGTTTGATCCCTGGTCGGGGAACTAAGATCCCACAAGCTGCAGGGCACAGCCAGAATAATAATAATAATAATGGGGTAAACCCAGATGCCATTGGAAATAAGATTATTTATAGTTTAACCTTAGTTGTGAAGCTTAGCTTCTCCCTCATCCTGCCCTGCTGCTCAAAGTCAAACATTTCTAGGGTAAGGTATTAATATCAGCACTAAGAAAATATTCCCTCTTCCACAAGTTCAAAGGACATACTTTTTACTGTAAAAATGTTCTAGGCTAAATCTTTATTCCATCAGTCATCAAGCTGTGTAAGCTTGGACAATTTATGTAATCTCTCTGACTTTCAATATCAGTGAGTAAGGGAACTAAAGGTAAAGATGGTTTGGTGGATAGAAGTCAGCTTATAAATTAATTTGTCTATTAAGGCAATATCTCAGATTTTATTCTGCAGTAGAAATATAATTTCTGTGGGAAGTTTTGTTTTTCTTCTATAAGCCCTGACATTAATGGCTGTGTGTATGTGATGTGTTGTGCCTGCAATGACTATATGAAGGTCTTCGTTTTTCTACCATGAGTTTTCTGTGTCTGTGTCTATGGTCTATATTCTCTTTGGTGATTGCCCACTTGTTTGATACTGAATGATCTCCTTTAGTTCAAAAATGTCTCACTTTGCAGTTTAAATTTTATCAAATGAAAAATGCACCTCTGTTGAACAGAAATTTGAATATATAATATAAAATGAATTTAAAATCCCCCCTCTATCTCATGTGGCTCCACCCCAAAGTGCAGGATGTCTTCTAGTTTTAATGCAGTTCCATTCAATTACTTTATGTTAGAGATCATGTGTGAATGACTACTGAGTGTGGAAAACAAAAATTACTAAGTATAAAATGGAAGAGTTTATTAGTCACATTTTAAGAGAAGTCACCAAAGGCTACCTTTAAGAGACATTTTTCAAAATATGTAAAAGGTGTACTACTGTTTTTAAAACCTATTTAAGCAATCTTTCCTCCTCTGCACTCCATACTTTTACAGAAAAGATTAGAAGCATCTTACAATAAAGGCCACATTATGCTGTAAAGCTAGATATTAAAATAATTTGGGGGAAGGGACTTGGGCTAGGGGAAAAAATAAAGTTATAGAAAAACTAAACAATAGTTACTGTAATTGAGCATTAAGTATAGCTCAGAAACATTTTATGGGGAAGATATAGAAACTTTTGTGTCAAGTCTTCCATTGAAATTATAATGTCTGACTCTTTTCTACCATTTAGGGAAAATTAATAACTTCTCTGGATTTTAATTGTTGAAGAGCAACCCTGTCGGGGTCTCTGAGGAAGAAATTATGCCAACGTTTCACAAAAGGGGAAGAAAGGGAAGAGACAATTATTTGGTCAGTGAGAGAGATACAGCTAGACCTGGAAGGAAAAGTTGGATTCTCTACGGGTAGAGTGTGGAAGTGTCAGAGGACTCAGGGGTGATGGCAACTTGCACTCTACCCCACATAGAGAATGGGCTGGATACCTGTGAGAGGGTCAGGCCAATGTATGTGCAGGATGGCTTTTCAGTAGTTGTGCCACTGGGAATAGTCTTTGAGCAAAAAAGGGCAAAAGGCTAACATTCAAAAGCTACATCTTATAGCAGAGGGAGCAGAGCTAACCATGTGACCACAGTAGTAAAAGGACCCTGCATGTTCCCACTATCCTGACACCAAGTAAGCTTGATGAACACCATCATGAGTAACACAAGATACTCTGCTAGCATGGGTGATAGGGTCTCAGAGCTAGGTTTAAGTCAATCTGGGAAAAAATGCAAATGTGGTGTTTCTCACACACAGGTTTTATAGAATAAATTCATAATGCTACATGTAAAATGAGCTATATCATCATAAGATTTTCCTACTGAAAAAAACATGTATCATCTATGAAAATGTTAAATCTCTGCCATCTGCAGATCTGTTTACATATTTTTGAAAACAAGCTTCTTTGAAAGATTTACAAAAGTAAAGGCTTTAAGTAGAAATCTTGTTTTCAAAGATGAGGTATTTTCAGTTTTGAATATTCAGCAAAATGTATGTGATGTCTTGTAAGGGAAAGATTGAAAAGAATATGGACATTAATTTAAATTCAACAGATTTTTCAGGTGGATGTATGGATACCTTTGCTGCATGGCAAAGCATTTGCAGAACCGCCCACCCACTCAACTACTGGGATTAAATCCCATCATACTTCCAGTTAAACAAATTTTCAGACCACTTTTCTTCAAATCTTGACATTTTGCAGATGTCAAGACAGTTTGGTACTAGACACCTAAACGGAAAAGATATGAATTCCAGAAATCCCTCAGCTAGTACTTTTGTATAATTCATCATGAATAGTAATTATCTCTTTTCAGCTGAAAAGTGGTAGTAAACAGATTAATGAGTTTTTTTGGTGGGGGGACAAACTAAATGTCTCCTTGATTTTTTTTTTTTTTTTTTTTTTGCAATAGTGAAAGATGTAAATATTTAAGTAGACGTATTTTGAGTGTGCTGCATGTGAAATTTCACCAAAGCATTTTTTATACATTTTTACTGTATAAATAGAAACAAACCCCACAATCAATATCTGTACTTTTGAGACCTATAAAAGACCTCTTAATGTGCTACTTCAAAGCTTCTTGGCCTCATTTGTTTCCTGTTTGTACTCTCTGCTATGAGTACCAGCTTTGCATGGGTTATGATAGCACTGTCCCTGGCACCTATGTCACATATCTCGTTTTCTGCTCCCAAGACTCCCCTGTTAATTGGAAGGCTTGAGTAGCTAAGCACCCATGAAGCACAACTGAGAATTGTCCATCCTTGGGTGAAACATTGATAAATGGGAAACAGAAACTAGTGAGTAATTCTCCTTCCCCACCACCCCCAAGATTGGCTCTCCTGGGATGAAGTTTATACAGCTTATTGGTGGCTGGGATATCAGCAATCAATTGCATTTTTGTAGCAGCCAAATCAATAGCATGTCATAGTAATTGGCTTTTTGTTTTTGTCTGCTTCACTCACCTTTTCCCTCACTCCTGCCACCTGGTATTATACTTCCCAATAACATGGTTTCAGATAAGCCTTTTAGCTCAGGTTCTTCTGTCTGTGGAACTCAGGCTGAAACAAGACTCTCTATATATTTCTCTGTCAGTTGTTAATTCAATTATTATATATTGTTAAAATATAAAATGTATTTAATCGTTTCTTAATTTTGAAAAGAATGCTGTATATTTACTTCGAAAAATAAAAGATTAATAAATGTGTCATTTTTTTATTATAAATTTATTCATATATAATCATGATGTTGGCTTCTATAAATAAGGATTCTGTTTTAAACAGTGTGTAATTTTTGAGTGAACTGATGAGGATGATTATAATTTTTGTGACCTTCTGTCTGAATAAAAAAAAAAAACAACTATAACAGAAAAAAAGAAGTGTATACGTTTTTCAAAAGGATTCAATGCAAAAAAATGAACAGCAAAACCTAGGTAAAACATTACAAAATGGAAAATGAGCAGACAATTGATTACTTGTATTAAATGTTATTGATGATTCTAGTCCAAAATTTCAACATAGGAGGCTTCTGAGCTCACCTACTCCCATGGACACACCAAATCTACAGCTACACACGGGGCAGTTCCCTCTGAAAAAAATTCAGAAGCTAGCCGAGTGACTTCTATACATTGAGCAAACAAGAAAATACTCAAAATGAAATGGAAGAAAAGGCTGAGACATATTCTGGCCATCAACCTCAGTCTTACCACAGCAACATGTAATTGGGAGGGAATTCACAACTTACAGTTTCTCTCTGAGGGGCAATTGGTTTGGACCCAATATCAAGTGCCCCAAGTTTTAAGAATTCCACCTGAAAGACAGGACCCCAAAACACCAATGGGGATTGAGTCCACAAGATCCACAAGATTACAGCAAATGAAGAAAGAGTTCTTAACTGGCTCAAGAGGACTTGCTGTGGCTATCTCCCCAGGGCTCAGTGCAGAGTCCCCAGAGAGAAACTCCAACACCCAATCTTTTCCTGAGAGAGGCGTATTTGCATACTTTACAAGCAAGTGCCTTTCAGTCAGGCTTCTAATTTAATTTCCATCTAAGGGCTCTAATGGAAACAGTAGACATCATGCAAGAGCACATGGATAATGTAACCAGAGAGAATTTTCAAGAAAGCATCAAAAAGAAATTTCAGAGATCAAAGGTGTTCTTTATTTAGAAATAAAGAAGGTGTTTGATGGGCTCTGGACATGACGGTAGACTGGACATGGCTGAGGAAAGAATCTCTGAGCTAGAGAATGTAACAATAGAATCGTCAAAAACATAGAATTCCCTTATTCCTTTTCAATTTCCATGGAATCTGCAGTGATGTCCCTCTTTTCTTCCTAACATTAGTAATAGTATCTATCTCTTTTTTTTCTTAGCTTAGCTATAGGCTTACTCATTTTACCAATCTTTTCAAAGAATCAGCTTTTGATTTCATTGATTCTATTGATTGAGCATTTAATAGGATTCCACTTTCTTTCCTTTCTCAGCGTATCAGTTATATCAATACTTTGTTTACTTTCTTTAGTGATTGCCCCTGAGTTTGCAATATACTTTTACAGCAAATCCAAGTCCACTTTCAAATAACATTATATCACTTCACATGTAGTGCAAGTACATTATTATAACAAATAATTCTAATTCCTCCCTGTCATCCCCTGTAACATTGCTGTCATTCATTTCGGTTACACATAAGCTATAATCATGGAATACATTGTTGCTTTTATTATTTTCAACAGACTCTTTTCTTTGATCAATTAAAAATAAGACAAATAAAAGTTTCTATATTACTTTCACTATTTTCTTTATGTAGATCTGAGTTTCTGACCTATATTATTTTCCTTATTTCTAAAGAACTTCTTTTAACATTTCTTGCAAAGCAAGAAATTCCCTCAATTTTTATTTGTCTGAGAAAATCTCTATTTCTCCTTCACTTCTAAAGTATAATTTTGCAGGGTAAAAATTTGGTTTCAGATTGAACAAATGCAAATTTATTGTAAACTGTGTAGTATCAGGTAAATTATTTAAAATAAATCTCTCTCTCTCTCTCCCCCACCACCTTTCTCTCTTCCTCCCTCCCTCTCTCTTGAGCCTATTGGATCTCTTTCTCTGGAGAACTCTAATACAGGGACATATATTAAAAAATTACAGGTGGCCTCTAGAAGCTGGCAAAAACAAGGAAACATATTCTCTTCTGGAGCCTCCAGAAGGAACCAGCTGTGCTGACACATTGAATTTAGCCCAGTGAATCTAACTTTGGACTTCTGGTTACCAGAATTGTGAAAGAATACACTTGTGTTATTACAAGCCACCAAGTTTGTGGTAACTTTTACAGCAGCCCTAGAAAATTAATGCAGGACCTTATCCTCACTTAATTAGTAAATTATTCCTGTTCTAATGTATGTTCTTTTAGATAACAATACTTCTCCTCTTATTTAAATGACAAGTATAACTGACTCAACATGTGTCTCACTTTACGTTATTTCAGCCTCCCTTTTTATTTCAGTTTTTGTTGTGTCAACCTACTGCGTGCAAGTGTAATCCAAGTGTAAGTCACTTCACCTCAGCTGTATGGAATAACTCCATTTATTTTCCTGAGTTTTTCTTCCACTGCTTGAGGTATAATGGCCAGAAGAAAATCATCAACCATTCTGACATGGAAAAAGTCCCAAATTTTGAGGGAATTAAACCTTGCATAGCTGCTTTTAACCAATGAGGGATGGAAACCAAATGATAAATAACTTCCTTCTTCTGAAATTCAGGGGAAATAAATAAGTACTCTCTACCTGGTTCCTCCAGGGAACCAGATCTCTATATCTCTAGCTACTCACTGTGGTGATTAACATGAACATTTATTTCCTTCCCACTACCACTCCTACTCCTTGGGATCACTTTCAAAAATAAACTATTTGCATGGAGGCCCATATTTCATGCCTGCATTTTGGAGAAACCAGTCTAAGTTAGTTGGTAACAGAAAAGACCCTGGAAAGCACACCATCAGATTAGGATTTTAAACTAGAATACTCACCAGCCAGATAGCAGTGAGGACTACATTGCTGGTGGTAAGTGGGATTATGATAACTCTTGCATGCCATAGCCTTATATTTACTAAGAATCTTACCAATGATAGATTAAAATAAGGTGTAGACAGAAGAATAAACTTTAGCTTCTGAGGCAGTTTTAAAGGGTTGATATTTAAATATCACATAGGGGCAATAGTAATTCTAAAGATTGTCATTTGGCTGGCTTTTATTTACAGCTTCAAAAGCTTTAAAATATAAAGTGATAGACTCAGGTAGTTATACTTTGAAAATAAAAAGAAAGCCTCCATGACAATGTGGATAAAGACCCTCATCTCCTGCAACTAAGGCTGAGGCCCAATTTTTAATTATAATGATAGCACAGTTATAACTAATTTATAACCTTAATAGGTCTCTTATGTCAAAGACAAGGTGCTAATAGAAAAAGAATGAGACTCGAGGCCTGTAGTGGGAACATTTGATTGAACGAGCTTAGAACTTCTAACCTCTGGATTCTCCTGAGTAGTCTGACCCAGCAGAGGCAGTTTCCTTTCCCTTGTAACAAAAAAAGATGTCTCTCGTTCCCTGGAGTTTCTGTAAAGACGTCTGATATTTTTGCTTTGCAAGATCATATTAGATTTCATCAAAAATGCCCTTGCTTCCCTTTATTGTCTCCACAATAATAAATACAGTTGGCTTGAACAGGAAAATAAAGCCCTTATTTCAGGAGGAAGTAGACGGAGAGAGAGAGGGAGAGAGAGGATCACCAAGCAAATGGGATGAAATGCTAACAATAGATGAATTGGGGTTAAATTTTTATGGATGTTCTTTGTTCTCTTTCTATTTTTGCAACTCTTTGTAAGTTGAAATTATTTCCAAATAAAAGTTTTAAAAGTGTACATCTTCCAAACCGCGCTTTAAAGAAATGAGAAAAAATAAGGTTTTTCCTCAAGAGATTCCTAAATGCTACATCTCTAAGGAGAGCAAAAGTTAGACAAATATTCTTTGACTTTAAGATATTAAAGGGGGCGAGAATCTTTTAAAATTCACACACAATATCCCCAAACACATTTCAGGAATAAGTCTTACATGATTAGTTGGATGAGTAGCTTTTTATATCTAATAAAACCACTTTCCTTAGACATGCCAGAGCAGGAGATTGTGAAATTGGTATGAGCTGGTTCAAAAGTAATCCGAGTCCTTGCTTGCATTCTAAACAAGGAAGATCAAAAAGTAAGCCCAAGGAGCGAGTTGTTCCTTAAATATTTGACTTCTTTGACCCTAAGAAATACCTGAATTTTAAGGGACAAAATAATATCCATGAAATTGAATTTCCTAAGACCTTAAAATGTAAGATGCAATGTAAATGTCCAAAATGAATCACCTTCCTAGCTTTAGCTAAAAATTATTAGAAAAGTGTCTTGCACTTTTTTGAGTTTATAATATATGACAGGGAAAATAATTTAAAAAATCTGTCTGAGATTGTTTTATTATTCCATCTGATGAAATATTTTCATGCACTTCTATAATTTAATGTCCAAATTACAAATGGTAAAATGCTTCAACTAATATATAATGTCATCCTATTGGAAATATTTAGGATGAGTGGTTCTTTATTTCTCTAATCTAACCACTGCTTGTCTGCCTCTTCACTGCAAAATTGGCATTCTACTTATATTGTGAAACAAAAGAGACATTTAAAACCTCTTTTTGTGAGATAAGTCTCATAAGGCTTGGCATGCGGAGATGAAAACATGTCTCTCATTGCAGAGATAATAATTCCTAGGGAAAGTCTTAACAGTTCTTTCTCCTTTCTCTCACTTTCCAGAAGCAGCAGTTTAGGGCTTAACTGCTTAATCAGTTCAAGCTCCCATATTAGGTGAGCTATAACAGCAAATTAAGACTTCTAAGTTGTGCTAAAAATATAAGGTGATTCTCTACTCTGGGATAGGCAAACTATATTTGTCCTACAGGTCATACTTTCAATAACTAAATTTTATTTTAACCCACTTACTTTACATCAAAATAAATTGTGGCCTAGACAGGGGAGGTAAGTCGTCCAAAGATGAGCTGGAATTAGCATCCAGGCATCCTGTTTCAGTCTAACATTATATGCATCACACCTAGAAATCTGTTTTTGTTTACTCTGTATTTACCCTGCTGGTGACTTCAGCCTGAACACAAGGAGAAAGTTCAGACTCCTTGTGTTGACGACGATACTTGAATGATTGTCTATGTATTAGTTTTAATGTGGAACAGGATTGTTCCCATGTGAAATCTAACTGGGTCTGCAGAGTTCAAGCTGGTTGTAACTTTTTGGGTGGTTGATGCTCAACTTTAGCTTAAGTCTTCAACATATATTGTTTTTGCTTTTAAAAATGGATTTTTAGAGAGAGTGGCATGGACATATATACATTACCAAACGTAAAATAGATAGCTAGTGGGAAGCAACTGCATAGCACAGGGAGATCAGCTCGGTGCTTTGTGGCCACCTAGAGGGGTGGGATAGGGAGGGTGGGAGGGAGGGAGATACAAGAGGGAAGAGATATGGGAACATATGTATAGGTATAACTGATTCACTTTGTTATAAAGTAGAAACTAACACACCATTGTAAAGCAATTAAACTCCAATAAAGATGTTTAAAAAAATAAAAAATGGATTTTTAGTATTTCAAGATAAAATAGAGACTGGAAAAACAATAGAAAATATGAACAAAACTAAATGATGGTTTTTTGAAAAGATAAAGTGCATTGACAACCCTTTAGCTAGTTTAACCCCAAAAAAGAGAGAAAAGACTCAAATAAACAAGATTGTGAATGAAAGAGGAGGCATTACAACTGATACTATAGAAATTCAAAGAATCATACTAATATGAACAATTATACACCAAAAAATTTGGATAACATAGACAAAATGGATGAATTTCTAGAAACATAGAACTTACCAAGACTGAATCATAAAGAAACAGAAAATCTGAACAGACTAATAGCAAGTAATGATGTTGAAGCAATAATCATAAACCTCCCACTTGTTCATCATAAACATCCTACTTGTGAATTTTACTAAACATTTTAAAAAGAATTAACACCAATCTTTCTCAAACTCTTCCAAAAATTTAGAGAGGAAGGAACACCTTAGGATTGTAAACTCTTGTTCTGAGAAATACCCATGGAAAATTTTGAGGCCTACATTGATGTTGTATTCTTCTAAAGAGAATTTGTGTTTTCTTCTGCCACATGACTGTGTATGCTATCAACTTGGGATCTTTTTAAATAAAATTCTGAACTTAAGTTTTGTTGGATCATATAGGTACATAACCCTGAGTTACATAACCATATGAGAATCAGCTTATGTTTGTAGGGCAATTATGGAATCTGAACTGACATTGGATCTAAAACATGGGTTCACAAATGCACTGTATACCCCTTATTAGGATGAGGACTTATGGAAACCAGTTGATAAATGGAATTATGGTCCAAATATATCTTACTATATGTGAAACAGGTCCTTGAACACATTCTCAGGTCATTCCCTGATCCCCAGTACATAATTGAAATGCATATATTCAGAAGATAGTAGAACCCTCATATTGATTATCTTGACTGCGGAGTGAATGATATTATGGTAAGAAATGCCAAGTGAAAACTGAAACTGTCCCCTCACACTGCCAGAATAGTAAGTCATCTGCATTACCACATACCAGAAGGAATTGCAGAGGCAAATGTAATCATCAAAAATATAAAATATGCTGGGGTGGTGACCCCTCATTCAATTCAGCAGTACCATTCCTGAAAACGCTGATGGATAATGACAGGTAACAGAAATACGGTAACTCTCACCAACTGACAGTATTCATTGCAGCTCTACCAGCTGTGGATCCTTATTGGAATAGGTCAAGACAGTCTCTGACCCTTAGTATGCAGCTATTGAGCTGGAGAATGTATTTTTATCAATTCTCATCAGTAAAGGAAAAATGAGTTTGTTTTATATGAGATAGACAGCAGTACGCATTTATTGTTTTGACCTTGAGCTACGTTTATTCTCTTGATCTTTATCACAATAGTTGGCAGGTACACTGATTATCTTAAAATTCTACATAATATTATACTAGTCCACTACATTGCTCCACCATGCTAATTGGACTTGGTAAGGAGGAAATTTCAAGTACTTTGTGTAATTTTTCTATGACTTCAAAAATTATAAAATATTACGGCTTCAGAAAACTAATTGCATTTTTTTAATGTATCTAACTCTTTAATCTAACCTTATATAACTTTGGTCTATCTTGAGAAGTTAAATTTTTTTTCTAATTTTCTGAACATTTATTCTTATTATTAAATAAGACCCAAGCTCATTATTGATTTGCAAATGTCTTCAAAATATGTTACATTCATTGGCAGTCTATTCTATTGCCTATTTTCTATTTTGCACATCTATTTCATCAAGTACAATATTTTTTAATTTATAGAAATACTTAAACTATGTCCATTTTTACCTTTAAAATATTCTTTGATATTCTTACCTGTTTATGCTTCCAGATAATGTCTATTGTCTCATTATAGAGTTCCAAGAAAAAACTTGATAGGTTTAGTAGTGAAATTATGTTAATTCTACTAATTAATTTGGGAAAATTGAAATCTTTACAATTATTAGACTTCTTATCCATAATAAAAGTTTCTGCACTTATATATTCAATAAATTGTTACTGTTTTTTATAAAATATGCATATTTTCATTGGGTTAGTCACTAAAAGGAAATTTTGTATTATTCCCTTTGTAAACACAATCTATATTAATAAATATTTTATTAAGAAACATCAATGAATAAAGCAAACCAGGAAATAAACCCTGAAAAAAGTGTGTTTTACTTTCTGTGTAAATCTAAACCTTATAAATGTAGATATACTTTAGTGTGTGGAAAAGGAAACAATAATAGTGAAGAGTCCATGGCATCACATAGAGAATTAATTGAAAAGTAACAGTATTTAGCCTATATAGATGAGAAGTTATAAATTAATTCTATCGGAAAGTTTTTCATGTGGACAGAATAGATATATTTGTGGTCATAAGAAATATAACTGTACCATGGATAGAAATCTCAAGGCAACAGATTTTGACAAAGTATTTTAATAAATTCAGTTATAGATAACTTAGGCTGCCCTAGGTGGGAATGAGTAAGTTCCCTGCCCTTGCAGAAGCTGATACCACTTGGAAGGGTACCTGTGAAACAGATAAGATATTAAACAGTGATATTTTGAATTTGTTTCAATGGTAAGTCTTTGATAGCATGGAACTTACGGTATAGTTTATTTTTCATTCTGATGGTCTTCTAATCCCACGAACAAAATTTATGATCTTAAAAAAATATGGTAGATCATCATTCCCATGACCGTATTGTTTCAGTTCTTAGTTCAGTAGGCATTTTTTGGCAGATATAAAATTGCACCTGTAATGTAGGATATCGTTTAAGGACATAGCTCTTATTTAAATTCCTTCAGGGTTCATTTTAAAGTTAATGGTTTCAGCTGATGTGTTGGATTTGATTCACATTGTTAAATGCTTTAATGCAAGTTGGAAAAGCCAACTTTACATTCTTTTGCTTGTGAGCAGAATAAATCCTCTAAGACAAAAACCAAGAAGGATGATTGACCTAACTCAGCTTTTGTGCCTTTATTTGTTAAGGAAGTCAAAAGTGCCATGAGATTGATTAAATCAAATAAATAGGTTGGGGTTGACACTTGGGTAATTTGTACAATTCTCTTTGTTTGGTCCCCCTTCTAAGTATTGCCAAGCCTGTTGCCACGCGGACAAACATGACCACTTACTGGTAAATTATCACCTTTTGGAAACTGAGCTAACAATAATTCTTCATTTAAAAAAAAAAAAAAAAAAAGATTGTTAAGTCTAGTGTAAATACCTAACAGCCCACCCCTGTTTGTGTTTCGGTTGGGTGGCTTAAATGGTTTGTGAATTTTGTTTTCCTCACATACAAAATCAGCTGATTTTCTTAGCCTCCAACTCAAAACTGACAACTTCTGCTCTTTTGAACACAAATAGAACAGTTTTGAATCTCTTGGAATAGATTTTAAGAAAACATTTATTTATATTACCATTAACCTATACATTTTCAAGCATTTCTGAATGGCACAGTGAGCGAAAGAAAGTACTTATCAGCTTTGTTCAGTGAAATTGAGGCATCTGTTGAATCCTACTGTACTCCAGGACCTATGGGGGCTTCTAAGGAAAGAGAATGAACCCAGTTTCTTGCATAGAGTTGCTTATGGAGTAATAGGGGAGGAAAGAAAGAAGCATAATTCATTATCGCTCAAAACAAAACCTAAGTGGCACGAGAAAGGGATTAAGTGCCATAAGGTTTCCTGCACAAGAATAAGCACCTTCCATTGGGAAAGATTCTGTGGGCTCAAAGGTGAACAGAATTTGAACCAGGAAAGCAAAAATGAAGAGGAATTGAGGCCCAATAATAGGTAAGTAATCTGCTTTCTAAGTGAATCAAATAATTCACTAAAGAATTTTAAAAGGCATATGCTTTAGTCTACGGTAAGGTGAATATTGCCCTTTACTGCAATTATTTTTATAACCAAATTAGGACATCCAGAAAGGCTTGATTTTTCAGGGACATTGGAAGCATACATCACTATAAAATCTCCAGAGAAGCCTGACCTGATACTGCATGTAATTGAGACATTCCTGCTTCCTTCAGGGAGCAAATCAGTTGATTTTCAACTCTTTTATTCACCTCTAATTTAAGTGTCCTCTTTCTAAATGGTAATTTGACCCAGAACATCTCTGAAATGTCTGAGACATTTAGCAATTCCTCAAGGGGCTATTACACCTGTGAGTTATGATGAATTCAGAAGTTAGAACAAGTTAATGACTTTTGGAAAAAAAAATGTATTTGATGTGGTAGGATTCACTTCCAGGAAATCACTTAGCATAAAACTAAAGGTCAGGAGGATGGAAAGTAGAAACATGATTGCCTATCACCATTTCCTTTAATGTTAAATAAGGAAAATTTCTGAGTACTTATCAGAAGAGATGCTTTTATAAACTGACATCAGAAAGGCAGCATGATATTGTTGAAAGAGGACTGGGGTAGGAATTGGGAGACCTGGAATCAGTTCTGATTTTGATACAAATTTCTTGTGTAACTCTAATTATATACTTCTCCTCCTGGGGCCCCAACTTCCTCCTGTACCTGTCTGATGAAAGAGTTGGAGAAGATCAAATTAAGGTCATTTCTAGTTCTGACAGTGTTATCTTACCTTATCATGTGTTTGATCCTTTCATACTTTTAAGAGTGAGAATTAAGATGGAGGCCTTGTTTGAGTTTACAGGCTTGAAAATTTGGAAGCTATTCCAGTAGTGAATTGTACAAAGCCAAATCACACCTAGACTTACACTAGAAATGAAGCTGAGAAGTTTAGGAATATATCACTTGGCCATAAACCAGTGTCTAAGAATCTGGTGTTAAAAGAAACAGAATATATTAATAAGTAATAGTTTGAGGTTTTGCATTACATTTGAGGCTCAGTTTGAAAGTCTTAAAATAGCAAGTGTTTGCAAAATCTTAGGCCCACCAGTGACTACTAGGAAATTAACTGAACAAAAGAATAGAGTGACTCGGAATTCCCTGTCAGTTCAGTGGTTAAGACACTGTGCTTTCACTGCTGAGGGCCCGGGTTCAATCCCTGGTCAGGGAACTAAGATCCCACAAGCCGCACCACACAGCCAAAAAGAAAAAAATGGAGTGACTAATTTTCTGATTCTAATGATAAAAAAATAGGTTGATTATATTTAAATGGTAGCCTAGAAAACCAATTCAGAAACTGGAAATATCAGGGTTAGATAAGGATTTTCGGGCTGACACACTCATTTTATAGATGGAGAAACTGAGGCACCAGAGAGATTTGCCTAAGAGAAAGAGAGCAAAGAGAAAATGGAAAATAAAACACAATTGACTAATGTATACACATATATATTAAATATTTTACATATATATATCCATGCAAGACCCTGTGGGGACTTCCTGGGGAGAGCTCCACCCTCCAAATGTCCCCTGCTTCTTGTTTGTAGAAAAGCTTTAGCCTCCTAGGCCTTCCCCAAGTTCCAAAGAGCAGATTTAATCAGAGAAGTGAGAAAGTGTGGAAACAAAGGAAAAATTCAAGCAAGACAAAATAATAACTGTTTAGCCATAAAACAAAGTCAAGGACATTTAGTTCCTCCTCAAAGGCTATAGATAATATTCTGAGCCATATCCTTGAGTTGTTTTGCAGCTACTAAAACCCACACCCCACCAGGTGGAAGAAGTTAACTGTATTCTGATTACCAGCAGGTAGACTCCACACCCCAGACTGGTTGGAACTAGAAGGTTGGTGATTGTAACTCCTGAAACAGCACCCTGTTACCTTACCACCAACCAATTAGAGAGATGCCCACAAGCTGACCCTTTGACTCTCTCCCTCACCTTGCCTTTAAAAACCCTTCCCTGAAAGCCTTTAGGGCATTTGGGTCTTTTGATCATGAGCTGCCCATTCTCCTTGCTTGGCCCTATGTTGGACACCCTGCAGTAAATGCTGTACTTTCCTTCATCACAACCTGGTGTCAGTAGATTGGCTTTACTGCTCGAGGACAAGCAGACCCAAGTTTGGGTTGGTTATATATACATATATAGAGAGAGGGGAGGGGGGGAGAGAGAGAGACACCTTGTACTCAGATATGTAGATCTGACAAATTTAAAAGGTCTAGAAAAACATTTAACTGCAGAAAATATCAGAGACTAGCTCTCTGATTTGAATATTATTGAGTAGAAATATTTGTCTTCTTGGTTTCAAATTGAGCAAATGTAAATTTATTGTAAACTGTGAAGTGTTAGGTAAATTCCAGGCATGTTGTTAATATATTAGCTCTTCTAAAGTTATCTGTGCTTTAGAAGGAAATTCCTGCAGTTGTAATGACCTTACTTTAAAGGACTGATAGATTCAGAAATATTGGGCTCAGTGGCAAGAACTGGACTTTGAGTCATACTCTGAAATTTTAGAGGGATAATTCAGGGAAGTTTTACAAACCTGATACTGAGAATTGGTTTGCATTCTGATTATAACTCGACCAGGCATAAAAATGAAGAAGAACCTCCCCAGAGAAAAGAGTAGCATGTGGGAAGATACAGCTTGTTTAAAGAGCCTGATATATTTGAAAAAAGAGTGGGGAGAGTGGTTGCAGATGGACCTGGAGATGTAAGTTGAGGCAAAATGAAGAAAGAGGTTCATTTGCTGAGGTGTTTGGATTTTATCTTGTAAGCAACAGGATGTCAACAGAGGTTTTTAAGCATGGTAAAGGGAGATCAAATCTGCTTTTTAGGAAGGTAGCTCTGGAGAAAAAACAGATAGTAAGGAAAAAAAGTATCTGAAATTCAATATAATGTTCTTTGGCAGAAGTACAGGTGAGAAATGATTTTTTTCAAGTAAATCAATGAAAGTAAGAATAGAGAAGAACAGAATTCCTAAAAATATAATAAGTCGGATTCTGTGCCCTTTGCAACAAATCTCTTTGGATTTGGATATAGAGCCTGAGAAGAGCAAGCAAATGACCTTGAATTTTCTAGTTTGGAAAACAAGTGGATTAGACACCATTATTCAAGATTGAGACAACTTGACTTATGATTCTGAACAATCAGATTTGCACAGTTACATTATCTGTTTACTTTTATTGGTTTTATTTATCCCTGTTTTATGCCAACAGGTACCTGTATGGCTGCAGATATTTCTCTACCCTTTGAAACTTTCAGTCTACCTAGGGAGTTGGACATGGATCCAGTGACATAAGAAAGAATGCAATAAGAATTATGAGATCATAGTACTAGGTAGTGCCAAAGGAGAAAGACACTGATTCTGACTGCTCATGCACTGGGTCTGTGTCTCTGCAGTTAAATTGCAAGCTCCTTGAGGTCAGGAGCTGGGTGTTATTCATCTTTGGATTTGTGAACCTAGCACAGCGTCTTGACCCTTAGTTGACATCCAGAAAATGTTTATTGATTGGAATTGGTTGTAAATATATTAACAGAGAAGTTTTTTGTACACAAAACTTCAGTAAAGAGTACTTGTTAATCTCTCAGTTTCTTATAGTCCAATAGGGAAAAAAGATAAATGAAAACAAATTCAGTTTTGAAAGAAGTTGGGCAAAACTAATTCAGAAGATATGTATTTTTGTATGGATAAATCTTCTGTGAAATGAAGAGCTGGTTTAACTGGGCACGTCTCTCGGACCTTACCTCAAACTTTTCAGTCAGAGTTTTTAGGGGCAGGGACTTGCCCCCCACCCTTTATTATTTTGTTTCACAGGTAATCCTCATATATCTTATCTAGTTGAAAACAAGGGTCCAATATAATAAGTTGGTGGGTGAGACAGAATCACATTCTTATTTATACAAACAAACAAAACACAATGATAAGATTCACTGTCTCTAGCTACCTGGCCAGCTCTTTCCTAAGGTATGTCTCAAGTTTTGATGATTCTGTCTCTCATTAACTTTAAATAAGCAAACATATACTTAGAGTTTTTCTTTTTCTAGAGTTTTTCTTATAAAGGTAAACTCCCTACCTCATCATGACACCTGCAATTTTTATAAGATTGAATTAGCTCATAGGAAAAATACTCCAAAGAACTTGATGAAACCAGAGCAATTCATTTTTCAAAGTGAGATACCCTCTGATACTTTTGCCTACCAGTCATTAGCTGGACTTTTCTTCTTCTATATCTTTAAGCTGTCTGTAAAGCTTTCTCTGCCCCCATTTTTTTGAGCTGAATTGTAGTTCCTAAACACACACCATGGACCCCAGTATGTGTGACTGCCAGCAATGCTTAATCCTGTTAAAGCACTTCCTAACCACAAACCCTGGAGCACCCAAATATAACCTGCTGCCTCCCAGGCTATCCTTCAGAAGAAAGTCGGAATTCTTTCATTAATTAATATCTTCAATATCTCTAGTCATTTTTCCATTATGTACTCCTCAAGAGTCTTAAATGAAGTTACACATTTCAGTTGTGATGGTTGCTCATGAAGACAGGCTGCCAAATCCCTGATTGTGAAGAGGTGATGGTTGGGATGTCCAGGCAAACAATTGACTCACGCTCCCTCTGTCTGTACATAATTCAGAAGCATTCAGTTTTGAACAAGTAGGGCTGTAAAAATACTAGCCCTAGAGTTCTAAGCCTCAACTCTAGTTCTTGAAATAATGGGATTTCTGAGCTGGTGGTAAAACATAGGTAAAACACTTTAGGCTTCTGAGGTAAGTTTCTGTTAGGGGCCATGTTTTCACTGGGCTAGATTCTCCATTAGAATCTAAAGCGGTTTCAGTTCAAATAAGAAAGGAAACTGTCTCCCAGAATATACCTAAATTTCTTCCCTACTTCTTCCAACCCAATAGGTATACATTTGTTCTGAGTCACTCTTGATTTCCTTTGAATGAAAAGAATAACTGCTCCATCCTACTTTATAACATCCCCAAGAAAATATGTAAGTAAAAAATATTTCTTACTAGGTAATAAGCAATACTCAGAAAAAAATGATTTTATAAGGTTTAAAAAATTTTGCAGGGTGACCATTCTTGAAATATCATATCAACATTATCAAAATTACTATTACTGTCATTGTAATGCTCATGGTAGCAGTTGTAATAGTATTATTAATTTTTCCACAAGGTGAATAGCTTGTATTCAGGTGAATGATTCCTTCTTGGTAAGGGAAAACCTGGTTGAAGTTTCAAGTTTAAGAGAAAGTCCGTAAAATTTTGAAGATACTTTATTTCAGAACTGCTGGTATTTTACTTAGAACACTGCATAATCATCTTTTTAAAAACAAACACCTGAAGGAGTTACTGTATCTCCCTCAAATCATTAGTTTATTCTCTGCAAAGTGTCATTATCATCATCATTCCTTGAATATGAAAATTTTAGTAATGTATATTTTAGATCAATGTTCATTTAACATTCATGAAAACTCTGTTAGGCAGATATTACTATTCTTATTTTACACATGGGGAACTAAGGCCAAAGATGACATGTGACTTGCCCCATATAACAGAGTATTAAGCAGTGGAGGCAGAACTAAGACATTAGATTTCTGACTTGAGTGCATTTATTAAGAAGAACTTATCCAAAGCAAATAAAATCGTACAATGGGAAGATGGGTAAATAGCATCAAATAAAATCACCCACTTTGACCTAGTTAACTGTCTGACACCCAAGCTGCCAAGACCATTTATCGTACGGTCACTATATGTCTCCTGAGACTCTACAGCTCTTTACAACACAAGAGGCTATTTCAACCTTAGACTGTTTTTTTTTTTTTATGAACCGGATATTTTCATTCCAGGGCGAGAAACTCTTAGATAGCAATGTAATGTCCCAGGATGAAAGAGAAATAACAGACTTAGGACTGAAGGTAGAAATAAGAATGCAAAACTTGTTTCTTGAAGAATCACAATATGCTATGGTTGGAAGAGACCATATACAGCTATTATTTACTCAAAGTTACACAGAAAACTGTCAACAGTGCCAGGACTTCTAATCAAATTCAGCTCTGCAGACACAGTATAGTGCTTTTTCTACCGTCCTGCTCTATAGCATTGCCCTCTTTCCCACTGCCCTAGTATACAACTGAGATCTCCATATTATACTGGTCCATAGCCCCCTGAACTCCAAGGGTTCGACTGAAAACACTCCTGTTAACTTCAAGCTGAAATGAGAAAGTGAACCCTACCAGCAGAAACAGTATTGGGATTGCAATTCTTTTTGGCCATATGAATTTAGTTTCCACCTTCACTTTTGTGAGAAGGCATCCAAAAAATACCAGTTATTCACCATATGACACTAGTATAAATACATCACTTACTGAAAATGCCAAAGCTCAAAGCACGGTCTTTAAGAGAAAGGACTACTTGTGATTTTGCACATAATAAGCTTGTGCTAGCTGGCTATAGTTTCAGTAATTGTATCCATCATTATATTTACATTTCTATAATTAGTTGCAATGATTTAGGTCTCTAGTTTAATGCAGTCATTATTATCAGTTAGTAAATAATAAGCTTGAATTCTACTGATATGTTTGGAAAGCATTAATTTTAAAAGAATACCTTTCAAATGGAGCCCTAATCTCAATCCAGCAACAATTTCTGAACACCCACTTTTAGCAAGAAACAGGGATGGTAAAGAGGTAGAATTCATAGACCTCACCCTTAAACAGCTTACAGTAAAGTTGAGTAAAGTGACATAATAATATAGAGCCCGGTATATAATATATAAGATATAATAATATATGATGATCCAGGTGAATGGTATAAACTGTAGGAGCTCAGAAAATGAAGAGATTGCTGTTAACTAAGGGGAGAAAGACTGTGAGAACATGTCACTTTCTTTAGTAAAAATAAAGCCCATTACTTATAGCAATATTTTATCTGTAAGGAAGAATATTAAAATTTAAGTGTGGATTTGAACTCGGGCACCTTACTCCTAATTTAGTCACATGTCCCATGACACTTAAGGTCTTATTAGTCATAAATTTAGCAAAACCTTTAGGATCTTATTCTCTCAAAAATCTATTTTCCTCTCTGCTTTTCTCTCAATATTTTTTTGTGTTTCCAGAAAGAAATTGTATTTCCTTCAGTATACTACATCTGTTTTACAGAGAATATTTGGAGATAATAAAGTATTTGAATTAAAGTTTGGACTCATTGTCATTCATACCCTCATGTCACATCATCATTTTCTCACCTAGAAAAGCAAGAAGCTGAGCACTTTAAAGCCGGTATTACTTCCCAGAGGAAGTTTGTTCTTTTCACTGTCCAGCCATCAGTTTGGCCATTTGCCTCTTCTTAGTGAGGGAGGAACACCTTTAGCAACAGCTTACCTCTTACTAATTAGAGTAGTTCTTTTAGGAAAGAAATTCCAGGAATGTATTGAATGGGAGACCCCTTGGTTCACTCAGTAGTTGAAGTTAAAGGAGTCATAATGAAGACATCACTAATGATTCCAGAACGATCCTTGGAGAGGTTATTATGGTGTTAATGGTGTTGGTAGGCCCCTTAATTAGAGAGTAAGCAGCTTTACTACCAAAAGGTAAAATTTTAAGGGCAGAGATTCTCTCCATACACTCTGCTAACACCTGCATGTGCAACACAAGCCACAAGGTTTTGCACATAGCACACTGATTGCCTATTTAGTGAATGAAAGGTAGTAGAGCAAAATATAGTGATTAAGGCACAGAAATCAAGGCCCATCGCTGCTATAAATCACTGAGTAATTGTGCAGAGAAACATAGTCAGTGCAAAGCAGTGGTAAGAGCATGGCTGGGGGAAGACGACAGCAGTATTTCAGTCCCAGTATTATTTCGTTAATAATCTACCTCTTATTAACGGAGACTGAGGAGTATCTTAACCTCTCCATGTCTCTATTTCCTCATCTAAAAATGGAGACTAACAATAATATCTACTGAGTGGATTTTATTGTAGATTAAATGAATTAATATGATTGTGTTCTTAATACCAGGGTCTGGCAAATAATAAGCATTGGATAAGCATTTTTTTTTTAATTTTTATTTATTTATTTATTTATGACTGTGTTGTGTCTTCGTTTCTGTGCGAGGGCTTTCTCTAGTTGCGGCAAGTGTGGGCCACTCTTCATCGCCGTGCGCGGGCCTCTCACTATCGCGGCCTCTCTTGTTGCGGAGCACAGGCTCCAGACGCGCAGGCTCAGCAACTGTGGCTCACGGGCCCAGTTGTTCCACAGCACGTGGGGTCCTCCCAGACCAGGGCTCGAACCCGTGTCCCCTGAATTGGCAGGCAGACTCTCAACCACTGCGCCACCAGGGAAGCCCAAGCATTTATTATTAACGTTACCAATTTATTTGACTCCCACCTTCCTCATCTGTAAAAGGGAAAGATAGATAATACATTTACCTCATAATATTGATTTGTAATTAAAGGAAATCATGTAGGTAGAGCACATAATACAGTGACAGCACATAGTGGGTTCACATATTTTATCTATTATTATTATTATTATTATTGTTATATGGAACATTGATTTTATTAAAATATGACAGTTTAAAATGTGACTAGTTGCCTGATATATTTGAGTGTCCCATTAAATAACATGCATGCCAATAACCTCATAGTTCTCAAAAGGCCATCAGACTCTTTCTATAAGTAAATCTGATTTGTGGTCATCAGAATTCCTTCTGGTAATTCTCTCTTCTGAGTAGCAAAGGAGCCTGGAGTGTCATTTAGGAGATGAAGTGTTCTTTAATAGTACACCTGGGCAAGAAAAAATAAGTTTACGTTAGTCTCAAAAGATTGTCTTCACACATGTTGCCTCTTTTTTGAAAAAAAAAAAAAAAATGACTCTCCTGGGTAACAAATTCATCAAGGGAAGTTCATTGAAACCTTTACTTTGTAGTGGAAATAGGTAAGGAAGTAATCCAGCAGGGAGAATAATGTAACAACATGTTTCATAGGAATTGCTGTTTGGATAAATCCACAGAGAATACTCCATTTCCCCTTCAAAGGGTCTTTTGACACTAGTAAGTATACTCCTAGGAGTAGTCATTTGATGACTTAATTTTTCCTCATCAGCCTTTAGCAGTAGACTTGATATGTACAGAAACAAAATGGGACAGGACGCAAAGACAAAGTACAGTCTCAGGGACTACTTTCTGATATGAAGGCTGAAGGCTATTCTAGGTACTGCCTGCCTTAGATCAAAAATACTAAAATTTAGCTTAATAGAAAGAAAGAACCAGGTATTACAAATTTGGTCATCACATCTAAAGAGATGACCCTTGTGCATACAAGTAGCAGAACAAGAAGGAAGAAATGTATTTGTTCTGAAAGGATTTTTGCCACTTCACTGGAGTGGATACACTTGAAACCAGATAGTCACCATGGCTTTCTGACAGATGAAGTCAGACAAAGAAACATAAACCATGGGTTTAAAATGTCCTAATGGATTTTCTTTTTATATGGTTAAATGTGTGTCTAATTCATTCAGAGATTCTTAAAACAATAATAAATAATCAGAGATCCTCTACTTTTTAAGTCATGTAAATGGATTAATTACTCTACTGTGATTTACTGACTGAAAAAGTTGGTAAGATATCCTATTAGGAATATAGATTAGACACTGACTTTTTATAGAAACTCCCCCTCATATGAGTTCCATTGACAATTAACCAGTGGACTCTTGATCTAGAGAATACCTATTTTCTCCAACTTAAAAATGTGATGACATTTGCAGTGAACCATCTGGGCCTTAGTTAACTAGAAGCTTATATGTGTGCAATATCAAATGTGGTTTTTTCCAGGTAATAAGTTCATACCAGTTCACTGACTAGTAGTAGCTTAACAGATGGAAAATTTGTTTACATAATGTTAAAAACAGATTGAGTTTGGCCAAAATGTTGAGTTTCATTTAACATACTCTATTGGGTTGAAAAGAAACAAATATTATTTTGGATTAATTTAACAGGGACTATGAATTCAGTTAGTGACTAAAGCATACGTAGATCCAATTTCCCTTCCACTTCATGGGAGAAGTCAGGAGACAGGTTTCTTAAATGAAGGAATCAAACTGTGGTATCCCTGCAGCAATATTTAGAAGGCCTTTTTTAGGAAGTTGGGCACATTCCAACATCAAACCCTCAGGTGGAAGAACTGAGTAGATTCAACACCGGAATTGTAATAAATATCACAAGCAGAATGGAAACTTACCTTCTTTTCCTGAGGTGACAAGGCACCAAAACACTAATTTCAAACTGCAATTACCAACCACAGTCAGAGGTCCTCTATGTATCCCAAGATGTCGGATTAAAAGAGGAACTGTTTGCCTTTTATTGGCATCTCTTGGTAACATGGCTAGTACTAAATTGTTCAAATGACTATTTCAACATAATCTTGCAAATTGACTATAAAGATGTCAGTTTTTTCTCCCTCCCTCTTAACCTATAACTTTTCACATCCGTGATGAAAATTTGACATAAATAACACAGGAATGCTTACTGTATCTCATAACAAAGGGACTCAGATGACCAAACATTATTAAAAGAAATGCATTAGCTTTCCCAAACAACATTCATCCAACCACAAAGATGTATGCAAACATAGTCAGAGTTGTATTTCATGACAGGGAGATAAATAAACCTGAGATCAAAGAAATTATTTTTGTAATTCTTTAATATTCAGTCAAGAAGTCATAAATCTATAGCATGATGAGATTCTTTAGTGTAAATGTTCTCTTGCCTCCTTATTTTCCCCATTTCAGGAATCTCAGGGATTAACAACGCCACACTGATAAAGACCACAGTCAAACAGTATTCATCTGTATAAGGCTGAGGAGAAACTACCATATTGAATATATTCAGAAAGGAAAACTCAGATGTTCTGTTTTTCCAGAAGTATGAGATAAGAGCATGGCAAAAGAGAAAAAAAAAAAAAAAAAACATGAAAAGGCATATTTCAGATGATTGAATCTTCTTAGATAAGATGGAATGAAGTAGATATGAAATTTGTTTTAACTATAAAATATCATAAAGATCTAAAGGATTATTTAGTTATTGCTATTTAGCGAGTCTTTTCCTTATGGGATCTTTCTATAAGGAACATTTTGAGGGAAGGAATGATTACATAGTCATGTATGAATTCTCACAACAGACCTGGTACACGGTTAATGTTCAGTAAATGTCTTGGGTTAAATAATGTTATTTATCTCGGTGTTCTATTCTTGAATACAGTATCTGACCATAATAGGTGCTTAATTGCTTAGAGTTATTTTTTAGTGAACCAATGATGATAACATAAATAACTACTGCCTTTCAATTCCATGTGCATCTATTGCACATTCTCTCCCAAGCATTATGATCATCCTTGGGTACGAGTAAGATAAAACCAATCCCAAAGATAGGATAGAACCTCCTTGATTGTCAAAGCCTGCTGCATGCTTTGTTCCTGATACCATAGCTGTTCCAGTCGTATGCTTTCCAGTCACTGAAATATGAGAGAACTCCATCAGAAGAAAGCCTCAGCCATTTAAGCGGGAAAAAAGCAGTAAATAATGGAGAGTAGTTCTACCATTCCATCTTATACACAGGTTGGGTTAAAGAAATGCAAGACAATAAATGAGGACCAAGTGTCTACAAACACCCTAAGATAAGTGAAATAGCACACTTGACTCACTCTGGGAGGAGAGCAAATACCAGAGCTCATGCTTGGCTTCTCAAGCATGATGGGGTGTTCTTTCATGGGTTTGTTGTCTTTCTGGTTGTATAGTGCAAAAGAGCAGAAACTCCAGACGATAACATGACCTCCTTGCTTTAGGCCCCTTTAGCAAAGCTCTTTTTGCTGAGGGAGGCCAAGAGGACAGTCTTGGGAAAGACCTTGTTGGTGAGTATTTTTACTTTAGTCCAATAGGATGTCTCAGTTATAAAAAAGGTTTCATTGAGAAAAGATTAAAATATTTCACTGAGACATATTCATGAAAATGATGGACCTTAATTGGCCTAATATATAATAAATCCTTACTTACCTATTATGTACTTGGCATGGTGCTTTTAATTGTATATACAATCTCCCTCTTAATCCTAGCAATAATCTTATAGGATACAGGTAAAGAAAACAAGGCTTAGAAAGGAGAAGTAATTTGTCCTATATTATATATCTAGTCAGTGGTGATATGCTTTCCATTGTAACTGAGCTATTGAAACAGTCTCTCTTAGATGGCGATCCTCCCCACTTCTTACTCTAGTTCTCTCTTCCAACACAAATACCACTCTTCTTTCATTATCACCAGAACTTTCATACTAAAGCAAAGATTTAGCTATGCCCTCATTAGTGTTAAAAAACAAAACCAAACCTGTTTAGTGACCCACTGTCACTCCCTTGCTGAATAACCTTCAATAGCTTCCTATTGCTCATGAAAGAAAGTGCTCTGTTAGCCTTTAAGGTGCCTCATAATAGTGCCCCAACCCAGAACCTTTCCATTCCGTGCCTTTTGTGTCTCACCCAAACCCATTCCCCCAATATATATTCAGCAGATTCTTACCTCAGGACTTTGATCTCATGGTTTCTCAATTTGAAACATTTTTCATCCAATTTTACAACTAGCATACACACCCATTTATCTTTTAAGACAATTCAAGTTTCCCTTCATTTAAGACATAAAAGGACTGAGGAAAGATGCAAATATAATACCTCTTTCTTAAGAATTAAAAGACAAAGATAAAACCATGAGGTGAACACTGTAAAGTCAGTGGAGGTAGTTGCCGTAGACACAATATAAAACAAAACAAAAGGAAAAAAAAACCAACTAAATTATATCATGGTGTACAGACAGGAAGAGCTAAGAAATGAACAAATAAGTCCTAATTTGAGGTTTTTGAGGCTGTTCTCTATCCATGTGAAAAATTGTGTCATCTATCCATTCTCACATGTATCATAATTGTGCTCAAATAAAGGTATGAGTTCTTTGAAAAGTTCCATTTCTACAGACTTTTATTGATTATTTCTTTTCCTTTCTCCTCCTCAGGAGTTCATCTATAGTTCACTAAAGGCCAAAACATCAGAGAATTTAGATCTTGTCTTTTTCTTTGCATCAACTAGGTAAGGCACCCTGACAACTCACTGCAACTGTTTCTACATATTTTAAATTGTGTAATAATACTTCCCTATGTGCCTCACATAGTTTTTTGTGTGAATCAAATTGTTTAATTTATCCAAAATGCCTTTACAGCATATTTGCATATGTCAAGCATTATGCTATGAAAAAAATACGATTGAGACATTTTGTACATTATCTAATCTCTCATAATATAGTTAACAATGGATGTAAAAGCCTTTTGAAAATACTAAAATGCTTGTAAGGTATTATCATGTGTAAGGAATTATCATCAATAAAGGTGTATAAGGAATACTTTTACTACATACATTAACCTTTGAGGTTAATGTCATAACAACTCCCTATGTTTTCTAAATACTTGTCCTTTTGACAGCCTTTGTAAAAAAATAGTCTGCAGAGCAAGAACCATTGCTTATTGATATCAATGTGACATGGCTTTCTTAAGTTCTTATAAATTTGCTTAGTCCTAGTTTCAATAGTGAGATTTCTACAAAAGCTATAGTTAGTAACTATCACTAGTAGTCAACATCTAGGCATTTGTGGTTTTGTGAAACACCAAAATCAGTATTATTGTTTTTTATAGTTTCCCAAAGAGCTCTCTGGAGTCATAGCTCAAATGTGATGGATCTGGATCCACTCATAATTTCCTTTGAAGACAGCTTCCTATGGTGGTTTGGGGAGAAGAAAGAAGTATTTAACAAATTATAATGAGCAAACACTGTCATCTGACTTCCCATAGTACTGTCAATCACTGTAAATTAAAACCTAGACTTTCTTCACTAGTGTCTTCCTTCAGATTTAAGTGTCCGTATCACAGGTAAGGCAATAGGTTAATCAGTAGTTTCCTTTCCAGTCATTAATTTAATATTAGTTTGTAGCCATCTTGGCATTTTCCCCTACACACAGTTACTGGCAATTGCATGCTTAGAAAGCACATATTCTTCTCAGTTTTGGGGGTGTTTCATTTTCAAATCCTTTCATGGTAGCTACTAAACAGGTCATACAATGGACATTTAATCACCATATTTTAATTTTCTGTTCTTTGCTTCCTGTGGTACTTTTAGACCACTGCTTCTCTCACAGCAACTGATATTTACTCAGGAAACATAGTTTTTAATGTCAATGTTGACTGAAATCAAAACAAAAAAAAATCTTATGAAAGAAAATCTGAGCCTACTCAAGGAAGTTCATTTCATCAAAAATAAAAATTAGGACTTCCCTGGTGGCGCAGTTGTTAAGAATCCGCCTGCCAGTGAAGGGTACACGGGTTCGAGCCCCGGTCTGGGAAGATCCTACATGCCGCGGAGCAACTAAGCCCATGCACCACAACTACTGAGCCTGCACTCTAGAGCCCGCATGCCACAACTACTGAAGCCCGAGCGCCTAGAGCCCATGCTCCGCAGCAAGAGAAGCCACCGCAATGAGAAGCACATGCACCGCAACGAAGAGTAGCCCCCGCTCACCGCAACTAGAGGAAGCCCACACACAGCAACAAAGACCCAACACAGCCAAAAATAAATAAATAAAAAAATAAATTTACAAAAAAAAATTTAAAAATTAAAAATTAAAAAAAATAAAAATTAAAAAATACATGGTTGAAGGCTTACTTTAAATTTTTGAAAAAATGGGCAGAGCTTTTGGCAATGTTTGAAAATCATTTGAAACCCACATTTTAGAATGGAGGGCCATAGACTATTAAGCCAGAAGAACCTATAGAAATTGTTCCAGTCCAGTCTGTGTACCTCAGAAATAGCTAAAGTCCATTCTTTTTCTATTTGATATGACTAAGTTGACTCATCAACTGGTGGCAGAGCCCAGGCATCCTGATACTGTCTCAGTTCACTTTACTGTCTCATATCAACTGGGTTCTGAAAACCTCATTTTGTGAATTCATAAGAGCACATTGTCATCTGATAATATGCTTCTAAATTTTGTGGTTAGAATTAGATGCAAATACACACAATGAAAGGCATGAATTTTCCGATTCTCTAGATTATTTTTCTAGTTACCTAAATATTACATGTAGAAAATGTGAAACATTACAAGAAGCATAAAGTGCTTAATTGACACGGGGAGTATAGATTTTACCAGACCTCTTGAGGAAGTGATTTAAGATGCATTCTGAGGGATGATTCTGAGGTAGCCATAATTGGTGGTAATGGGAAGAGCATTCTAGGCATAGAGAGTAACATAAATAAAATACCTAAAGTAGGAAATATCTTGGGACTTTCAAGGATTTGAAATAAAACCATTATGGCTGGAGCATAATGAGTAAAATAAAAGCAAAGTTTAGAAAAACAGGTGGAAATCATCCTATGCAGGCCTAGTGGACCATGTTAAGGACTCATATTCTAACTTTTTTGTTATTATGAAAAACCTTTACAACATTTAAGCAGGAAAGGACATGATACATTTGAAAATATTCTTCTAGTTTCTATGTGCATTATGTTTAAAAAGTGGCCAAGAAGGATGGGAAGTCATCAGGTAGAAAGCTACTGTGCTAACCTAGGAGAACATGAGTGTCTGGAGGGTATAAGAGGACACAAACTTGGATCTTAGTTTGGAGGCAGAATAGATTTAGAATACACTTCTCTTGTTGAAAGGATTGGAAATGTCGAATTAATTATGTATTCAAGTAATATTGTTTCTAACACTGAAGTGCTTTTTATATTGATTCTTCCTTCATCCATATATATAGGAAACTGTCAGATTCTCATAAAGTATCAGAGAAACTGTTTTCTGAGCCACAAGTCTTTAGTACCATGTCTATGAAATAAGCCTCCTCTGTGTTCAAATCTTGACTTATCCACTCAACAGTTATGAGAACATGGACAACTCATAAAACCCCTTAAACCTCACGTCCACGAGGATAAGATTAACACTCTACACTCACCTAACTCCATCTTAGTTTGCTCTAAGGTTTAGTAAGGTAATGGAGACATTCCAGTTTAAAAAAAAAATCATTTTGATCACAGCCACCCCGTCTCCAAAAAAAAAAAACAAAAAAACACATAATACACAAAAAATATGTTTTAAGGCATTAAACACAGAATGACAACATTGAAAGTGTCTTTTCTTCCAATCTGACCGGCCGAGGGAGAAAGACTAAAATCATGCTGAAAGTCCAGGCAGACTCACCTTACAAGTAACAAACTCTGCCCAAGCACTCAGAGAATCCAATCCACTCTAGGGTCCCCACTTTTAAACATGAACAGACAACTGCCAGTGGTGGAAGAAAATAAATCCAAACTGAAAAAAATATGAGAACTCAGGATACAAAAAGAAACATCTTACAAGCTTCTAGAGAGGAGAAAGACACAGCTAGATATTGTACATATGACTGGGATTCAGAATGACGGGACTTCTCAACAAACAACACTTGCAGCAAGAAGAAAACTGAACAATGCCTTCCAAATTCTTAGTTATGTAATTAAAAAAACTAAAATTTTAATCCAGCCAAATTGAAAATTAAATCTGAAAATAAGATTAAAATATTTTAATTCACAAAATATTTTCATGAGCCATTCTCATAAAGCTTCTGATTTTTTCTTTCACTTTAATACACTATTCAGGTGATCCAACACAGGAGACCAGTAAGGGCAATCCCAGGATAACAAATGTACAAGAGACATAAAGAGCAACCAGCCCAGATTTAAGCCAATGAAACAGACACGCTAATGGCTATGATCACTAAAATACCTTCTGCTCTGGTGAGCCTGGTTCAGGCTCATGTGCTGATGAAGTTCCCACTCTCACTTCCAGTCACTGTTGTCAACTAAGGACATTCACCCCATTGTACTGAAATTTCCTGAGAACTGGAGTCGGCTATGGTGAGCTCAGGATTCCAGGAAAAAAAATTCAAACTATCCCATTCTCCCCAACCATATCCAGCATCCAGCTCATTTTACAGATCTGACAAATGCCAAACTGTGAAACTTTTTATATTTCCCAAGGCTCATTCACTGCCTTTACCACCAAATTCCCCAAAACAAATTTTTATAATAACCTCAAAAGGAATCTGAAAACCAAATGATGATCCAAACTCTAACTAAGTTATCTTCTGCTATGATTCTTGTTCTTATGACAATATGGCTTTTCTTACAGAGTTGTTCGTGCTTCCTAATCAATTTCTATATATATAAGTCTTCATATTTATTCAAAAGTAATTTTAAAATAAGGAAAGATCATTTAGAAAAATATATGAAGTGTTTAGCATCGTGAATATATATGGTGTTATAGAAAACTCTCAATAAATCACAAGTACAGTTGTTATGATTTTATGTAGTCCTTCCATTCCTTGGTGTTAATTATTTCTCTGAAACACAGTTTGGGTGAAAAAATCTTTCAAATAGTCATATGATAGATGTGCCCCAAATGCCCTTTCCCTATCACTGATAAACACAAATCCAAACGTCCTTGAAATGTTAACAACAATAAAAACCCTCAATTACATTATTATCCATAAATAAGTTATGTATGAATTTTAATAAAAGTATTTGATGAATGACCTACATAAAGATTTTAGTTCACATCCAAATAATTGTGTTCATGTAGCACATATGCAGATATAAACTAGAAAAAATGTAGTAGGGAAAAAAAAAAAGAAAACTACTTCAGCAATGAAGAGAACTTGAATCTAGTTCTGATTCTGTCACTACCTAATTCATCAAGCTTAGTAGGGTCACTTCTCTCAAGGCAGTAGATTTCTTGTTTGCAAAATTAGAACACTGGACATTGTGCTGGATTGTGCCTTGTCAACTTGACTAAGCCTGGGGACTAAATTTCCCAGAATCCCTTTCTTTATATGGTTTTAGGCTAGAGTTGCCAAAAGAGGAACTTGCCTGAGATTTGGAAGGTCAGAGTAAAGCAGGTACCATTACTTTTGGGAGACTGTCTCAGTCTGGCCTGGTGTTGAGCAGATGCAGGGTGTCTAGTAGACCTCAGCTTATGTTCATTTTCTTCTACTTTGCTTATAGCTTACCTTCCCCACTGCCAGGCCCACCAGCAGGGACTTGGCTGCAGAATTGCAAAGATAACAGCTACACAGAAGCATAGCTTCCTGAGAGGTGACGATTTCCATTCAGCTCCCCTCCAGCTTCCCCGTTTGTGGTCCTCATTCACAGGCTGAAAATACTATTATCCTGGATTCCCATGAAAGCTTCTGTTTGTTCACTCTCATCAGTGATTAAGGTGGACTGGTCAGTGACCTTTTCTCAGATCTTCCAACTCCCCTCTAGACTGTCACTTCTTCAGTTCCTCCCATCTTTGGGTAAGTTCTAATTCCTGCAATAAATCCTTTATTCACATAATACCTATAGTGGCTCTCTTTCTCTTACTTACAACATGTGATGATGAGCTCTAAAGCCCCCTCCAAATCTAATATGCTAGGATTTTCAGAGTCCATTCTGTATGATATTGTATCATCTGTGCATATCTCAGCAAACAGCAGGAGCAGGTTCAAGTCCATTCATCTATTTCTAGCAGACAACAGGGAAGTTAGGCCACATTGTGAGTTTTCATGTGACTTCCCAGAACACCAACAGAGTATTGAGTTCTCCAATTTCAGATATATAACCAATAAAAGGATTTACAGTGGCTGCATATGGATTAAGTAGACACACAGGCTCACCTGCATAATAGTATATATTTAGAGCACAAGTGCTTAAATAAGAAATTAAATAAGAAATAACAAATACTTCTATTCATGCTTCTTAAGTATACAAAGATAAAATGGAATCTAAAGATTTGTTCAGTGGCCAAGGCCACAGCTGAGCCCTCACCCCCCAGCTCCTTCCCATTAGTCCTCAATTGTTGCAAAAGCATTTCACTTGTACCTAAAGGAGAACAATATCTCAGAAACTATTCCAAGACAATAAATCAAGAAAGCTGGTTTGTTCGCATTTTTTTCTTTTCTTTCCATTCTTGAGGTAAACCTCCCACAGAGGAAGTTATACCATGAAAAGGATTCAACAAAATGAATGAAAATATATTTATATCACTTATGGATTACTTTTCTGTGGCACAGTTTCAATCAACAGCCCTGGAGAAAAAATGTGTGTGTGTGTGTGTGTGTGTGTTGTATGATTGCTTAACTTTATAATTGCAGCTGTTCAAACATTTATCATTTCATGTTACAAAATAAGGAATTCCCCGAAGCACAGAGAAGCAGCATATTCTTCCATCAGTTTAGCATTTGTTTCAGGATTAAGCAAAGTAAATTAAGAATGCATGTGGTTTTCACATAAACTAGTTTGGCTTCTTCAAACCAATTCCAAAATTATCCCTTTTTTGCTACCTTCTTCAGCTGAAAGCATTACCGATTCATCTTTGCATGCCACATTAGTTATAAAAGTTAACATTGGCATATTATTTTATAGCTTAGAAAAATGCTTTTATGTACATGAAATAGATCAGCAAGGTATAGTAGAAAAAGATACTGGCTTTGCAATCCAAAGATCCTTACCACCTGTGCAACAGAGTGAGTGGGGCTGAGGTAGGGGATCACCGCTATTCTGAGCCTCAGGATTCTAATAGAATTTCTGTAAAATTTAGATGAGATCATGTATGTGAAGGTGATTTGTGAAAGGCCTGGAATGAGACAAATAAAGGACGTTAAAATCGATTTGCATTTTACAGATGAGGAACAGCCATTAAATGATTCACCCAAAATTAAATAGAGGCGTATCAGGACCAGAAATCCAATGTCTTGACTCTGAGTGCAATATTCTTTCAACCCCATCTTACTGCCTCTCATTCATTAATTTTGTTTAAAAACAAAAACTAGTTTTTAGTATGAACCACATCACTTTGTGTAGAAATTTTAAAAGAAACAACATATCTTAAAGATGAAGGATTAAGAGCAGGAGATTAGAATCCAAACGTTCTGAGTTTAAATCTGAGCTCTCTTCCTCACTAGCTTTGTGACTGAGTACATTAATTAATTTTTCTGTGCCTCAATTTCACTATCCTTAAAATCAGGATACAATTATCATCAACATCATAGGGCAATTTTGAAGACTGTATGAGTCAGTATATCGTAAGTCTCTGAGAATAGTCCTGGTATACAAGAAGCATTATATAATATTAGCAAATTTTATGTAAAGAATCATACAGGGTCATTATGTTAATGAGATCTATCATACCTGATATTATATTGAACTTGTCATCAATAGCAAAAGGACTGGCATCCTGGTATCCTTAACAGCATTAGGCATGAAATGAAGAGGACATGGGATTCTGACTTCATCACCAAAGCCTGAGCAGAGCTTCTAAGGAGAAGCTCCATATTCAAAATGAACAAAACCATCCATTGCTAGAAAGTTCAGAGCTCATGGAACAACCATATTTAAATAAAGATGTGCATTACTTATTTTATCCCTTTTCAATAAAACTGTAGGGTCCTTGAAAGGGTTAGCAATGACTAGAAAATATTCAAGATGGACTGTTTTTGATACTTAGAGTTATTTAGAAGCTTAATGAATAGAAGAGTCATTTGGTTCAATATATCTATAGTAAATGCTGTACTCGAGAAGCACAAATCTTAGAATGTTAAGGTGGGAACAGAATTTACAGCACATCTGGTCACATCAATCTCCATACCATCCAATAATTAACTTTCCTCTTCAGCATCACTTATAAGCAATCTTCCAGTCACTAAAAAATTCTCACCTCCTAATAAAGTTCTCTTACCTGACAGTAATAGATTTTCAGAAAGGTTTTTTTCTACTTTGAACACAAATTTTTTTCATAGCTACTTCTATCAACAAGAACTAATTCCTGGTCCAAAGAGAATAATAATATTTTATAAATAATAAGAACTGTGTAAAGGTACTATAAAACTTAAGTTGTTGCTATTAGTAACCATTATAAAATAAGCAGTATTTGAGTATCTTGAGATGGTCCTGACCATTATGGTCCTGAAAATAGACATCTGAAGCTTCTAGTCATTATCTTTTGCTTTTCACACTAGATATAACCCATGCCCACACCATGTGCCCAATTTACACTTTTCATAAATGAATCCACAGTTTAGTTTATGTAGACATTTATTTCCTTCTGCTCAAATTCATTTGTTGATGACATATTTGTTTCTATTTCACCCCATTCTGACCTACATTTTCATTACTGTTGGAGGAGGTCATCTAGAGGACATGACCACTGGTTGACCTGCAAGCTGGACCTGGGCAATCGAAGGCTCCTCACCCACTCTCTTGCCCTTTCAATGTTCTCTCTGCACACTGTTCCCATAGCCAGAGCTATTTCAAGGATACAACCTTGGGAGAGTTATGTGTCTTGAGACTATCGGGATGGTATATGTGACTCAACCCTGTTAAGACTTTCAAGAATTCTGGCAGGTGGGTGTGAAGATTTACTTGTCTTGTGACAGACCAAGACAAACCTCATATGTAAGTTCCCTTGCTAATTAAAACTGCCACCTACCGATATGGAGTGGTCTGCTTCTTTCTTCGGTCTCTCCTTGCCCCCCATGTATGAGGGCCAGTTTCAAATTTCACCTGGGGAACTTCTAAGGTTGAAAGCAAACAACTGGAGAGCCAACCAGGAGACTGAAGAAATGGGTCTTGGGAAAGAGGCACTTGTTGGGGAAATCGTGGGTTGGCCATTGACTTCTATACGTGGAGGGGTGCCTGTAGATTAGATGCCTGTGGATTGCTTTGTGAGTGTCAGGATGCCCCAAAAGTGCCAGCTGGTGTGATGTATTTTTTTTGAGAAACTGTGCATAACACACTGTAGCAAAGAATGGAAACAAATGGTTGCCTTGGTGGGCTGGCCTCTACTATGGCAATTCAGCTGACCACCAATGCCCAACTAGAGGCTGAACCTGAGTTAGAAAGTTGGAAGAAGTGCTTAGGTTAGAGAAGGATGTGTAGTTGTCCACTACTCTACTAGCTTCTTGGTGAGCAGACAAGGTGGGAGCTCAGGATAATGAGTTGCAGCACATAGTGTGTCATTTTGCAAAACTAGGAGGGTGCAAACTGCTGCAGATTTAGAGTCTAAGTGCTTGTGATAAAGCCTGATTGAGATACTGAGAAGTGGAACTCTGGTAAAGTGATGAGAGCAAAGAGGAAGATGTTGTGGTGACTGACAGTGAAGAGGACAGAGGACCTCATGCTGTCCAAAACCTAATTCAGAGGAAATTTTTAAATAGTAATTACCCTAGACTTCTGATAATAAAGAAATATACCCTAAAACTCCTAAAAGAAAAACTTGCATTCTTTCTCTGTTCCTTGAAGGTTTAAATTTTATCATGTCGTTGAAGAAAGAGGAGGGGGGGGGGCATGTTTTTAAATATACACTATTCTATAGAAGCTCCCTTGCCCAAAATCTATCTCACAGCCTCCATAAGATTATTCATCAAGAGCAAATACAAATCTTAAAAGTCTTCTCCATAAAAATTAGTGAAAAATTTTAACCATGTGAGTAGCTAAACTTAACTTGACACAGTTTGTATTCAACTATTGTTTATAACTAGTGAGTTTTGTATTGTTGCACATGATTAATGGTTAAAATTTTGGAATGAAAACTATAGGGTCTCTATGTCTGTTTGTATGTTTCTGTATGGCTATGGATGTATGCTACGTATATGTGATATGTTTATACCGTTAGATGGTATAGCTAAAATTAATTTGTAAAAGAGCTCATTTAATTGACTTAAAATAAGTGCATGTGTAAATTAAGTATTCCTAAAACGCTCAGAAATATAGAAATTAATGCAAGTACTTTTCAAGTTCATGTGATCTGGGTTAATCTTCAGTAAATAAAAGCTAGTTTAAGTTTGTTGGCTTAATTAAAATAAATATGTCTTCAGAGTTATCAGCATTAAATTTAATTCAAGCATACAACTTTTATTCTACCTGGGTTTACTACTCAAATAAATTCATATTGTCTCTATTACAAAATTTGTTGGCAAGAAAAACAATTTAATATGATGGTTAGCTATTTAAAGTCTCATGAAATTTTCATGAGTAATCTAAAGAAAATTGTTAAGAACAAGCAAATTAAATAGATGTAAATGGATATAGAGAGTTGGGAAGAGAGATAGAGAATCTTACCTTGTATAATTTAACCTTGTGTAATTTTAGCTGACTAAAACTGGATGAATTTGTTATAGTTATTTTAAATAATCTTTAATATCAACTGTGTACGTATGTAATACTAACACTTAATTTTCCTTCATCTGCTGAAAGGCAAGTTTTCTTGAACTATCGGTCAGCTCCTGATAAGAGATTACAAAAGGATTTTCTTTACCTTTTAATTAATCTTCCTAGAAAGCAAAGATTTCGTACTTTATCAAAATAATTTCCCATGCTTCATGTTGTCTTTGATTACTTTAGAAAACTGAATCATCTCAACATTAAAAGAGCTGTTTTGTTCACAACTATGTAACCTTCTGTATTTGCCTTTAAAATCTTTTATTGTCACTTTAGTTAATTTGCTAATTAAGTATTGTTGCATAAAAATCTGTGTCCTATTTAGTCAACTTTTGATATTTCCCCCAAATCAAGTTCTAAATGAAATCAATTTCTTTGACTCTCTTTAAGTGTGATTTTTTTTCTCTTCTTAAGTTGAAAGCTAGTTGATTTGTTTTTAATCATTTTTATTTTCTAATTAATGTATTTATAGCAAAGTAATTTCCTCTAAATACTGTTTTGACTTCATCCTGCATATTTCCATACACCGTGCTATCATATATTCAGTAAGTAGGCAGCAGGTCTCAGAGAGATGACCAGCATAGCTGTTATACAATTAGTTACTTGTAATTTTAGTTTTCAATTCTTGTTTAACCAAACTTTTGTTTTTTGGTCGTCTTTTTTTATATTTAATTTTTACTATTACTAAATTGTGGTCAACAAATCTGAGCTACATCATTTTTCAATATTTTGAATTATTGAAATCTTATAAATACTCCAGGGTGTGGAAAAAAATATGCGCTATTTTTGTTGACTCTATCTTCTAGCTTAGATATTCAGTCTTCAGCTGTATTTTTTCTATTTTCACCTACCTATTTTTTGTTTCTGTAATCCTGTTTTTATTTTTGAAGTCTGATTTTTCTTTTCAAAACAGCCTGTACATTTTCATGAATGAGAACCCTCAAAAATTTCTTTGAGGATATTAATTATACCTAGCTTTCTTCTGGTTCCTAAATTAAGAGCTTGGAGTTTAGTTATTTGATTTTTTGATATGCATATTTGAAATCCTGATTAACAGATATTGGGAGCAGGTGAAGATTTTTTCACTCCACCAGAAATCGTTATTGCCATGAATGTAAAGGCAGATCTGAGAGAAGGTTTACTGGGAGGCTTATTCCTCTGAGCACAGACACATCTTCACTTAAAGCCTGGAACCACTGCAACTACCTAGCAACCATGGTGGGAGAAGCCATGGAGACAAGGCTAATGAGCCAATGATGCCTGAGTGAAAAGTTTAAAAGGCTCTTGTCCTTGATGTTATTGCCGTAACTGAATAAACAATCCTGGAAATGTCCTATCTATGGATTTTTTTATTTTGAGTTAATACACTTTTTAACTTTTATATCCACTATGAGTTAGGTTTTCTATAATTAGAGCCACAACCATACAAATCAAAATATCACTTCCTACAATCCATTTCCCAAAAATTAATCAGAGCAGTCTTAACAGCATACAATACATAATGCTACTTGTCTACCTACAATTCTCCAGTTAGCTTTTTGTCCTATTTAAAATAAAATCTAAACTCCTCTCTTACATGATCTGACCTCTGCTTCCCTCTGTGACCTACTTTTTTACCATCACCCCACTGCCTTCTTTCAGATCCTCAAACATTCTAAGATCATTCATACCTTAGGGCCTTTGCACTAGCTCTTCTGTTTCCCAGGAATTTTTCCCCAGATCTTTAAACAGTTGGTTCCTTCTCAGTCAGCTCTCAACAAAACATCAGCTTCTTAAAGAGCTCTTCCATAACTATCCAAATTAGAGCGACTACTCAGTAATTTTTCTATCACATTACTTATCTTAATTATATGCATTGCATTTATCACAATCTGATATATACGTATTTTTATATATATTAAATGCCTGATATCCCTTTCAATAATATAAGCTCCATGAGAACAAAGACATTTAACACCTTGTTCCTTGCAGTATTCTCATCACCTAGAAGAGTGTCTGACATATAATAAGTCCTCAACAAATACTTGTTGAAAAAGTGAATGAATCTGCTCTTTACCTTCCAGAAATTCTTCACTTCTCTGATCAGCTGGTGGTACTTTTCTCCAATTACTCATACTGCTATGGATCTATTTTCATATCTGATACATCATTTCAGTAGGATTTGGGAAGGAAACATAAATAAAATCATATATTCAGTAGCATTTTTATAGGAATCAGAGATAAATTTTCTGAATGAAATCATCATTGCCCTTGAACATTTTGGTGATGTGAACACCAAGTTGATTTTAACAAAGTAATATGAATTTTTTTACACTTCCCAAATTACTATAATTTCAATGCTTGAAGGTAAACAGAGAGCCAGAAAGGAGCATCAAACATGAGACACATACAGAAGGTGCCCATTTAGTTCTTCCTACCTTAGACTTGTTAATTTGCTTTAAATAAATATAAAATAAGCAGTCTCTAAAGTCTAAGTATAGACTAGAAGAAAAATATATTAGTGAGAACTCAACCCCAAGTTTTCTTACCTGAGATGTAATAGATCAGTGATTCCCAGATTTTTCATATTGTAGATCATAGTATTTTTCAAATAGGAATTAACTTTTTATTTTACCCACTTTAGGCATTTATGAATACTATCATCATTGTTATAAAATAAAGGACACTATAACATCAAATATTGCCAAGAATATATCTAAGAATAAAGAACACTTCTCTAACTGAAAAACTTTCAGGTTTGTGAAAAATTTACTTCATTGTTCTTATTTTTCTCATTTTCCAGTGGGCCAGTGGAAAACTTATTAGTGTTCAGCACTAGTTCTAAGAGTATTAAAAAATTCCTGGGACTTAAAATCTGAAGATGTGAATTTAAGGTTTAGAACAAATCACTTAATCTTCTAGATAGAGATCCAGGTTCCTTATCTTCTTTTTATCTATCAGGTGAAGAAGGTTGAGAACCAAAGGAAATAATCATCCTTGAAGATATTTTGTAAGCTATAAATATCTTTATAAATATAAATTACGGATTTGATATAAGGTATGAGTGAGAGGGGTGGAGTGACTCTTGTCTTTTTCACCTGAGGAAGTGGAAATTGCTTTAAACTGAGACAAGAAAACTACATTTTGGAGGAAAGATCAGGAATTTAGTTCCGGACGTGTTAAGTCTGAGGTATCTATTAGACACTCAAGTAGGCATTTGGATATAGGAATTTGGAGTATATGGGAGAGACACATCCTGGAGCTATAAATTTAGCAATTAATTGTTAGCCTACAGGTGGTTTTAAAAGTCATGAAGCTACAGGAGATCACCAAGGAAATGAGGCAGACACAGAAGAAAATCGGTCCAATGTCTATCCCCTGGGCATTCTGCTGTTCTGACATCAGAGAGGAGAGGAAAGTAAACGACACTGAGGAGGAGCAATCTTTGATGTCACAGACAGTCCAGGAGAGCACAGTGCTGAAAGCCCAGTGAAAAGTCTTCCAGAAACATGAGGTTAGAATATCTTCTTGATGCCATTCAATGCATATAATGAGAGGGTAGAATTGAAAATTAACAGGGTACAGGCTTTCACAGGGGCACAGCTTCAGGGTGCTCAAGGAAGCATCAGTGGCCCACGAGCAGAATCTGTGAATATGCTAAATGACTGCTTGGAGATTTGGAAATCTAATTTATGCTTTGCCACCGGTCTAACTGGGTAGTATGCTATTCTACTGAATCAAGTCTCAAGTAACTTAGCAATGTGTTACTCTTTAAATCACTGTAATAAGGAATTCGTAGGTGTGTTCAAGTATTAAAATGATATTTTGCTTTCCTAAAGGAACATTTCTGATTTTGGAAAGACCTGCTTATGCCATCTTTTAATGGTGAAATCACCTATCATCATTAAAACAGGTTTTGATTTTCATAAACTCAATTTATATTAAACTTTTAGGTAACATACTGATGACATGACATGTATCACATGCAGCCATAATGCCATAGTCAATTACAACATCTATGTTAACAGTGTGTGGGCTGAGAATAAAATTTGGGGAAGCACCCACCCCATGTTGACAGCTCTTTTTTAAACTTCAGTCTCAGTTCCAACACAATCTTGCCTTGAGATCCTTAGTTATAGCTTAGTTTGCCCTGGTGCTGTCTGACCCTATTGCCACATCTCACCTTTGTTCCTTAACTTTCCCCCAAGGTAAGGGGTGCTATTTTCCTCCCTCACTGCTGACTGGCAATGCCCTCCAGTGGTCACTGTGGAAAAAGAGCCCTGAAAATAATGTTCCAATTTGCCAATGGATTGTGAGAATAAGAGCCAACTGATACTGAGAAACTATTGCTAGAGTATTTTAGCTTGCACCAGTTATTTTTTCTTTAATTCTTCTTTATTTGGTTCTTCTGGCAAGCTATTTTTCCTGATATTCTTTCCAAACATTCTTTCTTTCTTGACATTATTTCTAAACATATAAATCTGCATCTAATATCAATGTGATCTTGATACAGATTTATATGCTTAGAAAGAATTTATGGCATATCAGGCAAGCAAAGGCAGATGGTGCAAATGCTATTTTAAGCTTGGATGGATCCTAGAACAAAGAGGAAGATTATTTGAAGAAATTTTTATTCCTGGAGAATAAATGCAAACACAGTATTCACCGCATTCTTTTCCTAAAATATGTTGCCTAGTGACAAAATTGAATCAATCGTCAATTGATCTGGTGGGAATCTCAATGGATGGTTTGTTTGACTACCCTTTATGAGGAAGAATAAGGATGAGCTTGTGAAGCTCTATCTACCCAGGGGAAAGGAATCTGTGGCAAGAAGTGATTAGAGAGGGGGAGTAGAACTAAGGACAGGAAAGAATAGAAAGAAATGAGAGCAAAAAAAAGGTTCAATTTAATTTGTTGAAAAAAATGATTATTTTTTATCTAAAAGACAAGAAGGAATAAGATAGAAAATGTATAACAATAATTAAAGAATGCATGTACATTGCCGGGCTTTATATATATTTACATGTTTAATCTCCACAACAGTCATATGAGGAAACATGTATTAATATCATTCTCCTTTTATATTTGAGAAAACTGAATCAAAGAAAGTTAAGGAATTTAACCAAAGTAGAAGATAGTCTGGGTTCAGAATCCATTTCCTTAAGAAAGAACATTATGAAAAAATATTTTTTAAAAATAGGAAAGAGAATGTATAATGTTGGAAATAAAACAGTAAGGACATTTTAAGAAGTTTAATGTACCTACATATATTAGCTCAGGCTGTCACAATGAAATACCACAGCCTGGGTGGCTTAAACAACAGAAATGTATTTTCTCACAGTTTTGGAGGCTATAAGTATCAGATCAAGGTGCCAACTGATTCGGTTTCCCATGAGAGCTCTCTTCCTGGCTCGTAGACTCCACTTTCTCACTGTGTGCTCACATGGCCTTTCTTCTATGAGCACGTAGAGGGAAAGACAGAAATATACAGTGAGACTCTTCCTCTTCTTGTAAGAACACCGGTCTTCTGGGATTAGAGCCTCACTGACTTCATTTAGCTTTAGGTACCTCCCTAAAAGTGTTTTCTCCAAATACAGCCACATTGGAGATTAAGGCTTCAATATATGAATTATGGGGGACACAATTCAGTCCACTGCAACATATTTTATCCTATATAAATAAAATAAAAAACTAAAAGAGATATCAAAAAATTCAGGGGATATGTACAAGAATCTTTATTGTAGCATAAACCATAGTGGTTAGACAAAACTGAAAAACAAAGAGAATGTTCTTTCATAGGGCAATAGGTGAATAAATCATGGTTACATCCATGTTATAGAATATCATGCAACCATTAAAAAGTGTGAATTAGAGCTAGTTGATGTAAAAATTTAAGTTAAATAAGCAAGAAAAAGAGATGTGTATATAACATGATCATATTTTTATATTAAAACAGTAACAAAATAATCCTATATATGTTCCAGTTGTTTTTTATTAAGACAATATTGACACATAACATTATATTACTTTCAGGTGTACAACATAACGATTTGACATATGTATATGTTACAAAATGATCACCACAATACATCTAGTTAACTTCCATTCACTAAAGAAAATATTCTTCAATTCAGTTTGTACAATACAATTAAATTTCATACAGCATAGGTGGCATAATGGTAGCATTCAATGAGAGAACAGATTAGATTTCTAAAAGGAGCAATTAGTGAAGAAAAGATGATCAGGTCTTAAATCAAAGCCTCAGAAACTGAGATTCTATACACAGGCATGTGACATGACCCCAGGAAGGCCCTCAGAGCTGGATTAAAGTAGAATATAATTTGAGTAGAGTATTTTAGACTCATCTTTCCCAAAAATTGAACTCTTCATTTCCATCCCAACATAAATCACTTTACAGTAAAGGTGTCCTTTGTGTTTCCCCCAAAACACAGAAGGAGGCAAACATTCAACTGATCCTAGGAAACACAGAGATGTGGGGAAGTAAAACCTGAAATGGAAGAATGCCTAAGAAAGGTGCATTATAAAGTCACTTACCATTACGGTTAACTGGAGCTAAACCCACCCAGAAACTCTAGAACTCTAGTACAACAGAGTTCATAGGTGTATTTCTGAGGGAGAGGAAGCTGGAGTATTGATATGTCAGCTCCCCATATATCATGGGTTGGGGGCAATTCTCATTATTTCTGGGGCCATAACTGTAACACATCCAGCTTCCTCTTGAGTGTAGAGCCAGTATGTTCCCACAATCAGGAAAAAAAGTAATCCTCAAGCAAGCAGTAACATTTGTTCCCAATAAGTTTTTTTTTTTTTAATTTCCCTTCTTTTTAATTTTTTTTTATTGAAGTATAGTTGATTTACAATGCTGTGTCAATCTCTGTTGAATAGCAAAATGACTCAGTTTTATACATATATACATTCTTTTTTTAATATTCTTTTCCATTATGGTTTATGCCAGGAGATTGGATATAGTTCCCTGTGCTATACAGTAGGACCTTGTTGTTTATCCATTCTAAATGTAATAGTTTGCATCTACCAACCCCAAATTCCCAGTCCACCCCTCTCGCTCCCTCCCTCCCCCTTGGCAACTACAAGTCTGATCTCTATGTCCGTGAGTTTCTGCTTTGTAGATAGGTTCATTTGTGCCATATTTAAATTTCCCTTCTTTTTTTTTTTTTTAACATCTTTATTGGAGTATAATTGCTTTACAATGGTGTGTTAGTTTCTGCTTTATATCAAAGTGAATCAGCTATACATATACATATATCCCTATATCTCCTCCCTCTTGTGTCTCCCTCCCACCCTCCCTATCCCACCCCTCTAGGTGGTCACAAAGCACAGAGCTGATCTCCCTGTGCTATGCGGCTGCTTCCCACTAGCTATTTTGCATTTGGTAGTGTATATATGTCAATGCCACTCTCTCACTTCGTCCCAGCTTACCCTTCCCCCTCCCCATGTCCTCAAGTCCATTCTCTACATCTGTGTCATTATTCCTGTCCTGCCCCTACATTCTTCATAACCATTTTTTTTTAGATTCCATATATATGTGTTAGCATATGGTATTTGTTTTTCTCTTTCTGACTTACTTCACTCTGTATGACAGACTCTAGGTCCATCCACCTCATTACAAATAACTCAATTTTGTTTCTTTTTATGGCTGAGTAATATTCCATTGTATATATGTGCCACATCTTCTTTATCCATTCATCTGTCTATGGACACTTAGGTCACTTCCATGTCCTGGCTATTGTAAATAGAGCTGCAATGAACATTGTGGTACATGACTCTTTTTGAATTAATCTACAAACAATAAATGCTGGAGAGGGTGTGGAGAAAAGGGAACCCTCTTGCACTGTTGATGGGAATGTAAATTGATACAGCCACTATGGGGAACAGTATTCTTTAAAAGACTAAAAATAGAACTACAATACGACCCAGCAATCCCACTACTGGGCATATACCCTGAGAAAACCATAGTTCCCAATAAGCTTTAAGGCAAGATAATCTTCTCTAAACTGTTGTTCATCACCACAGATATCTCTGATCTATTTCCAAGTTTTGTTGTTTCTACGTCCCTAAAATCTCTTGAATCCAGCCACATCTCAACATCCACAGCACTACCAGACTAGATCAATCACCATCTCTTGCCTCAATTGTTGCACACATTTCTAATAGATCTTCCTCCCTTCAGTACGCTTTTTCCAGATTATTCTACACATAGAAGCTTGACTGATACAATATAAATATAATCATGATATTTCTCCGCTTAAAACACTGTGATGTTTCCTCAGTGCCATCTGAATAAAGTCTGAACGTGTTAGCCTACTTTAGATTCCTTAGCATGGTCAGGAAGGTATATTTCAAGTACCTGTCTCCCGTATACACATACTTACAGACTCACACCACTTGATGTTATTCCCGCTAAATGTCCATCATGGTTAGCAAACCTTTTCTTGGCCTAAGAAGTGGATCTCTGCAACTTTTTCATGCTTCTCATTCCTCAGGGAAAGTATCTCAAAAAAGATAGGCGCTAAAGATACATTATTTCCCTAGATGATTTTTTCCTAGAATGATATTCTAGGAATATCATTTCCTAGAATGATATAAATAATCTCAGCCTCCCAATCCCATTGTATAGGATCATTATTTCTTGTGATGCTGATGATCTATTCCACACTTTCTCTGTTGCTTGAACCCCAACCCAGAGATGATTCTGTAATCCATCTCTTCATTTAGGTCTGATAGAAGTTTCTGCAGAAACTTCCCAGGCAAGCTTAAGGTGGGAGGCTACATTTTGAGAGGCAATCCCTGGTTTGGAAAAATATTTAAAACTAATTTACAGAAAAAATACCAGTTGGAATTGAGAAAGTTGTGGATTAGTCACACCTCAAAAACAAAATCCCATCCTCTGATTCTCTTTTCTGGCTGGACCTGTAATCACTTCTGTAAGACCACATGCATAGAGGGGCCTTATGTATGGCTGAAGGATAGCATAATCCTGTTGTAACAAAATATCCTCTTCTATAAGGGACAAATTGTTGAGGTTGAAGGAACAATTTGCCTGTTTCAACACCAGATAGTAAAATTATTAACAGCAAAAATTTCCTCTTATTTTTACTTAAATCTGAAGTGTGTCACATAGTGTCTGGTACAGAAGATGCTATATAAACTATAATGCTAGGAATAGATAAAGATGCTATATTAAGTAAATGAAGTAGAGTAGACTTGGCCACTCATTTTTTCTCACACTAGGTACCAGCCCTGGTTTTATAGCCTGTCCTAAAATTTAGTTTAAGTCACTCTAAATGTCCTGGTTTCTCAGGTTAAATGATCAGGCAGACTCATCCATAAACCTCACCTTCCTTCCTTCTGATCCAGATAAGATATGAATTTCATGATGATTTCAAGGAAGAAATGTACAACGCAGGAAGGTAGTGGCTGGTTTGAAATTTAGTGGAAAATTCCATGGGTCCAAGGACCTGAAATCTTGCATCTTCAACTCTTCCTACTCTTTGGCAGTTATGTTAACTCAATGATCAAACCCTGTCAATTATATTTCAATAATGTCACTAGAATCTGAGTTCTCACCACCTTTACTGCTACAGCCCTAGTTCAAGTTCTTTTCTTTTAATCTTTTGCCTATAAGATGTTGGTCACAGATTCCTTCTGTCATCCAATCCCCTACACCTCCTTACTTCCCATCCCATGTCATTGTCCACACTGAAGCCAGATTGACCAATTATAAACAAATATTATCAAGTCATTCCCTTTTCAAAATTTGTACGTTATCATCTTGGCTTACAGAAAAAAAAAATCCATATAAGGTATTTCAAAATTTGTCTCATGAAAAAGAGAATACTAATTAATGAATAACATTTATTGTTTCAAATTATTTCTGTAGTGACAACTGCTCTTCGTGCATCAAAAATTTTTTTGGTTTTTACAACAAGAATGTCCTGAAAATTATTCTTGAAAATTCTTGTTGTAGTATATTTTGCTGTTACACTGAGCACCTGCAATGTCTGATACTTTGCTAGGAGTATCCAGTTGCAAAAGAATTGCGATTCAGTTTCAAAGTTGGTTTTTGTTTAGGACCGGCAAGGAGGTCCACAGCATTGCGAAAAGTTGCTTAAGAACTACTGGGTGGGCCTACGTTTCAGGATCCACCACCAGGTGGCGCTAGATAAAACTTTTTCACGCTGTTTCCACACAACATTTATCAAAAAGACACAGGGTAGCACATATGATGCGATTTTCCTCTTCTGAATTCTTCATTTTGGCTGTTTTTTGATAATTTTAGTAGATTCATCTCAGTAAATGTGGCAGCCTGCCAGATTTAGGGGATTCCTCAATTTTCTGCATTTCCCCCAAATCCTCCTACAACTCAGGAATGCTACAATTTGACATATACATACATACTGTGTATGTCAGAAATTAAGCTAAGGCTTTCTTCCTTGTTATGATAAAACAAACAAACAGACAAAAAACATGCTTAAGAGAGGTAACTTCTTTGTCAAAGATTTTAGTCTAAATTTTCTGTCAGAGAGCTAGGGCCAGCCCAGCCCATTAACTGTTCCTTCTAGTTGGTGGTTGAGACTGGGTCCCCAGGGAGAAAGCTAACAGGTTTTTTTTTTTTTTTTAGCCCAGCCTGGTATCCAGGACCAGAGGAAAAGTCTAAGTCCAAGTCCTGGGAGAAATCTGGGGCTTAAAATTCATTATTCCTCCTATAATTTCTACTTAAGAAAACTGAAGCAGGCCATGTGCAGGACTTCAGTAGGGGAAACTGGAGAATAGGTAGAATAGGTAGGCCATTACACAAAGAGGATCCCAGGAGACTGGGAAATTTGGCACTAGATAGGTTAATATACACTATAAACCTGACCAGATAGACGTTAATCTTAGACTCACGAATACCAAAAACTGAAGTGATTTAGAAATCATATAATGTAGTGATTTCAAAACATATGAGGTTATGACTTCAAAGAGTTTACTCAGATGAGAACTTGAATATTGCCGGCCATATCAGTAAACAAAGGATGTCACAGTCATCAACAATTGCACCACCGCCCATGGTGAGCCCTGAGGGAACTCAGGAAGGAAAAGAATACCTGCCATCGAGCAGCCATCAGACTGTAGCCACTCCCCATGGTGAGCCCTGAGGAAACTCAGGATATGAAAACACAGGATATTGGTCCCAGATGGCTGAGGTGTATATCAAAGGAATGATTTCAGTGAGCCCAGACTCTTGCATCTTATTATACACAGAACAGCGCTGAATTCCTTAGCTTGAGATATCTGGTTTTCTGTAATTAACAATCATCTTTTGACGCTCAGACTATCTGCCTTTTGTTGCAATACTCCTATATATCCTGCCTCCCCTCACCTCCTCTAAGCAGTTCTCTCAGGGTAACTTGAGATGCTGCCTCCCGGGCTTGAAGTCCTAAAAATTTTCAGCAAATAAAACATAACTCTCAACTTTTAGGTTGTGAATATTTTTTTAGTTGACACAGAGAAGTGAGGATAGTGGAGAGAGGGTTGAGTGACTGGGGCTTTGGTAAATTTCTCTAATTCAACTAAGGTGAATTTACTTTTGTTTGTTTAATTTACTATGTTTTCATGAAGGATTTCCTTGTGCTTTTAGTGGCATATCCAAAAAAAAAAAGAAAAAGAAAAATCATTGCCAAGATCAATATCAAGGTTTCTCCATGTTTTATACCAGTAGTTTTATGGTTTCAGGTTTTACATTTAATAAGTATTTAATCCATTTTGAATCAAGTTGGCATATGGTGTAAGATAAGGGTCCAATTTCATTCTTTTCCATGTGGATATCCAGTTTTCACAAAATCATGTATTAAAAAGACCATCTTTTTCCCATTGCGTATTATTGCCTCCCTCGTCAAATATTAATTGATCATATATGCATGGATTTATTTTTAGGCTCTCTATTCTCTTCCACTGGTCTGTTTTTTTATGTCAGTACCATATTATTTTGATTACTATAGCTTTGTATATAATTTGAAATCAGAAAGTGTGATGTCTCCAGCTTTATTTTTCTTGCTGAAGACTGCTTTCCTTATTAGAACTCTTTTGTGGTTCCATACAGTTTTTTTAGATTTTTTAAATTTATTTCTGTTGAAAAATGGCTTTGGAATTCTGATAGGGATTTCACTGAATCTTAAGTTGCTTTTGGTAGTATGGACATTTTAACAATATTAACTCTTTCCTGTACAATCCATGTACAGGAAATATATTTCCATTTATTTGTCTTTTCTTCCATTTCTTTCCTCAATATCTTTCTCATAGATTTCAATGTACAGATTTTTCATTTCTTTGGTTAAATTTATTCTTAAGTATTTTCCTCTTTTTGATGCTATTTTAAATGGGATTTTTAGAATTTCCTTTTTGGATAGTTTATTGTTAGTATATAGAAATGCAACTGATTTTTGTATGTTGATTTTATATCTTACAATTTTACTGAATTTATTTATTAATTTTAACAGTTTATTGATTGTGTCTTTAAAATTTTCTAAACCTAATGTCATGTCATCTGTAAACAGACAATTTTAGGTCTCTGTTTCTGATTTGAAAACCTTTCATTTCTTTTTTTCTGCTTCATTGTTTTGGCTAGAAATCTCAGTGTTATATTGAATAGAAATTGTGCAAGTGGGACCCTGGTCTTATTCCTGAGCTTAAAGAAAAAGTTTTAAGCTTTTCACTCTTGAGTATAATGCTAGCTATGTGCTTGTCATATGTAACCTTTATTACATTGAGTACATTCCTTCTATACCTAATTTGTTGAGAGTTTTTACCACGAAAGGATATTGGATTTTGTCAAATGCTTTTTCTGTCTCTTTTGAAATGATAAAATTATTTTTATCCTTCATTTTGTTAATGTAGTATGTCACATTTATTGATTTGCAGATGTTGAACCATCCTTGCATCCCAGGGATAAATTCCAATTAGTCATAGTCTGTGACCCTTTCAATGTACTGTTGAGTTCAGTTTGCTAGCATTTTGTTGAGAATGTTTTTAATCTATGTTAACCACAAATATCGGTCTGTAATTTTCTTTTCTTGTAGTATCCTTGTCTGGCTTTGGTATTAGGGTAATGGAGGCCTCACAAAATGTGTTTGGAAGGGCTCTGTACTCTTCTATTTTTTTGAAGAGTTGAGAAGGATTGGTATTAATTCTTCTTTAAATGTTTGTTCATTCACCAATGAAACCATGTGGTCCTGGTCTTTCCTCTGTTGGGAGGTTTTTTGATTACTGATTCAATCTTTTTACTTGTACTTGGTCTGTTTATACTTTCTATTTTTTCATGATCCAGGCTCGGTAGGTGTATGTCCTTAGGAATTTATCCATTTCTTCTAGGTTATCCAATTTGTTGGTATATAAATGTTCATAGTAGTCTCTTATGATCCTTTGTATTTCTGTAGTATCAGTTGTCATGTCTTGCCTTTCGTTTCTTATTTAATTTATTCGATTATTCTCTCATTTTTCTTGGTTAGTCTAGCTAATGGTTCGCCAATTTTGTTCATCATTTCAAAAAACCAACTCTTAGTTTCATTAATCTTTTCTATTGTTATTCTAATATATATGTAATTTATTTTGGATCTGATCTTTGTTATTTTCTTCCTTTTGCTAACTTTAGCCTTACTTTGTTCCTGTTTTTCTAGTTTCATGAGGTATCCATTCATCCACTCTCTGTCTTTTGACTGGAGAATTTAATCCATTTACATTTGAAAAAATTTTTGATAGGTAAGGACTTGTCATTTTTATTTTATTCATTATTTTCTGGATGTTTTGTGGTTCTTTTGATCCTTTCCTCCTCTCTTGCTGTCTTCTTTTTGTAATTTGATTATTTCTTTAGTGGTATATTTTATTTCCTTTCTCTTTATCTTTATGCACCTACTATAAGTTTTTGCTTTGTGGTTACCATTAGGCATACATAAAATATCTTTTAACTTTCTATTTTAAGGTGATAACAGCTTAACTTTGAATGCATGCAAAAAGTCATCTCTTTTACTCCATCCCGTTTTCTGTTTTTTGGTGTCACAATTTACATCTTTTTATATTATGTAACCATTAACAGATTATTGGAGCTATATTATTTTTAATACTTTGTCTTCTATGCTTTATATCAGAATTAAAAGTGATTTACACATCACCATTATAGTATTAGAGTATTCTGAATTTCATTATATATAAACTTTTACCAGTGAGTTTTTTGCTTTCATAATTATTGTCTTTTCGTTTCAGCTTGAGGAACTCCCTTCAACATTTCTTATAAGACAATGTTTTATTTTGTTTTAGCACTTTGAATGTATTACCCACTTTTTCTTAGTCTGCTTGATTGTTGCTGGTAAATTCTCTGATAGCTCTGTAGGGGTTCCCTTGTATGTGATGGTTTTCTTTTCTTTTACTTCTTTCAAAAATTTCTCTTTGTCTTTGATTTTTGACAACCTGATTATAATGTGACTTGGTGATGTCTTCTTTGGGTTGAATCTAATTGTGGACCTTTGAACTTCTTGTATTGGATATACATATCTCTCCTTAGATTTAGAAAGTTTTCACCATTATTTCTTTAAATAAGTTTTCTGCCCCTCTTCTCCTGGTATTCCCATGGTGTGTATATTCACTTCTTGATGGAGTCCCATACATTTTATAGTCTCTCTTTACTCTTTATTATATTTTCATTCCTGTAATTGGGTAATATCAAATGACCTATATTCAAGTTTGTAGATTCTTCTTCTACTTGATCAAGTTTGACATTGACACTCTCTATTGCATTTTTCAATTCATGCATTGCAGTCTTCAGCTCCAGTGTTTGTGTTTGATTCTTTTTTATGATTTCTCTCTTACTGAACTTCCTATTTTGTTCATTTGTTGTTTTTCTGATCTTATTTAGTCATCTATTTGTTTTCTTGTAGCTAAGATTCCTTAAAGCAATTATTTTGAATTATTTGTATATCTCCATTTCTTTGAAGTCAGTTACTGGGAAATCAGTGTGTCCCTTTGGCGAATCACGTTTCCTTCATTTTTGTGTGTTTCTTATAGTCTTGTATGGATGTCTGCACATTTTATGAACCAGCTACCTCTTCCAAACTTAATGGACTGGTTTTGGAGAAAGATCTTTACCTATAGGTGGGTACGAGAGTGCTGGCATGGTAGAGTGTGGTAATTATGGCTTTGGGGAGGGTGCGGTTGTGTATCCTGCATGTAGCTCCATCAGCCGAGGTCAGCATCACCACAGATTGAGGGGGTCCTCAGTAGCCAAGGCTGTGAGTGTCTGTAGTCATGGTGAGGGCTGTTAGGGTCTTTGGTAATGAAGGCTCCTGGGGTCTTCCTGATCTCTTTTTTTCACACAGGGGAAGTCATGGCTGAGTGGATTCCTCTTGGCACTGGGCTGATTTGTGGGTGCTCTCACATTTGCAGTGGCACCAGTGTCTGATGTGTAGGTATCTGTGAAATGGTCATGGAATTGGAGTCTGTAGTATGGGCATGCATGGAAAGACTGTGCCTTTAGGGTTTGGAGGCACTAGTGCCCAGGTAAGGTGCCCCCACTTTAGCATTGGTAATGGTGTGAGTGATGCAGGCACTTATGGAGTGACCACATGAAGCTGAGGTATGGAGTATGAGTGTGCACAGATCTACAGCAGCTCTAGGTTCTGGGATACAGGCACACCTTCTGCAGCAATGGCTCCAGTCCCTAGGTGCAGGCACTTTTGGAGCCAGGGCATGGAGAGTGGGTATGCATGGAGCTACCACAGCTTCAGAGGTTGAGACATGGGAACTACTGCTGTGGTGGTGGCTCCAGTGTCCTTGGTGTGGGCACTTGTGGAGAAGCTATGAAATCAAGGTCTGGAGCATAAGTGTGTGTGTGAGAGTGAACATGTTTCTGGAGCCAGGATCTGGAATGTGAGTGTGTGTGGAGTCCAGGATGTGTTGGGTTTGGAGTTGAGGGCAACTCATTACCATGGTGGGCAACAGTGGCTCCTTCTTGGGCGTTTCAGTAACGTCCCTTTCTCAGGGGGGTCTCAGGCAGTGACAGCTGTTGGTTATTTCAGTGGTGAAAGCTGCCAGTGTCCTCAGTGGAGGAGGTCACTGGGGTCTATGCTGACAAACTCTACTGAGTCCTCCATTGAGAAGGTTGCAAGGAGTCCTTGACTGTCAGAAGGGCTGTTGAGGTCCTCTATGGCAAAGACTGCTGGGGTCCTCTATAGAGCAGGGGACCACAGTGGCACCCTCTGTAGAGCTGATACTGATAACTTCCACTCTTCTTTGTTCCTAGTCATATTCAGATGGCTTAGCTATACTGATCTCCCCCGTGATATTTTCTGTGTGATTATTCTATTTTTTGCTCTACTGTGTTGCTGTATGTTCTTATTTGGACTCTTGAATCTTCCCAAAGCTATTTTCATGTGAATAGCTATCTGTTTTTTTTTTTTTTTTTTTTGGTGTGTGAAGGGATGAAGGTTGTTATCACCCACTCCACCATTTTGCTAAAATCACCACTCCTTACTCTGTCTTTAGTTATCGTGATTATTGGACTTGTTTTATCATCCTTACTAGTTTATTTGTTCACTTTTATTTGTGTATTTTCTGCTTACTCTTAACACAGTTCTTGGCTCATGGTAAACCTCATGAATATTTGTAGAATATGAAATATCCAGTGCCTGGCATATAGTAGGCACTCAAAAAATGTTTGTATATAATTGGTTTGGATGAAGTATTATAGTGTACAGCAATGCATGTCCTTCTGCCTTCAGCAGTAAGAGTCATTTCTTTTAATCTCCTAAAGCTGGCTTAGCTAATATACCTGCTCCAAATGTTCACTTTCATATAGAAATAGGGGGTCTATTCCTGGAACAAACTAAATCCATAAGGCTTTAAATCCAATCCAAAAGCCTTGGATGAGGGCAATAGCTTTGCCTAGAGCACCTCACTGACATTTATTCACGGAAGGAAACCACCCTAACATTGGAATGAGTTGAGCAAGCTGTAGGTGTTACAAATAGGATTCCAGCTGGGAAACCCACACAGCACACACCAACAAAAATCCCTGCAGCCAGTCTTAAGCTAAATGCACAGATGTGTGTGGGGAATTCCTTAAATAGCATGGGTGGGTTGTAAGTTTAGACTGTGATATCTCAACTGTGTGCTATGGGAGTGTGGGTATGGAAAGAAAACTAAAACATAAGTGCAGGACATTTTAGGTTGGAATATGACAGTAGGAAGAACTGGATACCCACCATTTAGAGAATATCATACTTCTCTTGACAAAACACTTAGAAAAATAGAATGATAGGTAAGCGCACACACACAGACACAGACACACACACACACACACACACACACACACACACACACCCTATACCTATATTATATCATGCTCCTTCCCCTGTTGTAAAAAAACAAGTTGGGTTTATTTGGATTTCCAATGCAAAAGAAAAAGGTAAGAAACCACAAAAGTACATGCAGTTGGAAATTAAAACAATGTAGTCTTTTTTTTTTTTTCTTTTCTTTCAAAGGAAGATTTGAAAGTGCTCCATCTGGGAATCAAGATATATATGGATCTAGGAACCAAGGGAAGGAAATAAGATTCTCAACTCCCACCATTCCTCCCTATGTCCCAATTGCATAATTGGTCTTGCTTGTCACTGCAATCTTAAGCATCAACAAATTAGAGTTCCTGGTTCCCGAAAAAGTAAACACGTTTCCAGGAGCCACAGTAAGGTTTCTCATGAACTTGAAACTGAACCTACCACCTGCTTTCTTCTGGCTCCTCATGTCAGTAGATCAATAGGCAAAGTAAACAACTGATGTAATAAGGGTGCAATCAGCCCAGATTATCAGAAGTGATGCTTTCTCTTAGCTAATGTTGGCAGGGAGGAGTATGTTTGGCACTGCCTTGCTGCTTTCATATCCAGTAATTATAGTTATTGGACAATAGCAGCAACCACAGCCTAGGAAGGCAACTAAGGGACTAGACTTCATGGGGCTAACAACTCAGACCAGCCAACATGCTGGCCCAAGATGAGGAAACACTACAATGAACAGTTGGAGAGAAAGAAAATGATGACAAACATCAATCACAGCCTCATTACTGTAGCAAGGACTGAAGTATATTTCAATAACTAACTTGCCTTAAATCTTAACATCTAAGTGGCATTATGTGACCAACATCTAGAATGAGACTTGGTGACAGATTGGAAAAAAGTGAAGGCAACCTGTTCTCACAAAAAGGGGGACTCCATATTGGGGTATGGAGACCTGAGTGATGTAGAGCGCAGTCTCTATCAGATTTCATTCATGGACTATTTGGGATCCTCTCAGCCTCACCTCTCTCTTGCTATGGTCATAGCTGCATAGATTTACAACTTCACACATCTGAAATTCAACAGTACCTTGTCTCATAACCACACTGTACACGTCTTCCCTCCCACCTTGGAGCTTTTCTATCATTTGGAAATGAGAAGCTGTGGGACTCCACTTAAGCCCACATATGTGCACACCAGTGGTGCGGGGAATTTGACAACTTATGGGGGAAATATTTGCCCAATAGGAAAAGAGAGTTGGAGTATAAATGATTCCCTCATTTTCTCCATGCAGAGTCTGTTCTGATGTGTAGTTTATATGGCTTCTCAGAGGATAGTACCTAGGGATCAACAAATTAGTCACACTTAGTGGTAAACCACTCAATAATATATCCTTGTATCATTTCTCCCTCTTTCCATTTTACTCTCCCCTTGTCCCTCATTCTTATTCCATAAGATCCTTCTCCCAAATAAAGGAATAGTGTACAAGCCTTTTTATATCTGTCTCACTTTCCTGAAGAACCCAGGCTAAGACACCTGGACAGTGCTGTTAGTCAATTTCCACAAAAAGTAGTTGGAAGATGTTTCCATCTCACCTGGAGATGGAGTACATTGGAGCCCTTCAAAAGTCAGCCCTTATTTTAAAGTTTTTCACTTTTGGTAAATTGAAGTCCTTGATGACATTAACCAATAAAATTTTGTTTTTCTTCAAGTCATTTTAGGAAAATCTGCACTGAAATTACATCTAATACAAAACCCCAAAACAAGTTCCTTACCTGGTTCTGTCATTTATTTTAGTTTTAAGATTGCTCCCACCCTTATATTAAAGAGAAAATAAGACAGAAGAACAGAGGCAGATTCAGAAGGAGAAAGATGAGAAGGAGGCCATTGTTAACTGAATAGTCCAAAGAAACTGTACAGGAATAGGTGGTGTATGAAGCAGGGTCATCCCTTCCTGTCTGAGTTACCTGGTTAGGTGAGTAACCAAACTAATTTAGGCATGTCTCAGACTATCATCATCACCATCATCACCATCAATATCATCACCATCATCATCATCACAATGATAAAACCTCATTAGGTTAATGTAGGTAACAAAAGGTACTTGGTAAGAAGAAGGACTTCATGAAATGTAAATCTCTGTGCAGATTAAGTTACTGCTATTATAACTATTCTTAGCCTAGAGATTCTTAGCCTCTCTCTGTGGGATCTCCAGAGAGGCAATATGTGATTATAGGGGAGGTGTGAATTTTGAGAAGACTCGTGTCATGTCCTGTCTCCATTACTTCCTGCTTGGTCTATATCCATGTCCCTACATTGCTCAGAGCCTCAGATTCTTCATGAGTAGAATGAGAATAATAATAAAGACTACAGTATATACTCCCTACAGAGATGTTGTGAAAATCAGTAAAATAATATTTGTGAAAGCACTTTATTAACTATCAAGAGCAAGATAAATATTAGTTACTATTAATATTCTCCCCCATCATCCTATTAAGGCATTTTCCTGGTTGAAGAGATGATTATTCCACATTATACTTGGCTAAGCAAATTACAAATATATAATTGTCCCCTTGAATTATCAATAGTAAGTTGAAGTGGAAAGTTCATCTTCTTCAGGTGGTCAGACTGAGAAATCTTTCTACATTACCACCATGGGAACTTAAGATCACCGAAATTTGTGAGACATCTCTAGTCCATTGAGAACAGACACACACAGATAGTTATAAGCTATTTCTTCAAGTACTAAATTATTTAATAATAATTTAAAAGTCCTTTAATTCAGAGATGGAGTATAGCTGATTTTGAGCTGAGAAAAACGTAAAATTAACTTTTGAGCAAATAATTTTAGCCTCTCTGTGTTTCAGTCTTGATTAGCTTAAAAATATGGGTGAAGAGACTTATCGGTGGAGGCTGGGAGGAGAGAAGAAAGACTGGCGATTTAAAAAATGGAGTGGAAACAGTGAACCTCCCAGTGGCATTTTACCTAAACACCTCAAAAAGTAAACTTTTTTGTAAAACCAAAGTACTTACCCTTCCAAAGGAATTTAAAACAAAATATAAATTTATCTAAAATGTGTACTTAAATATCTTCACAAAAACTTAACATACAACTTCCAGTTTCCAGTTCTACCTGTAAGGAGCTTGGAAGTCAGCACTCCATCCTAACAAGTGAAAACCTGAACAGATTGAAAAATCAAGAACTCTTCTTAGATCCATAAGAGAGGAGAAGACACCAGGCAAACCCTGCCCCCAAAGACTGGAGAGATCAATAGGTGTACACAGGGAGATGTGGCTTACCAGAACAGAGACTCAACAATGGAAACCACCCTAAGAACAAATTTCAGCGTGGGAAAATATGGCTGTAATTGATGAATTGTTGGAACTCTGACACCTCTGAGTTGTTTCAGTGCAGGGAACTCTGGGAGTCAAAAACTCCAGGAGGACACAGCCCTGGTGGTGGAGGTGAGAGGGACAACATAACATTGTGAGATTTATCTCCAGGATCTCGACCAGGTTCTCATAGTAAATATAGGAGAAAAATCCCTTGAGGCTTTTGGTGAGGGATGAGAAAGAAACCATTTTGAAATATGCCAGTGCAGTCTGTTCTCAACAAGGTCTGCTCTCAGAGAGAATTAGTAAACTAGAGTAACCTGATGGGGTATTATCAAGTCTAACTGACCTGGGCAAGGAAAATACCTACATGAGCCCACTCCAGCCGTACTGTCCCACCTAAGAGGGAGGCAAAAACTGATAAACACTTGTGAAGTTCAAAGTCCAGAAGCATAGGCTAACTAAAAGACTGAAAGTTAACCTTAAAATTATACAACACACCCACACACCTCCCCCACCCCCAGCAACACAACCTCAACACCACATTACTAAAAGCCTATTTACAGCAGTTCTTTTTTTTTTTTTTTTGCAGTTTTCTTTTTTTTTTTTAAACATCTTTATTGGAGTATAATTGCTTTACATTGTTTTGTTAGTGGCTGCTGTATAACAAAGTGAATCAGTTATACGTATACATATATCCCCATATCTCCTCCCTCTTGCATCTCCCTCCCACCCTCCCTATCCCACCCCGCCAGGTGGTCACAAAGCACGGAGCTGATCTGCCTGTGCTATGCGGCTGCATCCCACTAGCTATCTATTTTACATTTGGTAGTGTATATATGTCCATGCCACTCTCTCACTTCGTCCCAGCTTACCCTTCCTCCTCCCCATGTCCTCAAGTCCATTCTCTGCGTCTGTGTCTTTATTCCCGTCCTTACACGGTACATCATGTCAAGCTATTAAGAAAAATTACAAGAAATACCAAAAGGCAAAAAGACACAATTTGAAGATACAAACCAGCATCAGAACCAGGCATGGCAGGGGTGTTAGAATTATCAGACTGGAAATTTAAAACAAGTATGATTAATATGCTAAGATCTCTATGAACAAAATAGACAGCATGTAAGAACACATCTAAAAATGTAAGCAGAGAGATGGAAATCCAGAGAAATAACCAAAAAGAAATGTTATAGTCTAAAAAAAACCAAAACACTGTAACAAAAAATGAAGAATGCCTTTGATGAGCCTATCAGTATATCAGACACAGCTGAGGAAAGAACCTCTGAGAGAGATTGAAGAAAACAGAGCAGAGAGTTCAAGGACTGTGGGAAAAATATAAAAGGTCTAACATGTGCATAACAGGAATATAAGGAGAAGGAAGAAAGAAACAGAGAAATATTTGAAACAATAACGACTGAGAATTTCCCCATTAATGTCAAGCAGTCATGAAACCAAGAAGATTGCAGAATACTAAGCATGTTAAATGTCAAAATATCACATATCAGCATATTCAAATTATCAAAAATCAAAAATAAAGAAAAAACCTGAAAAGAGCCAGAGAGCCTATAGAGAAACAAAATAATAATTACTTCTGACTTCTCCTCAGAAATCATGTAAGCAAGAAGTGAGTGAAGTGAAATATTTAATGTGTCAAAGGGACAAAATCAGCCACCTAGAATAAGCCTAGCAAAAAAGGCAAGAAAAGGAAATAACAGGTATACATATTGAGAAGAAAGACATAAAACTTTCTTGTTTACAGATGACATTATTGTCTGTGTAGAAAATCTGAGGGAATTGACAAAAAAACCCTGAAATTAATAAACGATTTATAACAAATTCGCAGAATACAAGGTTAATGCACAAAATTGTTTACCATATACCAGCAATGAACAAGTGAAATTTAAAATTAAAAACTCAATACTATTTACATTGGCACTAATAAAATGAAATACTTATATATAAATCTAACAAAATATATACTAACTATATTTGAGAAAAATTACAACACTCTGATAAATAAAATGAAAAAGGACTAAATAAATGGAGAGATATTCCCAGTACGTAAATAGGATGACTCTATATTATCAAGATATCAGTTCTTCCCAATTTGATTTATAGATTCAGTGCAATCCCAACAAAAATACAAGCAAGTTTTTTTATGGATTTTTGACAAACTGATTCTAAAGTTTATATGGAGAGGCAAAAGGCACAGAATAGGCAACAGAATCTTGAAGGAGAGGAACAAAGTTGGATAAAAGATGTTACCCAAATATATTATTTACTACAGGTAGAAATTAAAAGGGTGTGGTATCAGTGAAAGATTAGACAAATAAATCAATGGAGCAGAATAAACAGCCCAGAAATAGACCCACATAAATAGAGTCAACAGATCTTTGACAAAGGAGCAAAGGCAATACAGTGGAGCAAAGATAGTCTCTTCAACTAATGGTGCTAGAATAACTGGATATCCACATGCAGAAAAAAAGAAAGAAAGAAAGAGCCTGAATCTAGAAAAAGACCTTACACCTTTCACAAAAATTAACTCCAAATGGATCACAGACCTAAATGTAAAACACAAAAGTGTAAAACTTTTAGAAGATAACATACAAGAAAACCTAGATGACTCTGGGGATGGGGATGATCTTTTTAGATACAACACCAAAGGCATGATCCATTAAATAAATAATTGAGAAGCTGGCTTTCATTAACATTAAAACTTCTGCTCTGTGAAAGGCAATATCAAGAAAATGAGAAGACAAGCCACAGACTGGGAAAAAGTATTTGCAAAAGACATATCTAATAAAGGAGGGTTATCCAAAATATACAAAGAACTCTTAAAATTCAACAATAATAGAGCAAACAACCTGATTAAAAAGTGGACCAAAGACTTTAACCTCATCAAAAGAGATACAGAAATGGCAAATTAGTATACAAAAATCGTTCCATGTCATGTCATCAGAGACATGCAAATTAAAACAATGAGATATACCTGTTAAAATGGTCAAAATCTCAAACATTGACAACATCAAAGTGCTGATGAGGATGTGGAGCAAGAAACTCCCATTTATTGCTGATAGGAATGCAAAATTTTACAATTAATTTGAGAGACAGTTTGGCAGTTTCTTACAAAACGAAAGACACTCTTACCATATAATACAGCAATTGTACTACTTGGTATCTTTCCAGAAGAGTTAAAAACATTATCTACACGAAAACCTTCACACTAATGTTTATAGCAGATTTGTTCATAACTGCCAAAATTTAGAAGCAACAAAAATGTCCTTTAGCGGGTGAATGGATACATAAACTGTAGTACATCCAGACAATGGAATATTATTCAGTCTAAAATGAAATGAGCTATCAAAGCATGAAAAGATTTGGAGGAAACTTAAGTGCATATTACTAAGTGACAGAAGCCAATCTGAAAAGACCACGTATATGATATTCTGGAAAAAGCAAAACTGGGAGACAATAAAATGATCAATGGTTACTAGGATTATGGGTGTGAAGAGATGAGTAGGCAGAGCACAGAAGATTTTTAAGGCACTAAAATACTCTGTATGTTATTATAATGATAGATACCTGTCATTACTCATTTGCCCAAATACTTAGAATGTACAACATCAAGAGAGAATCCTAAAATAAACTACGGACTTTAGGTGACTATGATGTGTCAATGTAGGTTCATCCTGGATAAAAAAAGAAAAAAAAAAAGTACCCATCTGTTGAGTGTTGTTGCTAATGGGAGAGGCTATGCATGTGTGGGGGGCAGGTTGTTTAAGGGAAATCTCTGTACCTTTTCTCAATTTCATAGTAAATGTAAGACTGCTTATAACATAAAGTTTTAAAAAAGTTATTATACATATTTATTTTATTTTTAGCCACTTTTCCTTTTTGGAAAATAAAATACTCTGAAGTACAGAAGAACTGGAGAAAGAGGTGCACATAGGTGTTAGTTATATTGACAGTAAGTTCATACAACTAAACTCAGTAGATGTTTTTCAGTCTTTAAGCTACTTGTCTTTAAGCAGCAATCCTTCCTGAAGAAATATCTTTCTTTGGCCTTTGGAATACCACATTCTCTCATTTGTTTTCCTGCGTCTGTTCTGCTTTCTTCTTAATCTTCCTGATTCTTTCTTTCTTTGTTCAGCATGTAAAAGGTAGATTAATTTATGACTTAGTTTGAAGTACTCTTTCCTATCTTCCAACTCTAAAATTTCTTTTTAAGTGAATCCATTTTATCCATGGATTCAGGTACCACCAAGTAAAACGATTCACATTACATTAACCCAGAGATTTTGTCTGTATTCTAGAATCTTAGAAGTAGCTGCCATCTTGACATTTCTACTTGAATATGTCAAATATACTCCAAGCTCAACATGCATAACACTGAACTGATGACCCTTCCAACCAAATAAAAACAAAACTACGATGACTCAAAGAAAACCCAAAGAACCCAAAAGCCCCAAACCCTGTTTTATCAGTTTAACAGTGTTCCTTTTCTTGATGAAAGGTAACATCACTTATTCAATTGTCCCGCCTAAATAGGATTTATCTTTTCATTCATTAATTTGATTTCTTGTGTGCCAGACACTATTTTATATGTTTAGAATAATATCCTTAAATAAAACAGACACAGATTCCTGCCCACCTGAGGAAACAATTTAATCTCATCTACACCCCTATCTATCAAGTTCTAAATTTTTGCCACCTAACAGTCTCTTAACTTTGTGCACTTTGTTTCAACATGAGCATGAGCTAGTCTAACTACCATTAATTCTCATTTGTACCATTACTAAAATAGCCTTCTAACTGGTCTTTCTTCTCTATTTGTGTCCCTTTCAATACCGACTCTTTCCTGTAGCCAGAATGATGTTTACAAAATACTAAACTCATCATGTCCTCTTCTTGTTCAAAAATTATTCAATAGTTCTCCATTACTCTCAAGCTTAAGACCAAAATATTTCACATAGCCTGTAAGGTTCCACATAATTTGGCCACTATTAATATCTCTAGCCTAAGTTTCTTATTTTGCTTTTCTTCACTCTTTCCACTCTTGCTCACTGACCTTTTTCCGTGTGTCCTTGAGAACACAAAAATCTCTCCCACCAAAGCTTTCAAACATGCTCTTCCTCGTGTTGGAAATGCAGGTCAACTCCATTCTTACCCATCTTCTACAAGGTGACTTATCATAATTCATAATTAAAGTTAATTGTTGCACAGTTAGAGAAGTGGAACTCAGAAATGAGTTCCTACACTAGTGATACTTAATTTTATATAGGACTATGCACTTCCTCTTATGAGTACTTGAAACAATTATAATCATATTATATCATAACAAATCAAAATAAGGATGAAGGGAAATCTGCTTTCAGTAATGATAAAATAGATTATATTAATCCAATTCTTACATAGTTAACAACTATAAACATTGGACAAAATTAAGAAGAAACAATAGGAAACACTGAAGAGTCACAAAACATAGACAAAATGGAGGTGAATCTATCCTTAAAAGAAGGAAAATATGCTGGATGAACTTTGCATTAATGTAGCTTTCTGCCTGAGGGAATGCCCCAGTTTGTTCACCATAGTGTGGTTAGAAGTCAGGCACAAAGATACTATTTGAAGAGAAAAGAACAGAGTTTGAGGCTACTGTAGTGGCTGAAAATTAAGTGGGCAATCCTGAGATAGAGGGATCCAGAGAGGGAGAATTACAAAAATCTACAAATTACACCACCCAAGTCCTTGCCTGAACTCTGAACTACATATATGCAGGATATAATCCAGATAGCTCAAAGAAAGCAATAGATGAAAGGATGAAAGAACTAAGCATAGATTTCACCTGCTGTCAAACACAGGGGAAAAGAGTTTGAACTTTGACTCCAGTCAAGTTAGTTAACTGCTAGAACAAAATTCATCATGTTTCATTGAACGATAAGAGCATTCAGTGTCTCCATGATATATTAGGAAAATGTCTAACATAATATAAAAATGATGAAATACATTTAAAAATAAGAAAATATAATTAATATTTTAAAAGTATCAATGTAAAAAAAACTCTAAGATGATCCAGAAGTTGAGACTAACAGATGGGAACTTTAGAGCAAGTATCATATTATAAATATGTTCAAGTACTTAAAGGAAAACACAGTTATAAACAATGGAGAGATGATGAATATTGACAGAGGTATGGAAACTTAAAAGAAAGACCCAAATGGAAATTTTACACCTAACATTTACAACATCTGAAATGAAATAGTTGCTATATGAACTTAATAGCAAATTAGAGGTGGCAAAGTAATGTGTAAGTGAACTTGAAGATAGATCAATAGGAAATTCCAAGTCTGAAGAAGTGTGAGAAAAAATGATAGAAAAGAAGGAACAGAATCTCAGTTATCTGTATAAAAATATCAACAATTCTAACATAAAAGTAGTTGAAATCTCATAAAAAAATGTAAAGGAGAATTGGATACAAAACTATTTTAAAATGATGATGGCTGAAATTTTCATAAATTTGCTAAAAAACATAACTTATAAGTCCAAGATAAAAAAAAAAAAAAAAACTCAAAAGAAGTCCACAAACCTCAGTAATGATAGATGACAAGGAAAACATCATTGATATCTCATAGTCAAACAACTGTGTACCAAAGATAAAGACACAACCCCAAATGTCGGCAGAGAAAAACAACCCACTACATACAGAAGAACAATATAAATATTGCCACTCTTTGGTTAATACCACTAAAATAATTATGGCTTCACAATACTGGTGTGAGACTGTGTAAAGAAAAAAAGTATTTTCATTACAATACACATCACATGTTGAGGACTTTGTGTGTGTGGTATTGTTTAGTCCATCAAGGTTTAATATTATTTACAGTGAGGAAATATTTACTTAAATATAAGGGTAGTCTACAATTGCAATATTTAAAACCCCTTGGGAGCATTCCTTCTAGACCTGACCTACTATTAACACAGCCCTGTTAGTGTTCTAACTAGTCAGTTTTCCCCAAAGTGCCACTGCACTGTTCCAGGTGCCCAAAGAAGGAACAAGACTCTGGCTAATAGAATTAAAACTGAAAATGTGATTTGAAATTCATAGCATTTTCCTTATGGGAGCTTCATGTTATATTCAGTGGTTTCAACCTTCTCTCTTGTTAATTCTTATCAGGAACATGGAACAGTGGAAAATGATGGAAATAGCATCTCTAAAAACTCTATTAACAAAATTTTATATCCAAAAATTTTATATAGAATAATATACTTCAAAAATAAAGTAAAATAAACAATTCTTAGATAAACAAGATTAAGAGAATCTGCTTCTATTAAACACACACTACAATAAATGTAGAAGGATTTTTTTTTCTTTCTGGCTACAGATAACAGACACGAAATTGAAATGTGGATTTAAAGCAAGGAATGGAGAGCATATAGATGGTAAATATGTGAATAAATATAAAAGACTATATTTTTCTTATATAATTTCTTTAAAAAGACTTGACTGCATAAAGCAAAATATTATAACACTATCCTGGGGTTTATACAGTAGGTAGTGGTAATACGTAAGACAAATAGCTTGAAGAATGGAAAATGGTAATAGAACTATACCATTTCAAAGTTATTATCATGCATTTAAAGTATATGATATTAGCTCTAAATACATGGTGATAATTTAGAAATATATATTGTATTTCTCAGAGTAACCACTAAAAAATACTGCAAAAAAGCCCCTCCATATAAAAAAAAAGGAGGATTAAAATAGGATGCTAGAATTTATCTAACTCAAAAGAAATGAAACATGAAAGAAAAGACGACATAGATAAAAAACAAATAGAAAATTGGTAGATCTAAGTCCAACCACAAAAATAATTACATTAAAAATAAATGGATAAACCACTCCATTTAAAAGTCAGGCAAGATATAAAGGCAAGAAGAAAAACTACAATCCTGCAGCCTGTGGACCAAAAACCACAGTTACAGAAAGATAGACAAGATGAAAAGGCAGAGGGCTATGTACCAGATGAAGGAACAAGAAAAAAACCCAGAAAAACAACTAAATGAAGTGGAGATAGGCAACCTTCCAGAAAAAGAATTCAGAATAATGATAGTGAAGATGATCCAGGACCTCGGAATAAGAATGGAGGCAAAGATTGAGAAGATGCAAGAAATGATTAACAAAGACCTAGAAGAATTAAAGAACAAACAAACAGAGATGACCAATACAATAACTGAAATGAAAACTACACTAGAAGGAATCAATAGCAGAATAACTGAGGCAGAAGAACGGATAAGTGACCTGGAAGACAGAATGGTGGAATTCACTGCTGCGGAACAGACTAAAGAAAAAAGAATGAAAAGAAATGAAGACAGCCTAAGAGACCTCTGGGACAACATTAAACGCAACAACATTCGCATTATAGGGGTCCCAGAAGGCGAAGAGAGAGAGAAAGGACCAGAGAAAATATTTGAAGAGATTATAGTCGAAAACTTCCCTAACATGGGAAAGGAAATAGCCACCCAAGTCCAGGAAGCGCAGAGAGTCCCATACAGGATAAACCCAAGGAGAAACACGCCGAGACACATAGTAATCAAAGTGGCAAAAATTAAAGACAAAGAAAAATTATTGAAAGCAGCAAGGGAAAAACGACAAATAACATAGAAGGGAACTCCCATAAGGTTAACAGCTGATTTCTCAGCAGAAACTCTGCAAGCCAGAAGGGAGTGGCATGATATACTTAAAGTGATGAAAGGGAAGAACCTACAACCAAGATTACTCTACCCGGCAAGGATCTCATTTAGATTTGATGGAGAAATCAAAAGCTTTACAGACAAGCAAAAGCTAAGAGAATTCAGCACCACCAAACCAGCTCTACAACAAATGCTAAAGGAACTTCTCTAAGTGGGAAACACAAGAGAAGAAAAGGACCTACAAAAACAAACCCAAAACAATTAAGAAAATGGTCATAGGAACATACATATCGATAATTACCTTAAACGTGAATGGATTAAATGCCCCAACCAAAAGACATAGACTGGCTGAATGGATACAAAAACAAGACCCATATATATGCTGTCTACAAGAGACCCACTTTAGACCTAGGGACACATACAGACTGAAAGTGAGGGGATGGAAAAAGATATTCCATGCAAATGGAAATCAAAAGAAAGCTGGAGTAGGTATACTCATATCAGATAAAATAGACTTTAAAATAAAGAATGTTACAAGAGACAAGGAAGGACACTACATAATGATCCAGGGATCAATCCAAGAAGAAGATATAACAATTATAAATATATATGCACCTAACATAGGAGCACCTCAATACATAAGGCAACTGCTAACAGCTATAAAAGAGGAAATCGACAGTAACACAATAATAGTGGGAGACTTTAACACTTCACTTACACCAATGGACAGATGATCATCCAAAATGAAAATAAATAAGGAAACAGAAGCTTTAAATGACACAATAGACCAGATAGATTTAATTGATATATATAGGACATTCCATCCAAAAACAGCAGATTACACGTTCTTCTCAAGTGCGCACGGAACATTCTCCAGGATAGATCACATCTTGGGTCACAAATCAAGCCTCAGTAAATTTAAGAAAATTGAAATCATATCAAGCATCTTTTCTGACCACAACGCTATGAGATTAGAAATGAATTACAGGGAAAAAAACGTAAAAAGGACAAACACATGGAAGCTAAACAATACGTTACTAAATAACCAAGAGATCACTGAAGAAATCAAAGAGGAAATAAAAAACTACCTAGAGACAAATGACAATGAAAACACGACGACCCAAAACCTATGGGATGCAGCAAAAGCGGTTCTAAGAGGGAAGTTTATAGCTATACAAGCCTACCTAAAGAAACAAGAAAAATCTCAAGTAAACAATCTAACCTTACACCTAAAGAAACTAGAGAAAGAAGAACAAACAAAACCCAAAGTTAGCAGAAGGAAAGAAATCATAAAGATCAGAGCAGAAATAAATGAAATAGAAACAAAGAAAACAATAGCAAAGATCAATAAAACTAAAAGTTGGTTCTTTGAGAAGATAAACAAAATTGATAAGCCATTAGCCAGACTCATCAAGAAAAAGAGGGAGAGGACTCAAATCAATAAAATCAGAAATGAAAAAGGAGAAGTTACAACAGACACCGCAGAAATACAAAGCATCCTAAGAGACTACTACAAGGAAATCTATGCCAATAAAATGGACAACCTGGAAGAAATGGACAAATTCTTAGAAAGGTATAACCTTCCAAGACTGAATCAGGAAGAAATAGAAAATATGAACAGACCAATCACAAGTAATGAAATTGAAACTGTGATTAAAAATCTTCCAACAAACAAAAGTCCAGGACCAGATGGCTTCACAGGTGAATTCTATCAAACATTTAGAGAAGAGCTAACACCCATCCTTCTCAAACTCTTCCAAAAAATTGCAGAGGAAGGAACACTCCCAAACTCATTCTATGAGGCCACCATCACCCTGATACCAAAACCAGACAAAGACACTACAAAAAAAGAAAATTACAGACCAATATCACTGATGAATATAGATGCAAAAATCCTCAACAAAATACTAGCAAACAGAATCCAACAACACATTAAAAGGATCATACACCACGATCAAGTGGGATTTATCCCAGGGATGCAAGGATTCTTCAATATACACAAATCAATCAATGTGATACACCATATTAACAAATTGAAGAATAAAAACCATATGATCATCTCCATAGATGCAGAAAAAGCTTTTGACAAAATTCAACACCCATTTCTGATAAAAACTCTCCAGAAAGTGGGCATAGAGGGAAACTACCTCAACATAATAAAGGCCATATATGACAAACCCACAGCAAACATCATTCTCAATGGTGAAAAACTGAAAGCATTTCCTCTAAGATCAGGAACGAGACAAAGATGTCCACTCTCACCACTATTATTCAACATAGTTCTGGAAGTCCTAGCCACGGCAATCAGAGAAGAAAAAGAAATAAAAGGAATACAAATTGGAAAAGAAGAAGTAAAACTGTCACTGTTTGCGGATGACATGATACTATACATAGAGAATCCTAAAACTGCCACCAGAAAACTGCTAGAGCTAATTAATGAATATGGTAAAGCTGCAGGATACAAAATTAATGCACAGAAATCTCTTGCATTCCTATACACTAATGATGAAAAATGTGAAAGAGAAATTATGGAAACACTCCCATTTACCATTGCAACAAAAAGAATAAAATACCTAGGAATAAACCTACCTAGGGAGACAAAAGACCTGTATGCAGAAAACTATAAGACACTGATGAAAGAAATTAAAGATGTAACCAACAGATGGAGAGATATACCATGTTCTTGGATTGGAAGAATCAACATTGTGAAAATGAGTATACTACCCAAAGCAATCTACAGATTCAATGCAATCCCTATCAAATTACCAATGGCATTTTTTACGGAGCTAGAACAAACCATCTTAAAATTTGCATGGAAACACAAAAGACCCCGAATAGCCAAAGCAGTCTTGAGGCAAAAAAATGGAGCTGGAGGAATCAGACTCCCTGACTTCAGACTATACTACAAAGCTACAGTAATCAAGACAATATGGTACTGGCACAAAAACAGAAACATAGATCAATGGAACAAGATAGAAAGCCCAGAGATTAACCCACGCACCTATGGTCAACTAATCTATGACAAAGGAGGCAAAGATATACAATGGAGAAAAGACAGTCTCTTCAATAAGTGGTGCTGGGAAAACTGGACAGCTACATGTAAAAGAATGAAATTAGAATACTCCCTAACACCATACACAAAAATAAACTCAAAATGGATTAGAGACCTAAATATAAGACTGGACACTATAAAACTCTTAGAGGAAAACATAGGAAGAACACTCTTTGACATAAATCACAGCAAGATCTTTTTTGATCCACCTCCTAGAGTAATGGAAATAAAAACAAAAATAAACAAGTGGGACCTAATGAAACTTCAAAGCTTTTGCACAGCAAAGGAAACCATAAACAAGACGAAAAGACAACCCTCAGAATGGGAGAAAATATTTGCAAATGAATCAACGGACAAAGGATTAATCTCCAAAATATATAAACAGCTCATTCAGCTCAATATCAAAGAAACAAACACCCCAATCCAAAAATGGGCAGAAGACCTAAATAGACATTTCTCCAAAGAAGACATACAGACGGCCACGAAGCACATGAAAAGATGCTCAACATCACTAATTATTAGAGAAATGCAAATCAAAACTACAATGAGGTATCACCTCACTCCTGTTAGAATGGGCATCATCAGAAAATCTACAAACAACAAATGCTGGAGAGGGTGTGGAGAAAAGGGAACCCTCTTGCACTGTTGGTGGGAATGTAAATTGATACAGCCACTATGGAGAACAATATGGAGGTTCCTTAAAAAACTAAAAATAGAATTACCATATGACCCAGCAATCCCACTACTGGGCCTATACCCAGAGAAAACCGTAATTCAAAAAGACACATGCACCCGAATGTTCATTGCAGCACTATTTACAATAGCCAGGTCATGGAAGCAACCTAAATGCCCATCAGCAGACGAATGGATAAAGAAGTTGTGGTACATATATACAATGGAATATGACTCAGCCATAAAAAGGAACGAAATTGACTCATTTGTTGAGACGTGGATGGATCTAGAGACTGTCATACAGAGTGAAGTAAGTCAGAAAGAGAAAAACAAATATCGTATATTAATGCATGTATGTGGAACCTAGAAAAATGGTAGAGATGAGCCAGTTTGCAGGGCAGAAGTTGAGACACAGATGTAGAGAATGGACATATGGACACCAAGGGGGGAAAACTGCGGTGAGGTGGGGATGGTGGTGTGCTGAATTGGGCGATTGGGATTGACATGTATACACTGATGTGTATAAAATTGATGCCTAATAAGAACCTGCAGTATAAAAAAACAAACAAAACAACTAATACTAAACTTTCATTGGGTTATTTGTATGGAAATATGTTAATATAAATGTTTCAGACATTACATGAAATTTCTAAAAATCTTATATTTGTATTTGTATGGAAATATGTTAATATAAATGTTTCAGACATTAAAAAAAAAAAAAAAGATATAAAGGCAAGACCGAGCTACTAGTTATGTATAAGAGATATATTTAAATATAAAGACACATTTAGTTAAAAGTAAAAGGATAAGAAAGAATATATAGCATTCAAATAGTAATCATTAAAACCCTGGAATGGCTGTTTTAATATCAGACAAAATCAATTTCAAAAAAAAAAAGAAGTATTTCCACAGATAAAGAGGGACATTTCCTCATTATAAAAAGGTCAATTTATCAGGAAGATATAATAGTCCTGAATGACTAAGCATCTAATTATAGAGCTTCAAAACACAGGAATAAAAACCTGACAAAACTAAGGAAATATGGAGAAATCTGTAACCATTTCTGGAGATTTTAAGAACACCTTTTCAGTAATTGATAGAAAACCTAAACAAAAAAATCAGTAAATACATAGATGTTTTAAAACAACATTATCAACTATATTGGCTCAATTGACATTTATGGAACACTTCACCCAATGAGTACAGAATAAACACCACATCATGGATCATAAAACAGTGTACTCAATATAATTAAAAATTGACATATTTTAGAGCATGTTCTTTGACTACAATATTAGAAAGCAATAACAAGTTATCTAGAAAATCTCCAAGTATTGGAAAACTTGACAACTCACTTCTAAATGACCCAAACATCAAAGAGTAAATCACATGGGAAATTATAAAATGTTTTGAACTGACTTATAATTAAATATAGCACATTATAATTTGTGAGAAGCACTAAAATATATAGAGGGTCATTTTTAATTTTAAATGCTTATATTAGAAAAAATAAAGGTAACAGATCAATGGCTTAAGCTTTCATCTTTTGAAGATAGTAAAGATAAATAAATCTAGAGAATGTAAAAGGAAGTAACAAAGATGAGAACAGCAATAATTATGTAGGAAAAAAGCACTACAAGCAATTAACATAGGAATATTTGGTTGTTTGCAAAAAATAATATAATAACTCCTAAAAGAAATAAACAATAAAACAGAGAGCACACAAATTGCCAACATCAGAAATAAAAAAGAGATATCAACACCAATACTAAGACACTAAAAACTAAAAATGGAATATTATAAATAACTTTATACCAACAAATTTAATAACTTAGATTAAATGGACAAATTCTCTGGTAAACCTAATTCACCAGAAGTGGAACAAAATAAAATAGAAAATCTGCAAAGCATAAAATTTATTGAATATGTTGAATTCATTACCAAAAGCGTTTACACAAAGAAAATGTAAGTCCATATGGTTTCTAAGGGTTTATTCTAATAAATATTTATGGAAGAAATAACACCAGGGTTACATAAACTCTTTCAAGTAATAAAAAAAAAAAAAAATGGGAGACCATTTCCAAATCACTTTATGAAGCAAGCAACATCCTGATAACAAAACCTGATAAAGATATGCATTGAAATAAGATATTACAGATAAATATCCTCCCATTAACATAAAAGCAAAAGTTCTTAATATTGTCAAATTAAACCCAACAATACATAGGAAGAATCATACATTATGATTTGTGTGTATATCGCCATCTATCAAACACATCATATTTATTGGCAAAATATCAAATGATAATCCTCTCCCCTCCAAGATCAAAAACAAAGCAAAGATGTCTACCCTCACCAATTTGATTCATTATTGTACTGGAGGTCCTAGCCAGTGTGACAAGACAAGAAAAATAAATAAAAGGCAGAAAGATGGGAAAGGAAGAAGTAAAACTGTATTCATAGATAGCATGGTTGCTATATAAAAAGATGAATGACAAAGATTGTACAAAGCAACTATTAATATATAGATAAATAAGTTTAACAATGTTGACAGATACAAAATCAACTTACCACAAACAACTATATTTCTATATAATAGTAACAAAAATTGGTAAATACATAGTTTTAAAAAGCAGCTCCACATAAAATAACATCAAATAACAAAAATAATTAGGAATAAATTTAACATAAGAGATGCAAAACTGAGCAGATTTTAAAATACCTAAATAAAAGATATACTACAAACATGGATGGGAAGACAGGATTTTGTTCAGATGTTAATTCTCATATACATACAGTCTCAGTCATCATAGCAACAGACTTTTTAAATTGACATCGACAAGGTGATTCTAAAATTTATATGAAAATATAAAGGGCTTAGAATAGCAAATCTAACTCTTTTAAAAAAAAAAACCAAAATTGAAGAATTTACACAACCTGATATCAAGATTTATTACGAACCTACAGTAATCAAGGTAGTGTGGCATTAACACAAAAAATAGACAAATAGGTCAATGGAACAGAATGCTAAGCATAGAAATAGATCCACAATTATACAATTGAAATTCAATTAAGACTTCCCTGGTGGCGCAGTGGTTAAGAATCCGACTGCCAATGCAGGGGACATGGGTTCGAGCCCTGGTCCGGGAAGATCCCACATGCCATGGAACTAAGCCCATGAGTCACAACTACTGAGCCTGCACTCTAAACCCCGTGAGCCATAACTGCTGAGCCCACATGCTGCAACTACTGAATCCCGTGTGCCTAGAGCCTGTGCCCAACAAAAAAAGAAGCCACCGCAATGAGAAGCCCATGCACTGCAACAAAGAGTAGCCCCCTCTTGCCGCAACTAGAGAAAGCCTGAGAGCAGCAACGAAGACCCAACACAGACAAAAATAAAAATAATTAATTAATTAATTAATTAATTAACTTTAAAAAAAGAAAAGAAATTCAATTTAAAAAAGCACCAAAATAATTCAATTGAGAGACAGTAATCTTTACAACAAATGATGTTGGAACTACTAGATATTCAAAGAGAAATGAACCTCAACCTCTGCCTAAAGTAATATACAAACATTGCTTCAAATGAACAATAAAACTAAACCTAAAAGCAAGCTAAAAATACACACTTCTATAATAAGACAGGATAATAATTTTCTGACCTGGGGACAGGCAAATTTTCATAGGTAAAACACAGAAATATTTAGGCATAAAAGAAAAAATAAAAATTAGACTTCATTTAAATTAAAATTTCTGCTTATAAGAAGATTACATTAAAAATTAATAGGCAATATACAGTGGAGAAAAGACAGCCTCTTCAATAAGTGGTGCTGGGAAAACTGGACAGGTACATGTAAAAGTATGAAATTAGAACACTCCCTAACACCATACACAAAAATAAACTCAAAATGGATTAAAGACCTAAATGTAAGGCCAGAAACTATCAAACTCTTAGAGGAAAATGTAGGTTGAACACTCTATGACATAAATCACAGCAAGATCCTTTTTGACCCAGCTCCTAGAGAAATGGAAATAAAAACAAAAATAAACAAATGGGACCTAATGAAACTTAAAAGCTTTTGCACAGCAAAGGAAACCATAAATAAGACCAAAAGACAACCCTCAGAATGGGAGAAAATATTTGCAAATCAAACAACTGACAAAAGATTAATCTCCAAAATTTACAAGCAGCTCATGCAGCTCAACAACAAAAAAACAAACAACCCAATCCAAAAATGGGCAGAAGACCTAAATAGACATTTCTCCAAAGAAGATACACAGATTGCCAACAAACACATGAAAGAATGCTCAACATCATTAATCATTAGAGAAATGCAAATCTAAACTACACTGAGATATCATCTCACACTTGTCAGAATGGCCATCATCAAAAAATCTAGAAACAATAAATGCTGGAGAGGGTGTGGAGAAAAGGGAACACTCTTGCACTGTTGGTGGGAATGTAAATTGATACAGCCACTATGGAGAACAGTATGGAGGTTCCTTAAAAAACTAAAAATAGAGCTACCATATGACCCAGCAATCCCACTACTGGGCATATACCCTGAGAAAACCATAATTCAAAAAGAGTCATGTACCAAAATGTTCATTGCAGCTCTATTTACAATAGCCAGGACATGGAAGCAACCTAAGTGTCCATCGACACATGAATGGATAAAGAAGATGTGGCACATATATACAATGGACTATTACTCAGCCATAAAAAGAAATAAAATTGAGCTATTTGTTGTGAGGTGGATGGAACTATAGTCTGTCATACAGAGTGAAGTAAGTCGGAAAGAGAAAAACAAATATAGTATGCTAACACATATATATGGAATCTAAGGGAAAAAAAAAAAAAAGGTCATGAAGAACCTAGTGGCAAGACGGGAATAAAGACACAGACCTACTAGAGAATGGACTTGATGATATGCAGAGGGGGAAGGGTAAGCTGTGACAAAGTGAGAGAGTGGCATGAACATATATACACTACCAAATGTAAAATAGATAGCTAGTGGGAAGCAACCGCATAGCACAGGGAGATTAGCTCGGTGCTTTGTGACCACCTAGAGGGGTGGGATAGGGAGGGTGGGAGGGAGGGAGATGCAAAAGGGAAGAGATATGGGAACATATGTATATGTATAACTGATTCACTTTGTGATAAAGTAGAAACTAACACACCATTGTAAAGCAATTATACTCCAATAAAGATGTTAAAACAAAAACAAAAACAAAACAAAACAAACAAACAAAAATTAATAGGCAATACTCATACTGGCAGAAAATCTATATGCATGTGTATGTATGTATATGTTGTATATAAATGTATATACGCATATATATATATATGAGATGAAGAATTTGTATCCAGACTATATCAAGAACTCCTGTAACTCAATAATAAAAAGATTTAACAGAATACAGTGGAACAAGAGAGGCAAAAATCTTGAACAGACATATGCAAACGCCAAAGCCAATAAGCATACGAAAGAATTTTTAATATCATTACCCATCAAGGAAACACAAATTAAATTCATAATGTAATACCACTGCCCACCTGCTTGAATGGCTAAAATTAACAAGCCTGACAACACCGAATATTGTATGTGAAGCAATAAGAACTTTCATACATTGCTTGTGGGGATACAAAATACCACAATCAGTTTTGGAAAAGGTTTAGCAGTTTCTTATATAATTTCAAGCATACACCTACCCTATAACCAAGTAATTACACTCTTAGGTATTTATGCAATAGAAATGAGGACATATTTTCTCAGAGAGGCTTGTACAGAATATTCATAGAAGATTTACTCTTAAAAACTCCAAACTGGAAACAACTCAAAAGTTCATGAAGAGTACATTATTTTATTTTGTTTTAATTATGGTATATTTATTATCACAATAGAATATTATTCAATAACTAAAAAGGAACAAACCACGGATTATGCCACAGTATGGATAAATCTCACAGATACTATACTGAGTGAAAGAACATAGATACAAAATCATATACTTTATGATTATTTATATGAACTTTTAGAGAAGGGAAAACTTGTCTTATAATAATAATTTAAAAAAAGGTTACCTCTGGCAGAGGAGGCAGAGAAGGAAATGAGAATTGACTGAAAAGGGGCAAGAGGGAACTTTCTGGAATGATGGAAATATTCTATATCTTGATTAGGATGGTGATTATATGGAGATATATATATATATATGTATATATATATATATATATATATATATATATATATACCCACATATGTAAAATGTTATTAATACATACACATAATGTGTACATTTTAATTTATGCAAATTATATCAAAATAAATTTGTTTTTAATACATACATACAATATTTTAAAATAACTTTTTATACATACAATACATATTTCTTAGAGAATAACAGCAATACAAATGACTGTTGACTTCTCACCAGAGTCATTATGGTGCTAAAGATGAACAAAACAAAACTGCCTATCTTGAATTCCATATTCAGTAAAAATATCCCTCAAGATACTTCTTCAGAGACACAAAAATCAGAGAATTTGTTTCCAGCTGACCTACACTATTAAAAACTTTTCAAAATGCTAACTGAATTTATTCAGACTGAAAAAAAAAGATACCAGATGGAACTCTGGATGAGCAGGAAGAAATAAAGAACATCAGAATAGATACATATGTGGGTAAATATAAAAATACTTTTCAAAAAGTATCTTATTTTTATATGTAGTTTTAAATTTAAAATACAGTTGTCCCTCGTCACCAGTGGGGGATTGGTTCCAGGACCCACCTCAGTTTCCCAAATCCAAGATGCTCAAATCCCATAGTCTGCCCTCCTCCCTATATATGATGTTCCACATCTGTGGATTCAACAAGCTGGGGATCATGTAGTATTGTAATATTTATTGAAGGAAATCTGCCTCTAAGCAGACCTGTGCAGTGCAAACTGTGTTGTTCAAGGGTCAACTGTACTATTAACTACTTAAAATAATAACAATATATTATGATGTATACTGTATGTGGAAATAAAATGTATAACAATTGGAGTATAAAGGGTGGGAAAAGGCAAAATGTAATTATATTAAGATTTCATAAAGTAATATCCTATAATATTATTTGAAGATAAACTGTAAATAAAGATATTTATTGTAATCTCTACAGCACTAGCTAAAAAAGTAACACAAAGTAATATTGCTAAAAAACCAATTCAGAGGATGAAAAAGAACACTAAAAATAGTGATTCACTCCCCACGCCCACCCCCCAAAAAAGATAGGAAAGAAAGACTAGAGGAGCAAAGAATAAATAGGCTAAATGGAAAACGTAAATCATATCTATAATTACATTAAATGAAAATGAACTAACCACATCAATTAAAAGGCGAAGATTAAAAAACTGAATTTAAAAAAGACCGAACCGTAGGCTGTTCACAAGAAACACACTTTAAATGTAGAGCACAGACAGTTGGAAATAGTAGGGTAAAAAAAGATACATCATGTAACCTTAAACATAAGAAAGCTGGTGTAGCTATATTAATATCAGGCAAAGCAGACTTTAAAATATAAAGTATTACTGGAGATAAAGAGGGACATTTTATAGTGAAAAACATCCATTAGGAAGACTATAATCCCAAATACGTATTCACCTAATAAGAAAGAGACAGAACCCTTCACTTTATTTGGATGTTAAATGCTGTTAAATGTTAAATGTTAAATAATTTGGAAGCAAATGCTGGAAACTTCTGTAGCGACATGTCAGTGATGTAGGACTCCTGTCTCAGGCAGAAGAGCAAAGACTTAGGGTAGCAGAGTAAAGGTATAGTAGGAATCTATGCATCTACCCACTTGCTTATACTGTTCAACCATTTGTCTTACCTCACTGGGTCCTGTCTTACCTCTAAACTTCCAGGTTTAAGTAAATTAATATTTGTAGTCCAAAGCATCCTACTCAAAACAGTGAAAAATAAACATATAATTGCTAAATTAAATAAATAAGATAAAAATAATCCTGCAAATAAACTAGAAACTTAGTTCCCATTAGCAGATTCCGAGGAATCTGGGAGTGTCTGAATCACCTACTGCAAAAAAGCTAATATTGAGGAAGCATTAAAGATTTTTCTAGGACTCTCAGGGTCATGTAAATCCACTGGGAAGAATGTCAATTTTATGATCTTCAAAGATGATATTTTAGATTTTTCCTTTGGAATATTTTAATTGTAGATAAGCCAGTCTCAGATGTATCTTGAGTCAAACAGAGATACTTTATTAAACCCCAGTTTATTCTTTAAATGACCACTCTGATATCCTTGCCTCTGAGTAAACCTCCCTCACCATGTTCAGTCAGGAAAAGCTCTCTTTCTTCAAGCACCTGCATCTCTTCTTCTATCCTTCCTTGTATCTGTTACTCTGTATTTAATTCTTTTTTTTGTTTCTTCATTTATCAACTCAACCAATGGATATGCTTCTTGAAAATAAGTTTCATGCTTTACATGTCTTCATATTCATCATGTCTGGTTTAGTGCTTATCTGAGTGAATGTTGAAATAAATTGAATCAAATCCAATGAAATCTAATCCAATAAAATTTATATATTTGTGACAATGTTGATCTTTTTTCAAATCTACTGTTAGTGTATCTTGGACCTATATGTGTATGCATAAAGTTAAGTTTTTCAAATTAAAAGCAATAGACACTGTCTTAGCTACTTTCAGTCAAGTGAGTTTATTTTAAGGACCTATGTGTCAGTAAATGATGAAAGTGCTCAGATGAACCTGGACTATTTGTTGCTCAGTTTTTTGTAAACTCTAGGTTGGAGTTATTTACTGACATCTAGCAGAAGCAGGAGTTCACGACCTTCACTTTAGTGATTAATATGAACTAAAAACGGAGACACTAAAAAAATTAAAGCACTAACATGGTTAAAAATACTCAGGTATGTACTCACCTCTCAGACTTGACAACTGATAACATTGTCATATTTGTTTCAAGTCTCTTTTTTTTCCTAAAAGAAACAAAACACTACAAGGTTGAACACATTTTCAAGCATTCTCAGGCCCATTTTTCTTCCTTCTCTCCAGAGGCAGCCACTAATATGAATTTATAGTATACCATTTTCTTTATTTTTACTTACATATATATAAATATATATTCATAATCCATATATATTTCCTGTATGTTAACAACCATTTTAATTACTCCTCTCCAATCTTCAACATTACTATTTAGTATTTTAATTCCACCTCATTTTTTTACACATGCAAAAAAAATGTTATTTTAAAATTTACATTTAATACTTGTGCTTATTTATTTATTTAAATTTTGCTCATATTTGCTTATTACATATTACTGCTTCCTTCTGGGTTTATTTTTTTTCCTGCTTAAGTATATTTCTTATTCATAAATTCCATGGACAATGCTTTCACTTAGCTTTTTTTTGGTAGTGTTTTTATTTCATCCCCAGATTTGAATTATAGTTTAGCTGGGTATATAATTTTAGGGTGACAGTTTTATTTTTCCCTCAGCACTTTGATAATATTATTCCAAAAGTCAGCTAGCCTCAATTTTTGCTGATAAGAACATTTTCAGTGGTCAATTTCCTAGGCAATCTTGTGCAAATTCTGAGTACTGGAAGTTCCTCTATGGGACAGTTTTCTGGTTGCCTCTGCTTAGGTCCTATGGGTAGGCTGGTTCCAACTTTTTTTTTAATCAGGTTTTCTACTTGGGGTTCTTCCAAATAGCTCAGGTGGTATAAATTGGGTTGCACACAGGTATAGGACTAAGATCTCAGTCTCTTACAGGTCACTTGGTTCATGCCTATGACTTCAGAAGCCATTGCTCAGTGAGAAGAGATTTCAGAGATTTTAAGACGTTACACATATACAGAGCTGCACTTATTTGGCTTCTGGTTTATACTAAGAGCTCAGATACAGTCCTCACTGTATGTGGGGATTAAAGTCTTGACCAATTTTTGCATGTAGCATTAAAAATTCGAGTCACTAAGGCATATAACCTTATTCTCTCAGAGGCAACATGTTGCAACTCTTGCTCATAGCTATGGCTCTGGGATTATTTTTTTTATTTCTGGCATCTGGATATTTCCCTTTATTGCTTTATAGGCTATCTAACTGTTTTTAATTTATTTAAAATACATTAGCTAGCATTAGTATGTGTTCAAAGTAAGAGCAAGAACTTCTGCTCTATTAAGTCTGTCCTTTAGACCAGAAGTCTGACTCTTCTGTTCCCTCAGTCTGCTTCTTTTTGAGTTTCTACCTATTTAATAGCCATTGCCCCTGTGAGCTAGACGACATCATATGTTAGCAGCCAGTTTATGGATTTGCTGCTTTCGGGCCAGTCTATGTTACTGAGCTGACTCAAAGAAAAACCCAAGTCAGCTTCTTTTAGTAGAGGTGATAGGTTGGGACTTGGAAAGAAATTAGGCCTGGTAGGCACTATTATTAACATATTTTGTATAGTCTGTAATGTAAAGTTCTAACTTATGAAATGAGTAGTAGATTGGATATTGCTTAAGAAATAATAGTGTCACATAATAGATATGCTGAATTATTTTTTGAAAGAGTGAGTACATCAATGAATGAATGGTCTATGTTTTCATATAGGCTTTGCAGTCATTTGATTTGAGCAAAAACTTCTCTGTTCCTCAATTTCCTCAACTTTAAAATAGTGCAAATAAAATTGGTTCTGCATACTTCTTGTTGTTACAAGAACAGAATCACAAGGAGGCAGAGTATGTGGAAATATTTTGAAACTGTAAAATGCTATATAAATGTGATTTATCGCTATTGCTATTGTCATAACATAACAGAAAGTTACATTTGGATTCACAAGACCATTTATGTAGTCTTATTATAATCTGTGATCTGTAATGATAAAATAATAAAGCTGATTAATCATTAAGCCATTGTTGATCGTATTTCATTATCATAATACGTCATTGGTGCCAAAAATGTAAAGAACCATTTAAGAATCGTGCTGATTGAAATGTTAGGAGACAGCCTGATTTGTGAAGAAAACTTAGTCTTTGGAATTAGATTTCTTTGGTTTTCAAATACAAGTTCTGCCATTTGATAGTTGTTGAATCTTGAGCAAATTAGTTTCTCTGAATTTTGGTTATATAACTTTTGAAATGGGGATAATTATATCAGCTTCTGATTGTCGTAGGAATGGCATGATGTCGGTCAGTGAGGGTAGGTAGACCCTACTGTCCTTCGTCTCCTCTCTCCAGCAAGTATCCTGCTTCTTCCCAATACAATCCTGTACAGCAAATTTTAAAGTCAGAGAGATTGAAAAGGTCTACATAGTTGGAAGAAGACATTTTACTCTTCTAAAGGAAAACACTGCCCATAAGCATAACTATTTATAAAGTGTGCAGCTGTGGCTTTATTTAGTACAGTTTTATCAATGTAAGCCATCATAAATGTGCTTCAAGAGACGGTCACTATCTGTGGTTAACTGAGCTTTATGACCTGTCACTATGGACTGTTTCATGCAATTAATGTAATTCCCTGAATAATTTTGAATGCAGATATATAGCCTAGGATTTTCCAAATGAGGGTGTTTGTAACAAAACACTGTAGTGTGTTATGGACATGCTGTTGACTATGATTCTGTTATACTCCAGAGGAAAATGTTACGTTTATTTTCTCTCTTTTAACCTTTCAAAAGATAATGTGTTTCACAAAAATAACTTACACTATATGTCTTTGATCTGCTCTTTAAAATTGGAAAGAAATTATGCAATGTATTTGGAGAAGTTCTCTCTGTACCCTTTATGTGTAACTTTACTCTGTTCTGTTCTGGGTTGTTGCGAATTAACAATAATTGATTAGCTAATTTATTTATAGCTCTGAATACAAATTTGAAACTCCTGAATAAAATATGTTGAAAACTCTTCCTAAGGGTAAGCAGGTTGATAAAATGTAATAGGAAGCAGACTCCTTTGAAATATTTTGATGTTAAACTTTTCTTTGTTTCCCTCAAGGGTAGGTTTTTGTCTTCAGACTATGAGACTTGTGTTGAATATGAGCACTGTCATAATTGAATGAACCTTTAATTGTAGACTTTGGGTGGCTTTCACAAGGAAGAAGAATTTCCCCTTAATTAAATATATTTTTGCTAATTATCTCTGCATTAATGGCTTGACTGCTATTATTCATCATGTGGCAATCATAAGTAAAGGTTTAGAGCTGAGGCAAACTGTCCTACACAAGGTCTTTTCTTCCCACTGCCTAAGAGACTCACTGTTTCTGTTCTGGGTCCTAGAAGACCCAATAATTCTCGGGTGCTTGGGCTTTGATTACTGGACACAGGACTTCTGACTCTCCATCATATAAAGTAGTTGTATTAGTCATGGTTCTTTTATTTATAAACAGAAGATACCCACTCCAACTGTCTTAAGGGGAAAAAAAGGAAATTTATTACTTTACATGATTGAAAAGTCCAGGGATAGAAAATACTTTAGATATTGCTGGATCCAGGGACTCATAGTACTTCAGGAGTCATTCTCTCTTCATCTCTTGGCTCCTCTGTTGGTTTTATTCAGGTGGTCTCTTCCCACAAAGCAAGGAAGGTCGTAGCAGCTCCTATTCTCTCAGTAACCCCATCAAAATATTATATTTCTTTCTGAAAACTCTAATAGTAATCCCATTTCAATTGCTTTGGACAGATTTGGGCCATGTGGCTTTTATAAACTAATTATAGAGGTCAGGGAAATACTACTGATTGGGTGTGCTTAAATCACATACCCTCTTCTGAATCTAATCCTAGCTGTAAACCAAGGATTGAAAGAAGGAAAGAGTTGGATACCCTTAAAAAATCAGAATTTTATTACTGTGAAATGGGGGAATGGATACCAAGATGTAAAAAAAAAAAAACAAAAAAACCCTCATCGTGCATTTGCCAAGAATGTGTTATATGTGTTGAGCCTGAAATAATGAATGAACAAAAGTTCCATAAGGTGAACAAGTAGTTGTAGGAGATAGAGTAGTGGGCATTTGAGGCAAAGGGGACAGGAAGACATAGGGATGGTTAAAGAGTGTGATAGTTTGGAGGAACAAGAATAGGTTGCTGTTATGGCTAAATCTCACAGTAACCACCTCCATGTAGTTTCACTTCTGGCAGGAACAGGGCACTTGAGATGCTAGGCATTCTAAGGACAAAAAATTTAAAAATTATACTGTACAAATTTAGGTTGATACATACAATGGAATATAGCTCAGCCATAAAAAAAGAATGAAATAATGCCATTTACAGCAACATGGGTGGACCTAGTGATGTCATACTGAGTCAAGTAAGTCAGACAGAGAAAGACAAATATCACATGATATCGCTTATATGTGGAATCTTAAATAATGGTATGAATGATCTTATTTACAAAACAGAATTAGAGTCACAGATGCAGAAAATAATCTTATGGTTACCAGGGGGGAGAGGGGGAGGGATAAATTGGGAGATTGGGTTTGACATATAAACACTATTATTTAGAAAATAGATAACTAATAAGGACCTACTGTATGCCACAGGGAACTCTACTCAATACTGTGTAATGGCCTATATGGGAAAAGAATCTAAAATAGAGTGGATATATGTATATGTATACTGATTCACTTTGCTGTACAGCAGAAAGTAACACAACATTGTAAATCAACTATACTCCAATAAAAATTTTAAAAAACAACAGCAAAGTTAGGTTGAAATACAAAAGTTAACGTTCAGTAGTAACCGAGGATGGCTTGATCATTGCTGGACAATGGCTTATAAAGCGCCTACCATGGCTGAGACCTTAGGGAGCATGGAGAAACTATGCAAACGACAATAATCATGCTTTCAAGAAACTCTTATTAGGGCCCTATAAAACATGTAAACAAATCATTATATACGGGACAGGAAGAAAAGAGCCTAGTCCTTATCCCTCACACTTCCATTAATATGGGTCAGGAGAGAGTCCCAGAATTGTTTGTGCTCCTGGATAGAACCCCAAATCCTTCTAAACCCAGCACACACAGTGTCACCACCTTTTTGTTCCTAGAGAATATTGGGACCAACCCCTTTATGCTCTGGTTCTGTTTGCATCAGCTATGGTCACAAAAGACTCTCTGGTCATCTCAAGATTGTTAAACTCCCCTCCTCATAGGTCTTTTTATACTCTCCTCCCCAACCCCCAAACAAAATACCTGATCCAATCTCCTATCCATTTCTTTGCTGGGATCCATCAGACCAATTTCATCATAGGTGACACATAAATCCAAGCCTCTGAGAATACATTCATCTTCTGCATTACAATCCACACATGGTTCTGTTCTTCCCCATTTTTGACCTCATTTCCTTCCCTTCTTCAAGCCACTTTCACCAGGGCCTTTGGAAGTCACGGTCAGCAATAGAATTTCCGATGTCCTTTATCTCTTCTCTGTAAATTCCCTTCTCTTCGTACTCTAACAGAAGCTGGTTTGCCCCGAAGACACTGTTTCTTCTCTAGCCTTCTCAGGTAGTGGCTATTTTCTTCCTATACTCCTTATACAACTGGCCCGGCAGTAAAATGTGTCCTCCTTGCTCTTTGTTGCTTCTTCTAGACCACTGTCGTCCCTCCTCTATAAAATCCTCCAGCTTTGAATTTCATGTATACCACCCAGATAGCCTCCTGAATGCAATCATATCCCAGTTCCTCATCTCTCCCACTCATCTTGTGATTTTAACAGCTGGATCTCTGTCACTCTTTCAAAAGTACTGCCTTAATTCTTGGTGATTCAAATAGTCACATAGAGTATGTTTGCAATACTTCAGCCTCTCAGTTCTTGATCTCCTCCTCACTAGTGGTCCTATCTTCCATCTACCTCACTTCCTCACTGCACTAATTTACCTTCAATGTCATGAGGCTGAATAATTTCAATTTCTTTATAATCTCAGTTTCAAGCACCTGCTCTCTATCATTTCCTATCTTTCTAGCTCACTTGACCTAGATACTCGTATTCCAACAATCGTCTGACCTTACCAAGACCTCTAATCCATTTATCTTACCACTTTTCACTGTTCCTAAATTCTCTTGTGTTCTCACTTTAATTCTTATGTGACTTAAATTCCACAGTCAATCAACATAATCATATCTTTGCTGGCATTATCCATCCCCATTCTAGTCAAAGCCACCTCTCCACCCACATACCACCTGCATGGATATAGGCAAATGGGTAGAAAAAAAACACACAACCATGATGACTGATCTCATATCCGTTTCATGACCACCATCCTCCAGTAGACTCTTAATTTCCCCCGAAATAATAGCACATTGCCCAGGACTATTCATTTTCTTACCCTCCTTGATGACTATTTCATATCTGGCCCATTTGTCTCAAATACCCCTTCTCTCATTCTTACTCTAGACTGATTATCTTGATTAGTTTTTCATTTAGAAAGCAATAGAAGAGAGCCAGAAAAGACAGTCCTCAAATTCCCAGCACTGTATCTACTTACCTACCAGCAACCTCCTGTTACTCTGAACTTTGTGCTATTTAAGGAAACTTTTCTATTTGTGCACTACATTCAATTTATACACGTTTATTCTTCCAACAATTTTCTTCTCTCTATCCTGCATCTTTAATTTTTCCCTTTCTACCTATCTACCTGTCCATGTGCAACTAAATGTGGGTGATGAAAAACACACAAGTGTGCTGAATGTTCTCACATCAAAATCAGGAATACCACTCTGAGGTGAAGCTTTATTTATCGTTATTATTTTCATCAGCATGGGGGAAACAATAACAAAGCACTTCTTGATGCCACTTACACCTCAAAAAAATTCACTCCTCTGTTCCCACCTCAAAAAAATACACTTCTCTGTTCTTGAAGTAAAATTCCTTTAAGAATTATTTTACTTTCTGTAAAAGGAAAAGGAAAAAAGAGTGGCAGTTTTGATGTGGGGGAAGATTAGAGATTCAGTTTTGTTTGTTTTTTTTTTAAGTTCAAAATGCTTAAGACTTCAAAGTGATGATGCTTATGAGCCAGCTTAGTGCTGGGAACTTGCCATTCAAGAGCAAGGACTAAACAGGCTGTATCCATGTTGAAATACAAAATTATTTCAATATGAACATATTAGAAAAAGGTGGATTCTCTTTCCCCTCTTTTTTGAACTTATTCAGAGCAGGATTTTGCTCCCAACACTCTGCAAAACTCTTCTTGTCAAACTTACCAATATTCTCTATGTTGCTAAATTCGACAGTCAATTCTCATCCTCATCTCACTTGATCCAGTCCCAGCGTTTCATTTACTGATCGTTTCCTTCACTGTGAAGTACTATCTTCCCTTGACTTTCAGGGCTCTACATTCTCCATGGTTTTGTTTGTTTGTTTGTTTTTCTTTACAGACTTCCTCTTGGTTCCTTCTCATCATTTTGAACTTCCATCACTGGGATGGCTCAGGGATCCTTTGGACCTTTTCTTTTTTCCAGTACATCCACCTTTTTTCTAATATGTTCATATTGAAATAATATTTGTATTTCAGTATGAATACATCCTGTTTAGTCCTTTCTCTTGAATGGCAAGTTCCCAGCACTAAGCTGACTTCTAAACATCATCACTTTGAAGTCTAAAGCATTTTGAACTTAAAAAACAAACAAACAAACTGAATCTGTAATCTTCCCCCTCTATCAAAACTTCCACTCTATTTTTCCAGTTGTTCAGGCCAAAACTATGAATTTAAACTTAAGCTCCATTCATATTTTAATATCCTTCTTCTAATATGTCAGAAAATCCTGTAAGCTTAACTTTCAAAATGCATAGTTTGCAACCACTTCTCATTGCTCCCTTGCTAAACATGCTGATCCAAATCCTCATTATCTCTCACTTAGTGTTTTGCAGTAGCCTCTCACGTCCATTCTTGTTCTCCTATAGTTTATTCTTCACAAAACAGACAGAATGTCCTGATAAGATATAAGATATATCATGTCACTCTTCTATTCAGAACCCTCCAAGAGATCCCAGATCTAAGTATCATTGTGTGTTTCCTAGATACTGTTTTATGTTCAAAGGGGCTGAACTTGTTAGATCTCATCTACCAGATTTCTTGATTTCTAGATTCTGGTTGGAGTCAACAATGAGAGGAACTAACCAGAAATTGGTGGGCAGAAGGAGAGTGAGGTCTAGGTATCTCTTCCTGCTTCTATATTGTCAACAAGCGTTAGCTGTTTCCCTGAAAGCCACAGCTGCTGTGTAGCAGCCCATTCCATACAGACACCCCTGGTGTCTCTTTCTCCTTGCCAGTTTAGGCCTAGGGTAGTAACGCTGCCCACTGTTACTAGTACTGGGTACTGTGCTATCTCATATTAAGTTTATTCAACCTTTTGCACACATTTGTAAATTAAAAATTAATTAAAGTCTCCTTAAATTTCTCACTTTATATATGCCATCTGATTCCTGCTGAGACTATGATTACCTTTGTTGTTCCACTTGGAGTAAACTGAAAGGACTTTACAATGGTCTACAAGGACACACATTATTGCTACTTTACTCCAGTGCCTCTGATTTCATTCCCTATTCTTCCACATGTTCCTTGTGCTCCATACACCAACCAGAGGAGCCACAGTGCTCCTTGCTTTTTTTTTTTTTTTTTTTGATATCTTATGGATTTTACATTTGCTATTAAGTCTCTTCACTCCTCTACCACATCATTTATGTCGTCACTTAAAAGCCACCTTCTCCTTGTGGCTTTCTATGAACACTATTTAAAATGGAAAGTCCCCTCCCAATACTCCTTATCCCATGTCTCTTCTTTATCTAAATCCTTAGAACTTATCACCATATAACATACTCTGCATCTTACTTACTTTACTTTTTCCCTGTTTCCACTAGAATGTAGGCCTAAGGAGAGAAAGAAATTTGATCTGTTTTGTTCACTGATGTGTTTTGAGTTTTTACAAAAGTGCTGGGCACAGAGTAGATGCTCAATTAATATTGTTGAATGAGTGAATGAATGAAAAAACAGGAAAAATGCAATGAGAGATTTAATAGGAAAGAAAATATTTTCAGCTAATAGTATCAGAAAAATAATATTTGAACTGCACTTTGAGAGTGGACGTGGCTGATGAATAGAAGGGTTTTCCCAGGAAGTAACAATCGGAACAAAGTCACATTGATGGAAAAGTACTCAAGAAACTTTGTCTTTCAGTTGGATTGGAGTGTTGACTGCAGAAGCAGGAAAGAAGTAAGTTGTTGAAGATAGGCTCAGGCTAGAGAACAGAGTATCCCAAGTGCAGGGTAAAGCAAACCAAAACAAGTTTTATTTTGTGGGAAAAGAGGTGCAGACTCTTTGGGACTTGAAGTGAAGTGTCATGGTCCAAGTTGTATCCTAGAAAGACTAATTTGGTGGTGGTATACACAAGAGTTTAGAGAAGGGAGAGTAGAGTCATTGAGAGAAACTAGAAAAGCTATTACAAGAGGTGATGAGTCCTGAACCACAGCAGTGGTGATGAACGTGGAAAGGAGGACTGTAAGATGTACTGTCTTGTAAGAGTTTCTTGACCCCTAGAGTAAACCAATATATTATGCAGGGTGTTTGGAAGAACTGATCTCTTAATTACCAATTAACCCTGAATCAACACAGTACTTTATTCATTTTTCCCGTATCATCTGAATTTTAAAATAATAAACAGGTTTAATTTTCTTCTTCTTAAATACATTAGCGAGAAATACTCTATGGTACATTGTAGGTAGAGGGTGTTTATCATAGCTTAATGTCCTGTCATTTTGGGCCTATTTAATAGCAAGATCACAAATAGAACATCTGCCAATGAGCATGACACTGATTCCAGAATCAGCTGTAATTGCAAATAGTGTGGAGCAGGGATGGGAGTCCTTTATCTGGGGGTGACAACCAGGACAGGCATGGTACAGCTGGGACTCTTTCTACCCCTACTTGATCATGGATCATCTGTCCCCAAGCAATGCCATGGGTAAAATTTAGCGATGATGGATGTGGTGTTGGGAGCCCTAGGATTCCAATATTGAAATTCATTTTACACAGTGATGAACAAAATCCTAAAATGGTACCTTTTATAGAACACTGCATCTATAATGGAGTGGAGATGGAAGAAAGAAAGAGGCAAGGCTCTATTACTTTGTTCCCAATGATATTGGTCATAATTAATTAATTTATTTAACAAAACATCAGTGGAAAAATGTTATGTTCTCGTCTTCTTGCTAAGTGCTTAAATTAGAGATTCAATATATAGTATCTGTCCAGAGACACTTACAGGATAGTAGGTGAAAGAGAAATGCAGAAATGCATAATTCAATAACAGAAGTCTTATGAACAATACAACTACAGAGGAAGGAGTATCCAACTCTACCAGGGAAATTTCATAGGTCTGAAAACATTTGAGCTGAACTTGAGGCATTGGTAGAGCTCTAACATGAAGGAGGAAAAGAGTGGGCATTCCAAGCAGAAGTAACATTAGCAAAGGCATATAGAGCATAAAAGTGCATGTCATGTTCAGAAAATAGAGTGCTAGTGTGTATGCAGCTCATATTCTTAGAATTCCTGGGGAGAAGAGAAAATTTTTGAAAGACTTTTGGGAAATAGATGAACAAGAGTTGATGAACAAATGACTCAGGATGAATGGGGAGGAGAGAACACTGAGATCTCTATTCACTTTGGGCAACTCAACTAGCATTTTATATACTTATGAAGAATCAATTCCTTAGACATCTGACTTTGGATTACTCGGAAGGAATCATGGATTGTACCTTGAAACACACAGGAAAGTCTTGCTTCATTATTATTATATCAACTCCTAGAATATCAGACATAGAAAGGCACATGGTGATCCTTGAATTGTATTGATGGGGAAACTATGGCACAGTTAGTGATTTGCTCAGCATCTCATAGTAAAAGAATTATAGTTTGAATTAGAACTCAGATCTCCTAACTCCATAGATGTTGCTGTTTATACACTATATAATTTCAAAAGCAGTTTCCATTTATTTTTTGGCATGGTGAAATATATGGACATATATCACAATAGAAAGGTCACTTGGATTTTTGTTTGGGTAAAAGATAAGGGCATAAAGCTGTTAAGAAGCCAGAAGGTAACATTTTTTTCAATCTAATTTACAAAGTAGTGACCTTAGAACTTGAGATTAAAATCGGTTTGGAGAAATTGGAGGCATCAGAGTTGACCTGTGAAGAGGCTCCATGTAAACTTAATGTCTCTTCTCAAAGCTACTGGCACCAAGCAGTGACACAAAACAGATAACAGAGGAGAACAGAAGTAAGCTGTTTAGCTTTACATGTGAGAAATGCATGTTACAGAAACTAGGTCTAAACAGGCAGAAGTACTCTTTACCATTTATTATTATTAAGGATTATTGAGAAGAAGACTTGTGTCTCTTAAATTTTCTTCCAACTATCACTAGACTTTGGATGCTGGTGTGTATGTATATGAGAGGGGAGGGGGTTATTTATACATTACTAAGTAAACCAAAGAAACATAAAATTATAACATCCTACAGAGTGTCTAGTCCAATTCCATCCATTTGGGGTAGGGGTCTTAGAAGTCTGAGATACACGGGAGAAATGACTTGATTATTAATATATAATCATTTCATTTCAGAGCTGAGACAAGAACCTGGGTTACTTCAAAGAGAGCAATTACCTGCTCATCCTTCCGCCTGCAGCAGCTGCTTTTTGGAATAAACAGTCACTTCCAATCTCTTTAGAGGCAAGCCCAGAATAAAAGTTCTATTTCAGGACTCAACCCTGGACCAAGAATATGGCTAACCAGCTCCATTTATCTCATCCATCTGCAGTTTTCAGAGCCTGCCTGTCTCTTTGTCGAGTAGAACAGAAAGAGGGGAGGGGAGGAAAAGAAAGAGAGAAAGAAGAGAGCGATAGACAAGAGACAGAAAGGGAGACAGAGACAGAGATACCAGGACTGCAGATGATATAATTCTTCCCCATTCTATAATCTCTCACCAGACAGAAGAAATGCCCTAGCCAGAACAAGATAGTTAGCTCTCATTTGAGTTTTGGCATCACTACAGCTAGTTAGCTTACCAGGTTAGGGATGAAGTTAGGAAGGCTAAGGACGAGTCACTTTCCTTTTCTGGACTTCAATTTAACTGAAAAATAAAGAGCTTTCTATGTTACAGTACTGGCTTTAAAAATATGTTCACAGATTCTTTGATAGTCCTCCCTTCAAGAGCTGAATTCCCCTCTTCTTGAGTTTGGGCTGGACTTAGGGACTCATTTCTAACCAATAGACTATTGCAGAAGTAATGATATATCACTTTGGAGACTGGGTCATAGATGACACTGAGATTTTCTCTCTCTCTCATCTCTTCCTCTGGCGTAAACCAGCTGATGCGTCATGACGATACTCAAGGAACCCTACGACCCTACAGGGAGGTCCATATGGCAAGGGACTGAGGCTTCCTACCAACACCCATGTGCCTACACTTGGAAGTGGATCCTGTATCCCCAGTCAAGCCTTCAGATGGCTGCAGCCCTGGCCAACACTCTGACAGTAACTTCATGTGTAACTCTGAGCAAGAACCACCCAGTTAAGCCTTTCCCAAATTCCTGACCCACAGGAAATGGGATGCAGTCAATATTTGTTGTTTCAAGCTGCTATGGGGTAATTTGTTGTATGGCAATGAAAAACAAATACCGTTATTTTTCAACTTCTTATTTTTTCAGAGACTACGTTTTTTATTGTAGTCTTCAGTGTTTAGAGTCATATGAAATTGTATTATCTATTCCTTAATTTTTAGGTATGAACGATTACAGTTAGACCATGTACTGTGGGAAGTACCCTAGGATTCAGCAGGCTAAGGAACTTTTTTTGGACCTCTTCTTTTCCCCCAGCTTTCTTTTATAATATCATCATCATCATCATCATCATCATTATCATCATCATCATCATCATCATCATCATTGTCATCGTTCCACTACCAAGCATGTAGTTTACACATTTTACAGGTTCACATTTACTATATATTTTTACAACAATACTATGAGGTAGATATTTTATTTTATTCCCATTTTATATATGAGGAAATTGAGTACTTGAGAGCAAAAGTATCTGATTGAAAGTCACATAGTTTATAGAAGAATTGTTACTCCAATTCAGGTCTTCTGACTCCAATCTAATATTTTTTTGCACTGTATCAAGAGCCCTTATAATAGAAGTGATCATTCAACTTTATTTCCTCATACCCGACATCCACTCCACATTTTAGCTTTCAAGTCTGATATTTGGGAATTTTTACATATAACCCTTCTCTTTTTTATTACTGAGGTTTGTGAATAACTGAGCGGGTTCATTTATTCTCCCTTTTTTTCTCCTGGTACTTCTTAAAAGTCATCTAATTGTTTTGCCTATAGCCAGGTGTTATACTTTAAACACTCTCTTATTCTAGATGACTGATTGCATATGTTCTGGCTTTCTTTGGCTATTCAGTTAAGTAATTTCATTGGTGATTTCTATAATTTTATCATCTGTATTTGGTTTTTCTCATATTTTATGTAATTTCATAATAAGATATGAAAATAAAAGACTCAAATTTCAGTATTTGGGAATCAGTTTTAAGTTTTGCACTTTAAGGAAAAGATATTATCTAGAATATTAGGATTTTTTAACCCCTTTACTCCAAATTTGTAATATATCATTATTGATTTTTCACTGAAACATTTGCAGATATTATAAGGATAACTTGAGGCAGTTATCCTTTACAAGATTATGCATCTAAATCATTTTGGTAGATTTAGCAGTCTGGAGTAACCTCAGTTTTTAAAACGTTGGTGTCTAATTCTGGTTAAGAACCACTGTCCAAGGTGTGTTTCAAAACATGGTACTAAATTACAAATTAATTGCAAGCATATGACAGTTTTTGACAATGGAAAAGTAATAAGTTTTTATGTATGCCTTTGTGTCTTAAACGAAAAATAAATAAATGCATATCAGATTGTATCTTAAGATTTTTTCAATATGGCAATAGAGTATTAATGGTCCCATCACCTGGAGCAGGATAAAAATAGCTCATGATCTGAATTCAGAGTTTATTTTGAATCTTTCCGCTTTCTTTCCATGAGCTCATCTCAAAGAGAATTCTTCCCTTTTAAATATTTTTAAGTGTTTTGAATTGTCCAAAATGAAAACTTTGTAAATTATTCTCTGAAGAATTTGGAGTGTGTCAACAATCTCTTCACTACACTAGAACATAAAACCTCTTCTTTGTTCAACATTATAACTTATAACCAAATAATATTAAAAACAACGCATATACGTATATGTATAACTGAGTCACTTTGCTATACAGCAAAAATTAACACAACATTGGAAATCAACTATACTTCAATAAAAAAAAAAAAAAAAAAACTCCTTTAGCACTGATCTTCACCACCCCAAAGAGAGCTTTTCCTCATGATCAAATGTTATTTCACAGTATTAGAAGAGTCAGACAATAATTCAGATTTTAATACAGAGAATCCAAACCATAGAGCAGATGCACAGATAGCAGCAGACTTCATAATGCCCACTCTAGCATTTGTCTCTTCCTTCATCTAAGCTTTAACATTTTCAGTTTGAATTCCTTATTTAGCTCTTCGGATAAATGGATAAGTGATGCTTTCTAATGACCATGTTACATGCTCTGCTGTGTTCTAAATGTCTTCAATTCTTTTGAGGCTCCCTGAATATTCAAAAATGAAATGGCTCATTGACAGATAGTTTGAGCATCACATTCTTAGAGGGCTAACTAAAGCCACTGAATGGAAATTAACCAAATACAGAAACTTTCCAATTTTTAAGAATGCTTCCTCTTAACCAGAAGCTATATTTATTATGCATTCCTTCAACGATTTTTCATTGGGGAACATTTAAATACAAGGTCTACACTTTTCTGTACACTACTTTTTTTCACAACTGTCTGATTTGACACTTTGGCAACCTGAGGTGGGGTGTTGGTAGCAAAGTCCTTCTTTCCTTCATTATCAAAATATGTGACATATCTCAATTTGAAGGTCCCTTGACTCTTTAGGCAATCTCATCTCATTCTTAGACACAGACAATGCTATGTGTTCTCCCAGTTCTATTTCATTCTCCTCTCCAAGGCACACAGGAAAACTACATTTTCCAGCCTTCTCTATGACCAGATCAGTACTTGTAGCTAGCTCTGGCCAAGAGTAAGAGTATTAAATGTCATAATTAGTCTGAAGTATAGAACAGCAGGAAGCTACACATTTCAGATGGGAATGCTACAAAAAAGTAAGCCCCTATACTGGACATGTAGCATATACAAGAAATAAGTCTTGTTGTATGAAGCCACTGAAATGTTGGAGTTATTTGTTAGCACAGCATATCTTATGAGATTCTGATTAATGTATATGATAAACTACAGCAATCCCATCAGATTCCAAATGTCAGTGTTTGATGTTTCATATATTAAAAATATACTCTATTAACTGCTCATCTATTCAAATATCTCCTTGTGCTGAGGCAACTCCAAGGATTAAACTTGTCCTACATTTTCATCTACTTCCTGTAAACACCTTGTTAAAAGGATGATTCGTAGTCCTCCTTGGCTGGAGAAAATCAGAGCCTACAAGGGTAAAAGAGTAGTTAAAGAAAGATAAAAATGAATGGTTCTTAAACATTTTGTACATCAGAATCACCTGGGAAGTTTATTCCAAGTGCAAATCTGCCCCACTCTCTTGAGTGGGGCAGATTTGCAGACTTTCATTTAGTTAATATTGCATGGGGTCAAGAATATTCAATGTGAAACCAATGTGAAACCAAACTGGTTCTGATGTGGGTGCATCAAGAGTATGTTTTGAGAAGCCTTAGTCTGGACTCTAATAAAGGCTCTCTCTCCTTATAGCTTGAATAGTATAAAAATGTAAGACTAGTTTGAAAGAATTCTCATAGGTAGTTGTTTGTTTGACCCATGGAATACCTTATCTGAATTATCAAGGGTACAATGTTAAAATGCAGACTCCTGGACAATGTCCACTACCTAATAAATCAGTCCCTCTGGAGTAAGAGCTTCACCTGAGATCCTCACTTGTAAGATGCCCCCCAAACAACTTTTAGACACAAAAAGTTTGAAACCAGTGCCATAGGGATTGTTTGTCCTTCTGCCACATTTCAATGATTAGTTCAATTTATTATTCATGACTTTTTCATGAACATTAGTTCAGGAACATTAGTTTTACCGACCACCTCAAATCTTCACACTATAAGTGAATATATTATTACTAAAGTTTTTACTAGTTATAAGAGTAAGTAATTGGAACCCACAGTGTAAATCATAGCTCCTGAAAGATTATATCTGATTTTCAAGATAAATGGTGAACAGATTTTTATTTTGCATTAAGAAAAATACAAATTATTTATGGGGGGGGAATTATAATTTGATCATAGGGTCTAGAAGAAAGAAAAATATTCTACTTTTTAAATGCTTAGATGTTATAATATTTTTAAATGAAATTATATAAAATCATGAGATGACAAGGCCAGATGACACATCAGACAGTTGATATGACATTTAATTAACTGTGTGTGGGTTTACATTAACTGCCTTTTTGATTTGAATGTATAATGGTTCAAATTAAATAGTTCCAATTAGGTGGCTTTGTAACAGACGTACTTCCAATTGAATCTTACAAGAGTAGTTCTACAGTTGACACTGGATCAGGTGTCAGAAGCCTAGAGTAGAGGCCCAACCCTATCACTAATTGGCTGAGTGTCATTAAGAAAGTCACTTAATCTGGACAATATGTTCCTGTTCTGAACTGCTTTTGTGCTAAAAAAAAATGATGCAATAAAATTGATTTGTAAGCCATAAATAATTATGCAAATGGAAATTTATGCAACCACAAGAATGATTTCACTATGTGTATAAAATTTGTCAACAAATATTGAGCACTTACAGTGTGCCAGACACTGTGCTATGAACTTACATGCATTATATCATTTAATGCTCACAAAGTCCAATGAGGTTAATAATATTATCTCCATTTTAGCTAGCAGGAGATATGGAGGCCCAGAGATCCCATAGTCAAACAGACAGTTAGGAGAGAAGCAGGACTCACATTCATCTCTACTTGACTTGAAACTTACTCCTAAATAGGCAGTTTTCCTATGTAAATGATGTCCATTTAACTTACAATCATATTAATTCAGTTATGAATATGCATGACCCAAGAGGAAATTCATTCTTCTTATTCACCCACTGAAATATATGGTACTGAATACTGCATTCAATTGTAACATGTTGGGTCAGGGAATAATGACATAACCTCATCGCTTTTCTCCATACAGTATAAGTATGGTCTATCATCTTTCTGACCCTTGTATAGCTAATACCAAAAATTATGACTTTATATTGCTTACACTGTACTTATATTGTCAATGGAAATTGATACTGACCAACATTTAGCTTTTGAGAACACCGTGATTATCCATCTATGCATTCATAAGAGCTCAGGTGTAATTTTCCATGCCTCTGCCACTAGTCCTTTCACTTATTTTCTTCACTTAGAAAATAATTTATAAATCGTAAAAGTAATGTCTCAATTTCCCCAAAGATATTTTATGGTTTGAGATAGTGTGCTAATAAAGAATAAGACTGATTATAGGTAACAGCATTCTCTCCCGTCTTGGGATTTGGAGCAACTTACATTACCCACTATTTAACAGATTTAGAGAGAAACTACTCTCTCTCTTCCAAGTGAAGATTCTTGAACATAAATCAAGAATGGATTAATCCCTTCAAGAAGGAATGCAGTGAAGAACACGAGTTGTGCTCAATCATTTTCTGCTGGATATTCAGGCCTGTCATTTCCTAATTACAAGTTCCATGTTGAGTCCCATTTACTCTGGAGGGCCCTATTTCTTCATCGTATTTCAGCAGGAGAAGGATCTAATTGTTTCTGTCTTCATTATAGAATTCTGTATTTCTCTCCAAGAGGAGTAGTGGTATGAAAACTCTGGCTTCTTTCTCCAACTCTCATTCACTATTAATAACTGAGAATGAATGACACCCATTGGGCCATAGCTCACTAGCAACCAGGGCTCATATACTGAAGGTGAGCGCTCATGTCTGGTATGACCTTTGGCTCCTTTTACTCTGCTCCTGGTCATGAGCAGCAGATTGTGCTTCTAATTTTTTTACAGTAAACCCACCAGGAAGAGGCCCTTTACAGAGTAGATGGAAGGCACACTATTTTCCAGCTTTTTCTCCTTAATGGAGTGTTGGATCAGATCAGCCCTATTCTGAGTGTCCAGATGTCTTCAATTTGGGGAGGAAATAAATGTCTTCCATTATTTCCTTAGGGCCAGTCTGTGTTCTCCAGTCTCAGGATCACCAGGGTTATTTGGATCTTCATTTGACATATGTTTTTTGGGTGAATGCCTTCGTTTTGAAATTACAAACTAGTGGCTCTCCGGATAAATGTATGTTCATGTATTTTGGTTGGTTCTTTACTTTTCTCTTTTCTTTTTTTTTTAAGTTAAAGTCATTCCATAATTGACAGATTACATAAAATCTGGATTTTTAGATTCTTTTGAAAAACTGGACAATCTTCCAACACTGGGGCTAAATCAGTGACAGCAATCAAATGGAGCTAAGTAGAGGATGCTCCCTTTTAAAGAAATATACACTCTTCAATTACCTCTAGGCTTAATCATCTCTATTATCTCCCTGACTTGGAAATCAAATGCCATGTGCCTTTTATGATTGTGTTAAAATGTTTAAAGAAATACTTATCTATACCTACGTCCCTATACACATGGGTACTAGATGGAGAGCATTGTGTTGTACTTATATCTGGCCCCCTTTTCTCTTTTTTCTTACTTTTGATCCTTGTAGGCACTTGAATTGACTATTCTCAGAATTCTGAATGAGAAGAAGGGATTGGTGTACCAAACTCTACCCTAAACCCTTAACAGTACTGAATTTTCCAGGTGTCATTTCTAAAAATATAATGAGATTTTTGTATAAAACTTCATTTCCTTTGAGACATTTTCTTACTCTCTTTTGGTCCTTTCTCGGATCACTTCTAATACACATTAGAAAGAAACTAAAGAGACATCTAAGTTTTCCTAGTACCCAAACCAAATCACAATTTCCTTAAAGGGAATACTCTTCAGATATGAATTTAAAAGCCATAAAAGGTAGAAGGGAGAGAGAGAGGTAAAAATTTGTTAGTACAAATGAAATCACATAAAAATATAACTTTATTGATGCTAACAAGTTTAGGCATTTTAGAGAACACTAGTTTACAGTGAGACACAGGACACCATGTATCCTTGCGTGGGAGTATTTGGTTCTTCCTGGGAAAATGTGCTGTAGGTTTTCTGTTGAGCTTAGTCCTACAGCTTCCATCAAAACCAATTTCTTTCCATAATGCTCCCTCAAGATACACATACCCTGTAAGTGTCATAGCCCAAGTACACCTGACTGACTTATAACATGAGGTTGGTCAACAAACTCAAAGGAAACACAATAAAATTCTTTGCTCCATTTAAAACCATTGGGCAAGAGAGAGGATCAGACTTTAGGCAACTTGCACATACTGATCTTCTAGGGCCCAAGAAGAGTGTGCTCTTCTGAGGCCGTTAGAGACAATAAGTCTGGATTCGGGTCCTTCAGATCTTTTGTCTCCTAGAAATAAATAGTTTTTAAAAATCAATAAAGGGGACACAATCTGATAGTCCATTAGATGATAAAAATGTCAATTATCGCCATAGGTTCATGACACATAATGGGCTGGTAGAAATAGCAGCCACCACCCACCACACAGTAATTATAGGATATAAAAGTCATTGTTATTGGATAAATCCGTGAAATGGTGAAGAGCAAGGGCTGAGATCTGGGGAGCAGGGGGTTCCAATCTGGTGCCATTTTGTATCCATTGAGTTTCTGACTCTTGGGGAACAGGCTTACAGAGGTGTGTCTCCCACTGGGGCTGGGTATGAATCTCTGCCCGGCTTTTGCTCCTAAGCTGACTCTCTCCTTCACAGTAGGTGACACAGCAGCGACAGGCTGCAGAGGGCTTCCCTCTGTGCTTGGACATCGTGTCTGGGGCTGGAGAGGCATCTGCAGCCCTCCCTGAGCTCTGGAGTTCTGGGGGCTCTTTCAAACGACTTCTCCTCCTTTGAACGTGGTCCAGACTGATGTCGGACTGGGAAGAGCAGCTCTCATTCCAGCCAGAGCTGGCACTCAGACTTCTCAGGGGAAGAGCCAATCGCAAGGCCTTCCAGAATTTAGAACCAGAATGTTTAGACTTCTCTCCCTTCCAGCTCACAAAAGACACAGACTCTTTCAGCTGCAGGATGCTTGGGTGTGGATGCTCAAGGGGACGATACTCAACCACAATGAGCTTGGTGGCAATGGAGTTCTGACACATTACACCCAGTTTGAACTCCAGCATGCTGATGCTCTTTTCTGTCACATAGTCTGGGCTCAGGACAACAATCATCCTCCGGCTCCTTTGAATGAAGTCAAAAACTGCTTCCACTGTATCTATAGGAAAATGGAAAGATAGGACAATGCCTAGTGAAAACTTATATAGGTTTCAGTTCATTGTTGACAATCCTGCAAAGGACAGGCAATGAACACTTGAGAATATAGGATCTAAGTGTTAAATAATCTACCCAGGTAAGGAATCTCATCTACACTACTGTTATCAGTGGTTGCAAAGTATCTGCTACCTTTAAGGATGAGGAATTAACCACCTCTAAAAGCAGCTAATTTCAGCTCCGTTGGTAAATAATTTCTTGTTTTGAAATTCCTTCCACTTTTATCCAGTGGTCTTGGAGCTGACATTTTAAAATATCTGGAATATTTCATAATTATTGTGATCTCATTGTATTTTCTTCTCATCTCTAGATTAAATGCCTTCATGAATTTTGTTATTCTCCATATGATGCAGTATCAAGTCTCTTCCCCACTTTTATAATCCTTCTCTTAATAATATTCAGTTTATATATGTGTCTCCTAAAAATAGTACCCTGAACAAGACTGAACATAATGCTCCAGACACAGTCTTATCAGTAAATGTCAATAGGGCATTACTACCTCCTAAGATCCACAGTTATAGTTCTTGCTACTTAAAATGTTTGGATATAGCAGACAGTTCATAGTATTGACCGTGTTGTCAACCAAAATTCCCTTTCTTTTTCTCTTGTGTGTATGTGCGAAGGATTGGCCTGGAAATCAATTAAAGGGTCAACAATGATGACAAAAATGACTGGTAAGAATCAGGCAATTAGTTGAGACTTTGCATGAAGCATTCAATTCTAATAGTTATTGAGGTGAATTTGGACAGAACCCAGTGGAAAGTTCTTGAGATAAATGGAGTGCTTAACTCACTGTGAGATTTAGGAGCTTAAACAATGTGATTTTCTAAAGGAAAGGAATTCCATATTTATAAATGACAGCCATTGACAACTCTGAAAACAGGTACTGTGGACAGACCATGAGGTTGAGTGTCTACGCTTTTGAGGCCAGGGGTAAAACACTGACAGAGAAACTTTTCAGCCTGTGAAGACAAGCTGGAAGTTTGCAGTGAATTGGATCATGGATTTGACAGTGGATGAAGGAACTGTGCTCTTTACCAGATTATTTATTTCCAGTTGATGAATTTAACATGAATTTGAAGGAAAATCAAATGAAACATGCTCAATGTTTAAGAACTTTTGATTGGTTTTATCAAGAGCATGAAGTGTTTTAGACAATTTTGTTGCACTCTTAAAAGATAAATCTAAATTTTCACTTATCTTCAAAGCCCGCCTGTGTGTGTGTGTGTTTGTGTGTGTGTGTCTTGGTAATTCCTTTGTCCTCTCCGGTCTTACTCAGAATCTTATGTTGCTGCCTTTCATAAACCTGAGAATGTAAGGGTAGGAATTCTACTGTTTCTCCTGTATCATGATAAATATGATATAACCCTAAGATAACATGGATAGTTTTTCAACAAAAGGAACTTGTGCAAATTGTGTGTGGGGGGAGTGTGTGTGAGTGTGGGTGTGGGTGTTTCAATTCAAAATAGTCACTTTAGGAAAATGTTTGTTCTGTCCAATGAGGGTACCACTGTTGAAAATAAAACATTGTCTTAGATCCTCTAAAGAAAATTGTCTTTAAAGCCTACGGCTTTTTTTGTTTGTTTTTAATTTTGGTACCTCACCCTGAAAATGGAGGATTTGCATTTGAGAGAGGGTAATGCTAAAAAAACCAAAACAAAATAAATATGAATTGTGGAATTCCAGACATTGAGGAATGGATATAGGATATGCTTCTCAGATAAGGGTTGGGTGATACCTAGGGGTGTTCACATAGTACTTTGAAGGGAACTGCCTCCTTTATGGCCTATTTTATTATCTTCCATATTGTCAAACTTCATATTTGAGGATGTTAATTATTACTATTTTTTAATGCTGAGTATTACTTGGAGAAGGCATCTTAAATTAGGTCATTTATTCTATTTGGCTCAAAAAAAAATAAAACTGAGGTGTGGCTGTAGGTTGATAAGATCAGTTTTCTGGTGTCGTACTAAATTGGTTTTGAAGTCACAGTTTCTGATCTAGAACTCTTCACTATTCCATAACACTTCGGTGTGTAAAAGTCGTAATCTCCTTGGTATTAACTTGAAAGTAGAAAGAAAACCAAAAGAAAACTAGGGCTGTAAATTTGTTCTTTGGCTAGTTTACTGGTGTATGAAAGAGTAGCAAACCTCTCTCTTTCTCTCTCTCTTAAAACTTGAAGTACAGATTAAAAAAATGGGGGCACCTAATTTGGAAGATGAATCTGAATTCAAATATTGGTTTCTCCATTTATCTTAATATTTTATCTTAATAGTATAATCATTTATTTTAATATCTTTAAAAGTTTGAGTTCACCCATCTATAAAATGCATATAATGAGAGCAAAATTGTAGGATTGTTAGACAATTCACTGATACCTATAGGTAAATATCTAGTGCATGGTACGCTTTTGAATTAATCACCTTGATTAAATTATTATTCAATAATAATAATACAAAATTGAATAAGAATATTATTATTGTTAATAACAATATTTTATATTGTTTATAACAATAAAAATAATACAAAAAGAACAATATGAAAATAATGTGTAGACTAATGATTGATTCTAATGGTAACTTTAAAGAATCATCTTAAAATGTGGATTTTAATTTTTAAAAGTCTGTCTATTCAGTTTAAAAAATACTACTGGAATACTTAATCTGTTAGCCCATGCTAAAAATACCTCATATCCCTTGAGTAGAAACAGAGAAATAGACAGACTAGTTGCTGAACATGTCTCTTCTGTTATACTGCAATCTTACTTGTGTCAAAGACCTAGTAACCTCAGTAAGTGACTGAAAGATACATCTTAAGAGTTTTAATAGGGTCAGTAATAGCCAGGTAGCCATCATATCCAAACTATTGATATTGAAACTGCTGATATTGAAAATAGTCACCACTGTGTTCCAGTAAGTCATTTTCAGAGTTGGAAGCAACTTCAGGATCATCATTACTTATACAATGCAAAAAAACCCTTTACAAAGTCTCAATAAGATCCATCAAATCTCTGCTTGTACACCTCTAGTAATGGTGGTGGGGCTAATATCTTCAAAGACAGTGAAATACATTATTGTTTAGCTTTGCTTTACAGTTGCTTCTGAAATGAGTAGAAATTGTTTTCTTGTAACTTGCATCCATTGATCTTAAGTCTACTCTTTGGAGACTGGTTTGAAACTGGGAAATTCTTCAGTAAGAAGATTTTTACTGAGCTAACCAGCTCATTTATAGAGATCCAATAAATAATCTTGGAATAAATGAATAAGATTTTTTTTTAAAGAGCAAGAAATCTTCCCTGTCACTACAGACTTAATATTAACTCAAAAGAAAATGCCTTTCCAAATATTTATCACTGATTTGTTTGAAATTTGTGATAGAAATGCATATTTGATTCAAATTATCACCTGTTAACTAACAGCAAGGCATTAGTTAATTGCTCTCCTTTCAAAGCAACTGCCTTAGGGTTGTGTTAAAACCCATAAAAGGTAAGAGATTACTGTAAGCTGCTCAACTTTCAAGTTGAACAAAAAAGGAATAGGCTTGTGTCTTTATTTTAAAACTCTCTCCTCTCTCTCTCTGCCTCTCTGTTATTCTCTCTCTGTCTCTATTCCCCATCTCTCTCTCTCCTTCTCTCTCTCTCTCTCCCTCTGATTCTCTCTCTCTCTCAATCCACACACACACACACAGATACATACACACAGATACATACACACACATATACACACACACATATACACACACACACACATACACACACACACACACACACACACACACACACACATCTGGTATACTAGATCAACCCATTTTGATTAAGTAACTCTTTTACTGACATGTAAAAAAAATGTTCTTGAGTTGATGTTCCTGGTTTTCTCAGATTTTTCTCAGAAAGAGAAAATTAATGTCTCTTATAACATTTCTTTTTCTAAGTGTATCATTAATCTTTGTATTCTCATTTCTTATGCCCAAACATGAAAATAAAGACATAAAACACATGCACAAAATAAAATTCAAAGCTTAAAATAAATGGTTTATTTTTAAAATAAACAAATTTACAAATCATTGGAAAATGGAAAATACAAAAGTTTATGAATAAAATAAAAAAGATAACCTTAATATATGAAAACCTATGGAAAGAAAATAGATAATTAACAAGTGGAGTAATGCTTTTGTTCCCCAGTACAATGAAGTCCTTGTTTATTAGACTCCTAGGGAATCATCTAAATTACAACGCAGAAAAATATTAAATAATTTAATATGACTGTGTAATTAGACACTCTATATATCATGTTTTTTTGTTAACTTGGGTGCAGAAGATCTTTATATCGTATATCTAAAACCATTAAGGTTTTTCTTTTTAACATTAGATACTTTTATTTTTAACATTAGAGAGCGATTTCTTCTTGTTCTCCAAATTATGTTTCTCCATCTCCCTCAGATAATCTGTATTGGGTATCTTCTGGGACATAAAACAAAAAAATCTTGAAAGAAAATTATCTTAAGATGAGACATAGCATTTAGATTTGAGTTGCTTTAGATTTTAGCATTTGGAAAATTTCAGTACCAAATACAGGAATATAAATAGGACAAGAAGTATGAAGAAGTTTCTAGGGGTACCAAACAGCATTTGGGGTAAATATAAAATCCAAAAGTGCAAAAAGAATGCAGCATTGGCAAGAGAACAGCCCCTTGGTAATGGGGCTGTCCTTCATTTACCTAAAATTCATCCTAGAATTGATATTCAAACCTTATCTGAAGTCAGCTCTCCTCTGGTCTTGTGAGTGAAGGGTTAATAAGAGGAGTAATTGTGGTTTCTAATAAAGAAAAACATAAATAAGGCTAAAAAAGTTAGATCCAAGAGTGACCCCATACTATAGGTTTATGGTCAATGATTCATGAAGGTTTTTTTAAATTTAAAATAATCATTAACTCCTCTGTAGAAAAATGATTTATTAAATAGACTTTAATACCTCAGGAGGACACAAATGTAGTAGATAGTTTTAGAATTGCTTATCAACATTCATACTACTAAGATAAGGATCTCCTTAAATTATGAATTCTCATTTTTCATAGGATACCCAGCCTCATTTATAGGTCTTTTTATTTTCTTTTCCTGTATTACTTAACAGTCCAAATAGAGATTTATCTCTCCAGTAGTTGAGCACTAAGATTAATATAGCTTAGTTTCTAAGTGTGTGTGCTCAGAACATAGTAGATGATCAGTTAATGCCAGAGGGTTGACTACTGCTTAGCAGTGACCATGGAAGCTCTGTGCACAAGAGATTCCACTGCACCCAGATCAACTGTGGCAGTAGTAAGTTATTTATACTAATTTAGGGAGAGCAAGAGCTAACAACAACTACCACTCTGTGAGCTGTAAATTCACAAATATTAATGTACAGAAAACACTGACACAAAAATATTACAGTAAAGAAGGTAATTTAAAAACTGGATAAGAGTTCCAGTAATTCATAATATTGTGCCAATGACTATTTAAAGTCATATGTCTGTATGTGTATATATAGTGTGAGTATGTGTATATATATATATTTATATATATATAATATATACAATTCATGTATGTATATATGTATATATATGTAATTCATGTGTATATATATATGCAATATATATACATATATAATTCTTGTGTGTATATACATACATATATTTTAAAAACTCTATATGTAACATAGATATTCACCACTCTGTAAACTCTGGACTTAGTTTTCACTTTTCCAAGTCTTAAGAACAGTAAAACTTTACTTAAAACAAACTAAAACACGTTTCATTAACAGTGACTATTCAGACTGACTTGTTTGGACTGAGTGTATTAACTGTACCAGTGAATAAAATATGAAAAATGCTTGGGGTCCAGTTAATGCTCTTAGAATATTCATGCTAAAAGCACTCTCAAGGTCACTAAGTCTAAATTTCACACTTTACAATAGGGAGACAGAGACAAATGAGAAATTACTTTCCTAATATTCACATTAGCAAGGTTGAGATTAAAAGACAAATTGACAAACACCCTGTTCTGTGCTTTTCTCATAAGACAGAAAATGCCCTAAAAGCTTTTTGCTGTTATTTTACTTGATATTAGCACCATTAAAAGAAGCTTCCTATCCGACTGAACCAAGTGAGGAACCACCTGCAAACTCCCAGCGACTGACACAAGATGCAGTAGGTAGGGAGATGGAATGATAAATATGGGTCAACCTACAGATAATCGGGAGTTTAATAAAAATTACTATACATTTTTCAAGTTGACAAATATGATATCAATTACCTGAGATAGAGGACATGGGTTGCATAGTAGGAGACAATTCAGGCAAGCCCTTTAAACCAATTACTGTCTAAGGAACATTTTCAGTTACTCTGCTTTGTATCGTCCTAAGTGGTGTCAGTCTTGCTAGGAGGGTGTCTGATACAGCTGAATGAGCAAAAGAGTTTTTATCCTTAGCTAAAATAAATTTAGGCCCTGATTATCTTTTTAATGGATGAGTAAAAATAAAAGAAAAAGAAAACTATACTTGGAAACTCATAATGACTCTGTTAACAGATGACTCATCTTTAAGGGGTCTTTAAATCCACAGTAAAGGCTGCCCCATAATGTTAAGATTATTTCAAAAGAGAGAGAGAGAGAGAGAGAGAGAGAGGATAGAGATGAGTAGGAGCAGGGATGGAGGATGCAGAAGGGGAAATTCGCATCAACCAGGTCTTTGTCTGCAAAGAACATAGTGATATCAGACGCTGGTGACAGGCGGTGGCACTAGCGTTCTAAGCCTTACTATTGCCTGAGGAAGCAGAACAGCTCTTTCTATAGTCACCCTGAATTTATCTCTATGGGGAGGCTTCCATAGAATTTTTTTCTGTCCATGAAGCAATAAATTGGGAATAAAGAAGGGGGGATTCTTCCTTCCTGGAGTACCCTTGGATCTTTTTATCCCTTTCATTGGCCCTTTCATACATTTTTCAAGGATGAATAGGAGAGACCCTGCTCGCCACTTCTAGACCACCTGGAAATTTTCTTCACTGGCATGGCCACCTGCAGCTGCTTCCAAAATCTGCCCTGCGGATACTTGGATTTCTCCCCTTTCCATTTAATGACCGTGAGCACCGTCTTAGCCCTCTTCAGCTCTTTCACCTTCGTCTCCTTCACAGCTTTGTACTGTACTAAAATGACGTTGATGTTGCCCTGAGAGGCCATGTTTTCTAGGCCAGCCTTGAGCTCCAGGAGGGCTTGGGTTCCCTGGAGCACGTAGTTGGGGCTTAGGACAACCAGGAGGCGTCTGCTTTTCTGAATGAAGCTCAAGGTCTCATCTGTGACAACTGGGAAAGAAAACACCACGGGGATTAGTGTTGGCCAAGAACTCCCCCAAGGTACAGGGCTTGAGGAGCAAGGGAAAAGAAATTAGGGTAACAGCCTGAGAACTGAGGTGAAACTTTTTACGAAGAACACTTAGTCCTTAGTCCCAATCACTTCGTTCACAAAATGTCACTCTCCTCTGGGGAATAGAAGCTATATGTACATATTCCAACCCAAAAAGAGTTCTAAACAAGCATAAAGCCAAAATGTATTTCCATGACCTTGGTCTTCAAAAGCATTATTCGGGACATGAAGAATGAGTGGGTTGTACTGAAATCAATTTCTTCAAACCGTGTTACATGTCGTGGCCCAGCAAAATCAGCTCCTGAGCCCTTTCTCCCCAAAGACACCCATGTATTAACTCTCTAGTGCCAGCGAGCATTCAAAAAATATACATTATAGAGTCAAAGTCATAGAAGTTCATTTTTCACTAACACAGGACAGCCAGAGTAGAACTCTTCATTTTTTGAAACTCCCTCTCTATTGCCAGACACCTCCCCGACTCAGACTAGCATCACTATGTCATTGGAATAGGAAATTAAGAAAATCTATCCAACTGAATGGCATTTTGGCTGGTAACACATTCTCAGCTCAGCTTTCTATTCTGCTCTGTTCTGGAACCTAAATTAGTCCCTGAATCTTTCTCTTTAAACTCCTATCATTACTGTGAAGCCACGTGTTTTGGCAGCTGCTAGCTGATGTGTGTGCCTTCGCTAACAAGCAAATGATTTCTTCATGTCCAAAAAGAAGAAAAAGCAGGGAAAATGGAAGTGCAGTGTAATTTTATTCTGTTTTCAAGGGCTCTGATTAGTTCCTATCACTAAATTCTTGGGAATAATCTATCTCCTCGAGGTTGCTTATCAAGGACTGAATAATCCTTTACCTGGGTTCAGATAGAAGCCAACTCCAGGGAATGCACCAGTGTTGTGGAAAGCTATTTCATGGCTTACAATACTCCCCTAAGCAGTCATTTTGCGCCTTAATCTTCGCAGGTACAGAGGCAGTGGGGAAAGACTTGCAATTAAAATGGCATGTGCAGCCTAGAGGAGAATCCAGGAATAAGTAATTGTCTACTCCAAGCAGTATTCCTGGAGGCTGACTGTATGTAAGTAGGGAGAGAGACCCAGAGGCAAAGGGGACTGAGTGAGAAGAGCAGGGAGAATGCAAAAGATCACAAGGATCAACCATCAAAAAAGCAAGATGCAAGAGTAATTATGTAGAACCTGAATTCTTCAAAGAACTATCAATCCCTACTGGAGGGTCTTACATTGTTGTTATACTATGTATCTTTATATAACTTTTCACACAGTAGTAAATATCTGTTGAATGGCTGTATGAATGAATAAATAGATAAATAAATTATTTAGGATTTTAAGCCTTAAAATGAGTGGAATTTATCCTTTAACTATATAGTCAAGTCATCAATTCCTGGCAAAATTATACTGAAAGAGATATCCGCTGTAGAACAGAAGCGTGATGGACTTTTGGGTTATGAATGGGGAGATACAGTAAGTGATCCAGCTAATTCAAAATAAGAATAAACATTAATGTCTATTCTCTATCTTAATTACCAATGTAACCTTAAAAAAAACATGTTAAGTGATTAAACAGGATTTTAGGGGAAGAAAATAAATTAGTCTGTTGTAAAGATTAGAGACATTATATGCATTTTTACCAGTATGGAGTTTAACAGTGGGTTTAGGAGCGCTACTGTGCATTTATAAAACAGACTCAAATGTACTATCACCTTATGTGTTACTGTTTGGATCTGAAAATTAGAGGTATACTTTTATTTAAAATCATTCAGCATTTCGAACTTTTTAAAAACCTATTGGAATATACTGGCCTTTGTAAAATGTTAAGCTTATCTCAAATGTGTAATCTGATAGAAAGGAAGAAACAGACACAAGGAAAGGGGGGATGTGAGTAGCACTGGTTTGCCAGAAAACAAGGGTGAAGAAAAGGAAATTAGCAAATGCCACAGGGAAACATTCTACTTACTATCAGTAAGTAATATAAAGAAGGATTCCATGCACTCTCTTCTGCATCTCATTTTTAGTAAAATTGAGTAAACCTCAGTCTTTATAAAAGCGTTTGTTTAAATTCAGTCTTTGTGAAAAAATTAGAGGCAGATTAATGCAAATTAGCTAAACCTTCTAAAAATCTAAATGTGAGTAAACAAAATGTTTAAAGCTGTGGCACTTAGAGCTCTAATCCACCGTGCATCTACACTTTTTTGACACTAAGTTTTTAAAGCTTACCTGGGAAAATATTTTAACACCATACACTGTACTTATAGTCTACATCTTACAGTGTAGATTTATTCCTAGAGTCTATTACATCAAAGCATTGGACATTTAAATGTCCAAAGATGCCAACATAGAGCTGTACCATGACTCTTGTACGTGACCCAAAGCTAAGGATCTTCTCTGCCTTTTAAGTGTAGCATCACCTGTATTCATCTGAAATACCTACTTCCCCCGGGCAGACTGTCTCGGTCAAAGATGCACAGCTTGTATCCAAATTCATTCTCCAAGACTCCACGGAGGGTCAGTAATACAAATTCTTCTTCTTCAGCATTCCTTGCATAGGATACATAAATATCATATTCCTTCCCATCTAGGAAAAATTAAAAAAAAATAAAAAACAGAAAACACAGATCCAATATAAATTAGGAAAGTTTCTCAATAGTATTGCATTTTTTTCTGAAATCGAACTTTTGACTATTAGACATTTTCATTTTTTACTTATATAAATTAGCTGACAGATTTCAGTGTGATTTCCCACCTGTGACAGCTCTCCAGGCAAAATGACTATTATAAGGTGTAATTGCAAATTTTATCTGATGTGTCTTCTCCTCTCATCTCACGGAGTTCAGATTTTGTAGTGGAGAATGAGTGAGGTTTGGCTCATTCAACTATGAATTAACAGAGTCAGGAAGCAAATACTCAATCATAGATGCTGGCAATAATAGCATGCAGAAAATTTCTAGTTCCTATCCTAGTATGTCACTCACTAATATGTTAGAATTATAAATTGAGCAAAACCTTGAGAAACTGTCTAAATTATGTACACCTGAAAATATCTACAATTAAAAGTATACTTAGATTTAATGAATCTATCTTTCTCAAAATTGCCTAATTATAAAAATCACCTCTCATTAAAAATACAGGTTCTGTGTCTCTTCCACAAACCCACTCAATGAGAATCTTTATGGGATGGGTCTAAGAATCTATATGTTAAATGTTTCATTCTTGTCACCAGGCACATATGCACTAGAACAGGGCTCCTTAAACTTTAATGTGGATATATGAATCATTTCGGGATACTGTTGAAATATAGATTCTGATTCAGAGTAGGGGTTAGGCTTTAGATTCTCCTTTTAGTAAGCTCCCATGTGATGCTTCTGGTACATGGATCACCTGTGGTTACAAGGAGTGTGGACGTGCAGGGTCCAGTACAGTAGCCACAAGCCACAAGTGGTTATTGAGCACTTGAAATGCAGTTGGTCTGAATTGAGATATGTTATATGTGTAAAATACAATACATACTGAATTTTGAAGATTTTTAGTACCTAAAATAAGACTAAAATACCTCTATTAACTTAATATTAATTATAAGCTAAAAATGATAGTATTTGGAATATATTAAATTAGATAAGATATATTATTAAAATTATTTTCACTTTTTTTCTTTTACTTTTCCTTATGTGACCACTAGAAAAATATTAAATTACATATGTGGCTTGCATTGTATTTCTATTCGAATAGTGCTGATCTGAACTAAATCACATATTGACCCAAGAAAGCAGAATAATATTCATTAGGAAGATTTTCAATAGCAAGGGCTGAAACAAAAGGTAGTCTAATTACATCTTCCAATTAATCTAGGCTTTATCAAGCCAACATGTTTTCTAAAGATGACAGTAGGGAGATTTACAACAAACTTTCATTACTCACCTAAAATGGTTTCATCTGTTCCAAAATGAGCCCGGTAAAATAGGACCATCTCTAGCCAGTAAACATGGTAAACAACAATGAGAATCACCACCAGTAGGACTGTGGCTCCAAAACCACACGCCAGTTCCACTGTGTACCTTGGAGCTAGCATTGGAATGAACAACAAAGAAACAAACTGATTTGTACGTGGTGATTGAGGTGACCCATCATCCTGTAAATAGCTGTTTACACCAAGCAGCTGAGCCATGAACCTGACTTACATGTGTGAACAAGATAACATGGTAGAGGTTAAGCACTATGTTTTAATACTAGACTGTGGCATATTTATCTTTTTGTTTCCAGAAACTGGCATAGAAGGTGTTTTTTAACTATTAGATGATTTGAATAGAATTTGATGATATACAAATTAAAACAGAATCTTATCATTGAGAATTTAAAAGGTCATCCAATTAAACTCACAAACTGACGTCTGAATCTCCTCAAAAATATTTTTGAAAAGTAACTCCGTCCTCTGTTTGTGCATCTCTTACCTGGACCAGCCTATGATATTGGTAGAATTTTAATTGCTGGAGCAGTTGAATTGAGAAAAAATTTTAATGTGTTTATATCAGTCTTAATTTCCTCCTCTTGTCCAGTGCCATATGGAAGAAATTTAATTCCTTTTTCTTTATATTTGGCAATAGGCCTCAAAAAAATCTTATTATCATTGAGCAGAAAATGAGGGTATCCACCAAATGCTGAGTATGCTTGGCCCTGAAAGTATCTATCAGGTCTACATTACTAGGATACACATTCTACAAGCCTGCTGCTCCACCCTTTCTCACTCCCCATTAAACTATACATTTATGGTCTTCTAGGTAGAGACTATGTCTTCTTCATCCATCTTATCCCGAGAATTTCTAGGATCTGAATAAGCATTTCTGTATATAACACTACACACTTGTGGGATACTTAAAATAAATCTAGTACTATACTAGTATTAGTAACTTCATTTGGCTGTTTTATTAGCTTGTGATAATGGAACTTAAGAGTTTGAGATGGAACAAAATATTTACTGGATCTGAAGCAGAAATGGCTTAAATTATGTATTAGTTGATTTGACAATTACTTACTGATATCTACTATTTGCTAGAAGCTGTCGAGGTTATAATGGTAGATAAGACAGGAAGGGTCTCTGCCCTCTTAGGGCTAATAGTCTAATGCAGGGAAGTAAAGGAGGAAATAAATAAATAAGACAGTTACTTTTAGACAGTGATCAGTGTTATAAAGGAAATAAACCAGGATAATGTGATGGAGTGACCTAGGGGAGGGGTTGGGGCAGGAGAGGTATATCAGGTATGGTGGTGAGAAAAGGCCTCTTTGAGCACCTGAACATCATAGGTGTTAAGTGTTTGCCAGGACTAGGCATAGAAAAATTTTCTTCAAAGCTGGGATTGTTATCAAGCCTTCTTGACTCCGAAGTTCAGAGATCTTTGCACAACACTACAATGAAGTTCAATTATTGATCATATACTAGTGGAAAAATCCCTTTTAAAACAGGTAGCTATTCTAAGGGGAAAATGTTGAGCAGCCTGGAGAGGCATCTGAAGTTCTCTTATTAAAGGGAATAATCATTAAGTTTCGAGTTCATTATCCTAAATTCAGGGTACTAATCCTGATGCAGATACAGCCTGGGACTCAGCAGTGCAGAATTATTAGGTACTCTTGTACTCATCCCATGAACAACGGTGCTTTAAAATAAGAAAACTCTCATGATAAAATGCCAGAAGCTGTGTCAGTGCAGTTGATGAGAATTTACTAAGATCAATCTGAGTAGCTGGCACGAAAATTGCTGTGTCCTTGGTATTTCTGAGTACATGTTAACAACATACTGGGTTAATTTCCACTGTCACCTTCATTATTTGCTCAGTTATTTTGGCTCCCTCTGGGTGGACATTTCACAATAAGGAAAAATAAAAGACGTCAGTGGATGCAGTAACCTGAAATGGATTTTTTAAAAATATCAATAGTTACCTTGCTTAGTGATCAAGAGATAAATTATACGCATGGCTTTCCCTCTGCCACATTCATTTTACTACTGCCTATTTTATTTCTAGTAGAGCTTTTAAATTTTGTGTCATACAATTATATATGTCATATTTACAGATTGTATTTTGTTAGACCATTTTGATGATATCAAGAAGTTCCTAATGTTATTTAACTAATTGAACTCTTAAGATAAATAATCCACAAGCCTGAATTTGTAAATGGTTTGAATCACATTCAGAAAGTGCTCTAAAGAGCTTTCATATACAGTTTTGCTGGCTTGTAGGGAAAGGATGACCCTTAGCCCACATTTTCTGTCTGCCCCACATTGATCCTCTGAGCAATCCCAGACCAAAGGGTTTCCAATCAAAAGGGGTGATGTAATTTGACCAAATTGGACTCCTAAACTGCTTCTATCTTTGATCTCACTGATAATCTGATTCAGGAGGGAGTAAAATTTAGCGATTTGCTCTGCTGTTACTCTCTGAATCAGAATTCCCTCCATCCTTTTTGCAATTCTATAGTAATGGCAGGCTCCAGAGCCCAGATTTCCAGCTAACCACCTGATTTGTTTGGCTATCATAGTGTGTTAAAATTTGTGCATTTTGGACTTCAGCTTCTGATCTTAGAGAAGTGATTGGGGTAGCGTTCTCTCTATAATATCTAAAATAACAACTTTTCAAGTTTGGACAACTGGTTGTGCAGAAGTGTGATCTGTGAGAGATAGGATACAAAAAGGTAAGCTCACGATCTCCCTGGCTTTTTGCCTAATGGCACTTTGGGGACTGTGACACAGACACACAGTATTTACACTGGGCGAGGAAACTGAAAGTAGAGTTCATGACTACTGCATGTGTAGACCTGGGTACTGGAGAGAAGAAAACTATGTAGGCAAACAGCTCTAGAAATCCACAAGTCTTTGGAAAAATACAAAGGGTGACACTTCTCAAGGTCCGGCAAGGAAGAGCTACCAGTGAAAGAAAAACCACCAAGGAAGAAATGACTGCTAAAGAGTTGGGAATTGAACAACTTAGGAGCACATACCTGGCTGAGAGACATTTGAGTTAAGACCACTCAGACTGAAGAAACTTTATTTAGCTCCCCAAGTATTAACTAGAGACCCCAGATAGTATATGCCTTAGAAATAGGTCCAATCTAGCCTTAGAGAGAAGCCTAGTTTGGACCTATTCTAGAAAGATAAGCAAGATGCTTCAAATAAGCAAGATGTTATGCAAGTAAATTAACTACCTGCTAGAACAAAAATTAACAGGCATTTATAAAATTCAGACAGTCAATCGTGTACCATCTATAATGTCTAGTATAGGATTAAAAAAAAAAAAAAAACTAGACAGAAAAAAAGCCAAAAAAAGACCCATAATCAGAAGAAAGATAGCAAATGAAAATGGCTTTCATGTGGAATTAGGAGATAAATACTTTAAAAATGAGTATTATAAATATATCTGTTGAATTAAAAAAAAGACCATGAACATTATAAGAGCAAATAGGAAATATCAGTACAGACATTTTGACGGAGAAATATAAATTCAAAAACTGAAAAAGAAAATCCTGAAATTAAAAACACTGCAGATTAGACATCAAGAAAGAAATAGCAGAAACTATCCTAAGTGAAACACAGAGTGAAAAAAGGATGAAAAAAAAAATAACGAGAACCTCAGTGACGTGTGGGACAACGCTGAGGGGTCTATCCTAAATATAACTGAAGTACTAGAAGAAAAGGAAAGGATGAATAAATGAAAGAATGAGCAAAACATACTTGAAGAAATAATGGTTGTTTTTTTCAAATTAAATAAAAAATATACTCACAGAACTAAGAAGTATAAAGAACCTTAAAGAAGATATATACAAATAAAACTACAGCAAAGTGTATCATGATGTGATTTTTGAAAATCAATGAAGAAGAGAAAGTCTTAAAATCTGCCAAAGAAAAAGAGAGGGGGCATACATAAAGGGAAAAATGATTAAAAAATAATGACAAGAAAACCCTGCCTGATTCATATTAGAAATAATATAGCCATAAGACAATGGAATTGCACCTTCAAAGGGCTGAAAGAATAAAAAGAAAAAGAGCATTTCCAACCTAAAGTTACGTATGCAGTGAAAGACACCAGAGCAACATAATGAGGAAATAAAAGTCTTTCCAACAAGTTGTGCTGGAACTGGATATCCATATAACACAAGATTAAACTTCAATTCCTACCTCACAAAATATATTAAAAATAATAATAATTGGAGATGGATCATAGACCCCCCCGAAAAAGATGAAGCTTGATGACTATTTCTTAGAACACAGAACACAATACCATTAAGGAAAACATTAGTAAATTACACCACATCAAGAGTAATTACTTTTGTTCACTAAAATATACCACTGAAGAAAGGAATTGGCAAGACACAGACTGGGAGAAGGTATTTGCAAAGCATCTATCTGACAAAGAACTGGTATCCAGGATAGAAAAAAGAACTGCTAAGATTCAATAATGAAAACACAAACAACTCACTTATAAAATGAACAAAATATTTGAATAGTCATATCACAAAAGAAGATACCAATGACTAATAAGCACATGAAAATGTACTCACTATCTTACTCATCAGTGATGTGAAAAATAAAAACTACAGTGAGCTACTACCATGAACTCACCAAAATGGCTAAAACTAAGATTAACAACACCAAATGGCAAAGATGTGAATACACTGTTGGTGAGAGTGCAGGATGATACTACCACTTGGGAAGAAAGGTCTGACAGTTTCTGATAAAACTAAGCCAGTAATTCCACAGTAGATATTCAGATCAGAGAAGTAAAAATAAAAGTCCATAAAGAGACTTGGATAAGAATATTAACAGAAGCTCTATTCAAAACTGTGAACAACCCAAACGTCCTCCACCCAGAGAATGAATAAATAAGCTGTGATATATTCTATTAAAAAAACACTCCTTGGCAAACAGAAGGAGCTAATGACTGATACAATGGCATGAATATTAAGAATATTTTCTGAATGAAAGAAGCTTTATACAAGAGTGCATTCTGTATAGGTCTAGGTATACTAAGTTCTAGAAGAGGAAAAATAATCTATTCTGATAAGGAAAATCAGAACACTGCCTTGCCAGTGGTGGGGGAGGTAGGAGTAGCAGGGATTGACTGATAAGGAGAAGGAATGAAAGGTTATTATCTATGGTGATAACATTCTATACCTTGATTTTAGGTTACACACATACATACATATGCATTTCTTAAAAATTGTCAAATTATACACTTGTGTTTTGCAATTTGTCACTCTATACAAATTTTACCTCAAAAAAAAAAAAAAATCAAGAGAACTGTAAATAAATATTAAAATTTGGATAATATAAGATGCTTAAAGGTTTAGGTGATAACTTTTACTCATGTCTGTAACTACTTTAAAGGTATCAAAAATAAGATGTATTAATGTATGCATACAGGAATGGATAGATGGATAGATATGTGATAAAGCAAAGACAGCAAAATGATAGAATCTAGGTAGGATAAATGATCGTTCATTGTATAATTCTTTCAAATCTTCCATGTATTTGAAAACTTTCTTAATAAAGTGTTGAAATATAAAAATTAAGATGAAATAAGATACTTTCAGATTAAAACAAAGCTGAGAGAATTTGTCACCAGCAGATGTGCACCACCAGAAATACTGAACAGTTTTTCAGACTAAAATGTTACCAAGAATGAATAGTGCCAGAAATGGAAAATATGTAAATAAATAGAATCTTTATTCTCAGTTCTTAATGTATTTAAAGTATACTTATTTAAAGCAAAAAATAATAGCAATGTATTGTGGCATTTATAATAAATGCAGAACTGAAATGTATTATAACAATAAAACAAAAGACAGGAGAGAAGTAATGGAAGTATACTACTTTAAGGTTCTTATAAAATATGTAAAGTGATTAATTCAAGGCAGATTGTGATAAGTTCAAGATAAATATTGTAAACACTATAGAAAAGAAAAAACAAAACATGGAGGTAAAGCCAGTAGGCCAAAAGAGGTGATAAAATAGAACACTAAGAAATTATCAATTAATCCACAAGAAGGCAGGGAAGGAGAAAAAAGCAAACTAGATGCAAATGGTAGACAACAAATAGTAAGATGGTAGACTTGAAGCCAATAATACTAATAATTACATTAAAGATAAATGGATTAAACATATAAATTAAAAGGCAGAAATTATCATATAGTATTAAAATCAAAACCCAATAATATGCTGTCTATAAGAAATGTACATTAAATATGAAGACATTGATAGATAAAACAAAAGAATGAAAAAAGATATACAATACAAATACTAACTATAAGAAATCTGGAGTGGCTAAATTAATATCAGACACAGAATATTACCAAAAAAGACATGTCATAATTTAAAAGAGTCAATTCATCAAAAAGACATAACAATCCTGAATGTGTATGTATCTAAAAACACAATTCCAAAATAATGTGAAGCAAATGGCAGAACTGAACGGAGAATTAGAAAAAAACATAATTCTATGTAAAAATTTCAACACTGCTTTCTCTCAAAAGATGAATTAGCAGATTTTAAAAAATCAATAAACATATAGAAGACTTGAACATCACTGACACCAATTGACTTAGTTGACATTTATAGAACACCAAAGCTGCAGAATATACATCCTTTTTAAGTTCATGTGAAACATTCACCAAAATAGACAACCTGCTGGGAATTAAAAAAATAAAAGAAGCACCTATAAACTTAAAAGAAATGAAATGATGCAGACTATATTTTTTTGGCCATGAAGGAATTAAATTAGAAATTAGAATCAAATGTGCCACACCGTGCTAAGTACTTATTACTTGCTCCCTCCAGTCTCACAGACAGTCTGCACCAGAGCCAGAAGTTGAACTGAGGTCTGTCTAGCACCAAATCCCATGTTCCTTCCACTTCACTATACAGTCTTCCCAGGTAGTTCTAAGTCAGAGGCACCCTTTCCCTGCCTTTTAATATCCATTGCTGATTTTTTAAAAATTACCTAGACTTAAATGACAATATGAAATATCAAAAATTATCAAGATCAAGAGAAAATAAAGTCAGTTCTAAAATTCAAATACATTTTAATACATAATGTAATAAAAAATGTTATCTGGAAAATTCCCAAATGTGTAAATTAAGTAACACATTTCTAAATAAACCATGGGTCAAAAATAATTAAAAGGATAATTAAAATATTTTGAACTGAATGATAAGGAAACTTCAAGATTTCATCATTTGTTTCAGCTGAAGTGGTCTTATGAGGGAAATTTATAGCTCTGAATGTTTATATTGGAAAAAAGGATTATTTAAAATCAATGATGTGATTTCATCTTCAGTTGAGAGAAAAAAAGGGCATATTAAATGCAAAGTAAGCAAAAAGAAAAATCAGAGTAAAATGAATAAAATACAAAATAGAGAAAAATAAATGAAAACACCTTTGTTCATTGAAAAAAATCAGTAAAATTGGAACACCTCTTTCTTGAGTCATGAGCAAATTGAGCGAAAACATAAATTGCTAATATCAGGAATGACACAGGGAGAATCACTACAAATCCTGCAGGCATTAAAAAGATAAAAAATAACGTAAAAAAATTATGCCAAAAATGTGACAACTTAGATGAAACAGAAAAATTTCTCTGAAAGACAAATTCCCCAAATTGTCACATGAAGAAACAATATCCAGATAATTACTAAAGAAACTGAATTCATAATTAAAAGCTTTCCCATAAAGAAAACACCAGGCCCAGATAGTTTCCTGGGTATTCCCTTCAAATATTCGAGTAAGAAGTAATATCAATTTTACATGTAAGTTTTCAGATAATAGCAAAGGAGGGGTCATCAACCGACTCATATCATGAGGCCAACATGACATTTTTACTAGTCAATGGCATTACATTAAAAGAAAATCACAGACCAATATCCCTCATGAACAAATATATGAGCAAAATCCCTAACATAAACAAAAATCTTCTAAAAATCTTAGCAAATAAATACAGATATATATAAAAAAGGATAATAAATCATGATGATGTTCGGGTTTATCTCAGAAATGAAAGGTTGGATCAATATTTTGAAATCAATCAATGTAAAGTATAACATCAATGGAATTAAAGAGAAAAATCATATGACCTTCTCAATGGATAAGAAAAGAATTTGACAAATTTCAATAGACACTCATTATAAAAACAATACAAAATGAAACAAAACTCTCAGCAAACCAAAAACAGAAGATTAATCCCTCATGTACATAAAAGTTATCTACAAAAACCTACAAATGACATCATACTTATGAAAACTGAATATTTGCCATATAAGATAGGGAACAATGCAAAGATGGCTGTTCTCAATTTCTGCTGATTATGCTACTGGAGGTCCGAAAGAGTGAAATAGTCAGGAAAAAGAAATCAAAAGTATGAAGTTTGGAAGAGAAGGAGTAAAAGTCTGTTTATTTGTGGGTGACATGATCAAGTGTGTAGAAAACGCTAAGACGCCGAAAAAACAAAACAAACAGAAACCCTATTTATTGGTGAATTTAGAAAAGTCAAAGGGCCATAAAAAATTTTAATTTCATGGTTATTTTTTATCAATGAGCAATTTGAAAATGAAAAATTTTAAATATCATTATAATAGCATCAACAACGAAATAGTGATAAATTTAACTATATGTGTACAAGACCTGTACACTCGAAACTAAAAAAAAAAGCATTGCTGAGAATATTCAATTAGTCCTAAATAAATTGAGAGCTATATCATGATAATGGATTAAAAAACTCAATATTGCTAAAATTTCAGTTCTCCTCGAATCAATTTATAAGTTAATGCAATCTCAATCAAATTGCAGGAAGCTTTATGTAGATATTGACAAGCTGATATTAAAATCCATATGAAAAAATATTTGGTCCCTAAAATAGTCAAATCAATCTTAGAAAAGAAAAAAATGGAGGGAAGGACATAAAGTATATGATTTCATGACTTACTTTAAAGCTGTTAATCAAGACAAAGTAGTATTGGACTAAAGATACATAAACAGATTAATAGAACACAATAGGGAATGCAGGAATAGACCCACACTCATAGAGCCACTTATTTATTTATTTATTTTTGGCCAAGTTGTCAAAACAATTCAATACAAAAAGGAGGGATCTTTCAATATGAGGCTAGAACAACTGGTTTCTGTATGGGAAAAAAAAAAAAAAAAAAAAAAAAGAAATTGATCATAAGCCTAAGTATAGAAGAAAAGTCTTTATAAATCAAACATTGTTACTGTGGGATTTAGAAAGCACTAACTATAATAGAAGAAATTTATTAAATGGACTTCATGAAATTTTAAAAAATTCTGCTCATCAAAAGAAAAAATTCACAAACTGCATAAAATTATTTACAAGTCATATATCTGAGAAAAGATATATAGATATAATCACTAACAACCCAATAACAAACGGACACTTCACAAAAAGAAGAACTATTATATAATGGTAAATAAGTCCATGAAAAAGTGCTCATGGTAATGTCATACATATATCATTAGTATCTGAGAAATACAAATTAAAAACAATGTGATACCTGTACCTATCTACTAGTATGGCAAAAATTTAGAAGTTTGACAACTCCAAAAGTAGGTGAGGAAGTAGAGCACCTGGAATTTATATACACTGCTAATGGAAATGTAAAATGGTACAACCTCTTTGGCAACAGGTTTGGCAGGTTCTCATAAAGTTCAGCCTACACCGTGCCTGAGTCCCTACAACTCTGCTATTATAAAACTTATGTTTATCGTTTTGACATTAGCTGCCTTTCCTTTAATACTTTGCTTTAACTGACTAGATGAAATTGTGCAGCTGTCAAAAGACCTATCCCAGTTAACTCTTCTCATTCTAGGCTCTAGCCTCTTCCTATCATCTTGGCGACGTACATAGAATGCTTTGTCAATGAATTCAGAATTCAGAGAAAGACCCCTACATATAGTGTATGAATGTGAACATAGATATCACCTATGAATTTCAGCATTAGCTGGCCCAGAATAGAATCCAAGTAAACAACACCTCTGGTACCACTGGATGTACACAGATCCAACTGGGTTATATGTAATATTAATGCAATTTCAGCACAGATCATCTGGCCCAGTAGCTGCATTTGTCACTCCATACTCCTGATGCCATTCATATTAAACCACTGAGAACACAGCCTTCTGTGAAAGGAGAGTTACTCAAGCAGCTCTGGTGGACAGGCTTCCACATCACTCCTAGATTAAACATTATTTTAATTGATTGTTTTGATTCTATCCATCTGACAATGTTATTAATTTATGTTTTCCTCCATAATGTTTCCCAAAACACATGCCTCAGAAGATGAATCCCACAAAATGCTCCATACTTAAAGAATCTGGAATCAAATATATTTGAAAAAATCCTGCCTACTATATTCCAACCCCTTGCAGATATTCACATCAAATATTAACATATTAAAGAACCTAAGGGGCCCTGAACTAAACTAAATTGATTGATTTTGCTTACCCCAGACTTTAATGATACTTGAGTATAAAAGACTTTGTCAAATAATACCTGTGAAAATCTTGTGGAAGTAATAATAATGAGCTAACATTCCTTGAGCATTTAATATGTACATACATATATATGCCAGTAACTGTGCTGAGTACTTTAAAACAACCTTATGAGGGAGTGGTATTATTTTGCCTACTTTAAATAGAAAGAAATTGAAGCTCAGAGAGGTTAAGTGGCTTTTCCAAGGTCACAGAATTAGATTACATAGAAACCAGTATTCCAACATAGGCTATCTGTGTCTGGAGTAAAAATAATGAATTGCAGTACTATAAAGAGTCTTAGTAGTGTTCTTAGGAACTAACTTTGGGAAACACTGCCTTACGTCAAGGGGTTCAGTCTTTTCTCTTTACACTAGCTTCTGAGGAGCAGAAGCAATTAACTTTTCAGAACAAATCCACTAAGTCTTCTTAAGAGGCACATACACTTCAGTCCTTTGCTCTTTACTTTCTAAATTGTAATAAAATGTTAAAGTGAAGTCTGTTTTCTCATCAGTTTTAAAAAAGGTTTAACTCCCATTGAAAAATGCAGCAGTTATAAATTAACATTTTTTATATAAACATTATAGGCTCTGACACTGGGATCCAGAATAACCCTGAATGGCTTAACTTCATGTGTGATGATGAATCATCATCATTATTATCCAGATCACTGAAAAATATTCATGAAAGAATTAATTGTCTGGGGTTCCTTGTTAGGTGAGAGACCCATAGAGGATCTTAGACACAGTATGTTTCAGGAGCAACAGCTCACACAAGAAAGCTCTATAATTTTTATTTATTGTAGGAAAACATAGTAATATCGACATAGAAATCATTTTACAGCATTTTAAGTCATAGTTTAATTAATTTTCATTTTAACAATTGTGGCTAGTGGTATATTATAAACCTGCTTGAATATTGGCACATAGTTTTTAAAATTATATTTTTTGAGAATATTTTATATCTTAACTACTTGCATACAATTAGATGGTTGCTATTTATAATGTTTCATTATTATAGATAATGCTTCTAAGAATATCGATGGGGATGTAGTTCTCTTTCTGTTAAGTTAGTTGTTCAGGAAAAATTCCAGAAGTATTAAGTCATATGGTACGACCATTTTTTGTAATGCCTAAACTCTGCCGTCAATGATTTCTAAAAGGGTCTTTACAATTCACCAACAATAAGTGACTCTACCAGTTTTATTAAATCTTTGGTAGCTTTAAATATTTTCTTTATTTTTCATTTTTCATGACTGTATAGAGATATAAAACTATGCCTCATTATCATAATCATATGGAATTTTTAAGTCACATTTGGGCATTAAGACACTGAAACTATAAGAAATATTATAATATTTTGAGTATCTTTATATAAATGGAAACTTTCTCTCAAGATTTTTTCATTCAACTTTAATTCATTACTATGTGTCAGATATGCTAAGTGCTGGAGCTCTCTCGTTCTCAATTTCTCCTTTTTTCTTATTCACCTCAGTGTTGCATTTGGAGTTCACAGATTCATCTGCTGAGTGCATCCATTACCTTTCTGTTTCACCTTGGCTGGTTTGTCAACCTCCCCTTTGGCATTTCTGGCATGACAGACATAGTTGCGCTTGAGATCCTCAGCAGTAACTTTCTTGACGCTCAGAAGCTGAGTCCTTGTCTCGTCTTCTGTCATACTCAGAGTTACACTAGAAGTAGGGGAAAGAAAATCAAACCATTAGCGAGACTCAGGGGCCAGAGATCCTAGGTGAGGATGTCAATTAGCTGAGTTGCCTGTGATCCAAAAGGAGTTACAAAAGGAGACTAGCTTGTAGATTCCAGGACCATTCTTTACCATCTATACTACACACAATCCCAATATGTAGATCAACTCCCAGAGTTAGCATCATACTACAGATCTGTCTTCAAAGGGAAACGTCCCCTATCCTCAAACATCTGAGGTAGGATGCAGCATCATTTTAGAGAGAAGCTTCTAAGGCCCGACCCCTTTGGAGTTTTATCCAGGCTTTGCCGCTTATTGTTTATATACTTTGGGCATGGTAACTAATCTTTCCACATCTTAGTTCCTCCTTTGAAAAGGAGGAAAGTGGCAATGTCTACATCTTGCACTGCATGTATTAACTTACTCAAGAATTCTGAGGATTGAGTATGTTAACGCATAAGTATTAGAACAATGTTTAATAAATATTCATATAGGCTATTATCATTATCATCCCACAGTGATAGTTGATGCATTTCAGGGATTCCCAAAACTTGGATTTTGAACACGGATAGAACATTTTGGTCAAACCTCATGGTTATATCCTAAAAAGAAGAAACTTCTCAGAGCAAGTAAACTTTGTGAAAATAAATATATCCAATTCTCAGCAAGTTAGAGATCAAGTGCTCTGGGTCTAAGATCAAGATTTACGATCCCTTTGAACTACTTTGCTCAAAAGGAGAAAAAAAAAAATTCTCTCTCCTACAGTTGACTGACATCCAGGTTCTTCTGATGCAGTTTACTGTAGGTCATGAGAATTTGGTTAAGGACTGTGATGGATTTAACCTAAGCTTAACTGCACTGCTGAACAATGAACAGGGACTTGTGTTTCAATAGCAGCAAAGAAGAACAACATGACTTTCATTACTATTCATTCATTATTATTATGAGGATTGGAAGCACAATATTCAGAATTCCTGAAATAATAACTCTCCTTCTGTGCCTCCAGCCACATCTTTCATCAATTCCTTCAGCAAAAACTGCTCCAATTTCAGGAAACTCCTTCTGTATCTTTAAATACGTTCTGCTTCTCGAAACCTCCACACCATCGCACATGATGTTCTTTTTACCAGGAACATACTTTTTATTTCTTTATCTAGTTTATTTCTACTCATCTTTCAAATCTTTATTTAGTCTCTCTATCATCTGAGAAGCATTACCGAATCCCCTAAAGCTGACTGGAATCCCCAACTAAATCTTTCTTTAACATTCCATACTTCCCATTCACTGCATTTATCACATTATACTGGCATTTCTGTTCTATCATTGTTACTCCTATAAAATCTACTCAGTTAGGGACTAAGTATCTTGCATAGTACCTGATGACATTTCATAATTTCTGCATAAAGTCTAAGTTTACTAGTAGGGAATAAATATCTTTTAAATTCTAGAAGTTCAAGTAGCCCAAGATATATCCACACACAGGTGATAGATAAGGCGTAAGTTTTCAGAACTACTTTGTCATGTAATTAGTCAGCTGCTCATTTTTATTAATTGTTGCAGTTCTCCTTGCCAACTCAAGCCACTTCAAAAAAAGTCATGTTTATTTATGAATAAAATGACCCAGCTTGTTACTTTAAGAATGAGCTATATTACCACCCCATCCACTTAAAAAATAAAATTTAAAGAACATTAATGTATTTAGTCAATATTAAAAAATTATTATCAATTAAAAATGTGACTTGTATGCTATGAAAATTAAGAAAGAGGAGGAAGATAGGAAATATACGCTGACTATAAGACAAGAAACTAACACAATTATCTGAGGCACAAAAACATAGGCCCAGACTCCAGACTTGAGAAAGAGAATAGGGCCACACGGGCAGGCTTTCATCTATCCACAACCTTATATCCTGGCCTTTTCATTCATATAGGATATGCATTCCATCTACCTTCAAGTGAGTATCATAAAGATGTAATCATCAGGTGGCATCTGGGGCTTGGATTGCAAGTCCAATAATCTTGCTTTGGGGTGTAGCCACTAAAGACTTGAAAATCTTGCTGAATTTTGTTAATGATAGGCAAAAAGTAGAATTTTAATTTTCATTGATCAGCATACACTGGAAGGCATTAGGTTGAGGGACAAGGGTTAGTCACCCCCTTGACTGTGTCAATGATACCTTTCATTAACAGCTACGTCAATATTGGTGTCCTCTGGCTTTTTTCCATCAATGGTCCACCAAACCTCATTGCGAGAGTCCTTCAGGAAAGTAAAAAAGACTTTACAGGGGATGAGTAGCTCCTCTCCTAAAAAAACAAGTTAACTCATCAGTTTGTAACTTTCACATGGTTATATTGGTTCTATTCTGTGATTAATCAGAAGCCATAAAACTTATGTGTGCCTTCAACCCTACTTCTGACTAATTTTCAAGTGGGCTACCATAAGGTAACCTTTTTCCTTCACTGCATAAGAAACAAACCAAGAAAAGGACAGCAGCTTTATATAAAACTATTACACTGCCCATCTTTTAATACAACCTATATATGTTCTAAAATGACAGTATTTATTCAAAAAGGCTCTGACAACATTCCTTTTTTTAGCCCTAAACCTCCATGGACTACTCTTTGTTATTTCCCTCCCAAACAATGGGTGATTGAGGTAAGGTTCTCCAGATCTTTGGACCTTGGCCCAGAAAAGATGGGGCAACGCCATCACTGAGAGGACTGGCCAGGCAGGCTGCATCTGGAAATGCTCAAGCTATCAGGATGCAGTCAATGAGTTTAAAGACAACTTATAAATAGAAATGCTATGCTATCCTTCTGAGATGGAACATGAGGATAGGGGGATCTCTAGGCAAAACTGGTAATAATACTCATAACAACAACAACAGCAGCACACTCACTGAGAACTTTGAATAATTCACTGTGCTAAATATTTATTATATTTGGCTACTTATTAATAAGCTTATTTAATTTTAACAAAATATTATGAAATATTTTTTAAATTCATGTTTTACAGATGCAAAAACTAAAGCTTAAAGATGTTACATGTCATTCCAAGGTCAAATTGTTAATAAGTGGCAGATCAGGATTTGACCTAGACTGACTTTGCGTATCAGTTTGCCCAGAACAGTCCTGTTTTATGCTTGCTTTCCTAGTTATTTATTAATATCAACTGTTTTCACTCTCAAAAGGTGTCCAGGTTGAGATGATAAGTTATATTGTCATGCCAATTTGAACTCAGGTTTGTCTCACTGAGTGGTCATACTCTATCCTCTTCTCCAGTGCATGGTTTTTATGCCTTCCTCTCCAGTTATAAAGTGAACATGGATTCAGGCATGTTTTTATAACCATACTATGATAGATAGAGGAAAGATATTTAGAAGGTTAATAAGGGTTTACCCCAATAGCAGGAAGAATGTTCATATTAATACATAAAACCACTACTAATTCTAGGAAATCTGGTCCATTTGGGGTTGGCAGACTCCCCTTGGTATTATTTTTTCACAAGGCAGATCACTATTTGAAACCTTTTCTTAATTTGGGGGGGGGGGGTATTGTTGTTCTCCACCTACATTGAACACTGCTTCTATTATCTTTAGTACATTTTAAACAAATTTTCTTTTATACTTTTCATTGGGTTTGAAGTGAATTTATTGGTAAGGATGCGATAAGATAATGTTAAAATTTTCTATGGTTTTTCAAGTTAACTGTGAGAGGCTTTGAGTCAGAAGAATAACAGATTATGCCTTATTTGGTCAGTTCCAAATGATTTTTGTCTAGAATGAAAAATTATGAAAACTAAAAGGAAACCCAAGTAGCCAGCATACTCATTCAGTGGTGTTCTGAATCAAGGTGTACTCGTCCTATTAATTGTTACTTGTTGAATTCACAATTCTGACTCCAGGTCTACCCCCTGCTCCTTTGTAGTGGGGTAGAAGTTTAAAGGACGTCTGGTGCTCATGTTGAAGTCTCGGTAAACCAAAGTCCTGCACAGGCTAAAGTTTGCATCAAACAGAAATCGCTAATCAGAAGAAAACTGCTCACAGAGGGAGAAGGGAGCATCTGCTGTGAGAGAAGCAGAGAATCCCTGAGCTGCCCACAAGATCAATGAAGCAGCTAATACCCAAAGCTGACTAGGTTTCTGATAGCACTTCAGTTTCAATTCATGTGTTTCTTTACAATAGCCCTCTATTCTCTTGCGTTAACTTAAGTGACATTTTATTCCTTGTAATTAAGAGAATCTCACTGATATTCCGAGGCACAGCTATAATTACCCGGTTCTTTCTCGTAGACCACAAGATCAGTGGGTGAATAGAAATGGGGAGGCAATGCATCGTTTGGAGAGCCTGTGATAGAGAGGAAGGGACAAAGGGATATAATGTCAAATCATGTAGCCTTAATTCCACGTAACCCATTTCAAAATTCTGCTCTTCAGTAAAGCATTGCCCAACTTCCTGGCATAGTTTGTCAATTCTTGAGGGGGCCCACAGCTCAATGGATAGTCAATTACAACACTTCTTTCATTTAAAAGAAGCAAACAAAGGAAAAAAAAATATACTGAGGATCCTTCATGTTTCGGATAGAATGTTTTTCCAGTGTTTTTGCTTCCCAAAGCCTAATTGAGACAAACTTCTTTCTCATACTACTTAATAATTAATTGATTTCAAGTCTTTCTCAATTGTTTCTTTTCTACGTATTTCTCTTCAACATGCCCAGAGTGTCTAGTCTGGGAAATGGTTAAATAAGTAAGTATTAAATAATGAACAAGCAAATGGAAAATTCAAAATCACAATTGTGAGGTCAGTACGTAAGTCTACCTGCTATCTAGTTATCAGTTGAATATCCATTCATAGGATTGCTGCTTTTTATAACATTATATATTCCTAAACTGAAAGAAAGATGCCCTGAAAGGGTTTAATAGTGTAGTATTTAAGAGTAGAAGTTTCAAAGATTTAATGACCAGGGTTCTAACCTTGACTTGACCATATACAAACAATACAAATTTTTTTTTTTTTTTACTTAATCTCTGAAAATCTAATATAGTCAACTCTAAGATGAGAGTAATTAAACTTACCTCACAGGTTCATTATGTGGATTAAATTAAGTAATGCATATTAAAGCATCCTACTGGTATATAATAAGTACTCAATGCTTCAGTTTTAAAAAACAAACTTGGGAGTTGGATAAGAAACACACACCCCTCACATATGTGTCTGTCAACTTCCATTTCTATAAGTCAAAGTGACCATGCGTGCCTGTTCCCAACTCTCCAAAAATGAATACATTGAAGTATATATACATTGGAAACAATTACCAAGATGAATATATGGTTAGATTATTCATGTGACTTTCAATGTCCATTCATGTTAGGTTCTAAATTTAGTCTGATTTTTCTTCTGAATCCATCCCCAATTCCGCATTATTCCAAAGGTAAGCAGAGAAAGAGAAGTGATTACAAAATTGTTTGATGTGAATTTTATTTGCACTATGTTAAAGCCCTTTAAAAAAATTGTGCTGAACTTGGTGTCAGACTAGTAGAAAAAGCCCTAAACAAAGAGTGAGAAGCCTGGGATTTAGAATCACTTCTTCCACTAACTCAGGGAGCTTCTCTAAGCAAGTTAGTTTCTGTTGTTGGGACTCAATGTTTCCATCTATTAAAAGATGGGGTATGAAAAAAACCTCACTCTGATATGCTGCCATTTTTTTTTTTTCTTTTTTATAAATTTATTTATTTTTATTTATTTACTTTTGGCTGCACTGGGTCTTCATTGCTGCTCGCGGGCTTTCTCTAGTTGCAGCAAGCGGGGGCTACTTTTCGTTGTGGTGCGCGGGCTTCTCATTGCGGTGGCTTCTCTTGTTGCAGAGCACGGGCTCTAGGCATGCGGGCTCAGTAGTTGTGGCTCACGGGCTCCAGAGCGCAGGCTCAGCAGCTGTGGCGCAGGGGCCCAGCTGCTCCGCGGCATGTGGGATCTGCCCGGACCAGGGCTCAAACCCACGTACCCTGCATTGGCAGGCAGGCTCTCAACCACTGCGCCACCAGGGAAGCCCTGTCATTTTTAATACAGTGGGCACAGTAGTATTTAGGGCTCTCCTCTAAATGGCACCTATCCTGACACTGGTTCTCTTGATTTCTAGGTCTGATGGGAGTCTGTTGACTCTGCCTAGACACTGTCTTTTCCACTTCTCTTGTTTCTCACCCCCAAAGAAAGCAATGGTTGAGCACGGCCAGTAAATAGCTTCAGCAATCGCTACAGAAGTTCCAGTACATGAAAGACATATTTTACTTAATTCAAGTAAAATACTTTTTTTTGACAACAGTATTAACTAATATTCATTGAGTTTCTACTGCTTGCCTGGAACTGCATTAGCATAATATGTATATTATTTCTAATATTCTGAACTATACTAAATGTTAGGTTGTTGTAGTCCTAGAGTACAGGCAAGTCATAGTGCTAATAAATGGCAATGGTATAATTTGAACACAGATATGTCCGGCACTCTTTTCACTCTCCAAGCTGCCTTTACTTCATTCGTCCACATATTCATTCAGTAGAACAATAGCTGTTAAATGCCTACTATCTATGTGGAATTGCTGAGGCCTTGGGAATAGTGCAGTGAAGATAAAAGATAACCCTCTTTTCTTTCAGAATTTACACACTTGTTTGTAATAAACTCTTAAGAGCCTAAACAAAATTACTGCATTTTGTTGTGCGCACTTAATACAAATCATGCTTACCTACCACCTTTACAGTCTGAGTCCTGGTGAGATGGAAGGTACGTCCATTTTCTGGATATGTAACAACACATGTGTAATCTCCATTATTTGAAACCATGGCTATGATAAAACTCAAGTTCATGCCTTCGGGTATTACATTATTAAAGTTGTGTACTTTATAACAGCCCTAAGAAGAATTAAAGGAAAAGATGTTTACTATTTAGATACATGCATAGAAAGTATACAAACAAATATATGCATACACATCTAACTTTGCACAGAACGTAGAAATAGCTATGCTGGCTATACTTTTTACAAAACTATTTTGGTCATGTATTTGATGATGTTTCTGCAAAGAATGAATGCAGTAATTTTTATTATCATTTCTGCAAGAGGAAAATTAACATTCTTAACTGAAATATGAATTCAAAAGCACAAGCTTCCTGTCTCAAGATCTAGTATTCAAATTCTGGGAATTCCAAGTTAATAGTAAAGCAAGGTTAAAGTTTCAAAAAATGATTAAGGCAACTTAAGTAAATGCATACCCTGCTACTTAAAGAATAATTTTTTTTTCATTTTTCTATGTTTTTTCACTGATTATGTTAATTCAGAAATACAGTCACTCTGACAAACTAGGCACTGTTTTAGATGTCTGGTTTTGGCATTCTTGATCATTCTGTGAATCACCGTATCAGTTATTTCCAAACTTCTTTGTTTTTCTTCTACTTATCCCATTTTTTTAGCTGAATAGTACAGACTCCAGAATTTAAAAATAAATTTTATGAGTCTTACCAAGAGTTAAGAGTTTATTTGTGCTCCAACTCATATTTTCATATAACTCTGTTGTTTTTTTAAATTTTGAGGTTAAAATATCTCATTCAACATAACTAGAATCCTGTTTTGGATCTCTCAGCCCCACTAATTGGCTATGTCATTTTACTTTTTTCTTTTCAAGAAAAAAATCAATACATCATATTTGACAAAAATATGCATTGAACATTTACTTTTAGAAAAACTTGTGTTTGTCTTTTAAAAATCAATACTTCATCTATGACAAAAAGAATTGGGTCCTCTTGATCTTTAATATTCTGGGAGTCTATTACCAGGTTGTACTTTCAATTTCCCGTGTTCACATATTTAACTTTAATTCTTGTATCCTCAAGGTTTTCTTACTTCAATTCCTGGAGCATGTGTTTTGAAATATGACAGTTACATTAAGTGGAACATTTTGTAATTCTTTGTCACAGGAAATAACGTCTTTTAGGAATAGTACTAAAATTTTGATTCATGGGGATGATCATCAAGAGGACAATGACATATACTCAGTTATTTTTCTGAATACAATTTATCCTGTTTTGATAAGCAGTGCCTCTAGAAAATTGTCACATCAGCACAATATTTTAATACTCTAAGGTTATCACAAAGTATAAGGCCACAAAGCCCTGTACTCTTATAATAAATTTATGTCAGATTTGGTTTAAATTGAGTTTAGACTATCTATAGAACTCTATTTGATTTTTCTGGCACCTTTCATTTAAACAGTCCAAAGCTATTTGCCTCTTTCATGTGTTAGCTTAGCTGTTCTCAAGTCCTTGTGAAGTAGACAGATCAGACTAAATATGCCCTAGTTTTCAGGTGGAAAAAAATGAGATAGGTAAAGAGATATTCTAGGTAACACAGTGCAGAGCTAAAACTCAGTTTTTTACACAGCTGAGTAAAGGTCTTTCACTAGCTTCTTAACCAAGAATGAACACCAATTTTCATCCATTACTTGAGGCTGAAAAAATTATACTGAGACCTGTGCTTAGGTATACTCCATTATCACATCCAATCCTTATTCCAAACCTAGCAAATTTGGAATGCTCTTATGCCCATTTTATAGATGAAAATACAAAGGACTATAAAGGTTAAGTGATTGCCGTTATCATAGAGCCAAGCAGTGTCAGAGCTGGAATTTAAACCTAGATCTACGTGTTTTGTAGCCCTTGCTCTTAATCCCACCTGACACTGTCTCACACTACACTGTGGTCCTGACCTACCTGGGGCCAGCCCCAGTGTTAATAGTGTGATGTGACTCTTATATGAGGCTGATTCTTACAATTAGTGGTAAACTGGAAAAGCATACTTTTCAGTATGAGAAGTTAGCTATTAATACTAAACTTGTCAACAGTACTTCTTAATAAAATGTTAAAAAAAACTTTTTTTTCTTTTACTCACCAAATATCATTTATGTAAAAACTATTTCAAACACATCGTTTTAGGAGTCATAGTATGTGCTACAAATATAAAGAAATGCTTCTGACTCAAAGTCTTCTCATTCATTCATTCATTCATTCACCCTTGAGTATTAATCAATAAACCACATGCCAGGCACTTTTTGAGGTTCTGAGAGTACAGCACGGAATAGAACAAAGAATCCACCCTCATGGACTTATCATTAACAGAAAAATGGAATCTGACACATCTAAATAGCAAGGAAAATGTTATAAAACAGGTGTGTGTTGATCTCTTGCCAGCTCCCCCTTTCTCTTCACCTTATTCCAGACTCTTGAGGATGAACTTGAAATTTGGGCTGGATGTGCCTAAGACTATCATTGGGCCTATGTGTCAGTGTTGTAAGTCAGGTGTTCTGGGATTTTCTCTTCTTTCCATAAGGTAGGATAAAAATGTAGGCCAAGGACAGGTTTTTCTTGGAGCTGATTTGTCTAGAAAATTATTTCAAATTGAGGAATATCCCATAAAAAATAATGGAAAACTTTGGGGTCTAATCTACTATTCAGAAAAATCGGACCATGAAAAATTAAATTAACTAAAAAAAAAGAAAAAGAAAAAAAAAAGAGGAAAAAGAAAAAAAATTAAAAGCTATTAGACATGTTAGAAAAGGAAATGAAGAAAATATTTTACATTTTAAGTGTTTATGTATGTGGTAAGGGTAGCTTCAGGGCATTGTTGAACTATAAATACCCATTAACTTTAGTCTGTAATATCTGATGAGCTCTCTCTACTTCTTATAAGCAGCTGCTTCTCTAGGCCCTTCATGGGCCTAAGACACAAAGGGCATTTTTAAACATAATAAACTATTCCTGAAAATAAATCCTGCAAACTTTTTGATGATTTCAAAATCATTTATTTGGAATCCAGGAAAAAAAAAAAAAAAAAAAGATATGAACAAAGATCTCAATACCCAAAGAATAATAAAAACATGTTTCCAAATATAAGAAATGGGTTAACAGTAAGTGGATTCCACTATGAAGCAAACACTTGTCTGACCAGAAGACAAGTCATTCATTTAGTTGAGCCATCAGTTCCTCATTCTGAATTTAAAAGAGAGAAGTTAAATAGGAGAGCAACTTTTCAACCACATAATGGTAGCCATGGCAAACTACCGCAGTATATAGGTAAAGAACAGCATAAGAAATGATTTTGAGATCCTTGAGAGGAAATAAATCATGTGGTGAGGTACGGGGTGTGGGTGAGGGGATGACATGACTAAATAAGAACAAATATGTCCATTCAGTAAACCTACAACTTTTAAAGAACTATGTTAAGGCACAAGGATGGAAAAGACACAGTTCTTAACCTGTAAGTAATCCTTAATCCTCTAGTGGAGGATTGCAACAAATGCTGTGAAAGGCATATTGGGGTGGGGAAGTGGAGGAAGAAGACCAAACAGAAAACATTTAGAAACTCTTCATGGAGAAAGAAGATCTGAACTGGATCTTAAAGGATGTGTAGATTATTAACAGTTATTCGGGAGGAGGGCAAGACACAGAGAAGGACGCTCCAGGGACAGGAAAAAGTGTGAACAACTTCCCTTCACTCTTATAACATTTTGCCCTCCATGTTAATACTTAACTAACTTTATCATAATGATCTCTTTTCACTTGTCTCTTTCTCCAGAAAATTTACTTCTATGGGGTAAAGTGGTCGGGTGGGTGGATGAGTACTGTATCTGCATAGCCAGCTACTTGCCCAATACTGGACACATGGTAAATGCTCAATACATTGGTGTTACATGATCAAAAATATGAACTGAACCAGAGAAGCAAAGACATAAGACATGGAGCTGCAAGCTCACGTGGTATGCAAATGATAATAAGAAGGTGAGTATATAGACTTATAAGACATGGGATGGGTGAGTTGTAGGATGGGTGGGGAAAGTGGAAGTAAGGATACAAAGAGTTAAACTGAGATATGAGGTTAAAACAGTTAGAACTATCTATTGACATTTTTGCTTCCAAGATTAAGTTGTTATAAAATACACCACAATTGTTCACAAAGACTCATAAGAGTTTTATACATCAGTCACTTTCAATGAGCAGAACTATGTCATGCATAGACACAGCAGAACTGTGTCTATGTGATAGATACATACGAAATCTCCCCTATGTGTCAGGCACTGTGTTAGAAGCTGGGCATACAGTAAGTAGCCAGTAAAAACAGAAATGGCACTTATTTCCATGGAATTTTCTAGTCCAGTCTAATTCATTCAATTATTTAATCAATTCCTAAATACAAAGTATATTGGCTCAGTTTTGTGATATGCACTTGATAGTCAAGGGAAAGCAAAGGAGAGAAGTCACTACTTAGTACAGAAGAAATGCAATCATTATAGTAACAAAGATGCTATGCAATCATTATAGTAACAAAGATGAGATATAAATTAAGTGCTGTCAAAATGTAGAGTGGGTGATTCACTCAGCCTAACTGAACCTCAAGGCTTCACAGATATCTGAACTTAGTTTAAGTTTAAAAGATGAATCTTAGGTCCTCAGAAGCCCTGAAATTATATGTAGAATGCTATGTGTATATATGCATATATACATAATTAAATATGTATAGTTTGGAAAGAAAATATGATACACACTTCCTTCATACCAAAGGTTAAAAATCACTATATAGGGACTTTAGGAAAAGGGAGGAGATAAAGAACCAAACTAAGCTGTCAGATCAAATTGAAACAAGCACTTTAAAAATAAAGTCTATTAGATAGACCTTGGACTAGCTTCCCAACCATATGTGCTATGCCAACAAGAAGGCCAAGCCTGGCACTGTTTCAGAAATGTGCTTTCCTGATGGCACTTTGTCAGAAAAAGCAAAGATTTTCCTATTTTCTGAGAGAGATTTATAAACAACACCTGACCAATTCTGCTTAATTTCACACTGAAAATTAAAGGTGGATGTAAAATACCAATTTTAATGATCACACTGAGGACAAGGACAACCCGCTTTTTGAAAATTGATATCCAGAATGATATCTACTCTGCTAAACAGCAATTGAGAGCATTTCAGCAGCTGCTATAAATGTAACATCCAAAGCACCCAATAAAGTGGTCCCTCTGATCCTTAGTAAGAAGAGGAAAACTGACTTTGTTTTTATAAGTATCTTTGGGAAAAATAATTCAAATACCTAATTATCACAATGAGAAAGAGAAATAATCCAAGAATATGAATGTTAAGATGGCTCGCCATATTTTAAAGCTCAGTTCTTTGAATACATTTCATAATAATAGTAAAAACAACAACAAGATCACACTTACCTGTGTCATTACTATTATATATTTGGAAGACCCTGTGAATAAACAGGCAGCCTCCAATTTATATACATGTTGTGTCCCAGAAGTTCTTTTAGAAGCTGGCTATTTGAAATTCAGTAAATCACTTACAAACCATGGTTTGCTTTCCAGGCTGGTTACAAATCCTGGCTTACTCAACAAACATTTACTGAACATCAATTTGACTCACAGGATTGTTGAACTAGAGAACTGTGAACCCTGGGCCCTGAATGAAGAAAACCATGCCGTGCAGAAGACAGGATGAGAGAAGAGAAGACATGCAGAGGAAGAAAGTTCAATCCTGCCCCATTAAACTAAGATTCTAAAATACAAACTTTAGATTTTCTGTTCCCTCCAATCTCATCTTTTCTGAGCGCCTTATGATTTTCCAGGGCTCTCTTTTCACAGGTTTCCTTATGTTCCACAGCCCAGCCTACAACCCAATCTGTGTTCAAAGATTGCTCTGCCCTTCAAAGTTCCCTACCCCCCAGAAGTAAAGACTAGACCTCCCTCTCTGTGTCATTTCTGGAGAGCATAGGTCTTGGAACCACACAGAACTGGCCTGAAATTCCAGATTCTCCTATTATCAGCTGGATTATTTTGAGCAAATTGTATAAGATAATGTAAAAGTCTGGGCTCTTGATACAGATTGCATAGTGCTGAATCTTGGACAAATCACTGTGATCTTGGACAAATCACTCAACCACTCTACAGCTCAGTTTCCTTGACTACATAACGGAGAAAACAAGAGAGTCCACCTCACGTTGAGATATCGATAATGAGTGAAATTATTAAAGCATTTAGAAGAATTACTGTGCTCAGTAAATGTTAACTATTATTGTTTATGTCTCCAAACATCTGTTTCCTAATCTATACAAGGATGATATCTACCTTGAAGGACTGTGATGAGTATTACATATGATAACATTTAAAGTACATAGCACAATGTATTGCACTAGTAAAATGCAAGAAGTGTTAGTTTCCTTTTCCTTCTTTCAATTCATCAGTTTTCATCCTTCTGCTAACAGGGAAGCAAATTTGCTGGAACTGATTAATGTGTCTTTTAACTCTCATAGAGTTATTTGTATTACTAAAAGAGACCATTTCTACAATGTCAAGGTAGGGGATTCAGCTGATAACAACTGAAAGAGGACTACTGTAGGAGGGTCAAATACCTTGGTGGATGCAGGGAGCGACTGTAGAAGGTGGAAAGCAAAAAAACAATAGCAGCATTGCTACACAGTGATAGGAAAATGCAGCTACCAAGAACCCTGATCTTGTTCCCAACATGGAAGCACACTTAGGAGTAAAGGTGTCAATTACCAAAACATAAAGAAATAAAAAGCAGTATAACACACATCCATAGCAACCTTTTCATAATCAGGGAATAGAAAGGATGGCTGGTTACTGGTTATCCTCTTTAGTCATCTGCACATTGTTGGGTATCTGCCATGGTGATGGTTTTACCACCATGACTTTTTTTTTCTCGGTCTTCTTTCCAGGCTTTGGGCTTTCATTCACTCCATAAACATTCTCTCCAGATTTTTATCTTAGCCCTTTTCTCTTCTCACTTTATTTTGTCTTCTTAAGGGCTTCAACTATCACATAAATGTATCCAATTCTCTGTCTCCAGCTTTGATTTTTTTTTTTATAAGCTCCAGACCCATACACATGTAGCTACTACCTATTGGTCACTGCCACCTAGATGTCACACAGATAAGTCTAACTCAATATGACATGATTTAAATTCATTACTTGATCCCCAAACCTGTTCCTCCTCTGCTATTTCATACCTTGGTTAATAGCACCGACATCGGTCCAATCAGGAAAACCAGAAGTCTGGGAATCATTGGAGATACAGAGATGGATATGGCATAACTTTGCCCTCAAGATATAGTCAATCTCATAGAATACCTGCATGTAAATCTGTCCCTCTTCTTAAAACCAACAATAAATTCTCTTTGACACTCTTGTAGAACTTAGAATTCTACTTTTTGATAAGAACAGGAATTCTTATTTATAAACTTGTTTGAATTAAACTGAGACCCTTTGGGACTATGTTGGGGAGGGCATATATCACATTCACTACCATGTACCCCCCAGACCCCAGATATATTGCATTGAATACAGTTGATCTTCAACAAGTATGTATTGAATATATGCATGAATAAATGGTTATAAAACAATAAAGTGAAAAGTGACACTGAAACAGTTACAAATAAATAGCTAATTGAGGGTATATGAGGGAAAATTTATTTCAGCTGGAGAGTACAGGGAACATTTTACAAAGGTGTAGAATTTGATTTGTTCTAAAGGAGAAAAAGAGGATGTTCCAGGCAGAGGGAATACATGAGGAAAAAGAGGAGAAAATAATAGAATATGTATAAAAGTAAAATTATATTTTCAGACCATAAAGTATTCAAAATATAGAAAAAGTGAGTAGGTCTCATTAGAAACAAGAGACCTTGTTGCAGATAAATAGATGAACGTATTTTTTTAACCAGAAGACATATTACACTTATTGATGTCAAATTGTTAATATAATTCTTTTAATCCTTTTTACTATGGAAAAGTACAATCATAGAATAAACAATGATCCCTGTACCCATATCTAGAGTCAATAGTACCAATTCAGGCTATGTCTTATTTCATCTATACCCACTCACTGCATCCCAATATTATTTCAAAGCAAACCACAGACATTATACAACTTAATTTGTAAATATTTCTGTGTGTACTTCTAAATGACAAGACCCCTCCTGAAAACATAACTACATTACCATTATCATAATTTAAAAAGTAATAATAACTTATTGATGTCATCAATATTCTGTCTATGTTCATATTTCCCTGACTTTCTCATAGCATGTTTTATAGTTTGTTTGAGCAAAACATGATCCACTTAAGGTCCATACATTGCAATTGGTTGTTATATATCTTAAATCAGTCTCCTCCACCTCCCCTTCCTTTCCTATCATCTCCCTTCCTCTTAATCATTTTACTACCCAATGAAGCATATATGAAGAGCACTCAAAACATATGTGTGAGTTAATGAATTAGTATAAAGCAAATACTTTTAAAACCACCACTCAGGTCCAGGAATAGAACATTACCAGTCACCCTTGAAAGCCTTCCACATGCCCCATGTCAATCACACCTTCTTTACTATCCCCCAAAGTAGCAACTATCTATACCTTCATAGTGAAGTCACTTCCTTGTTTTCATGTACGATTTTATCACTCATATGTCCTTAGATACTATATTCTCATCCACTCTAGTGTTTTAAATGTTCTACGTTTCTTTTAATCTGTACATTCTCACTCTATGCCTTTCATTTTTTGCAATTTATCTGTTGACTAACACAAGACATTTGGCCTGTAGAGTGTCTCACAATTTAGATTTTGCTGATTGCAAACGCATGGTACAGATCAATACATTCCTCTATTCTCTATATTTCCTGCAAAATGGCAGCAGGATCCAAAGGTTTTATCAGACTCAGATTGAATCCATATGGCACAATTATAGGTAATATTGTTTTCTTTCATCAGAAGAAAAGTGGTTGTTTCTCTCCTTATGATATTAACAGTCATTGATGCATAATGCTTAGATTTAGTAATTCATTGGGGTTTGCAAAGTGATTATATACTTTTATAAAAATACACTTCCCTGCACTATGTCATTACTCAATATATCAATACATTTCTTATAGAAAAGCAGAATAAAATCTTGGCTTTTTTTCTCCTTTATTTACTGGTTTTCAAGGTAACGTTTTTATTTCCTATTCTCATCCAAATGTGGCCATATTTTGAAATATCATTACGAACTTATGGATTTAAATTTAATTCATTAGATTCGACCTACTGCAATTAATATCCTTACTAAAGTTTAAATTGTTCCATCTTTGGCCAATGGAAAACTCTTAAAGTTGGCTCCCTAAGTCACTTCATTAATGGCTTAAACAGAGACAGATACTAAAATTTTCAACTAGGATTGTAGAATTGTCTATTTCTTCCTTCAATTTTGTCAACTTTTCCTTCATGTATTTTGAGCACTGTTATTAAGCATATATACTTTTTTATTATTTTCATGCCTTCCTGATGAGTTGACCCTTTTATTATTCTGAAAAGTCCTTTCTATCTCTGATAATATTAATCATCTTACAGTCTACTTTATATGATATTGGTATATCCATTCTAACCTTTTTATTTTTATTCATCATTCATTTTTGATCAAAATTTTTTCTCCATTCCACTTTCTTTTAATCTTAAGGCATTATTTGTTGTGTTTATTTTCTGTTTGCTCCTCTTAGTTTAGATTTATTTCTGAAATAATAAATTTTCTTCTAAGTTTTTACTGAGTTGTATAATTTCTGGAATTTTCTAATTTTTATTTGTTATTCTCTCTCATCTTGCATCACTTCTTAATGTCTTTGTGCCAATTTTTGAAACAGTAGGTTGCAATAGGTCGTTCTGGAATGCTTTTATTTTTTTCTATAGAAATGTTATTCTGCTTCTTATTCTCTTTTTTTCTTATAGCTTCGAATGGGATTTTACCTTGATTCTTTTTGTTGCTCATTATTATGTAAAACTAGTTTTTCTGAGCTTTAGGATTTGGCAGGATTTTCCAATTTCACAGAGATCCTTCTTCAAAACTACAGTCTTGAGATTTCCTGATTCTGTTCTGCTCCTCCATTCTCAGCAGGTTCTCCTTCCTTCCTCTACATTACCCTGATCCTGTTTATTTTGATTCCATTCCTAGCAGTTTTTCCTCAGTGTGGGTGGTTGTTTTTCAGAGTTCCGAGGCACTAGAACTATTCCAATTCCTTCAAAATGTCTTGCTATAGGCTTCTTGGACTCACTCTCTATTAGAGAGCAAAATTTCATCTGCTATTCTCAAACTGCTTCACCCACTGGCTTTTTGGGGTTTCTCCTGTTCTTGAGCCTGCCAAATGCCATATTATTTCCATCAGCTTCCTTCTCTATAGACTCTGATTCTATATGGTTTGTACTGGTGATTTATCTCACTTATTTTACTGAAAGTGATTCTTATGCATAACTTGTCACTGAGTTTTGTTTTAAATGTTTTTCAGGAGTTTTTGGCTTTGGCTCAGGTGGATATTTGAAGAGATTAGAAAACTATGCTGCTGCCCCAAGTGTCATCTTCCAACACTTTCATATTTTGATTAAATGCTTTTCAAAGCTCTCAGATGTGTAATAGATCACAGATCGACTGTGCCCACAAAGGAAGGCAAACATGAAAACACATACAAATAATAAAATACAGTACTTATTAACCAAAGAGCTGAAATTCACCAGATGAATTAGCAGCTTCTGACTTCACTCAGCAGTGAGTAGAAGTGGGCAATATTTCTCAAATTGTATTTCACAGGAAGTTAATAGAAATAAGGTAGTTCTGGTAGTCCAGTGAATGTAATTTAAGACATGGTGGGTTGAGGCAAAGCATCTCCACCACTTCCTTTAAAATGGTACAAAGTGAGGAAGCAGTAAAACATTTGTATAAAGTTATTAAGGAGGAAATGATGATGAGAAAAATCTGTTTCTATATTAACTCAACAAATAATCGTTGTCATTTTAGAGAGGGTAAATGCCCTCTAGTTTGCTTACCATATACCAAGTGATGGTTGGCTTGACACTAGAAGGAAAAAATCCATCTATGTTTGGACAAGTGATCTTCTGAACACCATATTCTAAATATAATCTATGCACTGGAAGTTTCATGGGAGAATTGAAGCAGCTATCTTTTTGAACCACTTCCAGAGGAAATGCAACTTTGCTGCAATATGTAGTGTTCCTGAAAAGAAAAATATGCAATGAATGGGCAGTCTCATTTGCATTTGTTTTGATGCAGCAAACACATTAAAATGAGCTAAGTGAAGTACTGCTGTGTATTGAGACTTTATTTATATATTGAGTTCATGTAACAATTAAATGTGTTATGGAGGTATTTCCTATAACAACTGACACAACAGAATAAAAACAGACACAATTAGCTACTATTGATAAACTATTTAGATTTTTAGATATGTTCCTAAACATACATATGTATGTGTGTGTGTGTGTGTGTGTGTGTCTACTCATATATATAATGTTTAATTTTACCCTTAAAACATTCTTAATAACACTCAGTACTGGTAAGCCACAGGTAAGAACAGCATATTAACTCATGGTTGATAATGATATAAACGAGTTCTGGAAAATTAAATTTGTTTCCAAAAACATTTTTAAAAGCCTTAGCCTTTGCCCTTGTAATCCTATTTCTGGAGATTTTTTCACATGATAGACATAGGAAAAGTGAGAATAGAGAGAGCACATGATCAAAAATGCCCATCCTGTGCTATATCAGCAAGGAAGATATTGGAATCAGTAGAAAAACCTATGAAAAGGAAGACTGTAAAAAAAAAAATCATGGTACAACCATCCAAAGTTATTGTACACATATATAAAAAAGTCAAGCATGAGGAAAAAACTAACAAACACATAAAACATGTTAAGATGGCTGGGGAGGGACTTCCCTGGCGGGCGAGTGGTTAAGATTTTGCCTTCTAGTTCAGGGGTTGTGGGTTTGATCCCTGATCAGGGAACTAAGATCCCACGTGTCTTGTGGCCAAAAAACCAAAATATAAAACAGAAGAAATAGTCAATAAAGACTCTAAAAATGGTCCACATCAAAAAAAAAATCTTTAAAGAAAGAAAAAAAAAGATGGTGGGGAACTGTATTTATACCTTTAATGTTTGTGTAAGTCATTTCATCTGCCTGGAGGGTTCTTCTTTTCCCATCACCCTACCTTTCACAAGGAGGTCTATGCCATTCTCTACACACCCCATATCTAAATTAGGACTCTCATCCTCTCAGCACCTTGGACAATTCCTTGATTGAATTTATCATAGTTCAAAGTCACGACCATATGTGTTTTCTTTTATTTCTTGCATCTAGTGCAGCGCCTAAACTTTCAGTAGGCACTGAATAAATATTTGTTGGATACATGGAATATACATAAAACTGTATTACATAAAGAAAAACAATAAAGGGAGTATAGATAATAAAAATAAGTGATTTTTTAGGGTGATATGTAAATGGGTCATTCATTGTCCACCCCTTTTTGTGATTTCTATTTAAGACATATTACATATTCAATAACTCATGAATTAAGACTAAATCCAATGGAAAGTGTGGGAGAATTCACTACCCTCCCCAAGATGGGAGGAGAGAGTGTTTAAGGATGACTTATGACAATGGTAATAAGGTGGAAAGGGAGAGTGGCAGGCACAATCTTTACCTACAGATAACAAAAGGTCTTCCAAGTAGAAGCATCCTATAGGTGGAAGTTATAGAAGGTAAACTTCAGCTTAATAAGATACATTTCCTGACTATAAAATCAAGTGATGAACAATGAATGGACTGACTTTTCCAGCTCCGTAAGTCAAATCTGGATGTTATCTTAATAGAGGTACTGAAGCAAGAATACAAGCAGTAGAATCCTGAAGGATGAATCTTAACTTTATTTTCTTAATGACATCAGGCCTATGATTTCACATGGTTCAGTTTAAGGTCATTCTCAGTTTAGGAATCACTACAGGACAATGGGAAGCTTCTGGTACCCCCACCAGATAAGTTTAATTCAAATTTTCTTTAGAAGATAGGCAGACAGGTAAATTGAAGAGATGGCAATCTGGAAATTGATAAATAACACTAAAGGTATACTCAGGCCTAGAGAGTCATGAGCCCTACTCCTATAATATAAAAGAAGGTTGGAAAAGTTTGGGGGAGAGCTCTAAAGAAGTAGTGGGTTGCTAAGGAGAAAAAAAAAAAATAGAGATACTGAAGCACTAGAACGCATAGTAGAGACCAAGGTCAACCAGAAAGCTACTGATGACCCTTCCCCAGGTATTTGCCAAGGTGTATGTGTGAAATGTTACTAGATTAACAATTGCAAAAGATGAAAAGGAGCTCAAAGAACATTTAGGCCAGCTTTCTCATTGTGTGGGTATAGATACCAAAGCTGTATTAGGGCATAAACAATGGGCACATGAGTATTTCAGGCTCCTTGGAAGCTCACATCCCAGTCTAGAGTTCACTCCAATAAAATTAAATAGAAGGGGTAAAAGCCTCAGAAGGGACTTAAGAGGTTACAAGGGACTCCCAAAGCCACAGTGATCAGTATGCTTTTTTCTGTGATAGAGAAGTCCTTTCTCACTAAATCATAACATTGTTTAAATTTATCAAAACAGAGTCATAGTTCTCCATCAGAGAACAGTTATAACAACCATGAGAGACAAGGAGCATTCAGAAGAAGGTCTGGGCTTACTTATTATTCTGTTATGTTCTTCTGTTATTGTTATGTCATCCAGCTCTATCACTATGGGCTGAATTGTGTTCCCCACCCCAAATTCATATGTTGAAGTTGAATACCTTAGAATGCGACTGTATTTGGAGATAGGTCTTGAAAGAGGTAATTCAGGTAAAATGAGGTAATATGGGTGGGCCTTACTCCAATATAACTGATGGTCTTATAAGAAGAGGAGATTAGGACACAGAAGACACAGAGGTGAAATGATGTGAAGACATGGAGAGAAGATGTCTATCTACAAGCCAGGGAGAGATGAATGAAACCAACCGTGTTGACACCTTAATCTTGGAATTCTAGCCTCCAGAATTATGAGAAAACATATTTCCATTGTTTAAGCCACCCAGTCTGCGTTATTTTGTTATGCAAGCCCTAAGAAAGCCAATGTACTATTAAATAGTAGGAAACTACCTTTAAAAAAAAATTCACAACCCAAATGGGAGTTTAAAAAATAAAATAAAGCCTGGAAGCTAAAAAGGGACCTCAGGAAAAAAAGTAGCCAAAGTACTAAGCCTTCAAATGGTTATTTTTCAGAAGGACCCTCAATGTTTTCAAGGTGTTTTTTTTTTTTTTTTTTTCCAGAGGAAAAACAAAATTAATCTGTTGTAAAAGGAAAATTGGTAAATTGTGAAGTAAAATGCAAAACGTACATGAACTTTCAGAAAAAAAGTGGATTTGAAAGAAATTTTGCAGTAATGGTAGGGTGCTTTGGATTATATTCTTAGATTCCCAGAGATCTGGTATTCATTTGCTTTTTAGGGAAATTTTGGTGGAAAAGTTTGAAAAGCACTGTTCGAAGTATATTTAATGCCTCTCAGATAGTCTTTCCTTTATATGGCATCCTGAGGCTTTATTTGTGCTAGGTACTTAAAAAGTTGCCAAGAATAACAGATATGAACGGGTTCTACTGCCTGCCCTGTGCATTGTCCAGGGAAACAGATACACCTTCAGGTGAGGCAGAAATGGAGGCAGATTCATGTCAGGGAAAGGGAACAAATGAACAAGCCTCCACCTCTAGACAACCCCGATGTATGTCAGGTTTGAAAAGGAACCACCTATTGAGAATGTTCTCGGAAGCTCAACCATTTTCTCTGCACACCTCTTTCAGCTAACCTCAGCTAAGCCAATGAGGTGAATGAAGTGTAAATCTCTCTACATGCTTCCTTCTTCCCCTTCCCACCTTCACAGCCCATGCATCGTTTGGAAAACGGTTCAGGAACGAAAGGGAAAAGAGAAAGTCACCACAAGGGTCAGGCTACCTTAACATGCAGGTATAGTTGCCTGTGTCATTGAGGAGTGTGGGCCGGAACCAGAGCACATCTTTCTCCTTACTAATGCGGTTCTCAGGAAGGCGGAAGTTAATCGGTTCCTCAAGGTCCCGGTCCTGCCTTGTCCAATACCAGATCAGAGTAAGGCCTGCTGAATGGGCTGTACTGTAGTTATATTTCAAGAAGTGTTCAAAGAGTGGGCACTTGATACGAGCTGGCTCATCTTCATACACTTGGATCTGCCTCATGGTATCTAGTCCCCAGTCATCACAGCGTTCTGGAACAGTCAAAAAGAAAGAAAAGGCAGATGAGTCATCTCATCTCCAGAGAACACACCTTCTCCTTAGGATACCCCAGTATTTTCTGAACCCTCTTCTCGGGTCATATTCATTAGCCTCTTTCTAATAAATGCATGTAATAGACAGCTGTGGTGCAAGGAGAATTCCCCTCATTCATTTATTATCTTTTGACTATCTATTGGATAACAGTGTGATCTGATAGCTTGATCCTGTTGAATCCTACAAAGTATGGGGGAGAATCTCACCTGGAAAAGAAATCATGTGCTCTTTCACTCCTCTGGGGACAAAAGAGGTTCTAAGGAGAAAATTGTAACTGAAATGGCAACCCTCTAAGATTCCCAGTTCTCCCCTTGTCTTCACTGTCCAATAGCAATAAAATGCAAGCCACATAGTTAATTTTAGGTGTCCTAGTTGCCACATTAAAGAAACAAAAAGAAGCAGGTAAAATTAATTTTTATAATGTATTTTGTTAAACTCGATATATCCAAAACATCCCAAATATTGATAAGCTATTTTATACTTATATTCTTTTTTGTAATAATTCTTCAAAATTCAATGTATTTTACACTTATTGCACATATCAATTTGGATTAGTCATGTGTGTCTACTGGTATTAGATTAGACAGCCAAACTGACTACAGTACACAAGAAAGCTTCCTAGTAAATAAGAGACCACATGTAGTAGAGCTGAGGCACCCTTGCTGACAGCTGCACCCTCCGGAAGCACAGCTGTCAGACCTCTCCACAGCTGACCAAAGACGTAAGAGCAAGCTCAGCCTATATCAGCTGAGCTGAGCTTATGTCACCAGAACCACCCAGACAAGCTATAGACTCATGAGCAATAATATATGTGTAATAAATTAAATGAAGTTTATGATCGTTTGCTGGGTAACATTTTGCTAAGCCTAACGTTTGCTAGGCTTATCTGCATAAGCAGATAGCTAACAGAACAACTAAATTAGGGACTACTTTAATTTTGAAAAAAGCAAAGAATTTGAAGCTTTATGACTTGCAAAATGTTTTGTAAGTAAGTAATACATTTCTAAGTAAATAATAGACCTCTGGGAAATCTAACAAACTGACTTTTCCAAGAATCAACAAATTTTCATTGTTTACAATTGCTACGCTTCATTTAGAAACATGTTTTAAAATCCAATATACAGAGAAAGAACTGGAAAGATCAAAGTGTTGTTCACATTAATACAAATTGATAATAAAATACTTTTTATTAAACATCTATCATAACGTTCTTTAAATATATTTTCATTAAAACTGCATAGTTGCAGAATTAGCTCCTTCAGTTTACAGGAAGTTATAACCATAGTTTTTTCAGTTAAACATGTCAGATTGAATACATGCATCCAATTTCACTGCTTTATGAAACGCCACTAAAACTAAAATAATTTTCAAGACGTAAACCCAAGTAATAGCAATAACAAGAGGAAAGATAATAGCAACATCAAATGGACAAGTGGTGACCAGCTTAGCACATTTAAAATGAAAAATCCTAAATGAAGAGGGGAGAGCTGGAGAACAAACCAATCTGCAATGCAGAATGCAGAAAAAACCCAGGAGGAGAAACTGTCAGTATCAAGATAAGTAATCACTAGTACCATACACTCAATATTTCTGGGTTCTCTTACTAGGCATATTGTAAGATTGTACTTTTATGCCCTTCTGAAATAAGGGGATGCCATGTGACTCACTTTGGCCAAAACGATGTACTGAGTGTCACCTGTGTTGAGTGTTTTAAGGGCCAGAGTATATTTCACCATGCTTCCTTTTCTTCTGCCTTAGCCAATATGAAAGCATAGACGTTGAGACTCCCTTAGCTTGGTTCCCTTGATATGGATGACACACAGCAAAGCTTTGCTATTTTAAGTCATAGAGAATTGGGATTTGCTTACTACCAATATGAATAATCTATCCTATCCTGGCAAATGCAACCAGATACCTTAAAAATAAGCACATAGGTGGGACAGTAAAATAAGGAGAATTGGATGAACGCTATGTCAAAAAGTGACATCTTTGGTTCCAACCCCACCCTCCTAGCACTCAGTAACCTTTCCCACTGAGCTCCAAGGATAGGAGCAGCCAGACCTTTACTCTCCAGGCAGGAGAATGAATGAATCTTCTCTAGAAAATCTGACTACTTTCAGAAGAAAGATCTAACAATATTAGTATCAGAGGTTTTTTTGTTTTTTTGTTTTTTTTTTAAACTTGTACAGCCATATCATCATATCATACAATAGAAAAGCTCAAGGTTAACAAGTCCCACATTCACATTTAGAATTTTTAATCAGCTTCTTAATCACTTCTTCTTAAAAATGAACAAACAGCCCCAGGAGACATCTGAGAAAAATCTCTACTATAAAAGGTAACATCCAAAGAAACATTGTAAAAGAAAATTTGATAAAACCAAGATTATTCAAGAAAAAGAAATCTTTTAAAAGAAAAACAAAAAACTATCATTAACATACTCAGAGAGACAAGGAAACTTTTATATTCATGAAGCAAGAACAGAATGATATAACAAAGGAATATTCAGAGAAAAAAAGTTTATTAAAATTAAAAACATGATTGAAGAAAGGTAAAATTTAATAAATGGTTTATTTGGACGTTAAATTTGAGAATTTTCTAAAAAGTAGAGTAAAAAAGAAAAATAGAAAATAGAGAAGAAAGTTAGACCAGTCCACGAGTCTCAACATCTCAATAGTAGGATCCCTAAAAGAAAGAAAATAAAAAGAAAACTCTCCATTAAATAATTCAAAGCAAAAACAAATCTCAGAACTGAAGTCATAACCTTCTAAATTAAAAAGATCTGTCAATTGCCCCAACACAGTGGATGAAAACAGACTTACACCACAAAAATATTTTTTAAAACTGTGGAAAAAGAAAAGATTATATAAACTACCAGCGAGTAAGAAAGAGGAAAAAAATAGTCACATACAAAAGACTAGGAATCAGAATGGCTTTGCAACTCTCAAAAACAAGACTGGAAACTAGAAGATAATGAAGCAATGCATCTAAAGGAAATTTATTTGCAATCTTGAACCTTAAACCCAACAAAACAATCACGTGTGAGTGACATTTTCAGACACATAAAGACTCAGTAATTTTATATCCTATGTGCTACTTTTTCAAGAAGCTTCTGGGAGATTTGTGCCAACAAAATGAGAGAAAAAACAAGAAGAAGGAAAACAGGAGATCAAGGAATAGGGGATCCAATTAAAGAGAGAGGGGAAGGGATTCCCAGAATAACAATGCAGGATATCCCAGGAAAGCAGCTATGCAGTAGGGCTTGGTGGTAAATCAGTGTAGATAGAAAATGGAAACCCCCAATAAAGAAAAAATAATTGTAACTGATGGGTTATCTGATTAGATTAGCACTGTGAAAAATGATGCTGAAGGGTAATTGAAAAGTATGAAAATGGTTACCAAAGGATACTAATTAGAGTAAGCATATGAAAGCAAGGCAATTCATAACTTCAAAAAATAAGAAAGGTAACATAATCATAGTTCGTTCATATCTGAAGACATATTAATTGAATGATTATTGATTCAACCAAATATTGCAATAATATTATATAGAGAGGTATGAGTAAGGAAAGCAAAGGGGATAGCACTTTAGAGAGAGAGTCCTTATTTACTATAATTTAAAAAAGTGAAGAGATAACACATAGGGTTGACTAAATGAAAAATAACAATATACACAAATTGGTTAGCAAACTATAGATAGGAAATGACAAAAAATAAATAAAATCCTCAAAAGTGGTTGTCTCTGAAGAAGAGAACTAGTAGGAGCAGAGGAAAATTATGACAGAAAGAATACAATTATTTTGGTACCCCTTTAATATATTGGCCTTAAAAAACCTCCGTGCATGACTTGCTTTGAAAATAATTAAAATATTAATTAGAAAAAAAAAAAAAAAGGAAGGAAGGAAGGGGGAAGGAAGGAAATATCCACTGTGTAATACAATTGGCAAAGTCCCTCTCAGTGTCAAACCATCCTAATCATACCTACTTTCTGTGAGAAAAAAGTACTGATTTTGTTTTTTAATTCCAAAATTTGTATTAATATGCATTGGCAGGACATTCATCCACTTTTAAATTATAAGATATAGTTGAAAGAGACAGAGAGAGACAGTTGGCAGCTGATGGAGTCTGGAACTGCACTATATTAAGTTTGTTGTCTGGATGAAATAAGATGCTACTGCTTTCTATATTTCATAAAAATATTCTTTATGCTGTTCCTAAAGGCCTCCCTGTCAAGAACTTTAAACTATTTGCTCAAATTTGAATGATTTTAGAGGCAAGGCTATAAAATGAAAAGTATCATTCTCCTTGCAACCCCACTCAACAATACATCTCAATTCAGATCACCCCAACTTGGGTCAGTAGAACACAGTTTGATATCATGGCTCACTTTTAACAGGAACACTGGTAAATTGAAGAGAAGGAGGAAGCCATTCTGGGGGTAAATGTTACCTTGATTAAAGGAGACTTTTGGATACCAATAATATAAATTGTTACTTTGGCCCTGGGAAGTCTTTATGGCCCTGAACAATAATTAACACCAAGACAGATGACAAGTGACAGGTGGATTTTTCTTTTGTAAAGTAGGAGAATGTTAATTGTGAAAAGGGAGATGGAAAAAGAGAGCTAGTGTAACATAGCAACCACAAGGATATACTCAAGCAGACCAATCTTGGAAGAAGTATGAAATGGAATTTCGGTTATCACTGGGGTAGACTGTGGCAGAGACTGACTAAATGTTCATTAGTCCTGTTTTCTTTTCCTCAGCCCATATGAAACCTACATATCCTTAGCAATTGGGTGGGGGCCATGTGATTTGGTTCTGGCCAATGAGTGTGGCCAGAGATGCTGTACAACTTGAAACTCCCAGCATAATCTTTGGTGCTTTCTCTTTCCCTTCCATGGAATCCTTGAAGAACAGAAATTTTTGAAAAGTGCAGCATCACAAGATGGAAGGAGCCCGGATTCCTGCCATCAGTCAAAGCAGAGCTTCTCAGGAAAGCCATCTCACTTTCAAAGAGTTGTCACTGTGTTAAGCCAAATCTCTATTGTTTAAGCCACTGAGATTTGGTGGACATAATTTGTTATAGTGACTAGTATTGACTAATAAAGGAAGCCAGAATTTTCCTTTCATAACATAACAATAAATCAAGAGCAGACAAGAGTTATTTTTAAAATAGCATATGCTAAAGGCCCTTACATACTAAAATTTAAATACAGGTCAATCAATATTTTTGGCTAATTCCATAGACTTAATATTTTTTCAACCAAATTAAATGCAATACAGGATCAAGGGGAAAAGATATCATTATACCCGCTACGTATCTCCCTTACGGAATGTTTCATGGGCCAAATGCATATATCTATAAAGTGAATCAGACTCCTCTATAATAGGGACCAAAAACACACATATTAGTATTCATGAACATTAACAAAAATGATATGATTTTTATTGAGTTTTTTCTTTGCTCATTTGAAATTAGTTCTGTGGGTTTTTTAACTTTCTTTAGCCAGCCACCTGAGGGCATTTTGTCAGAGGTTTTTAAATTATTCAATGAACAAATAAAAATAAAATCTATGGCAACGGACTGGAGTGTCACGTAATACCAAATTAATTATACGATTCACTTCAGGCACCAGCCGAAGAAAAGACTGGGGAAAAGGCTGTTATGCAAATAGATTTGTCTCTAATAACAGCAAAGGGAATTTAGCGAATTACCGGCACAACGAATTACTTTTTTGTTTAAAATGTCCCTTCTTAATCAGTTTACTCCATAGTGGAAATCCTCTCTAAATTGGCCCCTCATCACAGGAGAACTACAAAGTCATCATTTCCCTCAGCCAAAGGATTTCTTAAGGCCGGGACTTGGTGCCACAGAGGACTAATGGAAATGTGCAAAGCCGACGCAAAGCCAAGTCACTGGAAAATCCAACCCACGCTCCTGACAGCAATTAGCATTTATATAGCAGGGTATACATTTTAACTAATTAATCTCACAACACCCTCTTGGGCTTTCATGCCCATTCCCACATTACATGCCAGGAAATGAAGACAGAGAGATTAATTGACTTACTTTTGCCTGAGTGGTAGCACAAATAAAAGCTGCCTGAACATAGATCTGGGAGGCTTGTCCTAAAGCTATGTTCACACATTCAAAGCAAGATATTTCCCACAGGAAAGCTACTCATATTTTTGCATTTACTAAATATTTACTCAAAATCTGCTGTGTTGTGTGCTATGGTAGAGAGACATGCAGATATAAGAACTCAAGAAGCTCAGGTATAGGAAAAAAAAAAAAGAAGAGGAAATTTTTTTTTTTTCAGTTCAGAACAAAATTTTAATTTACAGATTTGTATATTAACCTCAGGCAATCAATATGTTATTGTAGATACTGCTGTCGAAAGGAAATTTTTAAATATTGGAAGACCTAGGTGGAATTAATTTCTGTATGTTATTATTTTCCCTGTGCCACATACTTGCCATATGACTTTGGAGAAAATGCTTCCCTTCTCAGACTCAGATTCTCCATGTGTCATATGCCCATCTTATAGTGCTGTAGGGAAAGCAAAGGGCCAGACATATGAAAGGAGCTCAGTACATATTAGCTGGATCTGCATGGGTCCTTGTCCATCAAGAGGTTAACAATCTTGGAAAAAGAAAGACATAGATGCAGAATTAACTAAATGAAAATAGCTGGTAGAATGAATGAATCAACTGTTAAAACAGGCTTCTAGGCAGGATTATAGTCATTACACTAGTATAGTATAGATAGTATAGTATAGTATAGTGTACTATAGTATAGTATAGTATATACAGGTGTGGGTAGAGAGGGTAGTCCTGAGATTGGGTTGAGATGAGAACCAGGCCCTTTTAATATCCCATCTTAGAACCCAATGTGAATGAAATCACCTTAAAAACACCCATCAGCACATTCTATCTAAGGCTGAGGGCAGAGACTAAGTCTAATGGAAGGGCAGAGACTAAGCCTGAGGGTGACTTCCTCTCTCCAGGTCTATGGCAAAGACTGTTAAACATGTCCCACATACCATGTCCCCACACCCTTCTTTTTCTAGTGTATGGGAATTTTCAGTTGGGCACATAGCCATTCAGAATAAAGGCTATATTCTGCAGCTTTCCTCTCACCTGGATATAGTCAGGTGACAGTTCTGGGCAATGGGATATGTTTGAAATCGTCATGTGGTAGATTCCAGAAACTTTCCTTGAGAAACACTGACATATCGTATGTTTCCTATGCTCTTGCTACCATCCCATTTCTTCCATCTTGCTGCTGGGAACATGGATGTGACAGCTGGAGCTACCTTATGGACTATAAGAATGAAGGCCACACCCTAAAGATGGAGGAATGTGAAAGTGAATGGAGAAGGGACCTTGAATAAGTATGGAGCTGGCTTATCAGCCCTGAATTTTCTACCTCTAGATTTTACATAGGAAATATGTATTTTTTAATATCCTTGCTACTGAACGTGTGATCCATGACCCACTACCATCATCAGCATCCCTTGGGAGCTTGTCAGAACTGCAGACTTCCAGGCCCCGCCCAGACCTACCAAATCAGAATCTACAGTTTAACAAGATCCCCAGGTGACTCCTATGCACATCAACATTGGGGAAGTATTCATGTATTTTTGTCTCCTTATTCACAGCCGATCATCATTCTAATTGATAAAAATGTCTTATTTCATCTCTTATAACAAGTGGGTTGTTGAACTATTTCTGAGGTTTTATCCACCCCATGATTCTAGGTTTTTGATTAATATTTACATTGAAAAATATATTCCTTTTTGTTCCTCAGTGGAAAAAATACTAAAACTATCCAGATATTTTTCTAGCAGTGTCCTATTAATTAACCACCAGTTTTCAAAAACAAAAGAAAAAATCTACGAACTACATTTCCTAGAGTATGATTTCTGTGGAAAAAAGATGACTAAAACTTAGATATTTTTTATTCAGAGGAGAGCTACTCAAAGGTCTAGAAAATGTTGCTGAAATTTAATAGTTGTCAACCTAGCCATCAAAAGGAGAGAGAGAAGTTCCTGGTGGGGGAGGAAAGCTGGAGTGGCTGTGAGCACCCATCAGACATCCTCAGGCTGCTTGTACTGTTCAACAATACTGAGCTACTAACTGGCAGATGGCTTTCCTGGACCAGATAATTAGACATACCTTACTCCCACCAAAGAAGGGAGTTTTCTTGATTGAGTAATTTAAAAAAAATAAGAACTAGCTCTGAGCAGATGATAAGATTTGCCAGATAAGGAAAGAATGCCAAACTCAGAAAGTGGGTTGGGGGAGGGTGAAGATCCACAAGTTACAGCTTCAGCTTTGCAGAGGTTGTTAGGGTCTGTTGCTACAACAAGTTTTATTCCAGATAGTGTACCATGCCTCCCTGTGACACTGGGCACTTATCTTTACACTGACCTAAAGACCGTTATTTTATATCAATTAGAAGTGGTAGTCCTCACAATGAAAAAAAAAAAAAAAAAAAGTAGAGAACGTCATTACCAGGCAAACATGAAAATAAAGATGAGAAGAGGTGAAAAGGGACAATGAAACCTCATAGATGAAAACAACCAAACCTATGAAGTTTAAATCCAAAACGTATACCAAAGTAGGTGATACTTGAAGTTACAAAATCCAATCATCTGAAGGATGATGTAGAGTTGAGATCTTTCAAAGTCTAATTATTGTTATAGGACCAGCACTCTAGGGTCTATGAACAGTTTGGTTTTCATTCAGTCCTGCCATGTAGCTGTTCCTCTCTTAGTCTGTGAACATGAGTGTCACTTTCTACAAAGTTTTCCCTGTGGCAGAGGACTTGAGAAAAAACCATGTGTGCTCTAGAAATGTTTACAGTTCTCAGGTCTACAGGAGCTGCTGAAGGTCTCCAGGCTCACTCTTCGTCTCCATCAAGCCATTTCCCAACTGGTTTTTGCAGCACCAACAAAGAGACCCTTCATCATCATGAGTTAAGGTCCAAGAAAGGTCCAACAACCACCCTTCCCGTTGTTGTGCATAATAAGGAGGAACATGGAAGAGCATCATCTAATAGCTACCTAGAAAACGCTTCGCTTTTCTCACCAAAGTGGCAGTAGGGGTTAGCAGGCTAAAGAATGGATTATGGGTGTGCTGCCTCTTTTCCTTAAAAAAATCACTGTAATGAGCATCCTCATATGGCTGAAGGGAATGCTTTTCTTTGCAGGGCTCTTGTGACAGTAAGTAAACGGGCTTATGTCAAGTGTGGCACAGTGCGCTAGGGAAACTCTAAGCAGTCATTAGCTGGTTTTTATGTTATTTTCCCCAAGCAATTTTTTTCTAATCCATGATTAAGATGTAAATATCCAATTACTATTCTCATATAATAATCAAGCAACTTTTACTCTCTTCATTTTCATTATTACACAATATTTACTCAGGGTCCTATGAGTGCTAGGGCTATAAACAAAATGTAGCAAAAAACAAGGTCTCTGCCTTCAAATTTCCATGCAAGAAACAGATCCTCAGCATTGGAAGTAAAGGTATTTTGGGCAGCATCATAGAATCCCAGAACACAAGGGTCTTAGATCTGGTGGTAGTCTTCTGTTCCAGTACGATAGCTGGTAATACCCCCATTTTACAGATGAGGTGAATGAAGCCAAGAGAGGATAAAAGACAGGTCTGAGAGATGGGCTAACAATATACGATAGAGGTGGGGAGTGACCAAACCTGAAACTCATATCCTGAAACTACTTTCTCTATGGAGTCTCTGGAGTCTGACAACCCCAGTTCAAATCATTCTGCTACTTGCTAACCATGTGAGTATGTGCAAGTAGAGTAAATATTCCTCTGTCAAAGAAGGCTGGTTTGAAGACTTAAGAGACAATGTTCTTTAATGTGTTTAACAGAGGGCTATTCAGTAGTTCTCACTATTCTTAATATTATATTCTTCTCTTTCTTGATTCCAAACTGAGTATGGACAATTTCAAACTAAATGTGGCCCAACAAATGTCATCATTCAACCTATGGGGACTCACCTCTAACACAGTGTTTGAGGGTGTTAGACTAGAGGGGAGTTTTTAAAACATTTAGAACAACCCTCTCGTTTTACAAATGGGGTAACTAAGCTCAGAGAGCTAACTTGATGAATGGCATAGAGCTCATGAATGGCAAGCACAGAATCACTTCTTTTCGGTCCAAATGTCACATTCTGTCTACCCTAACATTCCAGTAAAATGCATATCTACACAAATATTCCCAGTTGGTGTTGGGAATGTAAATAGCACAATAGTATATTCTCCTTCAAAACAGAGGTTGAAATAGGCAAAAAAAAAGCAAATCCAGGAAGACTGAAACAGATAACAGTAATACTGGAGCATAGGAGGTAACTCTACATGCGTTCTACATAATCAAGCCACCCAATTCCCCTCCTTTTCTTTTTACAGGTGAAGAAGCTGATATATGGGATATGGGTCTTATCCTTGAGGCTGATACTCAAGTAAAGTAGGTGGCAATGTTGCCCATAAGTATGGCACTTGGAAAGAAAGATCCCATACCCCAGCTTCCTCACATGTAATAATACATGAAGCAAAATATGAAGCTAATGTAAGTACCTACCTAGCAGACCTGTTGATAGGGGTAAAGAAGATCATATACGTGGTATTATATGCTTGGGTGCATAGTAAGAACGTAATAAATTTTAGATACAATTATTATTTTGATTTTCACAGATGAGGGAATTGAGACCTGGAAAGAGAGCAGGAAAAAGTATTATGTGCATTTGTTTTTGAGTTTTTATTGCACTTTACCAGATCCAGGACAGAAAATCCAAAATTAAATTTGAGTCCTAAAATGTAGAACGCAGGCTAAGCATAAACCAACTTCTTAATTAGTAAAGACAGCCAAGCAATCACTTTTCTCCATGATGAAAATTTAAAGCCCTCCACATACTCAAAATGTCTCTATAACCCTCCATCACCACATCTCACGTCCCAGATGGAGGGTGAGGGGGGCTTGTTCCGTGAAAGTACATCAGGGGCCTTCAACTTTCAATTAAAAGCTATATGATTCCCATGCCTCAAGATTTGCAATCATATTCTATAAACAACTACAAAGTCAAAAAAAAAGAAAAAAGAAAAGAGCATTTTGTGAGCCTTGCCAGCAACCTCCTCAGAAATTCTCAGGAAATTGCCTGGAGTAAAAGGGCGTTTGAGATCTTCATCACCTGCCAGGGGAAGAGACAGGGGCTACAATCCTGCCAGTACATTTAAGAGAGGCATCACCTGTGAAATGCCAGTGCAGTCTCATTCAATTTTAATAATGTGTCAAGCATGTAGATTTTTCTTGAAGGCTGGTAGTGACAAGCAGGAAACAAAAGATTCTGATAGAAAATCAGGTGAAGCAAGCAACAAAAGCTGAGCATTAGAAATGGGGTCTGGGAAACGTCTGGCAGTGAATGACGATGGGGCAGTAGGAAGAATTCACGAGGTAGGGGTTCCGAGTGGCTGGGCTTTCCGTGGTCCCTCAGGAAGAGAGCAGTGTCAGCTCCCAAGGGGAGAAGCAAGGTCTTGGGAAGATAAATGCCAAGATTAAATCACGGGCCAAGTTTCTGAATGTTTAAGCCACCCGTAATCAACTATGCATCTGAAAAAAACACTATGGGTTGGAGCTGGAAAGGGGCCTTACAAATCATCCAGTTCCAGGACACATTATACTGATTAGGCTTTGAGACCAGAGGGGTGAAGGAATGCCTGAGTGAAACACTGGGTTAGTACCAGAGGCAGGATGAAACCTTCCAGATTCCCATATCACACATGACTTCTGCCTATAAAACCAATTACAGAAGAGAGTTTATACCACACTTACATCAGTTTCTGTTTTTCTTTTCTCCTGGCATATCAAAGGTTGAATTTTTATGCTTATATTTATGCTCAGCTTCTTGAGTCACTATAGGGTTGAGAACATTTGCCTCTTACATATTTATTGCTGAAGAGAAAGCAGAAAACACAAACCAACTCTCCTGAACTCCAGAGCTCTTGAAACATACGAAGCAAAACGGGAGAATAAATTTTCAATATAGGAAGCAAAAGCAAACACTCCAAAGAAATCAAACGTAGAAGATTTCCGCTAATAACCCTACTATTATCAGCTCTCTTTCACGTGATACACACATTCTCCACTGACATTCATGAGGGGATACATGCCAGTGTTCTGACGCTGAAAAAAAGCAAATAATTACCATAAAGTAGAAAAATGAAAATAAGAGAAATAGTTGCTAGATCAGGAAAAGGGTCTGCAGTCATACCAAGAAGGCTTTTAGGAGCTTCAACATACAACTTTAACTGTCCATGTATATATCTCTGTTTTGTGTGTGTGTATGTGTCTACCCAAGGTACATATCCCAAGGCAAAACTGTCAAGTCAGGACACTCTTCTCTGGGTACTTTTAGCCTCCCAATGCTGTGGTTCCCTGCCTCGTGGAGAAAGTCATAATGGAGGTGGTTGATTAGAAATGGCTTTTTATTTTCATACTCTTTAAGTCAGTAAAATGTCCCAAACTTACTACTCAGGAATCAGTGCCTACTTCCCCGCCCTCACCACATCCAAAGATTGTAAATCTGTAATTGTTAACAGAGTCCACAATAATTTATACTTGACACGGCAGTTTCAGACATATCGTATTCTTTGATCACGGAGGTAGGGGTTGCTGCCTCGTTTGGGGGTTTGAAGAGGCTCAGAGAGTGACATGGGAAGCTCACAGTGCTATTGGGCAGTAGAAGTTTCTGATTCCAGAACCAGTCCTCTCTCTAATGATCCTCTAAGACTCTCTGGTATCATACTCAGTCCTTTGGCTTCTAGTTTGGAGACTATATACAATCTTCCCTCAAATACTCCATTCACATTGATTCTTGAGCATCTTAAACCATGTTCTTTCTGTCTTACAGCTAACTGCTGAGACTTTTCTTTGACCATAGAAATTCATCGTCAGACAGATATCTTTAAACTTCCTTGCCATTCAACAGAGTTCCTGAGGTACATCTAGTAGTATTCTTTATGGAGAATAACAACACAGGATCAGGAGACCTGATTTCTTGCACTAACTCTGCCAGTGAGACCATCATTATTATAATAATTACCACTTAATACTGAATGCTTTCCATATGCCAGGTATTAAGTGCTTTACATTTATTGTCTCTTTTAATTCTCATAACAACTCTTTCAGATGGTTTTATTATTGTCCTCATTTAACAAATGAGGAACAGGAGCCTTAGATAAGTAAAAGAGTATCTGCAGGATTACACAGTGTTAAATTAACTAAACAAAGAGGCCATTAGACTGAGGTGGCTGTAATGTCCTGGAAGCCTACTTAAGCAAACCAAAACCTAAGCTGGAATGCTTCAAGGTCATGAAAATTGAAACCTAAGGACAATCACTCACAAACAGCCAACTGGACTTTCTCAACTAATGCAACCACTTAAGCTGTAGCCAATTAATTACTTTCCTTGTCTTGCTTCCACCTCTTCTCTATAGAAGTCTTGCCCCTGGTTCCCCTCTGTGGAGTGCTCCTAACTATGTCCAGTTTGATGCTGCCCAATTTGCATCGATTTTTGCTCAAATACCCTCTTAAAATTTAAAAATTTTAATATGCCCCAGTTTATCATTTAACAACAGCAAGTAAGTGAGAGAGAAGGATTCTAACACACATCAGCCTCATTCCAGGGTCTAAAATTTAACCATGACTGTGGCCAAGTAACTTCCCTTTTCTTGGATTTTATTTTTTCATGTATAATACATGAAAGGAAGTAAAACCAGACGATCCCTAACCCTTTCCATCTCTATAACACGATGGGTTTATAATCAGTGCTAACTTCAACAGTGTTTTCTAGCCTGAAACTTAAAAATATAAAATCAAGCCAGTTTTTCAAGGACAAGAGTGGGAGTGGGTGGGCACTTGTTAATAGAAAGTGGAACAAACTGAATGAGTCTCTTTAATAAGGAGCATAAAATCCATGATTAGCAGTTTCCAGCATCAGAAGACACATATCACAGCCAAGAGGCAGTGGGGCAGATCACATCTGTCTGAATTAAAGAGTGTCATCATGTAGTCTTGTTTCCAGAGGAGACTCTGAAGCTATCTTCATGCTCAAGTTTCTCTCACAACACACACTTTTGAAAAGCAGAGGAGTCAGAAGAGTCAGCTTGTCCTCAAAGGCAGCTCCCTCAGGTATTAGCTGCCTCTGTCTTATTAAATATGGTCAGGCATGACTCAGCTCCTCTTTCAACTGTCTGGGAAGGAGAACATTTCATGCTGGTAGAAAATCACCTTAAGCAGAACAATGGAAGGCATTTAAGGTACACAGTTAGAACTGGGTTGCTTATTACTCAAAATCAAATCACCCTTTTCTTATTCTAGACAGGAGAGCATAATCACAGCCAAGAGGGAAACAAGACTGCACTTGGCTTAGAACACATCGGATCACCCTGTCACCTCCAGTTACAACTATCAGCCACTCAGACACCTCTTCTGTCTGGTTCACAAAGCAAGGGGAACCGTGGGTTATGCCATGTCTTTCAATCAATAAACCCTCATTGAGAACCTACTACATGCAACAGTTTATAATTGGCTCCAATGGGGGGATAAAGACACAGGGAAGACATGGTTTCTGCCCTCAAAGTTCTCACTATCTGGAGAGGGTAGACAGCCAAATAATTAATCTCAATGCAAAGCAAAATAATGTAAATGCGAAAAAGAAAAAGATGCAATGTGTCATAAGAGGGTAGAAGGAGCTCTTAATTCTGACTGCAGGGGAGGGTGGGGGGTTCAATGAAGCCTTCACAGAAGAGATAGCATCTGATTTAAGCCTGAAAAATGAATAAAATGTGTGCTGACAGATACAGAGGGAGGAATCCAGGCTGATGGAACATTGTAAGTAAAGGCAGGGAGGGCAAGGGAGCCATAACTGGTCTGTAAGTCAGCTGGGGTTGGATTACAGAGTGTGGGATGGTTTAGTTGAGTATGAGAGTGGGAGACTAGGATTATACAGGGTAAGGAACTCTGACTTATGAGTGCCACATATTAATGATAATTATGGCACAGATGAAGACTGGATTGGGAAATACGTTTGTGCTCCCTGAGGCTGTCTGATGGTTCACACACACATGCACCTCCACAAGTGTCAAGAATGAAATTTCTTTATCCACTTGTTATCTCTGCTTTTACTTATACAAACCACAAATGATGACAAAAGAGACAATTACAGTAACCTGGGCGTGGGGGATGTGGAGGCAGTGAAACTAATCACTTCTGAGGTGGTCCTCTAGCTCCACAACTGTTGGATTAGAGGACTATGATTTACCAAGATGAGAAAGACATTGCCTAGTGCCTGTTCCTTTTCCATCCCCCAGCCCCCCTATCATCACTGATCATACATCACTTTTCCATCCCCCAGCCCCCCTATCATCACTGATCATACATGGGGCTGTAGAGGGGGCAGCCACTTTATGACAGTTTCTGGAACTTCATTATCCAGAATTTTTATTGCCTCTCTCTTGTTGAGTCTGTGCTCAAAATATTTTAATAACCAGAAGCCTCAATGAATGGCAATGCTCTGTAGTATAGCACACTGTCTATACATCCCTTATGGTACTCAGAACATCAGCCCGTGGGTTATAGATGATTAGATATCTGGAATCTCTTTCCAACTACCTAAAGTTTCCTTGTTAATAGGACAATTGTCCTTTTCATCTCATACCCCACCCCAACCCCCATCTCCCCGCCATGCCTGAAAAAGCCAAGAATCTCTGTAAACATGCAGAGTGAAAAAGAGAATAGTGGTAGATTCAGTGACAGGCCAAAGAATAGGACTTGAAAATAACTGGAAAAATTAAAGATTAGCAAAATACAAGCCACAGATGAGAAAAAAAAAATTAAAAATTTACACATCTGATGGGACTTCCCTGGTGGCACAGTGGTTGAAAATCTGCCTGCCAATGCAGGGGACACAGGTTCCACCCTTGGTCTGGGAAGATCCCACATGCAACAGAGCAACTAAGCCCGTGCGCCACAACTACTGAAGCCCTAGTGCTCTAGAGCCCACGTGCTGCAACTACTGAGCCCGAGTGTTGCAACTACTGAAGCCCGCATGCTTAGAGCCCGTGTTCTGCAACAAGAGAAGCCACTGCAGTGAGAAGCCTGTGCCCCACAACGAAGAGTAGCCCCCACTCGCCGCAACTAGAGAAAGCCTGAGTGCAGCAACAAAGACCCAATACAGCCAAAAAAAAAGAAAGAAAAAGGAGCTAATAAAAATAATACATAAAATAAAATAAAGCTGCCTCTTTAAAAAAAAAAAATTACACATCTGATAAAGGACATATCCAGGATATATAAAGAACTCTCAAAATTCAGTATGAAAACAAATAATTTAAAAAGGGATAAAAGATTTCAACAGACATTTTATTAAAGAAGACATACAAAGAGTGAATAAGCATATGAAAAGATGCCCCAAATCATTAGTCATTAGATAAATGCCAATGAAAAATCACACAGGATACTACTACACACCTACTAGAATGGTTAAAATTTTTAAAGTGGAAAATACCAAGTGTTCACAAGGATATGCAACAGCTGGAACTCTCATTTGTTGCTGATGGAAATGCAAAATGAAGTACAATCACTTTAGAAAACAGTTTGACATTTTCCTATTAAGCTAAATATATACTTACAATACAACCTAGCAATATTAGTTCTAGGTATTTACCAAAGATAAATGAAAACTCATGTTCAAACAAAAGCCTATACACAGATGTTTATAGCAGACTTAATCATTATCACCAAAACCTTGAAGCAGCCAAATGAACTTCAACTTGCTGATGAATAAACAAACTGTGGTATTACCTTTACAATGGAATACTACTCAGCAATGAAGAATGAATTTCTATTATGCTCAATAGTGTGGATATATCTCAAATGCATCATACTAAGTGAAAGAAGCCCAGTCTCATATGATTCCATCTGTATAAAATTCTGGAAAGGCAGAATTATAGAAACACAAAACAGATCAGTGATTGCCTAGGGACTTTGACAAGAGATTAACTGCATTTGGAAATGTGGATTCTTATGGGCAAACACCCACCTTCAAGTACAAAAATCTCAATCCTAATCTCATAATAAAGGAAACCAGTTGGTGCTTACCCATATGCCAGTGCATGGTGTCAGTTTTCAAGTTTATTCAACTGAGTATATCTCACTGAATCTCCAGAACAACTCTGCGAGGTAGGTACGGCCAATAGTATCATCTTCATTTTATAAAGACAGAGAGTCACATGGAGCCAAATTTGACTTTAGTCCAGGATTTCTTTTTCTCTACATTACATATTGTGAATTATCCAGGGCATTTTCTGAGCTCCCATAGCACTGAGATTTAAATTTGCTACACTAACAAAAAAGGAACTGCTCAAATGTTCCCCTCTTACATCACAGATGAGGGGGTTGAGTCCGGGGAAGACCTCTGAATTCACCATGATCTCTTCTTTTTTGATGCAATGTATTTAACCTTAAGGAACCATCCTGGAATGCAGCTGTGGTATCTATCATACACAACCTGAGACTCATCTGCTATTCCATACTTCAAAAGACATTTACAATGGCACAGTCACTTTGGAAAATACTTTGGTAGTCCTTCAAAATGTTACACAAAGAGTTCCCATGTGACCCAGCAATTCCACTTCTAGGTATATACCCAAGAGAAATGAAAACATATGTGCACACAAAACTTGTACACAAATGTACACAGTAGCATTATTCATCATAGATAAAAAGTAAAAACAATCCAAATGCCCATCAATGATGAATGGATAAACAACAGAATTAATCAGCAATAGAAGACAGTGAAGTACTGATACATGCTACACATGGACGCACCTTTAAAACATTAAGTGAAAACATTATTCTAAGCCAGTCACAAAAAGCTACATATGATTCCATTTCTAGGAAATGTCCAGAATAGACAAATCTATGGAGAAAGAAAGTAGATTAGTGGTTGTTTAGAATTGAGGGAAGGGGGAAAGAAGTCACGTGGAATGGCAGCTAATAGATACAAAGTTTCTATTTTGAGTGATGAATATGTTCTTAACATAGATGTAGTGATGACTGCTAACATGACTGGTTGCTACTGTTTTCAACACATGGAGTCTTTAGAAAAAATATAAAATAAATAATGTCCTTAGTAGTGAAAGGGTTGGAATCCCCTGGGTATACCAGGAAAAATAATAATAGGTTGGGAGTACAAGACAAGGTTTTGTATCCTGGTTCTCTGGCTCTTCTGTTTACTGTTTTATGACTATGGCTAAGTCGCCTAGTCTCTCCAAGTCTCTGTTTCCTTATCTGCAAAACAAGAATAATGATATAATTTATCGTTTTTCTGATGATCATAGAATGCAAGCATTTTTAAACTATAAAACACTATATGATGTTGTTCATCACTATAATGATTAGTTGATATAATGACAATATGAACTATATTTGGCACATACTATAAGCCCAATAGTATGTGTGTTTATTGCATAGAGAAATGAAGGAATGCTGACAGTTGAAGGAATAAGTACTCATTTGTTTAACACATGTATAACCATGTCTACAGATACTGAAATATTGGCAATTGGCTGAGTATACTTTGTAGTACTGATCTCTTTAAAAAAAAAAAAGAAGGAAAAGAAAACTGCCTATAATCAATCGAAATGTTTAAATGAGCAGATAAAACAGGCAAGAATTAGGGTACATAACTACTTTTTGGGCTGAGTATCCAGTATTGGAAAACTTTGAAGTGGAGAAGCGAGAACTCACTGATTTCAACTTCCAAAAATTTGGTTGGCTAATTTTCATCTTCTTGACATTACATATCTAACAAATACACAAATACTAGCCACAGTTATAATGCAGGAAATTCAAGAGTAATATCACTTTTCCCTCACAAATCACCTAACTTGATAGTTTTCCAAGGGCATTTCCTGAATATTGAAATTATCTCTGTTCTATGGAAGTTATTAACATATCATTTTAAAGATAGAAACAAAGAGCTAATGTTTAAACAACAATATCTCACAATTGCCCCTTGCTTACCATCCCAAGCACTCCAAAGGTTCAGGTCTTTCATTCCTTCTTACTTCCAAAATTGTTACTCTATATTTCTAGTTATACATATAATTAGATTGTAATATAGTCAGATGATACAAAATTATTTTTAAATGGTGGAAATAAACTCAAACATAATTCCACTTTCTAAAGATAATCACTGTTAAGATTTGGGTGTATTCTACGGAAGGTTTTCTATATGTGCGCACGTATGTAATTACACACACATGCACAGAGTGGTGTGTGGTAAACCAGGGTTGGGGCAGGGCGGGGGCTGATTTGTAGCATCTGTTTATTAATTTCCATAGGGTAAATACTCTCACCAAAGCCAGTTTCAAGCTAGCAATGATTTAATAGCTGGTTCACATAATTCCTAAAAATTGAACAAATGGCTCTCATAAACCACTGTAATCTAGCTTCAGCAAACAACTGCCACTGTTTTTAAAGGTTTCAGACTTTACAAACTGCTGTATGGTACCTGTTTTTAAACAGAAATATCTATCATAAACTCATTTCATTATCAATAAATATAAATTTATATTTTTTAAGACTCAACAGTATTCTCCATTTTTTTTGGTATCCTCTATCAATGGATATTTACGTTGCTTTGTCCAATGTTACCTATTTGAACAACTGTATGACAAATAAAGTTGTGAATACAGCTTGATGCACTTCTCTGATTATTTCTTTAGGGTATATGTGTGCAATGTTCATTACAAGGTCAATGGGAGGCACTTTGGTGTCTTTGAAACAAACAGTCAAGGTGCCCTTCACAAAGTCTATTCAAGGGACACTCTTACCCACATGGTATGAGAACACCACACTTGGTCATTAGATCACCACATCCTGTCTAATGCTAGGTAGGACTGTTCTCCTTAATTGTTGCTAATATAATGGGTGAAAAATGACATCTCGTTGGTTTAATTTGCATCTATCGTCTTACTCATGAATTTGACTTCTTTTTAGTATGATTCATTTGTTTGTCTCTTCTTGAACTGCCTGAACTTCCAGTTAAAAATCTTTTCTCATTTTTTTCAAAGAGTATACTTTACATTGGAAGGATTTCTTTTGGGTGCAAGAGCTCCTTGTGTTGTACTGACTTAACCATTTGCCATATACCTGTATCTTCCCAAGTTTTCATTCATCCTTTAACTTATAATATTTTGATGCTCCACTAATTTTGTCAATCTTTATGTAGTCAAATATATCTAATTTTCTGTAATGGCCCCTACCCTTAATGATATATCTAGAAAGGCTTTCTCTATCTCAACATTATAAAAACACTTGCATATATTTTCTTCAAGTACTTTTAGGGTTTAATTTATTTTTTTACATTTAAATATTTAATTCAAGTGAGATTTGTTTGGGGGTAAGGAATAAGGTAAGAATTTAACTTATTTTTATAGAAATTATCCAAATGTCCTAGCATTTAAATACATCTTTTTCCACTGACTCTGGATGCTACCTTGGGTAACCGCCTGCTGCAGAGCTGGCTTCCTTTCTGTTCTGGATTCCTGTTTTCCCTTCAATTTTGTCCTCCGAGAATTTCTTACCAACTCAGCAAGACATTTATTTTTAAATGCTGCATTTCTAGCTGCTTTACAGGAAAAGGGTTGTTTAGGGGACCTTGTCCACCATACTGAGAGAAACTGAAATCTTCTCCAAGCTATTTCTGACATGGTGGGTAGCATGAACATTCAATAACTAGATAATGTCAGGGACCTGCTCAAGTCCTTTCAGTGACCTTTTGTGGCATGAAGGTAAATGAAATAACACCCGTAATAGGCCCTAGACTCTGACTACCTCTTCCTCCTCATCTCAGGCCCCTTCCCCCAGAGTTCTTTTCTTTTTTCTTTTTTTTTTTTTTGTGTGTGTGTGTGTGCGAATTTTAAAAATATTTTTATCGAGGTATAATTGACATACAACATTATGTTAGTTTCAGGCATACAGCATAATGATTTGATATTTGTGTATATTGTGAAATGATTGCCACTGTAAGTCTAGTTAACATCTGTCACCATGCATAGTTACAATTTTTTTTCTTGTGGTGAGGACTTTTAAGATTTACACATGGACATATATACACTACCAAATGTAAAATAGATAGCTAGTGGGAAGCAGCGACAGAGCACAGGGAGATCAGCTCGGTTCTTTGTGTCCACCTAGAGGGGTGGGATAGGGAGGGTGGGAGGGAGACGCAAGAGGGAGGAGATATGGGGTTATATGTATACGTATAGCTAATTCACTTTGTTATAAAGCAGAAACTAACACAGCATTGTAAAGCAATTATACTCCAATAAAGACGTTAAAAAAAAAAAAAAAAAGATTTACTCACTTAGCAATTTCAATGGATGAATGGATAAAAAAGATATAATATTATTATTGCATTATTCACCCATGAAAAAAGAATGAAGTCTTGCCATTTGTGACAACATGGATGGACCTTGAGGGCATTATGCTAAGTGAAATAAGTAAGACTAAGAAAAACATCATATGACCTCACTTATATGTGGAATCTAAAAATTAAAATAAAATAAACAAAAACCTGAGTCTATAGATACAGGGAACAGATTGGTGGTTGCCAGAGATGGGAGATGGAGGGGTGGCTGAAATGGGTAAGGGAGTCAAAAGGTACAAACTTCCAGTTACAAAATAAGTAAGTCATGGGGATATAATGTATAGCATGGGGACTATAATTGATAACACTGAATTGTATATTTGAAAGTTTCCCCCAGTTCTTGAAGCTCCAGCAATACTGGTGTCATGATCCTTATGGCTCAGGGCCTTCACACATGCCATCCACTGCCTTCTCTCTGCTTTGCATGGTGGTCCTTCTTTCCTTCACTTCTCAATAGAATATGTCATCTTCTCAAATAGATTTTCTCAACCACCCAACAATGGGAGTATTGTCCTATTATTTTCCATCAGTATAATGCCCTATAGATAATCTTCACTTCTTAAAAATGTGTTTATTTACTTATTTTCTTCTGTCCTACAGCTTCCCCAAGACTAAGCTCCATGATGGCAGATACCATTTCTGTCTTGTTTACCAATAAATACAGGCAAGCACAGTGTATAGCACATACTGATAGACTATGAATGAATGCAAAGTGTCTTAATCTTCTTTACATCCCCTGTGGTACAAAGCTTTGCATATTAACAGGTGCCCAGGAAACATCTGCTGAGCTGGGTTCCAAATCTAGTCATGAAGGACCACCTTCCCTAGATATGAACGTCATGTAGATGTTTGACCTGTTTCTATTACATCACAAAGGTACATTTTCAAAACAGGAGGGAAATACTTACCCTTCTGTGATAAAAGTATTGCATGCTTTAAAATGGATAACTAGCCTATGAAAACACAGATCTCCCTGGGATTAAGCAGGACTTGTGCATTAAACCTGAACACTTTTTCAGGTTTGTGATTCTGAAGAGTTCGCACTGGGTATGCATCAGGGATAATGCCCCCTGTCCAAACTTTTGCACACTTGCTGAATCCAGATAACAGTTATTCTAGCAGTTTTATTGCCACAGTGTTTGGCTGTTAGCATAACTGACGCCATTCTGGCCTTTACAGGTTCTCTTGTCCTTTGCTGACCCTACCCAGGACTGTACTGTACAGTGAGTCACTTCTCTGTCATCAAAGGCTTTGTAGTTAATAGATATTGCTTCATAATTATTAGGATCAGGTGGCCGCTATGCTCTGTTAGTCCCCACACAATGACAAAAACCTTTGCTGACGTATTCATGGCACCCACAAGACTAGTTACCCATTCATGAATTTTGACTTAGGAATGCATGTCCTGTTTCCAATTACCTAACTCCATACCCTAGGTTAACTATAACCCCTCGGTGGTGCAGAGAGCAGCTGTGAATGCTTCTGAATGCTTGTCCACCCAAATCTCACCTTGTAAGTTACTTATAAGAAACTGATCCATTGATTATATGGAGCTGCCTGCCTCATTTTTCAGCTTCAAGATGCCTTCTCAGTTCAGTGGGTATGTTTGTTCCCTCTGTCCAACACACAAACACAAGTGATAGTTTCTGAAAAAGATGAAACATTCCAGCCCCACCAGAAATAAAATGGAACGTGGAGTAAATCCACCATCAAATTTCAAAATTCACACCCAATCACTGCCAAAGTCTAGCAGAAAAAAAAAAAAAAAAAAAAAAAAACCTGGCATTTTTTGACTGAAAATAATTTTCTAAAGCTATACACTGTTGGGTACCAAAAAAAATTTTTTGAGCCACAGGTAAACATCATTTACAAGGTCCCTAGACACCTAGCAAGAGAGACAGAGCCTCTGTAGTTGGATAAGAAGGAGAAGACAGGGAGTTACAGTCAATATCTCTGAGTTAGCCACAGGGGAAGCCAAATGAATAATGCCAAAGCAACCTTGCCACATACTAAAGTTAACAGCTTCCCATTCCACTCAAACCCGCTGCATCTGCACTGAACCACTGTTCCTTCATCCATCTGCAATCTTGTTAAGAACTGCTTTCCCTTAGGAAATTTTTTATAACCTTGGAAAAATGTATGTTATCTAATATACACAATTGTAGTACACGGTATATGTTTCAAGAAGCTTGGAACAAATCAATTTGAAATAGTATTTGCTACATGAAAAATTACATCCTATGTTCTCTGTTTTTTTAATTGGTTGAATGTTTCCTTTCAAATGTGTGTGCTCCGTATCATCAATTATTGACAGCTTTGGTTGGCATATTTAGAAAGAGAAGAGTTTTAATCATAAAGAATTCAGAAGCAGCGTGGTATTGAGTGAATAGCATGCATTTTAAAGTCAATCAGGTAGACAAGTTTTACTACTTAATAATAGCTATAGTAAGCTGTTAATTTAGCTTTTTAATTCACTTTTCTGAATCTGGAGTTCCTCACTGGTAAAGACAGATGAAAACATCTATCTCTATCTTATGAGGCTCTTCAGAAATTTATGTAATATTTCATATTAATACACACACACAGACACACACACGCACACAAACACTACTCCCTGGTTCAGTTAATGTTATTTCCTTCACCGTCTTTCTTTTTTTATTATACACACACACACACACATTCCACTATATAGTTATTACCAATTTAAAGAGAATTAGAATAAAAGACATTTAAAGCCATGCTTAGCTTAACACGATCTTCCTTTAGTCATTACAAAAATTCAGTATTGTATAATGCTTCATGGCTATTTTGCAGTCATCAACTATCACTGCATTGTAGATAAGAGGAAGAACATTTTTAATAACAGGATATTTAGAGTAAAAAAGGTGAGATAACTAAGAGCTTGCTTTAATAAAGCAACCAGGAACAAAGACCCTGTCTTCACTTTCTTCCTGAAATCCCGCTTAGCACCTCACAAAGAACATTGTATGTAGTGGGAGGGACTCCTCCAACACTTCCATTTATTAATTGCTCTATTCACACTTTCCATTATTTCAACTATCCTCCAAACAAAGCTACACCCTCCTCTTAGACCTAAATACAAGCTGGGTTTCTACTGAGCCTCCAGCAATACATTGCTAAAAGGAAAGACATTTTACAGCTCAGTGTCAGTTGCAAACAGCAGATTGTTTCTGCCCTAGACCTTACGTATGCAGAGTGCATAAGGGAGCACTCTTGCCTGCCATCTCCTCTTCCTTCAGTATCATGAAGGCCATGCATAGCTCTACGCCTCTACCACCTCTGCTGTATACTTCCTTCATAATACAAGTATCCTGAAGATGCTGATAGCTCTCTTGGCTAGAGGTACACTAGATACAAGGAAACTTCTATAATACTTAAGGCTTCTATTTCAGCTTATCATTTTAACATACTAGGAAGAAAGGAAAGAGTCAGAAGGTAAACAAAACAAAACCAAACTGTTCTAAAAGGATACCATCCAATGCAAAGTTCAGTTAAAAAAAGAGAGTATTTAAGTGCGGTGCTTAAAAAAGTTTTTTTTTTAATGATCTGAAAAAGTATATACCTGGATTTGCATCAAATGCAGCAAAGTCCCTCTGTGGAAAGACTCTCTGTATCTCCTCTATCTTTCTCTTTGTATCTCCCTCTCTCTCACCCTGTCTCTATCTCTATCACTATCTCTTCTCTTTCTTCCTCTCTTCTTTTTCTTTCTTCTTCTCTCCTCACCCCCCACTCCTTCTCTTTATTTTCCTTTACCTTGAGTGGACAATTTAAAAGTTCTGAAAAGACATTTAGAAGCAAGCCATGGATGTGAAAAAGTTTTGCATAAGAGAAACTCTGTTTTCCTCAGGGGACCAAATAGATCAAAGAGTCCAAAGCAAATTAGAAAACTATGAGGATAAAATTAATGCTTTCTATCTGAAAAGCAAAAATTAGTTCATTAAGAAGCCTTTGGGGCAGTCTGAAGTCCCAGAGGATCTAGGGAAGGACAGAATTAACTCAGGTGCATCAATTTAAGCTATTAGGTGTAATGTGTTTAAACAGCAAACAAGTCCATGGTGAAGGATTAAAGCTTTCTTCCCACAGTAAAAAAGAGCAAACAAAGCTATATTAAATAATGGCTGATAATGGTTGAGATCTGCTTGGGAAAAACAATTTGTATATCTGTGTTTGCTTTAACAATAATAGAGTCCTATATTTCAACTATAGTTGTACTTGTATGCAAGCAATTAAGAATCAAATAAAACCCACGGTATTATATTAATAAAGAGTTATGTTTATATAGAAAAGCTACCAGTAACTGATGGATGGCCTCTCTGTGTCTTTCCCCTTGAATATCTACACAGGTTCCATGGAGGAAGCATAGTTGGCAAATACTCTTCGGTTGGTCCTTCTCGCTGGCATGGAAAGCCCAGACTTTAAAAGGACCACAATGTTCTGTTACATAAGTTATGGGAAAAATGCAAACATCAGTACCTTGGTTTATATATCAAAATGGACACTCCTGCTTACCTCAAGGAGTACTTCAAAAAATGTGAAAGTATCTCGGAAGTAAAAAAAAAAAAAAAAAAAAAAACAATGAGATGATGGGCAAAGAGCCTTAAACTATTATTCCAGACACTACTGACAAACACTGTAGGAAAGTGGTATTTATTTCCCAATAATGTACAGCTTTACCAAGAGTTTTGATTCTGGTGGTAGAAGGAGAAATGAAATTCATGAAAACAACAGAACTCAGCCAAGTCTAGATTATCAAGTGTGTGATTATTTTGTCTCTTTTCTCTTATTTTCTCAGCCGCCTTGTATTTTCATTATTCCTACTGCCTCTAAAACTGAGAAAGACAAAAGAAGGCAATTCTGTATATTGCTTTTATAGGTTTGGATGGCAGGTACTTGAAGTTATTGACTGAGGTTCTCATATTATTTATAAAATGCATCCATTTTCTCTCCGTCCCTCAAAAATAAATGAGTGATTGCAGCACCTAGTGGATTTTAGAATAAAGTAATTATTGTGTTGTTACCTCAAGGGTAGATGTATATTTTATTTTTTAAAGAAGTTCATCAACTAAATAGAAAAGGAATTTTTAAAATAGTGAAATAAAAGGAGTGAGAACTAGCCCAGGAGTGAGTCACTGATAATCAGATGGTCATCTGGTTCTATAACGCTCATCTCAATATGGCAGAAACAAATATTGGGGAAGGGGGAATGCAGAAACAAAGGCAATTCAAAGTGCAGAAGACTGTCTTATAAGCCAGATATTGTCACTTATAACCATATACACCCATGTATTCCCTGCAAAGATAGTGGCTTCTCTTAACTCACACATGTGATGGAAGAATCAGGTCATTTTTCTAAACATAGAATTATCGCTGTGATACAAGAAGGCTTTCTAGAGAATTTATAACTGCAAAGCTAGCATCAGGCCAATAAATTGTGGTACTCAAATCTCTTTTCAATACCCACCCTTGGGAAGTACAAGTAACTTAAAAATAAACATCAGTGTCTTTCAATGCAGCTCAAAAAAAAAAAAAAAAAAAAGTGAAGATACCTGCTCCCAAGAAGAAACATTTATAGGACATCAGGGTGAATGTTATAATTCCAATGTCCTTTAGGTCTAAGAATAAAATGAAACTATATTCTTCACACATTCTTCAAACGTTTGGACTAAATTCCATAGAAACGAAGTGTGTTCAGGATGACCAGCCATGAGCAACAGAGACAGGACTGAGTGTCACAAGTAGATCCAAATATGGAGTTTTTCAAAGAGCATATTCAAATAATATGAGGCCACTGGTGCTGGCAACAAATTGAATCTTTACCAAAAGCTGAAAGAACCATTTCATAGCATTAAAAATATTATAGATCCTTGTAGAAGAAAGACCAAAAAAAAAAAAAAAAAAAGAACTAGCCAACTATATCTAAAATACATTAAACACAAATATTCCCTTCACCTGCAAGGATTCCTGTCCTCCACAATCTGTTCCTAACTTACCTTTCCAGCTTGGCTTCTAAACGCCTTCACACTATCCCCAAATTCAGCTGAACTGAACTATTCTGTTCCCAAATAAGAGATATATTTTCTCCTAGAAAAGAGCAGTCGTTGGTTTGATTAAGAAGTCGTCCTCAGTACCACCCTACAGGACTAATAACTTTCTCTGCCGTCTCATGCAATTTTGTTTGGTATTTATTTTCTCTTCTTTCTCTCAAATTTTACTGTAAGATACTTACAATGAGAACCTTCCTTTATTCACCCTGGTTTCTACAGTATGAAATGGTCAAACACACGACCTTTAGAATAAAGTGAAATCATTGTAAGATAAACACTTGTCATTAGAAATAATTAAATAATAGCAAGAGTGTACCCTGAGTATGTCCATGTTGTATAAGAAGACCCATAATGCTCTTTAATAAAAAAGCAAGAAGGAAGAATTGGTTGGCTTTTTGCTGTTGTTGGTTGGTTTAGCTGGTTGGATGGTTATTTTGCTGTTGTTAGTTGGTTGGTTGTTTTGGTTTATATGTAAGGACACAGTGAAACAGAATGATTAAATGACTTTAATGTCATTAAACAGCTCACAAAGTGAAACAGTCAGAATTTGAACCAGTGTCTCTTGATTCCTGGTAAGCCACAATGTTTTTACTTATTTATTTATTTTACATAGTGTAGTTCACTCTCAATAAGCCACACGATTATTTCCACCCTCTGCAAATTTCTTAAAAATAATGATAAAGAAATAAGGGGATCTTACCTCCGTTAGCAGAAGAAAGCCCTAAGGGTAGGTAATGCTGTATAAAAGAAAGAGCTCTGTTTTTGGAGGGAAGGCAGCCTTTGAAACCTTATCATGAGTACCGTTAACTGAGACCACTCCCTGGCTTTACATTTCCTAAACTATAAAATGGGTGTAAGAATACCTACACCCCATCCGCATCACAGTGTTTTCTGTGAAGTTAATGATAATGTGAGTGAAATCTAGCCCTGCGCCTGGCACACAGTCAACTGTTTGTTGACTTTGAAATAAAAAGCTGTATTCAAAGATCTGTGTGTGTGTGTGTGTGTGTGTGTGTGCGTGCATGCCTTTGGGGAAGAAAATTCATTGCTATCATTTTTTATGTGGACTGTGTAGCAAATAATTTTTATATGGCAGTATTTTTTAAATTCACCATATTATATGTGGTGCCATTCTAACTACCTCCCCAACTTGGAATCACAAGTTCCAAATGTTTATTTCTACTCTAAAGGCAGCTTTAACAATTCAACTTTTTAGCATGTTGCCAATGAAACACACCAAAAGAGAAATGTGTGACAAGTCAAAGTTTGCTTTTGGGATTCTTGCAGAGGAGCACTTCTTTGAGTTTAGTATTAGAAATGTTTAATTCAATAATAAGCAAAAACAGGAATATTGACTTTTGAGCTTATACTACAGTGATTTGCTTCCTGGGGGAAAATCACTGCAATGGGGGGGGCACCTTAAGTGAGGGGGCAGGGCGAGTAAAGATACTTCTTATCTAGAAAACACAGAAATCTATTACTGAGTCGTTCTTTAACAGTTAGCAAAACCCGTGACCCCTTGGATCTTAATATTTTTTTCTAAATTATTTATCTGCCAGTAGAGTACAAGGGGAATGTATTTAGTAAAAGTAACATGCATCTTGGGAACTGAGGAACTAGTTGAAGTCACAGATGTGTTAAGTATTAGCTGTGTGACTTTGGGTAGCTCACTTAGCCACTTTGATCTTAATTTTCTTATCCAAATAAGAAATACCCTGACTGCTCTGTTTTGGGTGTGAGAACTAAATGACATAGAATATGTAAAATTCAAAGGGAATTTTATTTCAGCAAAGGAAGCTTTATTATCACCACTATAACTACCACATTATAATTATATTATCACTATTATAATTATCCAAGCTTTAATTCCTTAAAAGAAAGTAAATGTTGGTTTTTGATTATTTGCTTTTATCACCACCGGAGATGAAATGTTGCTCCCACATTCCTGAGTGAAGATGGAAATCACTGAACTGCTATAGAAAGACTATGTTCTCTAGTCAGAATTGTGTGCCTTGAAGTCCAGTTCACTGCACTTGAATGCACCACATGGAAATAAAGCTCTTATGTTGTTATGATTCCTTTTTAAAATTGTGGGCTTTCCTTAAGAGAAGGGTCCACATGGAGGGGTCCAGAGCAACAAGACAAAACTCTTACTAATATCATATGCGTGTACAGAGTTTTAGGGTTTTAAAGCTATTTCTCCTTTGTTCCTCACATCAATCTTGTGGTTCCATTAACATGGGTACCTAAAGCACAAAAAAAGCCTCATGAAAGACCAACCAGTCTACTGTCATCTACCTCGTTGTAAGAAGCATGATGCACGAGAGGTTGGTTGATCCCGCAGTATGTGCATTGATCCCTTTTTCCTCTCATAGCCCAGAGCCAGTTGCCCCTTTTATTTTTGACAACAACACTTCCTTTTTGTTCCTCTCCCTCCAACTAGGAAGTACATCACTGACACAGACACAATATACCTTTTCATAAGGAAGGCAAATAAACATGGGCCAGATGGGCTGAGGGCATTACAACATGTTTCCTGCTCCCATGGTGACTCAATGGGGCTGGTATGAGAACGTATCTTATTCAAGAAATCAGCTTCCCTGGCAGAATTATGAGTCAGTTCCTGGGTAGAAAGCTCATTTTCCAACAACATTTGAGGGGGTGGGGTGGGGGCCCCTTGGATGGATTACAGTAAAGGTCATTCAGAAAACAACGCGGCCAGGACCAGTAGGGAGGCATCAGCACTAACCAACCACTAACTTCTGAAACTTCATTGATCTCTAACAAGAGCAACAAAGTCATCTCCCCCTTTTCCTTCAAGGTGGGAACATAAAACCACATTGACGAATTGCCGGCATGAATCCAAACAAGTTCCATTATAAAATTAACCAATCTGGGCAAAAAAGGATGTGAAGGGACACTTTTTTCATCCATTTTACATATATGTATTTGTAGATATATGTATATATATGTATAAATATAAAAGTTGAGCTCCTACTCTGTGTCTATATGTCAATCTTTACTCCAAGTGTTTGGGTAACAAACAAAATGGACAAGTCTCTGTCCTTAGGGAGCTTAAAAACAGAGAAATAGGGAGGGATGGAGGAAAAGGAGAGAAAGAGAAAGAAAGAAAGGAGAGGAGGATGGGGGTTGGGGAGGAAAAAGAAAAGGAAGAAGGTGGAAGGGAAGGAGAAGAAAAGGAGGAGGAGAAAAAAGAAAGAGTTAATATAGTGCCAAGAAAGAATGAGTGTTATGAAGAAAACTAAAGCAAGATAGAGGAACAGAGAGTGATTGGCAGGGCTATTTTAGTTAAGATGGTTAAGGAAGGCCTCTGTAAGAAGATACCAGTCAAGGATAGAACTAAATCAAATAAGAACAAACAACAATCAGGCGTTATATTCAGCATATTTAAAAATCAGGACATCAGGACACTGGCCAGTCAATTGGGACACTCAATCAAGCAGGACAGATGCTGGTCTAAACAGCCAGTAGAGCTGTACACTAGTGAATCCCAGCTGAATATCAGCTCTGCTTATAATATATCCTTTCCTCTGTGAAGCCTCCAAGGGCCAACAAGGTTAGAAGTTATCGCTCCTTCTCTTGGCTTTGAGCTGTACTCTGTCCTAATTGTACCCCTCTTTTAGTGTTATTATTGGTTTCCAATAAAATGCCTTAAGTGGTGTAGCAAAACTGAAACACACCCAGAAAAGATCATCAGGATGGTAGGAATCCATGTCATGTGAAGAACAGTTGAAGGCATGTATTGGCAACATGGTCATGGTTTTATGACCACTGTTTTAACATCTCTGATGGCCTGTCACATAGAAGAGGAAGTAAAGCAATGATATTCAAAGTATGGTCCATGGTCTTCAGGGAAATTATACATGGCAAGCTTTTTTTAAATGAAGATACATTAGTTCCCTGAATTAAAATTAGAAAATCATGGGATTAGGTATTTTCTATTTAAATCCAGTAGTTGAACCAAATAAATATATGGATATGATGAGACAAATTTCAGTTATATGTACTAAAAAATTTCTAAGAACTTGATCAGTCCAAAGACATAATGGGCTAAAATTCGATGATCACTAGTTAGAGGTACCATAGAATGGTTCTGAGCAGTACCTCTGAAGATGAGACGAGACCTGCAAGGACAGACTTTCAAGTCCCCTGTAACTCTAATGTCATATGATCCAAGTCCATGATAATTGAGTTTGGTTATTTAAACTCAATAAAGATTTTGGCTGCCTCTTCTTATGCTTATGAAACAACATCCAAAGAAAGAATGAGCCTAATGACCGGTTCTTTCTTTCTTATATGGAAGCAGTAGACAAAAACCCATCTTTATCTACTTGTTTCTATAAGGTATCAGTGGACTGGTACCACTGAGGTTTTCTCCACCACTGGCTCAAGTTTGGAAAACAGAGTCGTACTACCATCACTGTCATTTATTTTCCCATAGGACCTGAGGTAAGGGGAAGAAATAGGATTCTAGTTGGTTTGGATGTGAAGGTGATGGAAAATTCCTATAATTAGAAAGTGCACTCCCCCCAGTGCACTTTGTTCCATGAAGACTAAAGATATCAGTGGTTCCTCCCAGCACCAAAATTCTATAATTCTGTCAAATCTAAGATTCCATGTTACCACAGAAGTCAGTGGAAATAAACAACGTTATGTTCTCTTAACTCATTTTCAGAAAGACTTGAGACATTACCCTATGCGTGACTTGCATTTTAATAGATTGTCAAAAGACATTCCCTTACCTGAGGCATCACTTTGCAGGATCCCATAGAAGTAGAGACTCATTACACACCACAGAAGTCCCATCCTGTCAATATAAATACAAAGGTAAGGAGAGTATTTATTACTCTCAAGTGCTTAAATAATATTCGTGCATATGCATGCTGACTATTGACTAGGAACTGTTCTAAGAATTTTACAATATTAACAAACTTAATTGTCAGAACCAACCAGTAAGATAGGCTTTTTTCATCCCCATATTACAGATAAGAAAACTGAGACACGTGTAAATAACATACCCAAGATCCTGTGGCTAGAAAGTGGTAGAGTAATGATCAAATTCCAGTAGCCTGGCTCTAGAACAGCCTCTTAATCACTGAACTCTAACTGCCTACTAAAAAAATATTTTTTTGGATTTTTTTCATCAGAGTTGAATTTCTGGTAGATGAGTTTGTTCTTATTACCCTTCATCATATTCTCTTGTTTATTCCCAACTGGAAATATTTTATAATCCAGACAGTTTTCCTTCTTAGTGATGAATAGAAAGTCTACAAATGCTGGATTCAGACTTGGTTTGCAGTCCACCATACTCTGAATTTATAGTAAGGGGAAATGTATAATCCTCATGCCCTGCTGTGCCTGCTCTTATCTTCTCATTCAAAGAGACAAATGATGAGGCTGAATTCCAATTTCTGTGATCTTTAGCCTTGCTGTTGATAACCAGCTGAAACAGCCAACTAGAAAGACCGATGCCCTTATATTCGGTTGTGTGATCTTTAATGCAGAAGGGCTGGAGATTTAACAACTCTGTGAAATATTTCTTTCCCTACTACTCTAGACATATCTGGTCCCTGATAAAACCACTGTGGGGTTATAAATACTGAAACCTGAATATTACTGATAAATTCCATACTTAAGACTTCCACTCTCTGTTTTGAACACAACAGCCATACTGGGTGCTTACATTGGTCTTGGTAAATTGTCCAGACCATATTTCTAGTAGGTGACAGAGATGAGATTTATATCCATACCTGGAAAACTACAAGTCTATTATCCTAAACATTAGCCTATGTCACAAGTTTCACAACCACAGGAACCCAGTAGTCTAAAAAGGTCAAAGAGATATTTAATAAGTAGGGTAATATTAACAGCATTTGAAATGGAACATTTTTAAGAGCACTACACTGAAACAAAAGATACCTTTTGGACAGTACCAAAAGGTACGGTCCAAAATGGTACTGTCCAAGCAATCCAGAGTGTGTGGTCCCTTTAAAGGACAATGCAAGTTTCCAACATCTGTCACCTCTCTTGACCACACATCACCAAAAATCTCTACTGTGCTTCTTCTTTAGCATGATTGTACACAAATCACAGGAGAGTATATTATATCTTAAACAACTATTTTATCTCAGAAATTAAACGTCTCTTTCTTAACGCTACCATTTCCTTCCAGTTCTTATACCATTAACTTAGGGAGTTCTCTCCATTAGTCATTCATTAATTCAATAAAACATGTATTGAACACTTTCTGTTTACAAGTCACTATGATATAATCACAGGGGTCTCTGGCATGCAAGATGTAGGGCTGTTGTCCCCAGTAGAGGAGATAAACCACATGCAAACCACTTCAGCAACATCAACTTTGAATAATACACATGCAGAGGCACTCTAGGATATTAAAAGATTTATCGGAAGTTCTCGCACTAAGCAGACTCTAGCAGGGACTTAAAATGTGTACAAGAAATAACTGCAACACAAAGTAATGTGGTAAAAATAGTCAGAGACGGGCCAATAAGTGCTATTGAAGATTAGCCAAAGAAAGAGATTACTCCAGCTAAGGCAGACAAAGAAGACTAAACACAAGACATAGATTTGAACTGAGCGAGAACTGGTTTGGAAATTTAGAATTGAGGCAGAAGAAAAATGTGGGGAAAAGAAACTCAGTGGAGAATAATGCTCAAAGAGGAAAGCATGGAACATAAATAGGAAATAGTCTATAAGTAATTCAGTTTGACTCAAGCACAGAGTATTAGAAAAAGAACTATAGAAGATTTTGTTGGAAAGCAGGGGGTTTTAGGATCAGAATATTGCAAGGCCTTGAATAGTAGGCTAAGATCTTAGGATTTCATTTAAACAGAAAATAGGGAGTCACTGAAAATTTCTGATTAGAGGAATGATATGATCATCACATTATGCCATATGGAGAGCATTCTTCCAGGCATGTATTGGATGGATAGCCACTAAATTCTGTCTTATAATCACTGTGGCTCCTGAGTCATCACAATAATTGTTATCCTCATAGTTTTGTGTCATCTAAGAACTTGATCGACATTCCACCTATGTCCTCATCCAAGTCATTAATAAAAGTAATTAATCATTCTGTATAATCCTTGTCAACAGAGAGCAACCAGACATTTAACTGCCGATTCAGGGCAGGGTAATCTCATTTCCAATACTCAGCTATGCTAAAGCACTCCAACCTTCCAAATTGCTTTTGGCTATGAAAAAAAAAAAGGCTCACACCTCTAGATTTTCCCAATTTGCCTGTTTATAAGCTTCTGAGTTCCTATGGCAACACTTAGAAGACATTCTAATTAATGTGATTGAGAGTCTTAATTGGTAATTCCATGAGTAACTGGATTATACTTGAGGCAGCAAGGAGTCAGGTCACCAAGATAAAGCTAATCTAACTTGTGTGCAAACACAAATCCAGGGTCAGTCCTGCCCTGTGATGAATTAGAATAAAGCAGACTGAAAAGAAAATGTGATTGCGCAGGCTGGTTTTGACTGACTGAAGGTATCAGTGTTAGTGTCTGGTCTGAAACCTCTCTGGGAAGACTGATTCATTTAACCTTGTGTTGCATTCAGCCTCAGAATTTTATTATTGTTACTAGTAATACACTTTTTTTTCTTTTTTGGCCGCACGGCACAGCACGCGGAACTTCCCCGACCAGCGATGGAACCCACCGCACTCCCCTGCAGTGGAAGAGCGGAATCTTAACCACTGGCCCACCAGGGAAGTCCAGTAATACACTTTTGATTCTTATTTCTTGTGGGGAGGGGGCGCTGGGTATTTTCAGACATGAAGAAACTGTCAGAAAAGCAAAGGAATCTGTCTAATAATGCATGGTTTCTCATGGTCTGAAGTACTACCTAGTTTTAGATTATTGTGATGGGGTTTAACAGCCCCTGCCCTTGCTACAGATGATTGGAACCTACATATAATAAATTCCCAAGTCAGCCTTCCCTGCATTATCCATTCTATTTACTATATGATTATTTTTGCACTTCGCCTTAGACATTAGTACTTCTCTCATATTTAATGCCATTGTTTCCTAGTATAATGTCTGTACCGTCTAGCAAGAAGTTTCAAATACATAATTAGTTCTATGCAATCAACATAATGTTGGGACTTCCCTGGCGGTCCAGTGGTTAAGACTTTGCCTTCCAATGCAGGGGGTGAGGGTTTGATCCCTGGTCAGGGATCTAAGATCCCACATGCCTTGCGGCCAAAAACCCAAAAAACATAAAAGAGAAGCAATAATTTAACAAATTCAACAAAGACTTTAAAAATGGTCCACATGAAAAAAACCTTTAAAAAAAAAAACATGATGCTAATAATGATTGTTATCATATACTTTAACATCTATCCTTGCAAATCAATATTTCTAGTGTCTGCATTCTCTAGGGTTATTAAGCTTCAAGATTTCCTTACCTCTGGGTCAGCCCTGACCACTAGATTTTCTCACTGGGCCAGGAGATAACAGGCTGAAACTAGGTTTGCTACCCCAAGGCTAGTATTACCTCTGAATCACCATTTGCTCAGCCTTCCTTCTGTACAACAGCATTTCACAAGGCCACAAGACTGGATTCATCCATCAGTTTCCTAATTCCATATGCAGCTCCACAATCAGATCATAGGCACTCTTAGAATGCCAGCAACCTGGTTGGAGCTTGGCTCTTCAACCTGGTGCTTATCAGCACTCTGTTCCAAGAGCCTGCATTTTTTTCCCTGTAAGGTCCTACTCCAAGCTGGATTAACCTCCTACAACCATGAAGCTTTATCTGCTTCATTCCTGGTTGACAGATACCCTTTGCTTTTACCTGCCCACTGAATACTTGGACATAAACACCAAGGCACAAACCCTAAATGGTCATCCCCAAATTGGCCCTGCAGCTAAATTACTTCCTTGCGTCCTAATTCCATCTAGGTCTTTCCTTTACCTTTCTCTAACTTACTGATAAAGTTTGAGCGGGTCTTGCTTCTATGCCGACCTAAGATATGACAAACAAGCTTTTAAAGGACACAGGAGAAGTTATCAATTACTCCATTTTACAGAAAAAGAGACAGCACTTATTAATAAATCAGAGTTATTTTCTTCATCAATCTTTTATCTAATTTATAGCTTTTGAACCATAAAAGAATTCTTGTGCAGAATATTTCAGAATCTAATATTTATTAATAAACAGAAGTTTCAGCAAAGTAACACAGAAGGCTCTGAATCTGGGTAAAATGAAGTAAGCATACGCCACTTTGTCTTTCTTAATGAATGTAACTATAAACCTGGGCAGAGTGCAGGGAGCAACTTTTTGAGGATTCTAAAAAGGAAAAATTAGCACATTCTTTTCAAGTATACATAAGCATTCACCACAATATTATGCACCATAAATAAAACCTTAACAAATGTTAAAGAATTCAAAGTACATTCTCTGAACATAGAATTAAACTATAAATATACATAAATAAATAAATAACAGGAAAAATCTCCAAACACTTAGAAATTAAGGAATATACTTCTAAATAATCCATGAGACAAAGACATAATCTCAAGGGAGATTAGGTAACATTTTGTACTGAACAAAACTGAAAATCCAACATACCAAAATGCATGGGATGCAATTAAAGCAGTGCTTAGAGAAAAATTTGCTGTATTAAAAGCTCACAATCTAAAAAGAAGAAAGATCTCAAGAAAATCATCTAATCTTTCACCTTAGGAACCTACAAAAAGAAGAGAAAATTAAATCAAGCAAGCAAAATGAGGGAAATAATGAAGAGTAGAGATCAAAGATTTTTAAATCTGAAATAATATAAGCACAGAAAAAAATAATAGAACCAAAAGTTGGTTCTTTGAAAAGAACAATAAAATTTCTAAACCTTTAACCAGGAGAACCAACAAGGAAAGAATAACACATATCACTAATATCAGTAATAAAAGAGGGTACTTCACTACACAGGCATTATAACTGTCATAAGGCAATACTAAAAATTCTAGGCACATAAATTCCACAATTTAGATGAAATGGACCAACATCTTAAAAACCACAAATTACCAAAATTCACCCAAACCTATATTATTAGAAGAAATTGTATTTGCAGGTAGAAACCTTCCAAAAAATAAATATCTAAGCTCCAGATGGTTTCACTGGTGAATTCTACCAAACATTTTAAGGATTAATAACGTCAATTCTACATAATTTCTTCCAGAAAATAAAAGAGGACATAACGGTTCTCAATTTACGTAATGAGATCAATATTGCTCTGATTACAAAACCTACCACAGACAGCGCAAGAAAACAAATTTACAGATATCCCACAACCAAGCAGAGTTTCTCCCAGGAATTCAAGGTTGGTTTCAGTATTTTTAAAGTCTGAAGAAGAAAAACCACGATCGTATCAATTGATGCAGGAACAGTATCTGACAAAATTCAATATCCATTCATGATAAAAACTCCCAGCAAACTAAGAATAGAAGGTAACTTCCTCAAATAGATAAAAAACATCTACAAAAAACCTACAGCTAACATTACATCTAATATTGAAAGACTGAATGTTTTTCCACTAACATCAGGAGCAAGGCAAGGAAGTTCATTCTCAGTACTATTCAACATCATTCTAGAAGTCTTACCCAGTGCAATAAGGCTATTCACAGATGATATGATTTTCAACATAGAAAATCCTAAGGAATCTATTAAAAAATAGAACTAAATAAGTATGTTTAGCAAAGTCACATCATGTGTAGTCAACACACAAAAATTAAACATATTACTATAGACTAGCAATGAGCAATTGGAAAGAATCTTCTTTTAAAAATACTGGTTACAATAACTCAAAGAAAAAATAAAATGCTTAGCTAAAAAGCCTAACCAAACATGTGCAAAATCGGTTGAAATTTACAAAACATTGATAAAGAAATGAAAGAACCTAAATATATGGAAATGTGGTTGGCAGGATGGCTCCCAATGCTAACCATGTCCGAATCCCTGGAACCTGTTATGTTACCTTACTTGGCAAAATAACTTTAATTAAGATTATGGACCTTAAAATAGGGAGATTATACTGGATTATTCACATGGGCCTAATTTGATCACTATGAGCCCTTAAAAGCAGAGAACTTTCTCTGGTTAAAGTCAGAGAGACGCAGCAGAAGGATAAGCCAAAGAAATGGGAAGCTATAGGCTTTTGATGTTAAAAGATAAATGTAGCAACATATTTTGATGTTAAAAGATAAACGTACAACATATCATGGAATGCCAGTGGCCTTAGAGAACTGAAAGAAATCTCCAGCGGACAACCAGTAAGGAAACAGGAACCTCAGGCCTATAGCCACAGGGCATAAATTCTGTCAACAGCTTTGGAAGTGTGTTCTTCCCCAGAGCCTCCAGAAAGGAACACAACCTTGCTGACAATTTGATCACTTTGACTTTAGCCTTGTAAGGCCCTAAGCAGAGAACCAGCTAAATTACACTGTACCTGGACATGTGATTCACAGAAACTCTGATGTAATAAATAGATGTTGCTTTAAGCCACTAAGTGTCTGGTATTTACTACATTGGTAGTAGAAAATAATACAGGAGACATACCAGACTCATGGATTGTAAGACTCCACATAGAAAACATTTCAATTCTCCCCCAAATTACTTGACAGACTTAATGAAATTCCAGTCAAAAATCCTAGCAAGATCTGTTTATAAATATAGACAAGTTGATTCTAAAATTTGTATGGAAAGAGAAATGCCTTAAATATTGAAAACCATTTTGACAAAGAAGAATAAATTTGTAGGAATCATACTACAAACAACCCAATTTTAAAATGTCAAAAGTCTTAAAGAGACACTTTACCTAAAAAGGATATTTAGAAGGCAAATTAACACAAGAAAGGATGTTCAACATTATTAGCCATAGGGCAGTGAAAATTAAAGCCACAAAATGAGATACCACTAAAAACCTTTCAGCATAACTAAAGTAAGAAATATTGACAATATGGGCTTCCCTGGTGGCGCAGTGGTTGAGAATCTGCCTGCCAATGCAGGGGACGCGGGTTCGAGCCCTGGTCTGGGAAGATTCCACATGCCGCGGAGCAACTGAGCCCGTGAGCCACAATTGCTGACCCTGCGCGTCTGTAGCCTGTGCTCCGCAACAAGAGAGGCCGCGATAATGAGAGGCCCGCGCACCGCGATGAAGAGTGGCCCCTGCTTGCCACAACTAGAGAAAGCCCTCGCACAGAAACGAAGACCCAACACAGCCATAAATAAATAAATAAATAAACCCAAAGTTTAAAAAAAAAAAAAAGAAATATTGACAATACCAAGTGCTGAAGGGAATACAGAACAACTGGAACTCTCTTACTGCTGAGACTACAAAATGGTACAGCCTCTCTGGAAAACAATTTGTCGGTTTCTTATTAAGTTAAGCACGCACATACCATAGGATCTAGCAATCCCATTCCTAGCTATTTACTCAAGAGAAAGGGAAACTTATGTTCACACAAAAACCTGTACGTGAATGTTTATAGCAGCTCCATTATTAATCGTCAAAAACTAGAAACAACTCAAATGGCCTTCAAGAGGGAGACGGATAAACAAACCCTGGTACATCCAAAAACTAGATGCCTGCCAGCAGTACACAGCAATGAGCTGTTGATAACAACTGGGATGAACCTCAAAGATACTATGCTGAGTGAAAAAAAAGTTGGTTCCAGTAGGTTACCACCATCCAGGTCCATTTAAATGACATTTCCAAAACGACAAAGCTAAAGTGACAAAGAACAGATCAGGGGCTAGAGGTAGTACAAGGGTGACTGCAAAGGGACAGCACACGGGCATCGTTTGGGAGACAGAACAGTTCTCTGTCCTGATTGGGGCAGTGATTAAATAAATGAGTCTATCCATAAGTTAAAATTCATAGAATTGTACTTCCAGAAAAGTCAATTTTATTTCATGTCAATTAAAACAAAATATGTTTAGGTGGCGTGATTTTTTTTTTTTTAAACTCCACAAGTGATTTGTGAACCCCTTTAGACAGTTTAAATAAATGAAAGCTGTTTTAACCCAAATTTGGCTTCTATTTTCAAAGGTCACTTTGAAAATAACACAGTCCTAACGTTAAGTACGAAATGTTCCCAAAAAGTCTAGCAGTAGAGGAACATGGAGAGATCAATGCAACTGTTCTAACTTTCAGCACATCAAGCCAGTGCTGCTAACCTCGATACAACAGAGGGCTCAAAGTTTAGAAAACATGAGCACAGTCTGCTTAGATACTGCCTTCCCCTTTCTTATTAAATAGCTTCAAAGTGTTTGGAACTCTGAGAGGACATATGTAACATAATATACCACCACCTGCCACCTTTAGAAGCTTGGAATAGAATGTGAGCAGGTTGATTTCCTTTTGTCCTTTAATATTTTGAATAGAAACATGCTCAGTGGGGTGAGGGAAGAAATGCCATCATTAAGTCTCACCCTTCACAAGAGGGAACTAGAACTAGGTTTTCAGTGGAAAGTGCAATGAACTTGGAGTTGTAAGTTTCACTGTATGATCTTGGACAGCCTGGCAGAAGAGGAGAGAACTATTCACAGCAACCACTTACAGTTATAAGTGGTTGGTTACTGTCTTGACGACTAATTTAAAACTGAAGTGCTAAGCATTTGTGGACACTTCTTAGTTAGGGCAGCAAGAGTGTTCCAATGTACCTTCTCCCTAGTAGGTGGACAATTTGATGACTAAGTATTCTGTGCTTATGGATACTGAGGCTGGAGTTTGCATGGGGTGAAAGAAACTAATACCTACCTCATCAGTTTGTTAGGAGGACTGTACTTGATAATTCCTGTAGAGTACTTAGCACTGTTCAGGAACATAAATAGCTCTCAGCAAATTCTGGTTATCATTAACTCTTATTAAATGAGGTCATATATGAGAAACACTTCAGAAACTGTGGAGCTGTAGGCAGATGTGAGCTACCATTAATATCATTTACAAAGAATAGACTAAGTTACTTGGTTCAAGTTGACCATTGACCATTGGGCAAAATGTGCCATGTCCTACACTTTGCAGGTACTAGGTCCAAGTTCAGTACTCTGTTCCCAAAATATTTCAGAAAAGACAGTCGTGGTTTTAAGTCGGGCCTCTGCACCTGACAGAAAAGCCAAGATGGTTATGATACACTCCACAAAAAACTTGAACTTGGAAAAATCATGGTCCAGATGGTCTCACTTCTCTGGTCCTCAAATCCCTCACTTACAAAATGAAGTGAAAACCTCTGCCCTGATATCTCATAGGGCGGTTGTAGAGAATCAAATGATGTGACACGTGGAAGAACTTAATTATAAAGTGTTAAACTAACATAAAGTGTCATGACATCGGTTTTTATTACGAAATGAGATGGGTTGTTTTGTTTTCTTTAGATTTTAAAGAATTTGAAGAAGTGGAGATCTTAAAGTCAAAAAGAAAATAATGTTACAAATTGCTTAATTCAGATCACAACATGGATTACCTTTGGTGACATTGCCAGGGAGGAGCAAGAATGAGGCTTCTAAGGTCTGGTAACGTTCCATTCCTTAGTCAGGTGATGGTTACATGATGATGCATTTGTAAAAATTCAGCAATTTGTACGTGTAATATTTATGTACTTTAGTGTTAATATTCTATGCTTCTGTAAAAAATATGGAAAAACTTTTGCTTGATTGAAGTTAAAAGGTGGTTTAAAACAACAAGGAGAGGTTAGAGAAAGGTATAGGATAACAGTATAGTTTTTTAAAACAAGAAAGCAGCTTAAAATCCAACACAGAGTGAGAGAGAGATATCTCAGAGCTCTTCAAAGCTGTGGGGGGAATTTTTAGGATGAACCTCACATTCCTTCTAATTCACTCAGCAAATATTTACTAAGCTGTGGACGCAGTCTGAAGGAGGAAGAAAGGTGGAAACTTCCCCTGTTCTCATGGAGCTTGCGGTCCTGAGGCGTATAAACGTCTAGAGTCTAAAGAATAGGGCTGCAGCAGAAGCATTTCACAGCATGTGAGAGTGTAGAGGAGGGAGCGGCTCGCTGGGGAAATGTGATGTTATTTGAAGTTAAGGTAGAGAATTAGGAGAAATTTAAACCACCACGGACACAAAACAGTCCTATCACCTGAAAGACTAAGATCTAGTCACCTCCAGGTTAGGAAATTCATTACTTTTCTCAGCATAGGAAAGCTTCCTAACCATCTGAGGTTTTCTCCCCTTAAATTTAATACAACGACATTGCCACCAATAACCTCTTTAATTCGAACGGATAGTCTGAAGATCACGATCCTGTCTGGGAGGCTGTCTAGAGAGAGATACCATCTACACACGGTTAGAGAGGTCACAGGAACAAAACTGCAGCCAAGTTTTCATAGATTTCTCCATAAAGACTGTATGCTCTAGCCTTTGAGTATACAGAATTGAGTTAGTTTTGTTCAAATCAATAAGTATTTATTGAACTCCTACTTCATACACTTTAATAGAAACTGTGTGGTATACAGAAATAAACACACAGCTCTGATAATCATGGATCTCATAGTTTGGGAGCAAAGTCAGACTTATAAACACAAAATAAATCGACAGAAAGAAAAGTAGAGAGAAAAGAACAAGTAAATGGTCGAGGACAATACAATCACACCAAAATGCATGATGCAAACTATCACATCCCATGGTGAGCATTCTGCCAAAGGACCATGTGACCAAATGATTCTGAAAAGTAATACATCACGTAGCTATTTCTTGTAGATTCACAATGTACATTAGTATTCTAAAGGCTCAGGTCATCTACCGAGCAAATATTGTGGTTGAATTGTTTTAACCCAGCATTAAACCAAGTTATCTGGCCGTGAACCCCTTTTTGATGCATTAAGACTCTTAGGGTTCCACTGGAAATACTGAAGTAAATAGTGAAAGCCCTAATTAGGGAAGGAAGAGCCCCAGCCCAAATTCCCAGATCAATCTTCAGTCCATAAGATGCAGATGCTTTTCAAAATCAACCAACTCCACTTGAGACTAAACCAGGGAAAGAAATGAGTCCTAGCTTTCCCACAGCTTCACCTCCCCTCTGCAGCCTTTCCTGGTTCTCTCTTGTCTGGCCACTGGCTGGAAATATACTATGCTTTCTCTGAAAACTCAGTTCAGGTATCTGTATCTCCCTTAGAGCCCTGAGAAATTTTTGTCCTAATCTGTTTTATTTAGGTTTTTCTCTTTTTACCTCCCTTTTTGGGCTAGGACTCCAAGTTTGTGCCCACGTTATATAGTCCAATGCCATTACATAATAAACATATATAATTATAGGGCAACTACTAGGTGGTAGAAAGAACATCTCCCCAGGACACAGTCAACCTCTGTTCTAATTTGGTGTTGGTCACTTGTAACTTTGCTCCCTTGGATAATTTACTGAATTCCTGTGGAGCCTGGTATCCTTATCAATAAAATAGACTAACAAATCCTTACTTCATAGGCTGTTATAAGGATCCAATTAGATGATATTTATGAAAAAACTTTATAAATGGTGAAGTATGATGCAAATATGAAGCACTGATGTTTTTATTTTGCACACGTATTCACATGAACCCTAGATTCTTCAGCAAAGCTGAAGGCCATGCAGAGGATGCGGCCTCCTCCAGGAGTGGGTCTAAACAGATGTCACTGTGAGCTCTATGACTCCCATCAAAATCCACTGCCTAAAAAGTGGAACTGTTTTCAGAAATTAGACTTCAATGGGTCTAAGTCATCCTCGGCCTCACAACACCAAGTCAGTTGTCCTTTCACAAGAGCATTTCCCTGTGTCATCCCCCTGCTTCCATCCGAGAAAAAAAGATTGGTTCGCTAGAGATCATCTATCAGAATGGAACTTCACCTGCTCCCCTATTTAGGGACCTGGAAGTTTCAGTAGCTTCAGCTATTCAAACAGACCCTGCAGCACTCAGGGGCTCCTTATTCTCACTTACACAGAGAAACAGGAGGGATGAGTCCCAGGTCCTAGTCCTGCTTCTTGCATGAATTAGTTGTGTGACTTTGCCTATGCACTTTACTGTCTTGGTGCCACAGTTTCCACAACTGGCTTTGTTAAGAAGAGTTAAAATCAAAAGTTAAAGCAGGGGGCTTCCCTGGTGGTGCAGTGGTTGACAATCTGCCTGCCAATGCAGGGGACACGGGTTCGAGCCCTGGTCTGGGAAGATCCCACATGCCGCGGAGCAACTGGGCCCGTGAGCCACAATTGCTGAGCCTGCGCGTCTGGAGCCTGTGCTCCACAAGAGAGGCCGCGATAGTGAGAGAGGCCCGCGCATAGCGATGAAGAGTGGCCCCTACTCGCCACAACTAGAGAAAGCCCTCGCACAGAAACGACGACCCAACACGGCCAAAAATAAATAATACATAAATAATAAATAAATTAAAAAGAAAAAAGTTAAAGCAGAACTTTCACAAAAGACTTCCCATGTCCCAGACCGACACTGTGCCGATCGTGAGAAAGCACAGGGGCTTCAGGACAGCCTCTAGCTTCAGGCATTCAGTCTACTGGAGAACACAGCCCATTGGAATTCCTTCCCATCCCCATCCCCAACCTTGTCCCTGAAACACAAAGATAACATTCCAAGTCTTCCTGGGAACCCACGTAAGCCAAAACTAGAGAGCGTTAAGGAAAATATTATCTCTCTGTATCTAAAGTGTTAAAGAAAATCCCCTTATGAACTAACACTGAGGAGGTCTGTGTGAGTCTGTGTCCCTGTCAAGAAAATTCTATGGCTTCTTTCACTGATTTTTGGACACCAGGATCATCCTGACAGATGGCAATGTGTACCCACCAATCCCATAGTCTGGGATGTGACCTCAGTCAACCAGATCACTCTGGATGGAGGGAAAAGGCGGGGGTTCTGGCAGCAATTCTTTATATATGCATTTGACATTTGGTGACTTTGTGGCAAGTAAAGTAAGACCACGAAATCCCCCTTTAATCAGAATGAGAATGAGCTGGACTTTTATAGTGCTGTTATCTACTGATCCATAAACCACTAAAGACTCAAGTGACCCTAATTTCAACAAGTATGCCTTATCTTCACTGTACAGCAACTTAGGAAAACAACCCAAAAAACCAGTGCCCTCACAGAGAGGTGCTCAAGCAGTGCTTAATATGAGGCTTGAAAATGCTTTGACAAGAAAATTGAGCAGGATGGCAGAACATATACTAAAACCAACATGGACAGAGTACAAGGTGGGGGGCATTTTGTGGCTGTAACTTAAGTTTTTTAGGGGCATTCTTTTCCAATACAAAGCTAATAAGTAGTAACTGAGTACCCACTATGTGGACCCTCTGTGCTAAATGCTAAAGGATGAAACAGATTTTAACATGCCTCAGGCATCTAGGACCTCACAACCAAGCAGGAATCTCCAGCATGCACTTTGCTAATTTAACCTTGTAGTTAAAAGCCTATTATTTTAGTTAAATGTTCCAGTCCTTGGCTCTGCCACTTAGTACCTGTGGAATATTGGTCAAGTTATTGAATCTATCTGTGCCTTAGTGTTCTCAACTGTAAAATGGGGAGAATAACAGTATCTATTATTTCTTTAACTATACAGAAGTTTAGCTGTGTATACTCATACTATTATGAATCATGTAAGTCCAAGGAACATGCTCTAAGGAAGGAATTACTTGTGCTTTAATGGGGGTGGGGGGATGGGTTGGGTGGAGGCAGGGGCGTCGGCGGCTGGATTGGATGGCCTTACAGCTGGATTCTGAAGACAGGTAACACTCTGAAATGCAGCCATGCATACAGAGAAAGGCATTTAGGGCAAAATTAAAATAAAACAAGCCTTACATTTTACCACTGAGCATAGAACAGGAAGGAAAACTTGTTGAAAGATTCTAATTAGATGAATATTATCTTGCAGTTATGAAGTCCCTAAAACCACATACTAGGAACAGTGATTCAGAATAGGAATTTTATTCTGCACATCATTTCAACGGCATACGCTCCTTGGAGCCACTAATCATATCAACACATGGTTACCACATTCTGCCCTAGGTAACAATACTAATGATTATAGGAGTTAATAGGACATTACCCAAGCACTGGGGCCATAAAAAGCATGTCCGATTACACCGACACTGCCAGTTCAAGAATGGAAGTCTTTCTCATTAGCACAGAAAATATTTTTAAAACACTTTTCCATTCACAAAGTTTTGTTCACACATATATATTCATTTAAACCTCTGAAGACTGCCTAGATTTTGGTATTTAATATCAATCCCATTTTACAGAAGAAGTAGTGATTTCTCCAAAGTTCCACAGATAATAAATGGTGAAGCCAGTATTTAAACCGAGATACCATGACACCAGATCTCATGGTCTTTCCACTACATGCTCCCTCTCTGCTCTTGTCATTACTTTAAAAGTTTGTGTTAGAGACATGGGGCCACAGAAACATGATTTTTTATTGGGGTCTGAATGTCTACCTTCTGCTTAGCAAACTATCACAGCATTTGTCGTGTCCTAAAGAAAATCCCATGTTGCTCATGCCATCGATCTGTAGCTGTCTCCGACAAAAGGACCTGAATACCTGCTGTGGCCCTGGGAATTTTAAATAAGAAGTCAATGAGAGATGCTGTTAAGTGGTTCTGTAATTGTCTAGGAGCGGATAAAACCTTGGTGGAATAATAATCATATCAATATGCTGGCTACATGAATGATCCTGCAGTGAATTACAACAGGGTACTTCAACTCCAAAGCCTAGGGTGGTACATCTGCATAATTAATCTTGCTCTGCCATAACCCTGCAGGGTCGGCAACATTGGCATTCTGCAGCCAAAATTAATGTCTTATTATTTTAGTCCCCTTTGGTGTTTCCTTGGATTCAGGAAAATAATATCAGATGCAGCAGCTCTGTTGACACAGACAGGGTTTTAAAGGATCACCAAGTTATAAAAAAAAAAACAAACCCTCACATAAATCCTGGTAGGTAGACAGGATGAATTCGACGCATAGTCCTAATACACCTACTAAATTCAAGGTTCTTGATACGTTTTATTTTATTCTTGGATTAACTTAGACCCTCTAAAGACCACATATTGATCCATATTGTCCAGATTAGGCTTCTACAAAGTGATTTCAAGAAATTACATTCTGGTATTGTGCCCTCATTTCAGAGAAACATTAAGTTGTTAGTATTAGGTGAAGTATCAGATTAAAAAGTTAACTTTTTCTACATGACTTCTCAGGGTCTTTAGAATGCATACTGTGAAACTAAATTACTTAGGAATCATTAACAGTGCTCCTCCAACTCAATTGACTTTAGGAATCCTTGTTTAAAATATCTCTAAACATTAGGATTCTCGGCATAGTTTAGAAATGCTGACTGAAGTTCTTTCAGAAAAAAAAAAAAAAGGGGGTTTCATCTGTATAAGGCATCCCAGTAATAGACTAAGCTTTGAGAAATTCCTGGCAATTCTCTCAGGAGGTGTGTTAGAGAAAACTCTTAAGTGAGGTAAGGGTCATGAATTCTTAACTGGAGAAAAAAGTGGGAAATTCAAATCAATTTTCTAATCTGTGAAGCCATCCCTGTGGCAAAAGCTGATGGAGAAACAGGGGCATAATGACTAGCTAACGTGAGACATAGGACATGCCGGTGGGTATAAGCATGATAGTGCTATGCTCGGCCAGTACTGCTAATGGGAGTTGATTACGATCTCACTTCTTCTAGCATTTTTGAGGCTGTTGCCAAATCAGAACATAAGACACCATAGAGAAAGAGTCAGAAAACAGAGGAGAGCTCTTATTTCTCCAATTATAAAAGGAGTCAGCATACATGAGGAGACCCGGAAAATAACCTCTGCGACCTGAATACATGCTAGATACATTAAAAGTGCTATTATTTTTAATTGGTCTGCCTTACTCTGAAAAAGAGAAAGATGAGAAAATGTGTATTCATTAGGCTGACCTAAAAACCAGTGGCTTTTTGCATGTAAATATTCTTTTTATCCACTGATGCTTGAAAAACAGACTGAAATCTTGTTCTCCAAAGACAAAAGGAGAGATGTTTACCACATCACAAACAAGAAGGCTGTAAAAGCCTTAGGTAAGTTTTGGGTACCATGAGGACACCTGTAAAGGCTGACTAATGACAAGGACCAAATCAATTTTCCCACACAGCACATCTTAATTCTGTTTCCCTGATGTCCTTCATACGACATTCTGGTTCCTCCAAGATCTGGCGGCAAACTCCTCTAGACAAGGTTTTTCCACATCACTCTCCATATACCCCAGCCTTTGGCCACAGGTACACACACAGATGGGGCTATATAAGTCACCCCCACTCCTCCCTTCCCTTTTAAGCATTCCTTCTGCCTGGAATATCCTGCATTCCCCTCTCCACATGTACAAACACTGCCCATCCTTCAAGATCTATTTCCAAAAACATTTCCTCATGAAACCCCCCTGCTTCCTTTAGCCAGATGTAATTTATTCCTTCTCCCTACAACTTTCCCGTCTAGTTGCAGTAATGGAATCCTTTGCCTTGTACTACAGTTAAGTGTGTATGTCTTCTCTCTTGAGACCCTTGAGAACAGGGTCTACCTCTGACGAACCATCTGTCTTGCGGGGCCTCGCAGGAAGCCTGGCACATGAAAGTGCTCCACACTGTGGACTGAATGATTGTGGTCTTCTGCACACAGTGCTTCTACAAGCTGTTTCTCAGTCCAGGAAACTGCTGTAACTCTTTCATTTGTTTTTTCACACCTCTGGCCTCTCAACAGTCATTTCTTTCTCCAGATCATCTGTAGGGAGGTGTTTCCTCACTAAAATCTGTCAAGACAGTTCACAAGAATACCCCGGGACTGTCATCTGCCTCATCAGTGTAAGACCTGGTTATGCCTTTTAATACATATATGTCCATTTATTCTGTGCATGATTACACCGAGAAAGAGAGACCGAGAGTGAGCTCCTACCCACCTGTCCACAGAGGGAACTCCTAGGACTAACCTTGGAATACCGTTTAATTTAGATTCACAGCGTCTGATTCAACATTACTGCAGCTTGTTATTTTTTGGCCTGGGTGAAATCCCCTGATCGTGCTGGTGCTGAGCAAGAAGAAAAGCCCCTTCTTCCTAACTGTATATGTTCCAGCAGATGACCGTGTTTCTACCTGCCATTTCTAACACCTCAAAAGCTTTGAGACAGCATCTAGACTTAGAAAGGAAGAGCTGATGCGAGGATGTAACAGACTTTCCTTGACCTCTTCGAATCGCTCCCCAAATCCTGCACTCTGGAATTTTTAAACCTGAAGCATGATTTTGGTCAGGAGAGAGGGGTGCGATCAGAAACCAGAGGAAAGCAGGGAGTAGGGAGGTTATAAGCCGAGCCAGGAGTACATGTGGAGATAAGGGAATCCTAGGAAATTTAACTTTGAGAACAGTATCTTGTCATTCATTCAACAAATATTTTCCAAATCCCTCTATACGTAGGTACCTTATTCCACTGAAATAATTCATGCTTTGACAGTATACACAGTGCTTCTTTCCATGTCTTATTTTATTTGACATTCACAAGCTTTATTGAGAAAGGAATATAATTTTTTTCTGTTTTACAGATGAACAAATTAGGTGCAAAAAAGTGAAGTGTCTTACTCAAGATACCACAGCAATCAAATAGCAGAGCTTGGTTTTAAATAAGATCCTCTGATTACAGCAGAGTGTCTCTCCCGATTCTTTTACATTATCCTCCACACAATGCCCGTGGCAGGCTATAAACAAAACATATGAAGGAACTGTTCAATATTTAGTTTGTTATGTTTCACAAAATAACCCAAAAGATCAATTAAAAAAAGATAAAGATTCACTGAAGCAAAGGTTGTGAAAAATGCCAATCTACATTAGTAAAATCCTTGAATTATAAGCAAAAAATATTTTCACTGGGAAAGTGATTTTTATTACTTTGAAAGTAATGGAGTGGCACAAATGAGACGTTTCTGGGAACTGCACAGACTCAGATTATTTATAATTAGTGTAGCATCATTTGTATAAATGAGAGCATCACATTCAAAGGTTTTAAAGTTGTTTCTCCCAGTCAGTTTCCCAAGGAAACACCTTTGTGTTTCAAATCCTGGGCAAACAGAACTCCACTTATTGCCCATAGGCAGGATATTGACATTTCATGGGTAGTTTTTAATAGGTAGGTTAAAATGCTAGTGATGGTGGTTGCCAGGGGCTGGGGGAGGAGGGAATAGGGGGTCAATGTTTAAAGGGTACGATCTCTGTTGAGGAAGATGAAAAAGTTCTGGAGATGAATAATGGTGACAGCTGCGCAACAATATGAATGTACTTAATACTACAGAACTGTACACTTTCAAAATGGTTAAAATGGGAAATTTTATGTGTATTTTACCACAATAAAAAAATAAAAATTTAAAAAATGCGAATGAATTTTCAAATCAAATTCCATTAGGAAGGGATATAATTTGTTACACAAGGTTAAAGACAAACTTCAGCTGAATCTCTAGTTGATCACAAACTCAGAAAAAAATAAGACTTTAATTCTAAACTAAATCAGCTAAACATACTAAAATATGTCCTAGCCTCTGTAAGACCAAATATAAGTTAAAAATAAGAGGCTTTATTCTCCTTGTTGAAAATAAGGAAGAGATTTCCTTCCTTTTTTTTTTTAATTTTTATTTTCTATTGGGGTATAGTTGAGTAACAATGTTGTGATAATTTCAGGTGCACAGCAAAGAGACTCAGCCATACATATACATGTACCCATTCTCCTCCCCCAAACTCCCACATCTTCTTTATCCATTTATACGTTGACGGACATTTAGGTTGCTTCCATGTCTTGGCTATTGTAAACAGTGCCGTAATGAACATTAAGGTGCATGTGTCCTTTCAAACCATGGTTTTCTCAGGATATATGCCCAGGAGTGGGATTGTTGGATCATATGGTAGCTCTATTTTTTTTTTTTAAGGAACTTACATACTGTTCTCCATAGTGGCTGTATCAATTTACATTCCCACCAACAATGCAGGAGGGTTCCCTTTTCTCCACACCCTCTGCAGTATTTATTGTATGTAGATTTTTTGATGATGGCCATTCTGACTCGTGTAAGATGATATCTCGTTGTTTTGATTTGCATTTCTCTAATAATTAGCGATGTTGAGCATCCTTTCATGTGCCTCTTGGCCATCTGTATGTCTTCTTTGGAGAAATGTCTGTTTAGGTCTTCTGCCCATTTTTTGATTGGGTCATTTGTTTTTCTGATATTGAGCTGCATGAGCTGTTTGTAGATTTTAGAGATTAATCCTTCGTCGCTTGCATTGTGGTTGCAAAACCACTCCCTGTCAGACCCAGCAGTTCCACTTCTGGGTCTTGATCCAAAAAAATTGAAATCAGGATATCTTCACTCCCATATTCACTGCAGCACTATTCACAATAGCCAAGATGTGGAAAAAAACTAAATGTCCATCTACAGATGAATGGATAAAGAAAATTGTTTTATAAACATAAGCAATGTAATCCTATTCTTTCTTAAAAACGAAGAGAATTCTGCGAGGTGACAACTTGGATGAACTTTGAGGACATTATGCTAAGTGACAAATACTGCGTGATTCCACTTATGTGGAATGTGGAATGGTGGTTGCCATGGCCTTGGGGGATGGGGAAATGGGAGTTTGTAATCAATGGGCATAGACTTTTAGTTAAGAGAGAAGCATCAGCTCTAGAGGTCTGCCGTACAATATTGTACTTATAGTGAACGATAGTGTACTGTAGACTAAAAATTTTGCTGAGAGTGTAGATCTTGTGTTAAGTCTTCTAACCACAATAAATTATAATTAAAAAAATTAAAGATATGAGAAGTTTTTCCTTTGGATAAAGCCAATTAACTAACACAGATGGTCACCTCCATTACCGCATAATGTCAGGATAAACTATGTATGACAAATGATACTATGAAGTCCTCTTACTTGAGAACAAGTTATTGTTTATCTTGAAATCATGTATGCAGTGGGCCGCTTGGTTATATAAAGGTTTGAGATTTCTTTCTGTTTTTACAGTCTCTTAGTGGACAGCCTGTGATTGGCATCACATTCTATTTTAATGCTTATTCAATAATAGAAGTGTTTTATTTCTCTCTTACCTTTGTGAAGAGGATTTCTGGGTTGAGAGGTTTTGTTTTTAATTATATTTCCCCAACATCTCCTAAACCAGTAACGTACAATTTTCACTAAAATAAGAAGGAAAAAACCCTAAAACACAGACGCACAAGAGAAAGGCTAATTTTTATTATTACAAACTGGCAGGAAAACCAGAAGAAAGGGCCAAATTAACTTCTGGAAGAAAAGGCAAAACAAATTTTAAAATGACAAACGAGTATTGGTATCTATGAAAACAAATCAATGGTTAATTGTACAGCCAAGACAGGTAGAAATTTCCCTGTAGACAGGCTCATGAAAAGGGGCTGTAAAATGACTTCCAAAAAGAGAATTCTGTGACTTTGGAGGCTTTCAGCTTCCTGACAGACATCATGCAAACACTGGTCCACCAAAGACAAAAAATTGTAAGGACAGAAAGGAAGAAAGGTAAAAAGAGACCTTGAGAAGGAGGAAGAAATGGAGTGTTGGAAGGAGAAAGGGAGATAGAAAGAAAAGAGAGAAAGGGAGAGAGAGAGAGAAGGAGAATGAGAATGTTACTGTGAATAACAGTAATCATAATTCATAGAAACTAGTCCCTCATTGGTCTAAAAAATTCCCTGCCATTTCTGCAAACTGAATACCTCCTGGATTTCTCTAAATAAAAATTCTATGACAATTTTGTTAAACATTTGTTAGTATCTATCCTATTGTACATTGTATTATGGTTATTCCTCAACTTTTCTCATCTCTTCTATTTATCGTGAACACTTTAAAGACTTGAAGGAAAAGCAAATTTTGTTTTGTCTTTTATAATTCATTTTTTCATTCATTACAATGCCACATGGAGAGAACAGACCTAGAAAATATCCCCTAAATAAATTAATGACTATAAGTAGAAAGAAGTATTTAAACAATTTCACCTTAATAATCTAAAAGAAATGGATTTAACAGGCATGACATAGTCAAGATGAGTTTTTAATAACAGGAAAAAAAAGCAAGTCTCCACTGGGCTTGTACTTATTTAAGTCAAAAAGCCTACTGTCGGGGCTTCCCTGGTGGCGCCGTGGTTGAGAATCTGCCTGCCAATTCAGGGGACACGGGTTCGAACCCTGGTCTGGGAAGACCCCACATGCCGCGGAGCAACTGGGCCCGTGAGCCACAACTACTGAGCCTGCGCGTCTGGAGCCTGTGCCCCGCAACAAGATAGGCCGCGATAGTGAGAGGCCTGCGCACCGCGATGAAGAGTGGCCCCCACCTGCCGCAACTAGAGAAAGCCCTCGCACAGAAACGAAGACCCAACACAGCCAAAAATAAATTAATTAATTATTTTTTTTTTTTAAAAGTCTACTGTTTGGTTTTTTATCTTATTTTTACTTTATTTTATTTAATTTACTGTCATATTATTTATATTTATTTTATTTATAATTATATTATTTGTATCTATTTTATTACACTTATTTTACTTATTGCTATTACATATTTATTATTTTTATTTGATTTACTTATTTTGTTGTATATATTTATTTATTTTATTTATTTATACTTATTGTAATTTTACACTCAGCATTTTTGTGAAGGATCAGAGACATCATCAGAGTTATACAATTCAGAAGTTCTGAGTATGGGACTAATGGGTAGAATGAATAAGAAAACTACAAAACAAATGCGTTGTGACTAGAAGAGAAGACAGAAGGGACAGACAACAAGAAAAATAATAACTCCAGGCAAAGTGGGAAGGATGGAGATGATGGGAGAAAGAATCTGAAGATAACCTATAACAGGAGATAGAAAAAGCCCTTTTGAAATTACGAAGCTTCTCCCTTTTTAAATTTTCAAAAAGCAAATCTAACCAACTAACATTATTTTCCTGAGATCAGATGCACCAAAATCTGATTCTGAACCTTACTCTGACTTGTGATCAGGCTTCCAATTTTTGAAACAAATACACAATTATGTCAGTTGTACAGATACAACTCTATTAATAAAATACAAAGTGTTTCTCTGTGCCTTAAATGTAATTCCTTGGACAGTGAATTCACATGAGCATCTGAAAGCTCCAATACCCCATGTCATTTTGGCACCTCTCAAAGAAGTGAGAGGAGGAAACAGATTTGATAATGGGGTAAGCCCCTTTGGACCAGGAGCTGTAAAACCCAACCATGGCAATGACAAGAAGGAGGCAGTTTGAAAGATATCTCACTGAAAGAATCATGAAAATACCCTGCATTCACATGTATATTTCCCTCACATACCCTCCTCATTGAAAGCACGGGCTTTCATTCAGCAACACACACTAAAGGGCCACTACTGCGTGCAAAGCCATCTACCGTGCCCTGCAGGTAAAAGAGGAAGAAGACATAGTCCCTGATCACAAGACACGGTCTATCAGAATCCATTACACGAAAGCAATCAAGTGAAAGGCAAAGCTGGATACCTGTTCTAAGATGCTATTTCTCAAATGTGTATAAAGATGATCTAAAGATTTTGGTAAAATGGAGATGCTTAGTCAGCAAGTTTAGGTTAGGACTCAAGATTCTACCTTTCTAGTCCACCCCCAGAGGCTGCCTTTGCTTCTGTTCCCCAGACCATAGATTGACAAGCAACAGCCTAAGGGATAAAGTGTACTTGTAAATAAAGGACTATGGGAATGTAAAGTTAGATGTGATTCCTTCTAGCCCATAGGTTTAGAGAGGTTTCTTAGAGAAGACCCTGTACTGAAACAGGTGGAGATGCAGAGGTAATAGATGTGTATGTCTGTGTAGGTGGTGGGTATCAGAGAGATTGCACAGAGGAGAATGGGGGAGTGAAGAGGAAAGGGTGGGGAAGGAAAGAGGAGGAGGAACTGCAAAAGGGGAAACTAAGTTGAGCAAAGTTCTGAAAGCAAAAAAGTGCATGAGCTATTTAGAGCAATGCAAGATATCTGGTAAGACTAGAGTGTAGTCTGCAGGGAGCAGACAAGGGGTTATGGGAAATGGGCCTAGAACGACAAGCCAGGGAAAAACGATGGAGATATTATATGGATTTGACCCCTTTTTTGGGAGGTGTGGGGTGTACATTTGATCCCCGACAAGATAGGCCAATTCTACCTGTTAAAATAAATTATGCAGAATGATACATTCTAGAAACTAGGTCTGATCTAAAGTTATTCATATTCCACAATTTTATATTTATAACTCATTATTCTTTTATATTTATAACTCAGTAATAAATCATTATTGTTCTTTAATATAACAGCCTTCTGCAAATCATAGCCCATCCTCAGCTGAATACCCTTTCTTCAAATGAGTTTGCATAGGACCGAAACAAAATATGGTCTGTCCCAAGCTTCTTCCAGGTCAGGCATTCAGAACCCTAAAATCAAACAGCGGTTCAGTGGAATCACTAATAATTTGTATTTGCTTCTGCAAAACTGATAATTTCCAGAAACATTTCATAATGCAATATACTGGAAAAGGAAGCTAATGAGGCTTGTAGGGTTTGCACAGCTGCCTGCAAGAAAAGGCATGGCACAGAGTCAATGCATGGTAGCAGAGGACAAGGGAACTCACAGGATGCCTAGGAAATTCAAGCAAGTCGCCAGCCCTAATGGACAAGTTCCTTGACTCCTCTGCCAACATTGTTACTAATAAAAAAGAAGATAAAAGGTATCTAAGGTAAGGATGTCTAAAAAGCCTCTATCAGTATTTGTTTCTGGGTCTGTCCAAATCAGTAAAATCTGTGAATATGGCATTATGGTTCTTTGGGATAGGCTATGAATCTCATTTAGCAAGTGGCTCCAGGCCAATTCCTTAAATAAGTCTGAAAATACTGAAAAACATAAATATCACCCATAAATACATAAATGGATACATAAGTAATAAAGCAGGTATCATATAATATAAATGGTAGAATCTAGGTGGTGGTTATATGGGTGTTTACTGTAACACATTTCCAACTGTACTGTGTGCTTTTACAGTTTCATAAAACAATGTTGAGGAGGAAATTATCTATAATCCTACTTCTCCTTTAAAAAAAATTGTATTAGGTAGGAAGTGAAAACATGTGTCCTTCCCTTTCTTTTCAGGCTTCATTAATCCCAGTGCCACCATAACCATATGTAACTCCTAGATTCAGATTTTTCCATTTTTTCATACATAATTTTTTCCTTTCTTTTTCGTTTTTACAAAAATCAAATCATGTGTAGGTCTACAAATTGCTTTTTTTTTTATTTAATAATATATCATTCCCATTTTGCCAGATCAGTTCATAAAATTATACTAATACTTTTTAATGGCTAAATACAAGTCCATTAACCAACTATACCATAGTGTATTTAACCATTTCCCTATTGATGCCTTTTTGATTTTTTAAAAAAAATTTGCTCTTTTCATACCACACTTAGGCTTATGGTGAATTTAGTATTAATTAAAAAGTCCATAAGGTCCCTAGCGTCTACCCAGAAAATCACAGTAAAACTCTGAAGTGATCCTAGTGGCTAAGAAGCATAACATCTATCAATAAAAGAGGAGGAAAGCAAAACACACAGAATCAAAGGCACATGGTTATACCTCAGCAGTTGGTAACTCAGTTACTAGACAGTGTCAACCACCAAGTCAATACTCAGTAGCCAATAACAGTGCTCTTAACAGCAACCAGAATGAGTTCTACATCAACCTAAAAACATTAATCAACTTTGCTTACACAACTTTGCATTCCTCATATCTCCATTCTAACAACTTGGTTATCTGAGTTTTTATGCCAAAGCACAGAAGAGTAGCAAATTTGGATGGAAGGCAAATCTTTTATAAGTAGGCATGTTGATGGCAGTGGGAAAGTTGAGCTATTAAAAGCAAACAAGAGGAATTCCCTGGCAGTCCAGTGGTTAAGACTCCGTGCTTTCACTGCTAAGGGCACGTGGGTTCAATCCCTGATCAGGGAACTAAGATCCTGCAATCCACATGGCGTGGCCAAAAAAATCAATCAATAAAAAAGTTTCCCCTCAAAATGTTACCATTAAATTACCAAAGGATTTAAAAGAAAAAAAAAAAAAAAAAAAAAAGCCAAACAAGAAAACTAAAAAGCAAGAAGAAAAATAAAAAACAGCGATATGGAGGTCTGGGGCCACATAGTGTTGGAGTCTTACATACTTCAGTAGGTCCTGGGGACATCATTATGCACAGTAAAAAGTAATTGATGCTCAAAATAATGGCCCTGAATTATTAATTAAAGGTATAATTTCTCAGGATACTCACTATAAGACAGCTGTGTGGTATGGAATACACTTTAGAAAGACATACTATTAAAACAGTTACAACAAGATCCTTGATCCTAGAAGAACTGTGGAAGGCCTTGGGTCAACTACCTCACTTAACAGACAGAAAAACAAAAGTACGAAGATAACATGACTGATCCAAGGTCAGCTGGTTGTTAGAAATAATCAGACCTATAATCCAGGACAGGTTGAATCTTATCCCTTGTTTGTGGCTACCCCACGATTACAAAATTGGTAATTAGGAACCGAAACCTTAACTTTTCATAATGCTCTATATCCCAGAAAGAACTGAGTCTTTTCAGAGAGCTGCGGTTTTACCGTAAGAAATACTGTAATCAGAATTGTCAGAGTGAGTGGCCCTGGTAGGGAACTGAGAATGAGTTATAAGTTTTCCATGGAGAAGAGACCTTCTAAACCTAAGAGAAAGAAAGGTGTTATATGTTGGCCAGAAAGAGAGCTGCACAAAAGGGAACATATGTCCAAAACATTTATCACGGGGAAAATAAGTCACATACATAAATCAAATCTTCTTGCTAGCATGTTCTTATAGTCACTAAACTAGGGTTTAGAAGCCATCAACTTTGAGAATCTGGCCTGATTCTTTCTCTAAAGGCTCATTACTGTTAAATAAACTGAACAGGCAATGCATTAGAAAGAGAGCTGCCCAAGAAGGCAGGGGATGAGTTCAAGGCTCTGCGTAACTCTGGGTAAGGACCTTGGGTTTATTTATGCATAAAATGAGTGAATTAAACACGATGATTTCTAAGCTTCCTCATGGCTATGATTCATATTTCTAGTCAGGTCTTAGCAAATAGAAATGACAGGGGAAATCCGAACACCCTGTATTACACATTACAGATGAAGTTTCATATATTTGCAATATATTTAAAATAGAGAACATATTTTCCTAAGCCTTATCCTACAATTAGTTGTTTTTTTGTTTTTTTTAATTGTCTCCCCACCCCCCCCACCCCCCCCACCCCCCCACCCCCGCTTTAGCTATCTTCTTATCAAGATGACCTCTAGAAAATCAGAAAGGGCCTCAGAAGTCAAACAATGTTATTTGGGATACTATCCAGGAAGCAGAAGCCCAGGAAGGAGAGGTCAATAGGTTGCTTGTGAAATGTGAAAAGATGGCTTTTGATTCCCAATTCAAGCTTTTCTCTGGTGAAACCATGCTGCCTCCCAACTCTGAAAAACTACTAAGAAATATAACTGTCCCATAAAAATAACCCACCATTTATAGCCCAGGAAAGAGTCATGTCTAAACAGGCAACGGTCCTGTGTCACAGGAGGACAGCTACTTGGGCCCAGGAACAACGGGCCAGCTGCCAGAGGAACCGAAGCTGCTGTTCTCTTCCCAAGACATTGTCAAGATGTATGGTGTGTGCGTGAAATCTTGGCCAGACTACCTTCAGGCAGTGTGGAACCAGATCCCTAAAGAAATTCCTGCACCTATGAAGTTTCTCACGTGTTTATTTCCTGAGGACAGTGGGGTTGACCTGACCAGATAGCTGTGAGTTCCTGAAGCATCCCTGTAAGGGACTTCACAGTTTGAGATATCCAAATGTGACAGATTTGAGCAAAGTATACTTAGCTATAGCATTTCATTAAAAAAAAAAAAAAAAAAAAAGTTGAACTGGGTTGGAGATTGGTAAAGTCTTTATAAGTCCTGAAGGGAAAGAGAACCGTATTTCATTGAAAAGCACTGCCCATTCTTACACGCAGTACTGGTCTGAATGACCCACTGCCAGTTTGGGTAACTTTTTATTCTTTCAAATCCAAGCTGTTAATCAACTCCTGGACACTTTCTATCATTCTAACACGCCTTCCTTCAAGAACAGAGGTATTGTCTCACTTCTGACATTAAGTCAAAGGATTATCATTTTTGAACAGCACAGCTTTCAGATGAGTAGTAAGCCAATTCAAAATAAAAAAAAAAAAAAAAGAAAAGAAAATAGGAAAAAAAAAAAACAGGAGCTTTGCACTCCTGACATCCTGGCCCGTAAGCGGCTCTCCTTTGAAACGGCAAGAAGAAACTGGTCTCAAAGGCACTTTCTCATAGGCTGCCAACTGCAGAGGGATTATTTTGCAGGGGATGCTTATCTGGTCTGACTCAGACTTGTTTCAGGGTGTGTCTTCATTCCTCCAAGAGGTCTGCCCTGGGCAAGACTGCATTCATTAGTAATTACAAAACAAAAATCCAGAGCTGGCAGCCAGTGGGAGATTTTTCTACACGGATGTGCACCTCCCACGTGCTCTGGTCACAGACACGACTGAGCTGGTAAGAGGGCCCGACGGATCCGTGCCAGGCGCAGACACAAGTCTTCCATTCTGACACGGAGTTGCTGCCAAGCGGGAAGAAGCCACATCCTTCCTCATCCTGAGTCCCCGTCCTAAATCGAGTGGTTGTTCAGACGGGGGAAGCACAGTGGGGAGGGAGGAGGCGATATCACTAGTTGGTGTTAATTGTAACAAGGGCAAACCTTTATTCCCAAGATAAAGTTTCTAAGTGAATTCAAGACAGAATCTCAAGGCCGGAAAGGCCCTCAAGTGTCATTTTGATTCAAACTTCTTTTTGCAATATTCAATTCTCCCTGTAAGATCCTTGCCAAGTGGATGTACGGGGCCTCTTTAAATATCTCTAGCGATGGTGAAATCATTACCAGTTTACTTTTCATATGACCCGGACTGTATAGTATCTCATTACGTTGAGCAGGACTCTGATCCCCTGGAATTTCTACCTACTTGTCCTGGTTGAGGTCTCTGGAACCATGTCAGGAACGTGCCTCTCTGTTCTACGGACACCTTTGGACATTTAACCCAGTGGTTCCAGTATTTGAGACATTATTTCCATGTCTCCATAGAGCTCTCTACTCGTCTCTCCAAACCTCATAGTGAGAAAAGCATACTGAGAAAATGAAAATGCCATTAAAATGGGAAGAACTGGCATCTGTTGGTTAATGCAGCTCCTATGCTAGCTAGGCTTAAGAGGAAATTGAAAAAGGAGAATGGAAAGAAATAAGAGGCCGAAACTCCAATGACCAGTGGGCTAGCTCACCCAAGCTGGGTTTCTGGGGAACTGTCGGACAGATCAGTGTAGTAACTAAAGATTGTTTACAAGATTCTCGTGTGCGTGTAAGCAATGGGATGGGTCCCTGACATAGAGGGGACACCGCACCACAGTGAATCAAAACACATGGCTTCAGCATACGCTTTGGAGTCACACAGGCCTAGCCTCAAATCCTCTATAGCTGTGCAAGCTTCTTTACCATGCTGAGTCTCAGTTTCCTTATTCATGGATGGGGTCAGTAAGACATCTTATGGAATTAGAGGTATGAAGATCATGTGAGATAATTTTATAAGGCACCTAGCACATAGAAAGCACTCCAGTTTCTTGGATATTATTATTTTTTCTTAATACTAGAAATCTAGCCTTCAATTCTCCTAAACTTTCCCTTACACACTGTAGCAAATTCAGGAAACAGAAAACCCACCTGTTTGGTGGAGAGAAATGAGGGCAGTTCTCACGGGGGAGAACCAAAGCAGGAGAAGCAGCATATTATAGTAGAAAGTACACTGTACTAGAACTTGGAAGGCCAGGTATAGACAGGTTTGACTGACTAAACCAGGGACATCCTTTTCTAGCCTATTTGCAAAGCCAGCAATTTAGTCTTTTCAACCCTATGATTCAGTATTCTCAGAGAACCATTAAAAGTACTCCTTTTAATGGCAACTAGAAAGCTTGGTTCCTGTATGCCTCCTCCTGCTCTCCCGAGCCGTGTCTCTACATTAATAACAGCAACAGTTCTAGACGTCCCCAAGTATAGCACCTGAAGTTGTCACCCTAACTTGCTATGCCATAGGGAGCTCTCTAAGTGGACAAAACACTGCAGGGGTGCATTGAATGGAGGTTATAGCTTCCTTATTCACTTGCTGTTCACTGTTGAAATCTCAGCGATACAGCACTGGGTATAAGTGTGTGTTTTAAATAAGTCAAGACAAGTGAATGAGCTGCTGTGTTTTGACAAGTAGAAAGCCAGGAGATATGATTTTCAAACATTCAGGAGTATGTGCTTGGAAGCACTGTCAGGGAAGACTTATGGAATGGTCTAATTCAAAGACTGTGTGGATCTCCCGGGTATGCTAATGTACCTGCTCAGGTATGCTCTTGTAAAGAAGGCTTTCCCTCTTTGCCCTGTGTTTGGTGTTCTGCACTTTGAGGGAAGGCAGTAAAGATCCTGCCAGAGGGTGAGGAATCAGACAGCTGGAACTGTAACACCTGGGTTACAAGGGGCCTGCTCTCTGGGTGGGAACAGACCTTAAAGGTAATGAAGTCCAAAAAGTAAGGACAGATTTAGAACAGGGACACAGCAGAACCAGAGATGTGTCCCAAGAAAATTATCAGGCAGTGGTGCATTGAGTGAGATGAAGGGATGAGTGATAGAAAGGTGTCCACTGAATGAATCTATGGAACTGCAGTGAGTGTTCTTGAATCATCAGGGGCTGTGGGGTCGCTTGATGGTTATCACCTCTGAACTTCAGTTTTCTCACGTATACTAATTCAGACCAAAGTGACCTTGCAGAGTTGTTGTCAAATCAAATGCGATAATGGACATGCGAGTAATTTGCAGATTGTTAGGCACTGGATCGACATATGGGGACACTCCTATTACCACTCAGTAAAACCAAAAAGCATTAGTTTACTAAGTGAAGCAAGTAATATTTATTTTATAGGATCTTCCTCTCAAAATGATATGACGTGGTTCATAAGCCAATTTCATTTCAGTCAGTGTTCCAATTACATATACACTTTCTCTTGCTCTTCACAGGCAGAAGCACCAGGGAGTTTTAAAGAACAGTGATCTAGGTATGCCATAAGGATACTATAGCTGACAACATTAGCCCTAGATCAAATCAGCTTGGCTTGCAATGTACACAAATATTTTTTATTCCCAGGATGGTCCTGAACAACCACTTATGATGACTCTGAGTCACCTCCCTCCGTGAGAGTAGAAGAGAGCTCTGGGAATGCAAATTTTCTTCCTTGGATTATTATAATAGAATGTTCATTAATTGCCCCGCCTATTCCCTTTCGAAGCTCCAATGCTTTGCATTGCCAGACCTGTCTAAAACACAGGTCTGATTACACCCTTCCCTTGCTCAAGAATATTCAGTGCTTCTCCCTGCCTTACAGGATTAAACACAAATTGCTCAACAGAGTATGTCAGGTCCTCAAAATACAGCCTCTGCTCACCTTTTTAAAGTCTGATCTTCAATGACCTCAGTGTTCATATACCATCTTCTGGTCAAACGGGGCTCTGCCCCAGCAAGACACCCGATTCCCTCCTTCACTTTATGTTTTCACCCTGTTCCCTTTATCTGTAGTATCACTTGTGGTTTTTAACTGTGTCAGTTTAGTTCCACTGGAATTATGTTTTCCAGAATCCCCTTGTCTGCATGGTTCTGAGTTAGGGCTGACCACAGGGAAATGTGCATGAGATTTGGAGGGGAGAAGTGAAGTAGTAGCAATTGCTTTGGGAGGGTCTGTCTAGGCACCTGGGTGCTATTGCAGCTCATGCACCTTATTGCTGATCTGATGGCTCACCTCCTAGGTGGGGGCAGCAGCCAGGCTAGATCCCCTTCTTCAACTTCTTCATGCCCAAAGCCAGGTAAGTCTGAAGCTCCATGGCTAAGAGCACCAGCTCCTTCTGCAGGCCACCCATACAGTATGGTTAGATACAGACAGAGATAGTTAAGGGTTGCAGTTTGTCCCCAGGTTGATCTCTTCCATTTCACATCCAGCATTTCTTCCTGACTGCCCACCTAACACAGGCAGGGGCAACAGACTTCTTCACTGGCTCCTTCTCAGGGTCCTTAGTGACTCCCAACTGTCCCCTTTTGGGGTTTTCTTTGCCCACCTTCTCCCACAACTGTAAGACTAATCCCTATGATAAATTCCACATTCTATATCACCCATCCATATCATTTCTGCTTCCCTGGTTGGACCCTAGCTCACACGTCACTCCTCCCCACCAATCTATGTCCAAAACCTGCCTGTACATCATTTCAAGATTCACTTCAAATACCACTTCCTCATAAACCCCTTCCTGAGTGACACAGTTGCCTCTTCCTTTGAAACATCAAAATATTTTACCACATATCTTTTAAAAGTTCTGTTATATACTCTTAGACTAATCCAAATATTATATAAGTTGTATTACAACCTCTGGTGCATCTTATCTTTCACAATGATCTATAAATTCTTATCCTTCTGGAGTTGTGCTAGTGTGATTGCATTTTAATCTACAAATCTCACCAGTGTCTTAACTACAGAAGGAGCTCAAAAACTGCTTAGTGTCCAAAAGAGTAAATGAATTATCCATGCAACTACTCCCTTTTTAATAACACAGGTAAGGAAAACCCAATGCTACTGTGTACGGTGTAGCCTCACTTATATGGAGATTATTTCTAGAGCCACTTTACCTTTCCATTCTCTTCCCTTAGAGAAGAGCCTCTCCAATCCGAATCCAACGTTTTTATTATCTTATACATGGTTCTAATAAAACTTGTTAGCTGGCTCCCTAGTCCACAATAAAGCAGGAACAGCTAATTGTATGGAGAATAGGTAACTGCTAGAGCAAGACATGATGAAAGCAAGAAGTAATAGCAGACAATGAAAGAGAAAGAGGACAGAAAATTTATGAAAATCAGATTACACAAATTTAAAGTATACCAGTTTGGGGCCATTTAGTATATAGGTAAATGATCTCACCTTAATAAATTCTAAAGGAATTACAGCCCACTCCAGTAAACTGTCCTGAGTCACCAACATTTAGTAATGCTACATGTTTTAGAATAATCTCCTTCTGAAATTATTTTTTAAAACAAAAAATTTAAAAGAAAGTTACATATTGAAATTTCACCATTAAAGAATCTCATAGTAACTCCCATTATCAGAAAAAAAGAGGATTTTTATTTTTTGTCATGCATTTATTCAACAAATAAGTAGTGAGAGTCAACTATGATTAAGGCACTGTTCTCGTGTGTGTGTGTGTGTGTGTGTGTGTGTGTGTGTGTGTGTACTTTTCCTCCAAGGAAATCATCAAACTTGGGAGAAGTGGGACAATAAAAATTACACCTTTTAAATAATCTCATAAAGCAAAAAATAAATAAATAAATAAATAGAAGTCATTGTAAATCAGTACCACATTGGTTTCTTACAAAAAAGCAAGTAAATGCAGCCAACAAAATAGGACTGAGTTCATTGTTGCCAGCTTCTTCCAGGGCAAAATAAACTGTCAACTAGAATGAAGCTTCTTGCCTTCCCCACACAGGCTTTGCCTCATTTCTCTTCCCAGCAGGGAAGGTCCCTGGAGACTCTACAGGTGTTACAACCCCGTACAGTTTGCTTTGGAAGAAAAATGTGGAGAAAAACACGCATAAGAAATACTTGTTTTCATCATCACAGCCCCCAATACACACAAGGAGGCAACTGTGGCACTTTCTAATTTTTTCCCCTGGTTTAATTCACATAGGTTGGAAATAGGATTGAATGAGATAATGAAAATTAAGCACTCAGCACAGCTCTTGGCACACAAGAATCACTGGATCAATATCAGTGATTATGATTAGAAGGGGTCCTAAACGTCCGGCAAGCTGTGTAAATTAGCCTCATTAAGTGTTATCTGGGACAAAATTTGAGTCTTGGGCTGTTTTTCCTTTGTCACCCAGAATGCTCTGGGGCCACCACTAGAATATAAAATAATTTTTCAGCAAGCCAGCTTTGGCTGGGGAGAAGGATGGGCAGCGCTGCCTGCAGGGATGTTTGGAGTAGAGAAACAGGGTGGTCCTACAGCACCTTTGCCCCCATGTAGTTCCCCAGGACTGGCCCTTCTACCTACAGGAGTGCCATGCTGAGGGCAAGGTACCAGAATGGATCCTGGAACGAAATTAACATCACTGATTATATGATCGGATTTTTGGCTTTGAATTTTAAAGGAAGTGACTAAAACTAGCACAACTGAAAAACTAAGGAGTATGTAAGTGTAAGCATGTTTGGAGAGGTTGTTTCAGTTCAAAAAATAAAAATAAAAATAGCTTAAGTGGACTGAGCACTAATTAAATTGCAGGCACTCTGCTAAGTACTTTATAAACATATTTAATCCTAAAACAGTTCTATGTCCTTATGCCAATAACACAAACGAGGAAACAGGTTTAGAGACGTGAAGTAATTTTACCATAGCCCAGGGGTAGTAAGTAGCATTACCCTGCCCAGGTTATCTCAGTCTAAAACCCACACGTTTACTACTATATGCTAATGAAATAATGCAACTTAAAAGGTCACGCATTCATTCACTGATTCAATACATTTATTGAACTATTCCTTCACAGGAAGCACCGTGAAGTGGGACTAGTAGAGATAAATAAAATATTCAGGGTCACTTCTTACAATCACAGGGCAGTATGGTATAGTGGTTAAGCTTGCCCAAGTTCAAATACTGACTCTACTGTCAACTAAGTTTGTGAGCTTGGCCTCAGTTTTCTCTTCTGTAAAATGGTGATTATAATAGTACCTGCCTCTCTTAAACTTATTCTGAGATTTTGATAAGCTAATATTTGTAAAGCTTATATTATTACGAGGCATGTATGAGCCTGCATATGCATGTGTCAGTAAAGACTTCATGGAGGAGTTCTACCTCTTGAGAGAAGAGTTAGGCACCTTTTAGACTTTTAGAGCCAGAAAGAAGAAATTGATCTTATATGGAATTAAATTTGCTTTTCACACACTCACTCTTCAGGACAGCAGATTTCAGAAACTGGTACCTAAAATCTCATAAAGAAATAGCTCTAGGTCCACTGTTTTGGGGGACTGATTACATAAAACACCTATACAAGAACTGTAAAATTTCCAGCTGAATTGAATTGAGCAGCTGCACTTACATATCCATCTATTACTTAGTGCATTTGGAAAAAATAATGATACCGTTTGAGAAAAAGAAAAGGAATCTGATTTTACCTATTTAGCCTGCTTTTTTCTGTTGTTGTTTTGTTGGGCATTCTAATGGGAAAGAAAGGCCATGAATGACAGATCAATGAGACTGAATTGTCTTCTCATTTGTCCTTAGGAACCTACATGAGGTCAGCACAGTTTTACCTCTTCATCTCAGAAATGAATTCTTCCATTTTCCTTCACTCTCTGTTTGAGGTTCCAAATATGTCACACCTGGTCATCATTCTACTTTAGTCCTTTCAGTGACTTCCTGCTGCATTTTGCATAAAATCCAAACTCCTTACCTTGGCTTGTAAGGCCAGTCTGATCTAGCCCCTGCTTATCTTAGAACCTTAGTTCCAGCCCTTCTCTCCCTCTTACCAGGCCCTGCCACCTCAACCATGAACAGATCGACCCTGGCTCCTTCTCAGGCTTTTTTGTCTCAGCTCAAACGTCACCTTCTCAGAGATGTCATCCCTGACTACCCTATTTAAAACTGCCTCTCCTCCACAGCCCTCCAACATCGTTGTTGTTGTCACTGTTTTAATCTCAGCCCCTTATTTCTTACCCTGAACTCACTTGTATGTCTTCTGTTTATTTGTTTGTTGCCCGTTCACATATATATATATATATATATATATTTTTTTTTTTTTTTTTTTTTTTTGTATCTCTCCCAAACTATTCTTAGTAATGCTAACAGCAAGGAATTACCTTAACACCTCTGCCTCCCAAGGCAATTTTGGATAACTTCTAAATGTATGTATATACACACATACATATGCATACACATAAATTTATACTTCAATATTCTAAATATATGATCAATATTCTAAATATATATGCCCACATATATATGTATATGTGTATGTGTATAAGTGTGTATATATATATGTGTGTATATATATAACAAATTTTTTATTTCAGTATTATATATCTATATAATTCATTTCCTTATCTATTTCTTTCTACTCGTTGAGGATAAATAATACTAACATCTATACTTTTATTTATTCATCATTTACTCATGATGCTATTTGCATCACTTAGGCAGATACTATTTGCTAAGATACTATTTTAGGCGCCCAGGATACAGCAGTGAGGAAAACAAGGGTCCCTGCCCTTGTGGATTTTACACTCTAGTGGGGCTAAACTAAACACTAAACAGTTGACAGGCTACACAAATTAATTAAATAGTATGTGGAAGCTGATAAGGTGACAACCGCTATGGACAAGAGAAAAAGCTGAGCAGGGTAAGTGAGGTCAGGAATGGCAGGAGTGACGATGGGAATAGATATACATACAGAGGTCTATCTAACCAGGATATAGCTAGGGCAGGCTTATCACCATTTTACAGAAAAGGAAACTAAGTCTGGACAGGCTAAGCAAGCAGTATCTAGGGTTCAAACCCAACTCTGACTTCAAAGCCAGCCAACTTTTCACCACCCACTTTATCCATTCAACCCCCAAACCCTGCTACTGTCTCACACTGTAATTGGCAAACCGAAGTCTAATCTTCCAGAAAAGAGCTATTTAGTGTGTATTATCATTCTCAAGTGTCCATCATTTCTTTAAGTGGAAAAAAAACCCTATATCTGTTTCAATGAGAGTCTAGCTTCTTCCATGGGCACTAAATTAGCTCAAAAGAAGAAAGCAGAAAATATGCGCTCATAATGCTACAGTCCAAATTAAAGCTAAATATTTTATCCCTTTACTTCTTTGTAGAAGATTATGGTAATTAATGGTGATAGAGCGCTTGCTTTATATTTAAAAAAAAAAAAGCTCTCTTTTTATTTCCTAAACAAAAACTGTCACTGTGCCTAACCCAGGTGTCTGTTTACTCCTCCCACCCCCAAACCTGGATCCAGAGGGAGAAAACAGTTTGCAGGTTGTGGGAATGTAGCAGAATCACATCCTTAAGGACACAGAAAGTGTCTTTATGGATGTGACTCCTAACGCAGTGCTCACTTGTGATTCTCACTGAGGCCAAGGAGGCTGCCAGGTATCTGGATTTTATGATACTCCACGTGCCTGACATGTGAATGCCTCTGTGGAACTGAGAGTATGGATCTACTCTTAGCTTTTCACGGCGTCTCCTAAGTCATTACCTTCCAGGCACAGATTCAGAGAACAACGTGCCTTAGAGAGGACCTTGTCCAAATTCCTCACTCTGGAGGTTAGAAAAAGGACTCTTAGAGAAGGAAAAGCCACTAACCAGTACCAGGGCTGTTGCACTGAATGATTGAGGGGGAAAAAGCATAACCTTGGAGTTAGAAATCTAGGGTGCAAGTCCCAACTCCACTATTCGCTGGCTGTGTGGCCTTAGAAAATATTTAGCCTCTCAGACTCGGGATGTAAAATGGTGCTGAGAACAATTACTTTGATTACCTCAGATTATTGTAAGAAAAAAATACTTGTGTGCATGTGCGTATATAATAACAAGCATTTTGAGGGCTTAAAATTCTATAAAAAAACAAAAACTGTTCATTTGAATCTAGGTCTTCTACTTTCTAATCTCATATTGATTTGGGCATGCAATTGAATATCTCTGTAGTTGTTAATCATAACAAGGTTAAAATCCCCATGTGCCAGGCTCTTAACAAATGTTTTGGCACCTGACTGACACCTACCAAAAGCTGGATGAAATGGGTTTTATTATCCCCTTTTAACAGGTGCTGAGAATAAAGTAGGGATAGACGGAATAACTTGTCTAAGGTCAAATCCAGGGAAGGTGGTCTGATGCTAAAGCCCATGATGTTACACAACCGCAATTTTAGGTCACCATAGCATCTAACCATACCTGGCGTAAGGAACGATGCTATCGATGAAAAGAACATTTTCAGAAATGACCGGTTCTCTTTTCTGTTGCTTTTACCACTGATTGGGAAAAGAGGAAGCCAGTGTAATCATAGGGACTTATGTGTCAGACAGGAAGAAACTACAGGCATCTCCTACATATAAACTAGACATAAAAGGTCACCTGTCCTCATGTCCAATTATATCAAATAATAGCTGGACTGGTATGAATTCTTCACTGCTTTTAGAAAGTGAGATCGAAGCTCACTGCAGCTGCCCACTTCCCTGGAAACTTCCTACTTTCTCTCAGGTAATTTATTTAGGACACTTGACACTGGCCTTGCTGTCAGTATATGCAAGCATGAACTTCAGTGTCATCCTTCATTGTGTTTGCTGCAAAATGTCCTGTATTATTGGGATAAAAATGTCTTTTTCCATGATTGAGCCAGTGATTGTTCAATCTTATTAGAGTCTGTGACTCCTTATCATTTGTCTGATTTTGTGACCACAAAATTTAAAAAAAATAAAACAGGGCTTCCCCAGTGGCGCAGTGGTTGAGAATCCGCCTGCCAATGCAGGGGACATGGGTTCGATTCCTGGTCCGGGAAGATCCCACATGCCGCGGAGCAACTAAGCTCGTGTGCCACAACTACTGAGCCTGTGCTCTAGAGCCCGTGAGCCACAACTACTGAGCCCGCGTGCCGCAACTACTGAAGCCCACGTGCCTAGAGCCCGTGCTCCACAATGAGAGAAGCCACTGCAATGAGAAGCCCGCGCACTGCAACGAAGAGTAGCCCCTGCTCACCGCAACTAGAGAAAGTCTGCGTGCAGCAACGAAGACCCAACACAGCCAAAAATAAATTTAAAAAAATAAAAAATAAAAAAAATAAAAAAATAAAATAAAGTTACCTTATTAGTCTGTAGAGATGGCCTTTGAAATAATTAATGATATGATAAAGTATGAGAAAACTGGAAAGCCAATGCTGGGCGTACCTGACACAGCATGAATCCATCATCTATTTAACTCAACCTTTTGAGTACAGGGCACTGTGCTAGGCATGGGGCAGGATAAACCATGCCCTCAGCTGCTTGGGTGCTAATCAGGGACTTGGACAAGAATACAAAGGGACAAATTACTGGCCCACAGTTAAAAAAGAAATTTAAAAAAATTTTTTAAATTATAATAGAGAGAGAAAGAATAGGTTACAAGCATTTAAAGGGGTCTCCAAAACTGGGAAGAATCAAGAAGGGATTTGAGTAGTAGGTTTGGGAGGTGGTATTAGTAGTAGGTGGTGTGAGGACACAGGGAGGGGACATCTATGGATCTAGTTATACGAGTCCTCAGGTCTTACGCTGTGGTGTCTAGTAAACATGGGATAGTAGACAGAAGAGCTTTGTGCTCAGGCACACATGTTCTAATTGTCACTAACTGGATAACTGTGGGCAATTCTCTAAGTCTCTCAGAGCCTCAGTTCTTTCCTCTGTAAAACGTAGACAATAATATGGACCTGAGAGTTATTTTTATGCTTAAATGAAATGACAGAAGTACATGCACCAATGAATGCTGATTTCCCTTGCCCTCCTCTGTCTATCCAGAAAATAGATTTCTTGGCATAATACAATAGGGTATTTTCTCTTTATTCCCCTTTCAATCTTTAGCCTTGACTTTTACAAAGAGATGTGGCAATAGAATTTCAGAGTTGAAAGGAATCTTAAAAAAAAAAAATAACAATGTATTGTAGCAGAAGAGCCTTAGAGATGAACTAGACCAGCTGTCTCATACTTTAGGCCCAAAGGTAAAGCGACTTCCCAGGCACAGGCAAGATAATACCAGGATCAGAAAGACAGGATGGGGATGGGGTGGGTCATGGGTCCTAATTCAGGTCCTCAGTTCTAGTCCAGAGGCTGCACAATTTCAGGTCTTTCCTAGCTCTGAAATGAAATGCAGAGATGAGTCTCAGCATCGGTGCTTGCTTTGTGCTACACGATAAGGTCCTGTTATTTAACCTCTCTGAGTCTCAGTTGCCTCAAAAAATACACAGGATTACTGCAAGGACTGAATGCGATGATAGACGTAAAACACTCAGTACAAGCCATGATGGAGTTCATTAAAGGGCGGCTATTAAATTTTGATTTTCACAACTGAACAGACTAATAAACTGCAAGAACTGATGGCAGAAGAAAGAATTCATATTCATTAAACGCCTCCTGTGAAAAAGGCACTGAGAAAGAGACTCAAGCTTCTAGGTAGGCATCAGTGTTCCTGTTTCCCAGCTGAGGAGACCGAGGCACATCTCAACATAGTAACTTGCCTGAGGTACCCTCCAGACGCTAAGACTCCACACTGCCACAGCTGCTAGAGCTAGGCAGAACACGGTCAGGCTAGAAGGAGGTCTCCTAACAACCTCGTCAGTGTAAACCATGCGTTCCCACTTTCAAAAAGGAGAAAAAAAAAAGAGAGCAAATCAGTAGCTAACCTGATTTAATCCCCCAAAATATCAGATACCAAATGTTCTGTAACCTTCCTGTTCTTTGGGGTTTTTATGTCTCCCACAGAACAATTTCCAAAATGAGCAAAGAGCACAGTAGGTGGCTCTCTTTAATATTTCACGGGCAAGACAATAGTGACTCAACAGATCCTACATCTGTGTCACCAGCAAAAGCCTGACAAAGTTGAGCAACAAATGAAACTGTGTGTGTATTGGAGATAACCTTTATTTTTTTCTTCTGCTTCTTCCTCTGATTTTCTCCAGCTACATTCTGCTTTTCTAACTGTGCCAGGTTAAGATACCGCTGACTGCTTACCTTTTGGCAAAAGCAAACATATGCTTCCAAAGGCCAAACGCAAGGAGCACAGTGTTTCTCCCCAAACTGCCTTTACAAGTCTGTCTGCTTGCTGCAAAGCAAAGAAACCTAAAGGCCTGTGGGAAGTCTCAACAGATAAATGGCCCCATTGCCTGGGCCGGAAACAGATCTGTTCATTTTCCTACATAAGCCTGCAGCCGTCAGTTTCCACAGGGAGGACTGAAACTCCAGACCAATGATCAGCATCACCAACCAGCAGTGGTCTTTCCTGCGAATGCCGCCTCTGTACACTGTTCACTGTATTCCATCCTTTCCGACTTCGGAATTGGCAAAAGAAAGAGAAAAATGGTATGGTCACTCATGGTATTTGTTCCTCCATGTTCTTAACAGCCTGCGTATTAGCACGAGGATGGCAGAAAAAGGAAACCACTCAGAACAGGAAGAAAAACATGACATAATTCTAAGCTTTATGTCTTCATAGTACCCTTACTCCTAGGAATTGAAGGTACATTACTTCAAACACATGTGAGTAGGCAGGCTGCCTTAGAGATCATCACCCTGAAACTTCCTCTCCTGAGAGCTGGCCCCACTAAACTCTACAGATCATAGTTCTCTTAGCAAGGAAATATCCTCTTTGGGACAAAAAGGATACCCTGAAATCACCAAATAAATAAGGTCAACCCAACAACGGAAGTAAATTGTTAAAGATCTCACTGGAGAGACGACAGGGTGTGATGGAAAAGCCCTTACCTAGAAGGCAAAAGCTGTGATCTGTATTCCCAAGGCTGAAACTTATGAACCATGTGACCCTTGGCAACCTCTCGTTTCTCTGACTCTTATTCAATTTTCTTCTCAATAAACTGAGATCAACTAAGAAGAAATATCATTCAATGAGCACCTACTCACTACATGTACTTTACATTATTCTACTTAATTTAATTCTCACATGCATCCTTGGGGTAAGCATTTTTTTTTTCACTTTAGAATTGGATAAAACAGAAACTCTAAATGGTGAAATAAATTGCTTAGTATTACCCAGCTACATAGGAATTAGAGCTGAAATCTGAATTTGACAACAAAACCAGCTTTTTTTCATACTTTATCATATCATTATATTATCCTTCCACTATTAATATGTCCGCCATGTCCTTCTCTCAAGGCTATTGCAAGTAACAAGGAAGATAATATATATGGAATACACTGTGGAAATTTTAAAGTTTTATATACATACATTTGGTAACAAATAATCTCTATAAGGAGAAAGGGTATAACTGAGTATCCTTTCTCTAAAAAACCAGAACTAAAAGGAATTAGCTTTCAATCTCCCATCCCCTTGTTCTGACCTTATTTTGAACATTCTCCTTTTCCCTACAAGTCCCCAGTCTCTCAGGCACGCATTCAGATGTATCCTGGCCAGCTCATCACAATGCACGCACACGGAACAGGCTGACAGAAGCAAGTGATCCCATCCTCTGCAAATGTCTGGTGCGGGAGCTACCTAAGAGGGTACCACCGAACTCTTTCCTTTCCTCAAGGTGTATCACACCCCTGCTCTGCATACATCAATAACACAGGCATATGTGATGGACTGTGGAGCAGGCAGCCAACTATAAATACTGGATGCTCAGTTCAGGGACTTACGGCATAGCCAGGAGATGATAGTAAAAAACGGAATGAAGTCAATCAGAATAAAAGCAATTGTTATGAGCCAGGTGGGGGGTATGTAAAGGACACTATTTCATTTTAAAATACCAATAATGCCAATAATAAAGGAAGCCTAGTGAGGGCACATGTGGATGTTTGTGTTTATATGAAGTAAGTTTGTGTCCAAAAGGGACTAAATTTAGCAGCATCACTGTTTAATCCAAAAGAAATACACGGGAATCTTGTTGTTTTCCTATATTAGCTGAGGAATATAAAGCTGCATGTCTGACCTGACACAGGGGGAATAAAAGGCTTAGAACAGTCTGTAACATAGATGAAACTTGCAACTTCTCCTCTTGTCTTTCTGCCTCTCATCAAATTCAAGACCCTCTTTGCCAGTAAAGGATGCCTCAGATCAAAGTTTCACAGACCTGAGGCTTGGCCTAAAAAACGAGCAGGGCATTGGCATCACTGGGAAACATTTTATACACCAAGTCAAGCATCTACGATCAAAGTCACATGTAGAGGGCATTCAGAAAACACTATAAAAAGAGCTGTTCAAACTCCGAAGAAAAAAAAAAACACAACATCTAGATTAAAAAAAAAAAAAAAAAAAAAAAGTCACTCTATCTGAAAATTCAGCTTCCTAAAAACCCACCGTCTCCAAGGTTACTATGCAGTAATATTTTTAATTGTTGCCATCAATGTCAAACTGAACAGGTGCCAAGCCAGGCACTGTGCTAAGCATGTTATTTGAATTATCCCGTTTCATCCTCCCAAGTGCCCTAAGGGCTCATTGTGACCGTGAAAATCTCCATTTTATGGCTGGAAAAAAAAACAAAAAACAAAACAAAACTGAGTATCAGAAAGATTGGATAACTTGCCCAAGTTCACACGACTAATAGGTGGCAGAGCTGGAGTGAAGGCCAGGTAAATCCTCCTCCTCAGCTGGTAGCTAACCTAGCGGCGTTTCACAATTTCACCACCAGCGGGTGGAGGCAAGACAGACTGGGAACTGGCTCTTAAAGGAAACGAAAAAAAAAAAAAAGAAAAAAGAAAAAAAAAAAAAGGAAACGGCAGAAGTTTGCTTTTGTGTTTGTGATTTTTCTCTTTAACTCAGCTTCCTTGTTCCCTCCCAGGACTTAGAAGTGAGAGGGGCTATGGCTCCGTGAGGTCAGCTATTCCTGCAAGAGAAGCATCCTATTTCCCACAGGACGACCGGCCCCGCTTCCCCTGGGGCTGGAGAGAACACTGTGCCAAACGAGGTGACGGGCGCACGGACGCCCCTCACCTCTCCACGGACTCTACCAGGAGTCTGACGGACACCCTCGGCGGGGCATCTTTCTGAGAAAACAGGTCAGGGGAAGAGAAAGAGAGGCTGCAAGCAGCCTTTACCCAGGCTGTCACAGGTCCAAGCTGGAGACGACGTGATACCCAGTGGCAAAGCTGGGACACACTGCCCCCTTCTATCCTCACCGTTCACAGCAGCACTCCACAGAAACCAAGGCCGGGGGTGTACCGGGGTATATCCCTTAAAGAGCTGGGAGAGGGCTGCAGTGACGCGCAGCCCTCACACAACTGCGTTACTTAAATGCCTACAAAGCAAAGACGGGACTCTGGACAGTGGGTTCGAGTCCTGCCCACGGCACTAACTTAGCTGTGTGATCTATCCCAGCCGCTGCCTCGCTCTGTGCCTCAGTTTGCCCTTCTGTAAAATAGGGTTGAAGGAGACGATGTGTAAGAATCCTTCCACCTTGAGATTCTGTAGATCGGTGATCCCCCGAGCCCTCATCGCCACGCGAGACTCACCTTTCTTGGGAGGCAGAGCAGGCGCAGCGAAGGCGGCGGGGATGGGTGCAGGATCGCCCAGCACCGTGTCTTTCGGTGCGCTTGGCCAAAGCAGAGTCCCGGGGACCCGGATCCGGCCAGTCTTCCCGCAACGAGCCTCTTACTTTCCGCCGCACTTTCTTTTTTCCCCCTTTGGGGCTCCTCCCCTGCTGCTGCGCGATTGGCCGGCGCTGCGCGGCTCCCGCTCCACCCGCCGCCTCGCCAGCCACCAGCGCTCAGGGTTTCCCAGAGCGGAGGCCGCGGGGCGGCACCGAGGGCGGCCCCGCCCGCGGCGAGGAGGAGCGGCGCTGGGCCCGCGGCCGGCAAGAGGCTGCGCTAGGCCTTTCGGCGCCCGGCCACCGCCTGTGCAGGCTGGAGCGCGCAGAAAGGGAGAGCGTGGGTCCTGCAGCTTGGCACGATGCCAGGCGCTCTGGGGACATGCGCCCCCGGCTATACACATAGACGCACACTTGCGCTCATTGCAAGATCCTGGTCTCACAGTCGAGATCGCCTTTTCTTTCCGGCTCTGTGTATTTAGCTCTCGTGCTGCGCCAAGGCCATAAATCAATTCAGGCCGCAGGATTTGAGCCCCCATCGTGTGCCAAGCCCAGAGCGCGACGGGAAGAAACAGACTCAATCTCGGTGGTCTGGCGCTCCGCTCCGCTACAAAAGTGACAGTCATGGGAACAAACTACTGCTCAGGACAGCAAAACGGAACCTGTATTTTCCACTGGTGTATACCCAATGTGCCTAGGAAGGTGCCTGGCACAAAGTAGGCACTCAGTACATGTGCACTGAATGAGTGAATGAATGAAATAATCATTATAGAAGCAAACAATCTCAAAAGAATTACTCCCTTTCATTCACTCCCGTTTCTCCAGATTTCTGAGAGAGCCCTCAGACACCCTCTCCCACTCTAGATGGTAGTCTGTATAGTCATCCTGAGAAGCTTTACAATGACTGTCAACTCCTTTGCTCGAGAACTTTCTCTTGTTCTCTATCGCCAGTGCATCACGATTTCTTCCTGACTGGCAAGGTCCTTCATCACTTTTCCCCATTTCTGGGACTCCCTAACGAAAGCTATCTACCAAGTTGACTTGTCTCTTCACACATGCTTTACTCCGCCACCTGCATGACTTTTCTTCTGCTCTTAGAGTTAACTGATTGAATCGTATTTATTTATTTATCCAAGAAATTGAGATCCAAAGAAAGCAATTAAAGAGAAGGGGAAAAAAGACAGGAGAGAAGAAAAGGTCCTCATGAACTAGTTAGTAGGTGGAACTAGGAGGTGCCAGTCTCTAGGTACCAGCTAAAGATGGACAACAGGGCAAAACTCACACACTGCCCCTGCCCTCAAAGGGTTTAACTCCCCAAGGGAAAAATCATAGTATAATTGAAGCTGTAGCAATGTTCATGTTGTTTCATTTATTGATATCGCTTATGGAAATTAATCCTGAGAAATTATTTGTCTCTGGATATCTGGCACACAGTACATGCTCACATTGTTATTAAGCCAAAAAGGAAACAATATAAAATTTAAAAAGTTTATTGTATGAAGCAGAAGTAAAACTTCTCTTTGATGTATTATTCACTCAGTAAATATATTTCAGGGCATCCAATTTTTCTTCTTATATAATACACTCATTGAACACTTTTATAACATGTGCTTACAAAGTAGCAGGCACTTTGCATGTATCAGCTAATTCTCACAATAATTTACAAGGTACTATTATTATCTCCAATTTATAGATGAGGTATAGAGAAGTTGTATCTTGTCCAAGGCCACAAGCCTACAAGAAGATAATGCAAAATGAGAACTGAGGCAGTCTCCTTGCTCTTAACTACCCCACTAGACAGTCTCATGTGCTTTCTAGAAGTCCTTACTCTGTGCCAGGCACACGTTGGTGATTCAGAATTGAACAGGATATAGTCTTTCACTTTGAGGAGCTACTCATAGTTTGATGAGGATGACGTCATATAGACAAGTCATCACAGTATTAAATATTGTAATTTTAAGACAACATAAGTGACTGGGAATGAAAATGTTAGATAACCAATGCTGTATATTCACACAATAAAGTATTTGCTGTCATAATTAACAGATTATGAAACTGTGTCTACAAAGGAAAAGGCTTACGATATAGTTAGTCAGGTTGTGTAAAAGGTATGAAAACATGGACAGTAGTTGAAAGAAATGTGGAAAATGTTAATGCGTCAGAATTATGGGAGTATTTTTCTTTTTTAAATTTGCTTAACGGCAAAATTTTACTGTAACAATTAAAAACTATTTGAAAACTCACATACTAGGCATTCAATGAACAACTGTGGCCTAAGTGAATGAATGAATGAGGCTGCAAACTCATTGGTGTCAGTGCCTAGCAGTGTTGGGTGCGTAAGAAATGCTCAGAAAAATATTTTGAAATTGACTGAATATTTGGGAAAGCATCATTACTCTCTTCTTCCCTCTGTTACTAACCTCTACTTCTTTTTTCAGGTTATCTTCAATCATTTTGCGGTAGTTGTAAGGGGGCCTCAGAATTTTGCTTTTCCCTTGAACCCAGTCCAGTCAGACTTTTGTCCCAAATACTCCATAGTTAAGGTATCTAATGACTTTCACTTTGCCAAATTCAGTGGTCAATTTGTGGTCTTCATCTTACTTGACCTATTTAGCAGCATCAGACACAGTTGTTCAGTTTCTCCTTCAAACTCCTTTTTATTTGACTCCTTGTTTTCCATCCATTTCTTCTGCTGCTCCTTTCCAGACTCTTTCATTGGATCCGTTACCTCTTGGTGACCTCTGAGAGTTAGAATGTCCCAGAGCTCAATCCTTGGTGTACTTAGTCCCTCCCTAGGGGACCTCATCTCAAACATCTATGTGATAAAAACTTGCAAACTTAAATCTACAGTAGGAACCACCACTATTGCCTCCTTACTATCTCTTGTTAGATGTTTCATACACATTTCAAATTTCACTTGTTCAAAACAAACTCTTTATGTTTACATAAAGCACCCCAACCTCCCAGTTGCTTTTCCTGTAAGACTGGCTTCTCCTCCCTTAGAATGCTTGTCTTCACAATGATGATCCTCCAGCACCTCCAAGGGACCGGATCTAGATGAGTGACAGGGTGAGGGACAAAGACATGTTTTCCAAACGACAGCCTGAGTCTTCTTGGCCTATGGCCCAAAGCTCCTGGAGACTGTTAGAAAAGACCTAATTTTCTCTCCTTACTTTTCTCCTTCCAAACAGAAGCTTTGAAGCAAAGGTCAGGATTTTAATAAAGTCTTGGAGGATGGTTATTATGCAGTGTTGACACTTCACTACAGCAGGAAATTTGAAGACAAGAACTTTGCACGTAAACAGGAGAAACTTATCTTTATGGTTCTAACTTGGCCTTGTAAGTAGTTAACAACACATTTACCAGCTTCCAGCCTCCAAAAATCTAGTCAAAATGGAAGGCATACTCTTCACATAGATACCATAACCTGTATTACCCCATAAGCCAAACCCCTGCAATATTCTTTTGGGCAGACTCAATCTAAATTGGTCACCATCTGGTGAATAACAACCAGTCCATTTCAGTTAAAATCATGCTAATATTTGCTTGTTCTTACAGCAATATGAGAGGGCTGTGCCATTCAGCCCTATTTTTTTTTTTTTTTTTTTTTTCTGTGCAGCAATAGGAAGCTTGAATGATCCCCTAACAGGCAGGCACTTGTTATATTACTCATCTCCAGAGAGGGATTTTCAACTAGTCATCTGAGATTCAGAGACTGTGTATAGGATTCTCTCTGTGCCACCAGCGTTGGGGAATTTGTTTTATCTTTTTTTCATTTGTTTATTCAAACATGTGTTGAATATTTGCTCTACATGAGCACTGTGAGCAATGCTGAAATAGGGTCGACGTGGGTCTTTCATAATAGAAAAAGACACAATGTCTACATAGATTATATAAAACAAGGTTGAAATAATATCTCCCCTCCAATGAACAACTATTACTTGGCATGTCCTTTGAACATGCATTATTTCTAAACTTTACAATAGCCTTCAGAAATAGACATAGTTTTCCCTTCTTTTACTGGTGAGATAATAGAGTAAGAGAAGCTTACTTACCTAAGAACACACAGCTAGCTAAGGTTGAACCCAATAGCAAACCCCAGGTTTAACAAATTCTCAAGGTCGCATTTTCCCATACTGCCCTGAGGTCCCCCAAAAAGTTCAAATAAAGTACTCTTGGAGTATTGAGGAACGAAAATTTCTTCTATTTGGAGGGGATCAAGGAAAGAAGCAGAGAGGGTGTCACAGCAGGAACTGGAAGGAGAGGTGAAATTAAGATGTATGGTGACAAAGGAAGAAGCAGTAAGACACTACAGGACAAAGGAAAAGCATTCATTCATCCATCCAACTATTGCTTGACGTATAAATAAAATAACATCAACGTGACATGGTAAGTGCTTTTGAAACAGAGTGCAGTCCTCCATATGAACCCAGAGGAAGGTGTTTGCACGTGGCCCCCAGAGGTGGGAAAGGGGAAGAGTCAGACTCCCCTGACTCTAGCTAGAAAACACGAGGGAGGTAATGGGAAAGAAAAAGTGGAAAAAATGTCCTTTAATTGGATATTGGAATAAAAATGGGGAAAATATTATTGAAATTGCTCATTACAGAGCAAGAACTGTGACTTATTGGCTTTTATATCACAGAATGGTGCTTGACATAAAAAGCGAACAAATGAATCAGTTACTGACATCTGTTGAGGGCCAGGTGCTCTCTAAGCCTGGTGCTTCTTACAAATATTATATTATCATCACAGCATCTCCATGAGGTAGGTATTTATTTTTTAAATTTTATTTTATTTATTTACTTTTTATACAGCAGGTTCTTATTAGTTATCTATTTTGTATATATTAGTGTATACATGTCAATCCCAATCTCCCAATTCATCCCACCACCACCACCCCCCACTTTCTCCCCTTGGTGTCCATATGTTTGTTCTCTGCATCTGTGTCTCTGTTTCTGCCCTGCAAACCAGTTGATCTGTACCATTTTCCTAGGTTCCACATATATACATTAATATACAATATTTGTTTTTCTCTTTCTGACTTAATTCACACTGTATGACAGTCTCTAGATCCATCCACGTCTCTACAAATGACCCAATTTCGTTCCTTTTTATGGCTAAGCAATATTCCTTTGTATATATGTACCACAACTTCTTTATCCATTCATATGTCGATGGGCATTTAGGTTGCTTCCATAACCTGAGTATTGTAAATAGTGCTGCAATGAACATTGGGGTGCATGTGTCTTTTTGAATTCTGGTTTTCTCTGGGTATATGCCCACTAGTGGGATTGCTGGGTCATAAGGTAATTCTATTTTTAGTTTTTTAAGGAACTTCCATACTGTTCTCCATAGTGGCTGTATCAATTTACATTCCCACCAACAGTGCAAGAGGGTTCCCTTTTCTCCACACTCTCTCCAGCATTTGTTGTTTGTAGATTTTCTGATGATGCCCATTCTAACCAGTGTGAGATGCCTCATTGTAGTTTTGATTTGCATTTCTCTAATAATTAGCAATGTTGAGCAGCTTTTCATGTGCCTCTTGGCCATCTGTATGTCTTCTTTGGAGAAATGTCTATTTAAGTCTGCCCATTTTTTGATTGGGTTGTTCATTTTTTTAATACTGAGCTGCATGGGCTGTTTATCTATTTTGGAAATTAATCTTTTTCCTGTTGATTCATTTGCAAATATTTTCTCCCGTTCTGAAGGTTGTCTTTTCATCTTGTTTATAGTTTCCTTTGCTGGGCAAAAGCTTTGAAGTTTCATTAGGTCCCATTTGTTTATTTTTGTTTTTTATTTCCATTACTCTAGGAGGTGGGTCAAAAAAGATCTTGCTGTGATTTATGTCAAAGAGTGTTCTTCCTATGTTTTCCTCTAAGAGTTTTATACTGTCTGGTCTTACATTTAGACCATTTTGGTCCATTACATCTAGACCATTTTGAACTTATTTTTGCGTATGGTGTTATGGAGTGTTCTAATGTCATTACTTTATATGTAGCTCTCTAGTTTTCCCAGCACCACTTATTGAAGAGACTGTCTTTTCTCCATTGTATATCCTTTTTTCTCTTTCTAGTGTTAGAAAAAGCTTCTGACAAAATTCAACACCCATTTATGATAAAAACTCTCCAGAAAGTGGGCATAGAGGGAACCTACCTCAACATAATAAAGGCCATGTATGACAAACCCACAACAAACATCATTCTCAATGGTGAAAAACTGAAAGCATTTCCTCTAAGATCAGGAACAAGACAAGGATGTCCACTCTCACCACTATTATTCAACATAGTTTTGGAAGTCCTAGCCACGGCAATCAGAGAAGAAAAAGAAATAAAAGGAATACAACTTGGAAAAGAAGAAGTAAAACTGCCCACAAGGACTCAGAGGCAAAAAATATACAAATCAATTTTCACTGCAAAGTAAAGGAGCTGTTACAGTGGAGGATTACTGGACTGAATGTCAATATTATGACATAGTATGAGTGTGTTTCATGTTTGGTAATTGCAATCATTGTTGCTTTTGTTGTGGTCATCCATTTACAATGCTTGGTGTCAGTTTATTTATCTCTTGTAAAAATAAAATACAGTGTGTGTGTGTGTGTGTGTGTGTGTGTGTGTGTGTGTGAAAAAAAATAAAAAATAAAAATGGGGAAACAGAAAAAAAATTACAAAAAACCCTGCTTTTACTGCATTCCATAGGTTTTGGATCATCGTGCTTTCATTGTAATTTTTCTCTAGGTATTTTTTTATTTCCTTTTTGATTTCTTCAGTGATCTCTTGGTTATTTAGTAATGTATTGTTTAGCCTCCATGTGTTTGTATTTTTTACATTTTTCCCCTGTAATTGATTTCTAATCTCATAGCATAGTGGTCAGAAAAGACGCTTGATATGATTTCAATTTTCTTAAATTTACCAAGGCTTAATTTGTGATTTGTGACCCAAGATGTGATCTGTCCTGGAGAATGTTCCATGTGCACTTGAGAAGAAAGTGTAATCTGCTGTTTTTGGATGGAATGTCCTATAAATATCAATTAAATCTGTCTGGTCTATTGTGTCATTTAAAGCTTGTGTTTCCTTATTAATTTTCTGTCTGGATGATCTATCCATTGGTGTAACTGAGGTCTTAAAGTCCCCCACTATTGTGTTCCTGTTGATTTCCTCTTTTATAGCTGCTAGCAGTTGCCTTATGTATTGAGGTGCTCCTATGTTGGGTGCATATATGTTTATAATTGTTATATCTTCTTCTTGGATTGATCCCTTGATCATTATGTAGTGTCCTTTCTTGTCTCTTATAACATTCTTTGTTTTATTTTATTTTATTTTATTTTTTACATTCTTTATTTTAAAGTCTATTTTATCTGATATGAGTATTGCTACTCCAGCTTTCTTTTGATTTCCATTAGCATGGAATATCTTTTTCCATCCCCTCACTTTCAGTCTGTATGCATCCCTAGGTCTGAAGTGGGTCTCTTGTAGACAGCATATATATGGGTCTTGTTTTTGTATCCATTCAGCAAGCCTGTGTCTTTTCGTTGGAGCATTGAATCCATTCACGTTTAAGGTAATTATCGATATGTATGTCCTTTTACCATTTTCTTAATTGTTTTGGGTTTGTTTTTGTAGGTCCTTTTCTTCTTTTGTGTCTCCCACTTAGAGACGTTCCTTTAGCATTTGTGGTAGAGCTGGTTTGGTGGTGCTGAATTCTCTTAGCTTTTGCTTGTCTGTAAAGCTTTTGATTTCTCCATTGAATCTGAATGCGATCCTTGCCGGGTACAGTAATCTTGGTTGTAGGTTCTTCCCTTTCATCACTTTAAATATGTCATACCACTCCCTTCTGGCTTGTAGAGTTTCTGCTGAGAAATCAGCTGTTAACCTTATGGGAGTTCCCTTGTATGTTATTTGTCATTTTTCCCTTGCTGCTTTCAATAATTTTTCTTTGTCTTTAATTTTTGTCAATTTGATTACTATGTGTCTTGGCGTGTTTCTCCTTGGGTTTATCCTGTATGGGACTCTCTGCACTTCCTGGCCTTGGGTGGCTATTTCCTTTCCCATGTTAGGGAAGTTTTCGACTATAATCTCTTCAAATATTTTCTCGGGTCCTTTCTCTCTCTCTTCTCCTTCTGGGACCCCTATAATGCAAATGTTGTTGCGTTTAATGTTGTCCCAGAGGTCTCTTAGGCTGTCTTCATTTCTTTTCATTCTTTTTTCTTTATTCTGTTCCGCAGCAGTGAATTCCACCATTCTGTCTTCCAGGTCACTTATCCGTTCTTCTGCCTCAGTTATTCTGCTATTGATTCCTTGTAGTGTAGTTTTCATTTCAGTTATTGTATTGGTCATCTCTGTTTTTTTGTTCTTTAATTCTTCCAGGTCTTTGTTAAGCATTTCTTGCATCTTCTCGATCTTTGCCTCCATTCTTTTTCTGAGGTCCTGGATCATCTTCACTATCATTATTCTGAATTCTTTTTCTGGAAGGTTGCCTATCTCCACTTCATTTAGTTGTTTTTCTGGGGTTTTATCTTGTTGCTTCATCTGGTACATAGTCCTCTGCTTTTTCATTTTGTCTACCTTTCTGTGAATGTGGTTTTCATTCCACAGGCTGCAGGATTGTTGGTGCATATTTATTTTTCTTATTTAAGAGGTATGAAAAATTCCGAGGCTCTGGGAGGTAAAGAGTTGCCCAACATCACAGAGCTAGGAAGATATGAAGCTACGTTTTAAAGTGTTACTCTAGAACTTGTAGTTTTTTTCTCATTCTCTGCCTTGCTCTAAATGCAAGGCTAGGGCAGTGTTGTTTTGTTAGTATTGTTGTTATTATTTACAATAAACATTTTATGGAAGCATAACAAGAATGCATAAAATTGCACTAATCATATGTGTAGAGCATGATCAATTTTCACAAAGTAAACACAACCAAGGAAAACACATTATCACAGGCAACAGAGTTTGACTTACTATGGTGTCAATATCTTCATTTCTGTTGGGGTAAAATACTCCCTTTGTAGTTTTATTCACACACACACTCTTCATGAGAACTGAAGCACTATAGAGTTATAACCTACCTGAAGAATGAATTAGTTGGTACATGATAGCTTTCTTTAGGGAGCATGTTTGTTCCATCAAGTCAGAGGTTATCTCCATTAAACAATAGCACCAGAGCCATTATTGGACCTGGGACAGACCTGGATGACTCTGAATCCCAAGCAGCAGAAAGAGAAGAGACAGTGAGACTTCTGCATCTAATTTTGAAAATGATCAATGATTAACATGCCGGTATGTTGTATTTCTACAATTGTAACCTGTACAATTTAACGTTGTCAGAGAGTTATCCTGGATACAGAAAAAACCTTGAAAAAGATAAGGAAGAGTGAAGTTGTTGGAGAGTAAAGAGGCAAAATAGTGCACTTGACCGATGCCAGGTGACCTGAGCTCCAGTCTAGGTTTGGCTTCTCATTTTCTGTGTGATCTGGACACAGTCACTTCTGTTTTCTGAGCTTCTGGTTCCTTTCCTTTAAGATGGTTACGGACTTGGCAATATTATACTGGGACATTCATCTTTAACACTTATAACTAAGCAGGTAAATCACCCATGGTTTTTTAATTTTGTTTTATTATTTTCTAAATGGTTTTGCAAATAATTAGAGACACCCAGTTCTTATGCTAACCTGTGGCTTTTGGGCTTTGTGTGAGATGAATCCCCTCACTCCAGAAGTGATTTTCTAAAAATTGAAATTTGATATAGACAACAACTGGATTTGCTGATTCCTCAGTTATCTTCCAGGGCTAAATTTCTAAGATTACATATTAGTTCCAATATAAATTTGGAAAAGTTCATAAATGGTCACTTAACCAGACTCCAAAAGAAACTGCTTTAAAAAACTATATATTTAAACTGTATTCATCTGAGAGTATGACCCTACAGTTTTTATCATGAGGTAATTAAATTTAAAATACATTTGGTAAAATTTACACATTGCTAGTGATTGAAATCACATAAAGTCCACAAGAAGGAAGAGATTATTTGGTTGTGTATACTTATTAACCTCAAATGAACTATAATGTTATTTGCTTATTTGAGATCTGCTTTGTTATTTAGAAAGTTATCACATGAAAATGAAGATTAAAACAGAGATTTTAAACAATTAGTAAATGTAAAATCCAGTATTATGTTCCACAGGAAGAGCACAATAAACTTAAGAAGATAAATTTCTAGTATGAAAGCTATGACAACTATGTACACTCACATTCATGCTATGGAATAACAAGATGACTTCCGGCTGAGAAATCAGGCAAGGTTTTATGGAGATGGTATTTGAGATTCATCTTGAAAGATGGATAGGATTTGTCAAGAAGAGAGGGAGGCAGGAGGCATTCAGGCAAGAGAAATTTAGGTAACAGAAGGGACAGAGGCATAGTGGCCTGAATGTGCACAGCAAGAAGAAAAGAATTGGTCCAGTTTTCCTGTCTATAATCTCCATCCTTAGGAGGATGTAGAAATAAGGTAGGAAAGGTTAGTTAGAGAGACTAGTCATGGCAGGCCTGGCCATGTTAAGGCATTGTTTTCTGCAATCTTGGGAAAGTCGAAGAGTCAGGGAGTGAGTTGCCTAAGGTCACACGTAATAAGAGTCAGAGGCCTTAGACTGGAATTCAGACTACCAGATCTGAAGTCTAACTATCTTTTTGACTGACCCCAATCTACTGAAATGGGGTCGGTAGGGTCATGGGAGAATATCCATGCCAAATACACTACACTTCAAGACCTCCAGAATTTTCTATAGCAGCCTAAATGTTTGGAAGTGGGATTCTTCAGAAGTGAAAGACCAGAATGCCATGTATAATGACTGTTCCCCTGGTGGCTTCAAGGCCTTCTCCAGGGTAGAGGTTACCAGTTACTTATCGATGCAGAGCAGCAACATGCAGTGGGATGGCATCAGGAAGCACAGAAGGGCATTGCATTAGAAACTGTGGAGGGAATTTAAAATTGACCAAATGCAATTATCCAAGTTGGAATTTGGCCAAGGTCTCAAGATTTAATATCACTACTTATCCTAGATCCTTGTAAAGACCCTCTGTGGTCAGAGACCTTAATTTTATTGTTCCTGTAAAATCCATGGGGCAGCATGTCTCAGCCTTTTCCCCCCAAAACCAGGACTCTTCACTTTCTTTTCTTGGCCACAGTGCTTCCAATATGGCTTTGATTGCTGCTACTGACACCAAGACACTTTCTTTGCCCCTGAAGGCCCTTTTATTTATTGGTGCTATGTTTCCAAAAGATGCATTTCCTTCCACAAATATGTTCAGCTGACCACATAATAGCATAGGCTGACATTTTGGTCACCACTCAGGAAAGCCTGCAGATTGTGTATATTCCACAGCTCCGGCAAGTCAGCTGTGAGGTACCTTGAAAAAATTTGTACAGGTTGACCTTGTTTTAAAGAAAGAATCATAGAAAATATACAATAAAAAATATAGCAGGAAGTAGAATCTAGTATCATATTTCAAAGCTCAGAAAGATTTAATTAACTATTATACATACACACACATAACTTTTTTACAATGAAAACTACAGAATGACTAAAATAAAAAATATGTATAAGGACAATATTGCAAAATATTTGAAAAACCATGACACAGACACCTAAATTCCAATAGTCAAATAGGCAAATGTGTGATCTAATTATTAATAAATAAGGGAATGTAAAATATGGAACAGTATTCAACTTTACTAGTAATCAAAGAAATGCAGATGTAGACAATGAGGAACATTTTTACGCTTACTATTGGAAAAAAACTTAAACCTAATTTTGCTAGTGAAATTTTGGCATTACTGGTGCAGTGCTGAATTTCCATGATTCTAAGCTTAATAAGCACAACTCATAGAAGAAGCAATTTGGCAATTAAAGTCAAGATCTTAAAAATGTTATATTCTTCAAGACAAAATTTCAATCCTGAAAATTTACCTAAAGAAATAATTCAAGCAAAGAGAAAAATATATCCACATAGGTATTCATTGCAAGATTGAATGGTAACCTGAGGTTAATATCCAGAAATATATAAAGAACTGCTATGACTCAGGAACACAAACAAATAGCCCAACTAGGAAACAAGCAAAAACCCTGAATAGTCATTTGTCCAAAGAAGGTATACAAATGGCCAATAAGCACATGAAAAGATGCTAAGCATCACTAATCATCAGAGAAATGCCAATCAAAACCACTATGATATACCACCTATATCCATTAGGATGGCTACTATAAAAACAAAACAAAAAGCTCCCCCAAGCCCCAGAAATTAACGGGTGTTGGCGAGGATACGGAGAATTTGGAATGCTTGTGCACTGTTTGTAGAATGTAAAATGGTGCAGCCTCTGTGGAAAATGGTGTGACGATTCCTCAAAAAAATTGAAAATAGAATTCCATATGATGCATCAATTCCACTTTGGGGTATATACCCAAAAGAATTGAAAGCAGGATCTTGAACAGATATTTGTACACCATATTCATAGCAACATTATTCACAGCAGTCAAAAGGTAGAAGCAACCCAAGTGTTCACTGACTGACGAATGGATAAACAAAATGTGGTATAGGCATACAGTGGAATGTTTTCAGCCTTAAACATTAAGAACATTATAGAACATGCTACAATGTGGATGAAACTTCCAGATATAATGCTAAGTGAAATAAGCTTGTCACAAAAAGCTAAATACTGTAATTCCACTTACGTGTCATACCTAGGGTAGTCAAATTCATAGAGACAGAAAGTAGAATGGTGGTTACCAGGGGCTGGGGGCATGTGGGAAAGAGTAGTTGTTGTTTAATGGTACAGGATTTCAGTTTTGCAAGAGATGAAACAGTTCTGGATATTGGTTGCATAAGAATACAAATATACTTAACACTTCCAAACTGTAAAGTTAAAAATGCTTAAGATGATAAATTTTATGCTATATGTATTTTTACCACAATTAAAAAAATTATAACCTGGTTTTGTTAAAAAAAATGGAAAATGATTTAGTCAATTTTGAAATGTCATGTGATAGAGTATCATATAGCCATTAGTCATTATAATTATACACAGTGTACAATTTTTTATGATATTTAAATTTTAAAACACAGAATTCAAAACATATTTATAGGCTTGCAGCCTAATATAAAAATGAAAACAATTGAAGCGTTAAAATGTTAGGACTGTATTTAAACTTCATGATGGTTTATTTAAATTATTCTACAACAGTGTTATTTGTGAAAGAAATAAAATTGGTACTATTCCTCTAAAAGGGGGTGTCAATATATTTTCCTCTATGGCAAATAACTAAAAATAAATGTTCTTTCTCCCCATGGAGAAGTGAACAAATAAGTAATTTGGACACAGAGAGACCCCTTTGGAAAGAAAAATCAAAGCACAGTATTTAGTTTGGGATAAAAGCAAAAAAAAAAAAAAAAAAAATGTGGGGGAACTTTCTTGGTGGTACAGTGGTTAAGAATCTGCCTGCCAATGTAGGGGATATGGGTTCGATCCCTGAAGAAACCACATGCTGCTGAGCAACTAAGCCCATGCGCCACAGCTACTGAAGTCTGCGCGTCCTAGAGCCCGCATGCCACAACTACTGAGCCCACGTGCTGCAACTACTGAAGCCCACACCCCTAGAGCCCATGCTCCACAACAAGAGAAGCCACCGCAATGAGAAGCCCGCGCACCACAACGAAGAGTAGTCCCCGCTTGCCACAACTAGAAAAAGCCCACACACAGCAAAGAAGACCCAATGCAGCCAAAAATTAAAAAAAAAAAAAAATTTAAAAACAAACAAAAAAACCCAAAAAACAAAAACAAGGAAAGAAACCTGAAATTTAAATCATGAACTATAGAAAATTCCAAAGATACAAATAAACTGAGAATATTATTTAACATTTTATGTTTTAGCATATCTAATTTGTGATTCATTTTTAATATTATTATTGTTTTACTGAAAAGTTTTTTTGTTTTAGATATATGGTTTTAAGAGTTTAGTAATATTCCTTTGTATTTGTTCATACCTAATGCTGCAAAAAACAATTTTCTATTGGAATATGTCTCCAATTTTATAATGAACATCAACAGAAAAGTTGATTTGATACATATTCTTTGTAATACATAATTTTTAGAGGTAACAATGCTAGCTTTATGTGTTTATTCATTCAATAAATGCACATTTGTTTTTCTTCACTAAATAATTTGTGATAACTGCTATTTAAATCATATATTCACAAAACATGTCAGATGTTATATAACATGTCACAATTTCTACCTGTAAAAATGAGGTAAAGCCCTCATCTCGTTTGTGATAATCAAGCATTTTGTGGAGATAAGTGAAATCATATGAAACCATCATATATGAAACAATTAACACTTAAATGAAGAGTTCATTGTGAAGCCGAATCCTGGAGAGAAAGAGAGAGATGTAAGTCTCCCAAAAGTGTGAACACATGAAAGTAGAACCATAGAAAACAAGAGAGGTAAGGACACTCCCATCAGGCCCCAGCATACTTGGCCAGGATTTCCTATTATTTGCCAAGGCCCCAGTTTAAGTTGAATTTCCAATTTTCTGACTGATTGGTGGCATATTCTTGATTAAGCTGTCGAACATAAAGTCAGAAAGCCTCAGTGTTTACACATGAAAAATGAGGATTAAAAATCCCTCTATCTCCAAAGGTAAATTACTACAAGGATTAAATGTGGTAATGCTTTTAAAGTGCCTACCACAGTGGCTAGTGCATTACGTGTGTACAGAAAATGGAAGTTCCTGCCCCAGAGCTTGACTTAAAATGAATTAATAATTTGTCTCCTGTTACCTAGAAACAACAGGTACCCTAAGGGAACCATAGCTGATATTAATTCTTATTCTCCCCAAAGTCCAACACAATTCCTTACGGGTGATAGATATTTGATACACATTTATTGATTAATAGAAGCATTCAATAAACACTTTTTCTCGATTGACACTGCAGCAAAGATGTCTTATGTTTTTAAAATGCTTTCCTGATTTATTGTGAGAAGCAGAGGTACCAAATGGGTAGTAGCTGGAGAGTCAGCTCCTACTTAATTTAAGAAGAGGGAGAGGTCCTTCCCTGGAATTGTTGTAATAATTATAATTCTTTATGTTTATGTACTTTATGTACCTTACAAGTCATTATCATCTGTAACTTGATCCACAAAACAATTATGTAAGAAAGCTAAGAAGCAGGAATTGTTACTCCCATTTTAACATGAGGCTCAAATTGGTTGATGTGATTGTAAATATGTAGTAAATATCAGCAAAGGGTCCTGAACCCAGGTCTGCCACCGTGTACTCTTTATGATGCTGTTTGGTGTAGTCTTGTTCAGTCACAAGCCCCCACTCAGTCTGCAGTCCTGGCTTTACTATTTGCCTATGCCCATGGAACACAGGGCGAGTCAGTCTCTTCATCACTAGGATTCAGTGTTAACTCTGAGGCTCCACCTACTATTGCATTGTGGTTTCATGAGACAGTTGACTTCCCCATGAGAAAGACACAAGAAGACAATTTTATTAAAATTATTGTAATCATCACTATTATTTCATATGGACTACTCAATGCTTTTCATACTCCATTCACATACAGTAATCATCACTCTTTGGAGTTCTTTACCTTTGAAAACCCATAACTCAGAGCTGAGGTTTTGAAAAGAACCTCAGTGTAAAACGAGCGGGTGAAATTGCATAGTCTGCAAACTATTTAAATGAAATCGGTATCTCAAGAGGGAGATCGCCAGCATCTTTCCCAGGCATTCGAAGGCAGCTGCCTGACATGAACACAAATGCCATGTGGTTTGGCTTCATCAAGTCAGCCTGGCTGATATAACAAGACGATGTCTTGCCATCTAAGAAGCCCTGATGTATTAGCCAATGTTAAATCATGTGGCTGTCTTTCTCATCCCATTGGCATCTTTTACTCTAAGGTATAGGGAGCAAAAATGATTCTGTAGAACTGATTGATGACACAATGCAGGGATACAGAAACCACACACTATAATCCACATGCCCTTAATATTATCCTTGCATTCCTTCTCATGCCTGCAGCCGATCAATCATTGCTTACCGTGCACCTACTATGTACAAAGTACTGTGCAAGGCATTGTGGAGAAGGATGTTCTGAATCACATCCATTCTCTCCCCTCAACAAAACCTTGGCATCTCCGAGGAGGTAAGAATACACAAATAGATATCACACCAGGAAGATGAGATGAGAGCTATAGACAGTTATAGAGTACAAAGGAGTTCAGAGAAATTAAAGATAAATCCCTCCAACTGGTTCCATATGGCAAATTGTCTCCTTTGTGTATATTCCTTGGTTTTAAACAATTCTGTTACAACCTAACATCCCACACTCTTACTTTATATCCTATGTTGGTTCTTCCTGAATTAACCACCATTAAAAAATTAAAGATCTCTTTTTGCCTCTCCTATTCCCACTCCTGGCTTTAAGGTTAGTTCTGCTCATTAATTGGTTTTAAATATTATGTTTTATTTTCTGCTGACAGAAGTCTTGGCATTCATAGAGTTAAAATTTCAAAGGAGATGGAAAAAGGGATTTGCCCAATTGTCTGGACTCAAGCTCATGACTTCGTACTTAGGACCATCTCTTGCAAAGGACAATGGAGGAGAGACAACATCTGACAGGCAAAACGTGCAGCCCATTACTGAGAGTTTTAAAGGTCAGGCTGCAAGTGACCTGCTCTTATATGTGAATTTCACAATGACTAAAAAACAAATGTTCTGAAGAGATTAGCTGGATAAAATGACTATTATAAACTCACCGTTTATGTATGTCAGGACAAATGGAACATCATAAGAGCATTTTTTTTTTTCTGAATTTCTTTGAGTTATGACAGAGAAAATTAATTTGAGATTGGAGAATAGAAAAGGAGAGTTATAAACTTGGAATTTGACAAATAAGGCATGCTTATACAATGTGCCAAGTCTGAAATAAAAAATGAACTTATTAGAAAAATCCCAAGTCCTTGTGAAGAAGTTCCTTTTCTTAACACTTTGTGCCAGTCTAGCTTTTTTCTCTTTTTTTCTTTTATGCTATTATTCCCGTTTTTATCGTGTTTCCAAAATCTTGAGCCACGATCAGATCATCACCATGAAAAAAAACACATAAAAGGCGGGTGTAAATTTTTTCTGTGTTACGTATAAACTAGCAAATAAACACCTTAAGCTGCACTTTAAGCTTTAAGCCCCGGGGTGTAAAGTAAAGAACCTACTGAAACAAAACAGTAGCATTCATATGCATCTGCTTACATATATACAATATGTATATAGGGCAAGTATAAATTTACGGAACTGATTTTTCATATTCATATATGCGCGAGTGCACACACACACACACATCCCACACACAGCAGGAAGTACCCTTGCTATATATGTATGTGTACACAAAAACACACATGTGCAACACTTGATTTAGCATTTTGTCCATCTGTTTAAGAAGTTTCCATATATTCCCTTCAATTCCAGTTAAGTGTGAGCATGTGTTTCCTATTTAGGATCAGGTGAATCCGTCCTTTTTATTTGCCCTGAACGTGGTATAGAGTGCCCAAAACACAGGAGGCACTTAGTAAATATTGTTTGAACTAAATTGGATTGAATGGTGAATACTACAAATAATCAACTAAATCAATACAACTCTGATATGATGTATAACATAGGCATAATGAGACTTGGTTTAAATCTATAATCAGAATTGAAGTCCTGGCGTTTTAAGTATTATGATATAGAAAAAGGGCATATCCAGATGTAGAAGTCACAGAACCCAGGTGTGAATTTCAGCTCTGTTATTAATAGCTGTGTGACTGGGGGTGATTTGTTTAACATCTCATAACAGTACTTACCTTGTTGTTTGAAACATCAAGCCACATAATCTGTACAGGCAACTAGTACATGGTAAGTACTCAGCATATGTTGTTTTCTTTCCCCTTTTCTATTCTGACCAAATTTTAGCTGTTTAGTATTTGGAAATAATAACCTTGTCTTTTGTGGATTTTAAATGTGCATTCTCTCTCCCACTTTCAAGATTATTAAATGCTTACAAATATTAGACCTTTGAATTAGTTCAGTTACACTATCCGTTGTTTTATTCAGCAGATGTGTGTTTTCCAGTGTCATAAGTAACTAAAATACACGCTTATATCGCAATGATGTCAATTTTGGTGGAGACTTCCTGGTGGAGCAGTAATAAGGCTGGCATGGCATTTTGGAGACTGAGATCCGTACGTCAAGCCTATGTGACCATGGAAAAATCATTTCTCCATTCTCTGGGCCTTAGTTTCTCCAGCTTTAAAATGAGGAAGTTATACCATATCTGAGGGTTATCCTAAGAATTTTGTGATTCTGCATGCACAAAAAGACTCTTGCTTATTGGAATTTATGGGAAATGACAGATAGAAGGGGAAAAAGCCTACTGAAGAATGGATACATTTTTTTGAACTCCCTCTGTCCCGTAAGTGTTCAAAACTGAAGGGCACCCTTTTTCAGACAATTGTCCCACAGCTAAAAACTTAGATCTTTGATTATGCTTGCTTTGAAACTTGAATTATTATTGCCGCCAGCAATGACAGTTAATCTTATTCTCATATTCTCCCTTTGTATAGCCCATCCATTCTAACCACTGGCTGAGAGCTTCCTGCGTGTCACCTGCCGTGGTTCTATGTACACTGCACAGAATAAGACACAGTCCCCTTCGTCGAGCTGTTCACAGCCTAGTGAAGGACTGCAAGAGAGACGAGACAACTGAGGAAGAATAAAATCAGTTCTCTAATCAGGGCATGAGAAGGTGGGGCGTACTGAGGGGAGAGTACTTAATTCTGACTGAAGGAAGCAATTTGTACATTTCCAGACACTTTTCCTAGGATGACCGTTTCCTTAAAAAAAAATAACATTTGAGAAGAGAGCAAATCTAGATTCTACAATTCTGCCAATAGAAGGTTTTATGCCAAAGTGCCGGATCCCACTGGCCTTGATGAGATAAGAGTCTGATGTGAGGAGGGGATTCTGACCATAACTGTCCTATCCCTTAATCCTGCTTTCAATGCATTCATTCCTTCATTCATTCACTCAACAAATACGGAGCAACTCCTCTGTGCTGGGTACTGTTCTGGGTGCTAGGGATATAGAAATAACTGAACTGACAAAGATTCACCTTGGTTCCTTGGGAAAATGGCTAATTCTAAGACAAGAACAGAAAATACAAGGGGTGATCCTGGACCATCTTGTAATGCCAGAAATGAAGAAAGCGCTGAAAACAATTGGTGGCAATATGTCAAATGGGTACAGGAGCAACAGAAAGCACTCCGAATGGACAAAGATGGAACAACTTGAGCGACAAAATAAAGTAGTATTGAACTGTAACCCAAAACATAAAATAAGTCAGTGTGCATTTATACCAATAAAGCTAAATGATGGAATAAATTAATAAATGGGTGAGAAGAGACAAATCTCCCACGCAGAAAAATTCCAATAATTTACATAGATGCTCTGCCCTCAAGGAGTTGGACTGAGTGGGCTCACTAAGCGTGGACCGTGCGCACTGACTTCCTTCCAAAGATTACAATATGGAAATTGGGTGAAGGAGAGTAACAACATGGTAGAGAAACCTGACAAACACTACGTCAGCCAGGTGATCAAGGTCAACGTCATCAGTCATAAGTCATGTTGACAGTATGCACTCTCGATATGATGTGATGAAAATGGCAGTTTACCTCTATGATCTTCCTCTCCAAAACCCATAACCTCAGTCTAATCATGAGAAAAACATCAGAAAATTTCCAATATAGGGACATCCTACGGTATATCAGACCATTACTCTTCAAAACTGTCTAAAACATCAAAAACAAGGAAAGTCTGAATAACTCTCCTAGCCAAGAAGAGGCTAAGGAGACTTGACCACTTAATGTAATATAGTATACAGGATGGGATTCTGGATTAGAAAAAGGACATTAAAGAAAAGCTAAGGAAATCTGAATAAACTATGGACTTTAGTTAATAATGTTTCAATATCAGTTCATTAATTGTGACAAATGTACCATACTAAAGATATTGATAACAAGAGAAACTGGGTACCAGGTATACAGGAACTCTCTGTACTAGCTTCTTAATTTTTTCTGAAAATATAAAGCTCTTCTAAAAATTAAAGTCTATTTTAACAATTTCACCACTTAATGGAGCTTAATCATTTCTGTAAAATAAATTGTAAAATGCATAGTATGTCAGATGAAATAAATCCTATGAAAAACAATAAAGCAAAAAAATGAGAATGTTGTTTATGATATAATTTTATCTGGAGTGGTTAGAGAAGGTCTACTTGAGAAAGTGGCATTTGAACAAAGACTTAAAAGGTAAGACAGTGAATCACATAGCTAACTGGAGAAAGAGATTCCAAGAAGATGGAATAGCAAGCGCAAAGCCCCTGAGGTGGGAGAAAACTTGCCATGTTTGAGGAATAGCAAAGATACCAGTGTGGCTGTAATGGAGTGAAAGGTAAAGTAAGAGACATAGTTTGGCTAGATCATGTAGGGCCTTTTAACCATTGCAAGGTATTTATCTCTTATTCAAAGTGAGATGTGAAGCTGTGGTAGATTTTGAGCAGAGGATTAACAGGATCTGATCTAATTTTTAATGGAATTTCTGAGTGTTGTAGGACCATCGACTGCAGGAGGAAAGGCAGAAAAGCAGGCAAGGCTATTGCAATAATCTAAGTGAGAGATGATGGTAGCTTTGGATAGAGATTTAGAGGTAGAATTGGTGCGGGTGGTTGATTCTGGATACATTTTTAATGTAGAGCCAACAGACTGCTTAGTGTTTGCATGAAGGATGTGAGGAATACATTTCAAAGGGCAGCAAAAAGGATGGAGTGGCCATCAACTAAATTTGGGAAGATTGTAAATGGAGCAGGTTTACGGTAGAAGTCCAGAAGTTTATCACCAAGTTTCTTTTCTTCTACTTCCCAAACGTATTTCAGATTTGCCTTTTTGCTATCTCCACTGCCTCTCATCAATTATCTATCATTCCTTCTCCTGGACCTTTGCCATAGCCTCCTAAATGGACTGTTTCATTCCCATCCTCCTACTACCAGTTCCTCTCCAGAAAACAAATATAATCCTGTAAAAATGTAAATGGATCAAAGCAGTCACTGCATAAAGTCCTCCCAATGATTTCCATTCACTTGGTGAAGCTAAAATCCAAATCCCTGTCTGTAATATCAGCCTCATCCCCTTACTTACTAACCTCCAGTTGCCCTGGTCTTTTCTCAGTTCCTCATGGCTAGCTCTTTCCTTGCCTACCCCACTCTCCACTTCTTATCCCACCTCCCACCCTGACACTGCCTCTCCCAGGACATTTGCACAAGCTGTTCCTTCTGCCTGGAATACATTTCACATGACTGGTGCCTTCTTGGTCTTTGCATCTCAGCCTCAGAAAGCCCTCTTCTTTGTTCTCTGTTTAAACGAACTCCCCTTCTCCTTGTTATCCTGTCTCAGCAGCATGTTTATTTCTTATCACAATTTGTCATTTGGTGCTTTTGTTTGTCTACCTCTCTTTCCATTTAATCTATAAACTCTAATCAGAGGCCAAATCTATTTAATTTCATAATTTTTCCCCAGTGCCTAATACAGAACCATAAACTGTATTAGGAGCTCAGTAAATACTTCAAGTATTGAGATATTTTGAGGGTTTTCCAATTATTTTATTAATACAATCCTGGTGCAGGTCCTTGGCCCCAGTTTTACACTCTCATTCTGGATGCCAAACTATGGAGTTCGTAGTTTCATAGAAAAACAGCAATAAATGCTTAACCTACAAAAGCAGCTTGGTAGCTAGCCTCGGTGATAGAATCTCATTGAGTGGGCCTCTATTCTGTTCAAGTGGAGTAAAAATAGGCACTGCTTAGCAACCAGCATTTTGTATTGAGCTCTCTCCTCCAAGGAAGGCAGAGTGATGCTAGGGGTAAAACAGTGAGGGGATTAGGAACTGGTAAGTATATTAAATAATTAGTGAGAAATGCTTTTGAGAAAAGGCTCCAAACAATTGCTCCAGAAAGAACATGAATGTGATATGCTAATGATGAAAGGATCCCTTTTCATAGGAAGCCTTTGCGTCTCCTAAATTAGGGAGAACACTCTGGTCAGATTACAGAAGGTTCTTCACATACACCAGAATAGACTCACTACACACAAATCTTCCCTACCCCTCCTGTTTAGCTAGATCCATTGCTCTTATCACCACACTCACCAACCATGGAAAGAAAGTTAAAACCAAATTAAAAACTGGGTTTTGTTTGTTAGTTTGGAGTTTTGGTTTTGATTTTTAACTCCAAGCTGCCAGCTAGTATATACAAGTCTCAATTTTCTCAACTGTCAAAGAAGGTGATTCAGTGACCTCCAAAGCCTCTTTTAGACCTAAAAGTAAGTGATGGAATTGTCTTATTTTTGTCAACAATCTAGCTTCCAGATGCAACTATTAGCATGCAATTTATAAACAATGTAATGATTTCAAGAGACATAGACTAAATAAAATACACTTAGATTTTCAGTATCAAGAATTCTCATTTATATATCTCATTTAATTCTCCCAAAAATCTTCTGAGGAAGGTCGTATGAATATTTTACAGACAAGAAAACTAAAGCTCAGGAAAGCAAAATATATAGCCCCAAATCACATACAGGCAACTAAGTAATATTAGTAAGTAACGTTAATATTTTAATCCTGATTGTCTGATTCTAAAGTATAGAGAATTTCCCAATATATCAGAGCCAAGCTACGGTAAAATTACACAAGTAAATTAACAACGTACTGTCTTTCTGCTCCAAATGCATCCTTCAATACATACTCGGTGATCAACAATGGAATTCCTACAATCATTTCTCCTTAAAAGTAAGCACGAAGCTTTCTCATGAGAGGGCACTAGAGGGACACTGCAGAAGGAAGAGGCTTCCTCTGCGGACTAGGTGTCAACAATGTGGGTGTGAGAACATCTGGTGGAGCCTGCCTCAGCCATGGGCTCAGAACGCAGTCTCTCTAGGATCTTTCAGCCTCTGTCTGGTGATAATCTTCCCGCAGTCACCTAGACTCTCTGGGTGAGCCCAAACCCCCTGTGGCCCAGAGGGTCATACATCCGCAGTTGGCTTCATCTGCAAGCCTCTCCAACACGCAGCTTCCACCCCCAACCCCCAGAAGGGCAGAAATCCTTCTGCCCTGTCAGTGCCAGGTCTCCCACTGCACTCCTACACCACAGTTTGCTGACCCTCTGCAGCTCATCTGCAATCAGAGGGCTACCTATTATTTGCCCTGCAACTCCAGACCAACTCCAGCCATCTCTGCTATAGTGTGGCTGAACGACACCTTCTCCAGTGAAGTCTGAACCACTTCCAAATTTGTGCTTTCTTGGGCACTCCATCAGCCCTAGGGTACCATATAGAGTTTTCTTATATCTTACAGTTATTCTTTCATCATGGCTAATAGTTCTTTATATTTAACTTCCCCAGTTTAATCTAAGTGTTTTCTATTTATCTTTTAACTGGGCCCAGACTGATACATCAATAGAATTAAATTTGTGACATATTTCAAGAGTATTATATTTATTAGAGGGAAGGTGAAGCTCTCAATCATTAAAAAGAATAACATTTTAGAGGATATCATATTTTGGAGAAATAACTTTCAATAGACATTGATCTCAGGTTCATCCTGATTGACTTAATGGAGCAAGGAGGGAGGATTGTCAAAGAGAGGTCTAGCAACCAACCCTAAGGGAGGACTGGGGAGAAATTTGGGTCATTGGAAAAACTGCATATCCAATTTTGGTTCCAAATATCTATCCCTTCCTCCCTTATTTTTAATATTGTGAAACCATTTTGAACGGTAGGAAATAGCAATACAATTGGGAGTGAAATTGACCTCTCACAATACCTAGGAAGTTTTTGTCTGGACAGTTCTATCCTTTAGGAGCTTGTAGGGTACCCATCTCAACTTGGAGGAAACATTCTAATGGAGTGACACAGGAATCCATCTTGTGTCTAATTTGGTTCAATGCTTCTGCTACTGGATAAAAACAAAGTAGGGAGATTCATTAAACTTTCAAATAACAGATGCTAGGAGGAATAACAAATATATAGGTATAGGATAAAGACCCACAAAGATCCATATAGAGTTGAGGCTAAACACTCTATAATTTAACAAAGCTGAGTCTTCAGTAGATTTATATTTTAAGACAGTTCCTAAAATTTTACAGCTCTCCCCAAAGGAGAGAAAGTTTATTATTTTCTCAATAAGAAATTATGTGCATTGCCTCTCTCTGCTGATTTCTCTTGGTGAAAGTGGAACCCTTGATGAATTTTCAGAAAGATTCATAAATATAAATAATTCACTCATTTGATCTTGTTTTTTCTTAACAGCGGCTAAGGATCAGACATGGGCTATGCCTACACAAAACCGTAAATCTGGTCAGTTCAGGTTGAAAAGAAAAGAGAGGCAAATGAGTGAGAAATAAATCAAGGAGATGTCAGCTGCAAAACAACTCCTTACACGACTCAGTTTTTCAGTTTCCATGTCCCTATGAGGATCTTAATGCAGTATACATAACCACTGATAATGTGAGGTGGATTTATGGTAGCTATAAGCAGACAATATCAGCCCATAACCAAAAATGAGCTGCCATATATATATGCCTCAGATAAAGTCATCCTAAAGGATTTATAATAATCAACAATACTATAATAATAAAAATATCTAATAATTATTGAGAGCATCCTATTTTCCGGGTACCGTGGTAAGCACTTTATTTGTCTTAGATATTAAGTAACTTGACAAATTCATGCTGGAAAATTAGAGATGTCAGATTTGAATCCCGCTGTGATGACTCCAAAGCCAGTTTTTTTGCACTGCCAGAGTTGAAAGGAGCCTGGAGATCATTTAGTGCACACTCTGTTTTATAAGAGAAAGAGGCCTGAGAAATGTACATAGTACAGACTCACAGAATCAGAACTCGAACCTTTGCCTCCTGCTTCCTTGTCTGTTATGTTTTCCGTCACACAAAGTTTGTAAAGGATATTAGATTCTCTCTGGTGATGTAGAGTGTGTTTCTGAGTGTCTTTGTAAAGAGGGTAGAGTATGGTGAAGGCGGGGTGGGGAGAGGGTGAGGCAATAGTTGAATGCATTTAAATCAGACTGCATGGAGTGGTAATGTTCAGATATGGATAGTCAGTTCAATACATATTTTTTGATGCTTACTATGGGACCGTCAGTGGGCCAGGTGCTATAGGAGAGCAATAAATCAATCAGATATAAATCTTCCATTCAAACGAATTATAGTATAGTAAAGTATGTGTCTATAAACTAATTTAATAAAAAGCAGCCCTGTTTAAGTCCATAACAGTTTTTTTTTTTTTGAAGAGTATCGGCTTGCATAATTTACTAGTGTCTTCACTGTATTGTAAGTTCCATGGAGTAGTGTTTAAAAGCTCAGTCACTGGATTATACTGTCCTCTGAGTTTGAATCATAGATATCACACTAGTCAGAGGAAAGCAGGAAGGAAGAAAAGAGAAGGCAGGGAAGAGAGGAGATGGGAGGGATAGAGGATGCAAAACGCTGTAGGGTATAGAGGAGATACCAATCAATTTCATTACATAAAGTAGTCCTTGTTGTCTTCAGGAAAGTCATGGAAGGTATCTGAGCTAAGTTTAGAAGACTTCATGGGGTTTCAATATGTGTAACAAAGTAATCTATTCAACTTCAAATTCTGTGTTATGCTCAGAGTTGTAAGAAATTTATAGAGATGAAAACCCAATTCAAAATTCCTCTGTTTTCACTATTCTAAGTAGATGGGTAAGAATTTGTATTCTAAAGTCTAAGGCAAAGGTCACCAACTTGTAGTCTGCGGGCTGAATTTGGCCACAGATATCTTTTGACTGGTCCATGAGGGATTTTTAGACATGTGAAATTGTTTGTCAACTTTTAAAAATCAAGAAAATTCGCATAAAAATGGGATTTTCTGTATATTTATCCCTGGTAGAAACAACCATGAATGCCTAAGGTCCAAAAACTATTTTTCAAGTTTTCTGGACTCCATAAGCCTTCCGGATTTGTACATGATTCTGAGGGAGGGAAGAAACCCCTCCACCCTTCGAAAAATAATGACTGTGATAAATTTCCTGCCAATCCTTCTGCGTAGAGGCAAATCCAGATATATTTGATTTAGGATAATAAATAAATGTGAGGTTTTTGGCATATGAACAAAAATTTATCTTTTCACAAGTGTAGGTGGAATTAGAAGGGAGCATCTAAGTTGAGAGAAAAGGCAACTCAAGTGTGTTCAGGGGAAATAAATAGGAGAAGGAATAATTATGTGGGGTGCGTTAAGGTGATGGTGAAGGGAGGAATAAAGTGAGAGATGTGGAAAGGTGGGTATGTTGTGTCACATCATAGAAGTTCTTGAATGAATGTCATACTAAGCGGTATCCATTAAGCTCTTTTCCCCTCCTTATTCTTTTTTCTGGAGAGAAAATATTCAATCATAATCCCATTCAATGAGAATGGCTTATTTTTCCCCCATTTTCCCCTGAAATTCTTATCCATCATTTATTGTAGTCCCTGAATATTTTCCATAATGTATCTGTAAGAGGGATGCAGCATGGATAAGTAATTTGGTCCCATAATTACTGCTCAGTCAAATAGCATTTTAGTGCTTGACTTTACCAAGTGCTTCTGTACGTATTATTATTCAAACCTTACAACAATCTCTGAGATAGATGAAATTATATTTTCTACTACATGAAGCTAAATCCCATGTTTTGTGCCCTCAGGTCCCTGCTATTTACAATATCCCCCAATTATCATTGCAGTTCACTTGGTCTTGGTGCTCTGGACCCTATGGGCACGAAAGGGTATACTTTACAGTATGGGGCTAATGAGAACAGGCTGACCTAGAGCCATGTATGTTAACCAAGATGAAGCAGGTGGTGAGCCGGGTAGTGATTCTAAGGAGTGACCAGCCTGCAGGTGTAAACCCTGTATTTTAGGAGGGGAAAAATGGAACATGCATGAGATACTTGAGTGTCAACAGGCAGGCAGAGAGGTAACTCTGTGGTGAGTTCCAGGTTACGGAGCAGAACTACAGTCTATGTAGGAAGAGTCTGCAAAGAATAAGGAAAAGTCTACATCCACAGCCTCCTAGGCCTGTTAGGAAGACAGGATTCTGGAATTATGAGGATTCCAGGAGAAAGCCAGAGTCAGAGCATTATACATGGCAATGCTTCTCAAACTTTCAGGTGCATTTGAGTCACCTGGGGGTCTTCTCAAAAATGCAGATTCTGATTGAGTAGGTCTGGGGTAGGACCTTAGATTCTGTATCTCTAACAAGCTCTCAGGTGTGTAGATGCTGATGGTCCTCTCCTGAGTAGCAAAGCTCTACAGCAAAGCAACGAATCAGGACAAATTAGCTGCCAGGGGCCACAGAGCTACCTTAGGTAAGGATCCATCCTGAAGACAACAAGTCTGATCTAGCAGGTGGGGATCACTCAACATTTACAGTGTAGAATGAGAGGGTGAAAGAGCTCAAAAGAGCTCAACACAAGCAAAGCTTGGCCTACCTCCCCAGGCACTGGTTAATGACAGTTGGGATGGAGAAGACTCTCAATTCAGCAAGTAAGAACTCCTCCAAGACCCACAAGCCATAGAGGGCCATGTGAAGCAATCAAATGATATATAAATACTTTTAAAAAATGGGCTTTCAAATTTTTGCAGGAGAATCAGAGTCAGTGCTTTTAGACCCTGCCTTCAGTCAGTGGGAAATAATAAGTACTAGATTTTTATTGTTTTAAAACTGACAGTAAGTTGGGAGCATGGCTCAGCTTCCGTAGCTCACCCAAGGGAGCTGAAAATAGGACTCATTGGCAGAGAATGTCATCTGCTGTGTTTGAGATTAAAACAAAAGCCAGATGGGCCCCAAAGACAGCAGAAGAGGTGGGGCAGTTGGAAAATGCCCACCACGGGCTGTATAAAACACAGGATGAGAAACTTGTTTGCATTTTACTCTTTTGAATCAAAAGGATGTTAGGGAAGTATGGAGGGCAGCTGTTTAATGTCAAAGATAAAGCTGGACACTAGTTAAAGTGGTCAGGACAGATTTTAATCAGTAGTATATTATCGCAATAGGGAAAAGAGTCCAGCATGAACTGAATTCAATTTAGATTTGTACAGAGGTGACTGGGCATTTAAAGGGGTGAATGGGGAAATAAAGAAGGGAGAGAATGAGGGCTCAGTAGAGTCAGGAAAGTGAAAAATTACAAAAAGCAGGAAAGGAGGCTCCCATCTGTGTTTGTTAACTGGCACTTATCAAAGTCAGACTCCTGGTCTCCCACAGAGGCTGGGAGGGAGACAGGGGCCCTATCCTTAGGTGTGGGCTGGAACAAACAAAAAATTCTTTCGGCAGCCCTGAGTTTTCTCAGGCAGGTGCTTTCAGAGTCACCCTAGGGATGCAGGCTTAAGCTGTTAGAAATAAAGTTAGTGTTTTGTTCAGGTCTTTATAGGCCAAGGGTAAGGTCTAGTCCAGAAGAAGCGCAGAGAAGAAAGTCTTTGTCAATCAGTGACAAAGTGTGACATTGAAGGTGCTTGGAATTTCCCAGATTGCTTCACCTTTAGGAAATTCTGGAGGCTGAAAACTATGCCCATGGATTCAGGCTTTGGATGTGATGCAATCACAGCATTAAGGCAATCATTTAAAAAAATTACCAGCTATACTAATAGTGTTGAATAACAAAGGAAATCCATAGAAGATAAATTCAAGAAGGGCTTAAAGAGTTCACCTAAACAGCCCCATCCTTACCATCCCCATCTCAGATCCATTTCATAAATGTGCACAAAATAATTCAAGAAAAGGCAAGTGTCTTTCCCAAGATCATGTTAGGAAAAGTTAGGGAAAGAATCAGATATATGTCGGATACATATTTCGGGAAAGCAAAAAAGGAAGTTACTGAAGCAATGAGGGGAATTTAATTTCACAAAGAGTGGGATTTTCCCTCCTAAATGGAGTTTGCAATGCCTTCCCAACCCTCTCCCCAGCCACATCCATACCTGCTTTTCTGCAGCATCCATAGCCTCAGGAGTAGTAGGAGGCAGTGAGTCCCCATACCATCTGTGCTGCTAGGATGCCCTGGTATTTCCACGCCCCGCCCCCTATGTCTCATCTCATCACCCTGTATTTCTTCTTTAGGAAAATCTGCACCAGAAGCAAAGAACTGTTTGAGCTCATTCCTCTTCCCCTTGCCACTCCTCCCCTACACACATAAACACACATTTCTCCCTTGAGTCAGTTTGTCAAGCCTTTTGTTATTTACCCTTTAGCGTCACAAATAAGTCTGGTCTTGCCAACATGAACCACACTGCAGTATTATTTATATAGCAGCAATTGCTTCCTGCATCTGTGATTATAACCTTAGGGGAAAGAACTAGAGCACTGGCTGGTCTTTGAAGTGTTTCCTTTTTGCTTAAGTCATTAATGTTCCAATATTCAGTGCAGGTTTTCTGCCATGGCTTTTAGTCGTTAAACTAATGTTACGTTAAAGTGATAAATGATGCTATAAAAAAGAGGAGGGGGCTTCCCTGGTGGCGCAGTGGTTGAGGATCTGCCTGCTAATGCAGGGGACACGGGTTCGAGCCCTGGTCTGGGAAGATCCCACATGCCACGGAGCAGCTGGGCCCGTGAGCCACGACTACTGAGCCTGCGCGTCTGGAGCCTGTGCCCCGCAACCGGAGGGGCCGCGATAGTGAAAGGCCCGCGCAGCGCGATGAAGAGCGGTCCCCGCACCGCGATGAAGAGTGGCCCCCGCTTGCCGCAACTAGAGAAAGCCCTCGCACGAACCGAAGACCCAACACAGCCAAAAATAAATAAATAAATAAATAAAGTAGCTATAAAAAAAAAAAAAAATTAAAAAAGAATCACCTATGACCAATAAAAATTAAAAACCAAATTCGATCTGGCATTTAATCTCTAAAGCTTTCTATGTTTCTCAATGTATAAATAAGGAGAAAATTTAAAAAAAAAAAAAAAAAAAAAGAGGAGGAACCCCAGCTGAGGGATTAACGTAAGGTGCCCTTTGAAAAGGATTTAGATTGTGTATTTTGAATGTATTTGTTATGAGATTCTTTGAACATTTTAGTAATACACTAGCTTTAAACCCTTCCATTCTGATGTTGTCTGTTTAAACAATGTCAGATCAACTCTCGCTTCATAGACACCAAAGATAAATCTTCTCATTAAATGAAGCCCTTTTGGTCCTATCCAGATAGAAGCCCATGGTAGAAAAACGATTAAGGGGCTCCTCTGAACTCATTACCATTCGTTCAGTCTACTGCCTTCCTCTTCCCGATCACTTCCTTTCTCTTTCCCTACGCAAGAGTCATCCTGCCTTTTCCCACCAAATGGGTGAAGCCACACAACCACACAAAGGTGGTTGCCAGAGGATAAAAATCTTCTTCACTAAGAACTCTGCTATTGAGTCTTTCTCCTAAAGCAGGGCTGTTTTATATGATCATTAAGTTGTTCCAGACCACTTAGGGGTTAAAGAAAAGCTCAAACATTCCCCAGTTTTATTATAGATAGATTTATTGTATTTTACTTTTTACATTTGTGAGAAACTTTTAAACTCTTTCTTGATCAGTCCCTCAAGTACCAGCTCTTAAATTCATCACATCATAAGACATATGTGCTATTATTTGCTATGAAGATAATTATGTTTCCATTAGGTAGAATACTGACATTCAATTATTTCTTAATGTCACCTTTAGTGAGTAGATCTTTTTTCTCTCATTCCTTTAATCTTATGTCACTATCCTCTCTTCTACTAACACTCAAAAACACTTGTGATAAAGGATGACGTAGGTATAAGAGGTGTTATAGCAACCAGAAGAAGCTGTAATTATTCGACATTGCTATCAATTTGGTTTTGCAGGGAGTTATGTTCTTTAAAAAAGTATACTGTCTTTTTAAAAGAGAAAAACAAATACCGTATGCTAACACATATATACGGAATCTAAAAAAAAAAAAAAAAAAATGGTTCTGATGAACCTAGGGGCAAGACAGGAATAAAGACGCAGACATAGAGAATGGACTTGAGGACACGGGGAGGGGGAAGGGTAAGCTGGGACGAAGTGAGAGAGTGGCATGGACATATATACACTACCAAATGTAAAACAGATAGCTAGTGGGAAGCAGCCGCATAGCACAGGGCGATCAGCTCGGAGCTTTGTGTCCACCTAGAGGGGTGGGATAGGCAGGGTGGGAGGGAGACGCAAGAGGGAGGGGATATGGGGATATATGTTTATGTATAACTGATTCACTTTGTTACAAAGCAGAAACTAACACACCATTGTAAAGCAATTATACTCCAATAAAGATGTTTAAAAAAAAAGTATACTTCCTTTTTAAGTTAAGGCAATTAGAAGTCTGTGTAGATTGGCTATTACATGGAACCTTCAAAAGCACATCTGAGCCTAGTTACTCAGGTTCTTATATGCAACACAGATAGTGTAGATGGATGGAAAGAAGAGTGGGGAACTCAGGAAATTATATTGCTAATTTAAGCCAAAAATGCTTTGGGGGATCCCTCTGTGTCTTCTATTTTATCATTGTCTTCTATTTCATCATTAAAGTCCTAATTGCAGGACTAAAAGTCTTTTCAAATTTATCAGGTCTTCCTACTTCTCTAGTTCCCTTTCTGCCATTTTGGATTAGAAATGATTCACAACCTGATAGTGTATGTGCCTTTGGGCACATTCAGAGACACAGAAGAACTATTTGAGTTCTTAAAAATTAAATCCCCAAAGTAAATCATAATGATAATTCAAAGATCACTTTCTGTCAGTGACTCATCAGTAAAATCAGTTTCTTGTATTAAAGACCCCAGTTTGAAAATCCATTTAATAAGTAAGGATATAGCATAAATACCGGAGTCTGAGCTTTGCGTTTTGTGGGTGACCATTTTCAACTCCCTCTTATTGGTCAACCACCAAAATCATGCTTCAGTTTACTGTTACATAAAACGGAAAGGATCTCTCTCTACTCTAAGTAAATCTGTACTACGCAATTACCTGTGCTTAGATTTTACGTTTCCTACTTTAAAAAATATTTTTTTACCACGTAGATTTTCACCTCTTTTTTTCCATTCCCTACCTTAAAAGACTTGAGTCCCTTAATTGTATAAACGTTTTTTCAGCATTAAGATATAGCCTTTTATACTATGAGGCTGAGCTAGTTTTGGTTAGATCACTAGATCCTGGGAATCAGATGTACTAATCCTCACATCCATCTATAGAATTATGCTCAATACCCCTGGAATAGATAAGTCACAGATAGAAAATAATGGAGGGAGATAAAAGGAGCATATGAGAGACTGAGATAGTATAGATAAAACTTATGAAAGATTATTTATTGTGTCAACAGCCACTTTTTTCCACAACTGCTTATCTCCCATCTAGAATATTCAGTAGCTTACTTCCTGGTCTCACTCCTTGGCCTGTGTCCCACAAAATAAAATATAAATTATTATGGAAGTTCCCTACTTAAAAAAAAAAATCTACATCAGAGTTTTTCAAGGTGTGGTCCCTAAACACTGATTCAGAATCCCCAGGGGAATTTAGGAAGAAAGGTAGATTCCTAGTATCATCCTCAATCTAGTGAGTCAGAACTTGTGTACCTTTCTAACAAAACTTTTTGGTAATTCTTAAACAAGCAGCTATTAATATACACAGTACAGTCTAAAATACTCAGATTGCCATAAGAGGTACTCTAAAGTGTGGGCCAATTCCTCACTGGTTTTCTTAATCTCTGGATTAGCCAGGTTCTTTTGGTTTGAGAAACAGCCTCCTTCCAGTTTTGGTTTATAAGAAGGACTTATCGAAAGAGGGAACTCTGGGGACAGACTGCTTTCTGACTCTCAAGAACCCCATGGGTTCTCTTCACGGAGCTTCTAACCCCTCACAATTACAATTCGTCATAGCCCTGATTCTATCTTACAGTTTTTCTCTCTATATCTTTTCTTCCAGAAGATATCCAGAATATCTTCTATATCTTTATATAGAAACTTTGAAACATTGAAACTTTGTGTTTTTAAATTCAGATCATCAACTATGGCACGTGATTAGCCTCATTCATCTTTTTGGTCAGGTCAACATATATGTTTTTGATGAGCCTGTGGGGTAGCTTACCCCTAATCCAATGAGGGGCATTTGGAGACAAGGTCACATGGTAAAGTTCATGGCCACCTAAGAGAAAGTCCTGAGTGATGTTTGGATACACGGGTGGCCTCAAAGAACAGGCTGTGTACGGGCAAGCATTGCAGTCAGTAAGCCAACTGTACTCTCTTTCCCCTACCCTAAATACAGGCAGCCAGTATACTTGTCTTTCCTAAAAAGCACACTAGACATTCCTACCTCTCTGCCTCTGTGGGTATATTCCTTTCGATCTGAAATGACCTCTTTTCTCAATCTATGTCCACTGAAGTCTTATTATTCCTTCAAGGTTTGTTCTCAATTTAATTTCACAAAGGCTTCCCAAGTTCTAAATAGAATTAAACTCTCCATGACCTATTCTCTCAAAACTACTTTAAAAAAATTTTTTTGCCTATAAATTTTGTATTTTTTGCCTATAATTAATCTCATTTGGATAACTGTAAACCACTGGAGGTCAGGAACCTTGTTGAATTAATTTATGGTTTCTCCGCAGAGTGAAGAATAGTACCTGTAAGCATTAAACGTCAAAACAGTGTTTTTGAATTTTATTTAATTATGTGACTAATGCAAAATTATAAAGTTCAAATCATTATGTTAGGCTTTGGTTTTGACTTAGGGTCGTGTTGCAATCACTCACTATTGTTCTATCAGTTTACAAAATGTTAAAATATTTAAATATTTTTATGTGAAAAAGAAAGTATAACAAAACAATAACTATAATATGTCCTCCTTTAAAAAAAGTGGAGATTCTGAGCGGTATTATGTAACTTCTAGTTTGATGATAAATAAATTAATAACATTATAAACATCAAGTCCTTTTATTTTATCTACTCTGGGCCTTATTTCCTCCATATAAAAAATAAAGTGGTTGGTTTGAGTGGTCTGGATGGTCTGTAAAATACCTTCCAGTTCTGACATCCAGTAATCTAGTTCTGACATCCGGTAATCTAAGGTGCTTCATGTGTCATTACCAATACCACTCACATTCCCTGTCATTCCTTTTCTCCTTTTATTTCTTCAGCCATTAAATTGTGGGGTTTTTTTTTTTTTTTTTTGCACTATTTCTTCTTCCTCATCACTAAAGATATAATTTATGCTTCCAAATTCATTGCATTTTCATTAGTCAAACGCTACTTGCTCTCCACCTTCCTTAGGTTTATAACGAGTCTTTCACATGGACCCTCTTCTCTCTCATTTCAAGCTACATTGGAAGAAATGCTCCATACCTCAGATCTTTTTTAGTTTAGTTTCCTTCAAACTAACTTAATTAAGATGAGGAGACTATTTTGTGCGGGTGCACAGTCTAACTGTCTCAACAAAATGCGCAGGAACTTCCAGGAAGTTTGTTGGAGCACTTGTGCTGGGAATTCTCTCCCCTCCTGCCCCTCCTAAGGGAGCCTCAGCTGGTGAGTCAGGGCTGAGCAGGCAGAACCCTTGAAAGATCCAGGAAAATAAAATTCTTGAGGACGGCAGATTATTCTTGGTGGAAAATGCCAGGTTGTAAAAACAGAGGCTGAATGACTGAATTTACAGCAGTAGTTATCTCAGAATGATAATTAACTATCTTCAAGTTTTCAGAGATTTGCATGCCTTCTACCTTGCTGTAACTGTATCTGTTTTAGTATGAGTGTGTTTGGATCTTCTGTTTAGATTCCATAGAATGATTGAAAACTGTTGTTTTCTTTTTTTCCTAGGATTTTTGCCCACATTCTCCACTGGGTCTCATAGTCTATGATGGGAATTTCCTTTGTGTAACCAGTTTTGTTTTGTTTTGTTTTTTTCCGATTTAAATAAACATGAGTGAGTATATCAATTTTTAGACCTTAGTACCAACATAATTCTTTAACATGCTGTGACATGTCAGCTTTTGTCCATCAGATGGATTTGGGTCTAATTTGGTCTCAGTCACACGGTGGTATACAAATGGTGGCGTGGTGAGAGGGGTCTACCCCAGGCATAGGCAATAAGAGGGTGCATTGTTGATAGAGAATTTATAAACCATAATAAAACTGACTAAAAGTCAGTCTTATTTTTATTATCATCATGTGCAGGCACTTCTAAGAAATGTCAATAATAAAATAATCCTCCTTGAAAAAATTCTTTTTTGGTCCAAGTTCTAAGCCAGTGGTTCTCAAAGTATAAACCTCTGGGAATACCAGAGATCCTTTCAGGGAGGCCAAGAGGTCAAAACTATTTTCATAATAAAACTAAAAGTTTACTTGTTTTTTTCTCTCGTATTCTTTCGAGTGTGCAATGATGTTTCCAGAAGCTGTAATGTGATAGTACAGCACATTGGATGCTGAAGCAAATAGGAGTGTTTTACATTAGCTAAAATGTAAAGCAATGTACTTTCATGTTAATTTTAGTGTAGTTTTTTATGAAAAATGGAATAACATGGAATATGTTTATCATTGTTATTTTTAAATGAGCCTTAAATGCATATTTAAAATTTTTCCCATTCTAAATTCTAATATGGTAAATATCACTAGATATAACCCAGAAAAATAAAAAATGAAGGCTGAGATCTTCAATGAATCTTAACTGTTTACAGAATCCTGAGACCAAAAAGTCTGAAAACCACTGTTCTTAATAATTGCTGGGTTTAATTTTCTTTTATATAGATGCAGAGTATTCCTCTGAAAAGATGGACTGGATATTTAATATATAATATTATGTATACATACATATTTAACAAGTAATCAATTGATGGACATTATTTCCAATCTTTGTTATTATAAACAGACCCACAGTTAATATCTTTATGTATAATTACCTTCACACTTAACTATAAGGTGCCTATGTATCATCCAAATCAGGACATCCTTGAGACTAAAAGGGCAGGGGTATTTCTATTTATACTAGGACAGGACAGGTGTAAACCAGGACTATATGCCAGGCAAAATGAGATGCATGATCACTCCACTTATATTGCACCTATTATGTGCTGAGCATTTTATATATATTACCATGTTTAACAATCATGGCAACCCTATGAGGTACTTGCTATTATTATCCCCATTCTACAAATCAGAAAACTCTGACATAAGAGGTATTAAATAATTTGCCCAAGGCCACACAATTAGTAAATGCAAAATCAGGATTCAAACCCAAACAGTGTGGCTCCAGCATCTGTGCTCTTAATCATTGCATTATATCATCTCTCTTTGAGAGATGTGGAAGATTACTAAAGGATAAATTCCTAGAATTATAATTGCAAGTAAAAAGGTATGTGAATTGTTATGTTGATAGATATTGCCAAATACCTATCCATAAAGTTGAACCAATACTCTCTAACCAAAAATGCATCAGATTATCTATTCCCCTGTATTCTTACCCATGCTGAATACTATCAATCTTTTTCAGGGAAATAATTGCCATTCTGATAGGTGAAAAATTGTATTTCAAAGTATTTGTATTGCTCCTCTTCTGATGGTAGTTAAGCATATTCTCAAGTGTTTGAGTCGTATGTAGTGATAGTTAATTTTATGTGTCGAATTGACTGGGCTAAGGGATGCCCAGATAGTTGGTCAAACATTATTCTTGGGTGTGTCTGTGAGAGTATCTCTGGAAGTGATTACAATTTGAGTCAGCAGACCACCTGCAAAGATCATCATCCAATCCACAGAGGGCCTGAATAGGACAAAAGGTGGAGGAAGGGTGAATTCGCTCTCTGCTTTAGCTGACACATTCATCTTCTGTCCTCAGATATCAGTGCTCCTGATTCTCAGGCTCTCAAATTCAGGCCAGAACTTACACCACTGGCCCAATGATTCTCAGGGCTTCACACTCAGGCTGAATTACACCACCAGCTTTCTTGGTCCCCTGTTTGCAGACAGCCAACTGTGGGCCATTTTGGCCCCCAAAACCGTGTGAGCCATTTCCTATAAGTCTCCTCTAATCTCTATCACCTATCTATCTATCTATCTATCTATCTATCTATCTATCTATCTATCATCTATCTATCTCCAACTGATTCTGTTTCTCTGGAGAACCTTGACTAATGCGTATGTACTTGCACTTCTGTTTATAATTGTTGCCCCTTTTCAGTTGCACTGTTCGATTTTTGCTTACTGATTTATGGGAGTCCTGTATTAAGGAAATTGGATCAATTATCTGTCCTATATGTTCCAAATAACTTCCCTCTTCTTTTCACTATGTTTATACTACTTTGCCATGCAGATTAAAACCTATTTTAAAATTAATTCAATAATCTTTTATTTTTTTCATGGCTTTTGAATTTTCTTTCATACTAAGAAAAGACAGCTTCATGCCATTTATGGGTGTGTTTTTGTACCTGTGTGTTTAACTCTCAGAATCTCTTCTTGGTTCTTTTACGGCTTAATTTTCACATTTTACTCCATGAATTACATTTATGTCATTTATTTTCGTGTAGAAGGTGAGGTAGGTTGTCACCTTTATTTTTACATTTTAATATACATTTTGAATGATTATATTGTCATAATACACTTCATGTATGGTAGTGTTACCTCTCACTTCTCTACTCTTTCAAAAATATCCTGGGTATTTTTCTTGTCTAGTTTTCCATGTGAATATTAGAAACAGTTAATATAATTATAAAACCAAAATTTCATTCATATTATTAATTAATTTCTATATTATTGTAATTTATATAGATATAATTTTTTATAATAGTTCCCTTGAAAAACTCACATTCTTTGTCATTCTTTCAAGTCTTATTTGAGTTGTTGCATAGTTTTAAACTTGTATTCACATGGAACTTGTTTGAATATAGGAAATAGTTATTTTTATATATAATTTTGTACAGAGGAAACTTACTGAATTCTAGTGTCACAATCTTAATACGAATACACAAATAGTGATCAGACATAAAATAAATCTTTCAAAATGAAAGAGTAGAACAAAATAAATAAGCAGAGAAAATACACCACTGGGGCTAATACAGATAATTCAAAAAAACTAAACTCCATATAAAAATGTGTAACTGTTAGCATAACTGACTCCATTTTGGACCTTTACAGGTTCTCCTGTCCTTTTGCTGACCCTACCCAGGGCTGTACTGTGCAGTGAACCACTTCTTTGTCATCAAGGGCTTTGTAGTTAATAGATATTGTTCAATAATCATTAGGATGAGGTGGAGTCTATGCTCTGTTAGTCCTCAAACAATGATGAAAACCTTCCCTGACTTATTCCAGGTGCCCAGGAGACCAGTTACCCATTCATGAATTTTGACTTAGGAATGCAGGTTCCATTTCCAAGCCCCTACCCTCAGACCCTAGGTTAACTGTAAAACTGTCCCAGTGACCCCTTGGTGGTGAGAAGTGTGGCTGCAAATGCTTCCAGATGGTTGTCTGCCCAATCATGATCTCACTCTTTGAGTAAGTTACCCAGTAATAAACTGATCTATTAATTATAAACTGACCCATTGATTATATGGAGCTGTCCACCTCGTTTTTCGGTCTCAAGATGTCTTCTCTGTTTGGTGGGCAATTTTCGTTCCCTCCATCTTCCAACAAAAACAACACTCCAATCAGGCTTCAGAGAGATTATAGAAAATATTTCATAAATAAAACAAAAATAGAATGCCATGGAAGAGGTAAAAGTGAATACAAGGAACAGTTCTTGGAATTTAGAATAATTACTCAGGTAAACAATTTAAGAGAAATGCTGAAAGACGAGTTCAAGGAAATCTCTCACTTTTATGCAAACCTAATAAAATTCTCTATTTTGGTAGAAAAGAATCTTGTTAATGTTACATTTTTAAATCTTGCGTTTTGTTTTCTAATTCTAGCTTACCTAACCAAAATAGTCCACACAACTGTCTAGTATTGTTATAGACCAAATAGGCTCTAGTTTGTTTTGATTTACTATATGAAATCTCCTTAGTTCTTCCAAGCCAAATAAAAATAGCCCTCTAAAGCACTTTGCAGTATGTAAACAGAGGGCATCAGTTGTTTGTTTTTGTTACTCACTGTAATATTTAATTTTATATGATAACCTGACTGGGCCACATGGTATCCAGACATTTGATTAAACATTATTCTGGGTGTCTCTGTATGGATGTTTCTGGATGAAATTAACATTTGAATTCAGAGACTGAGTAAAGCAAATTGCCCTCCTTAATGAAAGTGGCCCTCATCCAGTCAATTGAACCTGAAAAGAACAAAATTCTGAATAAGAAGGACTTCCTCTACCTGACTGCTGAGCTGGGACATCAGTTTTTTGGTTCTTTTTCTCCCTTCAGATTCAAAAATAACACATCTGCTCTTTCTGGATCTCGAGCCTGCCAACTGCAGAGCTCAGACCTTGTCTAACCTCCATAATTGTGTGAGTCAAATACTTTACGGGGTGTGTGTGTGTGTGTGTGTGTGTGTGTGTGTATAACAGAACCTTATTGGTTCTGTTTCTGTTTCTCTGTAGAACCCTGACTAATACACTGGCTAAATTACCATGGCAAAATAGCCATCTCACATCTCCATAATTTGGTGAAAATATGCTGTTCCTTGCACATTAGGTGAAGGATAGCAATGGGTTATAATAGAAAGAATGAACCGATAGAAATCAGGAGACCTGAGGCCTGGGTCAGTCTCTGCTAGAAACTCTCTGAGACACTATTAATCACTTCACCTATCTAGAACTCAGTTTCCAATATCTATAAAATTGGGGGTTGGAGTAGATGAGCTCTACGATCATTTCCAGCTTTGCAATTCTATGACTTTTTTAAACAATTACTCCATCCATTGTTTTTTTTTTTTTAATTTTTATTGGTGTATAGTTGATTTAGAATGTTGTATTAGTTTCTGCTGTACAGTAAAATGAGTCAATTATAGATATACATATGTCAACTCTTTTTTTAGCTTCTTTCCCCATATAGGTCATTACAGGGTACTGAGTTGAGTTCCTGGTGCTATAGAGTAGGTCCTTATTAGTTATCTATTTTATGTATAGTAGTGTGTATATGTCAATCCCAATCTCCCAATCATCCATTGTTTTTTTCAGTAGATTGGTTATAGAAGTTCTAGAATAGAATCATTTACTCATCTACCCGTCACAAGTTGTCTCATTCACTTCTCTATTTTTTTTCAAATTCTTTTCCTTATTCAACCTCCAACTCACTGCGGTTTTATAACTAAAGTTTTCTCCTCTAAGCAGAGTTAGTCTCAGCTTATTTTCGTTTCCCACTGCATATTTTCCCTCATATTTTTGTTGAAGTACACAGTGTATTGTATTATACATTATCAATTTCTATTTCTCTTTCAGTATTAAGTTCAGAATTCCTAGATGATAAAGACTACCTACTTAGACTCTTTTACACAAACTCTGAAGAGAGCACCCGAGACATAAGGGACACTAGGGATTGTTGTTGAATAAAAATTCCATTTAACAAATGTCCACTTACCATGTAACAGACACAAAAACTACATGCTATATGGAATCCAAGTGAGTAATACACCACCCACCATGCTTATAATGTAACTGAAAGCAGAGAAGGTGGAAAATCAAATGAATATACTACAAATTAAAACCAGGTTTCTTATTGTCAACCTCAGCACTGTTGATAGTTTGGGCCAAATAATTCCTATTGTGGGGAACTGTTCTGTGCACTGTAGGAAGTTTAGCTTCATTTCTGGCCTTTACCCACAATAATACTCTCTGAGTTGTGACAACCAAAAATGTCTCCAGACACCGCCAAATGTCCCCGGTGGGCAAAGTTGCCCCTGGTGAGGACCACCGAGTTAAATTAAGACAGGTACCATAAAGCGATATAAACACAGTGCTTTGGAGATTCAAAATAGGGAGAGAAATACCTAGTGGGGAAAATCAGGAAAGTTTTCATGGAAAAGTTTAAGATGAGCAATTCTTAACACTATGTCCAAAACATGTTTGAAGTTTTGGCTAAAATATTCATCTCCTGAGCTCTCAACAAGTTTGATTTGTTGAGTGTCAGTAAAGGGCCTTTGTAAAACTAGAGAAAATTATACTGTGAATATTTTCTAATATGTAAATATCAAGGAGAGATTACTATTCTTTAGCTGATTTTTTGTATTTTCCAAAAAATCTTTAGAATTGCAAATTTTTTTGCTTTCATCTTGAAAATGCAATTTAATAGTATTGTCTATTTTCTTGATGAATTATTCCTGTTTCATCATATAATGAGCCTCTTAATTCCTAATAAGACATTTTTGCATTAGTGTCAATTTTTTCTCTCATTAATATAGATAAACTAAATATTCCTCTCATTAGACATTTTTTGGTATTTTTCTCACCCTGATACTTTCATTATTAATTATTTTATTATTTATTATGTCAAGCTCTTTGTTGTCACTGTTCTTTTAATCCATTCTGAGAGTCTTTTAACAGGCAATATTATACCATTTATATTTAACTGGAAAGTATACATCTTCTACATTTACTATAATTACTGATAAATTTAGAATTATTTCACCATCTTAATTTTGTATATAAAAAAATTATAGTGGTGAGAGAATGGACTCCAGAGCCAGACTCTCTGAGTTCTACTATTTATTAGCTATGCAAGTGGTTACTTTTAACTTCAGATTTGACTTAAAGTTTAATTGAAAGCTTTGCCTTCCACACAAACGATGCACAGATTATAAGAATACTTATATTAACTCACATATTTCCCAATAGTTTGCTCACCATTGCTCTTGTATCCCAATTCTTCCAGGATTTAAAATTCTTCTTCCTGAAGGAGGAGTCTGTCAGGGGCTCTCAGTCTTTGTTTATTTGAAATTTGATTCATATAACACTCATTCTTGATAGATTTTCTGGGCAGAGGATTACAGGTTGACAGTTATTTTTGTTCCATGTTATGAAGATATTACATCATAATCGTGATTGCTATTGTTTTCATTGAGCTATATATAGTCATTCTAATTATAGTTCTTTTGTGTGTAATTTGCCTTTTCTATTTAGTTGGATTTTACATATTCTCTTTGATTTCATGTTCTGAAGTTTCACTAAAATATGTCTAACTGTGGAATTATTTATTTTTTATAGAACTTATGCTTCTTGAAAATGAATTTTAATTCAAACAATTCTCAACCATGCTGTCTTCAAATATAGATGTCCTTCTTTTCTGTATTTTCTTTTTCTGGAACACCTATCAAACATAATTGGACATTCTTATTCTATTCCCCTTGTCTCTAAACCGGTCTTCCATGTTTCTATCTCATTGTCTTTGTGCTGCATTACGATGATATCCTCCAATTTATCTTTCAACTCTCTAATTCACTTTTCAGTGCTTATAACTTCCTGTAAACTACTTTTATTGCGATATCATTTCAAGAGGCCTTCTTCTGTGAGATTTTCTTGTGACTGGGACTGTGGAATATCTCTTTAGGTTGGTTTTATATTTGCCTTTGTTAGGAACACACTGGTTTGAGACTAACATTTATCTTAATTATTGAAATGGAGGTTCCTGCATCTTGCACTCATTGGTAATTTAGATTCCAATTTTCAAAGACTTGGGTCCAAGTTTACAAGCTCCCCCCGCCTTTTTTTTTTCATTCAAAAGCCAGGCAGAGAGAAGATGAGAAGATTCATTGTTGTCTATCTGCTTCCTATGTCAGCAAGTAGATTTTATTCTAGTTTACCCTTTGATTGAGGTTTCAATTCTTTTAGGGTCCCAGCTACATGCATCAGTCTCCAACTTCTTACCAAAGTAAGGTTATTAAAATCCAAGCACTAGGAGACTTGCCTGGTGCTCCAGTGGTTAAGACCAATTCACGGGGTGCCGGTTCGATCCCTGGTTGGGGGGCTAAGATACCACATGCCTCGTGGCCAAAAAACCAAAACATAAAACAGAAGCAATATTGTAACAAATTCAATAAAGACTTTAAAAATGGAAGAAAAAGAAATCCAAGCACTAGACGTACTAAGTCTTATACTCAATGTTTCTATCTACTGCGCCCTATGGTTTCTGTCACATGAACTTTTCAGTTTTACTTTCTATCACCTGGGGATTCTCATTCCATTTTGTTAATTCAACTACACATTTTATATATTGTTTGATTATATCTAGCATCTCAAGTTGTTCATAATGGGAGGAATTTTATACCATTTTAATATACCATTTTACCAGAATCAGATGTGTTAGCACTGTCTGTCAATTTCAATACTTTATGTATTGAAAGTTTCCCATGCACAGGACATCTTAGGAGAATAAAACAACACTTTACAAAGAGCTTTTAATTCAAACCTCTGTTATGGTAATGGTAACAGGATTTCTCTGTTTACAAGTGGTAGGAAGCCAGAAGGTTACTTGGTTTATCAAAAATCATTTAGCAAAATTTAGAACCACCCAGAAACTTCTTCTGATTTCACTTCTAGGATCTTCTTATATGTCACACAATTTCAAAGAGCAGAAATGATTATCGAGGTCATAATAATACAAAAATCGTGCATTGTATTTCCAGAGATGTTACTAATACAAGAATTATCAGTGAAAAATAAAGTGCTGGAATTATATTAAAGTGAGAATTTTGGACAAGTTCTTTGAAAATCTGAAATAAATAATAAAATAAATTATTCACAGCCATTGGAATTCAAAGGTTCTCAGCAGTCATTTTTGGTATTTCTCATGCTGCATTCATATATGCCACCCAAATGTGAAATTTCATATACGGTATGCATGAATTAGCTGCTACAATGCCTTAAAGCAGAATATATTTCAGTATTCATGGATAAATGATTTTGCCAAGGAAATTGACTTGATAATGCTTCATGAAAAGTGTCAGCTATTATCATGTAATTTCAAAGTCCAGCCTAAAATAGTGTCAGTATTTCAAAAGTGGAATAAAAAATATAACTTTTATGTTTTAAAAAGTCATTATTTCCATTCTGTCCTTTCCTTCCCAGGATTAAGTAAAATTTAAGACTTGAAATCACAAAGAAATTATTTTTGTCATAGCTTTTTACCTATATGCCAGTTATAAGTAATATCTGGATACAAATTCTAATGAACAAATGGGTATGTTGTGAGGAGGCAGAAATAAAAGTAACTGCGTGAAGGACCAAATGTAATTTAAAAATTACTCCTCATTCATTTACTGAAGAGTAAAAAGCTTATTAAAATAAAAAACTATAGTCACAGTGGTTTAAGTCTTAAATCCATAAATTTCAGATGTGTTTTATTGCATAGCTATTCTTCTAAGTGATGAGGGCTGTAAAGAGCTTTCAGACAGCCTCTCTTACTGTGGGCTCCTCATATTCTTAATTGCTTTCTCTAAAAAATGAAACCAATATGTGTTGGTAAGCAGATAGGATAATTTCTAATTTAGGTCCCTAATTCCAAGCCCACCTGAAAACTAGGCCAGGAAAAATATGCTTAGGATCAGCAGATTATGATTATTTCAGCCTCAACGAACAAGGGCAGCAACAATGTAGATTAAGTCACAGATCAAAACCCAATCTCTGCAGGCTTCTTAGATTTCTCTTTTACTTTGACAAAATAGGTGCATTAATGCTAAAATGCTTCTTAATAACCAAAAATAATAAACAAAGTTATCTACTAAAATAGCTGTGTCAGAATTTTGATTATAACAACTCCTATTTTCTGTAGAAATATGGAGTTTTTAAAGAATTTCTACACCAAGTTCTGGTAATATATTCCTAAGTAAATTGAGGCTCTAAGAAGCAAAGCTACTTTCTCAAGCAGGAACAACCAATAAATTTCAAATAGGAAAAAATACAGGATTTCTTTCTTCTATAGCATGAGCTACATCATACACTGAAGGTGTAGGATAAGTAATTGAATACGGTTCCTTTTGTCAAACCCCTTCTCCTCCCCTATAATCTAAAGTATAATTCCCTCTGGAATATATGACAAAAAAATGGAAGAGAACACTTTACAAAGGAAACAGTGTGAGTTCCAGTTCTTGTTTGGTTATGTGAACCCCCAATAACCCAACCCTCCTGCTGACTACAGCTACAAACTCTACAAAATAGACAACTACATTTTGTTTGCTAAGGAGAGTTAACAAATGTAAGTAGCTATGAAGAGGAGTCAAAATATGGGAAAGTATGAGAGTGGATTTTCAGGATCTTTTCCCCCCCTTTGGCAAGATAAGAATGATGATGGTATCAGCTGCAGAGTGATGCAGTGTGGGCAACTAAAATACCAACAATTCAACATTTTTTCTGGCCATAGGAAACAAGGAAAGGAGCATAAGTGGGCTGGGGGGTGTGGGAAGATGGAAAAGAGATAGGGAAAGAAGCCTTAATTCTGGGAATGAATCTCACACAAGTCTTAGCCTAACTGCATGGACAGGACTGACTCAAACAATGAAGTGAAGTTTTAAGAAATGAAACTGAGACTTGAGTCACCATCCTCAGAAAGTGAGCTGGAACTTCTTACACTCTAAATATAACCAAATTGATTGAGTGCTGAAAGAAAAATAAGAATGTTTTCCATAGAATTATAGCAGAATAATATATACACAGTATAAACAAAAAAAGAATTCACAATTTCACTGACATGATCCAAAATTAATTGACATACAAGGAATTAGGAAAGGTAATCCATTCTAAGAGTAAAGACAGTCAAAAGATGCCAAACCAAGATGACATAGTTGTTTAAATGATCAGATAGTACTTTAAAGCAGCTATTACACTATGCTTCCCCAGCTTTGCAGGACGCTGCCCAAGAGGCCAACTTCTGGCTCACCCCACCTGAACGTTGAGAGGACTGGCATGGCTGTAGTCTGGGGATCGGTAAGTGCAGAAAAAAAAGGAGCAGGGACTCACAGCAAATAGCATGCTGATCTCAACAAGTGGCCACAGATCCGATCGACTGCTCGTGGACTCCACCAAGAGCCCAGACCACCAACCCTGAGGAACAAGCCATCTGCAGACCCACACAGCTAGCTGACACGTGCTCCCAACAATCTGCTTTTGGCTTCTCCCTTTTGGCTGGTGCTGCACACACCCCACAGACAAAATACATGAGCCCCGACAGATGACACACACAGATGTTTTATGTGTTTGTAATAAATCTTTGCCTCAATTTCCCAAAGACATATTCTTATTTTTTGTTCTAGGTATTTTGTACTTTGGGTTCTTTTATTTAGGTCCATAATCCACTTTGAATAATTTCTGGGTATGTGGCAGTGTAGAAATGGATGTTTGTGTTTTTCTATAAAGATATTTGGTTTTTCAGCACAATTCGTTGAAAAGATTTTCCTTTCCCCATTGAGTTGTACTTTTAGTACTTTTAGTTGTACAGTTAGTACTTTTGTTGAAGATCAATGTTAAATTTTGTCAAAAACTTTTTCTACATCTAACTACTGAAATGCTCATACGGTTTTTCTCCTTTATTCTGTTATAGAGTAAATTATGTTTGTTTTTGAAACCACTTTATTGAGGCGATATTGACATGTAAAAAGCTGTACATATTTAACGGATACAACTCAGTGAGTTTGAGGATACGTATACACCCGTGAAACCACTACCACCATCAAAGCCATAGACATATCCATTGCCTCGTAAGGTTTCCCTCCACCTCCGTTATTATTATTACTATTATTATTATTATTACTTAAATGTGGTAAGAACACTTAACATAAGATCTACCTTCTTAGCGAATTTTAAGTATATCATACAGTATTGTTAGCTGTAGACACTTTGTGGTAGATTTCCACATTATTTATCTTGCATAATGTGAGATAAAATTTTAAAAAATATATACATTGGACTTCATCAAAATAAAAACTTTTACTTGTAATTAAATAAATATACAAATGACTGATTGAGAGGAAATATTTGCAACACATATATGAGACAAAAGGACTTGTATCCAGAATATATTAAAAACTCTTAAAAGTATGAACACCAAGGGGGGCAAATGGGGGCGGGGGGTGGTGGTGGGATGAACTGAGAGATTAGGATTGACGTATATACAGTAATATGTATAAAATAGATAACTAATAAGAACCTGCTGTATAAAAAAAATTAAATAAAAATTTTTTTAAAAATTTTTAAAAAAAGAAAAAAACTTGAACCAGTAAAAAAAAACAAAAAAAAACTCTTAACAACTCAATCACAATACAACTCAGTTAAAAACATTGGCAAGATTTGAACACGCATTTCATAAAAGGTGTACAAATGTCCAATAACATATGAAAATATGCTTAAACATCTTTGGTCATCAGAGGATTCAACTAAAAATCACCATGATATATCACTACATACCTTAAAATGACTGTACCAGATGTTGACAACAAATGTGGAGCAACTGTAACTATCATACACTGCTGATGGGAAAGTAACATGTTACAACTGCATTGAAAAACAGTTTGAAATTTTCCTAAATAGTTAAACATACATCTTCCAGCTGACCTAGCCATTCCATTCCTAGACACTTCCAAAAGGAAGGAAAACCTGTGCCTCAATAAAAACTTGTACATGAATGTTCACAGAAGCTTTATTTGTAATTGATAAAACCTGCAAATGATCAAATGTTCATCAATAGGTTAATTAATAAATAAATTGTGGCAAATGGGATATTATGCAGCAATACAAATAAATGAACATGCAGCAACATGGTTGAATTTGAGTGGAAGAAGCCAGACATAGAAGAGCTCATACTGTATGATTCCATTTATATAAAATTCTAAAGCGTGTTAGTAATCTGTAGAATCAGAAATCAGGTAGTGATTGCTTGGGGACTGGTTGGAGGAAGGGATGGAACACAAAGAGGCTTGAGGAAATTTGGGGGTTGGTGGAATTGTTCAGCATCTTGATTACGGTAACAGGTTCATGGGTGTATGCATATGTCAAATTCACTGAAGTATAAATAATTTGACTTTAAATAATTTGTAGTTTATGTCACATTTATTATACTGCAATAATTCTGCAAAATAAAACAAAAAATAAAAAGTGAAATGAGGTAAATTGTTCATTAAAGAACAAGTTCTTTCCAAATTATCTCATTTAATTTTTCAGACAACTTTGTATGACTGTTATATCTGGCAATACTACAGTCTTAGTGAATTTTGACACAAATTTCTCATAATCTTTTAGATAAGATAGGAAAATGTAAAACATATAGTTAGTGGATTCATTAAATAGAGGGTGTGTAATATATCACTTGCCTCATTTTATAAGATTATGATGAATTGGAAAGTGAAAGAATTAATAGGAGGAAAAAGTATACTCCCTCCATCTAGCAAATACTTTGTCCCTTTACCCTTACCCAGGCAAAATGGAAATTTATTCAGATTGGTCAGATTTCAAGGCAATAATGGTTCTATGGAAAGGAGATCACTGAACAGGTTAAGGGTAAAAATAGCCATTTACCCCTGTCACTATAATTTTTTCTAAGTATTTAGACAGGTGAGTTGACTCAGGCTGCCACTTCTGTATAGACCCAGTTGTATTGAACTCTCTCCTTCGCCTCCCACTTTCAGGCAGCTCAGGAAATAAGTTCACTTGGTTATCTTCCTAACTTTGGCCCATCTTTTCTTCTCTCCCCTTCTCCCTCTCCCATCCCTCTCCCTCTCTCTTCCTCCTTCTTCTTCTTTCCTTCTCTTTTTCCCTCTTTTCCTCTCTCCCTGTCTTCCTCTTTTTCTAACACTTTCTCTTCTCATCCTCATTGAAGAATAATTAAATTGATCCATTAAGACATCGAGATGCTTCATCTCCTTCTCTTATTTCTCTCCTTTTTTGTACTAAATTAGGGAGTTTGAATTTTATCCTAAAAGCTGTTAGAAACCAATGTATATTTTTTAAGAAACAGAATTACTTCATCAACTTTACAGCTTTGAAAAATCAGTCTACCTGAGAAATTATATTGGGAGAGGGTAAGAGAGGTAAGACAGAGATAAAAATATTAAAAACAGCACAACAATACACAACCAAACATATTACAGAGATTCATTCCTGAACCAGTGAAAATAGGAAGAGATGGTTTTGAGAGCAATTAAGGAAATAGAATTTGTGCTTATTACTGATTAATTACTTTTTATATGTGTGGGGTGAGGGGTGAGCAGGGGATAAGAATGATGGTATCAGACAACATCTATGCTTCTGCCTTGAGTGACAGGGTGAATGGAAAAATAACACACAGAGAATACAGATTAACTGATGAATATAAGATGATGTATTGTGGATACATGAGCAGTGGATATGTTTAGTACAGATGAAACTTCCAAGTAGAGATATCTATGGGGCAGTTGAATATACAGGTCTCTGGTTAAGAGAGTTTTCAGCTAGAGCTGGAAACATTTAGCAAGTGGGTGACAGTTGAAGCCAAGGGACAGGATGAGGTCATCTAGGGTCACTTTAGTGGACAAGGTAAAGGGCTAAGGCTGGGAACAATAATATTGAAGGGGTGAGTAAAAGAAAAATAATCCAGAGAAAATGAAGAAGAATCTGAGAGGCAGGAAGAAAGCCAGAAAAGAGATGTAACAGAAGCTCAGAGAGGTAAAATATCTGGAAGATGCAGTGGCCAACATTTTCAAATACCAATTTGAGATTACCACGTTTCAGATGAGGCAACTAAAATGTTTAATCGAGAGAGGTAAAACCACAAAATAGAAGCAGAAATAAGTGCAGTTGAGTTTCTGATATTCAGAGACTAATCATGTATTAAATGGAGTAGATTTCTTTTTTGTGGCTTCAAAAGCCAGAACTAGGGGAGGGGGAGGGGGGAAAAAAAAAAAAGCCAGAACTAGAACCAATATTAGAAGGTGCAGAAAGCAAGATTTTAACACAACTGAAGGAAGAAAATTTCTACGTTTTATGAGAATTATCTAAAAGATAAAATGGTCTGTCTCAGTGGAGGTTGTTCCTACTAGACTGATGGGTCACATGTCAGAGGTCAGAGGTCCATGAGTAAAGATACCATATATCTACCACCATCATCTAGAAGAACTTAATAAATAGCAGGTTGAATAATATGTAATTGCCAATATTTAGCCTTTTTTTTTTTTGGCCGCATCATGCAGCATGCAGAACTTCCCCGACCAGGGACCCAACCTGTGCCCCCTTCAGTGGAAGCATGGACTCTTAACCACCGGACCACCAGGGAAGTCCTAGCCATTTTTAACCAATAAAAAATAACAATTTTATGTGGTTCAATCTAATATTTATTGAATGAAAAAATAAATGAATAAATAAATAATGAACGATTGAATATTGGACTAGGAAGTTCTTTTGATTTTCAGTGAATAAAAATATAGTTGCTTTAAAAAGAGAGTTCTCAAAGCATTAAGGGAAATAACAACACAAATTGATTATAAATTTTGCCAGAATGTCATGTTTTCTTCCACCTTCAGGTAGAAATTTTTGAAGGGGTCCAAAAGCAATTACTCAGCTAAATATTATGTATATATTTATTTATTTGAGTAAATTTACTCAGAGATATTGAGTTGAAAAACCACTGTAAGTTTTATAAGCTGAAAAGTAAAATTATTATTATTTTACTATTGGTATTAATAACACCACAAAAGAAAAAAAATGTTATCTAATAAATATACCTTTGAGTCAGGAAATACAATAGCAAAATATATATATATATTTTAATTTAAAAGGGAAAACTCTTATTTACTGATTTATCTTATATGATTCAATTTCCATTGGCTTTTATCATCCATTTATAAGAATGGATGAGAGTTGAGCTACTCAGAAGGAGAGAAATTGCTAATGTTGATTTTTTTTAATGATTCCGAACTACTATGAGTATAATTTCCTAATGCTGTTGCCTGGGAGTCATAAATGTCACCACAGTGCAATTTTTTGTTCTTATTTTGATTTCTATTGACTAAGCCTTTCCCTTTTCAGCCACTTAGTGTCACCCTATCACAACCCAAATTATAGTCTAAATTACAAATACAAAGTGCTCCTTTCCTCAGCCACAGTGGAATGCAGACTCCATGGAGCATAAATTTTTCCCCAGGGCATACAGTAGTCAATCTTTTATTTTCTTTCACATTCCTCATTTAAGAGAATTTCTGGCAAATTTATGTGAAAGGAAAATAAATATTTTGCTTCTTTGACATTTTGGTACATTTATAGTCGATTATTTTCATCATTCTGTTAGAAATCTGGTTAATTATTAGTATGTCTAACATCTGAATAAAAACTAAATAAACACATGATTAATTATTAATAATATGCTGAAGTACATGTAGTCATTTTTGCGAATTTAGATGTTAATAACTGCAAATACTTCACCTGTCATTTTCTCCAGCCAGAGTCATCTTTAGATTAGATACTGATTATTGTGTCATCTTACCCCAAAATCTTCTAACCATTTTTATTTCCTGAAGGGAAAGACTTTTCTTGTCTCTTTATTCTGATATTGAAAATCTCCATGATCTGGGCCTACATTCCTGGTCCGAGCTCCATCGGAGTCCCTGGTTGCCATTCCCAACTGTATCTTACACAATTTTGACTCTCTGTACCTTTGCTAACTCTGTTATTTCTACCTGAGATGCCCTTGCACTTCAGTTTACCTCTATGCATCTTTTACAATGCACCTTGGATCTATCTTCAGTATCATCTCCCATGAAACCTGCTATGAAATAGACATAATATTTTAAACACAAAATATGCAAAGTCAGAAAGTTTTCTTTTAATCATTCTCTGGTTAATATTTCATTAGTGTGGAGGAATGTTTCCTATAATCCATGTCTCTTACAGCATATTTCCTCCCATGTCTCATTGTCTATAACTGGGTCACATACCATGCTTACACTGATTATTAACAAGGTGAATGAATGGACAACACAAATGTTTGAGCCATCCATGGGGTTGAGAGAAGAAAAAATGGTTCAGTAAAATCAGCATTATAAGGAAGGCAGAGTAGATTTTGGAGAGTCATCATTGTTTTCAGCTCTTTCCAATGCAAAACTAATTGCTATCTCTGTAAATTCCAATTGAATTTTCTTTACACAGTTATCAGAGAAAACCTATTCCAGTCAGTCTTTAATAGACATGAGGAACAACCTTGAGATTCCACCTATTTATCCCAGTATCTGGCACACACTGGGTACCCAGAAAGTCCTGTGGAAGCAAAGCTCATTGAGTGACCATCACTGTTATTCTTATAATAACAGAATGGTGACCCTGTACTCATGTCTACAAGGCAATTAGTGGAAGTTAAAGGGAGAAGAAGAGCATTTGTATATACATAGGGCAGTCACGGTCATCTATTTCAATTCCACCTCTGTTACTTCCTAGCTGTGTGAACTTTGGCAAGTAAAGGAAGTTCCATAGCTTTAGTTTTTCCAACTGTAAATGGAATGACTTTACATGAAAATAAAGCATGGATAGTCTTAAGTGAATCAATGTTTATAAATTGCTTAGCACAGTGACAGACACTTGATAATTAGCAGCTACAGTTAGTACAATCCCTTGGAAGAGAAAGTCATGGCTATTTTGTCAGCACAAAGTATGGAAATATACTAAACCTCCTGCAGCATGTATTCTTTCTACAAACCAAATTGAACCAATTTCCATATGGATAGTTGATCCAAGCAAGACACATTTGCCTTTTACTGTCATGACAACAAAGTTAGCAAAATTGGTAAACTCTGAATTCTCCCACTACCTATTCTGGGTTTAAGACAACAAAAAGTTCAAAAGCCTTTTTTGATTATTCTTTTGAAAGAAACATTGACTCTATTTTTATGTGAAAGGAAGAAAATCAGGCACTCCAAAATGAAAGCAGGGAGGGAAGGAATGTGAGATAGAAAAAAAAGTTAAGAATATTTATCCCTCACATTCACAAAGGTTTGAGTAATGTTTTATAAAATCAAAATTGGAAGTTAGAATCCTAAATTTTTAATATTTGACAAAAAAAATTCCACTGAAATTTGTGAAAGGAACCAAGAGGTAGAGTTTAATATCTGTCACATTATATTTAACAGAGCAACAAACTCAGCTATTTAGCAACTGCAATGTTAATCCAATGGTTTTTAAAACACAAACAGAATTTGCAATTTTCAGGAATTCAGTAATGTTACCAGCTAACAAAACAACTCTTACTCTTACTCACATCTAACCTAAGCAAGGTTTGTCAATTATTACCATAAACAGTGGCATTTACAGCAAATGTTTAACTCTAAGTTATGTCAAAGCACTCTTCAGAGTGATATAACTTGTGTTAAATCTGCAAAGGACTACATTTAATGGTCCATTTCAGACATGGCCTCTTAGTTGTTGGTACAATCTAGTAATGAGTGTAGATCAAGCCAATGTCAAGTTTTTCCATTCAAAAAGCTGTAGAAACTCTATCTTTCCAAGGTGATCTTAGATTCATCTGACTAGTGTGCCTTTTTATCAATTCTGATTCTCTTCCTCCCGCTGCATTGTTTTTCCTGGTTGACATCTTCTTATATTCATGTAAGAGTAGCGTGGTCAGTAAAATCCGAGCAAAAGTGACCTTAAATTTGTGCTTATTTTTTCCCTCTCATACAATCTGGAAGACACCTTCACTGTAGAAGAATGCCTGGACCCCTGCTCCCACAAGGAATTTGTTCTCTATAGAGTCAGCCAGCTGTCTGAGATGTTCTTTAGCCAGACTCTAAGCTAGCTCATTCACTCATACCTCAATTAATCAATTAGTTCTTCTATTCAACAAATCTTTATTGAGTACTTAGTATGTGAAAGGCACTGTTTTAGGTACTGGAGATACACAGTGAACCAAATAGACAAAACTTCCTTTCCTCATAACATTTTTATTCCAGAAAAGAGAGAAAATAATAAATAAATGTCATAAATGTAGTATGACAAATAGGCATTTCACAAAATTTTTTTGAAAACATAAATCACACAAAGAGAATAGGGAGTGTTGGCCGGGAAGGAGGTTGTAATACCAAATATAGAGGTCAGAGAAAGCCTCACTGAGAATGTGGCATTTGAGCAAAGAGCTTAAGGAGGTGAAGGAGTAAGTCACATGGATAAATGAGGGAGGTGCCTCGCAGGCTGAGAGAAGAGTAAATGCAAAGGCCCAGAGGTAGGAGAATGCTTGGGAAGTTCAAGGAAAAGCAAGGACTTCAGTGTGCTGGGAACAGAGTGAATCAAAGGAGACCAGTAGAACATGAGGCCAGAAAGGGAAGAGAGAACAGACCTTGTGAGGCTTTGTAACCCATTGTAAGGACTTCCTTTCTTCACTCTGAGGGAAATTAGAAGCCACTTGAGAGTTTTGTGCATGGGAGTGATAGGATCTAACTTATAGTTAAGAGCATCATGTGGTTGCTGTATTGAGAGTTGATTGTGGGCAGGCAAGTGTAAAAACAGAAGGACTGGATAGGATCTAACATATAGTTGAGAGCATGATGTGGTTGCTGTATTGAGAGTTGATTGTGGGCAGGCAAGTGTAAAAACAGAAGGACTGACAGGAAGCTATTAAAATAATTCAGGCAACAAATGATGAGGACTGGCAATTAATTCAGATGAAAAGTTGCTGGTGGAGGTAATGAAAAGTGTTGGGTTCTGTATGTAACTTGAAAGTAGAGACTACAATATTTTCTGATTGATTGGAGATTGGTAAACTCAAAAATGTTTACCAGCCTCTTTGGACTGAACAACCAAAAGGAAAGAGTTACAATGCACTGATCCAGGGAAGATCTGTGGGAATAAAGGTAAGGGGACATGGGGGAAATGAGAAGATAGATTTGCAGCAAGTTTATTTGCAGAAGTCTAGTAAACACCAAATGGTGACATCAAGCAGGCAGTTGGCTATGAGTTCAAGGAAGAGATCTGGATTGGACATGTGAGTTTTGGAGTTGTCAGTTTATGAATGATAGTGTACGAGATTGAATGAGATTTCCAAAAGTGTGAACGTGTATAGAAAAGTAAAAGTTCTGAGGTTCAGCCTTAGGACACCCCTAACATGTCAAGTCTGGGGAAATGAGGGGAAATCAGCAAATAAGACGGAAAGAAGCAGTCACTGGAGTGCGAGGCAAATCAGGAAATGTATTGTTTTGGAAGCAAGGTGAAGAAGTGTTTAAAGGAGGAAGAAGTGATTACCTAAGTGAAAAGCTACCAATTAGGTCAAGTAAGATGAAGACTGAAAATCAACCATTGATATAGCAATGTGATCAATATTTCTCTTCACTGGGGAGAAGAAGCAAATGATGAAACTGGACAGCCAGATATGCTTCCTCATTTAATGTCCTCGTTGTATAACCCTGACTCCCATAGCTTCCATGAACTGAACTAATTTTGGAATTCTTTATTTTATTTTATTATGCTCCAGTAATTAGTTCCTTATCTCTGTGCCTTATCTGAATCCATGTTGATATTTTCAAGTTGATCATTTTTAAAAAAATACGTGAAGGAGATAAGTCAATATTACTATCACAGTTTTGCAGAAAACATAGTTTTTAGAGAAGATAAACATTTCATTGTCACTCTTCTGGTTAGTGGCAAGGTGATGACTCAGCCCAGGCCTTCTTATCCTGCTCCTTTAACTTCCATAAAGAGAGTGGCTGATGCTTTCTTGCTTATTCTTTGGACCTTCCTTTATGCGTTGCCCACTTCTATTCATATCTTCTATTTATTCTTATTAATCCCTTGAATTTTGGTCCTTAGATTTTTTTTTTTTTTTGAACAGGTGCATTCCATGACCTTAAGGACAAACAGCAATATGACTTTAGAACTTCAGGGAATTTGAACTTCTGCCAGCCTCCGAATCCAGAGAATAGTTTCATATGCTCTCATGTCCCTCCTTCCCTGTAGGATTTACTTCCTTTTAGCATAGGCAAAAGGCTGGGTAAATGACCAGCACTGTATTATTGAACATATATCTGCCCATTCTCTTGTTACAAAGATAAGAATTATAGGTCCAGCATCCAAATATTCAGTAAATCTTGCAAGTGTAATCTTATATATCGTCACAGTACACATCCTCTTTCTTTTTCTTCTTTTTCTTCTTGATTCTTTCCAAGAGTTTTGCTTCTTTCCACTCTTACATCCAAACATAAGGAGTCCATAGAATCTTAGCGACATAAGAGATTGTGTTGTTATGGATAGCAGTCATCCATCTTCAGCTTGAATTCCTAGGGATGTTCACTCACTACCACAAGTCCGTGCACATAAGCATGCAGTTGAACAAAATTATTCGATTAATCACAACTTTTAAATGTTAAAACATAAAGTACAAAGATCATGCAGATGGTAGATCGTATCAGTATCAATTTCCTGCTGGTGATATTGTACAGTAGTTAAGCAAGATGTTACCATTGGGAAAACTGGATAAATGGTACATGAGACCTCTGTATTATTTCTTAAAACTGCATGTGAGTCTACAATTAATTCAAAATAAAAAGCTTAAATATGCATGTAAAAAGACATTCATGGGCACACTTCCTTTTCCAAGACCATCAAGCTGTCATGAAGCTGGGAAGGGAATGCTCTAGGAAAACTACTGTCTTAGGAAAATCTACCATGCTGACCTTTGAGAGTGCTGTGAGAAAGTCCAGAATTAAATAGATAAATAGCAATCTGTGAAGAGAAAGGTAGTGATGAGTATGAACCTTATTTTAGCATCAGATATAGTAATGGCACTTGTGGTATTATTGTGAAGATAGACTCCACCTCCAATTAGCTGCCATACTCCCAGTCAGCCACCTGCCGTGGGATCCTGTGTGTGTGTGTGTGTGTGTGTGTGTGTGTGTGTGTGTTTCATGAGAATTATTTAATCTATGTATCTGGTTAGTCATAGTTCCAGTTTCTAAGGCTAAACCAAATATCCTGCCCATGTTTCTATTTCATCTCTTTTCTAGTTATCTGGCTTTCCCTTCCTTTCCTAGGAATTCTTAAGATCACTGACTCCACTGAAGGAAGTCAGGCTTCTGACCGCCTAATAAATAAGTTCACCAGTGAAAAGCCTAGTTTTCATTCTGTTTAATTACAGGCTTCAGAGACACTCAAAATGGAGGGTGTCTTAGAGACAAATAATACTGTAGGCTTGGTTTACTTATCCCTCATTGGCAGTGGCACCAAGCCCTTCCTCTGTTTTGAAATTCAAGGCTGTGTCTGTGGCAGCATACTAAACAGACTGAGGCCCACACACAGCCTGCTCAGCCCATCCAGATGCAGCTCAACTAATCCATATACCTTAATGGCCAATTCAGAACAGTAGTTTAGATAACTAACATGGCTTGTTTGTTTCTAGTGTATGTATGTGATCATAAATGAATCCACGTATTATCATTTGAATTGGATTTCATGAATTATGCTGGCTGGGGCTTGACCTACAATATCTTGTTCTGAATTCTAGATGATTGGCTTCAAAATTGGCCCTTAGAAATGCATTGTGTGTACAAAATGTTTAGATGAAAGAAATAAAAATAAAATCAAACATACTAGACACTAACAGTGAAAAGTAAATCCCTCCTACTCTTGTTTCCTCAGACTCTCATTTCCTTCATACAGATATATTACTGTTAATAGTTTTAGGCAAAGACATTCTATCCATGTATAAGCATATATATGCAGATTTTATATAGAGAGAAAACACTATAAGCTATACTTCCCTATTTGTTTCATAGGCGGTAGAAGATTTACACAGTGCTCTAAACTGGTTCCTTTCACTTAATGATAAATCTTAGAAGCTTTTCTACAATATATCAGCATCTGTGATCTGCCTCCACCTTTTTAAACAACTTTTTAAACTGCATAGTATTCTGTTGAGTAGATGTAATCATTTTGTATTTAATCAGTCACATTTTGATGGACATTTGCTGTTTCCAATATTTTGTTATTACCAACAACGCTTCGGTGAACATCATTGCATGTAATGATTTGTGCCATGTGTAAGTAGTATCTGTAAGATATGTTCCTGAAAGGGAAATTCTTGGCCAAAGGGTATATTCAGTTTTTAGGTTAATAGATATTGCCTAAGTATTTTCCAAAGAGGCTGTGCAGTTTTCCCAACCATATAAGAGAGGATTTACTTCCCATATCGATCTCTCCTTAATTTACTATTGATTTTTTGAACTTGCAGATCTGATTATAATGGTAAGTTGTATTTATCTAATTATGAACATGTTTAAGCATCTTAAAAGTCATTTGTTGCATTCTTTCCACCTAAGCACTCAGTTCTTCATCATTCCCTGAAGAGTATCTATTCCTTACTGGTTTAAAATGGCAGCTGAGGGGGGACCTTCAAGATGGCTGAGGGGGGACCTTCAAGATGGTGGAGGAGTAAGATGTGGAGATCACCTTCCTCCCCACAAATATATCAAAAAAAACATCTACATGTGGAACAACTCCTACAGAACACCTACTGAACGCTGGCAGAAGACCTCAGACTTCCCAAAAGGCAAAAAACTACCCATGTACCTGGGTAGGGCAAAAGAAAAAAGAAAAAACAGAGACAAAAGAATAGGGACAGGACCTGCACCTCAGGGAGAAAGCTGTGAAGAAGGAAAAGTTTCCACACATTAGGAATACCCTTCACTGGTAGAGACAGGGGGTGTGCGGGGGGGGGAAAGCTTTGGAGCCATGGAGGAGAGCCCAGCAACAAGGGTGTGGAGGGCAAAGCAGAGAGATTTCCACACAGAGGATTGGTGCCAACCAGCACTCACCAGCCTGAGAGACCTGTCTGCTCACCTGCTGGGGCGGGTGAGGGCTGGGAGCTGAGGCTCGGGCCTCAGAGGTCAGATCCCAGGGAGATGACTGGGGTTGGCTGTGTGAACACACCCTGAATGGGACTAGTGCGCCACAGCTAGCCTGGACGGAGTCCGGGAAAAAGTCTGGACCTGCCGAAGAGCCAAGAGAACATTGTCTCACAGTGCGCGAGGAGAGGGGATTCAGAGCACCGCCTAAACGAGCTCCAGAGATGGGCTCGAGCTGCAGCTATCAGCGCGGACACCAGATATGGGTATGAAAGGCTAAGGCTGCTGCTGCAGCCACCAAGAAGCCTGTGTGCAAGCACAGGTCACTATTCACACCTCCCCTCCCGGGAGCCTGTGCAGCCCACCACTGCCAGGGTCCTGTGAACCAGGGACAACTTCCCCAGGAGAACACATGGTGTGCCTCAGGCTGGTGCAACATCACACTGGCCTCTGCTGCCGTAGGCTCACCCCACGTTCCAATTATAACTAATGTACCCCTCCCTCCCCCATGCCTGAGTGAGCCAGAGCCCCCTAATCAGCCACTCCTTTAATCCCCTCCTGTCTTGGTGAAGAACAGACACCAGACGGTGACCTACATGCAGAGATGGGGCCAAATCCAAAGCTGAACCCCAGGAGTTGTGCAAACAAAGAAGAGAAAGGGAAATTTCTCCCAGCAGCCTCAGGAGCAGTTGATTAAATCTCCACAATCAACCTCATGTACCTTGCATCTGTGGAATACCTGAATAGACAATAAATCATCCCAAAATTGAGGTGGTGGACTTTGGGAGCAACTGTATACTTGGAGTTTGCTTTCTTGCTTTATTTTTTGTATATATATATATTTTTCCTTTTTCTCTTTTTGTGAGTGTGCATACGTATGCTTCTTTTTGTGATTTTGTCTGTATAGCTTTGCTTTTACCATTTGTCCTAGGGTTCTGTCTGTCCTTTTTTTTTTTTTTTTTTTTTTTTAGTATAGATTTTAGTGCTTGTTACCATTGGTGGATTTGTTTATTGGTTGGTTGCTCTTTTTTTTTTTTTTAACTTTAACGATTTTTAATTTTTTTTATTTTAATAACTGCATTTTATTTTATTTTATTTTTTTTCATTCTTTATTTTTACTTTTTCTCCCTTTTCTTCTGAGCCATATTGCTGACAGCGTCTTGGTGTTCCAGCCAGGTGTCAGGCCTGAGTCTTGGAGATGGGAGAGCCAAGTTCAGGACACTGGGCCACCAGAGATCTCCTGGCCCCACATAATATCAATTGGCAAGAGCTCTCCCAGGGATCTACCTCTCAATGCTAAGACCCAGCTCCCCTCAATCAACAGCAAGCTCCAGTGCTGGACATCCCAAGCTAAACAACTAGCAAGACAGGAACACAACCCCACCCATTAGCAGAGAGGATGCCTAAAATCATAATAAGTTCACAGACACCCCAAAACACACCACAGGACGTGGTCCTGCTCATGAGAAAGACAAGATCCAGCCTCATCCACCAGAACACAGGCACTAGTCCCCTCTAACAGGAAGCCTACACAACCCACAGAACCAACCTTACCCACTGGGGGCAGACAACAAAAACAATGGGAACAATGAACCTGCAGCCTGCAAAAAGGACACCCCCAAATAGAGTAAGTTAAGCAAAATGAGAAGACAGAGAAACACACAGCAGATGAAGGAGCAAGGTAAAAACCCACCAGACCAAACAAATGAAGAGGAAATAGGCAGTCTACCTGAAAAAGAATTCAGAGTAATGATAGTAAAGATGATCCAAAATCTTGCAAATATAATGGAGAAAATACAAGAAACGTTTAAAAAGGACCGAGAAGAACTAAAGAGCAAACAAACAATGATGAACAGCACAATAAATGAAATTAAAAATTCTCTAGAAGGAATCAATAGCAGAATAACTGAGGCAGAAGAAGTGACCTGGAAGATAAAATAGTGGAAACAACTACTGCAGAACAGAATAAAGAAAAAAGAATGAAAAGAATTGAGGACAGTCTCAGAACCTCTGGGACAACATTAAACACACCAACATTCGAAGTATAGGGGTACCAGAAGAAGAAGAGAAAAAGAAAGGGACTGAGAAAATATTTGGAGAGATTATAGTTGTAAACTTCCTTAATATGGGAAAGGAAATAGTCAATCAAGTCCAGGAAGCACAGAGAGTCCCATACAGGATAAATCCAAGGAGAAACACGCCAGGACACATATTAATCAAACTAACAAAAATTAAATACAAAGAAAAAATATTAAAAGCATCAAGGGAAAAGCAACAAATAACATACAAGGGAATCCCCATAAGGTTAACAGCTGATCTTTCAGCAGAAACTCTGCAAGCCAGAAGGCTGTGGCAGGACATATTAAAAGTGATGAAAGGGAAAAACCTACAACCAAGATTACTCTACCCACCAAGGATCTCATTCAGATTCGACAGAGAAATTAAAATCTTTGCAGACAAGTAAAAGCAAGAGAATTCAGCACCACGAAACCAGCTTTAAAACAAATGTTAAAGGAACTTCTCTAGGCAGAAACACAAGAGAAGGAAAAGATCCACAATAACAAACTCAAAACAATTAAGAAAATGGAAATAAGAACATACATATTGATAACTACCTTAAATGTAAATGGATTAAATGCTCCAACCAAAAGACATAGACTGGCTAATGGAAAAAAAAAAAACAAGACCTGTATATATGCTGTCTACAAGAGAACCACTTCAGACCTAGGGACACATACAGACTGAAAGTGAGGGGATGGAAAACAGATACTCCATGCAAATGGAAATCAAAAGGAAGCTGGAGTAGCAATTCTCATATCAGACAAAATAGACTTTTAAACAAAGACTATTACAAGAGACAAAGAAGGACACTACATAATGATCTAGGGATCAATACCAGAAGAAGATATAAAAATTGTTACTATTTATGCACCCAACATAGGAGCACCTCAATACAAAAGGCAAATGCTAACAGCCATAAAAGGGGAAATTGACAGTAACACAATCATAGTAGGGGACTTTAACACCTCACTTTCACCAATGGAGAGAGCATCCAAAATGAAAATAAATAAGAAAACACAAGCTTTAAATGACACATTAAACAAGATGGACTTAGTTGATATTTATAGGACATTCCATCCAAAAACAACAGAATACTCTTCTTCTCAAGTGCTCATGGAATATTGTCCAGGATAGATCATATCTTGGGTCACAAATCAAGCCTGGTAAATTTAAGAATATTGAAATAGTAGCAAGTATTTTTTCCAACCACACCGCTATGAGACTAGATATCAATTACAGGAAAAAATCTGTAAAAAATACAAACACATGGAGGTTAAACAATATGCTACTAAATAAACAAGAGATCACTGAAGAAATCAAAAAGGAAATCAAAAAATACCTAGAAACAAATGACAATTAAAGCACGAAGGCCCAAAACATATGGGATGCAGCAAAAGCAGTTCCAAGAGAGAAGTTTATAGCAGTACAATCCTACCTCAAGAAACAAGAAAAATCTCAAATAAACAACTTAACTTTACACTGAAAGCAATTAGAGAAAGAAGAACAGAAAAAACCCAAAGTTAGCAGAAGGAAAGAAATCATAAAGATCATATCAGAAATAAATGAAAAATAACTGAAGGAAACAATAGTAAACATCAGTAAAACTAAAAGCTGGTTCTTTGAGAAGATAACAAAATTAATAAACCATTAGCCAGACTCATCAAGAAAAAAAGGGAGAACACTCAAATCAATAGAATTAGAAATGAAAAAGGAGAAGTAACAACCGACACTTCAGAAATATAAAGGGTCATGAGAGATTACTATAAGCAACTCTATGCCAATAAAATGGACAACCTGGAAGAAATGGACAAATTCTTAGAAAAGCACAACCTCCCGAGACTGAACCAGGAAGAAATAGAAAATATAAACAGACCAATCACAAGCACTGAAATTGAAACTGTGATTAAAAATCTGCCAAAAAACAAAAGCCCAGGACAGATAGCTTCACAGGTGAATTCTAGCAAGCATTTAGAGAAGAGCTAACACCTATCCTTCTCAAACTCTTCCAAAAAATTGCAGAGGAAGGAACACTCCCAAACTCATTCTATGAGGCCACCATCACCCTGATACCAAAACCAGACAAAGATGTCACAAAAAAAAGAAAACTACAGGTCAATATCACTGATGAACATAGATGCAAAAATCCTCAACAAAATACTAGCAAACAGAATCCAACAGCACACTGAAAGGATCATACACCGTGATCAAGTGGGGTTTATCCCAGGAATACAAGGATTCTTCAATATATGCAAATCAATCAATGTGATAAACCATATTAACAAATTGAAGGATAAAAAACATATGATAATCTCAATAGATGCAAAAAAAGCTTTCGACAAAATTCAGCACACATTTATGATAAAAACCCTCCAGAAAGTAGTTATAGAGGGAACCTACGTCAACATAGTAAAGGCCATATATGACAAACCCACAGCCAACATCGTTCTCAATGGTGGAAAACTGAAACCATTTCCACTAAGATCAGGAACAAGACAAGGTTCTCCACTCTCACCACTATTATGCAACATAGTTTTGGAAGTTTTAGCCACAGGAATCAGAGAAGAAAAAGAAATAAAGGAATCCAAATTGGAACAGAAGAAGTAAAACTGTGACTGTCTGCAGATGACATGATACTATACATAGAGAATCCTAAAGGTGCTATGAGAAAACTAGTAGAGCTAATCAATGAATTTGGTACAGTAGCAGGATACAAAATTAATGCACAGAAATCACTTGCATTCCTATACACTAATGATGAAAAATCTGAAAGAGAAATTTAGGAAACACTCCCATTTACCATTGCAACAAAAAGAATAAAATACCTAGGAATAAATCTACCTAAGGAGACAAAAGACCTGTATACAGAAAACTATGACACTGATGAAAGAAATTAAAGATGATACAAACAGGGGGTTTCCCTAGTGGCACAGTGGTTGAGAGTCTGCCTGCCAATGCAGGGGACACGGGTTCGAGCCCTGGTCTGGGAGGATCCCACATGCCGCAGAGCAACTAGGCCTGTGATCCACAATTACTGAGCCTGCGCGTCTGGAGCCTGTGCTCCGCAATAAGAGAGGCCGTGACAGGGAGAGGCCCGCGCACCGCGATGAAGAGTGGCCCCCGCTTGCCGCAACTGGAGAAAGCCCTTGCACAGAAGACCCAAAACAGCCAAAAATTAATTAATTAATTAATTAATTAATTTTAAAAAAAAAGATGATACAAACAGATGGAGAGATATATCATGTTCTCGGATTGGAAGAATCAACATTGTGAAAATGACTATACTACCCAAAGCAATCTATAGATTCAATGCAATCCCTGTCAAACTACCAATGGCATTTTTCACAGAACTAGAACAAAAAATTTCACAATTTGTATGGAAAAACAAAAGACCTCAAATAGCCAAAGCAATCTTGAGAAAGAAAAACGGAGCTGGAGGAATCAGGCACCCTGGCTTTAGACTATACTACAAAGCTGCAGTAATCAAGACAGTATGGTACTGGCACCAAAACAGAAATATAGATCAATGGAACAGGATGGAAAGCCCAGAGATAAACCCACGTAAATATGGTCACCTTATCTTTGATAAAGGAGTCAAGAATATACAATGGAGAAAAGACAGCCTCTTCAATAAGTGGTGCAGGGAAAACTGGACAGCTACATGTAAAAGAATGAAATTAGAACACTCCCTAACACCATACAGAAAAATAAACTCAAAATGGATTAAAGACCTAAATGTAAGGCCAGACACTATAAAACTCTTAGGGGAAAACACAGGCAGAACACTCTGTGACATAAATTAAAACAAGATCCTTCTGACCCACCTCACAGAGAAATAGAAATAAAAACAAAAATAAACAAATGGGACCTAATGAAACCTAAAAGCTTTTGCACAGCAAAGGAAACCATAAACAAGACAAAAATGCAACTCTCAGAATGGGAGAAAATATTTGCAAGTGAAGCAACTGACAAAAGATTAATCTCCAAACTATACAATCAGCTAATGCAGCTCAAAAATCAGAAAGCAAACAACCCAATCCAAAAATGGGCAGAAGACCTAAATAGACATTTCTGCAAAGAAGATATACAGATTGCCAACAAACACATGAAAGGATGCTCAACATCATTAATCATTAGAGAAATGCAAATCAAAACTACAATGAGGTATCACCTCACACCATCAGAATGGCTGTCATCAAAAAATCTACAAACAGTAAATGCTGGAGAGGGTGTGGAGAAAAGGGAACCCTCTTGCACTGTTGGTGGGAATGTAAATTGATACAGCCACTATGGAGAACAGTATGGAGGTTCCTTAAAAACTAAAAATAGAACTACCATATGACCCAACAATCCCACTACTGGGTATATGTACCTGAGAAAACCATAATTCAAAAAGATACATGTACCACAATGTTCATTGCAGCTCTACATAAAATAGCCAGGACATGGAAGCAACGTAAGTGTCCATCAACAGATGAATGGATAAAGAAGACATGGCACATATATAAAATGGAATATTACTCAGCCGTAAAAAGAAATGAAATTGATTTATCTGTATTGAGGTGGATGGACCTAGAGACTGTCATTCAGAGTGAAGCAAGTCAGAAAGAGAACAACAAATACCATATGTTAACACATATACATGGAATCTAAAAAAAGAAAATGGTCTGAAGAACCTAGGGGTAGGACAGGAATAAAGACGCAGATGTAGAGAATGGACTTGAGGACACGGGGAGGGGGAAGGGTAAGCTGGGATGAAGTGAGAGAGTGGAATTGACATATATACCCTACCAAATGTAAAATAGATCGTTAGTGGGAAGCAGCACATAGCACAGGGAGATCAGCTTAGTGCTTTGTGACCACCTAGAGGGGTGGGATAGTGAGGGTGGGAGGGAGATGCAAGAGGGAGGGGATATGGGGATATAGGTATACATATAGCTGATTCATTTTGTTATACAGCAGAAACTAACACACCATTGTAAAGCAATTATACTCCAATAAAGATGTTAAAAAAATAAAATAAAATAAAATGGTAGCTGAAATAAATCTCTATGTGTATTTTAATTTATTTCTGAACTCTATTCTGTTCCATCTATCTTTTTGTTTACATGTGTCAGTACCGATTTTTGTAAATTTTTATACTTTTATAATGTCTTAATATATAGTAATTTAGTGCCTATTTAATTGTTCTTTTTCAGAACTTCCTTAGACATTTTTGGTAACTTTTTTGTTGGCAGTTGTGTTGGAGTTGTTTTATTTATATAAATACTGAAATATACTCTGTTTAAAAGTAAGCTGCAATTATTATGAGACAGGGAAAGCTTTATGCCCAAGGTTGGGTTACACCTGGGACTGAAAATGATGTATTGGAAAAGAAGAGCAAAGAGGACCAACAAAGGGAAGAAAACTAATAAATTTTCCAAAAAAGAAATTCTACAAAACAAACAAACAAACAACCCAGAAGTACTCTGGAATAAAACATGCACTTGAATGTTGTAAGCTATTTCAGCAGCCAGCTAGTTTTGCAGGTCAGCATGTATTACCCTGGCTTTTAAGGGTTTGAGAAACATTATCAGTGTTCTGAGCTTAAACTGAAATCCTTGAACTTTCAGTACCTGTGAGCTTGCACCTAAAATTCCTGCTCCTGGCAGCACTTTACCAGTCACAAGGAGCCAGCATTAATGAGTGCCCTGGCAGGAAGCAGAACTTAGAGAGAAGCTAACAAGTTCTGAGAAAGACGGAGATAAACACAGGCAGCAAACCACTATCTTTGAACCTATTGTCCTTTAAGATATGTCGAGATCCAGACTTCTAAGTGTCACTTCGGTGGTCTCAAAAACAGGAATCTTGTGTTTGCCACTATTCCAGGTAACCACCTCTCTTTCTGGGAAAAGATTTTCAAAGCTACTACTCTAAGGATCTGATTTGTTATAGATTTGTGGTTTGGGTAACAATGACTCCGACAGTTAGAAGATTTCCTTTAAGAATGTGTTACCAGAATCTTATGACATTATATATATTGGTTAAACATACAGATAACAAAATGGTTTATGACCTTAGTCCTATGTCTTCTTTATTTAGTTCTATTGCTATTGAAATATGATGTGATTAAATTTTTTTTAACTTTGTTATGCTGTAAAATTTTTAAAAATCAAAAGTGCTATTGACATAAAATGCTGTGGCAGGATTAATTTAAGACATGTTTACTGTTGCCCAAAGACATACTTGAGGTTCAACAGTTTTTCAGTGCTGAACAGTGCAGACAGAACCATCTTAGAGTCTATTTTGATTCCTCTGCTCTAGTATCTCATTCTGACTAATCCCTGCATTTCTGTATCTGTGTTTCTTGAATGCAGCATATCTGAAAGATTTAGGTATGAAATATATTAAGACTTCACTCCCCATTTCTTGATAACTCCAAAGTCTGACATTGGAAGTGAGGTGGTAATAATGTAACACTGTGTACTTCTTGCTAGGGTTTCAAGGAAGTGACTTGAAAGTGAAATGCTGGCTTTAGTTGTTTATCTGTTAAGCTGGATCCTAAATGATTTCATCTGCTCATAAATAAACTTTCTTTATGGACAAAATTTGAACGTTCATTTTCCTCTCAGTTAGTATGCAAGTCTATTTGCAGCATTCTAGCAAAAGAGAGTGCAACTCATTTTCTGTGCTTATAAATTGTTCATTACCACGCTCTCTGATGGCCAATTCATGACTCCATCAGCAACTCCACAAATCTCTTTGCCCAGACAAACTTGGTGGAATAAATATGAGGTGCTGAAGAAGATGAGTTTGGGCTTAAGGGAAGAAAAATGTATCTCACACAAAATTTCCAAGTCTATGATTTTAAATTTTGTAACATCTTACTTGTATTGATATTTGTATGTAGGGTCCAGGAAAATAAATACTTCACTGACCTTATCAACACAATTTTTAGGGCTACATATAAATAATATTCAACAATTTTTCTCATTGTACATGAAAAGGGTCTCAGTTCAAGAGAAAAACAAACCTACAAGCAAGTCCTCTAGATAGGAGTACTTTCTTTCCTCTGTGACGTGAGTTATTGTAACCTATAAGGCTCGACACAGAGGACTAAGATAATTGTGTTAGAATACTTATGGTTCGGGTCTTTTAAAACAAAGCAATCAAGGTTATTAGTTTTCCCCTCTTCTTTGATAAAGAGAAAAATGTAAATCTCAACAGGAATGTCAATGGATCTTAGGTTGACCTTAGCCTTAGAGCAGGTTAAAATCACTCCCTCCTTCGTGCATGTATTTAATATCCACTAACGCTAAGGGAATGGACTCCAGTTTTCATGTAGGGAACTTGATTCCTTTGCGTGAAAATAATATTCGCAAGTAATGAAGCTCCTTCCTCTAGCTAATATGTGAAAACAAAGAAAAACTGCAAGGTGCACAAAAGCTCTTTAGATAAAGCAAACTCTGCCTATAGAAAAAACAAAGTGTTTCCACACCCACCTATGGCAGTGTGTAGGATAGGAATCTGGCTCCCAGTATATATCTCCTGTCACTGCTGAGCTGGAGAATCTACCCAGAGATTTTTTTCAATTACAATTCTGTGCACCAATAGACTCTGCTGCGGAGCTTTTAATTAAAAAAGAAAAACAAATGAAATAATATAAACCCGCATTGTCTCTAGGCACTGTTTGTATTAAAGGATTAGACATGAGATGTTTGGATTTCATTGTTCTAAACATGTGTTTCAGTTGGTGCTATCGGACTCACCATGTGAAGAAAACAAAATGTAAGTAAATAACAAGAGGCCCCATGGTTTTATTCAGCATTTTCAAAATTCAAAGAATAAAAATGTCTCAAGTCATTTGAGAAGCCCCAAATGAGTTTCAAATGATCATTATAATCATGTAAGAAAAATAAAAAGTAAATTGCTTTTAAATGCAAATGGCTCAATTTTTCTAAAAGCAGAAAAGATGCACTTTCATTATGATCAGCTTTGTTAAACAAATAAGGGGCCTAGTTGATTTCTAGGTATTTTTGCTCACTGCATTCTCCACCCTTGAAGTTTTAAGCGTCCTTTAAGTTCATGAAAGAATCATGACTTCCTCTATGACTCCACCCACATGTGTAACTCACAGGGATGATGGGAGACAGTTTTCTGGATAATTTGGTTTCAAATATAAGCAAACTACCAAAGATCTAACCTGTATTATGTGTACCTTTCAAAGTGCTTCTGATATGTTATGTGAATAATTGACACTATTTTCTCACTTTTCGTACTGTAGGTTTAATTCTTCTCAGAATTCTATTCGGGAGATGGGGAGAAGGTGCCATTAATAAAGCTGCTGATGATTAATGATAACTGTAATGTACTGAGACTTTGTGCAAGTGTCAGAAAGCACTTCTGCCAAGCCCTATCTTCTCCTGGGAGCAGCCCTCATTGCCAGCTAGCTGTATTTAATTATCATTGACTGTTACCCTCAAGGCCGGGGTCTCCGGGCATTGTCTCCAGATGACGAGGCCATGCTGGGTGGGATGCTTTCCTTGGCCCTGGAATCCTTCACCTATTTCTGATGGGTCATCCCATTATTGATCATCTGCTTATTAAACGTGTGCCACTCTTTCAGCTACTGCATGGCTCTCCATTTGTTTTTCTTTGCATTGATTTTGGACTTGTTTTTTTCTCTGTCTTCTGGTGTTGGTGACATAATGGACTTTTGACTATTGGTGTGCTTACCTAACTTTGGACCTCATGGCTGTCTCATCTTGCCCTTTCATCTTCTGCCTTTGACCCAGAACAGTAGAATAAAGAAATTCATAATTGGAAAGGATCAGAAATGTTGACTCTAATTCCCCAATCAACAGGACAGGAGAATGTGGTATTGAGGAACTTTATAAGCTAACTTTAGAGTCACTGAGGCTACTGGCCTTTTTTTCGGGTGAAGAAATTGAGGCCCAAAGAGATATAGTAACAAATTAATCGCAGGACTTAAATTAGTACTTAGGTACAAACTTTTTGGCTACATCATTTTGCATGTCAATGTCTGTTATATCAGTCATTATTTAATATCATTGCTTTTGAATAAAAACAAGAAACCACCTCAAATATAATGCAAATTAACAGAAAATTAAGACAGAGAAGGCAAGAAAGTGGCTGATTTTGTGGAGAGCGCGTATAAGGTAAGTAAATGTACTGAAGGCAGACACAATATTTCAAATATTTTGTCACCACAGGAGGGTGTTTGTGAGATCTATTATTAGTTCTATTTACATTTTTTTTCCAGCACAAGACTAATTTTTTCTGCTCTAACCCGATCAATTTATTTATTTATTTTAACATCTTTATTGGAGTATAATTGCCTTACAATGGTGTGTTAGTTTCTGCTGTACAACAAAGTGAATCAGCTATACATATACATGTATCCCCATATCTTCTCCCTCTTGCGTCTCCCTCCCACCCTCCCTATCCCACCCCTCTAGGTGGTCACAAAGCACGGAGCTGATCTCCCTGTGCTATGCAGCTGCCGATCAATTTATTTTTATAACAGCATTTTTAGTATATAAACAATGCATTGCTAGACTTTTTGTGTATAATTTAGATATTATAAGTAATTTAGTGTGTGAAATCAAACATGTCAGAGTCCCTCTGAAAAATTACACCTTTAATCTTTTCCCTTCCCCAGAAATAACCACATACACTGATGTACATATATTTACATAAACAGGGTATTTTACAAAACATAAATAAAATCATACACATACGGGATTCTGTAAATTAATTCCATTAATACATTGCTGATGATAGTCTACCATATTACCTGGCTTGGGGAAGTTAAGTATTTTGCTCAAGAGTAAACAAGTAAAAGGCAGAGCTTGCATCTGGGCTTATGACTGATTCCTGAGCCTGGGATTTTCACTACAAATCCACACTGCATGTCCAATATTTAGATAAAATTACACACCTGGTGAAATACCTAGGGATACACAATCCATCCATCCTTCTGGGTACTGTACAATTTACCCACCCCAGAATAATTAGGTCAGGCCACTAGTCTCTGGATGATATGGTTTGGCACCCATCCCTCCCCCAAATTATTGTAGCTGAATTGCATTCTGGCTTCTGTTAAGAGTAATTTTTACAAAAAGGACCCATGAAATTTATTATTGCATTTATTCTAAGAGTACTGTGAGAAACATTGTTCCTGTCGTTAAAGACAGCCTCTTTATGAAGCCCAATAGTTTGAATTTGTCTCTCGTTTCTATAGCTGGAATAGTTGTGCATTTGGTGAATAATGCTGCCTGTTTTTGTTAATTTTAGAGGATACTATATAACCAATTCTCTCTTTCATCCTATTAACTGCTAGAAAGCTTAAGTCAGGTCTGGAGTTCAGTACTAATTTTATATATGGGATTTACTATATTCAGTTTACAAACTGATCTCACTCTTGGCTTATTCTCTTTGTCTGATACTCTCTGTGCTCTCATTTCTAATTTTTTTTTTGTATTTTTAATATTTTCTTAAAGCATTTTGGAACACAAGATATTGAATCCATTCAGGCAGTAGTCCACATAGTAATATGAGGCTAGAGATGAATTTTACTCTCCCCAGTTACAATGCTGCATGGTGGTAAGAGACATGAACTCCACAGCCAGACCATTTGGGTTTAAAGCCTGTCTCTGCCACTTCCAGCCATGTTATCATGAACAAGTTACTTAACCTCTTTATGACTGAATTGTCTCAACTGTAAAGTGAGGATTATAATAGTATGACCCCACTTTATAGCATTTTAAGTTTGAAAGTGAGTTAATTCACATGAAGTTATACAACTGGTTTAGAAGAATGCCCAGCACAGGAAATTATGGATAATTCTAGTAGAGAAGCCAATGAAACAACTTCGCACTCTTCTTCTATTTATCAAAGTAATGAATTTTCAATTAATCTTAGGCCCACAGATTCTCAGCACTGAGAAAAAAAATTAAGATCAACTAGTTTAACGATCCCTATAGAGCAGGAATTATCTCCATACATCAAAGTAGGGCACTGGTTGTTCTGGAAGGGACAGAAATTATCTCCTTCGACACCTACTTCTAGAGAGCTCTGATTATTGGAAATGTCTTCCTTAAATGTTATATTCAGCTCTCACTTCTCCTGGATTTTTTTTTTTATCTTTTTGGCATCCTCATCCTAATTTGATCAAGCATAAGTAAATCTCTGAGTAAATAACTTTTTCTACACTGAAGATCTTGCACCTAAAATTTGAATATTTAAAATATTGATACTGTTCAGACACTTTTAATTTTTTTTAAGAACTCAAAAAATTTCTGTTTAAAAATTGAACTTGTGAAAGACATGGAAACAATGGTGAAGAAGGAGGCACGTGGAGTCAGAAGACCTCTATTCTAGTTTAAGTTCTTTGGTCAGGTAGTGACCTCCCCATTTCCTTTCCCACTGTGAGTGTCTGTTGCATAGTGTGCAAAATGCTAAAGGTGAAATAAATGATACCAAAGGAGCCTGCAGTTTTGAAATTGTATGACCACTTCGCATTTCTCCAGCTAACTGCTTCCTGGCCATTTTATTGCATATCAGTAACTTCACCAGTGTGTGCACAGGGTCAGAAAAAGGAAGTAAAGTAAATAAGTTTGGATAATTGTTAGCACTTGAAAAAAATATTGAGTGGCTCAATAAGAGCCACTCAATAATTGACACTTATTGAGTGTCAAAAAGAAATGATATAAGGTAGTTAATATTTAGAATTGACATTTTAATAAGTATATGGTTTATTTTTAAATGTAAAGAAGAGAAGCAGAGATTTATATATGGAGGAAGATAAAGCAATCCATACTTTTTTCTGGTCATAAGCTTAGATTTCAAGATTCAAAACCAAGAACCTTGAGCTGTTTTATTGAGCCAGGACACCAGGAGAATTTCTGTACATACATCTTTAAAGTGGGATACTACATTTTAAAGATTTTTTTGTATTTATAATATACTATGTAAAAATTTTATGACTACAAAAGTGATGCATGTACATTATAAAAATTCAAACAATATAGAAATACTGAAAATATAAAGTGCCTCACAATACCATCTTCAAGAGAAGCAAGCATTGTTAGTAATTTGGTATATATATATACATACTAACTGTATAACACCTATGTAGTGAAATCATTGTATTTACATAAAAGGAAATATACAAAGTAGAATTGAGCTCTCCGTATTATTTTATTTAATTATAAATATAAATCTATATTCTCTTTGATGAATGGGTAATATTCCTTTATAAAGATGTTCCATTAATTATCTTTATAATCCTTTATTGATGATCACTTGTTTTAGTATGTTTTTGAAATTTATACTTCAGCTGCCATTTTTCCCCCTGCCATTTGTACCTATGTACTTGGTTAAACCCTCTAGGTGCACACACACAAAAAAGTCTTGTCGTCTGGGTGACTGACGTTTGTCTTAAATGTTTGTGGTAAAATTTTTAAGTTGATACTTCACATATGTTAAAAAGTCATTTCTGACTAGTATAATAAAAAACATGACACACTGCCAAGCTGAAAAGTACTAAGTATTATTTTAGCAATGGCTGAAGAAGACATGATTAAGTACAGCTCCATCTCAGAAGTTTATCAGGCTGTGATGAATGGTTTTCCACTATTTAATGCTAGAATACTTTAACAGCGGCCCATACAGCAAGGTGTGAAAAAGTGCCATCAGCAAACATATATTTAGTGCCCGTGTCTGATATAGTGAGGGTCTCTGGAATGAATAGCACTTGAGTATCTATCCCTGGGGAGTTAAACCTCCTGAAAATTACAGTGTGAACTTTGTTTTTGTGACATCTTTTTAACCTAAACCCAGGAATGACTGAGTTGTGCCTAGATACAAAAATGGTTTAACCATCCTAATGGAAGATCAACTTCTAACTCCTTGGTAAATGGTATGTGTGACCACACACACCCATTTTCCTTTTATTCTAATTTTTTTTCTCCAACCAGGTTACAGGCCTGGTTTAGTAAAATCTTCCTTACCAAGATATTAAAGGATAATAGAGATTATGAAATTTCCCTGGAGAATTGGCATTTTGAAAAACTCTAGGTCTCTGAATAAACAGAATACTGCGATGGTTATCTGCCTAATGCCTAACATCTATGACACGTTAGCCCTGAAAAGTTAGTCACTACCTTCTCAATGCACAACAGTATTTGTAACTCTAGAATCAAGTCTATTACAGTGCAGTTATCTGCTTACATATCTGACAGTTTCACATTTACCTGTATTCTCAGTGCTTTAAATGAAGTGGACATTCAGTAAACATGTGTTTAATTATGGGGAGTGCAGTGACTAGGTGATTGTTGAGGAAACAAGTGTGGTCAGAACAAATACTATGGTCCAGAAGAATAATCCTTGTCCATCTAGAGGTCCAGCACTAACTGCTCTTCCTTTATTACCAGGTGCAGAGACTATAAAGATCAGTACACAAGTGGCTGGTATATCTGGTAAGGACATCCTCGATTTGTGTTATAAAACCTTTGGTAGTATATGGGGCTTCCCTGGTGGTGCAGTGGTTGAGAATCCGCCTGCCAATGCGGGGGACACGGGTTCTATCCCTGATCTGGGGAGATCCCACATGCCGCAGAGCAACTAGGCCCGTGAGCCACAACTACTGAGCCTGCGCGTCTGGAGCCTGTGCTCCGCAACAAGATAGGCCCTCGCACAGAAACGAAGACCCAACACAGCCAAAACTTAATTAATTAATTAATTAATTAATTTAATAAATAAATAAATTTAAAAAAATTAAAAAAAAACCTTTGGTGGTATATGACACTCCTTTTCCTAAATAATTGAGATAAAATATGACACCATAGAGCATAAGAAAACTTTAGGGCTCATGTAGATCAACAGAAACATCACTTTCAGGTTGTTGGCCAGTGTTTACTTAGACACTTCCTATGACAGGGAACTTACTATTTTTAAGAATAATAGTTTATTCCCAAGTTGGATATTTGTAAAGGTAAAATCATTGTTCTTTATCTTGAAATCTCCCAAAATGACTCCTCCACTGATCTGAGTTCTGACCTTAAAAGCCATTCAGAATATGACAAAAAAGGATTGCTATAACTTCCTAAACCTTGGCTTCTGTATTTTCAAAACTAAACATTACCAGTTCCCTCAATTGGATGGTTAGCTCCTCAAAGACAGAGACCCTTGTCTTGTCAACCCGTGAATCCCCAGCTCCAACATCTAAAATCTATTTGGTCACTTACGTATTAGTGGAATGAATGAATGGATGGCTGAATAGAAGGAATAATGGATGAATGAGTTAAGGAATCAAGATGCCGCTCCTTTGAACAACGCTCCAATTTCTAAAGAGAAAACAGTTAAGATTACCTGGCAAGACTGACCCCCTCTAAGCTCAGAGAACATTCCAGAGTCAGTGAAAATGTATGAGTGGTGGTGGGGGATTGCTTAAGGAATTTGGCTTCCCAGATGGCTTGCATCCAGTCTTGCTGAGTTTTTGCCCCTTTCCGGGAAGTAGCAGGAGCTCTTAACTTCCCAGCATGCTCCAGCTCACTCCTCCCCTTCTTCTTCTGCCATAAGGTTCTTGCTGCTGATTTTCCTGGTGGCTCTTCTCTGTGGAGCAGTGCTCTTCTGCCTCCAGTGGCGGCTGAGGAAACTCCACAAAGGTCCCCGAAGACGCACCACGGCTGTTTTTGCTGTTGGAGACTTGGACCCTGTTTATGGTAAGCTGTCTACACGCTTCGAGACTTCCTCTTTGGAAACCTTATAGTTTTGTGTGGGTTGAAAAGCTAATCTATGAAAAGCAGATTTGTAAACATAGAGCAAGACATGGTTTATTGAAGACTCAAAGGCATGCACTGGGGAGAGAGTCTAAATGAGAAAACTTCAGAAGAAAAAGACCCCAAAAGAAAAAAAAAAAAAAAAAAAAAAATGTGTCCTGGGGAAGTGACTCAGAGTTGAGTATGGGGATAGAACCTAAACATGTCATTCAGTCAACAAGCAGAAGGGAAAAGATTCACAGGGCTGGCCACTCCAAGTGAATGGTAAGGTTTAAGGTACAGAAGAGCATCTCTGGGCTTTTGATATCCATCTATCCTACCCCGTGTTCATAGTCTCATTTACAAAGCTCTCCATGTCTCACTTACCCTCAGTAATATTGAACAACAATTTTCAGATTGTCTGCTGCCACTGCAGAGCCTGAAATACTGGAATAGGACAGGCGAGTGTCAATACTCATGTCCTTTCTCCCCAGACATACTGGCCGCATCCTGATCCTGTCTTCTCCCAAACCCCACCCCCCAAGCCATGCCTTTTCTATTATTTTCCAGTCTGCATTAAGAGGTATGAAATGGAGGAAAGTATGGTCTTGAGTTATTTGTAATTGCCAGCCTCAGCTGTAAATAGAGAAATGATAATTTTCTGATTTCTGGCAAGTGACAACTGATAGTTTATTTCTTCATGTTAAGCAGTGTCCTCAACCAGAGACCATCTGTTATGAGTCTTTCCAGAGTTAAGGCACTGCATTGTATACTACAGCTGCCTCAAGAGTGCTTGGTAGAGATTAACAGCTGCCCTTCAGAAACTTGGATCAGCATAAGATTTTCAACAGAGCAGGAGATGTCCTGGGAAAACTAACAGCTAAATAGCAAGTGGGGTAAAAATAAACTAAAATGTTTTAATATCAAAATTCAGTACTAAGATTTAGTGATTATATTCACTATTGGGTTTTTTAAAAGTTATTATTTAACAGGGAAACACACTGTCAATTTGAGAAATGGTTATTTGGGGAAGAATAATTAAAGTCTCCAATGAAAATAGCTTTTTCTCCTAAAATCAAAAACACTTTCCACTGAGCGTACAGGGAAATAGGGTCACTGACCTTCTAACAAAATACGTTAGTCAAAGGGATCAACATGGTCACACTGGTCTATTTTTCTTTATCTAACAAGAGGTATTTAATAAATAAATGCAATTATGTTTCTTCCAACTTGACCTGAGTTCCTAAAGAGGAAACTCCACAGTGGTCTTTTCAGCCCTCTCTCATTCTGAGGGAGACTCTTTCACTAGACGGCCTTGAAGCATAAAAAAATTTGTTTTTAATTTTCAGTAAATAAGCTACCCAGTTAGACTGTTATAACTTTTCAGGCAGTTTATGTGCCACAGTTAAATCCCCATTTATCTAATGTTTTTATATTTCCTGGATGGTGGTTTACATACATGCTTTTGAATTTGTCTGAATTTCCCTGAACACATATGAGTGTGAGAAAAGGAGTCAAGACTGAGATAGTACTTCAATAATCTGCATGTAATAGCACTGAGTGCAGTGAGTTACATTAGAGTCACATTCTCTACATTACCCTGAAGTCATTATGGACAGAAGAAAATATGTAGGAAGAAATTGTTTAGAATATATATATATATATATATATATATATATATATATATATATATATATATATATATATATATATATATATATATCTCACAATTTAATTCACACCTACCAAGTACTAGGCACTAGGTCAGGGGCTTCTCGGATATTATCTCTAATTCCTAAATACCAACTCAGAAAAGTGGCTTTTACTTCCGATAGAGGATGTTATCTACTTTTCTCACTCTACTGTATAAATATACCCCATAAATCTTTGCTGCAGTCCAACTACAGATTGTCCAGAATTGAGGGTAGAGAACAATGAAAATTTAGGCAGGGCACACATGGCTTAGCCACCTTACCCCTGGACACTAAGTACGGCTCTATATCCTGAACCTCCAGACTTTTCCATTGGGTGATTCCGCGATGGTAGGTATTGCTCTCCAGAATCCTCACTTCCTCCCTCATTCCCTTCCTCATTCTATCCTTTCCTCCCTAATCCCTCGGGTATAGCTCTGGCTCTTCTTTTGCGCAAGGAACATTTAACTATTTCTCAGCTTAAATTGCATTACCAAGTTCACTTCTGTTGATATTCATCTCAGAGAATACAACCTCAGTGGCCTCTTCGCGTTTATTTTTATCCTCACCTATGCTGGGATCAGTGTTGGGTTCTCCCACCCACCGTCCACCTCCCATCCTGTCCTACGGAAGCCCAGGGTGGCTGTAAAGGCAGTAAAGAGCCATTCACATCATCTTTGATGTGGATATGGCTCTCAGAGCTGTGCTTCTTGCCATTCCTGTTTCTGCCCTTCAAACAAAACACAAAAGAGTAATTTAGGAAGTGGTATTCTCTGTGATCTCTAGTCACCTCTTCTTAGCTAGTAATTTCTGGAAGTAAACTCTAGAGAACCAATATTTTAAGGTAGTCTGAAACCCAGACCCACACTGGATTTCCTTTCCACACTGGACTCTCATTACACGTTTACTTCTCCAGACAAACGATCCTCCCTACCTACTATTTCCATAAAAGGAGGTGCTCTCCAAAAGAGAAGTGAGAGAAATACTACGGGATCTTTTTATGGCTACAGAGGAAAGTAAGGGTCGAACCACAGCTTCTACCTTTACAGCCCTGAAAAAGTTTGTGCTCCCAGCTTAGAGCTGAGTCCACTACTGCTGGATTCATCCGTCTACACCGCAGCTTATGGGTTTGTACTTCTGAGTCTTCCCTATAGCCTCTGTTCAGAAGCAGGAAAGGAAAATGAGAACTCGTTTGAAAAATACTGGTGACATATTAGAATATAGGGTTTCTGGACTCCCTGCCACCCCTTGAGCACAAAGGGGCAGATAGGACCTTCCCTCCTGAATACAGAATATAAAAAATAAGTCATTTAAAACATCTTAAAGGTGAGACTAGATTTGATATATAAACCTCAGATTCCTCCGAGACCTTCGTTTTATTTCTTCAAAAGTTATTTCATGTTATTCCCATTATTTGCTGAATATATTAGTTGAAATAGCTCTGCTCTTCTGACCTGTGGGTCAGAAGTCTGACCCCCAGGATCCCATGAAAGCTGCCCTCGACTGAGAAGAGCAAAGAGGAGAATTTTGACTGATTATCAGAGGCTGGAATGGAGTGAACTTCACTGATGTTGAAATATATAAAATACGAAATTTCTTTCACTTGGAATTCCTGACAATATTTCACGGCTCAAGTAGGCAATTATCTTGATTAGAAATATTAAAGAGAGAAAGGGAAACACTTGGTTTGGGAATCCTTGTAAAATGTGTTTAAGGAAAGCCTTGCCAGCCCAGCCCATCACAGTGTCTGATGAGATTTCTCTCTGGGAAAGGTCCCTAGGAATCTCAGCCAAACACCCAGACCTCAAGAGCATCTCCTGGACCAAGAATCATGCCTTTTCACAGTTCTCTGATGGCTCGGTGATCAGATCTCTCAGTTTTCCTTCCCCTTTTATAGGATCTATGTTTCCATGTCATAACACGTTATGATGAAGCTCTTTATGCACCAATAAAAGGAGAATTAATCTCTCTGATACTCCTGTGGAGGTTAAGGAGGAAGGGGAGGTATTGGTGGAGAAAAAGGAGAAGGAGGAAGACCAAAATAAGGTCAAGAAAGTGCAGGAGGAGGGGAAGAATGAAGAGCTAAAGGAGAAGGAACTTACAGTTTGAAGTTGGAGATATTTTAAAGGCAGAAATTAAACCTATTTATTTTATACAAGCCCTAAAATTATGCTATTTTTTCTTCTTCAGGCCCACCTCCTCTTCTTGGACCCAGGTCCAGGGTCTCCTAAACAGTTCCTTCTTCTGTTATTTTCCTGCCCCTACCCCCGGCTCATCTTCTGAATCCAGTTTTCCCTTACCATCTCTGCTCTAAGCCCAGAAGGGATCCATTCTGTGCTCTCCATCTTTCTGAATGGGATCATCCATGAAGTAGTCTCTGAGACCTTCTTGCTCTCTTCTCTCAACCATCAGAGCCTAACAGTTCTGGTATAATTCATTTTTTTTAGCACCTATCTAAGGGGTAAAAATAATTTAGTGTTTCAAAGCTTTCTTATCTCATTATATTTCCTACTTTAATGATGCTTTGGACAACCTCCTTTCTGATAATTCAACAGAAAACATAGGAGATTTTTTTTTTTTTTCTTTCCCCAAATGTATACATGGAGAATGAGAACACATATTGGACCATAGAAAGTGATTTTTTAAAAGGATGTATGCAAATTTTTAGTAAAGATGGAAAAGAAAAGGAGAAAACTATTAAAATTCTCACACAAAAATCCATATCCCAAATATCTATTATTTGTGATCAATGCTCTCCACTTTATAAGTCTATACAGGCAGGGTGAAGAGGTAGAAAATACAAGTGATTTAAAAAAAAATGTTTTGGGTTTATTAGATTAATTGCTTTATTTTTTTAATTTGTATTTAAAAATAAGTAGTGACAGAGGAGTTTTAAAATTTATTAAAAACAATTTTTTTCCAAATTCACCAAAAATATGGATGAAAATAAGTTTTCATTGGAAATAAGGTTGTGAAGCTGAATGAAAGCCCTTATTTACGAAGAATATGACATTTAAAGATAATGAAGAGAAAGAAGTTTGGGGTTTAGGAGGTGACAGAAGAACAAAAGGCTTGAAGCAGAAAAAAAATCTAGTGTTCATTAGAGAAGAGAGAATTTAAGAGCTTAGGAGAGGGGTCCCAACCATTATCTGTCTTAACAAATGATAAGCTTTAACAAAAAATAATAAGTTACTATAAAATCTACATGGAATCCTTTTCTTCCTACCTCACGTGGATCAGAGCTGGGTCCCTGACGAGGCAGCAGGCAGGTCCCATGCCTTTCCTGAGAAGACAGCAAGGTGAGAGCCACAGAGACACCCCTCCTGGGACTCATCCTGGCTTAGCTCCTCCTTGGCCTGATCTCCTTGATAATGCTGCCTTTCAACTATCCAATCTCCCTGACCCCATTTCTTCTGCAATTTCAGAAATAATCTTACCTTTTTCTTATTTCAGGGCAAATAGAAACACTAGTCTTCCAGCAATGATTAAATGTGAGTGCTCCAATTTGCGGAGGGGAAGGAGGACTGGACAGAGTCAGGCAAAAAGCTGGTCCTTACACACTCTGCTCTCATCTACCTTCCCCTCTCCCAGGATCCTGTCTGATTTTAGGATCCTTTTTGAAATGTCATTTTCATGTACTTTGTGTTCCTCATGTAAATATTCTGGGACTCATTGTAGGAAAGGAATGAGAGTATTTCCTTTATACACTGTCATGCACGGGCATGATAATAGTAATGGCTCACGTTTATTGAGCACTCATGTGTCATGCGCTGGGCTAACTCTTGACATCTCTCATCTCGTTTATTCTTCCCTACAACTCCGTGAGGGGTTCACTAACATTCTGAACATTAAAGATGAGGGAACAAAGGCACTTAGAGATTAAGCAACAGAGTAGATGGTAGAATAGTGACTCAAATTCAGGCAATCTTAGCCACCCCCCTGTAAGAGAACAGAATGACACAGAGAAGGGAACAGAGCAGAAAGAGGAAGACAGGCATGTTAAAATAAGCTAAGTCCATTGGAGTGATTCTTGATGACTTGGGGAATCTGAAACCTGGTTGTAAAAACTTGGCAGTGAGTGTATTTTACAAAATTAAAAAACAAACTCTAATATCTTTACCAACAGCTCTGTCAGAACCATAGGATTTTTGTAGGCGTTTTTAACTGAGCTCTCTCAGGTTCTTAATTTGTCAAAAGATAAAAATAATACCTGTCCCCCTCACAATCACATGATATTGTATGTAAACATGCTGTGAAAAAAAATTGAAAAGTGTTATATGTTCAATTTTACAAAAGCTCTCTGAGCTTAGTTCTGTTTATCAAATGAACGCCCTGTGCTTTTCACAAGTTTAAGAGCAATGGGCAAATTTGTAGTAAGGAAATAACAGTAAAACTTTTCTATCACATAGAGCAAGTGTCAATACTTTGTTGCTTGGAGCATGATATTAATAATGGTCGTGGTGGAAATAAATGTGAGCTAATAATTGTGTCGAGTCAATCTGGTCAACGACTCCAGGTACAATGATAGCCAAATGACCTCTGACTTTGTATTGGATATGCCAGGAGCAGTTCATCTGGAAAATGGATAGTACTTACTACTGGTATCCATACGGAGGGAAGTACTGAGTCAAGTCCACTTTGCCAGTGTTAACTCTGTTTTATCAAGACCCTCGGACTTAGCCTACATCATCCTAAACTTCCTAACTATTCAAGGCTCTAGCTCCAAGAAAGTTTTCATTCGTAATCTCTGTGTTGTAACATTAGTAAGGATAATGATTAAATCATTATTTAACCATTAAGCTAGGATAGTTTGGGAAATACTATTGTAAATAAAAGAAAATGCATCATACTCCTAGCATAGTACAGTTCTTGCTATATAGTAGTAATGCTAATACTATTATCACTACTAATAATAGTGACAATCAATTTTAATATGTGTCAGGCTTTGTTTTAAGCACTTTACATTCATTTAGCCTTGTTTTTATAGATGTAGATACCATCACTAGATTTTTATGGCACAACAGCAAACTGAGGTGTAAAAAATTGTGTAATAACCTAGGAGTAGATTATTCAATTAAATAAATAACCCCTTAAGAAAAGTGTTGAACCAGGAGGTGAGATTTATATTCTAAATATGACCCCACCCTTCACATAGTATAATAATATTTGAATTATTATACGATGGAAATTCATGGTTCTAAATAAATAGACTGCACTCCATAGTAATAATTTTGAGTAATCTACATATGGATTCCAGTGAAGCAGCTATTGCCTAATATGTAACTACTCTTGGAATCATTTTAATAATTGTGGCATGTTCTTTGGAATCTTCTCAATGGTGTTGACTCTTAATCCTTTAAGAAAGAGGTCAGCACATTTTTTATATTAAAGGCCAAAATATGTTTGACTTTGCAAGCGTATGGTCTCTGTGTGGACGACTCACTTCTGCAATTATAGTAGAAAAAGCAGCCAGAGACAATATGCAAATGAATGAACATGTTTGTGCTATTTCAATTTAATATACAAAAACAGTCAAAGGGCCAGATTTAGTTTAAGGGTGTAGTTTCTTTTTTAAAGGTGAATTTATGGTTGTTATTATTGTTTTGGGAAAAAGAAGCCAAATCATTCCCAGAAAGGTAAATACCCCTGTGAATAAAAGAAAAAATATAAAGAGAGAAATGGCTATAAAATATTACTGTTGACTTCCTGTGTAACTCAAAAACAGTCTTTCAAGCCAATACTAATAGAAGACTTCCCAAAGAACTATTGGAATAAGTACATGATCTCTCAAGGTGATCAGTTTAAGGAAGAAAATGTTTGTTTTTTGATATTTAATGGCTTGTAGTGTGCATAATCTAAAGTCAAGAGCTTTGATTTCAAAATTTAAAATTTGAGAGTGCCTTTCATTTTTGCATGTGTATACTTTAATTACAAACTTTTCACAACTTGATATTTTTACTATTCATCATAGAGATGTTGAAATTAATTAATTGTGTTAGTTGCAGTTTACAGAGCATACATATAAAATAATGAAGTTCAGAGGTAATACTTCAACGTTTCTAGTGATATTCGCATATCTCATGATGGAAGCATTAGCTAAAATGCCATTAATGTTTACAGGAATCTTGTCTTCTGATCTTCCAAAAGGGATATTTCTTCTAGTTTCAGCTGTTAAGTTGTAGATGCTTCTTGATGACTTAGTCAATGATGGTCTAATCGGTTCATGAGAGCAAATTTTCTTGCTGTAATGACTAAAACTATCATGGCAGAGAGTGATATGGTTGTAAATTTTTTCTCAAGGGAAAAAACAATTTTCTGTTGCTCCAGTGATCCAAGAAATGCCAGATTTTATTAGGCAGTTCATGTGCTTCCGTTTTATGCTGACTAGAAAGATTATGTCTCCACCTTTCTCTTTCCAGGGACAGAAGCAGCTGTGAATCCAACTGTTGGAATGCACCTTCAAACTCAAAATCCTGAACTGTATCATGTTCCATGTTTTGGTGCTTTAGGCCCCCCACCTCCATATGAAAAAATTCTAAAATCAAGCCGATTTTAGATCTGGATGATTAATTGAAACTATTAGAAATATTTTTAATTCCAAAACATAAAATTTAAGAACAGTTCTTTCATTTAGTGGGAATTCCTAAAGATCAATTAATGTAGTCTAAAAAAGGACAAATAGACAAAAGCATGAATGTAGGAAAAGAATTTGGGGCATGGAGATGTTTCCGTAGTAAATTAGTGGACTCTTGGTATGTCACTGCTGCTTTATACTTTTATGCTCCTAATCAAGTTTCTCCATGTACTCAAATAGGCAGTACTTAACTCAAGGAGTGGCTTCCATTAAGTTTAGGATTCCGCTGTCGTACACATCACAAATTTTTCTGCCTCAATCTCTATTTTAATTTGACCTCTTCCCTAGTACGGAGTGAATAAAATTATCATAATTTAACAGTGACCCAAATAGAGATGCATACATGTCCAGACCCAGAACCAGAAAGAGAATATTTGAATTAGGGTGAGGGGAGAGAGTAGGAAGAAGGACCATTTGGAGTTGAAGGGTGAAGGATGAATGAAGAGGAAGATTAAAAGTTCAAGGAGTTGTATGTCACAGCCTGAGAAGGGAGAAAGTGTTGATTGAAGCTGAAGGAGACCACTTAAGCTGTGAGGCACATGTAATCCCACAGGGTGGAGAAGCAGAGGCTCCCATTTTATATGAGTGAGTGCAGACTCCAGAGCCCAAGACCGGTGCCTCAAGACTTGACATTTCTTAGCAAACCATGGTAAGAACCCTTGGCATAGATATCAGTATTCCCATTGAGGACTCTACCTACAGAAGTAGCAGTGAGATATCATCAAGTGACATTTTTGCAGTGGCCATGAGCAAGGGGTCCAGAAAAGACATCCATGGCAGACGCCATATGGTCTTTGTTGAACGGAACGGTTGACATCTTTACTTGTTAGTCTAATATACCTTTCAAATTTAACTTTGACCAAGCTTATCTCCTAATTTCTTCCCAAACATGTTTATCCAAACCTTCCCTATCTCAATTGGTGGTAATAGCAACCTTCCAGGTGCTCAGACCAAATAACTTGAGCCTTGAATTTTCCGTTTATGTGACTTCCTACATCAGGAAACGCCTTAGCTTGGCTCTACCTTCAGAATAGTTCTAGATTCTAAACATTTCTTACTCCATCTCTGGTGTGAGCCATGTACTGTCAGTTCTTCCCTGGATTACTGTAATAGCATCTAAATGGGTCTGTTTGCTCCCAGCTTTGCCCTCCTATATTCTATTTCCAACACAGTAACTAGAGTAGCATTTCTTATAGCATAAGGAGGATCATGTTCCTTAACTAAACTCCAATGACAACACATCTCACTCAGAAAATGACAAAAGTCCTCGACACATGGCCCTAGAGGATCCATATGCCTCTCAGTTCTCCTTTCTAGTGACTCTCGCCCTTACTCATTTGCTCCAGGAACCCTGCCCTCAAACCTGCCAGGCTGTACCTGACCCCCATCTGACCTTTCCTGCCTTAGCGCTTTCTGTTCCTTTTGCCTGCAAAACTCTTCTCCCAGATATCAACATTGCTTCACGCCTTCACCTCCTGTAAATCTTTGTTTGAAAGTCACTTTTTCAGTGAGGTCCGCCCTGATTACCCTACTTTAAATTGCAATTTCTCCCAACCACTTTCACCTCCTTGTCTCAGGTACACTACTCCTTTTCCCATAACATCTATTGTCTTCTACTTATCATCTTCTACTATACAGCATAGCAAAATTCTATTTATAATCTGCTGTCGGCCTTCCCTTGCTAGAACATAAATCCATGAAGGGAGGGATCTTTGTGTTATACACTAATTTATATCCCAAGCCTCTAAAGCAGCCTGGCACTTAGTATGTATTCAAACAATTTTATAAGTAAAGCTCACTAGTTCTCGAAATTTCCAAAAATAACTGGACGGGAATATGACGGGAATGAAGCCTTACAAAAGTGACTGTGGCTAAGAGCCAGGGACAGCTGACAATGCTGTATAACTTTAAGTTATACATGGTAGATTGAACATGTCCATTCTCTTCTTAAACCCACGAAGATTATAGTAAAGGAGTAAAAGGGCTTTTGAATTCACAAGAACAAAGAGAGTGGCAAGAAGATGATGAAGAAAATTAGCAACAAGTTTTAGTACATGGAAAGATGTCTAAGATAGATAAAGATAGATAAATCACAACTGACTGGGGTTTCAAGTTTCTCCGCTATGCTAAAGGACTTATGGAAAGAAACTGAGAATTATCAAGCAAATTCCTGCTGTACCAATGCAGAAATGCCCAAGAGTTAGAGGCAAGAGAGGTGAAGAGAATTTTGGGAATGATGATGAACTTCATCTACAGGAAGATAGCATTGAAGCAGCCCAGAGATGAGCCAGTTCCAATCAGAACATGACAGTGAATAGCTACAGGAGAATAAGAGGTAAGATTAAGGAAAAATCTGTAATGAAAATGTGGTGATAAACTAACGGTTGGTAAATGGAAAGTGAAGAAACTGAAAAAACAAGGTGATTATAAATCTATGAAAAACAAAAGTTGGATTAACGGCCCAAATGGTTAAGTTGTGAATAATGTAAATAATTGTTGTTGAATTATAAAATGAGGGTTATTCATATTGACAGTGTAGGCAGAGGAGGAAAGTTTGGATGAGGGGAGGTGGGTTAGGGTTAGAAAGTATATCCTAATCTCAGATTGTGTGGAATCAATGAATAATATCTAAATTTTTTTAAAAATCAAGAAATAGTAGTAAAGTACATCATGTGGAAATATCATAAATATCTGAAACAAAATGCCAAAGAGTTGAAAATTATTTCCTCAAGAAATAGTATTTGGAGATAATGCTGTGTGGGAACAGGTAGAGCAGAGATGTGTTGATTTTCATCATGAGCCTATAGTACTATTTGACTTTTAAAACTAAATGCAAGTGTTACTTTAATAAAAATAAAGTTAAACAAATAAAGGTTTGGCAGATTTATACTTTGCAGTTGCAAACAAACAGAGGAAATCATATCACAAGGAAAAATGTTAAACATAAGTGTCTTTAGGTGGTGGGGCTACAGGTGATTTTATTTTTTATTCACTTTTTTGGATTTTTCTAATTGCTCAATAACATGTGTACCTTACTTTTATAATTGAAAATCTCAGCAAAATTCTATTTTAAAAAAGCACAAAACACTGCCTTCATTTAATAGATGAGAAAAATGGGCTTTGGAAATATAATTGACTACTCAAGGTACATAGCTAATTAGTACCTTAGCTAATTAGACAAAACTAGAGACTATTTTGATCTTTTAATTCCTGTCGCAAGTATTTTTTCACTATGATCTTTTATCTTCAAAAGTGGTTATAGAAATAAACATCAGAGAATGTGGGTTATAATTACATTTATTTCAAATCAGTAACTCTAACAAAAGAGATTTTGGTCATATCCTATAAGCTACATATGTTAAAATCCATTCCAGTTACAGAACAGGCAGAGGTCATAATTAACACATAGAAAAGTATAACACAGTAGCCCTGTTTCACATCTGGAAACAGGGCTAGTGATTCAGCAGCTGGAGTTTGATGAAGACATTAGTGAAAGTCAGGGTTGAAGCCATCAGAATTCATTTTTAAGTGACTTGAATTTTATGTGTCAGTGCAAGTCTAACCAAAGTTCATGCTTGATATGTGGTTGGTTGGTTTACTTTTGGGGGCTGGGGAAGAAGTGTGGAGAATAGGCTGTAAGCGGGTGGGTAGGGTTGAGAGAAAATACTTTGTTTTCAGAGAAATTTTCTGACAAAGATTTTTTATCGAATATCACAAGTCACATTTTAATTTAATGTCTTAGAAATACTTACTGAATGACTGCTGTATGTCAAGTATTGTACAAGGTTCTGGATGCATTTCTCTGATAAACTTTGTTAGTATTATTTTTCATGATACTAGAGTTTCCACTACTTTAATCTGACCTCCAGACAGAGACTTGAAAGTTCCGTAGCAAGTGCCCTTTATGGTCCACTGAAAACTACTGCAAATAATAAAATGATAAAACTAATTTGGGTTATAAGATTATCATGATATTTAAAATAGAAATTAAAAAAAGAAGTCTGTGTTCCTTTTTGTCATCTCATTTCTGAAAATCTTTGCCTGCATCTTAGTTCATCAGTAAGTCATTAAAATTCAATTTAACCTGGCATCTCAGATTTTAATTTTGATAGGACTAGATTTTCTTTTTCTTCCCATGTTAAAGAGCATTCATGTTTTAAAAGGAGGTTTTTCCTACTGCTGAAGGGTGTAGCTTTTTCTTTGAATGTCCAGCAGAGGGCATGAAAGCCTATCCATGATTCCAGCCCAATAGCTAGATTTGATTTAATGGCTAAGGGAAACCATGAAGCTAGGTTTTTGACACACTCTAGCAGAATGGAATAATAATGAGGTTCAAATTTGCAAAGAGGAATTTAGTACTTTAGCTCGTGTTGCTCACAATGAAGCTGAGCATCAGGTGAGACGCCTGCCATCAGAGAGTCTAGAAAATTTGAAATATACTTGTACTTCTGCGGGTGACACTTGTAAGTTTGAGTTGCCTAAAAAGGCAGGGTAATTTGTGTATATGCTCCTTATGTGGTCTATAACATCTACAGCACTGACCCTATAGGTCTAGTCTATTACTTTTCTACCTGACCATGAGTTCCCCTTTAATTTTCAGTTTTGTGGTTCCAATTTGTTTCATTTGTGTTAGGAGCACAACTTTTATAAAAGACAACTATAAAATTCAATATCTTTCATGGAAATGAAATAGAGCTAGGATAAGACTGAATAGCATTCAGCTGGACAATGAAATGAAATTCAACCAGAATATTATATTTAAGGCAAAATGTGAAATACTTCAGGTTTGAATAAGAGAAAACGACACCATGAAAATGTGTTGGCTATAAGGCTCCACTTTCAATAAAGATTTTTTTAATCAGAACAAAGAAAGGAAATAGAGTATACATTCCAAAGGAATCTTTCACTTTTAAATCCATTTTGCTTTGTGATTTTGTACAAAATAACAATACAAGCTTTTTTCTTCCTGTTTAATACTACATCTTGGAAAAATAGTATATATTTTTTTGTTATTTTACTAAATGTAGTTCTGGGAAAATGAAATGAAAGCAATATCCTTTTACAAAATGATATAATTTGGTGATAAACAAAATGTAATTTATATTTGTGCATTTGGAAATAGTTATTTTTCCCCTTCTAAAATTATGCCAGCCTAGATCTATCTGATTCATGAAGCAAGCAATGTATATCAATCAAGATGTCAGATTTTTATATTAGTAAGATGAAAAATGGTATTGCTCAGAAGCACTGAAATTATCAAAGAATTCAGGTGTCTTAGTTTCATTCTCATGTTTATTGAGGAAAAGTTTCCTCTTTGGAAAATCTGTTTATGGGATGCAGTAAGCAAAACTAAGAGAATTTCCCTTTTACTAGTAATTAATATAATTTTGTCTCTCTTTATATTTAGTAAATTGTCAACTTTAACTTTTTTCATCGAATATGAAACCTGAATTCATCTGTCAATTCAGATTATTCTCTCATTTATTTATCTAAATCTTGATAAATTTATACTGTTAAAAAGCCTTAGGTACCACTGACTAATTGCCTTTTAGATTTAGAAGGTCTGGAGCTATTATTTTTTCATGAAGAGTATTGAGAGACACAAAATAAGAAAGCCTAGGGACTGATTTTAAACAATCAGTGGACGATTGCATGCTTACCTGATACCATGTGGAATGCTTGTCACCTGTGACATGGCCAACAAAATAGATTGATGCTTTATGAGGAGAGTTGGATGAAGGGTTGGGAGGCCAATCTCTCAAGGATACCAAAACATTACTGAGGTTCTAAGGTCTTTCTGGAGATAAGAGTTTTTTAAAGGAGAGTTTGTGGTTGAAAGGAACGCTTTGATAAGCTGTGTAAGCCAGTCAAGGGACACACTCAAGTGACAATAGATGATCACTAAAAAGGGTAAGTCTGTGTAACCCCAGGAACTCTGCTTTGCTGTTTAAGGTTTAAGTGTTTGGGACCAAAACTAAACTGCGTAAGGCTTCAGAGGAGAGTTTTTCTACTTTATAAATACAGTTTTACTATAAATTTATTAGCATAAGGAGAGGATTCCATTGAGAAGAAAACAAGAATTGACATATGCTCAGAACAGCCAATACTGGAACATTAACTCCATATGATTAAGCCTCCACTGTGTTTTTAGCCTCCAATTTTTATTTTCCAATAATGCATTTTATTCTTAGTTTCCTTCACCTTTATTTTGTCTGTTTTAGACAAGGTTTGCTAACTGCTTCAGTTGCTGCTATATTAACCAAATTAGCTTATTTTGTTTTTATTTACTAAACTTGAAGCTTTTCTCTTCACCAATAAAATAAAGCCCCCCTCTGATTTCCTCCTCTAATCAATACTTCTTGCTCCATAGTTTTAGAAAACAAAGGCACTGTATAATGTAGTTTAAATTTAGTAAAAGGAAAAGACATTTTTCAGACAATTGGAACAAAATAGACATTGGGAAGAATGATATTAAGGAGCTGTTAATTGTTTATGTTGTTGACTGTGATAATGGTATTGCAGTTACATTGTTAAAAAGTCTTTATCTGTTATATATATATATATAATAAGGTAGTTATGAGTGAAATGATTTGATTTCTGAGATCTATTTTAAATAACCAAATAAATAAATACTCTTATTTTCTTAGTTTTTGGCTCTGGAGAAAGCCTATAGGTTGAATTTGAGCATATGTCCATTTTTCACTTGCTAACTCTAATTCTAGCCTGTGGCTTTAATTTGCCTGAGCAATGAAACTTAATAAATTACTGAACCTTTTGCTTAGCATATATTTTATTTTAAGAATATTATGTTGATTAGCCCGTTGTATACCAAAATTCAGTCAGCCAAATATGGACTTACCCATTTTTGATAACCCAAAAAGTATTTTTACTTATTTTTATTTAATGTATTTTAAAATCAACGCAGTTTCAAACTTAAATGTATTTAAATGAAAAGTTCAAATTGTATTCTAAGTGGAAAACATGGTGTTTCATATCCACATAAAAATAATTAGATGGCTGTAAAATAAAAATATTCAATGTACCACCTAAAAATATTTCAAATACCATGGGTAGGAAGTATAACACACTTTGAGAAAATAAATATATGTTTTGAAATTGGGACTAGACCATAGCAGTGTAGTAAAAACAATAAAAAAATAATTTCCATCTGCAGAAATAAAAATTCAAACAATTAGTGATTATTTTTTAAAGTTTATCAACTGTACTCAATTTAGTTAAATAAATGCAAATCAAAACAATAATATGATATTTTTTTACCCATAAAAGTGGTAACAATATTAAACGTTGCTAATATCTTATGTTGGCAAGGATATGAGGAAACACACCTTTTTTATATACCACTGGGAGAAGTGTGAATTAGCACAACATGTTTTGGAACCCAATTTGGCTATGTGTATCAAAAATGTTAATACATATTCTCATAGATTCAGCATTTCTAATTTTAGACACAGTTGGAAAGTAATTCTATAGTTGTAACCCTATAAGAAGACAAAGATGCTTTTAAAAGAATATTCATTGTCACAGTGCTTATGATACAAAAAGCAGAGGAAGCAATGGAGATGTTTAAGGGGACAAATTAGACAAATAATGGTACATATGAACAAAGAACTATGCAGCCATTAAAAAGAATAAGGTGATCTGGAAAATGCCAATAAGTATAGTTAACTATTAATTTTATTTTTAAAGGGAAGATAAAGAGTAAGAGTATGGTGTATACATTTTCAAAGGATCTATATATGCCATAAAATTTATTTTCTTTGTAAACACATAAGAAATATGTGATAGGTACATCTCTTGGGAGAGAGGTGTTGGGGGGAAACCATGGAGGTGGGTAAGAGAGACATTGTTTAATATTTACATTTCTGTACTGTTAATTTCTGAAAAATCTTATGCACGTATAATTTTCCTCTATGTTAACAAACACTCTCTGGGTACAGGGATAAATGCTGTTTTTGTTTGTTTTATTCTTTATTCTTTTTTGTTTTAAAAAAGTAAAGATTACTTCAATAAAACTTTAAATGACAAATCACCAGCTTTTTTGAATGGAAACATAGAGTAACCAATATAGGACTGTGTATTATATTGTTTTCCAATTAATTACAGCATATCAAGGGCCAACATTATTCACTGGAGAGCAATTATTTTGTAGCTCAGAAGCTGCAGAACCTGCTCTAGGAATGCTTTTTCCACATAATCCCCAGTTTATCTCCTTAAAATGAAATTGGAACAATTCTCTCCAGCATGAGGATGTTGAGATAAAGAAACAAAACCAAAAAGGTAAAAGAACTGATCTGAAAGAAGATGAAAGTGTAAAGGAGAAGATATGGTAGGAATATTAATTTGGGAATGAAACTTATCTCTGTGATGGTGAAGCCTGTCTTTAATAAGACTTTGCTCCTTGGATCATGCCTCAAAGCGGCTGACTGTAGGAGGGAAACCAGGATAGTTATCCTACAGAATAAAACTTGCACCTTATGACCTTGGCTTGCATTTCTAATGGTGGCATTGAGGGCTTTTTAGCAAACATCTTCATCTCCATTTTCCTACTTGGAAGGAAGGAAATACTATCTTCCTAGGGTTTTCATTTTAAAGTTAATTTGTGAATATATCAAAACCTCCTTATCCCAATTATTCTCTGAGGGCATTGAACTACATGTAATTTTCAGCACATTACTTGCCCTCTCTTGATTCTATTTCTTTGTGCATGTTTTCCTCTTTACACATAATTCTTTCCCCTAATTTGTTTTCTTTGAAAATGCCTGTCATCTTTCTTCATGCAACTGAAATTTCCCTCCTCTATGAAGCCTTCCCTGACTCCACAGGCAGGTGCAGAGATTGCTTTTTCCATGACATTCCATACATACCCACATTATAGCAATTATTTTATTGTACTCTAAGTTTCTTCTTTTTTTATGCCTCTGTCCTCTCTGTGTCTTTGGTTGCTTGAAAACATAAAGATGGTCTTTCAATAAAACTGCACAAATGTATGCATTAATAATGGAAGGAATAATCCAATGAACAAATAATTGCATACAATAGATACAAATAAAATGCTTAGTTTCTCCAGGCTAGGGTATTATCATCATTCACTCACTCATTTATTCAAAAATACGTATTCAAGGTCTACTATGCATCAGGCACTGTGCCAGTTGCTGGGAACAGAGCAGTACACAAAGTATAAAGTGTTTTACCCTTTTAGAGCTTGCAAACTTGCAGGAGATGAGGCACTTAAAAGTGAAGTGCAATGGGGGCAATGAAAGCAGAGCCCTCAGGTGTTAGGGAACCCAGTCTAGTGGAAGTCAGGGAGGCCTCCCTTGAAGAAGTGATGTGTTACTGGGGATAGGAAGGATGATAGGGATAAGAACTGGAAAAGGAAGAAGCTGTTCCAGAGCCAGAGGCAAGAGAAACATGGGGCTTTTGAGGCAGAGAAAGAAATGCAGTCTGGTTGGAGGGTGGAGCAAAGAGAGAGTGCTAAAAGAAGTAGGAGAGGTACCCAAGGACCAAGTCATGACTGACCTTTAAAAATCATGTTAAAATTTTTGTTACTTTATCCTAGAAACAATAGGAAGACATTTAAGCAAAGGGGTAACATGATTGGATATGTATTTTTAAAAGCTCTATCTGGCTGTAGTGTAAACATGGATTGGAAGAAGGAAAAGAGGAAGCTGCCACCATCATCAAAGAGAGAAAAGATAACAATTTGGACTAGGATGGAGATAATGACTTGAACCAAAACAATGATTTACAGGGCTTTTAAGGACATTTAATGTTCATCTGGCTGTAGAAATGAAGGTAATAAGAGAGACAAAGACAACTTTCTCATTTTTCTATTAAGCATAAAATACCTGGTATCTAGCCCACAGGACAACATAAATGTTTTTGAATGAATTAATAACAGATTCTCATAGAATATTAAGAATATTTTTACAGAATATTATATAGTAATAGTAACACTATGTTTAATGAATAATACTGTGTCTAGTGGTGTATGACACCACTTAATTAAAAAAATCTTCTATTTTACTTTTTTTTTTGAAGTTTTGAATTTTATTTTATTTTTTTATACAGCAGGTTCTTATTAGTTACCCATTTTATACATATTAGTGTATACATGTCAATCCCAGTCTCCCAATTCATCCCACCACCACCACGCCACTTCTCTATTTTACTTCTATCATGTTATTATCAAAAGTAATTGAGGGGGCTTCCCTGGTGGCACTGTGGTTGAGAGTCTGCCTGCCAGTGCAGGGGACGCGGGTTCGAGCCCTGGTCTGGGAGGATCCCACATGCCGCGGAGCGACTGGGCCCGTGAGCCACAGCTACTGAGCCTGCGCGTCTGGAGCCTGTGCTCCGCAACGAGAGAGGCCACGACAGTGAGAGGCCCGTGCACCGCGATGAAGAGTGGTCCCCGCTTGCCGCAACTAGAGAAAGCCCTCGCGCAGAAACGAAGACCCAACACAGCCAAAAATAAATAAATAAATTAAAAGGAAAAAAAAAAAAAAGTAATTGAAACAGTAAGCACATTTATAGAATGAGGGAGTTAAATAAGATGACCTCAAAAATTCATTCTAGGACTAAATCTCTACTTCTAAATCATTATTGTAGTGATTCCTTTCTAACATTAAACTTTTTCTTTTATGTTTTAAAAAACAATTTGAAGGAAAATAGCCATATTCCCAATGATCACTCTGTGCGTGTGTGTGTGTGTGTGTGTGGGTGTGTGTGTGTGTGAATTTCTAGTTCTATGCAGAGAATTAGTTAAGATACCCTGTGATACTTAGATTTCCATTTCTATGATTACTTCTCTCTAACATGAGAGTTAAATGAGGGTAAGGTGATATGAATTATTAAACCGATAGGTGTCACTATGGAAGGCTAAATTTCAAATAGAATAATAATCTAGATGACATCCTATTATTTTTTACATATTTTGCATTATTATAAAGTTTTCTGGAATACCCTCACCCTTTATTTTTTTATATTTTATATTTTTATATACATTTTTATGAAGAAAAACTGAAAAGAATCAGTTATTTTAAAATTATTAGTTTGAGTAATTGTCAAATTAAAAATAAATCTTAGAACTATATTTTCAGGACCTCATTTCAGTTGTCTGGGAACAAATTCTAACCAAATGTATTAATACTTTTATAAGAACTTTGTTAAAGCCAATTGACCTACTCATTGGAGATATGTATAAGACGTTTTTCCTCGACTCTTTAATCTTCCAATAAAATGCTGGTTATGGATACTATTTATTTTGTTCTTTAAATTTATTCAAAAACACTTGGATTCATATTTAAATTAAGTAGCAAACTTGATCCTCAAGGTGAATAAGTGACAGAGATTCCTACTGTACTTAAACAGAAACAGTTGTTCATGCTTTCGAACAAAATGGAAGATTGAGTCTTTATGAATTCCAGGCACCCATGAAATACAACCTATGTTTAGAGGACTTAAACTCTGGAGACCAAAGAAAAACTCTTCAACATTGTACTCCAATTGCTCTACTTGATTTTACTCCCGGTAAGTATTGTGTATGTAGGGGGGGGTGTGTGTGTGTGCGCGTGCGTGCACGTGTGCACACACAATCGTGAATTATATATTGATCATTCGAATATCAGTATATCTGAAATTTTTAAAGTTTACGGTACTATGAATAAGGAAATTATATGGTGAAGGACATAATCGGAAATCTGTACAGTTGTATTATCCTATCTCCTTTTATGGAAATTATCTTTACCTAGATATTTTTCTAAAAGTGATTTTCACCCTTGGGTCGGTTAAGTGGGATGATGCAAGATGCAGACGAATCATCTAGGAAGCATATTAAAAATAAATCTGAAGTTCCAGCATAGTATTATTTTTGATCTGGATGCTGATTACATAGTATGTTCACTTTGTAAAAATTTATCAAATTATACACTTATTCTCTGTGTACTTTTCTGTATATACGTTATACTTAAATACAAGAAAGAAAATACATAAAAGAATATACAAGGGATCACTAAAATAGTTTAGAAGAAAACAGAAGAGAATATCATCACGATTTTGGGCATACAAAAACTTCTTAACCAGGATACAAAGAAATTATCATCATAAAGGGAAAAAATGATGAACTGGACTACATTAAAAATAACTTGTCATTAGAAAATTTCATTAATAAAGTGGAAAAGCAGCCCACAGGCTAAGAAAAGATATTTATAACACATATATCTGATAAAAGACTCAGATAAAGAATATATAAAGAACCCTGTGAAGAAAAAAGAAAATAGAATGATTGGCAAAGAAACTGAACATATAATTCACTAAATCGAATATTCAAATAGATAATAACCATAGTAAAATGCGTATGGCTTCATTAGTTATTAGGAAGATGAGTTAAAAACTACAAATTTTTATTTTTTGACCCCCTACATACCTACTAGAATGGCTAAAATGAAAGAACATAGATAATATTAGGCATTGACAAGGATGTGGAATATCATGTACTGCTGTGAGTGTGTAAATTGGTACAAGCACTTTGGAACATGGTTTGGCAATATCCACTACCCCTGAACCCAAGCGCACCTGTGATGGAGCAATTCCACTCCTAGGTATCAGAGAAGGGAAGGTATAGCTCTCCCCAAATCAAGTACAAGAATGTTTAAGCATAATGATTTACTGTATAGCACAGGAAATTATACCCAATATCTTGTAATAACCTATAATGGAATATAACCTGCAAAAATACTGAATCACTATGCTGTATACCTTAAACTAACACAATATTGTAAATCAACTACACTTCAATAAAAAACAGAAACAAAGAATGTTCATAGCAGCACTATTTGTAATAGCTAAAAACTGGAAACGTACCAAATGTCCATTACCGGTAAAATGGATTAAACATTTTGTTGTGGTATATTCTGCAATAGAATACTGTACTGCAATGAAAATAAGTGAACTAAACTACATGAAACCATATAGATGAATTTTGAATCTTAGGACATAATGTTGGGTAAGAAGTTAGATTCAAAGAATTAAATATACAGTAGTTCGAAAACAGACAAAACTAATCTATGGTTTTGGAAGTCAAGATACTGGTTACCCACAGAATGGTGAGGGTAATGACAAGAAGGTGAGGCAGAGGGAGCTTCTGGGAAAGGATAATCTATTTATTGACATGAATGCAGATTATGCAGGTATATTCACTCTGTGAAAATTCATCTAGCTGTAAACATGTACTCTTCTGGATGTACCTCAACATTACGATTACCGAAGAAAAATTTTTTTAAGTACTGTATCAAGAAAACACAGGAGCCGGTTTAAAAAAGCCCACGCAGACCAAAGATGAACAATTTAAGTACCATAATAATAATAGTTATTATGGATTAAAGCACATTGAATCAATGGTAATCTGTAGGTTCATAATGACACTCAAATATAAAGAAATATTGAAAAATAATATGCATCACTCTTTGAGCTAAAAGAAAGACAGTACCTCCTTACTGTCCCAGGATTTAATTATTAATGGGCTCCACTTTTACTCTCAAATTGTCCCTGTTTGGCTGATAAATTACATATTATCTCACTAATAAGCCAGCTCCTTATTTTGTATTGTGAATTGATAAATGAAGGGGAAGAATTTTAAGCATTTATCCTGCCTTTTCAGGGTAACTAAATAGACTCAAATGAAGAGACCAAGGCTTATTTTACAGAAGAGTTTTTACTACAGATGAAGATAAAATAGAATTAGAAAACCATCTTTCTACAAACTGTAACAAATGTACTGACTCCAATAAAGATTATCAATTGTTAAAAGTATTATTTTAAAATTATTATTATGGTTGATGGAGAATAGGATATTCCTATGGTTTCCAAAATAACACCACAATAATCACTTGTTTTTGTCACTAAAGGAGAAGTATGTACAACTGAAGAATGGAGGGATCAGATTAGCATCACCCTAATCCAGTGAACAACTTTATCATAATTAAGGCTAAATCAACAAGATATTAGGTCTCCAGATATGCTTCACATCACCTACGGTTTATTTTAGAAACTACTTAACTTGATTCCATCAAAGCCTTTTGATTTAAATTTCAATTTACTGAAAATACAAGGTATAGAGAAACAAGCTAAGTGACATCACCAGACAAATCCAGAAGGTGGAATAAACTGTAGGAAAACTCGTTCAGTTTTTTTTTTTTTTTTAAATAAATCAGGGATGATGAAAAATATGTAGCTTGATTAAAAGAGACTTAAGGGGCATAATAATCAGAGGAAATGCAAAGACTGGTTTAAACAAACCAGTAGCATGGTGCATTTTGAGAAACTTGGGTAAATTTAAACATGGATTGGTTATCAATAAGATGAACATTTATTGCTATGAAAAGACAATGATAATTAATGGGGGGAAGTTAGGTTACAAAGCCACAGATATGGAATGATCTTTTAAAGAAGAATATATAGTCTTTGTGTGTATGTGTATAAACAGAATATGTGGAAGAATGTGCAGATGTTCAATAGAGTTTTAGGAGTAGTGATATAGGTGGAGAGAATATGGTCCCATGATATTTAAACAAGATACATTTTTGGTTGTTTTTGTTTTCCAACTTTCTACAATGCACATATATAACTTTTATAATAACAAAAGGCTAATTTCAGTTAAAAATGTGATATTAGAAAGTCATGATTAATAAAGGGATAGGTAAATAAGATTGTTCCATTTTATACATTTTTATTTTTTCCTATTGCAATTAACAGGACATGACTAAATTATAGTACTCAGAATTTTGTGGGCTATTTTAACGATTCAACCTAATAACCAGATATGAGTATACTTCGGGCTTATGTTATTTTTTTCTTTCTGAGCATGTTGAGCTACCACTATGTCAATTATTGCTTCTTCACAATTTGATATTTATTTTGCTGTTCACTATACAACAAATATATTTTGTAGTCGCTATACAAAGTATATTTTTTGTTATGCTTTATTTTGGAATGCTTCATTAGATTACAGTGGATTAGGAATGAAAATTCCCAAGGGGATTTTTTTAAAAAAATACTAATATTCTTCCCAGGATATGCAAAATGTTTTTATTGAGAAAAATATTCAAAACATTAATAGATTTCGATTATCACCATAATCCTCTGAAATATTTCCTCATAGAAATGAAACCTTTAAGGAGGGAAAAATTTGTATCTCTAAAATCTAATTAATTATTTAATTAATTTTACCTTGGCTTTCCCCAGAAGTATTTCAAGAGAATTATTAGAATATATAAAACATGACAGACAATATATCATAAAATAAATATGGGAATAAAAAATTTAAAAGCTCAGGTTGAGAAAAAAGAACAACACACAATAAGCTTTAAAATGCTTAGAATAATACCCATATAACTAGTAAACATAATCTACAATTACTTTTGTTAAATGTCAGTTACAGTTAATAACATCCATGAAATAAAAGTGAATCAATTGCTCTTAATTCTAAGATTAGATTATAAATTCTCCTGAGATACTAGTAAAGAGATGTCGTATGAAGTCATGAACATCATTCTCACCAATGTATGTACCAGTTTCCATCATCTCGTTTTCACATTATTTTTAGCTTTTTAAATTGGAAACACTTCTTTTGGGAGCTTCAGACGTTCACAACTAAATTTCCATTTTCCAAAGAACTAATTTTTAATTCAGTTGATGGTCTGTTAAGGTACTGTATGGCTATTAATGCTATTCATGTGAGTTTCAAGGAACCAGAAAACCTGAGGTTAAATTTTATAACTTTAAAAAAAAACTCTACAATTAAAAAAATTGAAATATGGTTATATTATGGATATGAACAAAATCCCATTAGCAATTATTCATTGATTTCTTTCAGTGTGTATATAATTCTATTTTTTCAAAAAAGCACATATTTTGTGAGGAAAATTGATTTTTTTCAGTAGAGAATTGTTGAGCCTTTATTGCTTTCAAGCAACAAATATTTTTTACATTTTATCATATGTCAGCTATTTTGCTGGGTGCTGAGGATCCAGTGGTGAGAGGACACCTGAATTGGCGAATTCAAATATGGTACATTCTTGAGATACGTTTGGATGCTCAATCAATACTAAGTGAACTCCCCGGTTTAGCTATTAACTGCTGTAGTTTAATATTTGAAAATGTATAGGCAAACTTGGAGTAGTGATTAAAAAAATACACAGATCTTGAATGTGGTTAATGAGGAAGAAGGTCAGCACTGACTCTGGTATTAATTTAGCATTTGCTTTTGACATTTAGAGTTTGGAGGGGGACCTTTTTATCTTTAACTCCCACCAGTGGCTGGTACATGAAGCTGTTATTTTCTTTTTCTATTTTAACAGTATCAGAGCAATGGTAAGTTTTGATATACTGGTTTGAATTTGGAAGAATCATCTTCTTCAAAGTTATCAAATAACTCACTCAGTTGAGAATACAAAAAGTGAGCCAAAAGCCAGGGAAAGAGCTAAGAGCTTGTCAATCCTTTCAAAGGTTAGACTCTCTGACCTCTTTTGAAAGTTGTTGTCTATTCTTAAAGTGTCATTTAATTTTAATATCACCATGTCACTATCTCTAGCAGCAGTATCACAACAAACAGTTTTATATCCCAGCAACCTTATCTTAAAATACAGGGAAAGTGTACGTGTGTATATGTGTGAGAGAGAGAGGGTAAAAGAATGTGGAAGAATATAAGAATAATTGAGAAGGAGAAGTGATAGGAGAATCAAACTTTTTGATTAAGCTAAGCAATTAATTTAGTTGAACAGGAAGTCTAGATAACTGTCCCTGGATTGGCCAGCTATTTTATTAGCTTGAACATATTGATTGGTTAGTTAAACAACATATACACACAGACTGATATGTGTCACTTCACACCCTAGTGTCTACAGCATACATTTTGGCAGTCTGTGTCCGAGGGGCTGCGTATGACGGGGCCATGGAAACAGCTGTAGTTGAATAGGCTTTCCTCCTGGAATAAGGATAGTTCCTCTCAGGTCCAACATCTGTTTGGAAGAAATAGACATAGCGATATAAAAATAATTATGGCTCAGTAAACTTTGGGGGAAAATATAATTTTATATACTCTTACCCAAAAGAGGCAATAATATAAATATTATAAGAAGGAATCATCTAAGAACCTAGAAGAAACTCTAAGATTTTCAACTTGAAGTTATTTTTAGATTTAAAATTCAGTCATGTAATTTCCTTTTCTTTTCTTTCTTATGGGAAGAGGGATTTCCTTATTTTTTTTCAGTGACACTTTGAGAAACCCAATAGTAACACATTACACTCTTTAACAACAAGTATGCATTTGACTTGGCTCTCCGTCTACTTCTCTGTTTAACTCTAGATATAAATTTAGTTGATTGGGTGAAGTGAGATATATAAGATTATGACACATCAAAATAACCATTATATATTTGAATATTAGATACAGTTGTAGCTGTAGTATTTTTTTTTTTCTTTTCAACAAATATACCACTAACAGGATAGTAAGGTTCTAGTATTGCAAATCAGTTGTCCTTGAACAACTGAAATTTCTAATGGTAATAGGTAGGGATCAAGTTATCAGCATTACTTTGAGCTGGTGAGATGTGTTTCCATTGGGTTGGGAGGAATGATACTGGAGGCAAGGAAGTGTGCTATTTTATTTTGTTCTTACCTTTGAAGATGTATAAGCAGCATGTGAGGACAGCACCAGCCAAGAAGCAACCCAGAGACCCAGCCATTCCAAGCCAGCAGGACCAACCAAATTTATATTGGATGCCAATAAATATATTGTGCAAAACCAGAGAAGAACGTTCCACATAAACATCAACAGCATACCACACAGAGCCAATGATTCCCGGGGCACCTGAAGGAGATGAAAATTGCTAAAAATAATGCAGGCCTTTTAAAAATTTAAATCCAAGGAGATTTAAGAGTATTGTATTGTATTGTATTTAAGAGTATTCTATGGCTCCCCAGACCCATGACTGAAGTTATGTCAGCTACATAATCAGCACCCATATGGAAACTATGTTTTTAAAGTCCTCATTTTAGTACTTTGAGGTTAAAAACAAATAACTAAAGCAGAAATTGAAAATTTATCTAACACTCCCACACCATATTAGGATAGACTAAGAAATTTTGTTCATTTTAAATAAAATTTAATCCTCACAGATTAGTCTTTCTGAAAATTGATTGTCTTGAAACGATGCCACTAGAGTCCTCTTGCTTTAAAGGTATAAATTTCATGTCAGGGCTCAGAGGTAAGAAAAAAGAGTGGGGAGTTGTGAGACAAAAGGCTATATGAAAATGGTGTTTCTGAAATCTGTAACCCCCAAGAAACTCTCACATTTTTTCTCTAATAAGTCTGTCTGTGATATCTATTGAAGTCACAATTTAATTGCATTATTTTCCCAATTGTTTAATGCAAGAAGTTTAAGAAGGACCAGATCATGAACACATAGTAACCATTAAAATACAGGATGTAAATTACCACACCTTTTCCATAATACTGTAACCCATAGGTTTAGGATGAAAACTCTTTTTTTGAAACTTAAAAACAGATCACGGTATATATACATATATATATATATATGTGTGTGCATATATATACATATGCATATATATATATACACACACACACACATATATATACACACACATATATATATACACACACATATATATATACACACATATATATGTGTGTGTGTGAAACGGAGCAGGACCCTACGGTCCTTTCTCCCCCATGTCCTCAGTCTGCCTTTTGTCTGTGGAAAAACTTTAGCCAAAGAATAAGTTTAATCAGAGATGTGAGAAAATGCAGAAGAAAAGAAAAGCAGTCAGACAGGACAAAACAATGATAGTTTAGTCAGTAAGCAAATTCAAGGACCTTTAGTTCCTTCTGAAGGGCTATGGATAGTACTCTGAGCCATATCCTTTGAGCTGTTTTGTAGATACTGAAACCCCTACCAGGTGGAAGAAGTTAACTACATGATGAGCAGACTGTAGCCATGACATAAGCTGTCACAATTCCGAGAACTGGCCTCAAAGAAATGGGAACAAACTGACCCTGGAACTGAAGATTAACTGTAATTAAAACAATCAAGAGGATGCTGGTCAGACCACCGATGACCGATTTCAAGATGGTTGTCAGAGCTGACTGTACTGTTTCTACATGTAGCCCCTTCCCTCCACCTATAAAAGCTCTTGCCCCCCGATTGTCGGGGGGGGGGGCGGTGAGCCTTTGGACAGCTGTCTGCCCTCCCCACTGGTTGCCTGCATCCAAAATAAAGCAAACTTTCCTTTCCACCATCTTTACCTCTTTATTGGCTTTTGAGCGGCGAGCAACAAGACCCCACTTTTAGTTATGTGTATATATCTATCTGTGTGTATATATATATGTGTGTGTGTATATATATAAATATATACATGGTATACTAATTTCAAATGATGATTCCAAGGCTTTGACCATCTCTGGCAATTTAATTTAGTATCTCTTTAGCGGTTCCTGCAGGGATTTTCTTCAGTGACTTATTTTTCTTTAAATTTAATTCGTTTTGCTATTTTATAAAAAATGGAGTAGATTAGTGATGTCTCAAAAAGCATTCTAGAATAAAATTGCAAAACATTAAATGATGTTTAAATTTGTTACATGAACACGTTGTTACATACAAAAGCTTTATGTTATCACTAGGCTGGATATGGGAATGAATATCTTTAAAAGGAAAAAAAAGTACTAAATTCTTGAGACTTTTTAGTACAACCTAAGGATCCTTAGGGCCTTGTGTGAAAATATCAGGGAGGCCCCACTCTTGACTATGTGATGGGTGAGACTTTCAGCTATGGGCTTACTCTGCCCACATTGGGATCTTTACAACAACAATTAGGAGTAGATATTATTGCTGAGGCTTCACCTTAATTTGCAGACCAAGTAAAGGAGACAGATTAACTGGCCTAAGGTCACACATTTTATATATATATATATATATATATATATATATATATATATATATATATATATATATATATATACAAGCATTTGCTAACTTTTTGCTGCTACCATAAAAGAAGATGGTTTTCTCTCTGGAGGGTGGACACATTGGTTTTCAATCTTCCTACACTTTGATTTCTTTCACAGTGTACTTCCTCCCAACTTGTATTGCGATCCAAAAAAGACATGGTGATAAAGGAAGACTAAATTGAATTTGATGACAGACCTCAGTAAAATATTGCTGTTTCACTAATAAACACCATATAAAGTGATTCTTGATTTATTGTTTATTACTCATGCTTGATTTATGTCTTCAGAACTCCATTTATCCACCAGCTTCTTAAGTAGAGATAACAGCATAATCTGTTTATTGTTACAGATATGATCATGTGAGTTGGCACATGAGAAAAGTCTAACACAGGACTTGGTACAATTTAGTTAATTGCCATGAAGAACTGGTAAGGGTGTGTACAGGCAAGAAGGTGGCGGTTGGAGGCTTATTTTAGGATTTAACTTCAGGAATAATCACATTTTTTTTTTTAATTTAAAGCTTTATATAACTTTTTAAATAGTTAAAAAATAGTTCGAGGACATCAATAAACCCTGCCCAGGGATATTAACAAAAGATTAATTATCTGATTCCAAAACTAAGGAAAGCAGGGTTGGTGGATGTGCTCCTTATTCCTTCAATCTAGAAAAACAAGTCAAATATTATCCTAAAATGAACTACTTCAGAACAGCACCCCTCTTCATCCCAAGACCTTAGTTGAGTATCTTTATCCCCATCACTAGTCCAGACCAATACCTGCTATAAGTAATGTGGTTCCAGCAACAAAGCAGATGCGGACTTTGATGTATGGCTCATCAGGGAACAATTTCACACAGTCAAGACCAAGGAGCAGGGTAATAAATCCAAATCCAGCTAAAATATCTGCAGTAATCATCAGTGCCCGAGTTACCACCAGCTTCACTAGAAGATCAGAGCACGTGGTTTCAGCATAATCAGAGGAAGGAGACATGTTACACAGAGGTATACCAAATAACAGACAACCACGTACATTAACACATGCCCACTGAATAAAATCAGACTTTAAATATGCATGAACTTGAAAATAAATACCCTTAATTTTTCATAAAATGCAAAAGTAGTATGAGACTATCAACAGGATTATTTGGTTAAGGACTGCTTATTATAGTCTTGTTGGCCATCTAGTAAAATGCCTGCCATAAGGTGGGGACTAAATAACTATTTCCTTTTTGCCTCCTGTTTTGGAATGAGTCTCATTCACAAGTATTAGCTTAATGCTGAATTGAAAGTAGAGTATCTCTTCTTCTGAAGACAACCAATAAATACTCAATAAATAAATAATCACTACATTTGTTTGAAGTGTTATTGAAAAAAATGTAACAAATTGGTTAAAATAGGGGAGCAGAATAAAATACTTCAAGACATCTCATGCCAGTTCAGGTAGGAGCCATCAGCAGATCTTTAGAAGGAGAAGGAGCTTCCGTTATTAAACAGAAGACTATTTATTTTCTTTTATTCCTTCAGGTTGTGACCCTTCTCGGCCAACACTCTGCATTAACCCTTCAACCTTGCATTGTCAACGAAGCATATTTTAAAGCTATTGCCAATGAGAATATGTGGTGGAAAGTCCAGGAAAGAGAAGATCAGGTAAATAGAAGTAGAATAGTAGCAGTCACCTGCAATGGGAGCACCATCAACTGTAAAAGCCTCCTCACCTGTGAGTCCCAGTGACACTAAATTAAAACTAGAATAATGTTGTCACAAACGGAGGGTTAATTATCTGAAGTCAGAACTATTGTTACTTTAGCTGGCTACTGGAGAGGAGTAATAAAATTTATTCCTTTGATGGTATCATAATTATGTTTTATTTTCATAGTGATCTGGAGTTTACTTGTATTGAAATAATTTTTCCCCAATGATGAGACAACTTTAGGGGCTATTTAGTTATAGATGGCTTGTAAAAATGTGGCCAATTTTCCTCATTTCAAATATAAAATATTTTTATAATCCATCTAAGAGAGGAAATCAATGCATAAAATCAGTTTCTACCTTATTAATAGGTGAATATTTAAGATCTCAAAATGTGACATTATTTTTTAAAATTTAGGCTCAAATTTCAAATTTAGGCCAAATCTAAGGTTCTTTTTTTTTTTTTTTTTTTCCAAATTAAGGAAAGAGAAAAATATGTAACTCATTAGGTGATATCAGTTTTTATATTTTCGCAGATCTCCTTGATCCTCAAATGTTATATATAAGTGGGCTTCCTATTCAGCACCCCAAACCAAGTGGTCCCCCATTTTGGAGTGCCTCCCTTGAAATTTTCTAAGTCCTCTTCTGGAACCTGGGATCAACAGGGCCAGGGTTGCTATCTGGATGGGGTGCCCTGAAATCACTGTGGGCCCTGGTCTTCCGCTCTCTGACCCTTGCTCCCATACAAAGTGTGTCTCAGATGGTCTGTGGAACTACAGGACTCAGGCCTATGGTGTCATCCAGGGGCCACATGGCTAGCCCAGTTCCAAGAGGGCAGCTCTGCAAGAGAGTGCTAATGCTGGCCAGCCAGGAATTTCCTTTTGGAGATTATCTGAGATTTGGCTGCCAGAATAAAGTTAAATACCCTGATTTGGGGGATGGAGAAGGGTTAAAATTAACAGTATCAACAGGAACCCTAAAAAAGGCATCTGGGTCTAAATACTCTAAGTATACAAGGTAATGAGAAAGGTGATCTAATTGTGATTGTATAAAAGATACCAAAGACTAAAAATAAAATCCTACTCTCTTACAGGTAACATCCTAACTTAGAGGGTACAGTTGTATTATTTTCTTAGAACACATTTTCATCTCTCTTGTCTTTAAGCATATGATAGAATTTTTTAAAGAAAATTAATGGATTTTTAGTATATTATTTGAAAGTAATAGGTAAAAATATATCAAAAGACAAATGTGAGATAGTATAGGCAAAAGATAAAGGACCATTTTAAAATATAAACAGTGATTTTCTCTGTGTAGTAGGCTTATGAATAATTTTATTTTCTTCTTACATAAATGTACATAACAAATATTTAAAAGTTGGAAATATTTCATCTTTCTATTTTCTTCTCAACTCTAACCATAGCACTGCATTTCTGGAAGAGCCTAAGGTCCACATGAACATGAATGCCCATTCCTATTGACCAAACCGTGCCTCTTTGTAGATAGAACTAGGTTAGTGCAAGAAGGGAAAAAAGAGGAAAACATAAAAGGCCTTTTTCTAAAAAATGAAATAAAAGCTTTATGAATTAAAAAATGTTTCAGGCACTCAAATCCTAAATGGCAGAGAAAGATATTTGTAGAGCACAGCTCCTTTTAAGTGCTTTTCCCTGGACCGAAATAGCTGTTCAGGGGAAAAGTCACATTCTAAGGGTTTACTTTTCATTTATCTTGAGAAAAGAAGTTGTGATATTGTACCACCACCCATCATTTGATTTGAAAGAGACTAAAACCAATTTGCTTTAATAACAGCACCAGTATTTCTTGGCACGACTGGATGTTCTAATAAGTAAATAAATAAACAAACACACAAATAAATAAATAAATGGTATGGAGAAGAGTTGAGAGAATCAGTAATAAGGTTTTTCAATCTATGAAATCTTTTATTCATAGAAACATGGGCCTTGTTAACACCTAATTATAATTTAAAGCTAAAGGTAGGGAAGGTGAAGGAGATGGCTTTATTATTTCTGCTAAGAATGTGTCACATATTTTAATGTTTTTCACTCCCTGATCCCACAGTCTGGTCTCTCTTTGCCTATCTGTCTCCCTATCTGTTTTTCTGTCTCTGTCTCTGCCCCTATATATCCACTGTCTCTCTTTCTTAACAAGTCATCCATTGAAATACTGTAAACTTTCTATCTGACCTAAGTCATAGCTAAAAGACATCTCCGAAATGCTTTTCATCTAACCAGTCAATTCTAATCATAAAATCACTGCACCCTGAAGATTTCATTTCAATTTAAAAATTGTTTACTCTAAGCCTGCTGTGTATAAGACACTATACCAGACCTTTTGTGGGAGAGCAGAACTGAGTAAGATAATATTTTTACCCTAAAGGAATTTATAAATACATGGGAAAAGATAAAATATGCTAAAAATGTTCCAATTCACATTTTAGAAATAAACTAAATTTCTAATTGAAACACTTAAAACTGGACAGAACCTTAATATAGAATAGTAAAAAACAAAAACACATAATGGAAACCTGAGTTCAATTTCCTTTGGTCTTCCCTCCCTGACAAGGGTGATGTCTAAGGCATACGTACAGGAGTGTTCAGCAAATATAGAATCGTACTCATCACAGGTGCGAATCCCATCAAAAGCATTTGTGACACACTCCCACCAGAGGCCTCGGCATTTTGTGCTCACCTAGATGTTGGAGAAGACACCGTGTGAAACAATTCAGGCAGACACACTTCAATTCACCTTGATCAAAGGAAGAACTTGGCTGTTGTGAGTTTGATAGCAAAGTACAGTGGTTACAAGCATGATCGGAATTTCATTTACAACAAACACAATGCATTTTAGAGTATTTTCCCTTAAGCACTAACAATTCAAGGCTTTCACCACCAGGAAGTAAAATCATTTCCTGATTTGGGGGTGGGGGGCAGGAAGAAGTCATGCCTAAGATGGATAAAATCAGAATTAAACATACGCAAATGCCTATGGCTGGTTCTATCATCAAGTCAGTTTAATAGGGCGACAATTCATTTCACTACCATATGCTGACATTTACTTATCCAAAAAAAAAAAAAAAAATCAATATAACAATAGGTGATAACTGTTGACATCTTGAGTCTATTAGGAATGTACATTAATTTTTCTTCATCAGGAACAATGAGTCCCATGAAGAAACATGTTATTATATATGAGGTCCATAAATTTAAAATAATGGTCAAAGAAAGTTATACATAAAGACGACCATAAATGAAATATAAAGACCATACTACTTCTTCCTTGCTCCACTGATGGACTACCAATGTTTAAACTATGAGATGGATGTAAACAAACTGAACATTAATTTCATACAACCTTGCAGTCGCAAATCACTTAGAAATGCTGTACAGATGATTCTAAGTATCCACTTAGAGCTAAAAGGTACAAGTGTCCTGAGCCTTCTCAGACTTTACCTATAAGCTGTAAGTCAAAATAGATTTTCTAGAATTGGAAACATGCCAACAGAAAATGTTTTCAAGTATTCTTGACAGGGCTCATACATATGGAACAGAAGTAATATGCCTGCTTATTCTGATTTGATTACAGATTCACATTACCTTGGCAATCTGGAAATAGTTTAGTAAGATTTAACCACAAATTATCTTGGAAAATGAAAGCTTAAAGTTTTCCTTAAAGTACGAATAAATAACAGAGCAGAGTGGGAAGAGAAATGCAAAGACAGGGAGATTATAACTGGTGCAGAGAAGAAAGGAAGGAACATGAAACATTTTGATTTGCAAAAGAAAAAGATATCAGAGAATATTTGCTCTATGAAACTCTTTGACCCATGTTCTGCTTTGAAGTTGTGTTGTGCACCAAATAAAACTCTACTGCTGGCTACTCCATCACAATTTTGAATGTTGTACTTCTATTTTCACTTTGTATGTAAAATGCTTATAATTGGTAATAATTAATAATTCTATATTGAATCTATACTCTGAAGCAGTTACTGTTTAAGTGTATTATCACCCCACTTATTAATTAAAGGATCCTGTGATCTATCATTATTACTGTCCATTTTACAAATAAGGAAAATGAGGCACAGGAAAGTTAAGTGATAACCCCAGAAAGTGTAGTTAAATGGAGGAGATAGGATTCAAACACAGCAGTCTGTGTGTACGCTCTTAAGCATTGCAGTATACTTAAAACCTATTTTTTTTAATTCCAATTTTACTTCAGGTGAAAGTATTCCAGAATTGGAAACTGGAAGATAGTTTTGGGTGAAGCAGTAAGCCCTAACTTTAATCTCATCCTATGGCCATTATTCTATGAAACCCCACTTTGGCTTTCTCTTCCTAAGATTAGATCTAGTAGTGATGTTTTAGAATGTTGGAATATTATCTGACCTGAGGCACCACAGAGACCAAAATATTAATAAAGAAAAGCCATCTTGTGAAACCTAATATATCAATTTCTAAAGAAGGATGTGAATATCTAAACTTACATTCACATGACATTTAAGCTATAACTGAAAAAACACAGACTTTCAATTGACACTCTTATTAGCTGTGCTGCATCCTTGGCAAGGCCTTACCTTTTTTGAGCCTCAATCTCCTTATCTTTATAAAGGAGCTAATGCTAGGGTGACTATAAGAATTAAAAATTACAAACACACACAACATAAATGATTTGCTCAATAAATGATAATACTAGTAAAGTACTTAAACAGCATAGTAACCTGAGTAGTGACTAAGTTCAGCATTACTAACTAACTATATGAAAGTGGAGAAAGGTAGATGTAATGGGTAGAATGGCAGCCCCCCAAAAGATGTATCCATGTTCTAATCCCCAGAACCTGTGAATGTGACCTTATTTGGAAAAAGAGACTTTGCATATGTAGTTAAATTAAGGGTTTTGAGATAAGAAGATCCTCTTGGATTACCAGGGTGGGCCCTAAATCTAATGACGTGTCCTTATAAGAAGAGACACACAGAGGAGAGACAGACAGAAGAGAAGGAAGCAATGTGCCCACAGACACAGACACTGGAGTGACGTGGGCCCACATCAAGGAATGCCTATGTCACCAGAAGCTGGAAGAGGCGAGGAATGCATTCTCCTCTAGAGCCTTCAGAGGCGGTGTAGCCCTGCCAAAACTTTGATTTCAAAATTCTGGCCTTCAGAACTGTAAGAGAAAAATGTCTCTTGTGTTAAGCCACCAAATTGTGGCAATGTGTTATGGAAGCCCTAGGAAATGGATAGTAGAGACGATTTGTACTGAACTATTATACCACAACAGAAGACAAGCCTTCTCATAGCCTATTACCCTTCAGTCTCTCAATTAACAGGAACACACTGGATCCAGTTCATTCCAATTTGAGCTAGGTTATATGGACCTGAAGTCACTATTCTATAATCAGAGAGTGACTGTCCCCAATTTCCTGCTGTCTAACTCAGCCACTAAGACAAACAAATAAAACCTACTATAGTCATTCTCATTATATGTGAGGTTATTTAGAAAATGAGCTGAGCTATATATGTGAGGATATTTAGACTAAAAAGAGTATTTTTTTCTTGCCAAAATAAACCAGTGGTGGTGTCATTTTCAAGGCTATTGATCATTTACCTGCAATGACCATATTTAGAAAAGCAATGAGCTCATTAAAGGAAACAAGGAATCCAATTTCATTAGGTATTAATGCTTAGGGGCACAATATTAGATTGCTTGGTATTCACACTCAGTTAAGGTACGTGAGAATAGTGGCTGTAATTAACTAAACTTCTGTGTTAATATAGCACTTACTGGAGACACCCTTAAAGGTGCCTTTGTGCACAAAATACAAGGTTAAAAGACTGTTCGTTATTTATCACATTTAGGAAAGCCCTCCTTGCCTATAATTTAGAATCTTCACTTATCCTCCTGTTGTACAATGGCTTATTAAGAACTCTCTAAAACAAGCAAATCTACACTCTTAAAGTTTTAAGACAAGGTTCTTACAAAGCAGACTCATGCTTAAAATATTACGGTTAACCTTACTTAACGGGTAAAAACAATGTTAACTAATAATTTTATCTCACAGCGTTGTCCAAAATAGACGATTACAAATTTAAGCTTTGTGCTCTTATCATGTGATTCATATATTAATAAATAACATATAAAATAATACTCAGGGAATTTTTATATCATTTCAATAAATATCGGTTGGTCCCGAAGTGGGAAGAAGTCAGTTTATCCAAGGTGTGGCAATAAAGGTGCAAGTCACAAACATGAGGCCAACCTAAATTTCTTAATATTAATTACCTGCCGACAGTGAAACATAGAGATTTTACAGAAGAGTACAGATTTCTGGCTTCCCTTGGAAACTTGGTCAGTCTGGCCACCTGGACTCCCTGGCTCCACATAGCAGCAATTAGCAGGAGCTGAGTGGATCTTCAAATTTCTACCTCTCATTTAAATCTCACCTCAGAGATATTCCTCCTTCCATGAGATTCTCCCAGTCTCTCCAGCTGGAGTTAATCTCTTCTTGGATCCCACAGTAACTAGTCCATATTTCTATAGCATTTATAATATTTCATTATCTTTTTATGTGCATTTATGTGCATCTGTCTCCCAAGTCTGCCTTTCACACTATGTTCACTGAATGTCTGTCGTGTGTCAGTCAACCGGCCAAGTGCTGGGGATACAGCAATGACCAAGATAGGCATGGCACCTTGCTTCAAGGAGCTTACAAACCCTCCTTCTCAGTATATAATAGATGCTCAGTAGATGTTTACTGAGGGAAAATATTTGTCAATTTTTCTAATTCATACACATTAACTCTCATTTGGCATAGAAAATGGTTACTGATACACTGTAGACACAATTGAGGCTTAATATGTCCTTTTGACTTGACTGAACAGACTAGAATGTCTAAATCCAGGAGTTAAAGAAATATTATTGAGACCAGAGAGTTTATGCTGATTTGGTGTCAGCCTGGACCCTATCTACTCAACTGGCTCTGGAAAGTGTTTACCACAATACTAAGGATGAGCAAGCAGGATACCACATAGAAAAATAGTTTCAGGAAACTTTCAGGAAGAGGGACTGATGGTCCCTCTTCCTAGTTGAGTTTATAATGGCATAAATTAATTCCTTAATCCTGGGATTTCTTATTCTAACCTCTTTAGCAGTTTCCAATTAAGGTTTCTCTATCGTAGCCTTTGCCAATTTCCCTTTTCTTATCCCTCTGAAAATATTTACAAGTAGCAACACACAATTTTGCCTGCATTGTCTTATCTTCTGCAGTTTTGAGTGTGCCTGTCATGCCTCCATATATTTTATATATCTTTTGAGAAGAGAGAAACTTAAAAATACTTTAATTAATTGGCATTTTCTCCTCCTGTTACATAGGAGAAATTTATGTATATATCTATTGGGTTGGCCAAAAAGTGTCTTCGGTTTTTAAGTAAAAATAAAAAGCACATTTTTCATTTTCACCAAGAACTTTATTGAACAATATGTTCACCGTTTTGTTCCACTACTTTCTCCCATTTTTCAGGCAACTTCATAATTCGATCTTCCCCAAACTTTTTGTCTTTCTGAGCAAAGAACTGTTCCAAGTGCCTTTTACAATCTTCCAGGGAATTGAAATCTTTTTCATTAAGAGAATTTTGTAAAGGCCAAAGTAAATGGAAATCCGAAGGTGCAATGTCTGTTGAATATGGTGGATGAATGAGAACTTCCCAGCCAAGCTGTAACAGTTTTTGCCTGGTCATCAAACAAACATGCGGTCTTGTGTTATCCTGATGGAAGATGATGTGTTTTCTGTTGACGAATTACGGATGCTTTTCATCGAGTGCTGCTTTCATTTGGTCTAATTGGGAGCAGTACTTGTTGGAATTAATCATTTGGTTTTCCAGGAGGAGCTCATAATAGAGGACTCCCTTCCAATCCCACCATATACACAACATCACCTTGTTTGGATAAAGACCGGCCTTTGGTGAGGTTGGTGGTGGTTCATTTCGCTTGCCCCACCATCTCTTCTGTTCCACATCATCGTACAGTATCCGCTTTTCATCTCCCATCACAATTTGTTTTAAAAACGGAACGTTTTCATTTTGTTTAAGTAGAGAATCGCATGTGGAAATATGGTCAAGACGGTTTTTTTCACTTAACTTATGTGGAACCCAAACATCAAAGCGATTCACATAACCAAGCTGGTGCAAATGATTTTCAGTGTTTGATTTGGATATTTTGAGTATGTCGGCTCTCTCCCATGTGGTACAACGTTGATTGTTCTCAATTAATGTCTCGATTTGTTTGCTATCAACTGTAATTGCTCTACCCAACCGTGGAGCATCGTCCAGAGAGAAATCTCCAGCACGAAACTTGGCAAACAACTTTTGACACCTTCAGTCACAGCACCTTCTCCATATGCTGCACAAATCTTTTTTTTGCATTTAGGTTGCATTTTTACCTTTCTTGAAATAATAGAGCATAATATGCTGAAAACGTTGCTTTTTTTCTTCCGTCTTCAATATTAAAATGGCTACACAAAAATTCACCAACTGTGATCTTTTTTAAATGCATGCTGATATGACAGCTGTCACATACAATCTAACAAAATTGTTTTGAATGCATTTAAAAGACAACTAAGTGCTACTAGAGCCATCTTACGGGAAAAAACGAACCCACCATTTGGCCAACCCAATATATATAGTAATTATACACAGCAGGCTTAGTAAATGTTTTTTCTTGGTTGACCACAATTAAACAAGATTTTTCTTTGTCACTATGCGTTATGTTATAAATGCATATGCATTGGGATTTATGTGTAAATGTAATATATATAGGAAGAATAATCATTAGCCAAAAGAAAAATGGGATAAGTCATGAAGATATATTCTTTTAAAAACCACCTTGCATATGCATAAAATAGAGATTTATAGTTTTCACATCACTTTACCATCCCTGTGCTAGTGTACGTTAATGTTGAAGATGCAACTTACTTGTTTCCAGTACTTAATTGAATATATTTATTGGGGTGCAGAAGTTTTAATAATACTATAGTAAATAATGTTTTACTACTAAAACATGAAACATTTTCACTTTGAACAAAAAGGCATTTGAATTTTCTCATACTAGAGTTCTGAACTTTCAATTTTTACATTTTCTTTTCTTTTTCTTACTATCCCAGGGCCTAAAAGAACTCAAGACAGGTATTTATAAGGATGAGAAAGCAAGATTAAAATAAATATAATAGATGTCACCTTTCTTTTTTACTCCATTTATGTACCATGAGTTTATTTGCTAAAATATATTTGGTTTAACTCTTCTTGCTTAGCTGTGGAGCACTGGCTACAGGTATAAATGGCAAGAATGGGATAATGCAAACCTAGTAGGTATTAATATAATGTTTGTGGCCTTCATGGTCATATTACCTAATTTACATGTATGGACTATATAAATATTTCAATTTTAATATTTATTATTTAATTTAAGTCATACATTTAATCATTTTAGAATGTTTTCCTTATGAAAGTATGGAATCACAACTTTGCAAAGATTACTGGCCAGTGGCAGAGATCACAATTTACACTGAGTGAATTATTACAAAATATTATTCCTTTTCTCTCTCTCCTTTTCTTCATTTCTTTCCCTCTTTGAAGCACCAGGAAGAAAAGCTATATTTTCTAGGTAGGAATACACTCTTCACCAACTTTATTATACATCTCAGGGGGTTGGCTCCTTTTTCCTATCTGATTAAAAAGAGGGGCCAAATCCATATCTTGGAAAAATTTAAACTGCAGCAAGATGAAAGATCTTCCCTAAGAAAAAGTGATGGTCTTTCTACAGAGATACTTCTTATTTAGTGTTCAACATGAGATTTCCAAATATCACTTCACATTATATTTCACTCATTTATTCATTCTTTTAGTAAGTATGTCAAGTATCATAATAGGTACCCATTCACTTCATATTAACAAATGCATCCTGAGTTCCCATTATGTGGAAGGGGGTGCTAGGAGCTGTAGGAGACCATGAGGTGAATTAAAGAATATTTCTAGGCTCAAGTGTCTGCTAAAGGAGTTTAAAATCAGTTGGAAAGCAAAGCAAGTGTATAGATAATCAGAGTACATGCTAGCTCTAATAATTTCAATATTTATGTATGAAAGAATTGTAGCATCATTAATGAAAATAGAAATCCCAGGGGAGAACCTGGTAATGAAGATAAAGTAAATCCAAATGTGGATTACCTTTCATTTGAGGTCATAAAATTTTAATCATAACAGTGCTTGGTACATGACAAATTCTCAGTAAATAATTAACAAAAGTTGAACTGAAAAATGAAATAAACTTGTGAAAACATTTTTTTTTTCTTTCTGATAATTGAGAGACCAGTAACTGTGTGAAGAAGCTACTTTTCTATTTTACTGTGGATAATGAAGAATTACACATTTTATGATGTAATTAACATATTTATGTTATTAATTCATAATTTATTTTCTTTTAGAATGTATTTAATATATAACTTATGCTATTTTGTCTCTATTCTCTGCCTTATTCCCCTGGTTAGACAAAAAGGGAACAGTCATAAGTGTAAAAATGGAAAAAACAACAGCTCAGAGAAGTAAACAAAATTTGTCCAAGAGAATCAATAGAGAAAATAGGAACAAAACTTAAATCTCATATTTCTCCCTTCAGTGAACATTGTACAAAATGTCATCTCCTCCTCCAGAGCAAAAACAAAACAATAAACTGCAAATAGATGATAATATATCTAACATTTATTGACTGATTTGTATTTGACTGGTACTGCGGTAAACTAGATACACAGGCTCATTTAACCCTCACAAGACACTTACCATGTGCATATTGTTACTCTCCCTTTATAAAAGAGGAAATGCAGTTTTACACAACTTAAACATCTGTCTAAATTCACACAGCTACTGCCTGGCAGGGTGGGATTTAATCTCAGGTCCCTGTAACATCAAGTTCAATCTGTGAACATCCACACTGAAAAGCATTCCCTTCCTGGCCCCCTTAAGGTGCTGTGCAACAATCTAAGTAAGAAAAAAATAGTGGCATGGTCCAGGGATATTGCTGCTTAATGACTTCTGTATAGAGACTAATTTTCCTCCATTTAAGCTCTAGGTGAGTGGCTCCAACCTTCCTCCAATTACCCCGAAACAGTAAAGTAGATTTCAAATTTTACTTCTCCTTCTCCATCAGCCTTCTTTCCCCACATGCAATCAATTATTAATCCCATCAATTTGAGTCCTTTAGTTTCCCATATTATGCCTTTTTATGCCTTTTAAAAATTTTTTTATTGAATTATAGTTGATTTACAATGTTGTGTTAGTTTCAGATGTACAGCAAAGTGAATCAGTTATACATATACATATATCTACTCTTTTCAGATTGTTTTCCCATATAGGCTGTTACAGAGTATTGAGTAGAGTTCCCTGTGCTATACAGTAGGTTCCTATTAGTTGTCTATTTTATACATAGTAGTGTGTATATGTCAATCCCAGTCTCCCAATTTATCCCTCCCTGCTTATCCCCCGGTAACCATAAGTTTGTTTTCTACATCTGTGACTCTACTTCTGTTTTGTAAACAAGTTCATTTGTACCCTTTTTATGCTTGCTGCCACACTAGTTCAGACCATCAATGTTTTCCTCCTGTTTTATGGGAAAAGCTGCCTAGTTGATCTCCCTATAATTCATTTTACCCTTTCCAATCATTCCCCACATTAGTCAGAATGATTGCTCTTTCTAAAACACACATATATATTTGCTTACAGTGAACCACCCTTGTCTATGGTATAAGATCTATATTTTGCATGAACACAAGCTCTCAATGATCCAGCCCCTATATTCTCCTCCCTATGTTGAAAACTTTTTCCAATATGTCCAAAGTGATAAACATACAGCACTCTCATACCTAGATCTCTGCCTATATTATGTCCTGTGCGTGCAATACTCTCTACTTTTTCTGCCCCCTTCACTTGTTCTTCAAGCTTAGTGTAGATATTTCTTTTGGGTAACCTTCACTGATTATACACGATTTAGTGAGCTGGCCACTCAGAGTTATCTGTAATCATAGCACTGGTCATATCATACTGTCTATCAGTTTACCTGTCTGTCTCCCCCAGTATGCTGGGAGAAACCTAAGGAAGATCCAAGTTTCTTCCTCCTTCATAACCTATACCCACCACAATACCAAGTAGACAGTAGGTATCAAAGATCATTTGTGGAATGAAAGATTATAGAAAGAAAAGAAAAAAGGGGGAGCACAAAAGAGAGAGATAAAGAGAAAAAGGAGAAGGGTGGGGGGAGAAAAAGAAGAATAAAAGAGAAGTAGGGGATAAAAGGTTTTTTAAAAGAGAGGGAAAGGGAGAAGGGGAGAAGGAAGGGAGAAGAGGAAGAAGAAGAAAGAGGAAAGAGGCAGGGAGGAAAGAAGAAAGGAAGGGGAAAAAAAAGTAAGGAGAGAAGTAGAGTGGGGAATAGGAAGAAAGAGCATATAAAGTTAACAGAAAAATGAAGACTATTCACACTAGATTTCCTAGTGGAAATTTCTAGGGAGGCCCTAGATGCCATCAGTCCTCCAGCGGCTGGCCATCTCTCTAGAAGACATAGTCATGTCTCTAGAAATAGTCATAGTCAAGGAGTTCTGATGTTAAAGAATGGAGGACTAAAAAGGACCTTAAAACAACTGAGTTCAACTTCATTTTATAATTGAGGAAACTGAGCCGAAGACACGAGCTGAGACTGCTCAATAGAAGACAGTTAAGATGCGAACACAGGCTGCAATAATTTCAAAACCCGAGTTCTCTTCACACATCAGTCTTCCCCAAGACACACATGAATCAAGAATGACAGGGGCAGCATGGTAGCTCAGGACCCCTGGTCCCTGACTTGGGGCTGTGCACAATTCCGTGTGCTATTTCTTTTTCCTAATGTTTTTACTTAACGCAAAGAACTTTCCTCTTCAAGACAGGTATAAATGAGGCCCAATACTATTTTGTAGTATTTTGAGTATTCTCTAGTAAGGCAAAAGGATATCTGAGCTCTATCTGCTTCTTGATCCCTGTAACTCACCTTTAGCCTGTAGTTTTGTTATTTGTCCTCTCTCTTGGAAGACCTATGCTGCCATTTCTACCTTTTGAAATCCTTGGCATCTTTTTTGACGCTTTGTTCAAATGTCTTTTCCTCCTTGAGGCCTGTCTCAATGTCCCTGACAGGAAATAATCGTTCTCTCTTCTTTCCTCCAGTGGCACTTTGTTCATTTCTTTCTCAAATATGAATTGGCCTACACCCTTTATTAGAGTTTCATGTGCATCTTTGTTCCTCCCTAAACGTGTTCTCATGAAAGGCAGGAATGGCTCTTGCTTTAGCTTTGACTCCCCTTGGAGGATTAGCACAGCACCTTTGAAATGACATACATTTCATGTTTGTTATGTTGAACTGAACTACAGAATCCATTTTCCAACACTGATGCCTACATCACTGTCAAAGATTAACAAAGCGAAAAATTCATTATATTCCTTTTTGTTTAAATTTTCTATGGATATGCTTTTTTTTTAAAGCCCTTTTATTTTGTCAATTTTTGTCCAATAGTTGTTTAAAGTGAGCTGTTAATATGGATCAACGACGATATATACACAAGGAAGGAAGCAAAGAGACAGAACAGTAAAATTGAGTCAGTGAGTATCAGAACCTTGACATTTATGGATAATATTATGACTTTATCTGCCAACTGAAGGAGTAATTGTTATGAGAGATCCATGTCCCTTTAAAAATACTGGCAAATAAAGAGACTGTTGGAGAGAAGGGGGCCTCATTTGTTAAAGGGTTCTTCTTCTTTTTTTTTTTTAATTTTAGAATATTATTTATTTTTTTATACAGCAGGTTCTTTTTTTTTTTTTTTTTAACTTTAAAATTAAAAGAATTTTGCATTTTACTTTATTCAATAATGTAATAAGAGTTAATAAATATACAGGACTTAATGCAATATATAAATTACAGCAGGTTCTTATTAGTTATCTATTTTATATATATTGGTGTATATATGTCAATCCCAATCTCCCAATTCATACCACCCTCCCTTGCCCCCTTGGTGTCCATACGTTTGTTCTCTACATCTGTGTCTCTATTTCTGCCCTGCAAACCGGTTCATCTGTACCATTTTTCTAGGTTCCACATATATGCGTTAATATTCAATATTTGTTTTTCTCTTTCTGACTTACTTCACTCTATATGACAGTCTCTAGATCCATCCACGTCTCTACAAACGACTAAAGGGTTCTTCTTTTAATGGGGAGGCTTCTTGGGGAAGATTTATTGCAATACATCTCAAGTATGGGAAATATGAAAGAAGCTAAGAACTACTAACTATAGTCCGAGGTTAGCAAGGATTTACTCAAGGTGAATAAACTAGACTACTCATTCCACTCATTTTACCTAGAAGTGTTCTTGGCAAAGAACAGATGGCAGATTGGTTGTATGTACTGAGATGAAAGCAAGAAGGCACTTTAAATACCAGAACTCCCAATCTGCCTCAGCAAGGTCTGACCCTTTCTAAACTTTCATTTCTTATCAAGTGAAGTTAGCAGTTCCATCAGCTTAAGGAGAAAGATTTTCAAATTGTTTTGGAAAATATTTTAAGAATGCTTTTAGACGAGATTTTGCATGTTTTTAAAAACATAATTTTAAGTGAGCTCAAGTCCAACATATTTCTGTATTCTTCACCTACTACTGGCAGCCCATATTCTAGCAAGCTAATGGCAGCAGAACATTTCTACCTGCACTTTTCTGAGTACTGTTCAAAGGACAGTTTGGGTTTGTTTTTTTCATTCACCACTTATGTGCATGGCCAGATAATGCATCACTGGACTAACATATAGCAGACATCCTTTATAGTATTTCAGTTCTATCACAATTTTCAGAAAAATAATTTTCTAGTGCTAAAGAAGTACTAAAAACTCTCTTGGTTTTGAAATACCATGTAAGAGTCAGAGGAAATTTAAAAGCAAGAAAAAAATAAAGCACAAAAATAATACACAGAAAAATAAAAGATTATTACTTTCCATTCGAAACTCCAACTTGGGAGTTTAATAAATAAAATTAGAAGAAAAAATATAAAAACTTGCCCTCAGGTGTCTTTCTTAAACTTCATAAAGGTATAGCATTTGCTAGAGTAAATTGTTCCATTCAGGATGTACGTAGGAGAACATAGTGAGTTGCTGTATATTCTCAGTGAGTTCCTGATATATTCTTTCTTTCTCTCACCTACACTTTTTGAAACCTTACAAATGAATAGTTGCTGAGTCGGAAGAATTGATTTTTACTTAGTTTTACCTCTCTCAGATTCCTATAACCACAGAAAATAATTCTAAATTTGAAAATTACTTCTTTCAGAGTTTCTCCAGTGAGAAAAATAAAATTTTCAAATATGAACCACTCACTCATCTTGTACATGAACAGTAGGTTCCCAAGAGCAACTCATTTTTAAAAGAGGGTTTCTTAAACCCATATCTGTCTCCTGTACTTTGGGACACACTGGAAAAACTTGGTTTCCCACAGAATGTTTTCTCCTATTTGGAAACTCCTTACAATGACATTTCTCCATTGCACAGTAATTGGGTAGGTTTTATATGGCTTGAGTTTGATCACTTGATCAACATTTAGATGATCACTCCTTAAGAAAGTCTATCATACTACTTTTAATGTTGTCTTCAAGATTAACAAATTTCTGTTTGTGAGAAAGGATGTTAGTGGAATGTTATTCAATTTGGTATATGCAGCAATGGAAGAGGTGAATTTCTGGAAAGCTTATATAATTACGCTTGTGTAAATTTACCTTTATGAAAAAAGGGCTTATTCAGTTACCTCATCTGTAAAATGGGATAACAGCAATACCTACCACATAGATGAGCTGTGAGGATTAAATAAGCTAATAATGTAAAGACTCAGTAAATAGTAAGTAAGAAGCAAGTCCAACCATGTTGGCTATTATTACTATCTTAGCCCTAGTGAATGTAATGGGCCAGTGGGGCTTAGAGAAAAGTTGGACAGGCTTGGGTCAGTAAAAGAAGCTGCTGACTTCTTACCTCCAGGGAGTCATCTGCATTCACCGTCCAACAGTCTGTCCAGGTGGCCACAACCAAGAACCCAGTAGAGAAAAATGCAAAGAAGCAGGCGACATACTGAAAAAGATCCCTCATCTTAACGAACAGCCTGTCTGCAAGGGACACATGGGCAGCTGTCAGCCCTGGACCCATGCAGGTAGCTGGAATGCCGTCAGTCTTCTGTGCTTCTGGTACCTGGGGATGTTGAAAATGCTGGTCTTTTCCTTTTCCTTACTCCCCACTGCAGGAGTCTTAAGCTGCGGTAAGAGTAATATGAACAGGTTGTAACCCACAGAGGGGTCCTGGAGGTCATTATCTGAAGCAACGAGCCTCCAATCAGAAGCCAGGTCAGTGAAAGGACTGAGAATGTTTTGGGTGGGGGAGAAAAGGAGCCCCGGTAATGTTTTCTGCCCAGACCTTGGGCTAGTGTGAGATGATGGTCACCAGAGGCACGTGCCAGCGTCAAGATGGAGAGAAGGAAGAAGGGTTACACCCCATGCTGACGCCTGTAAACTGATCTTTCTCAGGCCCTCCAGAGAAAGTGAGCTATTCTCCTCCTCCCCTCAGTAAGGGGGCTATATGGTTGACTGAGTGCTTTTATTATTAGGACTATTTTAATATTCTCTGACTACCTTAGACAGACAGGCCACTGGTGAAACTATGCTAACAAGGGCTTGCTCAAGGGAGTTTGCATTCCAAAGTGCTGGGCAGAACAGCCCATAAAGGGTTTCCAAGCACCTGGGCCCCAGGTAGAGCCATGGCTCCTAACCTTTCGACGTCATTCAGTGGGAAAGAGTGCGCATTTTAACCCAAAGAGCTCTGGGTATAAATCCTTGCTCTGAAGCTTACAGGCTGAAGGCACTTGGGCTGTGGTTTCTGTAAAATGGGGATATTAATACAAACAGACATCATGAAATGTTTGGGAAAATTAAACGATACTGTGTCTGTAAATCACTTAGAACAGTGTCTGACAAAAGTAGCTAAATGGTAAATATTAACATGGCCAAGAATTCCCTATATGATTACTTTTCCCCCATGAACCAATGTTTGAAAATATGCTTGAAAAAGAAACTGTTTATTCTAGAATAAAAGGATTTTTTTTAAGTCTGTGATATAGCAGGGGCAACTAGAATTTTACCTACACCCGAATGGGTAGCCTTATTGAGTATAAATATTCCATAACCAGTAGAATTAAAAAAAAAATACTTAAAACAGCATACATACCCTCATTTAATCATTATGAGATAGACCTCTCTACACTAAAATACAGATTTTTAAGTGATAATAAAAAATATTTTACATGGTTCTTAATGCAAGACAGGGAATGAGAAAGGCAGGGGGAGAGAGAGAGATTGAGAGAGAAAGAGAAAGAGGAACAAGGGAAAAGGATTAGAAATAGGTCATTACTCTGGGAAGAATCATCTACTAAGAAAGTTATTTTAGTGACAGCTCAGGAAGGGATTACTTTTTGCCACTTAATAATGATTCAGTCATACTATTTAGGGTAAAAGACTAAAATCAATATTGATAAAACATCCTTCAAGTCTATATTAAAATAATGAACTTTTGTGACTAAAATTTGTTGTTTTCTAATTTTAATTGATTTGTGTTCAAAAGTATAAACTGTAAATATAAGTGTAAAATCATTTGTAAAACCGTATGTGGAATATGTCTATTTACTGCCATAAATAAAGTATATATGTTATCAGTAATTATCATTAGTTTGTGAGCGGCATTACAATTGCTTTTAATTTTATTTATTTTATTTGACTTATTTCACTTAACACTTGGGGAAAAGAACACTTATTTTTTAAAGTACTCATTCAAAGAATGGAACTACCTATGGTGTAAGGCGGCTACAACGCACACATGCCGCTTTGGTGAGTCAAAGCGAATCTGTCCCTGTGCCCTAAAATCTAAAATGCTCATGCTCTGTTGATCTGGGAGGGAAACCAATTCCAAAAGCACATGCCCATTACAGGAAAAGTCCTGGACTTGGCTGCTAGCTTGCCATCCAGGGACCTTCCACAATGTACTTTTCCTGCTAAGAGTGCACCCCAGGGCAATGGTTCTTAAACTTGAGTGCACAATGGAATCTCCAAAGCCACTTGTTATAAATGCAGACTTGGGAGGTCCACCCTCAGAGATCTGGATTCGGGAAATTGGGAACGGAAGTCAAGAGTTCACATTTTGTAAATGTCTTGTATAAAATTCTGATTCTGAACCAGAGGACCATGCTTTGAGAGACTAAGAAGAAGAGAAGAAAAATCAGCATTAAAACCAGCATATTACTTTACAGACTCATATACTATAGCTCACAGACAAAGCTGCAGGAGGGGGACACCAGAATTACATCTCTGGTACCAAAGTCTTCCCTAATTAGTATCATAACAGGTCCCAAATCCAAATATCAGGACTTAATGAAGAAGGTGAAGTAAAGGAAAAAAACACTGAGCACCATGCATGCACTATGCATGCAAACACACACCAGTACACATATATCTCTGGAAATCAGAGATTCCTTCACAGGAAATATATAGGCTGTACCTTAATTTATTTCATTCCCCAAATTGTACTGGACGTCTTATGTGGTTAAGGATTGGGAGACTATTAATGTGACTATAGAGCTGTTCCTGAATCAAAGTATAGCACTTTTAGAGAATAACGTAAGACAAGCATGCTTAAGGGTCCATTTCTGTGGGTGAGGCCATAATATGATAGGAGATCCAAGAAAGGAGAGACATGCAGACTAACCGATGAGTAAGAAGGACTCCATGGGTGGAGTGTGAGTGCACTTCAAAGGAGGAGACAAATGTGTTGGGAGCTGTGAGCACGGAGGTGCACATGCAGAATAAACCATTCACGAGTCTAGAAAACAAACTTATGGTTACCAAAGGGGATAGTGGGACAGGGGACGGGTTAAATAGGCATTTGGGATTAACAAATACACACTATTATATGTAAAATAGGTAAACAACAAGGACCAACTATATAGCACAGCGAACTATACTCAGTATCTTATAATAACTATGATGGAAAAGAATCTGAAAAAAGAAATTATATATATGTATATATATGTGTGTGTGTGTGTGTGTATATATATATATATATAACTGAATCACTTTGCTGTACACTTGAAACTAACACAACATTGTAAATTAACTATACTTCAATAAAACAAAAACAAAAAAACATTCATGAGCCTATGTAATTAAATCAATTCTTCTTTCTGCCCATGCTCTAGATTCCAATACTTAGCTTTATCTACTCAATCCTACTTTAGCTCCATTCCACTCAGTACACATATACCTATAGCCTACTCTGACCAGCACTATGCTAGGTCCTGGAGACACAGAGAAAATAGAATATGGAAGACCTGGTCCCTGTCCTTGAGAAGCTACACTGAGTGGACCAGAGCCCAGCACATGAGAGGAAGTGAAGAGCTCCGTTCAGGCAACCCTGAGTACAGTCTTAAGTGATAGTATGACTTCCAATAGTAGTACACAGGCACATTGCTTAAAAACATGCAGGGATAGGGAGGGTGGGAGGGAGGGAGATGCAGGAGGGAAGAGATATGGGAACATATATATATGTATAACTGATTCACTTTGTTATAAAGCAGAAACTAAAACACCATTGTAAAGCAATTATACTCCAATAAGGATGTTAAAAAGAAAAAAAAAAAACATGCAGGGATTCCCATTATAGTATAAACACAAAGGACAATCACCCCTCTGCATGTGACCCAGTAGTGTTTATCAAATATTTTCAAATACATTATCTCATCTAAGCTCCATGAAGACAGACAGCTTTATTTTATTCATCAAGGTACCCCAAATGCTTAAAATTCTCCCTGGCCTATAGTAGGCTCTCAACAACTAGGTGATGAATTTCATTTAATCCTCAAAGCCCCCATGTTCGACAGAAGAGATAGTAAAGGTGGGCTTGCTCTTTCTGAATCATCCAGGGTCCCCCAGGATAAATACTGGGCTGGCAGAAGTGGCTCAGTCATCTTTGCAGCTCCAGAGCTTTTCATTCTGCAGGATTCCTAAGACATCGTGGTCGATTCGTTAGCACTGTGTTCCCACTCACCCAGTACATGCATTACTCCTGGTTGAAGAATTAGAGCCACCTGGTGATGAAGTGAGTGGTGCCCTCGGTCCAGCACCCTAACTGTCGGTCTCTGCTCAGCTGGATAAATACTGCAGTTGTCCCTTTGGCCTGCAGGTGGAAGTAGCTCTGCATTTTCAGTTGAGAAAAACAGCAAGTTGTTTTTGTGCTAACTGTTGTTTCTGTTAGGGTCACACACTGTTCCTTCTATGTTCATTATACGTCCTTAGGAGGAATAAGCTGATTTATACCACATCTTATGAATAATCTTCTCACTCCTTTTTAATTTCCCAATGTTCACTGGAAAAAAAGTACATAATAAAATCATTTGTTGTTGTTAAAGGCCATACTGCCTATAACTAAGGGCAAAATAAACCAGTGGTTAAAATGTTTGGACCTCAGAGTCAGGCAGACCCAAGTTCAGACCAAGCCACTTAACATACGTGAGATCTTGGGCACACTACTTGCTACTTAATTAATAGCTGGCTCAATAAAATGAAAATGACAAATTCTGTCTAAGATGGCTGTGAAAAATAAATAACATTTGTAGAGGTCTTAATACAGTGCCTGGAACATAATAAACAATCAATAAGTTATAGCTATTATTATTTTTATGTCACAATCTTGCTCTTCTACATATGTGCCATATATATATATATATATATCAATATATATACACGTGTGTATAGGTATGTATACATGATGTATGCATATATGTACATACACATAGACGTCATAGATACATAGATACATACATAGATACATAGTAAAACAACTTAGTCAATTGAACACAGAGGAAACAAAAGGTGTAACCATGAAGAAATTTCATTTTTCTCTCCCATGATCCTTTCAAATCCATTCATTTTTGGGCCATTTCTTCCCCTGCCTCTAGGATGAAATCTAGGGTAGGTCCCATGACATTTCTGTCATTCTTAGGTAGTATAAATTCTTCTGGTCATTTCAAGGCACAAAGACACAGCCTCATTCCAGTTATGTAAACATCTGTACTAGTGTACAGAGGCCAAGCCCTTTGTAGCCAGTCCTCCTTCGTGCAGGCCTCCCTCATAGCAACGCGCCTGCCACGGTCTCTGTCCTTTAGATTTCTTGGGCCCCAGACGAATAGCAGTCCATTATGTCTCTCCAGGTCCAGGGAACAAATACCCGGCTTTCAGTGTAGACGAGTTGGAACTCCTTTCTCTGGGCTTAAAGTAAGGTATTAGGACTATCATTCTCCTCTATGGTGCCAGGGAAGTGGGACTCAATACATGTCAGTCTCCAAAAAGCTCTCCTAACATTCATCTCTTTTCTTGGAGATAACTTTGTCTTTTTTTGTCGAGGGATGGGGAAGAGTGGGCAGGGTGGAGATAGCTGGCCCACTAAGAGTTGCAAAACTGGTTCTAAGACACCTCTTCTGCAGCTCCTGCTTGGGGAGTGTGGTATTTACTGTCTAGTGACTTCAGTCAAAACTGGGACTAAAATTGTTTCAATGGAAAAACCTCTACACACACTCATTTAGTGTTAGACTGAAACTCTAGTGCTCATCCTGGCTAGACCACACCTGGATTCACTGAGTTTACTCCTGAGTACCATCATTTAAGAAAGGCTGGAGCCCACCTAGAGGAGAAGGTTCCAGTTAGTGAAGTTAGTGAGGAGATTGGCAGCTATCTCATATTAAGTATAACTGAAGGAAGTTGGGAAGAAGAGGGTATTTTAAATCTAAATAAAGGAGATAGTAAACACGACAGTGGGTTTTAAAATAATGGAAGTGTTGTCAAATGGGAAAGGAATAATAATCTTCCTAGGAGCCTTCAGAAAACATAACTAGAAAATATTGTAAAAGCACAGAAAGGCAAAGTTGTGTTCAATTCAGGAAGAATTTCCAAAAATCAGAACTGACTGAAAGGGAAGTGGTCTGGTCTGATGGGTTTCTTGATACTGGAGATGTTCAAACAGAGAAAGGATTACCATTGGCAGAGGGTTCATGAATCAGTTCATGATGGGATAATTGTACTCTGATTTGGAGAATGCTTGGAGAGCATGGGGTCCAGGAAAACTTGTGCTCCTAATTTATCTCTTACCTTACACAGAATTTGAGTCTTTCTTAAGCAAACCTTAACGATGACTCAGTGAATCATTCGTCAAAAATCACACCTCAACTTCAGCAGCAATGTATGTATCATTACTCATTCTGTAACTTACTTCACCTTGAAAAACAAGATTTTCATCATGGTACAGTATGATTAAGCTATCAAGGGTGCTCTAGGGGAACTGCAATGTAATAAACCTGGTATCAAAGGTTAGCATTTTATTCTCTTTGAGTTAACAGGTAACTCATGAAGCCATTCTAACATGAAACTTTTCTCGTGAATGGCCTGCACCGTTCCATATATATCCTTATGTTCATTATTAAATTAGTATTAAATAAATCTATCAGAATCAGGGTTTATTTCACAAATTGAACTTTCTTCATTTGACTTAAGCACATTCACTTGACAACTGTGATATTTTTCCTCACCATTTTGCATTTCCTTCTTCTTCTTTTCTCTCCGCATATTTAAGCATTCACTTAGGGAGTCAGTTTCAGTTCTTCTTTGTAAATTATGAAGGCTATATGAATGGTGAATGTTACTTAGTGTATACTTAGTCCACGTTGAGCAGGAAAATATTGAAATTGTCAGGAAATTGTAGGAGATGTTCTTATAAACTATCAGGTTGTGTCCTTATCATTGCCCTTGTGCTCACCTTTACAATCCAGTTGGCTTAACTGATGTATTCTTTTTTTTTTTAATTTTTATTTATTTATTTATTTATTTATTTATTTATTTATGTCTGTGTTGGGTCTTCGTTTCTGTGCGAGGGCTTCCTCTAGTTGCGGCAAGTGGGGGCCACTCTTCATCGCGGTGCACAGGCCACTCACTATCGTGGCCTCTCTTGTTGCGGAGCACAGGCTCCAGACGCACAGGCTCAGCAATTGTGGCTCACGGGCCTAGTCGCTCCCAGGCATGTGGGATCTTCCCAGACCAGGGCTCGAACCCGTGTCCCCTGCATTGGCAGGCAGATTCTCAACCACTGTGCCACCAGGGAAGCCCAATTGATGTATTCTTAACTCAGCTCATTTGGAATGAAAATTGCACAAAGTCCCTATCTAAGGCAATAGATGAGTAATTTGGGGTTTCATTCAATACACTGGTGCTAGATGACATCAGTGATAAAAATAATAGTATGAAGGGCCTAGAGGCAGAAGGACAAAGTATATGATGAATAAGCCCTGAGTGCTCTGCTGTGCAGAGAGTTAAGTATATGTTTAGGACAGTAGAGGAAAAGAAAGTGGGAGTGGCAAGTTACAGTCACATTGCAGAAGATCCTCAATCCTAGATTAAGGAGTGTGGATTAATATGCTATTTGTTGAGAGCCACTGAAGGTTTTAGACAAGAGAGCGAGAGTGGTCAAGTAGCAGACAGGTCAGGTAGCCTCCCTTTTTACTACTACTTATAAAATTAATTCCTAACTGCCCTAATCCTTAGCCTTTAAACCAGAAGATCTGCTACCAACCAGGTGTGGGGAAAGCTAATGAAAACAAGTTCTAGTCAACTAATTATATTTTAGGAAACTATTTTGGGTCCTCCCTCTTCACTCTGTCCCTTGCACTTTGTATACCTTTGTTCATGCTGCTTTGTCATCAGGAATGACCCCCAATAAAACCCAAAGTCCACTTATCCCAAACCTATATATCCTTAAAGATGTCTTTTTCATAAAGCCTCTTACTAATAATGCTGGATGAAAATTATCTTTCTAATGTTTCCTCTATACATCTTGTGATAGTTAACTTTCTGTGTCAAGCTGATTGAGCTAGAGGGTGACCAGATATCTGGTCAAGATAACCGGGTATTTCCGTGAGGGCGTTTTGGGTGAGATTAACATGTAAATCAGTACTCTAAGTCAAGCAGATTGCCCTCCCTAATGTGAGTGGGCCTCGTCCAATCCATTGAAGGCCTGAGTAGAACAAAAGTTCTGACCTTTCCTTGAATAAGAGAGAATTCTTCCTGCTGGACTGCCTTAGAACTGGCATTTGGCTTTTTTCCTCCCTTCAGCCTTGAATTGAAACTGAACTTGGGTCTAGAGCCTGCCAGCCTTAAAATGAAAACTACACCATTGGCCTTCCTGGTTTTCAGACCTGTGCACTTTGTATCTAGTTCTCCTGGGTCACCTGGGTCTTGCCTACTCACCATGCAGATCTTGGGATTTGATTTGCCCACCTCCATAATCGTGTGTGTGTGTGTGTGTGTGTGTGTGTGTGTGTGTGTGTGTTTATTTCTCTGGAGAACCCTAATACACATCTAATAAGAAGATTATATATCACCTCTCTTTGCTCATTCAGTCCTTCTCAACAGAGTTTCCATTCTAGACATTATGCAGTTTCTTTCTTAACCTCTGGTTACTTCTGTCTCTTAACATATGTTTATGTTATCTCTTCTGGATGGAATGCTTTTTATTTTTCTCACCATTTATTATAATCTTAATCATCAACCAAGGGATGAATATTAACTTCACAAAGCCTTATATGATATCTCTAGCTCACTCACCTCTCTGACTGTTTGACATGTGATCAATAACCACATAGTTTAGCATGCCATCATTTCAAGTTTTCTATACATTAGTTTGATGTCTCCAGATGATGTTTAACAAACAAACAAACAAAATTCACCAAGTAGAAAGTATGTGTCAGGCACAGGGTTAGTTACTTCATATCCAAATATTAATAAAACACCATTCAAAAGTTTGCAGTTGATTGGGAGAAGAGATAGATAGATAGATGATAGATAGATAGATAGATAGATAGATAGATAGATCTTGTATTGAAATATATGTGTTTGAAAAATGTTTTAGGAGCATAAATGATGGAGTGATTGATATCTCTAGGCAATCATTACAAAAAGCTTCGTGGAAAAGAAAATGGCTGATTTGGTTCTTAAGTGATAATAATTCGCTAAACATAAAGGAAGGGAACAGACAAGGGAAACATCTTGAGCAAAGAGAGAGGTGTGTGAATGTGCATCACATTATTGAGAAATGAGTTTGTGACAAGCACCAATAAGCAAGCAGGAATCCTTTTTTATTTTATTTCATTTTTTGCCTGTACTTTAAATGCTCCACAATATCGAGTACAGTGATGGCATCATTGTAGAAGCTCACGTGCTGGGGATGTTTATTTGTTTGTTTAAAATTTTAAGCCCCATAGAAGTAGGAACTATGTGAGTAGCTTTATTGAATGCTAGGTTCCAATAAAGACGTGTTGAGTGAATGAATAAGTTCCATGTGCCAGGCATCATGCTAGGCACTAGAAACACATCAAAGAACAAAATATTCTAGGGGAGGAAAGATATTCAATAGTATTTAGGCTCTTAATAGATATTTGATGTTTTTCTGTGAGATAAAGCTATAAATTTACCATGAGTATTCTAAAGAGGTCCTTCAAAGTGGCCCAGTTATAATATAGCTTATTTGGAATGTATCTTATGTTCTAGATGCAGGGCATTTTAATAGAAAATATTGGGCTGGAATTCCATATACTTGGTTTCAGTCAAAGGTACATTTTAGATTTCCTTAGCTTGTATTACATGAAAATAAAGGACATTTAATCCTACTGTATAGCACAAGGAACTATTTTCAATATCCTGTGATAAACCGTAATGGAAAATAATATGAAAAAGAATGTATACATATGTATAACAGAATCACTTTGCTATGCAGCAGAAATTAACACATTGTAAAACAAAATAAATAAAATAATAAAATAAATGTTAAAAAGGTCCTTTAACAACTGTCCAGTAATTTGATCATTGTAGATAGCCAATCTATATAACCGAGGCTTAAAACAAAAAAATCAAGTATATTTCTCTACTTATGCATCAAATGAGCAAAAAGGTCTATATACCAGTGCTTAAAGAATTTATGAAAAAACTCTGTATCAACATTCCTAATTTTAATCATATTTAATTGGAGTTTATAGGCATTTTCATTTGTATTATTTCATTTTGTATTAAAGACACAATTGGAGAGGCATCATATCACGCATACAGAAGAGGAAAATAAGGATCGTTTGTTTAATTACTTACCCAACCTGATGGAGCTGGAAGGTGGCAAAATCAGGGTTTGGATCCAAGGCAACCAAAGTGGAGCAGAGGCAAGCAGCCAATGGAAACTATAAAAGCCAATGGTGGTAAGTCAGGGAAATGGAAGTCCTCCCGAGGACAGCAGACCCACTTAAACCTGGCAAGTGTTCAGGGACAGTTCCACTCCACCTGTTACCTGTCCAACATTCTGACTCCTTAATCCTAAAGCAGGAGTCAGATGTAAGATCCGTCCTAACCACCACTGAATAGGAAAGAATCAGGACCTGGCTCTCGTGATATTTGGATTACCATCCTGGTAGGATGAAAGCTCTCTGCTGAAACTACGAAGCATGTCATTTTACTTGTTTGAATTTATCAGTGAAATAGTTTCAACCAATCTGCCCTCAGGGAGGCAGTGACATCACTCATGAAGGGTGGAAAGCTCCATTGTACTTCATGTCCTGTTTTATGCATGTGTAGAAACACTGTGAAGTTCTACCCTCCTTCAGGAAAATTTTCTCCTCCCACTCTTGCCTCTTCTCACTCTTGTCTCCCAAACCTACCTGCTGAGATGCTCTTCCATCTTCCAGGATCTTCTCAAATGTTATCATTGTTTCAGTGCTTTGCAAGGCTCCTATTTTTATGTAATCTCTCCTTTGAATCAGTATTAACTCTTAGCTTGTATAACATTTATTGAGTGCTTATTACATGCTATGGACTAAGCTAATTGATTTTTGAGTGTTATCTTTTTACATTCTCCCAACAATCATAAGAGGTAGTTTTATTATAAACATATACTTTACGGATAAGGAAACAGATGATTAGGGTGATATTGTAACTTATCCCAGTTTTCACAACTAGCAAATAATGGAGCCAGGATCCAAACCCAGGTCTGACTGACTCCAGGGAAGGTGGTCCTGATATCACTATGCACTATAGACTTCCACATTGCTTTATCACCATACCTTTTTCTACTAGGTCACTGGAAACCCATGGTTAAAATTGGAAAACTACTTTGGATTAACAGATGAGGAAACTGAGGGTCCAGGAAACTATCTCATCCTAGGTGACTCAATTGATACTGAGATTGATTAGACCCAAAACCCCTCCACTTCACACTTTACATAGTGCCTGAGAGATTCATAAGGCCATGGAGGGCACCTCCTCATCCTCTTATCACCTGCAGTATTGCACAGATATCTTGTTTATAGCAAGTGCTTAAGAATTCAATTTATTGGAATTTTTTGTGATCGGACATCATTAATTAGAACACACTGAGATATTACAGCATATCATGATTATTAATTACACACATAGAATACACACTAGTAACTATAATTTATTTGCATATCTAACGAGTCGTTAAAACAGAAGAGCAAAAAGTTGGTTTGGGTTTTGTTTTTTTAACCTGGGACCAACTAAATTCTGCTAAGCTACACTGATTTACAGAGATAAAACTAACTAAAATTGATAAAGCCCAAAATGGAGCCCAAGAGTGGAAACTCTTATGGTAGAAGGAGACCAATCATGTGATTCCTCCATTTTAGTGAAATGTTCCAACTACAAAATTCAAACATTAGTGAAAAAATTCTTTGGGGATCAAATGCATTAGGAGTAATTCCTTCATGCCTCCTTTACCACATTGCTCCCCATTACCCTTTTAAAGATTCCCATCACTCTAAGGATACAATACAAAGTGTTTAACATAGCATGCAAGATCTTTCTCAATCTGACCCTTCTCTGCTTCTCTAGATTCACCTGTTATGACTTCTAACATGCAGTGATGTTCCTTTGAACCAATGACTATCTCTCCAGCATCTGGAAAAAGCTTTTCCCTCTGCCTGGAAGATCCTTGCCCTTCCCCTCTCCTCACCACTTAACTAACTCCTCTGCCTCCTTCTGGACTCAGGTTTCATTACGTCATAACTGGTTGACTCTAAAACCTGTTTGTTCAACAGAATCACCTGGGGTGTGGTTACCAAAAAGTAGATACCCGCAGAGATTGTGATTTCCAAACATCATAAATTCTTAAATATCTCCCAGAGATTCCGGGAATTTACTGCCATAGATAACTTCCCTTTTACATCAGACTGTTATTGTCTGTGTCTCTCCTCCCTAACAGGTTAAGAGCTCTTTATCAGCAGAGACATGCCTTCCATTTCTCTAATGCTAGCTGGCATTAGATCAGTAATAAACACTGGATGAATAAATGAAGTGGGCAAATCATCAGCATCTTTGCTCAAATTGTTTCCTCTGGCTATACATGAGCATATCTACACCATTATTTTCTGATAACCTTTTCAGATTCTCTTAGTTAAAGTTAATCTCTCCTTGCTGTATATTACTATGGCAGATATTTTTATTTCTTTTTCTCTTGTAACACTTTATAGCCTGATTTATATTTATGTATTTGTGCATGGATCCCTCTGAATTCTGAACCCCAGATGTCAGAGACTAAGTCTTTTTCAATTTTGTGACTCTTTAAGCAATCATCAATATACGCTATCCATACTTGTTGAATTAAACCAAAATTTTAATTTCTTTAGGTTTCTAATCTTTCATATTCCCAGAGTAAATAAAATCCTTATGATCACATAACATATAACATGCAGAAATACATCCAATAATCTTAAGTTGATCTCATATGCAAAGCTTTTGATTCCCAAGCTTTATGAGGACCACACTCATATCAATGTGATATCTATATATGTATGCATATGTATATGTATGCATATATATATATATGTATAACACACACACACACACACACACACACACACACATCTCCAACAAGAAGAGAGATGAGGTTTCAGACCTTTGGAGTAGGACATAATCTGTACAAGAGTACAATGACACAACATTATTTTTTTCTTTTTTAACATCTTTATTGGAGTATAATTGCTTTACAATGGTGTGTTAGTTTCTGCCGTATAACAAAGTGAATCAGCTATACGTATACATACATCCCCATATCCCCTCCCTCTTGTGTCTCCCTCCCACCCTCCCTATTCCACCCCTCTAGGTGGTCACAAAGCACCGAGCTGATCTCCCTGTGCTATGCAGCTGCTTCCCACTAGCTATCTATTTTACATTTAGTAGTGTATATATGTCCATGCCACTCTCTCACTTCGTCCTGGCTTACCCTTACCCTTCCCTGTGTCCTCTAGTCCATTCTCTACGTCTGTGTCTTTATTCCTCTCTTGCCCCTAGGTTCTTCAGAACCATTTTTTTTTTTTTTTTAGATTCCATATATATGTGTTAGCACATGGTATTTCTTTTTCCCTTTCTGACTTACTTCACTCTGTATGACAGACTCTAGGTCCATCCACCTCACTACCAAGAACTTGTTTCTTTTTATGGCTGAGTAATATTCCATTGTATATATGTGCCACATCTTCTTTATCCATTCATCTGTTGATGGACACTTAGGTTGCTTCCATGTCCTGGCTACTGTAAATAGTGCTGCAATGAACATTGTGGTACATGACTCTTTTTGAATTATGGTTGTCTCTGGGTATACGCCAGTAGTGGGATTGCTGGGTCGTATGGTAGTTCTATTTTTAGTATTTTAAGGAACCTCCATGATGTTCTCCATAGTGGCTGTATCAGTTTACATAACCAACAACAGCACAAGAGGGTTCCCTTTTCTCCACACCCTCTCCAGCGTTTACAGTTTGTAGATTTTTTGATGATGGCCATTCTGACAGGTGTAAGGTGATACCTCATTGTAGTTTTGATTTGCATTTCTCTAATGATTAGTGATGTTGAGCATCCTTTCATGTGTTTGTTGGCAATCTGTATATCTTCTTTGAAGAAATGTCTGTTTAGATCTTCTGCCCATTTTTGGATTGGGTTGCTTGTTTTATTGATATTGAGCTGTATGAGCTGCTTGTATATTGTGAACATTAAACCTTCGTCAGTTGCTTCATTTGCAAATACATTCTCCCATTCTGAGGGTTGTCTTTTTGTCTTGTTTATGGTTTCCTTTGCTGTGCAAAAGCATTTAAGTTTCATTAGGTCCCATCTGTTATTTTTGGTTTTATTTCCATTTCTCTAGGAGGTGGGTCGAAAATGATCTTGCTGTGATTTATGTCATAGAGAGTTCTGCCTATGTTTTCCTCTAAGAGCTTTATAGTGTCTGGCTTTATATTTAGGTCTTTAATCCATTTTGAGTTTATTTTTGTGTATGGTGTTAGGAAGTGTTCTAATTTCTTTCTTTTACATGTAGCTGTCCAGTTTTCCCAGCACCACTTATTGAAGAGGCTGTCTTTTCTCCACTGTATATTCTTGCCTCCTTTATCAAAAATAAGGTGACCATATGTGTGTTGGTTTATCTCTGGGCTTTCTATCCTGTTCCATTGATCTATATTTCTGTTTTTGTGCCAGTACCCTTGATTACTGTAGCTTTGTAGTACAGTCTGAAGATCGGGAGCCTGATTCCTCCAGCTCCGTTTTTCTTTCTCAAGATTGCTTTTGCTATTCGGGGTCTTTTGTGTTTCCATACCAATTGTGAAATTTTTTGTTCTAGTTCTGTGAAAAATGCCATTGGTAGTTTGATAAGGATTGCATTGTATCTGTAGATTGCTTTGGGTAGTATAGTTATTTTCAAAATGTTGATTCTTCCAGTCCAAGAAAGTGGTATATCTCTCCATCTGTTTGTATCATCTTTAATTTCTTTCATCAGTGTCTTATAGCTTTCTGCATACAGGTCTTTTGTCTCCTTAGCTAGGTTTATTCCTAAGTATTTTATTCTTTTTGTTGCAATGGTAAATGGGAGTGTTTCCTTAATTTCCCTTTCAGATTTTTCATCATTAGTGTATAGGAATGCAAGAGATTTCTGTGCATTAATTTTGTATCCTGCTACTTTACCAGATTCATTGATTAGCTCTATGAGTTTTCTAGTAGCATCTTTAGAATACTCTATGTATACTATCATGTCATCTGCAAACAGTAACAGTTTTACTTCTTCTTTACGAATTTGGATTCCTTTTACTTCTTTTTCTTCTCTGATTGCTGTGGCTAAAACTTCCAAAACTATGTTCAATAATAGTGGTGAGGGTGAGCAACCTTGTCTTGTTCCTGATCTTAGTGGAAATGGTTTCATTTTTCACCATTAAGAGCAATGTTGGCTGTGGGTTTGTCATATATGGCCTTTATTATGTTGAGGTAAGTTCCCTCTATGCCTACTTTCTGGAGGGTCTTTATCATAAATGGGTGTTGAATTTTGTCGAAAGCTTTTTCTGCATCTATTGAAATGATCATATGGTTTTTATCCTTCAATTTGTTAATATGGTTTATCACATTGATTGATTTGCATATATTGAGGAATCCTTGCATTCCTGGGATAAACCCCACTTGATCATCTGTATGATCCTTTTAATGTGCTGTTGGATTCTGTTTGCTAGTATTTTGTTGAGGATTTTTGCATGTATGTTCATCAGTGTACTGGCCTGTAGTTTTCTTTTTCTGTGACATCTTTGTATTGTTTTCGTATCAGGGTGATGGTGACCTCGTAGAACGATTTTGAGAGAGTTTCTTCCTCTGCTGTATTTTGGAAGAGTTTGAGAGGGATAGGTGTTAGCTCTTCTCTAAATGTTTGATAGAATTTGCCTGTGAAGGCATCTAGTCCTGGGCTTTTGTTTGTTGGAAGATTTTTAATCACAGTTTCAATTTCAGTGCATGTGATTGGTCTGTTTATATTTTCTATTTCTTCCTGGTTCAGTCTTTGAAGGTTGTGCTTTTCTAAGAATTTGTCTATTTTTTCCAGGTTGTCCATTTTATTGGCATATAGTTGCTTGTAGCAATCTCTCATGATCCTTTGTATTTCTGCAGTGTCAGCTGTTACTTCTCCTTTTTTATTCCTAATTCTGTTGATCTGAGTCTTCTCCCTTTTTTTCTTGATGAGTCTGGCTAAGTGTTTATCAATTTTGTTTATCTTCTCAAAGAACCAGCTTTTAGTTTTATTGATGTTTGTTATCATTTCCTTCAGTTATTATTCACTTATTTCTGATCTGATCTTTATGATTTCTTTCCTTCTGCTAACTTTAGGGATTTTTTTGCTCTTCTTTCTCCAATAGCTTTAAGTGTAAGATTAGGTTGTTTATTTGAGATTTTTCTTGTTTCTTGAGGTAAGATTGTATTGCTATAAACTTCCCTCTTAGAACTGCTTTTGCTGCATCTCATAGTTTTTGGGTCATTGTGTTTTCATTGTCATTTGTTTCTAGGTATTTTCTGATTTCCTCTATGATTTCTTCAGTGATCTCTTGGTTACTTAGCTGTGTATTGTTTAGCCTCCATGTGTTTGTATTTTTTACATTTTTTTCCTGTAATTTATATCTAATCTCATAGCATTTTGGTCAGAAAAGATAATTGATACTATTTCAATTTTCTTAAATTTACCAAGGCTTGATTTGTGACCCAAGATATGATCTATCCTGGAGAATGTTCCATGAGCACTTGAGAACAAAGTGTATTCTGTTGTTTTTGGATGGAATGTCCTATAAATGTCAGTTAAGTCCATCTTGTTTAATGTATCATTTAAAGCTTGTGTTTCCTTATTTATTTTCATTTTGGATGATCTGTCCATTGGTGAAAGTGGGGCATTAAACTCCCCTACAATGACTGTGTTACTGTCTATTTCCCCTTTGTTTGCTGTTAGCATTTGCCTAATTGAGGCAATTAGGTGCTAATTGAGGTATTGAGGTGCTCCTATGTTGGGTGCATAAATTTTTACAATTTTTATATCTTCTTCTAGGATTGATCCCTTGATCATTATGCAGTGTCCTTCTTTGTCTCTTGAAATAGTCTTTATTTTAAAGTTTATTTTGTGTGATATGAGAATTGCTACTCCAGCTTTCTTTTGATTCCCATTTGCATGGAATATGTTTTTTCCATCCCCTCACTTTCAGTCTGTATGTGTTCCTAGGTCTGAAGTGGGTCTCTTGTAGACAGCATATATATGGGTCTTGTTTTTGTATCCATTCAGCCAGTTTAGGTCTTTTGGTTGGAGCATTTAATCCTTTTATATTTAAGGTAATTATCAACATGTATGTTCCTTTTCATATTTTCTTAATTGCTTTGTTTTTGTTATTGTAGGTCTTTTCCTTCTCTTGTGTTTCCTGCCTAGAGAAGTTCCTTTAGGATTTGTTGTAAAGCTGGTTTGATGGTGCTGAATTCTCTTAGCTTTTGCTTGTCTGTAAAGGTTTTCATTTCTCCATCGAATCTGAATGAGATCCTTGGCGGGTAGAGTAATCTTGGTTGTAGGTTTTTCCCTTTCATCACTTTAAATATGTCCTGCCACACCCTTCTGGCTTGCAGAGTTTCTGCTGAAAGATCAGCTATTAACCTTATGGGGATTCACTTTTATGTTATTTGTTGTTTTTCCCTTGCTGCTTTTAATATTTTTTCTTTGTATTTAATTTTTGTTAGTTTGATTAATGCATGCCTTGGCATGTTTCTCCTTGGATTTACCCTTTATGGGACTCTCTGCACTTCCTGGACTTGTTTGATTATTTCCTTTCCCATATTAGGGAAGTTTTCAACTATATTCTCTTCAAATATTTTCTTAGTTCCTTTCTTTTTCTCCTCTTCTACTGGGACCCCTATAATTCGAATGTTGGTGCATTTAATGTTGTCTCAGAGGTCTCTGAGTCTGTCCTCAATTCTCTTCATTCTTTTTTCTTTATTCTGCTCTGCAGTAGTTATTTACACTATTTTATCTTCCAGGTCACTTATCCGTTCTTCTGCCTCAGTTATTCTGATATTGATTTCTTCTAGAGAATTTTTTATTTCATTTATTGTGTTGTTCATCATTGTTTGTTTGCTCTTTAGTTCTTGTAAGTCCTTGTTAAACGTTTCTTGTATTTTCTCCATTCTATTTCCAAGATTTTGGATCATCTTTACTATCATTACTCTCAATTCTTTTTCAGGTAGACTGCCTATTTCCTCTTCATTTGTTTGGTCTGGTGGTTTTTTACTTTGTTCTTTCTTCTGCTGCATATTTCTCTGTCTTCTCATTTTGCTTAACTTATTGTCTTGGGGTCTCCTTTTTGCAGGCTGCAGGTTCGTAGTTCCTGTTTTCCTGTTGTTTTCGGTGTCTGCCCCCAGTTGGTAAGGTACCAACTGAGGTACCAACCTCAGTGGGTTGTGTAGGCTTCCTGGTGGAGGAGACTGGTGCCTGTGTTCTGGTGAATGATGCTGGATCTTGTCTTTCTGATGTGTGTCAGGTGGTGTGTTCTGGGCTGTTTGTGATTTTATTTTGATTTTAGGCAGCCTCTCTGCTAATGGATGGGGTTGTGTTCCTGTCTTGGTTGTTGTTTGGCATGGGGTGTCCAGCACTGGAGCTTCGTGGTCTCTAAGTGGAGCTGGGTCTTTTAGTGTTGAGACGGAGATCTCTGGGAGAGCTCTCACCAATTGATATTATGTGGGACTAGGATGTCTCTGGTGGTCCAATGTCCTGAACTCGGCTCTCCACCTCAGAGGCTCAGGCCTGATACCTGGCCAGAGCACCAAGACCCTGTCAGCCACATGGCTCAGAAGAAAAGCAAGAAAAAATAAAAGAAACAAAGAAAATAAATAAAATAAAATAAAGTCATTAAAAAATTACAAAACTATATTATTAAAATTAAAAAATTAAAAATTAATTAAAAAATTAAAAGGAATAGACCAACCAAACCAATAAACAAATCCACCAATGATAACAAGTGCTAAAAACTATACTAAGATAAACATAAAAATCAGAAAGTAGTCTGTTGCATACAGCAAACCCCAAGTCTACCCTTGCTTCCAAAGTCCACCGCCTGAATTTTGGGATGATTCATTGTCTATTCAGGTATTCCACAGATGCACATCAAGTTGACTGTGGGGATTTCATCTGCTGCTCCTGAGGCTGCTGGGAGAAATTTCCCTTTCTCTTCTTTGTTCTCATAGCTCCCGGGGTTCAGCTTTGGAGTTGGCCCCGCCTCTGCATGTAGGTCACCTGAGGGCGTCTGTTCTTTGCTCACACAGGACGGGGTTAAAGGAGCAGCTGCTTCGGGGGCTCTGGCTCACTCAGGCCGGGGGGAGGGAGGGGTACAGATGCGGGGCGAGCCTGCGGAGGCAGAGGCCAACATGATGTTGTACCTGCCTGAGGTGCACCCTGTGTTCTCCCTCGGAAGTTGTCCCCGGATCACGGGACCCTGGCAGCGGTGGGCTGCACAGGCTCCCGGGAGGGGAGGTGTGGATAGTGACCTGTGCTCGCACACAGGCTTCTTGGTGGCGGCAGCAGCAGCCTTAGCGTCTTATGCCCGTCTCTGGGGTCCGCGCTGATAGCCGCGGCTCACGCCCATCTCTGGAGCTCGTTTAGGTGGTGCTCTGAATCCCCTCTCCTCGCGCACCCCAAAACAATGGTCTCTTGCCTCTTAGGCAGTTCCAGACCTTTTCCCAGACTCCCTCCCAGCTAGCGGTGGCGCACTAGCCCCCTCAGGCTGTGTTCACGCCGCCAACCCCAGGCTTCTCCCTGCGATCTGACCGCCGAAGCCCGAGCCTCAGCTCCCAGCTCCCGCCCGCCCCGGCGGGGGAACAGACAAGCCTCTCGGGCTGGTGAGTGCTGGTCGGTACCCTTCCTCTGTGTGGGAATCTCTCCATTTTGCCCTCTGCACCCCTGTTGCTGGGCTCTCCTCTGTGGCTCCAAAGCTTCCCCCCCACCTACCCCCCATTTCTACCAGTGAAGTGGTTCCTTAGTGTGTGGAAATTTTTCCTCCTTCACAGCTCCCTCCCAGAGGTGCAGGTCCCATCCTTATTCTTTTGTCTCTGTTTTTTCTTTTTTCTTTTGCCCTAGCCAGGTACGTGGGTAGTTTCTTGCCTTTTGGGAAGTCTGAGGTCTTCTGTCAGCGTTCAGTAGGTGTTCTGTAGGAGTTGTTCCACATGTAGATGTATTTTTGATGTATTTGTGAGGAGGAAGGTGATCTCCATGTGTTACTCCTCTATCATCTTGAAGCTCTTCCAAAGAGACAAGATTCTTAATAATAAATAAATCTGTAATAGATGGTTTGGGAAAAATTTATTCTGAAGGCAGTGTGGATTAGTTTGCAAATTGTGCCTCAACCAGCCAACACCAATGTTCCTTCAGTTCCAAGCTATGCCAAGCAGGACCTGTCAGTAAAACAGTAAGTGAGAATGGTTGTGATGCTTGACAAAGTGAAGGAGGTGGTTACCGGACTTACTGTTCCAGATGTGAAAATCTGAAATCAAGATACTGAGACAACAGAGACATAATTTTGGAACTAGGTAACTAATCAAGTATTTTTTAAATGAAAGAGCTAAGCTAAGGAAAGAGTGAAGAATGGACAAGGTTTAGAGAAGGAACATGACCAGGGGAAGGTAACATTTGAGTTGGAGAAGCTGAATCGTCTAAAAATAGAAAACCCATGAATCACTTACTTTGGATTAACTCACAAATATCTTGTTGGGTAGAGGGTAGACTCTTGAAGGGAATCAACTGCAAATGTTGAATAAACAGATAAATAATTAATGAATGAATGCATGAAAGAATATCTGGCTCAATTTATATCCATAATTTCAAGTAGTACCATTACACTCTGTTCTTTGAAACTTCTGCCATCCTCTTTAAGCAGACATGTCTAAATCTCTCAACTGTAACTGGGTTACAACACAAAACAAACTGGTTTCTTCCTTAATGAGCCACATCCATGTCTGAAGCATTTTCTCTTACTCCCATCATGTGGGTCTCCCTTCAGCTGAGGTCCTGCATGGCTAAGGGTTTTCTCCGGTCTGACCCAACTCAGACCTATAATGAGGCTATACTCATAACCCTGACATTCCAAAGAGCCCAGAGGTTGAAGCAAAATTACATGCTAAGTCTTCAAAACAAAATAAAATAGCCTAAATCCCCTTGGTCAGTTAACATTTGCAAGAATGCTGTCAGTAAGTTTTTAAGCAAACACCATTTATTTGATCTTCCAGAATTATATGTGAAAGGAAAAGGTAGGACTGCTTACCATTTATCCTAAAGTGTAACTCACTAAACTGGAGTTTGGACATTCCACCTGAATATATAAAAATAAGAGGGGTAGGTGTAGGGAGGAGAAAAACAGAAATATAGTACTTCACAATAACACACAAGAGATCTTTGAGAGGTTTGCAAACATATACCCCTTTTTATAATGAAACATGGTTCAGATATAAATCCATAGACCTATAAATCTAATGCCATTTAAACTTATTTAACTGTTCCCTACTCTGCTACTTTAAATTTGAAGATGCCACATACAATGATAGACCTAATTACTCTTTGGTTATATTCTTATTAAATAGACTTAAAATTAGAGCAAATATAGATTAAAACTCAGCATATAGTATGTATAAACTTTTTAGAATCTTCTTTTAGGTATTGTAGCCTTCAGAGTTTTTTTAAAACAACAAAAAAGACTCTTTTCTGTTTAATAACTGGTATTGTTGAATTTTTTTTAAATAGGTGTCAACTGAAAAATTAATTCTAACAAATGATGTGCCTGGATCTAGCTAGATAAGTTGGTGTCTGGATATGGGCGGGAACTCATGAATCTTACATGCTGAACTGCATATGCTGCACGTACTAGGTCCAACCACAAGAAGATTGTTTTCCAAACAGATGGCCAACTGTGAGTCCAGTCCTGCAGAGTGTTAGGGAATTGAGTGTTTCATGGTATTAGAAAGGGAAGGAGGAGAGGGAAGTAAACAGTCAGCTTGCCACTCCTTTCAATAGCATCCTTCAGAAACTGAACTCTTTCAGATCTAAAGCAGTTCATGGAACTTGTTGAAAACTTACATGTTTGACCCTGTACACATTAAGGACCTCTGACTGTCTCAGGGGAAACCACCACCACCACCACCACCACCCCCCCCACACACACACACACAGGCTATTTTCAATGTTGAGGGAAAATGGAGAAACTCTTATTGTTGCTTCCAGTGATGGATGGTCCTACCTCTCACATGGTAGATCAATATAGATTCTCGGTATCTGGAGTTTCTTGATCTGCATTTTGATCTCTATAGAACCTTTCTGTGTCTGAGTTCTATGCTTACATAAGATATAAACTAACAAGCTCAAATTCTGCTGCCTAAAATCCCTCCTCTTACTGTCATCAAGTATAAGAGATGAGAAGCACCCGAGATAACCCCTGGGAAGTTTCTCCTTACAAAAGTGGAAGAAAAGGGGAGTCAGGAGTTTCCTAACAAGCAAGAAGAGCTTTTTAATTGCAGGGTAACTATGTATAAGGATCTCTTGGATCTCTAACTAGACTATAAAAACAGTACTATGACTGCCTTCTATTTATAAAAGTATGGACACATTCTGAACTGTCATATATTTTCTATGTCATTGATTGGTTCTGAAGAATCAGTCATAGATTTTCTACATCATTGCCGGATTCTGAGAAATTTATTCATAAAAAAAAAAAAAAAAACCGTTGCCTGAGCACTGTATTAGATATTGGATAATCAAAGATGACTAACAGAATGTTTTCTAGGAGCTCACAATCTACCTTGAGCATAATAGCATCACTTGGGGTAATGTAAGTTAGTTAAATACCATGTGTTACAGCTATATTTGAGGCATATACACTCCTCATACTAAAGAAGTTTCAAAAAAGAAGAGTCTCTTTTAAGACTTTTGTTAAAAAACAGAATGAATTCAAAGTTTCTCTACTCAAGCTTGCCAAGCAGACTAGGAACCAGGGAACATATTTTTTTTTTTCATAAATGAGTCACTCTTAAAAATACAACATGTTCTTTGCCTGTATGGTTTATGGAATCACTAATAAAATGTTTCTACTGTCATAGGTATGAAGTAAGAATTTGTTAGCTAATAGTTTCAGTGACACCCTTGAGTTGGAGGTAAGTTATGGATAAGGAACAAGGAGCAAGGCGAATGACTCAATGGGCAAAGGCTCTGCAAGACCCAAGTTTCAGCTCTGACTCAGACATATATTCATTATTTTAAGAAAAATATTTCATTGCCTTTAGACTCATCTTCAAAGCAAGGGGAGGAAGGGAAGGGAACTCTCAGCTCCGTAAAAGTCTTATTCTAATTTGAATTTCCTAAACCCTACATATGTCAAACACGGAACAGGGACAGAGTAGGGTTAGTTATGTCAGGGACTGGAGGCAGAAAAAACAAAAAGGGGCTGCAGTTTGAGAACTGGGCAGATATCAGCATATACAATAAGGAATGAGAGGCAGCCAAAAATACCAGAGGTGAGCTGTCAAAGGCTAATGCCAATAGTCAGGAATAGGAGCCTGAGAAGCAGGCCCTGGCAAGTAGATCAGATACACAGATCAGAAACAAGACACCTGCATTACGAAGACCTTGATAACTAAGGTAGGTCTTTGCCAATTCCCAAGCCTTTGTGTTTCTGTTTAAGAAAAGGAATAGAGAGCTAATTTGCATGTAATTGTTAGGTGCCAAGGGCCATATTATGTATTTCCACAAATGCTAGCTCTTTAATTCCACTTACTTTTGAGGAAACTGAGGTTCAGAGAGTGTTACTAACTGGCCCAAGGTTCAAGAGGTCATGAAAGAGCCGGTGTCAATTCTGAAAGGATCTGGTGATAAGCCCTTTGGCTGAAAGTGAACCCTGTTTCTTTTTGCAAAGCTTTTCAATTCTTTAGGTTGGGAAAAACAAAAAACAAAAAACCTTCAAATGCTGTCAAAATTAAAGATCTATCATTAACCAGACTTCAAGTACAGTAAGTCCTGCCAGGATGTGTGCTAAGTAGGAAATAAGGAAAGCTAGGAGGTAGGGCCTGGAACCCAGAGATGAGATATACTTCATGTTAGAGCAGGTACTCAGAGCCACACTAAGCCCACTGAGATATGAAGGTAAACAGCACAGGAGGTAGAAGACAGAAAAAAAGATCATGGTAGCCATGGACAGGGAGCAGCCCAGCCAGGCAGATATTCAACCACCTGGGGCAGCAGGCATGTAGGCTCCAGTGTCAGAGAGTCTGGGGTCTGGCAACATATAGAACCAAGAAGAATGGCAGAAAGTGTGAGGGCAGATGTCTGGGTGCCTAACTTGGAACTAGGGTTCAGGAGTGGGCAAAATCTCAGCTGCCAGTTGAATCGGACAGAATAATCCAGTGTCCCATCCATTAATTAGTAAATCAATAATTTATTTTGTACCTACTGAGTTCAGTTTTTGTAAGAAAAAGGCTAGGATAATTTACTCCAAAATTTAAACAGTCAATAGTTCCCTTTTAGTATAATACCTTCTAGGTCCATCAATGTTAACACAAATGGCAAGATTTCATTCTGTTTTTTATGGCTGAGTAATATTCCTGTATATATACAGTTGTGCCTCCAGATGAGACTGCAGCCCTGACCAATTCTGAATCAGAAACACCCAACTAAGCTGACCCTGTGTTCCTGACCCATGGAAACAAATGTTTGTTATTCCAGTCTGCTAAATTTGGGGATAATTTGTAATACAACATTAGATACCTAAAGTAATAATTTAAACTAATCCAATCAGTGCATTTCATTCTTCTTGCCACAGTGATAGAATGGTGGGCATTTGATCTAAGTTGGTGCATTTGGGGTGACTTTCAAGATTCTTAGTGGGGATTCCAGTACATGGAGAGTCTCCTGTCTCTTAGATGGTAAAATGTGCATATGTAAATGTTGGATCCATTCTGCCAGTATGAGGAAAGCCACCTGGAGGACAAAGCTGTCATTCTGAAGAGGATAGAACATAAAAAATTGTGGACACATACCCAGAACTGTGATTTTTTAAAAATGCTTGTGTTTCCATCATTCCTCTATATCTTTTCACTTATACAAGCCAACCAAACACTTCCATTGTTTAAACTAATTTGATTTGGGTTTTCTGTCAACTTGCTACCAAAAGAAATATCTCAGTGTATACACAGGCAAAGAGTATGCCTTTAAACCTTAACAAGCATCTTAGCTTATAATGTATTATTAGAGCATAAAGACTAGTCTTATAAAACATCCTGATTCTCTGGATCTCAAACACCTGGTCATAGAGCTTAACAATCTGATTAGCTCTCCTTTCCCTTTCTCTGGATTATGCTGCCTTGAGTCTTGTTTCTTAACAGATGAATTCCCTTCGACATAACTCTGTTGTTCACCCCATTTGTCTACTGAGTAGCAAATCCTGCTTCCATATGTCACTCTCTAGTTCAGACACCATCTCCAGATATTAACTGCCTTTGAGAGACCAGGCTAAAGGCAGGTCTATTCTACAGGTCCATTCTACCTGGCCATACCTTTTCTTTTCTAGCTGGTGATTACCACTAAGGTCCCAGGTCCAGTATATCTTTTAACTGACTCACTCACGAAGCCATTATGAGATTCAAATGAAATTGTGTATAGGTCTGATTTTATAATAGTTGCTCAGTAAATGTATATAGGATACGTAAGAGATCTTTTAAACTTGAGAAATAAATGTTCATAAAGGAACATGAAGTGAAAGATTGGTGAAATTTGATTATTCTATCATTTTTATTATTCAGGGAATGTTCATTGTAGAAAAAGAAAATCTAGATAAGTAAACCACTCTCTCAATTAAAATAATCTAAAATATATCCATCAGATATATATATATATATATACTTATATTTCTTCCAGTTTTATTGAGATATAATTGACTTACAGCACTAAGTTTCAGGTGTACAGCATAATGATTTGACTTACATACATCATGAAATGGTTATCACAATAAGTTTAGAACTCTGCTTCCACTCCACTATTGTTGGCAGGCCCTAGGTCCTCACTGATTATTGGCTGATTACTTCAGCTCTTCATGATATGGGTGTATCCATTGGCTGCCTAGTGTGTTCAAGACATGACAGCTGACTTCCCACAGACTAGTGGTCAGGAAGAGAAAAAGAGAGAGTGTGCTCCCAGGAAGGAAGCTGCAGTCATTTTTATGACCTAATCTCAAAAATACCATCAATTCTGCCAAATTTTACCAGTCAGACTTGTAAAATGTGGGAGGGGACTACACAGGGTGTGAATACCAGGATGGGGGAGCTATTTTGGAGGCCGGCTACCCCATCCATGTACCACTCTGCAACCAGGAGCAGTATCCACTTCCCTAACACCTCGTGGGAACACCTCATTGTGCTCCCATGGAGCACTAATTCTAATGGATTATAAGGAGTTTCACAAAAAAGTGGAGTCTGTGACCAGAAGAGTTCAGGCAACAACACAAAACTAAAGTGTTTCTTTTTGGATAATAAAACTTTTTTACAACAAAATATTCTGCGGGCCCTGTTTTCTATGGAATTCTCTTTGGCCAAAAGTAATTGGACACTTGGAGAAAATTTTCACCTTGATCCCCCTCTAATCCTAGTATGTTATATACTCCTTGATTAGTCAACAAGTGTGGAGTGAAAGTCCCCACTGGAGAAATTCACACTAGAATAGTAGTTCTGAGTCTCTAGTTCACGGGCCAGATTCACTAGTTGATAGGTTTCAGCTGGAGTGTGAGTAAATTCTTGAGGGAAGATAATTTATGCCTATAGTTTCAAGTCCTAGGCATCATCAATTCTCCAGAAGCTCACAGGAATAGAAGGATTGTTTCATGGGAGTAATAATGATATATATTATCCTGCTTTCTATCCCACTCTACAGTTTCACGCTGCACTTTTTATATCCATTGTCAAATGCAAATGTTTGTAGTTATCAGGACAGAATATATTACCCCGTCATAAAACAAAGAAGAAAAAAACTTTTCTTTCAGAATAAAAAATTAATCTCCCTACTCAAAAAGAAGCAGAATATGAAAGATAGTCTTCACTTACAATAAAAAGGATTGAGAAATAACTCATGGTTTCAAATCTTGGGTTGAAACGAACATTTTGAATGTTTTCATTTATCTTGTTCCTTGAACACTCCCACTTCCTGCCCCAGAGCAATTTTAAGGTTTTTGTAATCTTCAGACATTCTTATTTTTGGAGGCCCCAGCTCATGCCATATCAAATATAGTGGAAGCTGTGGTATGTTGTCCAAACCTCCCTAAAAACTAAAGCACTCACTCCATTAAGATTCTGGGAGTGTTGGATACTGCTGAATCATAGCTAACTAAGCCCCTCTTCCAGTATTGCTCTCAGTTATAGGGAACTTCTCACCCAAGCACATACTCCCTCCTCGAAAGCAGCTTACGTCTTGGAATGTAGGGAAACAAATTCATGGCCCCTTTCCCCAATTTGGGACAACTCTTGTCATCCCAAGTCAAGATTTCCCTATGGGATTAGCCAAGTCCTTGCTGCAACTGCATCACAATTCAACTTCTCCCTCTGTCCAATCTTCTCCCCTCACCACTCACAGGTATGTTCCAATGAGTATGTCTCAGTAAATCTGATTCCTAGTCTCCATCTCTGAATCCTCATTCCCAGGGAATTTGACTTAAGACCACTAGTATTCAGAGTGGGACTAAAAAACAGATTTTAAAATGGGATTTTAGAAGCCAGATTACCTGCTGGTGGAGTACTTATAGTTACTGTCATACTATATTAGTGAAATTGTTAAAACTTTCACTGGTGATTAACTTGGATGGCATAATGTTGGAATGGAACACCCTGATGGTACAATATGCCATACATGTGAAGAAAAACAACAAAAAGTCAGAGGTGATAAATTACCTATTTAAATTACCAACTTAAAGTACAATTCAGAGGCAATATATCCAAAGACTCTCACCTCTCATAGCTGAAGGGAGCAAAGCAGGACTCAAGAGCTCCAAAGAGTATTGAACTGCTGCCTGGAAAGTCTGCTATGCCAAGATCAGAGCTCTGATTGGGATGGAGGAGGATCCTTAGATTTGGAATGGGAATAACTGAGTTTATGAACTGGAAGAACTCAACCTGAATGTTCTGGGCCTGTAAGAGTGGCCCACTCCTCCAAGTTGTAGACTAGTTTCCCCCTACTTGAGAATTACGTAGAGGCTTCTGCCTTGCAAGGCAATACATACCTCCCCCCCCCCCACCTTTGAATATACCAACACTTCTCCTCTAGACCAGTAATTAGGGTTAGGTAACAACATAACATGGCTGGGAAGACCTGGGCCACATAAGGGAGGAATGAGACACAATGCTGAAGAAATTACTGGATTTAGCCAAAGTACAGTGACAGGAGGTGGGAGAGTATGTAGAGGATGAGGTCCTAAGAGTGCAAAGTGAAAGAGGGTGGGCAGAACTCAAAGCTCTGTAAGGAAGATTGATTGATATGGGAATCACTCTTCCATGATGCAAGATTTAATGCTCGATCAAGGACTCTAGAAGACAGTACTAACAGGCTTCGAGGATGACTCTAGGAAGCTTGAGGAGAGAAATGGCTCATATTAGGTGAAGTAAAAATACTACAACTCTCATGCAGGATGGTGGCAGGAGATATCAAGTGGCTTAAAGACATGAGTATGGGGCTTCCCTGGTGGCGCAGTGGTTGGGAGTCTGCCTGCCAATGCAGGGGACACAGGTTCATGCCCTGGTCTGGGAAGATCCCACATGCCACGGAGCAACTAAGCCCGTGAGCCACAAGTACTGAGCCTGCACCTCTGGAGCCTGTGCTCCACAACGGGAGAGGCCGCGACAGTGAGAGGCCCGCGCACGGCGATGAAGAGTGGCCCCCGCTCGCCACAACTGGAGAAAGCCCTCGCACAGAAACGAAGTCCCAACGCAGCCAAAAATAAATAAATAAATAAATTTAAAGAGTGGCCCCCACTTGCCGCAACTAGAGAAAGCCCTCGCACAGAAACGAAGACCCAACACAGCCATAAATAAATAAATAAATAAATAAATAAATAATTAATTTAAAAAAAAAAAAAAGACATGAGTATGCCAGAACAGTTATACTACCTAAGGCTGGAAGCCCACCACCCAATTATTTTCTACGGAAAAGCCCAAAAGATGTTCCATTTACCAGTATAATAAAGAATGAGTGGGGCATCAGTATGGTTGAAAAGATCAGTCATGGCTGTCATCAGTAGATCAAAACTGATGACAGGAGAAGCAGTTACAGAATTATGAGGATTCCAGAAGAAGATAGGCCAGTGGTGGCAACTCACCATCCGAATCAAAGACATGTAATTATCGTGAAGGTCAAAGTGGCAGCCAGGGGAGGTGAGAGATGTGCACACCTACGAAGATGGTTAATAGACCATGGTGTTCTCAGGCACAAGATAATTGGATAGCCAAAACTGTGTTGCTTAATTTATACAAGCAAATGAATCAAGGATGGATAAATAGGAGGCTGGGAGCAACTGTCCTAATAAAAGTCCTAGTTTCCAGATCTGAGCCAGTTCTCAAGAACAGCACCCGTTGGCTAAAGGAGAGAAATGAGAGACAAGGTCCCAATGAGAACATCTAAAAATATCCAGGGGCCTGCCACACCAGTGAAGTTTTGAGGGACTCTCTAGTGCAAGACATGCTAAGGCTTCTCTCACAGAAACAAACAAACAAACAAAAAACACTGAGCAGCCCTCTTTGAAGACAATATATTCTGCCTCATTTACCAAATGATATGCAAGTCTGCCAGCTTTGAGAGGGCCCAGATCATAAAGGGTTCTGTTACTAATTTAGACTCTAGTGAAGGCAGCCTTATCACTTGAGCCATATGAACAAGCAAACCTTTATGTTACTAGAAGTATGGCAAGTTCCGATAGGAGAACAACATATAAATCCCTAGATTTATGGAGCAAGTTCTGGTAAAAGGCCATGCAAGTAAACACCATTTGGAAAATAGCCCCTGATGTGTTACTGGGGCCTGGTAGAGATAGAGTATCTATCCGTGGGACAACAAAAAGACAGTTAGCGAGAGCTACCCATCATGAACTATATCCTATCAGAACCACAAAGTCATAAGATCAGGCATGTATGTCCACAGCAATTTAGTGTTAGACCGAAGAGGTAGAGGTACATCCAGGATGGCATGAACAGGGCCAGAGCTACATGAACAGGTGGTCTGGACTCCCAACCCATATATCACTGTAATACTGGTACCTGTCTCTGAGCCAAAAGTATGTTCACATAGGGCTTCCTTACAGCTGGCTGGATGAAGGAAGAGGGAAAAAGGACAAGTTTCATTCACAGATAGTTTGACTCAACATGTGCTGAGAACCAAAAGTGGATCGTTTCACATTTCAGCCTTATTCAGGACAGCACTAAAAACAGCAGGGAGGAGAAATCCTCCTAGTAGGCAGAACTTCAGGTAGTACAAGTAATCATTCACCATGTGTGATAAGATAAATATTTCTTAGTAAGATTATACATAACCTCAAGGACAATGGCAAATGGTTGGCCAGGAGACTGGAAGAAAGATTAGATTTGGAAAAAGGAGGTCTAGGGATAGATCTATGGGGCTGGGCACGAAGTGTGATCCTTGGATCACATGTTAATGCCCACCAGAGGATATCTATTATGAAAGAGGCAATAAACAATCAAATAGGCAGTTGACATCAGCCAGTAAGTATAACTTGTTTGCATAGCTGCATAAATTAGCCTCAACTCAACACTTGGAGAAATCTAACTGACCAGCACATTACCCTAATTGCCAGACAGAGGAAAGAAACAAAACAAAGCAAAATGATACTTTGGTCTTCACTGTCTTCTTATTCTCAACATCTGAACTATAAATAAAAATATAATTAAAAAGTATAAAGCAGTCAATGAAGCAGAAACTTGTGACCAATAATCAAGAGAAAACACAGTTGACAGATACAGTCTCACAAATGATCCAGACCTATTTATTGGAATTAGCAAAGACTTTAAAATTATAAATGTGATAAAACTTTTACAGGTAAAGATAGATACAATGAGAGAGAAAGAAATGGAAGCTCTAAAAAGAACCAAAAGGAAAGCTTATAACTGAAAAATTCAATATCTGAAATTATAATATTAACTGAGTGGACTCAATAGCATACTGGAAAGTGAAAGAAAAACAAATTAGTGAACTTGAAGATAAGCCAATAAAAATAACCTAAACTAAACTGAAACAGAGAGAAAAAAGGTGGGGATTGGGGGGATTAGTAACTTGTGAATAAATAGCAAGTGTGTAACAGGGTCGTAATTGGAGTCTCAGAAAGAAAGGAAAGATAAAATTGGAAGGGAAAAATATACTTTAAAAGTTATTGCTCATTTTTTTTTTTTTAATTTGATGAAAAAATATCAATGTACAAATCCAAAAAGTTCAGTAAACCTAAACAGGAAAAATACAAAGAGAAGCACACCTAGACACGTTTGTTTTTTTTTTTTAATATAAATTTATTTATTTTATTTTATTTATTTTTGTCTGAATTGGGTCTTTGTTGCTGCATGTGGGTTTTCTCTAGTTGCCGTGAGTGGGAGCTACTCTTTGTTGCAGTGGGCAGGCTTCTCATTGCGGTGGTTTATCTTGTTGCGGAGCACAGGCTCTAGGTGCATAGGCTCCAGCAGTTGTGGCTCGCGGGCTCTAGAGTGCAGGCTCAGCAGCTGGGGTGCACAGGCTTAGTTGCTCTGCAGCATGTGGGATCTTCCCAGACCAGGGCTCAAACCCATGTCCCTTGCATTGGCAGGCAGATTCTTAACCACTGTGTCACCAGGGAAGCCCCTAGACATGTTTTTGAGGAAAACCAAAAATAAAGGGAAAATCTTGAAAGAAGCCAGAGGCAAAGAAAAAAAGAAAAAAAAAAAAAAAAAAAACATATAATGTATAGGGAAACAGAAATACAGGAATGACTGTTTTCTCATTAGAAACAATGCAAGTTAAAAAACAATAGAAGGGCACTTTAAAGGGTAGAAACAAAGCAAATCAAAACAAAAAGTCAATCTATAAATTTAATCCAATAAAAATATCCTTCAAATATGAAGTTAAAATAAGGACTAAATGAGATAATGCATGCTCAAATGTCCAATCAATAATGAACATTTCATAAATAGTATAAAGACTAAGCTCTCGCTGACTATTAGGTAACTCTCATGTAGTGGGTACTCAATAAATATTGGCTGAATGAAAGAATGAAATAATCTCATTACATTTGTCTGTGTGATTATAATAAATGTTTGCTCTTTATCAGAAAAAATAACAATAAGGTGAAGAAAAAGACATTTTCTGATAAATAAAAATTTAAGGAATTATTTCCTCCCAGAAAACTCACACTAAACATAATGCCTTAATTTCCTTAAACTAATTTATTTAAAAATCATTTGATGGTTTAAAGCAAGAACAGTAACAAAGAATTATGGGTTTTATCACATTTGAAAATAGCACAGAGAAGAGAAGGGGCAAATATATGTATATTTCGTAAGGGTCTTACTTTTCTAAGTGTTATAATATTACCCCTAGATAGACTGTGATAATTTAAGAATGCATATTTTAACCCCTAGAGTAAACATTGGGGGAAAAAAAAAGGACATAGTCAAAATGGCCGTAGAGAAAATTATGTGAAATTCTAAGAAGATATCAAAGTTTATCTAAAGAGAGCAGCAAAGGAGGAACAAAGACATATAAAAACAATGGGAAAAATAAAAACAAATAACATGATGGTAGGCTTAATTTCAACCAAATCAATAATTGCATTAAATGTAAATGGCCTGAAAACTCTATACACATTGTTCTTACCTCACTCGTCCTCTCCATTTTTTCTCTTATTATACCAGTTCAGTTTCTTATCATCTCCATTTTAATGACTGAGAAGGCTTCCTAAAATGGTCTTCCTGCCTCAGCTTCCTCACATGCCACACCAATACCAGATAAATCTTTCTGAAACCCAAACTTTGTCACAGAACAGCTCACACAATCCTGCTTATTGCCTGACCAGTTACTTTTCCACCTAGATATGTGGTTACAGGTCTCTTATCTACAAAAGAGGGTCTGGACCTGTATGTTGGAATCTGGGGAAATGTCCCTATTGCCCTTCCTGGAAATAGCCTCTACTGTTTTAGAGAATTTTGCAGACCTTTTATCTTGGACTAGATTTCTGACTCTCTGTTCTAGTTCTTCGGGCATCTATACTTGGTTTGCAAGGTTTCTTTGTTTCCTGTTTACTTTGTCCTAAATACTGTAGTCAGTCTCTTTTTTGCTCCACAATTAGGGGCAAAAGGTCAACCAAGCTTCAATCCCGACTGAGCCCAACCCAACAACATAGGTAGCTAAACCCAGTTAAGAATCCCAGTCTTTGTCAGAATATTACCAGCTTGGCCAGCAGGAACATTCAAATACTTTGCATTGTCAAAGCTCGACCACACAGTTTCCTTCATGTCATGCCCCACAGCTCCTTCTTAAACCATAGCTTACAGCTACAGAATTTCAGAAATTCCCTGGACATGCCTTTCCATGTCATTCGTTTGCATTTTTATGCTCCCTCTTCCTTCTGAAATACCCTAACCATCTTCTCTGCTCTGGGGACTCTTACTCATCCTCTAAGACGTGGCTGAAATCTCACACCTACTATAATAATCAGAGTTAGTCTGCCTCCTCTTCCTCAGTGTCCCAAGCTACTTTGAACCAGGACAGATCACATTAAATTGTTAAGTACTGTCTGCCTTCTCCAACCATTAACCTGTGAGGAAAAAGATTTTATCATTGTATCCTCCTTGCTCTTATTACTAATGAAAATATTTAAAAGATTTTCACTAAGTGACAGTTGAGGAAACATAGTTTGTCACAACCTAGAACATGAAACCTATGAAAAAAGAATGGAGAGTTACACTCATTAACTGGTTAGAAACAAGTGTAGGATTGCAATAAAATCGCACTGAATTCACTCATTTAATTCAACCAGAATTCACTAAGAACGTACATAGAGTTAGAATTCAAGAGTCTAGGGAAGGAACTTATGGTTAATAATACAGAATAGGTAGAGAGAGGTCAAATTTAGAAGTCTCTCATATAAGGTGTGTAAAGTATGAACTTAATTTAAATGTTACGTTTGTTCAGGAGCAAAATTGATAATAATCTTTATTTGGCAACATTTTTGCGGAGATAGGGCAAACTATAGTACAAACAAGATTGAGGAAAGTGCTAAAAACACTTTGATAACCAAATTCTAGCACTTTTTAAGTATCCAATTAATACAGAAAATTGATACTCTGATTACAAATCATACTTACTGTGCTATAAGAAATGTTCAAAAGGCTTCCACAACAGTTTATTAATTAATTTGAATAAAAGTATGTATCAAAACAACAGAATATTAGGAAGTTATTCCATAATGAGACCACCTGCAATTTGTAAGATTGTATTCTAAAAATAATGATAATAAATTAGGTTTCAGTAATGTCCTGGATCTTGAATATTTTCCAAAGGAAGGGCCATAATATCTCTTATTCAGGTAAATTTACCAACTAAATTGAAATATAAATTTCAAGAACTACTGAAGCCCTTCCAAGAATGAAAACTGGGAGAAAGAAATATGATCTGCAGTAGAATTTGATTTAATTAAAATATTACATTCATTGTATGTCAATTTAGATGGGCCCATACAATTGTTCAGGACACCGTCTGTTTTCTAACATAATCTTGGCTTGTTAAAGTCTCGGGCAATGAACTTAAGTTTGAATTTTCCAGGAAAAAATTCACTGCAGAGATTAATTATGATACACTGGGAATAAGTATCTAGCTCTCATCTCAAAATCCCACACAATTTACAATCCTCTTGCAAGTGGTGCTGTCTCTGGGGATGCTCTTACTTTCTAATCTACCTTTTGTGTGTGCTGGAGAATTTATAGAGTGAGTTTCTCTATCTGACTGATCCATTTTTTGTACCCAGGAGGGATCTGCCAGGTTTTTATTCTACTTTACATATTCAGGCCTATGCAGCATTTCTACTTTGAAAATTGCTGAAATGGAGAAATGAGTGCATTAATGGTTAGATATTCTTCTTACATTGTGAGAGAAAACTTGCTCTATAAAATATACTTATTTCTGGTTTATCTTTATAGCATCTCTCAGTGGCCCTTATTATGATATAAAATTCACAGAGTCACACTCTGGGCTTACAAAACAGGAATTTGAGACAGGAAGAAAATAATTTTCCCCATAGCACAAAGAAAAATTATATTTAATCTCATTTGTGAATGAAATGTAAAGATCAGAGAACCCAAGGAACAGAAATCAAAATCTCAGATCCCTACTATTTCGTACTTCTTGTTCCTCAACATTTATAAATCTCACATTTAGAATCCCAATCTGCAACTATGTATTGAACATTTACTACTAACATGCCTCTGTGCTACTCCCTATGACCTGGAGAAGATGCAAACGTAAAAAGTAAAATAAACAATCCCTCCCTCAAGGAATTTAAAGGTTGTGGCAGAGAGATAAACTAATGCTAATATGAATTAAAGTGTAAAAAGGGCCATGAGACTAGTATAAAGTGTCATGGGATAAATTAGAAGGGAATGTAAGTGACAGGGAGATTCAAAGATGGCTTTAGACAGGTTGAGATGTTTAAACTGGATTTTAAAGGAAGAGAAGATTTATGAATGGCAAGAAAGAAGAAGACCTGCAATCTAGGCTGACAGAAAACCATGAGTGAAGCACCAAAGTGGGAAAATGTAAATTGTAGTCTATGTAAAAGAGTGCAGGGTGTGGTGTAGGAATCAGAAAGGTAAGTTCAGATCAGGTTTATGAAGAACTTTGAGTATAGTGCTAAGAAATTGGACTTTAGTTTTTGGGAAATCAGAGGCCCTTAAAGATCATGTTTGAAGTGTAGAAAGATTCATCTAGAACAGAATAAAATGTGAAAGAATAACTGAAATGAGGAGAGAAAAATAAAAAAAAATAAAAACAAGGAAAATAGTTCGGGCTTATTGTTTTAGTCCAGGCAAAGATAAAGAGCATTTGCATAGTAATGGAAATTCTAGCCAGAGAAATTAGGCAAGAAAAAGAAATACCAAATTGGAAGGGAAGAAGTAAAAGCATCTGTTTGCAAATGATATGATCTTACATGTAGAAAACCCTAACGATTTCACACACACATACATACACAAAACCTGTTAGAACTAAAATGATCTCAGCAAAATAGTGGGAAACAAAGTCAACACACAAAAATCAATTGCATTTCTATACACCAACAGTGAACAATCTAAAAATAAAATTACAAAATCAATTCCATTTACAATAGCATCAAAAGGAATAAAATACTTAGAGATTAACTTAAACAAGGAAGTGAAAGACTTGTACAAAGAAAACCACAAAACATTGCTGAAATAAATTAAGAAGACATAATATTAAGACATAATGTTAATATTAAAAAGACATAAATAAATGGAAACACATCCCATGTTCATGGATTGGAAGATTTAGTATTGTTGAAATGTCAATACTACCCAAAGCAATCAATAAATTCAATACAATCCCTATCAATATCCCAATGATGTTTTTTGCAAAAATAGAAAAACACATCTTAAAATTCATATAGAATTTCAAGGGACCCTGAATAGCCAAAACAATTATAAAAAAGAAGAACAAAACTGGAGGACTCACAGTTCTGATTTCAAAACATACTATAAATCTACAGTAATCAAAACAGTGTGGTTTTGACAAAAAGACAGACATATAGACCAATGGAATAGAATAGAGAGCCCAGAAATAAACCCTCCTGTACACATACAAATGACTTTAACAACTGTGCCTAGACCATTCAATGGGGAAAGGACAGTCATTTTGACAAATGATGCTGAGAAAACTGGATATCCACACGCAAAAGAATGAAGTTGGACTCTTACCTAGTACCATATTAAAAAAGTAACTCAAAATGGATCAAAGTCCTAAATATAATACCTAAAACAATAAAACTCTTAGAAGAAAACAGAAGACAAAATCTTCACGTTGGATTTGACATTGATGTTTTGGATATGACCAAAGGCATAGGTAACAAAAGAAAAAATAGACAAATTGGACTTCATGAATATTTAAAAGTGTATGCGTCAAAAGACAATATTGATAGAATAAAAAGGGAATGCACAGAATGGGAGAAAATATTTGCAAATCATATATCTGATAAGGGAATAACAAACAGAATATATAGGTAACTCCTAAAACTCAACAAAAAAAGCACAAATAATCCAACTCAAAAATGGGCAAAGGACTTGAATAGACATTTCTCCAAAAAAGATATACAAATAGTCAATAAACACATGAAAATATGATCAATGTCACTATTAAGAAAATGCAAATCAATACTACAATGAGATACTACCTCATACTCATTAGAATGGCTACTGTCGAAAGAAAGAAAGAAAGAAAGAAAGAAAGAAAGAAAGAAAGAAAGAAAGAAAGAAAGAAAGAAAGAAAGAAAGAAAGGGAGGGAGGGAGGGAGGGAGGGAGGGAGGGAGGAAGGAAGGAAGGAAGGAAGGAAGGAAGGAAGGAAGGAAGGAAGGAAGGAAGGAAAGAAGAAAGAAAGAAAGGAAGAAAGAAGGAAGGAAGGAAAGAAAGAAAGAAAGAAAACAAGTGTTGGCAAGGATGTAGAGAAATCGGAACCCTAGTGCACTATTGTCGGGAATGTAAAATGATACAGTCACTATGGAAAAGAGTATGGCAGTTCCTCAAAAAATTAAAAATAAAATTACCATATAATACAGTAATTCCACTTCTAGTATACAGGCAAAAAAAAAAAAAAAAAACTGAAAGCAAAGTCTTGAAGAATATTTGTTCATAGCAGCATTATTCACAACAACTAAAACATGGAAACAATCCAAGTGCCCATCAAAGGATAAATGGATAAGCAAAATGCAGTATATACATACAATGGAGTATTATTCAGCCTTAAAAAGGAGTAAATTTTCACATATGCTACAACATGTATGAATCTTAAGAACATTATACTAAGTGAAACAAGCCAGTCAAAAAAGACAAATACTGTATTTGAGATAAGAGGGGGAAAAAACTCTCTCTCTCTCTCTCTCTCTCTCTCTCTCTATATATATATATATATATATATATGATATATACACACACATTCATACACATATGCCTCTGGGCCTGGTGCCTGGCACAGGGCTCCTAAAACCCATGTAATTTTCTAAGTGACAAGAGCACCAGGAGCATTTCTTGTTCTAATATTTGTCTTTGAGCCCATCCCTGACACAGGGCTCCTTAAGCCCTTGTAAATTTCTAAGGGATAAAAGCACTAGGACAACCTTTTGTTCTAATGAGGTGACTCTAGGTAGTCTCCTGGATGACTCCTGGATAGGGGCTGTCACCAGAAAAATCAAGCCAGCATTAGAAGCTTGGAATTTTCAGTTCCACCCACACTCATCCTCATCCTCCAGAGAGGAGAGAGAGGCTGGAATGGCATAAATATTTGATCATACCTATATGAGGAAGCCTCTATAAAACCCTAATAGTACAGGGTTCAGGGAGCTTCCAGGTGGGCAAACACATCCACATCGGGAGAGTGAGACACTCTCACTCCACAGGGATAGAAGTTCCTGCACTTAGGACTGTCCCAGAACTTGCCCTAGGGTATCTTTTCATCTGACTGTTCATCTGTATCCTTTATCACATCCTGTAATAAACTGGTAAACTACGTGTTTCCCTGGGTTTTGTGAGCCGCTCTAGCGAACTAATTGAACCCAAATACGGGGTAGTTGAAACCTCTGCTCTATAGCTGGTTGATCAGAAACACAGGTGATTACCTGGGCTTGCACCGGGCTTCTGATGTGTATGGCAGGGGAGGGGCATCTTGTGGCACTGAGCCCGTGGGATCTGACACCATCTCCAGGTAGATAGTGTCAGAATTGAGTTACATTGTAGTATACCCAGCTAGGGCCACAGAGAATTGCTTGGTGGATGTTTAGGTGACTTCCACCCCCAACATTGTAATAGGATCTTAGAACCTTCACATGTACGTACGACTCCACTTACATGAGGTATTTAGAGTAGTCAAAATCACAGACACAGAAAGTAGAATGGTAGTTACCAGGGGCTGGAGGGAGAAGAAAATGGAGAGTTATTGTTTACTGGGTACAAAGTTTCAGTTTTACACGATGAAAAGAGTTATGGAGATGGATGGTGGTGATGGTTACATGACATTATGAATGTACTTAATACCATTGCCTTGTATACTTAAAAATGGTTAGGGTGGCAAATTTTATTACATGTATTTTACCACATAATTTTTTTTAAAGGTGAAGAGCATCTGAACCAAAGTGTTGGCTGTGAGGATAAAGAGGAGGCGATGAATATGAGAATTTTTTTTTTAATTTAATTTTGTGGTGCTATTTATTTATTAAAATTTATTTATTTATTTATCTTTGGCTGTGTTGGGTCTTCGTTTCTGTGCGAGGGCTTCCTCCACTTGCGGCAAGCGGGGGCCACTCTTCATCGCGGTGCGCGGGCCTCTCACTATCGCGGCCTCTCTTGTTGCGGAGCACAGGCTCCAGACCCGCAGGCTCAGTAGTTGTGGCTCACGGGCCCAGTTGCTCCGCGGCATGTGGGATCCTCCCAGACCAGGGCTCGAACCCGTGTCCCCTGCATTAGCAGGCAGACTCTCAACCACTGCACCACCAGGGAAGCCCTATGAGAAATTTTTCAGAGACAAATTCAAAGTTCTCAGGGAAGAGTATAGCTTAACGATTAAGTATAGCCAAGGTTTTCTTGGTTCTAATCCTAGCTCTGATGTTTACTAGTTACATAGTCTTGGAGAAGTTTCATGTTTTATAAGCACATCTCCAGAATTCTGCCAAAATTTAGCTAATATGACACACTCCATAGGATACTCATGCCATATGAAGATCCTCTGTAAAAATGGAGGCAATTTCTTAAGTTAAAAAACAAAAAATGTGGATTATGATTAAGTTGAATTCCTTTAAAGTGGGTATATTTAAAAGGATTTTGCATAATCAGATAACAATCAGAAGGTATTTCCATAATATGAAGTATTAATTTTTATCTTTTGAGAATATAAAATGCAGGACTGTGTATAATCTAGTATAAAGAATCATATACCTACTATACTAATGTCCTTATTTACTAATCCACACAAGTTCCCAATTTGAATACAATATTGCATAACATGCTTAATCATTGAATAATAAGGTTATTTTAAACCTAAATGATTAATGTTATCTGTAATCATTAAAATTCAAAATGATATAAATGATTTATAGTCATAATGATAATCCTTGCTTTCTTTTGTAACACTGAATATTTATTTGAGCAAGACTTTATGGTGTAAGGAAAAGATGTAACTTTATTTTCTTCAAAATAGAGAGCTATTTCAATACCACCTATTGAATATCATAACCCTACGGTTTTAAATGCCAGCTTTGTTATGAACTACTTTATACGTTTCAATATGAATAACATTGTGTCTTAGATGAGACTAGGGAAGGGTTATATAATCATTTTGGTTAAACATGCCTTTGGTTTACCACAGATAGGTAATTTACTACAGTATTATTTGTGCCTGGCAGTTCAAAAACTTTCCATTAGTCGGAAAATCTACAGATTCGTCCAGACACGATGTATCTATGCTCCATGTATACAAACATTGTGTTACAAAAAAGAATCATCTAAATCTGAAAGTTATTGCAGCTCTCTGATCATATTATGCTTACTATGACAGTATTTTACCAGTAATTAAAGCAGAACACTCTGAAAAAAGACATATTCAAGCTTGTTTGTCAATCCCATAAAATACAGTTATAAAAATAAAGATGTAATTATTAATTATTGTTTGCACTTGTTTGATGTATGAACCTGAAAAGAAAAAAGGTGTCACATTCACAGTCCACCAAGATGATGGTTTTTACTATTTTCTGCAAAAATCATATTGGTTTTCCTCTTAATTTCTTTTAGGCTCCGTTCAACTTCTAATGACTGAAGATCCTCACGTGACAGACCGTAAAAGGTAAAAGTTGAGGACTTCAGATGTCTGTCAAATAGAAAAGTAAACAAATAAAATAAAATAGATTTAAAAATCCACAAATTAAAGATCTAGTTATGGACCTGGGTACTGCTCCGTTCTTTTTTGTTTGCATACCTAAGCTCCAGTAATCATTAATTATATTGCAGTTTTCCTTCTGTATGGGTCCTCTCCGGGCATTGACTATGAGCATGCCGCTGGGATGTTTGTGAATGGGAACACTCCATTAAAATGTCCTATATTGGTTCTCACAGGATTGTGAGGAAAGTTTTCTCTTAAGAAAGTATAACAACCTAAGTTTTTACTATTAGAATTATTGAGAATGATGTTTAAAGCCCATAAATTACACCTTTTGTAATAATGTGAGACCTGAGATTTTCTAAATTCTTATTATAAATCATCATCCTAGAGAAAAAGTAAAGCTGTCTACAAAATCATTTCTCAAAGAGTTTTTCTTAGAAAGTTTTCAAAAAGTAATGAATAAACAGAAGTGCATAGTACATTGCCCTTGTATTCCCAAATCAAAAATTGAAAGAGGAAGGATTAGGACTTGGGGATTTTCCAGAAGTCAGTAATTGTTTAAGTATTTGGCTGAAGTGGGGTAAAGAAAGATCACAGAAATCAATGTGTTAGTAGAAATGAAAATATGAAAACAACAAAGTTAAAGGTGTTAACGAGTCAAAAGCAAATGAGTCTAAGTCTAGCCATGGTAATCCCTACTCATCATAGACATTTAATTACCTCTGGAAGTGTGTAATGATGGTATAAGAAACAGGCCAGATTACTAGGAGGATTTGTTGTGTGGAAGAGTAAGGTCAACACAATGGAGTTCTAACAATAACTTTTTAATGTTTCATGTATCTTTGAGATTCTTTTAATCTCTTTTCTTCAGGTAAATGTAAAAGTGCCCCCCCCACACACACCAAAAAATTAAAAATCTTTAGAATAATGTTTATTTATTGAACAACTACTGTGTGCATAGTCTGTGAGCCAGTCTACTTGTTAGGTACTCTAGAAGTATTAAGCAGAACTCTGTAAAGTATATAGAAACCCACTTGCCCTGAGCAAAAAAGAAGACTTTATGAGCTAATATATAAAGGTAGGGATATCTGAAAAGGCAGGGCTAGATCTAGTCTCAGGGACATCCCCATTCAGGGTCCTTTAGGATTTCCCATCTCTTCTCTTTACTTCTCCTACCTATTGGCTTCATCCTTTAATGAAAGAAACTCCACAAGACCCAGCTTATGGTTTCAGGTGGTTCTAGTCTTCCATTCTCCACAATCTTACAAAGAGAAGAGAACTCTTCCCTATTGGAATCATTTTTACAAAGTAGAAAGGGCTTGTAGTGGCCCAGTTTACGTCTTGTGCCATCCCAGTCTTTGGCTCAGACATCAAGGTATGATGATTGGTCCACCTGTCTTGCCAACATGGGGCAAGAAAACCGTGATGGTCAACACAAAACACATGGAGAAAGAAGTGCTTCCCGAGGAAAAGGATGTTCTATTATCAGAAGGGAGGTGCCCACCACCATAGGGAAATGAGACATTGACAAAATGCAGTTCTTGGCCTCAAGACATTCACAATTTAGCAATAAATGCAATAAAAATGAACTATAATACTGTAATATGAGTGTTATACTCAAGATATGTGCAAAGGCCTAATGGACAATGACAAATTTTAGCTCTACCAAATATGGTATTTGGTGGAAAAGGATTCCTAAAGAGGTTGTACTTGAGCTGGAACTTGAATAATGAAAGAGAGTTTAGCAAGTGAAGAGAAACAGGGCATTCATAGTGAAGCTGTTGAAATACCGTTTTAAAAAACGTGGAAAACAGAACTGTGCATTTGGAGAGCAGTGAGTGTTCCAGCATCATTTAACAAATGGACCAAGAGGATGAGAGGTGGACTGAGGGAGAGGAATCAAAACGTAGTTGACACCACACTGTAGAGGTCCTTAAATGTCATGGTGATAATTTCAGATACTGTTAGACCAGCCAGATACTCAACTTGTCAACCAGTTATATGTCAAATACATATTAAACAAAGTATCCTAAGATGAGTAAATTGGGAGGCCCACATGGCTGAGAGATTGACAATGGCACTTCCTCTCCTTTATTCTCATTGAGAGTACAGTCACATGTGGCAGTTTACATGGGTTCCTATCAGTGGACAATTTTGTCTAGGTTTAGCTAATCTCATTCTCAGAAAAGGCTAAGTGGCCTTGTACTGCTATTCTATTACTATTTTCTGTTTCTGACTAACAATGTACCACAAATTAAGTGGCTTAAAATAACACCCATTTATTATCTCAGTTTTCATTGGTCAGGAGTCTGGCATGGGTCAGCTGGACTCTTTGCTCAGGTCTCATATGTTTGCAATCAAAGTGGTGACTGGAGCTTCCATCCCACCTGAGACTTTCCATCCTCTTCCAAGCTCATTCAAGTTGTTGGCAGAATTTACTTCCTTTTGGCTGTAGAACTCACAATGGCTTCCACCTTTTCCAACACCAGGAAGAGAAAAATCTCTCTCATGTTTCAAATTTCTTCCTTTGTAAGGGCTTCTGCCTGATTAAGCTGGAGCCACCCAGATAGTCCTCCTTTTGATTAACTCAGAATAAACTGATTTGGGAACTGAATCGCATCTTCAAAATTCATTTTGCCATATATAACATAACATAATGATAGGAATGAAATCCATCCTATCACAGCACCACCCACACTAAAGGGGAGGGACTCATACAAGACATATACACCAGGGAGTGGGAATTTTGAGAGCCATTGCAGAATTCTGCCTACCCAGGTTTATTAAACATTTCTGCAGAGAAACTGTGGTAGATTGAATAATGCTCCCTTACGCAAGATATCTATGTCCCAATCCCTGAAACCTGTGAATGTTTTCTTATATTACAAAAAGGGACTTTGCAGCTGTGATTAAATTAAGGATCTTGAGATGGGTAGATTATCCAGACCCTAAATGCAATCACATGCACCCTAATGAAAGAGAGATAGAGGGAAACTTGATAGAGATAGAAGAGAAGGCAATGTAATTATGAAGGCAGAAATTGGAGTGATGTGGTCACAGACCAAGTAATCCCTGCAGCCACCAGAAGCTAGAAGAGGCAACGGAAGGATCGTCCTCTGGAGGATGTCTGCAGAGGGAATGCAGCCCTGCCAACACCTTGTTTTCAGCCCAGTGAAACTAATTTCAAACATCTAGCCTCCATAGTTGTAAGAAAATACATTCTTGTTCTTTTAAGCCACCGAGTTTGTGGTAATTTTTTACAGTAACCATAGGAAATGAACACAGAAACCATGAATTAAAGGTAAGACTAATCATGTACAAAGAGGCCAACTCCATGAGAAGGGCAGGGTTGTCACTTTTAATACTAGAACCAGCTCTCTGTCTGCAACTTTATGAATAAAACTGTAATTTCAAGCAAGTCTAGCAAGGTCAGAAAAAAAAAAAAAAAAAAAAAAAAAAAAATATATATATATATATATATATATATATGTGTGTGTGTGTATCAAGAGGACAACCTGATATCTCAATTATTAATATGGACTTTATCCTAAGTGTATATGGGGGCTTGAATATTAAAATAGAGCCACTATGATCAGCAAAACCTTTTAATCATGATCACAATTTTTTTAAGGTTTATTTTTAGGTTTTATAATGTAAGTAGTATGACAACTTAGTGGTCCATGGCTATAATAAATAAATAATTAAATATACATATTTCGGGGGTATGAGCTTTAGTTTTCCGTTGTTTTTGGTTTTCTTACTGTTCGGAGTTTGAAGGCCATTTCCATTAAAAAAAAATGGGAGCTATTAGAGGCTCCAGGTCATGGACTTGTCATAATAAAATTTATATTAAAAAAATAACTTTTGGTATTATTGTGGAAAGTAAGGGTTAAAGAGAAGAGACAGAAAACAGGGAGAGGTTAAGAGGTTATTGGAGTAGATTATTCACACTAAGTCATTCAAACTGAATTGTGAATGAAGGTAGCACAGTCTTATCATTAATATAGTTAATAATATAATAATTAGCAACATACAGGATTCACAAGTGTGTGGCAGTCTCAGTGACTTTGTATTAATACTCATAATAATTATTTGGGGTGAATACACTGTTGATTCCATTTCACAAAATCATTTATTCAACAAATATTATTATTTACTATGGGCTTAGTAGTTTATTAGGAATTGGGGAGGAAATTAAGATTAAGTTGGGGTCAAGGTCCTTTCCCAAGGACACACAACTTCTACTTGCTGAGATGCTGTCACATTCAGGTCTGTGTGACACCTATTTCTGAAGGGCAGAATGAAGGACAGAAAAAAGAGGAGAGTAAAATATGAAATAATTTAGCACTATTGTAACTGCTTAAAACCAATGATCTACTCATTACCTGGAGGAGTTAATATGAGGAAAGCAACAGAACCCTGATAAACTCTAAGAGATGCTCACTGGGGGTCTCAAACTCTTCTGAGGCAACAGCAACATTTCAAGGTCTTTTTGATGTCCCAGAATTGTAGCTTTGACTTATACTAATAAGCCCCCAAAAAAGAAAAAAAAACAAATACAGAAATGTTTTTGTCCAACTTTTCCCAGCCATAGCTAATTTGATTTCTAATTACATGATTAGAAGTTAACCTGATTAGCTCTGTCTGAAATAAGTAATTCAAACAGCACTTTACTAGAGAGTGGAATTTACAGTTGGATTAAACATTCCAAAATAGTGTTATAAATATTCCTAAAGCTGGAAATGATCTTGAATGATCATCTCATTCATCCTTCTACTTAGGTATATAGGGCAGACCTACATAAAGATGATTCCAATGCTGTATCCTGTTTCTGAAATATTCCAGTACAATTAAATACAGCATACTTATTGAAAATTTATGTGCTAGGCACAGTGTTTCAAAAAAGAAAACTAATTCCCTCAGTAATCCTTCCTTATTCTTTAAAAATTTTTAATTATGTTTGACATTAGAAAGAAGCAATCCTGAACTCCTTTCCCCTTTTAAGTTTTATTAAGTTATTTTCCTTAAAAACAAACAAACAAAAAAACCACCTTCAGTTGCCCTCCAGTTTCAGTCAAATAATGTTGAGTAAAGCATGATCCAAATTGTAATCACTATCAAATTAAGACCATTAATTACCTGTGTGCCCTCAACCTAAGCAAAATGTAGAATGTATATAATTACTGGGATAATTCAAGCCAGGAAAAAACATTTTGCTGCACTTGTTAGACCTCTCTCTGACATTCTGATTTCCTTGGGAAATGATGGCCTGGTTTAACCTAAATGCTCTTGAATTTTTCCATCATCAAAAGAAAAATCAATCCCCAGTGTCTCTATAACACCAAGGCCAGGTTACTTCACCCTGGGATCAAATATCACCTTTCACTTTAGATGGCTAACAGGTGAAATAATCTTACATCTTTGTGATTTATTTGACTACTTATATTTGCATTAATTGTGTATACAGTGTGTTTCTTGATTATTATTTCATTTCCATTTATTTTATACCTATTTCTCCCTAGCAACAGATAGTCCTCAGCCCAGACCTGCTAATGCACGTATTTCACTTAAAAAAAAAACAAGAAGTAATATTAATAACAACAACAATAATAAAAGGTTCCATTAATTAATCTAACCTCTATAAATGCCAGTCATTTGCTCCTATGTTTCCTCACATCTCAACCTGGGTTAACCTCTTAATGCTATTGTGGTAGGTTTGTGTCCCCCCAAAATGATGTTTACCCATAACCTCAGAACGTAATCATTTGGAAATAGAGTCTTTGCAGATGTAGTCAAGTTAAAATGGAGTCATACTGCACTAGGATGGGCCCTGATCCAATGACTGGTATCCTTATAAGAGGGAAATTTGGACACAGAGACAGAGACAGAGGGAAGAAAATGTGAGACATAGGGAAGAATGCCATGTAAAGATGAAGGCAGAGATTGCAATGATAAATCTATAAGTCAAGGAATGCCAAGGATTGCTGGCAACCACTAGAAGACAGGAAGAAACAAGGAAGTATTCTACCCCAGAGCCTTCAGAGAGAGCATGACCTAGGAGACATCCTGATTTCAGACTTCTGGACTCCAGAACTGTGAAAAAATTCTGTTACTCTAAGTCACTCAGTTTGCTGCAATTTGTTACAGCAGCCCTAGGAAACTAATACAGTTACTGTGAGGATTAAGTAGGACAATTTCTGTAAAGAATTTATAGCCGTGCCTACAGTAAGCATGCAATAAAAATTAGTTATTATTTTATTTTCATTATCATTATGAATCCAGATTGAAACACAAAATGTAAATATGATTAGGGCACATTCCTACTTTAAACTTTTCAGAGGCTTTCTATTGCCCACAGGATAGAATCTAAAACCTTAAGACAGCTCAAAATGCCCTGAACAAAACCTGACCAGATGACCGCTTCTGTATACTTCTCTCTCCTTCATTCGTTCTTCTCCAACTATACTGACCTTCTTTGAAACCCTTGTGCTCTCCCATCTCCAAGCATTCTAACATGCTATTCCTTCTGTCTGGAGCATTCTTCCCTTTCCTTTCTCCTCCTCTAGGACTCTGCATAAAGTCCTTTAAGGGAGGCTTTCCTGATTAGGAGAGATCTCTCTTGAATCTCTTAATATTCTGTACTTTTATCTTCTGCTACTTTCATCAAGTCATATATCATCATATCACATTCCTAGCTACCCTGTAAACTCTAAAAGGACTGACCACAACTGTTCTCTTCTTTGTGCATGCCAGTATCTGGCGTATAGTCAGCAGTAATTCAATAAATAAATATCACATAAATAAATGAATAAGATTATTTAATTACAATGCCATAAATACAATAATAAAGATACAATCGTAGCCCACAAAGGGAGAACAGATGGGTAGGCTCTCAGGCCACCTAGGACAAACTGCGAGTCATAGAATTTTGTGAATAGGAAGTCTCCGAAGCACATTTATTTTAGCGTCTTCCTGTATTTTATGATCCAAAAGCTGAATCAGGTAAAGCATTTGCCTAAAGCTAAATAGCCATCAATGGCAAAACTAGACCTTTTCCTCTCCAAAGAGTTCTTCCACAGCATTATGCTGCTTATACTAAGAGAGATGGATGCGGGACCTTTAAAAAATAAATGAATAAGAGATAATGCAACCGAAGGAATGAACCTGGGGAAAACACTAGACTTGTTTACAGAGGATGGAAATAATAGTGATGAGATGAGAATATGTTCAAATGACTCCAAGATTGCCAAATAGGGTGATTCAAAACTGATAGGAAGGAACTCAAATTCCTTAAGTGCAGTCAGAGGATGTGTAACTAAGGGAGGATAAATTAAATTCCTGAAGTGCAACAAGTGTGTGATCCGGGAAGGAAGAGAAGAGAAATTCCCTAAATTGAGATACACCGCAGAAGGAACAGAGAATTTATGAAAGACCTGTTATCTAATAGTATCCATCCAAGCCCAAATCCTGCCTGCCTACCTGCCCCTAATAGCTCTCGCCAACTGTATATCTCCCTGGATGTCATCAGATTGATAAGACAACAAGAACTAGGAACTAACAGTGCCGTTTAACACAGATAACAGAGCAGCACTGTGTGTATCAGGGCGGGGAGGAAGTGTCTTTAGTCAGATTCTTTTACACCCTAAATCCACAAATTCCAGTGTTAACTCTTCCTCTATCCTGGAATTCTGCCTATTTTTCCTATACTTTTCTCTGAGTAAAAGCCCAGTCTTCCTATTCACTCTACTTATACTTCTGGGTAGATAGACTTATATCTACTCAATCAACCAGTCTGGAAAACTCATAGTTACCTGACCCTCCTCTGCCAATGTCCAATCAGTTATTAAATCCCAACCAAATTCCTAACACGGACAAGAAAACTTTTTATAGCTTGGTCTCAGCCTACTTTTACAACCCTTTCTCCAAATATTTATCCTCATATACCCTATACTCTGGCCACACTGTCTGTCCTCTGAAATCTTTACATACAGTAAGTTCCCTACATACAAACCTTCAAGTTGCAAAATTTGAAAGATGCGAACATGCGTTCTCATGTCCAATCACATAAGTTAGTTCATGTGTCTGGCATGCATTGTCACATGCGTGCATCCTCTACAAGTGGTTGTGCTTTTGTGTACTTTACTGTACAGTACTGTATAGAGTACAGTATCTTTATTTCAAGCCCAGGATGTCCAGAAGCAAGCGTAAAAGCAGCGGTGATGTAGGTGGTACTGCTAAGAAGCACCAAGTGATAACAATGGAAACAAAAGTGAAAATAATTGAGATAGTGGAGCGAGGTGAAAAAACAGTAAACGTCACTCACTCTTATAACATGAATCGTTCAACCATCAGTACAATTCTAAAGAACAAGGACAAGATCATGGAATATGTGAAGTCTGCTGTGCCAATGATGTCAATGATAATAGCGAAGAAGCGTGGAAAAGTGATGGAGGAGATAGAGAAGTTTCTCAGTGTGTGGGTGCAGAATCAGCATCAGCACTGAGTCCCTCTCAGCTTAATGCTGATTCAAGAGAAAGCCAAAAGCCTTTATGAAGCTTGAAGAGTAAACATGGCCAAGAATCAGAGGGCACATCTTTTAATGCCAGCCATGGCTGGTTTCATCAGTTCAAGGCTAGAGCCAACCTTCACAATGTAAAAGTAAGCGGTGAGACAGCAAGTGCAGATACAGTAGCTGCCCGGGAATTTCCTGAAATGCTCTGAGAATCTTTTTTTTTTCCCCCCACAAGACCAACCTGTACTTTTTTATTTTTATTTTTTAAAAGACAAACTATTAAAGGTAAAATGAATGAAATCACATGAGATCAAGATACAAAGACAGAAATTCAATGTAGAAAAAAAGACCTTGCTGGGAAACAATCAATGGGAAACACGGGAAGCATTTCGTAGACGCACAAAAAGCTCACGCACGTTGTAAACAGGATTAAGCTGCTGTAGGTTCCTCATCACATCAGGGTTTCATTTTGCTCAGCCTGAGATCTCACTCGATTTCAAACTGCCTGTGATCCACTCGGTCTAGAAAAGCTTTCCGTTCAATGTACCCCTCCTTCCCTCGATTGTGGATGGCTAGTGCTTCGCCAATGCCCTCTTCCTCCTTGAAGCCCTCCCAGTCCAGCTCGGACTTCTCTAGGGTGCTCATCTTCTGCTTCTTGGCTCCTATTTTCCCCAAAAGGCTGCTCGTGCCCCTTGATCTTTTTTAACCCTGACCCGGCAGGAAGTGACGGCAGAGCTGAAGGGACATCATTAGCCTGGGGTTTTTTTCTTTCTCATTTTGCTTGAAGAAGGATTTGGCTTTTTTTAATGTAGCATCCACTTGCTTAGCCACCCTGACTTCTTCACCAGCAAAATCAAACACCTTGGTGATTTTAACTTTTTCTGTGTCTTTAGGTTTCTCTAGCTCTTCTGCTCTGACCAACAATTTACTTGAACTTGTCTCTTCAGCCTCCTCTCCTCTTTTAACTTGTGTACACGGAGGCACTTTTGATTTTAGTCTTACGTCATTGAGGAAGCTGGCCCAAAGTTCATCTTCCTTCTTTTTCCTTGCATCCTCTGACTCAATGCCTTTTTCTTGCTCTGCAGCTGCATCTTCCCCCTCGCTACTACTTCCTCCAGATTCCTCGTTGGCGTCCCCCTCATCCTCTTCTAATGAGAGGCCGCCTTGTTTTCTCTTCCTGGCCGGAATGCTCTGAGCCTTTCTTTTTCTCCCTTTGGTTTTCTGTGTCTGCTCTTCACCATCCACTTCATCTTCCTTCACTAATTCAGTTACATCATCTTCACTATACTCTCCACCCGATGGCACGCAGTCTTCGTCCTCCTCCGAGGTGGAGAAGTCTTCAGAATCGAATTCCTCCATGTCGCTGCCACGCGGGGCGGACGGAGCCGCAGCAGCTAACCCCGAAGGCAAAGCTCTAGGGAGAAACCATAGACAGAGATGCGGCAGGGTCGGCGGCAGCTGGGGCAGCCCCCACAGCGTGCTCTCAGAAATTACTGATGAAGGCGCGTATTTACCCGAGCAGATTTTTAATGTAGATGAGGCAGGACTGTACTGGAAGAGGATGCCAGACCAAAGTTACATCAGGAAGGAGGAAAAGCTGATGCCAGGCTATAAAGCAGCAAAGGATAGGCTAACTGTTGTTTGGTGGCAATGTTTCCGGTGATATGAAGCTGAAGCCCCTCTTAGTTTATCATTCAGAGAAACCAAGAGCCCTTCAAAACATAGCCAAGGGCTCTCTCCCAGTTGTGTGGAAGAGTAACCCCAAAGTCTGGGTTACACAGGCCGTTTTCCAGGACTGGTTTTTCCACCACTTTATCCAGGAGGTGGAGAAATATTGCTTGGAGAAGGACATCCCATTCAACATTCTTTTGCTGCTCGACAATGCTCCAGGCCACCCCCCAATCATGGACGACTTTCATCCCAACATCAAAGTAGTGCATCTGCCACCAAATACTACGTTGCTTATCCAACTTATGGACCAGGGAGTTATAGCGACTTTCAAGAAATATTATTTACATCACATTTCTTGTCAGGCAGCAAAGGTGAGTGATGAATTGGGAACAACCTTGTGACAATTTTGGAAGGACTATAACATCTACAAAGCCATAAAAAACATTGACTTTGCTTGGCATGAGGTTACAGCCGTCACCATGAACAGGGTTTAGAAGAAGCTTTGCCTGCAGTTTATTCACGGTTTTCGTGTATTTGAGAAGGTGGATGAGGAGTCCAAAGAAGTCTTCAGCAACTTAGTGACCCTCAGCAGGAAGCTGGAGATAGATCTGCAAGAGGACGGTTTCATTGAACTCCTTGCTGTGCAACACGAGGAGCTTACTAATGAAGGCCTGGTGGAATTGGAGGCCCAGAAAAAGGACGAAGAGAGACAAGAGGAAGAAGAAGTAACTGAAGAACCGAAGAGTTTCACGATGCAGGAAATGGCAAGGGGATTGTTTTCATCTGAGGAGGCACTGTTAGTTTTTGAGGCACAGGACCCGAACATAAAATGGTACACGAAGGTTGCAGCAGCCATTCAGAATGCAATCCAGTGCTACTGTGTCATCTATGATGAGAAAAAAAGAGCTACTACCCAGACATCACTGGATCATTTTTTCAAGAGGGTAGATAGAATTGAATCCAGCAGGGACCAGAACCTGTGCCATCAACATCAGGCATGAGTGAAATTTCATCTTGCCCTCTGTCTCCTACTGCTGATAATCCTTCACCTCTACCATCTCCCACCTCCTCTCCCTCCTCCAGTCAGTAACTCTTCTTGCCTGTTCACTCGATGCCAGCCCTTGTATGCCAGCTGTTGTACTGTACTACTGTACTTTTCAAGGTACTGTACTGTAAGATGAAAAGTGTTTTCATTATTTTGTTTTTTTTTAATGTATTATTTGTGTGAAAAGTATTATAAATCTATTATAGTACAGTAATATATAGTCAATTGTTTTATTTGGGTACCTAGGCTAAATTTGTTGGGCCTACTAACAAATTGGACTTATGAATGCCCTCTTGGAATGGAACTTGTTCATATGTAGGGGACTTACTGTATTTTTTACATTTTCACATTTTTGTTTGTGTCTGGAGGAGAAAGGGGTAATTTAGTTATTCAATTCTGAATGTTTTGCCAAAATAAAAATTTGGGCTAAAATTATATAATCATACACAATTTTAATATATTATATTATTTTAATATATTTTCACATATATATTATATATAATAAGGAATAAAGTATCCAGCATGTTTAATTATGAAGTCTATATACATATTATAGACATTAGTCACTACTTCACTATACTTGTATGAAAATTTAGAGTTAGCAATTTATATGCACATTAAACTCATCAAATGCTAACGACAGTTTAAATAATATTTAATAGGCATTTCTTTGTAATTCTTTTAATAGTAGCAGTGAATATGATTAAGGTAGTTAAATATTCCCCCTGGGAAATGAATGCCTAAAAATCCACGTACGTCTTTTTGAAGACTTTAAGAAATTAATCGGAGATGTTTGGGTAATGTAGCAATTTCTTTGAAGACATATATTTAGTTAAAGAAATTAGGCAATTCTGTACTTTATCACTTTAGAGTGATGGCTATTCCTTATTATGTGCCTTCAAAGTCTTTTGCTTATAACTCTAGTATAACATTTACTTTGTTTTGCCTTTTATAATAACTACCAAATTAGGAATGAGTCTCCATTCAGACCACAAGTCTTACAGGGTAAGAGTAAATGTATTTGAAGTAGTAACACAATCATTGTTTAATGAATTCATAAGACATCATACGTAATTTTATTTCTCTCAGGATGTTAGGATATTTTAATCCTTAAATTTTACTGCTTACTTATCTCTCAAATTTACCCCCAATATGCTATCTCCATGGATATTGACATTTAAACATTTTCAATTATTTTCTGGATTATTATAATCACCCACTAAATAATCTCTCTGCAGCTGGACCTGCCTTTCTTATACTCTCTTCTACACTGCTGCCAAATTGATCTTTCTAAATGTTAATCTGATCAGATCACTCCCTGCTTGTCCCTACTTTATTAGTCAGGACTGTGATGGGAAATCAGTGTCACACACAAATGGGGCAATGGAGAAGATTTAAATGAAGGGACCGTTTTCAAAGATATGAGCAAGGTCAAAGGAATGGTAAAGACCTCAGGACTCTCAACAAGAGAAAGACACTACCACAAGGCATTCTAAAAGGGAAAAGGGAGAGGGCCTTTACCAAAACCAGGCAAGAGATCTGTAGCTACAGGAAAGGACCTCCAGATGAGATTGTGGCCCTAGGTTGAGGAAAGCAGTTATTGCCACACCCAATTGATTTGGATCAGGTAACCTAGAAGTAGAGCATAAGACAGGTAGTCTTGTGCAAGTGATCTTTGAGGAAGTTCTGAGGTGAAATCTGTAAGGGAGGCAGGAGAGTGAGAAAAGGCAAAAGATGAAATTAAGCAAAAATGTGATTTCAGGAGAGGTTTAGGTTCAATCTAATCCCATAGGACACTTCAGAACATAGATTGTAGCACTTGGGTTGGTCTAAATTTCTGGAAAAACTTGTAAAAGAAGAATTAGTAGGGTGAATTGCAGCCTTCTTTACTTCAATTGATTTTAAATTTGTAAATGATACTTATCATCTCCTTCTCCTTCTCCTTCTAAATTCCTCTTATTCTCACCTAGAACTTCAGATGGCCTCAGTAGCTTGTTTGGTGAGATGATTCAGGCTCTCATCGCTGAGAGACTTGATACCATCATTGCCATACCTTTACCAGGCAATGATTGCTGTACTTGTTCATTTATAATTAGGTTAGGCATGGAAGTACCAAGAAATATCCTGTAGTTAACCTAAGTACTAAACATATTCCTCCATGCTCCTATTAAGTAACAACAACCATATCTCCTTAGGATCATCAGGTTAAAATACCCAAGTTTATACAATTGTGCCAGTATGGTAACTCCTTTCTTTGTTTGCTGGTCAATTTGAAAAACTCTAAGTGATCAGCTGTCAGCCATGGCTTAAGTTTAGTGAGACTTTTGCAGTGTCTTTGAGTGAAAGCATCCCTCTTCTGGGAAATAGGACCTCTAGGTCCACAGGGTCTTAAGTTGAGCAAATGGAAAACACAAATTCTCTCAGTCGGGCCCTGGAGTGACTGTGAAGTGAAGTCACGCCTTCCTCCATCTCTTGGTTTCTGAACTCATTGAATAATACGGGACATAGCACCATATATGGCCATTGGTTTAGGATAAAGGTACTGCTTTCTGAAGGATAGTGTCCCCATTAAGGGGTATCATCTCCAAACTGATATTGCAGATGTGCCTTAAATGGGCATTTCCATGCTCTGTCAGGTCAGCAGCCTCCAAATGATTCAATATATGGTAACATCAGAGGATTTATTTGCCATGTTCCCATCATCATGCTTCTTTTGCCATTAAAAGGGTCTCTTGGTCTGAGGAGACAATATGTGGGATCCCATTTTATACATCACTCTGTGAGCCCTTGCATATTATGCTGACTGAGATACTGCTGTTAAAGAAAAAAGGTAAACACGTATTTGGAATATGTGTCACTCTGCTCAAGACAAATTATTGCCCTTGTCAGGATAAGAGGGGCACAGTGTTATCAAATTACCATCAAGTGTCTGTTTGGTTTCATCAAAGTATGGTATCATATCAGGGATTCAGCATTAGAATCTGTTTCTGGATAGGATGGACATTTAGCTGGGGCATTAGCTAGATCAACTTCAGTGAGAAGGGAACCCATGTTATTCAGTCCAGAGGTAGTCTCCATCTCTGTCATCAGGGCTACTCCATTCATGAGTCTATTCAGCAAGCATAGAAGTTGGTTTATAATCTATTGGACCAGTCATCCTCCATACCTGGTTAACATATGGTAAATTCCTCTTATTTTGTGTCCATTCCCATATGTCCACTCACATTCTACTTCCTTAGACATCCTTGTCCCTAAACTGCCAATTTTGTTCCTTACATGCCTCCAGCCAATTGACCAAGTCATTCACCACTGCCTATGCATTCCTGTATATCTTTGTTTTGAGTCACATGTCTCTCAGCAAAATTGGGTGATGAATAATACTGACCAAAGCCCTCTCTACTGTTTGAATTTTCTCATCACTACTGTCTTTCAAGCCTTCCTCTGAGTGGGCTGTACTGTAACAGCAGCCCATTTGGGGCCCAAACTAAAACACTAGGCTGAACTATCCATGGACCAAGTCTGGGTTATTTTCTTCTTCTCCTAAGCTGGTCATAAAGAATCACCCCATGAGACCACAGTTGTGAGCTGTGTGAGTGGTATGTTTTGAGACTGTGCTGGGTGACGTGGAAGTCTGAGACACTTATGTTTCCAGCTCACTTATGCCCTTTGGAACTGCTTAAGGCTGATCTAAGATGTAACCCTTCCATTTTTATAAATAATTGCTGCTTGGGCTGCTAAAGTTTATGAGTTGGTGGGTTTGACAGCCACCAGCAGTGAGCAGTTTTGGTGTCACAGCTACTTGATGTTCCTTGGCCAGATATTTATTCTGCCTGTGATCCTGACTATCAAGGAGAAGTTGGGCTACTACTCCACAGTGGAGGTAAGGAAAAGTATGTCTGAAATACAGGAGATCCGTTAGGGCATCTCTTAGTATTAACATGCCCTGTGATTAAGGTCAATGGAAAAGCACAACAACATAATCCAGGAAGAACTACCAGATCCTTTGGAAATGAAGGTTTGGGTCACACTGCCACATAAAGAACCATAACCAGCTGAGGTATTTGCTGAAGGCAAAGGAAATACAAAATGGGTAGTCGAAGAAGTTATTTATAAATACCAGTTGTGACCATGTGACTAGCATCAGAAATAATGACTATAACGATCATGAGTATTTCCTCCTAATTTGTTATGAATAAGTTTTGTGTGTATTTATACATATATTAAGCAAATAGCCTTGTTTTCTTTCCTCTCATATTTCCTTACCATATAACAAAAGATTTATTGACTTTCTATCAGCATTTAAGTATTGTTAATTTTAAATCATAGTATTTAAGTTATGGGATAGCAGGAGAAGAGTAAACATCGCTCAAGGATTTTACTTCCTCCTCTGGAGAAAAGATTAGTGCATTTTCAGTTGTATGCAGGATAGCTGTATCATGTAAGGTGCTATTATGACTTTGTTATTATCTTTATTTGGAGATTAGGTATGGTTTAAGAAGATATGTATAGGGCAGGAGACCAAGATGGCGGAATAAGAGGATGCAGAGTTAACCTCCTCCAACGAACACATCAAAAATACATCTACATGTGGAGCAATTCTCACTGAAACAAACTGGAGACTATCAGAAAGACTTTTACACATCCAAGGCTGTAAGAAAGATCCACACAGAATCAGGTAGGAAGGGAAGAAAAGTGATCATGTCAGGACCTTTGCCCCTAGTAGGGGACACAGAAGAGAAGGAGGATGACACAGGCTCAGAGATCCTACCTGGGGAATGAGCAGTTTGAACCACATAGGTCAGAGACCCGGAGCCTGAGTCCCCTTATCTGGTTTGAAAACCAGTGGACTGACATGTGGACTGTAAGAAGTCTAGACTCCACTCATGAGGACTGCACACACACTTGATTACTCCAGAAACAGACTGGGGGGAGCAGATTAAAACTGCCCAGGACTCTAGCTGGTTTCCTGCAACCATCCCAGCGTGCACCCCAGCCCAGGACTAGAACCCTCTCCAACCCCTCTTGCTCCTCAGTGCAGCTCCACACTAGGGTAAAGGCTGCCACAGCTGAGGAGAGAATGCAGTTGAGGGGGACAAAGCCGGTTTGGACTCAGCACAGCACCTGAGTGGGGCAAGGGCAACCATTACTGGTGCTCATGAAGGCAGCAGATCAGGATTGGTCTGGAACTCTAACTGGTGTGCTGGGACCACTGCAATGCACACCCTGGCCCACACCAGGTGTCCACTCCAGCCCCTCTTGCTCCAGCGCTGCTCACCTCTGGGGTGAGGGTGCTGGTGCTGGGAGCTGAAAGAGAACACACTTAGTGGGAACAGAAACAGCTCAGACCGGATCCTCAGGGCTTCTACTCCAGCAACTTGGGACCCAATCCCACCCCCAATAAGGTAGTGTTGACACTAAGCAGAAGAGAAGTCCTAGCTCCTACCTGGTTCTGGCTCTAGACTCTCCAGTCCCACCTTCCACCAAGGTCATAGCTGGTAGCACACCTTGAGGGAAGGAAGAAGGAAATAATAAAGATTAGAGAGAAAATAAATGAAATACTGACCCCAAAAAAAGCAATAAAAATGATCAGTGAAACCAAGATCTAGTTTTTTGAAAAGATAAACAAAATTGGTAAGCTTTTAGCCAGGCTTATCAAGAAATAAAGAGAGCGGATGCAAATAAATAGAATAAGAAATGAAAAAGTAGAAATAACAGCCAATATTAAAGAGATGCATAAAGTCATAAGAGACTATGAAAAGTTATATACCAATAAATTGGACAACCTAGAAGAAATGGATAAATTTGTAGAAACATACAATCTTCCAAGACTGAACCAGGAAGAAATAGACAATCAGAACAGACTGATTGGTAGTAGTGAAACTGAATTTAGAATAAAAAAAAAAAATGTCCCAGCAAACCAAAGGTCAGAATCTGATGGCTTCACAGGTGAATTCTACCAAACATATAAGGAAAAGCTAACATGTCAAACTATTCCAAAAAATTGAAGAGGACAGAATGCTTGCAAATTCATTCTACAAATCTACCATTACCCTGATACCAAAACCAGACAAAGACACCACAAAAAAAAGCAAATTACAGACCAATATCTCCAATGAATATAGATGTAAAAATCCTCAGAAAAATTAACAAATAGAATTCAAAAATATATTAAAAAGATCATATACCATGATCAAATGGGATTTATTAGGGATGCAAGGATGGTTCAAGATCCACAGATCGATCAGTCATACACCATGTTATCAAAAGGAAGGATAAAAATTATATGACCATTTCAATAGTTGCAAAAAGAAATCATTTGATAAAATTCTACATCCATTCATGACAAAAACTCTAGTCAAAATGGGTATAGAGAGAACATATCTCAACATAAGAAAGGGCATTTATGACAAATCCACCGCTAACATCATACAGTTAGTGAAAAGCTGAGAGCTTTTCCTCTAAAATCAGGAACAAGACAAGGATGCCCATTCTTGCCACTTCCATTAACATAGCACTGAAAGTCCTAGCCACAGCAGTTAAACAAGAAAAAGAAATAAAATGCATCCAAAATGGAAGGGAAGAAGCAATGCTGTCACTATTTGCAGATAACATAATACTCTGTATAGAAAACCCTGAAGTCTCCACAAAAAAAATATTAGAACTAATAAATGAATTCTGTAAAATTGTAGGATACAAAATTAATACATGTAAATCTGTTGCTTTTCTATACACTAATAATGAACTACCAGAAAAAGAAGAAATAAAACAATCCTGTTTAAAATTGCATCGAATAAAATAACTAGAAAGAAACTTAACCAAGGAGGTGAAAGACCTATACTCTGAAAACTATAAAACAGTGATGAAGGAAATTGAAGATGATACAAAAGGAAAGATATCCTGTGCTCTTGGATTAGAAGAATTAATACTGATAAAATGTCCATACTACGCAAAGCAAACTACATATTTAATGCAATCCCTATCAAAATATCCATGACACTTCACAGAACTAGAACAAATAATCCTAAAATTTATATGGAACCACAAAAGACCCCAAATCGCCAAAGCCATCTTAAGAAAAAAAGAACAAAGCTGAAGGTATCATATGCCCTGATTTCAGACTATACTGCAAAGCTACAGTAATCAAAACAGTATGGTACTAGCACAAAAACAGACACATAGATCAATGGAACAGAATAGAGAGCCCAGAAATAAACACATGCACTTATGGTCAATTAATCTATGGCAAAGGAGGTAAGAATATACAATGGGAAAAGACAGTGTCTTCAATAAGAAGTGCTGAGAAATCTGGACAGCCACATGTAAAAGAATGCAATTAGAATATTTTCTCACACCACATACAAAAGTAAAATCAAAATGGATTAAAGATCTAAATGTAAGACTATAAATCATAAAACTCCTAGAAGAAAACATAGGCAGAACACTCTTTGACATAAATCATAGCAATGTTTTTTTTTTAATCTGTTCCTAAGGCAAAAGAAATAAAGGAAAAATAAACAAATGGGACCTAATTAAACTTAAAAGTTTTTGCACAGCAAGGAAAATCATCAGCAAAATGAAAAGAAAACCTACAAAATGGAGAAAATATTTGCAAATGTTATAACTGATAAAGGGTTAGTATCCAAGATATATAAACAGCTCATACAAGTCTATGAAAAAAACAAACAACTCAATTTAAAAATGGGGAAAAATACCTGAATAGACATTTTTTTCCAAAGAAGACATACAGATGGTCAACATGAACAAGAAAAAATGCTCAACATTGCTAATCATCAGAGAAATGCAAATCAAAACCACAGTGAGACATCACATCACACCTTTCAGAATGGTTCTCATCAGAAAGACTACAAATTACAAATGTTGGTGAGGATATGAAGAAAAGGAAACCCTTGTACACTGTTGATGGGAATGTATATTGGTGCAGCCATTATGGAAAACAGAATGGAGGTTCCTCAAAAAACTAAAAATAAAACTAGCATATAACCCGGCAATTCCATTTCTGGGTATGTACCCCAAGAAAACAGAAACACTAATTCGAAGCACCTCAATGTTCATAACAGCACTATTTGCAATAGCCAAGATATAGAAACAACCTAAGGTCCATCAACAGATGAATGGATAAAGAAGTTGTGGTATATACACATATATCACAATGGAATATATATATATACAAATGGAATATTACCCACACAAAAAAATGAAATTTTGCCAATTTCAACAACGTGGATGGACCTGGAGGGTATTATGCTTAGTGAAATAAGTCAGATAGAGAAAGATAAATACTGTATCATTTATATGTAAAATCTAAAAAAAATAAAGCATATGAATGAATATAACAAAAGAGAAACAGACTCACAGATATAGAGAACAATGTAGTGGTTACCAGTGGGAAGAGGGAAAGAGGGAGGGGCAAGTTAAGGGCGGGGGATTAAGAGGTACAAGCTACCATGTGTAAAATAAATAAACTATAAAGTATATTGTGTAGAACAGAGAATATAGCCAGTATTTTATAATAACTTTAAATGGAGTATAATCTAAAAAAGCATTGGATCACCATGTTGTACACCAGAAATTAATATAATATCTAAGTAAACTATACTTCGATAAAAATATAAAATAAAATTAAACATATGTTTAGATGCCAAGTTGACAAAAGGCAGACTTGTGATGGTTAATTTTATGTGTCAACTTGACTGGGCTAAGAGATGCCCAGATATCTGTAAAACATTATTTATGTGTGTGTCTGTGAGGGTGTCTCTGAAGAAATTAGCATTTGAATCAGTAAATTGAGTAAAGAAGATCTCCCTTACCAATGCAGGCTGGCATCATCCAAAACACTTAGGGCCTAAATAGCGCAGAAAGGCAAAAGAAGGGTAAATTTTCTTTCTGCTTGAGCTAAGATATCCATCTTCTTCTGTCCTCAGACATTGGTGCTCCTAGTTTTCTGGTCTTTGGCATTGGACTGAATTATACTACCAGGTTTTCTGGGTCTCCAACTTGCAGATGGCAGATTGGAGGACTTCCTAGCTTCCATAATCAAGGCCAAGTCCTATCATAAATACACATATATATAATTTTATCTATACTTATAAAATATATTTTGTGTATTATTGGTCTGTTTCTCCAAAGAACCTGAACTAATACACCATGCCGAGCAGCGTTCCAGCAGCTGCATTTTGAATGATGTTCTCTGCAGCAGATGGCATGCTCTTGCTCCAAAATCTCAGTTGCCTGTTTGAAACTCTTCTGTTGGGGCTTGCCAGAGACTCCATGAATATCTTCATCTCCTACAAATAACTCATGCACCATTATAGGATCTTCCGGGTTACATGATCCAAGTGGTAGGACTACTTGTACTATGGCCTCTATGTGTCCTTTCTTGCCCAGGGTCCCTACTGAAGCCTGGAAGCTTTCCACATCACTTGCTAAATCATTCAGTGCAGTGTGATGTTTGCTCCACATTGCTTCTTATTTAATGGTAGAATGCACAAGGTAAAATAATTTCCCCTTTGCCTTGGACCAGGGCCCCAGACCATTGACTCCCTAAAAGGATCACAGATGTGACAAGCCACTGGATCTCTGGCTTATCTTTCCTACTCTCTGAAGCTTGTGTGTCTTATCATGGCATCCAGAGTCACCTAGGCTGTGAATTCAGCTTTCTCTGAAGTTCTGCTATTCTCAATATCAAGTCCTTTGCCTATTCAGCAGCTCAGTATGCCTTTCAGTTGCAGTTGATAAGGATCTCTTTAAAGACTGCCAAGGAAGGCCTCTGACTTTCACACTTACCTTTAATAGATGATTAGTTATTTTCTCTCCAGAATGCACCAGCAGGCACTCACCAGTAGTCACCCAATTCCATATTCCTTAATTTTATTATTTTCCCTCTATCTCTCAAATGTCAGAGACCCTGTAAAAGCTAGTGCACTTCCATCAACTTAGCAATTGTACTACTATGACATCCAAGGAACTATCAACACACTGCTTGTCATTAGGGACAGGGTCTTCATTGCCATTCAGCTGGTATATGATCCAACTCCAGAATTACATATTTAGAGTTTGCTTTATAGGACCATTTCTGGTACGAACTGTCTTAAATTGGGTTCCCTAGAAACAGAATCTGAGGCAGAGAATCTAAAACAAGTGATTTATTCAGGGAATGCTCTCAGGATAAACCTTTAAAGAGGGGAGGAAAAGAGGACAGGGCAAAGAAGAAGCTAGACAAAGATATGGTTTCAAGAGAAATTCATCCTCAACCTGAACCCATGAAGAGCTCTGAAGTCTCAATTGTTTATAGAGGTTGCACTACTTATATCCAAGGATGCTGGGTTGTTATATCCTTGTATTAGTCGACCACTGATAACTGACCACTGGTAAAGTGGAGGATTGCATAACTTTCTAGGCATCTCCTGGTAAGGCAGTGCCCACTAGCTAAAGGCTCTCCCCATTACTGCTAAAATATAAGTTGTCAGTAGCCAAGACCTGCAGCATCTGGGGAATGAGTGTAACATTCTGGCACACCAGTCGCCCTCCCCTCCAGCTTTCTGATTTCCTAAAGGTGCTTCTCTTTGATCAAAGTCAGAGGGCAAGAGAGACCACAGATGCAACTATAAAGATACAATTCTTAGGACACAGAACAGGGTAGAGATGGTTGCATAACGGATGCAGAGGAGCACACAGAAAAGGTCCTGTGCTTCTGTATAAAGTCACTTGGGGCTCCCACATAACCTAAAAGATTAAGCCACGTCCTCAGCATGGCAGGCTCTTCACAGTCTCTCTTCCTTGCCTCCCTTGAAGCTTTATACTTCATGGCTATTTACCTGATATAACATATGCCCTGGCCAACATTTCTCAGACTTTTATTTCTGAAATACTTTTCTTCTTGCCTGATATTCCCCTTCCCAATCTCATTACATCTTCCTGCCCCCCTACCACAACTTCCCCCTACTGGACCACACACACACACACACACACACACACACACAGAGTTTATCCTAACAACAATCACTCTACTCTAGTTCTTATGAGTCGGTTTCTCAAATAGATCTTAAATTACTTGAGAAGAGAGATGGCTTTGTTTTTTAATTGCTCTGCCACAGAATAGCAATGAGTGAATGAATGGAAGAAATAATGAATGATTCATTCATATCCTTCAAGGGTCAGTTTTAAGTAACATCTTTTTTAATGTCATCTCTGGCCCCTCATTCCTGTCTCAAATTTTAGATGCCCCTCCGCTCTGTTTTTATAATCCTTGACCTACATTTTTCATAGGACTCACCATAGGGTGTTATAATGATTTGGTCAGGTGCCTGTCACCTGCACTGTAATATGAGCCTTTCATCATTATATTTCCAGTGCCTGGCAAATAATAGGTCCTTGAAGAATGTGAAAGATGGATAAATGATTGAATGAGTGAACGAGTGTAAGAGACAGTGACAAACCATAAAATTTCCGGGAAAGGGAGCAGATTTTTCTTTTTAGAATCAAATGAAGAATTGAAAATTACAATAAAATGGAATTTTAATAAGTGTGGCATGTTCAATGGGTTGCACAATATTTGACAGAATATCACAGATGGACAGATAATAGATAGCTTATATAGAAAGAGATAAGGAGATAGAGATAGAGATAGACTTAGGGTGGTTTTATCTGATTAGCTTTCAATTTGGATCAGAGAAGATTTCCAATTTCTAGTATATGTAATATTATCTATAGTTCTTGAGTAAGGATACATTTAAGTTAATGTGTTTAAGGTACTCAACACTGCTAATTTGTTAATATATGAGTATCATTGGCACAAAAATTTCTAAGAATCTGATTAATCTCTAGACGAACAGCCTTTAGACAAAATAGTTTTAAAACACCTTGATCTGAAAATTATGGCTCTTCAGGGTTCTCAAACCCAAAATTTATTTAATTCAAAAAGCTTCTCTTGGGCTTCCCTGGTGGCGCAGTGGTTAAGAATCCGCCTGCCAATGCAGGGCACACGGGTTCAAGCCCTGGTCCGGGAAGATCCCACATGCCGCAGAGCAACTAAGCCTGTGTGCCACAACTACTGAGCCTGCGCTCTAGATCCCTCGAGCCACAACTACTGAGCCCGTGTGCCACAACTACTGAGGCCCGTGCACCTAGAGCCTATGCTCTGCAACGAGAAGCCACGGTAGTGAGGAGCTCGTGCATGGCAATGAAGAGTAGCCCCCGCTCACTGCAACTAGAGAAAGCCCGCGTGCAGCAACGAAGACCCAACGCAGCCAAAAAAATAAATAAATAAATAAATAAATAAATAAATAAATAAATAAATAAATAAATTTATTAAAAAAAAAAAAAAAGCTTCTCTTGAAGAATTGTATGGAGAAAAAGCTTTTATCTTATTCTTTGGGGTGATCTTTCAGTGAGCTGTTGCATGCCACACATGTTAATGCTTCAGCACGGGGAGTCTTGGTTGTTTATGAACTTTGTTGAGTGCAAAGGTTTATTTGCGTCGTCTGATAGCTTTTGACAGGAGTTTAGCTCTTCTAATGGCAATAATAGTCATCTGTTTTTCTAAGCACTCTGATTAAAATAAAGCAAGGAAATGAAAATGTGTTTAAACATGTTTCAGACTAATAATGTCAGTCTAAACCAACTGGAAATACAAGTGCTGTCTTGGTGATCTTCCTTCTAATCTTGATCCTTAGTAAAGCAAAGTCAATGCAACCACAGTTCCCAAGCTCAGTGTGACTATTTTTACCCAATTTCTTTACCTCTTCAATCATAGTATATCTTATCAGTAACAAAAATAAAAACATGCTATATTATCTATGATTAAATCATCTCTGTTTAGTTTTCCTGTACCTACTATTTTATTTTGAAGTAAAATGGGGCAACTCTGCATTGCTCAATATTATCTTTTGTTTTCAATCTTATTTCTTCTAACTTAATACAAAAAGGAAAATTTTAAGAGTTGGAAAGGACTGTAGAGATAGTTTTATCTGGTCTTCTACTTTTATCTTTGTGAACAACTTGAATCCAGAGAAATTGCACAAGTGAGTAGGTGACTATGCTAGGAAGAGAACCCCATTTTCCTGATTAATATTCTCTGTCTCCATTTATCCCACACTACTATTAAGGTGCTATTAATGTCTCTATTCACTCATTCATTCATGAGTTCATAAATGTAAAGCTCTTAGAATCTTAGAACTTAGTGTCTGGTGCATATAATATTTATTAATATCTTATTTTTCTTATAATTAACTATCATTTAAATTATTTCATTATATGTAATTAGAGTTTTTGTTAAATCAGAAACATATAAATAATTGTTTATAATATAGTTACATTGCCTCTTTTTTCCAGGAGAATCACTGTACTTTATAAAACATTTACTCATTAATGTAGGTAGAATAATAGCCCCTCCCAAAGATATCTGAACCTTAATTCCCCAGACCTGGAATATGTCATATTTCATGGCAATGGTAGAAGAATTAAGGCTGTAGATGGAATTAAGGTTGCTAATCAACTGACCTTGAGTTGTGGAGATTATTTTGGATTATCCCAATGCCACCAATGTTATCATAAAGGTCTTTATAAGTGCAAGAGAGAGGCAAAAAAGAGAGAAGAGAGTTGGCAGTGAGAAAAGGACTTAGGCCAAAGTTGCCAACTCTGAAGATGGAAGAAGAGAGCCAGAAGTCAAGGAATGCAGGTGGCATCCCGAATCTACAAAAAAAAGGAACAGAGCCTACAGAAAGTTAAGGAAGCTCTGCAGACATCTTAATTTTAGGCCAGTGAGACCCACTGCAGTCTTCTGAACTACAGAACTGTAGGATAATAAATGTGTAATTTTAAGCCACTACGTTAGTGGTAATTTGTTACAGTATCCACAGGAAATGAATATACTCATTTTTAAAGGAATATAAAAAGAACATTTTTAGATGTAGAACCTGTGCATTTGGTCAAAGCGATTGTAGAAGTGTGACCAGAACACTCTAGTACAGTGCTAAACAGTAGAAGAATTTGAGATAATGGAATATCCCACATCTGTATTGTCCAGTGTATAGCCCTTCACTACACTGAGCTCTTGAAATGTGGCAAGTACGCCAGAGAAACTGAATTTTTTGATTTAATTTTAATTAAAATTTAAATAGCCACATGTGAATAGGGGCTAATAAACTGGACAGCACAGTTAGTGTTTGGTTTATAATTAAATGTTTCTCCCCTATCCTGCCAAGATAATGTAGCAAGTCAGAAAACAAGTCTCTGCCTGCTAAAGTACTTGAACCCTGTTTAGTAGATTATGTACTTGGTAAATATTTAATGAAGTCTGTGGGAATGTGGTGGCAGTCACCATTAATATCAAGGAGGTAGAGGAAGACAGTTACTGGGGGAAAGATAACAACTTTTTGCAGCCAAATTCCAGCAGGTTTGGCCTCTGCCGGCAATAAGGTCAAGGGTATCCAACCAGCAAACTGCACACATCCAGTGGCATTGATCCCACATGTGTCTGATATTACAGGGCAGAGTAACAGAAAATCAGTTCAAATTCACTCCCAACTGTGGGGCTCTTGCAATGTCGTGTTCTTTGTCCTCTTTGTATTTCTCCTGTTTACTCACTGATTTTGGTTCCACCTGCTTTAACCTCTACCTTGTGCAACTTTCATAGAATAAGTAATCTTTTCTAAGACTTTCACAGGTGGGACAAAAAATGGGATGCAGGGGAGGGCTGAAACAGCGGCAGACTTTTTTGAGAGTTTAGTTTTTAATTAGAAGGTAAAAGCACATACACATCTTTGGAAAATTAATTTCAGCTAGTTGTGGTTATTTTTCAGTGGGTTATGGGATTTTAATTATGTACTTATACTTCATTTTATGGCACAATAAGGCAGCTTCTCCCATTGCAAAATTTCTCACTTCTCCCCACTCTCCATTCTCACTGTTAAGTACTGGTTCAGATCTTCATTGTCTTCCTCCCACACCAACCATTATAAGAGATACGACAAACAAAGCAATCAATATGTGCCAGCTGAACGGCTAAGCATAAATATTTTAAATCACATACAGGCATACAAGAGTCATCTCCACTCATCTGTTCACACATTCACTTAATTACCCAACACTTCCTGAGCACCTACTATTCACTCTGATATGACTCTGGTCTGAGGACTTGTTGAGGGCTCAGTCTATGGATGTCCCTGTACGGGTGGTTTGGAGAATTGCGAAGAGGGTGAAGATAAGCATGTGCTTCAGGTTAGCACAGGCCACCGCATAAGCTCTCTGCCTCAGAAGCCAGATCCACTGAGTTTGGATGCCAAGTCTGCCCTTTACCAGCTGTGTAACTTGGGGCAAACTACTTTGCTTATCTGGGCCTCAGTTTCCTCATCTGCTGTGATCAATACCTAACTCACTGGCTGTTTTAAGTACTAAGTGAATTCATACAGATAAAGCTCTTAGAATCTAAATGATCAGTAAGCATTAGTTAGTGTATTGATTAATTTTATGTCTCCACAAGGCTAGGCTACAGTGGTCAGTTGTTTGGTCAAACACCAGTCTAGATGTTGCTGTTAAGGTATTTTTTTAGATGTGATTAACATTTAAATCACTAGACTTTGAGTAAATCAGATTACTCTCCATAATGTGGGTGGGCCTCGTCTAATCAGTTGAAAGCCTTAAGAATAAAGACTGAGTCTCCAGCCTGCTGGCCTACTCTACACATTTCAGACTTGGCAGCTCTCACAATTTCATGAGCCAACTCTTTAAAATAAAAATAGTTAGAATAAATAAAGAATAAATGAAGAATTATTTAAAATAAATCTCTCCTTCTCTATGTGTATACATATAATATGTAACATATTATTATATATTATATGCATATAACTTGTCTAACATCATGTTTAATACAGGAATCTATCTATCTATCTATCTATCTGTATCTCCTATTGGTTCTGTTTCTCCGGAGAACCTTGCCTCATACAGTTAGTGTTACATTAAGGAGATTAAAAGGAAAATATCATAATTTGACCTTGATTCTTGATGGTCAAATTAGTGGGGTGTCTCTAACATCTCTGACATTTAAAAGGAAACCTTCCCCCAAACAGAACATAAGCAAAGGGATAAAGTAAGTGAACAGTCCTTCACCAGCTTGCTTCAAAGTAAATTATTATGATTCAAAGAGTAGATTTTATGGCAAAATTCCATATTTTTTTCTCTCTCTTTTCTGAAGAGATAGATCTGCTAGGCTGGGAGCTGATGGGAGGGACTAAGGGGGAAATTTATGTCCACATGATAACTAGACAGAGACTTAATACAAATCATAAACTAAGGATTTTCCCACCTAACCTTCTGAAGAGACATGCTGATCTGCAGTCATGCGGTACCGTATCTCCATCCTTCCTCTGTTCTTGGCTCATCCCTTCTCGGAAAGGACACTACACAGGACTTGGAGGGGAACACTGTCGAGGGCCAGGAGAAAGGGCCCAGAAATCTCATCTAAAGCCCCCCATCCCTCGCATCACTGCCTTTTCGATTTCTGAATATAAAATATCTGCCTGCTAGAAACAGTTCCTATCCTGTCACCATGATTTAACGATGACATTAAGTGGGATTCTAACATAATCAAGGCAAGAAAAAGAGTCTTTCTGAAAAAATGTGAGGATCATTTGTAAATGGCAGGGTTAGTAAATTAAATATATCTGTTCTGCTTGATATAATAACCACCATTTCATGTGCTTACTATGTACTAACTACTGTTTTAAGTAATGCACACATATTAACTTGCTTAACCATCACAGCACGATGAAGTAGAGTTTTACTGACCCATTTGATAGAGGAAAAATCTAAGGCTCAAGTATGTTGCATAAATTTTCCAAAGCTACTCTACTAGTAAGTGATAGAACAAGGATTCAAAAGTTTGTGCTTTAAACCACTTAACACCTCGTTACTTTCTCAAAAACTCCAAGGGGACTCAAAGGACTGTTTTAAATAGTAGTTATGACAGGCAAGCACCAATGGTTTTTAGTATTGGTAACCTTCATGTTCTAATACTAGAATTCACGTTAAACTTTCACATTTGTACTGATTCCTCTCTCAAGCCCTAAATAATTATACAGCCAATTGTTTACTTAGAAATGTGTTCATCCATTCTGCTTTTACGACCTGAGAAAGCCTGAAAAGTCAACAGTAACACGCATTGTCACTAAGTGAAACATTTATCTCCCAATGGCTTTCATCTGCTCATCATTCCCCATTTCTGAGAATCTGCCATGCTTCCTCTTGGGATTGTTTCTTTGTCTCTACTCTCTTCTATCATTCTTAGTCTCATAGTTTTAATTCTGAACTGACTGGAACAAAAAGACAGGACTATTTGATTCACATGGTGGTGGTCTCGTCCTATAGCATATTATGAGAACCTCCTCTGAGCTTAATAGTCCTGGGGAACAAATAAATCAGATGTGATTGACACCTCTTCATCTACAACCACAGGACCCCACAGAACATTCATCTGGACATAGAAGGAACTGCTAACTGTGGGCCCAGACTCTGAGGACTCAACCTGGATGTGGTCCTGCCCTACAGAGCTGCCTGAGAGACTTCCTGGGGTCTGAGGTGGCTTTCAGATAAGGGACATCACCCACTTGTTTTAATCATGCTTACTCCAAATTAAATCTCTTCATCCAGCTCATGTATTACCCTATTCATTGCTAGTCCCCAAATCTCTGTGCAGACTTATCCTTTGGATTTAAACCTTCAGAAGATATCTGGATACAGCCAGGTGGAAGTGAGGGTGGTAGGGTTTTGGGTGTTCTGCTTTTTCGCTTTTTTACAGACTTTTTTTTTAGTGCAGTTTTAGGTTCACAGCAAAATTGAGCAAAAGGTGCAGAGATTCCCATGTTCCCTCTTGCCCCACATGTGTATAGCCTCCCCCGTTACCAAAATCCCCCAAGGGGTAGAGTTGTTTTCACTCCTCTCATTCACACTATTAACATTTTTCTTTTTAAATTGTTCCCTCCTTGTTACAAACTGGCAGCTGCCATAGCAAATATCGGAGCATATATTGTTTTCTCCTTAGCATGTTTATCTCTGCCTCCCAGGCGTTTCTGTTCTTACTAAAACCATAGAAGCTTCTCCCTCCAACACTCTGGCACCACACACACAAAGCAGCCGGGAAAACATTTTAATTATTCCAGACCACAACACCTGAGGTACACTTCTGAGTAACTATTAAGAAGGAAGCTTTAGAGACCCATACAGGGAAACCAAAGGCTGAACTAGACTAAAACCTGAGGTGTTGACCATAGCCAGTCACTGCAAAAACGGAGTCAGAACCTGAACTTCCTAATCCCACCCAGTCCGGGCCTCTTTCTGCTGGGGGTGGGGACTTTTGGGACGCTGTCACCTGTGAGGAATAGCACCTGATAATTCATTAAGGAAACACACTTTGGAGGAGTAGAGGCCGATTGGCCGGGTCCCTCTGAGACTGAATCACTGCTCTAAGACAAACTGCTGTGGGGAAGAGGCTGGGGGGTGTGTGTGTGTGTGTGTGTGTGTGTGTGTGTGTACACGTGTAGGGGTGGGACAGGGTAGGCTGCATTTTCATAAGGATGATAATAGATCAAAGGACATACATTTGGGTCAAGCTGAGAAGCAGTTAGAAAGCAGAGTGGGCTGAGAACCAAGTACTGCGTATGCTACTAACTTGCTGTGTGATCTTATGGAAATCACGTTTCTTCTCTAGGTCTCAGTTTCCCAATCAATAAAGTATAAAGATTGCTTACAACCCTTGCAAAAAGATGATTCTAGGAGAGATCTTGACGGGAAGAAGGGGGCAGAAGGAGGAAAGGAGGAGGAGGAGGCCGAACCGAAGGGAGGTAAGTGTGTGTGAGGGAGGAAAGAGGGGTGGAGAGAGATAGGAAATGTCTTTTAATCAGATAGTGGAAAAAAGTTGAAAATGAAACTGCGCCCCTTAGGGTATCTATTTTTCATCTTCATGCATTTTTAGTGTTTAGACATACGGAGTCATGTTTGGATAAACGTAGATTGAATGAATGGAAAGCCTGGGAAGGCTAACAGAGGAAAAGAGCTAGGGGAGAAAAGAGAGGACGTGAGCTCGGAAACACTCGGCGTACCTGCTCCTCCTCGGCCTGTCCCCACTTAGGGGGCGGGGCCTTCCGGCCACGGCCGCGTGGGCCATCGCGAGCTCCCACGCTCCCTCTCGCTTCCCCGTAAGCCGCCCCGAAACCGCCAGGGGGCGCTGCGCGGCGGTCGGGCAGGCCGGGGGCGGGGCTGCTTTAAATCGCGGCGCCCAGCGGCTCGGCGTTTCAGTCCCGGCCCCGAAGTAGCCGCGGTTTCTCGCCTACCAACTCCAGCGCCAACCCGGACCCGGACCCAGAGCTTCTCCAGCGGTGACGCAGGGAGCAGGGCTCCCCGCAGTAACTTCCTCCGCGCAGCTCCGCCACCCCCGGGACTCCCGAGGCGCACCCGCAAACTCCCGCTTGTGCAACGGCCGCCCCCGAGCCGGTGCGGGAGCCCGAGCGAGCCATGGCCAACGCGGGGCTGCAGCTGCTGGGCTTCATCCTGGCTTTCCTGGGCTGGATTGGCTCCATCGTCAGCACGGCGCTGCCCCAGTGGAGGATTTGCTCCTACGCTGGCGACAACATCGTGACGGCCCAGGCCATCTACGAGGGGCTGTGGATGTCCTGCGTGTCGCAGAGCACCGGGCAGATCCAGTGCAAAGTCTTCGACTCCTTGCTGAATCTGAACAGTGAGTGCACTCCCTACTCCCGCAGCTGTGACCCAGGGACCCAACCCCCCAGTGGCTTCGTTTTGGAGTAGTAGCTACCAAACGACCCTGTTGTGTGATTACATGTCAGTAACCTTCAGTGGATCAAGTCTTCTGATCACGTGCTCTGCCGTGAGGAAGTGAGAGAGACCTGTGGCTTGGGGAAGGGGAGGCCCAGGCCTAAGCTCTTGTTTTTCCTCTGACACCCTGGGTGACACTTTTCTGTAGGTGTGGTTTCATCTTACGTGCCCACGACTGGGGTGGTGATGGAGCAGGTGAAGGCCAGACTCGAACTTGAGCTCTTAGGCCTCTCCTGGACATTCTCAGATTCTGTGAAAATTGAAGAACTGCAGGGTTGGGTCCAGAAAATGATATGCCTTGAAAAGTTTGGAGCCTGGTAGCTTCTCCAGTTTGTAAAATTAAATAGATAATCCCAAGGTTATTAGATAGGATTTTTTTTTTTCTCAATCTATCTTTACCGTGGGTTTTCATAGGAAAAATCACATTCCTACATGGAATGTCTCAACCTAGTGTCTTCTACTCACTTGAGTTTGAATCTTTTGATTCTTTTGACTTTTAAGATCCAGTAAGTGTGAGGAAACCCCTATGCATTCCCTTCCGTGACTCCTTTTTTTTTCAAATAAAGGAGCAACTTTAACTTTTTTTTTTTGGCTGCTCCAGGTCTTAGTCTCGGCACGAGGGGTCTTCGTTGCGACATGCCGGCTCCTAGTTGTGGCATGAGGACTTATTAGTTGCGGCATGCATGCGGCGTCTAGCTCCCTGGCCAGGGATCGAACCCTGGCCCCCTGCGTTGGGACCGCAGAGTCTTACCCACTGGACGACCAGGGAAGTCCCTTGAAGAAGCCTCTTAAGATTCTCCAGAGGGTTTAGCTTTCAGGCCAAGAGTGTTCAGAGGAGGCAGATTGTATAACGTTATTTTGGAAAGCGAAGGTGGGTGGCAGGTGGAAAAAGGATGACAACAAAAAGAAGTTCTAAATAACCTCCCTTCATAATATGAAGGGAAGAATGGAGCTCCTGAAGACAAATGCCACAAAGGAGACACAGCTGATGAGTGCAGCATTCAGGAGAGTGAGGGCGGGTCTTCTCTTGAGTTTCTGCCTTCCACAAAGTAATTTCTGTGTCATGGATATTGGCTTCTTATTTCTGTCGGGTTAGAAAGGATTATGTAGAGAGAAATAGTCCTAAAGATGGTGGAAAGACGACAGGAATTTTTTCCTTTCATTTTTTTTTTTTAAATAAAAGCTTTTGAGTGCCTTGTCAGAAATTCATTAAATTCCCACTTACTTAGGTAATAACAATTCATGGCTAGAGTATCTTCCTTGAGATATTACATTAGTTGTCTCGAACCTTGTGTCTGTCATGCACTTGGACTAAATTGAAGAAAGGCTTCCTTAGTCTTTGCCTAGACAGACAAGCCTGCCCACAAGTCCCCTTTGTGTGCTGATGGTAAGCAGTGTTGTCGTCGCTCAACGTTACTTCAGCTGTTTTGTCCACCTCCTGCATGTGGTTTTGTCAAAAGCTATATACTTTAGAGTTGTTAAATCTGTGCCAAATCTGTTTAAACCGCTTGAGTACCTCTGGAATTTGGTGAGTCAGTGTACATACGGTAGTTTTTAGTGTTGTCATTTCAGCTTTTCAAAGTTACCGTATTAGGATTCTTTTATGCCAAACATAAGGAGTATATTAGGTACACACCTTTATAGAATCATTGAATCTACCCATGGATGGATAAATACATGTAAGGAATTGTATCAGGCATGTCATGTTGAGGAATTGGCAGATGGAGACCGTCCTAAGGGCGATTCCGGAGAGGTCTCTGATTCCTCTGATCAAAATAGTTGTTTTCTACACGTTTAAATAGGTTTCCTGTTAACTGCCTTAAAGGACCAAATGAAATCAGATTGATCCATGTTGTCAATACTCAAACAGGTCATCCCTACTCATGATAATGTGTTAAAATGTTTTATTTTCATTTATTCCTAATTAATATAGCTGTTACAGTTTTTAAAGCTGTGGCAGAAGATCTAAACAATACCTTCCCTCTACCCCCATACACAGTTTGGAGATTTCTTCCTGATGAATTTTTTTTAACTCCAGATCAGATCTCTCTTTTCATTTTCGTTAAAGCCAGAGTTTATCGAAGGTGGGGCTGAGGCCTTTCTCTCAAAACTGATTCCCAGAAGAAGGAAACTTGACTCACTTGTACCCTCTCCAACCTGCCAGTAACTAACTACATGTCTTTGGATGGAGGCCAGAGAACCTACCTGTCTCCGTTTCCCTACCTGGACAGTTGTGTGCACACGCACCTGATGTAGAGAGCTGGGGAGGTGATTCATTGGCTGGTTTTGGTATAGTTCTGTGACATCTAGAGGTGAACAGGATTATCTGTACATATAAGCAGTGTTCCTTGTAACAAGTTGTGTTCCACAAAGTGCTTTTAGGTAAAAAGCTTAGCTAGAAGTTTCTTGAAATTGTACCTTGTTCTTTTTGCCAGTGGAGCCCATTTGGCAACTTAGGGCCAAGATTCCGGGATTTATCAAGGTTGTAGCACTAGATTATGTTAAAATCCCTTGTTCCCTTTCTCTAATTAGTTTCAGCTGTAAAAAGCACATGACAGTGTCTATAGGGATACGGTGTGCATAAGCCAATATAGGAAAGGAGATACAGCCAGGCTTCTTTAGGTGGTTCTTGCAAAGCAGTTTATGAAAATGTAACTGGGAACTTCCTGGGGAAACAAATCTTACACCGTGGATTGCGGTTTTACTATGGTTGAGACAGTTTCACTTCCATCCAAGTATGGATGTTTATTGACATTGATGACTGATAGCTGGAATATACAAAAAAGAGTGTCAGATAGAGTTGCAGTCGACTTTTCTTGATTAAACTGTGCATCTTGCCTTGTTTTGATCCAATTCTCAAACTTTTGGCAAGCTAGTGCCTATTTCACGTGCTTAGTTAATTGCTTCTTCTGGCTTGACTTTAATAGCTAGAGCTGTCCAAAGAGTGGGTTGCCCCAGGAGGTTTCATGTTGGGAGGTGTGAAAACAGGAATAAGTAGGCGTTTTGAAGGAATGTTGTAGGGAAAAATCCAAGTCCCAGACAAATGGGAGGTTAGGCTAGACTTTCTCTAAGTCTCATCTAGCCTTGGGATTCTGTAATTTGTTTACAAGTTCCTCTAGGCTGTTCAACTTGCTTTGCATGAATCCACATGTGTGCTGGTGCGCTTTAATAAGTATTGGTTGTCCGTGAAGTTTCCCAGCACTCTCACCATGATGTTAGGCTCAATCAAAGAACAAAATCACTGACTTGGACAGTCTTTGAAGCACAGGCAGAGAGGAGGGCACCTGCTTACATTTCCCTAGACTGCGTTATGCCTGCTGAACCAAGGGTGTTTAAGGGGCCATTTGTGTTCAGATCCGTTTCAAGAATTAGTTCTGACTTTTGGAATGATGAAAGTCAAAACCCAAAGCCAGGCTTGAGTACTCAATTCTTACCCTGGTCTTGCACTAACTAGCCATGTTTATAATGGTGACCCACTCAATCTCTCTGGGCTGTAGTTTCCCCGCTTATGAAATAGGGCAGAGTGGGAGGAATGCGGAGCTGAATCCATGACTCATTCATCCATTCGACAAGCATGAGCCAGGCCCTATCCTTGTTCCTAGAAATGCAGCTAAGAAGATTGGTAAGATGCAAATGTTGATTCCTCCCAGTGCCAACATTCTTTGTTAAAAACTGCAGTGATGGAGCAGAAACAGGCAAGGGGCATAGTTTAGGTTTCCTTGATTGGAGTGATGAGTAAGAGGCACAGAGGTAACATAGAAGCGTACATTTAATCATGGGGCAATTTCTCTAAGAAACAAACAAGGTAGCAAAACTGCTTGGCATGTCCTGAAAAGGGGTGGGCCCTGCCTCATCCCAGACCACAGTTATTGACTGTGCTGGAGTCCTAAGGTCACACCCAACGGCCACCAGTGCATACGTCAATCAAATGGAAATGCTAACAGTGAGGACTCTTGAGAAACTTTGAACTTGAGCAAAAGTGAACAATTTAATAAGGGAAGAAGTCATGGGAGTATAGTTCTGTGACACTCTGTGATGAGTTCATTTAATTGCAGAGGAGAGAAGAGGATTTTTGTTCTAGTCAGCCAGTGGTCAGTTTATTTATTTGCCTAATACTTATTAAGGAACTACTGATGCAAAGAGAGACTGTGTGAGGATAGAGATGTAATTAAAATCTACTTTGTTTATGATATATAATCATAGGGTAAAAATATAGTAATATGGCTAGTAAACAGCGTGAGCAATGTCACGTAGTTAAAGGAGATTCTGCTGCTTGTATAGTAAAACTTTAGAAAAGCTTTAGAAAAAAAAAATTCCACTGACTTGTCTGTGCTTGTCTTTCTACGCTTATGTTGATTAACTTCACTGTAGTAGATCAGTAACTTCTAACTCATTTCTTGTCTCATAAGTAGAGATCTTTGTAAGTATGTTTTCAAATTATACTTTCAGGTTGCAAGTGGTAAGAACTCCTTAAGAAGTCTTTAATCTCAAGATTATCAGTCTAGCTAAGCATAATATAATTAAAAGACTGCCTTCTCCGTGTACTGCTGATAATGATGAGGAGCAATAGTGTAACTTTTTGAATGTTTGCTAACCATTTTCTCCAAAGGCAATTTTAGTCGGTGATAATAATATTGTAGAGGTATCTGCAAATTTAATGGGCCGGAAAGGAACATATTTGCTTCTAGATCTGAGCCAATCAGGTCAACTCAGAGATAATAGTTCAAGACTGTATCTCTCTAGCCTAAAATATTTTGCAGCTTTCAAATATTTCTCAACTTCTCTGCCCTACTGATCATTGTTCCACCAGAAGAAAAACTTCATCTTGGAAGCTAATTAGATGCATAATTTAGAAATCTAGAAAATTTTTAAAAATTATATTGGGTTAAACAAAAAGTATGAATTTTTTCTCCCTAGATGAGTATCTAGCTTTTAATGATCTAAACTAGATCTGGCTTTATGTAGCAAGATTTTAGGATGCTGAGGCTTTCTAGGAAGGCGTTTCTCAGTATTATTTCAAAGATTAAGCTTAACACAAAAGAGTAGTTTTACCTATCATAGTAGAATTTTTAAAGGATAAAGACATGTTCAAATTTAAATTCACTGAACACAGATTGAATAATCCATGAAGCTTGCCAGGTACTGTTCTTAGTGCTTTGGATGGAAATATGAACAAATATTTGGCCAAGTCATCAAGGAGCTCACAATTACATATTTTAGATCTCTGACTTAAAAGGCTTCCATAAGACATTAATTTGAAGGATTCATCTGGTTCCAGCTTAAAACTGTGCAGTTTAGATTCTATCTGCACATAAAACCCTCATAACGTGTAATACAACACTTGCTTACTTTGATTTGTAATTCAACAGTACATATGCCCAACTAGTGAGTTTTCATGCTGTTATGATTCTCAGCCTTTTTTTTTGTATTTTTACATTTCCCCCCCACATATCACTATAGTTAAGAATTCATCCAGACGTCTCCAGTGATGCAAGATGAGATTTTGTGACATTTCCTAAGTCAGTGGATACCAGGACGTAAATGAAAAAAAAAATTGCTTCACAAAATAACACTATTGCTTTGTCAGATTTTTCAAAACAAAACATGATTCCCTTGCTCTATATGGTTTACGTGATTCCTGAGTATCATGGAAAAAACCCCCCGGGTTTTTTTCCCCCATTTTCTCCATAATTTTTTGTGCGTTATGAAAATGATACATTGTTCTATAAAGAAATAAAACATACTAGGGTTTGTAGCACACAGAACAAAACATCTGTCCCTTCCCCCTTAGAAATTTTGTAAAAGTAGTGGAAAGAGTAAAATGGGGCATGAATTAAATGTGCTTTCTTTGAGAACTGAAAGGGGAACAAACTTAGAGATGAAGACAGTGAAAATGAGATAATTCCAGGCGAGTGCAGGTGGAGCCTTGGAGTGGTTGATCCACGCACGCTGCCTGCCTGGGTGGTTTTATACAAGCCTGACTCAGGAGATTGAGGCCCAGCAGACTCCTCGTGAAGAGTACCTTGTGATCCAAGTGCTTAGACCTGCTGGGCTGGTGGCCTGCTGTTTTCACATGAAGCACAGATCAGAATGATTATAGAAGCTGGGTCTGGTTTGGGGCCCTACAACTCAAAGTAGAAAACTTAGAGATCAGAGAAAGCAACCACAGTGGTGAGTAAAGGGTTGGAAAACTGAGCTTAATGGACAAACAAAGCAAAAGGTGGTTGAGAGATGTAAGAGGCTATACCTACTTGAAGGGCTATCATATGAAGACAGAGGGTAAAAATCTTGTCACCTCTTCTTTAAGACCCTCCAGTGACCTCTGATCACACTTAGAATAAACTCCAAACCCCTTCCCCTAGCTTGCAAAGTCTTACATGATAAATGCCTTCTGCCTACCTTGCTAACCCACCTCATTTTACTTTTACATCCTGCCATCCTCCAGTAGTGACTAGCTTTGCCAGTTTGTCCAGGATTGAAGACCTTCTCAGGGGTCAGGACTTGTAGTTTTAAAACTGAGAGAGTCCTCGGCAAACGGACAGGTGGTCACCCTGTCCTCCACATGGATCATTGTGACTTTCAGTATCTCCTCTGCCAGTGTTCCTTTGCCTAAAATGCTTTCCTTCTAAGTGAAACTTAGGACCAAATCTGAAATCTGTGTGATGTATAAGAGCTTAGTTATTTTACTTTTAATTTTCCTTCTAAGTAATGACTGTCTTTGCAAAAACTGTTGGTAAACCAAAAGGAAGGACACACCATAACTGTGGAGTCCTTAGTACTTTCCTCTTCATGCCACAGTATGGTTTGTGATTCCAAGGAAGAAGTTTCACAAACCCATGGTCCATGAAACCTGTGTTTTGATTCAGGAGTTCTTGTACCACCCTGGAATCTTACAATAAGTGTGTGGGTACAGTGCACACTTGCCCACACACATTTATGGGGAAGTAGATCTATGAGGGGAGCATGGAAGTGCCTATGATTTGATTTTAATTGAATCAAGTAAAAATTTATCTTGGCTTCCAAAATATCTCTCAAATGCAGTTTAAAAAATGCCTTTGATACTTTCAAAAAGTGGTTACTATGATTTTATCATAGATTGCCTGGTTATGGCAAGGATGGAAAAATTAACAATTTAAAACTGAATGATGTTTTAGAAATCTTTAGTCTTAATTATGATTTGTAGCCTAGGTTCTCAACCCTGAAAATACTGACCCTGAGCCTAGGTCTAAATTAGAGAGTGAGATATAAAACCTTTCCATGATGTCAGCCACTTTTGAAGACCATCAAGAAGTCAATTGTTCCAACTTCTCAGTTAGAGATAACCATCATTCACACTTTACATAATAACAAGATGGTCCCAAAGAATAATAAGTAGCTCACCCAAGATAGCATGCTCAGTTACAGTGTAAATATTTATATATGCAAAAAGACTTGTCACCTGTTAACACTGTTAAAGAGATAATGATCTTTATTTGAAGGAGAAAATAAAGATAGAATTAATCAAACTCATCTAACCAGCTTAGTTTCAGCTCTTTTTTCTTTGAAAGTCTGTGTGTCTTTATGCCACAGTGATGGTATCACCTTTTTACTCTTTAAGATACTTACTGGCATAATCTCAAACTTGGCCCTATTGATTTGACTGTGATTTAGTATACCAATGACAATAACAGGAAATTAGAAAATTAGTGGAATCCTGAGAAATACTACATTGAATTATCTGCTATTTTACAATATAGCAGTTTAAATAGTTTTAAAAACTGGTGTTATCTCCGAATATAAACCAACTATGTTCCAAAATAACATCTCAAAGGCTATTATGTTTTGTTCGAAGAAAATGGTATTCGTATCTCCCACCCCACCCCCATCACTGGAGATACACGTGTTGCTCCAGCCATGACAATCTATGAGAAATTCACTTGTTGTCTTCCAAGTTCACCCACCCAGATTTTCTGCAGCTTGATGAGTGGAGTATAAAGCTATTGACTATTACCAAGATATATTGTAAACCATTTTAATTATAAATGTTTTAACATTAAGGATAACACATATGCTTGTTATTTCAGAATTAAAAACTCCATTAGTAAGGATTAAAAATGTATTAGTTCAGCTAAACCTATTCAACCAAATCATTAATTATTTTTTCAGAGGATTTTGAATTTAATGTTGAAAACATACACTGTTAGAGCTGGAGGAATTCTTATTCATCATTCAGCCAGGTATTTGTTTTTCTGGAGAATAAACAATGTTGGTTACCTGCAGAAACATCCCCAGAACCAGGGTCTCCTGACTCCTGGTTAGATTTTCTCTCTTCCATACAACATTGAAATATACTTGGTCTTCTACCACTCTTCTCTTGTTGGTTTAGGCATGATTTTTACATGTTCTAAAATGTTTTCTGCCAGGCACTCTGCAAGCAACCCGCGCCTTGATGGTGATTGGCATCCTGCTGGGACTAGTAGCCATCTTTGTGGCCACTGTCGGCATGAAGTGTATGAAGTGCCTGGAAGACAACGAGGTACAGAAGATGCGGATGGCTGTCATTGGGGGCGTGATCTTTCTTATTTCAGGTAAGAGAGGCCCTGTCCCCCTTAGACCTTATTAAACTCTCTCTGACATGGGTTAAGGTATAGTTTTTGGTTTCCTTAGATTATGGTGGATTTGTTGCACTTGAATCGATTGAATTCAGTTCCTTTAAAATCAGAAGACGTAGGAACCTTAAGTCCATTTGAGTTTCACATTCTCAAACAGGAACCAAATGAAAATCTGTATTCACAGTGGACAGGTTTATTCCTTGAGGTTTCAGGTGCCAACCGGTTGTTAGAACCATTCTCCCCAGGTGAAGAGAGATTTTTCTATCTAGCAAACACTGAGGGACAATTCTATGTAATTCAGAAAATTTCTGTAGTGTCTCTTCCGATACTGCGTGGGAAAGATGGGGAATGGTGAGAGAGAACATAAAGAATGTGTCAATCATACAGGTGTGTGAGGAACGAATGAGACTGGGATTATTGGAGGAAAATGAGGACATCATTCCACGTGGGCAGATCTGACTCCAGAATAAACAGGTTTACCCATAGATCAGTGAAGAGAAAGGTCAGTTGGAATGGAGGCGAAATGTTGGGATGGTGGGGAATAAGAGTAAATGAGTTAAGAAAGAAAACAATAGAGAAAGGCCTTGGAAAAAAACCTTGACAAATGAGTGAGATTACATTTTCCATAGAAAATAAATGTGTATGTATTGCTTTATTCAAGTGTTGATATGTGACCTTTGAGAAAATGAAAGCCAGAAGAAGACATGGACAGGTCACTTGTAAAGCCTTATAATAAGGTTTATATTAAATAAGATTGTGTTTATATATAAAACAATAGACCAGTATATATAGTAGTTGTCTATTGTTTTGAAATGGACTATTATATATATAGTGTGTGTGTATATATATATATATATATATATATATATATATATATATAGTAATAGTAGTATGTAGTAGTCTATTGTTTTTGAAAACAACACCAGTGATATAATCTACCACTAGGAAACACTAGAATTAGACTTTTTTCTCATTTTCTCTTTAACAAAAGTATGTGGATTTCATCAATAATGAAGGAAGAGTGCCTGTGGCTTTGCTAAAGGTTTGGTTAAAGTTTATTCAGATTACTCCTGGATAGCATTTTATTCCCAACAGTTTAATTTTACATCAAAGGCTGTGAATGCACTTACTGTGTAGGACCCTTCCTCCGCTTGCCTTCTTGTAACTCCCGTCCATCACTTCCCCAGTCTCAGGGACTTCCTAGGGAGTGAGGCTTGCAAGTTCCACAGCATTTGCATGGCCTACTTGAGCAGCCAAAGCAATGGTGTTTTCTCTCAAGCATTAGAGGCAATTAGGTTGGACCACTTTTTTTGTAGGAGGAAGGAAGCAGAGGGGGTAGCATAGAAATATTTAATCTGTCTAAATTGATGAATTTTTAGAATGGCTATAAAAAGAAGTTATTTAATTTCTTTGGATAAGAAAAATCAAGGTGTTGTATACTTCTTACAAATGATAGAGTGGGTTATTTTGACCAAGTGGTTTCTCTGGCCTTACTGAAATGTGAAAGGCATGAGAAATTGAGTGTTCAGCACATATTGATCTGATGTGGCACTTCAGCGAATCTCATGGCAAGACCTGGCACATCTGGCCAGTGAGGCTGTAGGAATTTAGGTGATCTAGTGCACTCTGAGACAGGTCCTACTCGTTCCTGCAATCTAGCTATTTACTTTCATTTTGATCCTTCAGAAATGTGAATTTTGAGTTTTGGTCAAGAAGAATGTAGAAGGGTTTTCATCTTCCCTTTTGTATTGTAAGTGACTAGCTTTACTAATAAGGACTTTGGTTTTACCAAAAGTAGTCTAACGCACTGATGTATAACAATATATTTGAAAGAGATCTTAAATGACATGAACCTGCTGAATATTTCCAACAGAATGTTGTTTGTGCCAGTGACCTTCAACTCTAAGTGAATAAAATGTCATGAACATTATAAACTATGCCTAACTCCAACCTAGTATTTTCATCTGTCTTAAGAGAATACTTAGAATAAATCATGTCTGAACCTCTAATCTCCCTAAATTAAAATCGTCTGAATTAAAATGGATTAAATTTAAAATGTCAGCACTATTGATGAGATTTAATTCTTATAAAATACTTGTGAATTTAATGAGCCGTATATTTATGCTCAGTGTTCCATAGTGATTAACAGTCTTTTGTTTTGAATTTCTGTAGGTCTGGCTATTTTAGTTGCCACAGCATGGTATGGCAATAGAATTGTTCAAGAATTCTATGACCCCATGACCCCGGTCAATGCCAGGTAATGCTGTTCACTCCTAAAATAGTTTGTTCTCTGAGAAAATACCCTTTTAATGTTCTGCAAAGTCCAACTAGTGCCGTAGCTTCCCAGATTTGCTATCCAGAATTTTATGGAACTTCTGTCAAACTTGGAAATAATTTGAATGGCCTGTGACTCATGTTAAAAATAGTCTGATAATTGCTTTAACAGCATGTATTGATAACAAAATGAACTTCAAAGTAGAAAAGTTCTAAGCTATATACTTTCCAAGTATGTGCTGGCCCTTTTTTCATATTTAAAAACGGTTTTTAATGTTAATAAAGATACCAACATATTTGAACTTTTATTTTTGAAATGTATTCTGAAACTTTTAACACTTGTGATTATTTGTAACTAAACACAGTTTATGATTCATTGAAAAAATAGTACTCTTGTAGAGGTTAACAAATAATACGTCATTTCTAATGGTTTAATCCTGTTTATGAAAAAACAATTTATTTATGAAAAAGACAGGTTAGCACTTTGAAATGTTGTGTTTCATCACAACCATAAAAATAACTTTAGAAAGGTCATCCTTCTTAATATTGCAGGTTGTGGAAGTTAAAGAGCTGACTCTTGGCTCTCATGTAATGACACGCTTTGATCAGAGACACGCTCTTTGTCTCACTGTGTTCACATCTTTAAAGCCAAATAACTATATTCTGAGTCAGAATGTTAAGATGTAATTATTGTTTGTTGAGTGCTAAGATGAATGGATGAAAAATCCCAGTGGTGGAGAGATAAGGTGTGCTTCTTTGTGTGAAATCACCCACATAGAGGAGAACACATACTGCAGTGATTGTGTTGGAACCCATCCTATAAGATCTACACTGTAAAGACAGAATCTGCTGGAGCTCAGTAGGCTAAAATTTTACTAGTAATGGATATGAAAGCACTTTATAAATTGCTAGGCACTGTACGCTTATTTACATTGTCTCACATGATCCTGAAAGCAGTCCAGTGAGGCAGATGGAGTCGTCCTGCTTTAAGAGAAGCAGCAGCTGAGGTTGAGAAGAGGAGTTACTGGCCCACAATTTAGCAGTTGAGAGTTTGCATCAGAATTCAAACTCAGGCCTTATAACTCTAGATCCAGCCCTTCTCTCTCCTTATTGTCCACCATCAGTCACAGATCTTCTCCCCAGAAGTATGGCTTCATACATCCACCTGGATCAACTTAACCTAGAATGATCTATGAGCTGCTTAGAACTCTTTTTCGCAAAACCATAAATTTCAGATTTCAGTGTTTATCAGTGATTGACTATTGAAAACTCTGTCTCCAACACCCTCTAGCAGTTTCTTTGTAGAATTTGGTTACTACTTGGTGATAGCATGACTTGTTAAGTTTTAGCCTAAGAACCATGGTCCAAACCTGACTTCCAAAATATATAAACATGCTTTAAAAGTCTCCTACACATGAAAAAGTCTTTGGAACTATTTGTATAATTAACCTGGTGTTGCATGCCACATTGCCTGATCTGCTATTGCAAATTGTCAACAACTGCAATGTGAACATTCTCGTGGGTGTGTCCACAAACCTTAAAGTACTTCACAAAACTTAAAGGGATCATGGGGGATTTTTTTTCAGTGGAAAAAATATAATGAGTATGATATTGATTTCATTCTTTAATTATATTAGAGAAGTTTCCAGTGATTCACTGATTAAGCAAATACATTGTCCCTTCTTTTTAGGTATGAATTTGGTCAGGCTCTCTTCACTGGCTGGGCTGCTGCTTCCCTCTGCCTTCTGGGAGGTGCCCTACTTTGCTGCTCCTGTCCCCGGAAAACAACATCTTACCCAACACCAAGGCCCTATCCAAAACCTGCACCTTCCAGTGGGAAAGACTACGTGTGACACAGAAGCAAAAGGAGACAACCCTGCTGGAACAATCAGAAAATGAACATTGAAATACTGTCATTGGCATTAAGATGTTAGATTTTGACTATTGTAGTCTGAACTGTGGTATTACCAAAAAAACATATTTTGTTAAATACCCATTGCTAAAAATGACTTAGTCTTATTTTATCTCCTTTCCTCAATATAAGAGGGAAGCCTTTTCTCTTTGTATTACTGCTTCCCACTGAGTCATCATCTCAAATGTGGGGAGAGGGCATTCCTTAAATATATATAGATATGTACATGTACATGTTTTTCTATAAAAAAGTTAGGTAGTAAAACCTCATTATGTTGGTACCAGCATTCTTAAAATATATCTAAAAGAAGAAAAATATATTTATATTGATTAAATAAGTAGTTTATTTGGTATTCTTCTCTTCTTTCTTTATGTATACATATATAATATGTCAAATACCATTTACCCTCCTTCATCAGCTTTTAATGTCTTTCACAGAAGACCTGACCTACTTTACCAAGTATGAATTATTTCAGTTCTTCACATGTGCCCTTTTCATATGTTTGTATCATATTTTTTTTACTATGATCTTATAGCACTTGCTCTGTCACCATTCAGTCATTCTTCATGACTTTGTTTTTTGTGAGATTGGGCTTAACTCTAGATTCTGATAACACATTTATATGCCTACAGTTTAATTCCTAAAGTCAATAAGAATCTCTTACAGACCAGAGTTTTGGGAGCAGATCTTTCTGTGTGACCAGATGGTATATTCCTGTTGACCTTCCCATATGCTCCCTGTACTCTGACCTGTAACACACTTGTTTGCTTTGAAAATATTTGTCCCCTTGAGGAGCTGTGTGCTGCTTTCCCAAGTGTTGTGACACAATTCTATTGATTGAATTTTTTGACCTACTTATTCACAGTTGTATATCCTCCCAAACTACCTTTTTCTTGTCCCCTTCCTCACACTGTATTGTTTTCTCATATAGTTTACCTCGTCCCAGAGAGGGATGGCCTTTTTGTCTGAATGAAGTGCTAGGCCTTCTGTAGTGACAACCTGATGACAAATATTCTCTCTGTAGCTGTAAGCAAGTCACTTAATTTTTCTCCTCTTTTCCCATCTGTCAAATTGAGATAATGATACTTAACCAGCTGCTAGAGTGGTGTAAGTATTAATTAGTTGATATTATGCTCATTCTTTGAACATGAAGTATGCCTAAGTAGTGTCTCTGTTTGCTAAATTGTCTGTTAAGAAGTCACTGAACCAAACCTAGACACAGGCATCCCATTGTTCGGCACCTTCCTTTCTCCACAGACCTGTTTCCTTCCTTTCAACGGTGGCCACCATGCTGTTGGTGCTCTGTTCCGTTTTAACAATTGCCCTTAGTTTTCCAGTCTGTGGAAAATGCTCCTTCACTCGAGCAAGATGATGTAATGGGAAGGGTGTTGACTTCGGTGTCTGGAGACCTGATGTGAGTCTTGGTGCTATCAATTACAGTGTGAGTTTGGGCAGGGCACTTGGTTGCCCTAGATTTACTGCTTTACTTATAAAAAGAGGATTGTACTTCCTGACCTGCCTACCTCTCAGGGCTGTTGTGGGGATCCAGTGAGATGGGATACATGTTAAGTGTGATTTTGTGAGGTAAAAAGTATTATACTAGGGGAAAGAATTAAGGAATTTAAGTGCATAGGTTTTGGATTACTTTTCAAATGACTGAAAAGAGACAAATTGTAAGCAATAGGTTTCTTGCTTTAACCAACCTCTCAAGTGATGAGACACTAAAGTGAATTTCAGATTACTAAGTGAAAAGGATTCTGGGGCAGTCTTAATTTTCTTCAGTCACTATGGCCTGATGCTTTTTGTGGCTAAGCTTTTCTCCTTTCAGGAATGCGGACTTGACCTAGGACAAGTTTGCAGATGTAATGGGTGAAACAGTGTACATGTTGGCAAACCAAAGAATGGAAGATTTTTTTTCTTTTAGTAACTTGCAAGGGTATACAAGGTGGATATCTGTTCTGTGATGTCATCAGAGGTGTTGCTATTAGCTGGCAGCTAACACTGCTAAATTAGGTAGTTTGGGAATGTAACTCATAGTGAAACCATATAGGGGAAATTATCCAAAGGACTCCATCATATGATTTGAACCTAGTAAATTTTAAGTGTGTCTTCCAAACCTGAAAGTCTGTGCTCCTAGAATGTATAATTCAAAGAACTGCTACCTACGTAGATCCTAGTGATGGGCAAGTATAAATACATGTGGTTACTAGTTGCTAAACTCTGAAATCTATAGTCCAAAATGGCCAACAGAATGGTTACACCACAATTTATCTAATTTTGATATTTTTGTACTCTGCTACCATACCTGGAAACAGACAAATAGGTATTTTAGGGTTTTGTAATGGGAATTGTATAAAGTGTTACTCTTTTTCAATAAATTGTGTTTTTTTTAATATAAAATAAATCCTTGTTTTTTTGGGTTTTTTTAAATCATTTATTTCAAGATTGCCGTGCTTGGAAGAAGAGGTGGCTTGGGATAGGATCTGACTCACCATGTGTTACTGGGAAAGAGCTATGTTGCCTCTGCACCACCTGTCAACTATTTGAGTGGCTCCACCCACTGGAATGCCCTATTTCTCTCCAACTGTGCTTTTCCTCGTCAAGGGTGGTGATACAAGAGAATGTCAGGAGACGTTACTTCATTTTCCTCATCCATAGAAAGGGGACATGCTACAATAAATGACTAAGGGATAAAATCACCAACTGTAAATCATCGTGAAAGCTTAAGGCAGTTGTGTTTCTCACAAGTTGGAAGAAAGACAGCCAGAAATCCATTATTGTTTTTGTAATGATTATTACCAAAACTATTTCTTAGGAAAGCAAGTGATGAAACTCATTCACCTGTTATCTGAAAATATCAATAATTGATAAAGCCTTAGTTGTAACCTCTCCGTAAGCAATTTACATATTAAAGAGACAGGCTTGTAAACAAAGGATTGCAGCTCGATGTGGAGCTCTATGTGGGCATTAGCCTTAAGGGTGAGAGACTAAGATTATTCTCAGTCCCTTTAAATTAAGCAGATGCATCAGAATCCCCACTCTTTCTACAGAATTTAAGTTTCTGAGGAGGGGTCCAGGCCCATGAAGTTTGAGAGGTAATACAATTCCTAAGTGCTCCTAACAAGTACTCTTAAGAGAAAACCTGGATTGTCAGTCATACCAAGTAGACACCCCCTCTGTGTGAGCCCCTCCTTATGGATGCCATTGTCCTGCAAACCATGTCGTTTCTCCTACTCATCAATTAGTACTTTCTATGTGGATCCGTGCCCAGGTCCAGGGAAAACTCCATACCATTCCCACATTCCAACATTTTAAAGCCTGTTGTTAATCCTAGTAAAATCTGGTAATGGGTTTTCTTCCTTCCTTTTGAGTGTGGCTCAGGTATAAGATTTCTGCAGTCTCCTCCTCCCCCGCCCCAGCTATACCCCAGGTACCCCCAACCTGCCCTAAAATCTCTATAATTAGCTGGTACCATGGAAACTGGCAGAAGTCACTGCAGGTTCCAGGATTATGTGGGGACAGACTGTTGAGTTTAAAAACACAGAGATGTTCTCAATGCTCTGAAACTCTGCAGAACTCACGGTATTTTTAATACCCATCTTCCATTGACAGGTTTTTCCCACATGGCCAATATCAGCAATTAGACAAGAGATATGACTTTATTCAATTAATATTTACTGAACACCTACCATGGGCCAGTGCCATTAAATGTTGACAAGGATAAAGGATATAGAAAATAAATAAGACCCTCTCCTGGGCCCCAGGAGGGTGAAGAGTTTTAAGTGGGAAGAAAAATGAATTTGAAATCTAGCACTGGGCTCTGCCACTGATCAGCCATTGTGAGCTCTGGAGATCTCCATCCACTATTTTCTCATTTGTAAAAGGAAGAGCTTTGCCCCATGCATTGGTTCTTATCTATAACAACATGGAAGCATGAACATTGGAGGTTTTTGAAACTTCCCAATTCCAAGGATTTAAACCCAGGTTAGGGGAATCAGAATCTCTGAGAGGAAGGTATCAGGTATGAGTTTCCCACGGGATTCCACTGCACGTTCTGAATTGCACGTCACTGGGCTATGTCATCTCTCAGGACCAAGCTTGCTCAAAAAATTTTCTGTATAAACCACATCCAGGCACTTCATAGATGAAAGGTTGTTTATTTACCCTTTCTCTAACATTATGGTTCTATTTTCTGGTTTTAGGGGGTTTTTTGTTTGTTTGTTTTGGTGAGAGGAAGGAAGGAGTTAAACGGAGATGGTCTTCAGAAACTGTAGTCATATTTCTTTGGTAAATAACCTTCTTTCTTGTAATTTTCTATTATTTTTTAAGTCACCACCAATAATAGTCATTAATACAAAGCAAATTCTCGTTTAAAGAACAGCCTTCTGTTTAACAAATAATATTAGCTCGAGTATAAGTGTTTATCGTATTATAATCGCTGAGTTATTTTCCTTTGTTATATGAAAATTTCAGGAAAGTCCTTAGCCAAAGTATAATCTTGCTACATTTATTTTTAATTGAATAACATTTCTGTGATTTGATTTTATTTATGTAATGATTTCCATGATTTATTGCTTTTATTCTCTGTTCCCCCAAGAAGAAAAAGTAAACACACACACACACACACACACACACACACACACAAACACACACACTCTAACCAGTTGGGGAAAGATAAAGTTTGAAAACTGGACAAGTATTTCTTAAGTGAGATGACCTGGACCAGAGCACTTTCTTCTCCCAACGGGGCTTTTTACCTTTTAATCATTTTTGTCCATTAAGTTTCCTGTTTCCATTAACGTTGTGCTTTCCCCAGGTGTCTATTGCTGCTGCCTAACTATAAAAAGTCCAACAGCCTATAAGAGATCTGAAATAAGCAGACATCTGAAACAAGGGTCAGGGGTAGCAGAGAATATTTCCTTAGAGATGAGAGTGGAATACATGAAAGAAAAATGACCTCTAATACAGCAAGGAAAAAGGAATTTATTTTTGAAAATTATTTTTTACCACAATATTTATTTTTCCCGATAATAAAATTAAAATGTATTAATAATAAAGTAGAAAAATATAGAAAAGTAGAAATAATTATTTTAAAGATTGTAATAGCCATATTATTCAAAAGCAAAACTATTAATAATTTGATGTGATCTTCTCTAGCTGCCTTTTCTTTCCCAAAGATCAGCTTTGGAGTTTGTTGTTATTTTTTACTTTTTTTTCATAGTATCACATAGTAAAACTAATTTTGATTTCTTTTTTGTTTTCCATTCAAGTGTATAGTAATATACTGTTACCATGCAGAGTTCATAAACATTCATTCATTCATTCAGTAATATTTTTAAGAAGCTAATATTCGCCAAGTATTTTCTGCCACAAAGGAAATGGTGGCCCTGGATTTGTGCAACGTAGCCACCATGAATGAAACAGACAAAAAACCCTTTGCTCCTAGAACTTACATTCTATATGGGAATATAGACAGTAAAATAGACATGCTAAATATATAGTATATTAGTTGGTGATAAACCATATAGATAAAAACTAAAGTAGGCAAGACTGGGAAGGTTGGAAGAGGGTAACAATTTAAAATAATAAGGTCATGGAAGTCCTCAATGAAAAGGTGATGTTTAAGAAACAATATCAAGGATAATAAGAAGCAAATCAATTATCTAGGGGAAAGAACATTCCAAAAAAAAGCAGGTTTAAATGCTCAAAAGTGGAATTATGTATAAAATGTTCAAAAAAGAGTAAGGAAGCCAGTGTAGTTGGAATGCTTTAAGCTAGAAGAGAGTAATAGGAGATGAAGGCTTGAAAAGAAGGGGAATCTAAACCGTATAGGGCATGGTGGACCATTGTAAGGACTTCATCTACTATTAAGTAAAGGGAACAAACAGTGTTAGGTTTTGAGCAGAGAAGGCACAAGATCTAAATTAAGATGTATTTTTTTCTGTTGCGTTGAGAATAGACTACAGGAGGGCAAGGAGAAAAGCAGTGATTTCAGATAGAAGGATATTACCAATAATTCTGGCAAGAGGTGGCTTGGTGATAGCAGTGGGCCGTAAGAAGTGGTTATAATCTGGATAACATTCTAAAGTAGAGCCGGCCAGTTTTGCTGATTGACTGGATGTGAGATGTCATGTTAAAATAAGAGTCAAAGATGACTCCAAGATTTTTGGCCCAAGCAATTGATAGGATGGAGCTGCCAAAAACCAGAGAGGGAAGACTACAGGAGAGTAGGTATGAAGAGAAAATCAGAGGTTTTATTTTGGACATGTTAAGTTTAAGATGCTTATTGCACATCCAAGTAGAGATGACCAGTAGACAGTGGGAAAAGGCAGGAGTATGGAAATCTAGAGTGGAGAAAGTGTTTTCAAAAGAAGAGAGAAGTCAAACATTAGTTTCATATGACTTACCAAGTTGAAAGTGTGTCCCAATCTTTGGACATTTAAGTTGATACCTATAATCACTAGGTTAAAAAGTCAATAAAAGTAGAAACCAAATCTATTTTACCCATTATTGAATATTTTATTATCTTCCAAATTTTTCATTCTAGTGTTCTCAAAAGTATCCTCAAAGAAGTCTGGTGTATTAGAGTCATAGGCCTGCCCTGGATTTTGGTCCTGATTCTGCCCTTTACTAATCTACTTTTTAATGATTACATTTTAATAATTTAATGTAGTAGCAGAGACCAAATGTCTCAGTTCAAGTATTCTGGGAAGCAGAATGTCAAGACAGGGTTAGAATTGCAAGAGGTGGAATGCTAATTCCTGCTAATTCCTTCAATTCCTGAAGAGCAAGGGTAAAGAAAGCAGGAATAGACAGGAAAGCCTTTACAGGGGTTGGCAAACTTTCTGTAAAGGGCCAGATAGTAAATATTTTAGACTTTATGGGATACATATAGTCTCTGTTACATATTCTTCTTTGCTTTTGCTTTTTGGTTGTTTTACAACTGTCTAAAATGCAAAAACTATTCTTTGCTTACAGAGCATACAAAAAAAAAAAAAAAAAAGGATGTGGTCCAAATTTGGTCCATGGGCCATAGTTAGTCAACACAGCCTGGTCTAACACTTGTGAAAGGAGAGAGGGAAGGGAGGATAATTCTGCAGGAAAAGCCTCAACCTGATGTGCAGCTCTGAGAAAGTCTTGGGGCCCAGTCCATGGGGGGCTGTGGTTTAAAGGATGTCCATAGAAGAGTCCTGCACTGGGCAGAAATGGACAGGCTCTAGCACCCCTGCTGCACTTAGTCATTATCTGGGAGCTGTCCAGCAAAAGTGTGGCTTCAGCTGGAAGGCTGCAGCAGATCCCAATGGCAGTGCAGCTGAAAGCTTTTGGCAAACTGTCCCCACTATGGCAGATTCTTGTTTGAAGAGAAACGTAAATAGCGCACCTCCTGAATTTCACATAAAAGTACAGAGAATTAACCAAATAGAGTTTTGTTTGTTTCATATAACAAGTCATCCAGAGGTAGGTAATCCAAATATGGCATGAAGAATCTTTAACACAGCCAAATAACCAGGTATATTCTATCTTCATACTTTATCATTCTTAGTATGTGGCTTCCATTCTCATAGCTACGTTATGGCTTCAAGACTGCTACTCTTCCTTCACCCTCATTACCTTATTCAACATACAAAGATGAAGAACAAAAAGAGGAAGAAAGAGAAAGATAGAAAGTAATAGCACGTATATCAGAAAATCAAAACTTTCTCAGAAATCCCCAGTGGAAGGAAAAACTAACTTAACAGTGAGATGGGAACAGTGGGATGAACAGTCCAAAATAGCTCGAGCATATGTAAAACCGTGATATAAGACATGACAGTATTGCAGATCAGTGGCGATATGAAGGATGCTTCAATATATGTTGTGTGGAAATTGGGTATCCATGTGGGGGAAAAATAATCTCTAACTCCTACCATATACAAAAGTCAATTCCATATGGGTTAAAAACTTGAATATGAAAACCAAAACTTTAAAAAAATGTCAGAATAAAAAAATAGGAGAATGAATTCTTTACCATGAATTACAGGATTTTTTTTTTATTATTAAATAAGACACAAAAAGCAAACCATATTTTTAAAAAAGGATATATACAACTACATTAAACTGAAGAACTTCTGTTCATCAAGGACATAGTAGGAACATAAAAAGACAGTCTATAATGGGGAGGAGATAACCAGCACATAGTATATAATAAACAAAGATTTAATATCCAGAATCTAAAAGAAACCCCAATAAATCAATTAAAAAACACAACTCAATAGAAGGATAAGCAAAAGTCATGCAAAGTCATTTCACAAAAGATAAATGATGCAAAGTCATTAAAAGTATGAAAATATGCTCAACCTTATTAATAACCTTAATAATAAAAGATTATTAATAAAATTAATAAAAATGCAAATTTAGACCCAATCATATTCTCTAGATTGGCAACATTTAAGAAGTCTAATAATACAAGTGTTGAAGGGAATGTGGATCAGTGGTGGTGGGTCTCTCTCAATTGGTCCAACAAATTTTGAAATATTGCATTATACTGTAAATTTAAATACCCAAATTCATATAAAAATTCACTACTGGAGAAACTCTTACATATATACAAGGATACACATATAAGAATAACAACTGTTGGGGCTTCCCTGGTGGCGCAGTGGTTGAGAATCTGCCTGCCAATGCAGGGGACACGGGTGCGAGCCCTGGTCTGGGAAGATCCCACATGCCGCGGAAGAGCTGGGCCCGCGAGCCACAACTACTGAGCCTGCGCGTCTGGAGCCTGTGCTCCACAACAAGAGAGGCCGCGATAGTGAGAGACCCGCGCACCGCGACGAAGAGTGGCCCCCGCTTGCTACAACTAGAGAAAGCCCTGGCACAGAAACGAAGACCCAACACAGCCATAAATAAATAAATAAAATAATTAATTAATTTAAAAAAAAAAGAATAACAACTATAGTAATTGTAATAGCGAGAAAATTGGAATCCTTTCAAATGTCCATTGGTAGGGGAATGGTAAATAATTTGTGGTATATTCGCACAATGGAATATCTTATGGCAGTAAAAATAGATAGAATATAGTTGTACATAAAATGGATGTTTTTAAGAAATAATTTTGAGTGAAAAAAAGAAAGTCGCAGAGGAACACACTGAGCATAATATCATTTTTATAAAACTCAAAACTAGCAAAACTAAAAAATATATTGTTAAGGCATTATACATAAGAGACAAAACTATGGAAAAACAGAAATGATAAACACAGAATTCAATATAATGTTACTTCTGGAAGAAAACAGTGGTTGGATAGGTGAAGAACTTACAGGCATATAAGTGTTGTTGGTTATGTTCTACTCCTTGGGTTAGGTAGTGAGTGGGTTCCCAGGTGTTCATTATATAATTATTATTCTTCAAAACTTACATATATTACATACATATTATTTGGTTTGCAGCAAATAGTATATTAGAAAAGACAATAAGGAAATACATTATAAAACAAAGAAATTCTCAGCCAATTTCCACTTTCATGTCTCACTGGATGAAATGGTGTTTCTGTGGTCGCATCTAGCAATGAGTGAAGTTGGGATGTGTGGTATCACAGATGGGCACATTGCTGCCCATGAAAATCAGATTTTGCCTGTCTCATTAGCTACAACACCTTGACCAAGTTGCTAATATCTCTTAGCTTCAGTAATAATATGTGTCCAACTTAACCCATTGGATTTTAGTGGAAGTCAAATGACATGATATACGTGAATGTCCTTTGTAAACCAAAAATATTGAACAAATGTAAAGGATTGTGGTTCTCAGGCATAATTCTTTTGGGGAAATTGAAGCCTTTATCTTGACAATTTCAAGTGCACAGTTGATTGAGTAGAGTCTTTCTCTGATTCTGTATGTTAACCTACCTCATTGTCTGTCTTCCAGATTAATATATAGACTCAGCATTGAGAGTCCCATGTTACAGAATTGAGAAGCCAAGTTATCATAATGTATCATACAGACATGCACATTTTCTGATAATGTGCCTTCTTAAAAAAAAAAAAAGGATAAAACAGAAAATGTAAATACAATAAAAATAATGTCTAGATGCAGCCAGATTACTACATATTTTACTTCTTCATAAGATGTTGGAAACAAAGCAATTTTGCTGAAATGTTCAGTGAAACTATCCTCTATTCAATGCAACATTTATTTAGTGTTTACTCTGTGCCAAATCTTGAACCAAACAGAATTGCTGTAGAAAGATGAGTAAAACATAGTCTTTGCCTCAGGGCCATTTTTTTGCAAAAACCCAAACTGACACCATTCTTACAGTAGTCTGCATGAATGATGCCCCCTATAGGCTGTGCAGTGTATAGCCCAGGCCACAAAAACAGAAATAATGGATAAAAAGAAACATAAAAATAAATCAAATAGGATACAAATCAGGTTTGTGGTAAGAACCTTGAATGACCACTAATAATCAGGAAAAAAGATTAATTTTGTATTCTTCAGATTGGTAAAAATCTTAAAATCTAAATATGCCAAGGGTTGGCTTAGATATGAAGAAAGGAGAGCTCACCCTCATTTATAAGTGTAAATTGATAAACTGCTATAGAGAGCCAATTATAAAATGCCTAGTAAAAGTTGATCTTTCACTGTGATTCAGCAATGTCAATTTGAGATATGTATCCTTGAGAAGCCAACGCATGTACATATCATGACCGTGTTATAATAGAGGTGAAACTATTGATGTTAAAGTACTAAGTGGAGCCCAGAGGCAGGAGGAGACTTAGTCTGAGAAAGCTGATAGAGAGGGAAACATTGAGGAATGGTCAAGAATCTACCAGGTGGGCAAAAGAAAGAAAAGCATCCACAGTAGAGAGCAGAGTGTGCAGAGGTGTAGGGATCGAGCAGTGCAGTGAACAAAATGTGTAAGTTATGGGAAGTGACCCAATGTACTTGAAGCGAAGAGAAAGTGTAATGGAGATGATGCATATGCAAAGATTCAAATTTCAGATTAAGGAATCTGGGTAGGTGCTTCGCTATCTACAAAGATTAAAACAACTTTTTTGTTTTCTGAGAATTAACAGAAAGGTATGGTAAAAGCTCTACAGTTTACGATAATTTTACGCTAAACATCTTTTTATACTAGACATCTTCTGTGACTTTTTTTTTATGTCCAATATTCACTCTCCCTTAGTAACAGCATGAAGGTTTGTTTCAGAGAAATATCCTACTTGACTTTCAACAGGTGTGGTTCAAATGGCCTAACCTAACATCCACTTCCAATGGAAAGGAACATCCGTATATTCCATATTCATGCCAGAGCTGTAAATATCATTACAAATGTTATTATAGAATATACAGAAAAATAGCCAAGAATCCCTTAGACATGTATATCTAATTGTATATTTACAGTACATGCCGAGGAAGACTGGAGTGTCTGATGAATTCTTCCTGTCTTATGATTCTTGGTCTTTCTCTTGAAGGAAGAATTTTAGATCCATCAGTGAATCTTGTCAACTCTACATTCAAAATTTGTCCTGAATCTGACCATTTCTCTCCACCTGCTACTGTAGTTTAAGCCACAAGCATCTCCTACCAATACCAGTGGAATAACCTCCCAAATGATCCCTTGCTTCCAGTCCGGTGTCTTACAGTCTATTCTCCAAATGCTAACAGGAGTCATCCTTTGAAGACATAGGTTAGATAATTCTCTTGTCTCTCTACTGTTCTCAGTCCTCCAGAATTTCTAACTTAGGATAAAACCTGACACCACCTTCCTATCCTCATGCCTTACCACTCTCCTCCTAAATCATTCTGCTCCATCCACTCTAGACTCCTTGCTATTCCGTGACAGAATAAACAAGCTTCTTGAATTTATTGTTTTCTTCCAGAGTCACTTTTCTCCCAGAAGAATCACAAAAATCACTGTATCAGAAAAGGCTTGTCTGATCACCATATACAAAATAGGCCCTATCACTCTCTATTCCCTTGTCCTGCTTTATTTTTCCTTAAAACATGACAAGCATGGCAGAAAATTATATATTTATTCATGTATTAGTGTATTGCCTAGCTGTCCCACTCTGGAGGTGAGGTATTTATATATTTACATATTTTTTTTATGTTTGTTCATCATTGTATCACAGATGTCTAGGACCATAGTACCTATCCCATTGTAGAGCTCAAATAATAATTAGTAAATAAGTTAGTTAAACAAATAAATTGTGATTAGTTTAAGGCAGAGCATATGAAACAAGTTGGACTAAAAAGATTCCATCCTTTTATTGTAATTATTATTAGGAAAGGAAACCCTCTTTTTCTAAAAGTTGCTAGATGAAAAGAGTAAAACCTAGAGCCAAAAATAAATGAATAAATAAAGCCAACTCTTTGAGGAAAGTAGGGCAGCAAGATGTAGAAAAACAGAACCTGACAACATAATTCCAGCCCCTAGATCCAGCCATACCTAGAGCTAGTTGTAACTCTGGACTTTTCAGTTATGTGCACCAATAAATTTCTTATTTTCTTAATGCACTTCGACTTGAATTTCTGACATTTGCTTCTGAAAAAGTCCTGACGAGTATAATCCTCAAACTCCTCATATACGAATAGGTAAATTGAGATCTGGAAAAAGGAAGAGTTTTAACCAAACTCACAAAATTACGTTGAAGCCAAGGCTTAACTTTGGATCTTCGGAGTAAAAATCCTGGTCTTTTCGCACTCTATTGCTTAGCTGCTGCACAAATAGATTCAAACCCTCCCACAATCTTAGGTTGTTGTACATTTATAAAACAGCCTAGTATTCAAGCCAGGAATCCTAGGAAATTAAGTAGGTTGAGATGAAGTTCCTGGGTTATTTAATCTTTTTAAATTTAAACTGCTACCTCACTGTAGGGGAGTCCAGCTCAGAAAAAAAAGAAAAAAAAAATCCTCTAAAGAAAATATCAGAATTAATCCTCTAAATCTAACTTAAGCTATAGGTTTGCTAGAGAAAGAAAAATTGCTTTTATAAAGATTTGTTTTTTCTCATAAGTCTTGTAACATTCATGCCTTTCCTCCCACAGTTTATTGCAAGTCATAAATCTTTTAATTCCCTGCAACCTGGTGAATGTAACCCAATCATTGTTTCTGTGCACTACTGTGGACCTGACAAACCCCACGAGCTCAATCATGGGACTGTCAGAAAATTATAAGAAAACATCTAGCTCTGTACCTGGAACACAGTAGATATTTGATATCTTCTATTCTGTACCTACAAACATGAATGTGTCTTGTGTAGAGTACTGTAAAAGATTGTAGGGGAGTTTTCTTAATTTTTATAATTTTCAAGATCTGAGACAATCACCTCTATTGGATTCCCATGTTTTCAAAATATATCAGAAGATGATTAAAATAAAGCTAGAAAAGAGTAGCCTCCACATCATATTTTGATTTTACTGGAGAAGAGAAAACATGAAATTTTCTGATAGACTTTATGTTTTAATTCTCATATTTATTACTTTTTAATGATTTGTTTAAAGATATTTTCAAAAACTCGAATCCACTTTTATAAGCAATGTGCTTTATGGTTTATATTAAACTATTTATTATGATAGGAACAATGTGAGTAAATCCTGAATCTGTAAGAACAAATGACTTTCTTCTTGGGATAAAATTAGATTAAAAATATGTTCTTCAGGGCTTCCCTGGTGGCGCAGTGGTTGAGAATCTGCCTGCCAATGCAGGGGACGCGGGTTCGAGCCCTGGTCTGGGAAGATCCCACATGCCGCGGAAGAGCTGGGCCCGTGAGCCACAATTACTGAGCCTGCGCGTCTGGAGCCTATGCTCCGCAACAAGAGAGGCCGCGATAGTGAGAGGTCCGCGCACCGCGATGAAGAGTGGCCCCCGCTCGCCGCAACTAGAGAAAGCCCTGGCACAGAAATGAAGACCCAACACAGCCAAAAATAAAATAAAATAAATAAATAAATAAATATATATATATATATGTTCTTCAGATGGACATTAGAGATTTTTTTAAATTAAGAGATAAAAGTAATATTTATTGAATATATCATTTGTATGAAATTGGCATTATTTAACTCTTGGAGTAGCTTATTTATTCACCAATTTCAACAGGGTGTGTTGAAATTTGTTTTTACTATGAATGGCTTTTGAACTCTCTTCCTTTAAAAAAACAAAACAACTTAATTTTGTTGAAAGATTTTTCTGCACCTATTGAGATTATCATATGGTTTTTATCCTTCAATTTGTTAATATGGTGTAACACAATGACTGATTTGCAAATACTGAAGAATCCTTGCATTCCTGGGATAAACCCCACTTGATCATGGTGTATGATCCTTTTAATGTGCTGTTGGATTCTGTTTGCTAGTATTTTGTTGAGGATTTTTGCATCTATGTTCATCAGTGATATTGGCCTGTAGTTTTCTTTTCTTATGACATCTTTGTCTGGTTTTGGTATCAGGGTGATGGTGGCCTTGTAGAAAGAGTTTGGGAGTGTTCCTCCCTCTGCTATATTTTGGAAGAGTTTGAGAAGGGTAGGTGTTAACTCTTCTCTAAGTGTTTGATAGAATTCACCTGTGAAGCCATCTGGTCCTGGGCTTTTGTTTGTTGGAAGATTTTTAATCACAGTTTCAATTTCAGTGCTTGTGATTTGTCTGTTCATATTTTCTACTTCTTCCTTGTTCAGTCTGAGAAGGTTGTACTTTTCTAAGAATTTGTCCATTTCTTCTAGGTTGTCCATTTTATTGGCATATAGTTGCTTACAGTAGTCTCTCATGATCCTTTGTATTTCTGCAGTGTTATTTGTTACTTCTCCTTTTTCATTTCTAATTCTATTGATTTGAGTCTTCTCTCTTTTTTTCTTGATGAGTCTGGCTAATGGTTTATCAATTTTGTTTATCTTCACAAAGAACCAGCTTTTAGTTTTATTGATCTTTGCTATTTTTTCCTTCATTTCTTTTTCATTTATTTCTGATCTGATCTTTATGATTTCTTTCCTTCTGCTAACTTGGGGTTTTTTGTTCTTCTTTCTTTAATTGCTTTAAGTGTAAGGTTAGGTTGTTTATTTGAGATTTTTCTTGTTTCTTGAGATTGGGAAAACTAGACAGCTACATGTAAAAGAATGAAAGTAGAACACTTCCTATCACCATACACAAAAATAAACTCAAAATGGATTGAAGACCTAAATGTAAGGCCAGACACTGTAAAACTCTTAGAGGAAAACATAGGCAGAACACTCTATGACATAAATTACAGCAAGATCCTTTTTGACCCACCTCCTTGAGAAATGAAAATAAAAACAAAAATAAACAAATGAGACCTAATGAAAGTTAAAAGCTTTTGCACAGCAAAGGAAAACATAAACAAGACAAAAAGACAACCTTCAGAATGGGAGAAAATATTTGCAAACGAAGCAACTGGCAAAGGATTAATCTCCAAAATATATGAACAGCTCATGCAGCTCAATATCAAAAAACAAACAATCCAATCTAAAAATGGGCGGAAGACCTAAATAGACATTTCTCCAAAGAAGATATACAGATTGCCAACAAACACATGAAAGGATGCTCAACATCACTAATCATTAGAGAAATGCAAATCAAAACCATAATGAGGTATCACCTCACACCAGTCAGAATGGCCATCATCAAAAAATCTACAAACATTAAATGCTGGAGAGGGTGTAGTGAAAAGGGAACACTCCTGCACTGTTGGTGGGAATGTAAATTGATACAGCCACTATGGAGAACAGTATGGATGTTCCTTAACTAAAAATGGAACTACCATACGACCCAGCAATCCCACTACTAGGCATATACCCTGAGAAAACCATAATTCAAAAAGAGACATGCACCGTAATATTCATTGCAGCACTATTTACAATAGGCAGACTTGGAAGCAACCTAAGCATCCATCAACAGATGAATGGATAAAGAAGATGTGGCACATATATACAATGGAATATTACTCGGCCATAAAAGGAAATGAAATTGAGTTATTTGTAGTGAGGTAGATGGACCTAGAGTCTCTCATACAGAGTGAAGTAAGTCAGAAAGAGAAAAACAAATACTGTATGCTAACACATATATATGGAATCTAAAAAAAAAAAAAAAATGGCTCTGATGAACCTAGTGGCAGGACAGGAATAATGACAAAGATGTAGAAAATGGACTTGAGGACATGGTTGGGAAAAGGGAAGCTGGGAAGAAGTGAGAGAGTAGCATAGGCATGTATACACTACCAAATGTAAAATAGATAGCTAGTGAGAAGCAGCTGCATAGCACAGGGAGATCAGCTTGGTACTTTGTGACCACCTAAGAGGGGTGATATAGGGAGGGTAGGAAGGAGGCTCAAGAGGGAGGGGATATGGGGATATATGTATACATGTAGCTGATTCACTCTGTTATACAGCAGAAACTAACACATTGTAAAGCAATTATACTCCAATAAAGATGTAAAAAGAAAAATTTTTAAATTTTAAAAAAACAAACTAAAAGCATGTGTTGTTCAGAAAATTTTTAAAAATTAAATTAATTTTACATTCTATGTTGAAATTTTGAAGCACATGTTTTCACTTTAACTATTAATGCATTGTTCTTTTATACCAATCAGCCTCTCATTCAGCCAAGATTATGAATTAAGTGATCACAATAATCTATGTATAGTATGTGCTGAACACTTACCTAATACTAGCAACTTTGTTTTTTTAAAGTGAACCGATGTCTACTCTGGCACAGTCATAAGGCCAGCACTTTGCTTTGTAAAGATGGTGAGACATGGTTTGAAACTTCAAGTATCTTAGAGGGCAGTATTTTCAGCTGAAAAACTGCCCTGGCTAAACAATCCCCCAGACTGGGGTAAATCTTAACAGGAAACAACTCTCAAAACAATATGCAGCTTCCTTTGGTTCTCCTTCATGATTTGCTGTTATTTCCCTCTCAACTAAAGCCATCTCAAATTTAAAACTCCAGTCTCAATGTATTCCAAGACCTCCAGACTTGATACACAGCTACTGACCCAATAATAGGATGTCTAACAGGAATCTCAAACTACAAAAGGGAAAAACCAAATTCTTGATACAAAGCAAACAAAACAGAAAGTTGAGAAAGTCTCTGTCTCCTCAGTTCAACTACAACTCTGTTTCTGCAGTGCTCTGGGACAAAGCCTTGACAATATCAGAGGCCTTATTATTTATCTCATGCACTCCATCCATCCATTATCAAATCCTGTCAGCTGTAGTTCAAAAGTTATCTCAAATCTAATCACTTCTCACCACCTTCCTCCAAGTCACATAGTCTCTCATTTGGATTACTGATATTTCATTAGACTTTTTCATTGGTCACTGGGCTTCAATCCTTCTTCACTCACAGTCTAATTTCCACACAACAGCTTGATTATTTAAAACCCAATTCATATGACGTCACTCTTCTGCTCAAAATCATCCAAGGCTTTTACATCTCACTCAGAATAAAATTCAAATCCCACACCTTGATCCATTGCCTGTAAGGCCCTACATATTATCTGACCCTCAGTTACCTGTCTGATATCATCTCCTCTCCCTGGCTCATTCTTTGTCAGCCACAGTGATCTCCTTGCTATTTCTCAGTTACGAAAATCATATTCCCAATTGAGGACATTTGCATTTGTCATACCGTCTGATTAGACAGCTCCTCCCCCAGCTACTCACATTGTTTATTCCCTCACTGCATTCAGAGTTTTGCTCAAATGTCACCCTGTCCAAAACTCCTCCCTGACCAACCTAAATAAAGCAACATATAACCCAACCCCTCATCACTCTCTAACATCTTACTTGCTTTTTATTTATAATTCTTATCATGACATATATATCTAAATATACAATGTGCATATTGCATATTTCTATAAATATAATAATATCTATTTTATATATTATACATATTTGGGGTTTCTTTGTTTATGTGCATATCTTTCATCTCTCCAGTGGAACATAAGCTCCATGAAAGTGGAGAATTTTTCTGTTTTGTTCACTGCTGTATCTCCAGTTTCAATAACCGTGCCTGGCTCAGAGCAGACAATCAAAAACTTCTTGATTAATTAATAATAAACTTTTCTTCTTTTACTTTAATATTGTCATACAGTGTGCTTCACAGCTTCTTAAAAAAAGGAGAATTCTTTATTTCTGATTTTTCCACACTCATTGTAAGGTGGCAGAGATATAGAATAAAAGATGAAATACCTCCTTAGTTACACCTTTGTAGAACTCCAAGGATGAATTGACTGACAGGAAAGGAGCTGTGGAAATGAAAATGGTGAGGACAAAGGCAGTGTTTTTCCTTTGTTCAAAATTCTCTTCCACCCAGGACTAAATAAGGTCCTAGAAGTCAAATGGGACAACCCAGCCTAGGCTGAATCCTTTTTCTAGCATCCTAGACAAGTGGTCATCCCTTCTACCTCCAAAGACAAGATTCTCACTGATGCAGGGCCACGGATATCATAAGTCACATACATCTCCCAAGTAAGCTCCATCCTCTGGAGTATCTTTCAGAGGTTATATTCCATTTATCACTAGAGAATGTTTCCTGTTAAGTCCCCCAAAGAACTAACTTCCAGATCGTCTTTCAGTCTCAATCCTAACCAAGTGTAAAATCTGTTATAATTTCTGAAGCTCAACATCAGGTCCTGTTTTCTCTGCCAAGCCTCCAGACCTTGGGGCCATGTTGTCAGGCTTTCTGTAACTGTGATTCAGCTCACAGATCATAGCAAAGAGAGACTGAGAACCTCCCAAGAGAGATTCTTTTGTCATGAATTTATACCAGGACTAGATTATGTGAGAGGCTTATCAGTGCTGATGAATAGTAAAGCCACTTAACAGTTCCAAAAATGAGGAGCCACCTACTTTAACATGAGCTTTCTTGACTCTAACCAGTCAGGGATTCACACTGACACTTAAATAGCTTCATGATTAAGTTGTCTTTCACTTACTACTTCTGTGACATTGGTGAGGTCATTAATTCTCTCTAAGACTCAATTTCCTCAGCTTTACTTGGGAATAATAACTAACTAATTCACTGGGTTGTTGTTAGTATTAAATAAATAGTTATACTTCCTGGTCCTGGTAGTCACTCAGTGACATTACCCACTATTAGTTATTCTTTTCTTGATAATGATATGGGGGAAAAATGGGGTATAGTTTTATCTTCTAGAATTCTTCGCTATTTATCCAGTGAAAACTCTCACTTAGAAATGGAAGTAAAAGGTGAGACTTCTTGGAATTAGTATAAAATTTTGAGTTATTGATCATTCAAATAGAATTTTTATAAAATATTTTGCAAATACATGTTTCTAGTAAAATGTAATCAGGTACTTGAAGACATTCCACTTACATAATAGTACCATAATCAGATAAAATATTTTTATTCAATTATCTAGACAATTTGATAACTTCAGTATTAATATAAACATTTACTCTTCATGGGTATCTCAGATATGAGATTGGATTTTTGGACAAATGGGTTGGGTCTTGTCAATGTGATAAAGGGAATCATAAAATTAATTTTTTCCAGTTCTGCAGCAAAATCACCCAAATTTAGTGGTTTTCAAAGTTTGATGTTCAATCTTCTGGGGAACACTGAGACTTATTCAGGACTTTTCTGAAATCAAAACTATCTTTATAATACTACTCAGATGTTATGTGCCATTTCCACTGATGGTGAAAAAGCACTGGCTGGTGAAACTTCCGGTATCTAAACATGAATCAAGGCTTTGACACCAAAGTGTATTTGTAATCATTATATAATATTCTTCTCTGCCACATCAGTGTAACTAATTCATCAAAGAATGTCCTTCATGAAACACTAAGAATTATTAATTTTATTAGATCACAGCCCTTGACTACAAGCTTTGTCAATATTCCCTGTGACAAAATGAGACATATGCATAAAGTACTTCCCTGTCATACCGAAGTGTGATAGCTGTTTCAAGGAAAAGCACTTGTATGATTATTTGAGTTGCGAACTGAACCAGCTGCTTTTTTCATGGAACACCATTTTTACTTGAAAGGCTGATTGAAAGACAAACTATGGTTAAAAAACCTTGGGTATTAGGCAAACATTTTCTTGAAAATAAAAGAAGTGAGGCTGTCACTCCAAGGAAAACAACTGAGAATATTTGTTGCCAATGGTAAAAATTTGCACTTTCAAATGAAAATGTATATCTATTTGCAACTTGGAAAACGTGTATCTGCCATTATGAACTTGATAACTTTCTAGTGCTTAAAGATTTTTAGGATGTGACCGACAAGGGCTTAATTTCCAAAATATACAAATGGCTCATACAACTCAATAACAACAACAACAACAACAAAAAACCCACAACCTAATCAAAAACTGGACAGAAGACCTAAATAAACATTTTTCCAAAGAAGACATACAGATGGCCAATAAGCACATGAAAAGCTGCTCAACATCGCTAATTATTAGAGAAATGCAACTCAAAACTATAATGAGATGTCACCTTACACCAGTCAGAATGGCCATCATTAAAAAGTCTACAAATAATAAATGCTGGAGAGGGTGTGGAGAAAAGGCAACCCTCCTACACTGTTAGTGGCAATGTAAATTAGTGCAGCCACTATGGAAAGCAGCATGGAGGTTCCTTACAAAACTAAAAATAGAGTTGACATATGATCCAGAAATCCCACCCCTGAGCATATACCAGCGAAAATTCTAATAGAAAAGATACGTGTACCCCAATGCTCATAGTAGCACAATTTACAATAGTTAAAACATGGAAGCAATCTAAATGTCCATTATAACTGAATCACTTTGCTATACACCAGAAAGTAACACAACATTGTAAATTACACCTCAATAAAAAAATTTTTAAAGATTTTTCTTTTTGAGATTGGTGATGTTAACAAAGTTGATTTGTTAATATTGTGGAATGATAGTACCATTCATTTGGAAAATCTGTATAACTTAGTGAACTAATATTTTACAAACGATCAGTGCATAATATTACACAATCATACATGGATAAAATATTGGTTCAAAATGCAAGATAGCTTTGATACAATGAGGTTATCACCTCACACCAGTTAGAAAGTCCATCATCAAAAAACCTACAAACAATAAATGCTGGAGAGAGTGTAGAGAAAAGGGAACCCTCCTACACTGTTGGTGGGAATGTAAATTGGTACAGCCATTACCAATACAGGAGCAGCATGGAGGTTCCTTAAAAAACTAAAAATAGAGCTACCATTCCTTAAAAAACTAAAATTGATCCAGCAATCCCATTCCTGGGCATATATTCGGAGAAAACCATAATTTGAAAGGATACGTGTATCCCAGTGTTCATTGCAGCACTATTTACAATATCCAGGACATGGAAGCAACCTAAATGTCCATCGATGGAGGAATGGATAAAGAAGATGTGGTACATATAAACCATGGAATATTACTCAGCCATAAAAAAGAACAAAATAATGCCATTTGCAGCAGCATGGATGGACCTAGAGATTGTCATACTCAGTGAAGTAAGTCAGAGAAAGACAAATATCATATGATATTGCTTGTATGTGGAATCTAAAAAAATGGTACAAATGAACCTATTTACAAAACAGAAATTGAGTAACAGGTGTAGAAAACAAACTTATGGTTACCAAGGGGGAAAGTGGGGGGGATAAATTGGGAGATTGGGATTGACATATATATACACACTTCTACATATAAAAGATAACTAATAAGAACCTACTGTATAGCACAGGAAACTCTTTTGGGTGCTCTGTAATGACCTACATGGGAATGGAGTCTAGAAGAGAGTGGATACATGTCTATGTATGGCTGATTCACTTTTCTGTACAGCAGAAATTAACACAATATTGTAAATCAACTATACTCCAATAAAAAATTAATAAAAAACACAAAATGCAAGATATTCCATTTTATGTACACACCATACGTTCTTTATCAATTCACCCATTGATGGACATTTTGGTTGTTTCTATCTTGAGTATTATGAATAATGCTACAATAAACATGGTAGCGCATCTATCTCTTTGAGATCCTGATTTCAGTTCCTTGGATAACTACCAAAAAGTGGGATTGCTCAATCAATCTCAATAGTTTGGTCAATTTGCCATTATATATTTTCTATAATGTTATTTGCACCCTGCTCTTCAGGTCCCCAGCTCTGGCAAGTCATCTGATTGTTTCCTAACTTGTTTTCAATTATTTTCCTATGCAGAACATTCGATACTTTTTCTTTTCTGCACTGTTATTTTATTAGTCCTTCGATTATTTTTTTTATTCTTCGTACAGGAATGTAGCTTCTAATAGTTTTCTTGTCAGTTTTCAGAGATTGTATGTAGGTCAAGATGACATTTGGGGGCTTCTTTGATACAACCTGTTTAATAGCTCTTCAGTCTATATCAAATTCTCATTCCATACTAGTTTGATAATATTCACATTTCAATTATCTATTCAAATCCTATATATTAACTTTTTCTGGTTCTTGAAGTAAACTTTTTCCCCACAAATTTAGTTAGAGGTTTTAGTGTATGCGAAATGTCAATATGTACCAGGAAAGTGAATTTGTTTGGAATTCAGTATTGCTAGAGCTAATTAATTGTGTTACTAAAATTAAAAATGAAAGGATCTTGTGATTGTGCTGAAGTGTGTCCTATATTTCTCCGTAGTCCTTTCAGGAACTAGCACAAAGCCATACATATGGTAAGCACTTAGGTAATGTTGCTTTATTGGGCTGCAGAGATACTTTATCATTATAGAGTTGGATTATTATTATTTTTTGTAATTATTTTTTTTAATTCATTACTTTATTTTTTTTTGGCTGTGTTGGGTCTTCGTTTCCGTGCGAGGGCTTTCTCCAGTTGCGGCAAGCGGGGGCCACTCCTCATCGCGGTGCGCGGGCCTCTCACTATCGCGGCCTCTCTTGTTGCAGAGCACAGGCTCCAGACGCGCAGGCTCAGTAGTTGTGGCTCACGGGCCTAGTCACTCCGCGGCATGTGGGATCCTCCCAGACCAGGGCTCGAACCCGTGTCCCCCGCATTGGCAGGCAGATTCTCAACCACTGCGCCACCAGGGAAGCCCGAGTTGGATTATTTTTAATACAATTGATTTTGCTATCTTTTTCTCACATTGTTACTAAAGTTAAAATGTTATAAACTAATGGTAACAGAAGCATCTGGTGTCAAGGTTCTGGCTCTGTGCTGATGGTTTACAGGCAACGGCTGCCAAGGGAAGGTCTAGTGACTATTGAGCCCTCTTGCCCTCTCCACTTCACCCCGCTTAAATGCAGGGGCAACTGCATGGGACAAGTCAGCAGCCGTTTGTTTTGGCTCATGACTTCCTCTATACCACACCTTAGTCTCCACCTTTGTTCTGATATGTTGAATTTAAAGCCTTGTTTTTGGACTGGCTAATTGTCGCTTTGTAGATATCCTCAAAGTATTTTTCAAGTACTTAACACACATACACACACACACATCTGGCAGTTATTACCGTAACTGCTTACTACAGTAGCTGTCTCGTTTCTCTAGTGAGTTAGTCTTTGTAACTAAATACTGTAAAACAATACTCCTTTTCAGCCCCAAGTGATATCAAGAAGCTGAGTTATTCCATAAATCCTCTGTTCCTTGGTTATATAACTTTCTGTTCTCTCCTTTGCTTCCTGATAGCAATAACCAACAACAATAACCATGGCAACCCATGGCAGCAGCCAATCTCCTTCCTTCTCTGTTGTCTAACTTCTAGCCAATTGCTGACTACCTTTTCTTACTTATTAATAATTGGAGGAACAGTTTGGTTAAACACTCAGGGATTATTTTAAGTATCAGCCTTATTGTTCTGCAGAAAGTACAAAACTAACCCAATCTATGAAAAGGGTTGAAGTTGTTCACAGTACTTTCTTTTCCCTTAATTCTCAAACCTAATCTGTCACTAAGTCATGCTGAGGGTTTTATTTTTTTTTTTTCCTAAATACACCTCAAATCATCTGTTTCTCTCCATTTTCTCTGCCACTATCTTGGTCTAAGCCACTGAACTATTTCAATGTCTCCAAAAAGATCCCTCCCTTCCATCTATTTCCATGTCCCTTGCCAGTCCTGGGCCTATTATCCTCAGATCAATCCCTCCCTCTTCCCATGTGCTGCTTGACATTGTAAGGAGTCTAACGCTTGCAGACTGTGATAACCAGGTTATGAGTCTGTAGGCTTTTTGCTGATGGTAGACAGTGGCAGGAAATGGGAGGATATAGGAAGGGAGACACCAGCTATTAATATTTCCCTCTTTCCTGCCCTACCTTGTGAATCATCTCTGGCACTATCTCCATCACTTCTGGGTTTTAGCTACCAGCCCCCATGGTTCCAGCTTCTGCTAGGAGACCCTGGCCCCCAAGCACAGGTTTACCACCTCCTTCCTTGGTCCCTCCAGCCTTGGTGTGTTAGAGAATTCCAGCTGTTACTAACTCTGGGTTACTTTGCTGTTACCTGTTGACTTTTAGTCCACTTCATCAACTGTCAACTGTCAGCTGACTCTTACCAGACAGGAAATTGTCACAGAAAAAAATTATACAGCTATAACCAAGGAAGTTTAGGGCTCAGCACTGCTCTCCTACTTAAGACCAAGATTAATTCTAGGGGCACAAAATAACAAAGCTATTATCATAGATTTGTTGCTGAATGTTCTTTGCAACAGCTAAGAATACAAGCACACCGCTGACACTGAATAAGGACTGTTTAGAAGGAAAAATTGGCAACATACACCAAAAACAAACAAATAAATAAAAACCGTGATATGAATTGTTTCCTCCGCAAATAGACCACTAATGATTGTCTATCATGTGGATTCTCTCTAGCTGTTTAACTCTTTCTTTTTGAATATGATAATTGGTGGGAGCATCTGCCCTTGGCTAGACAGATGACATGAGGGTAGGTACAGATGCAGCAATACACAAATGCTGTTAAGATGAAAGTCTCCAGGGAGGAGACTCCTTTTTTGTTCTGTGATTGTACAATTACTGAGCTAAGGGTACCAGTATACGCTTCATCTTTAATTGCCAGATTTCTCTGCAGTACACACAATTCCCTTTCTGCAGTCTTAGCGGTTTCTCAACAATGCTGGTGGTCAAAAATCCCTGTACAGTCCAAACACTTTGAACCACAGCATAATTTTTAAATATACAGGGTTTGATTTATATCCCATGGAAAGCATACTTTGGGTCTGGCTAGGTCTCCCTTCCTTACAGACTTAATTTGCTGTAAGCTCATTACAACTAAATTAGAAAGAAGCAAAAAGGCCCCAAACTGTATTCAGTTAGATTCACCACAATGTTTATAATTTGATACTTATGAGGGGAAAACAGTCTTTTTTAATTGAGGCTCTGATTCTACCACTACCTATCTTCATTTCAAGCTGAGGTTTTCAGAGGAAGAAATGATTTGTCCAAGACGTGCTTTCGCCATAACTTTTCTAGGTACAAGTAAATTAATCTCAGTGTTGCTTCTGGTGTGGTAATACAGGAGAGTGGTTAGAGCATGACCTCTGAGTTTGAGAGATCTGGATTTGAGTCCTGACTCCAACACTGACCAGCAGTGTAAACTTGGGTAAATTGAATTCCCAGTGCCTCAGTTTCTTCCTCTCTACAGCAGGAATAACAATCAAATTATTGTAAGGATTAATGACATATTTGTGTGAAATCATTACCACAATGTTTGGTACCTAAGGAGTTTGATATATGTTAGTTATTCTCTTCTCATTATCATTTTTATTCATAATATGTCTACTTACGTTGTATGACTTTTATTAGAAAATGCCTCCTGCCATATCAAAAATATTCCTCTGTCGAGTACGAAGCATAAAATGAGAATCAAGCTTTCTATAATAAATAACTGAATATGTAATTATTTCATTAAGGTCATATGTACAGAATCAAACAAGGAAGAAATTATTAGTCCTCTTCTGCAAATATAGAAACCAAGTTTTCAAGAAGATATGTTGTTCAAACCGAGGTCTTCTGCCTCCAAAATTCAGGTTCTTTCAATTCCCCTTTGTGATTTGATATACATGAGAGCAGCCAAAAAAACACTAAATTTTTCTTTCTCATTCTCCCTCCTCCACACCAGGCAAACTCCACCCTCTCAACCAGCCACATGTTTTTTCTATGTTTTTTTCCTCATCATCTCCCATTTTCTCACTTCTCATTTACTATCTTTTTAGTTCCAAACAACTTGATTCAATTCAGTGAAAGTCATGATAATAAAGATATAAATATCTTGAAGACACAGTCCAGCCCTTAAGAAATTAAAAATTAGACAAGTTCTCAAATGATGATGTCCAATTAAAAAAAAAAAAAAACAGTTACCCAAGAAATATAAGAAAGGTATTATGATGTTGCAGAGTTGAAAGATCACATCTTGTTAGGGAATTAAGAAAAGAGATTATGGAGGAGACTTGAAAGATAATATGGTTTCATCATGAACTGTCTGAGCAAAGATATCCCAGGAATGTCAGAGATATTTGTGGGGAGCATGGAATAGTCTGATTGTGCTTAGGATTCTTGTAAGCAGTAGTAGTAACTAAGAGGGAGAAAGGGATTGGGAATATTTTGTGGAATGTTTAGAACACCAGAATGAACAATGTACACCTGATTTGATAGCCAATAAGGAAATCTCTTTGACAGCAGTGTTTACTATTGTATTTTTATATCTTTCCATATATTTTGCTGTCCAGTTTCAGATTCTAGAATATTTAGACAAAAGACGTAACGACACTCAAAATCCAAGCATAAGATCTATCCAATTCCTCTACTTAAAGTACAGATACTTAGGTTATTACTAAAAGATTTCAGGAATCATTGTTTCTTATGCTTTAAATTCTTTGGGTGCAAAAGTAAACATATTCATACCAAGTGTGTTTTCATATTTGCTTGGTTTCATTATAAGCCACAAGACATGTCAGAACAAATAACTCAAATCACATTCTCTTGCCTATTGTAAACATAGAGAGAAATTCAAGTGTTTTGGTTCCACTCACCGATAGAGTTGAGGAATTTCTGTCTGTCTTTGTATAGAACTTCAAGGAGGAAAAGAGGCTATGTTCTGCATTGTGCTAGCACGTTAGAGGAAGATACAATACCTATTTTTTTAAATCAGCAATTGAGAGTTTTATAAGTAGTCTCATAAGGAAAATCCAGCTGGTATAGTAAATCCCTGTGGATAAAAGTGGATCATTTATAAACAGCTGCTTTGCAAAGTACAATCTCTTTTCTTCATTCTACCCGCACTCCATCTTTACAATCATTAAAGTGAAACAAATCTATTTTCCTTCTTGCCTTTTTCTTCTCTTGATAATTTCACCAAGAATTTACAATTTTATTTGCCTTTTCCAGCAATCAACATTTGACTTTTTTTTGGAGCTTCTCTACAGGATATTTGTTTATTTCATTGGTATCTATATTCTCTATGTCTTTCATTCTATTTTATTTGAATTTAATTTGCTGTTATTAAAAAAAAAAAAACTTCTTGAGGTAGATGAGCTAAGATTGAGTTTTCTGTCTCATTTCTTTCGTCAAATATGAATTTAAAGATAAAAATTTTCCTCTAAGAACAGCTTCCCCTGCAATCTGTAGGTTTTGAAATGTCATACTTGTGTTAGCATCCAGTTAAACACATGTTCTAACTTCCATTGTTATTTCATTGATCCATAGGCTATTTTAGAGTTCATACCTTAATTTTTAAAAAGTAAAACTTTTTGTTCTATCTCTCTTTTTTTAAATCATTAATTTCTATTTTAATTGTGTTTTTGTTAAAAGACACACACTGTGATCTCAGTCCACTGAAATGTGCTGAGATTTGCCTTATGGTATAGAATTGGTCAATTATTGTAAATGCTCCTTCAGTAATTGAAAAAAAATGTATATTCTAAAGTTTGGAGTATAGTATTTTATATGTCAATTAGATCAAGTTTTCATTTATATTTTTCAAATATTCATTGAGAAATTGACTTTTGTTGTTTTTTATGTAACTTTTATTTTATCGCATGTAGTTTGAGACTGTTATTAGTTGTCTGCATTATTATTTGCAGACAATTTAGAATTATATCTTCTTTATAAATTAAGTATTTAATCATTTTGAGGTGACCCTATTTATTTCTAGAAATTCTTTTGTTAAAAATCTTGTCTGATATTACAATAGCTACACTGGTTTTCTTTTGGTTATTATTTGCCTGGTATATTTGTCTCTATCCGTCTGCTTTCATTCTTTCTATATCCTTATATTGTAAACGTGTCTCTTGCAAACAGAATAAAACCTTTCTGAGCTGCATCGTTTGCCAGGCTTTTTAGGGAGGTGACTGGAACGAGCCAGCCTGATTCCACGGGGGCTGGACAGAAGCTGGCCTAGACTTTTCTGAAAGGCCAGTAACAAGGTGGCAAGTTTTACTAAGCTGTAGAAAGGATTCCATAATTCCATGCCATATAATTTCCATGGATCAGACATGCACAAAATTATTTTCTAGAAGTCGTGGTGGAGAAAACCCTCCGTGATAAGTATCAGCTAACTTCAGCATTACTCTATGTTGGAGGTATAAACAAGCTGATGTCCCGGTTGGAATATTTCAAACATTGAATGCCTCTTTCTTTATAGTTTAGTGCTATTTAAAAAATCCAACTTCTCAGTAACAGCTGGTAGGATAAAAGGAGAGTGAAATCAGCTATAAAAAGCATGTCAAATTTGGAAATTTTCAATGCATCCTAATTGTCACTTATGCTGAGTGTTTAGTCCCTGTAGCTTTAACACAAGAGTATTTCCTAAAAGGTCCTTGAGAAAATGCTAATAGGTGTTCTTATGAAAAAATAATGAAAGAAATATCTCCTTCCATAATTTAATTTTAATATTATGTTAAGAAATATCAAACATTTTGTATCCTTTCATTATTTAAAATGCAATGTCTTACATGTTTATTTTGAATAACTAAGTTATACAAAAACAGATTCTGTGGCTAAGAGGAGAAAACAAAACAAAACAAAATCTTGAGGTTCTCAAACTATGACTGAGTGAAATAAGCAAAAATTCAGATTTCCTCAAAATAAATTAAACAACCACAGCCTTTGTTTTAAAAAAGTGATAATCTTTCCAAGATGTAAGCATTAATAATGTTTAGAATATCCTAATTCAAGACTATCAGCTTATTACTGGGTGGTTCATCTTCTCTTTACTACAATGGATATGTATAAAATAGGATTTTCATGTTAAGTAATACTCAAAATAAAATACAAAATATAAAATAACTTGAATTCTCTATTTTTATCTGTTATAAGGTTAAAGGCAACTCATTAGAAAAATGAATGTTTATCATTGCTGGCAACAATTCAGTTGTGAAATCATTTTTAGCTATCACTGTACTCAAATTGCTTATTATTGCTCATGATTCTCTGTTGGATTTCTATTAATACATTATAACCTTACAAGTATTCCTGTGGTCTGATGAGTTAGGAAAATATCTAAAGTATTGGGAGACATTTATATACAGGAAAGAAAAAAATTATGTATATAATTTGGAATCAGAACAAGATTTCAATCTCAGTTCTACTTACTAGCTATATGACCTTGCACAAGGTCCTTGGCCCTTACCCAAGGATCTTTATCTTTACAAAGAACACAAAGATGCTACAACTGGGAGCACTTCCATGGATGCTTGGAATTAGAAAGAATATCAAGATAACTATTCCAACACTTTGATGTTTGAATTTTTTTATAACATCTACACTTCAGGCAATGCTGCTTGAAGTTCACTGATAGACACTCAAGCATCTATTGAATTAAAAGAGATGTAAAGAAGAGAGAATACTTATACATGTCAAAGAGCGAGGTAGGTATTCAACATATTATTATGCTTTGACTAAAATATGAAATTTACTTTTTATTATTATGCCCTGAAGCTCAAGAAAACTAGATAACTTGACAGAAATCACAAAAGTGAGAGACTGAATATACAAATAGACAATGGTCAGACCATATATAAAAATAGAACCCTGACCCACTACCTGCAGCAACCTGCCCAGAAAATCAACTTTTTATCTACAAGAAACAGTCCAGGAAGCCAGCCTTCTATAATTAGGACTTTTAGGAAGCCAGATTTCTTCTCTAGTAACAATCCAGTAAGCTGAACAGTAATTCTTGTAATAATTGACCCCAAATGATCAGGACTTGATTATTAACTGACAGCTTCCCTAATACTCCCCAATTCCAACTTAGGACCAACAAGAGAAAATCAAATATGCACCCCTATAGCTTCCCCACACCAACAGCCTCTAATCATGGTACACCTGTAGCCTTTCCTTTTTTTCTACTGTAAAACTTTCCCACTCCTCTGCCTGCCTTTGAATCTTTGTCAAAATGCAAGTGACAATGACTGACACCTTTGCTGTAGCAAGTTCTAGGTAAACAAGTTTTGCTTTTCTCATTTAGTTGGTCTTTATTTATTTCCATAAAATCTAACAAAAACTAGGATTTAAGAAATTATTGCATGTGTGCAATAGGCTACAGGTACAAGAATATTAATTGTGACACAATTTATGATAGGCAAATGTCCATCAATAAAGGACAAATAAATTGTGGTAGAGTTATACAATGGAAAACCCTGAAACAGTGAAAAATTAACACATTATAGCTATAGACAGCAATGTGGATACATCTTCCTTTCAGGAAAAGGGTATTTATAATTATTAGAAATGGGCATACAGGGGGATTGTAGCATGCCCACATCTGGTATTATAGACCTGATTGGAGTTACAAGGGTTTTTTTCTCGATTCTCGATCCAGACTCCTTTGCTATATAATATGTTCCTTTCCCAGGATAAACATCACAATTATTTACTGAACTTAAAGTCTGAGTGTAAGAGTTTTGAGATATTTACAATTTCTGTGTGATTGATTCTTCTTTTATGCTGAGAAAAAAAATTCTTTCCTGGGAGCATGAGCTCCCTTTAAAATCCACTCCTAAATTCCTGCCTCAAGCCAGGTTTGTGCATCTCCTACAACTACAGCCAGGTTTCTCTGCTCCACAGCTGCTGGGAAAGAATGACCACTAGCATACTTGCTCTGAGACTCATTTGGATTCCTAATGGAATTCTAGTGCATGAATGCGGCAGGGAAGGAATGAGGAGTTACTTGTTAGAGCGTTACCAGGTTTCTCCTTCACATCTAACCTCTTTCTTAACTCATCCCATTAGGAATAAGAAAAAATATCTCTGAAATTGTATCATAGAGGTTCAAGCCTCTAGACTTATGGGGAGAAGGACAGATGACTTCTGGGGATGTTGGTGAAGGTCACGCTGACTTAGGCTTTCAAGTTATAGCAAGTTTTTTTGTTTGTTTAAACATTTTTATATGTCATATGGACTCTTACAGCTCTTCTCTTTTCCTTTATTTATATTGAAATAATTTTAGACTTACAGGAAAGTTGCAAAAATAGTTGCAAAAAATATAAACTGACCAAGTGTATACACACATCTATTTTCATTTCTGTATCTATTTGTGTGTCTGCATGAAAACCAGGAGTTTATACTGGTATCTCTGATTCGAATCCACTATCCCAAGGTTCATTCTAATCTTCCTGAAAAAAGTAGTAAGATTTTAATGGCAGAGGAGCTCTTTATATTAATGTAAACAAAAACATAGAACTTCAAAAGTCAACATTACTGAAGGAAATGGTCAGGTTTTGCATGGCTTGGGTGGGAAAAGGATAGCTATACTGTGAAAAATTTGCCAGTAGAAAAGGAAGGCAAATATAAGGCAGAACCACACAATTAAACCCATATAAAATATTTATTTGATTTATTATTGAACATAGGACTATAACTTAAACCTACATTCTATTAATGAGTACTTATTAGGAATTTAGTCTCAATCATATAGAAATTTTCTCCTCCTCACCCATTGTTCTCACCTCCTAACTCTACATTTGCTAAACACTCAGAAACGTACAATCTTGCCTCCTAAAATTTGGAATTAGCTAGGTTAAGACTCATTTCCTCTTTCACAATCTTGGCAGCATCTGGGATGTTCTCTGCCAAAATTCCAGGCAGCTGTGTAAAATCTGGTGCTTGGGAACCAGCAGACATGTGAATTAATTGTGTGAGTACTATTGTTTGGTGAAAATTTATAGGTTTCCCTTTTAAGTTTCAGATTTATAAGCAGCATGAATAATAACCTGCTTGGTATAAGATTGTAATTTTATTCAAGAATGCACATCTAACATTGCCAAACATTATTATGCCTTTGTATTGTACATCTCTTCTATGATTTATGTAATTATTACACTTAGGAATATTCACTGACTTTGTTAAGTATACTAGTTTCCTGACGTTTGGGACAGTTTGTCCCTTTCTGTTGACTCAACGCTAATACTTTACAATCTGTTGAGCTTCCTACTCTATTCTCCTGGGCATAAAGCTTAAGGCAAAGTTGAATAAGGTACAGCATATATATGTCTCTTTCTTTTACCATTTCACAGCCAACTTCCGACTTCAGTGCCAACAGTGTAAAGAGCTTAGAAGTCATCACTCCTGTCCTTACAACAAGAAGAAGTTGAACAAATTGAAAATCAATGACTTTTCTTTGACCCATCAGAGAAGTGAGATTACAGGGCAAACCACCACCCTAGAGAGACAGATGAATTCAGAGAGACAGAGCTGAGATCCACTTACCTAGAGGAAAAGGCATTAAAGTTATAAACTGATAGGAAAAGCTGAATGGTGATTTTGATGAATGCTAGAGGCTGAGTACAGACAACCATGGGGATGTGAAAAATGGGGGCTGCAGTCTTAGAAAGATTCCCACAGTTATGTGGGTTTTACCTCCAGGAATCCCATAAGATTATAAAATTAAAGACCCAAGAAAATGGTTTCATGTCTCTGGTGGGGAAGGGGGAAGGGAGGGTATAATCATTGTGAAATATACCAGTATTCTCCATGACAAAGGCCTACTCTCAAGGGAAAGAGACTACCAGAGCTTTATTCCAATTGGGGAAGGACATGTCTCCAACTTCAGTCCCCTCTAGCCTTCCTGTATCACCTGAGGTAGTGATGGGCTATATCACTGAAGAAACTATTGTGAAGGTCGTCACCAGAGACAAAGACACACTAAAAGACTGAGATTTAATCATAGGATTATAGAATTCTTCCTGTCCCCCACACTTTCCCACTGTACCAACAGTTTCCAACATTATAACAGATTATAGCTGAAAGAGCTATAAGACAGACCGTCTTAGAGAAAGAGTACTAAGGGAAACCCAAAGTCAAGGCAGGAGACAAAAACAAGGACAGTACGGCAATTGGAAGCCTCTGACACCTACAACTACAGCAAATATTAAAAGCAACCCAATTCTTAGGCAGATTAACATAAATCCTTACACTAAAGTCCTATTTACCTTAATTCCTATTATGTGATATGTCATATCCAGCTTTAAAAAAAATTACATGCCACAATGAGGAAGTGCACAGGCTAAAGAAATAAAGCAAGTATCAGAACAGGCTCAGATGTAACACAGATTTGAAAGTATCAGAGAATTTAAAATAACTATGGTTACTATATTAGAAATTTAATGAAAAAAGTAGACAGCATGAAAGAACAGATAGGTAATGTAAGCAGAAATATGGAAATTCTAAGAAAGACTCAAAAGTAAAAACAGTCATGTCTCAGTATCCGTGGGGATTGGTTTCAGGACTCCCCATGGATACCCAGATCTGCAGATGCTCAAGTCCCTTGTATGAAATGGCATAGTACAGTTTGCCCCCCATATCCACAGGTTTTGTATCCACAGGTTCTGCATTTGTGGATTCAACCAACTGCTGATCAATTCCTGCTTGGTTGAATCCACAGATGCAGAACTGCAGTTATGGATGGCTAACTGTACTAGAAATAAAAAATGCTGTAATGGAAATGAAGAATGTCTTTGATGGGCATATCAGTAGACTGGACATGGCTGAGGAAAGAATCAGTGAGCTTGAAGATAGATCAATAAATAGAAACTTCCCAAACTGAAAAGAAAAAACCAACAACAATAACAACAACCCCAGAATATCCAAGAACTGTGGAAATTTTTCAAAAGGTTTAACTTGTAATTTTAATACCAAAAGGAGAAGGAAGAGAAAATGGCGTTGAGGGATTCAAATTATGATCTGGCAGGAAAGGTACAAGTACTTTATGTCTGAGGAAGTATATGAAGATCCACTGTGGAGCCATGAGGAAACCACAGGACCTTAATGAAACAGAAATAAGATTTAATAGATCAAAAATAAGATCAAGAGAATTGATAAGATTTCTTCATTTTTCAGTGTATTCCAAAATCTGAATTTTCCTACAAATGGGTGGCTGTAGGATCCTCTTACAGTAAGAGTCAGAAGCTCACATCATGATATTTAAAGGTCATCTGAGACAGGTTAGGGCCACAGCTTTGCAGCTCTGTTTGTGCTACCACCCTGCCACCCACAGTATTCTCTTCTGTTTCCCTTGACTTTTCCCTATCAAACCAATCTTCTCCAGAGACAGAATCACAGCAGGAATGAGGAATAAAAGAAGCTATAGCAACAAAAATCTTCTTTGGCCCTTTCTCAAGCATCTTCAATGTCCCGTGCTTGGTTTATAACACAATCCTGTGCCATACTGTCCAGAAGAAAGCATAAGTTTTTCCAATATTATTGTGTTCTATATAAAAATTTTCTGTATCCAATCCCCAGCCTGGCTTTCAAGGCCCACTAGGCTAAATGATTTTTGTTTGTTTTGTTTTGTTTTGTTTATCTAGAAAGTTAGTATAATTAAAAGGGTTTTTTTATCAGCATTATGGAGAGTGGCTTTTAGAGAGACAAGACTGGCAGCAGAACAATCAGGAAATATATAATTAATTCATTTGAAGGTGATGAGGGTCTGAACTAAGACTATGGTGATGTCAAGTAGAAGAGTATATTGATGAAAGGGTAGGGACATGGGGCCAAAATGAATGTAGGTGAGAGATAGAAAGAGACACTTAAATTTGAGGACTATATAGACTGAATATGTTCCCTAACAAGGACATATTAGTATTATTGTTTCTACTCACAAATATGAGTAGGACAATTATAAGTCTAATAGGAATAGAGTCTATATTTTAAAGAGTCAGAGATAAGTTTGCAAAAGGTAAGGGAGGCAGGTTACAAAAAGTCACAAAAGTTTGACATATTTAAACATGATGCCACAGATAAGAAGGAGCCAATGGAGATTCTTGAATGACGTCATGCAGCAATCTAAAGGGCGAGTGGGAGGGGTGAGAGGTTGGAAGGAGAGATAAAAAGCTTTTGCAGGATCTCAGGCTTGGCGTGAGCAGCACTAGAACCAAGTGGGGCAATGGGGAAGTTGCAGAGGACCCCATGTTGATCAAAGGCACACGACATATATCTTACACCTCGGTTTCTCATCTATAAAGAAAAAGTAACAATCCTATTGTCACCCAGTTAAACCTCAGAGCAGCAGTATAGTATGGTGGATATGAGTAGAGTCAAAAACCAGACTCTAGGGGTTAAAATCCCAACTCTCCTACTTACTAGCTGAATATCCTTGTGCAGGTTGCTGAACCACACGTGCCTCAGTTTCCTCATCTGTAGGATGAAACTTAAAACAATACCCACTTCATAGGCTTGTGTGAAGGTATATGAAATACATATACACAAAGAACTCTATTCATCACATAGTAAGTTCTATGCAACTGTTGGCTATAATTATATATGTAGTAAGTACCTTGCTCAGTACCTAACACAATGCTCAATAAATGATATAGCTTGCATTTTTAAAGTAGTTGGAAAAACGTATAATAGGTACGGACTAAAAGCCCCCCTGATTCAATTCTACCTGACTCTGCATCTAAGTTTCCCCCTACAGCATCCCTGCCCTGCAAGTATCTAGCCTCTGCTTGAACAATTCCCACAGCAAGGAGCCCAGAAAGACATTTCATGGAATGTGCCGGGACTCCAGGTTAAGATTTGTTCTCTGCTTCAACCCCTCTCTGGCATCTGGCAAATAACCATGAGTCATTGCTCAGTTATTCTCAGTACAGATCATAAAACCAAGGCAGATAGCAAAAGGGCCCTGCCCTTGCATCAGTGGTTGCAGCCCTATTTTCTTGAGTCTGTGGCTCTCCCAGAAGCTGAATAGAATCTGCTTCTTTTCTTTTCCTTGTGCATGTCTTAGGGACACTTGATCTTCCATTCCCAATTATAACCCTATGAAAAATATAGAATTCCATTTTCTTATCTAGATTAAGCAACTTCCTGCTATACTAACTGGGGACAATATATGTAAAGAGCCTAGAACTTGATAGTTTAAATAATTCAACAAATACTCATTGCGCATACACCAAACAGGCACTGAGAAGATGAGCCTAAAAATAAAATCAAATATCAATCTTTTTTTCTAGGACCTCAAATCTAGTTGGAAGGATCGATTTGTATGAATAAATAAAATGTAGGGCAGAGAAATACAAAGTATAGAGAGAACACAGAAAGAGGAGCCTAATTTCTTGAAGGTTTGTCAACAGAAATGATATCTTCCTCAGAGTAGCTCCCAATCCTGGGCCTCTTGCCTCCTCTTCCTTCCCCTTTCCCATCCACATTAAGCTGTATCACTTTGGGGTAGCAAGTGTTGTTCCCATACAGGTGGAAAGATGTCATTTTAGGATTGTGTCCTGATTCTCTCAACTTGCCAGTTAATGCATGATCTGACTCATGGTGCCACAGGTATTTATTGCTCAACAAGCCAGGTGGGATAGCTCTGGGAGATCCAAATCCCACAACAATAATGAAGGCCAGAGTTTTCACTTAGTAAACAACCTGGTCTGTAATTTGGTTTTGTTTTCTTACTTGATTGAACTATTGCCTCAAAACTACAGGCTTTTAAAAATACTTATTTCACTTTACATTTTTCTCTAGAAATTGTGCCAGCTTAACTGGCAAAATTTGGAATAAATTTTCCCTCTCTCTTTTTTTGAGTGTCTAATTAGATGGGGTATTGCTTAAAATCTTCTAATATCTGCACAGAAGCAAATCTTGAAATGATTTAATCTGGACCTCCTGTCTGATTCTTGAATCAGCTCTTCGTCATTCTTACCGTGTGGATATCTAGCCTTCTGGTTGCACAACAGTGGCATGCAACTATACTTATGATCAGCCCATAATACTGGGCTTTCTTTATGAAGGAGACTAGTACTTATTTTGTGTGTTAACTTTTCTTGTTTTTAGAGCAGAGGCCTCATCATAACCATCCTATCATTTTAGTGTTGCACAATTTTCAGATTGTTTTTTCTTGCATTTCCATGCTTCTTACATTCCTGTGAACAAGACAAACTGCTATTATCACATATCACCAGGAGAACAGCCACCTGGATCCCTAGTCCAAGATTACGTTTACTACTTCAAACCATGATGACTACCAAAATATTTTTCAATACCCTCATATGACTGTCTCAAAACCCTTTATCAGCACTTGACTTACAATGTGACAGTTTCCTCAAGGATGAACGTATCATGCCCTGATGTCCAAATTGACTCGTTATACTTCAATGCAGGTTTTTGGAGTTGACCAGAAAAAAAAAAAGGCATAAACTCATGGTACTGTTGTGCTTCACCATCATTGTGAAGAATTTATTTTTTGTTTCCACTATTATTTTTTTCCTCTCAAGAATAAACTTGGATCCTTCAAGATGTCAAACCTTTTAAAGAGTTGCCAGAGTTTAGTTAGGCATGGAGTCATGTCAAATAATAGCCGCAGTTGATTTAACGCCTACTATGTGGCAGTCACTGAGAAAAGTTCTTTGTACTCCACCTCCCATAGTTTTATAGTTGAGAAAACTAAGGCTTAAACAGTTGAACAACTCGTCCAATGGTAAAGAGCAAGGAACTTCAGGCTCTGGAATTTAAACCTAGATTTTTCTGACTTGAAATCTTGAGCTCTTAGACCCTATGTTAGTATTTCTTAAAGTGTGGTGTCCAGACCACCTGCATTAGATTACCTGAGGTATGTATCAGTAAATCAGTTTCCTGGACCTTTCCCCAAGGGCAATGAATGGGAATTTCTGGAGATATGGCCAGGCATCTTCATTTGGAGCAAGCTTTCATTTGGATCACTAAGGTGGGAGGACCACTTCGCTCTTCCATCCTCCCTCTCAAACACTTGTATAAGGGGGAGGGAAGGGTGTGGGAAATCTTTAGTTTCATTGCACACCATGGGTGCTGCCACATGGTGACAACTGCAGCCAAAGGTTACCGGAGCTTGTATACTTTAAGGGGGTTGCACTTGGCTATTTTGACACTGCACAGGATGGCTTGAATCAAGTTTTTGGCACGATTGGAACATGGAGTGTTTTTGCTCTTTTCCACATTTATGTTTAGAGATAGTGAGGATACATGAAGACTTAAAATCTCAGAACTTCTTGTTTTGTAGAAAGGCTGCCCAAATTTCTAAATAGCATCTCTTCTCCCTGTTCCAAAGTCTCTGCAGCTATGTTGTTACCATCCTCCTGGGCTATTCCTGCCATAAGTGCTTTCTCCAAACCTAGATCAAGGGGAACTAGTATACCTCACTGAGCCACTGAGGAACGTTTATGGAAGAGAACAATGCCAGCAAAAAAATCATCACCTTGATCAGTGAGGAAGATAGTGCAACGTAGAAGCCATAAATCCTCAAAAACTCTCTGAAATGTACAAAAGGAGGTGCCTATGGGATGAGACATAGGAGGCCATAGTGTCTTCCGGGTCTAAAAATGAGTCCAATATCATACATGAGGGACCTTCATAATTAAGATATTAGGAGTTTACACGTTAATTACTCCTTCCTGCCTGACTCTTGTGTCTAGGTCCTGCCTCTCCAGCTAGCCCATCTTCTATTACTTTTTAGTGACTCTTCCAAGCTCTAGTGTAGTGAAATACACCAATTTAGTTGCTTTGTTAATGCTGATTATGAAAATCCAGTTGCATTTTGGGTAAAGTATACTTTAAAGTAGAGAGTCTTAATTTTCAAAAGCTGAATCAAAGTGGGATATAACTCTTCTGTTTTCATGAAATTCTTCATGGCTTTTGCAAAATAAGCAGAGTGATAGTTGATAGTACAATTTATTTTTCCAATTATTTAGTTTATCATATATACATATATGAGTGTATATCATATATGTGTGTGTGATTAGCCAGTCATGAGGGCTGACTTGTGTGGGCAGTATTCTCCTCACTTTTTTTTTTTTTAAATAATTTCTTTTTTTTAAAATTAATTAATTTATTTATTTATTTACTTATTTATTTATGGATGTGTTGGGTCTTCGTTTCTGTGCGAGGGCTTTCTCCAGTTGTGGCAAGTGGGGGCCACTCTTCATCGCGGTGCGCGGGCCTCTCACTATCGTGGCCTCTCTTGTTGCGGAGCACAGGCTCCAGACGCACAGGCTCAGTAATTGTGGCTCACGGGCCCAGCTGCTCCGCGGCATGTGGGATCTTCCCAGACCACGGCTCGAACCCGTGTCCCGTGCATTGGCAGGCAGATTCTCAACCACTGCGCCACCAGGGAAGCCCCTCTCCTCACTTTTGCTGAAGAGACAATATGGCTCAGATAAGCTAACTGCACAGATAAGGTAATTGCACAAAGTAATGGAGCTAATGCTAGAGTCAAAACAGTAATTCAGGTCACTCCAAACCAAGGGCATTTTCTTCTGCAAGGAATCTCCATGGGGAAAAAGATTCTTCAAAGAGGGATGTAAAGTATGAATTACCATTGTTATTGCTATACACTATTGATATTATTATGCCTCATGTTGACTTAGGTTCCCTCCTTCTAAAATGCTGATGCCTGTTCCAGGGACTTCATGATAATGAACTGTAAAAGATTTCCGGCTTCTGAATATTTTGAGATTAAAAGTTCAAAACCTGCTTGAGGGGCTAGATATTGTTTTCTTTTCTTTTCTGTGTGGGTGGTCTGCCGTGATCCCCAAGACCACCAGCACTGTGGGGCTGGAACACCAGCTGATGGTGCGCTAGGGAATTAGGCTGTTGTTTTGCCCTCCCAGATAACAGCTGAGCTAGCCAAGCCGAGGTCAGCACACAGACACGCACGCACACATGTACACACACACACACCTGCACCAAGAGAGTTAGCCTCCAACTTCAACTCCACCCACTGAATCCCTTCATCAAAAAGAGCTTTCCTTGCCTTTCCAATGCTCCCAGTCCCATCCACAGATATCTAGAGATGTAGACACGCAGGTTTCGAGACCCTAAGGACAGGCTTATAAAAGGTACTCCCAATCCAGTGACCCAATATTTTCAAACAGCAGCCTGAGATTAGGTTTAGGGAATGTACGTGCTTCTCAATGTCTGTCTCTTATCTTGCGAATACATCTACCCCAGAATTAACCTCTGCCTCTCTGCCCTGGGGCAGCCTGTACGCATTACACGCAAAAAAGAATTCTGTCACTCATAATGAAATGCTTCTGTCTGGCTATTTGATGTGTGTCAGGCGTATTCAGCAAATCAGAGGCAGGCCTGTGATCTGCCCAGCCTCTGGACTCTAATTTTCATATTTTAGTGTATAGTCTGTGCAGAGATTTTGAGAGAAGTTCTACTTCTAACTATCCATAGATGTTTTAAAGCCTGTTGCTTTAAAGCAATCCTCTTGGTAAATAATATTTCACAGTCCCCAGAGGGCATGTCAGATTGCTGTAGGAGTTATAACCATATTTCAACCTCCCCAGTGAGGCATAACTAGCTAAAGACCGGAGGAGGCACTTCTGACATCTTGGTTTTAGACAAACTTGAATTGAAAAAGATGCAGTTGTATTTCCCTTCCTTTGTTTGCCCCAGTGAACTTTTGTTCCATCAGAACTGTTCTTTCTTCAGAATCTGGCATCTGCTGCTCAAACCACCCCCTCATGCTCGGACACGTTTATGAACTTTTCTCAGAAAGTTCTGACGGTACCTCTCTGGGACATTTTGTCAGGAGCTTTTCCTTGCGGCCAAGTCTTAATGAATTCACAACTACTCTTTTAGGCAGGGACTCCCTCAGACACTTCTGTGATTGGGGTCAAGGTGGTCGATCTCCACTTTTTAAGAAGAGCTGGAGGAATTAGGATGACCTTGAAAAAATAGTCTGGGGCTCATTCCTAGGGCACTCTCCCATAAAAGGTGCAGCTTGGGACCTATATAACTCCATCCTAGGTTTCAGAAATTCCTCTGGGAATGAGTGGAAGAGGCAATTAGCCTCAACGGGTCATAATAGGAGGCGAAGGGTAAAGGTAAAGAAAGAATCATAGCAAACAGTAACAGAACGGAGTGTTTGGGGAAAAAAATAGCAATTAGTGTTTCATCATACAAAAGTAAGGAAACTCATACCTGTTAAGTAACTATCATGTCTTAGTTCCTCGGTAAAGCACTTTATTATAGAATCTCATTCAATTCTCCTCTTAGAAAGAAAGTTGAATTGTGTCCCCCCCAAAAATCATACGCTTAAGTCCTAGTCTCCAAACTTCAGAACGTAACTTTATTTGGAAATAGGATTATTGCAGATGCAATTAGTTAAGGTGAGATCGTTTAGGAGGGGCTCAGTGAGGATTTGCTCAAATGAATGGCATTGAAATATTTTTTTATTATACTTTCCGACTTTAGAGGAAGCTTATACCTTGAGAACTTCTTTAGAACAGCCTGTTCTTGATTCCCTGATAGAGCACACTGACCCCATTAGAATTGTATCTTTCCATAGTCAAATCTGGAATAAAATAAAATGCTGAGGTTTTTTTTTTTTTTCAACTTTAGACATGATTGCACCCTGAGTGTTTTCCACTACTAAGAATTCCACATAAGAACTTTGATCTGATACATGCACTGCTATGTGCATAGCAGCACTATTTATAATAGCCAAAACATGGAAACAACCTAAATGTCCATCAACAGATGAATGGATAAAGAAGATGTGGTATATATACACAATGAAATATTACTCAGCCATAAAAAAGAAGGAAATAATGCCCTTTGCAGCAACATGAATGGACCAGAGATCATCATACTAAATGAAATAAGTCAGACAGAGAAAGACAAATACCATATGATATCACTTATATGTGGAATCTAAAATATGACACAAATAAACTTATCTGCGAAACAGAAACAGACTCACAGACATAGAGAACCAGACCTGTGGTGGCCAAGGGGGAGGGAGGTGAGGGAGAAATGGAGTGGGAGTTTGGGGTTAGCAGATGCAAACTATTGTATATAGAATGGATAAACAACAAGTGTAGCACAGGGAACTATATTCAATATCCAGTGACAAGCCATAATGGAAAAGAATATGAAAAAGAATATATATATATATATATATATATATATATATATATATATATATATATATATATATATATGTATAAAACTAAATCACTTTGCTGTACACCAAAAACTACTACAACATGGTAAATCAACTATACTTTAATTTAGAAGAAAAAGAAAAAATAATTAAAAAAAAATTTGATCTGAGGCTTTTCTACTGTAGGTTACAGAACTCGAGTTTTCCATAAACTTCAAAGAGAAATGGTAAACTCTTCACTATTGAAATATTAGCAACAGAAAATCTTTGCCAAAAACAGAAAAACCCAAAACAAACAAACAACAACAACAACAAAAACGCACCTCTCCATCCACAATTGCTATTACCCAGAGAGGTTTTAAATCGTATTTGGGGGCAATATCTTGCTTTTAGAAATGCCAGTTACTGTTTCAGGTTCTAATAAAATTGTGCATGAGGACATTTACCCCAGGATTACAGTAAGAAAGACCCTGGTCTAACACCCTCCTTCAGCACAGGAAAAACTGAGGCCCAGAGAGGGTACCACTCAAAGTTAAGACCAGACCCAGGTGGTATTATTCCCATTCCAGAGGTTTCTCCACTATCTAAACTGCCTTTATATGCTTTTTTTTTTTTCTTTTTGCAACCCCAGTTTTCATTATGAAAACTTTCAAGAAATGAAAAAAAAGAAGAGAAAACAGTATAATGTACACTCATATGTCTATAACCCAGATTGGATTGGACAATTAATTAATTATTAATATTAATATTAATATTAATTAATATTAATTAATTATTAATATTTTGCTATATCTGTATCATCTTTCTTTTTCACTAAAATAGTTTAAATTACAGATAGCGTGGCATTTTGTCCCTGTTATGCATTTCTAAAAAATAAGGATATTTCCCTACATAAGCACAATACCATCATACCTACCAAAATTAAGAATAATTTCTTAGCATCATCTAATACCCAAATCATATTCAAATTCTTCCAAATACTGCCATAATTTCAGTTATAGCTGTTTCATCTAACTAGGATCCAATCAAGGCCCATACATTGCCTTTGATAGTTATGTCTCTTAAGTCTCTTTCAATATTTTTTCTTCTAATATCATATTATTTAATTTTATTTATTTAGTTTTTTCATAATATTGATTATTTGAAGAGACAGGAAAGTTATTCTATAAAATGTTCACCTTTTGGGTTAGTCTAAATCCTTCCTTATGGGTATGTGTTTTGTTCTTCTATCCCCCCAACTCCCTGTGAATTGGAAGTAAGATATAAAGGCTTGATTACATCAACATTAAAATGTCTCTATTTTTGAAGATAGAAATTGGCAACCATTTCTCTAGTATGATTAACTTTACAAAACCCTGAAGATTGACTTACAAGAGGTGGAAGGGAGAATACAGGTAATGCCAGCATGTGGTGTGGAAAGGAGAAAATCCCAATTACATGACTGCATTCCAGGGTCTGTTATTTAGCTGTGACCCTCAGAACTTGAGTGGATTTAGAGACACAGAGCAATGAAATAAAAACCAGAATATTACTTTCATAATTTGTAATGAGATATGAAGCATTAAAGTAACTAAAATATTTTCCTTGACCAGCCAGAGGTTTCCAAGCCTAGCTGCATTTTAGAATTATCTGGGACTCTTAAAAAAATACCACCCCCAGAGATTCTGATTTAATTGGTCTTGGGTGGGGACTAGGCATTGGTGTTTTTTAAAAGCTCCCCAGGTGTTTCAAAAATGCAACCAGGGCTGAGAAACACTGCTGTAGGTAGATCTAAATCAGAAGGCAATTTCTCATCAGAAAGTTGTTTTGGACACACAGAACCAGAATTTGCCATGTCAGTGATACAAATAAAGAACGTCTGCAGAGTCTGTATCAGTCAGTGGTGTTCAAACTTCTGCATGCATAAGAGAAATTGGGGTATACACACTTAAAAAAAAAAAAAAAAAGAAAAAGGAAAACACTGGATCCCTGTTTTCTACTTCACTCTCATCTTTCCCATCCCCTATAAGATTCTCATTAAAGAACTCTAGGGTGGGCCCCTAGATGCTGCTTCAAGAAACAGCCAACAGGAGTCTGATGTAGATAATTCATGGTCCCCACACTAAGGAATACTAGTCTACATCCTCTGGGATACACTTGCTTGGAGGAGTAGATAAGACCTGTGTTGTTCTCAAACTTAAGCTGCATCAGAATAAACTGCAAGACAGGCATGTGAAAACACAGATTGATTGCTGGCCCTCACCCCTAGAGTTTCTCATTCAGTGGGTTTGGGCTGGAGCCCACAGTTTACATTTTTAACAAGTACTAAGGCAGTGGTTCTCAGCCAGGGAGAATTTGCCTTCTAGAGGACATTTGGCAGTGTCTGGAGATTTATATGAAGACGTTATTTTTTTGGAGCAGTTTTAGGTTCACAGCAAAATTGAGAGGAAGATACCTAGATTTCCCAGATATCCCTTATACCGCTATCAAATCCCCTACCCACAATATTTTGTCATCTCAAATTTCTCTTTCCAATTTTTTTTCATCTGCCTTTCAAATCTCAAGATACTGTAGATCCCTTCAAAGATTATTCCTCCAGTTCTTTCTCATTGGAATCTTTACAGATTTTTTACACATTTAAGAGTTTTGCTTTGAAGGTACCTACCCTAAAGCCATCCTCCTTGTAAGTCTCAATCATGGAGTAATTACTAGTTTTTTTTTTCAGGATTGTTTGAAATGATTTTATTTCTATAACAATATAAAAAATAAGCTAAGGCATATTTATTTGGAGACAATAACAGGCTTTATAATAATATTTATTCTTATAATGTCCATGATTTTTTTTCTTATTCTACTTATGCCACAATACTAATTTCTTAAGGATTTTTAAAAACTTTCTTAAAGTCTAGTGCACATATCTATATTATGTTAGAAGAGGATATTAGGTTTTATGAAAGGAGAGAGGGTGGAACCTCATTTTGAAGTGAAGAACTATTTTCATCCAGGCTGGAGAACAAGTTCTACGGGTTTGGATTCAGCCCCTGGGGCACACAGGTGACTTCAAAGGCCCACAGGGTTTGAGGGTTATAAACATAACTTGCTTACTCCAAAGGGCAGGAGCAAGGCCTGACATTTCTTTCTTAACCTTGAGAGAGATGTTCCCATTCAAATGGTGATTTATTGTTGCACTCATGTGTTTCAGGATCAGAAATAGGTATTATAAAATCACACAAACAAGAAAACCATAATCTAGTAAAACAGACTGAGATGTGCCTAGTAGGAGAGATTGACGATTACACAAATAACTCTAAAACAGGCAGAAAACCCAAGTGCTCTAGTAGAGATATAAGTTGTGATCTGTGGTTATTTGAACAATCAGGGGAGGATTCAGAAAGGAATAGCATTGAATGATGCCTGGGATTTGAAATATTTGAGGTGATAACATTTCAGGCTGAAAGAACAGTATTAGCAAAAATCTTTGGACGTCTGTAGATAGGTGTAACAATAGTGCAAGAGTTAAAGGTACATCTTGTAGAGCTGCTGGGGATCCAGTGATGAATAGAAAGACTTAGTGGGGAATAAACAGGGAATAAAATCTCATTGACTTGAACTAAACAGAAACAGCCATCTGGTATAAGTTCTCATTTTGAGAATGACTGACTCTTAACTTAAAGCTCTCTAGAATCTGTTGGTGTCTTCTGTGTTACATCCTAAGGGTCGACAGGAAGAGGGTAATATATAGTAAGCCCAGGTCTCTCCACCCTGGAAAGCCCATTGAGTTCACTCTTAAGGAAGACAATAAAAGCCTCAACTCTGTATAGGACTACAGTTGGCACACTTGGTATTAGAAAGCTTCCAAGCACAATCTTAGTGTCTTTATTGGTCCTTGAATTTTTCATTTTTGGTTTGTTTTCTTTCATTTTTAAATTTTTTGCCCATAGATATTATATTCATGGAGTGTAGTTAATTCCCCAGTTCTCAGCTGTATATAAATCACTGTTGGTGAAACTTTTCAAACCACTACCTGTTGACTGCTTACCCTATGATTTCTGTGACAAGGTTGGGAATCTGTTAAGAAAGGGACAGCTGAAGGACATCCAACAGCATATTTCAAGCACTTCTAGTACCCAGTTGAATCTTACAGTGCAAGCAAACTCTGTACTCCGAGGAGCTCCCTTGAGACACCCAAAAGAAACCCAGTCAGCCACTGGTTTTGAGCAATTCCAGGGGTGGCACCCTATAATAGTGGTATTCTGATGATAGCATCAGCCAAGAATGAACTTCCAGAAAGATCTCAGAAAGTCTGATGTCATTTAAGACCTCAATTATCCAAGTAAATGAAGAAGAATTTCATTCACTTGGATAAAAAAAAAAATGTAAATGTAAAGACTAAAGAATATCCTTCTCTGAAAACTTGTTGAAATAGGCTAATAACAACAAATTCCCTGATGACAGGGAATTTCCCCCGTCATCAACTTGGCACAGATCCAAAGGGTCTTACTGTGCTACGAAAGGAAGCAGTTCTTCCTCTACTAGTGTGATGTTTCCTGCATCATGAGGCAGGGTTTCGTGAGTGGGGTACCTTAGATAAATTAGTGGATCTTTAAGTCAAAAAGGATTGCTGGAGCTCATATCCAGTTTCAAGGTGGGTCCTCATATAAAATATCAGAGAGAGAGAGACATGCAGCGAAAGAGACCTATGGTGGGATAAGCACAAGCATTAGAATCAGGAAGTCCACGCTTAAAGGCCTCAGCTACCACATCTAGCCATGTCACTGGCTTAACTTCTCTGAGTTACACTGGAATATGGGGTTTGGGAGGACAAGGTACTAATACTGTTTTTAACACAACAGTCTCAAGAATCAAATGCTATAATGTATCTGAAAGTGTCTCATCGGCTAGTGAGTCTCAAATTTTAGTATGCATACAAATCACCCAAGATCTTGTTAAAATGCAGATTCTGGGGTAGATCTGGGGCAGAGCAGGGAAGTCTGAATTTCTAACAAGCTTCTGCCTGATATTCCCTTGTGGTTGGTCCATAGAGCCCCTTTCTAATAGCACAGTGGTAGAGAGTGAAGTGTCACAGAGTAATTGGTTGTTGTTATTAGCCTATTTCAACAAGTTTTCAGAGAAGGATATTGTTTAGTCTTTACATTTACATTTTCTTTTTAATTCACTAATTCCTACCAGGACCCTCCAAATCAACCCACACAGCTAATAATTCTACAAAAGCTCACTTAATATAGTGAATCCTGCTCAAAATAGCAATCAACAGTTTCACTGAAGAGTAGGCTTATGGGAAAAAGATTTTTTCACTCAGTCTTTACGTACAATGATTTCACTGTTATCTCTGTGTACATCAGATATATGGGAATTGTGATGATGCAGAAAAATTAAGTGCTTGCTAAGTTGCAAAAGAAAATTGGAGGGGATTTTATAAAAAGATCCCTTGGAAATCAGTATATAATATTTGCATATAGTGTATGTCTGTATAATGTGAACATTTGTGTAATATTTTATATAATTTACCATTTTCAGGACACTTCCACATGTGTCGCCCCATTAATCCTTTGCAGAAAAGTAGGCTGGGCAGGTATCATTTGGCCCATTTTACTGATGATGAAACTGGAACACAGAGAGATGAAGGGAGTTGTTCAAGGTCGTGCTCGCACAATTGCTGCAACACTAAGACAAAGCCCAGTTTTTCTGATTCCTGATTCAGTGCTCTTTCCTTTGTCTCCCTGTCCACAGTGCTTACCATACTGACAAAAAAAGTTATGGTTTGGTTTGTTGAAGCCTGGTTATGAGTAATGTAGCAGCATGTAAAAAGTACCAGACATCACAGAGTTGGTTACTGCGGGTACATCGTCAGCAGGGAGCTCATCAACGTGGCTATCTCTCATAGTGATCAGACAAAAACCTGCTGCAACCCTGAATTTTCAGATGATTCATTTGCTTGTTTAATTTCCAGCCAAGAATGCCATGTCTTACTCCTTTTGGAATGTTTACAGATGAGAGTTAGAGCTTGGGGGTGGAGGACAACTTGATTACTACAGTCATCCCAAATGGGTGCTTTGTTTTCTACTCTCAGAAAATATTCTTCTTGCCTTTCTTCTTACTTCCTCTACGATATGCCCCTGAGTGCTCCATCTCATAGCGATCTCAATCTCTCTTTCCCTGTTTGTGTTAACAACCCTGTGAGTAATGAAGCATTTGGCATCTGGCATCGTATACTGTTTTGCCTGTAGTGATGTTTCACTCAGGGGTGTGTGTGTGTGTGTGTGTGTGTGTGTGTTCCTTGCCAAATGAAATTGGGAATTCTTTGAGGGCGGGGACAAATATGTTTCATGTTTCATCTTATATTGAATGATGGAAGTAAGAAATGGACGTACAGAGTGAAAACTATATTGAATTTGGAGTCAGATTATCTGGATCAATTTCTCATAAGCCATATGACCCTGAACAAGACATTGAAACTTTGGGCTTTTGCTGCCCCATCTAGAAAATGAGAATATTAGTACTTATACTATTGTCATGAAAAGTAAATGAGTTAATATGTGTGCAAATACAAGTATTTTGCAAACTCATAAGAGCTGTATAAATGTAAAGAATGTATTTGTATTTACTTTAAAAAGAATGTAGATTAAATCTGAGGAGTCTGCTGGTAACACCAGTCATATACAAACGTATTTGCTTCACCCCAAAAACACTGTATATCTCTATGTCCGGCTATACAAAGAAATAAAGACACATGGAAGCAATATTATTAATTTGCTTTTGCAAAAGTGGGAAAGATAAAAGATTTATGAGTCAAGGAAAGTTGATATAACCCAGATGCTAAAAATGTTCATTAAGAGCTGTCAACATTGTAGTTTCATGGAATCCAGATAGTAGGAGTTAAGTTTTGGCTTAGGAAATTCCCTCTTAAATTCTCATTATTTTGCAGAAATATTAAGTGAAACAGCATACCTCTAAGGGTAGGAAAATGATTCACTCTCTAGAATGAGGATGCTAATGTAAGCAGAACTTGTGTACCTACCAGCTTCTCTGAAAGTGATTGTAAAACCCAAACCCATCATTCTCTTCCTACTTATCCACTTTCTGCCGGTACCACATCAAAATCATTCTGGTTTCTGGCCCCAAGACCGTTCCATAGCATTCCTTCTCCTCTTTCTTACCCTATCACACACATAATAATAACTGCTACCTATTTAATACCTGCTAGGTGTCGGGAGCTGCACCAGTGCTCTTTATTGTCTATAACTTTCAAATACATCTTTCAGGAAGGTTTCATTGTTCCCATGTTATAGAAATCAAGATCCCAAGAATCTTAAGTACATTGCTTACAGTCCTTCTGTGGATCAGGGGACCAGAATTCAAACTGGTAGAATTCTGGTTTGAATTCAAAGAGGCATTTGGCATTCAAAGAATTCAAACTGGTAGAATTCAAAGCACAATGGTGCTTTGCCCCTGGTCTTACCAATCAGCAGCACTGTCCAAGTCTCAACTTTTTTCTTTCAAAATGTTTTACATTAATAACCTAGGCAATTTAAAAAAGGTTTTCAATCACTGGGATCTACCTGTAGACATCTTTCACATGAAATCATGAACATATGAACATCCTCCAGACAAATACTTTTTGAATTAAATTGGAGACACCAGATAATATAAAAATAAGGGTATGAATAAGAACATACAACATGATGAATTGAGTAGTGACATTCTTCATATGTAATCAAAATATTTTTTTTGAATTTTATTTTTTTTATACAGCAGGTTCTTATTAGTTATTTATTTTATACATATTAGTGTATATATGTCAATCCCAATCTCCCAATTCATCCCACCACCATTTTTTAAGAAGGGACTGGTTTAGTAAAAAAAAAAAAAAAAAAAAAAAAATACTGGGTTATGAAGCAAAACCCCAGGTTCCAGTCATTGCTCTATAACTGACTTTCTGTGAGATAGATAGTTGGTAATTATCTTTTCCTCCAGACCTCAGATTTCCCATTTTTGACATGATGAAGTTCTATGAAGTGTGTCACTGACGTACAGCCAACTGTCCTGTGGCATTAGCTTGCCCAGCTTTATCCCCTACCTTTCTACCCACACATCCTCGTCATGTCTTTCCTCTTTTTCCAGTCTAGCCTTACTCGGCAATTACTATCTTGCTCAGACATGTTTTATATTAATCTACCACCACAATGCCCACACTATTTTAACTTAATATTATTCTCTAAATTAATTTGCAAAACTTTAGCTTTGTTCTAATTAATCATGTCTATGAATTCATACATTTAGAAAAAAATTTTTTCTAATACTCATGGAATTTCATGGATAACCTAAAATTTTCTTTTATCCCTGAACCCAAAATCTTGTATATCATCCATTGTAAACAAATCGTACCTTGGGAAACTCAAATTTTCCTTTGGGACTCCACAGAGAAACTTGTCCTCATCTCAGAGAAGACATAAACAAAGGCAAGCTGTGAGGGAAAGTCTAGCTGGGAATGGAGCCAGTATCCTTGACTTCTCCACCTCTCAGGTGCTTTCTCAATACCTGTCCAATTCACCAGGTTGACCCATTTACTTACTCCATCCTGAAATCTTCTACCACCACCGGGCCTCACATTTCTGAGTCCTTTTCTGTGTCCTATGGGTGGACAAATCTCCTTTCACCACCAAACACATAAAAGACAAAAAGGCACACTAGGTAGTGACTTAAAATAACATAGTTTTAGTTGTGCCCAGCCCACCATCTCCTTGACAAAGAAGGTACTTTCTTAGCTGACCTGCGTATTCTCCTTCTGGGTATCAGAACACTCTGAACTGCTCAGCGTGGTACATCTGACCCTCTTAGAGATCATTCTTGCTTTGGGTCCCTGAGCATCAATGACCTTGAGCAAGACCACTTCTTTTGTTGTTGTTTTGTTTTGTTTTTGTTGTTTGTTTTGTTTTTGTTTTTTCCTCTCTGGCTTCTTGGCTGTAACGGGGGAGCAAACACAACTGGAAGTTAGACTGAACTGGGCTGCAGTCCTAGATCTACCACTTACTGGTCGTAAGTCATGAATAAGTGACTGAAGAGCTCTATGTCCCAGTTCATTTATGTGTAAAATAGGAAAACAATTTTAAAAAGTGATCTTTATGAGATTTAAATGAGGTAATGTGGGTAAAATATCCGGCATAGTATTTGGCAGCATTCTTATCAAATGTCATTTCCACTTCTGGTATCTGAAACATAGTTATTACCTGGAGGTTATTGTTGGTTCTAGTCTGTAAGAATACCTGGCTTCTTTAGTTACACTTAAACTATATTTCTATTTGTGCCCAGGGAGACACACTGTCCCCATGAAGGCCTCTCTACCTCACATCAGCTCCTTTGACAGGACTGTCATATCAAAAACCTGACTTCTGAGGGACTTCCCATTTTGTTCCTGTGCCTGGTCTGTGGGAAACTAATTTAAAAGCAGAACCCATTTGACTTACTCTGAATGTTTAAATGCTTTCTGGCTTGAAAATCCATGATTTTTTTTTCTGATAACCTATGTAAGTATTCAGTCACTTCCACCCATAAGAGACAAAATAATTTACATGTTCACTTATTCAAATATTTAGCGAAATGTTGATATTTATCAACAGATACGTAACAGACACAGAGGGGTTCATGATCCCACTCTACTTTGGGTTTTCTTTTTGCTTTTTTTTTTTTACATTTGTTTATTTTTTTATAGAAGTATAGTTGATTTACAATGTTGTGTTAGTTTCAGGTGTACAGCAAAGTGATTCAGTTATACACACATATATATCTATATTTTTCAGATTCTTTTCCCTTTTAGGTTGTTACAAAATATTGAATATAGTTCCCTGTGCTATGTAGGTCCTTGCTGGTTATCTATTTTACATATAATAGTGTGTATATGTTAATCCCAAACTCCTAATTTATCGCTCCTCTCTTTCCCCTTTGGTAACCATAAGTTTATTTTCTATGTCTGTGGGTCTATTTCTGTCTTGTAAATAAGTTCATTTGTATCTTTTTTTTTTAGATTCCACATACAAGTGATATCATGTGATATTTGTCTTTCTCTGTCTGGCTTACTTCACTCGGTATGATAATCTCTAGATCCATACATGTTGCTGCAAATGGCATCATTTCATTCTTTCCTAGGGCTGAGTAATATTCCATTGCATAAATACACCACATCTTCTTTATCCATTCGAATAATAACTGCTGGAAAGAGTGTGGAGAAAAAGGAATCCTCCTACACTGTTGGTGGGAATGTAAATTGGTGCAGTCACTATGGAGAACAGTATGGAGGTTCCTTAAAAAAGTAAAAACAAAGCTGCTATATGATCCAGCAATCCCACTCCTGAGCATATATAATCCCACTTCTGAGAAAACCATAATTTGAAAAGATGCATATATCCCAATGTTCATTGCAACACTATTTACAATAGCTAAGACATGGAAGCAACCTAAATGTCCATAGACTGATCCCACTCTACTCTGATGTAGGTTTGAAAATTTCCCTAGCAAAATGTAAAAGGAAGATTTTCTTTTATAGTTTTCCAAATTACCACTTGGATGACTCTAAAACTACAATTGTTTCTCCTTATCTTTTACCTCCTACCATCTATCTTCAAATAGCTTGCTTTGCCCCAACTTGTATTCTCTATTCTGACCAGAAAAATTATTAACCTTCCTAGGTAAACAACGCAGTTGATTTGTCTCTGGAGCTTACACATATTCCTTCCCTTTTGCACGGCCTGCTGCCCAATTTCCTGTCCAATGAACAGAGTCATTTTTCTCCTGACCACTGATAATGGCTGTTTCTTCCATAAAGAGTTTTAAGTGAATCCCGTGGATTAAGTCTATCTCTGTGCAACCACAATTGTGTAAGGATGTGTCCAATGTTTCTGTAATAGCCTTTGAGTTTTTTTTTTTTTTTTCCAACGGGGTTTGTTCCACCATCACTTTAATTTTAAGTTCCTCAAGAACAAAGATGAGGAACTTTTAATAATTCCTTAATAATTCCACTTCCATAATAATTTGCCACAAAATCAAAAGCAATGTCTTCTGCAATGTGAGCCTTCGGGGCATGTGAATTAGAAAATATTTTTCTGTTGGAAGATCTGAAAGACTGTATGAATTTTCTGGGAGACCAAAGTGACAAATTTCATATAATTAAGGCCAGGGCATAAGCAATGTTGGGGGGTCCGATATCTAGACAGCTTAGGTGAGAAAGAACATTTTCTGACTTCATCCTTCTTTTTACTTTAAGTGTGGGTATTTGTTTTTGATCCTTTCTCACTACTACAGTCCTTTCTTTTTGCCTCCCACTGATGCTGCAGCTACGTTAATAGCTATTAGCAGAGAAAGGAGAGAACTATCTAACATAAAATACTAACAACTTGAACGTGCTTAAGAAGTATTCGCTGAGCAAAGAATTGAATTACCATCGCCACTGCTTCAGCCAAAAATTAATTTTTTCTTTGAGGAAAGGATGTTCTGTGTGCTGATTATAGAGAGGAAAACACCCTCTTGAGGGGGCGGGAAACAGTGGACATAGTTCTTAAAAGGAAAGAAAGAAAACTTCTCTTTCTCAAGCCTCCTGCTACATATGTAGTCAGTTGGGAAAGCAAGATTTCTGATGAACCCTGAAATCCCTAAGACTGTGGTCCTGAAAACCCAGGCAGAGGGACTAGACTAGAACATCAGCAAGGGCCCTTTCAAGTACAAAACTCCTCTAACATTTTGGTATAAAAGATGTATATAGTTCTGTAATTTTTCTTTTAATTAAGAAGGAAGAAAGGAGATAGAAAGAAGAAGGAAGGAACAGATGGAGAAAGAAACAAGGAAAGGAAAAAAATGAAAGAAGAAGAAATAACCAAAGAACGGTAAAGAAAATTTGGCTCCTCTGTGAAAGATAAGAAAGAAAGAAAGAAAGAAAGAAAGAAAGAAAGAAAGAAAGAAAGAAAGAAAGAAAGAAAGAAAGAAAGAAAGAAAGAAAGGAAGGAAGAAAGAAAGAACGGAAGGAAGGAAGGAAGGAAGAAAGAAGAAGGAAAGAAAAGAAAAAGAAAGAAGAGAAAAGAAAGAAAGAAAAGAAAGGTATCAGCTTTGAGTGATGATTTAAAGTTTTATTAATTAATTATTTATTTAACTTGTGTTCATGTAGCTCCCCCTATGGGCAGAAAAATTGTTTTTCAGATCCTCCAGTCACTGAACGCTTTTCAAGCGGCAGTTGGTTTCTGGAGCAGAACTGAGAGGGTTATATTCTCACAGGAAAATGTGTTCTTTGCCATGAATAATAAGATGAACTACTTAGCTTATAAATATTGGAGATCTGTAAAATCACTACTGATTTTATTTTTAAGAGCTACATTAAAGGACCATGTATTATTGAGACATGGTAATAAAAATTTAACAAATCCACGCATCTAGAGACCATATTAAAATACAATTTTTGTTGTGATTTCTTTGGTGTCCATTTTAAGCTTTGCTGAAAATAACCAATAATCATAAATATTTACAAGAAAATAACGTCTTTTATGGAATGAAGATCTTATGAAGCCATTTTTTATTAGTTAATCCTTCAAATAGGGCAGAATTAAAACATCACCATCCTTCCAAATGCATAAATGTCAAAACTAAGGCATAAAAAAAGACCAGTGTACTAATTTGAATGCAGATTAGTGACTGAGATTCAGGTATCACACTGACACAGAGCTGAAGAATTTGCAGGTCAAGAATCAATTTCCTTAGAGTTGCAGGAGAATGACTGAATGTTTCTCTCTGATTTCTGCCTCTGAAAATTATGATGACACATCAAGGCACAAATAAATTACATCCCTTCCATCATGTTTCCCTCATTTTCAGACTCAGGAAGTAACATTTACAATTCTATACTCCTGTCATATTTTACCTGTACCTCTTTATAAGCCTTTTAATATTTATGTGATAATGATTTAATTTATATCTATACTGTGATCTCCATGTGGACAAAAGACACTGTTCTTATTTCTTTGCTGTCCCAAATTTTCACTGGGACGAAGAGGGGTATAATCAATTAACTAACTATATGTGTAGAAATATATAGTGCCTAGCATAAGATGGTAAAATCCCAAATAAGTGTTTTGGATAAATGAATTGAATAACTGCTGATAAGTGAATAAATAAACCCATGAAGTAATAGTTTCAACAAAATTCAAGCACAAAGCAATTTAAGACTCCTAGAAGGAAACATAGGTCAAAGCAACATAAAGCAATGTTGTATAAACTAGGTAAAACTCAGTGCTAAAGGAACACTATGTGAAGGTGTGACAGAAATAGGTGTCAGTTTATTTAGAGTGTAGGTCCGATTTGAGCCAGGTTGTGAAGGATACGGACCAGTAGGCACATTCTTTCACTCAAGCACTATGCAGCACGACCCCATCATTTTGTTGCAAGTCCAAAATTATTCTAAAGAATAAAGTCTCTAAAAAGTTCCACTCTCTACCACTGAGTGAGTCAGTTGTTTGGTGGCAGCCCGTTTTAGCCTTGGATCAACATAATGAATCAAAATATCGTCTCTTAGTGTCTCTTAAATATGTGCATATTAATAGTTCCCAAATCGAACTCTTGATTTCCCATGCCCTTAACTTGTTCCTCCTCTATTTTTTCCTATCAAAGTAAATCACATCACCCCAGACTCAGTTTCTCGATCCTAAAATCTATAGAGCCTCTCTTCCTCTTTTTCTGATTAATCATCAGGCCGTGCTAGTTCTTATCCCCAAAACCACCTGCTTCGGTTTCTACTGCCATCATCTTAGTCCAGGCTACCACCATCTTATGCCTGGACATGTTCCCCTAGTTAGTCTCCCAACTTTCAGTTCGTCCATCTCCAACTTATTAGAAATGTGTAATATATTTTACAAGAAAAAACAAATAGATCAATGAAATGCACCAGCGAGACCAGAAAAAAGACTCATGTATTAGCCTTTTTAAATCAGTGAAGAAAGTGTGGACTACTCAAAAATACTGATGATCTATGTAGAAAAATAGATTCACACTTAATTTTATTCTCAAAAACAAATTCCAGGGCTTCTCTGGTGGCTCAGTGGTTGAGAATCTGCCTGCCAATGCAGGGGACACGGGTTCGAGCCCTGGTCTGGGAAGATCCCACATGCCGCGGAGCGGCTGGGCCCGTGAGCCACAATTACTGAGCCTGCGTGTCTGGAGCCTGTGCTCCGCAACAAGAGAGGCCGCGATAGTGAGAGGCCCGCGCACCGCGATGAAGAGTGGCCCCCACTTGCCGCAACTGGAGAAAGCCCTCACACAGAAACGAAGACCCAACACAGCCAAAATAAATAAATAAATTAATTAATATTTAAAAAAAAAAAAAAAAAAAAACAAATTCCAGATGGGACTAACACTCAAATGGCGATAACAAAAAAAAAATTCCAAATTATTAACGAAATTATAGTGAAATTTATCATAGCCTTGGGGTATAAAATCTTCCTAAATAGACACAAAAATAAATGCTTTAAAGACTGATAAATTTACATCAAAATTTAAAACTGGGATATAGAAAAAAACCTATGAATTGCCATGTTTTCTCTCCTAGCTTATATTTTCTTCTCTGTAGCTTTCTAGTTGATTAGTGCTCCTTTTCATTTTTGTTAAATTTTGAAAGATAAATGTTTTCTTTTCTATCATCTAGCGATGTCTTAAATATCTGACATACACATTTAAAATTATTTTAACAAAATCTTATCACTAGCTTTATCCAAACTCCATGTTGATAATATCTAAAAGTTTACTTCTCCCTCGTCATTTAAAGCTAATTTGTAATCAAACAATACTTAAATTTACTAATCTCATTTACTGATTTCTTTGGTTGTGATTCCTTCTTGCATCTTAGTATATACTATTAACTTAATTTTTATTCTTGGTAGACTATATTTGTTACTTGCCCTTTCAAAGAGAATCTGTGGGTTATAAACTTTATGAATCATCTATGTCTAAAATTGTTTGCCCAGCTAAAATAGGTTAGCTGAGTATAGAATTCTACATTCAAGTTTATTTTGTCTTAATTATATGAAGATATTGCTGCTTTGTCTTCTCAAAAACAGTATTACTAATGTTATTCTATTTCTCATTCCTTTGTAGTTTATTATTTTTTTTCTATATAAAGTTTCTCCTCAGAAGTGAATTTCTTTCCATTATTTTCTTAAGTTTCATTTTGTTGTTTCTAGTTATGGGTGTTTGTTCTTCTGTTTGTTTTTTAATCTTGCTAGGCAACTAGAGAAACCTTTAATCTTAGGAGTCATGTTTTTTTCACTTTTGAAAAATTCTTGGTCATATTTCTTTAATATTATCTCCCCTCTATTCTCTCCCTTTTTTCCTTCTGAAACTTCCTTTAACTGAATATTTAGATTCGGGACCTATTCTTATCTTTGACTTTTCTTTAATATTTTCAGTATTTTGGGACATGTTCAGGGAAGTTTCTCAGCTCCATTTTCTAGCATATTTTTTAATCCCTTTGTTTTTTCAAATTAAAATACTGTTTTTTTATTTATTAGAATTTTTATTTTGTGCTTCTTCATAAGCACCTGTTCTTTATCATAATGTTTGGGTCTAACTCTTTGAAGCTAGTTTTTGGAAGAAGTTACCTCCTTTGGCTCTTTGAGATTATTAAATATTACTTTAAAATCCTTTTTAGACTGCATTATGACCTTTACTTCCTTGGTTATATGTTCTTTTGGTGGTTGAGTTTATCTGTGTTTATGTAAAGATGTTGGTGTTCCTTAGCGGTTTTGTCATTCTTAGCTGTTTGTACAGGAATTCTCTCCACATTCTGTGGGGAGAATTTCTCCTAGTGTAGTGGCTTCACAATTGTGTAGATACTAACCTTGAAGATGGCTTAGCTTTAGATTTGTCTGCTGGTCAGAGACATATCAGAATTCGTTTCCAAGCAACACAGCCCTAGTTCCAGCTTCATGGTAGTAAAGCAGCAGACTCTTTGGTGGTTTCAAGTTTGTTTTACTCTTTTAGAAATACTTATTCAATTCTGGTTCATGAAACTTTCTCTTATTTGTTTTTGAGTGTGGCTAAAAATTTGTTCATTAAAAAAATATGTATATATCATTTTAATGGGTTTTTGTGTAGAAGGGAGGTATTTTATCATATTTCTCATGTGCCACCTTGAACTTAAAAAGGAATATAACTGATATTTCTAGTTATAGTTATAGACACAATAGTTATAGACACAAAGAGCTATAGCAGAACACATGACATGATGGAGGCTCAACGTGAATATCAAGGGTATGGGATAGGAAAATATCAGTGTAAGAAGGGAAGAGCGAAGTAGGAGCTGTTGTAACTGACTTATACTTTTGGAAAGCTATTGATAATCTTTAGTATTTACAAACTGCTCTAAGGCCAAAAATGTCTAAGATTACCTCAGCACTATTAATCAGAGTCTGTTAGTATTTTTCTTAATTAATTTTTAATTAATCTTAACTTTTCTTAACAAACATGTAAAATTAAGAAAAAATAATTTAAGTATACAACATTAGCTGAGCAAAATGTGAATCTCTTATTCCATGTCCCCTCCACCACTCCTCCATCCTTCTTCAGAGGCACCTGCCACTAATAGATTTGTCTGTATTCTTGCAGTCCCCTTCTAAGAATTGACATTCATACACAGATAATTACATATTTCAAAAACAAATGGGAAACATTGTCGTGCAATCTGTCTCTTCAATTAAAATTATTTCTTTAAAAATTCTGCATCATTTCATACAGATGCACTTCTTTTTAAATTACTATTGCATAAAATTCCACAGTATAATTTCTCTTTAGAATAAAGTTTCAGTGCCTGAGTACCCAGGGTTGCTCATAGAATTTCCAGGAACATATGGGATTGAAGAAAGAAATTGATTTCCAGAGTCTTCAACTTTCCATTGTACTTTGCCCCAAAATTGATTTGCCTGAGAATGCTCCTGTGATCAGGCTGGTCTTGTTTCCTCTCTCCACTTTCGCAATCAATCAATCAATCACCATTCTCCTATTTAACAGCAGAAAAACATATCTCTCACCAATCCCTATTATTTACTCTGATGTAATTGCCTCAAGATATAAAGCACTTTGGGGTGCAAATCAAAGGACCCTTGGAGAATGCATAGCTTCTGGGGGAAGGGGTCAGGAAAAATAAGGCACAGAAAGTTTAAACATTGGGAATGTAACATTGATTTCACTCAGGCAACTGGAATAGCTTAGCACTGGAATTCGAAAGTGAGATGGTTGTCCCTGAAACAGGTATTTATATGTCTATTTGAATTGAAAATGAAGTCAAATATTTTTGACATAAATAGGAGAGCTATCTTTCCTCTTTAGATTATACGGCAGACTTTCTCCATAAATTGAGTGAGTGAATTTATAGCACTTAGACTTGGATGAAAATATATTTAAAGCATATGCACGATTTAAGAACATCAGAAATCACATCTTTTGCAATAAAACATTATGATTAAAATAAAGTCAATATGTCATAGTTTCTCAAAATTCTTTTGAGGAATAAATGAACAAAAATTTTAAAGACAATAGTCTTCTGACACTCTCCTATTGATGGACTTTCATCATTCCTCACTCAGCTGATGCTTCTGAGCACCTACTGTGTGCCGAGTAACTAGTTTAAGATGTGGAGATGCCCCAGTGGACAATAATAAACAAAATCATCCAAGTAACCAAACCAAAACCCAGTCAAAAAACAATCCAGTTGAAGGAGATAGAAAATAAAAACACAACTTCATAAAAGCATAAAATAGGGCTTCCCTGGTGGCGCAGTGGTTGGGAGTCTGCCTGCCAATGCAGGGGACACGGGTTCGAGCCCTGGTCTGGGAAGATCCCACATGCCGCGGAGCAGCTAGGCCTGTGAGCCACAACTACTGAGCCTGCGCGTCTGGAGTCTGTGCTCCACAACAAGAGAGGCCGCGATAGTGAGAGGCCCGCGCACCGCGATGAAGAGTGGCCCCCGCTTGCCGCAGCTGGAGAAAGCCCTCGCACAGAAACGAAGACCCAACACAGCCATAAATAAAAATATATATATATATATATTAAAAAAAAAAAGCATAAAATATACACTATGTCAGATGGTGATGATAAAGTGTACACTTTTAAATAGGCTGCTCAGGAAAGGCTCAATGAGGTGACAATTTGAGTAAAGCCTTGAAATAGGTCAGGGGATATATGAGGAAGTACAGGCAGAGGGAACAGTAAGTGCACGGGCCCCTATGCCAAGGTTATGTCCGGGCGTTTTGAAGATTTAAATGGCGGGTAGAGAGTCTTGAGAAGAGTGAGCCAGGAGAGTGTTGGTAGGTGAGCTGAGAAAGGTAAGAGGAGAGAGCACTGTCAGGAAGGAAGTGAGGGCTAAAATTACGTTAAGGCTTACAAGTTATTGTGAAAATCCTGGTTTTTACTCTGAGTGAGATGGAAATCCAGTGGAGAATTCTAAGCAGGAGAGAGACAGGATTCATCATTCTACTGGCTCTATTGAAAATAGACCACAGGGGGATAAGACTGAAAGTTGAGAGACCAGATTAGGAGGCTGTTTTAGGCCTTTCAGGTAAGAAATGATGATGGCTCAGACCAAAGTAAGAATAGAGGAGGTGAGAGATGATTAGATTCTTCATATATCTCTAAAGTATAGCCATAATAGGACTGTACAAATTACTGACAAATGGGATGGAGGATATGGGAGAAAGTGGTTTCAGATAGTGACTTCTAGGATTTTGGCTTAAGCTACTGGAATGATGAAGTTTCTATTTATTGAGCTCTAGAAGACCAAGATGAGAACAGGTTTGGAAGACAAGATCAATAGCTTGTTTTTCAAGTTATGTGTGAGGTGTATATTAGATATGGAAGAGAAGGTGTCAGTAGGCAGGTGCATGCATGAGTCTGGAGGCCAGAGGGGAAATTTGAGCTAGAAATATAAATTGTCAAGTGAAGAGTAGTGGATGTGGAATCAGAGAATCAGGAGACCAGAGGAGGGCACCAAGGAAGTGAGTATAGATGGAGAAGAGATCTTAGGACCAAGTCCTGGGGAACTCCAACAGGAGGAGGTGAGGCAGATGAGGAGGAACCAAGAAAAGAGACTCAGTCTCAGAGGCCATTGAGGAAGAGAGAAAGCCAGGAGAGCGTGACATTTTGGAAAGCAAGAAAGGAAAGTGATCTCACTTTAACATGTTCCGCATTTTCAGTATTTTTTTAAAAATTAGGCAATGGATGTATATCTTTGTGCACATATGTGAATATTTCCTAAGGATTGATTCCAGAAGTAGAATTGCTATGCTAAAGATGTGCGCGTTTAAAACTTTTATAGATTCTGCCAAATTGCCTTCCAAAACTGCTTCACCAATTTAATCACCCTTCAAGAGTGTTTGAGAGTGCTTGTTTCCCCATATTATTACACACTCTTGATAATACTAAATTTAAAAAATACATACAAATATCTTATTTTGATTTTAACTTGAATTTTTCTTAATGTTAAGTTTGAGCATCTTTTTATCAGTTTATTGGCCATTTATAAATCCTAAGTGAATCCTGATACAAATCATTTGCCCATTTTTCTATTGACCTGTTCTCTTAATGATGTGTAGATGTAGAAGCATTTTTATGTTCAGAATATAATTTCCAGTCTACCACTTGTTGTTTAACTTTGTTTATGGTGTCTTTCGTCACAGAGAAATTGAAAATTTTTATGTAGTCAAGTGTTTCAAACATTTTCTTTATGGTTCTGGGGTTGTGTTTTGCTTAGATTTCCCGCACCATATGGTTGTAAAAATTATCGTGCATTTTCTCCTTAACACTTTTATAGTTTGCTTTTTACATTTACCTCTCTAAGCCATAAGGAATTTATACTGGTAGACGGCTCGAAGCTGAAAATAACTATTTTTTTCCAAATGCATAGCACATTTTGGCAACGCCGTTCATTGAATACTGACTTGCTCTCTTTCTTCCCACTGAGTTGAACTGTCACTTTAATTAACAGCTGAACTTCAACATTTTTTCATCATTCTGTTTCTGGACTCTGTGTGCTACTCAATGAGCCTACTTATTTATTTCTGCATAATTTGACATCTTTTAATGACTATTATTTTATGATTTTTATATATCTTAAGCAGGTCCTTTATCTTATTGGGGCGGGTATTGTTTCACATTTTCTTTTTTATTTAAATATTAGAACCTATTTATAGTGTTCCAGTATACAACAAACAAAAATCCTTTGGGATTTTGCACAGGATTTTGTTGGATTTGTAGCTAAATTTGGGAACAGTATGCATATTTATAATAATAATATACTGCATTTCTTTTAAAAAGTGCAGTATACCTTTTCCTTCTTCTGTATGCCTTGGTAAGGTTCTACAATTTTCTTCACGTTAGGCTTATTTCTAGTTAATTTATGGGTTTTCCTAGAATTTTGTGAGGAAGAATATATTGAAAGGGTGCCCAAGAGGACGGCCTACCTCAGATTTTAATATTTCTAGCTCTATTGACTGGCCTCCAATATTCACCTAGCATACACCATAATGAAAATATGTCTTCGGGTTAATTTTGGTTTTGTTTTTCCCAGCTCAGTACTTGTCAATTTATAGATGATAATGTAATAAAGTAGACCACTAGATGGCAGAAGAAGCCATCATTTCTGGACTGGTGTAAGCTTCTTCAGAAAAGAAACAACGCCGCTGAGAAGAATAAATTATTTTATAGTCCACAACACACCAGCATACACTGGCAATAACATTGACCTAAAAAAAGTCAATATTAGATAGATCAATGATCCCTACTTCAAAACAATTGCGATAAATTATACTTTATTAAATTCTTTATGTAAATATACGTTTTTTATTCTTCCTCGAATTCTTCTTCCTTTTTCCACTGCAGAACTGTGGGTATTCTGTAGAATTCAATTTTTGATCTTCTGCTTTGCTTTGTTCCTTTTGTTTTACTCTATCTAAATAACTTACCTATTGCAAGGTTTCAACCATCATCATCTCTGTGCCCAGAACTCCTGAACTGCATTCATGACTTTGAACTCAAATTCATCCTCAAATATCATATTTTTTTAATAATAGACCGACATGTCCCATAGGCTACCTGAGTCCTTCTCTTCCTCCAGGACACATAGGTCGCTAACATTTACCTCCTCCAGGGACCTCTTGGCTGATTCGTTTCAAGCAACAAATTGCATCCCATTAGTAAGCTGTGAAATCAATTATTTGCATCCAGTAATATAAAAAATAAAAAATAATGCAGTAGAAAAATGTCAGAGTGCAATGCCCATAGTAAGGGCAGATATTCATTCTGCGAGATACTTGTGTCAGCTAAATATATGCATGTATATGAATATGTGTACTGGATTGTGATAAAAATGTATTTTTTACTGTGGATCACAGTCAAAAAAGCTTGAAAAAGAAAAAAAAAATACCCTAATAGAATCTCTCAGACTCCATCTTACCTAATATAATGGAGGATCCTTAGGTTCCACTTTCCAAAATATACCATGTCACTTTATATGCTAACCCTCAGTCTTTGCACAAATATTGAATATATTTGCACAAATATCCTACTCTATGCTTCTAGGTGCATCAGACTGTGAAATCTACCTAGATGTCTCTTTAAAGTCACAGAAGTCCTAGCCTTTCCATAGGTGCTTAGGTATATGAGCTCTCCCATCTGTCCTACCATAATTAGCTTCGGAGTTCCAGCTTGCTGTCCTCTAAGCCTTGTTGTACATTCTATCCTTGCCTGACTTTTTTGGAAGAGCGGGTCTAAACCCTATTCATGCTGAAATTCCATAGGAAGTCTACATGTAAGTCGCACTGTCATTTAAAGGTGAACACATTTGAAACTTAACTCATCTTCTCTGTTTCAAATCAGCTCATATCTTAATTTTTATGGTATTCACAATTTTATCTATCTATTAATTACTTAGGTTTGAGATCTTAAAATGAATATTAGGTTAGATGATAAAAGCTTTAACTCTGGACTCAGGAGAATCTGGCTTTGCATATCAGCTTAACAACTTTTTCTCTGTGTGTCTTTATGCAAGTTACTTAGCATTTCCAATTCTCAGACTTCCTCATCTATAAAATGGAAATAATGATAATACCTATGTTAAAGAGTCACTAAGAAGATTAATGGTATAATACTTTCAAAGCACTTAACTTGAGACCTTAAAATGAATATTAGGTTAGATGATAAAAGCTTTAACTCTGGACTCAGGAGAATCTGGCTTTGAATATCAGCTTAACAACTTTTTCTCTGTGTGTCTTTTTGCAAGTTACTTAGCATTTCCAATTCTCAGACTTCCTCATCTGTAAAATGGAAATAATGATAATACCTATGTTAAAGAGTCACTAAGAAGATTAATGGTATAATACTTTCGAAGCACTTAACACAGTTTCTGACAAATAGTAAGAACACAAAAAATGTGTATTACTGTTTTCAATAGTAGTAGCAGCAGCAGCAACAATCCTGAAAGAAATCAATAGAACTCGTCAAGCCTTTGGTATGATCATTCACTTTGGTATGATCTGGATTCCCTTGAGTTTTTATCCTCCATAGTACATAGCTTAATGTCAAGTACACGGAATGCACTCCATAATAAGGTGTGCCTGGGATAAATATTTTATCTTAATATTCTCTAATTATTCTTTTTAGTTATGTAACTAATCTTTTAATATTATTTTCCTTAAGTGCTTATATTTGTATTCTATATTAGAGAATCTCTTTTTTTCTAAAAATGTTTCTTATGCTCTACAATTTTGTAGTGAAAATTATGAGATATTAATGCTGTTCCTTTTTTTAAAGTAAATTTATTTATTGGCTGCATTGGGTCTTCATTGTTGCACGCGGGCTTTCTCTAGTTGCAGCACGCGGGCTTCTCATTGCAGTGGCTTCTCTTGTTGCGGAGCACGGGCTCTAGGTGTGCAGGCTTCAGTAGCTATGGCACGTGGGCTCAGTAGTTGTGGCTCATGGGCTCTAGAGCGCAGGCTCAGTAATTGTGGTGCACGGGCTTCGTTGCTCCACGGCATGTAGGATCTTCCCGAACCAGGGATCTAACCCGTGTTCCCTGCATTGGCAGGCGGATTCTTAACCACTGCGCCACCAGGGAAGTCCCGTGTTCCTTTTTTAAAAAAGAGAAATACATGTATACTTTGCGTTTATAGAGATGAGATTAATAAAATCCATTTTTCCTCATTATGAATTTCATGTTTTAAATGTAGAACAGGAAGAGTCAGAGCCTAAATGTTGGAAAACTACTCAACAGTGGCTTGAGAATCTCTTTTCTCAAATATTTGATGTACTTTGGAAAATTTAAATTATCTGGTTCCTTGACTGTGATACTGTGATTTATAAGAAATATATATTTGCTCATTTAGATGACCAGAATATATTTATCATATATATATGTGGTCTTTGTCCACAATTCTTGACTCACAGCTCTCAAAACTTGGCATTTTCTAAGTGTTGGGAGTGATAAAGGTGTCTTTGTTATGTGAATGAGGTGACTTTTGGAATCCAGGGTTGGAACTGGAGATAGTACCTTTCATCTCCTGGAAAGGGAGAGGGACTAGAGATTGAATCAATCCACAATGTCCAATGATTTAATCAATCATGACTATTAATGAATCCTTCATAAAAAGCCAAGAGGATAGGATTTGGAGAGCTTCCAGGTTTGTGAACAATGAAGATTTGGAGAGAATGGTGTGTACTGAGAGGGCATGGAAGCCCCACGCTCTTTCCCCATACCTTGCCCTATGCATCTCCTCCAGCTGGCTGATCCTCAGTTATGTCCTTTTAAAATAAAATGGTGATCTAGTAAGTAACATGTTTCTCGGAGTTCTGTAAGCCACTGAAGCAAATTATTCGAATGCAAGGAAAGGGGGTCATGGGAATCTCTGATTTATAGCCAGTGGGTCAAAAGCACAGATAACAGCCTGGACTTTTGACTGGCCTTTGAAGTGAGGGGGGTGGGCAGGGAGTCTTGTAGGGCTGAGCCCTCAAACTGTGGAATCTGATGCTATCTCTGGGTAGATAGTGTCAGAATGGAGTTGACTTCTGGGACACCCATCTAGTGTTCTAAGAATTGCTTTTGGAGGTGTGGTGGTCCTCGTCTTTCCCCCTGCCCTATTGCCCGTATTGGAAATTGAGTCTCAGAACACCAAAGATTGACATTCTCAACATATTCTGGCAAGAGTATACCTTCACTGTAGCAGAAAAAGTAATATGATCTTTGCAGACACTGTTCCCTGTTCTAACCCTATACCTAATTCAGTGCCTGGTGTGGTGCTCAATAATATTTATTGAAGGAATGAATAAACGAATACAAGGAATAAAATCCTGATTTTGCTAATTAATATCCTGACCTTGGTCAAGTTATTTACCTCTAGAACTTAATTTTACTCTTCTCTAAAATGTGGAAAGTCTACTTACATTTTTGTGATCATGCAAAATGAGGAATTTATGAAAGTGTATGACAGATAGTAAACATGCTATGTATTGGTTTCCTCCTCCCTTTTATTGTTGGAATAATAAAACTGATTTATCCAAATGCTCAGGTTATTCTATTATAGAGATTTTATTGTTTTGGTAGGGCTATTACTGTATAGGATAGGTGGTAATTTAAAATGGTAATTTAAGCAGTGAATATCATTGCTAGCTCTAGAAAGGATTTCAGACCATCTTATCCTATTGCTTCATTTTATAGATGAGGAAGCTGAGGCACAGAAAGGGGGAGTATCTTTACCAAGTTCCCACAAGTTCATGGCTGCAGTGGAGCTACATTCCAGATTTCTTAGTTTCTCAGCACAACACAAATATTTTTCTTTGCCTCCCCCTCTTCCTCTCTATCTCTCTCCTCTTCTCCCTTCCTCTCTCCCTCCCTTTACTCTACAAAGCAGCTTTCCAAAGTTACAGTCATTGGCCAAGAGGGACCCACTGGAGAAGACAGTCAGACAGCAGGCAAAGTTAAGACACGGCATCTGTTAATGTTTTCTTCTCATGTTAAACATCAGCTAGAGACTTAGGACAAGCCCTCTGGGGCGGCTGGAGTTGTGCAGCTCACATGCAACACTTGCCATCCACTCTGGCCTATGAGATACTGGAGCACAGATGGGAAGCTGGGGAAAACGCAAGAGTCAGCAGTTAATCGAAAGGTAAGTCTGCGGTGTGGTTCAGGATCTGGGCATCTCTTCTGAGCAATCAGATTGTGGAATCTAACTGGCTCCACATCTCTGCATGTCACCGGTATCTGTGTTCAATAAATATTTAGCCTTTGTGTTCGTTAAGTATTTAGATATCTTATTAACTGTTTTTTCAAAGTATTTCATATTTACTTGTATTTATCTCCATTATTTATAATATGTGTCCCTAAGTAACATATTAAAACAGTTTTATACATAAAAATAGTTTACTAATAAGTAAACTTCATGTAAAATTTTATTTTCTTATAATTCTATTAATCTTTTAACTGAAATATGTTTTGTTTATTTAAGCAGCTCCCCTCTTCAGATTTTTTCTTCAGATTGCAGAAAAATCTTGGCATCTGGTAAAAATGTGCTTGTAAAAAAAAAAGAGACAAGTAGAGTTGATCTCATTATTAAATTTTAACTTTTCAATTTTAAAATAATCAATAGTTTTTCATAACTTTAACTGATTTTGAATGAGTAGATACAATCAGTATTATCTTTTTGAGAATGTTTAATTTCATTGAGAAGTGAAATTTGTCAATGTGGAACCTAGAAAATGGTACAGATGAACTGGTTTGCAGGGCAGAAATAGAGACACAGATGTAGAGAACAAACGTATGGACACCAAGGGGGGAAAGCAGGGGGGGGAGGGGATGGTGGTGTGATGAATTGGGAGATTGGGATTGACATGTATACATTGATGTGTATAAAATTGATGACTAATAAGAACCTGCTGTATAAAAAAATAAATAAAATAAAATTCAAAAATTCAAAAAAAAAAAAATGTGACACAGACACTAAGTAAGCAAATGCTGTTGGAAAAATGGCGCCAATAGACTAGCTCCATGCAGGGTTGCCACAAACCTTCAATTTGTAAAAAAAAAATACAGTATCTGTGAAATGCAATAAAGTGAAACAATAAAATGAGTTATGCCTGTGCATTAATCTCACAGACATTATGCTGAGAAAGAAAATGGACACAAAAGAATCATTGTCTATGGATTTCATTTATATAAAGTTCAAGAACAGTGAAACTAAACTAATGAAAAAAAATTTAAATGATTGCCTCTGAGAAGTGTTCACTGAGAAAAAAGCAATTAGGAATTTTCTGGGATGATGGAAATGTTCTATATCTTGATGGAGCATGAGTTACCTGGTTATATGCATTTGTCAAAACTCTGCAAGTTGTACACTTAAGATCTGTGCATTATACTGTATGTAAAGTTTACCTAAATAAAAGAACTATAAACAAGAAAAAAAAAAGGAAAAATGAAACCAAAAAAAACAAAAACAAAAAGAGAGAATGTTTAATTTAATTGAGAAGTGAAATTTGTCGGACCGAAAGAAGTAGAATTAATTATGTTTTAAAATATCAGTCACTCATTCATTCAGTTGACTGTTTATTGAGCATTTCCTATTTTCCAAGCCTTTGCTAGCACATTTCTTACTGTATTACTTGTTATAAAAAGGCTCTATAGTAGGTATTGTTAGCCCCATATTCCACATGAATTAACTGACATTTAAAGGGACCCATGTCACATAACAAATAAAAGGTAAAGCTGGGATTGAAATCCAGAGTATTTGGGCTTCTCTCATTGTCTCATGAAGTCTCAATAAACTAATAACACTTATTCATAATAACGCTGCTAAATAGCACTTACTTAGCAGTGGCCACATGTTAGACATCATTATAGATGGTGTCTGATTTTTTTTTTCACATTACTTCACACACAGGTAAGTATTATAAAAATCAGGAAAGGAATGTCACCTCATATTTATTTGGTGTTAAGAGATGCTGATAATTGAATCTCAGTCCCATTGTAAATCCTGTACTAGGGCTTCTTAACCAGGAATGTGAGACTAGAATTCAAGGGGCTCATTAATCTGGAACCAAATAAAAAGTCATTTTCATACTAGTTTTTAACTGAAATTTAACATTTTCTTTAAAAATGAATAGTGACCAAAAAAAAAAAAAAAATCACAGTAGCATTGGAGGCCCAAGGCAGCCAAAGGTAGCCAGCATATTGAAAAGGTTAAGATTCAAAAACTTCCATACTTCCTCTCACAGAAGTCATTCCTACCATGTGCCTAGCACTGGGTTTCATAAATCAACAGAAAAAAATTACCCTTAGGGAGCTCAGAGAATTGCAAAGGAAATTGACATGCGAACATTAAAAATATAAGTATATATACGGTATTTAAAGACCATAAGAAAGGTGGTGAGAGAAAAAAGATAAAATCACCAACTTTACCCCAAACATCTCCTCAGGGACAGAGGCCACCAGGAGACCTTCCTTCAAAGAAGAGCCACTTAAGCTACATCTTCAAGATGAATAGGAGCTCACCTTGCAACAACAGTTCAGCAAATGAGTGAGAATTCCTGGTAAAAAGAATAACTTGTGCAAAAGCACTACAATGTGAGAGGCAAGGTGCATTTGGAGAACTCAAAACAGTTCCGAACAAGTGGAAAGCAAGGTGTTATGTCAGCGAGTGTCAGAGACTGAGTCTCAAAGCCAGTGGGGCAACGTCACGAAGATCACTGCCACAGTAAGGTGCTGAGTCCGCGAGCGGAAAAGCCTTGGGAAGGATATATCTCCCATGAGAATGAGCAGCATGTTTAACAAATAAGTGTTCAGGGCTGATCTTTACACACCTTCGTTATTCCCTGACCAAAAGGGCTGCTTTGCCTCAAACCCCTTTAAGTATCAGATGTTTGATTTCTTAGAGGTGCAGTGGAGACAGCTGAGGTTGACGAGATGCCCCGTAAAGTAGCAGGATCCTCTTAGTGTGGGGTCCTGGGCTCTGGAATTTTAACCAGATGTTTGGACACAGCCTCAGTTTGTTTTCCTTCTGAGCATGGTTCTCACTTTATCCTGTTCACTCTGACCTACAGCTGGGAACAGAGGCTGGAAACAAGAGGGCTTGCCTGAGTCCTAGGAGACAGAAAAGGAGGGAGAGGAAAGCGTTGGCACTTTGAATCTTGACTTCTGTTCAGAGATCTTTCCGCACTGCTCAGAGAGGAGTCCACAGCTTCAGTTGGAAAAAACAAGTGACATTTTCCAACACTGTTGATCAGCTCTGGTGGGACTAAAGTCGGGATCCTATGGGCTTGTGTACTCGCAGGGGCCAGCGATACAATGTATTACAATAGCAGTCATTGGGCCCTTTTTGCGTGTCAAGCACTATGCTAACCAGTTTAGAAACATTAGCTCATTTTTTCCTCACAGTAATCACGTGAGGTAGGGATTACTTTTCCTATTTTACGGATTAGAAAGCTGTGTTTAGTGAGGTTAAGTAGTTTCTCAGACTTCACCCTACCGTCCACCTGTTCAAGAGCCAAGATTTATACATGGGTCTGGCTGACTCCAAGCCCATGCTCTGTAAAGAGGCATTTTTATGTAGTGGAAAGAGCACTTTTTAAGGAGTCTGGATCGAACATCTCATTCTGCCACTTCATTTGCCGCGAAATCTCAGTTAAGTCATTTACTCTGTTTCTTGGCTTCCTTATAAGCAAATGATGTACTACAGATATTTGTTGTGGAAACCAAATGAATTCATGTATATAAAAAGAGTTTTTGATGTTGTTAAATTCTACATCAAAGAATTTACATATTTTTATTTATTTCAAAGCCTCGGTTGTTGTACCTATAAATTTGGGAAATAGTGGTCCTGAATAACTCATGTGGATGTTGGAAGAAACAACTGAGATGACCTATGAGGAAGTACTTTATAAACTGTAAAGTACTGTACAAATGAGGTAATGTGCAAGCAATCACCTTATAATTCTAATAGGCTGTAAGGGATTATAGTGATTACTGTCAGTTCCTCTGAGACTAATAACAAGTATCACTAGTTAATATTCTTTCACTTTTATTAGGTTCCTTAGATTGCTGTGGCATATATTTTCCAAGTAACTTGGCATAGAACTTCCTCCTATCCAGATCTCCTTCTCCCAGACTCTCTGCCACTGTAAAACAAGATGACGCCAGCATGAAAGTAGCAGCATGTTCTTTGAATGATCTGCCAAAGTCAGAGCCTCATGCATTACATATCTTAAGAGCTGCACATGCATTAATACTATAAAAGAGGTTTTGTGAGAGAGAAAAATACAAACACCATGAGGTCACTTCTTCCAGAGTATAACAGGATGCAGATTCTTGGAAGGAAATAGTATAAATGTCCTTTTGGAAAATTTTGTCTCTGAGTACAGAACACATTATAAATTTTTCCAGAACCCTCCAACATACAGTACATCAAACAGTGTGCCTTTTCTTTTCTTTATTCTCCTCTCTCTTTCTTTTTTTTTTTTTTTTTGGCTGTGTTGGGTCTTCGTTTCTGTGTGAGGGCTTCCTCTAGTTGCGGCAAGCAGGGGCCACTCTTCATCGCGGAGCGCGGGCCACTCACTATCGTGGCCTCTCTTGTTGCGGAGCACAGGCTCCAGACGCGCAGGCTCAGTAGTTGTGGCTCACGGGCCTAGCTGCTCCGCGGCATGTGGGATCTTCCCAGACCAGGGCTCGAACCCGTGTCCCCTGCATTGGCAGGCAGACTCTCAACCACTGCGCCACCAGGGAAGCCCCCCCCCCCCTCTTTTTAAGTAGTTCTTTTTTCAGAGAAAGGAGGAACAGCTGGGAGGAGCTTTTAGTTACCAAGGATTTCCAGCATCAGTTTCTGCTCTTCAGGCCTCAGTCTGTTTGCAGACAGAGCAGTTCAGTCAGTCCAGAATCAAGATCCCAATCCCACTTTTTCAGCTGAGTGAATAGTTCAATTTTTCAGCCCTCTTCATCTGCCAAGGAGGGCAGAATGACATGAAGTTAAACAAATACTGAAGTGGAAATCAAGAGATTTGGGCTCTATTAAATAATTCTACAGGTAATTGTAGTATGACAAAATAACTCTTTTAATGATATCTACTAAATTTCTAGCACCACTTGGCACAAGCTCACTAAACAGTTGTTGAATTATAAGAAGTGAGTGTAAAACACTCGGTAATAAGCAAAATTTCAATGAAGGCGTCACTGCACTGATCTGATCGTGGTATTTCTAGACTTCCGGTGGTGCTAGCCATAGTGTGTAACTTGGAACAAGAGAATGACTCCAGAGGAGGTATGAGAGCTTCGAGTTGAACTCAGGTCTGTTGCCTCCACGATACGATGCTGTCCTTATGATAGTGAATTGGCCTCTCTGAGCCTCAGTTTCCCCATCTATAAATGAAGCAGTTAGATTAGATAATCCCTGAGACACCTTCCAGCTCTGTGAGTCTACTTCTATATAGTACAGCACATAACAATTTAAGAGACTTAGAAAGAATTTTCTGTAAACACTCAAAGTTAAGTCCCACTCCAGAAAAAAATAACATCAAACACGCAAGAAATTGTATGATCTCTTCTTACAGACAGTAATGCCATAATTTCCATGGATATCTTATTTGAGAGCTACATATCCAAAAACACCAAGTGGCTAGTTGCCATCTTTTACTCTCATCCCATACCCTGGGTAATTAATTTTCTTTTTTTAAAAGCCTCAAAGATTGCAACTGTTGATCTTCAGCCTTTTCTTTAGACCAGTGGTTTTCATTCATGACTGCACACTAATGTCACCTGTGCAGCTTTTAAAATGTGAGGATGTCTAAGCCCCATTCTCTGAGATTCTGATTTAATTGGTCTGACTTGATCAAGGTAGAGTCCGGGCATCTCTTTTTTAAAGCTATCCAAGTGATTCTACTAAGTAGTCAGGGTTGACGAGAGCAGCGTCTCTTAAATTTTAATGTGCGCATGAATCACCTGGGGATCCTGTTCAAATGCAGATTCTGATTCCATAGCTCTTAGGCAGGGTCTGAGATTTTATATTTCTAATAAACTCCCTAAACTCCCAAGTGATGTTGATGCTTTGACGTTGCCACTAGAAGTGTGGTCCATGGATCAGCAACATTAGCATCTTCTGGGAGAATATTAGAATGCAGAATGTCAGGCCCCACCCCAGACCTACTATATTAGGGTTCTGGAGAGGAACAGATCTAATCGGAGATAAACACATATAATGAAGTTAATTATAAGGCATTGGCTCATGTGATTATGGAGAGTGACAAGTCCCATGCAGTAGGCAAGCTGGAGACCTAGGAGAGCTCATAGTATCGTTCCAATCTGACTCTCAGGGCCTGAGAACCAGGATTGCAGATGGCATAGTTCTAGTCTAAATGACAGCAAGCTTGAGACTCAGTGAATGCCGATGTTTCAGTTTGAGTCAGAAGGTAGGGGAAAAGCCAGTGTCCCAGCTCAAGGCAGTCAAAGCTGAAGGAGTTCCCTCTAACTCTAGGCAGATCAGTCTTTTTGTTCTATTCATGTCTTCACATGATTGGATGGGGTCCACCCACATTAGGGAGGGCAATCTGCTTTACTCAGTCTACAGATTCAAGTGTTAGTCACATCCGGAAACACCCTGACATGCCCAGAATAATATTTGACCGAATGCCTGGATACATGGCCGATTCAAGTTGACACAAAAAATTAAGCATCATATCTACTGAATCAGAATATGTGTTTTAATATATTATATATACATATGTATACCAGTAATACACTGAGTATGAGAAACACTGCACTGCAATAACAATTCTCAAAATTTTTGGTTCTATTGACCCCTTTCACATTCTTAAAAATTATTGAGCATCCCAAAGTATTTGTTTATATAGGCTATATCTATCAATATTTCCTATATTAGAAATGAAAACTGAGGACTTTCAAAATATTTATTAATTAGTTTAAATAACAATAATAAACCCATTATATGTTAAATAACATTTTCATGAAAAATAACCATATATTTTAAAAACAAAAAGTTGTGAGAAGAATAGCATTATTATACAATTTTCCAAATCTCTTTAATGTCTGGTTTAATATAACACAGGTGGATACTTACTTCTTTCTGAATTTAACATGTGGCAATATTGTATTTCATATAGACTCTGGGAAACTCCACTCTACTCTCGTAAGATAAAGGGTGAAAAAGGCAAATAATATCTTAATATTATTGTAAAAATAATTCTAATTTTGAATACTCCCTGAAAATGTCTCAGGGGCCTCCAGAGGTCCCAGGACCACACTATGAGAACTGCTGTTCTAGAGAAAATCTAGAGAATCTATATAATTCCTTCCAAAACAGTCAGCCTCAGATCTCACCAATTCTACTGACATTTGGGGTAATTATAGCACTTTCTGGAGGAAGTCAGCCCTTTTTTATCACCAGTAAATTATGCAGTACTGCCAGCAGTTTCAAAGACCAATGATTAGAATGCCAGTTTTAAATTTACTAACCTCCCACTCTAAACTAAGTTTTCTCAACCTCAGCACTCCTGATACCTTGAGTGGAATACTTCTTTGCTGTAGTGGGCTGTCTTATGCATTGTAGGAGTTTTCACAGCGTCTTTGGCCTCTACCACAAGGTGCTACCACATCTTCCCTATCGTGACAACCAAGAATGTTTCCAGACAACACCAAACGTCTCCTCAAAGGCAAAATTATGTCTAACTGAGAAACAACACTATAGACTAAGGGAGACAATGAGAGTGGTGAGGGTAGGAGACAAGGTTTCCGGCTCTGATTTCATCTTTTGTGTGGATTGTGGTACATTTAACAGGAACTGGAAATAAAGGGAGAGAAAAGTCTTGAGAGGAAAGACAATGAATTCAAGTTGTCAGTGTTGATTTTGAAATATCCAAGGGCTCTCTGCATGATTAGAACATGGGGTGTTATCAGAGGAACTGCTACCAAAAGACTAGAAACAGAGGTTCTCCAGAGTCACACTATAACTGAGAATGAGAGAATGTCATGTAATTGGATATCAAAAAGAAATTCTTTTCATTTTTTTTATTATGTTCCAAGCATCTCATAAGACCTCTTATAAATAGCTGTTATTCTAGCTAGTATGACCCTTTTACTGGTGAGAAACTGTACACTGAGAGAAGTTGAGTAACTGTTCAAAGCAAAAAAACTCTTAAATGGCTAAGTTTGGTTACACTCTAGAGTCTAAGGGCTTTCTATTACCCCTTTCTCTCTCTCTCTCTCTTCTTTCTTTCATTCATCAAATATAAGTGGCTACCATGTTCCAGGAGATATGTATGGTGCTGCTATACATTAGAGTAAAGAATAGATAGTACAGTCTTTGTCCCTTATGGAGCTCTCAATCTAATAGCAAAATAGAAAATTAAACAAGGAATAACGGTGTGTTAACTGCTATGATCGAGAAATCACAGGGCCACAGGGTCCCATGGCAAGACCATTTATCCCAGTCTCCAAAGGGCAGGTCAGAAAAAGCTCCCTACAGGAAGTGACACTTAAGCTAAGATCTCAATGATGAGTAAGAATTAGAAAAAGACAAGGGGAAAGAATGTTCTACTCCAAGGGAATACTATGTGTGAAGGATGCTTCTCTCAATTTTTTGCTGTTTTTAAGTCTAAATTCTTTTATTTTCTTTACTCTTTTATCCCAATGTCATTTATGTCAGTTTGTTACTATATACTTTTATTAAACCACATCATAAATATGTGGTTATATTTTTTGAAAGTACCTTTCTCTGAATTTTAATTAAATTGTACCAGGAAAGGCAGTCTGGCATGGTGAAGCTTTGAAGCCTAGATTTCAAGAGTAAGACATTCAACGAAGCATTTCCCTCCCAAACTTTCATTTTCTTCACTTGTAAAATGGCAATGGGCTATTGTAAAGACCATAAAACATAATATATATGGAGATCCTTGTGCAAATGTAGGCTGTCCATAATAACTGGACTATTATTCTGCCAGGTCAAAGGATCAGCATGAGTAAAGTCATGAAATGTGAACACAAAAGGCATATTCAAGAAAGCAAATAATCCATATTAGCTGGAGCCTTGAAATTTGATGCAAGAGGAGACTGAAAACTACATTTAAGCAGTATGGTTGTGGGTCTTAAATACTAGAGATAAGAGCTGACTGAACTTAATAGACAGGTCTCCCAATGTAGATTATGAGTCTTTACTATCGACACCAGAGCAAGAGCCAGTTTTCTCTGGGGAACTCTATAGCATCTGGTAATATCTATAAAGCTTCTATAAATAACAACTGATTATATGCTGCTATTTTCACAACTGATTCGGAAGCAGTTTAAATATTTCTTCAGTTTCCAAGTATTCCTGATTTGAAGTTGGGCTCCAGAAAGCTGTTTAACGGATGCAGTAACATTTTTAAGGTACACAAAAAGAAATATAAATGTTAGGCTAAATTTAGAACTATCTTAAAATTTTCCAGACTATGATATGTAGCAGTCCGGCCATGCAGCTTGTGTATGCAAGGGGTGGGAAAGTGAGATAGTCACAACAACAAGAGTCTCGAGGACCAAGCACGTGGCCTTGGCAAAGTTGTGCTGAGTGACACAGGACTCTGAGGTGAACGTGGTGATGATCTTGAGAAAGCAACTGTGCTATTGAGTGTTCTGGTCTCAGACGCAGCCAGAGGATCCCGCTGAGAAGACCTTTGGAAAAAATGTACAGTCCAGGAGGGAGACATTGCCAAGATTCTAAGGCAGTTCTGAGAGGTCTTCTTGAGGAAACCAGAAAGGCATCTAGTGTTATATAAAGAGCCTGGGTCCAGGAGGCAGAAGACTTGGCTCTGAGGCCCAGCTAGTAACTATTAGCTGAATCTTCTACAAGATACTTCACCACCCTGAGACTCATTTTCATCATCTGAAAAATGGAATAAAGTTAGAGCCTTATTCATAAGGTTGTTGTGAGAAAGAAATAATATTGCATCTTAAAAGACTTCTATGGAATTTAAGGTATTATACAAAATATAATACATAAAATATAAGTGGCAGACCAGAGAAGTCAATTTAAAAAAAAAAAAACCTATTAAAAACTGGAAATGATGAATTTTGTTTTAATTTTTTAACTATATATATGTTTGTGGGGTTTGGAGCACATTGGTTTTCTAGGCTCTAAGGTACCCAGATTTTATCTTGAACTCCTATAGTCCCTTTCCAAAAAAATTAAAAGAAAATTCTTATTTGAAAAGCAAGATAAATCTCAACTAAAGATATAATTTAATAATTAAGAAAAGAAGAAAAGAGGAGCATGAATTAATGGCATCGCACAAGAGATTGAACCAAACACAGGGTTAGAAATGCCCAATGTATAGTTCTTGCACAAACTGAGACCTAGTATTTAGGATTCTCTTCCTGATGAGAGAAGGGAAGAGCCTAGAGTTCAAAACGTATTTAAAATTAACATTAGACGCCTTTCTATTCCAGCGATGGACATTCACTGCTGTACCTTCTTCACTGTGAAATGAGTTTCTGGGACAGTCAGAACATGGAGACATAATGCTTTCCGTCTAGAAGCTAAATGTCTGGAACTGGATCTTCTGAGACAAATAGAATGAGACATTTATTAAATTTTTGCATACATCGTCAAACTGCTCACTAGAGAGGTTTCACTATTTTTAACGCTCATTAGCACTCCTAAAAAACGTCCGTTTTCCCACTGCCTTGCCAACATGGGATAGTCAAAAACTTTCTTTAGAGTTCAAAAATCTACTAGAGTACAAACTGTATCTTACTATTATATTTTATATTTATTTGAACGTAGATAACTGAATTTTTGGTCCTAAGAATTTTGCTCAGTGATCTAAATAAAATTATTTCACCAGTGGGCTTTCACATTCTTCATTTATAAGATATTTACACATATTCTCACCCCCTTGCAAATGATGTGAAAGTGTCTGTTTTCCTGCATCCTAAGTATTATATTTTCCAACCTTCACCTCAAATCTTAAAAAGAGAATCTTAAAAGAAAAAAAAAATAGTTTACTTCTTTTCATTAGTAGGTATTTGAATAAAATTTGGATAAACCTTTCTAAAAATTAACTTAGAATAAATAAAAAGGGTGAGAATCAGACTATCTGCAGAATGAATTAATGTCTGGGGAAGATAGGGTGAAGATAAAGATAGATGGGAAGTTCAAGTGGGATTTAAAAGCCAGAACTCTTTTTAAACCAAGATACAGATCATATAATAATGTAAGAAGTGGAATTAAGGAAATGCAAAAGTAGAATTAGGAAAAAATAAATAAAACTGACCATATACAACTCATTCCGTGTGCCCAATGACCAGTAAAAGAAAGTTACCATCTCTCAGTGCTAGATTCCAGGAGCTCTCCCCTTTTCGGGAGCTGATGCCATGCCACTTTCCATCCTGGGCTTAACCCTTGATTTCATTTCCATCTTGTGGCCTCCCTTTTGCCCTTTGGACTTGGCATAGGTACTTGGATTCCTTGGCTTTGAACTTTGTTGAATGCTGAAGACTTTAACTCATACTCACCTTTCCAATGCATTGCTCTTGGATCCCTTGGGTAATATCCTTCGGGCCATAACCTTTCCCTTATTTCAGACCACAAAGTTTGTGTTCAGCGTGTACACTGGGGTGCTGCAAGTCTGAGTAAAAGAAGGAATGATGGGTAAAGGTAGGGGCCTTGTAGATGGAAAAGATTATCTGAGCCTTGCATCTCTTTTTCAGTAGTACTTGGACATATAAATACTCTTAATAGTAATAATTATCTGTCATAGTTCCCGAGCATGACCCTATGTTTTTATTACATGCTATTCAGAATGCAACGGCCTTCAACCACCTATTTACTCAACCAGATCCTTCAAGATTATAGCTTGAATATTACCTCCTTTATGAAGCCTTCTGTTCTGTTCTTTGTCCTCCTATAGTTGTTTGAAGAAATGAATAGTAAGTGCCATGTTGTTTTGTAATGTTTCTGAACAAATATGCATCTCCACAGCCATACTATGCATTTCCTCTGCTTCACCAAACCTAGCAAACTTCCCTGCATATAGTAAGCCCTAAGTAAACTCTTCCTAAATAAAAATTTAGTGATGCCAGTGAGGAAAGCAAAACAAAAGCTATCACCTTCATTCCATAGAACAGAGGAAGTGATTGAAGTGTAAGAGGAAAAGAGGACTGCCCAAGGTCACCAAGCTAGGCAATATCAAATCTGGGACTCAATTTCAAGTTCTTTGAAACTAATCATGAGATTTTTTTCCCTTCAAAATATCATCTTCTAATCAAAATGAGGTAATAGAATACTTAAACACGATAGTCATAAAGAACCAGTGACCCAAAGCTTAGCAGCAGTGCATGAGGTGTTCTGAGTTTCTAATCCCAGAGCAAAAGTTTTTAAGATTAAAATTTTTCTTGCTTTTAATTACACCAGAGGAAATATTTTATTCTCCCCGAGTTTATGCTAAGGGGTGGGGTAGTAAACACTCAGTTTAAAAAACTCAGGACTTGTGACTTCAAAGAAGTTCCAGACTGGTGAAAAGTTTCACAGATTAGGAAACATTTTTTTTTAAGTTTCGCAAGTCAGTTGTTACGCATTCATGATTGTGTTCAATTTATAGAATACTTTATGTGTATTTTAAGTGGAAATTCCTTAGGGCAGCTGTGCAAAGTAGGTTGATATAATATTTTTCCCACTTCTCAAATGAAAAAAGTAAAATACAGAGGTTATGAGCACCTTAGGGGCAGAGTCTTCGATCTTCAGACCTTTCCTTAGGTCACTGAACTGAATAATGGGACAAAGAGCTGTTTTATGGCTACACCTCCTCTTCAATCCAGAGTGCTCAGCAGACCCTTGCTCTGTGCAATGGAGTGTATTTATTCAGAGGTATCTGTGGAATGTCCAGAGCAGAGCTGGTGGTCTCACAGTGTGCCTTTGAAGAACAACAGATTTCCAGCTTTCAAAAAACATCCTTACTTTGAGGTTAAAGCTTCCTCATTATTCTCACGACTACTTCTGTCCACTCCCTGACTCCCTCCTCTTAAATTATCTTTCTCAGTGAACCCATACCCACCAGTTGCCAACTTAGGTACCGTCTCAGACTTGTTTTCCCATCCCACATCCAACATTACGTCAAGCCTGTTGCTTCTTGGCACTTTGCCTCTTGCAGCCATCCTTTCTCCCTTCCTCACTGTGACTTGGGTCAGGTCAGGTCATAATGCATCTATTGGACCTCCCTCCATCCAGTCTTGTCCCATTCCAATCCTGTGTTACACACAGTCCAGCCAGACTGTTCTTCCAAAACAGAAATTAGACTGTGGTCAATGCTTTAAAACTTTTCTGCTCTTCTTGGCTGACCTTTGGCTCCTCTCCTCACCTCCTCGCCCTCATTCCTTTCACCCCTTCTCAAGGATTAAGTTCAAACACCTTAATATGGCTTGGGAGGCTTTCATGATTTGTCCGTGTCTTACCACCCTCATCTCTCCTTACCATTTTTTTGTATTCTATGAGCCACTTACAGTCCCATGAAGGCACCTTGTTGCTTTTCCACCCTGTTCTGTGGCCGATGTACGTGCGACTTCCTCCAGCTGGAGCGTCTTTTCACCCTATCCTCCGCTTTATCGCTTCTCCTTGCACACCCAGCCTGAATGGCTTCCACTTGTGCTTCTGACCTCAGCCGATATACCAGTTCCTCTAGGAAGCCTCCCCAGCCCTGGAAGCTGAGTTAGGGCTCACGTGCTGGGCTGGTTGACACCTGGTGTTTACTCCTAATTAACACAAGTGGCATCATTTTAAAACTGCACATTTATTGGGTATTTCCTCTATTATAGTCAGCAATTCGAGTGCAAAGACTGTGCCTTTGTGCAACTCTACAATAGTTGGCATAATAATTACACATAGTAGGCCTTCAATGTTAGTTGAAAGAATAAAGGATCTAATTAGTGAATAGAGGATTGATATCATGGAGGTCTTTGTACATTCAGGTTGTGTTATCAAGGAGGATTAACATATTAACACCTCCCTAGTCCTTGCCTAACACACATCACTTTTATAGTATAGGGGAGTTTGATCACATTATACAACTTTAGCAAGTGTTTATTTTTGCTATTTTCTTATTGGGGGTAGAGCTAAAGATTACAATGGAGCTGTGATGAGCAAAGTAGCTTAAAAAATCTTGACATTTGTCTCAACTTTGCCAATGCTCAAGCCTTATTCTGGCTTTGTCTTTAGATTTATAACAACTACTGGAACTCCTGGCCAAAGTGTTTTGGCACTGGTTAAATACCACAGTTTTATCCAATGAAACATGAGTCAGTCTATAACTTAGTCTCTGGTAATGGTTTAGTGGGGTGCTGTTCAAACTTATCATGCATAAGAATTCTGGAGAGGCCTGGTGTTTCTGTAGTTCCCACCTTCAAAGACACTTGGGACATGTCTCAAGAATTTGCATTTCTTATAAGTTCCCAGCTGTAGCTGATGCTGGCAGTTCACAGACCCCTGCCTAGCACTAGTGGAGAAACAATCAACAGTTACTTATTGAGAGCTTGCAATGTGAAAGACACAACAGGTAGGGAAAGATCCTGCCAAAAGGGTATCCAATCAATTCCACAAATATTTATTGAGTACCTACAGTGCCACCAAGTGCCGGCTTATACACCGAGATTCAGATATTAATATGACACTATCTCTGTTCTCCTAGAGCTCCTGGTGTAGTGGCAGAAATTAACACTGGTAAGAGAGATAGCACATACTATGGTTGTCCACATAAGTGGTTCAGGTCCTCTAGAGCACAGACTAATGTATGTGCTGGGCAAAAATAGGAAAGAAAATTTCAGACCCGAGCATGAAGGGCTTTAAATCTTATCTTAAGGAATTTGTGCATGCTTTTGTTGACCATGGGAAAGCAAAATATTTTAAAAAGGGAATGATATTAATTGTTTCTTGGAACACTGATAGCAACTTCTGATAGCAATTTGTATGGTTGTATGGAGGGACTGAGAATGGAGACAAAGACACTAGTGAGGAGGTGGTTGCAATGATTCCAGCAAAAAGTAATGAGAGGATAAAGTAGGGAGTTGCAGTAAAATTTTAATACAAATATATAGCCCCCTTCGGGCACAGCAGTAGAACTCCTGGGGCTTTCTTAATTCTCAGGAATATTTAAGGCCCTGTAAAGTTCTTCTACATCAATTTGTTGGCTTTTTCTTCATGTTCAAATAAAGAGAAGCAACAAGTCTATTTTGTTTATTAATGCATTCCCAGCACATAATAAAGTTCCTGGCACATATTGGTGTTAAATAAACATATATTGACTGATTGCCAAGCTGGAAAAGGTCCTACGTATCATCTAAACTTATCCCTTCATTATTTGTTCACAAATAGTGAAACCGAGGCCAAAAAAGAGGAATTGATTAAAATCATACAACCGGTTACCAGTCAAACTAGAACTAGAACTCACATGTCTTGACTTCCAATCCAGTGCTTTTCAACATGACACCAAGCCCCAACCAGGCTTCTATTAAAATCGATATTGTGTTAGGGATAATGAGCTACTTCTATGACCCCACTGCTTTCTGTTTTTCTGCCACATGCTGTGGCCTGGCAGACAGCAACCCATTTAAGTCATCTTCTTCCAGCCAATGGCATCCTTGACTAAGATAATAAAATGTGTTTTTCTTCAATATATAGCCCACTTCAAGTAGTTTGTTTTTCTCTATTCTATATTTCACTACAAGTTACCACCGCTTAATTCCATAAGCCTTTCAAAAGATGAAAGTAAAGTGGTTTAGCAAGCAGTAACTGCTGAGAGATTAAATCCTCAAACCACATCCTCAGTTAAAAAATGTATCACATGGAAAAAGGCACCAGAATCTCCTGACTAAACCTTGTAAAATGCCTCTGTTGTGAATGTTCCTGGCCATGTCTCCAATAACGCCCCCAATAAATGCATTGTATTGGTCTCAGAATGTGTATTCTGGACAGTACTAGAATTCCCAAAGGGAAATTGGCCAGTTTCCTACTATGTGCAGTTGTCCATCAGTGCAATGCCTTGGTGTTATATATGCTTCACAGTCATATAGAGCTTCTTGTATCTAAGATAGGAAAAAGACTAGGTTATAATTCCAAAGTCTTAGATGTTGGTTGCTACTCACAGGGTATGTGACCTCAAATTTGCTTTAACTCTCTGAGTTAATTTCCTCATATGTTAAAGGAAACAATAATATCTTACAGCATTTAGGGAGAAAGTGTATATGAAAGTACGTGGAAAGTTCTCATACAGTAGTGTTTTTAAACCTTTACTAAGAAGTATCAGTGTCCACCTGGATCAATTTTATATGGTTTTATAACCATGTTGTAGAGTATAAAGGTGGAAGATCTTTGTTAGTAACATATCCAAGGCTTTCTAGTGTCACCAGCTCATATGTCTATATTTCCTTCTGATATAGATATTTAGTGCTATAAAATTCCCTTTAAATATTGCTTTAGTAGCATCTCGTAAATTTTGAGGATACCTTCATTTTTATCCAATTCAAAATACTTTCTAATTTCCTTTTGAAATCTTCTTTGACTCATATATTTAGAAGTGTATTGATTAGTTTCCAAATATGAGGTTCACTGATTAACATCTAATTTAATTCCATTATTGATAAAGAACCTACACTGTAAAGCTTGAATCCTTTTAAATTTATTGATATTGGTTTTTATTGATATGACCCAGAATATAGTGTATTTTGGTTAATTTCCTATGTACACTTAAAAATAATGTACATTCTGTACTTGTTAGGTAGAGTGTTCTATAAATGTTAATTAGATCAAGTTGGTTGATAGTGTTGTTCAAGTTTTCTGCATATTTACTGATTTTCTATCTACTTTTTCTATCAGTTATTGAAAGAGGAGTATTAAAATTCTGTGTTTTTAAACTGTGTTTTTATATTTAAAGTGGGGTTTCTTTTAAGCAGCATATAGTTGGCGCTTGCTTTTTATCCAATTTGATATTCTCTAACTTTTAATTGGTGAGTTTAGATGATTCACATTTACTGTGATTATTGATATGTTTAGGTTTAAATTTTCCATCTAGTTTTTTGTTCCCTATTTGTCTCGTCTATTCTTTGTTCCCTTCTCCCCTTTTTCTGCTTTCTTTTGGCACTTGTTATGATTCCATTTTATCTCCTTTGTTGGCTTATTAGCTACAATTCTTTGTTTTTTTATTCCAGAAGTTTCTTTACCTTATTACAATTTATATTTTCCAGTGATATTATACTACTTTATATACAAGAATTTTATAGGAATATACCTCCATTTCTCTTTTGCTGGCCTTTATGTTATTGTTGTCATACACATCACTTACACATATATTATAAACACCAACTACATTGGTACTGTTTTGGTTTAAATAGCTAATTATCTTTTAAATAGATTTAAGAGATAATTTTACAAAATCATATCTATTTAATACATATAGTTACCATTTCTAGGCTTCTTATTTCCTTTCTTTCCATCAGGTATTATTTTTTCTTTCCTCCTAAAGGATTTCCTTTAACATTTTTTTGTGTTGGTCTTCTGGTGATGAATTCTGTAGGTTTCTGTATATCTCAAAAAGCCTTTAGTTTGCCATCATTTTGAATGATATTTTCACCGGGTATAGGATTTTAGGTTGACAACATTTTTTTCTGAATACTTTTAAGAAGCTACACCACTGTCTTCCTCTTTGCATTGTTTCCTACAAGAAATTGTCTGTTATCTGTCTTTGTTCCTCTGTATGTAATCTGTTTTATTTCCTGGGTTTAAATTTTTTTTCTTTTTTATTATAGGTTTTTAGCAATTCAGTTGTTATGTGTCTTGGTGTAGCTCTCTTCACGGTTCTTATGTTTGAAGTTTACTGGGCGTACAGAATCTGTAAGCTTATAGTTTCCATCAAATTTGAAAAAAGTTTGATTATTATTTCTGCAAATTTTCTCTTTTGTCCTGCCTTTCTTCTCTTTCAGGGACTTGAGTATATGCAAGGAGCTTGCTATTCTCCTACAGCTCACTGATTCTGAGTCTTTTCTTTTTAATCTTTTCATTTCATTTTGATAGTTTCTCTATTCTTATGACTTCAATTCACTAATCTTTCCTTCTGCTGTGTCTAATCTCTGATTAAACCAGAGGATGTATTTTTCATTTCAGACAATGTAATTTTCATTTGTAGAAATTTGATTGGGTCTTTTAAAAATATCTTCAATGTCTCTACCTAATATAACCAACATTTCCTCTATCTTTTTGAACATATAAATATAATTATGGTAACTATTTTAATGTCCTTTCTAGAAATTCTAAAATCTGTGAGAGTTCTGGGTTTTCTTTATGATTGATGGATTTTTTTTCTTTATTATATATCATATTTCTTGTTTTTTTGTATGCCAAGTAATTTTGACTAGATGCCAGACATTGTGAATTTTACATTGTTGAGTGCTTGTTATGACCTGAATCATGTTCCTCCCAAAAAGATATGCTAAAGTCTAACCCCCATTACCTCAGAATGTAACCTTATTTGGAAAAAGAGTCTTTACAGAGGTAATCAAGTTAAAGTGAGGTCATTAAAGTGGACTTTAAGGCAATGTGATTAGTGTCCTTATTAAAAAAAGGAAATTTGAACACAGAAAGAGAAACACACAGAGGGAAGACAATGTGAAGACACACAGGGAGAACACTATATGAAGACAGAAGATTGGAGTGATGCATCTACAAAACAAGGAATGCCTGAGGCTACCAGAGGTGAAGAAAGAGGCATGGAATAGCATCTTCTCTAGTACCTTAAGAGGGAGCATGACCTTGATGACACCTTGACTTCAGACTTCTGGGCTCCAGAACAATGAATTTCTGTTGTTTTAAGCCACACAGTTTTTGGTACTTTATATGGCAGCTAGGAAATTAATATACTGCTGGATATTTTTGTATTCTTATAAAGATTCTTGATCTTTGTTCTGGCATGATGATAAATTACTTGGGAACAGTTTGTTCCTTTTGAGTCTTGCTTTTAAGCTTTTCTAAGATTGTGTAGTATAGTATTTATTCTAGGGCTCATTTTACCCTGCAACTGAGACAGTGCCCTTATTCTGAGCACTCTACACAAAATCTCCATAAACTAGGAGTTTTTCTTGTCTGGCTGTGTGGGAAGAGGCACTCTTCTTGGCCTTCTGTGAGCTCCAAGTACTGTAATAACAGTACTAATCCCTTCAGGTGGTAAAAGAACAACTGTAGATACCCTTCACCAGTATTCCCCTATTGCTAATATTTTATTCCATTTACTTTATTTTTGCTTGCTTTCTCTTTTTTCCTCTGATTACTTACTTGCTTATTTATTAGTGGACCCATGAATTCATGTTTATTCAATTAATTAATTGCAATTTATATCATTAATTACAATTTATACAATTTAAATCATAATTATTTATTTCAATTAATTACAATTTATAATTAATTACTGTGTTTGATTATTTTGGTCATCATATTGTACCATATGTGGTCACTGGAAGCCCCTTCAAGTTAGTTTCTATCTCCCTTATACTTTCTTGAGCACTTTTACTTTCTGGACTAACAAGTTCTTCAGCAGGCTCACTTTGACCTGCCCCGACACTTGTACCATTCATAACTTTAGGAGCCCCAATTCCTGTCAGTGGATATGGTACTAGGGACCAAGATTTATGTACTAGGTGTGCTCATGGCAACTGCCATGTAGACCTTAAATACTTTAGCTTAAATATTTGTATGCTATATCTATATAGATAGTCCACTGAACTCAAACTAAATGTAACCTCCCTGTGGTCACTCCAAGGCCACACTTCATGAATGGAAGAGTGACAGAAGGAAGTTGGAGTGAAAAGAAAAATTTGTAAATTTTATAACAGTATAAGACCATAGGGATACAATGCAAGGGCTCCTCCCAGACCTCAGGAAGGGTCTATAGAAAGTTTACATTCATTAGCTCCATGGTAAATCTGCTTTAGTCTACTGAAGAGTTGATTTCATCCCTTATTATGGGGGAGGCGGCTGTCAATAACAAGAAGCTCTTGCAGAACCAACTAAACTAGGTAAATTAATTGGGATTTTGTGAAAGTTTTTTATTCAACATTTGTGAATTTCTTTAAACTCTTCAACAGCTTTTTACAGTCCACCATCTTGAATTTTCCCAATGGGTTGCTTTTCATTCCAGTGTTTTATTGACTCTTGTGTGTTCAAAATTACTAAGAGAAGATATATGACTTGAAATTATTTCATTTCAACCCCATTATGTAAAAATACGCTTTTATGTTTCTGAGCACAATATTTGGGATCAAACAAGCTTTTGAACAATTGAAGAACTACAGTTAATTGGAAGTAAGTAGTTCAAGGCCTAGAGTGCCTGGCTAAGATGTCCATCTCTTTGCCCTCTAGAGCCTTCAAGGTGATAGGTACTGCCTTTGTTATGGAACTAGAGGAGAATCCATTATTCTTTAACGGGAAGTTATTGGCTGTTAGAGTGATGTAGTGCCTTGTTTAATCAAGGATGACTCAGGTTTATTCTTGCTTCCCTGGAATTCTGTACATATTTAAAAAATTAACACATATCTAAACATAACTTTAAGGTTCTATCATTCTGCTAGGAAAGTATTATATTATAAACCAGGAATCTTATATACAAAGTAAATCTATATAATAGCTGGAGTACTTTGAAAGAATTTATAGATATTTTTCCTCTGGGAAATTAAAAAAATAAGTTAGAAAATTCTTATCTAGAAATTAACATTTGGATAATTAATGTACCAACCAATTGATAAGTTAGAAACTGACTATTTATACTGTACATAATTTTATGAACACATAATAAAATGTCTACAATATTATTAACTTAACTGTTCTCATCTAACAATCAGTAACATGTAAACCAAAATAAAACTTAAGAACTAGGAAGTTTTACTGGGTATCTAAGAGGGACCACATTTTCAACATGCAAACTTATCTGTGAAATTTTTGGTTTTTGTTTTTTCTGGTATTTTTATCTTCTTCTATGAGTCCTTTGTGACACTTATAAAAACTATCAAGGTCAGTTAGGTAGTCTATTCCCCAGGGAGAATTTAATTACGAAGGCAAAAATAAGTGTCATCTGTTTGAATATCATTCTGCATCCAGAAAAAATAAGAAAAAAGAAATGCGTAAATCACATGGACTTGTTATGATTTGAACTCTTGGGTAAAGTCAAATATTAAAATTGTTATATTCAATTTAATTATTTAACAAAGCTAATACTCTTATGTTTTAAAATAAAAATATAAAAGCTACATTAAAAGTTTCTTAGCCTTTCTCATCTATGAGAGAAATGTTAAAGAACCCAACTCCTAAGTATTTTAGAATTTATATAAAAGTGACACATATTTTAAATCAATTTGAACTCTGGTGGTGACTTGCACAGGTACCTGAATAGCACAGACATCTTCTAAGATTTCCTTATGTCCCCATTAAAAGTTACTAGTGCAGGCAGCCCTCTGTTACCAAGGGCATTGACTTAGCATCGAAGGTCATGGGATCAGATCCTATCTCTGGTGACGACTGGTTCTGTGATCTTGAGAAAGTCAGTCCAGGAGTCTCAGGGATGTTATGTATAAAATGAAGGAGGTAATTGTATTGGTGCAGGACCCTCAGACTAGCGTCAGTTCTTAAAATTTTTGTTACTGGTCTGAGATGAGTACAGAAATTGAGAGCAAATATTTAAAAACATTCCATCACATTCTGACAGAGTCACTTTACTTCTTTTGGAAACTTGATAAAACATAAGGTCTATATTTTGCTTATCTTTTTTTCTGCTAATTAATTTTAATTTTGTTTTTCTAAAAGTATCAATATTTGACAGATGGGTGGTGGAGTGAAAGAAGCAAACACATGGTCCTTTTCACAGAAACAGAACCAAATGATCCCCAAAGTGCCTTTTTGTTCTAATAAAGACTACCACTGTATGATTCTAAGACGGTTCATTAGGAAAACAGCAATTGTCTAACTTTCACTTCCCTCTAAACTGAGCAGTTTATAAGAGCACAGGAAAACACAGCTTTTGCCAAATTTCTTGCCATTTGCCAACCAATTTTGATTATGAAAGGGTATCTGGGCTAGTCATGTAGTAGCTAATTTGGGCTTGTCCAGACAAAATCAGAAAAGGAATTATAAGGCTGGCTTTGGTATGAAGCAATGAATAGAACATGTACTATGTTTCCAGTTGTTTCAGGAGAAAACTTTCTTTAATTCTAGTTCAGGAAGCAATGCCAAATTTCCAAAGGAATCTACTTGTTAGTGTTCAATGCACAAATAGTGCAAAGATATTCTTGACTAAATGTGAGACCACGATGCTCACAAGCTTTAGTATTCAAGAAATTTAAAATAAATGTATAGATATTTATACATTTATGGTGCCTGCTCTGAAATCCATATAAAGTAATCTTATGACTAGAAATTGTGTGTAGACTTCTAATTGGCATAGGTATGACTTAACAACAACAACAAAATCACCAGACTGGATTTTTTTTTTTTTTAATTGGCTGTGTTGGTCTTCATTGCTGTGCATGGGCTTCTCACTGCAGTGGCTTCTCTTGTTGCGGAGCATGGGCTCTAGGTGCACGGGCTTCAGTAGTTGTGGCTCGTGGGCTCAGTAGTTGCGGCATGCAGGACCTAGAGCATGCGGGCTTCAGTAGTTGTGGTGTGTGGACTCAGTAGTTGCAGCACGTGGGCTCTAGGGTGCGTGGGCTTCAACAGTTGTGGCACATGGGCTCAACAGTTGTGGCTCGTGGGCTCTAGAGCACAGGCTCAGCAGTTGTGGCACACGGGCTTAGTTGCTCCACGATATGTGGGATCTTCCACACCAGGGTTTGAACCTGTGTCCCCTGCATTGGCAGGCAGATTCTTAACCACTGCGCCACCAGGAAAGTCCCACCAGAGTGAAATTTGAAGACAAATTCTAGCTCCCATTTCTGCCAATGATACATGATCACTTACCTCTCCAGGACATAGGGAAAACACATGTTAAATGAGGAAATTAAACAGATAAATCTAAAATACCTCCATTTCTAATGATGTGTGTTCAAAATGATGTTACTTTCTGCTTCTAAAAGAGAACATTGTATTCTCATTTTTTATTAGGCATTAACAAGGGATTGACCTATAAGCCATTAGAAAACCAGAAACTGTTTAATATAACAATAAAAAGTCCAATATTTTATTACTATTTCTTTCTAAATTTTGAAGCCTGAAATAAAAATACTTACAATTAGTCCTTTATTGTGAGTGACAATGATGATAGTAACCATTGCTCACAGATAACATACTCTTTCTCATAGTAGAAATGGGTTCAGGCTGATCCAGTTATGTTTCCTCCCTCTTTCCTTTTTGTTATCAACATTTTGGAGTGACTCGAACACGGGGTAAAAATGGAGCAAAACTACCTAAGCTCAAAAAGAGGATTTGCCTCTAGCCTAGATCTGTTAAGCAAGATACTTAATACCACTGGACAAACACTTTGGATCTTGGTATAAGAGGTGTTGGAGTGTGGTTTTTTCTACCAACCTGATAAGTATTATTACTCTCTGAATGATAACATTCTCTTTAGAAAATTCTGAAGGGGACCTGTATCGCAGTCCTCAAATGTCAAAATTAAGAAAGCAATAACATTCATTTGTTTTATATAAGACTGTCCCTTTAAATGATTTATTATATTTTTAGATTGGAAAGAACTAAGAGGCCTTTTAACCCATTTTTAAATTGGTCAGTGTCTGTGGACTGTCTACATTAGAATTTTTGGTGAAATTTTTAGATTCCTTCTCTTTGCAATGTCCCTCCTTCATTTTCTAGATTCTTATTCAGTAGAACCAAGAACTAGGTTCTAGAAATCTATATTTTTAAAAAGTTACCTATACCACATTTTCTTTATCCATGCAGCAACCTAAAAGTCCACTGACAGATGAATGGATAAAGAAGACGTGATATATATATATATATATATATATATATATATATATATATATATATATATATACATACAATGGAATATTACTTGGATATTAAAAAAAGAATGAAATAATGCCATTTGCAGCAACATGGATGGAACTAGAGATTACCATATTAAGTGAAGTAAGTCAGAAGGGGAAAGACAAATATCATATGATATCACTTATATGTGGAATCTAAAAAAACGATACAAATGAACTTATATACAAAACAGAAATAAACTCACAGACATAGACAAGAAACTTATGGTTACCAAAGGAGAAATGGGTGGGGGAGGAATAAATTGGGAATTTGGGATAAACAGATATACACTACTGTATATAAAATAGATAAACAACAATGACCTACTGTATAGCATAGGAAACTATTTTCAATATCTTGTAATAACCAAAAATGAAAAATAATGTGAAAAAAAAAATATATATATATATATATATATATAAAACTGAATCACTTTGCTATACACATGAAACACTGTAAATCAACTATACTTCAATTTAAAAAAAGGAAGGAAAAAAAGGCTACCTAGTTTGTGGAATCTGTAACCTAGTTCAACCACCCATCTGAAGACTGAATTCCCTACGTGACCCATTCACCAATGGATGTTCGGTATGAAGTGGACCTTTACCTCTGCTAGAATACCTCCCCTGATAGAGAATGCTTTTCTAAATATCACTGGCCCGTTAGAGAGTAGATACTCAGCAAATGTGTGATAAATGACTGAATACACCAAGAAGGAAGGAAGGATTACCAGAATGGAATTAAGCTATCTCAAACCAGACTGTACCATCTTTGGGTTTGGACTGTTCATTGAGTGTTAGGGGATTCTTTTTTTGTTTGTTTTGTTTTCTTCATAATTTTCACCCATTATTCTTACCCTATGCCATAAATACTTTAAAAATAAATGACGTAAAATTTTGTCTTTTTGAAGTATGCTTTTATATTCATTATCTTGCTAAAACATCATAAAGAAATATTCACATTTTACAGAACAGAAAATGGAAGCTGCTTCAAGAGATTAAAATGTATTGCTCAACATCATACATAATCAGAGAGCAGTAAGTAGTCACATACTCAGCACAGCTAAGATCAGAAGACTTGAGCTCTCTCCACTAGTAATTAGAACTAATGTACATGTAGTGTTTACTACACTGAGCAGATTTTTAAGGTTTTTACTTGCATTAATTTCGTGAATCTTCACAATAACCCCCTGAGGTAGACACACCATTATTATTTCTCCCTTTACCTGTGAGGTGACAGATACAATGAGGTTTAAATTAACTTTTCAGATATCACCCAACTAGTAAGTGACTAACCTTACATTATTAACTTCTAAGCATGCTATGTTTCCCCAAATACACATATGTTGCCTGAGGTGTATAGATAAGGATGTGTTGAAAAGACAGCCAATTAAACCATAAATAGTAATAAAATCAAGTATTATATTAGCATTTGTTAATATCTTTTTCTTAACTGCTTTCAGCTCTCTTAAGACTATTTTGCCATTCTCCATCACCTGATATTCTGGCCAAGGACAGTAAACACATAAAGATTCTTCTGTCAAGTATTTGACTACGTGGGATATTGGACATTTAGTCCCAGTTAATAAACATATAACTGCTACTTTGCTCTCTAGAAACCAAGAATATGTTGTATCAGTTATCTATTGATGCATAACAAATTACCTTCAAACACAGTGGCTTAAAACAATGATGACTTATTCTTTTTCATGACTGTATAGGTCGAATGGGTGTTTATTCTGTCCATCTCATCTGGGCTCACTTATGTAGCTATATGCAGTTGGCGGGATGGTTGGGGGATAGACTTAGCTGTGATAGTGGCGATGCTTGGTCTCTCCCTCCACATGGTCATTCCCGCCAGGGTTCCTTTACAGCGTGGTAAAGGATTACAAGAAGTGAGCCCCAGTGCATGAGCCCTTTTCAAAGTCTCTGCGCCAGAGTTAATATGGCAGAGAACACAGATACGTGGAGGCAAAATTCATGGGAGCCTATTACTGTAACAATCCCTGTAAAATTTCTGTCCCTCCCACGTGCAGATTACACTCAACCATACCAAGATTCCCAAATATCATCCAATCATATTAGACTCAGAGTGCTAAATCTTGTGATCTGCATCAGTTTGGGATATAGATGAAGCTTGTCAGTAGCGGACGAAGCTCCAGCCCAGGGAGCTATTTTTTAAAAAGGAAGTTATCCAACAATAAAGTTACAAAGCCAGGAAAACAGCTATAGACACTCTCAATCAAAATGTGGATGGGCAGGGAGTGACATAGCAATCATTGTCTCTAAGCAATTCTGAAATACAGCTAGCATATGATGTCAGAACCCCCTATTCTAGGAGCAGGGAATAGTTTTTAAATTAAATTCCTTAATCCAATGTTTCCAGTCCAACCGATTAGAGTTGTTCTCTAATCCAATGTTTTTCAGATTTTTTTTATTGAAGTATAGTCGATTTACAATGTTGTGTTAGTTTCTGGTGTACAGCAAAGTGATTCAGCTCTCTCTCTCTCTCTCTCTCTCTCTCTATATATATATATATATATATACATATATACATATATATATATATATATATATATATATATATATATATATACATATAACTTTTTCTTTTTTTCTTTGTCATATTCAATCCAATGTTTTTCTCTTTCTCAGCTCTGCCTCTAAGACATCTTTCCTTTTCATCAAAAAATGGCCTGTGTTTGCAGCTGAGAAATTTTCTCAGCCTACTGCCTGCCCATAGAAATTTGAGTCCAAAGACATTTGTTTTTCCTTTTGAACTCTCTTAGTCTCCTTTAATCAAAGTTGGTGGTGTTTTTCTCAGCATATCCCTCTTAAACTTTATACATTTCCCATGAAACTGATCGGATGTCACTGCCTACCCAAAATGCCACATCCGCAAATTTTTTGAGAAAAATCTCTCTCTATTCTTATCTACATGTGAAGCTGCTGTGGGACAGTGCCCTTCATAAATGTAAAATGCCTTTGTCTAACCAAGAAGATACTGAAAACCAAAAGTAGAAGCATTTCAGAAAGGAGCAATAACTCTGGTAATGCTGCTTCTAAGTTAAATAATATAAAGACAGAACTGATGATTGAACTTGGTTAATGAGGCTTGTTGGTGTCCCTGACAAGTAGTTTCAGTGGAGCAGAGGAATGGGTTCCTGATTAGAATGTGTTGAGGAACAAATGGAAGGAAAGAGATGAGGGCAGCATGTACAGACTAATTTCTGAGGAGCCAAAAGCATGGGATCTATAAAGGTTTGTTGCTGTTGTCTTAAGATAAAATATATTATAGCAGGTTTGTGATGTCAGAATACTTTGGCAGAAAGTGTAAAATTTATGATGTAGGAGTAATGTCCTTGAGAAGTTAAGAGGAAATAGGGTTCAGTACACAAGTGAAAATCCTGACTTTAAATAGGAACAGGGATAGTTCATCATTTTAACAGAAAGGATAGCACAAAATACAGATTCTAATGCAGCTCAGGTTTAGTTTGTTGGAGGGAGAATGTCGAATCTCTATTTTGATGGCTTTTTTTTTTTTCGTTTTTCAGGTGAATATAAAAAGCAAAGTTATATGCATCAGTAAGGATGTAAGAGAGGTTTTCAGATATAGGAAAAGGCATAAACTAGGTGCCCAAAGAGAGGAGAAGGGTATATTGACTCAGGCAATGTAGTTGGATTGCTCAGTAGCCCTGAGGTCACATCTGAGGTTTGTGTTGTAAATCTAAAGAACAGTATGGAGGTTCCTTAAAAAACTGAAAATAGAACTACCGTATGACCCAGCAATCTCACTTGTGAGCATATATCCGGAGAAGACCACAATTCAAAATGATACATGTACCCCAATGTTCATTGCAGCACTATTTACAATAGCCAGAACATGGGAAGCAACCTAAATGTCCATCAACAGAGAAATGAATAAAGAAGACGTGGTACATATATACAATGGGATATTACTCAGCAATAAAAAAGAACAAAATAACGCCATTTGCAGCAACATGCATGGACCTAGAGATTGTCATACTGAGTGAAGTCAGACACACAAAGACAAATACGATATCGCTTACATGTGGAATCTAAAAAAAAAGGGTACAAATGAACTTATTTCCAAAACTGAAGTAGAATCATGGGTGTAGAAAACAAACTTATGGTTACCAGGGGATAAGGGAGGGAGGGATAAATTGGGAGACTGGGATTGATATATACGCACTACTGTATGTAAAATAGATAACGAATAACCTGCTATATAGCACAGGGAACTCTACTCAATGCTCTGTAATGTCCTATATGGGAAAAGAATCTAAAAAAAAAAAAAAAGGTGGATATATGCACACGTATAACTGATTCACTTTGCTGTATACCTGAAACTAACACAACATTGTAAATCAACTATACTCCAATAAAAATTTTAAAACAAACACATAAATAAATAAATAAAGTGAGCTGTAAATCACAGCATACTTATCTGTTTTACTCCAGCAATGTTTGACTACTCAGGTGTCAACACAGAGTAATCAGAAAGTTGGCTTTTACCCAGAAAGATCAATGGAAAGAGAGGTATAAAGAAGTCCCAGAGAAATGCATTAGTTTGTAAGGCATGACAACAGTCAACAGTGGTGGAGCCAGTTGAGAAGATGAGTATATCAGAAAGTTAAATCACAATCCTACCTCCCACTTCTATCACATTCTCACTGCTGTAACCTATTTATAATCACATTATTTTAATCTTAAAATGAAACTGAAAAAAATAACCTACGAAAATGCAATTTTGAAATTCAAGGTTGTTATTAGAAAGCAACAGCATTTTCTTTCTTTTTTTTTTGGTTGATTACACTGAATAGAGTAGTAACTTGAACTAATCTGTGCTGAACACCTCCTTGGCTCCAAGATTTCTTAAGTGAATCTTCTCCTTCAAGTGACCATTGTAACAGTTTTTATACGTGGGCATTGTGTTCCTGATTTTCATTACAAATAAATTGAAGATCCTGGGTGGTAAATAATTTGCCCAAAGTTTCACAGCTAGTAAAAGAACTTTATCAAAGCTTTTTCTACACTGCCTTGCATACCCTAAGCCCAGTGCTGAACTTTGGCAAGACTAAGAATATTGCTTTTGAAATGGCCTTTAGATTACCAGTTTCAAATTCCTTCTTTAAAAGAAAAGCACAGACATTACTTTGAATTCACTAACAAAACTCTGAAGTGTAAGATGGGTAAGGACTTCAACCTCATCATAAGAGAGAGAAAGACTCTCTGACTGGGCCAAATGTTAGAAACAAAAATAAGAACCATAAAAATAGTCCGAGGTAGAGCCAAGCACATAACTTCTCCCCAAAGGAGTTCTCCAGGAAGCCTGAAAAGGCCAGAGTCCACACACACTTACGGGAGAGTCACCTGGTGCCAAGTTCTGAGATCTTTTGGGATCAGCTGAATTACACCCATCTTCATCTGCTTGGCCTTGAACTACTGATACATACTGTTCTGTGCCAAATCCTCTATGGATCGGGAACCACATTTGGATCATCATTCCCCTCAAAGTCTAGATGACACACAGGAATGTTTTTGAGGCATGTCAAAAACATTCCACTCCTTTCACTTTTATTAGTGGAAGGAATTTGAAGGACACCGAATGAGCAAGTCAAGCCCAGCTGCTGAGTAATATGGTTATCGTATTCCATACACCCAGACAAAGATGGAAATAGTTGAGAGAAATAAAATTTACTTTCAGATGAGGGGTCTGGAACCCAGAGAGGTAAAGCAACTTTATAAATAACTCACAGGATGAAAGGGTTTCACTGAGGTAAGCTCAAAGTCCTCTGACATACAGAACAGTATTCTTTCTAAGGTATGGGGAGAGTAGGGTGGGAGTTAAAGAAAAAAATTCTGTCTCAGCCAGAATGTCACTCCAACCACAAGCACCAATATCACTCAAACAAGTGCTTTCAGGGCCCTTGATGGTTTATTGCAAATTCTCAATTTTCCTGTGAAGGAGCCAATCTGTGTTACTACTCCAGCCAAGGGGACCCACCCCTTGGCAGGTTGAACAGAATCTTAAGGGTGAAGTTACAAAGGGCTCCTGTTTACAGTGGAACCATTCAAGAAAGCCAGTTTTGCTTTGCAAAACATATTTATTTATTCTTTATGATGAAAAATAGTCAACAGAAAGCTTTCTCCACTGGGTGAAGAGCAACTTTGTGCTCTACTTTTCTGGTCATTTTGAGCCTCAATATTGGCTTCTCTCTGGGGTTGCCACGAGCAAGATAATCGTTCCAGCTCTGACCATCAGCTCACCTCTAAAGACATGAGGCTCTATTTGTAGTGACTGACGTGGAAGAGACTCCATCTAAACATTGTTCATCATCTAGTAATGCATGATGGGTAGCTATTACTTGTATACTTATATTCCTGCCTCCAGATTAACATCAATTCAATCCATCTTCCATATCGCCAGCAGCATTGTTTTACTGCAATGCACCTTGGACCCCAAACTCCTTAATATGGCATTCTAGGCTCTTTACTAACTAGCCCCAATTTCTAGGTCCATTTTCTGCCATTTACCTCCACAATCCATATGATCCAATCACACAATACTAAGTATTGTTATTAAAAATATCTTCATGTTGTATCTCTTTGTCTTTTTATTTGTGCTCTTCACCTTTCTGAACACCATTTCTTCCTGTGCCTGCTGTAAAAATTACTTTTCCTAGTGGCCCATCTAAAATGTTCCATCCACGTTGTAGTTTTTTTAATTCCCATTTCTTAACAAAAATTAATATCTTCTTTATATGTCTTTCCATAAAAGTTTATACTTACCTTTATAATTGTGTGTGTGTTTTCTTTATATTGAATAATTGTGTGTGTGTCTTTAGATATTGTGAGCATCTTGGGAGCATGGACTAAATTTTATTGTCCTTACATTCTCAATTCCCTATATGGTATTTGATAAATTGAACTAATAAAATTCACCAAATATTGTGAAAAGCACCTAGTGATTGAGCTTTTTGTTGTTTGTATACTTATTTTTGGTTAGTTTGTTTTAAGATCAGTAAAGCCAAAAGAAAATGCAGACAACACCCATGAGCCTACCAATCTGATAATAATATATCGTATATGCTTCAGACTTTTAAAAATAAATTATCACACAGCAAGTAGTACTACAATTCCAAATCTCAATTCCTCCTCCAGAGGCAATTGTTCTCGTGGCTTTGGTGCATATGCAATCTATATTTTTATATCTTTCCTATATATGTGTATGTATCAATAAATGAAATATGTAACTTGTCTATATATTTAAATATATATAAATATAAGTACTACTACACCACATGTATTCCTTTTCAACTTGCTTTTTCACTTATTATCTATAAATGTCAATTCTTAGAGTCAAAGTCATTTATTTTAATTTACATACTGTATTCCCTGATATTAAAGTATCATAATTAATTTAGTCCCTCTTCAACCATTGGGACTATTTCTACTTATGGGTCTTTACAATCAACACTTTTTGAGCATCCTTGTGAATATCTTCTTCTGTAAGAATTTCTCTAAGAGTTATACTTAGAAATGGCATTGTTAAATCATTTTCTGAGGCCAACTTGCTCTTCAAAGGGATTTCATAAACTAGTAGTATATGACATAGTTGTGTTTCCATAATCTTGCCAAACTAGTTTTTGCCTTATTATTCTTATTATTCAGTATTATGGCTGCTTTTCTTCCCTTCCAATTTTTCTGGTCCATTAGTAAGTAACTTATGGATCTGATGCCATCCTCCCTGAGAACAATGATTCTCTGAGGTATTCTTTATTCATCTGTTTTTTGTCTCACTGGGGAAAACACCGAAAGATTGTCCCTTCCCATTTACTGCCACTAACCCTCTATTCCCTGCTTGCTGTGGTAGGTCATTGCAGATAATCTTTACAATTCTACCTTTGTCAAGTAGCCTGAGTTCAAAACACCAACAACAACTATCCCCAGACTGAATCCTTTTTCTTCTCTGCTACTGTGTGGCCAGATGCTTTCCTCTGCTCTCCCTAGTGCCTCACCTCTAGTTCCTGCTTTCGTTACACTCCTCCACCAAGAATACCATGGGACACTAGTTTAAATCCCTGTCAAACCCCTTCTCTGCCCTGATAGACCTCTAGCCATTCCCCCTCTTCTCCATTCCCCTGTTTCCCACAGCCTTTTTCTGACCATAATCTGGCACTCCCACACTGATTAGCTGATTCATCATCTTTTCAGTGTCTGTTCTTTGGAACCTCTGGGCCACGGCCTAGGAATGAAACAAGGTTCCCTCTGCTGTCTCCACCCATTTCTAGACATCAATAGCTATCATGGCACCTTGTGTATCCAGCCTACACAGGCTCCTGACACATTCATGTCCTGGCAGTTCAAACCCTTATGACTTCCAGGGGTGTTGGTCTTTTAACACCTGGATAAAAAATGTGGGTGGAGTGCACATACCATGGTTCATCTCAGATCAGACACTCCCTAGGGATAATAAATACCTCTAGTAGACAATTTTCCAGTTACCTGCCACACCCACTGTCCTTAGAAGGAGCAATCTTATATTTCTCATGTCCCAGCTTCCTTCTCCCCTCCTCCCTCACCACCACTGATGGATAGCTGATCAAACATGGCAAAACCACTGAGTGGCCATATATATATGACTTTTATGGCCTGGCTTCAAAAGATTATCTAGGTCTTTGGTTTACCACACACCTGAACATTAGAATCACCTGGGAAATTTTTTAAAAATTTTAAAAAAGCACCTCCCCTGAAGATAAACATTTAAACGTCCCAACGTGGGATGATGTGTATTTTTTTAATGTCCTCCCTCTTCCAAATGATTCTAATCACAGTCAGCATTGAGACTTGAGAACAGAAAACTATCTAAAACACACAGGTTACTGTCTAAATTAACATGACTTTGGGAAACTCTAGCCCAAGAAGATGAAGTTCCAAGTGACTTTAGTGTTTGTTTCAATAACTACCCTCCGAATCCATTTATCTGAACAACTGACTACTCAACTACTCTTACTCCTTCTTAGAACGATAGGTAACTTCAGTAGGCGCATCAGAAGACTGTTTTTTCAACACCCTTAGAAACCCTTGCTTCTCTGTGTCCATCAACCCTAAACTGTTAAGTCACAAACCTGTTCAATCTCAAGTTGGCTCCAGCATTGAAAGACTTTGAACTAGACCTCCAAATCCTCATATATATCCCACCCCTGCTATCCCTTTCTTTTGAGATGTTACTGAGCAATAAACTCTCCTTTATCAAGAGGTTACTTTGGTGGTCATCAGGTTATCTTGCTGGTATTTTCAGAGAGTTGATACTAATCTGGGCTAATCTAATTGTCCCTCTGATCTAAGAGACACAGAGACCGTTGCCAGCTGAAGGTAGGTGCCAGACCTAAGAAGTCATAATGTATATCCAAGAATAATGATCATACTATAATGATCATAATCATAAAAATGATTATGTGCAAGATGAATATATCAAGGAAGCTGGATAATAAAGGGGAGAATGGAGCAAAAATGTGCAGAGAGAAAGAGCAGTAGGAAAAATGGTGTGGCCTCTGAGAGGTAGTCTTCTCAGTACCTGGAATTCTACTGCCTGTGAGGCCTGAGTATCGTACTTTATTTCCTCACTTGAAAATCTGTTTGAGTGCCTATGATGTTGTGACGAGGCTGGGAAACTGCTTGTGCTTTGGACTTTTATGTATTTACTTATTTTTGTTGCTTTATCAAGACGCCCCAGTTGTCAGCTCTTGATGTATCAAGAAGGAAATGAATCACTCTTTTTTCCTCACAGATGACAGAGAGCAGCAGTTGTATTTCTAGTGATCTGACCCCATGTATTCCATGAGGGTATAAAGTGTATTTTGTGTCGCTGGGTCCTAAGGCTCCATCTGATTGGCAATTAAACACTTTCTGATTAGTTATTAAGCCCATGCAGGATAAGAAACTGAAGGAGAACTTCTGAAAGAGAAAGTCTAAAGAGGAGGGGTTATGAAAGCAGAAATGGGACAAGGGGACAAGAATGCTTCGTGGGCTCCAACCTTTGGAGTGGTACATAGTTGGTCTGTGGCTTATAACACAGCAGGACCTGAGGACCTGGAGAAAGATGATCCAAGTGTTCAGAGCTGTTTTGCACAGAACTGCCTCTGCGCCTTGGCCAGCTGATGATCTCTTAGGAAGAGCTGTCCTAGTGTAAAGAGGAACATCCTCCTGCCTGTCCTGATTTAAATATCTAGTCAAAACTGTGAGTGCATTAAATACCCTCCCTGAGCTTCCAGTTTTCATACACCAAATAAGTGTGCTTACACCTGCTGAGACAAGGGGTGACTCCCTCTCAGCAGGACTGAATATATGAGTACATCCCAAGTTGAGAACACAGGAAAGTGGACCCGCTCCACTCCCGCCATGAAGAGTATTGCCCACCCATCCCTCCTCTATTTGAATTAGTTTCTGTTTCTTGGAATCAAAATCTATTACTAAGATAATAACCTTGTTATAGGGTATGTGGGAAGTTCTAAGGCACTGAATAAAGATTGAGTTTAGTCTTTAAAATAACCCTGGGAAATAAATGTACTCATCTCCACTTTACCAATAATTGAACAAATGTCCCATTTTATAGCTAGAGCTGAGCTTGAATAACTTGCCCAAAGTGAAATAGCAAGGCAAAGGCAGAATGAGTCTAACTCATTCCCCATTTCCCATATTAGCATCCAAACCTTTCCAGGGACTTACCAGGACTTACTCGGACTCAAGTAGGCAGGATAACAATGCCACAAGGGGACATATCCAAAGTTTCAACATGGCTTCCAGAGTAGTTCTCCATGCTACGGAGAGGAATTCATGGAATATTATAAGGGTTAATATAACTTTATTTTTTATGGCTCAAAACATTCCCAAGTTTCAGATCTGATGGAACTAAATAAGTGGAATATTTTGGCTTAAAGAGGAATAACACATAAAAGAGCAAGAATTTTCTTCACTATTATTTTCTCTTAATGATTGCTAATGTTTTTAGCATCTGCCTTCTACCATTGAAGAAAGTATCCATTTGAAAAAATGAAAAATATTGAAAAATAATTAAATTATTTTTGAATATCAAGGAAATCAATTTTATTTCTGTTTGGGTGCCTTTCAGTCTCAATTAACTTTATAATTTTTTAAAGAATTAATTTAATACTAAAAATTATTTATGAATCAAAAGAAAAAGAATGTAATTGTGCTACATTTAACTCTGTATTTATTGTAGTCTCTTACCCATAGTCATTATAACTACAAGGTAATTATAATTAAATATTGTTTCTAATTTTATCAGATTAATACTCAATAGTTTCATCATCTAGCTACTTTGATCAGTTGTGAGTTTCATTTTCTCTCCTTGAGGTTTAGAGCATAATTATCAGGTAGAATTACCCAATAGCAACAGGGAACAATGGCTATCTCTACTTTTTAGACTGATATTTCTTTCAACAAATTACCACATGGGATGATTATAAAATATATGCTTTCCTTTCTGAACACAGCCTGGTATCATTAAACATCTGGTAAGATCCAACGCTTCCTTAGTCTGTTTTTGTTACAAATTCTTATGGCTTTAATAGGAAAATATTGGCACCATCATGTGTAAACTGTGTATGTTTCTGTGATTTTTTTAGAGCTTTCAGAGACTTGTTTGCTATTCAGGCTTTATTCATTCATTTGTCTACCTCAGCAGTGGATTATCTACTGACACTATTAAGCAATTCGATCTATTTATTTATTTATTTTTTAAATAGATCTTTATTGGAGTATAATTGCTTCACAATACTGTGTTAGTTTCTGTTGTACAACAAAGTGAATCAGCCATATGCATACATATGTCCCCATATCCCCTCCCTCTTGAGTCTCACCATCATATATTTCGTGTTCACTTGTATATCCATCAAACATGCTTAGGAAACAAAAATAAATAAATCAAAATCCATGACTTAAATGGTTATGGGGGAAAACATGCATATAAACACCTATTTATAGGAATGTGATACATGAATTTGAAAACACAAAGAGACAGAACTCACCTAAGTTTTTCTGGGAACACTGAGGAAGGCATGTAACACTGACCGAATAAATTAAGAAAAGCTTGTTAGGGAAATGCCAATTGAGTTAAAATTTTTTGCTTTGTTTTGTTTTGTTTTTTATTTTTTGAGGTAAAACTGACCTATAACATTATATTAGTTTCAGGCATACAACATTGTGATTCGATATTTGTGTATATTTTGAAATGATCATCACAATATCTAGTTAATATCCACCATTATATACAGTTACAATTTTTTTCTTGTTATGAGAACTTCTAAGATCTACTCTTTTAGCAACTTTCAAACATGCAAAAGAGTATTATTGGCTATAGTCACCATGCTGTACATTATATCTCTATGACATTTATTTTATACCTGGAAGTTTGAAAGATAAATAATAACATTTACAGAGTTCTTATGACAAGTCAGACATGTTTTAAGACTTTACATGTATTAACTCATTTAATCATCACAACAATCCTATGAATTAAATACTATTATCCCATTACCTCATTTATTCTTCATTTTAAATGAGGGGGGAATTGCAGAGTGGTTAAATAATTAGCCCTGTGTCACTTGGTCAGGTAACACAGGAAATCAGAATGAGATTTTCCCTCTTCTTTTTGACTGAGGGGCCAATAGTGTAAATATTGGTTACCACAGTGTAAAACAAACCCCTTCTTATCAACACATTTTTTTTTTTTTTTTACATGAAATGATACTGGGGCTATGGAATCTCTCAGGCAGATCAAGAATAAAAACAAAGACTAGAAGAGAAGGTGTGGCTTCCCTGGTGGCGCAGTGGTTGAGAATCTGCCTGCCAATGCAGGCGACACGGGTTCGAGCCCTGGTCTGGGAAGATCCCACATTCCGCGGAGCAGCTAGGCCTGTGAGCCACAATTACTGAGCCTGCGCGTCTGGAGCCTGTGCTCCGCAACAAGAGAGTCCGCGATAGTGAGAGGCCCACGCACCGCGATGAAGAGTGGCCCCCACTTGCTGCAACTGGAGAAAGCCCTCGCACAGAAACGAAGACCCAACACAGCCATAAATAAATAAATAAATAAATAAAAAGGAAAAAAAAAAAAAGAAGAGAAGGCGTGATCAGGGGATTTGCAGAGACTTTTCTTTGGAAACATGTTGTTATGCTTTAAATCTTCACCCCACCCATTTAGGGGGATGGACACAGTTAATGTTTTATCCCAGACACAGGGAGAAGGGTTTCAAGCCAACCCCTGAAAGAGCTTTGAAATGTGTTCCCCAAAATTGGGCAGTATAAAGCACTATGCCTGCCTCTTTCCCCAGAAAGCTTTATCAGGTTGCAAACAAGGAATTCTAAACGACAAAAACAGTCTGGGTTTGGTGGGGAGGGCCTGGAAAGGGCTTCTGCATTGGAATCCATCACCAGTAGCTAAGGGTTGCTTGAATATTTTCCAAGGTTCAAGTAAAGGTCATATGAGAGAATGTCAGTTAAGGTCTTCTTGATCCTCTCCAAAAGGGTTGCCTGGAGGGGCAAGAGGACCTCAAGGAAGAGACTATATGTGTAGCCTGGATAACCAGGTGCTGAAGAAAGAATGACAAATACAGTAGCTACCTGGAAGAGAGTTATCCAGAAAATTTAAATGAGAGATCCAGCAAAGAACGTCTGCAGAACTCATAAAAACTTCACCAAGAGAAAGATTTGACTCTTACCACTCACCCCATGAATGATAGTCACCCCATGCCGTTAGAAATGTACTACCCGGGCTTCCCTGGTGGCGCAGTGGTTGAGAATCTGCCTGCCAATGCAGGGAACACGGGTTCGAGCCCTGGTCTGGGAAGATCCCACATGCCGCGGAGCAACTGGGCCCGTGAGCCACAACTACTGAGCCTGCGTGTCTGGAGCCTGTGCTCCGCAACAGGAGAGGCCGCGATAGTGAGAGGCCCGCGCACCGCGATGAAGAGTGGCCCCCACTCGCCGCAACTAGAGAAAGCCCTCGCACAGAAACGAAGACCCAACGCAGCCAAAAATAATAAATAAATTAATTAATTAATTTAAAAAAAAAAAGGAAGTCTTTAAAAAAAAAAAAAAAGGAAATGTACTACCCTTTATCTTTCCTTCTTTTCCTGCTGACACTCTGGTAGAAGGAAATCTGAAAATAGCTGGTGAGTGCGCAGAAAAGCAAGCAGGGAGGGAGCAGAAAGCAGAAGGACCTTGCCACGCTGAGTCCACCGCCTTTCCCACTGCAGGCCTTCAGCCTGAAATAGACCCAAACTTGGCCAGGGAACAATTAGCTGCTTTGTCAAGAAGCAGAAATTTGGTTCACAAATTTGGCTAGTATCTTGGACAGAACATTAAAATATCTAAGTGCAGACTCTATTTACGTTTAAAGTAACCATAAGACTATAACCTAAGAATTGAAGCAATGAGACCTATGGATCTGTTATCCAGGGCCTGGGAAGACTTACTCCCACTGATTAAAATTTAAAGGACAGTTAAAGAATCACATACAGTTATGTATCATTTATGTCATGAATTCAACATACGAGTTATACTAGTAAAAATTGAAGTCATTGTTTCCAACTCTTTTAGTCGGTGAAAAAGAGACAAATCTCCAGATGTTCTCTAGGGTAACATCAATTGTAACTAGCAGTAAATTTTCATGTTTCTGTAAGTCTGGCTTTTCTGTCTAAAGTTGCTTTTTATCAGAGAAGAAATACTGAACACTGGACTAAGGTTAGAACAATTCCAATTAAGCCTCTTATACATCTTGGTAACTCACTTAACATCTCATCTGTAAAGTAGGATGAAAGTCCCTGCCTTGTCTACCTTATAGTGTTACTTTGAAGAGCAAGTGACAATAAAATTTGGTAGTTTACACAAATGGTGTATATGTGTGTGTGTGTGTATAATATGGATAGAACTTATAATATTGAAATAAAGATAAGGGGCAGAACAATATGTACAGTATAAAATTGTATAAAATTTAAAATAACCCCTACACACAAAACAAAAGAATACTACATATTGTTCATGGAGAGATATGTGTATATACATATATGAACATACATTTGAGATACCTGTGAGAATGTGGATGGGGGACTTCAGTTTTATCCAGAGAATGTTCATTCTTATTTATAAAAATGGAAATATTAATGGTTATTAATACCAGATTGTGAAAACTCAGAAATTTGTTATTCTTTCTGCTTTTTTGCATTTTTGCAACCTTATTTTTATAAAATGCAGAATCACAGAAATACACATAAAGGGCAAATTAGAAAACATACGTGAAAATGCTCGACAAACTGTAAGATGCTATAGAAACATAAGGTGATGTTTCTAACCTATTGTAACATTTAATTTTGAGGTTTAAGGCGTGTCTAACCCTTCTTTACATTCCATTATACTAAATGACAAATAATAACAAATACCCTGAAATATATACTTGAGTGAGTCAATAATTGCTGGATGAAAAGTATTTTCTTTTAGTTACAAAAGCTAATATGTGACCTGTGATTTAATCACATCAGGGAGTCTGGGCCATGTAAATATTACTCCAGATGTCTAAGGTGGACCTCTATTTTTGAAAGCTCTTTCTGAGATTAAATAATTGAAAGAATCTCAAATTTTAAAATTAAATTACACGTACATTTTTCTGCTTGTAAATGTCACACATAATTTGTGGAGGATTTATTTATAAGAGTGAAATTTTAAAAAATTAAAACAACCCATAATTCTACTTTCCAGAGTTAATAATTGCCTTCAAGTATTTTTTTTTCTATAAATATACAGTTGGTATTATTATTTCATGCTTACTTCTGTGTCTTGTTCTTACCTCAGCTCTGGTACCTGTCATCCAATTTCCTTGAATGTATGCTTTTACTATGGTATTCAGCATCTGTTGGCACCACTGTTTATCTTACATTCTCCTTTTGATGAACATAAAGGTTACTTTCAATTTCTTAATATTAGATATAACACTCCTGTGAATATCCTTACTTATAAATATTTCTGCATGTTATTGAGGATTTCTACTTAGAATAAGTTCCTAAGTGTATTATTATTTTTAGGCCAAATGTAGAACTTCTCTAAGACACTAGCCAAACTGCTGAAAAATTGCTCCTCTCTCAAAAATTAAAGTCTAGGTCCACAACCCCTTATCCTTAGAGTCATACATGTTTTGGAATTTAGAAATTTTAGGATTTTAGAAAGATAGTATGTTGCATTCACCTTACATAAGGTAACATCCTTCTTTAGGTATAGAGAAACACCTTCAATCAAATACATTAATATTTCTTTAGCAAAATGTATTAATATTCCCACTAAGTAGAATAAATAAAAATTTTCAGTAGCCTCACATCAGTTCAAGTCTGGTTTTGCGACCAAATAAGCTATGAAAGCCTTTGAACTTTGGAAGTGTGGATAAGAGATTGCAGATCCAGACCAATTTATACTCCTTCCCAGAGCAGATGAGAAGAGTAACTCATAGAATTGTCAGCAACTATTATTTTAAAATTTTACCAATTTGATAAGTGAAAATGAAATATGTCAAAAAGTTTAACACTTCTTCGTATGCTATTTATTTGTATTTTCTTTCTTTTGGTATCCCTAGGATGTCTTTTGCTCTTTAACATTTGAAGCATTCAGCTTATTATTTACAATAATTGTTTATATTAAAGATAATAACCCTTTGTATATAATATACTTAAAATTTTTTCACAGTTAATAATTTATATTTAATTTTAATATTTAAAAATATGTAGTTAAATCTATTAATCTCTTGCTTTGTAACTAAGTTGTTTGTTTCTATATTTCAGAAATTCCTCCCTCACTTATAGATCAAATATTGACTTTTATTTTTTCCTATTCCCTCATGACTACAGATTTTATATTGAACTTAGATTCTGTTGGAATTTTATTTGGTATATGTTGAATAAAAGGGAGAGATTTTATTTTCCCGTTTTCTCTATTAAAAACGGAGACTTTTGGGACTTCCCTGGTGGCACAGTGGTTAAGAATCCGCCTACCAATTCAGGGGACACGGGTTGGAGCCCTGGTCCGGGACTGTTTCTACGTCCCCTAGATTGTCCTTTTTGAGGACAGGTCTGTTATCTACTCTTGCATTCTCCATTAAATCAGGCAACTCCCTTGAACATAACAGAAACATAAAAGATAAATATTAAATTCATGCAATTATTATGTATCTTACTAAAGATGAAAGAATTTGAAAGAATTCAGAAACAAGAGTTGTTTCAAATATCTAAAGAGATGCCAAGTGAATTCACCTAACTGTTTTCTACTGTTCATCATGGGGGATGAGGAAAACAAACTGATGCAAGTTGCAGAGGCCATGGAGATTGAAAAAAGAAGCTTTCCCTGAGTTTTTCATGGTGCATATCAGCTGAATATTTGTTACTTTTCTATTTACTTCACTTAGTCATTCATTGGTTCTTTCAGTTAACTAGTCAATTGACAGTATTAGTAAACATCAGGCACTGTTTTAGTTGCTAGGTACACGATGGTGAAAAAAATATCTGATTCCTGCCTTCATAGAGCTTGTGATTTATTAAAGGAGAACGACAAAAATGAAACACAAATATATACATTGTGCTCAGTGCCATGAAGAAAAATGAGAGTGTACTGTGCAATAGATTATGAGAGGGATTTAGTATTGTAGGCGTAACAAAAATCCCTCTGAGAAAGTAATATTTAGGTTGATAACTAAAAAACGGGGAGAATTCTAAAAAGAGAGAGTAACACGTGGAAAGGATCTGAGGTGTGAAATATTGGGGCACGTTTATGAAAATGAAAAGTGTCCAGTAAAAATAGAGAGTAGGAAGTAGGAAGAAATTTACAAGAAGTAAGACTGAGTTTGGCATTGGCTAGATCATGCATTACCTTGTAGAAAAATTAAGGATTTTGCATTTTATCTCAACTGCAATAGGAAATCATTGAAGAATATTAAGATGGGGAATGACACAATCATATTTACATGAATTTAATAGATCCTTTTGCTGTTGTATGGAGAATAAGTTGGAGAAGGACAATCATGAAAAGTGGGAGACCAGAAAAAGGGCTATTTCGGTTTACCAGGTGACGAATTATGGTGATTTGCTCTAGAGTGGTGGACTGGATTGGAGACAAAGGGAATGAATTAGAGTTGTATTTTAAAATTTGAATGGACAAATATATTTTTAAATTTGAGTGATTAGCTATTGAGTATGAGGAAAACTAGATCTCAAGAATAATTTTCAATTTTTTTGGTTTGAGCAACTAGGTGGATATTGGTGAATTTAATGATATGGGGAAGACTAGAAAAGAAAAAATGAAATTGAGGGAAGAGACTTGATAAAGAAATATCTTCTCTTTTTTTTTGTTGTTTTTTTTGGCTGTGTTGGGTCTTCGTTGCTGCACGTGGGCTTTCTCTAGCTGTGGCAAGCAGGGGCTACTCTTCGTCTCGGTGCACGAGCTTCTCATTGCAGTGGCTTCTCTTGCTGCAGAGCACAGGATCTAGGTGCGCGGGCTTCAGTAGTTGCAGCATGAACCAGTAGTTGTGGCTCGCGGGCTCTAGAGCGCAGGCTCAGTAGTTGTGGTGCACGGGCTTAGTTGCTCCGTGGCATGTGGGATCTTCCCCGACCAGGGCTCGAACCCATGTCCCCTGCATTGGCAGGTGGATTCTTAACCACTGCGCCACCTGGGAAGTCCCAAGAAATATTTTCTCTTGTCTGGTATTCCCAGAGAAAATTGGTTGGGTTTACCCAGTGGCTCTGTCTTTGTTTTCCCGAGTTTCTCCAGCTTGCCTTTCGGAAGTGAAATAATTTTTCAGAGTTCATCCCTGAACCTTCATTGAATTTCCATTGTGTTTGGATCCATCTTCAGATTGTAGATCTGATGGATTCAGATTCAGAACTGCTGACTACAGCATGCTTTTTTTGTTTCCTTGGACATTTTGACCTGTAGCCTAGAAGTAAATAATATTCTCTTCCACAGAAATCTGAGCATATCACAAATGTAATGTAAAATAAAAGCAAAAGCAATTTATAAAGTCTCATGCAATTGAACAATATTGATGTTTTCAACTTCGAACATCAGTATTGAGAAACTGAGAAATTATGTACATGTTTTCTTTGTCCTTAGGAAGTTCTCCTCCCCAGATCCTGCCTGGACTTGTATGAGGGTATGTTGGTTGAAAGTGTGGCCTATTTGAAATGAGGGTCTTTCCAACTTTCAAAACCACAGCACCTTTCTTTTCTAATGCATTATATGCAAATAAAATCCAAGAGCTCTGGCTGTAGTGGAAGCAGGGGTTCCAAAAGGTCTCAAGGACTCTAAGTACCACTAAGCATCTCACTGATTGCAGTCTAATGATAATTTAAGCAAATTAGCTAGGAAGAGTTCAAACCTCAGTCTTGATAAATTCTTTCTCCCAAGAAAAAAGTTTTGTCTACAAAAGTTATTTTTTCATGCTAGCTTAGCCACGAAATCATTGTATGCTTGTGTGTTAACTTTCCAATCTAGGCCTGGAGCTCTTCAGCTGAATCAGAGATCTTAAAAGCACTAGATGATCTTAAAAGCTTTTCTCATCCCAGAACATCCTATGAGCTTAACTATTCAAGCTTGTCTCTGTTGAGACTGATGCTCATGATAACCTCTTCAACTTGCTCTCTGAATGGTAGGTCAGTGTGTGATTGTGGGGGGAAGGGAAGGTAGTGGGAAACTTGGACAAGCATGGTAGTAGGAGGCTGGTGATTTGGCCTACCACCATCAGAAAGCTAGTTACCAAACTTCATTCGCTGACTTGGTTCCAGACTCACCGTGGGATTGAAGACGAGGGAAATCCCCAGGTCTTGATCTGTTTCATTTTCAGGAAAATTTGAGAAGTTTTGATTTATACTCATGGAAAAAGAACAGAGATTATGAATAAATACATAATTTGGCTTCATTGAACTGTTCTTTAAACGTCAGATGAGAAACCCTCTTAAGAGGAATGTCACTGCGGAAAAAAATGAATAAGTGAAAAAAAATTATCTCTGGCTTTTAATGTCCTTAAGGCTTGTCAGAAAGCCTTTGTCAATTATGGCATAATCTTCCAAGAAAAGGGTTATAAGTTTTGCTGATTAAAATGAGGCAGTGAGGATAAGCTCCTATTTTCATCTGTTCTTTCCTGTTATCCTGCAATAATACGGAAGCAGATTCCTAGAGAATTTCCAACATTGAGTGATAGAATCTGAGATCTGGCAGTCTTTCAGATGCAGAGTGTGGAAGTCAGTCTTGTTTTCTTGTGGGTATATCAGGAATGAAGTGGGGAAAAAAATAGAGGAATAGGACATTCAATAGTAACTCTTTCATATATCCTAAAATTTGGGAATCATTTTGGTTAAGTTTATCTCTCAAAATGCAGCAACACCTTCAGAAAGTTAAGTATATTGCTTTAATAAAATTGTTTCCCTCCTGGCTAAAGTTTTCAGTGAGGGAGATTGAATGGGGTTTTGGAAAAAGAGGAGGAATGGATTGCTTTGGAGTATTCAGTCCCTGGATATGGATGGGCGTGTGCTAAAAGCAGCCTTAGCGGCTGAGTGAGATTTTGTTTTTCCCTTGCTTTGCAATATAACCCAAAGCCTTTGTACAGAGAATGCCTAGGAGACCAGACCAGGCGGGGAGAGAAAATCTATCATTTTGCATGTGTAGAAGGGCTTTGAAAATGATCAAGTACTACAAAAATTAAGATGATGCCATTTTTTAAAAGTAATATTATTATATATTAAATGATTATTCATGAATCAAAAGGAAAGCCTCTGACTCATTAGAAGTTTGGCTTCAGTCATTGCAATATTTTTAATGATAGTAATTCTTTATCTTTTCAAAGTACACTTGACTCCAGGAAACATCTAAAGGTCATTTGAAGTTGATTATGGAAAATAAGTTAAGGAAGACCCTTTTTTGTAAAATTTCAGTTTTGATTATAAAATAACATGCAAAATTTCTCTACAAATCCTTCCCAAAGCATTGGTATCATAAATGGAATTAGCATATGGCATCCAGGGTGTCTACTTTGAAGGCAACCAACCATACAATTTATTCTATGTTTATTTTTACAAACAGACATATGGTTACATTTTGCATGGTAGAATCAAAGGTCTGGCAGTCTTTGAAATGCAGAAGTTCAAGTTAGTGTCCCATGTTTTTTTGTAGGTGTATTAGGACTAAAGTGGGAGAAAACGGAGATTTTATTTATTTAACTTACCTCGTTGGAACTAAGAGGAAAAAGTTATCTAAAAAGTTTTTAAGCATATATATACATCATATGTATATGAATATATTCTACAATACCTTAAAAGTTCTGATTAAAAATCTGAAAGTGGTTTGGAGATAATTAAGTTAAATTGTAAATATAAATTGTCCCTTCCTCCAAAAGTAAATTGACACAAGTCAGTATACTACTTACATTCTGACCTCTTCCAAGGGTAAGGTGATAAGGGTGTCAGATTCAATGGAAGAGAGGAGTTAAGATATTGGTCTGGCCAATTATTTATTAAGTTTTTTCAGTTGAGCCACTTCATCACTGCATTTGGGTCTTGTCTTCTCCATTTATCAGCTGGGATGGGAGAAAAGGGTAGCTGTACCTCTACTCCTTATTTTCCCTAAATCCTGGATTCCTTTCAGGATTCTTTCCTGCCGGTAAAGGCAGAGAGACAGAAGGAGAATACATATGCTGGATAGACTGAAGTTGGAGGTCCCCAGGGAGTGTGGGCATCTGGAGCAACTCTTCAGTGCCTGGCATTGTTACTACACCTCGGGTTACCTCAAAACAATAACTCGTCCCCTGCTCTACTGGCTAAGGCTGGCTGATATTTCCAGGCAAAACCAACAAGCTCTGAAGTAAGATGAGACTTTTAACGACCCCAGAGGGAGCTTTGGAATTTGCTTGGGAATCTAAGTTTAGCTTTATCCCAGAGATAAATGTAGGAAGGGGGGGGGGGGGAGTAAGTCTTTGGAAAACCACTAAGAATGTGATAACATTACACTTTTAAAATGAAAGAATCAAAAATTACTTAAAGCTGGAATGGATCTCAGAAGTCCAGTTCCACAACTTCCTTTCCTGACTGGGGATAAAGGAGGCCCAGGAAGGAATGTCTTGCCTCGGGTATCAGGACTGAGCCAGAACAAGATCCAGGGCATTCTGATTTCCTGTCCGGGGTTATATTATGTGCCTGTCTCTTTTGAAATACATTTATTTCATTCACTCATTCAAATAATATTTTCTAGAACGCAGACAGTGTTAAGATCTAGTAAAACTCTTTCTTCCCAAAAGGCTAAGAGGATGATGTTCATTAGGTATTTTGAAAATAAGTTTCCTTTTGGGTAATCTGCACATGGTCAGGTCCTGCTAATGAAAGGTAATTTGGAAGAGAACCAGCAGGAGTGGGCTGGTGTATGAGGCAGCATGGTTAAAGAAACCACAGGCAGGCACCCAGCCAGGCTGGGGAGGAGAAACAGGTGGTCAGGTAATCAGGAAGCTGGAGTCTATTTTCAGGGGAGCCAAAATGAGCAGTGAAGGCAGATCCTAAAATAGTCAGTTACAATGCATGACAAGGTTTCCAGCAGAGCCACATTGGTGCGTTTTGTGGTGGGTTCTGCCAATGTTTTTGTTTGAATGAATTCTTTAAAATCAATGTGGTAAGCAAAATAATCTATCTTAAAAACATGGATTTTGGTATTTTAGCTTTGATAATTTTATTTTGATCACGAAGATTTATTGAACAGTTTGAAAAATTCTGCAGAGGATACTTTTCTTTATTCAAAAGGAAAAAAAATTGTTTCTCTTTCCTCCCAAGTTTCCCATATATATATGGTATATGTTGCCTCTTTACTTAATTTCCTTTTATTCTATAGTTGGTAGTAAATCACATAGGTTGTTAATCTTTGTGTCTACAAGTCAAATTTTCGTAAAAGATGGGGCACTTATGTTTTATATATATTTAAAATAAAAAATTATATATTATTATTTTATTACTTCAAAAGCAATTTATCCTAGTTTTGCGACAGACAAAGCTATTAATGAGATGTTGAAATTTCTGGGGCTGGCGGGGAAGGAGTATACATCTCCTTGAGACTTGGAGAGAACTCATCGTCCAGCAGTTTGGGAAGACTGCTAATACCTATCAGACCCTGGAGAACAGAACCGGGGAGAAGGCTCAGCAGTCCTGGCAGAGGCACATCTAAATTCTCTCCAGAGAAGCAGGGATGCCAGCACGCAGAGTACCATAGGCTGGACCATTCATGATGTGGACATTGTTGGAAATGGTCCAAAAAGAAGGAAATGGTGATAAGCATGGGCAAAGCAGAGAGAGTGAGAGAGGCAGGCACCCAGCTCTAGAATTCAGGGTGTCTTAGTAGCTGAGGCTTTATTGCCCGTATATTTGGCTCTTTTTTATTTCCCTGTGATCCCACCAGAAGCTGAATCTGGACACTACCAGAGGCTGGAGAAGTTGTCTAGAACAAAGCCTCTGTCAGAAGGTACTAAAAGAAATTCCTGTCTAGAGACCTTAACAGGAGAAGGAAGAGAGCTTCAGGAAAGTGGGCTCTGGACTCATTCAAGTCGTGATTCCCTAACTTATTTGGTCTGTGAACTTTTAACTTTTTCTACCCAAATTTCTTTATTTGTAAAGTTTGTATAACCACATATCCATAACTTCTCCCCAACTCCCAACTCCAAGGATCAAATAAAAATCACAAAATATTTCCAGCTCAGAATCCTCCATTAGCATTAGCTGAACCTGAAAAAAGATAAAAGTTTAATGCTACGAGGGAATTTAATGTAAATTCTTTACCAAACAAGTGATACCTTTATATTCCTTCCTGTGCTTTCTACATTTAGCTCTCCATCTAGGTCCCCAACAAAATGTGGAAATTGCAACAGTCTGTTTTTGCTGGAAATTGATATGTTTCATTTTGAAGTGGTCTCCTCCATCCTTTCCCTATGAAGCTGAGGCCAGAGAGATGAGAATACCTACAGTTCCGCTGTAGCCAGGAAAGGCCCCAGTGTCAGCTTGGGAACCAGTCACAAGCAGGGTAAAACAGATACAGAGGGAAGGTCTGACAACAGAATGGAAACACTTTGGTAGGCCAGGCTTAGAAATACAGAATCAGCAAGCAACAGGATGGAATTCAGCCAGGTGTCCAATAGCAAAGCAGTTCACATCAGGGGTGACTGTAAAAGACAGAGGGTGGGTACCATGGCAGACCTAAGGATACTGTCAGCAAGAACTAGGCACTGGTCCAGGCAGCTTAGTGGCGTTGGTGGTGTCCAAAAGCTGGGAATAGGGGACTGGTGTGAAAATAGCCTCAGTTAGAACAAGCAGGAACAAGTGGGGCCCCATTTCAGAAGAAACGGGGTGATAATTATTCTATTTAGATAAGTAGAGTGTTGGAGGGGAGCCCCTATTCTCCTTATTTGTCATGATGAGAAAATTTCTAGATTAATACTTCAGAAGTTGACCAGCTTGGCCTGAGCATAGGCAGGTAGTTTGATTTCAGGGCGTGGGTGGCAGAAGGAACAGAAAGCCCATTTACTGCATATTAAAACCCATATTCTCCAAACCTGCTTTTCAGCAACAAAGTAATATTTGGGTATTTATTGCTTCCATCTCTGAGTCTTCTCAAATGGTTTCAAAATTGAAGTTGGAAAAAGAGAAGTGATTATCAACCCAAATAATCTTCAAACAGGAGAAGACATGGGTTTCAGTTTCTAAATCAGATTTCAAGGGCAGATCAGGCCAGTTGAGGAACAGTGAAGCTGTCTTTGCCATGGGAGAAAGCCTCCCCCAACTACTACAGCAGGGCTGAGCCTGAAATGTGGGCTTTCACATGAAGAATTCAAGGATGGAGATGGGAGGGTGGGTCTCAAAGATAGGAAAGGCCTGAGGGTAACCTCAGAATGATGGATCACTCGTGCATACAGTCTCCTCTCTCCCAGAATTTCTGATGGGTAAGGTTTTTCTTTGCATCCACGAACAGTGATCTGACATCTCTAATGTAGGAATGAATTAAACCTATTTACTCTCATGGTCATGACTGTTTCTACAGGCATTATATCACCTATCAAGTTGAGTTCACAGTCATATTCAGCCTCTGTCCAGTACATATGGTTTTACACACAGAGATACACACACCTTGTCCACATTTATTCTGCAGAAAAATTTTATGAGTCTGTGACTCTAGCTCAGCGGTCCCCAACCTTTTTGGCACCAGGGACCAGTTTCCTGGAAGACAGCTTTTCCACAGACCTGGGGGGGTGGGGGGATGGTTTTGGGATGATTCAAGCACATTACACTTATTGTGCACTTTATTTCTATTATTTTTACATTGTAATATATAATAAAATAATTATACAACTCACCATAATGCAGAATCAGTGGGAGCTCTGAGCTTATTTTCACTTGCCACTCACTGATAGGGTTTTGATATGAGTCTGCAAGCAGTTGATTTATTATGGCCTCTGTGCAGTCAAACCTCTCTGCTAATGATAATCTCTATTTGCAGCCACTCCCCAGTGCTAGCATCACTGCCTCAGCTCCACCTCAGATCATCAGGCATTAGGTTCTCATAAGGAGTGTACAACCTACGTCCCTCGCATGTGCAGTTCATAGTAGGGTTCACGCTCCTATGAGAATCTAATGCGGCGGCTGATCTGACAGGAGACGGAGCTCAGGCAGTGATGGGGAGCGGCTGTAAATACAGATGAAGTTTCGCTCACTTGCCTGCCGCTCACCTCCTGCTGTGCGGCCTGGTTCCTAACAGGCCACCGACCAGTACCAGTCCGTGGCCCGGGCGGTTGGGGACCCCTGTTCTAGCTGAATGAGGAACATAAAACAAAGTTGGTAACTAAAGAAAAAATGTGGTCTGTACAAGTTTAACCCAAGCAGAATTTTGACAGGGGTTATGAAGATATTTAAGGCCTAGAAAGAGGCAGTGTAGCGCAGTGGGAGAAACACTAAATAGGCTTCAGTCCTGGCCCTGTAACTTGCAAACTAACCTTTGGTAAGTCATCCCTCATTTATAGACTTCAGCTTTCTCACTGGTAAAATTACAGTACAAATGCCTTACTCAGAGAGACCCTTCCTTGCAAGCCAAATGACTACATGTTTGTGAGAAGAGCTGGCATGATACCAAGCACTGGATAAGGGGAGGCCCACCGGATTCTCCGAATTTCAATCTAAATTGTGTTTTTAGCTTAAATTATTTGGGGAATAATTATCATTCTTTATTTCATTTTTTTTTCTTGTTCAGCTAGAATGTGAGTCTCCTGAAGAATGAAGTTGGAATGCCTCCATGAGTCGAGTGTGGGGACAGAGTGTTTGCAAATGTTTTATTTGATTTGGAATTTTAGAGCTCAATCAGGAATTAAGGTAAGCACAGGGACAGAGCTATTAAGGCAGTTGGAAAGGAACAGGCAGTCCTGGAATGTGGCAGCTCCTGTTTGATTTTAAATGTAAGTTAAATATTAATTTTTCTAAAAAAATATCCCTCTTCCTTCCAGGGAGTCCCTTTTCTCTCTCTCTCTCTTATGTTGACAGATCGTTGGTGGCTTGCCTTTCACACTAACTTATTTGGAGGAAAAAAGTCCTCAGGTGATCCTATTTGAATAAGAAAAAAAGTCTTCCAAACAGCTCCCTTGCCGCTGCATCAACAGCAGCTGAACAGCCTGGGTTGTTGCATAGTGAGAATTATTCCTTTCATTTCAAGGGAATCAAAGATGTTTGGAGTAAGCAAGAGCCCTGGTGACACATGATCAAAATAAACGAGTGTTAAAATTGCTTATGGAAAGTGTCGGTTGAGTCTACTGCTAAAGTCTGAGTACACTTTTTATTGTTCCACAAAGATTTTGCAGGAAAGAGAGAAGTCACCTTTGGGAAAAAAAAAAACTAAGCTGATTTGGGGAAAAACAAGAAGCATTTGAAGATCTTCCTTTTCCTGAATTCATTCCTGCTGGAGGTTCCCTAAAGCAAGGGGTGCAATGATCATGCTGTTGACTTGTAAACAGAAGTCAAACGGAAATTCAAGCTTCTGTCAAGATTCATTCCAAAGATAATAAACAAGGAAATGACTGAATCCCTTTTAGAGCTTTTGGATGGATTCTCTTGTGCTTTGGCTGTTCTCTGAATTTGTAAGGAATGGAGAGCAAAAGCGAAATTGCAGGCTCCCAGTTCATAACCACCTTAGCAGCAATTTCAACATCTTATGCTTCCAATGGCTCCTTTTCTCAAATCATCATTTGTTTCTTTCTTACTTTCATGCATTTTCGTTTTCTTTCTCTTTTAAAAAAATTTTGCAAAGCTACTATCATCCAGTGCTCCATGACATTCAGCATACGTGTTTTACATTTTGGTATATAAAATTAAGCATACTACTCCTGCCACTGCCTAGCTATGTGACCAGTGGGCCTAAGTTTCCTCATTTGTAAACTAAGGGAACTGAGTAAGACTTGCAGTGCTCAAACTATGTTCTGTCCCAGGGTTCCTCAATTTGTACACTGTTGATAATTTCGGCTGGATAATTCTTTGTAGCGGGAGGCTGTGCTGTTCATCAAGGGATGGTTAGCGTCATACCTGGCCTCTACCCATTAGATGCCTGCAGTACAACTATACTCTCTCCCCTGGTTGTGAAAACCAACAATTGCCAAATGACTCCTGGGCTGAAAAAAGTCACTAATTAAAGCAATGGTTCTCAAACTTTGGTGGGTATCAAAACCCCTGGGGAACTTGGTAAAAATATAAAGGCCCAGACTAGATTCAATTACACAGCCAGGGCCTCTGGGCTTGTTTGTTTGCTTGTTTGTTTGTTTTTTAATTAGCTTTTAAATACACAACAAAGTTCGAGTACCGCTGTTCATGAGGAATGGTATTGATGAAACGGTTCTCGAAATATGATTCTTGCACCAAAAGCCTCAGCATCACCAAGGAATTTGTTAGAAATGCACATTTTTGGGCTCCACCCCAGACTTGGCGAATCATAATCTCTGAGGTGGGACCCAGTTGTCTACGAAATGGCCCAGGTAAAGAAGAAGTGCATTCTTGGTAAACCCAGAAAGCAGAAATGCGAGAGAGGACTTTCTCAACACAGCATTGATACCATTAGGTAGAGCATTGCCTGGAATCAATTGCTCCACCCGTGTGCAGTCGTGTGCCTTCTATCACCATATGGTCATGAATTTTGTTCTGGCTCAGCCTTAAAAGGCAGATCAGATTTTCCTTCTTGGGGAGGTGAGATCTGAGGGATGGCACATCTCAGACTCATGAATCCTCTATGCACCTGGGCCCTGACTCATAGACTTACTCTTTGGGCTATGGCATTGACTCTAGACCAGTGGTTCTCAACCTTGGCTTCCTATTAGAATCACTTAGGGAACATTTAAAAATCTCAATGCTCAGGCCAAACCCCAGACCAATTAAATCAGAATCTCTCAGAGTGAGAACCAGATATCAGAACTTTTGCCTTCTCAAATGATTCCAATCTTCAAGCACATTTGAGATGCCAATTGAACACTTTCTATAAAGTCAGATAGGGTTTGTACAGAGGGAGAAAAGGTAATAGGACATGCAGAAGGTTTGAAAGCAAATGTCAGTTTGGTAATCAGCATAAAGTTTGGTATGGCTACAACCTGTAAGCTTTTGATTCTGTGCCAGTGCCAATTCGTCCCCTAAGTTTTCTTAGATCCTTCAACCAGAAGCCATCTTTGCAGGCTCTGCATTTCTATAGCACTTTGAATCTAATCTAACATCTACCATTTCTATTATATGGTAGATGTTAGACTAGCCCTTGTATTATAGCCCTTTCCCCCACAGTACCTACTTTGAGAGTAGGTATCCAAAGATATAAATTTAATTGAAATATATTAAATGATGTGGAAATGTCATGGAATGTAGAGATAATCCATAGCAAAGCATCCTGGCACTTTGCCCTCAGTCCCACAGCAGGACTTCCTAGCCAATATGCTTCAAAACCTTCCACAAGTGGATTAATAACTCCGGACTCCAAAGTCTTTATCTGAAAAGAGAGACAAATCCTTAGAGCAAAAGTCTGGGTGGATGACCTAAGTGCAAATTCTGGAATACTGAACATCCAAAGTATTGAGGACATAGCTCCAAGGTGAAGCTTTTCCATCAGTGGAATAAGCCAAATAAGTGAGGTTTGGTGGACAAAAGTAATAAGAGCATGATTCTTTGGGGTCCCTTGGAGTTACAGAGCCAAGGCTGTTTATGGCCAGAGTGGTCAAACCCAACAAAATGAGTGAAGGAATGAGCATGAAACTCTGGCAGCCTCCTGGGCCTAGTGGTGATTCCATGGAAAAACCTTCTTTGGGGAATTCATACCAGCTACACGGTAAGTGTTCTTTCCTGTTGCCCTTCCCTCTTGCTCACCATCCCAGTGGCCAGGGAGACTTGGGTGAGATTGCCACAAGCACTAGGAGACCACAGGAATGTTTCCAGGAGGCAGGCTGGAGTCAAGGGTCCAGTGCATAAGCTCTCAGGAATCCTTGTGAGAGTGTGAAGCCAAGGAACAGGAAAGAAGGGAACACCTTGGCTCAGAAGATATTTAAGAGGGAGGAGAAACAGAGGAACAGGAAAGCCTCCAGCTAGTCCTTTGGAGTCTGGCACCCATTTCTGTCAGCTTTCCCATTCCTAGACTGATGCTCATTGCTTAAGTCCTGGGAGTACTGGGTTTATTCAATTGCCTCTTTGTTCAACTCTTGCAAAAAGAATTTAGATCTGAAAACCGTTTGACGTGTTGGGATATTTGTCTGTCAATAGTAGATGAGGAACCTAAGTAAGGCTCAGTTGTGCAAGTTTATGGCATTGGTAAACTGACCCAGGCGGAATGTAAGTACAGCCATTCCAACAATTCTCTGGGTCCTGTGACACCCTCCTCCGCACAGAAAGGTGGGCTATTCACTGTTCCCGTGTCCCTACTCCGTGCCCCAATGCACAGACACACACCCATACAAAGTGAGATGAGAAACAAGGGTGGGGCCTTCTCTAAGAGACGGAGCAGTAAGCAAGCTTTGATTCTGAAGGCCCAGGGTTGAGTCCTGCCTTCGCTTTTTCACAGTTCTATAAACATGGACTAATCACCTTTCTCCTCAGGCCTCCCAACGGGGACAACTGGCCCTCTAGGGCTTTCCTCACAGCCGGAGAGGGAGCTTCACTGCTTCATGTGAAGGTGAAGGACGCTGCAAACTGCGAGGTCACGGACACATTTCAGAAAATGATGAAAGCCCTATCCTCGCTAAGCCGGCTTTTCTTCCTCTCTAAAAAGGGAGTAATCATGTCCATTCTGCAACCTCGAATGGACCCCACGCGTCAGGCTCTGCCCCCCGCCCCGCCCCGCCCCGGGCTGGCCCCCAGCGGCGCTGGCTCTCTGGCTGGCACTGGGGTGTGTGGGCCCTGGCCTCCCGGCGGCTGCAGCCGGGAGCCTGCGGGGCGCGCGCTGGGCGCCGGCGAGCGGCTCGCGGAGGCTCGGGCAGCAGGAGGAGCGTGTGAGCTGTGGGCGTCCCTTTAAGAGCGGCCGTCCGAGCCGGCCTCCGCCTCTCAGTCCGCCGAGCGCCGCCGGTCACCTGAGGCTCCCAGGGCAACCGGCTGGCGGCGGGGCCGGCGATCTCGCCCGCGGAGCCGGGAGACGGGGCCTGGACGCCAAGCGCCCGGAGCCGACTGCGAGCGTGGCCGGCCGGCCGGCGCCCGTCCGCGGCGGAGGATGCGGGAGCGCATCTGGGCGCAGCTGCCGCTGCTGCTGCCCTGGCTACTGCTGCCGCCGCCGCTGTGGGGCGGCCCCCCTGACGGCCAGTGCCCGGAGCGCGAGCCCGAGCCCGGGCCTCTGCAGCCCTTCGACCTGCTCTACGCCAGCGGCGTGGCCGCCTACTACAGCGGGGACTACGAGGTGGCCGTGCGCGACCTAGAAGCGGCGCTGCGCAGCCACCGGCGCCTGCGGGAGATCCGCGCACGCTGCGCCCGCCACTGCGCCGCGCGCCGCCCGCTCGTGCCCCCCGGCGCTGGCCCGGGGGCCGAGCTACCCTTCTTCCGCGCCCTGCTTGAGCGGGCGCGCTGCTACCGCAGTTGCCAGAGCCAGCGCCTCGGGGGCCCCGCGTCCCGCCACCGCGCCAGCGAGGATGTGCGCAGCGACTTCCAGCGCCGAGTGCCCTACAACTACCTGCAGCGGGCCTACATCAAGGTACCCAGAGCGCACACCTCACGCCCCCCGCTGCCCTGGGATGCGCTCCAGCCCTCCCCGCGGCTCCCGTCGCTTGGCCGTCGCGCTGCTCCTTAGCGAGTCAGACTGGGTCTCCTTTAACGGTTTTGTCTCATGTGTGGATCTACATAGCTGGTGGCCCGAGCTCTGTAACCAACACTCGATGAACTTGGGCAAGCCATTAGCTCTTTCGGCATCCACTTCTCTCTCAAAAAGAAGACTGTACCGATAAGACGTTTAAAGTACCCATTCAGCACTAATGTCTGAACGTTGGTAGAGCCGGGTCTAGTATAAGGTCTCCTCTCGCTTCATTCCCTGGTCTAGCTTCACCCAGTTTCTCTTCCACCTCCGCTCCCTCATCCCTCCTACAAGCTAGTCTGCACCTTTTCTTTGAAGTTTAAAAGAGAGCGGTCTCAAAACAGCAGAGTTAAAAGTAGACTTGCTCCGAAACCCATCCCTCTGCCTTTCCCCCTGCACTTAGCACAAAAAGGAAAGATCAAAGGTTAAAGAGGAGGTGTGCATGGAAGAGGTGAATCTGTGTGAGGCAGTCTCACTGAAAGTACCCAAAGTGCTGACTCTTTCTCCTTTGATAGAGGGCTTCCAGTTTCTGGAGGTAAGCATCGGACTGAGTTATTCACCATCAGATGCTCCCTCTTTCTGGTTTTATTTTTGTGTATTCAGCTTGCCTGAAGTTAGTGCCAGGATGTAGACGGTGTATATTGACATCTTCCCCCACATTCACAGTTTTAAAGATCTATGTGAATGCTTCGGCAGAGAGAATTTAGCCTGTGTTCCTCAATCTCCCACTCTCACTCATCCATGTTGCTCTGAACTTACACTTTCTCCCCCTTCTGCCTTTCTCTGTCAGTATATCAATGTCTGTTCTCCAGCTGTTGGAGAAGTGGCAGCTTTGGGGGTTGGTTGGTCATGCCAACCAATGGATCAGGCTGCATTTCTGAAGTGGTGAAAAATACACACCAGGTGCAGATATTCTAACGTCTTTTGAAGCTCATCCCACAGGGTCTCTGAGCTCACAGTTGGTAGGGCTCTCTGCAGATTTGCAGTTTTTGGTAGAGTTCAGGAAATCACAACTGTAACTAACTCTTAACTCCCAGTGCTCTGGCTAAGTTGCTACATTTAGTATCTTGGGCAAGAAATAAGGAGAAAGCCTGAATCCTTTCCAGGATTTGTCTTCTATTTGCTTGTGCCTCCTGAAGCATTTGCTGAGGCATGTATTAAGTATAAATCTGCTTTCTTTTAAATGAGTGGCACAGTTTTTGGTAGTCTTAGAGAAATCAGTCAATAGCAGGCAGAGAGGGGCCTGTGAGTATCCGACAGCTGAAGATATACTAAGCTAGTTCCCAGAGCAGAATGTGGGTGGTCGAGTTTGGTCCCCCTGTAATACTGTCTTCCCAGGAGTCGCAGATGTGAGGTTGGTAGTCCTGCTGATTGTTCTGTCACACATCTCGGGCACATTTTCCTTTCTCAGGTCTGGAAAAGGAATGCATATTTATTTTCACTCCTATAAAAATAAATAACCACGAAGTAACTCTCAAAATGTGAGTGTCTTTGGTTCTGTAATTACACTTGCTTCACTGCTAATGTTAACATTGATCATTCTCCTGCTCCCATCTCCTGGTTGGAGGTCAAAGAAGATGAAGCCATAGCTTTAACATGCCTCAGTTTTTTTCAGTGAATTGATTACAGGAGATAGTCATTCACAGGTAGCTCTGTGGGTGAACTACTGGCTGTGGTCTGATGAACCAATGAAGTTTAAGAAGTCCTTTCAAAAATATGTGAGTTCATGTGCTAATTTCTCTTTTACTGGCAATGTTTCTGAGAGCAGAACAAATCTTGCATCTGCTTCCTGTTCAGCTCCACTCCGATAGGTACAATTTCTACATAATTGATAATCTTTTAAGGAGGAAATCTTCTTACCCCTTTGGAAATTCATTTTTGATGGGTTGGAGTTTACAGGAGCATCTTTATGAACATCGAATAAGGTGTTCCCTCCCTGCAAGAACTCCACAATTTTAGCCTTTGCTTGGCTTCTTGGGAATTTCACTCATAAATGCACACACACACACACACACACACACACACACACACACACACAATCTTCTGAGAGCAAAACAGAACTCTCAAAATAACAGTATCTTTGGGCTCTGGCAGGTTTGAATCCTAAAGTGTTCATTCCCTGATGACAGAGGGGTTCCCTGCATATACCTGCATATGATCATGGTACCTTGTGTTGCTTACTTACTTTGGATATCAGTGATCCAGTCTGCATTTGAAAAGAATAATCCTGGGCCAGGTTGAATTCAGTGAGGACTTTGTAGCCAAGATTTGAGAATTGTGACTCCTGTAATATGGTCAGAACTAGCAGACTTCCTAGAGATAAGGAAACACATTTATTCTCAGCTAGGGGTTTGCAAACTGTAGAAGCTCTTGGGAGATGCCGTTCCTCCCCCAAATCCCAGTTAGTGAGCCACTGATGGAAGCGGATTCTTTATGCTAGAATGTTGGAAGGGAAAGATTGAGAATTGTAAAATCTAAGGCCTGTTGAGATCAATTTCTCATTTCACAGATGAGGAAAGGGAAATCCAGACAGGGGAAGGGGCTCACCCAGTGTCACATACGATTTGATTTGATGAATTGAGCACAGGACGGAGTCAGGGGTCTGGGCTCTGCCAATACTTGATCATGCCTGTGCACATCCACTGTCCCGTGGAGTCACCTCAGGTCCCAGGGAATGCTGAGTCCCCAGGGCTATCCTTTTGCCAGATTTGGACAGCTCCAGGAATGAGTCAGTCCTTGTCCTGTGGGGTAACAGACACTCACTGCATTTATCTTAAGGGCCGTTCTGTACAATCTTCCTTAAGCCCTGGCATGCTGGGAAATCCTCTGGACAGCTACGAGGTGGTAGTTCCACTTAGATCCTATCCACACTTTTTTGTTTAAAGGCAGGGTGAGACTCTTCAAACTATCAAATTTTATTATTTCAGATTGTAAGATGTAACTCATGATTCACAGACTAAAACCTAAGATAAAGCTTTAATCAGAGCAGTCTCTGCTCAGAAACCTTCGCTGGTTTCCCCTTGCTTCTGTATAGAGCACACAGTGTTGAATACAGCACCCCTCAGCCTGGCCGCCCCTTAACTTTACAGGCCCAATCTCCTCCCACTCTGCCATCCTTCAGCTAGAGGGAACAATGGATGCTTAATTTTATGTGTCTGACACTTCTGCACATCTGGGTTTATTTATTCTTCTTTGGGAGTCATGTAGGCGCTGGCATGGGATCGATCTGGGATTGAACTTTAGCTCTTCAATCTCTAGCTCTGTGACTGCGAGCAAATCACATAAACTTTCTAAGCTTTAGTTTCCCCATCTGCAAAATGGGGAAATAATGGGACCTACGTGATTGGTTTAGGTTTAAGAGAGGATTTATATAAAGCACCAGGGACAGGGCCCATTTCTGTTTCCAGAAACACTGGAGATGTATCTCTTATTATTATTAGTTATAACAGTAGATTTTCCCACCTTCTTCTCTGTGTGTTCAAATGGTAACTGTACTAGGACAAATATACCTATTTCTGTGAGATCCTCTTTCACTCCCTCTGCAACCCCCAACAATCCATCATTTCTCGCTCCTCTGAATGTCCACAGTAGAGAATATGTTCCTCTCATATCATGTTTCACTTTGAACCTTGTTTTGGAGAAATTCATATATTTGTGCATCACTTATGTGAGCTCCTTGAGATCAAGAATGGTCACAGTCATTTTTGCACCTCCTAAAATAGGAGTTTCCAGATCTGGAAGATGAGCAGATGCATAATTATTATGAATCCCCTGGGCATTAAAAATGTGATTTAAAATTGGAGATTTCGGTTCAGTAGGTCTGAGTTGGGTCTCAGCATTTATATTCCCCCCAAATACCTAAAACAGGGGGCAGTAGCAGTAAATGCTCAGTATATGTTTGTTGAATGAATGATAGTTTGGTTGCTTGTGTATGAAATATTGTTGAAAAAGATTTCTGTGTGGCGGCAGGAGGTTTTCGCAAATTAGTTATTTGGTTTCCTGGCTGGTCAGTTGGGGGAGAAAGTTATAGAAGGACTGTAGATTGCTTGACTTTTCACTCTCTTCTACTTGCAAGTTCCGGCTAATGTTGCAAACCTCCTTTCCCTCCCCCTCCATTTTTTTTTTCTAATTTAATCCTTATTTCCTAAAACTATGCTTTGGAAAATTCTTGACACGCTGTGCCTGTTTTATGTACATTTGTGGAATTTAAACAAATGTAAGCGAGATCCTTTTCTTTTTTCTTATCTGTGTACTTTATAATCAGGCATACTTTGACAGTATCTGTTTTTCTTTCAGTGTTCCCAACCATTTAATAAAAGAAAAAAAAATTAAAAAAAAAAAAAAGACAACCAGTGCTGCTTATTTATGTGTTTTACTTAAAACAAGCTTGCCCCTCCATGTTTTGTTTCTAAGTTGGTGCTTTGTGCTATTTGACCTTTGTTTTTCTTCTTAAGATTAGAGGTGGGGGGGAAAGGAAATGCAATTAAGTTAGGCAATTCTATCTCCCTCCTAGAGTCAGCTCCCTAAACTTCCTTTTTCTTGACCATAATTTATTTTATTAGTGGTTTCTAGAAAAGAAAAAAAGTAAGTTCAAGGATTTTCCTCACTCTTGTTCTGCTTTATCAACTTCTTTCTCTTTCTAGATGAAGGCCTTTAAAAAAGTTTGAAACGTAGGCCACATGACATGTGCATGATATATATTCTATTAGTTCAGAATAAAAACTTTTCCCAAATCCCATATTTAAATCTTTTTACCTATATGTAGACTATGTACATTTTGTCCCCAAATTATTTCAAATAAGAAGTTGATTTTACGTCTTCTTGAAATAGTTGTTTTGAAGTTTCCTGGTGGTTATTTCCTCAAGGGGTGAGACTTTTTTTTTTCTTCTTACATTTGGACTTTTTCTTTTTTTTTTTTTTGAGCTTGAATCATCAAAATCCACTAGTCATCATCCTTCTGTCCCACTCCTTAGGAAGGAAACCTGGGAGCTTCTTTGTGTAGCCAGCTCTTAGTTCCTGTGTGCTAAGCAGATAGAATTTCTTTTGTTTCCTTCCAGGAGGCTGACCATTTGCAGGCCCAGTCAGCTCTTTATCAGTCATCCATTGTGATTGCAAATAGTCAGTGCCACAGCAGCTTAAAATTCAATTAGGTGAGGGGAGCACTTGCTTACAGGTTTTCTCCTATCTCAGTCTGGCGAATCAGGTATTCCTTTGCAAGTTTTAATAAAAGAAAGTAATAAACTGCTTGTCTCCACAGATCCCATCTCTGAGAAGCAAATGTATTCTGTCACGAATATCATTTGCTCAGTGATAAACTCCAAAGGGATAGGTGTGTGGTATTCTTTTGGGAATGTTTGATAAAATGTCAGTTTGCTTCGTGGATGGAGTTTGAAAATTCTGCAAAGTGGATGGGTTCGCCTGAAATGAAAACTGATTGGATTTGGTGTAATAAGGGTTCTTTTGTATTACTAAGGAATTGAGTAAACTTGAGTGTCTTAGAATCCCCGATCTCAGAGAGCTGGAAGGAACGCCAAGAGAGCATCTTGTTCAACCCTCTCTCTCCAAGTTAAATAATTGGTTTGGGGCAGTGAAGCGGGGGTGAGAGAGGGAGGGATAAGTATTTTCCTTAAGAAATGCGGTCTTGCGAGGGTGAGGAGTGATAATTATTAAGACGGTAAAAATGCTTCAGCTTGAAGGAACCTCAGAAATCATGAAGAAGTCTATTCCTGTCACTTAATAGCTGATGACACTGGCCTCAGAGGTTCCATGACAAATCAAGGAGGGTCAGCAAGCGGAGCTGGGTTGGAATGTAGATATTTTAATTTATAGTCCAGTGCTTTTTCCGGACTCTGTGCAGTGGGTATTGCTACCTCCTGAGGGGCAGTCTGGTGAATCAGTGGTGCCACTGAGACCTGCGGTTGACCTGGTGCCTCCAGAGACAGTGCAGATACAAGGCCCTGCTTCCTGGATCACCCCACCCACCCTGCATTTTCATTCACGTGATATGTTGGCCACTTAGCCAAGAGTCACTGTTGTCTGGTGGAAAATTTTGCATTTCTCATTAGGAAAAATAATTTCTCCTGTCTTTTTTTCCATTCAGCTTTTCTCCTATAATGCTTTTTCTGTCCTTTTATTCATCTCTCTTTTCCTGCTGTCTGACTTCCTAGCTATGTAATTTCCATGAGAGCTGGCCCTCATTTGCCAAATGGCCCAAACACATCTTTAAAAAAAAAAGATTTGTAGTCAGCCTTCTGTATGGTATGTTTCCGTGCCGTGTGTATGATTTTTGGGATTTAGCACTGAGGAGAGCTGCAGGTTATAGTCAGAAGAAGCTGATTTCACTTGACCACACCCCTCTCTGCTTTACATTGTTTTCTATACTTATTTCTCTCTTTCTCTCTCTCCTTTCACATTCCGTGTCCTACTGGTGATCTACGCAGTGAAATTACATCTGCAAAGGAGAGGGTTGATGGGATCAATCAAGGGAGGAGAGAAGCAGATAGTGGTAGAGGTAATGTTAGGGCTTTGGTTCTAATAAAATGAAGGCCATAGAGCCTCTTATTTAATTTGCTCCACAGACCTAGGCATCTACTTCTATGAAATTCTTTTTATGTCCCTTTTCCCCATATGATTTGTGCATGAGTTGAGCATATGTTGGGAAAGATATTCATTTCCCTCTCCTCTTGGCTCCCCATCTTTCTGCAACTGCTCCCTGCCACATTCATAGAACATTTGTGTTCTCATCCTCCCATTTTAAAGATGGGAAAATAAAATCTGAAAAAGAATCAAGTTGTCCAAATTTATCCAGCAGTTTAATGGAAGAGCCAGGCTTAGAAACTAAGAACCCCAATTCCCATCTCTGTGACATAGCTGATGACCGCTATTTGTAAGACACACACTGAAAACACGAACTTAACAAAATTAATTTGATACACATAGCATGCCAGTTACATTATTTTCCAAACGGGATAGACCCTGAAAATAAAAGCTACCTTATGCAGTGTTATTCCTTGCACTACTATTCTGCCCATTTCTGGGAAAATCTCATAAACAGGCCCCTGGATTAATGCTGTTCCCCCAATAAATCTAATGAAAATGAATGAGGCAAAGAATCTTCTTTGGAAGGGAAATGAAGGTATAAGAGCCAGAAGGAGGGAGATCCAAGAAGTCAGATTTTCCAGAAGTTCAGGGCTATCAGCATGATCCTGCTGGAATTCATTATCTACAAATAATGGGTTGAGTTTTTGTGCAAGTAATGAGACACTGCTGAAGATTACAGTGTAATTATACTGTAACTCTGGAAAAGGAATGGAGAAAAGCAAAAGATATAATAAAATAAATAAATCTAAAACAAAACACAGAAACTGTTAACAAACCCTGAATCACAGGAAAGTTAATTCAGCCAATTTTGATTTATTCTTTCTGCTTGAACGCTAAATTTTTAGTTTTCACTTTGCCAAGATTAATAGGCTTGCACAAAAAAAATCAACACATAATTAGGACACCAGACACAGTGAATTACCTTAAAGCCAGATTTGGCTGTTTTCAAAAATGATCTCAAATTATAGTATCAAAGATTAATCCAGAAGACCATAAAAAAATTATTTCCCCACTGAAGTAAGAATTATTTCTTTGGAATATTTTTCAGATTGAATCCAGAATCAACAATCAGCATTTGATTGTCGTACAAGGCATTTAGTAAATGCCACCAGGGACAGAGACTTTTCACAGACAATTATTGTTTCTATAGGATGATCAAGGGCTCAATTACACAGTGGAATCTTCAGGTATTCAGGTCAGTAGGCATTTAAACTGGAGTTTCTCAACTTTGGCTTATTGCTGTTTGGGATGAATAATTCTTTGTTGTGATGGGCTGTCCTGTGCATTTTAGGACGGTTAGAAGCATCCCTGGCCTTTAGCTACTCAACAGCAGAAGCAACACACTTCACCTTGCTTCTAAGCTGTGACAACCAAAAATGTCTCTATACATTGCAAAATGTCTCTTGGGGTCAAAATCACCCCACATTGAGAACCACTGATTTAAACATGTAGCCGTATTTAAGATAACTGGGCATTGAGATTAGACAAGTACAAATCAAGTTTTGGACAACCCACATGCTAGATGGCAATTTACCCACTGATGAATCATGATATTTATGAAAAAGTTTGGCTATAGCGTCATATCTTTTATGAGGGGAATTCCATTGGAAATAGAGCCTCTTTCTCCAAGATGCAAATCACTGGGCTTGTATCCCGTAGCTGGTCCTGCCCGTGGCTGCGCTGATTCAGCTTGTAGGAAAGACCAGAGTAGTCTGGCTTCTCTCTACTTATTATCCGAACATGAGAGGACAGGTTACTTTAGCAATACAAACTAACACCTTTCAATTGTGAACTCCAAACTCTAGAATTAATGGTTTTTTCATTCAACTCGGAAAGTACCCAAACTCAGTCATGTAAAAGTAATCCACTGCAACTCTTGGTTTTCTTGGGGTTAGTTCTTTATCACATATACTCATAGAAAGCAGCTTGACTCAAACCCCAAATGCCATCTTATAGAAGGCTGGAAAGTGGGGAAAATGAGAGGGGGTCAGAGGAAAGAAGAAATGGTTGTGAGATTGAGAGAGAGAGAGTCAGAGGGTGTCTCAGTCCTTTTGGGTTGGTATAACAGAAGACCATACTCTGGTGGCTTATAAACAACAAACATTTAATTCTCAGAGTTCTGGAAGCTGGGAGGCGAAGATCATGGTGCCTGCAGGTACGGTGTCTGGTGAGAGTCTTGCTTTGCTGTGACCTCACATTGCAGGAAGGTTTCTGGAGCCTCTCTTATAAGGGCAGAACTCCATTCATGAGGGCTCTGCCTTCATGTCCTAATCAGCTCCCACATGCCTGCTTTCTAATACCTTGGGGACTAGGTTTCAACATATGAATGTTGGGGGAACACAAACATTCATACCATAGCAGACGGAGATGCAGAAATAGATGGAGAAAGATGAAGAGATGATAGCAAAAATTAGGTAAAGGAAGGCAAGAACAATAAATCAAAAAGTCCAAGCGGGGCCCCACATGTGAAGGGAGTTTACACAAAACAAACATGGGGGAGGAGATATGGGGATATAGGTATATGTAGAGCTGGTTCACTTTGTTATACAGCAGAAACTAACACACCATTGTAAAGCAATTATACTCCAATAAAGATGTTAAAAAGCAAACAAACAAAAAACAAACATGGATGTTGCATCCTCTGAAATCCATGTCTCTGTAATAAGACCAATCATCCGGAAGCAGATGTTGGTCTTTCTTCGCTCCTGTAATGCCAAAGGCCCCGTACTTGGCTGAGATGTTTCTGCCTTGATACAGCCCAGGGTAGCGGAGCCACTCAGTTTCCTGGTGAAACAGAGAAGGAAGGAATGGCTTTGGGGCAGATTCCACATGCACAACAGTGAATATTTACCAACTGTTAAGGGAAATGCCATTTTGCCATTTCAGGTTTCTTTGAAATCCTAGGTGTAGCCAAATGTTCCCCATTTCTTCATTATGCAATAGGAAAACTGATTAAATGGTTAGATGGTATGTCTGAGATCACACAGCTAGTCGGTAATAGAGTCAGAATCTGAATCCAGGCTTTTCTGATGACAAAACTGGAGTTCTTTTTTACTTCTCACACTTTGGGTTTTGACATGAAACAGGCCTATATTCAAAAGAGTCCTGCCTTTTGTTAGTTATGTGACACTGGAAAAGTTCACATGTATGAACCTGAGTTTCTTATCTGGAAAATGGGGATAATCATACCTACTTCACTGGCTTCTTGTGAGAAGTTAATTTAAAAAAAAGTGTTGTGGGCTTACTTAGGTCAGCGCTGACACAGGAGTACAGTTGACCCTTGAATGACCTGGATTTGTACTATGGGGGCCCATGATTTTTTCAGTAGTAAATACTACAGCACTACATGATCCCCAGTTGTTGAATCCACAGATTCAGAATCGTGACTAAGGGGGACCAACTGTAAATCATATGCAGATTTTCAACCACGCAGATGTTGGTGCTTCTATCCCCCCATGTTGTTCAAGGGTCAACTGTACTTATTCCTTGCCTCATAGCTGCTATGGAGAGAGAAAATTTGTAAGGGAATATGAAAGGCAAAAGAATAGATAGGCAAATATATCATGATAAACTGAGACGATAATTACATGTACAGTAGGTAGAGAAAACTTGGGGACACACAAAACAGGAACTTTACCTGCTCAGTTGGAGCTACTGACTTCAAGTTTGATTCTCTAGACATTGGAGCATATGCTTAGCAGTCTCCTTTCACCATCAGACTAAAACGAGTCATCTTTTTAATGAGAACTTGGAACTGCTGTTTGCTGTTTTGAGAAATGTCCTTTTGCTCTCTCCCCATTACATTCTCCAACCCTCTGATTTCACAATTTCCTGAGATTGTGGCCTCTTCTTAGTATTTTTCAAAAAATAGACTCTGTTCAAACACATTCCAAACCTTCATTGTTTCCTATTAATAGATAAAATCTCTTCCCACACACCAACGCATCTTGGGAATTTTAAACCCCTTTAAGCCTCTTCACCACCCTGATCTCAGGTACTCCTGGGAGATGGCCTAGGTGTGGGAATCAACAACCATCTCATCACAGCTACCAAAAATAAGACTGCTTCTTGTATAACAGTCAGGCAAATGGAAGAGTAGCGCAAATAAAAATATAGTTGAGTTCTGAGTCCAGGAATCGAGCAATTTAGGCCCTGTCCCCAGTGGTGGCACTAATGCCTTGAGGTCTCCATTTGGACAAGGGCACAGTTGGGCCGGATGGTTTATAAGAACTCTGCTACCTCTGCCTGAGATTCTAAAATACTTTAGTGGACAGGTACACTGTGAGCCAACCATCTACCTGTGGAAAAGAAAAATGATGAGATAAGGTAATGGAATACAAAGCGGTAGAATGGAGATAAAGGAAGGTTAAAAGGTCAAAAGAAAGGAGGTACTTTCAGTGTGTCTGATGCTAGTCCTCACCTTTGGACAATCAATCATTTTAAAGTAAAGCTTGAAGAAGGACACACTAATGTTTAATTTGGTGGTACTTTAAGAGGTACAAGATAAACTAGGGCACATTCAGGAAGGACAAAAAGATACAGATAAAAGACTCAAAACTATGTTTTATGAGAAACAGTTGAAATAGGGATGAGTAGATAAATAAAATAAAAAAAGAAGTTTTAGAAAGATCGTTATCTGAGACAATTGTTCTTGATCTTTATGGCACCTAGGAATTGAACAAGTAGGCCCAAGTAACAGAAGGTACAGAAAACAGGACCTTGGCTCAGATATGGAAGACTTTCCTAACACTAACAGCTGTTCAGATATAATAAATAGCCCAAAAAGAAGGTGTTCAAACATAAGTCAGACAAATGCTTCAACAGGGAAGCTGCATTTAAGGTTTAAACATTAAAGCGATGTTGAGATCGATAAGATTTAACATTTTTCAATCCAGAGTTAATAAGACTCCATGATCTTATGAAATGAAAATGTCTTATACCCACAGATGGTGTATCATTAAAGACTTTTTCATTGGAAAAAATCTTACAGCTTTTTCTCTATCCTGCTTCTTAATTCTGGCTAATGTAATCTTAGACCAGGGTCACCAGCACACTCCCTATAAATAACTTACATAAGGCAAAAAAGGAAAGAAAAAAAAAAAAAAAAAAAACAGTGCCAAGGCCTTAAAACACACATGGAAACACACACACAGGGAATATTTAGCAGTAACCGTATCCATATGTATGATCTGCATCAGTCCTTTGATTTCTGGTTCAAGTATCTCTGAGATAACATCTGAAAAGGATTTAGTTGCATAGTACCAGTGAGAGGTTTAGGTTAAATGGGTAACAACTGATCAGAACAAACATGCTTAGGAATTGAAAGTGGGTGCACCTCTCTTAGTGAGTGTATTATGGTATACTCAGAAAACCCAATTTCATTCACAGAGTCTTGGCGCTGCTATTCTAATTTGCTTCGTTTGTGTGCTATCCAGAGGCTAAACTGAAAACCTTGCCGTATTCCACACTGTAGTTCAGCTATCAAACCTTCTGCCAATGTCCATTCTGGTCAGTTTCACATATGAGTTGCCAGGGTGTCTGCCCAGATCATCATATTTAAGAATATTTAAAGGATATTAAATGTTCCTAAAGAATGTTTAAAAAAATCCCTTTAGCTGGCTCCTTCTCCTCTGAAATTATTTTCTTACTGTCTAATTGGGAGGGGGAGGAGTGCCTGCTACCCTTGGGGAGGAGGGGAGTGGAAGTCCAGGCTTCCTGCCCTAGGAGCTGACCAAGGGCAGGGGGCAGCAAGATTTTTTTCCCCTGGTGTTTGGCTGGAGTTGGGCAAGTATGATCACAGATGTTTCTATTCTGCTATGCCTCACTATTTCGGTTCTTTAACTAAAGGGAACATGCTTTGGGTGGGGCCTTTTTGTGTCTGCTCCCATTGGTATGTCCGGGTTGCAGGCAGAGTCCAATCTGGGATATAAGGGAGACAAAAAGAAAACCCAGGAAATTCACCTCTGTGTTCAAGGGGCAGGTCCTTAGCCCATCTGCCTCTTCATGCCACCTTTCTGAATCTTCTTGTGTCTGTCCGGAGTTTTTAGGTGTGCTCAAGAGAAGGTCTAGGGAGAAATGAATTTACTCCATCTTGTTCAGAATCAGAAGTCTTCATGCATATTCTTTAAGTGATCTTTAAATTATAGTGATGATGATGATGAATACAATTTGAGTGGACTTTATTTAAAAAAAACTTGAGGTAATCTTTGTTACCAATGCTTTACTGCAAAAAGCTACAGAAAAGCCTTTCTGATCTCTAATAAAAATCTCTAGTCAAATCTCATCACCACTTCCACCACAACTGGGTTTATGTTAATGAGGTGACCTTTGGAAAGCACCTAAGGAGGGGGCTGGTTGCCAGGGGAACCAACGTTGATTGGGGGGTTGGAACTTTCAGTCCCACCCACTGATTTCCAGGGAGGGGAGAGGGGCTAGAGGTTGAATCAGTCACCAGTGGTCAATGAGCTAATCAAGCATGCTTGCATAATGAAGTCTCCATAAAACCTCAAATGAATGGGATTTGGAGGGCTTCTGGATTGGTGAACATGTGGAGGTGCTGGGAGAGTAGGGCATTTGAAGAGGGCTTGGAAGTTCTGAGCCCCTTCCCCATACCTTGCCCTCTGTCTCTCATCCATTTGGTTGTTCCTGAGTTATATCCTTTTATAATAAGCCAGTGATCTAGTGAGGTAAACAAAAAAAAAAAATCTCACCACCACTAAATCAAACCTAAGTAGATCAACTGGACTGTGCTATGGTTCATATACGGTTGTTAAGTCTTTCCTTAGAGGTGTAAAAACTCCCAGCCCTTTAGCTGAGTTGCCACCTGCCTGCCCTTTCACTTATTTATAGGTCCATAGAGGAGACCCCTCTGGAATACTGTGATTTAACTCTTCATAAATAAATAAGTATGTGATCATTCCGGTTCATTTTCCCAATAGGATATTTAATAAAGATTTACCTACCATGTTATATATGGGAAACCAATTTAATTTAGGGTTTAGAATAAGAAAAATGCTCCTAAGTAACAATTCTCTTTTCTCTTTCTCACTGTCGCAAAATCCATATGACAGTCCCATAATCAATACTTCCTATGTTCCAGATTATTATGTGCAGGTCTTTGACCTCAACATTCACACATGGCTAACATCACTGATTTTTTATACTTGGTAGGAACTTGATACTTGTTTGTTGAAATTGAACTGTCAATTCTCCTAAGGCATAAATTTATCCCTTTAATACTCCATATAGTTAGGCATTTAAAAATGCCACTCTATGCACTTGGTCATCATTTTGAAAGAGGGCTGTTTCGTGAGGGTGCCAAGTTCATAGGTCAATTTACGATTATTAATGTGAAGCTGGGTGGATGCACTAGAAACAGTGCTAGTTAGAGTAATGAGTTCGGAGACTGTGGCTCTAACTATAACTCTGGCACTAACTCTCTATGGTGATAAGATGATGAATTTCTCCTTTCTGGGCTTCAGTTCCTTCACTTATAAAATGAGGTGATTGGAATGTATACTCTTGAAAGTCTCTATTAACTTTAATATGTTTTAATGTTTGGCAGAATATTTCCTTGACAAAACAAGGTCATTAAATGTTAGTAAACTGTGAAACTCTCAGCAATTAAACTGTTTGCACCTCAATATGGTCTCAGTAATTACTAGTATCTTACTCTCAACGTTAAAAATTTTGATATTTAGACACTAAAATGGTAAGCTTAGGCAATATAAAACACTGAATATATTGAAGAGGAAAGCCAAATAGGCAAGCTTTTTGCTATCATAGAAATAGTCTTTTTCAGCAGTGTCAGTGTCCTGAAGAAATATTTTGATCTCATCAGTCGATTCAAAGACTGTATCTCTCTTTTCTAAATTCAGTGTTAGAAAAAGTTTTGTATTTACTACACTGTTTTGCAGACTCCCTTCTGAAAATTTGTAAGCTAATAGTTAAGATTCAATTTTATTCAACATTTTCGTTATTTCCTGTAATGACAAGAGCAAGGACAATGTCAAGATCAGGATATAAAATGTCAGTGCCAACTGTTCTCTGTGAATAAAGCAGTTTTTAATTATCGACATTCAGGCAAGACCTCTTATTTGAAATGTACTTTTTGTTTGCTGCATAAAAAATCAAATCAGTGCTCTATCATCCATTTGGATTTCAACACATCTTGTTCCAACACACCCATGTTCTGATTCACATAATATTTTGAGTTAAACCAGAACATTGAAGTCTTTTTCATGATGCAGGGGCTTTTAGTGATAAATGAACAAGGTACTCCTGACTTTTCCCTTACATATGTACCAGTTGACCAGATGTGATTCTTCTCTACTGGATTATCCAACTATACAGTAAAATATAGTTATATCAAAACATATGATAGTAATTGTCCTTCCTCATTGTATGTATTGTATTATGTGACATCTTGCAGTCATTTAAAAATGGAATTTTTCCAGAAGCTCATTCTTCTTTCTTTCTAGTCATAATATGTGTTATTAATTTTAGACTCTTTTTTATAAGCTTCTAGGCAGTAGTATTCAGTGTAATTGTTTTTGCTATAAGGAGTGTAACTTTGCAAAATGTCTTTTTTAAATCAGGTATATTATTTTTAGTTCTGGTGTTTGTTACTGTTTTTATCTCTACTATCAGCCTTTGGTGAATCACTAAGGAACCATGTATCTTTTTCTTTTTTTTTCTTTTTGTAGAATGGTGCTATATCAAAACATAGCAATGATAATACAATTGCAAATTTAATAATAATAAACAACCTGTAAATGTTATAAAGTAAGAAAGATTAGATGCACCTTGATAACTGAATGGTAGCTGACAGAAAACACCCAGAGTAGTGCAGCAAAGAACTTGTATGACCTTAAGAATGTCATGATTATTAAGACCATCATGGGATTTCTATGAAAATTGAAATCTACATTTTCAATTAAATGTAGTTTAATTGAACCTACATTTTTCAATTAGTGCAATATACCTTAACAAAATCACTTTTAAGTCTGAAACTGTTGGCGGTCCGTGTAATAAGCCATGGACGATGGATATATTTTAAGAAATACTGTTCTAGAAAGTAAATGAGGTGGTGTTTTATGACCTTCCACAAGTTACTTAAAGCCTCTGTCTTTAAAACAGGGTTAAGTCCATAGGGGTGTTGTGAGGATTTCATGAGCGAATACCTGTCAGGCACCTAGAACAGCACCTGGCTCATAGTATAAGCACTCAGTAAATAATAATTGTTGCTGACGTTATATTATTATCAGTATTATTTTTCTAATGGGCTGCCTATCATCTATTATTCTGTCTTACATCTGGCTTATATAACTTAAGAAGAATTGTGACAATTCTAATTTTCAGACCTCACCTTCTTAATTTTTAATTTTGTAGCATGAGATCAACGCTACCCTAGTGTTGTTTAAATCCTAAATGGTATACAGTGTGATTACAAAACAATAGACTGATTCCACAGATCCCTGAAAAAGTCTTTAATTTCTTCGAAACGATTTCCCTTTCTCTGAAATGGGGGATATGCTACAAATATTTACTCTATTTATGCAACAAGTTTACTATAAGGATCCAGGAAGGAATTTTAAAAATGTTCAAGTTCTATACAAATGTAATGTAAAAGCAAGTAATTTCTTATTCATATAAGAATATGTATAATTTGTTAAATTGTTTTATGTCATAAAATTACTATTACTTGTTTATGTATAGCTGATTCACTTTGTTATACAGCAGAAACTAACACACCATTGTAAAGCAATTATACTCCAGTAAAGATGTTAAAAAAAATTACGATTACTATAGTAATAAAAATTTCTCTTACATTTTTTACCACACTAAGCTGCTCATTTTTTTTTTTTCGTAGATAATTTTATTTTATTTTCTTTCATATCTTTATTGGAGTATAAATGCTTTACAATGTTGTGTTAGTTGCTGCTGTACAACAGAGTGAATCAGCTATACATATACATATATCCCCATATCCCCTCCCTCTTGAGTCTCCCTCCCACCCTCCCTACCCCACCCCTCTAGCTGGTCACAAAGCACCGAGCTGATCTCCCTGTGCTATGCGGCTGCTTCCCACTAGCTATCTATTTTACATTTGGTAGTGTATATATGTCCATGCCACTCTCTCACTTCGTCCCACTCCCCCGCCCCCCGCCCCCCATGTCCTCAAGGCTATTCTCTACGTCTGCGTCTTTATTCCTGCCATGCCACTAGGTTCATCAGTACCGTTTTTTTTAGATTCCATATATATGTGTTAGCATACGGTATTTGTTTTTCTCTTTCTGACTTACTTCACTCTGTATGACAGATTCTAAGTCCATCCACCTCACTACAAATAACCCAATTTCGTTCCTTTTTATGGCTGAGTAATATTCTATTGTATATATGTGCCACATCTTCTTTATCCATTCATCTGTCGATGGACATTTAGGTTGGTTCCGTGTCCTGGCTATTGTAAATAGTGCTGCAGTGAACATTGCGGTACATGTATCTTTTTGAATTATGGTTTTCTCAGGGTATATACCCAGTAGTGGGATTGCTGGGTCATATGGTAGTTCTATTTTTAGTTTTTTAAGGAACCATACTGTTCTCCATAATGGAGAATTTACATTCTCATAATGTATAACGTATCTCATAATGTATCAATTTACATTCCCATCAACAGTGCAGGAGGGTTCCCTTTTCACCACACCCTCTCCAGCATTTATTGTTTGTAGATTTTTTTTTTAAAGGAAATTTTAATGTCATTAACATATATCGAAGGTCTTTTTTTTTTTTATGTATTTATTTATTTATTTATTTTTGGCTGTGTTGGGTCTTCGTTTCTGTGCGAGGGCTTTCTCTAGTTGTGGCAAGCGGGGGCCACTCTTCATCGCGGTGCGCGGGCCTCTCACTATCGTGGCCTCTCTTGTTGCGGAGCACAGGCTCCAGACGCACAGGCTCAGTAATTGTGGCTCACGGGCCCAGCTGCTCCGCGGCACGTGGGATCTTCCCAGACCAGGGCTCGAACCTGTGTCCCCTGCATTGGCAGGCAGAATCTCAACCACTGCGCCACCAGGGAAGCCCTGTAGATTTTTTGATGATGGCCATTCTAACTGGTGTGAGGTGATACCTCATTGTGGTTTTTATTTGCATTTCTCTAATGATTAGTGATGTTGAGCATCTTTTCATATATTTCTTGCCATATGTATGTCTTCTTTGGAGAAACGTCTATTTAGGTCTTCCGCCCATTTTTGGATTGGTAAGCTGCTCATTTTTACTTGAACAATGACAACATCCATGCTGGCCATAAAGTTTAATACTATGACCTAAAAGTATTTTTCCGAACGCTTTTGAGCTTACATAAGTCAAATATGGGCCGTGAAGGCGTAAGAGAGCATATGTAGAGGTTTCTTTTTGTCCTTGAAATTTTTAAGATCTCTGACTTCCTTTCATACATTCCAGACCCACGCATGCTTTTGTCCCTGGGGGTTGGGGAGTAGGGAGTGGAAGCTGTTGCTTGAAACAACACTTGGGGCAGGAATTGTTTGATAAGGCCAACGGTTAGAATATTTGCAGCTTCTTGTTTTGAATTCCTATGATAACATCAGCTCCCAAAGATGATCTAGCAATTTGTGGGAAGTCTAGGAGCAATCAAAATTGGGCCTTCAAGTAAGACTTTCTAGATGTGATACAGGAGGTTAGAAAGAAACTAAGGAATGTGAACATGCGAGGGAGGTCAGGGTTGGCCCCATAGTGTAGTAAGTGGGGGTCTCATTACTTTTCAAATCACAACTGGCATGATCATAGGGCTGAAGTTATGTCAGTGCTATGCCTTCTTAGGGTTTAAAATTTTTTGTTTTTTATTAGTAGCGTGTTTATGAGTCAGTCTCTTATTGACTGCATTATCGAACTGTGCATGAGAAAGCAGTATCATTATTTCTGATATTCAAATGCATGGAAAGAATCAGTGTTGGAAAAATCAGAGCAATTCCTTCCCTTAAGTCATGCAGTGTATCAGTGACAGAGTCAGGACATGCATAATATATCCCAGCACTCAGCTTCCTGAACTGGGTTCTCTTTGTTTTTGAGTGGTGACAATTACAATGGAAATGAAGATAATCATTGCTCATGTTTGCATCATGCTTGGAAATTTGTGAAGGACATTCATACACATGTCCTCACTTCCTCATGAGAGCCCTATGAGAAGGAAAGCTGAAGTCTCATGATTTGTCCAGTTAGGCGCTGAGAGAATGTCCACTGTGACTCAGGGGAGCTTTTTTGTGGCCCAAGGCCAACGTTCTTGCCAACATGTCACAGCTGTTCTCTGTTAAGATTTGGAGAGTTCTTTGGAGCCACAAAACTATATATTCTAATAAGTTTCCATTTCAAGACCCTCATGATGCTGCTCTTCTGTATCTTTATCTTGTCTGATATGTGGTATTTCTGAGCTAAAGAGATTCTAATTCAGTCCTTTGGCCCTCTCTTTAATATATGGGAGCTTATGGACCTGTTGGGTGTCTGTGCTCCTTGATCTATGACAGCATAGGAGGGGCCGGGTATGAGAATACTGTTTCCAGCCAACAGCTAGCACAATGGCACAACTGAATGTGGGATCACCCCAAAGCTTTTTCCATCTGAGATGGAATCCACACCCCACTCTTCTTCCTTGAGCCATCTGGGTAATAGTCCCAACTGTCCATTTCACATAAAAGAAACAACAGTTGTGTGCACCTCAATTATATTTGTCGAGTTCTTGGTTTATGTCTGGATTTAGTTTGTAAATATTCTATTTGTGCTCAGTGTAAACACTGATATACAGTGTGAATTCCATTCTCTGATCAGCTGAAGACTACATGATTTTCAGAATCTAAGATAGTACATTGAAAGAGATGGTTCACAATTACATGTGGTTTTGTTGTTTTGGTTTTGATTTTGCCTTTCATGATATATTTACATGTCTTTCCCTTGAGTTGTAATAAGTTAGAATAGCAACTTGTTTTTGAGTTTTCCCCTTAGTTGATATATCTTCATGGACTTAGCCCTCTCTTGTTCTTACTCACTATGTGGCCAAGAGAAATTTCCACTTAAATGCCTGCTCTTAAAGTGTTGGATGGAATTTGTTGTTCTTTCCTATTGGAAATTATAAGCAAAATGTTGAACACTGTATCTTTCTCAGGAGTACTTCATTATATTTTATAGATTTTGGACTTAAGGTAGACATCAACTTCAAGCTCCTGTGTGTGTATAACTTTGTAACTTTGGGCAAGTTATTTAATGTCTCTAAGACTCACTTTCATCGTCTGGAAAATGAGCATGATAATAAGTCTCAGTTTTCCTGTCTGTCAGATGAGCAACTCCTAGAAGTATTTTGACAATTAAATGAGCTAATTCATATAAAGTGCTTAGATATGCCTAACAAGTCATTAGCATGAAACACATGTTAGCTTTTCTGTTCAATCTAATGGATCACACTTTGGGAAATACTGATTCTATTCTTTTAGTAAGTTTTCAGATTTGTGGTATTGATTAGGTTTGGCTTGACTGTGGCAGAATTATCTTGCTATAACCAAACAATTGTGGATGACCAGTCAGGAAATCTGGATATTGTCCTGGTCATTCCCTTTCTAGTTGCATGACTTTGGACAAATATTTTTACATCTTTAATATGAGATTTCTCTTATGGTGAAGAAAAGGGGCATACTTATACTTGGTCTCCTTACTTTTGTAAGATTATTGGGGAGACATTTCTTCGTATTGGCTGTATAAGTATTTTGTGTATTGCAAAATACTACGTACATGTGGCTTCTTATTATCCCAGCTTTACCAGTTCCTATTTTGGGCTGGGGAGAATGTCAAAGGAACCTAGTACTCTACTGTTGTTGGTATATGTACTCAAGCACAACCAAACTGTTACATCAGGGCTGTTGACCTTGAGTCAGCCTTTCCAAGGCCACCATTGTCCCAATACTTATGGCACTGTGCCTAGGTTCCGTAGAAATTGCAGGGAAAACGTGAATCAGTAGGCTGTTTGACTTGGCTGCTAAATTTCGTTCACTGTTTCATATATTAGGACAGATGTATCTAGAATAGTTCTCGTTGCTGCCATCAACCAGGGTCATAGAATTGAAGGATACCAGATATACAAGAGAAATGGAAAATAACTTCCCAAAGTAATGCCTTCTGCAAGAATCCCAAGGCTAGGACTGCAGTGTTGAAGAAAGCAAAATAAGAAATGTAGCTCGAGGCTTGGGATTTCCTGCTTGTAACTCAAAACGATTGTGGATGTAGATGGGAGGATGTGGTCCAAGAGTTTGCTTTCCTGGGTGGAAGGAAGAGTATCAGTATTAGATTGCTGTTTAGTGGGTTTTGCAATGTATGTAGCCCCAAAGGTGCAGGGAATAGAATAGAGATCAATTTGCCAGATCAGCACATTCTCAATTTTGGTTAAACAGTATATCAGATTGTTAGGCATTGCTCTGTACAAATGTTTGTGCAATTCTCCGAATTATTCTAAATGACTTTGGTTTATGCTACACGGCACCATTTTTCTTCTTGGAAGCAGAGGTGATAATGGGGAAAGGTTGTGAATTTTTCATCTTGTGAAAGGAAACCTAAATAACTTCAGTAGAATCTTTCAGTGAACAGTATAAACTTATAGCATTTAATCTTCTATTTTCATGGAATTTTCATTAAAGATTCATATGGTGAGTTTTGCAAAACTTATAAAAAAGCCACCAACTTTTCAATTATTTCTAATGTATCTACTGCTAATCCTGGAGACAATGATATTAAACCAAAACAAAACAAAAGGAAACAAACAGTCTTTGTACAGTCACTTATTTTGATCCCCACATTCTGTCACATTCTCACCAGTGCCGTCTGTTTATCCCACTCCTGCCCTTCTGGATAGCTTTCTTGATGGCTTCAGCTTCTGGTTTGTGGTTTCATCATTGTCCTTGCTTTTGTCAACTACCAGCCTCTGTGAATTCAGCCATCATGAGGACATTGCTTTGAGAGTTTTCCTTTAAACTTATCAAATTTCTTTACTTGGTTTTGCCCTTCCTAGCTATCTAGTATTTCAGAACTTACCTTGATGTCCGTTCCTCCTCTGTTTACCTTTCATTCCAAACCAACCCCATGGGCAGCTTCTTTAACTATTCACTTATATAGGGGCCTATGGGCATTGGCAATGCAGTAAGGATTGCAGTCACTCTCTTCCATAACTTTCCATCTTGTCAAGCTTTGCAAGGCTCAAACCCTGTTTGCAGAACACTGCAGACTAATGTCACACAGCCATGCCTTTGACGTCTACCACTTACTGTCGCTGTGTGCTCACAGCTAGGATATTAGTGTTGTTTAGCAGTTTTCTGCCGGTGTTGCTCAGGACTTTTTCTCTGAGTTGATGTCCAGAATTATTTATAGTCCCCAAATCTGTAATCCTTCATTCTAGGAATAACTTTTATCTCCCACATTACTAAGGCAAGCCTTGATAATGGATGGAATTTCGGGTGGTGTGTTGGGAAAGGAGAAGAGAGGGCACATGTATGAGACATTAAGAAAGTGAAATTAATAAGCATTTATATTGTTTTTGTCAATAGGAAGGGAAAGGTAAAAGAGGCAGATCAGAATTGACCCAGAGATTTGGAGACTGGGGAAGTGATGGATTGTGATTCCATGAACAAAAGCAAATTTAAGAAAGAAAGTAGGATAGGGAGAGAGGAAGTGACTTTCCCTTGCCACTTTGTTCCTCTTTGCCCTTTTTAAAAATCTAATTATTTGTGCTTAATTACCTTACATAAAATAGAACAATTTATTGCTTCAAATAAATTGGGCTTCCAAAATAAAAGGGCACATACCAGAAAGAGTAAAAAGATTTCAGGTCTTGGCTTCCAGAAAGAATAATCTTTTTAATAAATCAAGTTTAAGCTCTGTAATGTCAGACAACTAGAACAGCATTCTGTCTTTGGAAAAATGCCCTAAGTCCTTTGCTAAGTCCTATAGCTATGTAAGTGAGATGCAGCTCTTAATGGGAATATTTTCTAGATTTTTATGTCTTTCTTAAGCACCAGCTATTTTGCTGAGCCAACTCTCTCCTCAGAGGGTTTTCCTTTTTAGCAAGTCAAAGATTGACAGAGTTGGTGCCAAGTGACACATGGCACGGGAGTTGTTTTAGTAGCAGGTTGCCCCGAATATCTACCTACATGGCCCTTGTGTATTATTTCAGCCGACACATTTCCTCTTTGATAGAAATATAGTCTGGCAACGACCTACTGGGAAATGTGACTACACATCCTTGATGACACAAAGCTCAGGTCAGCTTCTCTCTTCCTTTTCTACTGTGTGTCTCTTTGTATCCCACCTTCCCCACTTCATAGAGAATGTCAAGACACAAGAAACAGATACTGAGTTTCCAGCATCCTTTTCCTCTAGTAATGTCAAATGCCTTTTTCCTCTGCCAGTCTATATATTCTTAAAAACGTCATTCTTTTCACAATTATCCAAGTTGTCTATTTGTGGGAGGTCTGGCTTCTGCCATATTTCCTTAAACTTTTATATATTGGCATTAAGAAAATTATCTAACATAAATATATATATATATATATAATAGTGCCAAATATCCATTTACAGACATCAAGGTACATCTTTTTCTAAGTCGTCAGTGGTGCTGCACACTTGTTGTAATAGCACTCTGTTTCTTTTCTTGAACTGGGACACAGCCTGGGATAGCCTATAATATCATTTCATTCACTGTGAATTAGGGAGAAGCATGAGATTGAGAGTTTATATTCATTAAATTAAATTACCATTAAATCAAGGTAACAAATGTGTCCACTTTGTTTTTCCACATGGCAAATGTGACTCTTAGAACCACTTGCATTAATCTGGATGCTTTACCTCAGACCACAAGGCATTCAGCAAACTTAAGCTTGATGTTATCCCTTGGCAAACATTACACAGAAGGTAAATTTGTCTCTTCAAATAGACTTAATATGAAAATAAACACACATAATTTGAGGATTACCTGCTTTTTGATTTATATTCCTCTTCATTTGTGCAATAAGAAATTAGCTTCAGTATTTAATTCATTTATAGAACAAACATCATATAGTGAACATAACAGAATGTCTAAGACAGAACCTGTTTATAGTTTATAAAGAATAATATTCTTTCAGAACCTGTTTATGGTTTATAGTTCTGGGAGGGGGTATACAGACACATAACTCAGTATTAAAAATAGTATGTGAGAAGGAATATGAAGGTACTCATCAGTGATGGATAACTCTGGGTGAGTCAAGGAAAACTTCTCTGGGAAGTTGACATTGAAGTTATGCCTTTCAAATGAGTGAGAGGCCCTCACACAGAGGAAACAGGCTCCAAATAAGAGGAGTATCCTGTATAAAGCCTTGGAGGTGTCTAAGTGCTCAATGAGGAATTCTACTAGGTGTACAGTCCATTTTCTAAGGTAATAGTTGGTAAAGATTTTTTAAGTCTCTCATCTGCACAGTGAGAACTGCAAAATGAGATCTTTAAAATGTTTGTTTTCCAGATTAATATTTTGTTTTCAGTAAGCATTGAACTCAACATATTTAGTGCCTATGATCTGGAAGACCCCAGAAAGAAAAGGAAATGAAAAGGAAACAAATACTACCCTCTAAAGAAATGACCAATTATTTGAGGACATAGCCATGTTTATTTACGTAAGAAACATGTGTGACCTGATGCATAGTGAGAAATGAAAAGATGCTGTTGGAGCAGAAAGGAGGGAGCAGTTGTGAAGACTTACCCACCAGGTCTTCGATGATCTACCTACAGAGAGACTCACTGACTTCACATTCCTTTCACTTTATGGCACAGACACCAGACCACAAGTCCTTTACCTCATCAACCACTGAGACTGTGCCAGGCCCAGAAATCTTTCCCCACAAAGGCCTCCATTCATCATTTCTTCACTCTGTGACTGAAATGTGATGTGGAAGCAAGCAGTACTAGAGCTAAATATGGGATCGAAAACCCAAATTACACTAGGGTGGTAGTCTTGTGGTTTCCAAGTCTTTTTTAACAGACCTCACAAATTGGACACCCATCTTGCCCTGCCCAGATTATTATGACTCCATGGGGCTGGGAAGCCCCAGCATGACAACCAAACACTTGTCTCCCAGTTTCTGACGTTTCCCTTCAAATGTCTCAGAGGCCTCCCTGGCTTATTCCTATAAAAGGTACATCCACGCACTGACAAGATACAAAAAGAGGGGAGGTAGAGGATGGCATATAAGGTAAGCATTTGTGACTACCCTCTAGAGTCAGTAGAGAGCACCTACCCAGTCCTGCCTCTGGTTAGGAGGGCAGGGGGAGAAGATCACAGGGAAGGAGAGATTAAGCAGTTCTTAATAATCTGGCCTCAGGACATGGGGGCCCATCCTGCATTGTTTTTGTTTCATGTGACTACTTTGGGATTTTTAATTAACTTCAACCCCTGATTCACTCCGTTGGAAACTTCCCTGGTCATTGTCTGTGGATGGTGCGGGCAGGGGTCCTAAGAGATAAAGGACTAGAGCGTGCGGTGTGATTGTGGAACCCCCAGCATCTGCCTGAGGACACCAGGGGCTGCAGGGAAGACTTCTAACAAAACTAGATCTAGTTCTTATTCCCGTTGGCTCTCATACACTCTGGGTGCTCAGGGTGGTGTATGTGCAGAGGAGCTGGAGGGTGGTTAGAGGTGAGTCAAATATTGCACGTTCCATGGGTGAAAGGAAGTTCATTCCTGAATATCCCCAAGTATTACAGGGACTGTTTTCTTGGCAGTCATATATGTAAAAATGCTATGCAAAATTTTTCATTTTAATAAAAATGAATCTCATTAATAAAAAAAAAATTAGTTTCTTTTTTTTTTTTTTTTCTTCATTTATTTACTTATTTATTTGGCTTAGTTGCTCCGCAGCATGTGGGATCTTCCCAGACCAGGGCTCAAACCCATGTCCCCTGCATTGGCAGGCGGATTCCCAACCACTGTGCCACCAGGGAAGTCCCTCTTTTTTTTTTTAAAGTGAGAAGAGATCCAAGCACAAGGATCTTTCTTTAGATCAGTCCTTGACATTCTCACAAGTCCATAGCTGTTACTCAGGGGAGAAAAAACAATTTCCCTTTACCCTTCTTCTGGTCTGGTCTCATAGGTTGTGTTAATGTTCACCCCAATATTGCAGTTAGCAAGTATAAGCCAAGAGAAGGGTATGATATTAGACACAATTTTTATCCTTCTGTCCCCAAGTCTGACTCATTTTGCTGACAGTCCAGCCACAAGAGAGACCCACATGTTTTCTTTACCATCAGCAGTGTAGAAAGAAGCAGAGATTTAGTTTTCAGATCAACAAAGAAACATGGAAGTTTTGAGCTTAATGAATAATCTGCCTTCTCTCCCTTCCACCCAAGACATCTCAGAAGGTTCTAATGTAGTCCAATACAGTTATGTCACTCAGTATTGCCAAGGGATTTTACCCCACAGCATGATTATACAGATGCAATATTAGGTATGTTAATATTCTGAGGAAATAACGTTTTAATGATTCCAAGAATGTTTAAAGGGGGTATTCATTTTAAGGACCTAAGAAAGAACTCCTTTAAAAAAGGCTTTAACTTTTATGTTTATCAACAACTGAGACTTTAGATCTATTGAAATGAAGATTGTTTCCATGTGTTCCAGATGGAATTTTTTATTTGGTCTCTGTTAAACTTACCTTGACTAAAGTCAAGTTGAAAATCTAGCATGTAATTTTGATAAGAAAAACTTTAATAGTGTAATTCATGGGTTGAGGAGTCAGAAGGCAGTGGCTTCAAGAATTTATTAAAAACTTGGGCCAATGCCTTTATTTCTAATATTTATTTGTCAGTGAAATATAATAAGGCATCCTTCTGATTAGTTATCTATGACACTGTAGGGTAGTCAACTCTCCCTTTAATTTACAGTAATCCAGACAATTTTTGTCTTTCTCTTCTTTCTTCCTCTTCCCTGCCCTTTCTTCCCACTCATTTGCTACCCAAGAATACTCATCAGAAACAAAACTAACAAAACCCCACAAGAATTAGGAGCATTATGGAATTTTATAGATATGAATTTGGAATTACTAATCAATTCTTCAGCAAATATTGAGTTCCTGAGGTGCACTAAGATCTTTAATTTATATTGTAGAGCAGTGTAGATTGCTAAGACATTGACCTTTTCCTAAAGAATCTTAAAGCAGGTGATACAGATGTTGAAAGAGTAGTGATAGAATTTGAAAAATACTTTTATAGAGAGGTACATGCAGAGTGTTGTGGAATATGCATAGAAAGGAATTTGTTCTACCTGGTGGCATTTGTCAGGCTGCGACCTTATAAGAGGAGGTGACCTTAACTGGGTCTGGGTAGATGGTAAGAGTTTGCAGAGTTCAAGTTAGAGTCAATAGCATGGATTATCACATAGGGGTCGCAAATTTGCTTACTACTCACATGTGCAAATAAGTTAAAGCTTATGTTCCATAACAGATGTAACCTTTCTCATAAGCTTCTATCCTGCCGAGTAGTGGGCCAGGGGCTGGGCTATGTAGAGGGACTTTAACTTGCCAGTTAATGACATCTCATCCCCTTATGGTCTTGTCTGTTTTATTTTTATTTTTAATTTTTTAAAATAAATTTATTTATTTATTTATTTTTGGCGACGTTGGGTCTTCGTTGTTGTGCGCAGGCTTTCTCTAGTTGCGGCAAGCGGGGGCTACTCTTCTTTGCGGTGCGTGGGTTTCTCATTGCGGTGGCTTCTCATGTTGCGGAGCACAGGCTCTAGGTGCATGGGCTTCAGTAGTTGTGGCTCATGGGCTCTAGAGCGCAGGATCAGTAGTTGTGGCACATGGGCTTAGTTGCTCCACGGCATGTGGGATCTTCCTGCACCAGGGCTCGAACTCACGTCCCCTGCACTGGCAGGCGGATTCTTACCCACTGCACCACCAGGGAAGTCCATCTTGTCTGTTTTAAATAGCAATCTTTTTGGGAAAATGCTCAGTCTTTCCGATTTTCTGTTTCTTCCCCATGCTCCTTTGCAACATAACAGAGATTGTTTCTAAGTATTTGAAAGGGTTTAATGTAACTTCTTGGTGTCAGGAGAGAAGATTTGTCCAGATCCTCATGGAGTCCTTTGGCTCTGGCCCCTGGACTGACATTCACTGAGGTACAGTTGGTCCCACTTGACCTTTTGGGCAGAAGAGTTCAGATTTATGATTTCCTTAGTCCTAACCATTTATGAAACTGAAATCTTTACACACTGCACTCTCATTGCACGATGACCGCAGGGCTCTGCACAACCATGATTGTATCAATTCTAAAGTTTCTCCTGTGCAAGCTGGAGGACTGGATCCCCTTCAGGCTATATGCAGGCTGAGGAAACCAGGAAGGCCACTGCTGGTTGGGAGGTAGAAGGAAGAGCTGGGCATCTGGGGGCCAGCAGTACCTCTAGGTGACACCCAGGGAAGCCGACACCTCATGCTATGGTACTTAGGTTCTTTCATAAAAGTCTGATTCTTTCTCCAGGGATTCCTCTCTGCGCTGTCTATCCTCTTTTCTCATCCAGGAAGAGACTATCCAGTGACACTAATTAGAAGACTCTGTGAAGAATAAGAGGAGACAATGGGGTCAAGATATACTAAGGAGATTATAGTCATACGGATTTAGTTTGAATTTGGTGGATGAGTAGTTGAAGATGACGTCAGCATTTGTTGCTTGGGTGATGATGTAGTTAGTGATGCCATCAGTCAAAATAAACAGTATAATGAGTTTGGAAGTAAATTTAGTGAGGCTAGTTTTGGTAATTTTCTTAGTCCCTTTGGACTGCTATAACAGAATACCATAGATTGAGTGGCCTATGAAACAACAAAAATTTATTTCTCAAAAAGAATTTATTTCTCACAGTTCTGGAGGCTGTCAGGTCCAGCATCAAGGCACTGGCAGATCCTGAATTTGGTTCTTTGACGTTTGGCTTCTTGCCTCACATGGTAGAAGGAGCAAGGTTGCTCTCTGGGGTCTCTTTTCAAAGGGCACTCATCCCATTCATGAGGGCTCCATCCTCATGACCTAATCTCTTCCCAAAGTCCCCACCTCCAAAGACCATAATATTGGGGATTGAGTTTCAACATATGAATCTTGGAAGGGAACACAAACATGCAGTCTTCTGCACTAATAGAGAATGAACTTTATTGAAGTCTTTTTAATACGCTTTGCTATACTCAATAGAATATTCTCATCTCTCTTTGCCTGTCCAGGGAAAATTTAAAAATCAAATCATTACATGTTATTAATTTTGTAAACTTACTGGGAACATATAGAAGTGTGGATTTTTAAATTTGAGATCTAAGTAAGGTAAGGACAAAGTTTTCAGCAAAGTGAAAATACGCCACATTTTTATAAGCCATGTTTTTGGAGGGGGACGTTCACAAACATGTTAAATATGTCATTAATTCAAAAGTCAGTTCTATACGTAAACATTAGTATTTTCTCCCTCTGGATTTTCTAATCTGTTTCAAATAAAGGGTTAAAAGTAATTGTTACTGAACAATGAACAGGAGAATAGGTAGTCAGCTCCAATAAGAGTAACAATTCTGAAGAGGCATTCATTTACAAGAAACGGGTTTCATCTATTAGATTGTGCAGAGCTACACATGATTAGATAGTTTGTGCAGGCACTTGTCTAGCAATTGGGAAGTCAATCACTTTCCTGCTATGGCAACACTTCTGTTCTCCATTTAAAAGCTTATATATTTAACAGCATATATCCAGAGACTTGTAGCATCTCAGGGGGTTAGCAAGCTTTACATATGTCTGCATCTACAAATATAGGTATGTCAACATATTGGCCCTCTTGGTTATACTGAAACCCCCAGTAAAAACAGCAGACATCACAAATGGCTGCATCATTAGACAATGCTGTGCATTGTCAGAAGGATCACTAGGTTCTAGCTCCTTTTCCTCCCCCCATTTACTATGACCCTGAAAAAACCACGATTCTTTTCTGAGCCTCATTTGTTATAACTGTGAAATGAGAGAGTTTCACCAGGAGCAACATAAGAATAATTCATATCTAAGTTCTTTAAGCCCTAAACAAAGTTCTTTAAGCCAAGCCTGCATGTGCTCTCTAATTCAGCATTTGGGATGAACATAATTCTAATTTTTTTCTCCAAAATCTGTATAGTGTTTTTTTTAATCTGAATAAAAAACTGTGAGATAGATATTAAGTCTGCTCTAGGACTGAGGAGACTGTAGCTCAGAAAGCTCAGTTGAGAAAAGATTGGAGATGGGGTCTGTTTGACTCCAAAGCTTGTGTGTTTCATGTTATTTCATATTGTCTCATAAAAGGAAAAATAAAGAAATGGAATAAAGGCATTTCATAGAGTTGGCATTTTTTTTTTTTTTTTTTTGATTTATTTATTTTTGGCTGTGTTGGGTGTTCGTTTCTGTGCGAGGGCTTTCTCCAGTTGCGGTGAGCGTGGGCCACTCTTCATCGCGGTGCACAGGCCTCTCACTGTCGCGGGCTCTCCCGTTGCGGAGCACAGGCTCCAGACGCGCAGGCTCAGTAGTTGTGGCTCACGGGCTTAGTTGCTCCGCGGCATGTGGGATCTTCCCAGACCAGGGCCCGAACCCGTGTCCCCTGCATTGGCAGGCAGACTCTCAACCACTGCGCCACCAGGGAAGCCGGCATATTTTTATATATTAATTTTTTTTAACATTGAATACGATTTTACAACTGCAAGGCCTTTGGCTAGAAATAACAGCTTTACTTTTAGCATCCATAATTATTCATTTATTCAATTGGTGTTTGGCTTTTATAGAGTCTTCACAGTTGAGTTTCCCTCCCCTTCAAATATGCTTTTAGGACTTGTAAGTAAATAACATGACCTAAGACTAAAGGTACATCTTCTGGCCAAGAGACGGAGAAAATTAAGACAACTTTCTGAATAATTTAGACACAAAATAATGTTATTTATGTTTTAGATGATGAAAATGCTGTTTAAATGCTGTTTTAAGTCGTGGCAAAGGTTGGTTTAAAAAAAATCCTCTGTCATCCACATTCAAAGGGTTAGTAGAGACCTCTTATTTATGAAATCTTCCCATCCTGAAGCTCGTTAGCTGCAAATACATTGAGGAGGTTTTACTGCAGGATCAAGGAACTGAATAGTGAGGAATGATTCAGGAATTCTAGCTACACACACAGTAGGCACAGTATACACAATCAGCTCATTTGAGTCCTAAGCTTCTCATGAATTGATTTATATCCTGACTCTGCCCTTTAATAGCTGTTTGACTCGAGCTAAGTCACTGAGGAATCACACTACTCCTCAAATCATCTTCTCACTAACAACTCAAGTTGCTTTGACAAATAATATCTTTTGCCTTTGAGGTAATATTTTTTTCAAAATAATGGGCATGGAGCACATTAAAAGGCTTTTAACCTGTCAATTGTTACTATAATGAAAACATCCAAATTCCCATTTTTATATTCCAACCAAGTCTGTGGTTATTGTTTATTTGTTCATTTTTAAACAAGCTAATTATTTTGTCTGAACACAAATACAAGCCCAGTGGGAGCCACAAGGCAGGATTCTCTTGTTTGGAGCCCAGAGTTGCTCTTGAGTGCAATTGGCAAAGGGGAAAAAAATGTTTGATGCTAATCCGAAATGTTCCTGAAAGGCTGTACACGATTTGAGGATGGATTAGGTCTCTATGGGTGCCTAGGGAATTTTTATACGCAGTTGATTTTAGAAAGAACTTTTATTTAGAGCTGCTTTTATGCCAGTGATGGGGCAGGCCACACCACAATTACACATTTTTAGAAGGGAGGATCCTTTGATGACAGATGTAATTTCTACCCCCTCATTTTTCCCCAGTTAAAAGGTTAACATTTAAAAACCCTTTGAAAATGGTTGGGTCCTTTTAGCACATATGAATTTTTTTGAGTCTTGAGGAAATTTATGCAGGCTGTAGTTTTTATTGGAAAAGAACACACCAGGGAGTTAATTCCTTTTCCTTATCCAAAATAGAAAGGGTGTGGGCTTTCTTCCTTTGATGTAGATGCATGAGGCATACCTCCTCCCCGGACACTTCTGATGACTTTAGTGTTTCCTGCTGTTCAGACTTCGCCACGAGCATCCCATCTCTTCTCCCTGTCTTTCCCTTAAAATATGTAAAATGTTTTGCATTTCTCAGGCCAAATGTGATCTTGGATAAATTATACTGAAGAAGGAAGACTGCAAAGTATTTTCATAAGTGGGTTTTCAAGACTTCAGAAAATCAATTTTGTCTTAAGAGAAAGTGCTAGACACCCTTATTAGCTGCTCAGTTTTGATGACCTTGGGTGGATGCAGGTAAGTTCCGTGATTCTCTGCATTGTGAAATTCTAGTTATATATACATATTCACCCACTTAAACTTGGAGTATTATGTTCTTTAATCAAAACATGATTACAATAAAATTTCAATTTTTGTCAAAAAATGTGTGTGTGTATAGTCTCTTCCTGGAAGTAATTCTCCATTTTCCCTTATTATAGACATCAGGATTTGTAGTTAATCCTTTCTGAGCATTTCCTCTGTGCAAAGCACTCTGCTAAGTACATGCCTTAATATACTCATTCATTCCTCATAAGAATCTTGAGGTAGACATTTTTCTACAAGGAAATCAAGACTGCCTTCTGCACATTCATACCATTAGAAGAAGACAAATTCAGGACTGACATCTGAGGTTCATCTCACAGCAAGGCCAGTGTTTTAGCCATTCATTTGTTTAGCCTCTTCAGCTGAGTGCCTTGAGTGTCATGTCTCAGAAATTCAGAACATTTTTTAACTCCATGAATTGTAATTTTGTTAGAATGAATGGCTGGGTATTTTCATGTTCTTCCTACCTCTCCAGGCCTATCATTGACTTTTTGAATCCCTTCAGTTTTTCTGCATTTCATATTATAACTTAGTTTTTGTTCTAAGGTAGAGTTGGTTTAAAGTAAATTGATAATTTTAAGATTTTGAGGAAAATAATGCAATGAAAACTGATAATACCTAGGGTAGGCATAGAAACAGTGCTGGCAGGTGTATCACTGTGCTTCTCCTCCAGACTAGAATGATGGGCTTAGAAAGCGTTTCTTGTGCTCTTAGGCCTGAAGAAGAGAGGACGGTCAAACTGGATGGTAGTTCACTTTAGGAATCAGACTCGTTTCCCTGAAAAAACTTGAAGGCCATTTTCCCTTTTCAAATCACTCTTTTTCTTTCCACTTATATTCAATTTCAGTTTTGTAAACATATAACATACAACTCAATGTAGGAAGCCCTTCTATTTGGAGTCAATGGTAACATGAAGCTATATTTTTATATATTAATTACATACCAAAGTAAAAAAAAATAAATCAGATAAGAAAATTGTAAAGACTTTTATTTAAATGTATAATACTTATTATAATCTAGTCTTTGATAATTTCTATAGCCCTATGAAAAAGATACCTATGCTTTTCCTATTATGTAGGAAACTCAGACACTGAGGCACAGGAGTGCCATTTGTTTGCTTGGTGTCACCGTAAGCATTAGATAGTTTAACTGGGTGTGAATGTCAGCCGGAGCTGTTCATATGAGCATGGCAATCTAAACCTTGCACTTCTTTTGAAATAAATTATTGTCTGTTTAGGAATGAAACATCAGAATGTTTCTTCTTCTTTAATTAAGAGGTTCTAGAAGGTGTCTGTGAATCTAGCAGATGGGAAGGCCATTATTTTAATTTTGTTCTCCCTTACTTCATCACAGACTTTGCCTGGATTCGTGGGTTTTTAAATGATTTTTCCCTCAACTTTTACCCTCACCTAGAGTGGAGGTTATAAAAATTGCTCAAATTTCATTCTCTTCCAGGTTTGTCCTCAAGATCATCTGGAGACAATGAGATAAAGACTAAAACTCTTAACGCAACACCCAAGGTCCTTCACATAATGTAACCTTGCTTTCTTTGCAGCCTCATTGCCCACTATTTATGCCTACGGCTTCTTGAATTCATCATGCTCAGTTATATATCTGTGTTTTTTAGATTAATTTTTATTGGAGTATAGTTGATTTACAATGTTGTGTTAGTTTCTGCTGTACAGCAAAGTGAATCAGTTATACATATACATATATCCACTCTTTTTTAGATTCTTTTCCCATATAGGTCATTACAGAGTATTGACTAGAGTTCTCTGTGCTACACAGTAGGTTCTTATTCGTTATCTATTTTATATATAGTAGTGGGCATATGTCCATCCCAATCTCCCAATTTATCCCCCCCCCCATATCTGTGGTTTTATCCATACTCTTCTTTTTGCCTTTCAAGCCTTAACTCCACCCTCTGAACTGATTTTCAAGACTGTATAGCCAGTTACCTAGCTAGTCCATGCCTGTAGATTCTCTATTTGTTTTTTCTGCCTTTACTATAATTATAATGTATAACCTGCCTTTCTCTACTATATAATAACAGTGAAGTTATTTATTGAATTGTTTTGTAATCTAAGCACTGTCCTAATCACTTTTCATACACTGTGTAAATGGCCTATCATAGATATCTGACATTGCTATTAACACTCTCCCTCCCCACTACAGATGAGAAAACTGGGCACACAGTTAGTAAATGATAGACAGCATTTAAAATTCAGATCGATCTGCTTTAAAGCCCAGACTTCTGACCAGTAAACATACTACCTCAAGTCTATGAATTAAGAAAGAGGAAGTTCAATGTCTTATTTATTTCTGTATACCAGTTCCAAGCCCCGTGCATGGTGTTGGTGGATACTCAGTTAAGAAGGTGGAAAGAGAGATGCACACTTGGCAGTGTCTTTCTATATCTTTGGGACGTTAGTGGGCTCTCAATCTCAGGAAAACTTGTTGTTAAGGAAATAAGATGTTATGAGCTGTGGGCATATACCTAAAGGGATGCTGCCAGATCATATCCTAATAAAAATAAAATTTAAATTTATTTATTGCTCACTTGTGCTTACATGTATTAACTTGATTCTTACAATTATCCTTTATGGTAGGTGCTGTTATGTCCCCACTTTACAAAGTGGGCCGCTGAGGTACAGCGTGGTTAAGTTGATGTCCATGGTCACATAGCTAGTGAGTGACTGAGCTCAGACTGGAGCATGGTGGGCATTTGGGCTCCAGAGCCCGCACCTCCAACCACTGTGCATACGGTCTCCACGCAAACAGTCCTCTCACCATCCTGTACCTTCTAACGGAGGGTCCAAGGGAGCTGTCTGACCATTCTTGCATCCTTTGACTAAGAACGTGCAGGCATACACACTGCTGTCTTTGCTGCTTCCCTGAAAGTGCAAAGTCTTCGTTTGCAGGAAGTAAATGATAATCTAAGTAAAAAACAAACAAAGGACAAGTCTAGATGTACAGTCAGAGCCTAGGGAACTGAGCCTGTTTTTTCTTCTCTGTGAAATTGAGTGAGGGTGGTAATACTTGACATTGCTACCTCTAGCCCTTTCCAGTCTGTGGACATGTATGCCAGTTGGTCTTCGTATAATATATGCTCTTCTGTCTCGTGGGGCTGTTACTGCTTGTCCTTCTCCTTTGCTAAATTATAAAGCTCCTTGTACATAATTTCCTCTAATCACTTACCTTTAGCAGGTGGTAGTAAGTGATGGTTGAATTGTATAGTAGTAGCAGATGAAACAACAGCAGCTCCCATTTATTGAGATCCTACTAAATGCCAAATGATTGACACATATTTTCTTGTTTAATAATAGTAATCATATTAGTTTCAATCAAATTCATCATAACTGGAAGCAAAACTGCTAAAATAAACAGTTTCATATCCCTGACTACTGAATTCTTCCATCTTTCAACAAATGTTTATCAAAAGGTTACCAAATATTGGGCCTTATTCTGAGCAATGAAGACAATGATAATTTAAGAATAAAACAAGCAACCTTCGATCTCTGGATTTATGAAGTTTACAGTTTAGGGATTTTGAAGGCTGACCAAGTTCCTCTCCCCCTTAGGTATTTTTCCACCCTACCTACCTCCAAACTCTAGTTCTACTTTATTGTCTCTTGAGGAAGGGGATGGAGAAGGTTCAGAGTAGCTCCTGTGCCTCCATTTTAGCTTGAGCTATGTTGGAAGCAGGTGGAAGGGCCCTCTGTAGATTTGCCTTGGGCCAACAGGAGCATTTTGAACCATCTGAAAATTGCTATATTGAATGACATTTCCCTTTTCCTGGTCTCATATTCCCATCAGCTGCAATCAGTCCTCTCTGCGAGGCTCTGATTAAACTTGGAATTTGAATGATAGAGGGTAAATTCCGGTCATGTCATGATCAGAACTTTGATAGTACGTGAATAATGACTAGTTTTCACAACCTTGTTCCTATGTTTCTCTTCCTAAATCTGTGTGTAAAGGTCATTTCCTCTGCTTATTGTTAAAATTAATTCAGTTAATGTAATAACGAGTGTTTATGCAGCCTTTATTATTTCAAAACCCTTTATTATTCATTGTATATTTGGATTCTCACCCAAACTCTGTGAGGTGGATATTTATCATCCCCCTTTTACATGATGACGTAATTAAAGAGGTGATGAGGATTCCTAAGTTTACCACTAGTAAGGAGCATTCCATGTGTTTGTACTAGACAATATTACCATTACTCAGAATAGATATCAAGACCATTCTGTTTGCTGATGTGTGTGTGTATCTGAGTGAGAGACAGAAAAGAGATTAGCGAAAAGGGGAGAAGGAGACCTAGCATGGGAGAGAAAAAATGTAATTTCAACTGATTTTCCAGATCTGAATCCAGACCTCAGATCCGTTTAATGGCATAAAGGTTTTTGGTTTGTCTGGACAGAGAAGGAGCGAAGGAGAACCTTGAAAAAGAGCCAGTTGCTACAGATGACTAGGCAGAGAAAATGTTCAGTGTTGCTAGGAGACCAGTTCTGCCATCAGGCTCAGGAATGAGAATATGTCGGATGGAGGGCACTGGGCTGAAATTCATGCTTGACACAAACCATTGAATCACACATGCCAGTGGGGCTGAGTCAGAATCAACCAGAGCTAAAAACTCTAAAATGTATTAGAGGGAACTAAGAGGATACATGAGAAAGTTAGAGAAAAAGACATGAAACAAATAGTTGACAATCAAGAGTGTTGAGTACAGAGACAATAGGCTTGTGTTTACATGTGCACACATCCCCTCTCTCTTTATCTTTCCCCTTGTGGCTGTAATGAGATGGGGTTGGTTCTATAATATTCATACAAGTACAGCTTTTGTAAACGTGGGAATTATATTGTGTTTTATAAAATTAGGGGGTCACTTTCTCTTTATAGAGAAACCTTTGCTGTGAGATTATAAATTTAGAATCCTAGTGTTCTAGGTTTAGATTCAGACTCAATGGGATAAATGAGATCTTAAGTGGTTCAATGACACTTTACTAATGAATAAGTTGAAACTGTACAAGATTAAGTAATTTAGTTAGAGTCACATAGCTTTTTTATAAAGATTCCAGAGTAAAATCCAAGTTTCCTGACTTGTAGGTTAAGTATCCTGTTTTTTTTTTTTTTTTTTGGTATGGGGATATTTTTTAATCTAATGACAAATCATTCACTGAATGATCTGCTTCAATAGTTGATCCTTACACACAAAAAAGCAAACTGCCCTCAAAAGCATTCTTTGTAAGTCCTCTTTATCATTTTAAAAATTCAGGCAAAGTCCTGATGCACCAAACAGTCTTATTTGTAGCTCATTTGAGGTATGGCTTTAGTTCAAAAGGAACAAAAGTCTTTGGCTGCACTTGGACTGTCTGCTTCCATTATCACAAACATCTCTTCCTTTAGCTCACGATTATGAAAGCATCCATACCCCACTGCACCACTGGCTTTGAAAAAAGAAATTCAGTTGGCATCAGCCAAGCCTTAGACATTCTGGCCCTGCTGTTCGCACTTGTCCTACTTTCGTTGACCACACTGTAGTTTCTGGGCACACAGCTGTCATCGTCCTTCAGTCATGCCCACCAGAGTTGCGGTGGCAGCCGCAGTTCCCAGGCCACATGACAGGGTGCATTCTAGGCCTTAGTGGCTGATGATCTTTCTACTGTCTACATTCAAGCATGCCTGTAGCTGATTAGCTCAGACTTGCCTGGAAGTTGAAAGGAAGCAGATGGTTTGTGGTTCATTGTGAGGAATAAGGTCTTCTCAGAGCTGTTCAAACTGGAATGACACCCAAGCCATTGCAGCATTTCTTATCTGTAGCACTCAGGAGGTGGGGTGAGAGATTATAGCCTCAGTGACCTCTCAGATTTCCTTCTAGCTCTGCTGTGAGTCTGTGGGAGCAAGCCAGGGGTCAATGGCTGGATTCACTTTTAATCTTTTTCACATATGCACAAAAAATTGCGCAGGTTGTACGTCACAAACTGCACATCTATTTAACGAAGACTGTTTACCAACATCTGCAGTCCATTCAAAATTCCAAATTAGATATCTGTGTTTCATTAGTGCCAAATTCTGATAATCAACATTTTTACAGGGTTGATTACATGCTACTGTTTATATCATCTTTTTATATAATCATGTGATTTTGTTTTTGCTATTTGCAGTCATGTAAATGCAGTTTAAGAACAGTATAGGAAGGTAGTAACTATGACATGAAGCTGTTACAATAGGAGTTTAAGAATAATACTTAGTCTTAAGTGGTTTAAGAACAATATTTATTTTTCTGGAATAATATATGCTCATTGCAGGTAATTTGCAAAATACAGAGAAGCAAAGTACAAATAAGAAATCTAAATCTAAGTAATCAATACTTAGTCAGCTTCATCACCTAAGCCTAACCATTTGTAACACTTTAATGTATACCATTTCAGATACGTGCACACTGCATGTTCATGTATATTTAAACAAAATTTGAATCATATTGTGCATGTTGTTCTGTAACTTCTATTAATTAAAAAATATAAAATAGACCTCTTAAATTTTTAAATGGCTGTAATGTAACTATTATATGAATATATTATAATCTATTTAACAAATACCTGCTTAGTTATTTGCGCTGTGTACAGTTTTACACTCTCATAAATATTGCATGATTCTCATTATTTAATTTAAATATTCATTTGTCATCATTTTTTAAAAATACATTCCTAAGAGTAGACTTGCTAGATCAGATAGTATGCATGCTTTAAGACATTTGATATATAATGCCAAATTGCCCTTGAGAAAGTTGGTATCACTTAATAATCTAAATATAAGAGGCTGAGTATCTGTTTCCTAGAACCACTGCCAGCTTTCTAAATTATACTTAAATAAAGGAAACTATGACAATTTGTTGGATAAAAAATACATCTTGTGTTAATATGCATTGTTGATTATCAAATATAAAACATCTTTAAAAATGTTTATTGATCATTGCTTATGCCTTTTATCCATGTTATTGAGGTATCGATTATTTTTCTTGTTGCTATATAGGATTTACTTTATGACTAAGGATATTAATCCTGCACATATTTTTCTTAGTTCGTCATTGTTTCTTGAATTGTTTATTACCCAAACTTAGACCTGAGATCAGAAGATTTACCCAGAGCTAATTTGAAATAAATCCTAAATACTAGAAAAATTAATCCCCTTTTTAATCACTCTCAGAGGACTCTTTCACATTTGCAACTTTTTCTTTTTGATTTCAACATGTGCGTGCCTAGAAAGACCCATGAATAGTACAAGAAGATAGTGAGTATGATCTTTTCTGGAATGGAAAGTAGTGAAATAGTCCAATAGTGCTTTTAAAATCCTCATTGGAATAATTTGACTAGTAATTATCTTATTTTTAACTTTTGTAATCAAAAGTTTGGTTACTGTCTAAAACAAATCATGACAGCTAAAGCCAAGGTCATGGAACTTTGCTTAGTTCATCAATTTCAGTGCAAAGATGTCATCCTGAAACATGTTGGTATTTATTGAGGAAATTAGGTACATAGATTTGATGTATCTCTTGGAGGCTAGTGGGAAAAAAATGTTCCAGAATCCAGAATTAGAGCCAAGTTATCTTACTTTTTAAAATTTCTCTAATAAATTATTTTCCTTGATTTAATTTATTCTGCTTTTAAATCATTGAAAAAGATCCTGTGCAGTCTATGTTTAATATGTTCTGCTCTGGTCAGCTTAAAGACCAACATTTTGGGCTTAGCTAACAGAAATTAATGAAGTGAGGGCAACACATAAACATGAAAGATGAAGCTGTAGCAAGAGTCTGGAATTTGAGGCAGGTTTGAGGTAATGGAAGTTCCTGCTTCAGGCAGACAATGTGTTTTTACTAAAGATAAGTTTTTGAGAAGCCTGGCTGTGAATATGTCGTTAAAAATAAGAATGTTTAATGTGGGAAGGAGAAATGACTATGTAGATAGTCCAGATTTATTGTCTCATAAACTCTTGCCTCCTTGCTGTAAGTGTGAGCACTCCCTCCTTGGATGGGGTGCTCTTGACAATGCTGGAGAGAAAAAGGAGAGGCAGCATGACTAAGAGAAATCCCCAGTACTCTTTCAGAGGACACATGGCTTTTTGTAACTAGAAACTCACTGGATATTCCTAGAACTCAGTTACCCTAAATGCAAGACAAGAAAGTTGAACCAGATTCTTTTTAGAACCCCTTCTACATCTGCTAATGTACTATGACTTCTAAGAGAATGAGATAGAGGTCATGAGATGAGAACAATCCCATCTTGTCACAATCAAGTCCATCAATCCACCAGCTTCTGTAGTAGATAGACACTGCTTCTTTCCCTCCTATCTCAATACTAATGATAATGATAATAATAATAATATGAAAGGAAATAAATCTCTATACAAAATCAACATTAGATCGAGATTTTTTACTAGTACCCTGGATCTAGCCCATTTCCTCTAGCCTTCCAAAGGATTTAATGCTTACAATTATCCTTTTTTTCTCTTCTACACCATCAGTTTCTCTGTAGTCACTGGGTGATTGCCATCAGCTCACAAACCTACCTGAATGGACCCATCTTAAAACAAATAAACCACCTTTGACCTCACTTTTCCTCCATTATTATAACTTTAAAAACTTGTCTGGACTTTCTGTCTCTACGTCCTCTCTCTCACTTTGCTCAGTACTCATGTTAGATTTCCATCTATACCATGCACTGAAATGGCACTCATAAATGTCCCCAGTGGTCTACACCTTGCTAGAACCGATGATCAGTTATCTGACTTCAACTTCTTGACCTCTCAGTAGTATTTCACACATTGTATCTTGAAACCCTCCCTTCTCTAGCCATTCTTTCCTTCACTCTTGCTCGACTTCCTTCTGTTTAACTGGCTGTTTTCTGTCTCCTTTGCTGGATCTTCATTTTTACTTTACCTCTGAATGTTGGAGTGCTTGGACATTTCAGTCACTGAAGAGATAGGCAGAATTTTAACACATAGGACTGGGAAAGGAGGAAAAGTGAACGTGTTTAAATTTTATAGGAAAGTTTTCTTTGGCTGGAACTTAGGGTAGGTGAAGGGGAGATTTATTTATAGAAGGAGTTTAAAATGTCCCATCAAATATGTTGTATCTACTTTGAGACTAGGAAAAGATTTCTTGGGACTCTGAACCCTCAGTTGTTTTCAGCCCTGAAGTCAGTGAAAAGTCAAAAGATGCCCACACCCAGTGAGGTTGGTGAGCTAATTAAGCCCCACGTTGAAAGTAGCAATATCCTTTAATTGGAAACAAAAGTCTTAGCAATGCTCCAGAAGAGAAACAAAAAGTGTGTCACCATAGACTTTCTTGTTTTTCTTGCTATACTCTCCCCAAAGGGTACAACTCCAGGGCCTGGGGCTAAACCACATAGAGGCCGACATTCATTCCTTAATCACCCGAATAGTTATTGAGTTTCTACTGTGTGGAAGGCACTGATGCGTGAGGCTGTTTTGGACAAATATACCAGAGAATAGAATTTTGGTTGAAACTAATTTAAGTGTCACTTATGAAAATACTGGCCTCACTAATATGAAGCATTTTTTTCACGGTTTCTCAGGATACCACTGGGCCTGGAATGGTATGTGTAGCAAGAGTTGAGAGAGTCATAATAGATTACGTCTGGTCTTTGAAAACAAATTGCAACTTCTTTTTTAAAAAGAAAAGTCTTAGAAAGTATACTTTAATTTCATTTTTTGGATGTAAAAGAATCAATATGTAGGAGAACTGAAAATTATTACCAAAGAAGAAAATTATACATTATGTAGATCAGCAAATATCAGTCTTTCCACTGAGCAAAATAGGAGACCCTTTTGAGTGATAAGCCTTCTCACTCAGGAAATTGCAACTTTGGCTTTTGTAAAACTGCCCTCTCTGCTCCTGTTTCATCCTCCAGGAATATTGCATTGGTAAATTGATGAAATGGTAGTTTTCCAAAGAAACTAATCTCCTACATAGTACTACTCTATGTGTCTTTGCCAGGTTCTTAGAAACGTTGGAAAAAAAAAAGGAAACTTCAGTTTTGATATCAGTTAAGGTTTAGAGTGAGCCCAGTTTACTAAATTCGGCATTTTTAATACCCAGCAACTTCTGTGAGAGAAGAAGAGAGGGGGATGACTTCCCACAAACATCTATATTTGTTCAACAGGCTGAACATCCTCTCGTGTGACCAGACCAGGGGGGGACCTACAGTGACCATCGGGGTTGAGGTCTCTGGGGTCTTGTCAATATCAGAGGCTGGGCCAAGGCTAACTTGCCAACTTTCTTTCCAGTTCTTGTTATTTAGGTTTCACTTTTAGTTTTAATTGTCTGTTGAAATTCAGCAGGTTACTTTCCTTAAGGTCCTTTTTTGAAATGTTTGCTGACAATACATTCTCTTCAAAGTTCTGAGAAAGGATGCTTTAAGTGATTTCTAAAATTTATCTTAAACAGCTTTTGTAAATACTTAAAAAAAACCTTTTTGTCAGACACTTATGGGTGGAGAGAATCGTAAGTATATGGTTAGTAGGTAAATGGGCCAGCACCATAGGTAAATTAATATTAAATACCAGAGAGTAACACAGAACCACTATGTATCCAAAGAGAAACCCTAGAGAAATTGAGCTGACATAGAATAGTGGAAAGGGCACTGAAGATTTATCACTGGGAGTTTTTGTGACTAATTATCTCTTTTTCTTTTGTGTGTGTGTGAGGGGGAAATAATGACTGAAAGGGATATGATAATCACACAAGGATTTGTCTCATTTCTTCTGTGACAGAAACATGGAACTCAAGTTTCTAGACTGTAGAAAAGGACCTCACAGTTATTCATGTTTCTCCTTCCTCCTTCTCTTCCTTCCCCTTTCTCTTCATTTACTATTTATTCAATAAATATTTCTTGAAAGACATGTGTCAGGCATTTTACTAGGTAAAAAGATAAGTCAGACTCAAATTATGTCTACAAAGAGCTAAGAAACTGATAATTAAAGCTAAATGTCAAGATAAACTACTTGTGGATATAGTGGAGAGAATTACTGTTCAGCTAGTGACTTTCAGAGAAAGCTTTACCCAGAAAGTGACATTTGAACTGGATCTTGAAAGGTAGGAGGGGAAGGCATTCAGAAGGCATTCTAGGTGGGAGGAACAACGTGAGCAAAAGGCCAGATGAGGGGTCTCTGGCGTTTTTTTGTTTGTTTGTTTTATTTTTTTTGTGTGAGTTCTGAATAGACAAGGCTGGAGATGTAAGTTGGAGCCAGATTGGGCATGAGTTTGAATGGCCCATTAAGAAATTTGTAATGTAGATGGTGAGTCTTAAATGATTTAAGTAGAGGAACTTCACTATCAGATCTGTTTCACTAAACAGACAATAGATTGTAAGAGGACAGACTCATGGGACACTGAATAGGAGGCTATTGCAGTAGTCCAGAAAGGCTTTCTCATATGGTGACAAAGGCAGATATGATGACCAAATATTTCTGGAGTGTTATATATAAAACTAAGGAAATGGTAAAATAAACCAAACAATGTTTCTTTTTGAATCCAATGTTTGGTCGACCAAGGATTTGGCTGGAGAGAGGGAGAGAGAGAGAGAGGGCAAGAGCCTTCAGTTAGAATTCCATAGGAGCAGGTACAGAAAAAAAAGCAAAACAAAACTCTGGGTCTTTATTAACATAACTCTGGCTGTTGTAAAAGATAAACTCCTAAATCTCAAGGCTTAACATAATAAAAGTTTATTTCTCGTAAAATGTCCAAGTGGTGGTGGGGAGTGTTGGCAAGTACTGCTCCTCTACCATCTTCAACAAATGGCTTCCAAGGTAATCCTGGCTATTGACATTGGTCAGCCAGCCGGTAGGCAAGGGAAGAGAAAGTGCAGCATTACACGGGAGATTCTTTTGGGTAAACCTGGAAATGACATATCTCTTGTATCCATACTCCATTGTCTAATTCAGTATTGTGACAGTTAATGCAAAGGGGCTGTAAAATATGCTCTAGCTTCGTGCTCAAGGTGAAAGGAAAGCAGGTTTAGTGAACAACCAGACTTTGAAATACTGGCATTGTCTGCACTGATCTTAGGAGACACTGAATTCTTCCATGGAGACCGTGCTCTCCTGGAGACCTTGGACATCTTGCATTCCGGGGCAAGGAGATTTTAGGCTGGGAGTCCTCCAACCCCGGTGAGCCAGCCTACCAGAAACCAACAGCCCAGACTCTCTGTGCAAAAGCAGGCTTGACCTTGGAGATGAAATTAGCTGAACAGCCCCTTCAGTCTCCTGTTTGTACCTAATATGCCTGCATTACATTTTGAATTTGTTCTGTATCTGAAGGCTTTGTTCTGTGCCTGAATCTTGCCCGGCACAAAACAGGAAGGCTTACTTTATGGTTCTCTAATAGGTCATCCTGCAAGTTCCCTTTCCAGGGACATGCTCAAGATGCTCTGTTAATTTAAAGGAGATTTACAAAATTATACAGAATGACTCAAATTTCATCATTTTAAAATGTGGGCATCTTTGATTTTTTTTTAAAATAAATTTATTTATTTATTTATTTATTTTTGACTGTGTTGGGTCTTCGTTTCTGTGCGAGGGATTTCTCTAGTTGTGGCAAGCGGGGGCCACTCTTCATCGCGGTGCGCAGGCCTCTCACTATCGTGGCCTCTCTTGTTGCGGAGCACAGGCTCCAGACGCGCAGGCTCAGTATTTGTGGCTCACGGGCCCAGTTGCTCCGTGGCATGTGGGATCCTCCCAGACCAGGGCTCGAACCCGTGTCCCCTGCATCGACAGGCAGACTCTCAACCATTGCGCCACCAGGGAAGCCCTGATTTTTAACATATGCACATTTGGACCATTGGATCACTTCAGTAAAGCCTGGAGCTATGCCATTATTTGCTCTGCACCTATTCTTGGTGCCGACCAAAGCGTCTTGCACACCCTGACTCTCAATAAAAATAGGTTAAAACAATAAATACATATGTGAATTCTCAAGGACTGGAAATGTGAGATGTTAATTGTATTTATATCAAGTTACAAAATAAGCCCCTGCTTGAACCTGTCAGCTCTAGTCTCTCAATATTCATGTCCTAATATGATTCATTTGTCCATTCAGCATTGCCCTGTCTCCTGACTCACTCCTCAGAAAGGATCAGAGATAAAATGACCTATTTTTGTCCTAGAATTTTGTTATTGAGAATTTTTATGCTAAAATTATTCTGTTTTACTTTTTTATTAGGGTTGATTTAAATTGAACTGTTTACATAGATACATAGTTAAATATAAACAATCTCACATCTAACTCATCAGGGAAAAGAGAATGGAGGCTCCCCAATTTCTTTCCTTGCAGAAAATAGTTAAGAAATTAGCTGCTCCCTTTAAGGCCTCTGCCTCTCTCTTCCCAGTCCTTTTCCTGCAGATCTGGAGTGACAGCTTAAGTTCCAGAGGCAGCTCAGAGGGTCTCTGCTGGTTCACCACAGGCTTCACTCACTCCAAAAATAATATTCACTATAATCACAACAACCATGACAATGAGGAGGAGGAGACTGGACACATTTACACGTCACTGAACACCAGGGGTGGAAACTCTATTGAAGCACTATCATCTGAATCTCTGACAAAGCACATACCTGGTATTTAATAGAACATAAAAAAATTCAAACAGAGCCTTTCAAACCAAAAAAATGCAAAACAGAAGTCTTGGAGGCAACTGCAGATATGACTTTTAAAAATAATTTTTTTACCAAGCAGTGTCTGGTGGAGTTGTCCTATTTAAAGAGAACCATTAGGACTACAGTCTGTCCCTAACAGCCAAATTCATTGACCTGTGTGAGAGTTTCGCAGAATATCTTTGTCCCAAGAACACTTCCTTTTGGCTTTGGCATCCTAGGAGGTAGGATTCTGTGCTCGGGCTTGAAAATGATGAATTCTGAGTCTCTCCAGGGCAGAATTACTGTTTACGTTTTAATAACCCACAGCTCATGCTATCTGCAGACTATTCGTCACTGACTAACTAGAAGCAACCTGTCCTTTGCCAGTAGCTGCATTCCACACATGGCACATTTTTCATAGATTCTGAAGCAACTTGTAAAGGTAGAACTCTTAACTTTGAAGTAAAACATCTCAGAAGCCATTTATTGGAGAATTTGGTTTGGACCCTGTATCCTGGCTTAATAGAAAAATAGCTTGATATAACTTCTTTAAATACATAAAGATCTCTGGTAATGCAAGCTTAGAACTAAACATAAACAAAATTGTCCAATGGGATTTTTCCATGGCTCCCAGCTACCCCCTGCCTCCACACTCTCATCCTTGCTCCCAATGCTGGTCTTATACCACTTTAGCATTCTCTTCTCACCAGTTCATTGTCTCAGGAACTTGCTTCCTGTTGAAGTCCTTGGTGATAGTTGGAGTAGAGAATGGGGTTTGCAGATATAAGAGATATTTATGAGGGAAAAATCACTCACTTTGAAGCAAGATATTATTAGCCCCATTTTACAAATGATAAATCCAGGCCACAGAGAGCTTAAGATACTTAAGATATTCACCCAAGCTAGTAAGTAGAAGAGCTGGGATTTCAACATAGGCAGTGTAGCTTTGCTTTGAAAGTGCAATGTTCACACATGGTAATAGTGCCAGGGTTATTATTAATCAGTAAGTATTCACTGGACATCTATTAAGCCTACAGTATACAAGTATAGTTTTCCAACATTCAGTGATAGAGCAATGGGTAATGCATCGCCCATGGGGTTTCAGTTATCAGAGCTTGTTCCTGAGAATAAGAAATTCTTTTATTCATTTATTCAATTTGAATTTGTTAAATGGGGCTATTCTTGCAAGGCACTCTGAGACTAGAGAGTTAAGTAAAATGATGTTTGCATCAAGGTCTGCAGTAGGAGGGGATATGATATGTCATATACATCTCTTTATGGTATAGGGCACAGGATTAGGAAGTGCCAAAAGACAGGTAAACGTAAAGAGCTATGAGATTCACAGGGAAATATGAAGGTTGAAGGGAGTCCCTACTCCCTTTGTATTTGAGAACAAAGAGATGGTATTCCAGTTGAATTTTGAAGGATGGGTAGCATTTGAATACAATTGATGTAGGGTGACTGTGATGAAGGATAAACGACAGTCCAGGAAGCTGGGGAAAGAATATCCTTCTGTTTGCTGCACATTGAGGAGATTAGTAAAGTATATTATGGTATATCATGGAGGACTTGATAAGAGAGAAAGTTCATCTATCATTTATTGAGTACCTAATATGTGCCAGGCATTTTACATGCTTTTTCTCATGTAATTCTCACAACCACAAATAGTTGTTGTTTTCTCTGTTTTACCAAGGGAAAAACTGAAGCCTAGACAGACTAAGGGACTTGCCCAAGGTCAACTGGAAATATACTAGGATTGGAATCCAGGCTTGCATGGATCCTAACATATGTTCTTTTCACTCCATCATACCCTGTTTCTTCTGAAGGCAATGAGGAGCTCTTAAAAATTTCTTAAGAGAAGAATACATGAGTATATTTACTTCTTAGGCATCAGTTTGCTTAATGAGTAGGAAGGAGGCAAGACTAAGAGGCACTGGTGGCCTCAAGCAGGGTATTGGTAGAAGAATAGAGAATAAGAAACGGTCTGTAGGACATTGTGGAATTGAAATCTGCAAGGCTTACTATTATTTAGATACAGTAGGAGGGGGTTGGTAAACACAAACTGGGTGAATTATTTCTATCTCTGAGTTTTGTGGTTAAACCCACATTCCCATCATCCTGCTCCTGACCTTTGTAATGCCCGACCTTTCCTTGAGCCTTTGTTCTCACTTCTACCTTATCATCAGAGTTTTTTCATTAAAAACATTGAACCATCCAGCAGTAAATAAAGTCTACCCATAAGCTCGTGACATCAACCTTACAATGGAATGTGCAGTCTTATGGGACATCAGTTCTCCCTCAGTTGAGATTAGTACACAGTAAATTCCCAAACACAGCATACTTTGTGAATGCTGTCGTGAGGCCCAGGGACAATAAACTGGAGCAGGGATTCTCCGGCAATTATGGGGGAAGAAAGAAGAAGGGAAAGTAGGGAAAGAAGATGTTTTAGTTTTGTTTTTGATTCCAGCTCAGTCTCACTTTGTAAAGGCTCCATGGTCAGAAACAACAGCATTGGCTGTGCCGAGAGCCCCACCAACAGGAATAAAGCAGGCTTTTGGTGTTACGTAAGGGTAATCAAAATAAAGCAAACCATGTAGTCATTTCTGCCATCCCAACCTCCGCTTCCCTACATTTCTAGCTTGCTAATGGGTGGATTTTAGTTTACAATCCACTCTTATTTCTCTGAAGTTTTTATAATCAGATTCTCCCATTTATGAGATAGTGGAACAAAATAGCACCAAATTATACTTTGATGTGAAATCTTTGCTTTGTCCCTTGGGGATATACTTCATCTCAGGAAGTAGAGATCATAGTCTAAATTAGGCTATTGTGAATAAGATACAGTATATCGTTCAGCTACTTAAAAACAGAGAAATGATGACTTGATCAAAAGCACAAACAACTACTAAAAAAAAAAAAAAAAAGAGTTGGAATTAGAGCAAGTAAGAGGGAAATACTTCCATGAGTCACTGACTGTTAAAAATATCCAGAATTTTTTTCTTATTTGGCATCGATGGTCCCTCTAATTCCCACAAAATTAGTACGCGAGCTTGAATAGATTTTGTGTTCATTTGTAACCTTCAGAAACTTGGTAGCTTTGGCTGTTGAATGAGTTACAATTTAGATATGAACTTCCTTACAAATCTTAAGCTTAATTTAAAAATAGATACCTAGATTAGGATTTAGCCATATGCATTATTTGTAGTGGCAGGTATTGTATTGTTCTAATGGCTACCTCTTTCCCTTAACCTCCACACATTTTAGGAATTTCTAAAGCAGTTAATTTCAGTAAATTTGGTGCCTCTCTCCAAAGGCTGCTTGAAGACAAACATTTCCAGCTATTTGTTACAAAACTCAGGTATTTCTCAGGCATTGTATTAGATTGAAGCAGAATGTTCTCATCAAAACGTTCGAAATGCTTAAGTGACATATAAAGCCTATTTAAAAAAATTCTTGATTTTGGCCAAAACCTTAATATCTCAGCAATCCAAGATTTTTACTTTGAATTTCTTTATTAACTTGTCAATTGGTAAAAATTTCTTATCTTTTCTTTTAAAAATGGAACCACAACTCAGGGTTAAGTATGGTTTCGCATAGTTAGGTTTTCCCAGTGTAACTTACTTAGAATCATGATGGTACTCCTTGGCCTTACAAAATCTCAGGTTAGGAGCAAACACCCTCACTTTCGCAGTGTGAGAATTAAGAAGTCAGACTTATAAACAAGTATGTGCTGTGAAGAGAGCATGGTTAGGCTTCTTGCAGGATGCAAAAGAAAGTTCAAGAATGTATTTGTTCTGGTCCCTTAGTTGGCATTCAGTTTTTTCTTTTTTTTAAGATTTACTTTTTTAAATTTATTTATTTATTTATTTTGGCTGTGCTGGGTCTTAGTTGCGGCATATGGGATCTTTTAGTTGAGGCATGCGGACTTCTTAGTTGTGGTTCAGTTTTGTTTGTTTGTTTGTTTTCCACATCCTAAAGACCTCCCAGAACCAGGAGGCCTGCATTAGTGGGCGGTGGCCAGAGCTGTTGGGAGGTGTCAGTGGCAGATACAGTGGAGGTGAACGGTTCTGGGAGCCGAGTAGAGCAGGGAAATGAGGATATGAGGATGAATAGGAAAATGTCATTTTTTGCCAGTACTGACAGTTCACAGCTTTCTCCTTCCCTTGGTCTTTGCTTCTTTCAAGATGCCACTATGGCTGGAGATGCAGAGGAAGTAAGGGGCTCCATGATGGAAACCGGTGACCTTTTCAATTTTCCATTCTCCAGTGTTGGATGACAGTTACGTGCTTTTGACACTGCCTCGTGCAGCTGTGCTGAGAGTGCCACTGTGCGGGGCAGCTGTGCTCCGAGTCCCTTACTCCATCTTTCTGTGATACATTTGCCAAACGCATCCTGAGCACCTGCGATGTACATCAGCTTTATAAAAGTGGAACGTACACAGAACTGCCGCCCAAGGAACATACAATCAGTGGGGCAGACAGATGTGGAGACAGATCATTTTGTTCTGTGGCACAGGTTGGGGGATAATGAGGCATGCCCACAGGGCTACAGAAGCACAAGGTAGGAAGCCACTGCAGCCTCGCCAGCTGCCACGAAGCAGATGCTGCCTGTCTGGGCCTGCTTCCTCTCTGGCCTGGCCTTGTCTGAGGGCAGTCCTGGGTACCAGGAGGCAATCCAGGAATATGGTTGTCAGAATGGAACTTCCACAACTGGATGTGCCTTCTTGGTAGCTAATAATAACGTCAGCCTTCCCCAGTCCTTTAAGCTAGCAGGACAGCAGGGGAGAAAGGACGCCACAGTGTATCACTACAAAAACTCTCCAGCAGAAGCCAGTTGATTTCTCCCTGAACAAAATCTGGCCTTTGTTTGGTGAATTTCCATTTTCTATGTGCTTTCTCTGCTCTTTTCCCGACATCCTTTCATTATCTGGGATGGAACACTGTGACCCTTTGCAACAGGGTTAAAATAACAGCAGTAGCTCAAATGAAGGTTGACATTTGCTGACCTTTTTACATAGTCCCTGTAACTTGTTGTCTATATCAGCAAAGCAGGGGGCCCCTTCTCTCCCCAGCTTCCAGCATGTTGTTGAACCTGTCAAGGCAATGTCTCTTTTGCTCTTTTAAGTTGATATAAACATGTCATCCTTTCCATTCCTGGTCATTCCCCTTCTTGCCCTCACTCCCACTCTGTTACCAAGTTTTTCCAGCATTCTTGGGATCATTTACTCCCCATTCCATCTCAGAACTTTGACCCTGGTTGAAACAACGGGAGTTTGTCCCTTGTAGTTCCTGTGGATCCCAGCAGATTTCGCCTTGGTTCAGGCACACTTTTACCTCCTGGAGGGCCACAGGACCCATTATCTTCACTGTGAAATTAAAAAATTGACTCATAAAATATTTGATAAGTGCTGCTTACCTGTACACAGGAGAGTATGGCATATCCCCATCTTATTGGAAAAGGATTAGGTCTTCAAAAAGGCAATTATCAGAGACAAGGACTAAAATCTTCTATGTACAAGGCATTGTGCTGGCTCCCTAAGTATACGTGTAGAAGAATATGCACTCTCCTAAGTTCTATTCAGTCAAGAGCTGCTGAGGAGATCTTGGGAATTTCCATGCCCTCCCTTGTACTCTTTTATTTTGGGGGAGGTGCTGCTGACAGGATAGCCTGTCATCCCATTTTTGATCTGCCCCAGCTGCTTCTCTATGTCAACTACCCGCATCTTCCATAGCCAGATCTCAGATTCTTTTCTCATTTCTGACTATTTCAGGTTGAAGGTCAGCTACGCATTAGTGCTGGGAGTGACTGAGAAAGAGAAGGGAAGAGGGGAGAGGAGCCTCTAATGGTGATCTCCCCACCCCCATGTCTTCCTTATGCTCTGAAAGTAGTTTTGTGCCTCTCCTTTCATCTCTGTCTTCACCCCATGTTTTTATGGAACGATGCTCTTGATAGTCAAAGTTTTTTTTTTTTTTTTCTGTTTGTTTTCTGAAATGTAGAGGAATTTAAATTCTGCCTAAAACAAAGACCTCACCCCACACCATCTCTATTTGCCCCACCCTTTAGCAACTTTGCTTGAATTTTGTCTCCTACAGGAGGATCTGTCAGGTATAAAAGCATGGCAGCCTCTTTCTTCCTTCTCTGCATCCACATCGTTAACCTAGATAGACACCTATGGGAAATCCCCGGAAGAGTGATGCAGGATTCTGTTCCCAGGGGACAAGACAAGGGCTAGCCCTGATGGAAGGAGGCCTCAAAAGAGAGCTGTGAAGGAGCAAAGAGTTTGTCCAGGGCCTGACTAGGGATTAGAACTAGTAGGTTTCAAATATTTCCCTGGGGACTTAGCCTTCTCTAGCTCTTACTCCAAACTGTGAAAACCAGTGCTTCTCAGACTTTCATGTGCATACAAATCACTTAGACTATTTTGTTAAAATGTGGTTTCTATTCAGTAGGTCTGGGGTGAAGCCTGAGATTAGCATTTCTAACAAGTTCCCAGCTAACTGATGTCTTTGCTTCTGGCCTGGGGAATCACACCCTGGGTTTCGAGACTCTAAGCTACCCATCACTATGTAAAAGGCAGCAGGATAAAAGGAGATTTAAAGTCAGATCTTCCAAATGTTTCAAAATTTATTTATAGGTAGTTCTGTCTCTTTCTGTTCTACATCACTTTCTGTTCCCCTGTATCCCTCCTCCTTTGTCTGAAGGTTGGCAGCAGCTGCATGGGTTCTCTCCAGTATAAACGAACCCAGGTTACCCTGGGATGAGATCACATTTTCCGAAGATGGATTTCTAGGCTGTGGTGAAGGCGGAGAGTCTGTCTGGGCTGTTAAGGCCTGGGAAGTGTAGCCTGTGTAAGACAAAGCAGGGTCTGGGCAGGGCATGGATTTGAGGACATTCCCCAGGCAGAGGAAGTGGGGAAGCCTGAGCAGCTGCATGTGCTTTTCTAATCCAGTTTCCTGGACTCATGGAAATAGACTCTGTGCTGGCATGTTTAAGGCATCCAGTGGCCTGGAGCTAGGAAAAAGTCTCTGCCATTTCTGTTAGTGCTTAGAAGCTTGATTATGGGTAAGACTCTTAAAGAGAGATGAATTAATCCAGATTATTACCCACACCCTGGTGAACTAATGTTTCCTATAGATATGGCTTTTCAGAGTGTGATACTATGATTTATAAGAAATTTGTATTTGGTCATTCAGATGACGAGAATATACTTCTCATATATAGTTGGTGTTTTTCCAGGGTTCCTGATTCACAGCTCCAAAAACCCTTGGAATTTCCCAGGGAAGATGTCTTTTATTATGTTAATGAGGCGACTCTTGGAAAGCCCTAAGGTAACCTAAGGATGGGAGCTGGCTGCCTGAAGAACCAACCAGGTTATTAGAGGGTTGGAATTTTCAGTCCCTGATCCCACCCCTCCTCCAGGGTGGGGAGAGGGGCTGGAGACTGAGCTCAACGGCCAATGGCCAATGATTTAGTTAATCATGCTTATGAACTGAAGCCTCCTTAAAAAAACCAAAGGACAGAGTTCCGAGAGCTTCTGGGTGAGCACATGGAGATGAAGAGAGAGTGGTGTGACTGGAGAGGGCACGGAAGCTCTGTGCCTCTTCCCATCTACCTTGCCCGGAACCGCTCTTCCATCTGGCTGCTCCTGAGTTGTATCCTTTTAAAATAAATCAGTGCTCTAGTGAATAAATGGGTTTCCTGAGTTCTGTGAGCTGCTCTAGCAAATTAATCAAATCCGAGGAGGGGGTTGTAAGACCCTCTGTTCTATAGCCTGATCCATAGGACACCAATCCTACAAATCAGGGCCCCACCCTAATGACCTCATTTAGCCTTAAGTTTTTTCTTAAAGACCCTATCTCCAAATATAGCCACACTGGGGTTAGGGCTTCAACATATGAATTGGGGGGTGGGGAGGGGAACACAAACATTCTGTCTACAACACAACTAAACATACAAATAATACCTAATTACAAAGTATGATACATGCTAGGAAGAAGAAAGATATAGGCTCTTTTTAGAGCTGTATTACCTGGAATTGCTTTATAAAGATTACTTTTATTATCCACCAAAAGTATCAATCAGTAAAGCCAGGAGGATAAAATTGAGAATGATATTGTATTCTGTATTCCCTTTTTGGAAACCAGAGTCTATTTTATTCATACTTGCTTCAATGCCCACATAATAATCTTTGACTTCCTTCAAGAGAATGTGATAGTTTTGTGAAATATAACTATGACCATTGCCTGACTCTTGAAATGTAATTAGTGGATACCTTACACATCTAAGTACTGGGCCTTTTGGTATTTAGTGAAACTAGAGAAAGAGAAAACTAACACTTTGTATCTGGCAAGATTTTCTATCCCAGAATTTTGCTTACATTTGGTTTAGCATCTAAAGGTCCTTGTTATAAGATTTGAAAAACTATTTGTTACCATGGTTGTTAGTCAAGTAAAAGGGGTGTAATTAAAAACACATTAGTGTGAATTTCAATTTTTCAAACTCAGATTTACAAAAATTAAATATAACGTCACTCAAAAATCAACTTGAAAATGTTTAGTTTTTATCCAAAGTAAAACAAACTTGGATAAGTAAGAAGGAGACTACTGAACATCAGACTGTTTGTTATGCACACCTTGTTATTATTCCTAACTTTAAAATGCCCCATTAAAGCTTGTTTATGGGCACAGAGGTCAGCATTCTCATTACCATGGGATGCCCATGTAGAAGAATTGTGTTCAGTTTTGGGCTAACCATTTAAGATGAATATTGTAAAAGGAGAGCTATTCAAAGTGGAGAACAAGATGGTAAGGGGCATACAACTCTATAATGTGAAGAAGGGGGAATATTAAGATTAGTTTCCTTTATTCCCACCCATAACACTGGGTGGGGTGGGGAGATTAGGGCAGTACCTGATTGTGTCTTCATACAACTGATGGCCAGGCAGGTAGAATCCATGTGGGGCTACAAAACTTGGATTCATAGGTGAGAGTTTCAGGATCATAGGAATTGCGCAGTGTGAGAAAGAGGACTATCCATAGACGAATGGGCTGCTCTGGGTAGGGGGGAGGGAGAGACGTTGGCCTCTCTGTAGGAGTCCAATCAAACCTTGATAACTGAGTAAAGATATCTTACATGATAAAGATAATCCTGATGTCAAACAGCTGACCTGCCAGCCCAGTACTGTCTGTCTCAGTTCTGAGATTCTATGATCTTCTCCCTGCACCTACCTCAACACCCCAAAGATAAGACAAAGCTGAATATCCTTTCTGGTATGAGCTCTCAGGTCAGTCTGAATAGCAGGTGATGACTTTACTAGATCCTCAGAGATCAGGTCAGTCCACCTGCAGATTATTCAAAATGCAGGTTCCTCGGACTATGATCTTCTTTTGAACACCATAATTACATAAGCCAGATACTGTCATCGCCTAAATCACTTCATTGATAGTAAATTAAGCATTTGGAAACTAAAGTATAGGTGGGGGTGGGGGCCTCTGATTAGGTATTGTTTCAGTGACCTCAGTGTTTAGCTAGTGGCCTCTGAGTGTAATGCTGTGTAGTGATTAAGAGCATAAGATAATAAAGTCCAGTTATAACCCCCTACATATATAGTCAATTGATTTTTAACTAAGGTACCATGGTAATTCAATGGAGAAAGAACAATCTTTTTAGCAAAGGGTGATGGAAAAAATTGGATAGCCATGTGCAAAAAAATGAACCTCAATCCTTATCTCACACCATATACAAAGATTGACTCTAATGGATTATAGACCTAAGTATAAGAATTACAAATATAAAATTTATATAAGAAAACGTAGGTGAAAAATCCTGGCAACTTTGAATTTGGTGATTATTTCTTAAATAGGGAAAGGAATGCATAAACTATGAAAGCAAATATGAAGAACTTGGACCCCATTGAAATTTAAAAGGATTGCTCTTCAAAAGAGCAATAAAAAAGTAATAAAAAAGTAGCTGGAAAGACAGACACTGTAATAAAAAAGTAGCTGGAAAGACAGCTATGGCCCAGGGGAAATTATTTGCAAAATATATATCTGACAAAGACATGTATCTAGAATATATAAAGAATACTTACAACTCAATAATAAGACGATAAACCAATTTTTAAAAAAGCAGGAAAAAATTTGAACAGATACTTCACCAAAGATGATATATAGATGGCAAATAGGGACTTGAAAAGATACTCAACATCATTAGAGAAATTAAAAACTTGTACCTGAATATTTTTAGCAGCTTTATTTGTATTGTTAACAATTGGAAACAAATGTCCATCAACAAGTATATGACAAAACAAATTGTGGTATTGCCATACAATGAAATAGTGCTTAGCAATAAAAAGGAATAAACTAGCGATACGTGCAACAACATAGTTGAATCTCAAACTGTGTTGGCTGAGTGCAAGAAGCCAGATAAAAAAGTATATGCTGTATAATTTTATAAAATTCTTTATAAAATTCTTTATAAAATTCTTTAAAAATGCAAACTAACTTATAGGTTCGAAGGCAGATCAATAGTCTCAAATGTACAAAGGGAAAGAGAGGGATTACAAAGAGCTGCAAAGAAACTTTTAGGGGTGATGGATATATTCCTTATCTTGATTATGATAAGCATTTGTGGGTGAATACATATGTTAAAATTCATCAAATTGTGTTCCTTAATATGTGTAATTTATTGGTCACCAATTATATGTCAGTAAAAATTATATATATGCATGTATATGCACACATGTACTCATATACATACACACATATATGCATACTCACATGTATACACTTTCATTACACTTCCATGCACACAGTCACATGTTCTTATCAAATTAATAACCTCTCTGCCTTCAGTTTATATTTGTCTAAAACGGTGATATAATGTTATTTCCCTCAAGGAGAACAACAATGCTGGGCATAGAGCAAGATCTCAAAAAATGTTAGCTAAAATTATTACCCTATGGTAATAGTTCACTTCGTTTGAAACCTTACTGATTTGTTTATTCTGCCTGTCTGTTTTTCTCTTTCATTTTTGAGAATGTCTGTTACCAGGAGCAAAATTGTGTTCCCTCAAGAACTATTTTCTAGAGGGTTTTTTGTTTGGTTTGGGTTTTTTTGTAAGATCTGACTCTTGTGGAAGCATGAGCAGAAAAAATGGTGAAGAAGCCTTGTAAGACGGCATTCATTCCCGGGCCTGAGAGGGGAAATCCTTGCGCTCAGAAACTTTCCATCCTCCTCCACAGCTGAAATGCCTTCCATGGCTGAAATGCCTTCCTCAGCATTTCTGTTTTGAACGCCCTTTCTTGGGGGATCCTAACCCAGCTGCAAGAATTCACTGTGGGCTGAAACCTGGCAGATTAAATCCTGGGGAGAAAAAGTGATTTGGAAGTAATATTTGTTCTTAAAATGACAAATACGTATTGCAGATATCTATTATTTTCTATGTTGCAATGAAATCATTGGGGATTTTACAGATGAGCGACTTGGTATGGCCTAAGACAATTCAATAAGACACGAATTTGCCAAATGGCAGTTTTCCTTTGCTTCTTTTAATTTTTTAAGAAAAAGTAGACTAAGCTATATAACTTTTCAAAATCAACTCTTCTTTAGGTAAAGTCTTATTATTGAAGCTACTAAATACCCAGGATTTGTGTCTATTGGGGTGATTTTTTTGTTTTTGTTTTTGTTTTTGTTTTTAACTGAGGAGTCTAGTGGTACAGAAGATTGAACAAATTATTTAACCCTTTCATACTAAAGTGCATTGTTTGAGCAGAGTGAAATGACATTGTTTATTTTAATGCTATAAAATTCTATGTCACCTCTTTTCCCATTCCCATTTTTTTTTTTTGAAGATTTTTTTTTTTTAATAAATTTATTTATTTATTTATTTTTGGCTGTGTTGGGTCTTCGTTTCTGTGGAGGGCTTTCTCTAGTTGCGGCGAGCGGGGGCCACTCTTCATCGCGGTGCGCAGGCCTCTCACTATCGTGGCCTCTCTTGTTGCGGAGCACAGGCTCCAGACGCGCAGGCTCAGTAATTGTAGCTCACGGGCCTAGTTGCTCCGCGGCATGTGGGATCTTCCCAGACCAGGGCTCGAACCCGTGTCCCCTGCATTGGCAGGCAGATTCTCAACCACTGCGCCACCTGGGAAGCCCCATTCCCATATTTTATAAAGAAAAAACAAAAACGAAAACAAAAGCCTTCCTGTGTACTGGTTGCTTATCATCATGACTATGGTGATTTTTTTCTTCATTTGTTTCCTTACTCTCCTAACATTCAAAGTGACCTGTCAGCTACTGACAACCTACTTCCTTCAGATCCTAACCTGCAATTACACCAGCTGCAATTAACATTGTCTTATTCCCACAACATTCATAACATATCAAATTATATGATGGTACTGTTATTGATGACATAGATGGTGAATTAATAAGAGCTACATTATCTACAGCTATGAGATTGGCTACTTGGGTTTGCAGACCAGGAAATTGCTACAGATTAATATCTTAATTTCAGAAGGCATTTGACAGTGTCTTTTATTATATTCTAATATTCATAACCAGCTAGAGAAGTTTTTTCTGATTGGTATCATGTGGCTTTCTAATAGCTTGGAAGGATTTACGTGGTGTCAAATAATGAATTAGTATTAAACTGGAAAGAGGACTTTGATAGTAAGTGCCAGGATACTACACCCCATTCTCTTAAAATGATAAGATGCACATGAGACTGAGGTAAGATAACTGAGAAAAGAGAACCAATTTATTATTACAGAAGAGTTTCTGTGATGGAGAGCAAATGAAATCTAGCAGACTTGTGCTCTCCCAACATTCCTCAAAAAACCCATACATACATTAATGCGCTGCCACAAAATTTATGAGAAGGACTCAAAAGCTTTAGTAAATTAATAAGAATCAATAAGATATGTCTTCTAGACAAAAACTAATAAGATCTAGGACTTCATCTATTGAAGCATATCTGAATTTGTATTCATTTCTGGTGCCTTCTCTTAAAGAAGACATTCAAATAGAGAGGATTAGAGCATGTAATTTAACACATTCATTTAAGAACTGGAGTTCTTTTTCTGCACAATAGAAGGCTGTGTAGGAATATAATTGTTGCCTTCAAATGCCTGAAGATCTATCATAAGAAAAAGGGATTGCATTATGCCTGTTTTTGTTCTTCCAAAATACAAAACCAAGAGCAGTGAGGAAGTTATAGGGAAGTAGATTATGGTTCAATGTTAAAGAAATTATGTATGACTTAGATGTTTTGTAAGACAGAACGGACTTTTTTTTGAAAGTAGTGGTTTTCTTCACTCAGGAAAAATTCAACCAGAGCCTGGACAAATATCTTGGGTTAATTTAGATTAACATTTCTCACAGCATGCCCTGAAGATCGCTACCCTCACAAGATAGTCCACAAGACTCTGAGTCAACTAGCTTTGAGAGAGACTATATAGGGTATTGCTCCTTGAATATTCAGTGTGCATCAGCATATTAGATGCTCCGAAAGTCCTACATTAAAGAAACCTGTTTAACTTTGTGTAACCTATCATTTCTCAAATTAATTTAAATCCTAAAAATGTGTCACATTTTGTGGAACAAATATGCTTCAGAACACATATGGAAAAATGCATTGGAAGAGGGAGACCTAATGACTTTGATTCCATGAAACCATTCTCTCCATATTTATTAACACATTCACATGTTAACTAACACTTGTATTTCTGTGTGTGTGTGTGTTTCCTGTGCTTGTGTATCAAAGAGTGAGTTTTTTTAATATAATTTGTTAGACTTTGGTTTAATTCGTTTTTATTGAAATATAATATTATAAAAGTACCAGGTATACAATATAGTGATCCACAATTTTTAAAGGTTATCCTCCATTTATAGTTATAAAAGATTGGCAGTATTCCCCATGTTGTACAATATACCTTTGTAGCTTATTTTATACCTAATAGTTTGTACCTCTTAGTCCCCTACACCTATATTGCCCCTCCCCCCTCTCCCCACCGCTAACCACTAGTTTGTTCTCTATATCTGTGAGTCTGCTTCTTTCTTGTTATATTCACTAGTTGTTGTATTTTTTAGATTCCACATATAAGTGATGTCCTGCAGTATTTGTCTTTCTCTGTCTGATTTATTTCACTTGGCATTATGCCCTCAGCGTGAGTTTGAAGGCATGCTCATATATAACTGACCAAATTGAAACATAGTTGTCTCGATGGTTGATAAATTGATACCATGATGAATAAATAATCTTTTTAGGATCCCAACTGCCTCAAAAAGACTACAATTCTCCACTTTCCCTCAGAGAGGTCATGAAAGCCAGTTATAGTCACCACACATTATCAACTGTTCATCAAGAGAAAAGTAAGCCTGCAACTCCAGAACTATTTTTTTTTTTTTAATGTTCCCCTCCCTCCCTTGCAGTTTAGGCAAAAAGCCAATTTATTGAGCGTGGTGAGGGAGGGCAGGAGTAGATGTGAGAGAATACAGGGTTGAACCACAACTTAAGACATCTGGTTTTATTTATGTGCAAGCACCATGCACAGAGCTTAATTAATGTGACTGAATATAACCGTGTGTCTACAGAAATGTTGGGTAGGCCTTATGTATGTATATTTCTCTTTCCTAAACACCGATCCTATGCTCCTTATGGCACTGTCAAGATTTAGTTATGAGCACAAGTTATGAATGTGCATAGCAGTTTCTTTGTCTCTTTTCTGACTTTCTGGGCTTTTTCCCCCTGTAGTATTCTTTCTAGAAAACTACTACTTTGGCAAGGGTTGAGGACTGAGTCATGGACATTCCCTTACTCACGTCTTCTGTAATTTGAAGCCGAAATCTGAAGCAAATTCCAATACTGCTGTTTAGCTCTTGAAATGCTAATCACACATATATGGACACACCTGAAAAGCTATTTTTATTTTTTTTGTTCCTCTGGAAGGTTCTAGGACTGGGAGGACATATAAATAGAAAACAGTAAAGAGAATCCCTTTCCTGTCTCTTACAGGACTTTTTTTTAAACTTGTGAGTGATTTAATACTGATCAAGAAGAAATGGTGTTTCCAAAATATGTTGCAGCTGATCTCCAGCTGTTGTCTCTATAGTCCAATCAGATAGTAAGTCTTCAAATAGGATAAACTGCTGCAGGAGTATACGAGTATGAGTATTTTATGTAAATATTACATAACATACGTTTAGCCGAAGAAATGGAAAATAATAACTTTGAAATAGGCCAAAGATATAATATCAAGCTTATGTTTTCCTTTCTCTGTCTCTCACTCTCCTTCTCTTTTTAAAGTATTTAGTTATTAATGTCAGACTCCATCAATAACCTAAGTAAAAAGGATCTCTAATAAAATGAAGCAAAATCTGGAGTCCTTATTTCCGAACCGTTTTTCTTAAAATTAGCAGAAGCCATTTTTCAAATGAAAAATCTTGAATGATTTTGATTTTTAAAAAGAAAAAAAATATAACAATAAATGAAGAGTTTTATTGGTAAAACTGTGTCTCTTCTGTGTCCTACAGTCCTTGAGGTACCTCCAGGAACTTGGTGTGACAACCACTACTCTAGAATATGGGAAATCCTAAGACCCATATGCATCAGGAAGGATGAAATAAGCTCTCTGTGATTAAGTGTAAGGCAAGTCTAGATCAATAGCCAAAAAAATTACCTCTTGTTTTTTAATAATATGGCCTAGCTTATATTTTGTTTTTCTTAGTGTCATTTCATTCCAAACCAGGGAAACATTAAGACATATTCTTAGGTCAGATGTCCCAAGCAATGCTATGCCTCAGGATCATCTCAAGCTTTTTAAAACACAGGTTTTGGGCTCACAGCCCCAGAAGGTCTGAATTGGTAGATCTTATGTTAGGCTCTGGCATTTGCATCCAAAATATTAAAATAAATAAATTAATAAAACCTACCTAGGTGAGTCTTTTGTGCCCCCAGGTTTAGGAACTACTACTGCTCCCCACAAAAGGATAGAATTGTAAAGTCATTGGATTTTCAGTCCAATGCAGTCAGTACTTTTGATTGCCAGCGTGATGCTGATACTAGAGATCAAAGATGGAAGGTCTAATCTATCCTTTTATTCTTAAGGTCTATGATTTTTTTCTTTCACATTCTAGATCATTTCAATTCTGTCCACTACTTTTTTGAATGTCTACTATATGAGATTTAAAAAAATAAATAAAGCAAAAGTGTGCTCTAAAGAGGAAAACGGATTCAACTACCTAGAATAAGAAGCGGGTTATCTTAAGTACCAGAGTGGAGGGAAAACACAATTCTATGAGAGCTCAGTGGAATTGACTGTGATTGGAAGCATTAGAAGGATATGAAATAAGTGATCATTGAGTTCTTCCTTGGAATATGAGTAGAATTCTGTGCTGTGTCAAAGGGGATGGGTTCAAAAAGGGGTTTAAAGCAGACAAAACCTAATGAGTATGGATGGAAGTTTGTAGCTTGTTAGAAGGTGATGAGTAGACTGATGTAGCTCCTTGTCAGAGAAGAGCAGAGAAGACCCTTAAGAGTGACTGTAGTCAAGTTTGGGTTCTTCTTGAAGGTCTCAGGCAGAAGCAACATTACGGAGGTGGTGAACATTTGGGAGAGCAAACTAATACCCCAGGAAAATGAATGGGATATGACCATGTTAGACATGATAGAAGGAAGGTTTGTATTAAAGTTGAAGGAATCCAGGGATATAAAGAATAGATGCAGTTGGGATGAGGATATTTAATTGACATTGAGCTGGTGAAACTGTGGTGGGTTGGGAAGACTGAAGATACTGTGGGTGTGAGAAAGTGTATGGTAGGCACAGGCTCAACCTGATAGTTCTGATGGGTCAGAAGATGGCTGGATGATGTGATAGGGACATCATACTTAATCTTAGCCACAATGATTTTTAACTTCAAGCAAAGTATATTTATTTTAAAATGAAGGACACTTCTTGGCTATTCAGTTTTTAAAATAACTTGAATAGTTTTTACTCTTTTAATAATACGTGTTCACTGTCAAAGAAAAAATAAAGGATAGAGATGAGTAAAAAGTAGTAACTGAAAATTATTAAATTTATTATTAAATCTCAATGCCCAAGGATAGTCGTTGGTAACACAATGAGGTATTTTTCCAAGTCTTTTTTGATTCCAACTTATGAGCATTTGTTTCAAAACTGGTATCACCTTGCTAAATCTTTTTGTAACCTATATTTTCTACCCCCAAGATATCATAAAGTTTTTCAATATTCTTAAATCTTCTTCTACAACACTAATTAGAATGGCTGAATAGTGTTTCATGATATAAATTACCCCAGATTTCTTTAATTCACACTAATGATAGGCATTTGGTTAGTTTAATCCTCTTTTTGTTTAGTTGCAAATTTTATTGAGGAAAATCCCTTTATATCAATTTTTGCATTCATATCTTATTGTTTCTCATCTGTCAATGAGATTTACAGTAAATTCTTTTTTTTTTTAAACTACTTATGACAATTCTTTTTTTTTATTTTTTTTTAATATTTATTTATTTATTTATTTATTTATTTATTTATTTATTTATTATTTATGGCTGTGTTGGGTCTTCGTTTCTGTGCAAGGGCTTTCTCTAGTTGCGGCAAGTGGGGGCCACTCTTCATCGCAGTGCGCGGGCCTCTCACTATCGCGGCCTCTCTTGTTGCGGGGCACAGGCTCCAGACGCGCAGGCTCAGTAGTTGTGGTGCACGGGCCTAGTTGCTCCGCGGCATGTGGGATCTTCCCAGACCAGGGCTCGAACCCGTGTGCCCTGCATTGGCAGGCAGTTTCTCAACCACTGTGCCACCAGGGAAGCCCTACAGTAAATTCTAAAGTAAATTCTCATCTGTGAGGTTTTTGTGTTGAAACGTTTATTCTTAATTCTTTGCCATCACTGGTCACTGTGATAAGGTACCAGGGACTAGAGTGGCCCTCACACCCAAAATGGGTGAGAGCCCTGATCCTGTCTTCGTCATCATCTACCATGAGTTCATTTGTTCAGAACAATGGAATTTTGAATTAGGCCCCATTATACAAGTTGACTGTTACTCTTTTCCTCATCTTCCACATAAATAAATCCATTTAGTGTGGTCATAGAGTAAAGGAATTATGCTTATCTTTACCCCTTTGGTGTTTGGCACAGATTATCTTTAAGACATTACTTCAAAGTAAGTGTGACATAGGATCAGTGAGGTTCAGCGAGAAAAATAGAACCAGATATATATTAAGAGCTTTATTGTAAGGAAATGGCTTACATGATTGGGGGGCTGGCTAGTAAGTGTGAAATCCATAGGACAGGCCATCAGGAAGAGCAGATGTGAACTTTTGGTCATGAGCTGAAGCTGCCACCTACAGAAGAAAGTTATTTTTCTTTAGGGAAGAAGAAATTCTCCTTTTAAGGCCTTTCAACTGATTGAATCGGGCCCACTCAGACTATCTGGGATAATCTCCTTTACTGAAGTAAACTGATTATGGACATTAATCACATCTACAAAATACCTTCACAGCAATATCTAGGTTAATGTTTGGTTGGGGACTGTAGCCTAGCTAAGTTGACACATGAAACTGGCCATTACACTTCTGTAATTAGTTTTCATTCTCTCTCCGTGTGTCTGTCTCTCTATCCCTCTGTCTCTCTCTTTCTCTCTGCTATAATTGGAACTAGGATTTATGAAAGAATTTTGGGGCAGGGGGATGGGCAAGAATAAAATCTAGTAAACAGGAAGGCAAGTTAATGGAAAAAAGAATATTTTTGTTGATTTTTTTTTCAGATGCCTTTTCTTACAATGACAGCCCTATTTTTCCTTGCTGAAGGAAAAACAAGTATAAAGACCATAGCTGCTTGGAAGCTCAGATCTAAGTGTAAATTGCATTAATTTTAATTGCATTAATTTTCCCATCATTTAGCAATAAATCCAAGCTCCTTGGCCTGCCATGTGTTAGATGATCTGGGCCTTTTTTGCTTATCCAGCTTATTAGGTTCCAGACAAACCAGCATTTTTTTTTTTCCCTCAAAGATGCCAAAGGGCTTCTCCCAAGAACCTTTGCTGTTTTCTCTTTGCCTTGAACACCTTCTCCAAGTCTTCTCTTTCCTGGCCTTGCTATTGGCATCTCAGCTCAAATATTTCCCCCTCAGAGAGGGCTTCCTTGCCACCCTAGCTAAAGGAGTCTCCTCATCCCCAAATTACTTTATCCCGCTATCCAATTTTAATTTTTATATTGAAAAGTTATATCTATAATAATCTTAGTGATTTAACAGTTTTCTTAGTTATTATATATCTCCACTTTATCTGCATCTTTTGGAGAACAGAGACTTTTTGTTTTCCACTAAATCATAGTGACAAGAGCCTTACCTGACATTTAGTAGAGCTTTACTCCATACTATGGAATGAATAAATGATTCCCAATTTACTTTCCAGGTACAATTAATCACTCCTTTCTGTATTTTTTTGGTCTTTCCTTCTAATACTGTCTTTTCCTTTTATATACATTTTTATTTTAAGCTACATTACGATAAATATTATTTTTGGAAGTTTTATGTGTATACACTCTGTTGATAAATGTGTGCCTTTGCAGAAGTAATCAAGTGTCCCTGGTGAGGTGTCTCATTCTCCACTCCTGAGTGGAATATAATATATCAACCTCTTAGAATTCTCACTGGGACCACAGGGAGGCAGATGTCAGAACAGTATGCTGTGTGTGATGCATTCTAGGAAGCCTCATGGCAGCTGTAAGGGTATTGGGAGCCGAGGGAATGTGCCTTGGCTGAAATTTTCTGTATCATTCCACCACGCTGACTCCTCTGTACTGTAAAATTTCTCCCATTTGGCATCTGGTTCAGCCAAAACTAATATGTAATGTGTCGTGATTATGAAGTGTGGTGAGAGGGTGGTGAGTATCTAGGGAATAACTTCTACTTCTAACTAGTGCTGAGGAAGGATTGGCTGATAATTTTCAAAATATCTCTAAAAAGGAGTTGGACACCTATTCATTCCCTTGTTTGTGCTTTTATTTTGCTTTTATTTTAAAAACATTTTTTTGATCCTGTGTATACTTTAACAGATGTGCAATATGCTAAAAGTAAAATAATATGTAAACAATTTTCTTTTTAATGTTATACTTATTTGCAAAGAATTTATTATTACCTGGGAAAGCCTGTAAAGCAAGATATTTCTGTTGTTTTGATTTGATTTCTCCCTGGAATTCATCCAGATAACATTCCAAAACTCCAATTTTAGTAACAAAGACCTGATTTTAAGGCAGATTTGCTAGAAAAGAAAATTTTTTACTTCACCGTGTGTGTTCAAAAAATAGCATCATTTTATGGGCAGATTATAATTTCAAAGTTTGAATATCATAGTTAGCAGATATTTTATGAAATATGTTGTACTTTATTTTCTCTACTGCCTATATTGTTCTCTGGTAGGAGGAACGTGAATTTATGTAGATTATCAGGGTATCATTAGGGCAGTTTTTGGTAATGGATTAATGATTATGTCCACTCTAAGATTTCTTAATTGGAAATGTGCTACATAGAATTTCACCAATTCCTACTCTGATAGTCATAAAAGGGTGTATAATAGGATAGATAATAGATACCAAGAAAAATAGAACTCAGAAGAGGAAATTATAATTTTCATGATTATCAAAAAATAATACTTGTGGTTTATGATTGTTCTTCTGCAGATATGAGTGTTGTAGTTTCAGAAGGAGAAAGTTTCCCCAAATGTCATTTGTTTTTATGAAGTCCCTTGTGCAAGAAAGCAATTTTCTGTTTGTACCTCAATGCACTAAGACCACCTACATTGTCAGTATTATTTGAATTATGAAATAACTCTATTGCCTGGATTTTTTTCTTCCCAGAAAATTTTACCAGCGGGTGACTCTATTTACATATGCTAACTATTTAAGTGATTGACCTTGACCCATAGTCAGTAGCTTTGCTAATGTTCATAAATTACAAAAGGAATGTCTTCTCCAGCTGAAGTTGGTTAGTAATTGTAAACCTAAAATAGTAAACGAGAGGAATGTTGCAAATGGAGGTCCAACTAGCAGCATGTTATTTATACAAATTTTTGGACCACCTTTGGACGGGATAAAAAACTGTCATCAAATGATTAACCACCTCGTGGTTAGATGGGCTCCTTCATGTCATCAGTAGCATGTCCTATCCTACACTGTACATGAAACACAAGTCATAATAGTTGCCAATGAAAAAAAGACAGGAAATTCACATAGCTCTAAGAAATGGGAACATTTAACTTGGGGGGAAAGATAACATGGGAATTTGAGAGTTGTGTTCAAGTTTTGGAATGAGTGTAAGGAAGAAATAAGGTGGGACTTCTTAGAAATGCCTGGAGAAGTCAGAGCCACTCCAAATGGGAGGATTTTGTAAAGTCATGGTGCAGCACAGTCAAATCTAATCCAATGAGCTCCTTATCCCTGAAGGAGATCACATAGAGCCTGGACAGTCCAGTGGTGGTGTAGATGCAGACATACAGGAGGAAATTGATTAGAGTTTTTATAAAACCCCAGATTTGTTTTAAGGCATCATGCCTCCCTCAGGCACTGCCAGTTACTGAGTATTTACTAAATGAAAAATATTGTCCTAGAAACTAGGAAGAGGAAATAAGCATAAATTGTATCCTAGTTAAACTGTAGGCAAGCAAGTAAGAATCATAGAGGCTTAGTACTTTGCCCAGTAGTTGATAAAACTGAGATTCAAAGCCTTATTGGCTTCAAAGCTTTTTTGTTTGTTTTATTTTTTTTCCTTTTCCATCAAAAATCAACTTGCTGACTTAGCAGTCAAATTAGTTAGATTTCCTTATCTCCCTCCTCTTCCTGCAGTTGCTAGAAAACTAAAAGGGAGACTGTGAGTACAGTGGGAACAATATTTAGTGAGAAACCTGAATTTCAGCTCTGATTCTGCTATTGACCCTTAAGACCTTGAACAAACCTTCCATCCTCACCCCATTTATCCCTGAGCTGCAGTGTCCCCTTGAGAAGATCAGAGAGGGTGACCTCTGTGCTTCCTTTCAGCCACAACACCGTGTCACTCTGTGACTTCAGCCTCCTCCACCTAACCCTGGGAAACATTGCTGAGGACTTGTGGAACATGTCGGCTGGGGGTTGATTATCATTATTCTCATTATCATTTCTAGTCATGACATAAACACTTGGTTGATATCAAGAACAGGATAAGGGTTTGATAGAGGTATAATATTTTCCCAATAAAGATCTTACAGGCTGCCATTCTCCCTTCCACCAGCATAAGATACTAGTTCAAAAAGAATGAAAAGTTGCTGAAAGCTGTGAATTACACGTAGCAAATCAGCACTCTTTCCACTCATCACTCTGTGGCCTCATCATCTCCATTTGTCTGTGGGATCCACATGGCCTTCTGGATGTTAGAGACACTGGTTCCTTAATTTTGATTTGTTGCTCTGGTTCTTAGCGGGTGAGAACTGCCTGCATTTCATGAAGGCATGTAATAAGTCTCAGATGAGATCTTACTATAGTTAACTAGAAATGTGATAAATGTAAGACTCCATCTTCAAACACACACACACACCTCTATTCGTTTATAATAGTGATATTGTAAAAGTGATTTTGGAATTCTATTTCATGCCATATATTTCCAAGCACTTTCTTATATTTCCTCTTTCATAGCCCTTCACTAATAGGCCATGTATCTGGTTCTGTTCTGTTACTGGAGATTATTTTAGGGGAAAAATATATAATGACTATCTCTAATGGTTAAATTTCAAATGAAAATCTCTACCTGCCTTCATTTTTAGCATTAGAATCGATCAGCCTTTTTTCCTACTCAGGCTTTCTACCAAAGTGTTCTTTTATTTCTGTGAAAAGCAAACATAAGCGTTCACCAGTTTTCTCCAGAATGTGGAGCTCTGGGGACAAATTTTCACTGCCTCTTGTTACTAAGAACTGTCAACATGCTGGAATCCCACATACCCTTAAAAGGTAACAGTAACTATGCCAATGTGAAATAGGAACCACTCCTTTGAATCCAGGCCAAAAGTTTTAGTACACTAAAACTGGGACTGGAAATGATGTGAAATAGAAAATATGGTATTTTTATTCATAGGTTGTTCTGAAAGAAGTTGCCATATTAATCTTTAAAATCATTCCTTAAATACGATAATCTCTTACATTGCTATATAGCTTTAGAGTTTGCAACCTACTTTGATATACTTTGATATATCCCACAATACTCCTGTGAGACAGATGGCCAGGATATAAATATACACACACACACACACACACACACACACACAATGACTTTCATAGGATGTCCTGACAAGGAGACAAAGTAAACAAGTGAAAAAAAATTTTGGAACCATATCATCTGATTCCTAATACTGTACTCTTTCTGCTGTCTACACTGAAATTTCGTGGACACGTGCAATAAACTTTATGGACTGGATCAGTTGTTTTAAAAAAACATCAAATATCCAGTGATCCCCAGCCCCCAACACAGTACATAATCTGAGATTCCTATTCATGTCTACTAGGTTAGTTACGCATCAGAGGACTCTACTCCAGATGGGTCTTCAACAAAATAAATAACTTTCTTTCTCCCACTCTCTCCACTGCCCCACCATTGCACTGGGAAAATAGGGGCCAGTTTACTGTCTTTAAAGCACCTAATTGCCAGATGACATCCAGGCAATTATAGACTTTAATCATTAATGTATTTCCCGTAGAGGAATGTGTTTTGTGTGTGTATGTGATTCTAAACTGTAAAAAACTGGGTAACCAAAATGAAGTAATTACTTTCTGATATGTTGAGAAATTTTAAAAAGTTGAACTTCCCATGACCATGAAATTTTAAGTTCTGTTTACGGTATTACTTTCCACTCAGCAATTCAGAATTGTCTTTATGGCCAATAAAGGCAGATTGTCTCTCTCTGTCCTTGGGGACGTATAAAGCCATATAAAAGCAATTGGGAGAAATTACTTAATTTAAGTTTTAAAATGTTAATGGAGGGTAAACAGTGACCAAACCAGATGCTGAGCTATTGACCTAGGTCTTTGGGGCCTTTCAGGTTGCAGAATAGCTGTTACTTCCTTTAAGCATTTGCAAGTCAGGCATGGAAACTTTTAAGCAGGCTCTGACAAAAGTGCTGGTTTTCATTCTGTAATTGCACTAAGTAGAAGCCAGCTGTGAGCCTCTTAGGACCCTTTACTGAACTGAGATTTTAAACATTTTGCTGAGTAGGCGGTAAAGTTTTCTTCTCTTTATTCCCACCCTCTTGGTGAAAATGCACTCTTAATAAGCTGAAAGGAAATGGGGTATGAAAATAACAAATGAAGAACTTGTGTTGAACACAGATTTTAGTGCTTCCCTAAAGGTCACGCAAGCCACCAAATGGAACTTAATTTATGCCTATTACATACTAGCTGTGTATAGATACTCAATAAATATTGGTTGAATGGATCACATATTGGTTAACTCAGTTTTTGCATATAGTATGATAGAAATATATCCAGTCTATCTGCAAGGCCAGTAGCTTTCCAGACAATAATTCAGTATGCTCTGAGTTGAGGCTACTTTGTATAAGGCCAACAAACTAAAAGATGTACATGTCTTAAGTCAAAATCATCACCACACCTCAAAAAATGCTACTTTGCATGTTCATGATCATGAAGATGAAAGCATTGCCTTCATGGAGAATGGATATGATGGATATGCTTTTTTTTTTTTTTTTGGTTCATACATCAGTTGTCCTTGGATGACCATTCAGATCAGATTCATGTCTTATGAAAAGATGATCCAGTTGTAGGTCTTGACTGTGATGGAACAGGTTGATTTTCCAGTTATTCTGCAAGTGACAGATTCAGTAACCATTAGTTGGCATTCTTTCTTACAAGCCTGAAATCACCCTTTTTTGAACTCAGGTTTGTGGATTAAATGAGCTACGTAATCATTCGTAGACGCAATCATGCTATAGACCCAATAAAACTATTTAAATATTCTGTCAGTGCCTTGCAAACATCCCCATCCCAGATCCTTCAAATCTCCCCTGGAATCTATGTTGCCAAACGTGCATTGTCCTGTAACTGGTGGTCTCCTGCGTGCCTTGTGATAAACTGTAAGGCAAATTTCTATGGTGCCAGTTACTATGGACATCGATACACAAATGCCGAGTCATTACATGGAAAAGGATTAAAAGGCTGAATATACCTTTAAGAAATGTCTAATGCAACCATAGTTACCTTTCTCATTTCTCCACAGTCCAGTGAGTTTTTGTTCTGTTCCTTAATCCTAGAGTGTACAGTAATCATTTTAGCTATATCACATAAAGGAAATACAGGGAACAGACAGCTTAATGCGCTCATTTTATTTATTTCATCCATCCAACACCTACAGGATGTTCTAGACTCTGAGGAGAAACAAGAATGAATAAGTCCTGGGACTTCCCTGGTGGTGCAGTGGTTAAGAATCCGCCTGCCAGAGCAGGGGACACGGGTTCAAGCCCTGGTCCGGGAAGATACCACATGCCGTGGAGCAACTAAGCCCGTGCACCACAACTACTGAGCCTGCGCTCTAGACCCCACGAGCCACAACTACTGAGCCCACATGCCACAACTACTGAAGCCTGGGTGCCTAGAGCCTGTGCCCTGCAACAAGAGAAGCCACCGCAGTGAGAAGCCTGTGCACCATAACAAAGAGTAACCCCCGTGTGCCGCAGCTAGAGAAAGCCCGCGTGCAGCATCGAAGACCCAATGCAGCCAAAAATAAATAAATAAATACATAAATACATAAATAAAAAAGAATGAATAAGTCCTATTTTCTACCCTTAGCAAGTTCACTATAAGTAGAAAATCAACTCAAATAATCTCTCATATTGATCCCTCCCTCCTTTGAGTCCCCATGCTATTTTGGAGGCCTTCTTGGGGATATAGTGTAGTCTGTCTTTAGAATCTTATGTGTGTTCCTTGCATGCTTCTTGGTAGACTTGGAACTCCTGGAAGCAAAGACTGTGTCTTCCTCATCTTTGTATCCCTGGTTCCCACTATTATTCCTAGTGTATATTATGAACTTACACGTTTTAAAAATGAATGAATGATCCGATGATTTTGCCACTAACAATCTATAAGACTTCTAACTAGTAATCTAGTATCTCTGGGGCCTGTTTCCTCATCTGTAAGTGAGGAAGTGAGGATAATGCATGCTACATCTTATAAAGTTATGATATCAAAATTAGATGCATTAAATTTTGCAGTCTGTGAAACACTATACCAATGAAAAGAATCACTCTTATTAAAATGGAATATATGCTTTCATTTAACTCTCAGTTGCCATTTAACTACACCTGGCAATGATGTTTGAAGGGATCTCAGGGGCCTTACTATTAGTGGAAAACTCAACCATCATACGTCCCATAAAATTTTCCTTCCTTATAATGCTCAATTGTTAAAAAAAAAAAATTAAAGTAGGTTCTAATGAAGCATACTAAGTATAGCTTATTCATCAAACTCTTAACCTCTGTCTTGACCATAAAGTATGAATTACTGTGGTATATGGTTCTATTCAGGGTATGATAAATGCTGTATGTACTTCGGGAGGAAACTATAAGGTATGTTTCTGGCTTGCCTTGAGGAAGAAATAAATGGCCTATGCAGTCACTTCCATCTCTAGTTTCAATGATTAACGCATCCTAGAGGAACAACTTTCTTCAGGCTGCAATGCCAGTTGCTATCCTTATTTCATCCCTTGAGTTTTAGAGGGAATGTGAACTGAAAAATATTTAGCTTTTATTTTAGATAACTTTTTTCTTTGACTCCTGCTTGTGTCTTTCACATTTTTTTTTTTCCATTCTGGAGCTAGTTTTTCTTGTGCATAGCTAGGTTTTTATCTAGGAGGACACGGGAGGTGATAGAGATAATGCAGGGCTGTGCCTAAGGTTTGGAGGTAGAGCGGATGCTGAGGAGGCTGCGAGAGACCTCAGCAGCTCAAGTGCCAAAAGGTTCTGTGTGTCTTACCTTGTTACTCACTCATGGCCTCTATGAGGCTTGGGACCAATCAGGATTCCATGTTAGTGCCAGGTCTTCACTTGCTATGTCATTAGGTGCAGTGGATAAGCATTTTGTGAAACCATTTGAGTGTGTTTTGCATTCTTTCATGAGATGGTTAGTCAGGTGTGGCCACAAGAGGTGACAAGAAAGAGGTTCAGGAAAACAAAGTTTATTATATTCACAGCTTCTAAAGAGAGGCACTGCATGCCATGAGGGAGTCATGTAGTGGGAGCGTCAATGGGGCCAGCTCAACCAAGCAGCTGGGGGGGTGCCGAGAGAGAAAGAGGACACCATGGACAAGTGCCTTTATTGGGGGTCAAGGTGGAGTACATAAGCAAAAGGCACAAGAAGATTTTCTGGGTGTGTTTGAAGGTCACTAAATCACAGTCAGGGGCAGGGAGGAAAGGGTACTTGTGGCAAGGGCCAGCCTTATGCCACCTGTGTAGAAGCTCAGGGCCTCTATTTATTCACTGCAGTGGGAATAATCCATTGTCTTATTTTTTTAAAATCATGATTTCATGTAACAAACATTGAATGTCTGCAATATATGGCATCAGAAGAAAAGCAAAAAGCAAAACAAAAAGAAAAGAATTAGACACAGCATCCACAGTTAAATTGCTTACGATTTGATTTTATCAAAATGCCTTACCGTAGACTCATCAACATTCATACTTCAAATGACTAATGTGCATCAGTAATTTAAAATAACCTTAAAAAGCATGCTGATTAATAACTATATGAAGATAGCAATATTATGCAAATGCATAGGATGCATAGGTACGGGAGATTGAGGTATTGAGACTGAGGGAAAAGGATTGATATTAAAAATCCATTTGCCAAAATCTCAGATCACGGTATCTTATTATTTTCTGAAGATTTTATCCAGAGCAGTGATTTTTCCTCAGAGTCCATATTTTTGTTGAGGCTTGGGGGTCTATGAAATCCATAATATTGTATGCAAAATTGTGTACACATGAGTATCCTTCTGGGGAGAAATCTAAAGTTTACACTAATTTCTAAAAGTAATAATCCAGTAATATTAAAAATCACTAATGCATATTTGACTTATAATTTACTTCTCCTTTGAGGGAAGACAGTGTGTTTGGTGGAAGGATCCTAGAATTAAGATGGAAAGGCATACATTACAGTCCTTAATTCTTCCCTTTCTACCTGTGTGACTTCAGAGAAATTACTCAGCTACGGTGTCTTTATCTTTAAAATGGGCAGATGCTCCTTTTTCTCCTGAGAGTCGAATAAAATGGATTATGTGACTGGCTAGAATAAACAATAAAAAATATACCACATATGTTGCTTTTGTTGTGGTCATCCATGTACAATGCTTGGTGTCAGTCTATTTATCTTTTGTAAAAATAAAATAGTGTGTGTGTGTGAAAAAAAAAATATACCACATAGAGATTATTACTATTATCTTAAGTTATTTGGGCTTTTGCATCTGCCAATCCATGATACTTTTTTTTGTTAGTTAAAAATTTTATTATATTACCAAGTAAATACATCCTTGCTACCTTGCCAATGTTATCAACTTTTAGTTTTTCAAAGAATGATTACCCAGTTCATAGACTTTCCATGTTTTTGGAGGCCTTTGTTTTTAAATGAATCAATGTAAGTATCTAATACACCATGACAACTGCCTAGTCTATGTCATAGTAAGGGCAGAAGCAGGGTGACCACTGTGCTAGTGCAGAGCCGGGGATATCCCTGGCCTGTGTCAGATTCTACAAAGGAAACTTGGAAGAACTACTTTTGTTTTCTTTGAATAAAGGTCAATGGTAGGTTGAGTGAATGAGGTTGAGGAAGAAGTAGAAAGAATAGAGATGCATGTGTTTTGACATTAGATTATGAGTTGAATTCCCTGCCTTGCCTCCATGCAATCGTAAGTTCTCATATTCTTTCTGAGACTCAATGTTACTATTTTAAAAATGGAGATAAAAAAGAATGATCTCACAAGATTATAGTAAGCATGACGCAATTATATCGGTAGGTTGCAGCTTGTCAACTGTAAAGTGATATACTACTTTAAATGTTGTTAGTCATTAAGGAATAATCATTTCAAGACAGTTCCAAAGTGCAAAATGATTAGATCACTCTCTTGGCGTTTGTTCTCATGGGATTTCACTAGTATTTTATTTATTTAAATATATATATTTGAATATATACATATATATACACACACATATACATGTAGTCTGTGTGTACTCATTATTTACTGTTTGTTTGGGGACACGTGCGATAAGTAGGCTGCATCATTAGTTGAGAGCAAACTTCTCAAATGAGAATCAAAGACGACATAAAAAGCAGTGAGAAAGAATTTGGAAGAAAAGGGAGAGTCATGTGGTAAAAAAGATAGAAACTGCCACTTCATATTAGAGAAGAACAGAGGTAGGAAGGAGGTGGTAGTGACCGCTAGGACTTTCAGAGGTAAATTTTATTCTGAAAGTGGAAAAATGGGAAGCCAAATGATACACAAGTGTAACAGTAGCAGAGACAGTGATTGTAATAGAATAAAATTATTAGTAGGTAGTTTCCAGGGACTCTTCACTGCAGTTTACCATCTATGACAAACTAAACTTCCTTAACAATTGAGCACATATTCTGCTTATACCTTTTGTTCCCTTCCCCTACTCCAAATCTCACTGCTAATTAGCAGCACATGTTAGGGGAAGAAAGCCCAGTAAGACATTCCTACATGAGATCTGGGTTTGCTTCAAATCCCCCAAATGCCCTCAAGCTCAACAGATGGTTCTTGCTTTTGTTTAAATAAGAATAACTTTGAGGTATCAATAGTGCAACACCCCAACCCTGCTGCCTTTTAGTGAAAATTAAGGCAAAGGGCATGTTAACAATATCAACAAAATAGCAGAAGTAAAAGGGAAACCCATAGGTTCCTTGATGGGTGACAGAGAATTGATAAATAGATCATAGCTGGTGGATCAAAACGGAATGACAAAAAGGATGTCCCCAAAAATGGAATCAAAATTTCAAAATAGAGAATAAATTATTTAACTATTTAAGACTCTGTAATTTTTAGTGAGTTAAAACTTTACCTATGTAATAAGCTTTATGTTCAGATAAAATGTGATAATGTTTATAGGATGTTATATTGATTAACTCACTCAGTTCCTAAATACAGTGGGATGGGTGGGGTGTCAATTCTTCTTATACCCATTTTATATATAATGAACCAGAGAAGCTAAAATGTTCTCCTAAAGTCATGCAACAAATAATGCAGGAGTCAAAGGTCAAATGCTGGTCTTCTGATGCCAAGTCCTTTGTTTTGACACCTATTCCTAATGGCTAAAGAAGCAAATTAGAAACAAAACAAGAAGGAGAAGGAGAAAGAGAAGAGAAAGAAATATAATTCAGTCAGATATTTTCAAATAACTAAAATGTATTTATTTTGAATTTTCATACAGTGAAATTCACTCTTGGTGTACAGTTCTATTACTTTTGACAAATGCATCGAGTCAAGTAATCACTGTCATCAAAATTAAGATACAGAGCAGTTCCATCACCCCCCAAAATTTCCTCATGCTGCCCTTTTGTATTCATCCCCTCCCTTGCCCCCAGTCCCTAACAACCATTGATCTCTTTGTTCCTCAAGTTTTGCCAATTCAAGAATGTCTATAAATGAAATCAAACAGTATGGAGCTTTGAGTCTAGCTTCTTTTTGTTTTCAAATTTTTTACATGAGTGCTTGGAATCACCTGGAAAATATGTGAATATTTCCCTATATTTTTGTTTATATCTGAAACTGTGCAATCCTGTAGAAACGACTGAATTCCCATGTTTACTGTGAAAGATGATGTCCAAATTCTGAGGCAAATCATTGTTCATATTATACCACTAATGGCTGTACCTAATATACCTAGAGGGAATACCAACACAGAAAATGCAAGTCTGGCTGTCAGGGTTTTTGAGTGTCACCATATTACTAAATCAGACTTTTGATTGAGATTATGAGGAATAATTATTGATATGTGATTAGGTATATCAGCTACCTCTTTAATCAGCCCTCTGCACAGCATTGTTACTTAGAAGTCTACGTAAATTCCTTTACATGCTTTTACATCATGCCGAGTCTTATGTTGCCACTTGATGGGGAAAAACATTAAATCTTTTTAGAACATTTTGTTCAGTTTGAATATTGCTTTAAAAAGTATTTCATAATATGAGCTTGAAATTGTAGGGAGAACTATGTTAGGAAATCAAATATATACCCAAAAGCAGAAAACATGAGCTTCCCTTGTTGCCAAGGGAACCGTTGTATGCAAATTTCTATTTATTGAATGTTTGACTATAAAAGAACAAAACTGTTGAAAGGGGGAAAACCTCTTTATCTTGAGTGATAGAATATGAATGTTACTCCCTTCTGCTTGGGAAAAGAAACATAAACACGGGATTTCAGGCTAGATGGGCTTCTGCACTCTTGTGTAAACTGCTTAAATCATAGGGCTTGTTAATTCTTGTTTGTAATTCTTTGTTTCTTATGTAATTGAGCTATTTTTTCCCCAAGAAAAACTTTGCAGTTTATTTTTATTGATAACATACAACACTTTTTATTATGCTTTCTTTCTTCCCCTTTAGTCACATGGTGACTTAATTCTTTTTAACTTTTTATTTTGAAGTAAAATATTAGAACTATAGAAAGCTTGCAAAAATAGGACAGACATCTTGCAAAAATAAGATATCATTTACCCAGTTCTCCTTATCTTATCAACTTACATAACCATGGTACATTCAACTGTCAAAACCAGGAAATTAACATGTGATGCCATACTATTAACTGCAGACATTCCAATTTCATCAATTTTTCCAGTAATGTCATTTTTCTGCTCCAAGATCCAGTCCAAGATCACACATTGTATTAGTTGGTATGTCCCTTTAGTCTCCTCCAGTTTGATAGTTTCTCAGTCAGTATTTGTCTTTCATGATCTTGGCACTTTTAGTGAGTATTGGTCAGCCATCTCTAGTCGAACTTTTAAAATGCTTGTTACAAATCTTAGCTGAAATTTTAAATGTTCATTACCAACCTGCATTTGTTTCTTTGTGAGTTACAGGATCATATTTATTAGAGTTTTAGTGATTTTTGCTTAAAAGTTACAAAAACTCCATGTATATTAAGATGTTAACATTTGTTTAAAAATATTTCTCCCACATGATTCTGTTATTAGGTGTACATAAGGGTTTATTTTGGTTTTATTTTTTCTAGTTTGTGTATGTTCACATTGACAAGCTTTTCCTACTGATGTCTTCCGTTATACAAATCAGACATGTCTACAAATATTTTATTCTAGTTGTTTTATAGTTTATTTTAGGGTATTTAGTATTTTAATTGATTTGTAGTTTACTTGTGTCTTCCATCACTCCTAAGCATAATAAAATCATCCTTATGTAGGTATAAGAAATATTCACATGTATTTTATTTTATTTTTTCAAAATCTGTTTTATTTGTTTGTTTTTTTTTTTTTATAAATCTTTACTGGAGTATAATTGCTTCACAATACTGTGGCAGTTTCTATTGTACAACAAAATGAATCAGCCATATGCATACATATATCCCCATATCCCCTCCCTCTTGAGCCTCTCTCCCACCCTCTGTATCCCACCTCTCTAGGTCATCGAAAAGCACTGAGCTGATCTCCGTGTGCTATGCTGCTGCTTCCCACTAGCTAACTACTTTACATTTGGTAGTGTATATATGTCGCTGCTACTCTCACTTCACCCCAGCTTCCCCCTCCCCCGACCATGTCCTCAAGTCCATTCTCTATGTCTACGTCTTTATTCCTACCCTGCCACTAGGTTCATCAGTACCTTTTTTTTTTTTTTTTTTTAGATTCCATATATATGCGTTAGCATATGGCATTTGTTTTTCTCTTTCTGACTTAACTTCACTCTGTATGACAGACTCTAGGTCCACCCACCTCACTACAAATAACTCAATTTTGTTTCTTTTTATGGCTGAGTAATATTCCATTGTACATATGTGCCACATCTTCTTTATCCATTCATCTGTCCATGGACATTTAGGTTGCTTCCACATCCTGGCTATTGTAAATAGTGCTGCAGTGAACACTGTGGTACATGTCTTTTTTGAATTATGGTTTTCTCAGGGTATATGCCCAGTAGTGGGATTGCTGGGTCATATGGTAGTTCTATTTTTAGTTTTTTAGGAACCTCCATACTGTTCTCCATAGTGGTTGCATCAATTTATATTCCCACCAACAGTGTAGGAGGGTTCCCTTTTTACCACACCCTTTCCAGCATTTATTGTTTCTAGATTTTTTGATACCGGCCATTCTAACTGGTGTGAGGTGATACCTCATTGTAGTTTTGATTTGCATTTCTCTAATAATTAGTGATGTTGAGCATCTTTTTATGTGCCTCTTGGCCGTCTGTATGTCTTCTTTGGAGAAACGTTTATTTAGGTCTTCTGCCCATTTTTTTAATTGGACTTTTTTTTTTTGATATTGAGCTCCATGAGCTGTTTGTATATTTTGGAGATTTATCCTTTGTCTATTGTTTCATTTGCAAATATTTTCTCCCATTCTGAGGGTTGTCTATTCGTCTTGTTTATGGTTTCTTTTGCTGTGCAAAAGATTTTCAGTTTCATTAGGTCCCATTTTTTTATTTTTGTTTTTATTTTCATTACTCTAGGGAGTGGGTCAAAAAAGATCTTGTGGTTTATGTCAAAGAGTGTTTTTCCTATATTTTCCTCTAAGAGTTTTATACTGTCTGGTCTTACATTTAGGTCTTTAATCTACTTGGAGTTTATTTTTGTGTATGGTGTTTGTTAGTGGTCTAATTTCATTCTTTTGCATGTAGCCCTCCAGTTTTCTCAGCACCAGTTATTGAAGAGGCTGTCTTTTCTCCATTGTATGTTCTTGCCTCCTTTGTCATAAATTAGATGACCATATGTGCATGGGTTTATCTCTGGACTTTCTATCCTGTACCACTGATCTGTATTTCTGTTTTTGTGCGAGTACCATACTGTCTTGATTACTGTAGCTTTGTAGTACAGTTTGAAGTCTGGGAGCCTGATTCCTCCAGCTCCGTTTTTCTTTCTCAAGATTGATTTGACTATTCAGGGTCTTTTGTGTTTCCATACAAATTGTAAAATTTTTTGTTCTAATTCTGTGAAGAATGCCGTTGGTAGTTTGATAGGGATTGCACTGAATCTGTAGATTGTTTTGGGTAGTATAGTCATTTTCACAATATCGATTATTCCAATCCAAGAACATGGTACATTTCTCTATCTCTTTATGTCATCTTTGATTTCTTTCATCAGTGTTTTATAGTTTTCTGGGTACAAGTCCGTTGCCTCCTTAGGTAGGTTTATTCCTAGGTATTTTATTCTTTCTCTTGCAATGGTAAATGAGATTGTTTCTTTAATTTCTCTTTCTGATTTTTCATTTTTAGTGTGTAGGAATGCCAGAGATTTCTGTGCATTAATTTTGTATCCTGCAACCTTACCAAATTCACTGATTAGTTGTAGTGGTTTTCTGGTGGCATTTTTAGGATTTTTTGTATATATTATCATGTCATCTGCAGACAGTGACAGTTTTACTTCTTCCTTTCCAATTTGTATTCCCTTTATTTCTTTTTCTTCTCTGATTGCCATAGCTAGGACTTCCAAAACTATGTTGAATAAGAGTGGTGAGAGTGAACATCCTCGTCTTGTTCCTGATCTTAGTGGAAATGCTTTCAGTTTTTCACCATTGAGTATGATGTTTGCTGTGGGTTTGTCATATATGGCCTTTATTATGTTGAGGTAGGTTCCCTCTATGCCCATTTTCTGGAGAGTTTTTATCATAAATAGGTGTTGAATTTTGTCAAAAGCTTTTTCTGCATCTGTTGAGATGATCATATGGGTTTTATTCCTTAATTTGTTATTATGGTGTATCACATTGATTGATGCATATATTGAAGAATCCTTGCATTTCTGGGATAAATCCCACTTGATCATGGTGTATGATCCTTTTAATATGTTGTTGGATTCTGTTTGCTAGTATTTTGTTGAGGATTTTTGCATCTATGTTCATCAGTGATACTGGTCTATAATTTTCTTTTTTTGTGATATCTTTTTTGGTTTTGGTATCAGGGTGATGGTGGCTTCTTTGTAGAATGAATTTGAGAGTGTTCCTCCCTCTCGAATTTTTTTGGAAGAGTTTGAGAAGGATTGGTGTTAGCTCTTCTCTAAATATTTGGTTGAATTCGCCTGTGAAGCTGTCTGGTCCTGGACTTTTGTTTGTTGGAAGATTTTTAATTACAGTTTCAATTTCATTACTTGTGATAGGTCTGTTTATATTTTCTAATTCTTCCTAGTTCAGTCTTGGAAAATTGTACCTTTCCAAGAATTTGTCCATTTCTTCATGATTGTCCATTTTATTGGTATATAGTTGTTTGTAGTAGTCTCTTATAATCCTTTGTATTTCTGAGGTGTCACTTTTGATTTCTCCTTTTTCATTTCTAATTTTATTGATTTGCATCCATTTTATTCTAGATTTTTAAAATATATAATTTGAAATGCATTTTAGTGCCTATAACTCTTTACTCCATCTGCAGTTTATTATTTAGTTTGATATCAGGCTAAGGTCAAAGTGATGTTTTCTAAATAATCAACAGTTTCTTGAATATCATTAACTGAATTCACATACTATTCTCATTGATTGGTATTGCCTCATTCTTACTATATTAAGTTTCTTTATATTCTAAGATCTGCTTATGGGCTATTTAGTTTGTTCCACTGATTTTCTGTCCAATTTTCTCTCACTAATAGATTATTTTCATTACTGTGGCTTTATTATAGCAAATTTGCCCTCATTGCTTTTGATTTTCAAAATGTTATCTCTTTGGTCTTTTCAGTTTTTCAAGGGAACATCAGAATCATTTGGTCAAGTTCTAAGAGAAACTGATTGTTTTTTTGATTATTTAGATATTTTCTATCTCTTAGTGAAATTTTAGTTTTCTTCAAATAGCTATAATACATAACTTACAAAAGTCATTGTTTTAAAGGTTTGCATGTTCAATCTGTAGATGTTATCTTTTATCTTTATATATTTAAATTGTTTACTAAAGGAATACAGGAAAACTAAACATTTTTTGTATTATCTGTTATATAGCTACTTGATTGAACTCATTAAATCTAACAGTTTAGCAAATTGTTTTTTTTTCCTCAAGTAACGATAAATTTTGTCTCTTTTTTATAATTTTTTGTCATATCTTGATTTATTGATCAAAATTCCAGAACAGGGTTAAATAGCACTGTGGATAATGATTCTCTAATATTTTGTCATTAAATATGATTCTGAATCCAAAATTATGTTGAATGCAAGACACAGATCAGATACTTTAATGAAAAAAGAAAAAAAAAAAAAAGGAAAGTCACCAATTTCCTATTGCCTATTGGCATTTCTAAAGGATTATCAGTTGTGAAGGACTGACCACAATTTGACCTGTAAACATACAGTTCTCACCAAATGAAATTGTCAAGTTGGGGGCTATTTAAGAATAAATATGGGTAACAGTCTGCAGTTTTTAAAAATCCCTGGATATTTTTGCTCCCCTAAAACTTTCTTGTTAATAATTATCAGCAAGAGATTAAATAAGAGGTTTACCTCTGATACAAGGGCTTCATGGTTAATTGAATCAGTAGTCTCAGCTGCTGGGATCACCAGCTTCTGGTACTCAGTTATTGAGCACTCCATTAAATCAGATAACATATGTGAGATGTCAGGAAGATGCCAAATTCACAATAGATACTCAGTAAATATTAACCACCCTCACTCTGTCCTTAAGAGGTAATACAATATTTACTTAAGAAACACAGGCTGGCTTTCTAGGAGTTGGCAAGAACCTAATAGAAATCAAAGAGGCCTGTAAGTGACATTGTGAGTTACTGGTAATTTCTGGCTTTCTACCTCCATCTTGGCTCCTGGAAATTTCTCCTTGCTTTCTTCACTCTCCTCTCCCTAGACTCGCTTAGCCCAAGTTCTGACACATTATCATTTTCTTTTCTTACATCCTCAGAGACATGTTTGGGCTTTTAAAGAATGGACTTTGTAAGGAAACTAAGAGAAAACCCAAACAAAACCCCAAATAATAATAACGTCATAATAGAACACAGGGTCTCCATTCTAAGAATCATAGAGTTTTAGTTAATTCTAGGAACATTCACTGCATATCACACCCTATGCAGGGCACTACAAAGATTAAGCCAAGACACCTATGGTCAAAAAGACCCTTGGTTTGAGCTATGGCTGCTGATCTGGGTGCACCACCATGAGAGCCTCTCAGCATAGAAACATCTAGCAAGGAACATCCCCTTCAAGTGTGTCAACTGAAAAGAAGAGGTGGAGGATTTCTGGACTCCAGGGCTTGGCTGGGATAGCTCTTTAAACATGTATCCCTGTTCCTTCCAATCCTGACTTTACATTAGACCCCTAACCCTGACTTTGCTCTCTGTTAAAGTAGGACACAAACGGATTACTTCTGGGTATTCTGGGTGAGAGTGGCTTTCCTATTCTTTTGCTAAATATGGTAATTATCCCTTTAAGGAAAAGGCTAACATTTATTATTTGTCTCTTATTGGGCACGTTACTGTAAATTTGGGTTTCAAATCATGGACGATATGGGGATTATCAGTCACTCTTCTGGAAATGTGTGGAAATGGAGGGAACTTGTTGCTAGGAATAGGAGAGCCACTTCAAATGAAAAGCCAAGGAATGGAGTACAGAGGGCTCAGGCAGCAATAAAGGCAAAGCAGGGAGCAGAAGCCTGGTCTTAGGACTGTATTCTGTGATAACAGGGAGGAGGGTGTATGTTCAGACCCAGAACAGAGGACCTCCTGTGTGCAAAACACATGTACCAGCATCCAGTGGGAAGACGGCTACATGAAATCCTGAGCAGGGAATGATTGGAAATTAGTAGTATGAGTCCATTACTCATTTAAGGGTCAGTAATATTAACAGCATCTACTTTATTTAGAGAGCTACTTAATTTTATCTTACTGAAAATACAACGAATATTTACAATATAGGTTATATTGTTTATAATCTTTATAATCTTATGTTTCATTATATGGACATAATTTCTCACAGTGAATTCTTCTATTTTAGACTTTTCAGGTACCCAGCCATTCTTCCTCTAATTAGTTATTTTACATAGGGGTGGAATTAGCTGGCTGTGATACCCTTTTCTGGTTGTCCTTATGGATAGAACACAGAGGTAAATTTATATCATCTGTACTTCATAATAAGGTATTATCTATTTGGGGTTTTCTCTCTCCAGAGCTAAATGGCAAGGAATTAGACATCATAGCTTAAAATCACATGCCTCAGAGCCAAACTGCCTGGGTTGGAATTATGTTCTCTCTTATTTCCAACTCTATGAACTTAGGCAAGTTCCTTCTACTTTCAGTGCCTCAGTTTCCCCATATGTAAATGAGAATGGCAATACTACCTACTTTATAAGAGTGTTATGTGGATTAAATGAGTTAATGTTTGTAAATCAACTAAAACAGTGCTTGGCTTGTAGAAAGCCTAATGTTTTAAATAAAATTTAGAGATTTTTTTCCCCCCTGCCTAAACTTTTAATTTTATAGCTTTATACACCCAGTAAATTTTCACAGAGCTCCTAATAAGGACCATGCATTTCACTGATTGAAAAACCCGACTGCAATATTAGAACAAGTAGTATCTGTATGATATGTTCAGTTTACAAAGCTCTCCTCTTTTCAGTTTGTTATAATAATACTATGAGGAAGGCATTATAAGAATTCTCAAGAATCTCATTTTTAAGTAAATAGGCTAACAGAAAGGAAGTCAATGGATGGATGGATGGGCTGGCTGATGAATAGTCAGGTAGATAGGCCTCTGACAGTATGAATATTACAAATTTGTACAATTTAAGCTTTAAGTATGGACTTTATTTTTAAAAACTGGTTGAGAAAGGGTTTACATAATCTAGGAATAAAATATTTGCAGAGAAGAAGAAGCTACTTTTTAAAAAAAGGAAATTATAAATGAAAAAAAATGTGTTTGTTTTGGATTTATGCATTATAGCAGTGTTGAAAATCCCAAAAAATCAAAAAAGGAAGACTTTAAGAACAAAGTGAACCAGGCCAATTGAATTTCACTTTCCAGGCTCAAGCAATGCTAAAAAACAAGCAGAGGCAGAGGCAAATTATTATTACTTTAATGAGCTACAATGATGCATAAGAAAGGGAACCACTTTTGTACTTTCTGATGTGTTTACTTCTCCACCAGATTAAAACATTTACATAAATGGTGTGAGATCTCTAAGATTGCCCAAATGTTTTTTGTTGTTATATTAATTTTTCAATGCAAATTTTTGATTATTTGGGAACTTTTCATATTGGGTGTTCTGTAAGCATGGGTTTCCAGAAGTCTGTAGTTAGGCATTATTTAGACTAAACATCTGGAAGACTAGCACAGTATAAGTCAAAGATAGTTAGTTAGGGCCTTGGGGATGGAGTTTTCCCAGGTGACTTTGGGAAAATCATTTCTGTTTTATGGGTCTCAGTTTCTTCTTTTATAAAATTGTGGGATTTGGACTAAAGTATGCCTAAAAGCTCCTTGCAACTCCAGAACCAGCCAGTTTTCACTCCGGCATTTTAACTAGGATTTTGTAGACATAGCTTTCTTTTGTTTTACATTTTTGACTGAGTTCACTCCTCCTTGGAAAAATTACTCCTCAGGAAGCCTTTCTGAAAGGCCAGTTAGTCTTCAGGCACTTCAGCGGGCTTAAAATAATCAACATGTGTCTGTGGCAGCTGCCCAGCCAGACCACGCACAGGAAAAATCACCCCACCCCTGGATGGGCTTTACACTAGAGACCCACACTTAACTGTGACCCTATTTAACTTTGCTGTGTAGCTGGGATGATCAGACATAGGACGCTTTCATGAAAGAGGAAAGCTTTGACTTTTAAGATGAGACCTGGAGGTCAGGTCTGTTCAACCATAAAAAAGATGCTTATGAGGGAAAGTCCTTGAAGGACTCATCATGGCTTCTTTGAAGTTACTGCCGATACTATACTTGGGGATCCAGTAAGCTGCTTAAATAAAAAAAGGAGGGATAAGATGGTTGGATTAAGATGGAAAAGAAGAGGCAAACTTGGCTCTTAGGAATGTTCTCCCAGTGTTCCCCAAAAGGAATATTTTGGGGATTGATTTTACTTTTAATTGATTTTACTTTCTCCCAAATCTCTTTGACTTTTACATTATCCGGATGACCCACTTGCGTGCTGACTTCATCTGGTGCGGTGAAGACATGTGATACAGGTTTCTTGAATCACTACCTTTGTTTGCACCAGAAACCTGATGTTGAAGGCTTAGCCTTTCTGGAGGTGGTGGTCACCACAGTTAATGGAAGAAACTTTGAACTAATGTCATAGCTTCCTACTTTATTACAGAAGTAGACCAACTGTGAACCTTTCTAATCAAAGTCCTCAGGCTTGTGCCACCTCTTGCTGCCAGCAATCATGACTACTGGCAGAATTGTGTCCACTGGGCAAGGCATGTTAAATTTCATTCTCATCATTATCGTTAACATTCACTAAATGCCTATCTGTCCTAAATACTCAAGATAACAAGAAAATATGGCAAGTTCTTGTCATCACGATGGAGAGGAGACATACTTAAATAGAAATAATTGCAGCAACCTCAGTTGTGGGTTTGCTGGTGTATGTCTTTGTGTATATGAGTCTTAAGTAGCGTCACATAGATTTTTCTATTTGTTCCTTACAGCAACCCCTCGAGGTAGACCATGCAGGAATCATCACTGCTATTTCATTAATGAGTTTATTGAAACTAGGAGGGCAGTGTGGTGACTTGTTTGAGGTTCTCCAAATGGAAGACAGACCCAGCTCATCTGTCTTCTTACAAAGTGTCAAATTAACAATACAATTGACCGTAGAACTTTGAACTGCATGGGTCCACTTATACGCACATTGTTTTTAATAGTTGAATCCCAGGATGCTGAACCACAGGTATGGGGAAACTGCATGGAGGGCTGACTATAAAGTTATATGGGATTTTTGACTGCGTGGAGGATGGGTCCCCAACCCCTGCGTTGTTCAAGGGTCAACTGAATTGGGAATGACTGTAAGCATCTTGCCATTTATGGATGTAAGGATAGAGGGACATTCTCATGTAAGACTAAATCGTTAAATCATTGAACCAAAACCACTGAGTATTTTGACCATTTCTCAGTTCTGGAAACTAAGCTTAACCTCTCCAGCCGTTCTGAATATGAAATTCTCACATTGTACTTCTGGATTAGAAAGAAATACCTTGTATTTTGGCATAAAAATAGGTGTCTATTCTAGGGAAAAACGTGGTTAAAGTAATACCAGTGTCATTAACCTCCATTGCCTGAGAGGAGTCTATGTTCACAGACTCTGGGAGGGCCAGTTCCCCGTGGGGATTTTTCTCTTCTGTTTGTCTGACTAAACTTTCCTTAAATGCCAGGTCAAAGAAGTGACTGTATTGAATCTCCCCAGTTACTGAATGAATGGCAATTCTCTTGACTTTTTGAAGGGAGGTCTTGGTCAAGCTAAGTCTAAATTTCCTTGTGTGTTCTAAGTCTCCTGTGTGTATTTTGGATAGGGACAAGTGGTATAGAATCCAGTGGTTTCTTCCTACATTAGTCACAGTGGCATTAAGGTTTCTGCATCTATTTCCATAGTAATCTGGCCCATTACCACACAAGGAGCTTACAGACATCTGTATTAGAGGGAAAGACAGAAATATTTAGTCTGTCCTAGAATAGTGAACAGTTTAAAGAGAGGAGTGTAACAATCCAAGTGATAACATGTGGAAATATATCCACAACCATTTATAATTCATTTTCTCCTTATGCCTATAGTGTGAAGGTAAACTACCAGTGTGAGTAGTAGAGTTAGAAATACCTGAAATATTTAACATTTAAGCCTTGTTTTTCTCATCTGTAAAAATGAGATTATTACCACTCACCTTATAGTGATGTTAAGAAGACTTAATGTGATAATATATTTAAAGTGTTTAGCACAGCAGTACAATGCATGGTAGCTATTACTATTATTATTATTATTATTATTACCATTATCATTATTATTTTGCAGAAATGTGCATCTGTGTACAAGTGAGATTGAACTGGTGAGAAAATGTGAATAATTAGTTTAGCAAAACTAACCACAATGGCTAAGAAAGTAATTTAAAGTAGATGTCCTCTTATTAGAAACTATTTTTGCTGAGTAAAATAACACTTCTTTATAAAGTTTCATACAATTCTTGAGCAGCTGCATGTAAAAGCTTTCACAATAAAAGGATAAATTCATAAAAAGCTGTGGAATTGACCACTGTGTCTTCACTCACCTGATAACTCATGGGAAAGATAAGCTAAACGCCTTCATTTTTCACTGACTTGTTCGAATCGGTTATACTTAGGTTAATATGTATGTGTACATACGGGGGAATATGTGTCTATGGCATTAGAGAGTTTTCTGTGGCATTAAAGCACTTTCTGCCCACTTGGGACCAGTTTTCACCATTCCAGTGTCCCGAATAATTTGGCTTTAATCACAAAGACAAGATCATTCAAGTGAAAGAGAGAAACCTTTCAGGAGATAGACTGTGGAGAGTTATAATGTTCATCTGTTTGCTTGTGAATCCACAAACAAAGCTTGCCTCCTGTTCCAAGGCTAGCAGCGGCTGTAGCATCAACAGCACTCAACAACTCATACCACATGTATAATGCATTGTGGCTTAGGGGTGTAGCTCCATGGCAAACACATAACTGTGTACTGCTGGCAGTAAATGTGCTAAGGAGAAAGCCAGAGGAGAATTTCTTTTTAAATCCATTTCCCATTAACCAAGCTGTCTCTGGGATTTGTTTTGGTTATTGTCAGGAGTCAGATATATTTACCATGCTGTTAGTGGCTCCATAGAATCAACAAACCTTTTGCATCCCGTGTGTGTGCTATTTAGCCTCTGGAAATAATACCTCCTTTTGAAATATTTTTTGGGATGATTCCCAAACTTTGGTAACTGGAGAACCAACAGTAAAATAGCTTTTTTTTTTTTTTTTTCTTTCCTGAGAGAGCAGCTGAGGTGGCTTAAATGTATACTTGTAAGTAGAATTTCACTGCACTGCTCAAGCCATGGCTGCCTGATTTATGAAGGAAAAATAAATGACATTGCCGTATGATATACTGCTTCCTTGAACAAAATTCTTTAGGATACAGAAGACTACTTCTGACTGACAGGACAGCTGGAAAGGGACTAAAGAACAAATTCAAGGGAACACACAGAGAGAGGATGGGGCAGGTCCCATGATAGAGTGTGCTGCCACCGATCTGGCTTCAGATCTAAGATATCGGTAGCCACTGATAAAAATATTCTTAAAGGAACCAGATTTTTTACTGAAAGAACTCACTGATTTTGTACACACATTTGAAGGGCCACCTTAGACCTATTTGGAATGGCTGTGGCTAGTGGATTGGGTTGGTAGAAATTTTAAGAGAGATTCTAGTCAGCATAAGAAAGGACACTGGAATGGCCAGAGCTGTCCAAAGCTGGAATGGGCTGCTTTGGAAGACTGTGAATTTCCTTTCACTGGGGGTATTCAAGAAGAAGTCACATGATCATTGACAGAAATTTGCAGAGGATTTAAGCACCAGAAGAGAGGGTGGAGGTTTGACCAAGTGACTCTTATGGTCTTTTCCATCGCAGAGATTCAATGGAAAAAGGAGTGGGGATATAGTAAATTAATGTTAGATTTGTAACTTATGAACTTGTCATTCTTTCCACAAATCATATTCCAGATGAATAAGTAAGATACATTGAATAAAAATTAAGCATTACTGTTATTCCCATTAAACACACCAGGCAACTAAACTAAGACAGATTAGGATTTACCACACACTGAAATCAGCAGAAGAACAGGAAATCCTACCAGTGAACTCTGTTGTGGATTTCTTTCCCTTCGGATAAATGAGCCAGAAATAGAGTGACTGATGATTGACTAAGAGGATTGAAAGAGAGAACAACAAACTAAAGAGCAAATGTATTTACTAGAGACCTACCAGCATGCCTGAATTCCAAGGGAAAACACTCATTCAAAAAGCAGAATGCAAATTCCCCTCCTTGCTCCCTCCCACCACACACATACACACAAACTTCTCTATCCAGATTTTTCTAACAACTGCTTACTTCCAGTGGACCATTCATCTCCGGTCCTATCTTTCGGGCAGAATTTAAGGCCAGGCAAGAACATAGCCATTATGATTTGTCCGAAGTGGTTCTCCAAAGGTACTGGCTGAACCCTGGCTCATTCCGGGAATACCCAAAAGGCTAAAGTAGTGAGGGCCGCAATCTACCCTCTGTATAGTGGGCCCAGTGAGTGCAATGATGCTGAACTAAACCTGATCCTAAAGATGCCAGTTTAGGAAAGATCAGAAATGTGGGACCCATTCTCAAGTAGATCTTTCATCTTGAGGAGTAGGTCTAGGCTGGTCAAAAGGGGATGAGTAAGACAGACAAGGAGAGTTCATCGCGAATTCCTACCTAGATAAGTGCTATTTCTACTGTGGAATACAGTCTCTTACTGGCATGAAAGGAAGGTCCTGGGATGGGAATGAATTATTCTTCAGTGAGTGAAGGGAGGGTGAGCCAAAAGGTTTCTGGGTAAGGTTTGTTATATACTGAAACACTCTTAAAAGTTTTTCACAATTAAGTTTCTAAAAGGGATTAAGTTGATTATACTATTTTTGCCTTTCATTCTTGAAATTTATATAATCTAAATATGTAAACACAGCAAGCTAGAAGTCATCTTAAAAATCACCTGGCCCAACCCCTTCATTTTACAGAAGTGGCAGATTCAGAAATATTGATTGGCTTACTTAAGGTTACTCAGCAAGTTGCCAGAACTAGAATCCATGTCTCCTGTGTCCTGGTCCCATACTTTCTTCATTACTTGAGTGTCTCCTTCCTCACAAGTCTAGTAAAGAATTTTCTGCAGTTCTGAAGACATCAGCTTGAAAGCATGTTGCTGGCTATTGGGAAGAGTGATATAGATCAGAATGATAGATAAAGAAGGCTCTCATGCTAAGACCAAGGCATTGGAGAAGTCACAAGACCGCCATGAATGGCACAGAAAACAGTGAGCCCCTCGTTTTGACTTAAGCCACAGAGGGTGTTGTGGGCTTAGGGTTGGTGTCTACATTCATTCATTCAAGTACATTCACAATGAAAATCTCTCCTCCAGACTAATTTCTCACTCTCCCCCATCATCAACCTCACCTGCAGCCAATTAGAACTTCTTTGTCAATACATAGCATGCTTTTTTCAGTTATAGTTACTTCTCCTAGAATACATTTTTCTATCCATTTTCAGCTGTCAAACCCTATCCATCTGTCAAGGTTGATCCCAAGTATCCCTTCCTTTATGTAGTTTTACCTCTCTTTCCCCAGTGATATGCTTTCTCACATAACCGTACCTCTTGGTCCCCTGTCTACTTTTCTCTCAGAAAGAATAAAAACTATTTGGATACAACTGCAGAATGGAATTTCAATGAAAAGAAAATTCAAAAAATTCTCCAATTTCATGTAGACCTGAAATAAGTATTCATTCATTCACCCATTCATTCTTTTAGTTTAACAAACCTTTGCCGAGCACCCACTCCTCATAGCCAAATCACGTCTTTTCCTCAAAGACCGGCACGTATTATATTCTTCACATTATCTCTTCCTAATTCCTCACCTATAAGTAATAAGTGCTCCTCATAAATCAGCTATCTATTGTCTATATTTTGCCACCAAAAGTTTTTTCTCCCTAGTAGACAGTAAATTCCCAAAGAAGTATTTTTCTTGAGGACAAATACAAAGAAAAAGATAAATAATTTTTCCTATTTTTTAAAAATGGGATCAAATCAGATTTACTGCTATCTTACCCACACCAAATTCTTGGTCTCAGTGCAATATTTCATATGCGAAAATGATGAAGTGATGATTTAATTGACTCAATTTTCTTTTCTCATAGAGGATTTTGAAGCCATCAGCATTTGGCAGCCAGGACCATTCCATTTACCCTCCAGTTCTGGAAACTATATTTGAAAACCCAGCAGCATGCAAAGCCAGGGTTGTTAAAATCATCGTTTCCCTAAAGGATGTCAGAAGTCCTAAGGGAAAATATTTACAAGGAAAATCTGTTTTCTCTTTGGAATTTACAGGTTTTATTTGTATATTTTTCTCTTCTTACATGTTTCACCCTTGCCCCATCCCATGTGGCAAGAAGACAGACCTGCTTGTCTTTCCACCAAGGAATCTGTCATCAGGTAGCTGGCTGAAGTCTATGCCTATTTAAGTAAATGTCTTTCAGTTAGTCAGTTTGCTAACAGATCCTCATCATTATCATTAGTTTATTTTTATCTTTAAAAATTGCTCAAGAATGACTTACTAGTTCCAGTTTAACCAAACTCCTTTCAGAAAACAGCTATCAGGAGAGTGCTATAGTTTTTAATCATTTTCTATAATTTGAAAAACTTGGGGTTAGAATAAATGCCACCAGTTTTGAGTTAAATATTCTGCATACCCACATCACTCTCTTTTGCACTTAATTCACCACCTGATTATTGTTTATCTACTTTTTGTAGCTCTCACAATGCTATCATCTCTTACTATGTTGATATTGATATATTGCAATGGATACACTCATGCCCTGTGTGCCTATCACGTATAATTGGTGGCTAGCCTACACTGACACATTAAGCAAAACTCTCCAGTGTTTGATGAGTGGACAGCTACATGAACAGCCTTTCATCCAGTTGCTGAAAACCCAAGATGGGCCAAGGAGGGTTAATCACCAGCAATGTAATAGCCAATCAGAGCCACAAAGAGACAGAGCTCTTTGTGAGTTGAGTATACGTTCAAATTAAAAGAGAGAATATTGTTCTATTTTTTCTACAAATGCATCAATGGTTTTAACTTGCAAAATCTCATAACCTTCTGTATACTGGTAAACAACAACATCTTCATAACTCTGCCCCAAGAGAACCAATGGAGAACTCAGGCACGTCAGTGGATGATTGTAATGCCTTGAGGGAGGCACTATGAGGGAATGATGTCTAAGCAAACAACTGAAGATGAGTAAGAAATAATTAGGCAAAGATTTGGAAGGATAATTTTTCGAAAAAAAGAACATAGAAATTCAGAGAGGAGAGAGCAAATGGAACTGAGACAAAATCCAACAGGACCATAGCTGAGAAAGCAACAGAGAATAGTGAGAAGAAAGTCTGGGCCAGTAAACCAGGACCAGTTAGGCAGGAGCTTGTGAGTCACTTAAGGAATATGAATTTACCCTCAGACCAGGGGGGAGCCTTTGAAAGTTTCAATCAGGGAGGGATAAGATCAGACTTGCATTTTAGAAAGATTATTCTGGCTTCAGTGTGTTAAATAGATTAAGGGGAACAGGAGTTCACAAGAAAGTTCCCCACAGCTGTTTGCCTTTGTGCATTTAAATATGATGCCCTTCATACACACAGGAGTGCTCATGCACACACACACACACACAACTTCTCAGAATTTCACTTGTCTTACTTAAATTCTAGAAATCAAATTCACTCATGGTATTAAAAGAGCTTCTTCCAAGATTAAGTCCTTCCTTGACTAGTATATTTCTTTTTTCAGGAAATCATAATAAACCTTGACTTTTGCTTACTTACCCATTTATCTTCCATTTCTGTTTCTTCATAACACAGCTATACCATATATTTGTTTTTGAAAATTAGAAAACAAGATGAAAAATAGAGATTAATTATTAAGTCCTAAGTTAAGTTCCCTGACTCCACTTGAACACAGCTGCTATTAACATTTGGTGTATAAAATTTTTTAATGAATTTATATTACATGAATGGGTTCATACTATTCATAGTTTCGTCCAGTCTGCTTTTTTCTTTCAAATGTATCATGAGCATCTTTGCATGGCTCATTAGTCTCAGTGGGCGTATAATACTCTACCAAATAATTATGCGGTGATTTAGTCCATACCTATTGTTAAAAACTTCACTTTTAATTTGATCAGATCAGAGTTAGTATGGAGTCTTAGAAACTCTGCTTTACAAAACTGCGATGACATTTCCCAGGCAGACTTCTCTGTCTGGTTCTCTGGTATTATGAGTTTTCAGCATTTTTCAGGAACTTTACTAGCTAATTAAAATAATACCAGGAAAGTATCTTCCCTTTGGGAGCTTTCTGCATTAGGAAAACTTTTTGGTTACAATAAAGTGAAAGGGGATGCTTAGAGGAAGAGTTTTGATCAAACTCCTTTTCAGAACGGGAAGTTTAAGTACCATAAAGTACCATAAATAAAAACAGCTGTACCATTCCAGAATGCCTAGAAGAGAAGATTCATTTGTCTTGAATTTTTTTGGTCTTATCCTGAGAAATTATAAGGGAAACCAGGTATTTTAATTTTCATTTGGAACTCTATTTTTTTCTTAACCCTGTTTCCCACCCTGTTTTAATGTCAAAACTGGCCTACCAAGGTAATTTCATGATACTCCGATGGAAAGAACACTGAGTTAAGAGTTACAATGCCCTAATTTAGTTGTTAGCATTGTCATTGATCAGCTTATCACTTAGGAGAATACAGCAGTGAGATGAAGGGCCTAAGATCTGGTGTAAGACATCGTTGGGTTTAAAGTCTGATTCAGTTACTTATGGTTTTTAGTTTTCTCAATTGTAAATGAAGTTATTGATTCCTACCTCGCTGTTATTTTCATTTTTAAAATGTTGTATATTACTTTGCTAAGGCTTCCATAAGAGAATACCACAGACTGGGGGGCTTAAACAGCAGGCAATCATTTTCTCACACTTCTGGAGACTAGGAGTTCAAGATCAAGGTGTCTGCAGGAATGGTTTCTTCCGAGACCTCTCTCCTTGGCTTGCAGGTGGTCAACTTCTCCCTGTGTCTTCACATGGCCTTTCCTCTATGCACTAGTGTCAGTGATGTCTCTCTCTGTGTCCTCATCTTTTTTTCTTATAAAAACACCAGTCAGATTGGATTAGGGCCAGGTAGGCCTAATCCTAAAGGCCTCATTTTAACTTAATTACCTCTTTAAAGGCCCTATCTCCAAATACAGTCACATCCTTAGGTCCTGGGGTAAGAGTTCACCTAAATTCACCTATGAGACTTAGGGGATACAATTTAGCTCATAAACATGTGGTCATACATATAAGACATTTATTTCATGTCTCTGGCCTCAATAATAGTAGCAACTATTATTATTTAGCTTCTCTGAGCTTCATTTTTGTCACTGTGAAATTGGGACATTAATATCTGCCCAGCCTACATATGATAATGACTTGAGATTAGTTATGTTAAATTTCTTTGTAAAATAAGTGGTAGGAGACTGTTGTTTATCTTAAGTACTCACACGCATACTTACTTTCTTCCCTTTAAGAATATGAACATTTGCTCTGAGCTTCTTTTTCACTAGAGCTTGGAGTAGGAAGAGTAGGATTTAGGCTCCCATTCGTCTCCCTTTTACTCTTATAGGTTTCAACATCTTCACTTCCTGAACAGGAAAGCACAAGGTTAATAATTGCAATTGATATATCCTTTCCTATAAGACTTCCCTGTGCTCACATGGGGCATGAGGCAAAGATTAATAAAAGTGTAACAGAATCTCTCTGCCTCACTGTCTCTGAGGAGAAGCAAGTGAGAATTCCTTTAGTGCCTCATGGGAGTGTTTTCAAATGAAAAGAATGAACCCTGCTTATATTATTTTGTAGCAGGACCACATGTTCTGGGTAAAGAGAGCAGAGATGGCAACTCCCAGGTGGAAGGCTATGTTCATTTTAATAACTTGGCTGGGATTTCTTTCTGATTGAAAATTGGACTTGCAGTGGAGTCTTTAAAAGGCTTTCGATCTTTGAAGGCCTTAAAGAGGCTTTAGACTAACAGAAAGTGGGTCTTCCAGTAATGGGAAATGTGGCAATTTAGCACTCTGTTGGCATGCCTGACCAGCTGTAACTTTCAGAGTGTGATTATGTGGCTTGGTTCCATAATGCTAGGGATGAAAGGCCAGGTTGAGACCTGACTGGATGGAGTAGGGTATACTGGCCCCTGGAGCTCAGTGAGATTGATCTAAGCTGCCTCACTACAGACTGACCTAGTATAACCTAGTAACCTAGACTTACTCCTTTCCAATGAGACTGAGATGTTTCTGGAAGCGAGTTTCAAAAGATTCAGGTCACTCCATTTGCTCTGAAAGTTTCAAGTGTTCCCCCAAGTGTGATACAACATGTGCTTAGCTTCAAACCCATACCACTTTGTCCCCAGCCTACTTTTTAAGTGTTCTTACATACTTTAAGCCACTCTCAACACTAGTACTTCCAACAAACTAATCCTTACATATGGATAACACTGTTTATTGGTGTCTTACCAATTGTGAGATGCCCTTCCTGGTGACTCTGTCTGTTGAAATTCCATCCATCTTTCAGGTTCCATTACAAATGCCGTATTCATAATAAGATCTCCATGAAGACTTCTAGACCCAAATCCACCTATTTAGAAGTGCTTTTCCCTACTTTGAATCCTTACAGTATTTGTTTTTACTTCTCTTCTCTTATTCATACTCAACCCTGAATTATAGGTATTTGTCTGATTTCCCACCCCGTCCCACAGATTACTAATAAAAAGCAGGAATTAACTCACATTCCTCCCTATCATCCCCACCCACCCAATACCCAGCATAAGATCCTCATTAAATGTTGGTCAGGTTGAACTGAAAGACAAAGTAGGGTGGCCTGAACCTCAGTTTCCCTAGAAATACAAACCTTATATTATCTTATGCAGACAAAGTGGGAGGATTGAACTCCGTATGCGGAAGATCATAATGACAATCTTTTCTTAGTATAAACCAAACATGCAGCTGCTAAACTCTGCCACAACATAACATTTTAAGGGGAAGGAAGCCAATGTAAACCCACAGTATGTGCAAAGTTAAAATCAGAAACCCTGAGTTTTTTTTTAACCACTAAATATAATTTTATCGTCTATTGATATGATTTTTCTAGGCTGTGGTTCAGTTCAAACCAGTCTCTTCATTTGAACCCAATCCTATAGTTCTCTTTTGTACTCATTAGCAGCCACTTTTTAACTTTAATTTTGCTTACTCTGGGTGGCATGGAGAAAAGTATTCTTTTATGTCTTTTGGAGGGATATATTTTGGGTGTAACTTTTTTATATGTACTTATCCAAAATGGTACATTCTTTATTTTCATGCTAAATAAAAAGGATTGGCCACTTAGTCTTAGATACAATGAAATAGTGAAACACCATTAACTTTGGAATTAGAAGACCAGGTTGTGGGATCTAGCATTTCTATCAGGATTTATGTGACCCTGAGAACAATTTTTCACTTTATATTTTAGTTATCTTATTCACATAAGTATTCGAGGAGGGAGTCTTACACCAAATGATGTCTAAGGACCATTTCAGTCTTTGCATTTTGGGATTCTGGGATCACTTAGGTAATGATTTTACAATTAAACCATTCTTTCATCAAAGTTAATGAAGTTTACCACAGTGTGGGTTGCTATATACATACCAACAAAGTAGAGTCTCAGAAGGCTGATTAGTCCCTTGAGTCACTCTGAAGCAGGAAGGATGGTTCTTTGGTCAAAAAAGTTTGAAAAATGTAGAAAAATAATTCCACTTATAGAAATGAACTATCATAGTAGCATATTAAAGATTCTAAAAATCTTACCCTATATAAATTTAATTTTTAATACAGTTTATCTTATACTTAATTAACTATAAAAACATTAAAAAATAATAACTCTCATGACCATCCAGGGGAATACACATCTTAGCAAGATAAGGGTTAACCACAGACCCAAAGGCATTTTCCCTGCACTTCTGGGTTGCTTTGAGTTACTTATACTAATTGATCACGCCTTCATCCTTGAAAGTCTTCTCTTTCTCTGGACCAAAGGTCCCAAGTGTGCCTTAGGTGAAGACCTTGCCCAACTCTCAATTGATCAGTTCTCCAGTCAAGATTCTTCACTGCTAAGGAGATGTATTCTTTTGCATTCCTCCCATTATACCAAACACAACCAAGTTCAAAATGAAATGATTATTTTCTTCAACCCACGACAAAATTTTGGAATCACCTAAAAAAACTGATTTCCATTGCTGTTTCAGTCATATTCCATAATTGACTGGCTTTGAAATTTTAAGGATGTCCTTAATTTTTACATTTCCTTTGACTAATGCAGTGGACAGAATTGTGTTCCCCCAAAATTAATATGTTGAATCTTTAACTACCAATGTGATGGCGTTTGGAGGTGAGGGCTTTGGGAGGTTATTAGGTTTAGATGAGGTCATGAGAGTGGGGCACTCATGATAAGATTAATGCCCTTATAAGAGTAGACACCAGAGAGCCGCCCACTACATATGAGGACAGAAGGAGAAGGTGACCATCTGCAAACAAGGAAGAGGACTTTCACCAAAGCCTGGCCAAGCTGGAACCCTGATCTCAGATATCCAGACTCCAGAACTGTGAGAAAATAAATATCTCTTGTTTAAGCCACCCATTCAACGTATTTCATTATGGCAGCCTAAGGTGACTAAGACAATCAACTTACTTCTTCTTTAACTTGCTCTAGTATCATCAGAGACTAACTGACCTGGAGGAAGGGATCTGCAACTTTATGAATTTATTTAGTAGTTCTAATTTTTTTTTGGTGGAGTCTTTCAGGTTTCCTATATAGAGTATCATGTCATCTGTGAATAGTGACAGTTTTACTTCTTCCTTTACAATTTGAATGCCTTTTATTTCTATATTTCTAATTGCTATGGTGAGGACTTCTAATACTGTGTTGAATAAAAGTGGTGAGTGGAAATCCTTGTCTTATTCCTGATCTTAGAGGAAAAGCTTTCAGCTTTTCGGGGTTGAGTATGATGTTAGCTGTGAGTTTGTCATAAATGGCCTTTATTATGTTGAGGTATGTTCCCTCTATGCCAGCTTTGTTGAGAACTTTTATCATAAATAGATGTTGAATTTTGTCACATGATTTTCCTTCATCTGTTGAGGTAATCATATGATTTTTATTCTTCATTTTATTAATGTGATGTATCACATTGATTGATTTATGGATGTTAAACCATCCTTACATCCCTGGAATAAATCCCACTTGATCCATGGTGTATAATTCTTTTAATGTCTGTTAAATGTTGTTTACTAATATTTTGTTGTGGAGTTTTACATTTATGTTCACCAGGGATAATGGCCTGTAATTTTCTTTCTTTGTGGTGTCTTTGTCTGGTTTTGGTATTTGGGTAATGCTGCCCTCATAAAATGAGTTTGGAAGTGTTTTTTCCTCTTCAATTTTTTGGAATCATTTGAGATGGATAGGTATTAACTCCTTTTTAAATGTTTGGTAGAATTCACCTGTGAAGCCCTCTGGACCTGGACTTTTTTGGGGAGGAGTTTTTTAAATTACTGTTTCAATTTCATTACTAGCAAATCAGTCTATTCCCATTTTTTATTTATTCATAATTCAGTTTTGGATGATTGTATGTTTCTACATACAGTGGAAGTTACCCATTTCATCTAAGTTTTATAATTTGTGGGCATATGATTTTAGTATTCTCTTACGATCCTTTGTATATCTGTGGCATTCATTGTAATTTCTCCTCTTATTTCTAATTTTATTTCATTGGGCTCTTTCTCTTTTTTTTTTTTCCTGATGAGCCTGGCTAAAGATTTGTCAATTTTGTTTATCTTTTCAAAGAACCAAATCTTAGTTTCACTGATCTTTTCTGGGTTTTTTTTTTTGTCTATTTTATTTATTTCTGCTCTGATCTTTTTAATATCCTTCTTTCTACTAAATTTGGTCTTGGCTCATTCTTCTTTTTCTAATTCCTTTAAATGTACATTTAGACTGTTTATCTGAGATTTTTCTTGTTTCTTGAGAGAGGCCTGTATCACTACAAACTTCCCTCTTTGAACTGCTTTTGCTGCATCCTATAGGTTTTGGACAGTTGTGATTCCATTTTCATTTGTCTCAAAGTATTTTTTGATTTCCTCTTTGAATTCTTCATCATCCTGTTTTGTGTTTAGTAGCGTGTTATTTAGTTTCCATGTGTGGTTTTTTTTTTTTTTTCAGTTTTGTTCTTGTAGTTGATTTCTGGTTTTATACACTCCTTATCAAAATATCAAGGGCAATTTTTACAGAACTAGAGGAAATCCTCCTAAAATTTGTATGGAACCACAAAAGACCCCAAAAAGCCAAAGCAATCTTGAGAAAGGTACCAAACCAAACAAAACCAAACCAATGATCCTGAACTTGAAATTATACTACAAATCTAAAGCAATCAAAACAGTATGGTACTGGCACAAAAACAGACATATAGATCAATGGAAGAGAGTAAATAGCCCAGAAATAGACCCATATAAATATATTCACTGATCTTTGACAAAGGAGTGAAGGCAATACAATGAAGCAAAGACAGTCTTTTCAAAATGATGCTGGAACAACTGGATAGTCACATGCAAAAAAAAAAAAAAAAGGAATCTACATAAAAAATTATGTCCTTCACAAAAATTAACTCAAAATTGATTAAACTGCACAAATATAAAAATTCTAGAAGATAACATAGATGACTTTGGATATGGCAGTAGCTTTTTGGATACAACACCAAAGGCACCATCCATAAATGGAATAACTGATAAGATGGGCTTCATTAAAATTAAAAGCTTCTGTTCTACAAAAGACAATGTGAAGAGAATTAGAAGACAAGCAACAGACTAGGGAAAATATATTGGCAAAAGGCACATTTGAGATAAAGAATTGTTACCCAAAATATACAAAAAACTCTTAAAACTCAAAAATAAGAAAACCAACAACCCAATTTAAAAATGAGTAAAGACTTTAACAGACACCTTACCAATGAAGATATACAGATCGTAATTAAGCATATGAAAAAATCCTCTACATCATACTTCATCAGGGAAATGCAAATTAAAGCAGAAATGAAATACTGCTACACAACTATGAGACCAATATTCAGAACACTGACAACATCAAATGCTGGCAAGGATGTGGAGCAATAAGAACTCTCATTCATTGCTGATGGGAATGCAAAATGGTGAGGCCACTCCAGAAGACAGAACAGCAGTTTCTTACAAAACTAAACTGCTCTTACTACACCATCCAGCAATATCATTCCTTGGTATTTCTCTAAAGGAGTTGAAAACTTATGTTAGCACAATAATCTGCACCCAGATGTTTATAGCAGCTTTATTCATAATTTGCAAGACTTGGAAACAGCCATGACATACTGCTTATAAATACTGACATACCTACAGTATTTATTCATATGTAAGTGAATAAATAAATAAACTGTGGTACATCAGACAGTGGAATATTACTCAATGCTAAAAAGAAATGAGCTATCAAGTGAAAAGACAGAGAAACCTCAAATGCACATCACTAAGTGAAAGAAGCCAATCTGAAAAGTCACAATACTGTGATTATAACTATATAACATTCTGGAAAAGGCAAAGCTACGGAGACAGTAAAAAGATCAGTGGTTGCCAGGGGTTGGGGTGGGAGTGATGAATAGATGGGAGAACAGAGGATTTTTAGGGCATGAAAATGCTCTGTATGATACTATAATGATATATACTTGTCATTATACATTTCTCTAAACCCATAGAATGTATACTACCAGTAGTGATTACTATGGTCTTTGGGTGATTATGGTGTGTTGTTGTAGGTTCCTCAGTTGCAACAAATGTACCACTGTGGTTAGGCATGTTGATAATGGGAGAGGGTATGCCTGTTTGGCAACATGGGGTGATATTGGAAATCTCTGTTTTTCCTCTCAATCTTGCTCTGAAACTAAAATTGCTCCAAAAAAAAAAAAAAATAATAAAGTCTTAAGAAAAACATTTTTATAGTTACCTCAAATATTGTATTTTTTATTTTTTGAATTATTTTTGAAATGAGACAGGGGTGATTTTCATAACTACACTCACATACATGCACACATAGATATATCTGAGTCTCTTTTTCCAAAAATAAAAGTCAAAACACCTCAGTTTAGTGTTCAAAGATCCCCAAATTCCAGCTGCATTCAACCTTGATTTCCATTACTCTGCAATCTAGTCCTTCCACATGAGCCAGTTCAGCCAAATTACTATTCTATAAAAACATCTGAGTCATTCCTATTTCTTCCTGCTCACCTTATTCTGCATCTGAGACATCCACATGTTTTCTATTCAAGACCCAGTCTCAGGCCTCAGTTCTCCATGAGGCCTTTCCTGTACCTTCCAGGTTACTGTGGTTTCAAATTTCTCTCAATTTCAATAGCAGCGTGTTGACTGTAACTCACTCTGCCCTCTAATCCTGTACAGACTTAGTTCTTGATATGAATAGTCGTGTATGTCTCCTTGCCCTGTTGAACTGTATTTAATAAAAGGTCAAGGACTATACTATAAATATTTTATATCCTCAGAGAACATCTATCACAGTTCTTTCTATGGCAGAGGTGAGCAGGAAACACATGTTACATGAACCAGATATGCATGAACTCACCTCTGCTTTGAAATCACAGGGATTAAAATCCCAAATATGTGTTTGTGAATGTTTTAAGAAAAGATGTAGATTCTAACCATAGTCTTGCCACTGATTTTCTATGCAAATGTTTTATCCACCTGTAAAGTGAAGCACTAGTACTCTATGATTTAAAGGGCCTCTCTAGCCCTGGTTATCTTGGTTAATGGAAGTTAATTTTCAGAAGACCAATGCAAGTTCCACCAAAGTGACAGAAAAATGTTCAGTAAGTAAGCAGATTTTCTCCAAGCTTTAACCTCCTCAGAAATTCTGGGGGACTGGAACTTCTTTCCAGTACAGTCTATTGACTGAGGTATGGAGGAAATGTGTGGGTTTCTATTTAACCTGTGTATATGGCAGGGACATTTAATTTACAATACAGCCTAAGGTTATTGCTGCAGCTGAATGCTTCACAAAGTACAGGTGTGATGCCAGAGGAGCTTATGAAGCATTGAAAGAACTCTATCATCAAAACCACCACTTTAATAAGACCCTGCAGCCTGTCAGGTTAAGAGTACCAATTAGTCATCCTGATGGGTTAAATACCTGAAAGGACCTTAGTCTCTTCTTGAAGTCCCCTCCAAGGTAGGTCTTTGGAGTGAAACTCCCTTTGGCTTGCAGCCATGGTGCTTTCTTTTACATGAGCTGAAGTGAAGGTTTTGAAATACTTTTTGAAGTAAATCTCCCCACCCTTATAAAAGCAAGAGAAAGTTTATATTTCATAGAGGAATGTGGCATATTTACACCAAAAAGGTACAAGTGGGAAAGCGTTTGATTTGCTTGTTTGCTTTTCTTATATTTCTCACAGCGGAGTGGTTTGGGTGAAATGTCAAATTTGTTTCATAAACACAAAATGGAAGGGAGACCAGAATGAAAAGAAGATGGTAGAAATGGTAATGATAGCATTTTTCTATATGCTCACTAAACCCTAAAGCCCCTCCCCAAATCATCAATTTTGGCAAGCTATCTCCAGCGTTATCCTAGCACTGTTACAATTAAGAAGGCAAAGCCCAGTGTGTTACTTCTTTTCCCTGACACATATTCCTTCATCTGTCATCCACTCAGGAAATGTGGGTGCTTGTGAAAGAAACAGGAACTAAACCAAACTTTGATTCTCAGTCCTCGGTTCTCCCGCTCCTTCTCACCTATGACGAGCATTTTATACCCATCACTTTATTTCACAAAACAATGCGGCTGATATACAAAAAAGTTTTGAAAAGTTTTTTATATTCTCAAGGGCAGAAAAATCAGTGCCAGATGTATATTAAGCTATTTCACTGCTGATTTTTAAAGGATATCTTAGAAGGAGAAAGCCCAAATCCAGTTTATTTGCTGTTTTGCAATCGCATTTGACAAATAAATTCAAATGATTGCACCTCTGTACAGTTTGGTGTAAAGAATGTGATCTGGCTGCTGATCGCTAAGGGGATACAACTCTAGTAGTGAGCAATTAGGCTGTTGGCTCTAGCAAAGTGATGGCCAGCTAGAACTTTTTAATGGGTCACTAGGGATAGACAGCATTCATCTCCATTTGTCATAATGAAAGCCAGGCAGAAGCTAAGCATGCGTGAACAGTTGGAACAACAAACTTTGTTTTCATACCATCAGGTTCATTAAGGGCCACTCAGTCTGTGCCAGCACTAGCTTCCCCATGGTGCTATAGCTCATTGTTTGTATTATGACGTGCTCTTGTAAATAACGATCAACTACTTTTGCACTGGGCCCGGGGTGAGGTATAGGGGTTCATCTTCCAGCTTCTTGAAGAATTTTGCAATAAGGATTGTGTATACACTCGATAAATGATCATTTTTATTATTTTAATTCTTATTAGTAGTATTGTAAAGTGCTTTGCAAACTACACAACACTATACGAGTGTAAATTCTTATTAACAAGCTCACAAACAAAATTATGCTCACATGATATGAGGGTCACAAAGGAGAGTACAATTCTGAGATCACAAAGAGGGACATTGGATTTCTATTTATTTTTCAAAATCAGACACGAATAAGATTCTTTACATGTTAAAGTGATGATTACTACAACAGTCATGGGATGTTGGCAAAACTGAATATGAAATGAGTGACAGCCGCCTTCCAAAGACATTTTTAAAGAGGATGAAAGCTGTGTTTCGAAAAACAGTAGCAGGAAACAAAGGTCAGAGAGGTCTTAGCCTAAACTTTCTTTTCGGTAACGTTAGTCATTCTCTGACACCTCAAGGGAGACTTCTGGACAATACCACAGAGGTTAAGATGCCTTCCCAGTTGTTCAGTCTTACCCTGTCCTAATGTTTAAAACCAAAAGTAATGGTAACATACCAATAAACCACACATTAATTTCATTTGATCCGTGGCAGATATGACTTGCTCATGTTCCATCACTGAGATAGTACTCTCTCCGTACCCAGCAGCCATCCAAGTCTTTTCTGTTCTCTTGTTAGGACTTAGACAATACACAGACAGCCTGAGGGACTTTGTCCAATTAAGCACACACATATTTTTTGGCTAATACTTTGAGTTCCCTGTTTTTTTTCTTCTCGAAAACTCAAGGACTTTTTGTTTTAAATAGTCTCTAATATGAAGTAACACGTTTAAAAGTTTTGCTCCTTCACTTTAGTGTTTTTGTTACCCTGAGAGATGTTTTTTCTTTAGATAAGAAATCTTCCTGAAAGCTTAACTGATGGAATCTGTCGTTCCACTGAGCTCATACGGGTAACCTCATTTGACGGTGGCAAGGCACCATCAGTGTTTAACGTTCAGTTGTAAACATCGGATTAAAACTTAGAGCGTTTAGAAAAAACGGGAGTCTATTATTCAGGCTCAGGACAGTAAGTAATTGAAGGAAAGGGTAAAAGCAGTTGGTAAAAGAGAGTGCTTGAAAAAGACGTATGTTTCCTTTCCAGCTTACTCCACAGAGAAAATGTTACTCTTTAAATATGTCCTTTCTCATCTAATCCTTACCAAATAGCATTTTGAAAGCTACAAATATTTACTTATAACCATGACTACACTTTAGACTAACATTCTGTAAATGCAAAGATAAGTTAATTTTCTTCATTTAGCATGAACACCTAACGTGTGAATTACTATGTGTTCTTTAAAGCTAAAAAGTTCTAAATTTCCTCCCTTGCCATGTAGGAAAGAATTTAATTACTAGAAATTTCCTTTACTATGGAGGTTTATCTTTTGAGTAAATTGCACCTTTTCTGTATCCAGAAGAACTTTGAGTTACCTTGTGAAAGCAATTATTTGTATAATTAGATTTTTGAAATGGGAGCAAAACAAAAAAACTCAAAGAAAAAAATGGAAGTATACTAGCTTCACTTTGATATACTATAAACCAGCATGATACAGTTACAGTAAATGAAAATACAGTTTAGTTCTGAGCTTTCTTGTAGTCAAGACAAAAAGGACAACACAGTCTATCATGTAGTCCTCAATGTCTGGTGAAATTAATTTTATAAATTAATCAGGAAAATCAACCAATTATTTCCTATAACTGAATTATGAAAAGAGCTCAATATATGGGGCTTTTTGCAAATTATATTAACAACATAAAGGACAGTAACATCGCCAGAAATTATGGCATAAGAAGGAAAAGTTAGTTTTCATATGGCTATTTTTGGACTCTCTAAAAATCTGACTCCATTATATGGAAATGTTTAGGAATTTCCTAAGATTGAATTCTCATGAAAAAGCCTGGTCATTACATTTGGAACACTGTAACTTGTAGGATTTAGTTTAATTCAGTAGTTCAAACAAACTGCTTCCAAATTTTGTTTCAAAATTGGATGGGTCCTTATTTTAACAGTATTCTCTTTTTTTATGGCCATTCCATGGCTTGCGGGCTCTTAATTCCCCAACCAGAGATTGAACCTGGGCCCTCGGCAGTGAAAGCACGGAGTCCTAACCGCTGGCAGTGAAAGCACGGAGTTCTAACCACTGGACTGCCAGGAAATTCCCAACAGTATTCTTTTAATATGTTGTTCAGTTATTTGAAGTTTATTTATTTATTTACTGATGTGGTTCTGTGAAGGAAAATTAACTTCGGGTTGACGAAAATTTGAGGTAAATTTGGAGACATTAGCAAGAGCTGAAGTATCTACAAAAATGTTGGGTATCACCATTAATAAAAAAAATCTTCCCGCTTCATAAAAGAAAGACGAACGTTTTCAGCCCATGAATTTTTAGTGTTCAGATGATGTACATGCTGTAATCTGATGACTTCCATCCCCCTGCATCTAGTGTGATTATGCTGCTAATCAGAACTTAAAAATTCTGCTGTGGCTTAGAAACAGGATGTCTTCACTGTCTATTTACATGTTTGGCAGTTGGTAAGAAACTTCATATGGGGTTAAAAATTCTCTAAAGTTGCTATATTGTGAAATTTAAGTAAAGAGCCAAGGCAAAAATATAGCACTGCATCAAACTATAATGCGTGATATTGGATGAATTCCCAAAGTTAGGGTGGGGAAAGTAGAGAAAGAATTCCTTTCCTTATTGAAAAAGTCATTTGAGTACAAGAATGGGAATTACTTATTTCAGGCTTGATGTTTTATACTGGTTGTATAAAAGGCTTCAGAAAATGGAATGTGATCTTAAATATTCTCTTTCAAAGGGATGCAGTGTTCTTTACATGTTTTAATGTGTTTTAGGATTAGTCCCTTTCCTTTCTTGCACATGTCCTACAAGCTGTTCTAAACTCATACTCAAAATATTTGAGCTTCATATTTATGCTAATTTAGAAGAGAGGGAACTTGTATGTCTTTACTAAAATAAGTTTGGAAATTTTAGAATTGCTTCCTTTTGGGCTATGCATCCGCCTTCGGAATTGAGAAACTTTGCTATGGCAAGGATGGGCAAAAATGTAAAGGAAGAGAAAGGAATGGAAGAGGGAGGGGTGAAAAAGAGGAGGCAAACCTATGCTGTCCCATTTTTATTTTGCGATGTAAAAGCATTACCTCTGACCTGGATTACTGCAGTGTTCTCCTGCCTGCTACCAAAGATCTGTTCTCCACATAGCAGTCTGAATTATCATTTGAAAATATGTATCAGGTATTATTTAAAATTCTTTAATGGTTTCCTCTTGCACTTAGAATAATGTTCAAACTCTTTACTGTAGCATATAAGTGATCTGTTATCCAACTTCTCAAATCTCTCTTCTTAGTTTCTACTCTGCTTTTAAAATATGTCAAGCTTTTTCCATTTCAGGGCCTTTTTTGCTTGACTTTCTTTTGCCTGGAACACTCTTCCTCCTCTTCTGTTCATGACTGGCTTTTCAACATGTAAGTCTCAGCTCAAAAATCACATTGCAGAGACCTTACTTGACTAATTTATCTAAAGGAGTCCTGCTTTCACCCAGCCCAGCCAGCTCTTACTGTATTGTTTGTTCATTTATTTCTTCATAGCACTTAGTGCAACCTCAACTTACTTTCATTCATGATTTATTTACTTGAGGCTTGTCCCCTTGGATGAGACTGTAAACACCTGGAAAGCAGGGTTTTTGTCTGTTTTGGCCATGTAGCTATTCTCATCAACTTTCAGACTTTCACAGTGCCTGGCATGGATTTAATGCAAAATAAATACTTGTTGAATAAATGAATGAGTGAAATAAAGAATTTGGTATGGCTGGAGTACTGAGCCTGTGTTTTCTTGAATGGGGGATGGTAAATTATAAAACTTCTAGAAGTTTTTCTAGAACTTTCCTGGGAAAAGTTTGCATAGTGGTAAATAGGAGGAAGTTATGCTAGAAAGATAGGGCAGGGGCCAAATCCTACAGTTTCCTGAATGTCTTGGTACATAGTTTCTGGAATCACCTCTGTGGTCAATGGATAGCTATTGACAGTTTTTAAGTAGTCAATGTACATTTTTGAAATGCTCCTTTATTATTCATTATGGAAAACCATTTGTGTGTCAATAGAGTCTGGTTCATTCACCAGTTGACTGAGTAACTTCCAAACATCAGCAGGGTGTTGATTTAATCAGCATTTTTTCATGCAGCATGGCTGGCAGGAGAAAATTTTTGCCTTAGTTCTTCACAGCCTGAGATGAAATGAACCAGTGCTTCTTGAAGGCATTTCTTACCAGTTATTTCTCATATCTCAGTAGAGCAGCCGGCTCCCCAAAAGCATGATATCATCTTGTTGAATCATTCCCCTTTCCTCAGTTGTTCTTTATTTTACAATTTACTTTTCTAACGCATAGAGTTACCCTCACATTAGAGTTACCCTCTCCTGTGGTATGTTTTAATTTGGTCTTAAAGGAAATCCAGTTTGCAGCCTTTAAAGGCAGTTAGCTTCTTGTTTGTTTCAATGGAGTAGCAGGTAGATCCTTCCTTAGCTGAAACCTAGTACTTATATGGCCTTATAATAATCTCCATCTAATAGTACAGGCTCATATGTAGCACACACATGTTCACCTGGACTTTTCCTACCACTTCAGATGTGTGTATCTAATTTCAAAAGTGGACTACAAAGATATCAAGCTTCCAGTTAAAACGATGGCCTGTTTTATATAGAATCTCTGGCAGCCAATTCTAGTTTCCTGAACTGGTTCACAATAATTTAAAAGCCAGTTCATGAATAAGTTTTATGGATTAACCTTAAGTCATGGAATCTTCTTTATATTTATATTGGGGAACATGGTATTATGTTTAATACTGGGTTATAAATGGGGAAAGCACCAAATAAGCAAAAAACCAATGTGGTCAAATTTAAGAGAAGGAACCAATTTATCAATGTTGGCTAACAGTTTTCAGGAGCTACTGAATCACATTCATCAGTGATAATCAATCAGTATTGGAAGCTCTCAGTGTGAATGATGACTTCAGAGATGTTGTTATTGAACTTACATCCTTCTCGTCCATTATAGCTTATGAAGCACACTCACATGTAATATACCTTTTGATTTGTGTGTAAATGTTTGCTTCTTAGAATTTATTTTTCTCTTTTCCTAAACATATCATAGACATCATCTATATGTAAAGTAGATGGAAAACAAAAAGATAAATAAGTCATGTGGTCCCTATCCTCGGAAAGTCCTACTAGGAGTAACAAATATACTTAGGTAGGTGCCACATATGGCAGAGTATGATAAGTGCCAGTAGAAGAACAGAGATACGATGATATTGCAGTGCTTGACTGTAGCTTTAGGGTTGAGAAAAATTTTCTTAGAGAAGGCGGGATTTAAGCTTGGCCTTATAGGATATGTTAGATTTCAACAAGAAAATCCAAGTGTCAGAGGATCTCTAGGTCAGTGGAACAGTCTGAGCAAAACATGAAGGTAGGAAAGTGCAAAATTTATAAAAATTTATCTATGTTCGTTCAATGTTAATGGCTGGTGTTATAAAACTAAAGCGTGTCAGTACTAACCTGTTGTGTTCAGAACTTATAGTTTGGCCCTTAACTGGAGGCAGTTTCCACCAACCACAAGTACCTCACTATATCCTCATAAATTATGTGTCTATGGGAGTTGTAGACTATACATACCCAGCGTTAACAAGCGTATATTCACATCCTTGAAATGAATAGATCTTATATAAATTGTATCCGGTTGTTGTTGTTTTTTTTTTAGGGTTTTAGTGATTTCTGAAGCACATTTATATATAATACACAATTAAATCATTCCAAAATCCTATGTAGTAGGTGGTGGTATGGCGGTTTCTTAATGGAGAACCAAGACACAAATGTTTAAATGACTTTTTCCAGGTTCACTTGATCAGTAAGTGTAGACACATACCCGATTTAGAACCTATTCATTTTCCTCTATAGCTATATACTTGTCACTATGTAGACATCCGTACAACTCATATTTGTCTGTGTTGGTGTATGAGAAATTGAGGAAATTTAAGAAAGAAACCAGGAATTCAAAATTAATGATTTTGACAGCAAAAATAATTCTGAAACCACAGAATCGAGAACAAAGGTAAAAATGGCAAGGAAAGCTGCTTTCAGGCAAGATTTAATGGAAAGAAGGCCAGTAGCTAAGAATATGCTAATTAAAAAGAAAAAGAGAAGGCTTTACTATCATTAGACAAAGTTAAGGATATCAGATCTTAAAATAGGGCAGTTTATGTTTTCTGTAGTAAGGGATAAGATTCTTTATATATCACGAGAAGGCAGTGACTGGGAGCTCAGGAACCTACTACTACTTTCTATTTCTTACTAATACTTGAGTGGCCAGACTATCAAAAGCCGACTCAGTTGAATCTTATATGCCTTCCATGATTTTATATTTATTTGTTCAGTAACAGTGAGTTTCATTTCTTTATACTTCAAAATAGACCAAGCATAATTTGGATTTCACCATGAAAATGACTAGTACTAGTGTGAATATTCACTTTTCTGAAATGAGGCAAAAGGTTCTGTCTATAGACATTCTCCATGAATAAAGCATAGGGCAAAATGTATTAAATCAAGTAAATTTAATTACATTTTGTTATCAAAAAATGCATCATTGCACGTTACATGGAAAGCAGCTTATTAAGTGGTTTAAGAGGAGATTTATAGTGTCTTTGTAGTTTATTAAAAATCCTTTCTTTGGGCTTCCCTGGTGGCGCAGTGGTTGGGAGTCTGCCTGCCAGTGCGGGGGACGCGGGTTCGAGCCCTGGTCTGGGAGGATCCCACATGCCGCGGAGCAACTAGGCCCGTGAGCCACAACTACCGAGCCTGCGCGTCTGGAGCCTGTGCTCCGCAACAAGAGAGGCCGCGACAGTGAGAGGCCCGCGCACCGCGATGCAGTGTGGCCCCCGCTCATCGCAGCTAGAGAAAGCCCTCGCACAGAAACGAAGACCCAACACACCCCTAAATAAATAAATAAATATTTTAAAAAAAGCAAAAAAAAAAACCCAAACTGCTTGAAGACGGGAAATGAAATTTAAAAAAAAAAAAAAAAAATCCTTCCTTTTATATTAGTGAGAATCCAACTTGTAAGTTTGGAATCAATTTCTCAATCAAAGGAATGTGGTATAACATTTTGTGTGCTGTATTTAGCATCTCTTCTGGATTGGAAAAATGTATTCCTTTTAACTTTGTGTTCTTCACATTCTAAAGCCGGAAAACAGATTTGGAGGAGTGGGAGGTATCCCTAATCTCATCCTTCAGAAAATCACAGTTTATTCTTCCATTTTCAGGATTAAAGGCAAAAGGAACAAAAAGAAAAGAAGAGAAAATAAAAGACAAAAATATTGAAAATGTGAATTAGAGGTGGCACAGCATTGGCAGATTTTAATTTTGATCAATCATAAGACAAACAGAAGCAGGTAGATTCAATTTCCCAGAAAACATAGATGTCTTAGAAAAGAGGGAGAAGAAAACGAACTTGGAACAAAGCACATTTATCCATTTTCACCAATGCCAAAATACCCACATATCATTTTAGGAGCACTGTTTTTTAACCTCTTGCCCTTTAGTGTGGAGGCTGGGTAGAGTGAATGTGAACTAGAACTCAGCCCTGACACTTTCTGTCTTGAGACCTTGGACTGGTGCTGAACCCAGTTTAGAAATATTTGCCTTCATTTGATCCTTTTTTTTCTCTTTATAGCTTAACCAGCTGGAAAAGGCAGTGGAAGCAGCGCACACATTTTTCATGGCCAACCCTGAGCACATGGAAATGCAGCAGAACATCAAGAATTACAGAACGATGGCGGGCGTTGAAGACCTCCAGCTGGTAGATCGGGATGCCAAACCACACCTGGTGAGCTTTGGGGACCCTGTCCTAACCATGAGGAGCTTAGTGCTCCTAACTTTCAATGGACTCAAAGCAAATTCCTATGAATGGATATCTCACATTGATTCCCAACGTCCAATACAGTATCATTTTTACACTTTCAGAGTTCCTAAGATGAAGTATCGTAATTCAGGGTTGAAAAATTGAAAGAAAAAGAAAATTAACTTAGAAAATCAGTATGATATGGTGAAAAGTAAGATGTGACGTAAATGTCTGTAACCCCCTCTGAGCCTCAGCACCCACTCCAGCACTTCAATTTTACCCACTGGAATTGAAGCCCATGTGAATTGCTCAGGGTCACACCACGGTTTCCCAGCAACCAGTCCAGTGGCTTTTTCCACAGTACCTGTACTTTTCAAATTTTGATTTTTTTAAGCTACATAATTATTCCTTTAAATGAAATCTTACTTGAAACTCACAGTGTGTTGAAAGGGCTTCTTTTTCAATTGGATACATCACCATTCTCAATGTGTGGCCTCCAAGAGGACTGAAGAAAAGTCTAAGAGAGGAAGATTTTAGATGAAAGTCTTTTTTCCTTTTTTTCAAAAAAAAAATGAACTATGTTCCCTGGAGCCACATTATTATGATGGTTTTCGTGCTCTTGTGCATTGGATGTCTTAAGCTGAGTGCAGTTTAGGGGATCCTTTATAATTACAGGAAGGTACTTCTTTCCTTCAACGCTGTGATCTGATCTGTGACAAATCTGTACTATACACTATGTAAATGGCTAACAAGTCAACTGCAAACCAAATGAATGCACAAATCTTAGTGCTGGTGCTGAAATCTATTCAAAATAGTCATCATGATCTCAAAGTTTGTTTCAAAATTTGCAAGCATCAAGTGTCAATCAAAACTGAAGATGAAACATTAATGAATGTTGAATTCTCATGTTTTAGGTGTACTTCCTTTTTAGAGTTTTTGGTTCTCTGCTAATTTTACCATACTGCTTCATTTAAATTTCTTACACACTAACTTTGTTTATGCAATTGAAATAAAATTGCAGTATACACACACACACACAAATTTGAACCAGGCCTGGAATTGAGTGTCACGTCCACCCACATCAGTCTTCCTGCACTTTGTTGCATGGCCCTACCTGCATTCAAAAGGGTTAGAAAATATAGTCTTGAGTGAGCTCAGGAAGAAAATGAAATTGATTGATGCCACAGCAGTAGGCTTGCTCAGTTAGTCCCTTCTCATCTACAATTAGTTGAAGCCAGGGAAGTTTCCCTTTATCTCCCAGTGTGACCCTTCTTTATCTTCAACAGCACAAGAGTCCCATACCCACCTACCTAAGTGATCCAGAGTCTTGCCTGCATTTTGCCATTCAAGTGCCCCTTGGGTGTTCTTTGAAAAAAATTTTGTCTCTGTTTCTTTCCAGGAGAGTTACAGTGAAGGAGTTAAACATTATGAGGCAGATGACTTTGAACTAGCTATCAAGTACTTTGAACAAGCTTTAAGAGACTATTTCAATGAAGATACGGAGTGCAGAGCCCTGTGTGAGGGGCCTCAGAGATTTGAGGAATATGAGTACTTAGGGTACAAAGCTGGTCTCTATGAAGCCATTGCAGGTAAAGTTTATTTTTTCCCTTGATTTCCTGATGATAGAAATACTACATGCCATCTGTAAAACTATTCCAATAATGTAGAAGTATATATTGTAAAAAGTATAATTGTAAAAAAATTCTCATACACGTATCCTATCCTCTCCCCCGTGGATTACTTTCCCTAGCTTAAATTTTGGTGACTATGCTCCCAAGCTTTTTCAGATATATGCATAAATATTTAGGTATTTATTTATAATTATTATTTCATTTTTATAAAAATAAGACAACACTGTAAATATTGATTTTCAGTATATGTTTTTTGTTTTATTTTATGCTTAACAATATATTGTGGACTTCTCATGTAAGTACATGTAGATCTACCTTATTGCATTATATGGGGAAAGCGTAATTTATTTGACCAGTCCTTTACTGATGAATACTAAGGAAGCTGCAATTTTTTATTATGATTAATAATGTAGTAGTGAATACCTTTGTATAGTCTTCTTCTATTACTTAAATGAATATTTTGTTACATATGGGAATTTAATATACCACAATTTAAAATAGTAGGTAAAGTTCATTATACATTAATTGGGGAGGTTGACTAGCTAACCATGTATGGTGGGGACTGAGTTCTCCGCTGCATATGAAAAAATACACGAAATAAATTCTATTATATTAATAATATGAGTAAAAATAGAACTGTTAGAAGAAAATGCAAGAGAATATTTGTATAACAGTAGGAAAGCTCTTCTTAGCATGATGAAAGACAAGAAATTTTAAGAAAAAGATAGATTTTACATAAGATTTATAAATATAAAAGATACTTTAATCAAATTGATTTATAATAGCAAGTGGAAAAAGTTGCAAAATGTTTACAGGAAAACAGTTAATATCATTGATACTTAAACACAGACTGCGAATTATTAGTAGTACTGGTATTTCATTTCTTATTTATTGGTAGTAATAAAAATAAGCAAAATTTATTTAGCAGTTAAAATATACAGAGCATTTTATATAGTTATATCTCTTTTAATCCTATAAACAACTCCTTGTAGGTATTGTTATTCACCCTCTTCTCCCCTTTTAAATGAGGAATTTAGACCTCAGAAAGATTAAGTAATGGGATTAAGGTGAAACTGGGAATCAAACCTAGGATTTTCTCACTCTAGAGCCCATACTTTGAAGATCTACACAGCTGAAAAATGGGCAAAGGTTATTTATTCAATAATAAATGTTTAACGCATATTTGTTGAGTGCATATTGTATTCCAAGTTATAAAACATGAAAAACAGTGTTCAACTTCGCATATACTCATAGAAATGCAAATTAATGAAGTCAGTTTTCTTTCCCCAACTTCCAATGTTTTCTGTCTTCATAAAAAGCATCACTCACCTAGTAGCTCAAACCAAATCCCTAGAAGTTATCTTTCAATCCAACATTTCCTTTAATTCTTATTCTCCTCCGACTTGTTACCAAACTTTGAAAGATGCTACTTCCTAATAGCATTTGAGATTCCCTGGTTCCCTCCACTCCTTTTGCTACCACCCTGGTTCAAATCAACACTATATTTTAACAAATTCACTGTGATAGTCTCCTTGCTCGTCCTCATGTTCTGATCAGGTTTTACTCTGTAGGCAGACAGAACAGTTTTCCAAAAAACAGAAAGTCTGCTCACAGATGTGCTGAATCACCCCCTACCACGCCACTGGCTTCCATTGCAATTGAAATAAAACCCAAAACCTTTAACAAGGACTTTCATGACTGCGTACTAGTGTTCATTTTCATCCTCTCTCTTTTTCTATCTCTTTAATCCATTCCTACTGTACTTATTTTAATTCCTAAGATACGCCAGGCTCATTTCCACTTACAGACTTGAAAATGTTATCTTCTATCACTTGGCTATTGCCCTATCTTAAGTGCTTAATCCTCAGTGCCTACTTATAGTGACTGGCAAATAGCAGGTGCTTAGTGAATATCTGTTAAATGAATGGGTGGAAGGAAGAAAGGATGAGGGAAGGAAGGAAGGAAGGAGATGACATATCCATCAATCACATTGCAGAGATTAAAACGGTTAATAATACTCTATATTTGTGAAAATATAGGTCTTAAATTGTTGAGGTTTTTTTTTCATTTTTTCATTTAATTTTATTTATTTTTTTATACAGCAGGTTCTTATTAGTTATCCATTTTATATATATATTAGTGTATATATGTAAATCTCAATCTCCCAATTCAACACCCCACCACCCCGCTCTGCCACTTTCTCCCCTTGGTGCCCATACGCTTGTTCTCTACATCTGTGTCTCAATTTCTGCCCTGCAAACTGGTTCACCTGTACCATTTTTCTAGGTTCCACATATATGCATTAATATACGATATTTGTTTTTCTTTCTGACTTACTTCACTCTGTATGACTGTCTCTAGAGCCATCCACGTCTCTACAAATAAACAAATTTTGTTCCTTTTTATGGGTGTGTAATATTCCATTGTATATATGTACCACATCTTCTTTATCCATTCGTCTGTCGATGGGCATTTAGGCTGCTTCCATGTCCTGGCTATTGTAAATAGTAAATGAACATTGGGGTGCATGTGTCTTTTAGAATTATGGTTTTCTCTGTGTATATGCCCAGTAGTGGGATTGCTGGGTCATATGGTAATTCTATTTTTAGTTTTTTAAGGAACCTCCATACTGTTCTCCAAAGTGGCTGTATCAATTTAAATTCCCACCAACAGCGCAAGAGGGTTCCCTTTTCTCCACACCCTCTCCAGCATTTGTTGTTTGTAGATTTTCTGGTGATGTCCACTCTAACTGGTGTGAGGTGATACCTCATTGGAGTTTTGATTTGCATTTCTCTAATAATTAGTGATGTTGAGCAACTTTTCATGTGCTTCTTGGCCATCTGTATGGCTTCTTTGGAGAAATGTCTATTTAGGTCTTCTGCCGATTTTTTGGATTGGGTTGTGTGTTTTTTTAATATTGAGCTGCATGAGCTGTTTATATATTTTGGAGATTAACCCTTTATCCATTGATTTGTTTGCAAATATTTTCTCCCATTCTGAGGGTTGTCTTTTCATCGTGTTTGTAGTTTCCTTTGCTGAGCAAAAGCTTTTAAGTCTAATTAGGTCCCATTTGTTTATTTTTGTTTTTATTTCCATTACTCTAAGAAGTGGATCAAAAAAGATCTTGCTGTGGTTTATGTCAAAGAGTGTTCTTCCTATGTTTTCCTCTAAGAGTTTTATAGTGTCCAGTCTTACATTTAGGTCTCTAATCCATTTTTAGTTTATTTTTGTGAATGGTGTTAGGGAGTGTTCTAATTTCATTCTTTTTTTTTTTTTTTTTTTTTTAAATACATGGCTTTAAATTTATTTATTTATTTAGGCTGTGGTGGGTCTTCGTTTCTGTGCGAGGGATTTCTCCAGTTGCGGCGAGCGGGGGCCACTCTTCATCGCGGTGCGCGGGCCTCTCCCGTTGCGGAGCACAGGCTCCAGACGCGCAGGCTCAGCAGTTGTGGCTCACGGGCCTAGCCGCTCCGCGGCATGTGGGATCTTCCCGGACCAGGGCACGAACCCGTGTCCCCTGCATTGGCAGGCGGACTCTTAACCACTGTGCCACCAGGGAAGCCCTAATTTCATTCTTTTACATGTAGCTGTCCAGTTTTCCCAGCACCACTTATTGAAGAGACTGACTTTTCTCCATTGTATATCCTTGCCTCCTTTGTCATAGATTAGTTGACCATGGGTGCATGGGTTTATCTCTGGACTTTCTATCCTGTTCCATTGATCTATATTTCTGTTTTTGTGCCAGTACCATATTGTCTTGATTACTGTAGCTTTGTATTATAGTCTGAAGTCAGGGAGTCTGATTCCTCCAGCTCCGTTTTTTTCCCTCAAGACCACTTTGGCTATTCGGGGTCTTTTGTGTCTCCATACAAATTTTAAGATTTTTTGTTCTAGTTCTGTAAAAAATGCCGTGGGTAATTTGATAGGGATTACATTGAATCTGTAGATTGCTTTGGGTAGTATACTTATTTTCACAATATTGATTCTCCAATCCAAGGACATGGTATATCTCTCCATCTGTTTGTATCATCTTTAATTTCTTTCATCAGGTTCTTCTAGTTTCCTGCATACAGGTCTTTTGTCTCCCTAGGTAGGTTTATTCCTAGGTATTTTATTCTTTTGGTTGCAGTGGTAAATGGGAGTGTTTCCTTAATTTCTCTTTCAGATTTTTCATCATTAGTGTATAGGAATGCAAGAGATTTCTGTGCATTAATTTTGTATCCTTCAACATTGCCAAATTCATTGATTAGCTCTATTAGTTTCCTGGTCACATCTTTAGTATTCTCTATGTATAGTATCATGTCATCTGCAGGCAGTGACAGTTTTACTTGTTCTTTTCCAATTTGTATTCCTTTTATTTCTTTTTCTTCTCTGATTGCCATGGCTAGGACTTCCAAATCTATGTTGAATAATAGTGGTGAGAGTGGACATCCTTGTCTTGTTCCTGATCTTAGAGGAAATGCTTTTAGTTTTTCACCATTGAGAATGACGTTTGCTGTGGGTTTGTCATATATGGCCTTTATTATGTTGAGGTAGGTTCCCTGTATGTCCACATTCCAGAGAGTTTTTTATCATAAATGGGTGTAGAATTTTGTCAAAAGCTTTTTCTGCATCTATTGAGATGATCATATGGTTTTTCTTCTTCAATTTGTTAATATGGTGTGCCACATTGATTGATTTGCATATACTGAAGAATCCTTGCATCCCTGGGATAAATCCCACTTGATCATGGTGTATGATCCTTTTAATGTGCTGTTGGATTCTGTTTGATAGTATTTTGTTGAGGATTTTTGCATCTACATTCATCAGTGATATTGGTCTCTAATTTTCTTTTTTTGTAGTATCTTTGCCTGGTTTTGGTATCAGGGTGATGGTGGCCTCATAGAATGTGATTGGGAGTGCTCCTTCCTCTGCAATTTTTTGGAAGACTTTGAGAAGGATGGGTGTTAGCTCTTCTCTAAATGTTTGATAGAATTCTGGTCCTGGACTTCTGTTTGTTGGAAGATTTTTGATCACACTTTCAATTTCGTTACTTGTGATTAGTCAGTTCATATTTTATATTTCTTCCTGGTTCAGTCTTGGAAGGTTATACCTTTCTAAGAATTTGTCCATTTCTTCCAGGTTGTCCATTTTATTGACATAGAGTTGCTTGTAGTAGTCTCTTAGGATGCTTTGTATTTCTGTGGTGTCTGTTGTAACTTCTCCTTTTTCATTTCTAATTTTATTGATTTGAGTTCTCTCCCTCCTTTTCTTGATGAGTCTGGCTAGTGGTTTATCAATTTTGTTTATCTTCTCAAAGAACCAGCTTTTAGTTTTATTGATCTTTGCTATTGTTTTCTTTGTTTCTATTTTATTTATCTCTGGTCTGATCTTTATGATTTCTTTCCTTCTACTAACTTTGGGTTTTGTTTGTTCTTCTTTCTCTAGTTCCTTTAGGTGTAAGGTTAGATTGTTTATTTGAGATGTTTGTTGTTTCTTGAGGTAGGATTGTATTGTGATAAACTTCCCTCTTAGAACTGCTTTTGCTGTGTCCCATAGGTTTTGGATCATCGTGTTTTCATTGTCATTTGTCTCTAGGTATTTTTTGATTTCCTCTTTGATTTCTTCAGTGATCTCTTGGTTATTTAGTAACGTATTGTTTATCCTCCAAGTGTTTGTGTTTTTTACTTTTTTTTCCCGTGTAATTAATTTCTAATATCATAGCATTGTGGTCAGAAAAGATGTTTGATATGATTTCAATTTTCTTAAATTTACTGAGGCTTGATTTGTGACCCAAGATGTGATCTATACTGTAAATGTCCCATGCACACTTGAGAAGAATCTGCTGTTTTTGGTTGGAATGTCCTATAAATATCAATTAAATCTATCTGGTATGTTTTGTCATTTAAAGCTTGTGTTTCCTTATTAATTTTCTGTCTGGATGATCTGTCCATTGGTGTAAGTGAGGTGTTAAAGTCCCCCACTATTATTGTGTTACTGTCAATTTCCTCTTTTATAGCTGTTCGCAGTTGCCTTACGTATTGAGGTGCTCCTATGTTGGGTGCATATATATTTATAATTGTTATATCTTCTTCTTGGATTGATCCTTTGATCATTATGTAGTGTCCTTCCTTGTCTCTTGTAACATTCTTTATTTTAAAGTCTATTTTATATGATATGAGTATTGCCACTCCAGCTTTCTTTTGATTTCCATTCGCATGGAATATCTTTTTCCATCCCCTCACTTTCAGTCTGTATGTGTCCCTAGGTCTGAAGTGGGTCTCTTGTAGACAGCATATATATGGGGTTTGGAGTTTGTTTTTGTATCCATTCAGCGAGCCTGTGTCTTTTTGTTGGAGCACTTGATCCATTCACGTTTAGGGTAATTATTGATATGTATGTCCTTTTACCATTTTCTTAATTGTTTTGGGTTTGTTTTTGTAGGTCCTTTTATTCTCTTTTGCTTCCCACTTAGAGAAGTTCCTTTAGCATTTGTTGTAGAGCTGGTTTGGTGGTGCTGAATTCTCTTAGCTTTTGCTTGTCTGTAAAGCTTCTGATTTCTCCATTGAAAATGAATGAGGTCCTTGCTGGGTAGAGTAATCTTGGTTGTAGGTTCTTCCCTTTCACTTTAAATTCACTTTAAATATGTCATGTCACTCCCTTCTGGCTTGTAGAGTTTCTGCTGAGAAATCAGCTGTTAGCCTTATGGGAGTTCCCTTGTATGTTATTTGTCATTTTTCCCTTGCTGCTTTCAATAATTTTTCTTTGTCTTTAATTTTTGCCACTTTGATTACTATGTGTCTTGGCATGTTTCTCCTTGGGTTTAACCTGTATTGGACTCTCTGCACTTCCTGGCCTTGGGTGGCTATTTCCTTTCCCATGTTAGGGAAGTTTTTGACTATAATCTCTTCAAATATTTTCTCGGGTCCTTTCTGTCTCCCTTCTGCTTCTGGGACCCCCATAATGCGAATGTTGTTGCGTATAATGTTGTCCCAGAGGTCTCTTAGGCTGTCTTCATTTCTTTTCATTCTTTTTTCTTTATTCTGTTCCGCCTCAGTGAATTCCACTATGCTGTCTTCCAGGTCACTTATCCGTTCTTCTGCCTCAGTTATTCTGCTTTTGATTCCTTCTAGTGTATTTTTCTTTTCAGTTATTGTATTGTTCACCTCTGTTTGTTTGTTCTTTAATTCTTCTAGGTCTTTGTTAAACATTTCTTGCATCTACTCTATCTTTGCCTCCATTGTTTTTCCGAGGTCCTGGATCATCTTCACTATCATTATTCTGAATTGTTTTTCTGGAAGGTTGCCTATCTCTATTTCATTTAGTTGTTTTTCTGGGGTTTTATCTTGTTCCGTCATCTGGTACGTAGCCCTCTGCCTTTTCGTCTTGTCTATCTTTCTGTGAATGTGGTTTTTCTTCCACAGGCTGCAGGACTGTAGTTCTTCTTGCTTCTGCTGTCTGCCCTCTTGTGGATGAGGCTATCTAAGAGCCTTGTGCAAGCTTGTGTTGAGGTTTTTTAGAAGGATAATTAGGAAATATCTATCAAAATTTAGACTAAGAAGTAAACTGAAAATCAATGTGCCTTCTTTTAGCCTTTTTTTTTTTACATTTTAGAAATGTATATTTCTATACATTTCAAACTGATCACCACAATAAGTCTAGTTACAATATGTCACCATACAAAGATATTACATAGTTATTGACTATATTCCCCACACTGTACATTTCCTACCCATGACTTATTTATTTTGCAACTGGAAGTTTGTTTGTCTTAAGCTCCCTCACCTATTTTTTTCCTCCCCTACCACCTACCCCTCTGGCCCATTTGTTCTCTGTATCTATAACTCTGTCTCTGTTTTGTTATGTTTGTTCATTTGCTCTGTTTTGTTTTGTTTTGTTTTTAGATTGCACATATAAGTGAAACCATATAGTATTTTTCTTTCTCTTTCTGACTTATTAGCATAATACCTTCTAGGTCCATCCATGTTGTCACAAGTAACAAGATTTCATTATTTTTTTATGGCTGAGGGCTGAGTACTATTCCATTGTGTGTGCATATATATCACATCTTCTTTATACATTCATCTATTGATAGGCACTTAGGCTGCTTCCATATCTTGGCTATTGTAAATATATTATTTGTCAAGTGGCTTATTTGCTACACATTCAATTACTCAAGTTCAACTCAATTCACTTAAAATCGATACAGCATTATTGGGGATTTTTTCCCCTAAGGTTTTATTTTGCTGGGCCTCTATTAGAGCCATTTACTTGCATTTTTGTAAACACTGCTCATTTGAATGTCAGTTTTATGTGTGCTTCACATTTCAACTGCTGAATATTTCTTTAACTTAATCTTTTATTTCAGAATGGGCAGGCTTTTCCTTTATTACAGTTTGCTGTCTTGTAGTTTTTTTAAGGATAGGTGCCCTGCCTTCATTCCCACATTCATCTCTACACCTACCTCTACCAATGGCCACTGAACAGCTTTGGCAAATGTCCTAGATCTGGTTTAAGAGAATTGACTGACAAATTCCCACAAATTAACGTTTCTCAATTTTCTGAGGTCACCACAGCCTGTTGGTTGCTGGAAAAGAATAGAAGTCTCCTAACTCAGGCTCCTAATACTAACACAGCTACCACCACCATCACCCCACTTCCAATAAAGAAAAGTGATAAAAAATTCATAGTCCCTCAAGTTCAATCAAATATTATATGTTACAGGAATATGGTAAGTCTTCTCAGGAATTTGAAGCATATCCAATTCATTATGAGATGGAAATCTTTAAAAGCATTCCCATGCAAGTGTCTTGAATCTCAAACATATTAAAACATAATAATTTCACAATAACATTTGATATAGAAAGGAGGCAAGGAATACAACTAATAAAAAGGGATATCATTACTCTAACTATGTAAATTCCTGCCTGGTTCAAAACTATTCTCGATTAGGAGTAAAACTGGCTTTTAAAATACAGAATGTATTTAGAAAGCTGGAATTTTTGACTTTTAGAGTTGGAAGAACATTACCAATTGGAGAAAACTACAAATGGCTTCTGAATGCAGTTATTTATTACCAGCCATGCTCACTGAAGCCCTAAAGGATATCATTTTGTCACTCTTATTTTGCTGCTATTAATATTTTACTTTGAAAAATACTTCCATTCAGATTGTGGATTCCTGTTGGGTGTGTTTCCCACCCTTTCCTTTGGCTTGTCGTTTGGAATTAGGAGTTCATATTAAAAGGTAAAGAGGAAAGCAAATGGCCAGCGAAACTAGGAGAAATGCTTGAGAGTTGTTTGTTGTTTTCTTAAGAAATAAAATAGCCAGCTATTTATTTCTAACATGCTAATCAAGTAAACATAACCCATTCTTCTCATGTCTTCCAACTGGAATTAAGAACCAATGGATGATAGTGATCCTATTAGCTGTACTATATTAGATTGAGTTAGCCAGGTTTTAAGAGAACTAGCACATTTCCCTACACACCAGGAAACAGATATTTCCTTTCTGTTGTGTTTTGGGGGTCCCTCTTCAAGGTCATCTAGATACAAGCCAAACTCTGCCTAATAGAAAGCCTTTTGAAAGGAGGCAGTTGTGGATTAGACTGTACAGTCATGAAGTCGGGTGGTTTTATCATTATTCTCAAGAGAACTTGCTCTGCACAAGCATGAATGGACTATTCTCTTAATGGAAAAGACTGCCTCTATCTTCATTGTAAAAATCAGAGTCAGGGCAAAATGTAAGAAGGGTTTTCTTTCTGGGACATTAGCCACTTGTGTTTCCTCAGCTCATGCTTGTATGAGATAGAACCCAGAGCTAAAAGGAGCATGAAAATCCCTGCACTTCAGGATCCTCGCCTGTTTGCAAGTGAGAAGAATGGGAACAAAGAAAGGGGAACAAAGAAAAAGAGGCAAAATGCTTCTTCAAATTCTTTAGCTTTCATCCTTCTCCTATTTTACCAGTCCCTACAGTATTAGGATTTATAATGTCCAGGTGATAGACTAATTTGTAACTGGGTAGAATAGGTACCTGATCAATAGATGTAAAGGAATGTTGTTTTTATTTCCCCTTTAGTAAAAGTGGTTTGAAAATATTAGCAAGGAAAAAGAGCATTGTGGCTTCACTTCTCTGCGTGAACTCCCCACGTACATGGCAGTTCCTTTCTCTCAACCGGTCCTTAACATAACTGGGATCTGAACTTCCTATCTTGACTCCAGTACACTTCAGGCCATCTAAAGTCCAAAATGAGACCCCCAAGTTGTTAAATAAGAAAGTAATCTACTCAGCTGGGCATGGGTGGGATGAGATGGCCTATGTCACTTTCAGGAGATGTAGAAAAAGAATACACAGAAGGAAAGAGTGCTATACATTTGGAATCTATGAGTAATTAATCTAGTGATCACTGGTTAGGAAGCTTTGGTGAGTCACTTACTTTCTTTGTGAAAAGGATTTCTGGTCATGAGTGAGGATAATAATGATATCTCTCTAAGAGTGTATGGTGAGGTGAGATGCCCTGTGTAACCGTGGTTCTCACTTTGAAGTCTGGACATTGAGCAGATGAGAGGAAACCACGTCTTGGCTCTTGTTTTTCAGATCACTATGTGCAGGTGCTGGTTTGTCAGCATGAGTGCGTGAGGGAACTTGCCACCCGCCCTGGCCGCCTCTCACCAATCGAGAACTTTCTTCCCCTACATTATGACTACCTACAGTTTGCCTACTATCGAGGTAAAGCGTGGATTATCTGTGAAAACCTTTGGGGGTAAGGGGTGTGGCTCATCACAACAGACATCGAATTTTTGTGGGTTAGTTCTCTGCCTTCCTCAGTTGTAATCAAGCTATGGAGGTGTATGCATTTTCTCTCTCACCTCACATCACTACAGCTCAGAACAAGAGCAGAATGTGAAACCACAAGTGGGCAAATGTTGTGACAATGCCCTGAAAGTTATACTAGACTGATATTTTATGTGATTTTTAAATTTAATTTTTCAACTTAATTTGAAAAGATAGTATACTCACAGGTTTAAAGACTAAATATTTAAAAACCTCTCTCTCTTTCTTTTCCCCACAACCCAATTTCATGCCCTAAAATCCACAGTTTCTTATTTACCCTTCCAAAATTTTATACAGAAACAACAACACACACACACACAATGTCTCTGAATTATTTTATCCTCTTACACATAGAAGATAGCACATTATTTACACTCTTCCTCACATTGTTTTCTTCACTTAATGATACATATCAGATTTTTTTTAGTATGTTGAACCTATGAAATTCCCTTTTGCTTGGTCAAAAATGGTCAAATTTTGGCAGTTTTATATGGTTCAATCTAGTTGTTTCAGTACATAAAGATCTTCCTCATTAATTTTTCTTTATATCTAGATATCACCATACTATAATTTATTTAATGTGTCTCCTTACTGATGAGCATTGTGTTGTTTGTAATATTTTACTATTACAATCAATGATCAAATGAATAACATTTCCTGTATGTCATTTACATTTGCATGTAAATATTTATAGGATAAATTTCTAGAAGTACATTTGCTGCATCAAATGGTTTATTTGTTTGTAGTTTTGACAGATGTTGCCGATTTTTTCTCCACACGGAGTACACTTTTCATTGCACAGCAACAGAATATATTTTCAAATTTTAAATATTCCCAAATCATTATGTGAAAATTGATATCTCAATAAAGGTTTAATTTCCATTTATCTCATTGAGAAAGAAAGAGTGAGCATCTTATGTTTAAAAGCAATTAATAGAATTTGGATTGCTGAAATTGGTCTTAGATATCATGTTTTCAAATTCAGTACAAAAATCAGAATTAACTTCAAAAATTCTACTCTGTGTTAAATAATGTAAGTTGCCAGCAAATATCTTCAGATGGAGGCTTTGATAATTTGTTGAAGACATCTAGCAGCATAGCAGACCGAAGTTAGTACCTTTGGAATACCTGAAATCCTGTCCTTCCTTTCATCTGCAACTATTTCTGCTGCTTCTACTCGGCCTCATGGCATCGTCCCTCTTTTCTTTTAATTTTTATTTTATATTGTAGTACAGTTGATTGACAATGTTGTGTTAGTTTCAGGTGTAAAGCAAAGTGATTCAGTTATACATATATATATATCCATTCTTTTTCAGATTCTTTCCCCATATTGGTTATTACAGAGTATTGAGTAGGGTTCCCTGTGCTATACAGTAGGTAGCATCTTCCCTCTTACTGATCATTTCATGCTGACACTCATGGACATGTTGACGTATCTTTTAAAAATTTTGTAGACCAACCTAGGCTGACTCTAATGCCGCAACTCCTGGGTTTTTCAGTTGGCGAATATGTGAAAGCCTTGGAGTGTGCCAAGGCCTATCTTCTACTCCATCCGGATGACGAGGATGTCAGAGACAATGTGGATTACTATGAGAGTCTGTTGGACGACAGCACTGACCCAGCATCTATCCAGGCTAGAGAGGTGAGACCCATGTTCTGAGAAGAAACTCATTATTCTGCTCAGTGCTCTGGGGAGAGTTGGTAAAAATATAACACTTCTCTTAAAGATAACTAACAATTTAGTAAAGGTTCTAGGACTCAGTTCTTTGCAACTTTAATTAGTAATGCTAAAAGCGTGTTTTTTGCCTATGTGCTAGCTTGTGAAAATCTACAGAGATAGAGACATTTTTTGCAGCTGTGAATATTTTTTGAGCTCATTTGTTACTATCTAAAGAAAATTATTTCCAATTGAACATTAATCATACCTTTTAACTGTTATTTAAATATACATTTTCTTTTTTTTTTTTTCTTTAGGATTTGGCGATGTTTGTGAAGCATCATAAACTGGAATCAGAACTAATAAAATCAGCTGCAGAGGGTCTGGGATTTTCATACACTGAGCCGGTAAGAGCAAAGAGGAGAGAGGAAAAGGTCTTTACAGGAACTATTCAGTGGACTTCTTATTTATGATTGTATTCCCCAGCCCCTTTTGTTGAAGATTATAATCCCCTGCCTTTTGTAAACAAACACCAGAGGGAGGGGCTGTTTACCCTATATATGTGATGAACTGTAAAAGACTTTAACAGATTTCCATGTCACTGAGAGCTAAAGTCAAAAGCAAATATACTTGGATAGGAAAGAAGTGGTTTGAATATGATATGTTTGCCTCAGGGTTGTTTTATTTCCTAATTTCTGTATACAACATTTTGTATTATCTTTTAAACATTTCTCTTAAACATTTTAAACAATAAAAAGACTTCAAAAGAACAGAATCAGTCACAATCGTGCTACCTATCATGCTGACTACTTTTTTCCATGTGTCCATGTTGTCTTTTTTTTTTCTAATTTTTTGGGGCTGCGTTGGATCTTCCTTGCTCTGCTCAGGCTTTCTGGCTTTCTCTATTTGTGGCGAGCGGGGGCTCTTCTTCGTTGGGGTGTGCGTGCTTCTCATTGAGGTGGCTTCTCTTGTTGTGGAACATGGGCTGTAGGCACACGGGCTTCAGTAGTTACAGCACACAGGCTCAGTTGTTGCGACACACGAGCCCTAGAGCATGTGGGTTTCAGTAGCTGCAGAGCGTGGGCTCAGTAGTTGTGGCATGTGGACTCAGTAGTTGTGACTCATGGGCTCTAGAGTGCAGGCTCAGTAGTTGTGGCACACGGGCTTAGGTGCTCTGCAGCATGTGGGATCTTCCTGGCCCAGGGATCAAACCCATGTCCCCTGCACTGGCAGGTGGATTCTTTTTTTTTTTTTTTAACATCTTTATTGGAGTATAATTGCTTTACAATGGTGTGCTCTGCAGCATGTGGGATCTTCCTGGCCCAGGGATCAAACCCATGTCCCCTGCACTGGCAGGTGGATTCTTTTTTTTTTTTTTAACATCTTTATTGGAGTATAATTGCTTTACAATGGTGTGTTAGTTTCTGCTGTATAACAAAGTGAATCAGCTATACATACACATGTATCCCCATATCTCCTCCCTCTTGCATCTCCTTCCCAACCTCCCTATCCCACCCCTCTAGGTGGACACAAAGCACCCAGCTGATCTCCCTGTGCTATGCAGCTGCTTCCCACTAGCTATCTGTTTTACATTTGGTAGTGTATATATGTCCATGCCACTCTCTCACTTCGTCCCAGCTTACCCTTCCCCTCCTCGTGTCCTCAAGTCCATTCTCTACGTCTGTGTCTTTATTCCTGTCCTGCTCCTAAGTTCTTCAGAACCATTTTTTTTTTTTTTTTTTTTAGATTCCATATCTATGTGTAGGCATACGGTATTTGTTTTTCTCTTTCTGACTTACTTCACTCTGTATGACAGACAGACTCTAAGTCCATCCACCTCACTACAAATAACTCAGTTTTGTTTCTTTTTATGGCTGAGTAATATTCCACTGTATATTTGTGCCACATCTTCTTTATCCATTCATCTGTCAATGGACACTTAGGTTGCTTCCATGTCCTGGCTATTGTAAATAGTGCTGCAATGAACATTGTGGTACATGTCTCTTTTTGAATTATGGTTTTCTCAGGGTATATGCCCAGTAATGGGATTCCTGGGTCATATGGTAGTTCTATTTTTAGTTTTTTAAGGCACCTCCATACTGTTCCCCATAGTGGCTCTATCAATTTAATTCCCACCAACAGTGCAAGAGGGTTCCCTTTTCTCCACACTCTGTCCAGCATTTATTGCTTGTAGACTTTTTGATGATGGCCATTCTGACCAGTGTGAGGTGATACCTCATTGGAGTTTTGATTTGCATTTCTCTAATGATTAATGATGTTGAGCATCCTTTCATGTGTTTGTTGGCAATCTGTACATCTTCTTTGGAGAAATTTCTATTTAGGTCTTCTGCCCATTTTTGGATTGGGTTGTTTGTTTTTATGATATTGAGCTGCTTGAGCTGTTTGTATATTTTAGAGATTAATCCTTTGTCAGTTGCTTCATTTGCAAATATTTTCTCCCATTCTGCGGGTTGTCTTTTCATCTTGTTTATGGTTTCCTTTGCTGTGCAAAAGCTTTGAAGTTTCATTAGGTCCCATTTTTTTATTTTTGTTTTTATTTCCATTTCTCTAGGAGGTGGGTCAAAAAGGATCTTGCTGTGATTGCTATCAAGAGTGTTCTGCCTATGTTTTCCTCAAAGAGTTTTATAGTGTCTGGCCTTACATTTAGGTCTTTATCCATTTTGAGTTTATTTTTGTGTATGGTGTTAGGAAGTATTCTAATTTCATTATTTTACATGTAGCTGTCCAGTTTTCCCAGCACCACTTATTGAAGAGGCTGTCTTTTCTCCATTGTATATTCTTGCCTCCTTTATCAAAGATAAGGTGACCATATGTGCGTGGGTTTATCTCTGGGCTTTCTATCCTGTTCCATTCATCTATATTTCTGTTTTTGTGCCAGTACCATACTGGCTTGATTACTGTAGCTTTGTAGTATATATAGTCTGAAGTCAGGGAGCCTGATTCCTCCAGCTCCATTTTTCTTTCTCAAGGTTGCTTTGGCTATTGGGGGTCTTTTGTGTTTCCATACAAATTGTGAATTTTTTTGTTCTAGTTCTGTGAAAAATGCCATTAGTAGTTTGACAGGGATTGCATTGAATCTGTAGATTGCTTTGGGTAGTATAGTCATTTTCACAATGTTGATTCTTCCAATCCAAGAACATGGTATATCTCTCCATCTGTTTGTATCATCTTTAATTTCTTTCAACAGTGTCTTATAGTTTTCTGCATACAGGTCTTTTACCTCCTAAGGTAGGTTTATTCCTAGGTATTTTATTCTTTTTGTTGCAATGGTAAGGCAGGGCGGTTCCTTACTTTCTCTTTCAGATTTTTCATCATTAGTGTATAGGAATGCAAGAGATTTCTGTGCATTAATTTTGTATCCTGCTACTTTACCAAATTCATTGTTTAGCTCTAGTAGTTTTCTGGTAGCATCTTTAGGATTCTCTATGTATAGTATCATGTCATCTGCAAACAGTCACAGTTTTACTTCTTCTTTTCCAATTTGGATTCCTTTTATTTCTTTTTCTTCTGTGATTGCTGTGGCTGAAACTTCCAAAACTATGTTGAATAATAGTGGTGAGAGTGGGCAACCTTGTCTTGTTCCTGATCTTAGTGGAAATGGTTTCAGTTTTTCACCATTGAGAACGATGTTGGCTGTGAGTTTGTCATGTATGGCCTTTATTAGTTTGAGGTAAATTCCCTCTATGCCTACTTTCTAGAGGGTTTTTATCACAAATGGGTGTTGAATTTTGTCAAAACCTTTTTCTGCATCTATTGAGATTATCATATGGTTTTTATCTTTCAATTTGTTAATATGGTGTATCACATTGATCGATTTATGTATATTGAAGAATCCTTGCATTCCTGGGATAAACCCCACTTGTTCATGGTGTATGATCCTTTTAATGTGGTGTTGGATTCTGTTTGCTAGTATTTTGTTGAGGATTTTTGCATCTATGTTCATCAGTGATATTGGCCTGTAGTTTTCTTTTTTTGTGACATTTTTGTCTGGTTTTGGTATCAGGGTGGTGGTGGCCTCGTAGAATGAGTTTAGGAGTATTCCTCCCTCTGCTATATTTTCGAAGAGTTTGAGAAGGATAGGTGTTAGCTCTTCTCTAAATGTTTGATAGAATTTGCCTGTGAAGCCATCTGGTAATGGGCTTTTGTTTGTTGGAAGATTTTTAATCACAGTTTCAATTTCAGTGCTTGTGATTGGTCTGTTTATATTTTCTATTTCTTCCTGGTTCAGTCTCGGAACATTGTGCTTTTCTAAGAATATGTCCTTTTCTTCCAGGTTGTCCATTTTATTGGTATATAGTTGCTTGTAGTAATCTCTCATGATCCTTTGTATTTCTGCAGTGTCAGTTGTTACTTCTCCTTTTTCATTTCTGATTCTGTTGATTTGGGTCTTCTCCCTTTTTTTCTTGATGAGTCTGGCTAGTGGTTTATCTATTTTGTTTATCTTCTCAAAGAACCAGCTTTTAGTTGGCAGGGGGATTCTTAACCACTGTGTCACCAGGGAAGTCTCCCATGTTGTCTTTTAAACATTCTTCATATGAAGACATCCCTTTTGTAGAAGTAGTACCACAGTATATATAGATTTCTATTTTTATTGATTGATTTTTATTTGGGATAGCGTAAGCAATTTCTGTATCTTTACAGCTTTCAAAATTATTTTTAGCTACATCTATAGTTGATGTGCAATAAATAAGTTAATCCTTTTCCTGCTGTTGAACATTTGTTTTATTTGTTTTTGTTCTTTTGTGCCGAAATGAATGCATTAAGCATTTTTCTTTCTACTGAACTATATCCATAGGATAAATTCCCAGAAGTGGGTTAACTCTGCCATCAAAGGATATGAGAATGTTTAAAATTTTTTTTCTAGGAGAGTTTTCTGGTACCTTCATTATTCCTAACAGTTCATAAAAGTTTATGGTTTTACCATGAACATCTTAGCAATGAGAAGTAACATCTTAAACTCATTCATATGCCTAATATATTATGTCCAAAATGGTGCACCACTGTTGTTTTAATTTGTATTCCTTTGATTACCAGCAAAAATCAACTTCTCACAAATTATTATTACCAGCAAAAATCAGCTTTTCACAAATTATTATTAATTATTTGTCCTCTCATTTGATTTACCTGGACATGTATTTTATTCATTTATCTGTTCGTTGCTATATAAGTTCTTTATATACTGTACATGTTAATAGTTAATATAAAAAGCACTGTTTATAATATATCCTATTTGTAACACATTTTTCGTCTCTTTCTTAGTTATGTTATGTTTTTATTGACACATTTTTAAAATTAGGATAATTTTAATGTACATTTCTAGTGTAACATTTCTAATATGTTTATATCCGGTCTTACTATTTTTGAAAGTTATGTTATCCCAAATGACCCTAGGAGAAAAAAATCACTTACTTTATGATCCTATACAGATGATTAACCAGACTGGACTTTTTGTTTATTTGTTTTATTTATAAAAGTGAAAGGAGTTATACTTAATTATCTTCTAAGTGTCTCTTGCTACCAAATTCTAAATCACTTTCTTGGACAAAAGGATGGATGCCCAAGCTAATTCCATGTTATTTTTTTAATCCATTTTGTCTTAGCCAAAATTTTAGCAACCTTAGCCTTCCTTTTTATTAAAATTTAAAAATAAATACTATATTATAGCTTTACATAATATGCAAGTTTTCTAATATTTTAGGTCTTTTGAGTGTTTTATCTTATTTCTGTACATAGAATTTTAGTGACAAAACTACTGAGTTTTTTTTTTTTTTTATTTAAAACAGAATTATTGGATTCAATATGGAGGACGACAGGATGAGAATCAGTAAGTTCTCCATTTAGAATGTTTATTTGTAATGAGAAGAAATACTTAGAATCATATTTATTATAAAGAACTTGGGCTCTATGAAATAGGCAAAAGGATATAACTAGAAGAGCTCTGAACTGAGAATTAGGAGTTCTGCATTCTGGTCCCAGCTCTTCCCCTTATTTCCAAGGCACCTTAAATAATTTATCTTCCTCTCTGGGTCTCATGCTTTTCCTCACATCAAGGGGTTGAATCAGGTGATCTCTAATGGCTAAATGTTCTGTGACTCTAAATCAGAGAAAGTTGGATGCTGTTTTTGATTTTTTAATAGGAAAAAAACAATTAAATTATCTTTTTCATGCTAAATTTTCTTACTGCATTTATTTGAAAGCATGAAGCTCGGAAAGTTTTACAGCAAGCTAAAATATTAAGTGTCATGAACTCAATCAGAAATGAAGAAAACTCAGTTTTTAAAATGATAGATGTCAAAAGTCAGTTTACATGTTCTGAGCATTTCAAGGAGTCATAGAATTTTGGAGTTACACGTTTGAGATTGATTGTCAACTGAAGAAAAAAATGCACTGTAAAATTGAGAGTTATGTTTTATTCAGCGGATTTTCTGAGGACTTCAAGCCCAGGAGACAGCCTCTCAGATGGCTCTGAGGGACTGCTCCCAAGAGTTAAGGGAGGAGCCAGGATGTATAGGAGTTTTGTAACAAAAAGCAGACAGTCAGAATAGCAAAAGATTACTGTTAATTAAAGAAAACCAGACATCACTAGTTAATTTAGGGTTTCCGCTTTTCTATGTATGGGAAGATTCAAGAGCCTGGGCTCATTGAAATCATTCCTTTGATATGCACCTCAGATCTCCGGGGCCAGTGTCCTGTGTTTTCCCATCCTGAGTCCCCTCAGGGTGCACCGTGGGGGGAGGCTGTGGTGCCTGACTGCTTGATGGTGGGTATCCTGTTTCCATCCTCAGTTCTTTCAGGGCTCACCATTAAGGGAGGCTGTAGTGGCTGATGGCCGCAATATCCTTCGTTTACTGATATGGCAGGCGGCATTCTTAGTCCACAAGATCTTGAAGTCCAGGTTATTATCAAAATCAGAAACTGAGGCCCTGACAAGGCAAAGGACTCAGTGTCTCACCATGAAGGACTGGCAGATCCAGACCTTCTTATTCAAAATCTTGTGGTCTTTCACTGAGCTTCAAAGGCTCAACCCCTGGGTGACCTCAAATTATTGCAAGAGATCCAAGAATGTATATGCATATTTGGATTTGCTCAATTTGTATATATTGAAAGGGCATCATGCTATTGTGTGTGTTCACAAAGTTTGACACAAACTCATGTCTTCTATCTTGGAATAGTCGAGAACCACTACAGTCGGACATGATTTATTTCAATTCAACCATCTTTCAGTGATGTGCTCTATATTCAAGACATATAATACAACACTCTGAGCATTGTAAACATGCACATGACCATTGTTTCATGCTCTGTTGGTACTCAAAGTCTAATCTCAAGGGGTTTAGATTATGGATACAATGAACTGTAATAAAGGTTGCTAAGAAGATTTAGAGAAGTGAAATAGAGCACACTCATTGGGAAAATAGAGAAGAGCTTCATGGAGGCAATAGCATCTAATTTGATCTTGAAAGATGTGGACTTTTGAACCACAAAAATATACAATATGAAGTCATAGACTACCTGAGTAAGGTATCCTTTGCCTTTGAACATCTTTATTCAATGGGATATTGCTATTTCAACTTTTTTTTTTTTGAATGGGCAGGGTCCCTTCAGGAGTGAATGTGGAGGGGGCAGAAGTTCATGGATTATCAACGCGGAAAAAGTCATCACCCAAGATAGACCGAGACCTAAGAGAGGGTAAGTATTGTTGCACTTTTACTCTTAGAAGGAGGGGAAGGGGAGCCTGGGACTTGGCCAGTTCTTACCCGGATCAGGGCAGAACCCATTTTCACTGAAAAATAATGAATAGGACTAAACTACTCCAGTTCATAAAATTCTGAAAGCAAGTCTCAAAAACAAGAATGTCTCAGGTGTGTATATCACTACCTTTGGTTTTCAACAAAAGTGCTACCAAATTCACTCACAGGAGTCCTGTGAGCTAGGCAGGGGCTATATGATCATTGCCGTCCTCAGTTGAGTACCCGAGGCTTGGAGAGGTTACCTGGCTTACTTCTCTCACATTGGAGGGGAGTGCTAGAGAGCATGGAATAGACTGTGTATCGGGGGAACTTGAAGAGACAGGTCACACGGGATATTAGTTAACCTAAGATCCTTGAGGCACATATCTGATCAGGGCTTTGAGAAATCAGTAGAATTTAGATTAGATTGACAGAAGTGTGGAGGGAGCCATTCAAGTGGATGAAACAAAGGACACAAAAGGCTCAGAGATGGAGACAGCAGGATATTAGATGCCTGTTTACATAACCTCAAAATGACTGGAGCCATAGGTGGAGTGTTGCCAAGTGTAGGTTTTAAATAGAGCCAAACATTGTTGTAATCATAACTTATTAGCAAGTGTAGTACTAACAACAGTAGTAATCCTTAACAATTATTATTACTTCTATATGTTTTACAATTTTCCCAGCAAATTTATACACAGTTCATTTTAATACTGGCAGCATCTCCTGTGAGACAAGTGTCCCCCACTTCACAGGCAAGAAAACTGAGGCTCACAGAGATTTAGTGACCTATCCAAAGCCTCAGAGCTTGTAATAGGTTAAGCAGGCTTTTGAATCCAAATCCCATTTTCTGTTCTTCACCTGATGATGGAACATAGAAGTGTCTAGATATCTGAAATGTATCCCCTATTGATTAAATAATTGCAAGATAAGAAGAGGTTTTTCAAAAACCTGCATTGAGAATAAGTACAGTCCCCCTTTCCCCAACAAGAGAGATGTCAGCACATTCCTCTAGCTGATTTGAAAACTTCTGGCTCTCTGCAGCTCTCACATTTCCCAGCCCTTTCCTTCCTCAGCTTCCAAGTCAGTTTGAGGCAGTAAACAGGATAATACGCTCATCTAATCTGACCTGGACCTCAGCTTGTAGTCACAAAGCCCAAGCTATTTTATGAGTGCCAGAGAGCTTCATGGTCAGCCAGAGTTCACGTTGCTTTTTAAGCTGAGAAATCACCCAGGAAGTACATGCCAGTAAGCCGGCACTTTGCTGTAAACGTTTGGGAAGCTCCAGGACAGTTGCCAAATTTCAAAGCATTTTTTTTCGGGCTACCAGGGGATCTGATGTCCAGCAACTGACTAAGAAGGCTAATGGGAAGAGTAGAACAGAAAACTACACAGGATGGAGAAAGGTCATGATTGACTGGGTTGCCAAATTCTATCATTTCTGCCATTGAATGGGCTAATGAATCATAGGATGTTCCCTGGGAACCTACTGGAAGGCCTTCTGTGCAGTCACTAGAGATCAAAATGTGGTCTAAATTAAGAACAGTGGTAGACAGAGGCAAAGTTCCCAATGAGAAAACACTTTCAACATCTTAGTCTGGCTGAAAGCAGATGTCAGGGAGGCAAGAAAGGATGCGTGCTTCCAGATTAGAATATATTTCAGCTTTTCTCATCTTCCACAAGGAGATTGTCATCTACTCTGGTTACCTAACAGTATTTAGTAGTATTCATACTGTATGTCTCCCGCGCATTAAGATGGGAGTGACTCAGGGCTACTGCACCGCAGAGTGACCCCAGTCCTTGGAATATGCTTGTCATCTTACTAAAAACATCTGTCACTTATCCATTCTTCTTTCAACCACCAGTTTTCCAAAAGCCCTGCTCGATAATAATCCCAGAGTCAGCGGGGGTATAGTAGAAATCACTTTGAACTTGGAGTCAGGAAGCCTATCTTAGTCTGATGTTCTCCAGACTGATGGGTAACTAGAGACTCACTCTCTCTGATCCTTATCATCCTCACCTGTAACAGAAGGATAGCAACTCTTTGGAGAGGATGAATATGAAAGTCTTTTGTAAACTGTAAAGGGCGGTGCTCATATAAGGTCTTGTTAGCACACTCCCGTCGTAACTTGTATGACCTTGTCGTATTTATGGTAAAATATATCTTCTTGCCCTGAGCCATGGGCAGTGAACACAAAAGAGCATTTTCCTATAAGATTCCTCTTTATTACAAATGGAGAGTCAGAGCCAGGCACATACTTTATGAATGAGAGAAGAATTCAGTTGTTTAACTAAATCTCCTTAGGCTGTGGTTAAGAGTTGGCTGAAGCCATCAGATCAGATCCCAGGAACCACAACTTATTGGACTACATTTCTATTTTTATTTTAATGTTTTTCTCTGTCTGTTGTGCTACTAGTCATTTATAAGCTGGTAGACTTGCATTTTTGAATGGCAGGATTTATTTTTCCTTTTATATTTTTGTTTTCCTTTTGGTTAGTGGGTAGGTAGTTGCCTGTTTTTTGTTAAATGGATATGTGGGAAACCTCTGTATGAAACTCTGTGCTTAGTGGTGGTTGTGCGAGCTACATGAAAGGCAGATGTCTAGTATAGATTCTGCCCAAACCTGTTGGAATTTAGGTATTTTAGACTCTGTGTTGCACTCTGTCCCTTCACCTGATCCTTGTATATTGCTTATGACATGGGTGGGGAAATTGTCAATATCCCAGTAGCTCTCTTTTAAATATAATCCATTATGCCATATGCTTATTAAGATATCTCATTCAAACTTAACACAATATACCAGGCATATTTTAACAATTCAAAAATGATCATCATAATAATGGAAAATACTTATACAGAGCTTAAGCATGGTAAGCATTTTTCTGAATGTTCTAAGATAACTTTTGAAGTCATGTTTTGAAAGTAAACTAAATATATTTAAAGTGATACACTCTCAATATAGAAAATGAGAAAAACATGGCAAAGTACAAACCAACCTAGTCCACTAAACCCTTGACCTGTCTTCCATTTCTATTCGAATTTTATACTAGAAAATTCTTTCCAGTGAACGTACAAGTATCTTGTCTTTCATGTTGAAGGAACGTCTCTCTCTATGTTTCTGAATGGAAATGGAATGTGCCATTCACTTTTGAATATTTGAGGGACAGTCTCAATGTGGCTATGGATCTTAACTATATAGATTAGAGCAGCCTTTCCCAAACAAACTGTGTTTTTTGTTAAGAGGTCCATTCCATGCTGTGAAAAAATTTAGCACAAAGGTAGCAGCTTACAATAACATACACTTACTATCTCACAGTTTCTGTGGGTCAGGACTATGGGGGTAGCTTAGCTGGGTCCATTGCTTCAGGGTCTGTCACAAGGTTCCATCAAGTGTTGATCAGGGCTGACGTCTCTTCTAAAGCTGGGAAACTATCGTCTTCCAAGCTCAGATGACAGAATTCGGTTCCTGAAGGCTATTGGACTGTGGGTCTCAGTTTCTGGTTGACTGTTGGCTGGAGGATGCCCTCAATTCCTTGTCGTGTGAGGCTGTCCAATACAGCCACTTGTTTCATCAGACTATAAGCTGAGAAAGCAACAGATTGAGTCAACCAGCAAAATAGGAGTTGCAATGTTATGTAACCAATGAAAGACGTGATAGCCCATCACCTTTGCCATATTCTGTTAGTTAGAGGCAAGCTCCAGGTCCCACCCACACTTGAGGGAAGCAAAGTACACAAACCTATGCGTACCAGGAGGCTGTGACCATTAGGGGCCAACCTAGAGTCTCTCTGCCATAGGAAGGAAGGAGGGAGGAAGGAAGGAGGGAGGGAGGGAAGGAGGAAAGAAGGGGAAGAGGGGAAGGAAGGAATGAGGGAAGGAGGGAGGAAGCAGGGAGCGAGGAAGGGAGGGAGGAAAGAGGGAAGGAAGAAAGGGTAGGTATTGTGTTTATTTAAGGGTGAGAACTGCTGCATATTATATTGATATTTAGGATATTCATAATGCCTGTTCACGTATTAAAAGTTCCAAGAAGTCCTCTTAAATTTTGTTTACCCCAGTACTTCCCAAACATATTTGATCAATAAACTCTTTTTTCATTAAAAACTTTTCTGTAGAACACAGTTTGAAAAACATTGAATTGTAGGAGATATATAGATATAGATATAGATATTTATGTATGTATTTTCTATTCATCCAAAAGATTGATACTAAAGCTGGGAGCTTGTGGATATATTCCTGGAATCCAAGAAATTCTGTGTTTATAAATTTTGATGGCCATTTAAAAAATTAAGAGGGGCAACTAGTGGGTCATCTGAATAACCACTTATAGCCAAGGACTGCCATGAGATTTCATACCTCAGTGGGTATGGATGCAGTCACCATCACATTGGCATCGGTTAATAATACTTCAATGGTCAAAGACTAATAAGAATTGAAGTAGGACAAACTTATGAATAATGTATTAAGACCAGATGAAGGCCAAAATTCATCATGGTCCACTAAGATTCCACAGTAGTTTCAACAGAGAAAACTTGTAGTAGAATGAGTCATTGCACACCAAGAGCACTCTGAGGAATGCTGGCTCAGAAGAACCAGGGCCAGATCACTCATTCGAATATTCATGTGGAGGGCTTCCCTGGTGGCGCAGTGGTTGAGAATCTGCCTGCCAATTCAGGGGATGCGGGTTCGAGCCCTGGTCTGGGAGGATCCCACATGCCGTGGAGCAACTCGGCCCGTGAGCCGCAATTACTGAGCCTGCGCGTCTGGAGCCTGTGCTCCGCAACAGGAGAGGCCGCGATAGTGAGAGGCCCGCGCACCGCGATGAAGAGTGGCCCCCGCTTGCCACAACTAGAGAAAGCCCTCGCACAGAAACGAAGACCCAACACAGCCGTACATACATACATACATACATAAATAAAAAGAATGTAAGCAGACAAGAATATCATTTAAAAAAAAAAAAGAATATTCATGTGGAACATTGCTTTTTAGTTTCCACAAAATAACATTAACCATTTTATTAATATTGTTAATTTGAATTTAGCTGGTTTTATGGTCTTGCTTTTATTTAATCTTGTACATTGGTTTGGGTATGATAGTTGTATGAAGCTATAAAAATAAATACTGTACTTACAGTTTTATGATTGCAAACATGGAAGTAAAACTGCAGTACAAATAATTTGTCAGCACTGAAGCTTCTTAGGGAACTTTTGCTTTAACAGATAACCGTACATTACTCAAGATTGAGAAACACTGTCCCATTATTTTAATATTCCATTAATCATGGGCTGTAGTAACTCTTTTATCCCAACTGGACTAATAACATTCAGTGCTGTTCCCTAGTTTGACTAATCTGTTTTAAAGCCAAAGAGTAGACATCAATTTCAGTTGCCTCTTTCTCCTTCAATGATGTGTTTTAGACCAGGGTGCTGGTGACCATTGCCCAACTGGGGAGGATGGGAGGAGCCCTCCTCACCCCCATGCCCTCCATGGTGAACTGCTCTTGTTGACAGGCATCAGGTCCCTTAGGAGGAATATTATAAAGAGGAGAAAAACAAGTTTTGCTTTTCTATTCAGTTTTCTGGTTCAAGGTGTTTGTACTTTGCTACATTGGAAGATTTCCTCACCATCAGAGGCTTTGTCCTTCAGTCCTATTCTCTATGAGGAAAGAACCATGTCAGGTCGAGATTTTGTCATTTCACCACCTAAAACAAAGCATCATGCTTTGAAGAGCCAATATGGAGCTAATTTTATAAAGTTGTAAGCTCTGTCCAGTGAGGGAGCAGGTGCCTACAGGAAACTCTCCTGTGGTGGAGATATATATATATATATATATATCTCAATATAATTTGCCCAGAGAGCAGAGAAAAAGAGATATTCCAAAAGTCAGACCATCCAGAGTCAGTAGATGGTGGAAAGAAGACTGGGAAGGAGTCAGGTGACTTGGTTATGACTGTCCTGATGGGCATTTATTCCCTGAGTTACTTGGTGAAGGTTTTGCTCTGGATACCGGTGGAACTGAGGACACAAACATGTCGTCAAATAATTTTTTTCTCTCTTTCTTTTTATTTTTCAATTGTTTGGTTGTCCTGCTATCTCTTTAAAAAGTCTTTACCTACCCTGAGGTCATGTCATCCAGTAATTGCATGAGATGTTGTGGCAGAGGTAGGAACCCAGGGCTGTGGAGAAGGGAGGGGCCCACTGCTGAGAGAATTCTGGAAAGTCTTCACCGAGAAGAATCCTATGAGATGCCCAGTCTGTTTTGCGGGATCATCCCTGGAATCAAGTGAAAAAAAAAAATAGTTTATCAATCCCCAAATCCTATACAAATGTAATATATTAATTACGACATCATGGGGAAACCTGGTAGCTAGACATCTGACTTTTTCTTGAATCCATATTGCGTTTCTCAGCCTTCCAGATTTGTAATTTGTCTTTGCGTTCCTAAATATTCTTGAGGAAACTGACTCCTGAACTGCACATTGAAAGCTGTTGGGTGTTCTGTGTTTCCCGCCTTGGGGACAGAGGTAACAAGGACAACCGTGTGTTTTGTCCCTGCAGGTGGCCCCCTGCTCTATGAGAACATCACGTTTGTCTACAACTCCGAGCAGCTGAACGGGACTCAGCGCGTCCTCCTGGATAACGTCCTGTCGGAAGAACAGTGCCGGGAGTTGCACAGCGTTGCTAGTGTGAGGCCCGGAAGCCCCACTGCGCTGGTCTGGCCTGAGCGTGGAAGAGCTTTGGTCCTGGACTTACTTGGAGCCAGGAAACCAAGCCTGAAACGTTACTTTCTTTAGGAGAAGGACATTGATTGTGGAGGCACTTTCATAGCCTTTGGGTTGGGGTGACTGTAGTTTTGTCCAGCTCTGTACATAGCTCTTGGGTCTGGAAGAGCTAGAGGCTTAATTCCTAGGACAACTGTATCCAGCATGTGCCCTGCCTATCATACAAAATCGCTGGGAAAAATCTCTTTATTTTTATCAATAATTAATCAATATATTAATTATTTTTGTTCTACCTATTTCTACAGAAAGTGGTGGCACCATTTTATAATGAAAATGCGGGGTGAATGTTAAATAAAGATCCCTCTTTTGGTTGGAAGAATTAATGATACCGGAATCCTAGAATAAAATGGAGATGGTTCTGAGTATTGACTTTGGTTCTCAGCTTTCTGGAAGTCAAGGCAGAAAGGGAGATGTGATGAATTCATAATCCTCATTAATAAAGCACCTTGTATTTTGCTTCTAGGGAATCATGCTTGTTGGTGATGGATACAGAGGAAAAACTTCACCCCATACACCCAATGAAAAGTTTGAAGGTGCAACTGTCCTGAAAGCACTCAAAGTAAAACTTAACTTCTTTTGGATCTGAATTCCTAATTGTCAACCCAGGATCTTCTGGGAATGGCAGATACAGGGAAGAGAAGGGTTTAAGATATAGACCTATCGGGTCATTGAAGGGAGCAAGTATGAAATGGTACCTTCATTGTTTTTAATCACTCCTTCATTCCTCCATTCGGTTATCAATGGATCAAACTCTATTTCCTAGATTTGCGTCTGACAAATAATACACAACCCCCTTGTCCTCAAGAAGCTCAAGGTCCAATGGTGAAAACATACTCAAAAAAGTTATCAGTCTGTACTGCGAGAGGCGTTTTTGTAGAAGGGGGAGGAAAGTGTTCTGAGAGAAGAGGAGGGGGACGATTAGCTTCCAACTTTCCCTCAGTTTCCTAAACCAAATCCACAGGTCTGTAGTAGTATTCCCACAAGCCAACAGCGAGACGAGCATCCTATGTTGGCTTAATAAAACCTAGCATATGGTTTTCTCAAGCCTTCCAATCAACCCAGTGGTTCCTAATATTCTTCTTTTTCTTCAGTTTGGCTATGAAGGCCGAGTCCCCCTGAAGAGTGCCCGTCTGTTTTATGACATCAGCGAGAAGGCTCGAAAGATTGTCGAATCCTATTTCATGCTGAACTCAACCCTGTATTTTTCCTATACACACATGGTCTGCCGCACAGCCCTGTCTGGTGAGATTCCAGAGTCTGAACGTGTTCCCTTTTACCCACAGTGAAATGAGAAAGAAAACAATGCAGAGCAGAGCTCTATGAACACGTCAGACTAACGGTTCAGAAAAGTTCTACATTTCTAAAACAAAAGAAGCTTACTCACTCTGATTTTTCCCTTCCCTCTTTTTCTACTTTGCTGGTCCCCTAAAGTATTAGAAGACCATCACGCTGCCTGTTTTCCCTTTCAAATCCATTTCTTCTGCTTGCTACCATCACACAGAAAAATACTTTTCTGCTCTAGGTTTCACTTTTCAGGGTTCAAGAACCTGGAAATTACAGTCACCATTATGCCCACCAGCATTGAGGGGAAGCAAATAAGATAAAAAAGGACTGTTGAAAGAAATGCGCTTAAAAAGGCAGAGACCCCCTCACTCCCTGGCATCACTATTTTTTTCTCTCCATCTTCTCTTCTCTACCCTCCTGAGGAGGAGGGGAGAGAGAATGTCACAGAAGTAGACTTTTCCACTTGTGAACCTTCAGCTGCATCAGATCTTTCCTTTTTGACGTTTGCATTTTATCCTCATCCTTTGACTGCCCCACACAAAGTACAGCCCATGAAATGCATGGAATTTCTGCATGTATATTTATATCGGATAACTTTTATAGCTGAAGAGACAGGTGTGACTTGCCTACAGTTTTTTACATCAAGTTCGTATCAAAGCAGGACCAGAGTCTCTTCACGGTGCTTGCCCAGTGTTCTTTAGCCTGCCCTGCCTTCTGATCCTCAAATTTGCAAGGGGCAGCAGCCACGGGAGAAGACAGATTGCCAGCTTTGCTCTTGCAGGTTACAGCATTTATAATTGAAATTGAATTTCTCATGCTTCCCTGTTCCCTTTCCTGGCAGGTCAACAGGATAGAAGAAATGACCTCAGTCATCCCATCCATGCTGACAACTGCCTGTTGGATCCAGAGGCCAATGAATGCTGGAAGGAGCCCCCTGCTTACACATTCCGGGACTATAGGTACGGCCAGCATCTGATTCAGAACCAAGCTTTTGCCCAACAGTTATCAAAACCCCGTGGAAACTAGGAAGCTGATCTGTTTTGCTTGTCATCACATTCATCTCGATGAAGCAGAAATGCTCAAATAATCTTCTGAAGCAGCTGCCACAACTGAGAAGTGACTTCAGCGTCTCATATTTTTATCTTAAAAATCCCTGCACGATTTGTTGCATCTTATTCCACAGAATGTCCCTTTTGTTTTAACATAAAAAGTAAAGTTTATGGGTTTTTTTTTTTCTCACTTGGCTTTTATTTAAACATATGCCTTGTGGTATATGTATTAATATCTCAGTCTGAGAACACAGGGTGTGTGTGCATCTCAGCAGGCATAGGGATCTCATCACATCATTTAACTATGTCTGCATTTTGTAAGTAAGAAACTGAAAACTCAGGACAAAAAAGTTTTCTCTTATTGAATGATATTTTACTGTGTAAAGAGTCAGGAGTTGTAGTCATCATGTATATAATGTGTTAATTATTACTACACTGTGCTCTATACAAAAATGTTTATTCAGCGCCCCCTATCTGCAAGACTTGGATACACCCCTTAGATCTCTCCAGCTACTTATGGAAAAAATACATCCTTTCGAGTTATTAGTATAAAAGGAAAGAACAGAGTTTTAGATTCTGTGGGTGAGATCAAAGGGCTAGATTAAACCTAGTTAGGTTTTATTTGGAGGAGGTGAAATGTGAGATGAAGTTTGACATATAATTAAAACTTTAACCTGAGTGGAATAAATAAATACTTCAGGGTTATGACCCTACATCTGATCTTACTCTTGAGGGTTAGGAGGGTCAATCATTTTAATGTTTAGTTCAGAGGAAACTTACTAATCAGGCTGGTCAGTTCATGCCCAGTCTGCAGTATTCTGCGGTGATGTTGTGTAAGCATGTAAGAGTACAAATTGCTTCCCTTTCTTTTTACAGTGCTCTCCTATATATGAATGATGACTTTGAAGGAGGAGAATTCATATTCACTGAGATGGATGCCAAGACTGTGACTGTAAGCCAGACTATTCTTGCAAATTTCTCTAGCATTTTTAGTCTCAATTTTGCCACTTTCCAAAGACTGCTGGATTTCAAATATTTCTGAGCTTGAGAATTCATGAGGTGGAGAGAGATCCAGTAAATGTATACATTATAAAATGTTAGAAATGGAATCATCAATAAAAATCTTCTTTTCCTTTTTACAGATGGGTAATTTAAAGAATATATATTAAGGATCATATAGTTAGTTTGTGTTAGACTTAGAACCAGAACCTAGGTCTTCTGATTCTTTGTCAAGTAATCTGATGGAAACATAAAAACACCTATTCTTAAATCACCCACGACTATGACAAGTCAAATGACTCCACAGAATGGCTTTCAAGTACCCTGGTGCTCTGTATGTTTAGGTGAGCATTGGCTTCCAGACCCCTCATTATCCAAATTATGATATGCGTGTGTATATATATATGTATACATATATATTTATAAAATTCTGATGGTAAGTAAACCTATACTTGAAAATTGATATATACACATTCACACAGACACACATGTGTTATATATTCATACTTTGGATGAGATTCTAAACACACCTTCGTAGATCAAAAATCAAAAGTTAAACTCAACCACCATCTTCCTATGCAAACTAATGCCTTTGGAAAACCAGCCTACTGAACACTTATAAACCGTATAGCCAGAATCTTTGGTCTTTAAGCCGAACAGCATATGCCATGGTAGAAAAAAGAGGTTTTCTGATTGAGGAGATAATTGAATTATAAATAGATTATGAGATATCTCTTTCCTCTATACAAAATCAAAATAGTTGAGACACGTATGTGATAAACTTCAAGGATTTTGCATTATGTAAGCTACTTCCACAACTTTTTTCTGAGTTTTATGTCTTTCCCCTCATAGTTTGTACCCTTTTCTTGGTCTCATTCATGGCATACTACTGGTGTAAGCAAATAATATAAAAACGATGTATTACTGGATTTAAAGGGAAAACCTATGGGAATTCTGGTTAAAATTGTCCAGAAACATTGATATAATTAAGAAAAATATTTCATACACTTTAATGTACTGTATATTTAAAAGGTCATGATGCCTCACACTCCTTTTTGTAAAAAGCTTAAATATTATCATGGGAGTATTTTGATGCTTCATGATTTGGTAAATTAAATCAAGACTGATGGTCCAGGCTCAGTTTAAATGCCAATACAAAAATATCAACTTTTGAAAAGCCTCTGTGCAGAGAGCATTTGATTTCTGAGCTCTGCTAACAGGTTCAAAACTGCTTGAATCTCACACAATTGGAAAGAAAATCAGGCAGGTGGTTGAAAAGATTTCTTTGCTTCTTCTCCATCTAGTGGCCATATTTGGAAATGCTCAATGTTTGAAAATAAGTAAGGCGGGAATATTATTGATATGTATGAATCATTAATTCATACTATGTATGAATCATTAATTAAATGAATCATTAAATATGTGTGAATTCACCAATTTTTGAATGCAAATTAACTGTAATTCTGCTTTTTAAAGATGTGAAAGCAGATACTATTCCCCTTTAAGAGATTTATACTTTTAAGATAAAGATGCAGCTATTTTTAAAAGTACTGAATCTAACCACCACCATCCCCTAAAAATGTAAAAGAAAAACTAATTTAAACAATGTTTTAATGAAAAAGCTCCAAGTTGAGAGATCTATTTTCAAAAATTAGTTCTACTTCAGATTAACGCATATGGTGGAGTTTGGGGAGCATTTTGTAGATAATTAAAATTCTTAGGTAACCAGTGCCAATAACAAAGAGAAATGGATAGTTTTCCCTCCTTTGATTCTGGAGGGAAAATTGGAGCAGGGAAATGCCCCAGCTTTGTGCTATGCAAGGAAGAATAGTCTCCTAAGTTCTTTACTTTGGAAAAATCTGGAAATTGTATAATTACTGAATGGTGGCCGAAGATTTACATTTATTCAAGGCAAGTACAGCACAAAGCCTTCTCTGACTTTAATCATCAGTTAGATGCAAAGCAAAAGGAATTTTCTTTCGTCATACTTGGAAGAACCATGGATTATTTTCGACAGCAGCATATTTGTGAAACATGGGTATTTAGTTATTTTGGTTTCTCTGTGCAAGTTTGAAAAAGATAAAATCCAATGAGTTCCATTTGCTTCATGAAAAACTAAACTCAGTGGAGCTGTGTTCCAAACGTATGTTTACAATCATTTAAACTTCAGAATACATTTTCCCTTAGAAGCAATGTCATTAGTGGAGCTTGTTTATTCCTCCGCATACCTGATATATGAGAAGTGATGCTCTCCATTTGATAAGATTAGCCCTTTGTGACCCCACATACCTATAACCAATCCCAACTGCTTCAGGCAATTGATAGCTTCTTTTCCCAAAGTTCTCCATGTGTAAGCATATTTTCAATTCTTCCATCAGAGACAAAGCATTAAATTGTTCCCACAGCCTCTCTTTAGTATCGTAACATGTTGATGCCAAGACTCTAATCACATAGAAGCAATGACGACTACGTGTGGATAAGTAAGCCCTTGACCAGCACCAGGGAATGGGCAGCTCAGAAAATTTGAAATTAGATCCTAAAGCCATGCGTATAGGAAGGCTTTCCTGTCCTGCTTCATATATTTTCTAGTATTAGTTATTTTGCTGTTTCTGTGTGAAAATGCACAACAAATTCCTCCTCCAGAAACACAAAATCGGATTGATACTGAAGGCACCAGTAACTAGGAACCTAGATTTACAGCAGAAAGTCACTTTGATAAAGCTGCTTGAGAAAAGCAACTCTCTCTAGCAAAGACAAATCACTCCTCAGTTATTGTGAACAGAAGAGTAACCCAGAAAGTGACTGCTTTTCTCTGCTCTTCCTTTTAACACACGCACACAAACAACACACACACACACACACACACACACACACACACACACACACACACCCTCAGGATCTTTGACTACTCCACTTACCTTTGACCTTCCACAAGTTCGTCACACAGTCTGGGAGTACCTACGTTACCAAGGACTTCAGGAAATCTTGAAAATATTCCTCCTGAAGCTGGCAGTGGAAAAACTTAGCCATCCCATTTTATGGTGAAGGGGACCAAAGATTCTTCTAATGGTCATGTATCAACTCAAGTCAATTCAGAAAATAGCTTGTTAGAACTGGTCCATCTTATCAAATAGTACAACAATTGGTGCCACTTTCTTGCTTTTATTTCTAAGCTGTACTATGGAATAAGTCAGGTTTCTGTGTTTCTCAAGAAAGAAAAATGAACTCTGCTTAGAGCAGACAATCTACTCACGGAAGCGAGACCCCTAATATTCCATTGCTTCAGCTTACTCAGTTTGGAGAGCCTGCTTGTTTGATCTAATACTCTGGCTCAGGGCCCCCAGCAGTGCCTCTTTCCCTTCTACCCTGTCCTACCTAATCATTAGTGGACAGCTCCATCTGAGCCAAGCTTGGAAGGACTGTGCCCATCATTCCAGAGCCCTGGAGGCCATGGAATTGGTCACCTGAAGGGGTGGTGTGTTCTCATCACTGGAGGTATGAAAACATTGGCTAAGGACTACTGGGCAGGAATATTGTAACGGGAATTAAAGTATCATATGGGATTAGACTTGACTTTAAAAAATTTTTGTATTACGAGAAGTTCACAAACCATAAATGCACAATAAGGAATTAGAAAGGGTGCACCCATGGAACCACTACCTAGATCAATTATAAGAATTTACCAGCACTCTACATGTCCCCTTGATTTGCTTTTGTCATTCCACAAATATTAAATGTACATCTACTTAGGCCAGATGTTATGCTAGTGCTAAAATTAGAGACGTGAATTAAAAGGGAGAGGCTTTGCCTTCATGAAGTTTACCAGCCACCAACATAGCATGTATTGAGCGATTACCATTTGCCATGGACTGTGCCAGCCGTTTTACCTGATAACTTTATTTTCTGAATTAGGTATTGTTTTGACCTTATCTTTGTTTTACAGTTGAGGAAATTGAAACAATTTTGTCTTCTTCAATCCCAGGATTCCATTAGAAGGATAGAGAAGGGGGATTGTAGAAATGTTAACAGTATAGGAATTGAGAGTCAAATTTTCACTCTCTTTCTCAGGCCTCTATAAAACCAAAGTGTGGGCGTATGATCAGCTTCTCATCTGGAGGAGAGAATCCGCATGGGGTGAAGGCAGTCACCAAGGGCCAGAGGTGTGCTGTGGCTCTGTGGTTTACCTTGGACCCACTCTACAGAGAATTGGTGAGTTTCTGACCCACCCAGAAAGCCACTGAGACACCCTATAGACCTGCTTCATGAACTGATTTATCGGAAAAGTCCTTTGGGTTGATCCATAACCGTTCAGGGATCTTAGAGATCATGGGGAAAAAAACCAAACCAAAACCAAAACAAAACAAAAACTTTTACAGAATCCTTTCTGTCTGGTTTCCAACACTGGCTCTGTTTTCTAAGCAAGAACAAATTTTGTTAATCAGATCCATGACCTAGCAATTACACATTTGATGTTTGTAGGATGAGTTTGAGGAAAAGAAGGGCTATGAATGCAGTTCTTAATCAGATGGGTTCTTAGAAGTGAAGGTTTGCAGAAATAGACATCACAGTGATATTTGGCAGTCTCTAATTAGTCTTGAGTTTATTCATAAATTGTAGCATCAGGAGAGAGGAATCATTTTTTACTGGTCACTGGGAAGACTGATTTGTTTTCTCAACAAATCCTTAAAAAGTTCACTGAATAATTTATGAAACATATGTAGAAGAGGGTGAGGAGACCTGAAAGTTTATCATTTACTACTATTAAATTAAATATTAAAATATTGTTATTATTCTATTGGAAGTAGCTAAGGATGCTTAGCCTGGGTAATAGACCATGATCACATCCTTCTGGATGCTGTGGGCAGAGATTATGGTGTCTGTGAGGCTGCAGAGGGATGAATTAAGACCTCTGGATACAAGCCCCTGGGAGGAAAATCTAGGCTCAACATAAGGAATAACTTTCTAATCGTCAGCACTATTTGGTGGACTTGTCTTCTTTGTAAGTATTGAGTTTCTTGTCACTGGATGGCTCCAATCAAAGCCTCAGCAACTGCTTGGCATGGAACGCTGAACCTGAACCTGAAACTTCATGGCAAGGGCTAAACCGGATGACTTCAGAGTCTCCTCCAGCCTTGAGTCTTAATGAAGCTATGAAATTCTAGTCTTGAAAATGGCATTCTAACCAAATTTCCTCTTTACATCCCTAAATTGAATCCAATTTCATCAGAAATTTTAAAATGAATTTCTCTTTCTCATATACTTTTTGCCGTCAAAGCTGACTCAGTTTTTAGGCCATATCCCCTAAGCATTCTTTCATATATTTCACAAATGTTTATGGAAGATCTACTATGTGCCTGGAAAACTCCACTAGGTAGGCCCTGGGGGTACACAGTTGAACAAAGCATAGCTTTGACCACGAGGAGCTTAGAAAGGCTGAAAAGGAAATGACGGGGAGAAGACAGCAGTCTGCGTTTGCAGGGGGATAACAAGGAAGACTTACGTATATAAGCGCAATCCTAAGAGAGCACAGGACGATAGCCAGGCACAGAAAGAGAAAAGAATGGTCCTGACAGAGGGAGCAGAGCGGGGAGAGATCTGAAAACATCACTGGGGACTGAGCAGTCTCCTTCACCTGTAATTCCTCTCTCCTCCTGTGTCTCCACATCCAAAATGTCAGCGTTCCTCCACATCACTCCTTCTGGACTAAGGAACCTAGGTACCTGAGTACGCAGTGCAGCTATCACATTGTTGAAAAACTGCCTCGCCTTTTTTTCTCTTTAGTGTTTAATTCAATAAACATTTAACCTGTTTTATTATTCATTACCTCAGCCCTCTCTTCCAAGACATTTTTTTATATCAAAATAAGCTAACACAAAGTTCTCTTTGAGCCTTGCTAACCTGGAAAGTACAGTGTTAGGAAAATTCTTCACTCTCCATGCTGTGGCGACATCTAGTGGTCACAGAAGAAAATGACCAGCGCCTCTGAGGCAACTGCTAGAACATTTTGCCTATGACGTGATTCCCAGACTTTGCTCCACATTGGAATCAACTGGCGATCTTTACCAACTATCGACATTTTGTCTACCACCCTTGGAAATTCTGGGTTAATTGGTTTGGGCTGTAACCTGAGTGTCGGAAGTTTTAAAAGTTCCCCAGGTGATTTCAATGTGCAAAAAAACTTCAGAGTCCCTGAGTTAGGCATCTACTCTCAGGTTGAATCCCTGGGCAAAGAAAGCCTGCCTATCAATACATCATCAGAACTGGCAGACTTTCATGCTCATTATAGATTACTTTAAAGGCACTGAATTCTCAAGGAGTATTTAGCAACATACACCGGTAAAGATGCCCAATATTAGAAGCTTCAGTTCCTTGTATAGAGACTTGCAGCTCTTAAACATCTTTCCTTTCAGGACGTACATGACAACAGTCTCCTGTGCATTCAGATTGCAACATTTTATATCTACATCAGTTTGCTAATCAGCAAGATGTTCTCCCCATATTCATAAAAGTAATACCCATTTTATTTGGACATCAAGGCAATTTAGTTTTCTGTTATTTAGTATATTTGGTCCTTATAGGTGCCTTTTGGTCAACATCATGCTCAATTACAAGCTCTTGAATACAAGAGGCTTTGTTTTCAAGTCATAAAATAGTTCTTTTTATAACTTACTATGCTGGACATTGTGCTAGGGACTACCTATAGGAGATACAAACTGGATAAGACATAACCTTTATTTTCAGGGAGCTTAAAGTCAAAGTGAAGAGATAACACAGGGGCCTGAGTAATAAAAGCATAGCAAAGTTCAGTAGGAATTATTAGAGGCAAAAATGCATGGTGGGGACTTCCCTCATGGTCCAGTGGTTAAGAATCCGTCCTGCAATGCAGGGGACACTGGTTCAATCCCTGGCTGGGGAACTAAGATCTCACATGCCGCAGGGCAACTAAGCCTATGCACCACAACTACTGAGCACACGGGTCACAACTAGAGAGCCTGCACGCCACAACTAGAGAAGCCCGTGTGTCGCAACGAAGAGCCGGCACACTGCAATGAAAGATCCCACATGCAGCAACTAAGACGAGATGCAGCTAAAAATAAAATTAATTAATTTAAAAAAAATGCATGGTGTTTAGGGGATAGAAAGAGGAAACCAGGAAAGGCTTCATTGAGGAGACGGCATTTGACATGAGCCTTAAAAGATGAGCATGATTTCCTGAGGGAGAGACATTTTAGACAGGGGCAGCCCTTCATCCACTTCTGTATTTATTCATCAACTATAATACTCCCTTGCCAAATGTCCGTAGCTTTTCTGGACACAGGAAATACAACAGTGACCAAACATGACAAGATTCCCTGCTTTCACGGAGCTTACCTTCTAGTGAAAAAAGACAACAAATAAGTAAAAGAATAAATAATTGAGGGATTTTCAGATAGTGAGAAATGATGTGTGGGAAAGAGAACAAGGCAACTGATCTGAGAGTAAAAAGGAGCCGGGGGTGAAGTGTTAGGGGCCTCCAGACAAGTGACAAGAAGAAGCTAACCATGGTAAAGGTCTTGGGAGGAGTATTCCAGGGGGAGAAGAGGTTGTAAAGGCCCAGAGACAAGAATGAACACAGAACAGTCAAGAAGCAAAGAAAGCCAGGGTGGCCAGAACATGGTATGTGAGGCGGAGAGCCGGCTGAAAAGAGGGCGCAGAGGAGGCGGCGATCAGACTGGACAAGCTGCTCAAGAAATATGAATTCTACCCTAACTGTAGGGGGGAAGCCATATTCCGTCCTCACCTCCTCCAGCCCCAGGAGTTACAGGATAGGAAAGATTACTGTAGCTAACACGTCGTAGACTAGAGTCATGATAAAGAAGGTGAAAAGATGTGGGTGATTGGATATGCCATTTGGAGGTAGACCAGCTGGGCCTGTTGAAGGATTAGTGTAGGGATAAGAGAAAGCCTAGGATGCAATGGAAGCATCCTTTAAATCCTAGGGGCACTTAACCTGGAGTAGGATGAGGAAGTCCTTCTCAGAGTGCTGCATGCAGAGACCTTGCGGTAAGTCAGGAAGGTGGAACGTAAGGTGAGGCGAGAGGGGAAGGCAAGGCGAGCTGAAGAAGAGAGAAAAGTCAGAGTCCTTATAAGCACATCAAGAAGGTCGGACCTGGAGCGTCGAGCAATGGGAACCCACGTGAGGGTTGTGAGCAGCGAGCAGGAAAGGGTGGGGGTCATGATTCAAGTGCAGAGAGCCCGTCAGGAGCACGTGGGAGGAGGTGTGAAACAGATCAATTTGGAAGCTGGCGCAGTAATTGAGTTAAGAGATGATGAGAGGGTAAACCCATGGTCCTCAAGCAGGAGCGGTTTTGCGTCCTGTAGGGCACATTTGGCAACACTTAGAGACATTTTTGGCTGTCACGACTTGGGGCCGGGCATGTGCCACTGGTTACCTGTAGTAGGCAGAAGCCAGAGATGCCACTAAACATCCTACAATGCACAGGACAGCCCACACAGCAGAGAGTTCTCTGCTCTAAGACGTCAGCCGTGCCAAGGTTATGAAACACTGGCCTAAAGTAAGGCAACAGTATGTGCACTGAAAAAAAAAGGGGGCAGAAACAGGAGGCAGAACAGAGAGGACTGGTGATTTGTCAGATCCAAGAAACCCTGGTCAGGCTTTTGGGGCAAATGGGCGAGCAGTGGTGGTCTTTACTGAGAGAAGAAATATGTGAAGAGGACAGAGTAGGTCTGTGGGGGAGAACATGGTGAATTCAGCTTGAACACTGACCTGGAGAACTGAATCGGAGATCTCTGTGGGACCACAAAGTAGCAAGGGAAGTCAGCAGTTGAATATACAAGATTTCTTGGCAAGAGAGAAATCTTGGAAAGTAATTGCTCAGGACATAGGGAAGTCAAGAGAAGGCACCCGGGTAGGGATGGAGATGAGGTTTCCTTCTTAGCCAGATTTAGCACCCATCCATGTACAGATGGATGCCTGGAAGTGTTGAGGAAGCTTCTGCCTCTGATTATTATGCTTGTCACAGCAATGTGTAAATTGTCTTTTTTGCAGGAGCGAATACAGGCCGATGAAGTGATCGCGATCCTGGATCAAGAACAGCAAGGGAAGCACAAACCAAATATCAACCCCAAAGATGAGCTATAAAAATGAGAAAAAGAGTATTCTATCAGATATTTATTTAAATTGTTAATCTTATGAGAACCTTTTTATTTTTGTACAGAGCCACGGTATAAATTAACAGGTTAATATGAGTCACCAGATCTCCCTTCTGTGCCTAAGGATGCTTGCTTTGCCCCTCTCAGTCTTTCTGTCTTGGTTTTTCAGCAGGTCATCTCTCAAAGCCCAGTCACGCCCTCCCCACCACATACATACACACACACACACACACACACACACACACACACACAATTCATTTGCTGTAGATCCTAAAACTCAAGCAGAAAGAGTAAGTCCATTCTTGGCGAAACAACAGTTCCCAGACATGCCCACTTCTAAAGTTAGCATGTGATTTGGACTCAGAAGGCCTTCCTGGCTCTGTGCCTTTCAGCCACCATCTCCCCCAGGGCTGATGGCCATGAGTTTGACTCTGAGGAGTCTCTGGTGAGGTCAGAACTGCTTCAGGTATTGCTGGCTTGAGGGCCCCCAGGCTCTGCAAAGGAATGACTCTGATGACGACTGCATGAGACGGAGGAGCTCAGCCTTCCCAGGGCCCGGGTGGAGTTTTTGACTCTGGTGTTTTCAGCAGAGAGCGCCCTTACACTGGAAACTTCCGTTCGCCCTCCAGCCGGGTGCCAGAAAGGACTGCCCGAGGAGTTGTGTCTTTAAAAAGGTTGTACAGGGGTTGGAGTGGAATGGCTCTTCATCCCAGTGACTTTGGAAGGAAATCTTTAATCGCACCTGAATCAGGGCACCATGGCCACGTTGCCATGGGGAGAGTGGGGTCCACTGTTGAGAAGGTGTGTTGTGTTCTTCAGGAAGAAGAAAATGATTTTGGATGGATTCCGCTCTTCATCTGCATATATTTTGGGGGTCCCTTTGGTGCTCTCCAGCTCACGGATTTTAGTGCTTGTATCTGATTTTTTAAATAAAGGGAGCCTTCTTTTAATATTTGGTGTTTATTTTTCTTCTCCCAAATGTTTCGTTTGTCTCCAGGTAATGGTTTTGGGATCCCCAGGAGCTTTGGGGACCACCCGGGGTAATACTGGGCCATGGCTAGTTTTGCTGGCAGGTGCTTGGGGGCTGCAAGGAAGGTGGGAGCATTACTTCTGAAGAAACAGAGCTGGTTAGCAAACAGGTGTTAATCCAGAGAGCATCTGGTCTTTGGTGTGAATTCTAAGGAAGACACTGCAAAGACAATGTTTTGGGGGGTGGGGACTGGGGTTGTTCTAGCCGAGGGGGTCTGCTCCACTAACCCATGCGAGATCATCTGCCTCTGTGATGGGCAGTGGTAGAGGTTGTAGCCCTTAAGAAAACCAACGGATAAAAGCATTTTCTTAAAATCACATTTACTTTCTGCCATTTATGATCTTGGGTAGTGGTAAGAACATTCATCCTTTGAAACTGAAAAATTGAGTCATAATGATTTATGTGCCATCCGTTTTTCACCCAACCTTCTGATTGCATTTTCATCATGGGAGAGTGAAAAGAGCGTCAGATTATAATCCCAGCCTGATCGAATATGCTCTGCTGTGTGACCTGGAGCTACTCTCTTTCCCTTTCTGGGCTTCGGTTTCCTTCTCTGAAAATGACATCATTGGCTGTAATTGTTTCCAAAAGCCCTCCCTCTTGCTCTAAATACAAAACAAAGCTAAAACAAAACAAACCATAAAACTGATTTTAGAAATATTCACAAATACAACCAAATTTACTTCTACCAACTTTTTCAGAATTGTGAATGGTTCCATTATGTGTATGTGTGATTTTAAAACTTGAAACCTAATTTTAGGGCTGAAAATCCCTGAACTTTGGAAAGGGAGGTTGCTATTTGTCTGCTCTCTTACTGAGAAGTGTTTGCTAGCACTCAGATTTGCTGATAGGAGGTTCTGGCCAAGGATCTAATTTCTGTTTTCGGGCAACAAGGCGTCAACAAAGAAAACAGTCTTTGGCTCCTTGCAGCCCGCGCTTCCTGGATGCTCTGGGAGAGGCTAGGACTCCAGCACTGACTGCCATTCAGCCCCACAGACAATGAGCAGAGACCTCGATAGATGGGCATTGGGGTAGATCCCCATCTTGTTTCCTTGCTGACAACAGAGTCGTTATTCCTGTTTGGCAGGCTACCCATGTCCGGTTCTACCTGGGACATCACGTATTCTCTCAAGCATTTATGTTTTAATCTGCCCCACATCAAACCATACACAATTTCATTCAAATATTAGGGAGTGTCATCAGACGATTTTTAAAAGATCAAGCTCAGAAATTTCAATCTACGTGATGTCTAGCCCCTTGTGTAGAAGGATGGGAAAGCTCATTAGAATTTTTGTAGTTTTTAGAGCTCAAGGAGGTCATAGAAATCACAATTCTACTCTATCTGTCTGGAAGGAAAAGGAGGCTCAGAGGTAATAAAAATGATTGTGTGGTTCCAGAATTTAAGCAGGAAGAGCCAGGCTGCTGAATTGAATAGGAGAATCCAGGCACAGGGCAGCGTCCACTAGAGGAAGGGGTGCCTTTTTCTATTTGGCCCCAAAATGCTACTTGCTCATCAGTCCACAGACCTGCAGGACTGTTTCCACAAGGGGTGCCTTTTTCTAATTCACTTAAAAGTACTGTATGTGCTTGAGGCAACCTAGGCTAAGAAGCCCAATTTTTATGACTCCAAGTCTAGGACTCTTCATCGATATCACTTGGAGAACTACCACTTGTCTTGATGACTATCCCTTGTGTAAAAAGCCTGCAGTGTTTTTTTTTTTTTTAATTAATTAATTAATTTATTTATTTATTTTTGGCTGTGTTGGGTCTTCGTTTCTGTGCGAGGGCTTTCTCTAGTTGCGGCAGGCGGGGGCCACTCTTCATCACGGTGAGCGGGCCTCTCACTGTCGCGGCCTCTCTTGTTGCGGAGCATAGGCCCCTGACGCGCAGGCTCAGTAGTTGTGGCTCACGGGTCTAGTTGCTCCGCGGCACGTGGGATCTTCCGAGACCAGGGCTCGAACCCGTGTCCCCTGCATTGGCAGGCAGATTCTTAACCACTGCGCCACCAGGGAAGCCCAAAGCCTGCAGTTTTACAGAGCTTTTTTTTCACCTGTATTGTTGTATTGAATGTTTATGACGCAGAACAGGTTCTCACACCAGGAACCCCAGGAGCTGTTCCAGGCCCAGACTATGATGCCCATTTTGCAGATGAGGAAACGGAGAGTAGTGAAGAGAAGTCAGAGCCTGTGCTCCCTGGGCTTGGAGTGTCCATGTCTGAGGCAGAAGCACAGTCTTTTGAACAGGAGGGAAGAAATAAAGTGCCAGCTTGTTTGCTCCCAGGCATATTTAATATAAAATAGCACATTCATGTAAAGAACAGAGTTAGATTTTTATAAAATCTAAACTTTTTCTCCTCCTCTATTTCCCTGCTGACGTGTGAAGGCGTATCTCCCGTGCGTATCTCTTCTGAGAGGTTTTGATTATGGTTGCCTAATTCAATGAAGCAAATTCTGGGTGCCTGGCCCTGCTTTTATGAAACTCACAAAAGGGAAGAAGGGAAGCAGTTTCTAGTCAGGTGCCATTTTCCTCTCCCTCTAAGGCAGAGACAATCTGGAACTTCAATTTCTTCTTGAGAAAACCCCCGACACAGGACAGAGTGATCTCCTTGGACGTATGAGACACACAGTCTTCACCATTGCTTTGTGCCTAGCATTTTCTGGCACTTCTTCAGCTGAGGAGAAACCGTGGAATGAGTCAGTATCATTTAATAATATATACCTATGAGTTTTAATTGAAGTACAAATGCTGAATTATTTCACATAAGACAGCCATGGGGAACAACTGACTCACTGACGTCAAGAAAGGAGGTAATGAGGGCCACCTCACTAGTTCTTGATGCCAAAGAATGAAACATCCCAAGGTGACTCGACAATGGTACGGCTGAGAAGTGAGAAAAAGTTGAACTGTTCCCACATCCAAAACTCTTCCGGGAGACAGGAGCCACTTGCAGAAACTCCCAAACCGCAAGTTAGATTGGACCCATCCAAATTAGATTGGATCCCTGGCTACATCCTGCCAAGAAGCCTGTGATGTGAAGTGACCTCCCCACACAGCTCCTCATCCCACCCGCAAATCTTCTACCCCCGGATAATTTGATGTTTCCAACATAAGACCCAAGGGCCTGTTCTGTTTTGGACCTGGGCGACTTCTTCAGGCACATTGAGGCACATAACATCCACCACCGTTGGAGCTCACTGCTGGGTTGGAGCTGCAGGCTCCCGCTGTCAAAGCCTCCTCATTCCCACCTCCCCGGGTAAATCACGGTGTTTTCTCTGCCTGCTTCTGACCTCGGAGGCCAGACAACGTCAAGTCTGGAACAATCTGATCACTGATCCTGCCTTGCTCTACGATGGATGGCATCAGCTCTGTGAAAAGCTGGCTTTTCAGTAACTCACCTCTGAAACTATGGCATTTGAACTCAATAGTTTCTTGAAAGATCTTATGAAGAGCCCACCAGAAAAATAGCCAGACAAAATGTTCCGGCCCCCTCTTCTCCTGACACACATTGCTAGGGAGGAAAATCTGAATGCTCTGTTAATTCAATATACAACCCACATTTTCTGGTCACTTGCTATGATACACCTGGAGAGAGGGTGAACAAGATAAGTCTCGCCCTTTCTTTCCCTGTTAGGTTACCGGTGGTTGAGGATAGAGCAGAGTTTGACAACATTTCCACCTTAATAGTCCTTCTCTAAACCATCTTCTGCTTTGGAAGGGCCAACCCAACTGCCTTCTTTATCCGAGTCCTCGCTTGAAACTGGGAATTGGGTGTCATCCATCTTTCTGGGAACTCTTGCCCTTGGCCCGTCTTGTCAGATTCAGGTAACTTCCCTCATGACAGAGGTACCTAAAAAGGCCCTGGAAATCCTATCTAGACCCCAGTTAAACCCTCCTTCTTCTTCCTAAGCTGGCGTTGTTGCCTCTGAATTACTATCTGTTGGTGGGTGGGGATAAAAGTGGGGATCAGACAAGAAGGATTACCTGTTATGTCTCATCTTTTTCCACCTGTAAATCATATATCCCATTGTTTCAAAGGGTTGTAATCATGGTTGGCATTTATAAAGCTTTTTTATGATCTTGAAGCACTTGGCAGTCATACGTAAGTACATAATTATCTTAAGAGACACATCAGTGCAATCTTCATTTTGTAAGCAGAGAAAAGGAACAGGCGCAGCGAAGGAGGTATAGGAAAGCTCTGGTCATGCATGAATTCATACCTTAGACATTGTTACTTAGTAGTGGGTTTAGAGAGGGATTCCAAAACGAGCATGATTTCATCCCTTCCTTTAAGAAATTCGAAGTACAGTGGAAAAAGTAGATGTAAACTGATGAAAAATATAAAATGAGGTAAGTGCGGTGACAGAAGGGTTATGATAGAGGCAGGTACGAAAAAAAGGCCATGTGAGTTCCGAGAAGGGAGTGGCTGGAGAGAGGGAAGGCTTTGCAGAGAAGGTGGCAGTTAAGCTGGGTCTTGAGTGCCTGTCTGTCACCAGTAAGCAGAAATGAGCCACAATGTCCTCAACTGAAAAAGTGGTTGAATTTGAACTCAGTAGTTTCTTGGGTTCTAAAATATTAAATTTTCAGAAAAGTTGGAGAGTTTATTTTAAAGTTGGTGTTTTGAAGGTGGGGTGGGGTAGGATCTTTACTACAAATTTTTCTGGGAAAGCATGTTAATGAATGCTGTGAAAACCCACATGAAAGATGGGAATAAAGACACAGACCTACTAGAGAATGGCCTTGAGGACACTGGGAGGGGGAAGGGTAAGCTGGGACAAAGTGAGAGAGTGGCATGGACATATATACACTACCAAACGTAAAATAGATAGCTAGTGGGAAGCAGCCGCATAGCACAGGGAGATCAGCTCGGTGCTTTGTGACCACCTAGAGGGGTGGGATAGGGAGGGTGGGAGGGAGACACAAGAGGGAAGAGATATGGGAACATATATATATATATGTATAACTGATTCACTTTGTTATAAAGCAGAAACTAACACACCATTGTAAAGCAATTATACTCCAATAAAGATGTTTAAAAAAAATTTAAAAAATAAATAAATAAAAAATTAAAAAGAAAATCCACATGAATACCAATTTAAACGTTTTATTTTATTCCGTTGTGAGGAGGTTTATGTAAGTGGGTGGAGTTAAGCTGCTGAGGACCAGGCTTCCTGCTGAAAAGCAGAGCCCCAGCCGGCATCAGAAAAAGCTGAGGGGAACCCCATCATTCAGGTGCTGGGCAATGAGGTCACCCAGCGGCACTGCCCTCTGCCCGGGGGTCCAAGAAAGCTTTTATCCCATATGCCCCAGGGCCAGTCCACTGTCTCAAATTCTTACACTTTCATCTTAGAAATAGGAATAATGACAATATTCCAGCCCATCTGATGATATTCAGGAGTGTTTTCTGCAAAGCCTAAAGCATCTGGTAAATCAGTCAAACTTATGGTGAAACCAGAAAGCTGTGGAATGTTTTAGTAAGGACATCTCTTTCAATGTCAAACAGGGAACAGAGTTTCAGAATCTTTGGGGTTCCTTGGAAGCAAACCATCTCGAACAGGCATTAATGGGGCATAATTAATACGCTTTCCTCACAAGATAATATGAATCAGAATTATACTTATTTGGAGTTATTACTGGTAATTAAATAAATGCTATTCAGTATTTTTTTCCTCTCAGTATCCAAGATAAAGTTATAACAACATTTTTTTTAGCACAGTTGGGTTCTGAGAAGTCTTAATTTGCAGTTTATTCTACCTTTAGCTACTCCAAGTGAAGAACAGGCACGAAGGCATCGTGGGACCTCCGTTGACTACACAGAGTCAAGATTCCTGGAGAATGTTCCATTTTCCTTCGTTGTTTAGCATGGTGGTCACTAAGTGTTTCACAATATCCCAGGAGACGGGACCATTATTCACACAGCGGGGAAAAAGAGCAGACGAATAAATTGACTTAAGTCAAAGTCATAGTATTGATAGATGTCAGTTTCCCAAATAAAAAACAAGCGGTTGTACTCTCTAAGGATGTTTTGCAGTTCTGATCATTTTTTCTGAAAAGCTAGGAGGCCGGAGGAATTACTGTGAGCTGATCTGATTCCAGGTCTCCCCACTCCTCCACACCCCAGTGGAAATCCAGAAGGAGGCTCCTGTCTTCAGCAAGATGGTTGTTACCACTGCTCTGAGGGTACCAGGTCTGATTCCAGCTCTGCTCCAGCACACTCCGGTTTCCTCACGAGGAACACTCGGAATCGTCTCTGAACTTCCAAGCTGCAGGGCTGAGCACAGGGTACAGATTTTTCTTCCAGACGTTTGGCTTCTGAGTAATGTTTTTTTTGTCTCTAAGGGTAATAAAAGTACATCTGATGTTGCTTCCTGTACCATGAACTTTGCTTTGAAGCACCAGTGATCCACTTCAAAGGCTCAGCACCACTCCGACAGGGAGATGTTGTTCCTGGGGACCCCTTCTCTACTGAGGTGTGCCCACCAACCCGGGACACATTGCCCACCAAAACACTTAAAGACTGGGGGTCAGATACGTCAAATGTGACAAATTGGCATGCTGAAACTTCAAACTGCTCTGCCTTCGGAACCAGCCTAGAATATCCATCATGCTTTGAACTCTATGGGGAAATGAAATGCATCGTTTACATGCAGACTGATTTACAAATTAAGTAGAAAGATATCTGAATTGTCCTCAAAGCTGAGCATAGAGTGCTTGTGGTCATTGTTCGGTCCACACTGAACTGTTCAAATCTGGTTAGACTGGGGAGATCAAGCCTGTGGTGGAAACACAAGGGAGAATCATGGTCACAATAAGGGTTTGTATTTATAGTTCAGCAAATGAAGATCGCTGCAAATAACAGACTGCAAGTTGGAAGGGGCCTTAGGGAGCATCTGGTCTTGCACCCCTTATCTTAGAGTTGGGGAAACTGAGGCCCAGAGAAGAAGTTATTCACTCAATTTTACTACGAAAGTTACTGGTAGAATCTGAGCTCAACTCCCAGGTAGCCCGACCCCTCGTCCAGAGCCCCATCCCAGGAGTCAGTGTACAATAGCAGGGAAGGCTCAGATTTTATGCCTCCTAGACTTGGAAACCCTTGCTGACCTTACTAGCTCTCTGATAATGGCCACATTTCTTATCCTCTCATTTTCAATGTCTTCATTCAGCTATCTGATGAGTTGTCACGAGATTTAATCGAGATAATAGAAGGAAAACACCAAGCACTTAGCAGGCAATCATTAAAAGGCAATTGCTAATTTTTCCATATCAGAATGCCTCAACAGAAGGAAAACGAATAGGACTATGATCTCTCGAGCAATGTTTTCCAGCTCTCATGACATTTTTTTTTAATGCATTTTCCCATGAAGCATTTTGGAATCTTCAAAGTTAATTTTCACACTATTAGATTTAAGATTTATCTCTGGCCCCAAATAACACACTTATTGCTGGGGCAGGGGCACAGGAGAAGAGAAATTTGTTGTGCAAAATCGAGAGGGTATTTCAATTCCAAACTGGCTGTCAATCATCAGTCTAGAAAGGAGATGCCCGCCTTTCCTGCAGCCACCTTATCTGGCCCTTCTGACTTCCTAGCCTCCCCGGGACCAGGACAATTCAGTGGCTTTTCCTGGTCCTCTCTGTCCCAGCATGTTGAGAAGCACAACAATTTTCACCTATTCCTTTCACTAAACATTCTCTCCCTTGCTTTTCCACTGTGTAGGAAACACAGAATCATTGTTTAGCAGCAGAGGGCACTGTCGGCATATTTTGCCTTAAGGGGTTAAAAAAAGAGATGCCTCTGTGCATTCATTCATTCATTCATTCATGTTGACAAGTCGTGGCTTAACATCTGTTGTGTGTTCAGCATTAGGAGGGGTGATAAAGAAATATAAGAGGTGGGCTGAGAGTCCAGGTTGGGAAGGCTGCGCAATAAAAGATGATAAGCATGGTACCTATACAAACACAAAGAAAGTACGTTTTGGAGATTTTTGAAGAGAGCAGAGTTTAGAGTAGGCTTAAATAGCTCAGGAAGAATTTTTGAGGGAGTTGGTCTAGAGCTGTTCCGTAAATGATGAGCTGGACGTGGAATGGCAAAGATGGAAGAGGCAAAAGGTAAAATAGACAGCAAAAACAAAGAGTCTTGCGTTGCCATCAACATCAGCACTGTAACCATGGCAACCACTACTGCGACAAGTATTACCTCTATGTCTTATAACAGTCATCATGGCTCACGTGGATGGAGGCTTTCACAACCGTGACCTCATTTGGCCCTTGCTGAAATCCTGCAACTTCAGCTCTACAGGTATTATTCTAATTTGACTAGTAAGAATGCTGAGACCCTTAGAGGGAAAGTGACTTGCTTAAGGTCACACAAGCAGTCTCTGTTAGGGCTAGGATCCCCAAACTAATTTTTCTCCCAGCTAATGCAGCGGGAAACCATGACTCTTGTGACACAGACTCTCAAAGCAAAGAGAGTTTGGGATGCAGAGTAATAGGATAAGCTTCAGCTGTTAGGCTGGCTTCGGGTTACCAAGAGCTTGACCAAAAGCTAGACTGCGGTATTGGGGCTTGATCCCATAAACCTCAGGAAGGTTTCTGAGGTTTGGGGAAACTAACGATGGGTGGTTCTTTGCTGCAGTTGCATAGCAAATCTGGCACACGAGGGAATGGAAGAAAAGGAGAGAAATCAGGATACCAATAAAGAAAACATTACAGGATTTGAGGCTGGGGTGGCAGTAAGTGGGAGTGGTCTGCTCCAGATGGGAGGAGATTTTATGATTGCCATTAACTGCTGGCACATAGAAATAATACAAAGAAGACTGATCTTTAAAAACATTTTTAAAAATTTATTTATTGATATTGTTGATTTACAATGTTGTGTTAGTTTCTTCTGCACAGCAAAGTGACTCATTTAACTATATATACATATATATGTGTATATATATATTATTTTTCCTATTCTCTTACATTATGGTTTATCGCAGGATACTGAATATAGTTCCCTGTGTTATACAGTAAGACCTTGTTGTTTATCCATCCTATACATAATAGTTTGCATCTGCTAACCCCAAACTCCCAATCCAGTCCTTCCCCACACCCCCTTGACAACCACAAGTCTGTTCCCTATGTCTGTGAGTCTGTTTCTGTTTCGTGGATAGTTCACTTATGTCATATTTTAGATTCCACATATAAGTGATATCATACGGTATTTGTCTTTCTCTGTCTGACTTACTTCACTTAGTATGATAATCTCTAGGTCCATCCGTGTTGCTACAAATGGCATTATTTCATTCTTTTTTATGGCTGAGTAATATTCCATTGTATATATGTACCACATCTTTTTTATCCATTCATCTGTTGATGGACATTAAAGTTGCTTCCATGTCTTGGCTATTGTAAATAGTGCTGCAAAACAAATTGACCTTAAATTGACTGGTTTGAAGTTCCCTACAGAAAACACACTCCCTTATTGCCTGCAACCCAGGGAGGTCAAATCCCACTATCCTCCTACCCTAGCCCCCTACACCCTCTGGTCCACCACTGCCAAGGCACAACGTAAAGACAGCCTGAATCAGGCTGGCAGCAGTGTAAAAAACTGAAGAAAGCTATTTTGAAGAAAAAAGAAATAAGGACTTGGTAGCTGACGGAATCACCAAGGAAAGAAGATAAAAATCATGATTCTGAGATTTTGAGCCTAGGGAAATAATGATGTCAATAACGCAAATAGGGAAATGAGGAAAAAAACAAACTGGTTTCAGAGGGAACGTGACCTTACAGGACAGGAGGACTTCCAAGTGGCAAGTCAACCCTCAGCTGGAATGTTTTGATACAAATTTATTTCCTATTCTGTTTATTGATTTCTTGCTTTCCACTTTTCATCTGATACTTATAAATGATGGGGGTTGCATATGTCTCTTTTACAAGAAGGAACTGAAATGAGGGATAAAACTGCCAAGTTATTAGTGTTACCTGTCACTGCTTAACATCCTTCCACTGACATCAAAAACCAGTGTCACTATTCTTACGGTGACAGACCTGTGCACATTGGAGCCCTGTGTACCTTCTCCTCTCCTTGACTCCCTACCCTGCACTGCCCGCTCTTGCACTGCCCGCTCTTGCCTCTCAGATGTTTACATTCTGTCTTCTCTCCCCAGAACACTATCATCTTCTCCAAACCTTTCCAGCTTCACCAGGAAACTCTCACAGGAGGGTGGCCCACCGTCCCCGTTTCCCTGGGACTGAGGAGTGTTCAAACCAGGAAAGTCCCGGGCAAACCTGGACAGCTGGTCACCTTACACGTGAGTCAGCTTTTGTCTTGCCTTCTTCTTCCTCTTGGAAGCCTTTCCTGACCCGCTACTGCCCCAGGCTGTAATTTCCATCTCCCCACTGAGTAGTCCACTCCCACCCTTCACCCTGAGTAGTCCTCCCCCATCCTGCTGCCACCCTTCTCACTCTCCTAACTACTGAGATGAGGTCCATCTCCCCTGCTATCCACAGTAGCTGTCTTTGTGATACCTCCACTCTCAACATCCTGGTTCAAGCAACCGTTGTCTCTCTGCTGAATTATCGCAGAAGCCTCCTGACTTCTGTCCTGCTTTCCATCCTTGTCTCCTTTAAGTGTGTTCTCCACACAAAAGCTAGAGTCATCCTTCTGAAACATACATCAGATCATCTTTACCCCTCTGCTCAAAATCTTTCACTCGTTTTCGATTTCACTGGCTAAGCCAGTTACCCTCTGCTCTTCCCTCTATATACTCCCTCCTTACTTATCTCCAGTGGCACTGCCCTCATTACTGTTCCTAGAACACACCCAGCATGCTCCTGCCTCAGGGCCTTTGCATTTACTGTTGCTGATGTCTGAACCATTCTTCCCTCAGGTGTCCACATGGCTCATCATTCATGCCCATGGAGTCAAGGTCAAAGCACATTTTCTTAGGGGATCTTCCATGACTTCTTTCTACCTTTGAACTCTTGCAGCTGCCATTCCCACTCCCCCTCTCTGCTTTATTTTTCATACCCTTATCACCATCTAACATTTTACCTAATACATTCTGTTTGCTGCCTGCCTCCTGCCACGCAGAATATAGTTTCTAGGGCAGGAATTTTATTCATTACTACATTTCCAGGGTTTAAAGTAGTACATGGCACAGAGTAGAAATTCAGAAATATTGATTGAATTCATGTATACATGATTACATGAAGGAGTGGACACACAATCAAAGGACAATTAACTGAGAGTCACGAGTTTCAGTTCAGCCACACAGGATTTTGGTGAGATTGAGAAAATTACTTTCTTCCTCTAGTTCTTATTTTCTCCATCTTTAAAATGAAGGCCTTGGACTCAGGGCTCTTTAAGGACGCTCCAAGCAGTGGTATTCTCAAAGTCTACCAGTCAATGATATGTAAGAACCAGAATCCAAATTTGTTATTAAACCGGGCTCAGAAGGAAGAAAACATTAACAAGGGAAAGAGAAGCACTGTGGAAGTTCCAACTGAGACAAAAAAATATATGTATAAGAGACCTGAGAATTCCATATGTGAGGAGATGCAAAGGAGGCAGACGGCTGAGCCAAGATAACACATACAATTCATTATCGGGCTAAGATTGAGCCTCAGCCCAGGGATAAATTATCCTAGCAGTCTGGAAAATGACACCAAAGGTGGGCCAATCCCCATTTGATTACAAAGCCCTGCACTGATACAATTTGTGATTAGAACACTGCTTGGAAATCCTTCTGCACACCTGCCTAATGGCCCCCAGAGTGGGTGGATTTTCAAATTAGTCATATGAGAACAGACAGTTTAACAGAAGAGAGGCTGTTCTAGATTGTTCCATTTGGAAAAGTATCCTCCCTTCAGCAAAGGGAAGTAATTCAAGATGCACACAGCTTTCTGTCTATTGCCCACCTGTCTCAGGGGAAGAAACCTATTGGCCACCATCTTAGAGAGGGTCCTTGGAGAGAGGGTGGAAGGGGATGGATTAGTCAATTTAAAGTGCTTCAAGTGCTATAGCTGCCACACCCTGATTGTGAGGGACCAGACCGGTTATTCAACTTCTCCTGTATAGCTACTGTATGGATACAAACTTAAGCGCAGTAAGGTCAGCGAGTTACTCAGCAGTAACCAAATCCGTGGTGTTTCGGGGATTATCAGGGCGATCTCCCTCTGCAGTTGTGGTTGAATAGGATTTTGCTGTTGTCACCTTGTTTGGTAACACAGCAATAGCAAGTGTTGCAAGTGTAATTGTTGCTGTTGAAATGTCCTCTTGGCAGTTCCTGGTGTGTGTGTGTGTTTGTGTGTGTGTGCGTGTGTGTTTACCATCTTTTCAAAGTGGCTCTGGGAACTTAGATTCCACTTCAAGGAAGTAACCATGGATTGAATTTAGATCCAACTAATAGATATCAAACCCCTAGTTCTTGCCAGACGTTGTATTGAATGCTTTGTTGTGCTCTAAACCTTGTGAAATAGTGCCATCGGTTTTTACAGATAAGGAAACCAAGGCTCAAAGGAATTAAGTAACTTACTCATGGCCTTAGTGAGAGCAAGTTGCCAAGCAAGCTAGGATTGAAGGATTTTAGCATCTTGCCACCCAGACACATAAAATCTTGGGAAGAATACCACTGTATAAAACAGGAAAAGTTGTGGCTGCTTGGGCTGAAGCAGGAGCTAGGACTTTGGAGCCCTGTGCGGTGTCCACTCTTCGTTGGCCTCTGTGCTCTCCCTAGAGCTCAGTGGAACACATTCCAAAGAGCCTCCTGGGTGAACTGAACTCTAAGCCACTCCCAGCTCTAAAGTAATTTAAATCCATGATTTTGGGAAGTTCCTACTCCTATCAGACGCATACTATCAACTCCTTCCTCTGGGCAAGTACTCAAACTAACCAGACCTCAGATACAGGAGTTTGAACTTCACAGTTTATAGAAGAATCATAGAATGTTAAAGGTGGAAGAGACCCGAGAAATCAACAAATCCCAAAACTCCACATATCTAATAAAATGATAATAATTTTAGTTTTTATTGACTGATAGAAGCCCAGGAAGAAGAAATGATTTGCTCAGGGAAGTCAGTTGGTCAGTTGTCTTTCTTCCAGAGAGGTGATATTTACAATATATAACAACCAATATATTCTAACCAATCAGAACAAATACAGCACTGGGGGGCGGGGTAGAGCCCAGGGGAGCCCCTCCATGCAGGGTTTACCCTGTCAGTTGCTGGATCGTGAGGATGTCCCAGGGGTTTTAGAGGAGGGGGCAGCAGGGGCTGGACTGGTCCAGGGGCTGGGCTGGGGGAAGTGGCTATTTATAAAAGTCTGGAATTCTTTAATAACTGGTAGAGCCATCCTGGCCCATAATAGTGCAATATCAGGCCTGGCCTTTAAATATTTATTTCTCAGAATACCCAAAGTTGCAGGGTTTCCTTGTAACTGCTGAAGCTCTTTTAAGGCAACTGGGGCTTTGCCTCATTGCTGATTCTGCTTCCTTTTCAGGAGGGGAAAAAAGAGGCAGGGAGGGGCAGAATATCTGTCAGCCAAATGTCACATCAAAGAATTCCACCCAGAGCCACACAAGTGCAGATACCTGAGGGGCATTGCCGGGCAGGGGCAGACAGCACTCTTTCTGGTAATTGGGTTGACATCACTGAACAGCCTTAGAGGATCTGAAACCTTTCCACAACTCCTGCCTCCTCCCATCTGGTGGTGAAAACCTCAGGTTGGGAGCTGAGTGATTATTCAAAACCAAATGCAAGGACACCTAGAGGTCACATTCCTAAGGGAAAGACTTTTTCCTAGGTTCCAATCCAGATGCTCAATGAGAAGAAAAGGACCAAGGTCAAAGTTACCTTCAATTGCATACAAAGAGGGAGCCAAGGATAGCTGTAGAATCATATACTCAAGAGATTACAAGACTCCATAATGCTCACTTGGTCCAGCCCCCTGTCAAAGGCTTGAATCTTCAAAATGGACCATCCCTGACAGCGACCAGACAGAAAGGTCCTCTACTCGTAAACAAGCCTCGGTCTTCCCCACTTCCAGATCTTTCTACTTATAGCTTCCTCAGCCTGCAGTACCCTTCCTCTTTCCTTGCTGCATCTTGGGTCCATCTCCTACTTGCCTTCCAGGTCTCATTTCAGAAAATACTTAGATAAGAGGCTGCCTGAGATGTCCTGTAGAAATGTCTTTTGGCCACCGGAACTTCACACGTACAACATTTGCTACTCTGGTGTTTCCATCTCTGTCTCCCTCCCTAGGCTATGAGCTACAGTAGGGGAGGCACAACTCTGTTGTACGTATCCAGCAGGGCCTACACAGGACCAGACACAAGAAAAACATTCAAAGATGTGAATGGATGCGTGAATTGCTACATCTTGACTGCCAATGAAGTATTTACATTCACAATCTCATATTATCATTGCACCATGCTTAGGAAGAAGATAAAACTTTTTATAAGAAGTAATATTTTCATGCCCATTTTATGGATGAAAACAGCAAGCTCAAAAAGAAAAGAAAAACAAAAGAACCCTGGTATATGTTTAAGACCTGTATGGGCCATTCATTGTGCTAGGTCCTTTCAAACCTTTCATCATCTTTATCCTTATAACTGACCTTTGAAAAGTTATTTTAATCACACTTAAAAATTTTATTTACTTTTAGATTGAGACACCCTTTTCAGGCTATGAGTTTTGACCAACGTGTAAAGTCATGACAATCATGACACAGAACTGTTCCATCACCCTCATGCTACCCTTTGTAGTCCTTCCCTCCCCACCCCAGCTCCCCGTCAATCCCTGGTTTCTTCTCCATCCCTATATTCTGTACAGTCATATTGTAGTAAATAAAAAACCAAAACTCAGAGAATTTAAGCAACTTGCTCAAGGTAAGGGCCTAATAGGTGATTAGACTTTGCCATTGAACCCAGACTTCTGATTCTCTATAAAGGTGGGAACCAAGAGCATGGAGCCAAGGAAAATGCTTGTCCAATTCCCTTGCCTCCCTCCCTCCTTCCACAGAAAGGGCCCGTCCTTAGTCCGGGTTCTGTGAGAGGCAGGGCAAGCACAGCCTCATTACCAAAGGCCAGATCTGATAAAGCTCCATCTGATCATTCACTAGGTGTTGAGGGAAGCCTGTGTTCCTACCCAGTGGAAGATTCTGAAAACCATATTCTTTGCAGGCTGTTTAGCAGACAATGGTGTAAGAGATTGGTCTTTTTCCAGTTACCTCACTTACCTCTAAGACAAGAGGTTCTGAGAGGAGATCACCGCTAAACATTTAGCCTCTCAATGCACCAGCTTTCCCCCAAGGCCCCGGGGCCCTTTTCCAGACGTGGGTAAGACTACAGGAGAGCCTTCCTGGCACAAAGTGGGCGCTGCTGCTAATTGGCTTGATGTAATTGACTGTCATGGCTGTTCATCTGGGAAGCCAGCCACGGTCTCTGCAGGAGCAGCTGTGCGGGGCCAGCCTGCGGGCAGGGAGCACAGTTCTTACCGGAGCTCCCAAACAAACAGGTTTAAGGGCAGCTTCAAAAGTGAAGAGTGGGCCTGCCGCTGGGAAAGGGCCATTTCCCTGGGAGGTGTTGTCCTCCCAGGCCACGAAGGATAGAGAAATCATTTTATCTTCTTCCTGCTTTTAATCAGGGTGGCAGGATATTGGTACCACTTTTGTCTGAAGATAATCTCTTCTCTAAATTAAAAAATAATAATAATAAGTACTTGTTTGGGGCTGAAGGAAGATGCGAATGTGTGATCTGCCCTGACAGATACAGGAAATCACCCCAGGCCTCCTGCAATTCTTCTCCCCATCATTTTCAGGCCCCAGCCCTCTGCCTTCCTTCCTTTAGGAAATAATTCTTTTCTTACCTTAGGAAATAATTTGAAATTCATGAGGGCTGATCCTCCCCTTCAGGCTGCAGTCTTGGCTGCAAAATGTCATCATGCCCTACCACCCAATGAAGTTGGATCTTCTGATGAGGGCTCTTTAGATCAGTAGCCCTGAAACTTTAGGTGGAGGAGTCTCCAGAGAACCCAGCCTCGGCTTCCTGCATTCTCTGCTGAGGGGCTGCAGCAGTGATAGTGGGCCAAACCCAAGGCTCTGGCACAAAAAAGTGGGGCTGGCAGGTAGTGAAAGTAAGTCACTGGCTGTGAAAGCCCCACTTTCTGGCCTGGTTCCTAATTAGCTGGGTGATCTTGAAAGAGTCGTGTACTTTCTATATGAACATTACCTTCCTCATCTGTGCAATGGAATAAAAAATACCTAACTTACAAGGTTGTAGAGAGAATAATGCACGTCAAGTGGCGCACACAACATACCGGACAGCAGTAATTATGATCAACCCCATCATCGTCATCACCAGTACTCACTTTAGTTTAAATAACAATGTTTGGGTATTTCTGTAAATGATATACCTGAGATGTTCTCTGCCTTTTGCTGCCAATCCACTATATGATACAATACGAGGAATGCTCCAGCTAATGCCTAGTCTTTATTCTTAAAAGGAACTACTGCTCTGAGAGCCTCTTGTTTTCCACCCCAAATTTGGTGTTACAGCAAGTAGTAGATAGAAGGATCCTCTCTCTCCCTGAACCCAGATCCCAGAGCCCAGGACCAAGCCAATGTTTCCAGCTCTGGCCTTTTTCTTCTACATCCTACCCCGGTCTCTCTGCCCCTAGAATCAAAGTTTTCTCCTAAATAGAAGCAACTTCTAATCAAAATAAAGACATAGTAAAAAAAAAAAAAAAAAAAATCTCAAGAGATCACAGACCAGCAATGCAAATATGAAAACCCAGAATCCTTTTCTTTTCCTGCCCCAGCAGCTTTCCCAGTCAGGAGATGTATGTATTGAAGTTGGGTGCCGTTCTTCTGACCAAGGATGGGCACTTCCCCATTTCCTTTAATCTTTGCCTATTTTAGGTAGAGTTCCCTTGTCATGATGTCCGGGCATCAGAGGAGAGGGTATGAACCCCACAAAAAAGATATATTTAACTCATAAGACATGAGATCATTTGAATGCAGAAATCAGCCTTTCAGACTTGAGCTAATTACTAGCGTAGGGCTGGCTGATGTTATGGTTCATTCGCTGGTGATTTCCTGGATCAAAATAATACCTGATCCCCTCATCTCATTATCTTTTGGGCTACCTCGTCCCCTTCCCTTTTAGACTTCGGCAACCCAAAAAAATGGGCAGAGTGAAAAAAAATATAGGTCAGGTAAATAATTAACTCATAAGACAGTCTTTTAATTCATGGGAATCCTGGCAGCAAGTCTGAAGTTAAAGGTTAATTTAGCTGGTGTCTTTGTCCATTACATATACATGAACTTGTCATTACATTAATACTTGGAATTTAAAGATCATCTTTCATCTCAGGGCTCTGAACTTGTAGTGACACTGGCTCTGAATTCCTTTACTTTCTTTGGAGAGAAAAGTAGGGATCAGGAGAAATTTTAAGATGTAGCCAAGATTGCATAGTAAATGATCAGAGTAGTCAATCTTTCCATTCCTAAAACTCTTCCAGCTAACTTACAATCTCAGTTCCTAACCCATTAAATGAAGATCATATCATCCCTTTCTTACAGTGTCAGGAACCATGTTAAAAAAAAAAAATATATATATATATATATATATATATATATATATAGAGAGAGAGAGAGAGAGAGAGAGAGAGAGAGAGAGAGAGAGCGAGAGAGAGCGAGAGAGAGAGGAGAAATACCTAAAACAAACAATAGTGGGATTATAAGAAAACTTTTGTTTTTTCAATATTTTCCAATTTTTTAACGCAGAACAGGTTAGTAATTTATCTTAAAAAGATATATTAAAAAAAACCATACTTCATAAGGCTGTATACAGCAGTATACAAATCTTTTAAGCAGTCATAAGGCATAATGCATGTGAGTGTTATTGCTATTCAGGTATTATCAGTCTCTCGACATTCTGTAAATTCTTAGGCCTTGTAACACCCTTTTCCTGGGGAGTAGCCCCAATCGAAGGCCCTAGATTCAAAGGGTACTCAGTGAAGCATCATGTCCTTTTAAGCCTGCGCTTTCTGGCTTCAGTGCAGAATGTAGTCAAGAGCTCAGTCACAGAATCACATCACCATTTCATGCACTTGAGGTCCAGGTCTGGCAGAATGAAGATAGCTGATGGGTGAGGGAACCTGCGGAGGGGAGTAGAGCACTGAGTCATTCTGTTCTCACCAGATGTTCACTGGAAGGTTTCAGCCACCCAAAAGCCTTAGGCAAAGTCTCTTGGCCACTATTTCCCCATCCATGGGCCCCCATGCTGACCAGCCGTCCCCCTGGCACCTTATAAGGGCACACTAATTAGAAAACTCATCTTGCAAGAATGCTGCAGAGAGACCTTTCACATGGGGTAGAGCCACAGTGCCCAGAGGCACCGTGACTCAGTGGTAGTAGAGCTGATTTCTAACACCCAGTCTGATCACTCTCCAGCCCAAAAAGGGATGAACTACATGGCGAAGGCCAGGCAAATTCCCACTGGGCCAGCCACGAGGATAGTGCATGGGAGTGGCAGGTCCTCAAAGTACTTGAAAAAGTACTAGTTACACCTATAGTGTCAGGAAGAGACAGGAAGTGGCCAACCGACTCATTTACTCATTTGTTTATTTTATTAGTGTATATTGTCTGCCCCTAATGTAGCAAGGGCTGTGTTATTTGCTATGGGGAAAACAGATGAATCAGATAGCCCTGCCCTAGGTCTAGTTGGAGTGAAAGATAGATCATAAAATATTAAATGCCTTATAATTTCTATAAATGAAATGTCTACAAAAAAAAAAAAGAAAAAAGAAAAACATGGAGTTAAAAGTCCAGAGTAGCTTTAAGCTGAGAGGGAAAGTGAAAGCTTCACATGGGAGTTAAATCTGAGTTGGGTCTTGAAAAATGACTAGGAGTTTGCCACACAGTGAGAAGCGTGCCAGTTAGAAGGACAAATGGACTTAAGTAAGTAAATAGGAACAATTAAGACAAAGTAAATGATCCAGCTTTTGAAAGTTAATTTCATTTCCTAAATATTCCATAGCTCACCATAGCCATGTCATTCTCTAAAGTTGCCATGAAAGTTGCACCGTGTACCTAAAATCCACAGTTCAGTGAATGAGAGAGAGAGAGAAGAGGGGAAAAGTAGGAGCTTAGTAACTTAAGACTCAAAAAATAGCCCATGTCCTTTCACTCAAGGCTCCATGACACTTTGTCTTAGAAGCAGCCAGAGGCCCAGGCAAGGCTGGCTCTGGGTGATCTTACATTCTACTTGCTAACTAATTATTTGATATAGTTTTATACTACAATGGCTGGGAACCACCCACCAGCCATCAGTGTGTATATGTATTTTTTAATGTTGTCTTTCCTCATGTTTTATCTTTTATCTTGTTTTGTCTTCTTATTTCCCAACATACCATGGCCTTGCATGTATAAGGAGATGTAAACTTTCCTGTTTGGCATCTTTGGGAGACAGTTATGTGCCTGTCACTGCCTTGTCTGTATCATCTCCATTCCACTGATGTTCCTCACTTCTCTCCCTTTCCTTTGAATAACCGTCATGAGCAAAGCTGTGGTATCTTCTCATTCCCCCTGCTTCTTTTTTATTTTTTTCAGCTTAAAAAGTGATAAGAAGTGAGGCACAGGAACACTGCTGTGGCAAAAAAGGCACTAGATATTAGGGAGATCAGAATGCCCTTCCTTTTCCTGGAGGTGGAGATGGGCAAAAAGAGGTAGAGTCATCATTGCGACCCACGACTCAGCAGGTGGTGGGGACACTGAGATCATACTCCTTAATGACTCTGCTATTTTTCTCATAGATGAAGTAGAATCTCCTCAAAAGCTTTATAAATCTCAGGGTAGACATGAGAGACCAGCTATGCCTTTCTAGAATATTCTTCTCCAGTATCTTGATGCCCTTGTCCAAGATCATACACTTTGATGCATAGTTCATGGAGACAAACTTCAGCTTCTGTTCTTAGACTAGAACTGGTTCACATGCACATTTATTCACTGTTTTAAATTAACATAGATATGCCTTTGCTTCCAGTTCCTTTCTCTAGACCTCAGTGATACTCACACATCCATCTTTCTGAAAACATCACTCTAACATCATCCTTCTATTTTAAAATTGTCATTAGCTCTCTTCTGCCTTAAACACAAAATCCAAGCTACACAGCCATGCACTTAAAGTTCCTAGACTCTCATCTAACTCTCCAACTTTATGTCTTAGCATCCCAACCACACATCCTACCAACCCAGCCACAATAAAGTGCTTGAGGATCCAGTACACACACACCTGCCTGCCTCACTGGAGACTGTGACTCACCTGTTCTTTTCTGCTTTAGTTGCATTTCTTTTGAATCTCAAAAAAAGAAAAGAAAATGAAACAAAATGAGACTATAATTTATGCTCACCTTCCTTGACTCTTCCCAGTCCAATGTAACCACGCTCTAATACCACAGGACGCTACTAACTTCTTACCTGTATTTCTTGTTAGGGTACTTGGAGCTTCTCTCTCTCTCAATACCATTAAATTCTTACCCTGTTATAAGTAACTTGGAGGCAGGGACTTTTGTCTGTTTGGTTCAGCGCTGTATCCCAAGGGCCTAGAAAGGTGTCTGGGAAGTGATGGATCTCAATAATTGTTGAAAGAGCACCTGCATTACGTTAGACACTGAGCTAGAATTATCCACGTGTATCCCTTATCTTTCTCCATTGACTGTGTGTTCCTTTGAAATCATGAAAACCATAGTTTATTCATCTCTGATGTACTTAGCATAGGGCCCAGCATGTAATGAGAATTTGGTAAATATTTGTTCAGTAAATTACATCATGAATGAAAGAATATCTTTATAGACAACTAACTCCACACAGTATTCTATTTAATTCTTAAATAACTATTTTCTTTCTGCCTCTATGCTTCAGATTCCTGTGACAAAGTTCAGTGTTGCCCTTGAATAGAAAAGCCAATAGCAGACATGTGTCCTACCTTTGTTACTGCAAACACTTTTACCAGTACTTTACGTGTACTCTAAGTATCCACTTCATTGTTTACTCTGGAGTTCAGATAAGTGTTAGTGGTGGTGGTGGGGTGATTGGGAAGGAAAAAATTAAATTAAATCGAGTGATAAAAGTAATAAAGAAAAAGGGAAAATCCCACATCCGCTGCCCCTACAAACTATTTTTTCTAACCCCTTTGTTTGCATAGTAGATAAGTATTTCACTTATAATTTGTGCTATTTCAATACCCTGAAAATCTACTGGAAAATTTGCTTTTCGCTATAGAGAATTTGCTTTCAAATACAGGATATTGCTGTTTGGTCCATTTTTACATGGAATGGTGCTCCAAATTTAGAGTAGTTATCATATTTATAACAATTCTAAGTTTTGTGACTCATCGGTGATATTCATAAGGACAGAGTCCAGATTTATTCACCTCTGTGTCCCCATAACCCAGTCCCAGGCACAGAGTGGGGTCTAAATGTTCCTAGTTAATTTTAACATTATTAATCATTCACTTGATCAGTTGAATGAATGAATATTTATTAATGTATTACTTTATGCAATACGCTTTGCTGCATTCTAGGATAATACAAAAATAAATGTGACAATTAGTGCTCCTGAGTTGTTCACAGGCTAGTGGATAAATATATCCACAATGAGTTGCAAATTACTTGAAACAATTTCACACTATTGTTACAACTGCACTTTCCAACTCATGTATCAAAAGATAGTTACCATTCAAGAACAAAGATGCAAAATCCTCAAGAAAATACTAACAAATTAAATCCAACAATGTTTAATAAGAAGTATACACCATGATGAAGTGGGATTTATTCTAGGTATGCAAGTCTGGTTCAACATTCAAAACATTAATTAGTGTAATCCATCACCTCAACAGGCTAAAGAAGAAAATTTTTACGATTATATCAATAGATATAGTAAAAACATTTGACAAAATCCAATATCATTCATGATGAAAACTCTCAGCAAACTAAGGATAGAAGGGAACTTCCTCAACTTTCTAAAGAACATCTACAAGAAACCTGGAAATAACATTACACTTAATGGTGAGAAGATAGGTGTTTTCCTACTAAGATCGGTAATAAGACAAGGATGTCTGCTTGTACTACTCTTACTCAACATTGTACTGTAAGTTCTAGCTAATGCTAGCTAATAAAACAAGAGAAGGAAATAAAAGGTATACATATTGGGAAGGAAGAAATAAACTATCTTTTTTCATGATGACATGATTGTCTATGTAGAAAACCCCAAAGAATCAACAATAACACAACAAAAGCTCTCCCGGAACTAATGGGAAATTATAGCAAGGTTGGAGGGTAATATTCTAAATGAAGAGAGAAACTCCTTAGGCATCCTGGGTTTCTGGATAATGGTAATATTGATTTTACTTGTAAAAGTTTTATAGTTCAGAAAGTGTCTTCAAATGGACTTGAGGACACGGGGAAGGGGATGGGTAAGCTGGGATGAAGTGAGAGAGTGGCATGGACATATATACACTACCAAATGTAGAATAGATAGCTAGTGGGAAGCAGCCACATAGCACAGGGAGATCAGCTCAGTGCTTTGTGACCACCTAGAGGGGTGGGATAGGGAAGGTGGTAGGGAGATGCAAGAGGGAGGAGATATGGGGATGTATGTATATGTATAGCTGATTCACTTTGTTATAAAGCAGAAACTAACACACCATTGTGAAGCAATTATACTCCAATAAAGATGTTAAAAAAATTAAAAAAATAAAAAATAAAAAACTCCCCAAAACTTACTGAATCAGAGTTATTAACTCTATTTTACAGATGAGAAAATTAAGACTCAGAAACAATATGTGAACTACTAACAGTTATTTAGTTAAATTAAGGCTACACTCAAATACAGCTCTTCACATTCCTGGTATGGAATTAAATTTTAAGAGAGTAGGAAAAGGAAACTGCCATTTTGTGATGTCACAATGAGGATTAATGTAAGTGGTAGAGGGGTGTTGGAGGTGATTCCATGCTGCCCCCATGGTGAAGGGAGTGAATTGTAAGATTGGTGCTCTGGTGCAGGTATATACGAAGGAACTTGGAACAATGCTATAGGTCCAAGTGTCTTTGAAACTATCAGAAGGCTGAGAGTGATAAATAAATTCTCCTGTCAGGTCACGCTTCTTCAGTCACATGGTGCTTCTTCTTAATTCCAAGACAGAGTTGGGGATTATTTGTTGATCTCTATCGGAAACAAACCATTGCCTCCTTTAAGCCTAAATGAATCTTTTATGAGATAAAGGACCTTATCTAGACTGATTCCTGAATAATTTAATGATTTTCTGAACTGATTGTACCCGGAGGCATGTACGCTGAATAAATAAGTGAGATAAGCTATCTTTATCCTTGTGTTGGTAACACATCTCTTATTTCTACACTCTTCTATTGCTGTTATCATTCTAGAAAAGTGACTCAGCCTCAACTGAAGGAAAATGGAACTCAGCTGTTGGCAAGACTGATGACATGTGGCTCATGACTAGCATTCCCCAAAATGAAGGGCTGATCTTTTGCCCATGGCAATGTACAGCATGGCAGCTGTTTTCCTGAGACTCTTCTGACTTGGCTGCCAATTTCCTTAATCCAAGCCAATCAGTACCTAAAGCTACACTGAAGGACAATATGAAAATGGCCGGCTTAGCAGCTGTACTCTTGTCCATCATAAAACATTGCTGATTTATGGTGAGAGTGGAGTTGATCCCAGAGAATCCAATGAATGGACTTTACAATAGTGCTTTATCAATGCCTATTAATTTCTAATGAGATTGAACCATTCCAGAAGGTAAAAATGCAAAGATTGGTCTAATCCCACCGTTCTTGAACTTGGTTGCACTTTGAAATTCCCTGGGAAGTTTTAAAAAAATTACTAATGCCTGGTCACCAGAAATTTTAAGCGATTCCTCAGGTTCTATTATGAAGCAGAGTAGGAGAACTAATCTAATAAATACTCTTTTATTGTGGGAATTGGTTGTCAAAGTTTTCTCACTTCTATCACCCAATTTCATTGCCATACCACTGTATGCACTTGTTCAGGTGGATTATTCTCTTTACTTTATTGAAGGCTTCAGGGTCACACAGCTAGTCAGCAACCAACGACCTGATTCTAAGTTGACACCTTCTTCTATTTGATAGCTAATACTCTCTTCAGGGTAAATGAGGAACAAAAGTTAGGCAGAGGTGTTCATGCTTAAAAAGACATGATTATATGAAAGTTAATCCTTGCAGAGGAACACATGGACTCTGAAGACCTTTCACTGTTTTGTCAAACATTCCTTCCAAAAAAAAAAAAAAAAATCTATAGAGACACAGAGAATTGTTTCTAATGAGTATCTGCGTTAAATCTACCTAGATATCTTATTAAAATGCAGATTCTAAACCCAAATCTAAGAGAATCTGATATGGTCAGTCAGAGATCATATGAATTCTATGTTTTAAACCTCTCTAAGGTGATTCATATGTCCACTGAAATTAGAGAACCATTAAACAGTGTAAATTTCAAACAGTGCTGCCCATTGCCCCACTGTCAATCTCCTTGCACTGGGATTTAGAATAAGATATAGCAATCTGCTAAACTTTCTACAAATTCTGTTGCAAAGCAAGAACTTAGAACATTGCTCAAAATCTGGTAGTTGAAGCATTAGAAGAAACATTCCTCCTAGAATTTCAGTATGTCTGAGCATCAGAGAGGCAAGCCTGGTAAAAACTAAAATGGAGGGAAAAAAACAACATAAGACTTTATATTTATATACAGGTACTGGTTATATATAGTCAAGAGATACCCTATACTTCTTACGTAAAACCACTCTTGGTGCTTTCTACTTTTTACAGAGCAATATTATAGAAGACTACAAGATGTAGTGAAAAGAGCACTGATTGAATTTATATTATCAGAGAAACTGAGCCATTGTTCCATCATTAATTATCCATGTGACTTTGGGTAAGTCACTTCTCTGATCTCAGTATTTTCATGTCTAAAATGGCATTAATGCATGTCATGTCAACATAACAAGGTTATTATAAATTTCAGATGATATACTCAGTATGAAAGGTTATTGTAACTCATTAATTCTATGCGCATATAATCATTTCATAGTAGACTCAATGGAGTTTCCTTTGGTGACCTTGGAGAGTTATAGAGTTGCTTCTGAGTGGGCCACTTTCTCTTTTCTTTCTTTTTTTGATAGAGATACATGTGTAAATCTTGAGAGAAAATTATTTTGATAACATTTATCATAGGATACAATTGTACAATGAAATAAATCTGAGGAAAATAACATTTATATTTTTATCCTGGGACCAGCCTGATATATTTTATTATAGTTAGTCACAATTTGTTTACTAACGTATAACAAAATATTATACAGTCACTTAAAAGTCATGTTTTCAAAGAATGTTTATAGGCATGTTCATGGTGATAAATGGGAGAAAAGCAGCATGTAAATTGTATATATAATATTATGTCCATACTATAAGATACACAAAATACAAATTAATTCAACAAGTATTTTTGAGCACTTACTATAAACAGTGGTGAAATTTTCTCAGTCTTGGCTCATAAATATAACTTTTGGATGAAAAATATTATATAGTCATACCACAATTTGCTTGACCAATCTCTCCTTAACAGCTATTTTGATTGCTAGCATTTATTGTTGTTACTTTAGGGTAAGATCTCAACAAAAATCCTCACTCCTCAGAGGAGCTTCTCTGGGTCCTCTGAGCCTATACCTCACAATAAGCAATAAGTAGTGCTGCAAAATGAGTGTGTGTGTGAAAAAAATATGATATATTGCTTGGTATTCTAAAATTATAAAGTTATTTTTAGTTAATAGAGTAAGCATCTCTATAAACAGCCTGAGATGATGGAAAGAAAAGCATTAGTTTAAAACGTAAGCCACTCTGTTGAGATTGTGCCTAGAGGGGTGAAATGTGAAGAGGGGTGGAATGATCTCAAGAACCTACAGAGAGAATAGAACCCTAATCTCTAACAGAGAGAGTCCGCCTGGTAAAACCTAGAGCTTAGTGTCTTGTTAGCACTTGTCACATCAATGCTCTACTAAACTGAATGGATAAAAACTTTGACCAAACCACTCCAAAATGTAGCAGTTTCATAGAAGATTATCCTCCTTGAAACCCTTTGAGGAGCATAGTTTTTGTTTGTTTGTTTGTTTGTTTGTTTCTGTTCAGCTGCCTATGAGCTGTGAGCCTCCCTAGACCAGTCTTGTCACCCACAGGGAACTCCTTTCTTTGTCAGTTTAAAGACAGGTCACAGAATAGTTGAATGTCTTTCCTTTCTTTTGTCTTCCCTTTGTGGGAGGAGGAGGGAACAATTGAGTTCCTAAATAGATTTGGAGGTAAAGTGTGTGCACTAAAAGGAAAGTGAAGGAATCTTAATTACCATCATTTTCAATTCAAGTTTGATATATGGTTCCATGAAAAAAAAAATTATTCAGGGAACTTCCGTATAGTTAGATATTTACCTGTATATTTGATAAGATTCTCTAGAAGATTCTAGGAATTGAAAATTCTATGTCATAGGGTATGATCGTTTTAAAGCTCCTTGAACATGTTGTGGAGTTGTTTTACTGAAAGATTACACCAATTTATATTCCCATTGAAGTGAATAAAGTGCTCATTTGACCTTACCTGTAACAGAAGTTAACTGTGTCAATTCGTAGGCAGGAATCAAAAAAAAAAAAGAAAGTTTTCTTGTTTTCTTCAAACCCTCTTTTACAACCAGCGCAGTTTTGTCAGTTTCTCTTTTTTACCATTAAGTATGAATTTACTTTCTATTTCCATTGGAAATTGCCCTTCATCAAGTTAAAGAAAGTGTCTTCTATTCCTCATTTGAGTAGAGTTTTTATCATGAATGGGTATTGTCAATGTTATCACTGTATCTATTTAATGATAATCTTTTCTCATTTTTTCTCTTTATATTATGAAGTTGATTGATTAAATGTCTAATCTTCAATCTTGCATTCCTGGGAAAAAGCCCATTTGATGTAGTTTTTATATATTTCTTGGTTCAAGTTGCTAATATTTTGCTAAGAATTTTTGCATCTGTATTTCTGAAGAAGACTGGTCTTCCACATTCTTCTTCTTCTTTTTTTTTTTTCCCCTTTTTTTGGGTAGTGTTTTAGTCTGGTTTTGGTATTAGTGTAATGTTGACTTCATAAAATGAGTAGGCAAATATTTCCTCCTTTTTATGAAAAAATTTGTGTAGGACTTTTAAAAATAGTGAAGCCATAAGGACTAGGGTTTTGCATGGATGAAACTTTCAAATTACTATTTCAATTTCTCTAATAGATATAAGGCTATTCATACTTTCTCTTTCTTTTGTGTTGGTTTCAATAATTTGTATCATTCTAAAAGTTGTACATGTCATCAGCTGACAGAACAAGGGAATATACTAACCAGTGAATATATAATATGTATAAATATTTCTATTTGTAAACAACTATATCTATAATTTAAGCTAAACTTGAGTTCATACTGATGTCTCCAAATATAATCCGTTAAAACATAGATAACGGAAAGTATATGAGGAACCCTGAACCAAGATGGTGGAGTAGAAGGACGTGCTCTCACTCCCTCTTGTGAGAACACCAGAATCACAACTAGCTGCGGGACAATCATCAACAGGAAGACACTGGAACTCACCAAAAAAATACCCCACATCCAAAGACAAAGGAGAAGCCACAATGAGATGGTAGGAAGGGTGCAATCACAGTAAAATAAAATCCCATAACTGCTGGGTGGGTGACTCACAGAGTGGAGAACACTTATACCACAGAAGTCCACCCACTGGAATAAAGGTTCTGAGCCCCACGTCAGGCTTCCCAACCTGGGGGTCTGGCAATGGGAGGAGGAATTACTAGAGAATCAGACCTTGAAGGCTAGTGGGATTTGATTGCAGGACTCTGACAGGACTGGGGAAAACAGAGACTCCGCTCTTGGAGGACACACACAAAGTAGTGTGTGCATCGGGACCTAGGGGAAGGAGCAGTGACACCAGGGGAGACTGAACCAGACCTACCTGCTAGTGTTGGAGGGTCTCCTGTAGAGGCGGGAGGTGGTTGGGGCTCACCGTGGGGACAAGGACACTGACAGCAGAAGTTCTGGGAAGTACTCCTTGGCATGAGCCCCCCCCAGAGTCTGCCATTAGCCCCTACAAAGAGCCCAGGTAGCCTCCAGTGTTGGGTTGCCTCAGGCCAAACAACCAACAGGTTGGGAACCTGGCCCCACCCATCAGCAGTCAAGCAGATTAAAGTTTTACTGAGCTCTGCCCACCAGAGCAACAGTCAGCTCTACCCACCACCAGTCCCTCCCATCAGGAAAATTGCACAAGCCTCTTAGATAGCCTCATCCACCAGAGGGCAGACAGCAGAAGCAAGAAGTACAATCCTGCAGCCTGTGGAAGAAAAACCACATTCACAGAAAGATAAACAAGATGAAAAGTCAGGGCTATGTACCAGATGAAGGAACAAGATAAAACCCCAGAAAAACAACTAAATGAAGTGGAGATAGACAACCTTCCAGAAAAACAATTCAGAATAATGATAGTGAAGATGATCCAGGACCTCGGAAAAAGAATGGAGGCAAAGATTGAGAAGATGCAAGAAATGATTAACAAAGACCTAGAAGAATTAAAGAACAAACAAACAAAGATGAACAATACAATAACTAAAATGAAAACTACACTAGAAGGAATCAATAGCAGAAAAACTGAGGCAGAAGAACGGATAAGTGACCTGGAAGACAGAATGGTGGAATTCACTGCGGCAGAACAGAGTAAAAAAAAAAAAAAGAATGAAAAGAAATTAAGACAGCCTAAGAGGCCTCTGGAACAACATTAAAGGCAACAACATTCGCATTATAGGGGTCCCAGAAAGAGAAGAGAGAGAGAAAGGACCAAGAAAATATTTGAAGAGATTATAGTTGAAAACTTCCCTAACGTGGGAAAGGAAATAGCCACCCAAGTCCAGGAAGTGACGCGAGTTCCATACAGGATAAGCCCAAGGAGAAACATGCCGAGACACATAGTAATGAAATTGGCAAAAATTAAAGACAAAGAAAAATTATTGAAAGCAGCAAGGGAAAAACAACAAATAACATGCAAGGGAACTCCCATGAGGTTAACAGCTGATTTCTCAGCAGAAACTCTGCAAGCCAGAAGGGAGTGGCATGATATACTTAAAGTGATGAAAGGGAAGAACCTACAACCAAGATTACTATACCTGGCAAGGATCTCATTCAGATTCGATGGAGAAATCAAAAGCTTTACAGACAAGCAAAAGCTAAGAGAATTCAGCACCACCAAACCAGCTCTACAACAAATGCTAAAGGAACTTCTCTAAGTGGGAAACACAAGAGAAGAAAAGGACCTACAAAAACAAACCCAAAACAATTAAGAAAATGGTCATAGGAACATACATATTGATAATTACCTTAAACGTGAATGGATTAAATGCTCCAACCAAAAGACACAGGCATGCTGAACGGATACAAAAACAAGACCCATATATATGCTGTCTACCAGAGTTCCACTTCAGAAACAGGGACACATACAGACTGAAAGTGAGGGAAAGGAAAAAGATATTCCATGCAAATGGAAATCAAAAGAAAGCTGGAGTAGCAGTACTCATATCAGATAAAATAGACTTTAAAATAAAAAATGTTACAAGAGACAAGGAAGGACACTACATAATGATCAAAGGATCAATCCAAGAAGAAGATATAACAATTATAAATATATATGCACCCAACATAGGAGCACCTCACTACATAAGGCAACTGCTAACAGCTATAAAAGAGGAAATTGACAGTAACACAATAATAGTGGAGGACTTTAACACCTCACTTACACCAATGGACAGATCATCCAAAATGAAAATAAATAAGGAACCGGAAGCTTTAAATGACACAATAGACCAGATAGATTTAATTGATATTTATAGGACATTCCATCCAAAAACAGCAGATTACACTTTATTGACAAGTGCACACGGAGCATTCTCCAGGATAGATCACATCTTGGGTCACAAATCAAGCCTTGGTAAATTTAAGAAAATTGAAATCATATCAAGCATCTTTTCTGACCACAACATTATGACATTAGAAATTAATTACAGGGAAAAAAACATAAAAAACACAAACACATGGAGGTTAAACAGTATGTTACTAAATAACCAAAGATCACTGAAGATATCAAAGAGGAAATCAAAAAATACGTAGAGACAAATGACAATGAAAACATGACGATCCAAAACCTATGGGATGCAGCAAAAGCAGTTCTAAGAGGGAAGTTTATAGCTATACAAGCCTACCTCAAGAAACAAAAGTCTCAAATAAACAATCTAACCTTCCACCTAAGGGAACTAGAGAAAGAAGAACAAACAAAACCTAAAGTTAGCAGAAGGAAAGAAATCATAAAGATCAGAGCAGAAATAAATGAAATAGAAACAAACAAACAAAAACAATAGCAAAGATCAATAAAACAAAAAGCTTGTTCTTTGAGAAGATAAACAAAATTGATAAACCATTAGTCAGACTCATCAAGAAAAAGAGGGAGAGGACTCAAATCAATAAAATTAGAAATGAAAAAGGAGAAGTTACAACAGACACCGCAGAAATACAAAGCATCCTAAAAGACTACTACAAGCAACTTTATGCCAATAAAATGGACAACCTGGAAGAAATGGACAAATTCTTAGAAAGGTACAACCTTCCAAGACTGAACCAGGAAGAAATAGAAAATATGAACAGACCAATCACAAGTAATGAAATTGAAACTGTGATCAAAAATCTTCCAACAAACAAAAGTCCAGGACCAGATTGCTTCACAGGTGAATTCTATCAAACATTTAGAGAAGAGCTAACACCCATCTTTCTCAAACTCTTCCAAAAAATTGCAGAGGAAGGAACACTCCCAAACTCATTCTATGAGGCCACGATCACCCTGATACCAAAACCAGACAAATATACTACACACAAAAAAATTACAGACTGATATCACTCATGAATATAGATGCAAAAATCCTCAACAAAATACTATCAAACAGAATCCAACAGCACATTAAAAGGATGATACACCATGATCAAGTGGGATTTATCCCAGGGATGCAAAGATTCTTCAATATACGCAAATCAATCAATGTGATACACTGTATTAACAAATCGAAGAATAAAACCCATATGATCATCTCAATAGATGCAGAAAAATCATTTGACAAAATTCAACACTGATTTATGATAAAAACTCTCCAGAAAGTGGGCATAGAGGGAACCTACCTCAATATAATAAAGGCCATATACGACAAACCCACAGCAAACATCATTCTCAATGGTGAAAAACTGAAAGCATTTCCTCTAAGATCAGGAACGAGACAAGGATGTCCACTCTCACCACTATTATTCAACATAGTTTTGGAAGTCCTAGCCACAGCAATCAGAGAAGAGAAAGAAATAAAAGGAATACAAATTGGAAAAGAAGAAGTAAAACTGTCACTCCTTGCAGATGACATGATACTATGCATATAGAATATTAAGATGCCATCAGAAAACTCCTAGAGCTCATCAGTGAATTTGGTAAAATTGCAGGATACAAAATTATGCACAGAAATCTCTTGCATTCCTATACGCTAGTGATGAAAAATCTGAAAGTGAAATTAAGGAAACACTTCCATTTACCATTGCAACAAAAAGAATAAAATACCTAGGAATAAACCTACCTAGGGAGACAAAAGACCCTTATGCAGAAAACTATAAGACACTGATGAAAGAAATTAAAGATGATACCAAAAATGGAGAGATATACTATGTTCTTGGATTGGAAGAATCAATATTGTGAAAATGAGTATACTACCCAAAGCAATCTACAGATTCAATGTAATCCCTATCAAATTACCCATGGCATTTTTTACAGAACTAGAACAAAAAATCTTAAAATTTGTATGGAGACACAAAAGACCCCGAATAGCCAAAGCAGTCTTGAGAGAAAAAACTGGAGCTGAAGGAATCAGACTCCCTGCTTCAGACTACACTACAAAGCTACAGTAATCAAGACAGTCTGGTACTGGCATGAAAACAGAAACATAGATCAATGGAACAAGATAGAAAGCCCAGAGATAAACCCACACACCTATGGTCAACTAATCTATGGCAAAGAAGGCAAGGATATACAATGGAGAAAAGACAGTCTCTTCAATAAGTGGTGCTGGGAAAACTGGGCAGCTACATGTAAAATAATGAAATTAGAGCACTCCCTAACACCATACAGAAAAATAAACTCAAAATGGATTTGAGACCAAATGAAAGACCAGCCACTATAAAACTCTTAGAGGAAAACATAGGAAGAACACTCTTTGACATAAATCACAGCAAGATCTTTTTTGATACGCCTCCTAGAATAATGGAAATAAAAACAAAAATAAACAAATGGGTCTTAATGAAACTTAAAAGCTTTTGCACAGCAAAGGAAACCATAAACAAGATGAAAAGACAACCCTCAGAATGGGAGAAAATATTTGCAAATGAATCAAGGGACAAAGGATTAATCTCCAAAATATATAAACAGCTCATGCAGCTCAATATTAAAAAAACAGACATGTCTCCAAAGAAGACATACAGATGGCCAAGAAGCACATGAAAAACTGCTCAACATCACTAATTATTAGAGAAATTCAAATCAAAACTACAATGAGGTATCACCTCACACCAGTTAGAATGGGCATCATCAGAAAATCTACAAACAACAAGTGCTGGAGAGGGTGTGGAGAAAAGGGAACCCTCTTGCACTGTTGGTGGGAATGTAAATTGATACAGTCACTATGGAGAACAGTATGGAGGTTACTTAAAAAACTAAAAATAGACCTACCATGTGATCCAGCAATCCCACTACAGGGCATATACCCAGAGAAAACCATAATTCAAAAAGACACATGCACCCCAATGTTCATTGCAGCACTATTTACAATAACCAGGTCATGGGAGCAACCTAAATGCCCATCGAGAGATGAATGGATAAAGAATAAGTGGTACATATATACAATGGAATATTACTCACCCATAAAAAAGAACGAAAGTGGGTCATTTGTTGAGACATGGATGGATCTAGAGACTGTCATACCGAGTGAAGTTAAGTCAGAAAGAGAAAAACAAATATTGTATATTAACGCATAGATGTGGAACCTAGGAAAATGGTAAAGATGAACCGGTTTGCAGGGCAGAAATTGAGACACAGATGTAGAGAACAAATGTATGGACACCAAGGGGGGAAAGCGGCAAGGGGATGGGGGTGGTGGTGTGATGAATTGGGTGATTGGGATTGACAAGTATACACTGACGTGTATAAAATTGATGACTAATAAGAACCTGCTGTGGGGCTTCCCTGGTGGCGCAGTGGTTGAGAATCTGCCTGCCAATGCAGGGGACACAGGTTTGAGCCCTGGTCTGGGAAGATCCCACGTGCCGCGGAGCAGCTGGGCCCGTGAGCCACAATTACTGAGCCTGCGCGTCTGGAACCTGTGCTCTGCAACAAGAGAGGCCGTGACAGTGAGAGGCCCGCACACTGCGATGAGGAGTGGCCCTCGCTTGCCACAACTAGAGAAAGCCCTCGCACAGAAACGAAGACCCAACACAGCCATAAATAAATAAATAAAATTAAAAGTATGTGTCACATTAAAAAAAAAAAATTTATTGAGAAAATAGCATATTTGCCTCAAAAATAACTAAAGATTTCCAGTAAAAAAACAAAAAAGAACCTGCTGTATAAAAAAATAAATAAAATTAGATTAAACAATTAAAGAAAAAAACAAAAACGTTGATAACTCTAGTCTCCTTAACCTGCTTGTCTGTAAACTCTCATGTCAACAGTGAGAAATCCAGCTCCTACCATCCACCATTCACTTACTTAATTGTTCAGTTCCAGTATACATATAGCAGTATAGGAATTAATACCCTTACTCCCATTGGAAACGTTATTAACTAGAGTACAATGCTTATGTGCAATTCCTTTTGCTTTTAGTTTTACGCACTCAACTAATTTCCAAAGTTCATCCAAGACCTTTTCCCCTAAGCCCTTAAGGGAGGTTACTTTATATATTTGTAATACAGTTAAGTTTCCTCATCACAGTCTGCCCTCCTTCCTGGGATCCTCCGACTTCCTAAGTGAGTTTTTAAAATTGACATACATTAAGGGTTGTGTTATGTACTGTAAAGTTCTATGGGTTTTGATGAACACATGATGTTATGTATCTACACAATATTATGCAGGATAGTTTCACTGACCTAAAAATCACCATGTGTAAACTATTCAACCATCTCCTCTTCTCCCCAAGCCCATGACAACCACTGATATTTTAATTCTTTCTATAGTTTTGCCTTTTTCAGAATATCATATAATTGGAATGATACACTATGTAGTCTTTTCAGACCGTCTTCTTTCACATAGCAACCAACATTTAAGGTTCTTAGATGTGTTTTCATGACTCAATAGGCTACTTATTTTTATCATTGCATAGTATCAATTGCATGGATGTATCACAATTGTTTATCCCCTCACCTACTGAAGAACATCTTGGCTGCTTCCAGGATGGGTGAAAATGAATAAAGCTGCTATAAATATTTCTGTGCAGATTTTGGAGTAAGTATAACTCTTCATATCAAATGAATATTAACCTAGGAGTGCAATTGCTGGATCATATTATAAGAATAAGTTTAGCCTTGTAAGAACCTAACAAACTGTCTTCCAACCTTTAAATACTACTTTGCATTTCCACCAGCACTAAATGAAAGTCCTTATTTCTTTGCATTTGCAGCAGTGATCAGTATTGTCAGGTTTTGTTTTCAATTTTTAAATTTTCAGCCATTCTAGTAGATGCATAGTAGTATCTCATTGTTTTAATTTGAAAGTCTCTAATGACAAATTATGTTGAGCATCTTTTCATGATTATTTCCCATTTATATATCTTCTTTGAGGAGGTATCTGTTCAGATCCTTTGCTCATTTCTATTGGCTTGTTTGTTTTCTTATTGTTGATTTTTAAGAGATCTCTGTACATTTTGGATATAAGCCCTTTATCAGTTATGTGTTGTACAAGAATTTTATCCAAATCTGTGGCTTGTATTTCATTCTCTTAACATCATCTTCAGAAGAGAAGCTTTTAATTTTAATAAAGCCCAATTGATTTTTTTATTGAAGTATAGTTGCTTTACAATATTGTGTTAATTTATACTGCACTGCAAAGTGAATCAGCTATACTTATATGTATATCCCCCATTTTTTGGATTTCCTTCTCATTTAGGTCACCACAGAGCATTGAGTAGAGTTCCCTGTGCTATACAGCAGGTTCTCATTAGTTGTGTGTTTTATATGTAGTATCAATAGTGTATATATATCAACCCCAACATGACCCAGCAATTCAGCATATACCCAGAGAAAACCATAATTCAAAAAGACACATGCACCCCCCATGTTCATTGAAGTACTATTTACAATAGCCAGGACATGGAAGCAACCTAAATGTCCAACAACAGAGGAATGGATAAAGAAGGTGTGGTACATATATACAATGGAATATTACTCAGCCATAACAAGGAATGAAATTGGGTCATTTGTAGAGACATGGATGGATTTAGAGACTGTCATACAGAGTGAAGTAAGTCAGAAAGAGAAAAACAAATATCGTATATTAATGCATATATGTGGAATCTGAAAAAATTGGTATAGTTGATCTTATTTACAAAGCAGAAATAGAGACAAAGACGTAGAGAACAAATGTATGGATACCAAGGGGGATGGGGGGGTGGGATGAACTGGGAGATTGGGATTGACCAATTGATGATTTTTAAAATTTTATTTCATGGATTGTACATGTGGTATTGTATCTAAAAATCCATCACATGGATTTTCTCCTGTTCTTTTTCTAAATGTTTTATAGTTTTGCATTTTACATTTTGGTCTATGATTCATTTTGACTTAATTTTTGTGAAAGGTGTAAGTTCTATCTAGGTTAATTTTTATTTTCCTTACTTTTTTTTTTTTTTTGCATATGGACATCCAGTACCATTTATTGAAAAGCTATCCTTTCACTACGGAATTGGCTTTGTACATTTGTCAGTTGATTATATTTGTATGGGTCTATTTCTGGCCTCTATTCTCTTCTATTGATCTTAGTCCTCCTACTCTGTTCTTCTTCCTTGTTCTGAAGTCTGCTTTGTCTGAAATTAATAAAATTACTCTAGCTTTCTTTTGATTATAGTTAGCATGGTATATCTTTACTTAATAACCTATTTGAGTCTTTATATTTAAAATGAGTTTCTTGTAAAAACAATGTACTCTTGCGTTCTCTTTGTTTTTATCCACTCTGACATTTTATTCTCTTCAATGTGTTTAGACCATTCGCATTTGAAGTGATTATTGACATAGTTGGATTGATCTTTGTTTCTTTTTTCCCTCTTTTCTGACTTAGTTTAATTAAAACTTTTCCTGGTTAATTATTTTATATGATGGCATTTATCTCCTCTCGTAGTACATCTATTATACTTATTCTAAATTATTTAATGATCACCCTATTGTTTGCAATATCCATTTCAAGTTAATCAAAGTCCACTGTCTAAACAACACTATACCACTTACAGATAAAGCAGATATTTTATAACAGAAGAGTCTTAGTTCCTCCCTTCTATTTCTGATGGCATTGCTGTCATCCATTTCACTTATCTATATGCTATAACTACCCCATACATTGTTTTTCTTATATGTTCACCAAATGGTTATCTTTTAGATCAATTAAGAAAAAGAAAAATGCTTTATTTTGCCTTCGTTTGTTCTTTCTGTGATGTTTCTCCTTTTACAAATGTTTGAGAACTTTTACTTCTGAAGCCATCTGTGCCTGGCAAGTTTTTTTTGTGAGATGTTTTAAAATTACAAACTCTTTTTTAAAAATCAGATATTGGACTATTTAGATTTTCTCTTTCTTTTTGTGTCTGTTTTGGTAAATTATGATCTCATGAGTTTGTTCATTTTATTTAATTTGCAAATTTATTGGTCAAAATTTTTTCTTAACACTCTCTTATTATCTAATATCTGTATCAATAATGATGTCTCATTCTTCTCCCTAATTCTGGTCATTTGTCCTTTTTTGTTTTCTTGATCTATCTTGCTATAATGTTTATCATTTCATTAATTTTTTTCAGCTTTTTAATATTCTCTATTGTACTTTTGGGTTTTATTTGTTAATTTGTACTCTGAACTTATCTTCTTTCTGTTCTCTTTCTGTTTACTTTAATGTTATTTTCACAGGTTTACTTTAATGTTATAATCAATAATGTTATTTTCATATTATGATTTAAGTTTTCATTTGTATATTATACAAATGAATATAATATACAACTTTTCTTTTCTAGTATCAATATATGCCTGTAGAGTCAAAAGTTTTTCTTTTACCTCAGTTTTAGCTGAATAATACAAGCTTTAATATGCCACATTTTTCTGTATGCCATTGAAAATATTTTGTAATTTACATTGTAATTTATTCATTGACCCATGGATTACTTTAGAAGTATATTGGTTAATATGCAAACATTTGAGATTTTTACATTATTTTTGTAAGTATGTTATATTTTTCTAGTAAACATATTCTATTATTTTAATACTTTGAAACATTAAGATCAAGTTTGTTAATCATATAGTTCAAATGTTCTCTGTGTGTACTGACTTTTGTCTGCTTTTCCTGTCAGTTATTTAGAGAAAGTTTTAAATCTCTCACCTTGACTGTAGTTATATCACATTTTACTCTATATATTGAGACTGTGTTATTAGGCACAGGCAGAATTATAATTGTTACAATTTTTATTTCTTATTATTTCTAATAATGCTTTTTGCCTTAATGCCTACTTTGCCTGAGGTTAATAGAATAACACTTGGTAAATGTTGGTTAATATTTGATAATATCTTTTTCAACTCCTTTATTTTTAACTTCTCTACAGATTTATGTTTATGGTGTGACCCATAAATTGAATGTGCATTTTTATTTTTATCAAATCTGAAATATGTAGTCTGTTTACAGATAATTTATCACTGATATTTTTAAGTTTAAACATATCTTTCTATTTGTTTTTTGTTTGCCCAGTCTGTTCCTCTTTTTTCCTCTTTTGTCGTCTTCTTATTAATCATTTTTTAAATTATTATTCCATTTTCCCGCCTATTAGCTTATTAGTTATAAATTATTTTTCTCTTCTTTTAAGGGTTACAGCATAAATCCTGGAATTATTAGCACCTACTCTATACTAGCACTTTGTCCATCTCTCAGAAAAATGTGAGGAATTAGGGACAATTAAATTCTATTTTCCCCATTCAGCCCTTTTTGTTATTATTGTCGAGTGTTTTAATTATACATATATTTTAAACCCCACATTATATTACCAGTATTGCTAATATCATCAATATTCATTTCTATTTACCTACTTTCCAGTGATTACTTTTTCCTATTTACATTTCTGTAAGATAATTTCCTTCTTGCATTTCTGTTTAGGATCATTTTCCTTCTACTCAAAGGATACCTTTTAGTATATCATTTAGTTCCTGTCTGATGCCAGTGAATCTTCTCACAATTTATATGAAAATGTCTCTATTTTATGTTTACTTTTGAAAGATATTTTCCCTTGGTATATAATTTTAGATTGTAAGCTTTATTCTTCATTGTTTTTCAGTATCATTTTCTTTTCCTATGGCTTTCATAATTTCCCTTCCTTATTTTGTTTTTTTTTTTTTGTTTTTTTTGCATATAGTGCTGGCTTTATTTGTTTCTGGAATTAAAACCTTCCTGAAGCCATAACAATTAGGAGAAACAACAGCAATACTTACAAAATCGCCCTTAAAGAGCAATAAGATTTCCTCTTCAAAATTTAAAGCCTTTGAAATAGCTGAAATAGTTGGAATCATTTTATGGGCAGGATAAAGTCAAAATATCATGAGGAACAATCAGAAAAAATTATTCCCTCAGTAGCAATTACAATAAAATTTGTTTTATTCTCAAAGCTCAACCAGACAGTTTTGTGCTAAGATTCAAAACGGTGCAAGGTTTTGACCAGCTTGTGGCCAGGCTTATTTCAGGACAGATATAATTAACTTCAGCTTGCTGCCTGGCCTCCTTCAGCTGGGTTCCAAATAACTTTCATATCATGGACCTTAACCTGTCAAAATATAAATGCAAAATGTATTGCAATGACAGTAAGGACTGGTCATGTTAAATATGAAGTTATTAATTTGTAAAGTGGAGAAGAGGTAATAGAATCTAGGCCTTCTGTAAATCAAGTTTCATACTATACGGATGCATAAAAAATTGAACCACATTACTCAAGATATGCAATTGTGGAGACTACATGACATTCTAAAGTGTGTAAGGGTCCACCTGACCCTGACATTTTTGGGGTGCCATTATATAAACAATTTAAGAAGATATTTGTGTAGCTTACTGTAGAAATTTTAGAAATCAGTGAGGTTTCCATTTGCTCTACCATACTACCTAGCTTAGATAAATCTTCATTTTAAAATTATAAAACATATAAAACTCCCCCCAGTGTATATATGGGATGTATGGGGTTACAGGGCGATAGTTGTTACATAAAGTGCACTGAGTTCCAGGGGCATATAATGGAAACTAAATGTTACAATTTTTTTCAGTCTTCATGACTACAGGCAGGGTGGGTAAACAAGGCAAATGAAGCAAACTCTTCCTACCCACTCCCCCTTAACCAGATGCAGCATTTTGGCACTTCTATGATATACAGGTTGACTTAATTCATTGACTTAAGTTGAAAGCTAGCAACAGCAAATCTTTTTAATTTAGGATCTTCTTCCATACCACTCCAAGGATCTTAATTCCTAAACTACACCATGAGTTCTGAAATGGTGTTCACTGCAGTGTTCTTGAAGCTTTCACATCTTAATATGAGATCTGACACCTTTAGTTAAGGTAGGGAACGGTTAAAAGCTGTCTTCCTCTTAGCTAACCCAGTCCACCAGCAATCTTAACAGTTAAGTTACTATATAAAAATGAAACTGTGCTCTCAAGCACTGATCGAAACTGTTGTGCGGGGAACCCTTTCCAGAGCATTAGCTCCCTGAGAGAAAACAGAGATCCTAACCAGTTGCTTCCATGAATAATAACCCCAGTACGGTGTACATAATGTCCTTCAAAGCATAACTCAGGCAACCGTGGTCATCCTGACAAGCTTATCAGCATTTACACACAAGATATATTTAAAATTGATCCTAGACCAACTATTGCAACCATAATCCTAAATAATCCCATTATTTAGCACACTAAGTTCCTGCTGAGATGCCAAAGCCAGAAATCTCAAAGCAAAGAGTGATGGTTCATCATCTTTTACAAGTGAGACAAAAATATCAAGGAGGAAAGGTAACCCCCCCACCCCCCACCCGCTCAAATGCATCAGATCAATGTTATCTTCACAGCTCTAATTGACACGATCCAGAGTTCTCAATTTCCTGATTTGAGGAGTCCATTTTCAAGGTGACTGTCAAGGTCAAGAAGAGCTTTCAGGCTTTTCTTTGCCATGGCCCATGAACTCCAGTCCTTCAGTAGGAATCTCCTTCTCCTTTATTGCTTTCTGAACACACTGCTGGTAGTGCTTGAAGAGGTAGGTGCCCGGGTCCCCAGAGCCATCCCCCTTGAGGAATCTGTGCAAACAAGTGATTGAAGAACTAGTTGTACTCGTGCTTCATGTTGGTGCAAGCCTCCCCTACGCTGTTCATGGCATCTGCGTCTATGGCGCTGGCGGCGGCTCTCAGATGTCCCATAATTTCCTTTGAAGAGTTATCTTATCGTCTTTTACTTCCTTGAAAGAAACGTGTCTGTTTTTCTGGGTGCTTTTAAAATTTTCTTTCTGCTTTTGTTTTCTTTTTAGTATTTTTTCCCTGATGTGTCTAAGGGTGATTTTATATAGAAGTTTTTGAATCTGTGGATTAATTCTTTTTGTCAGTTTGGAAAAATACTTTTTATTTTTTTCTTTTCTGTGTGTTTTTTCACCTGTTGGGCTATTTTTTCTTTGTTTGTTTTTGTCTTCACCATTTTATCTTATTCTTGGCCTAACTGGTAATTTTTGATTGAATGCTTGGCCTTGTATATAAAAATTATTGCATCTCTGTATTTTTTTCTTCCTCTAAAGGGTATTTTATTTTCTTTTAGCTCACAGAAAAAAGGTTGATCATCTCAATTCTATAAAGGATTGTGATCATTTAAGACTCAGTTTCAGTCTTTGTGAGAACTGGTCCGGTTTCAGTTTCCACTTACTCCTATCCAATTCATATGAGTAATCTTGTTCTTTAGCTCTCTTTTTTCATCAGCTGCCAGGAAGTTAATGTTACTTTTAATGCTACACTACAATAATTCTATTGACCTTGCTTTATATTTTCATTTCTTGTTCCCATAAAAATATTTCTTTTATTTGTAACTTAATTGTCTTATTGTATCTATATCTATTATTGCAAAGATTCTCAAATACTTTTTATAATCCATTCACTCATGATTTATTATCACCTGTCTACACTGCTTAGGGCACAAATTGTGCTCTAAGTAGGCCTATGGGTATGAATTCCACATTTACTGACTTAAAGGGGCTTGCAATCTAATAACAGGAAAATAACAGACAACCAGATGATTGGTATAGTAGAGAGTAGAAATAGTATGCAAAGGTGTATAAGCCACGTACTGCAGGAATGCAGACAGAAGAATAATATAGTTTTCCCAAAATGATGAGGGAGAACATGAGGGTGACATTTGAGTGACACTTGACACTTGAAGGGTCACTTCAAGAGTGAGGGTGACACTTGAAGAGGGACTAGGATTAACAGGAGAGGGTCATTACTTCAGGCTAAGTAATAAATAAAAATGTAAGAAGAGAAAAATGGGATAAAGGATGGGATGAATAACATGAGGGATATTGCTATGGGAGTGAGCCACGGATGGGTAAGACTGATTCAAAAACTATTTTCTGAGATTCTTAAGCCAGAGATTCTGTTGCTAGAACTAGGACCAGTTGTTATTCTTTGGTGATCTTAAGATTTCTGCTGGTTCTTAATTATCTCCCAAGAGATGTGTTTACCAAGTAAAAAACAAGAAAGAGTTGCTGCCTCCAGGGCTAAGAGTAACCAAGGAAAGAGAAACACACCTGCCTTTTTGGTCACCCATACTAATAATTTGTTTTCTCTGGTCTTGAATGGTAAGTTAAAGACTTGGGTTGGAACGGAATGCAGGCGCTCTAGGGTGATGATTCAGGCTGACTGTTAGACTTGCAAAACTGAATGTGGGTGGTTTTGTTGTGTAATCTTTTGCCTTAATCTTTCTGCTTTTGATGAAGTGCTTTGACTGTCTCTTTATGTGTATGCCTGTAAGAAGTAGGACATGAATGGAGTTTCTTAATGGAACCTCATCAAATTTAAAGTCATGACGGAAAAATTGGTTTGCCTTAGGTTAAAAAAGTCCTCTTTAGTTATAGAAGAAAATTTTTTAAAAAAGAGAGAAAGGAAGGAAGGAAAGAAAGAAAGAAAGAGAGAAAGAGAGAGAAAGAAAGAGAAATACTCATCATTAAATCCAGGCTAAGCAGTCGGTATTATTTTATTTTGGGAATTTAAAGTCCATAAAATAAAAAAAATTTGATCAAATTTGGCTCCCATTTCAAGTGAATATCAGATCTGGAATTTAACTTACAGAATTAGTGTTCACATGTAGTGTTGGAAAGGAAATTTTATATAAAGTGTCAAAAAATGTAATTATATAGTAATTAAATAGCATATTGAATATTTTGTTTGTCATTTTGAAAAGCAAGAAAAGCTAAATATTTCCCAAGCAGAATGCCATCACCTCAACTGCTTCTCAATATTTCAGTCAACATTCTTTCAACAAACATTTACTGAGCATCTACTATATGTCAGTTTCTCCACTAGCCTCCAGAGATAGTGATGAACAAAATGCAGACACAATTCTTGATCATTCAGAGATTAGAGTCTAGTGAGGATCATCCAACAGTTATCAAATAATCACACATATGAAAGAATAATTCCAAACATGAGAAAAATGCCCTGAAAAAAAGAAGCAAAATTCTATGAGAGCCAATCATAAAGGGATTGTAAATGAATACCTGTGCTCTTGGTGGGCTTTAGGAGTAGATGGCATACCGGGAACTAGTAGCATGAGCTGTTTGGTGCCATGGACAGAACAAGAGTCAGAGTCAGATTCTTGTTCTTAAGACAGTTAGGGCTTTTCCATCATGTCCTGCATGGCCAGAGGTTCCTAAGTGGTTCCTGAAATTAGGTTTGTCTTTCTCCTACCTGGGCTAGCAATTCCACTAGCCCTTTGATTTCCTCCAGTCCATTTCCACAGTGCTGTCAGAAATTTCTAAAACTCAGCTTCTAAAGTGCCTCACTCTTCTCAGCAACTTCTGAAGTTTCTCCTTTACGTGGTTGCAATTCTCTGTTCCATGTTCATATAAAATTCAAAGTCCTAGCAGACAGGGCTCTCCATGATCTTCCCAGTCCTCAACCAGCCTTGCCTGATTTGTCTTTCATCACTCTCCTCCACACCCCTTGCACCCCAAGGTCCAGCCTCAGTTAATATTTTGTAACAGTCATTCACTTTCCTGAAATAAGTATGTGCAATTTCTTTTTTTCTGGGAAGTATTCCCTCCCTTTTCTGCCTGGGAAGTCCCCACTAATTCTATAGTATTCAGGTCAAATGTGACTTCTTCACTGAAGCTCTCTCCTATCCCCTAAGGCGGAGTTAGTTATTTCCTTCTTGGCGCTTCCTCAACACTTTGTACTAGTTACGCCTCTCATCACATCGTACTCTATTGGTCTTTGCGTTATTTCATAAATTCGATTGTGAACTTTCTGAGGGTGATGGCTAAGTCTAAAGCACTTCTGTAATCATACTTTGGCTCCTTCTAGGTGGGTCCCTACTATTGTGTTTTGCATACATTAATATATGATTGTGGAAGGAGAGAAAAGGTCTAGGGGTCTTGGCTGTCTGTTGCCTTTTTTTTCTTTAAACTAAATGATGGCTCTTGGTGTATTCCTAAAGCCTGCTGGTATGAATGAAATCAAGAGCTCAGGTGGTTTTTAAAAGCAAAACTTTGAGGAGCAAATTAGAGAGCCCCTAGCCTTTAATGGCAACTGTGTAAATTATAAAATGTTGTCCTTTACTCAAGACCCTTTACTTCTTTCTGTTGGGAAATTGTCATAATATGCTGGTTTTGTTACAACAGAACACTTTTTTCCCCCAGCTCGCTACAGTTGTTGTCACAAATATACAACTATATGATATCTAGAGTAAAGGTCACAACTTTGGAAGTTGTGCCCACGTTCACTGCATAACTACATGCAGTGGGCTTTGGGAAAGATGAAATTCTGTTTATTCCAAACAACATCAAATTCCTGTTTTAAGAAAACAAAGAAAATTATAGTTGATCTTCAAACGGACACTATGATCATTGCCATTATCATGATATCTAGTATATGTAGTCAGTTGGATGAAGCTTAGGGAAGACAAGAGACCATAAGGTGGAACTGATTTCTTCTTTATCTGAACATCAAGAACACATTATCTCTTCCTTGTGTACAGTTTATCCCCATCTACTTTGAATTTTTTCATTTGTTTATCCATTCTATTTTTTTCAAGCAGAATCTTCTGGGTCTGGTTATTACTGGACCTAATTTTAGACCGAAGAGTTATCTTTGGCTTTGGTTTCATGTACAATAAGACCAATGGAGATGGGTAAGAGGAACGAGTCTAAATTGTCTCCCAAGTTGATGAATCAGGTGGAAAAGAAGAAGTTTATGCTAGTTACTAAAATAATTACGATAGGATATTATTTTATACCCATGATCATTATTTTTCCTGGTAATTTATCTATATGTCCACACAACTGCCTAATCAAAACAAAAGTTGTTCTAGCCTTATTGCCTTAAGATAGAGAAGTTTCAAGGCAGAATTAGAAAGCGATTTGCTAATGTTTTCCGGGATTTTGGTTATACATCTCTAAAGGTAACTTAGAGAATTGGGGAAGAGACAAAATATTGGAAAGAAGATGTGACTTGGCTTCCTCCAGACCAAAGATTTCCTCACTGAGAGAGGAAGAGTGTATTCTCATCCAGGGCCTTTGTTCTTACTATGGCCTCTTCCCAGAACATTACTTCTCAGATCTTTTCATGGTTCACTCTTTCAACTCATTCAAGTCTCTGTTCAATTGTTCTTCCCTGAGAGGCTTTCCTTGACCATCATATCTAATGATGAGAAGATAGGCGCTGGTGGACACTGCAGAGAAGAGCTGTGTTTCCTGCTGTAAGAACGGGTCCCTGAGAAAGTAGCAAGACTTCAGAATGGACATTACGTGTGAGTCTAGGCAGGTGGAGCCCTGAATAGCATCAGAGAAATTACCATGCTTCTGAAACTAGCAAGGAGAGAGCTCAGGCCTGGGATGGGCATTGGCATAGGAGAAAGCAACCTTTCAGAAATGACACCACATCTAAGGACCAAATAGGGTCATGTCATGTAATTCTTAGTGGATATCTGGGGGGACAGATGACTGAATATACTTGAGGTTCCCCAAACACAACTTAAACTAAACATCAGGCAAAGAAAGGAAAAAGCCTGAATAGACGGAGACTGCTTCCATAATGCAAAAGGGGAGCTTGGAATAGAGATTAAGTTAAGGTTTCATAAAAATAAAGATAGATCAATTTCTTGCACAATTCAGTAAAAACAAAAACAAGTACAAAAGTAGGTGCACTGGGGGTAGACAGACATGTGAACTCAGCAGGATTTAACAATGATGAGTCTGATGGGAAAGTCAAGTGTAATAGGCAGAGTGCCTGGAGTACAGAGACGTGTGAGATGTGATCCCAACCTTGAATAAGTTCACAGATGGCCTGTAGAGATAAATGTGTTCTTCAAAAGATCAGTAATAATCCAAGGAATCATATGCAAAGTTTAACTACTGTAGAAGTAGTTCAGAATGAAGGAATGATCAGTCAAGGATTGTCAGGGAAGACTCTCACAGAGGTGGGACTAAAACTTGGCCTTGAGAGAAGCTTTATACTTAGACAAATAAAAGAAATAAACAATGATGAGGCAGTAAAACTGTGCATGTTGTCTTTGAGAGACAGTGGAGAAGAATTGTATCATGGCAGGTGATTCCTTGTGTAAGAACATGGTTAGCTGAGGCACGTTGGAGAGGTCTGCCCGGTTCAGGAAGAGAAAGAGTGGAACACTCAGCTAAGGACTGAACTTCAATCTGTAGTCAGTGAGGAGCCATCAGAGGTATGTGAATGGAAGAACATCCTGTGAAACGGAATATATCAAAAAATTAATGTCTAACGGTGTATAATTTTGCTTCTAGCAAGTCAGATAGGCTTGTTCCATAAGATCAACCTAAAGGAGTTATTTTGATGTGAGAGACTATACTCCAAAAAGGCAGAAAAGCCAAAGATACAAACTGGAAACAAGCAAAATAGGAGGAACTAAAGGTTAAAGATACTCTGATGGTGCTTCGGCAGCCATATCTTTATATTAGAGATTACTTATGGAGAATTTCTTTGTAAATGTTGGACAGCATTACTATTATTTTCCAAAAGACAACATAGGGACATGAATAAATGGGTAGCTCATGCTTGCTATTAGAGATTAGTTTGCCCATTGAGCTTGGGGATTGTATGAGATCCAAGGTTGTTGCTAGGAAGTGATTTGCATAGATGCTCTTGTGCCCTTCAGGGGCATATGGGGAAAAGAGTCGTCTTTTAAAAACATAATTCAGGTTTGTCACCATCTATGTCACTGTGACCCTGTGATTTCCTATCACAGTCAGATTAAATAAAAGTCACCCTCCTTACCATGGGTTACTTGGCTCTACGTGATCTGGTCTGGTCCTTGCCACTGTCTCTGGCTTTATTTCCTAGTACTCTTGGCCTGCTTCATTCTACTGTGGCCACATTGGATTCTTCTTATTTCTTTAACATGCTAAATATATTCTCCTCCTGTGCTCTTACTATGATCTCTTTCCAGAACACTGCTCCTTGGCTCTTTCCGTGGCTCACCCCTTCAACACATTCAGGTCTCTGCTCAGCTGTTCTTCCCAGAGGGTGTTCCTTGACCATCACATGTAGTGATGATCTCCATCTCCCACTCCACTACTCTTCTTTACTTTGTGCCCTGCTTCAGTTTTCTTTATTACATTTATCAGTAACTGATATTGCATTAGTTACTTATCTGTGTGCTTATTATTTGTTTCTCTTACCAGAATGTAAGCTCTGTGAGGACATGATCTTTGTCTAACAAACACCTTTGTAATTCTTGGCCTAGAGGTGGCTCTGATACCTTGTAGGTGCTTGATAAATATTTGTTGTATAAAGGAATAAATAAATAACAATATTATTATTGCTATTATCATTATTGTTAATAACCAATATTCATTGAGACTTTACCTATGTGCCATGACTAGGTTATTAAAAGTCATACTTGGTTATTTCATTTATTCTTCACAACCACTTCCCTGAGTCACACAGAGGTAAAGTAATTTTCATAAATTTACTCAGCTAGTAAATGAACAAATCAAGATTTAAACCTGGGACTGCTAAGCTCCAATGGTCTTGCTATATTATATAATATATGTGGTAACCAACATGGTACCATAAAATGCATTAGCACAGTGCCTACAAATTAGTAAATGAAGGTAACTCTCTTGAACACAGATCTCCAAGTCAAAAGAAAACTTTGGGGAAATGTAGCTGGTAGGATACTATTATGCTAAGGCATAGATACCTTCAGGATAATGTTGTTTGTTTTTTTTCTTTGTTTGCAGATTAAAAAAAAATTTTTTTTCTTAAATATATGCCCTGGCCTTTGGTATATTTCAGTTCCAACAGCTTGAAATTGTGGCTGTGTTTGGAGGGCTGCTTCTGCATTACAAGAGCCCTTTTTGGAAAACACAGATAGCTGGAGGCCTGGAGTTTATATACTCCTTGGAGAGCCCTTTACCAATGATGATAGGTACAGGATTATGAAACTCAAGCTCTCTGGCCTCAGGTTGGGACCTCTTTGAGGCAACTTGATATTCGAGAGTTCACCTTCAAGTTCAAGCTGAAGTTGCTTAGTCCAGGACTTTGCTTGACACGGTACCCTTGCCTGGTTGGCATTCTCTTCATCCCTGTCCTGTTTCCTGGACCCTCTTACTATTTTCTGTTGGAGCACTTTGTCAATAAATCACTTGTACATTATGAATTTTTGTTTCTGAGTCTGATTGTAGAGAGTCTAACCTAAGATAGTGAATCACCCAGTTTCTTTTAGTGCAAAAGCCGCTACTTTAGCCACACCTCAATTGCCTTTTGATAGGCATCCATGCCTTCCTCTCCATTCACATTCTTCCCAGACTCATACATGTGAAATTCCTACTTACTGGAGCCAAGGGCTAGGGAAGACTTTCTGTAAAGAAATAGCATTTTTTAGCAAAATCACCTTGGGCGTGGATAGATCTTTGCTTCGTAGAGCTCAAGCATAGATTTGACCTAACTCATTTCCTCCCCACATTCCTGGCTGGTAGACAAGGGCAGGGAGGAAAGAGGAGCTGAGTCATTAAGGCTTAATTCACTTTATTTCTCGACCCCTAGAGCTTGCTTTAGTTGAAGAAGCTTTCACTGGGATTAACTTTGCTGCAAAAAAGCTTTCTGGGTCTCCTTTCAAGGCAGACTTTGGTTGCACTGAAGCAGCATGAATACTTAAAGGCCTTTGAAGAATTCAGGTATTATCTAGCTCTGATGGGACTGTCTTTCCAATTGGGCCCACAGTGGTCACCTTCCTGTGTGTCATCTTCTCTGCAATAAAAATCTTCTAGGAACAGCAGTATATGGGCGCGGTGGAACAAGCTAACTTCATCAGATAACTGGGAGAGGCCCTTTCCCCTGAGGCCCAGGTGGGGTTACCAACACTAGGGAGGTTTGGGGAAGAACAGACTTGTATCTTTACCACATAAGACCTGAGCAGTGAGGGCAGGTTGCCCTCACCGAATAACCTAGGAAGTAATTTTCACTCTCAGGATCTTGCTAGTGTACTATTGCTTAGCTCAAGTCAAACTGGAGCATGCTTTGCACAGGAAAATCAGAGAAGCAATTAGGAATGTTTTTACCGTGGAGTGATGGAAAGAGTATTGCTGTGGCTATGGAGAAGCACCTGGGAAGTCACTCCAGATGATCACTGGCTGGCTGTGCGACCTTAGGAGACTGACTTGAATTACCTGGGCAACAGTATCCTCATAAGCTCACCATTGCCAGTACTCTATGATTTTGTCATTTTTCTCAGTAGTATCTGGTGTTTCTATGGACATCAGATGATTCCTGTATCAACCATCCTCAGCACACAAGACTGGGCAACTCCCCAGAAGGCACTGACCCCAAGGCACTAGAGCGTTCCTGCTCATCACCCCATATCCTGGAAAGTGTTAAAACTGCAAGTTACTCCCGAGGCAACTGAGAAATTTTCTGAATGTCCCAAAGGGTGGCTAACCCCACTAGCAATTATTAAATGCTTAAGCTGTAAAGCACCAGAGAATAGAACTTTTTCTAAAATTCTGTAATCCTTTCAGGAAAAAAAAAAAAAAAAAAAAAGCCCTAAGGAAGATTCAGTGGCCTCTTTTTCCTGGTCATATACAAGTATGACACTGCAGGTCTGCAGGTTCCCGTTCAGGTCCCCAGGCTAATGAAGCCACCTGTTAACTGGCTCCCGATATTGTCATGCCTTGATCGTTTTGCTTGAGATGTTTACAAGATACTCCAAATGGTGCTTCTTTTCTGACATTGCCTCAGATCTCTCCAATCAAAAGTGTTTCTTCTTTTGCTAGATTCTCCCAAGTATTTCATACCACAATCTCACTCTAAAAATCCTTATAGATATTTGTTTATGCTTCTGTATCTTCCACTACTTTCTCTCCAAACTCTAGACTATATGCACCTAAAGGGCAAGGGTCAGGTCTTATTCACATCTATCCTGCTCCTAAAGACACCTCATAGAGTCTGGAACACATTTAAAATATATATACTTCCAAGTTCTGTAGCATTGCCACATATTTTATTCAATCATTTTAGAAGAAGCAGCAAGGTGCAGAGGAAAGAACAGAGATTTAGAGTACAAAAAGCAGTGTTTCAATCATGGTCTTTCTACTTACTCTCTGCATGGTCTTGGTCAAGTTGTTTCAAATATTCAAAACTCTGTTTTCTCATCTGTAACATGGCAATACCATCACTGACCTTACAGGACTGTATGAGGGTAGAGAATCTGGATGTAAAAATAGACCTCAATAAGTGGTAGCAGCTGATATGACCATGTTTATGATTATTATGTGTCTATGAAATATACATATCTGTACTATGGAAAGTGACATAAAAATTAATTGGATCTAAATTTGTGATACAGAATTTTTTTAGCCCAAGGTAACAGGGGAAGTAACAGAGAAAGATATATAGGCCTGCAGATGGAAGATAAAGGGAACTTTAACTTTGTTGGAATGGTTGATATGCACACACACATATACATACATATAGGTTTGTAGTAAATTTGAAAAAATGTTAACAATCATACTTTCTGGGGTGTAAGTACATGAATATGCATCACATTATTTTTTAAACCTGGCTATACAGATCTTCCTTGACTCACAAAAGGGTGATGTCCTAATAAACCCATCATAAGTTGAAAATAGCGTAAGCTGAAAATGCATTCAATACAACTAACCGACCTAACATCATAGCTTAGCTTCACCTGCCTTAAACATGCTCAGAACACTTAGCCTGATTTGGGCAAAATCATCTAACACATAGCCTACTTTATAATAAAGTGTTGAATACCTTGTAATTTGTTGAATACTGAACTGAAAGTGAAAAAAAGAATGGTTGTGTGGGTACAGAATGGTTGTCAGTGTATGGGCTGTTTACCCTGTTGATCATGGCTAATTGAGAGCTGTGGCTCATTGCTGTTGTCCAGAATCAAGAGAGAGTATTGAACCACATATCACTAGCTTGGGGAAAAGGTCACTATTCAAATTTCGAAGTATGGTTTCTACTGAATGCATATCACTTTCACACCATCAAAAAGTCAAAAAAACGTTAAGTCAAGCCATCATTAAATCAGGGACCATCTGTATTTTTTAAAGTACAAATTCTGTGTATACTAAAAAACCTCTGTATACATTAAAGGGCTTAAAGTATTCTTTGTTGACACTAAATCTTTTTTCCTTAATAGGAAGCATGTCTAGCAAGCCAATGGCCAATCAAGGAGAAGCTGGAGTAGATGTTAGTGGAGCTTCAGGCTCCAGGAAGACATCCAGGTGAAGATGGAAAGAGCAGGTTAGATTTCTAATCCAAGAAGTTGTTTCCCAGCTAGAAATTGAGTCACCCCATTGTCACAGCTCTTTTCCTTCTATAATAGAATCTGAACCACAGTTGATGCCCATATAGTGTGATTGAAAAGGAAGCCTTTAAGGAAAAAGTTATATATGCATATGAAGATAAATTTTAAATATCCTATCTAATATCTCCTTACCATTCTACTTCCTTACACGGAAAGCCGTTCAGAGAAAGCAGAGCATATTACCTGTTTTTCTTTCTTGCACAGTGTTTATAACTTAAAAACTCATCTATCAAACTTTTATTAAACACTTCCTATGTTTTAAGCACTTTGTTTAGGAGTTGGGATAGAAAATTGAATATTAGATGGCCACTGTGCAGGAGGAACTTTCAAGAGATATATGATCATCAAACGGAAAACACATAGCACACTATGGTAACATCAATAAAAGAAGAGGATATATACAAACAATTTAACAACCCATACAGAATGATCACAGACCACTCAGAAGGTACACACTGACCAGAGTGGATGCCTAACCTAAAAATTAATGTTTAGAGTTCTAAGGCAAGAATGATCTTTCTATCTTTCTTGTGTCAAGAAGTACCTGGAGAGGGGGGACCTTAAAGATGGCGGAGGAATAAGATGTGGAGATCACCTTCCTCCCCACAAATACATCAGAAATACATCTACATGTGGAATAACTCCTACAGAACACATACTGAATGCTGGCAGAAGACCTCAGACTTCTCAAAAGGCCAGAAACTCTCCACGTACCTGGGTAGGGCAAAAGAAAAAAGAAAAAACAGAGACAAAAGAATAGGGACAGGACCTGCATCTCTGGGAGGGAGCTGTGAAGGAGGAAAAGTTTCCACACACTAGGAAGCCCCTTCACTGGTAGAGATGGGAGGTGGGTGGAGGGGGAAGCATCGGAGACACAGAGGAGAGCGCAGTAACAGGGGTGCGGAGGGCAAAGTGGAGAGATTCCCACACAGAGGATCGGTGCCGACCAGCACTCACCAGCCAGAGAGGCTTGTCTGCTCACCCACTGGGGCGGGCAGGGGCTGGGAGCTGAGGCTCAGGCTTCGGAGGTCAGATCCCGGGGAGAGGACTGGGGTTGGCTGCGTGGACATAGCCTGAAGGGGGCTAGTGCACCACAGCTAGCCGGGAGGGAGTCCAGGGAAAAGTCTGGACTTGCCTAAGAGTCAAGAGACCATTTTTTCGGGGTGCATGAGGAGAGGGGATTCAGAGCACCGCCTAAATGAGCTCCAGAGACAGGCACGAGCCGCAGCTATCAGTGCGGACCCCAGAGATGGGCATGAGACGCTAAGGCTGCTACTGCAGCCACCAGGAAGCCTGTGTGCAAGCACAGGTCACTATCCACACCTCCCCTCCCGGGAGCTTGTGCAGCCCGCCACTGCCAGGGTCCCATGATCCAGGGACAACTTCCCAAGGAGAACACACGGCATGCCTCAGGCTGTTGCAACGTCATGTTGGCCTCTGCTGCAGCAGGCTCGCCTCGCATTCCATACCCCTCCCTCCCCCTGGCCTGAGTGAGCCAGAGCCCCCTAATCAGCTGCTGCTTTAACCCCTTCCTGTCTGGGTGGCTGAGGGCTAAGGGTTGCCTGAGGGCAACCTACATGCAGAGGCAGGGCCAAAACCAAAGCTGAACCCCAGGAGCTGTGCGAACAAAGAAGAGAAAGGGAAATCTCTCCCAGCAGCCTCAGAAGCAGTGGATTAAATCCCCACAACCAACTTGATGTACCCTGAATCTTTGGAACACCTGAATAGACAATGAATCATCCCAAAATTGAGGAGGTGGACTTTGGGAGCAACTGCAGACTTGGGGTTTGCTGTATGTGACTGATTTGTTTCTGATTTTTAAGTTTATCTTAGTGTAGTTTTTAGCTCTTTTTATCATTGGTAGATTTGTTTATTGGTTTGGTTGCTCTCTTCTTTTTTTTTAAAATTACTTAATAAAATTTTTTTTATTTTAATAATTTTATTCTTTTTATTATTTATGTATTTATTTTTCTTTCTTTTTCTCTCCCTTTTCTTCTGAGCCATGTGGCTGACAGTGTCTTGGTGCTCTGGCCTGGTGTCAGGACTGAACCTCTGAGATGGGAGACCCGAGTTCCGGACATTGGACCACCAGTGACATCCCAGCCCCACGTAATATCAGTTGGCAAGAGCTCTCTCAGAGATCTCCATCTCAACACTAAGACCCAGCTCCACTCAACGAACAGCAAGCTCCAGTGCTGGATGCCCCATGCCAAACAACTAGCAAGACAGGAACATAAACCCACCCATTAGCAGAGAGGCTGACTAAAATCATACTAAGTTCACAGACACCCCAAAACACACTGGATGTGGCCCAGCCCACCAGAAAGACAAGATCCAGCCCCACCCACCAAAACACAGGCACCAGTCCCCTCCACCAGGAAGCCTACACAAGCCACTGAACCAACTTTACCGACTGGGGGCAGACACCAAAAACAATAGGAACTACGAACCTGCAGCCTGTGAAAAGGAGACCCCAAATGCAGTAAGTTAAGCAAAATGAGGAGACAGAGAAGTACACAGCAGATGAAGGAGCAAGGTAAAAACCCACCAGACCAAGCAAATGAAGAGGAAGTAGGCAGTCTACCTGAAAATAATTCAGAGTAATGATAGTAAAGATGATCCAAAATCATGGAAGTAGAATGGAGAAAATACAAGAAATGTTTAACAAGGACCTAGAAGAACTAAAGAGCAAACAAACAATGATGAACAACACAATAAATGAAATTTAAAATTCTCTAGAAGGAATCAATAGCAGAATAACTGAGGCAGAAGAACGGATAAGTGACCTGGAAGATAAAATAGTGGAAATAACTACCACAGAGCAGAATAAAGAAAAAAGAATGAGAAGAATTGAGGACAGTCTCAGAACCTCTGGGACAACATTAAATGCACCAACATTCGAATATACGGGTCCCAGAAGAAGAAAAGAAAACGAAAGGGTCTGAGAAAATATTTGAAGAGATTATAGGTGAAAACTTCCCTAACATGGGAAAGGAAATAGTCAATCAAGTCCAGGAAGCACAGAGAGTTCCATACAGGATAAATCCAAGGAGAAACATGTCAAGAAACATATTAATCAAACTATCAAAAATTAAATACAAAGAAAAAATATTAAAAGCAGCAAGGGAAAAGCAACAAATAACATACAAGGGACTCCCCATAAGGTTAACAGCTGATCTTTCAGCAGAAACTCTGCAGGCCAGAAGAGAGTGGCAGGACATATTTAAAGTGATGAAAGGGGAGAACCTACCACCAAGATTACTCTACCCAACAAGGATCTCATTCAGATTCAATGGAGAAATTAAAACCTTCACAGACAAGCAAAAGCTCAGAGGATTCAGCACCACCAAACCAGCTTTACAACAAATCCTGATGGAACTTCTCTAGGCAGGAAACACAAGAGAAGGAAAAGACCTACAATAACAAACCCAAAACAATTAAGAAAATTGGAATAGGAACATACATATCGATAATTACCTTAAATGTAAATGGATTAAATGCTTCAACCAAAAGACATAGACTGGCTGAATGGATACAAAAACAAGACCCATATGTATGCTGTCTACAAGAGACCCACTTCAGACCTGGGACACATACAGACTGAAAGTGAGGGGATGGAAAAAGATATTCCATGCAAATGGAAATCAGAAGAAAGCTACAGTAGCAATATTCATACCAGACAAAATAGACTAAAATAAAGACTATTACAAGAGAGAAAGAAGGACACTACATAATGATCAAGGCATCAATCCAAGCAGAAGATATAACAATTGCAAATATTTACGCACCCAACATAGGAGCACCTCAATACATAAGGCAAATGCTAACAGCCATAGGGGAAATAACAGTAACACAATAATAGTAGGGAACTTTAACACCCCACTTTCACCAATGGACAGATCATCCAAAATGAAAATAAATAAGGAAACACAAGCTTTAAATGACACATTAAACAAGATGGACTTAATTGATATTTATAGGACATTCGATCCAAAAACCACAGAATACATTTTCTTCTCAAGTGCTCATGGAACATTCGCCAGAATAGATCATATCTTGGGTCACAAACCAAGCCTTGGTAAATTTAAGAAAATTGAAATCATATCAAGTATCTTTTCTGACCACAATGCTATGAGACTAGATATCAATGACAGGAAAAAAAACTGTAAAAAATACAAACACATGGAGACTAAACAATACACAACTAAATAACCAAGACATCATTGAAGAAATCAAAGCGGAAATCAAAAAAGACCTAAAAACAAATGACAATGAAAACACGATGACCCAAAACCTATGGGATGCAGCAAAAGCAGTTCTAAGAGTGAAGTTTATATCAATACAATCCTACCTCAAGAAACAAGAAAAATCTCAATTAACCAACCTAAAGCAATTAGAGAAAAAAGAACAACAAAAAAAACCCCCAAAGTTAGCAGAAGGAAATAAATCATAAAGATCAGATCAGAAATAAAATTTTTTAAAAATGAAGGCAACAATAGCAAAGATCAATAAAACTAAAAGCTGGTTCTTTGAGAAGATAAACAAAATTGATAAACCATTAGCCAGACTCATCAAGAAAAAAAAGGGAGAAAACTCAAATCAACAGAACTAGAAATGAAAAAGGAGAAGTAACAACTGACACTGCAGGAATACAAAGGATCATGAGAGATTACTACAAGCAACTATATGCCAATAAAATGGACAACCTGGAAGAAATGGACAAACTCTTAGAAAAGCACAACCTTCCGAGACTGAACCAGGAAGAAATAGAAAATATAAACAGACCAATCACAAGTAATGAAATTGAGACTGTGATTAAAAACCTTCCAAAAAACAAAGGCCCAGGACCAGATGGCTTCACAGGCCAATTCTATCAAACATTTAGAGAAGAGCTAACACCTATCCTTCTCAAACTCTTCCAAAATACAGCAGAGGGAGGAACAATCCCAAACTCATTCTACAAGGCCACCATCACCCTGATACCAAAACCAGACAAGGATATCACAAAGAAAGAAAACTACAGGCCAATATCACTGATGAACATAGATGCAAAAATCCTCAACAAAATACTAGCAAACAGAATCCAACAGCACATTAAAGGGATCATACACCATGATCAAGTGGGGTTTATCCCAGGAATGCAAGGATTCTTCAATATACGCAAATCAATCAATGTGATAAGCCATATTAACAAATTGAAAGAGAAAAACCATATGATCATCTCAATAGATGCAGAAAAAGCTTTCTACAAAATTCAGCACCCATTTATGATAAAAAGCCTCCAGAAAGTAGGCATAGAGGGAACCTACCTCAACATAATAAAGGCCATATATGACAAACCCACAGCCAACATCATTCTCAATGGTGAAAAACTGAAACCATTTCCACTAAGATCAGGAACAAGACAAGGTTGCCCACTCTCACCACTATTATTTAACATAGTTTTTGAAGTTTTAGCCACAGCAATCAGAGAAGAAAAAGAAATAAAAGGAATCCAAAATGGAAAAGAAGAAGTAAAACTGTGACTGTTTGCAGATGACATGATACTATACATAGAGAATCCTAAAGATGCTACCAGAAAACTACTATGAATTTGGTAAATTAGCAGGATACAAATTAATGCAAAGAAATCTCTTGCATTCCTATACGCTAAGGATGAAAAATCTGAAAGTGAAATTAAGGAAAAACTCCCATTTACCAATGCAATGAAAATAATAAAATACCTAGGAATAAACCTACCTTAGGAGACCAACGACCTGTATGCAGAAAACTATAAGACCCTGATGAAAGAAGTTAAAGATGATACCAACAGATGGAGAGATATATCATGTCCTTGGATTGGAAGAATCAACATTGTGAAAATGACTATACTACCCAAAGCAATCTACAGATTCAATGCAATCCCTATCAAACAACCAATGGCATTTTTCACAGAACTAGAACAAAAAAATTCACAATTTGTATGGAAACACAAAAGACCCAGAATAGCGGAAGCAATCTTGAGAAAGAAAAACAGAGCTGGAGGAATCAGGCTCCCTGATGTCAGACTATACTACAAAGCTACAGTAATCAAGACAGTATGGTACTGGCACAAAAACGGAAATATAGATCAATGGAACAGGATAGAAAGCCCAGAGATAAACCCATGCACATATGGTCACCTTATCTTTGATAAAGGAGGCAAGAATATACAATGGAGAAAAGACAGCCTCTTCAATAAGTGGTGCTGGGAAAACTTGACAGCTACAAGTAAAAGAATGAAATTAGAACACTCCCTAACACCATACAGAAAAATAAACTCAAAATGGATTAAAGACCTAAATGTAAGGCCAGACACTATAAAACTCTTAGAGGAAAACATAGGCAGAACACTCTATTTCTTAAATTACAGCAAGATCCTTTTGACCCATGTCCTAGAGAAATGGAAATAAAAACAAAAATAAACAAATTGGACCTAATGAAAGTTGAAAGCTTTTGCACAGCAAAGGAAACCATAAACAAGATGAAAACACAACCCTCAGAATGGGAGAAAATATTTGCAAACGAAGCAACTGACAAAGGATTAATCTCCAAAATATACAAGCAGCTCATGCAGCTCAATATCAAAAAAACAAACAATCCTATCTAAAAATGGGCAGAAGACCTAAATAGACATTTCTCCACAGGAGATACACAGAGTGCCAACAAACACTTGAAAGGATGCTGAACATCACTAATCATTAGAGAAATGCAAATCAAAACTCCAATGAGGTATCACCTCACACCGGTCAGAATGGCCATCATCAAAAAATCGACAAATGATAAATGCTGGGGAGGGTGTGGAGAAAAGGGAACCCTCTTGAACTTTTGGTGGGAATGTAAATTGATACAGCCACTATGGAGAACAGTATGGAGGTTCCTTAAAAAACTAAAAATAGAACTATCATACGACCCAGCAATCCCACTACAGGGCATATACCCTGAGAAAACCATAATTCAAAAAGAGTCATGTACCACAATGTTCATTGCAGCACTATTTACAATAGCCAGGACATGGAAGCAACCTAAGTGTCCATCAACAGATGAATGGATAAAGAAGATGTGGCACATATATACAATGGAATATTACTCAGCCATAAAAAGAAATGAAACTGAGTTATTTGGAGTGAAGTGGATGGACCTAGAGTCTGTCATACAGATTGAAGCAAGTCAGAAAGAGAAAAACAAATATCGTATGCTAACACATATATATTGAATCTAAAAAAAAAAAGGTTCTGTTGAACCTAAGGGCAGGAAAGGAATAAAGACCCAGACATAGAGAATGGACTCGAGGACACGGGGAGGGGGAAGGGTAATATGGAATGAAGTGAGAGAGTAGCATTGACATATATACACTACCAAATGTAGAATAGATAGCTAGTGGGAAACAGCCGCATAGCACAGGGAGATCAGCTTGGTGCTTTGTGACCAACTAGAGGGGTGGGATAGGTAGTGTGGGAGGGAGATGTAAGAGAGAGGAGATATGGGGATATATGTATATGTATAGCTGATTCACTTTGTTATACAGCAGAAACTAACACACCATTGTAAAGCAATTATACTCCAATAAAGATGTTAACAAAAATAAAGACATATAAGGCTATTAAAAAAAAAAAAAGTACCTGGATTTCTCAAAAGGCATTTTTGATAGGTAGTGTAATTGGAAATATACTCTATTTGCTTTGTTTTCTTTTTTCTTTTCCATTTTTTCTCCCAGAGGGTAAGGGAAGTATTGCTTATGTTCTACATCACAACAATTAAAATGCTGTTTTAGCATTCAGAAACAGCCCCCGGCCAAAAAAAAAAAAGAAAAATCAAACTGAATAGCAGAAGTCCTCCATACTGTATCATGGACACAGGAATGCAACTAAGTGCTATAGAGTCATTTCCATGATGGACAATCAAGGAAACCTTGTTGGGGAGGTGATGCTTGATTTAATACTTGAAAGATAGTTAACCCTGAAGATGTAGGTTGAGATGGGTGAGGGAGGGCTCAAGACATTCTGTTGGAGAGAATAGCATAGCAATGCACAGAAGTATGAAGATTCAAGGATTGTTTGTTCATTCTACAAAGTTATTGAGTGACTACTATATTAGTATTCATCAGTGAACAATGCAAAGAACCCTGCCTAGTGAAGATTACATTCTAGCAGAGAATGTTGGATACTTAAACTTGGTTGGATGATATTAGACTTAAAGCATAAACCAGTGACAGACTGTAGATGGACTTTATCCTGTTGGCAATGGCCAGCAATTGAAGGGTTATCCATCCAACTGGGGTCTGGGTGCATTGAATGTAATCTGGGGATGATAGATTCTGAAACTGCCTGGCATAAGACCACAGGCTTCAGCTTCCTGGATCTGTAGGAGTTAAGCCCATGGGGAGTGACCCACTGAAAAATTACTTGCTTATTTAGAGACATGGAAAAAAGCTTTGAACTAGGATGGAAAGACTTGGTGTGACCTCTGATTCTACCACAAACTAGCTTTGTGAACTTGGGCATGCGTATAACTTCTCAGAGGCTCAGCTTTCTCAACAGTAAACTATAGCTGATATTATTCACTCTGCCTATTTCGCAGGATTGTGGAAGTCAAAAGAGATCATTTATATGAAATTTCTTAGAAAAGTTTGTATTAATGTATGTGAAAAATAGAAAGATTTAATACTTATTTTTGCAATCAATCTAAATCATAAGGACTTTTACCAGATTTTCTTTAGCTTTGTTTTTCTTGGTAGTATTTCCGCATGTGTATGAATAATCTAGAACACTTCTATTGCCACTTCTTTTCCCTTATGTTGACCTTGTCTCTTCTGTTTCCTGAGAGATTAGAAAAGGGTGTCTCAGCTGCGAAAAGCATGGTATGAGGGGTTATTGTCATGGAAAATACCTATAGCTATTGCACAAATCTTTGCTTTTATCTCAGCGATTCCCATTAGCACCTCCCACGGATTTTCCCTAAACAGTATTAATGTTTATGGCCTCTTAATTTTAGCTATGTAATGTCAGGATGTAGTCAAGTCCTCGTTATCTTTCTCAAATGGTGGGTTACCTCATGGAGAACTATATGAGTCTAGAATACTAATGATAGAAGAAAACTTAGAGCTCTCTACTTTCTTAGAGATGGGAATGACTGAGACTTGTCCAAGACACTTGGCCGTGTCTTGTCCAAGGATTCCTGTGAGTTCATAGTAGAGGGACCATCAGAACCCAGGCTCTGGACTCTCCTGTCTGTGTTGCCCCTACTCCCTGTAGTATAGCTCCTCCCATTTCTATCTCTATGATCTCTTCATCATCCCAGACTGGGATTTATGTGATGTCTCTGAACATGAATGGAGAAAAAACGCCTAGTGTTTTCCTTCCAAAATGTGAAGGATCTTTCTCAGAGAAAACCCTCTGCCAAACTTAGAAATTCAGACTAGGAGCCTTAATCTGGCAGGTGCTCAGGACTCACCTATGACAGAGCTAGAGACGTTTTCTCATTGAAAATATAAAATAAAATGAAACTGATACATAGAGACAATTCACCATGCTTCGGCTTTTAAAAAATACTTGGCAGGCATTAACAGAGTAATGAGGGATCACAACTACCCCATTTTACACATAAGGCAAATCAGGCAGAGAAGTTAAATAATTTTTTCAAGGTCACCAGGTGATGAGTAGTGAAGTCAAGATGAGAATATAGGGGTCAGACTGCAAAGCTTAGCTGTCATTCACCCTTCTGTTCAACACATATTCCCTGTACACACTCTTCAGTGCAGAACACTGATTTTCTTTTTAATCTATCTATTTATTTATTATTGAACAGGTAATATATGCACATGGTACAAAATTCTAGAATACAAAATTATATACAATGAAAAGTATATTTCTCTCCTCCCATGCTCTTCTCCAGCCACTCCATGCTCCTTCTCAAAGGCAAACACCATGACCAGTTTGTTTCTTTTTTTGGCCACACCGCTCGACTTGCAGGATCTTAGTTCCCCAACTAGGGATTGAACCCAGGCCCCGGGCCCTGGCAGAGAAAGTGCCAAGTCCTAAACACTGGACCACCAGAGAATTCCATTACCAGTTTTTTATGGACTCCTTTAATGGTTGTCCGTGAACGTGGGTGTGTGTATACATATACGTGCCTACACGTATATATCTGTGTATATACGTATAACATACATACATACATAATATTACACACAATCTTCTACACCTTGCTTTTTTCACATAACAGTTATTCTTGTAAATTTTTACACATGGATACATATATATCTGCCTCATTCTTTATCCCCCTAACGTTTCTTTTATATGTATATATATATATATATATATATATATTTGTTGTTGCTGTTGCTAGTTTCTGCTTTATAATGAAGTGAATCCAGAACCCTGATTTCTTGATAGTGTGAGAGATGTTATCCAAAACTGGTCAAGGAGAACCTAGGCTTTCCATTGCTAGATAGGCAATGGAACAGGCTACATATTTTTTCCTTAAAAAAGACCTTTTGTGTAAACAGAGATGTTCATTCTTAATCCAAGCACAACAATGTGTCTTTGCATTCAAAAACAAATTAAAAAAAAAAAAAAAAAACCCAAAAGCGCCAACCAAGTGGCAGAGGCATCAAGGCCTGATTTGCATAGCCCTGAGAACATAAAAGTCATAACTGGTTCTAATACCCCTATTATATGAATTACAGAGAGTGCTTCAGGTCAGGAGTGTTTATGGCTAGACAAAAGCATGGGGGTAGGAAAACAGTAAAGCAAATAGAGAGCTAGAGAAAGATCCACTTGTAAACAGCATCCAAAATTATTAATTGCCATGTTCCATTGAGAGAGAGAAAAATGAAAAGAATAAGAACAAGAGCAAGGGCCTTGCTGTGGTATGGAAAAGAGACCTTCTGGAAGTAGACACTGGGTTGTGTTGCACTGAAAGTGGGAAGGGAAGGTTCTTCCTTGCTATTGGCTAGTTGGATGCAGCCCTGCTGTGAGATGATGGACAGTCCTATTTCCTGCCTGGACACCAGTTTCCTACTCCATAAAATGAGGAACTTAGACTAGACGATTCCTAAGTTCTTTGTGGACTCCACTTCCAAGATCATAGTGCTGTGTCTTTCTCAACCATGAATTTCCCACAGTGCCTTGCACAGATCAGAAAGTATCAAGGGAAGCTGAGCAATCCCTTAGACAGAAAGCACAAAGGAAGTCTTCACAGCACCAAAGCCTACATGCTACCTCTGTGCAGGTCTTTGTTGAGCTCAGCCTACCCTGTCAGATTCTCACACCTTCGCAGAGTTTACTACCTCTGTTTTCTCACCAGGAATGCACCGACCCATTCAACACAAGGAGGAGAGCCTGGTATTGCATAAGAGTACCATGGAAATCATTGGAGTGGGGTTCATAAGAAAATAGTCTTTCAGCCAAGAGACAGGGGAGTGTTTTCCTCAGGGAAGGAAAGAATGCACTACAATCAGGGGAGAGAGGCAGACATTCACACTCCTGCTACCCTCATCCAGGGAGGTCAAAGTGTTACAGAGGCTGTGATGATGGGCAAAGACTGTGGTATTGTACCCCAGGACAAGAAGTAATGAGGCTAAGGAGATGAAAGATGGAGGGGAGAGGCAGCCAAGCTATGTTCTGTACTCATGGATAGGATATTATAAGAAGGAAGAAGAAGGGCAGTATCTAAGAAGACAAAACAGCCATTGATTGCCAAATCCTGATTGAATACCAGCCAGCCCTGGGACACTATGATGCCTTCTGCTGGGCCTGGATGAGACTACTCTTAGACGTGACTCCTTGCCCTGCATGTGACTCTTGAAGGTATCGCAAGTCTGAGGGTGAGGGTCAATAGGAATGAAGTGTCAGGCCACTACCTCCAAGGAATGGCTTGGAACTCCTGGCCATGTGCAAATAACCCTGGTGCCCTATCCATTGTAGAGGGAATTACCACTCCCCTAGGAACATCAGGTTTGAGTGGAGAATGGAATACGATGTGGGTGTCTCCAGTAGAAAGGAAGAGAGGGGAACAGGCAGGGAAATGGGAATGTTCCAAAAACAACTTTCACATCATTTTGCTGAAAGTTTGTGCTGCTTACAAGTAAATCACTTAAGGTAAAACACCTCCAGGTCTCTGAAGAAGCAAAAGGCAAGAAGGGAAAAGGACATTGAGATGCCCCCCTATCTTAAAAGTAGTAAAAGAAAATACAAAAAACACGTGCAGTGAAATCCACACACCCACACAGTGGCCTGAAAATAGTATTGAACTTAGAAATCTTTTTCCTAGGGCTTGGTTTCTCCGGCCTGGGTGAGATTCACAAAAATGAGTTTCCTAGAGCATTCTTTTATAACCTTCCTGTTGGATATTTATGAATGCCAAAATTTGCTATAATATACCAAATATAATATACCTTGATGCCACTGTAATTCTAGAACTCTTGAGAGCAAACATTCTGAACATATCCAAAACGCATTTGGCAGGAGGCCCTGTGGAGTGATACAGCAGAATTTCTATTCATTTCACAGCCCAGAGTCTGACAATGGGTTGATCTTTGTGTTCTTTCTCCTTACACTCTCATTTAAAATTCCAGCTTTTCTGTACCCTAGATATAGTGAATGCTTTCAAGTGCTTTCTCTATTTTTTACTCATTAATGGAGCAGAGTAGTATTAGGAAGGTATTGGTAAGTTGAAAAAAAATTGAATACAGCTAATGCAAACTTAGCTAAAATATGGTAGGGCAGAATGATCAACTTGTAAAAGACAGTACCTAGAGTTTAGGAATATAAAACCAGTATTCAAAATCATCATAACTTCTTTTACAGATAAAATTGTGGTACTCCCCAAATTATAGAGCAAATGCCAGATGAATTAAAGTGCCATAAAATTCTTCATTTACTATATATTGTTTTGTAAGCCAAGCTCTCTTTGCTAGAAATTTCTTCTCATCTTTTGGCCCGTTGTATCTAAATTTTACTCAAATTACAAAATGCTGTACCTCAAGATCCAAGGCCTAGAATTCTGAGCAGAATCGCAAAAGAGAAATTTACCTGCCAGTACTTGCCACTCAGCACGTAGGTTCAGGATTAGTGTGAGAGTTACAAATCTCATAAATTTCAAGCACACACCCAACACTGACTCTAAAGCAGCCAAAAATAAATAAATTTTTTTAAAATAATAAAAATAAAAAATAAGAGTACAACTTAATGAACCACTATTATCTGAAAAAATATATGTAGTATACATATATAATATGTATATATACCTATACACACATTTGTTGAGTTTTCACACTGTAATTTGTCTTAAAACTACAACCTCATATCTATATTGGCAGAGCTGTTTTATGCCATCCTTCAGCTCTCTCCTAAAGGAAATTACGAAATAGTAACAAGTTAGGGTTTCACACTCCTCATTTTACAGATGCTGAAACTGTGGTGCAGAAAATTAAGCATCGGGCCCCAGTCATCAGACTTCGGTCCATTGTTCTTTCCACTCTTTCTCTTTGTATTTCCATGAAAATCTATACATCTGCATAACCATTTTTGGAATGAGTCTGAAGCACTGGGAAAAAAGTCTCAAGTTCAGAAAAATAATAATAAACTAATAATAAACACTAAGGCCTTTATAGTTACAAAGAGGATGCTGGGAAATCTATACTCAAGGCTGGACGTATCCTATGTTCAGTTTACCTAGTAAGAGGACTGTGGAATATGAAAAGAGAAAGAATTGTTGAAGGGAGAGTGAATACTGTCTCTTGCCAGTCTACAGGTGTCCTGACTCAAGATTCCTGAGTCAGGAAGGCTCCAATGTGTACCCCGCCACACACGTACAATCATTTTGTACTTTTATTTTGCTATCAGCAGTGTCTTGTATACCAACTAGAATCCCTGGGTTGCCTTCTAGAAACTTTGGACAGTGCACCAAAACACAGAAATATAGTCCCTGGATCTCAGAAGTCCTATGCAAATTTTAGATAATCCAAGCATGTTTAATCAACAGTAAGTCTTTGGTGTTCTGTATTGTTAGTTAAGTTATTCTAATAACTAACAGTGTAACAGCAAAAAGTCATTATCCATTATCATCTGCATCTAATTTCTTTTTAAAATATTTTAGTAACTTTATGAAATACAGAAGTGAAGAGTGAAAAACATCATCAGAAATTTTAATAAGAATTTAAATATAGTAAACCTAAAATTTTGTTCTTTGTTTTCATGATATTAGAGGTACATATATACAAAATGAGAAATATCCTCTGAATGCAATTAACTGCTCATGAACTATCACTGCAACCTGGGAAATAACCATCCTCTATATACTGATTTCAAATACATCTCTGATATGTTCTAGCTTATCATTACTTCTGATTGTTCATCTTGTATTTGCATCATTATTTGCAATACTTTAAAAATATTGTAACATTTGATGGCTTATGGTTTTGTTGAGAGAGGATGACCATGTTTTTTGCTCCAAAATTGCAAAATATTTTTATTTTTAAATTCATAAACACCAATTAGAAGGATCAATTCAGTGAGTTAAATTTCTACATCATCTAGTTTCTTCCAGTTTATCAATACCTTCAATACATACCCACCTTCAGTATTTGTCCACTTGTGAAGCATATTGGGTAAACTTTGGTGACAAGAATCATTAGAGCTAAAGAATACTGTCACATGTCCTTTTAGAAAAATAGAATGGTCAGGCTCTTGTCCCCCAAATTTACATGATGAAATTCACCTGCTTAATAATTAACTATATAAGAGTACCATATATCCTTTTTCATCCTTAGAACTATATTGCTCAACCATTGAGCTTTTTGTTTGAGAAAGTTCATCTAAGATATCATCACACAAAGACTCAGTCTGAGATTTAACTTAGACAATTCATTTCACCATCATCACTAGAGTCCCAAGTGGCACTGTCTCTTTATAGTCATCTTCTGATTTAACAATTTTGAAACATCTTCCTCTGTCAATTTTAATCTCTTGGACATTATGAGGAGAAAATTTTTTAAAAAATCTGAATTCTTATAAAAAAAACTAAAAGCAGACTACAAAGATAAATGTCTCTCATATTTTTCTATACGTTCTTGAAAGATGATGCAAAAATTTTGAGCAACACAGTAGGAAAACTGGATAATTATATAGATATAATAGTAAATTCATTTAGTCACCCTCTGGGATATAATAGTAAATTCATTTAGTCACCCTCTGGTCTTCTTACTGCATCATCTTTCTAAGCCAGTTGTCCAATGAAACTATAATGAAAGCCACTTACATAAACTTAAGTTTTCTAAATTTAAGTAGGCACATACAATATAAAAAGAGAGGTAAAATTAAATTTTAGTAATAGATTTTATTTAACCTGTAACATCTTTGAACAGATATCTGCATCAAAATTATCAGTGAACTATTTTATATTCTTTGTTTTTATTCTAAATCTCTGAAATCTAATGTGCAATCTGTACTTATAGCACTTCTCAGTTTTGAATAGCCACATTTTAAGTACTTAGTAGTCATATATGTCTAGTAGTTACCATATTAGACAGCATAGTTTTGGACAATTCCACCATTCTTCCTTTTTTAAAATTTTAGTCTTTGGGTTCTTTAATCATTGAATTAATTGATAAGTTAGGATAAAGTAATTCCTAGAATGATAAAAAGGGACAATGTCTCAAGATATGGAAAAACAAAATCACTTTCCATACTGCACTTTAGATTTATAAAGGCCCTTTGATAATTACAATAGATACATTTTATTCTTTTTTAAAAAGGCAGTGGGCTTCCCTGGTGGCGCAGTTGAGAGTCTGCCTGCTAATGCAGGGAACACGGGTTCGAGCCCTGGTCTGGGAGGATCCCACGTGCCGCGGAGCAACTAGGCCCGTGAGCTGAGCCTGCGCTCTGCAACAGGAGAGGCCGCGATAGTGAGAGGCCCACGCACCGCGATGAAGAGTGGCCTCCGCTTGCCACGACTGGAGGAGGCCCTCACGCAGAAACGGGAACCCAACGCAGCCAAAAAAAAAAAAAAGTAGTTTTGGAATTCTTAAGAATTTTTAAGAGTTCAAAGTTGAGAGAACAGACTGATGAAAAAATCAGCCAAAGACCTTAACAGACATCTCACAAAAGGGATATACGATGAAGAATAAACATATGAAAAGATACTCCACTTAGGTCATTAGGGAAGTGCAAATTAAAACATCGAGATACCACTACACACCTTTTAGAATGGCCAAAATCCAGAACACTGACAACACCAAATGCTGGTGAGGATGTGGAACAACAGGAAGTCTCATTCACTGCTGATAGCCACTTTGGAACATAATTAGGCAGTTTCCTACAAACTTAAACATATTCTTATCATACAATCCAGCAATCACACTCTTTGGTATTTACCCAAAGGAGTAGAAAATTTATGTCCATGTGAAAACTTGCACACAGATGTTTATAGCACCTTCATTCATAACTGTCAAAACTTGGAAGCAACCAAGATGTCTTTCAACAGGAAATGAACAAATAAACTGGTATGGCCAGACAATAGAGTATTATTCAGTGCTAAAAAAAAAAAAAAAAAAAAAAAAAAAAGAAATATTAAGCCATAAAGACATGGAGGAAATTTAAATATATGTGTACTACTAAGTGAAAGAAGTCCACCTGAAAAGACTGTATACTATGATTCTAGCTATATGACATTCTTAAAAAGGCAAAATTATGGAGACAATTTAAAAAAAAATGCCAGACGGTAAAAGCTGCTGGCAGGAGTTTTTGGGAGGGAGGGGTAAATAGGTGAAACACAGGATTTTTAGGGCAGTGAAACTACTCGTTATGATACCATAATGGTGGACATGTCATTATACATTTGTCCAAACTCATAAAATGTACAACACAAGAGTGAACCCTAATGTAAACTGTGGACTTTGGGTGATAATGATGTATCAACATAGGTTCCTCAGTTGTAACAAATGTAGCACTCTGGAGGGGGAGGTTTGATAATGAGGGAAGCTAAGCATCTGTGGTCTCTGTACTTTTCTCTCAATTTTGCTATGAAGCTAAAACTTCTCTAAAAAAAACCCTTAAAGTTAAAAAAGTTTTGTTTCTATGCACTTCAGGAGACCTCTAAGAAATAATAAAAGTCATGAAGTACCAATCCATACAAATGGTTAGAACTGCTCAAAAAAAAAAAAGAAATAAATGACAATTCAGTCCAAAGTGCCTTAATAGTCTATCAAGGATTAACCATTTTCACTGCTTTTTCTTTTTCTGGCAGCCATTGTATCAACCATGTCATTTTGAGGGGTCTAACACCTAAATTTTAAGGAATAAGAACTGGAACCTTTTGGTACCCCTAATTTAAGCTGAAACTGCCTTGCCAATAGGAATGCATTTTTTCATCATGTGATTACAACTATTAATAGGAAAACACATTAATGTATGTAATACTATATATATGTTATTCTGTAAAGTTATATATAAATCTAAGGTACTAAATTGTTTTCATGCCATCTAATGTCAGTCCATAAAAGAACAAACTTACTTCTTTAAAAAAAAAATCATTAAACCGTTTTGATAGAAGATATTTCATTTGCTGAATCAATATATATAATTGAAAGGTGATATTTAACACTGAGTTTAAAGGGGAACATGCCATAGCCCACCATCTGCAATGCTGTTCCCACATAAAATCAGGGTAATCTGCATGCCAGCCCGCAGTCCTGAGGAGGTCATTGCTGAGCACCATGGGAAGGTCACTAAATTAGACATTAGGAATATCTGCAGTCTAGTCCCTGTTCCAAAGCAAACTCATTCTCACCTCAATCAAATAACATATTAAATCTGCGAGTATCTTGTGTACCAAATGAGGTGTATATTCCTGGTCTTTAGATTGGCTAAAATAAGAAAATAATGATTTTTTGTTTCAGGATTAGAAGTATCAATATTTGAATCTCTCTAATGTTTCTTTCAGTATTTTTTCCTCTACCTCAATAAAAATAAGGCCAAAGGATAGACAGGCAGGCAGACAGACAGACAAACACACACACACACCCAACACCATTTCTCAATGCATTTTTATTTATTTTTTAATTTTATTGCATGTCCTGGCAAACATAAGTGGCTTGTGGATTTGCCTCTGGCTCACCAAAAGCCCATTACCCAAAATACCAAAAGACAAGCAACTGAAGCTTAAAAAAAAAAAAAAAAAAAAAAAAAAAAGCATCACATCTATAAGAAAACCTTTTCAAAAACATTAATAAAGCATATAAAACATTTGGCATTGACTTAATTTTTTACAATTATAAAAATAATAAAAAAAATGCAACCTTTTAACATTCAACACCCTGCATACTATACTTTAGGGGACTATCAAGAAAACAGAAGGTAAATGGATTTAATGAAGTAAGTTCTAGTCTCCATTTCCATTTCTAATCAACTCCAAACAAAAATCTACCCATTCTTCTGCTAACTGTACTGAACTGAGGCCACAAGAACTCCATTAAGCCCATGCCCCCTCTGTCTGTCTTAATATTCTTTTGCCCCTCATGCTAGCTACTCATACACTCAAAAAACATTAAGTTGCCACCAGGATGTGAGGCCAGTAGTTGTGCCTCACGCCAAACCCATGATATACAGTGAAGGAATTTCTGAGTCCTTAGTGCCACCTGAAGAGTGCTGAAATAGCTCAGAAGATGTCCTAGGTTTATTCAAACACTCATGATAGTCCAGGAAGCCATTTGCCCTCCTAGCATTGCCAAGGCATGGCTTTCATTCTTCCTGTTAATAGGTTTTCAAACCTGCATGCTTGTTCCACATATTAACAGTGCTTATTACTATTTATGCAAAATAAAACTTTGAAATCAAGGACTCACTCTCTTTAACATACAAAACTAAAAAATAAAAATAAAAATCAATTTTTCCCTTCCCCCCATCTTACAGTAATGGCATTTTAAAATTTGACATTGTAGTCTTACTAAATGGTGTTTCCAGGAAAATATAAAAACAATAATAATAACAAAAAAAGTTTCAACTGTGGTTCTGGAAAACCCGGTATCCCAAGAAGAAAAAGATAGTGAAACACAAAGTATGCATGTTCACTTGCAAAACATATATACACTTTTCAGATGAAACTCATATATATTTTTGAGCCACATTAGTCCTTTTGCACTTTAAAATAAAAATGGAAGCTTATGTGCAATGATAGCCCTTTACCAGAAGGCACGACAGGCTTTTAGAGCTCATTAGCATATATACAAAATACTTGTTTCATAGTTTGAAAAAAAGTATTTGCTACAAAGTATGTTTCTAAAAGATGTACAGCAATATCTCCATTTACACGTTTTTTCAGAGTCTGAAGACAACTCTTTGCTTATGTGGTTCAGGCAACATCTCCAATGGAAGGCTTATCCTCTGATCTGTCAGGACATTTTTATGTGTATGCACAGTCCAGAAGACAGATGGACGGGAAACTGGGTTCTCACAGTTACTTTCCAACAAAGTGAAACTATTATTGTTCAAAAAGAAAAGTGATATGGTGATACAACTGATGCTTTAGGAAAACTGATCTCATAATTTTATATTTTCCAAATCACTGCTCCTATTTTAAACCTTGAAGAGAGAAAGATCAACAAGCCTCTATACGCAGAATTTTATAGAACGTGAGGGTCATTAGAAGAAACATTTACCAAATAATACTATTTATGTTTCAAAAAGTCCTCCAAGTATTTCAATTCATAGCTCACTGAGATCTCTTACTGTTTAGTGGAGATTCAATAACTCTGTATGATTCCTGTTTTTCCTGGATAGTCTTAATAGACATTAAAGCTTTATTACAAGAACTAGGCTGATGGCATTCATCCCAATCAAATTAACCTTAATTCTAACAAGGGTGGCAAATGTGTAATTGAGTTAATCAATCTAGTAGGAAAATTTGGTTTACAGGCGTTTGTACTGGCAGCTAATGCTTTGCCAAAAAATACTGAGAGTTAAGGTGTCTGGCATTAAATTTGAGGAAATTGCTGAAATACCCAGACACGTGATACCAGGTGTTATTGAACTGGCTTCCATGACTTTTTAAGAATTTTAGCCATGACTCACATTCCCCAATCCCAACCAAAAGCAAGGGAGAATATTTCCTTTCCTATGGTGAGTGATAGCGGGAACATGAACTTTTTCTTGTACTTGAACTAAATCACCCCAAAGGCAACCACCATCAGTAGTAGGGATATCAGTAACATAAAATATACCAACATAGAGAATCGTGTACATATGTATACAGTCTCACCCACATAATAACAAGCGGATCTAACCAAAGGTTTGATGTGGCATGTGTTTAGCATCAAAAGAACTGAAGGCACCTACATGTCACTGTCACTCACATGTCCTATCAAGATCTAGATAACTATTACCATACATGGCTGGCCTTGAGAGATGGGGTATAGATAAGCCATCCAAAAAGAAAAAAAAAAAAAAAAAAAGGCAATAAGTGCAACTCAATTTTTTTTCCTTTAAATTACATTTTAAACAATACTCAATGCCCCCCACCCAAAAATATATACTGTATATTTATATATTTATATATATAGTCTTAGACTATAAGGGTGAAAATGCTTTATAAAAGTCAAGGAGAGACCTCTGCAGCTTAAGGAGACACACACTGCTTTTTTGCTCACTTCTACCCAGCCATGACAATTACAGTCCTGCAAGCAAGAGACCTGAAGGCTTAAAGCCAGAATCACAATCAGATGCCAGGTTGCACATTAGGTAAAAAGTAGCCTCTTCCTTCTCCTTCCCTTAAGAAACCTGACTGAAAAGAGGAAGGAGGGGAGCTAGGAAGAATGCTTGGCTGGTCACACAGTGGCGCCTGGTAGTGGGGTTAGGGGGTGGGAAGACGGAAAGAGCTCGAACCGCAACGCTCATCTCACTCCCCCTCCTCTTTGATGCGCTGTTGCTTGTTGCGACGAGCATCCATGTCAAAGTTGAAGTCATTCCACTCATCTCGGGGTGGGAAGGAGATGGTCTGGCGGAGCGTGAAGCGCACGGCGTCAATTACACGCTCGCCCCGGGTCTCACTGGAGCCCACACTGACTGTGGAGGCACCACTTGGGGTCCGCAGGAGGTGGGGAGGGGATGAGAAGTCGTGGAGCTGCCGGTGGTCCAGGATGCCTTTCCAGATGGCATGTCGGAATTGCTCAGGGATTTTTAGACTTGCCAAATCCTGTGCAATAGGGAAGCAAATCAGGAAGAATTAAGACAAGGAGACAAACTGACATTTAGTCCACACCATTCTGTCATTCCCCAATGCTCGGCTTTAACTGACCTGCATTTACTGAACTCTACATTGGAAAATAAAATTAGCTCTTTATTAATCTTTGGCATATATGTAACCAAGCACAGATATACAGGCTTGAGGTGCCATCTCTTCTTGTAGGTAGCATTTTACTTATTCTCTATTGGTCTCCATTTCTTCAGTGGTAAAATAGAGGTAATATTTAGATCAGAGAACACAAATCTCCAAACAAAAACATCAGGTAAAGGAAACTTCCAACTCTCAGATCTACCTCGCTCTAATCACTGGAAGAAAGATATTAATGGAATGCCACCACTTCTCAAATGAGGAGATGGGAACAAAAGATTACTAACAGATATTGAACACTTTCGACATGCCAGGGGTTGAACTACTTATTTTGTATTCATGATCTCATTTAATGCTAAGATTAGTGGTAGATATTATTCCACCTATTTTATAGACAGAAAAGCTGAAGGTCAGAGAGGTTGATAATTCTAAAGTTACACAATTAAGTGAATGAACTGTGGATTCAGGACCGCCTCTGAGCCTAAAACTGCCCTAATGACCAAAAGGTTTCTTGGTGTTTGGATAAATCAGGGTATCAAAATACAGAGTACGTGTCCATGTTCTGTGGTTGGGGGTAGAAGGCATTACAAAGATGGTTGATCTTAACTAACTGTGGTCACATCTCTGTTTACCTGCACTAGCTCCTCATTAGCTTGTTTTAGTGTTGGCTCGCATTTTTGATGGAGCAGTAGGTAGGTAGAAAGAACGTTGTGCTTAGAGTCAGAAGACCTTGACAGTCAGAAGTTCTTATTCTGTCACTGACTGGCTCTAGACCTTCATTAAGTCACTTATTTTCTACTGGCCTCAGTTTCCTCATTGGTAAAATGGGATACAATTCCTTTTTAGGTCAACACATACTGTGGACTCATATGCAAATGGGGATATGAAAGTATTTTGCAAATTATAAAGCACACTATGTAAATCTTAAATCGTCTGAATTATTACTATGTTATACCATGATTAACCCATCCTTGCATCTTAGAGGCAATACTTATAACAACTCCAAAATTTAACCATATTCCTTTTCCAGGGAGGTATGTGAAGTAACTGAGACTGGTGTTGAGAGACAAGCGGAAAAGGAGGTGTCTATTTCCAGTGATGAGCAGGAAGAAGCTGAAGTGAGGATGCGGAAATCAGATAGCCTCCCAATATTTCCTAATTTGGAAATGTGCAGTGTGGGTACTCCAATTTCCTATTCTAGCATACATTATAAAGAAGTTATTCCACAAATAGATAAGTGAGCATAGTTCTTTATGCTTCTGAGACTCCCAATAAGTCCAAAACTCTCTGTACACTAGGCTCCATTAATCTGCATTACTCTCTGGATAGATTTTAACTTATACTGACAGGTGAGAAAGCTGTGGCCCAGAGCCTGGCCCAGGACCTAGCCAACACCAGCAGAGATAGATTTGTGGAGAGCATCAGCAGATCCTAGCAGCCAAAGGGGCATCCTGACATACTCCCCAGTGGGGACAGTGAGACAGTTGAAGGTAAAACTTTGCAAATATAGGGAAGGGACACATTTCCTGTTCCATCATGTAAGGCTCTCAGACACAGGGCAACACACCGTCTTGTGTCAAACTGCCTTCAGTGGATGGACATCATTGTAAAGTTCTCTGAAACTTGTCAGAACGTACTCCTGAAGCTTTCTCTATAGCTTTTACTTATAATTTCTTCCATCAGGGCGCAGCAGCCAGGGGTGATTGAGGGAGTGGAGAGGGGCGGGCATAGGGGCAGCACAGCATATACTTGTCACCAGAGGGCAGAGGTGCTCTCACGCTTGCAGGGACATCTCTAGCATCGGTGCTCAAGGGGGGGTGGGGGGCAAAAAGAGGTCCCAACTACAGAAGCGGCAGCAGAGACAGAGAGTATCTTCTTCCACCAGCCCAAAGGGCCCTCTGGAAGCTAGAAAGGAGGATAGTGAACCCCAAAGAGAGCAGCATGAAGAGCAGCCTGGGAGGAAAACCAGATTGTTGTAAACCAGAACAAAATGAGCTCCCACCCACGTGAACAGTAGTTCAAGAAGTGCTGTAGGAAGCAAGAAAATGTCCCCTCCTATCCAGCTTGCTTCCAAGACTATCAGAGCCAGAAGGCAATGATTTTGAACCTAATTTGATTAACTGAGGTCCAGAGAAGCCAAGTGATAACCCCAAGTTCTCATTACCACTAGGAAGCATAGTTGGGACTTGAACCCATGACCAGTGCTCTTTCCCAGTGATCAGGGATGGCTGGGTCCTATTCTGGTAGAATTGACCATGAATGAACATATGGTTCTAATCGAGAGGCACAGCTCAATCCTCTGTGACATGCTATTTTAAAGAAAGGCAGAAAAGGCCAATCAATAGAGTTAAAGACCGGAAGCTTACATCTCAGGGTTCTATTCCTGGTTCCGTCATCAACCCATCATGGCAAATGACCATATTGTTGTCTCTCCATGTTTTAAAGTGAGAATAACATCACCTGATTCCTGCGATCCTCCCTGGGTTCTTACACCAGTTAATGAGAACAACCAAAAAGTCCTCTGAATTCTTTAGAGATCATACATTCCTTGAAGGTGGGAATCAGATCTCACTCCCACTCTGCATATAGTATGCACACAATAGACAACTGCTGACTGATCAGAGAAGCTGAGGACCACTGATCCTGAACTTCTCATATGTAGAGGCGGAGGCCTGGGAATCTTTCTAATATGGTTATGTGTCCCAGTAAAACTGAGGACTGGGGGTAGGACAAAAAACAGAGGGGATTCAACTACAAGGTGAATGTCACCAGAGGGAGGAATTTACGGAATAAAACTCAAGAGAAAAGTCTAACGGTTACTTACATCCATGGAGTAATGCTCAATCTGATAGATGGTGGTCAGCCCCTGGGTCGTGAAATAGTCCAGACATGATGAACAGCCCAACCTCGCTAAGAAACTGCAGAGGGAGGAGGGAAGAGGAAGGAGGAAACAGAAAAAGAAAGTTCACCCCAACTGCATTGGCAAGATAAAGGAAAACCCAACATTTTGCCCTGGGATGCCCTACATAAGAGATTAGAGGCAGATAAAATATATGTGGGGCCTTGGATTGGAGGTCTGGGGATGATTAGGGACACGAACTTTAGGTCTATAAAATTAAAATCAACTGTTTAAAGATGCCTGCAGAGCAGAGGTTTTTCAAATGGTGACTGGTGGAATTCTAGGGGTTCCATATCAGTGTCTTAGGAGCCATTGCAGTGGGTGAAAGGAAGGAGTCCAGTGCTCAGGTTTCCAGCCCTCTTGCCTCCTAGCTCTTCACTTCAAAAAGAGCATCTCTCCTTCAATTGTTTATATCTGGGGTTTCTGAGAATGGTTTATGTGGCTAAGAAAAAACTGTAGGCCACTATACTGTGAAGTCATCCATGCTTTTTGATTGGTGTCCTCATCAAAATACAGACCCCCTCCTTTACGGCTCTGGTCTCAGATCGGTGATGCCACCACCGTCACAGAGCCAGATGCTGGCTGATGAGCCATGCCCTTTGCCACCTCTCTGACCCTGCTAGTATTGTTGCATCCATCACATGGGAACCAACACATATTATTCCAGCAGCCAAATGAAAAAAATCATTCTGCACATGAAGCAGGGCACTAGGCATGAGATTTGGGCACCGATGCTTGCCTCTGTTGGAAACAGAATTATCCAGACTTCATGCCTTTCTTTCTTCTGGCTATCTGAACTCTCTTTCCTGGAATGTCCCCAGTTCCCATACGACAAAGCAAAAGAGGCCATCAGGTTCTTGAAAGTCCCTGTCATTTTTACTAACATTCAAACTTTTTTTATGGACATCCAACTCCAAAATAATGATCCCATGGTGGCTGAGAGCTATGAGGCCTAGAGAGCAGGAAAGGGAGCGAGACAGCAAGTTGAGTGCCCATTTGGGAACCCCAGCCCTGAGCACCAATTTGAAGGCCACAGCTTACTGTAAAAATGTGTTGGAGGAGGAGGGGAGTAAGTGAAGATGTGGGAAACAGGCATGAAAAATTATATGCCTATCAACTCACATGTTCACTTTTTCCCATGCTGATTGCTGTGGTTTGCTTTGATTAAACGCTGCTGATGACTCCATAGATCAGAGATAACAGTGGCTGAACGTCAACCACTGGGCTGCTTTGCTTTCTTTCCAACTGTGCTATTAACTTTGACAGTGTCCACCCTCCACCACCCAGAGATGCTTAGGACAGGCCCCCAGGGGGGCATGCTGTAGACTCACCTGACAAGGCTGCAATCTGTGGGGTACGGAGGTGGGGGGGTGCAGTGGGAGGTGGATGGCATGGAGAGAGGGGGAGGGAGGGCCTGGGTGGGGCTGAGTCCATTCATGTCTCCAGCCATTGGCATGTGGGTGCCCATCATAGGAACTGAACAGAAGCAGGAGGAACAGAGAGGGTTACTGCCGTCATCACATACCAGCATCCCAGTGGTCCATCTCGCCTGGCTTAATGTTACCAAGGGCCTCATCTACCAGCCTTCCTTTTCAGTCTTATCTCTCACTACACCCCTTTAAGCACCCTACATCTCCTTGAACAGAATAGTCGCCAAACTCCAAACTAATTACATACTTCTTGACCTTGGTACATTCTCTTAGGACAATCTCTTCCCACTTTGTTCTCTACTTCTAATGCTCTGTCCCAATTGCTTGCTGCTCCTGATGTTAATATAGTCTCCCTTGTATTTGTCTTCATGGGTTATATTTCTGTCTCCCTCACTAGGCTAGTCTCCTTAAGCATGGAGATTAGACCTTATACACGTCTGGGTCCGCACAGACCCGAGCACAGTGCCTGGCACAGAGCAGATGCTCAGAAAACTTAAGTGAACAAACCTGTGAATGAGAGAGGGCCCTTTGGAATATTGGTTCGGGAATGGGAGGCTTTACTGCAATATTTGTAGGGAACCAAATGCCTCATAAGGAAGGATGCAATGAAAGACCCCAGCTCTTTTTTCTGGTCCATTTCAGGTTGGGAACACCACCAACTTGGATTGGTTTCTTACTAAACCATAAACCGTAAACATTCACCTATAGAGAAGAAAAGCTCAATACCAATAATATTTATGAAACAAACTTTGTCTTCAGGTAAAAAAAAAAAAAAAAGAGCAAAATAACATATCTACAAAAAGATGAATGTAATTTGCTTCTACTTCAGTGAACAGTAGTGTGCCAAAGGGGAAAGGCCTCTGCCACCAACTAGCCAGCTAAAGAGCATAGGCCTAGCACGTCTTATCGGTTTCCCCTCTGACTTTCCTGATGCCATCAGAGGAAAATTATGAAGCATAAATAAGAAAAAGTAAGTAAACTGTTACACAAATGTGAAGGATCATTACCACTGCCACTATTTTGTCATCTCAAGAAAAACCTGGGGACTCTAAGACATCACCAGAAAGAAAGCAAAAAATAAATGGTTCCTTTTCCTTTTCCTGTCAAAGCAGCAGACCTGCCAAAGGGTCAGGTTTAGAGTCTTAGGATGTATTTGTCACTAGTGAGAGAGCAGTCTGGCTCTAATGCCTTCATTGTCATACCAGGTAACCAAACCAAACCTCATATATCTCTTATCTCATTAAAATCTAAACATGTGCTATCAGAACCAGAAAGAGTCATAATCTTAGCCTCCCTTAACTTCTTTAAGAAAACCCAATCTCTTCAAGGCAACAGTGAAATGCAAGTTTAAAGGCTTGATCAAAATAATGAACGATTTCTAGGACAAGACTGAGGCACTGTTTTATGAGGCTGATTATAGGATACATGGACAGTATTTAGGCTTTTGCATCCCTTCTGCATTTTTACCATCCTTTTTTCCTTTCAAGTTTGGGTATCCACTCTGCTAGGTTAAGTTCTAGTGGACAAGCTAATTATATTTACAGCAAAGCTATGCACCAATCATCATCCATGTCGAGGCCCGATTCTCACATTGTCTCTTATGGTTATACTTAGTTGATATGAGGAATCTGTGTGTGAATAAATAAAAGGGAGACTCCTTTCCCTATGTCAATTCTTTAATAACTGCGTACAGGATGGAAAAGATGAGTTGAGAAGCCCAAAAGTGTAGGGCCACAGACGCAAAAACTGTTAACTGTGCAGAGTGATAATTTTATGAATGGAAAACTGAGCCTTAGAGCAGAGAGGTGACTTGTCCAGAATTATGCAGCTAACGCTGCAATAGAGTCCAGACTACCATCTATTTCTCTAGATTTTAAGTCCACCACACTATGCTACTTCCCACAAGTTGGACATATTTCCTTTTGACTATCTCAAAGAATGTAGAAGGTGGGTCCCCATCCAGGTTGGCAGGAAGTGGACTGTTCTTTTTCACAGAGATCCTTATCCCTACTAAAGGAACAGCCTTCTCTGTCTCTACCAGTGTGCTTTGTAATGAACCATACATCTTACAAGTGAGAAAAAGTTCACCGTGAGAAATGTAAGCCACTCAACTTTGATCTGTCCTGTCCACTGTGCCTCTCACGTAGCTTCAGAGCAAGGCTTCCCCCCATCCCAGAGCAAAGTCTTCCCCTACACTAGTCCTATTGGTCCTCCAGCTGCAGCTAAAGGGAGATGCTCTTACTGTTGGCTCCCATGCCATCGGGAATGGTGGTGGGAGTGAGGGCGTTGCGCTGCTGAGGGTTGATAAGCTGGCTCACGGAAGGCAGCTTGTTCATGCTGTTCATTTTGTTCAGAGGTGGGGAGCTGTTACCATAGGAAGACTGAGACTGCATCGAGGTCCTGGGAACACAAACACGGGAAGGATGGTGAGCACAGGACACTGAAGAGTGGGGACTAGTCATTTCCAACAGGTCTCATATTAAAACACAGCCTTAACTGTACACTTGCAAAAATATTCCTCCAGAACAATGACAGGAACTTATTTGTGTTTCTAGCTGAGAATCTCTCCTACCTTGGCAGGGATCACAAGGCTATCATCAAATCGTGTGTTTCCTACATGAGTAGAGGACAAAGCTGAATATCTTCCTAAAGCATCTCCTTTGTGAGAGGGGAAATCATTGCATCCTCTTTTCCACTCTATTGTTTTCTGCATCCCTTTCAATGTGAAAATCAATAAGGGAAAAGAACTGAGTGAAGACCCAAAGGCGTATGAAAGACATGGGGACGCCAAGCTAAATGGCAGCTGAGGCGTTTCACCTATAGCTTCCTAGGCCATTTGGGCATATGCAGAAAATAACCACAAAGCCAGTCAAACAGGGCATCTGGTAGCACAACCTGCCATCATGCAGAGGCCTCAACACGGAAGCATGCTTTCTCAGCTTAGCTGTTCATGGGCCATGAGGGAACCCATCGGAATGTCAACAGCCTCTCCACACAAGGGGAACCTGGGAGTCCAAACAACTGTTCTGTTAAGTTTCCACAAGTCTCTTGAGAGACAAAGAAAAAACAAAACAAAACAGTTTTCCATTCGGCGTTACTTCAATTTGGAAATTTACTAGAATTGGTTTGTCATATTAGGTATTATGTTATATACGACATTCCCTATTCAACTGCCATTGCTGACTTTTCTCTTGAATATAGAACTAGTGATATCTACTAGAATCGGGGAAGGATATAGAGTCAGAAAAACAACGTTTAAGTCTCCCTCCAGCATATGTTAGAAAGCTATAGGTTCCTGTGCAAGCCAGTAAATATCCCTCATCAGAAAATGAAAATATATAAAAACTAAAAATATACACACTTACTGCATGAGTTAGATGCTAGAGGTGGGAAAACTAATAAGAAATGGTCACATCTTGGAGAAGCTCATAGAGTAGTGGATACATGGGGATAACAATCCAACCTACCTTGTAGGGCTATGGTGAGAACCAAAAAAGATAAGGTGAGGAAGAACTGTATACACCGTCAGGCATTTACAGTGCGTCATTATTGTGACCAGAGAATGAAGATTGGGCTGAGCATGTAAAAGGGGAAAACCTCCCTGTTTACACTCCTCAAATAAAATGTATTATTTTGTTCCTATTTGTCTCCTTCCTGCTGCAGCCATATTGTTATTAGAGAAGAGAGGAAAAATGTTTCTTTGAGTTTTATTTGCTTGTGTGTGTGTATGTGTATCAGATTTAGAAGGCTCTGTAAATGAATACAAGTTCCAAACATACATGGTATAATAATGTTTGAAAAAATAACACGTGGCTCTAACACCTGAGTGCTACAGTCGTGCTAGGCTTGGACTTCAAAGCTGCCGCTCTGCATTCTCCATAATTACACAAAACAGGGAAGGCTCCATTCCATATCACTGAAGAGCCACAGCTAGAGGAATTCAAACAATATGCTATATTTGCATAAATGAACATGACAATGTGCAATTGACAATTCAGCTGCATTTTAGAATCACTGTCTTAAAGTAGGAGGGTATTGATTTCTCACTTTAGCCCTTCTCAAGAAGACAGGTTTAGATCCATGTTGTATAAATGGGTGTTTATATAATAAACTCTCCCAACTGTTAGATTCTTCAGGTTACCAAGTTCTCCGTTATCCATTTTCCAAATGAGTCTCACATCCCTGTGGAGGAGGACATGGGATGGCAGGGTAGGGATGGGCAGAAATGATTATGCCTGTTGTACAGATGGGTAAATATAAGACTCTAAGAAAAAATGTGCCCAAGTCACACATTGCTAAATGATGGGCTGAGAGGTCTCTTGGCTCCTATTCCAAGAGTTTTTCCTTTCATTCTGTGACACCTTCCCAGAAGTAAGACAGTGGAGTGCAATAGGTTACATCAAGAAGTGGCTAAAGTCGTGAGAGGAAATAGGTACAGGGAGCAAGGGATATAGTAAAGGGAGACCCAGCTATCCTCAAACCCACTCCATCCCTGTGTAGAAGCCTTGAATAAGAGTCAGCACATTTGAATACACTTAGGAACATCTGTAAGTCCATACCAAAGTGCAGGAACGTTCAGGGCAAGGTGACCAAGAGAAGCTTTGCCAGGTGCTTCTTTCTCTATCTTTGCCCACCACAAAGTAACAAAGATGCCAGGTTGCCCAGACTCCAGAGGCAGGTTGGTCCTCTGTGACCTAAATAAATGTCTACATATCTCTCCCATCCTCCCAAATCAGTCAAATGTACAGCAAGAGCTAATGGAAGCATTGCTTGAATCATTAATGCCCACCACTAGGAAAGTAAAAATGTATTTAAGAGCTATGAATTTTCCCTGGACCCTCAATTATAGTGAATGCCTTCTTCCAAATCCTGTTACAATTCCTTTCTCCTGTTTTTTGTGGTCTTTATTTTTGACCATTTTATTAGTTCATTTATTTTAAGCCACTTAAATTATTGTTGAGGAAGGTAGGTCACAAACCATAGACAAACAAAGAAGGAACATAAATTTTGGAGCCAATCGAAATATCAGAGTTCACATTCTCGATCTGACACAAGTCAATTAAGTGACTTTGGGTATTATACAGGTCTCTGGAGTCTCATTTACTTAATCTGTAGAACAGGCATTACACTCACTCCAGAAGACTTGTTATGAAGATTAAAGGAGATTATGTAAGTGCCCTGGACATTGTCCTACAATTTGTCCTAGAATTCCACCAAAGGATTCCTTCTTTGGCCTTAAATCTTCCATTGCCAGTGAAAAAGCAACTCTCTAGTGGAATTTGGCAATACATCAGGGTGAATCTATTTTACCAAACCACTTTTGCATGGCGGGATCCCAGAGGGGAAAGGGATATTGGGGGTAGAGCAAAACACCGTGGATATGGGGCAGGTCAGAAAAAGGGAAGACATGAACATGAGAAAAGGAATTGTTCCTCCTCGAAATTTTGCCCAGTACCTCCCCACATGTAACTTTTCTCTCTAGCTGAGGAATCTTGCTTCTAAAGACAAAAGGCAGCATTTATTCTCCAGCTAGATCAACTGTAATTATAAAATGTATGCATTTATATAAACATCACTATAAACACATTAAAAACTTCCATAAAAATAGGGTGAAAGGGAAAAAAAAAACTTCCGGAAGAAAAAACCAACATTAAAAAATTAAACATACTCACTAACACTTTAAGGAATTTGTGAATTCCTTAAAAGGGATTAGAAAGTTTTTAGATTAATTGAAAACGGTGCCAATGTAACAGGATCATCTGATTTTACTATTATACTTCTATCTAAAACATAAACATGTTTATTCTCAAGTATTTTTCTTGTTTTTCTTAAGTATTTTTCTAAGTGACTATATTAATTTTATTTAGAACGGTTGTTTTTGAAGTTTTTAAAAATTGTTATTCAAAGATCAGAACGTATTGTAATTTTTTTTTTAAAACCTATGCACAACAGGTTCCACTACAGATTTCTGGATATTTCCTAACACCAGTGTCACGGAAGCCAATTTATTTAATAAACTGGAATTTGATTTAAATTTCTTCTAGTGAACTTGGCAACTGAAGATATAACTCAAGGTTTATTCAGAGATGTGAACAAATGATGCTATAGTGCCTAGCTCTTTATGATGAAATTAAACATGCACACGGCTAAAATAAATTTTCAAGTTAACATGGGCATTGAAATTTATTTTTAGGACTGATGGCCTTGATACAGAGTATCTTAAATAAAAACACCAACTATGACAATAGTGTAGACAGAACCAAAGTGACCTATTCTTCTTGTTCTTTAGACTTACACGTGGTACTTCAAGCACTTAAATGAAAATATTCTAGCATTTAAGGAATTTAAAAAAGCAAAAGAGACAGAAAAGAAAAACTGCGAGATAAACCAAGATGCAAAAGTTTATTGAAAATTAAAATCACACATCCATAAAGCAACAGCCTCAATAACAAGAAATCATTGCTGTGGTGACAAAGAATAAAGAGCTGGTGACCTGGTGTGGGGAGCAGATTTTTTTTACTCTTTATACTATTATTTTAAAATATGATTTAAAATGGAAATAGATTCTCTAAAGTCTTTGAACCAAAAAAGAAAAATTATCTATTCTTCCTGTCTTTAATTTTTAGGCCAGGAGTGTTGATTTAAAAATGTGTCTGCTTGGACATCACTTAAATAAAGCATAAGTGTCCTGGACAAGGCAATTTGAACAGTGTCAGTGATATGGCTGATTTTACGGAGCTCCAATCAAAGGAGTTAATTATAGATTTGGTGAGAGGACTTTGAATTCCATTGTGGACATGGAAGAATGATATATGACTGCCTGAAAGAATATTACTGGGGTAGCTTTACCCTCCTCTTAAAATGACAAAAGAGGTTTACCTGCCTTGGGGTCCAAACACAAATTTTGGAGGGTTTCCAAAAGCAAGGGAGACTATCACATCAGATGCTGACATGGGGTGGCAGTGGCAGGTCCTGACACAGAATTAATGAACTTTCTACTACATATGAGGGGAGGATACCGATAATGCAAGTTCTCAAAAAGAAGAAAAAATCATTCCCCGCAGTGGCTACTCAGGGTAGTTATTACCTCTCTGCCCAGCAGTACATTTGACACCTTAGCTTGTTACTATTTGCAGTATCATTGCATGACCAGCATTAAAAGGGCCTGAGTCTCTCAGTCACCTACAGTTTACTTCTGCCCAGACAATAACAACTTTTTTTTCTCCTTTTCTTAAAAAGACATCTTAAGTTTGAGACCTGCTCAAAAGCTTCTTCATGAGTTTTAGAAACACAACAGAAGGTAACAGAAAAGGGTTCCAATAAACATCGTAATGCCCCTCTTCCCAACCTGAGCTCCTCCCTCCCAAGAAACAACACAAAAGCTCACAGACAGACACAGGGGTTCCTGATGGACCAATGCTAGATCTAAGGACACAGGATCTGCAGAAAATGTTCTTTCTTGTACAGTTTTGAGTCCCTTCAAAGATTTTCTTACTAGTGGCTGTGTGCCTTTGAGCAGTTGGGTCTCTGAGCCAAAGTGTCTTCAAGTCCTGGCTACGAGGGCTTGATACACACACACACAGACACACACACACACACACACACACACACACACACACACACACACACACACACACGGAAACACAACAAACACATAATGCTCAAAATACAGAGATGGGGCTCTATGGGTACACTGATCGGTTTGGGGGGCTGGAATGTCTAAAGAAGACGTCAGATTGCCTCGGGCTTTCTCTCCGGGGCTCCACAAGCTCATTCCTGAAGCAGGCTGAAAGGAGACTGCAGAGAGGAACCAGAGAAAAGAAAAGATGAAGGCTTAGGACTTCATATATTCACATCAACTGAATACAGAAACACATCCTTCTACCTTCATGATCATAGTATAGTCAGAACAGAATGCCACACGGCTATTTTTGTTCCTTCCTCTTTACCTTCCTTTAAGATTACTCAGAGATGACTTCCCAAGATTTTTATGAAGAAGAAATGGGAGAAGGCTATGGTAACTATCTAGAACTATTAGAATCACCTGTGGAACTTTAAAAAAATGCATTTTCCCGGATCCTTTCTGAGACCAGGCTGGGACCCAGGCATACACATACTTTTAAGAAGTTCCACAGGTTACTCAGTTGAGGACTACTGAGACAAGGTAGGTCAAGATGCTTAGTATGGTGCTTGGCATATTGGACTCAATTAATTGCAAAAAGGAATGCAGAGTCAAGAAGTAACTTCAATCTTTTGTAAAATGTCATCTGCCCAATTATGATACCTCATTACTGTTCCTGTCTAGCCTAACTCTGAAGTCTGAAGAAATATGATCTTATCAGTCTGGGGGCTGTGTCATCATGCCTTTGTAAAGAACTACTAATGAGCATTTTGCATGTGCCCAGATTGTGATGGATAAATATCCTAATCCTTTCAGTCACAAACTTGGCCTAGAAATGCACATATCAAACTCACCAAAACAACTTTTGCGTAATGAAGAAATCAATTATGACACAAGGATGCCAGGAACAAATCCTCTTATTTTCCTAAGGGTTGTGCAACCCTATGAACTGTTTGGGAATTACTGCCCAGATGGCTTTTGAATCACATTTGGTTACTCCTTGCAAAGGAACAAAGCAATTTTCACTTGGTCAGTGCTGAGATTTAGTAAGCCATCTCACCAGCAAGAATTGAGGTCATCTTAAAGAAGATGCCAGAATACAAATTAGTAGGGAAGCAATTTATTACCAACTAAAGAACAATGGCTTCGACTTCTTGTGTGGATATTACATCTTGGGGCTTCTCTTGGACCAAGGGTTGAATAAGACAACATGCAGAAATCATCTTTCACTTATGAAAAAAATGTCTGGACCAGAGAATTACACACTGAGACTAGAACTGAGACAAGTTCTGCAATGACACGTGAGAACTTAGAAAAGTGATTTAATCTATCTGAATTTAATTAATCTGAGGGTGTTTTTCTGCATTACCACTTCAGAGCTAATAAATCTCTGTCCTGACAACTTCCTAACATTTTCGTGAAGTTCTAAACTAACTGTGTAAACTGTAAAGGCTTGTGCAGTGCCATGACCTATAAGGTTGAACCACATGAAACTGCCCATATTTACCTTTTTTTTATCTATGAAACTAGCAATTTCAAACAAATATTCTGGAAGTGTGGAGAATTTCTAAGTCAGACTTAGAAATACGGTATTAGTCATATCTGTCAGTGAGAGAGAGAAAGATTTGTGTCTTCTGCTTTCTTCTACATTGATAATTCTGAAAATATTACTTGCTTCTTTCTCAGATACATGAATCTGAGGAAGAATTATCAACATTCTTGAAGAAAATCGTAGCCAGATGAGCTTAAAGAAATAGGACTTTACACTGAAACCACAAGGGTAAATACCAACTACCTGATACAGGGACAGAAAAATGGGAATGAATGCTTGCTTTGTGTTTTCTTATTATGACTTTCTTAACTAATGAAGCAGTCCAGAATATTGTAAAGAGCTATGTCTTCCAGATCTGATTCTAGTCTCAGATTTATTATGAACTGGCTATGAAATCACAGGTGTAGTTCATTGGGCCTCAGTTTCCCCAGCTCTAGCACAAAGGGGTTAGAACTATAGTCTTGAAGATCCTGTTCTGCTCCAATATTCTCTGACCTATATCATTGATACTAATAAGCCGCGATCATCAAGTGATCATAAAGGAGAAGGAAACACTAAGAGCTCCTCAGGATGTCATACATTTGTATTAAAATCAAAGTACATCTATTCTGTAGAAACTTAAAAATAATTCTCCAGAGTTGGGCTAAGTAAAATTTTAACAAAGTAATGCTGCTCTCAGATCAGATCTTACCCAAGAAGGAGGGTAAATTACAGAAGAAAAAAAATGAACAAGAGATAGTATTGGTCAAAAGTACACATGTCATAAAGATTGCTAAAATGGTCTCAAGTGGCTTCTGCAAAACTGTCTTAAGAGTTAATGTCCCTTGAAAATATGACGGTAAGGAGTCTGGTGGCAAGAATGGGTCCAATTTGTCCTCTCACTAGATTCTGGCTCCTATGAACATAACTCCCTATGTTTATTCCAATGTGAGCCATTCAACTAAAATCAAATTTCCTTATAAATGGAATAAAGCCTACTTACAGCTATAACAACTCGATTCACAAAAACTCGGTGTAAGATTTATCCTCCAGAAAGCCTATGATCATGAAGGTAATTGTGAAGGAATTTTTGAAAAAGGAAAACCATGCACAAATGAAAAGCAAGCAGCGAGAAAACATATAGTGAGGAACTAATAGAAGCAATTAAACTGAAAATATTTTATTGCTACCTCATACAGAGTGTATTCTCCTCCCACTAATTTTCACTCTACTATAAAGAAAAGCATAAAATTGATTCCTTACCAGCATAACATATTGGTACTAAGTTTTTGCAAAGGAAATCACAGGCTATCATAGGCATTTTCCAAGCTGATGTATTCTTTTCAAATGATTGCCAGGAATTAGATTTCCAGTTTTCTTTGTCTAATCATTCGTGCTCTTTCTTGAAGCTTTGTATAAAAATAAAAGAGCTGAAAACAACTGAGCTGAAGAATACAGCAACGGGAGAATTTATATAAATGTATATCAATCATTGGAGGGAGACCCATGTATATATAATGTAACAAAGACATAATTAGACCAAATGTCTATATTTTGCAAAGATTTCATTTTGCAGTCCGTTGTATTTCCATGCACAAGTTATCACAGCTGAAGTTAGCTCTTATACACTGTGAGACAAGCACTCAAAAACATGCAATGATACATATAAATGGACACCACAGGAAACTATGGGGCTACAAATTCCTCGCTAGCTATCTGTGACCACACATGCAAAAAAGTGAAAATATGTCTCTAAAATCTTTTGAGCTTCTTAAAATAATAATTTTAAGATATAGTTTCTTCTTTGATGAAATAGATTGTTTTATGGAATCTTAATTATAAATAAAACAATTTCCCTTTAGAGCAATGCAAGCCAATTAGGCTAGATAAGTTATAAGCCCTGGATAACTCATCATCCAGGGACATGGGACTATATATCCTTGTGTACTCCATGTAAAACAAACAAATGCACCTGCCCCCAACTGAAACAGATCATCTTGGCCTGTAAAGTCTCTAAAATTATGGCAAAACTCTTCCTTCTACTGTATAATCTAGACAGGTTGTTTAAAATTGTCCTATGAACTTACCTGATACCGGGAATAAACTTCCAGAGCTTTCTTAAGATTCAAAAGGTGTTCTGGTTAGGAATTCACCACCAAACCGTAAACTATAGGAAGGCGGGAACCTCAACTATCTCATCTCTATTTTTACTGCTTTCACGTAGCAGATCTTCGGTAAAAAGCTTATTACACGAGTCACGTCAACTATTCCAGTCTTAGCTGATGATGAACCATATTTGGTGTCTAGATGGGCATGTCTTTTTCGGCCAGAAGAAAGACAAGAGAAGCCTCTGTTAAAGGCTGCTGTTGCTTTGTTAGATACTGAAATGACACCTTAAAAGACTTCCTAAAATCTTTGAATACCTCTCTACTTTAGAATATATAGATTAGCTTCCAGATACTCCTATCAAAAAATACGAACCTCAAGAAGCCATGAAGGAGCCACTCTTTTATCTAGAAGAAGGATTGGCAAACTATAGTGAATGGGCCAAACCTGGCCCATAAACTAAGAATAGTTTTTACATTTTTACAAGGTAGGAAAAATTCAAAAGAAGAAGAATGTTTCATGACAAGTGAAAATTATATGAAATTCAAACTTCAGTGTCCGTAAAATAAAACTTTATTGTGACAGCTGCTCTCATTTGTTTACATATTGTCTGTGGTTTGCTGCTGTGCTTCTGAACTGGGGAGCTACAAGAGACCATATATATGGACCAGAAAGCCTAAGATATTTACTACTGGTGCTTTACAGAAAATAAAGTTTGCCAACCCCTGTGCTAGAGGGTCAGACCTTTCAAACCACACCATTTAATACTGACAGAACTTTTCCTGTTAAAAAAAGGCAGGAAATCACGGAGCAACTAGTTCAGCATGATCTGCTATGGAGTAGTTCTTCTGAGGTCATTTTGGCTAAGCCAAACACTTCCAGAGTGAACTGGTGACGATCTGAGAGTATGTCTTAATAGCATGACATGCATATCTTGGAGAAGGCATTTATCCCCTTTTGGTTTGTAAATGATGTTACAAGTCTATTTCTTTGATTCCTCTTGTATGAGTTTATAAGAACTAAATCAGTTTTGCACTTGAATGTTTTAATATATATTTCTATCTGATATCCTAAAGACTACATAGGATTGGCAATGGGAATTCTGTAACCTTGAATTCTAATTCTCCTTTGGAGTACCCTGTGTCCCCAAGGAACCGCCTGATTCAAATTTCCAGTCAGCCTTACTCTAAAACCTTATAATTATGATTTGCAAACTTTTGCGCCAGAAGTGAATGGTGAGATCTCTTCCAGGCAAAAAAGGTCTTAAATGCTCAAAGAGCCTGAAGTCCTTTAAAGAGAGAGCACACTTATTTTCTATTCCCCTGCTGCCCACCCCATACCTCATAGTCAGTAGGTATGGGCTCAGAGGATGCCTCCTGACTATCAGAAATACAGTCCAACCTTCTCACCTACATTTATTTTGATTTAAAAAAGAAAAACAATCTCTTTTTATTACACTTTCCATAGGTATCTCTCTAGAGTAGCTAATAATATATGAGAAAAGATCCACTATTTATTGCTCATTTACATTTCTATTGTAAAAGACAATCTTTGACTTAGGCAAGATGGTTTTGGTTTTATTTTATTTTTTTTTTGCCTGAAGAATAAAGTCAAATGCTTGAATTACTAAAATGAGCCCCAAATGTCTATATTTTACATCTATCTACAGAGACTCTGGCAATACTTCCAGTACAGACACAATAGTTTTTAAGCTAACAAGTGATTATTCTTAACCACAGAAGGGTAAGTATAAGTGGAGTCCTGATTCACCAACTTCTCTTCCTTTTACAAGAGCTATTTTATTCTGGTTAGTCATAAAACAATTAACATAATCAAAGATACAAGAATCTAGGTAAAACTTAACATGTAAATAGGTTGTATGTATATTCTAATATGGTTGCAAAATCTGACCTCATTGATGTAAACATGTATCGCTGGAAGAAGACCTAGAATGGGGATGTTAAAACACGGCAATATGATGCCACTTTGCCCTTCTGCATCTAGATGTTTGCCAAATGAGCACGCACTGGGACTCTGAATCCTCAACACAGCACTCAAGTCACTTATAGTAAAACCTATGTGCTGTCTCTATAACAGTTTTCCCAAAAGTGGATTGTGTGCGCCCCAGGAGAGGGACAAGATAATCTATCGAGACGAGGAAGACAACATGTTTTTAAACAGACACATTATTACTAGAATAGAGTGTGTACTCAAAGTTCTACTATTGATAGACGTGTTTGGATCAGAGGCATAGAGAAGAGAACTAATTCTGTTAGTGTGAGTCTTTTTTGTAATTCACTTGAAATGGTTTGTATTCAATTGCAAAATGTAGGTGGAACTTCTCAAAGGGAAGGTTATAAGAAACCCAGAAGATTGTTGAAGTGAAAAAAGGTGCCCCACACCAGCCCATCTGAACCTACCATATTCTGCTCACAACCTCATCTTTTACATCACCCGACAATCACCCTGTTGCTGATCTGAATAAACAGTCGTCTTACTCACGTCTCCTAAAAGGACACAGGGACACACTCACTGTTTCTGAAGTAAATGCTGGTGTTGCTGTTGTTGCTGCTGCCTGTATGTTTCAATCGTGTGCTGAGGAAGGTACTGCATGAGTTCCAGGGATTCTTTGATCTTCAGCAGCATTTCGTAAGTCTCACGACCCCTCACCTATGTCAAAGAGCAGAAGAAAAGTGAAGAAAAAACGAAGAGCTGTAGAACTATCAGAAGTACAGTCAATGCTCATTATTTGTGGATTCTGCATGGACGAATTCGCCTACTTGTTAACATTTATTTGTAACAGGAAAAACAACACTGGCAGGCTTTGCAGTCATTCACAGGCATGCGCAGAGTGATGAAAAGCTGATTCAACCATTGTGCAAGTTCCCAGCTGAGGGGGAAGAAGGCGATGCTCTGCCTTTTTGTTTCAGATCTCATGCTGGAAACAGATGTCCTTCTCTAGTCTAGGTAGGGCCACGTTTTTCACTTTTTGTGGGTGATTTTTCCATTTAAAATAGTTCCCAAGGGCAGCTGCCATGCTATCTCATGTTCCTAAGTGCAAGAAGGCTGTGACGTGCCTTATGGAGAGAATATGTGTTAGATAAGCTTAGGTCAGCCATGAGTTATAGTGCTATGGGCAGTGAGTTCAATGTTAATGAATCAACAGCATATATTAAATAAGAAACACACATGAAACAAGGTAATGCATTGATCGGTTACTAAAAACATGACCAGAGGCTCACAGGAACCTAATCCTGAATTTTCTCTAGGAGCAATGATTCAGTATTTGCTAGTACAGTGTTCACAGTGACTTTATAAAGCATAAGTACCACAAATAACTAGAATTAACTGTAATTACCTCTAGAAGGACACATGTTTTCAGCAGAGGTAAAATGTGCTTCCTTCTTTAAGAGAGTCTCTTAAAAGCTTTAAAAAGTCTGAGCAGCTATTTACAATAGCCAGGACATGGAAGCAACCTAAGTGTCCATCGACAGAGGAATGGATAAAGAAGATGTGGCACATATATACAATGTAATATTACTCAGCCATAAAAAGAAACGAAATTGAGTTATCTGTAGTGAGGTGGATGGACCTAGAGCCTGTCATACAGAGTGAAGTAAGTCAGAAAGAGAAAAACAAATACCGTATGCTAACACATATATATGGAATCTAAAAAAAAAAAAAAAAAAAGATGATCATGAAGAACCTAGGGGCAAGACGGGAATAAAGATGCAGACCTACTAGAGAATGGACTTGAGGACACGGGGAGGGGGAAGGGTAAGCTGGGACAAAGTGAGATAGTGGCATGGACATATGTACACTACCAAATGTAAAATAGATAGCTAGTGGGAAGCAGCTGCATAGCACAGGGAGATCAGCTCAGTGCTTTGTGACCAGCTAGAAGGGTGGGATGCAGGGGTGGGAGGGAGGGAGATGCAACAGGGAAGAGATATGGGAACATATGTATATGTATAACTGATTCACTTTGTTATAGAGCAGAAACTAACACACCATTGTAAAGCAATTATACTCCAATAAAAATGTTAAAAAAAAAAAAAGTCTGAGCAGGACCAGGACTAGAGACAGGCAAGTGGAGAACAAAGGGCACTTGCCTGACCCCGAGAGTGAGTGTCTGTTTACCCTGTGCACCCTAGCACATCACCTGTCCCCTCCCTGAGCATGGAAGGCAGAGTTTGTCAGAATTCAGAAATGGAAAGATTTTCTTTACCTTTTGTTGGGTTAACTCCTACTAATCTCAGCTCTGGGATCATGCTCTTTGAGAAGTTTTTCCTGACCTGTCTTTTAGGCTGATTCTTCCATCCTTCCTATGTGCTCCCACAGTGTCATGCCTAGCTTTGCTGAAGCATTGATTTCATTGCATTATGCCTATTTGTCTCCTCACTAGAAGGCAAGGTCTTGGAAGGTAAGAATTGTACCCTACTGATCTCTAAGTGCTCAGGGTCTCGCATTACTGCCACTCAACAAATACCAACCAAATTCATGGTAAATTAAGAGTTTTTTTTTTCTTTACACATTTCAGTTTGGCTAATTCGTCACTAAAAATAAGACGTAACAGAATACAGGGTATCTCCTCCATTAGTACAAACTGAAATTTCATGAAAAAAAACAGCTCTTCCAGTGGTTTCTATCTCATCAGCTGAAAACATATTAGGTCTTTCAGAATATCTAGTATAGCAGGAAAATGTTTAACTTAGAGTTCACACGTCAGTTTCCATATGTAGCCTGAGAAACAAGACACTGAGAATCTTAGCTAACTCACTGTCTAATTATTCTGCCAGCAAGCAGTCTAATTCCCTTACCTGACCTTCAGGGCCCGAAGAAGGAAGGGCAGCAAGCACGGCACACCCAAACCTGTGGCTTAGTTTTAATCCCAGTCAGATCTCCTGGCCTAGCTTGTCTGTATCGCAAGTCAGTGTAGATGGCATCAAGAGATATACTGGTTACCCAAACTCTGCTGCCACTCTAGATAGCAAAGACCTAAGGTAATAAGAATTCGATGAACTACAACCATAGCCTAAAAAGGGGCACCTTGGTGACCTTGAGAGGGCTTATATTCCTTGTAGGAATGAAAAATGCTCCTACACAATAACTAGGCCAAGTCTCTGGCCATTCCCATATAATTGAGGATTCTGCCTGGCTTGGCTTTCTTTATAGCACTCCCTAAAAGAAATCCCAGGCAATTCATTATGTATTATCAACTTAGTGAATGCCTTCTGACAAAATTTTAGTCCTAAATTGGTATGACCATGCTGTCTAAAATCATGTTATCACTCTTAAATAATGAAGTACAAATTAATTTTAAATATTTGCATAAGAAGAATTTTATTAGGAAGGTAGCTTTGACTGGGTCAGCAGTAAGTAGAAGAGCCCACACTGTTAATATGTTCCAGAACTGTAGAGGGAAGGAGTAATTTCCTAATTTTGCAAAAAATAAATTCTCTGTTTTATCTCACTAGTCTCTGTCACCCTCTTCTCATTGTCACAGATAATTGAAAGATGACCCCAGAGTAAAAGCTCATTCAAAGAAGGTGAAAATGAAGCGATCATGAATACCCAAGGGAGACTCACTGGTAAGTATAGCAGTTCATCATCTGGGGATCTTCGTTTCTTGATGGATGTCATCTGAATGCCATGTGTATTTTGACGAAAAGCTGGTGGAGGAAAAATGCAAGTTTCATCCTGGGAACATTTCTGAAGCAATAAATACATTTATTACACAGACAGTAGCACCAGCAACACTTATGAGATTAGAATTTCTAGTTCTAAGCAGCCAGTAATTGGTGATGATTGCTTTTACCTTAGGTGTAAACCTAGCAATAATGAGGTGGGGAGGAGGGAAGGTGAGGGAAAACAAATGAAAGAAAACCCCGGGGGAGGTCGGGGAGGCTGAGAAATGGCCTCTGGCTTAAGTAGTGCTGCAGGAATGCTTGTGTCTTCCTGGCATGGGTCTGTGAACAGCTGTTCAGGAAAGGAAGATACATTGGTTTTGTGTTTTATTTTTCAGGTCATTTATCTTCCAAGGACGTAAATGCATGCTATAGAGGTTGTCTTGCCAGTGCATTCAGCCTTGTGAGTTTACCCTTCCGATGTCAGTATGTACATCGCATAACTTTTGATAAGCAGTCTCTCTTTCCAGGACCTCAGTTTTCTCTTTGGTAAAACGAGTGAATTAATCTCATAAATCCCTAAGGTTTCCACAATGTAGAAACTACACCCAGGATCCAGGGTATAGAGAGGATTCTCCTACCAAAGTTCAAATAATCGTTCTTACTGAAAGTTACTGATTTATTGGTAACTGAGGTGCTCGGGGAAGTGTATGGAGCTAGGCCAACAGACAGACCCAAGAGGAAAATAAGGGTAGAGATATAATTATGGATATTATATGTACTATTGATATTGTATATATAATATAAATCCTATGTATATGATTTTTTGAGGAATAATCAGGGAGAAAAAGAGACTAACTGGAAAAGCAAATCACACTGAACAGCCAGAAGTTAATGGAGGTCAGTTGTTATAACACTGTTGTTCTGTAAAATGCAACAAAAATTTTTATTTCTTCTGCAGAATAATCAGTAAAAAGATTAAAACCTTTTTCATGATACAATTCATAGTGTGATGTTCTTTACAATACTTGCTGTCGTGATATCAGGCTTATGCAAGCCACCTTCTAGAATTATGTCTCACGCTCTAGTAGCTCGTGTGGATCAATGGTTTTCAAACGCTTGTTACCTGAAGAACCTCTGTTACCTGAAGGCCTCTGGGGACGTGTACCTCATGGGCAAGGGGTGGTGTGAGTGGAGCATGAAACCACAGCTCACCCCGACTCCTGCTTCTTCAGCTACAGCAGCTCTGCTTTCATCTATTTTGCATTCTTTGAAATATTTCTTTAATAAAAGCTTTTACTGCTTAAAAAGACCAGTTGGAAAACAACTGACCTAAATCATTAGCCTCACGATAAATGATGTAACTAAGGCCCCAAGTGGGTCCTACACATCAAGATTCAATGAAACCCAGATCTGCATATTTCCCAGACTGCGCTTTATAAAATGTGTTCTTAAGTCTCGCTATTCCCCCAGATTCATGAGGAGGGCAGGTGGCATTTTCAACCCTCATGCTCAATAATAGAAAAATAAATGGATACCAATAGGCTGAGATACTGCTTCTCAGACTTTAGCTGGCAACAGAATCACCTGCAGGTGTTACACAACCAACATAGGTTCCTGGACCTCACACCCAGAATTTCTGATTCAGCAAGTCTGGGAACTAAGAATTTGCATTTCTACCCAGTTTCCAGATGATGCTGACGTTGCTGGTTTGGCAGTCATATCTGGAGCATTGCTGACTAAGAAATCCTCACCGTGATGATTTGCTTTTGAAATGCTATAGTGTACACCTGGAGTCCATTTCAGCGAGAGCTGCTCCCATCAGCTCTGGGGCCTCGGGTCATACTTGCCTCTAAAGCCCTTAGGTCTTATTCTGCAGCTTCTCAAAGATCACTCCCCAGCCCCCCTCTCTGGAGAAGACTTAACCCTACCCCGTTTGGCCACTACAGCTACTTACGGCGCTTCGTACCATCACCGTTCTTTGTGCTGTCCGAGACTTGCTGCTTTCTGATGCTGTCTTCATCTGCCTTCCTATCTCTCCCTGGGCAAGCACAGATCCGGGCCTCAAAACAGCGGCGGCCCAGGACTTGCCCACTAGGAATTAGAGAAGAGGAGAAGAAAGGGTTAAATTAATTTGAAAAGTCCCCTGCTGGCCATCACCAGTGCACCACCACTACCAGCTTGGTTATGGCTGCTTTGAGGATGGGCCCCAAAGCATCTGGCAGAACAAAAAAGTGCTTACACGCCATGAGCAATATTAGTAAATAGCATCCATTTATTCTGCAAAGAACCTCCAAGCCATTAGCTGAACAGCTGTATTTAGCTACATATTTTGAAGGAAACTTGCGTTAAGCCAGTGGATGTCTCCAGATAAAATCCCCATAGGCAGCTCAGACTTATTCAAAGAAACTGTTAAATGCCTCGGGGGCCACATGAAACAAACACTGTCTAATCAGAAACTATTCCAGTCAAATGTCAAGAATTCAGGTATGAAGCGACTTGAACACCTTCCCCATTCTTTTCTTTTTCTCTTCTACCTTTACCCACCCCATTCTGTCTCCACTTTCTTAGATCTTTTATGTAAGTGTTTGCAGCAAGGATTTAAAGCACAAAGGACAAAATCAAGGGTAGCTCTCTGCTGCACATGCAAAGGTAATGATAAAGCAAACACAATTTCACTTTGCCCTCTGCCCAGAGTTTCTATAGAATGACAATTCTGCAAATGCCACTTACTCTCTGGTTTCCAGAGTAACGATGATTAAAATTGGACGGCGGTTCATCCCTCCAACACAACTGCTGTTACACATGAAATTGTACAAGACTGTCGTGAATTCAGTGCCAACCTTAACACGGAGAGGGGGAAAAAACAGTCGGTGTTAACCATGGTTTGAACTGACGTCCTTTCTTCTCAGTTCTTCCTTCTTAGTTCTCACTTATTTAAACAACTCCACTTCCGAGGAAGCGATGTGCTTTCTTCTACAAAGGCAAACTGTAAAATCCACAGTAGCTTCTTCTTTGCCTTGGATCTTGGGAAGCTTAAAGCTAATATCTGTAACATTGGACCCTACCCAAGGTGAGACAGGCTTTTAAAAAATAACGATCTTTGACCCTACATATTGATTTGCAAGCTGATCATATCACGCAATTCAAATAGGGTTCATCATATATACGAAAAGAGAGAGATGAAAAAATTACTAACTATAGCAGTAATGCTCCAGGGATATTTTCCCGAGGTGGATAAAACAGTACAACATATATGTGAATGTACACTTCTATAAAGAACACTCTGGAGCTTAAAAGGTCCTCAGAATTAAATCATCTAGTCCAGAAAACGGATTTATGGATGAGGCAATCTGAAGCCCAGAGATGGAGAGTTATAAGCTAAAGGTTCTCAGAGTGAGTCAGCAAATGAAGAGTATCTGTTCTCACTACCCCAGTGTTCTTTCTGCCACACCACTCTGCTTTTCTAACCTGCGAACCTGTACATTCAAACTTCAGCTAAGAGTTCCATCTTAGGTTCTCCCATTTTCAGGCCAGTGGAAAAATACTTGTATCCAGTACTCGTGTACATCCACTACTAGCTGAATTGCCAGTTAAGATCTCTGGATAATAATGCCACGTATAAACTCAACTGTAGATTCAATTATCGTCGGCCGTTAAGATGGGAACATGGGCACAGAGCCACGTTACCAAGTACAAATTTAGCACAAATTTAGGAGTTTTGAAGGGGGATAGAGAAGTGGCCTGTGGAGAAGAGGGAGAGAAGAAACACAACAAAGGTTACTTGTTTTATAACAAGGACTAAAATAGAAATTGATGCTTGAAACACCCCCTATCACCAAAACTAATACTCTCAAGTTTTCCCAGTCCTTATCTGCTTACCTGAGGTGGCTCATAAGGTACGAGCACACTCTGTCTTCCTGTGATGGGGTCTTCTACGTACTGGGCATGGCTGTTCCCTTCTACTCGAATCAAATGACTAGGAGGGGCGATCTGTCCTGCAGAACGGAGACAGAAAAAAAAATTCTTAGTTCTTCACTCTCAAAACAAAGAAAACAAAATGAAACTGTATGGACAGAACACTGGTGGCCAAAGAAATGGTTTGTGTAATAGAGGAAATATACATCATTGAAAAGAGGACTAGATCCTGTTGCCAGAGATCTAACACATGAAAGTATCACCACCCATACAGCCACAGAAAGGACAGGAATGTTCATCTGTATTTAAGGGAACAGTCCCATGTTTCTGGTGCTCAGGGTAAACAATTCAAGTGGTAGAGAACTCTGCTCTCTGAAGCATCATCTATTATGGCAAAAACTAAAAACAACTATTATGTCAAACAGTGAGAAAAAAAAAACAATAAGAAATGGTTATGTCACCTTGAGGGATGGAGGGCAATTATGGAAACCTATAATGAAGCCTAGCTATAGGGGATAACCTTTATAGCATATTGTTAAGTGAAAAGCAAGATGCAAAGGTGTGGATAATGAGATCATATAAACAAGGACTAGAAATTAATGTGTAAAAAATAGTTGTATTAAGCTGGGAGGATTTTAACTTTCTCTTTTTAAATTTCTATCTATTTTCTTTCTCCATTTCTTTTTCTCTAACATCTATTATATTCTCTACATATACACATTCTGGCTACCTACCAATCCTTCTATTTTTCATATAATTTCTATAAAAAGTATCCTAACTCCCAACCCTGCTGCACCCTCATCACTCTTTGATGAATCTTTATGCTTTCTTCTGTCCTTCCTTTCCACTTTTCTGTCTTCTTGACTTAGCCTGCCTTCAAAGAACTTTAGAACAGCAGATGTAAGGGGACCCTTGGAAATATGGACCACTTCTATAAAACTATTACTGGATCTGAGGCTCAGAGGCTGAGGCCTAACTTACCTATGGATACAGCACTTAAAGGTGGCCCCAAGATACCTGCTCTTTGACTCCCAGTCCCTCACTTTACTGTTTCCCATCCCCAGCTTACATTCTAGATCTTCTATTAACTCTTCTTATCCATTATTTGTCTTCATTTCTTCTTCTTAGTTCCTACTTTCTTCTTCTATTTTTTTTTTTTTTTTTTTTAATATTTCTCATCTTTTATGCTCCTATCTCTTCCCCTTCTAGACCCTAATTGGTCTGGCCTTGACAATCACCCTGGGAGAGGCACTGAAGCCCCTAGCCAGGGCCCAACAGAGCAGGGGCCACATGTTCTCCTTAAACCCTCCCATTAAAAAAAAAAAAAGAAGAAGAAGGAAGGAAGCAGTAGGGAGTAGAGAGGCAAGTCCAGGTCACTGAGCAATTACCAATATTAAAATAAACAGTTCAATCATTGTGAAAGCCTGAAATTTACCCATCATTATTCTCAGACAGTCTTGTCAGCCAGAAAGGTAGCCTGAGCTGCCATCAGACAGCAGAGGTTGGAACCAGGTAAGTGGGCACCAAACAAAAGTCTCCACAGGAGCTCTATTTCAAGGAACTTAGTTGAACGGACACACATCCCCGTTCTCCTTACCCTCGTTGAATTCACGGCTCAGCTCATGGTTGGGGCACCTTTTCACCACTTCAGTGACATGCTCGGCCTTCTTGTAGACAGGCATGGCACGGATGACAGCGCCCTGAGGAGGTGGGGTCATCACCTTGATCTGGATGGGACATGTCTTTGCAATCTGGCAGTACAGTTTCTTCAGTTCAGTGGAATACTGCTTAGAGATGGGCCAATGGTGGAGGAAAGAAAAGAAACAATAGGAGATACTGTTGTTCAAAATACCTGTTCAAAATCAGAACACGGAACATGTATCTACTTTCTGTAAACACATACCTTTATAGCTGCCTGTATGAAACCGAGCAGGACCCTGTGGGGTTCCTGGGTAGAGAAGCCTTTCCAGGTCCCCCATTCCTTGTTTGTAGGGAACAGATTCTAGCCTCCATGACCTTCCCTGAGCCCCAAAGGGCAGTTTCAAACATTTGCTAATCAGGGAAGGGAGAGGATGCAGAGACAAATGAGGAGCAGCCAGAAAACAATAGTGCAGCCTTGGGGCAGGGTCCTGGTTCTGCCTCAAGGGATACACAGAACAATATCTTTGAGCTCCTTACAGAACCAAAACCCCCAACAAATGGAGTTAGCATTCTTCATTCCAGAGAAGACCACCTGAGGCCAGATTAAAGCAACCAGAAAAACTCATCAGACTACCTGAGACCAGATTAAAGGAGTGCAGGCTCTGCACACACCCTAATCTTATCATCAACTCTGCCCTTGAACCATCACTATAAAACTCCTCACCAAATCCTCCAGGGTTGGGTCACACAGTTATTGAGGGCAGGAGCCCGCTCTGCCCCCCTTTGCCTGGCAAAGCAGTAAAGCTATTCTCTTCTACTTCACCCAAAACTCTATCTCTGGGATTTGGTTCGGCACTGGTGTACAGAGGCTGAGCTTTCGGCATCACGTTCACCATTGGCTACTATACGCATGACATCTAGCAATCTTATTCGAGGGAATTACATTCACTGATCAAATTAATCATTTTTTCCACTTTAAATAAAATCCTATGTCTACAAACTATTTCACATTTATCAAAACACATTTATGTCATTATTTCCTGTTATCTTCTCTTTAGGACGAAGAAAGAGATTCTCAGAAATATTTCAATGATTAACACTATGAACAGCTTTACAGAGTACCAGAAACTAAATGGAAAAACAATGTTCTCATGTACTGAGTGATATTAAACAGACTATAATTAATCCCCCCCCCCTTATAATACTCATAGGAATTAGGGTTTATGGAAAAAAATGTTTTAAGATAGAATATCTGGCAGATAGTGAAGAGATTTTACCTGAGGTCAACCAACTAGAAAACTGCAAAGCAAAAGTTCCCGCAAATGACTGCACTTATCTTCTAAGGTCATAGCCTAAAAGAATGAGGGATCTGGAAGGGGCCACTTGGTCATACGTTCTCATGAAAGAAGGACTGCTCTACTACAACACAGCAAATCATGGCAGCAAAAAGATTATCTTTTCACTCGCAAGTGACTGAAATTTTTCCTCCCCACACTACCTTCTGTAGGGAGAGGAAGTTCAGTGGTTGTTGACTGTAAAATTTGAAAATAGGGTGGAGAAAGCATGAGACCTTGAAGAAAAAGTTCCATCCTTGTTGTTTCCTCTTCCCACCTCTGAAACAGTATAGAAAGTCTACATTCTAATCCTTATACTATCTTAAACCTTATCACCCCTGTTATCTGGGTCAATGCCTCATCACTGCATTCCTCCTCATTCTGATGTTGAGTGAAACCACCCAGGTAGTGGAATTGATGGCCAAGAGCAGGGTACCTAGTAACACTTACCCAAACAAAGGTAAACAGACACACACAGGTTACAATCCTAAATTGGCAGCAACATCCTTCCAGGGAAAAGACACTGGGGAGCAGGAGCCAGAGTGGCAAAGGGATTCATTATTGCTATGTTCCAACCCACCTCTGAATAGAGGCAAATGTCCCATGGAAAAGCACATTTAAAAATAATTGCTTTATCTCTTCCTTTTGAAATATAATATTTATTTAAATAATCTTTCTTTTTCTCCCAAGCATTTCATTATATGAAATTTTCAGTTAAAATTTTCCAAATACTAGATGTGTATTACATAATCGTTTCTCCATGCCCACAGGTCAAGGATTAAACACAGCAAAAGGGTTTTATATAGCGTGAAGAAATAGGAAGCATGCCATAAATCAACCACAAAAATAAAATTCTACTTGGGAAACACTAAATGGAATCTAGGTGGATATTTTTCCTCTAGTGTTTTTAACCAATGACTTTACAAATAAAGACATCGTCTTAAAGCATGTTATGAACTCATTTTTATTGAGAACTCTCAGAAAATAAGCATATCTGTTTGTGTTTTAACTAAACTAGGAGATGTATAATCTAAACATGAGTTTCATAAAATGCACCTTAGGAAAGATGACTGCAAAAAAAGTTTGTCAGCTAACCCCTAAAGGCAAATAAGGCACCCATCCAAGTGTGTAAAGATTGCAAGAAAAGAAGGATAAGTGTTCAGAGTAAGACAGTTAAGAGAAACGTTCTGTTTCAATAGCTGATATACTGTAAATCACACTTGACAGACTAAAACGTAAAAGTACTAAGAATAATCTTAGGCATCATCAGGTTAAATCTTCACTCATCCTTAAGAGGTGGGAGGGGGGGATCTAATTTCTGCATTTCAGTAATGATATGCAATAATAACTTCACCATTTTCTGAGTTATGGTGTAAGAAATTTAATCTTCACAGAAGCCTAATAGGAAGGTATTACGGATCTACAATCTCTTATCTGAAACCCCTGCGGCCAGATGTTTCAGAATCCAGAATTGTTTAGATTTTAGAAAGGGAGTAGAGTTCATATAGCATATGTTATAAACACCTCCAGCAGGATTTAGTGGGCCACCCTATAATCAAATCTTAATATTTCTTCAGAATTCATGAAGATTCACACTAAGTAGGAAATGACCATAAACCCTCAATGTTCAGGCCAGGTTTCACCACCACCTGAGTTTGCCACGAACTTATGAAATTAAAACAAAACCAAAGAAACTTTTGTTTTTCAGAGTTCTTTGAATTTCAGAATTTCAGATAACAGATAATGGATCAGTATTATTATCCCCATTTTATAGATAAGAAGAAGGCAGAGGACTTGCCTGAGGTCACAGAGAAGATCTGGTTAACAACCAGTATATAAGAATCATCCATAGTCCTGGAACAATAGTTCCTCATCTCTCATTCTCTTGGCTCTGCAGTGCATATTTCTGTACTTTTAGTTTTTTTCTAATTCTCAAACGTGTGGCTATTTGCCAAATCAACCTAAGAGGTATACAATCTTCTCTAACATTAAAATGGAGCTCAAAAATGATCTACTTACCATCAATAATTCCTCTTTATTTATTTCTCAGTATAATAATGTTTGCTCATTTCAGTGCAGGGAGAAGCAGCAAGTGATAGAAGTGAAATAATCCTGGACTAGAGGGAAGCCGACCTAGAGTCTAGGACCAGCTGTCTGTCAGTAATTCTATTACGTCTCTGGGGAATTCATGAAAGAGGTCCTGCTCTTTCACATGGTGTATGAAGGCCCTTTGTGTTCTGGCTTCATCTTTCTCTCATTCCCTCCCCTTACCCCCCAAACACACACACTTCCCACTCCCATGTTCTACCCATGCAAACCTCATCATGCTTCAAACACACCATACATTCATCACCCACAATTCAAACATATTTTCCTTCTGTTCTCCACACCGTGCCAGGAAAATTTAGATATTACTCTTCAGCTAGGGCTGCATCTGCGGCTGTAAACCATATTTTCCAATTTTAGTGATGAGGGTTTACTATTGACTAAATCTAAATGTCTGACCAGGGCCAGGATACGTTCCAATTGTTGCTTCCAGTTAAACTTCCAGAACTGTTGTTCAGTAATCAGAGAGGCTGAAGTGGTCTGGCATGTGTCCTTCTTGACAAAGCCAAGTTTCTGCTACTCTATTTCCTTCATTATTTGCAAATTGGTTCTGTGATGACATTTAATATTTTTCCAGTACTAAATTCAGTCTCCTTGGCCTACAGTGTATTCATAATTCCTTAGACTTGCCCACTTCCCCCACCAAATAGCCACTATCATCTTCACCAATTTTCCATGCTTCTGCAAGATCACTAAAAACAGGAATCTAATTTATGCCAAGATTTTAAAATACCCTGGTGATTCAAGTCAGCAGAGACTACAAACTGGAATACATCTGGATTCTTTTAATGTCTCTCTTCCTCTCTGGGACTTCTAAAATTTACCTCTAAAATGCTCCCAAACATTGACCTGAGATTCTGTAAATCTAAAGACCAATTTCTTTTGGGTATGTATGCTTTGTTTTCCTTTCATCAGCTTTGAAGTGTAATTTACTATAAAATACACCAATTTTTAAGAGTACGTGTTGGTGACTTTTGACACGTGTACACTTTTATGTAACCACTATCATGAGTAAGATACACACTATTTCCATCCCCTCCCCAGCCTTCCCCGAGTCCCCACCCCTCATCAAAATTATCTTTTTCCCCTTTGCAGTTAATCTTTGCCCCAACCCATTCTCAGGCAATCTGTACCTGCTTTCTCTCGTTACACTTTTGCCTTTCTAAATTTTTATAGAACTGGAATAATACTGTACGTTATGTGCCTGGATTCTCTCACTTAGCATAACGCTTCTGAGATTCACTGACGTTTTTGCATGTATCAGCATTCTATTTTATTATTGAATGGAATTCCATTATTTATCAAATCACCAATTATCTCCAGTTTTTATTTACTATGAATACAACTACAGTTGGTTTCCATATCTGTGGGTTCCACATCCACAGATTCAACCAAGCATGGATTGAAAATATATGGAGGAAAATTTTTCCAGAAAGTTCCAAAAAGCAAAACTTGGATTTGCCTTGCCAGCAACTATTTACATAGCATTCACATTGTATTAAGCATTATAAGAAATCTAGAGATGATTTAAAGTATAAAAGAGGATGTATGTGGGTTAGATGTAAATGCTATACCATTTTATATAAGGGACTTGAGCATCTGTGGATTTTGGTATTCACTGGGGGTCCTGGAACCAATCTCCCATGGATATGGAGGGACAACTGCATTATGAACATTTATATACAAATCTTAGGACATATGTTTACATTATTTTGGATAAGTACTGCAAGCGTGATTGCTGATTAAGTGTATGCTTAACTTCATAAGAAACTTCCAAACTGTTTTACAAAGACGTTGTGCCATTTTACATCACCACCAGCAGCGTATGAGGGCTTCATATCCTTGTCAGCACTTGGTATTGTCAATTTCAATGCCATCCTAGCAGGTATGTAGTGGTTCTCACTGTGGTTTAAATTAGCATCTCCCTGATGTTTAATGATCTTGAGTATCTTTTCATATACATATATACTTCGTTTATATTTATATTTTATATAATGAAAAGTTTAAAATATAAATATATTTATATTTACTTTATATTATTTTTATATACTTATTTGCTATTCTTTTCTGAAGTGTCTGTTCAAATCTTGTATACTTTCTAATTTTTCATTTTTTAATTGGGTTGCTTGTGTTCATAATTTGAGTGAAAAGAGTTCTTTATGTATTCTGGATACAAGTCCTTTATGTAATATAAGTTAAAAACTTATATATTTTCTCCCAGGCTATAGATTGCCTTTTTTACCCCACTTTCTGTGCTTTTCCAAAACAGTTAATTTTAAGAAATTATCAGTATTTTGCCCTTAAGGCTCATGCATTTTGTGTCCTAAGAAATTTTGGTCTAATCCAATGTTAGAAGGATTTTCTATGTTTTCCTGTAGAAGATTTATAATCTTAGCTCCTTCATTTAGTCCTATATCTACTTTCAGTCTCCTCTTTCTCTCCCTTCTCTTCCTCTTTCTCTTCTTCTTTTTAATGGATATTCAATTGTTCCAGCACAGTTTGTTGAAAAGATTACATTTTCCTCCTATTGAATATCCTTGGCAACTTTTGTGAAATTAATTGACCATATGTGTTCAGGTCTTTATCTGGACACTGCCTTCTTTTCTATTGATCTATTCATACATCAGTATCACACTGTCTGGATTACTCTAACTTTATAGCAAGTCTTAAAATCAGGTAATCTGATTTCTCCAATTTTGTTCTTCTTTTTCAAAATTGTTTTATCTATTCTAGGTCTTTTGAATTTCCATATAATATTTACAAGAAATTTGTCAATTCCCACAAAAATGCCTGGTAGAATTTTGGATGAGACTGTGTTGAATATATAGGTCATCTTGAAGAGAATTAATATCTTAGCAATATTGTATCTTCTAATCCATGAACATGGTATATATCTCCATTTAATTTGAACATCTTTAATTTCTCTCAGGAATATTTTATAGTCTTCAGTGTGTAAATCTTGCACAAATTTGTTAGATTACTTCTTTAATACTTTTAAATTGTAAATAATACTTTAAAAATTTACATTTCTAATTGTATTTTTCTAGTACATAAAATATAATTGATTTTTGTATATTGACCATATATCCTGTCAATATACAAAATCTTTCTAAACTTATTAGTTCTAGTAGTTTTTTGTAGGTACAATTTTCTACATAGATGATGATGTCAACTGCAAGTAAAGCCAGTTTCATTTCTTCTTTTCTAACATGCATGACTTTTAATTTTTTATTCTTGTCTAACTACATTAATTGAACTATCATTCAATTTGCTATTGTTTTGTTTTTCTTCTTTAAATTGGTACCTTAGATCATTGATTTTAGACTTTCATATTTTCCTAATATAAGCATTTAATTCTACAAAGTTCACTTTAAGCACTCCTTTAGCTATATCTACAACATTCTGATGTTTCTAATTTTTAACACTGAGGAACACATGAAGCATTTCTTTTTGGGGGGTTGGGTTCTATTATACTGCATATCCAAAGTAATAAGCGACTATACAACATTCTTGAGAAAAATAATTCTTTCTCTAAGTTTTTGGTTTGTTTCATGGATTCCACTTCTAGTTTGAACTTATTTCCCCTTTGCACATTTTCTTACCATTCTAAACAGATTTTTTTGTTTTCATTGTTCTTCCAAGGTTATATTTATCTCTAGCTAGGTTTTTCCTACTGACAGGTATCAAATCAAGAACCCAGTTGATTTTATACCTGAAAAAAGAATCTACTATAACTTAAGAATTTCTTTGGTGATGCAAGTCCACTGCATTGAATTTCCAGCAGCTTTTTGGGTGGATATTAAACATTCCAAACTTTACGTTTGAAATTATAAAGTTTCTCTCCCTGTAGTGCTGTTACTATTAGAAGCAGTTATGGGCATTAAAAACTTGCCCAACTTCTCTTTTTTGTTTTTTTATAAATCTGTCTGTTTTCATAGTCATAACAACATGTATACATAAAAAATTATGGAAAAAAGAAAATATATGACATATTCCCCCTACCCAGAGATACATACCAATATTTTAGACTTTTTCCTATGCGTGCATGCGCACACACACACACACATATACACAAACTGAGGTGTATCATAAAAAGTTTGGTATATTTTTTTATTTAACATATGAGCCTGTTCTAATTTTAAAATATAATTTTATGTGGTTATGTTTATAGTATTAAAAAGGGATATACTATGATTTATTTAAGCATGTTTTCTTTTATAGTATAAATTTTACTCCATTGTAAAAATATTAAAAATAACACTGAAGAGCACATTTTAGTATACAAATCTTTAGTATGTAAATTAATTTTAACTGAATCTCTTGAAACTGGATAATTGAGTCAATGTATATTTTAGCATTGTAGAAGTCTGAGGTCAATTTGAATTTTTTTCCTTTAAATTAAGCAAGCTGCTTATTTCTCCCTAGAAATTTTCAGGATTTTGTTTCCTTCTTTATTCTGTTTTTGTTTTTGTTTTAAGTGAGAATGTTTCTAAATATGTCTTTTTTCTCAAAATAACTTGGAAATTGGTGAGGTCTTTCAACTTACGTGCTTGAACTCAACTCAGTAAATTTCTTATTTTTTCCTTTTTTTTACCTGTGTTTTTGTTCCTTCTGCTCTTATTAGTTTCTAGAAACATATAAGTCTTACTCTGGATATCCCTCTGTATCCACCATACATTTTATATACTCAAACACTAATTGTTGACATCTTTTTCTTTTGTTTGCATTCTGGGAAAGCTTCTCAAATTTGTTTTCTCTACCATAAGTATGGCTTTCTAGAGTTAATTCTGTTCTATTCTACTACAAAGAATTGAAATTCTTCTATTGCATTTCAATTGAACTTGCTTATCTCATCTATATCCCTTTTTACCTTATCCAGTCATCTTTTCATCAGAGCCTGCTATTCTAGATTTATTATTTTCTTCTCCAACTTTACAGTGCTTATGTTTTATTACTTTGTACTGAAGCAACATTTTAAACCTTTTTTTTTTTTTTTTTTCAGTTATTTGGATGCTTTTGCTTTCTTTGGTTCATTAAAATCATGTTCCCTTATGCTTATTTTTTTTTTTAAATACAGGCCCTTAATTTGCTTTTGTAGTTTTCCACGAATATAGCAAGCTATAGCCAGAGCTAGTATTGGCATCCTTTGACATTTTTCAATTCAGTTCCATACTTTTTAAGTAATAAATTTGCTACAGGAGACTGTCAATAGCTTGAGTGTCTAATTTAGTTAGGTATTTTTCTGGAATTCATCATATTTTAGTGGAAAATAAAACGTTGACTACCTTAGAATCTGCTAAGCAGTTGCCATTGCAAACTAGAAATTAAATCTATTTATCTCCCCATTTGCACATCATTCAATAATTATGGAACAAACATTTACTTGAGCACATACTATATGATGCCAGGTACTCTATTCTGTACTAGGAAAAGACAGAAATGAGACTTAAAAACCCTCAAATGGAGAAACTTATATATCCTCACTGTGTAGGATAGTCTTTAACATGTAAAATAAATTGGAAGAAAAAATTACTCAGTCCTTATCCTCAAGTTGCTCACAGTTTAGAAGTAGAGTGAAATACAAACAATGCTATAGGTATGTAAAGCGTTATGGAATTACAGAGGATAGAGCAATTAACTACTAATTAATAAATTTGATATTTATTGAGAAAGTACTATATTCAAGAGTCTGTTTTAGGTTTGGAAATTCAGAAGTGAACAAAAGCAAAGGCTCTAAAGGTGCTAACATTCTAGAATAAACAAGTGAATACTATGTCAGATAGTGGTAAGTGTTATAAAGAAAATCAGAGTAAATTTAAAGGCAGTAGAGAGTCAAGAGCCAGGAGTTAGAGACCGTTATATGAGGAGGATATTATTTTATCTAGAGTTGTCAGAGAAGAATACTTTGGTAAGTTGATATTCAAAGAAAGATCTGAAGGAAGCATTGGAGTGAGCCATTCATACTACTAGGGAAATTATGTTCCAATTACTGAAGACAGCAAGTGCTAAGGTCCTGGGGTGAGTATGTCTGTCATGAAGGCCAGTGTCATTGTAGAGCAGTGAACAAAGGATACAGTGATAGGGGATATGATCAGAATTTAGAGAGAAGTTGGGGCCCAGATCATGCAAGGTTTTTGGCCAGAGTAAGGACTTCAGTTTTCCTTGATGTGAGATAGGAAGCCACTGGAGAGGTTTGAGAAGGTGACATGATCTGATTTGCATTTTAACAAGATTCTGGCTGTTATGTGAAGAATAAACTCTGTTGACCAAAGATGGAAGCAGAGAGACCAGCAAGGAAGCTACTGCAAATAATCCAAGTGAAAAATATGATAGTGGCTTAGACCAGCAGGGGAGCTGGTGAAGAGCAGCTGGTTTCCATATATATTTTAACCAGATCCGCTGATGGATTGGTTGGAATAAGAGAGAAAGCGAAAAGTAAATATATTCCACTAAAGCAGAGAAGAAAGGTTTTATAGAGGTAGTGATATTTAAACCAGGCCTTAAAAAAGACAAGTTATTCACCAACTAGATGGTGCACCCAAAAACAGGAGGAAGGAAGAGTCAAGAGGCAGAGAGCAGGCTCTCTATGAAGAGAGAACATCATGAGTACAAGCAAAGAGATGTTAATATGGTTGAAATAGAGATGTGCTGGGGGAAGAAGGAGGAGAGGCAGAGCAGAAAGCAATGAGGCTAAGCGAAGAAGGCAGCTACCAGATTCAGAGGAGACTTGGATGTCACAAGAAAGAGGTGGACTCTACCAGCAGGCAAAGTAGAGTCACTGACGATTGCAAAGCAGGGGAAAGACCTAATCAGTTTCTATGTAGTAAGTAAAACAAAGCTGATAGGAGCAAGACTGAGGCAAAGTAGGAAGAAGGGAGACTCATTAGGACCCATTCAGACAAGAAATGAGGAGAGCCTAAACTAGAGCAGTACAAATGAAGAAAAAGGTGAAGAGATGGAGAAAATGTTTTGGAATTACTAAAACTCAGTCTTCTAGTTTTCATCGTGAAAGATAGGCAAGGAAGTACCAAAACAGGCCAAGAACTATTATTCATTAGAACTAAAGATGCTTGCAAAAATAATGTCATTTTCTTATCTCTTTTCTAAAGTCAAAGCAGAATGAATGAGAGTTAGTTTTAACACATGGCTCCCAATATTCAGGAGCAAAATGAGACAGGGCTTAGTCATTGGACTCATCAACAGATAGAGAAAAGAAAAAAATAATTTGTTCTAATTCTGGACAAAGAAAATAAAATACCATGAGGTAACACTGGACTTAACAGGCCAATTTTGTTGTAGAAGAGGAAAGGGCTTAATTCTTAAAGCCAAGAGCTTTGGAAAAGGACTCTTATCCAAAACCAATAATGGGAAGCAACATTTACTGGACTAGGGGTCAAAAGACAAGATTTAAACTCTGCCTCTTCTATTTATTCCCTGAGTCTTTATGCAGTTACTTCACCTCTCACAAACAGAAAACAGAAAAAATTATAATATGCAATATACATCTCTTAGAGTGGAGGAAAAAAATCACAGATATGAGAAGCCTCAGTCAACTGCAAAGACCAACATAAAAGGCATGTATGTATTATGATTTTTACTGAAGCCTCCTATTTTTAAGATCGTCCACATGAAGTGCTTAGTGTAGCTTAAGTAATCTTGGGAACACTGTGGAAACATTATTATTTCAAACTTTCAGGAACTGGTTGTTGCCAGATAATAAAAGTCTGCTAAAGTTTGAAGATTAACCATTTACAATGAATCACACAGTTCATATTTATCTGCTAGTAATCACTGGGTTCTAAACTGGATTCAAGTTACTAGATTCATTTGTTTAAAAAACTAATAGATTTTGTTGATCTGCTTCCACACATTTGTAAAATATGCATGCATATATCCATAAGTACATGTAATATAATTTTATGTGAACTTAATATTTACTTACACTACACTGCTCAAAATTTAATCTCAGTGGTCTGGCATTTCTATTCCTCATGTTTTTAAGACTTATTCATGTTCTTACATACAGATGTATTTCCTTCATCTTAATAGTTGGAAGGAAAGAAGGGATTGAAGTGGAATGGAGGGAGATCTTTTGCTTTATCTATCATATTTTATTTAAAGAAAAGATTTGAAGCAATATGGAAACATTTTTAACATTTTGGTAGATACTCGGATGTCTAAATTTACTTATTGTTTTTTATATGCTTGAAATATTTCCTAATTAAAATTTTTCTTAAATGAATTTAGCATGGGCAGCACCAACCTGTAAAATCATTGCAGACTTATGATTTTAGAAGACACAGAATATAGAAATAAGATATTAGAACCCAGAAGAAACATTACAGCACATCTTGCCTAAACCTCCTTCTCCTCTTGATTTTCAGATACAAAACTTAGGTTTAGAGAGATGAAGTTAGCTCATTAATTCAACAAGTATTTATTAAGCACCTGCTTCATGCCAGGCTCTGTCCCAGGTTCCAGGGAACTAGCAGTATTCCTTACCCTAAGGGAGTTGGTTTAAAGGAAGCACTGACATTAAATAAATTATTTCTAAAATTGTGACATATGTTCTGAAAAAGCAGAGGGAAATCGGGTAAAACATGGGGCTCTACTTAGTCCAGAGGGTCAGGAGGGCATCCCTGAAAAACTGATTTCTACTGGTTGCTCAACTAAATCTAGGCAACATGGGAATAAACTCAGATTTTCCTACTTCTGGAAAGTGCATATTTTTTACAACTTTAACCATACTCTAATGATTGAGTTTCCACAAAAATCCAAACTGACATTTTAAACCAAGGACTTGGTTCTATGCTTCTTTTATGGACTCACCTGTTTCAAGGAATTTTTAGTGTAAGATACATTTGCTAAGCTTTTCTTAGAAGGTTAGATCAGGAAAAGCTTAGAAATCATTTGGTCCAGCCACTACAGTTACAGAGGAGGAGCCCAAGAGGAATTGATTCCAGAGAGGAAATGAGACTCGCTTAAATCCATTCAGCAAAAAGGACCATCTTGTCATAAAGACCAATGTTCCTCACCATGCACCATGCAGTTGGTGCTCATTGTATGGGGCCAAAAGGGAACTGGTGTATTTGGTAGCAGAGTGAATTTACAAAAATGCAATATGATTAGAAAAACAGGTACAAAGCTCAGAGGTCATCTAAAAAATAAAATATGACCACCAATTTCCTACAGGATTACAATATTCCATAGTGCTTTTTCGACCCAATATCACATTCTTTTTAGTTTAGTAAATATGTTTCTCTAGAAATTGAGATTTTTCATCCCTATTTTGTAACTATATTCTCAGAATGGGATCTTGAACAAAAGAATAACATGAAATGCCCACCAGTTTCTTTAAGAACCAATTCTACTCCAGCTGATCCTAGGTTTGATAAGTCAGCAGTGGACTGTACTAATCTTTGTACCTAGTTAAGTAAGACTGCACGTGAACTTGTGGCTGCTTAAATTATGCAAATCCTAATGTGAAATTAGAAGATGAAATACTGTGATGAGAAGAAAAAAGAAAAGAAAACACATGTGAAAGAATTTTCTTCCAAAGATAGAAGTATTTGACCTCTCCAAAGAAGTCATGGACTTCTGACACTCACTCACTGAGGAATTTCAGGCAATGCATAGGATCTCCCTGAACCCTGAGCCAATAATCCACAGGGTGAAAATGAGGAAGCTCTGTTAGATGATCTATAATGTTTCTTCTATTTTGAATATTTTATGATCTGGTACAAATCTGTTACAGACGCCAGTTACCAGGTTCACACTGGCAAGGTAACTCTTTATAAAGAGTGTGGAAAACAAAGTATTGATAATCTTTCTGATTCCAGATAGGAAATATATAAAAGAGTAGGAGTCAATGTATGTACTTACGTGTATGTATGAACATTCGAGAGTGTGTTTATTCCTAGGAAGTACTAGCCTACAAGCAAGAATGAAGAGTCAAATTTTGGGGTGGGCCTCAACCAAATTTCCTCTTACACAGTCTTGAACATCCACAGGAGCAAAGTATTTCTACAGTGGTATGGAACAGAGGTGCCTCAAAACTAACACATGAATTAAACTCTTTGTTGCTCTACAATATCCCTGACAAAATGCAAAAGCAAGCTTTGCCTAAGTTTTGTTTTGTTTTGGAAGGGAAGAGAAGAGGTTTGGTGTACTGAGGAGTGACTGAGCTGCTCAAAGCCAAATATCATGTTCAAATAAAATAACTCTGGGGATTTTGGAAAACAAGAGTAAATTCAGCTCTTTTACTAATAACATGTTGCAAAGAGAAGGAGGGAAAAAAGCATTCCACTAACTATGACCCACTGTCACCACCTGCCTCAATCGACATACTATATTACACGCTCTTGGCTGCCAGACTGGTAATTCAGTATCACAATGCATAGAGATGCCAGCTAATATCAGCACACACCTGCATAATTTTTTAACAGCTCTCTTTCCTAAAGGTGGAACAAAGATCCTTCCTCCCCACTCCATCAAACAAAACAAAAAACAACTTTACTCTTTCAACCTGTTCCAGAAGAAATGCCATACTATATGAAAATCCCAATTGCAAGGCTGCCTTGACCCACAATTCTCCAAGAATATGGATAGTATAAACAAATCAATAATTATATAATCCACCTTACTACTCAAGGGAAGCAATTATGTAGGGTAGCATCAATGCCATCCTGATGCTACAGTGCCAGCTTCCAGATAAATCCACATCTGGCATGCTGTCATGCTAAAAGAAAATGTTTAAAATTTTTTCTAATGTAATACTATGCACATTATGACCTACTACTGGGCATTAGCCCACAGAATTAACCTTAGCATATAAAACCAGATGCAGCTGAGGTCCGTTAAGACTTAGGGCAAATTACCTACTCTGAAGATGGCTGGGTCGTAAAAAGAGAGTAAAACCTAAGCTAATGCTTAAAAACATCAGTGACATTTCTGGCCTTCTGCAAGAATTTGGGTTGATTAAAATTAACAGAAAAATAAAGAGACTTACAAATAATCTAAAAGACAGCTACCATTCACTAACAGGAAATGCTAGGTGCACTCCTAGTTTTTAATTCTTTTTTTCAGAGAGTTCAAAGAATACAAGAGGTGAAAGGTGTGGGTCTGTACTACCTTAAATAATGTAAAATATTTGGCAGGGGGAAAAAAAAAAGGCAAGCTCAAAAGCTGTCACAACAACGTTCATCCACGCTCAGCAATCATCAAGTACAAAGCCTGCCTTAATTTAGACAGAGCAATCCTAAAACATTCAGGGACTTAATTTTTTTTTCTTTTCTAAACTGTATTCTTGGGAAATGCCAAATTTAAAAGACCCTTTTATAAGGGTAAGAGGGTGATGAAATCAATAATTGGAATAGTCAGGAAAGAAAATCATACAAAGCAGACGGGGTATTCAGAGAGGACACAATTAAGTTATGGCAATTGATTTGGCAGGGGAAAGATTAATAAGGGGGAGAGATGAGACACTTGAAAATAAAAATATAAGGGTCAAAACCTGATTTTTGATCAAGAGGCTTTGGAAAATTAATGATAAATAACCAATTCACTAAAATGGAAAAAGAGTCTTAGCTAGAAAGAGCTAGACACAGCTTCAGTATGAACTGCTTGAAATATACCGAATAACCTTATATAATTGCATATATACTGTATATATATTGAATAACATTATATAACTGTATGAGCTAATTATACACTATATTCCAGATTTGTTCTCTACAAATAAACTCACTTGAGAAACTTTATAAACTTCACATCTAGGAAGAGAGGCTTTAAAAAAAATTAATAATTAAAAAGTAGCCACTTCAAAGGTTTTAGTGAAGTAAATACACTCTAAACAAATATCAGGCTAATGTTCTATGATGGATGGCATACCGAAACACCAAAAATGAAAAGAGGGAGTGAATGCGGGTGTATGGTTTGGGGCTGGGTTGGGGGTGTCCTCTTGAAAAGCCAACTTTAAAAGGTTCACTGGAAAACCAAAATAGCATTCAAGAGCCAAGTAATTCCCCTCCTGTGACTAGACCACAATTTTATCCCCTCATTTCTGAACTGCATGTGGGGCAGTAAATATTGCCTAGAGAACTGCGGACAGGAAGTCAAGAGGACAGGGCTCTGGTCCTCCACCTGCACAATGATTTCCTGCAGCGTCTGAGGCAAATCATCTCCCCTCTCGGGCTTCAACTTCTTCATTAGCAACTAAGGTATTCCACTTCGGGCTACATCTACTTCAAAGGAAGGGAACTCTGCAAAGCGAGCTTGCAAACAGGACACGGGCCACCATATCCTATTCGATCTATCCTACTGATCAGGCAGGTGGAGATCCCCAAATTGGCCCCAGAGTCGTCTGGCATGGTATTCACTTCTTCTCCCCGTCTCCCTTCCTGCCACAGTCGTCTAGCTGCCAGACATGTACGAATTGTGCTCTTAATAGTTTAAGAGAAAAGAATCCTTCCTCCAAGCACTTTTCTTGATGGCCCCAGCCAAAGGGCCGCCTGTTGCCACCTGTCAGTTGTGGGGATTAATTACCTGAGCCGAGGCTGGGAGAGGCACATTCTTCCTGGGGCCGCGCCCACAGATGTTGACATCAAGCAGGTGGGCTGTCTACTACCCGCTTACCGTGAAGACCAGCCGGGAGCCCACGGGGCCTGGCAGGTGGGGCTGAGGGGGGACACAGACTGCACCACAAAACAGCTATATCTTGGCAGAGAGAAACGTGCCCTGGGACCTCTCCAGGAGGCCACAGGCAGCTCTGTGGCCAGCCCTGGACACCAGCCTGGCCCAAAGGCAGCTGCAGCCTCCCTGCTGGAGGGCAGCATGTTGGCACCGACCTTGGAAAGGGGTGGGGTTGGAGCCCGCCAGCCTCATCCTAGCTGCCTGAGGGTATGACTTTGGACAGCCAGTTGAAAAAGATTTGACAGTCCTGATTCGTAATTTTGCAACTTTATCTCCCCAGGAGGGTAAACTCACCTTTCATTTAGTGTCTCTTGTCAGTGCCACCCCCTGCCAACCCTGCCTGACTCGTAATCCCATTCACAGTGACCTTCACAAAGCAGACACTGGAAGGCATTTGTCAGAGTGACTGGTATACAGCAGGTGCTCAATAAATGTCAGCTGACCTTTAGTGTTTCCTGAAGTCACAACAACCATGAGGAGACTCCTGTAGTGAGAATGCTCTCCTTTTTCACATGTGTAGAAACTGGGGCTCAAATATTTAAAGTGACACTCCAATAAACGACAGAACTGAGGATGAACTTCAGGGATTTCATCCTCTTCTCAGTGCTGATTAAACACCTGCAAACAAGTCTCCTGACTCCCTGTCATACTCCGTGTCCCTCAATAAAACAAACCTGGACGTCCCCCAGTGATACAGGAAGATACAATTATCTGGGAAGTGAAAATGCTTCTAGCAACAACCATGGTGGGCAGAGAATTTTTACCCCTCGCCCCACCGGACAAACCTAGTTTAATTCTCCAACAGACAGATGAGAGAACAGACTCAGAGGAAAGGTCACACCAGAAGTCAGCAATGGGACAGAATTAGAGCCTGTGACTCCTAACTTCCAACCCCGTGAGCTTTTCACTGTAAACCATTCATTCCTATACCTCTTCTCTCTAAGAAGGTGTGATCCAGGCTCATCGGAGAGCTTTCTGGGCACACACACCCTGTAGGCGAGAGACGATAATGCCAACCACCAGCTTCCTTTCCACTGCCGCAGTGGCATGCCTGGCTGACCACGCCACCCTCCAGGGCACAGCTCTGAGTTTCAGCCATCACTTACCCTTAAGGGAGAGAAAGTGTCTTCCTTCCCCCTCAGGGTGACTCATTGTTCCCAATAGCCTGCAAAGCCCTGCGCTTCTACATCTGTCACTCCTCTCCCCTTGGGGCCCAAACCTGATGTCCCCACTCCTTCCTCAGCTCTCACCTCCGCATATCAACAAGGCAGCCTCTGGGTTGTGAAGGCACCAGTCCTGCCCAGAGCTCAGGCCACTGCCAACAGGAATGTGTCCTAGTCCCTGGTCCAGGACACTGCCTCACACTGTGGATCCCAAACTAGCAGGAGTTCCTCCTCAGTGGCTGTCCTTCTTCAACCCCTGGACACTAGCGTTGAAGGTTATTGTCTATACGTCCACACGCATGGTCTGGTGTTCTCTTTTAAAAAGACTCACAGTGCAGAGTTCCTAAACCTCTATTCCCTGCGGAAGGCTGTGTCTTTGCAGTGAACAGAAACACGTTTAGAACCCACCGACTGCTAGAGGCACTTATAGTCCTACCCTACATCATGGCCCAGGCACCCTTTGCAAGATGATACCCATCATATCTGGTCTCTTGTTAGACTCATTGCTCATTTTGGAGTCTCACTTGCAAATTAACCCTAAAAGTGAGCCCTCTATTCCAATCATTTTAATGTGTTTGGATTTGTGAGAGACTCTTTTTACTGGAAGGCTAGAGGGACCAGTCTTATGAGAAGAGATGGGAGAATATATCCAGAGAGTATGGAGGGTGATAGCATCTACTGATTTCCATAAATGACACCATTGCTCACCCATCCGTGGAGTCCTTCAGAGTTTATAGAACATTTTCATAAATGCTATTCATTTAATTCTCAGCTAACTCTGAGAAAATCACCTTTATCCCCTTTCTGTCGATGAAGAAAGAGGCTCAAGTAGGTAAACTAGTTTGCTCACAACAAAACAAGGGTAGAAGACAGAGTCAAGCCTCTAGTCTAGGCTTTAACGTCAAATCCAGGGCACCTACTGTACTTGTACATACATCATATGGTGCATTGAATGATGTCTCCCTGTGCATTTACAGAACCCTTGCTATGTTCAAGTCACTGTACTATATGCAAGGACAGGAGGAGGGGGGCGAGTCCCTACCCTCCAGAAACTTACCACTTGGGAAAGATATATATATCTTTATATATATATCTTTATATCTTTATAAAAATATATATATATATCTTTATATCTTTATAAATATATATATATTTATATCTTTATAAATATATATATATATATATATATATATCTGGCACAAAAAGAATATAAACTTAAGACACAAAAATAATGAAATAGCAAAAATACCAAAGCGCTTTCTGGCTTCAAAATCCCAGGTTATTGGGATGTAGGCTGATGAACATTGCAACAAATACCCTCTAAACCCTTACTGTATGTGCTTACCCTCCCCCATTTCTCCCTCCCTTCTCTTTCACACACACACACACACACACACACACACACACACACACCTAAACTGTTTTTAGAACATCAAGAGTTTAACAGCTTTTTATTTTGAGAAGAAAAGATAAACAACTCAATCCATTCCTAAAACGATGGTACAGCTTCCAATTTCAGGTTTCAATTAGTAGACTGAATTATGACTAGACATCTACAGTTTTGAGGATTACTACATGGAAAAGAAAATTTTAAGATCTGTATCTTTCAATGAACCACAACATTCGCCATCCCTAATGCTAAAATATTCTGAGTCCTGAGCACTGGTGATATAGCTGCAGGAATAGGACGCACGTTTGACGTCTCTTAAAAAACAAGCTAACACTTATTGACATTAACTAAGTCTAGGCACTTCGCTAAGTTTCTTATGTCTGATATCATCTTCACGGTAACCTGTGAAGTAGATATTATTGCTCTCACTTGCCAGATCAGTGAATCGAGACTCAGAACGGTTAAGTAATTTGCCCAATCTTTCAGAGCTACTAAGTGGCAGGGCCAGGTTCAATTCCAGGGCCCCCTGATGGCAGCGCCCTTGCTCCTAACCTGTACAGCGACAGCTCGGGGTACTAGGGAAGCAACAGTCTGACCCCCTGCAAACCCCTGTGTGGTCAGCCGAGTGGTGCAACCTGCCCGAGCCTCTGGCTCCTCCTCTCTAAAACAGAGATGATGCCGCCACCCACCGTAAGCTTGTTGTGAGGGTTAAATGGGGGAAACCATGCAGTATCTACAGCCCAGTGCTGGGTGCCGGGCAAATGCTTGACGAATAGCAGCTCTCAGCAGTTATTTCCACTGTGCAGCTCTATTGCTAGATCAGCGACCAGCAAAATTATTTTAGTGACACAAAGACTTCAAAACATACTTCTAAAGACTAATCTTTGACCCAAGTCCTAGCTAATGTATGGGAAGATATGTTTCTGGGGTGAATCAGGAAATAAAGAAAGTAGAGACGGAAAGACAAAAAATTGGAAGGCGGTTTTTATCACTGTAACTGAAATCAATGCAACTGGATTCTTCATTCTATTTCTGAGGTTCCTAACAATGCATCATGTTTTATTATTGCTTCTGTGTGGTGGGAGCAGCGTCTCTTCTTGTGCTTCTATCTACAATATTTAAACTGCAATCCTACTGTCCTGTCCTTCCGACAGGAGCTAAGTCAGATTAGCAAAGAGTTTTAAATCACTCCATGAAACAGGACCAACAATAACTGTTGAGAATCATTGTTACTCTGATATTTTATATCCTTCATTCCTTTCATCTCAGAGAAATGGATGCCCAGATGTAAATAAAATAGGATTTAAAAATGAAGCAAATGAGTAGCAAATGGATTTCTAAACATAAACAGAGGCCATGCTTGCTGATCTCCTTCGACTTTCTGTATTTTTATTACAACTTTTAAGTGTGCTACAATGAACTTGAGAAAAGTTTAAGAGACTTTAGGGTTCCTTCAACTACAGCTGTCCCTAAGGTTCCAAGTGAACAACAATAAGATGAATTTCATTCAAGGCTACACCATATTATAGACAAATTGCCGAGTTTCTTTATTCCACATAAATACAGGAAGTCAGCATGCTGAAATACTGAGATCCTAGGAGTATTGTTAAGATACTGCCAAAAAGGAAAGGTGAAACTTAATAAATTAGATCAGATTTGCTCTTTAATACCTTTAGTTCAAGTCTTGAACTTTTGCTCTCCTCCTCCTTTTTAAATAAATCCATAAGAATTAAAATAATTTTGAGATGTCTATTTCCATGCTGGATAATTAGGGACTGTGGGAGCCACGAATATGTACGTGTGTGTGTGTTTGCCCGGGGTGGGGATAGGAGGTGGTGAGTGGGGAGAGATTTAAACAAACCTTTACCTCTACTTGCAACACCTCTTAAAAGCTTATCATAATGTTACTTCCTATTTCTTTAGAGTTCATTTGCTGAAGATGGAAACATGCTTCATCTTGCTCACTTCTTCTGCATTCTTTATAAACTTAATATTCTCGTTAGCCCCAATGGGGAAAAGAATGCAACCTAACTGTCTTAGTTACGCCTTGGAGTGTATCTATTAAAATGTTTTAGAAATAGCAGGAAAAATAATAAAACAAACCTGTTAAGAACAGCTGCCCTCGCCAACAAATATGAAACATTACCAGGAAGGAAAAGAGAGGAAGGAAACAGATACGACACTTACAAAGAGAAAAGAAGGAAGAAAGGAAGGCAGGAAAGAAGGGGAAAATGGAGGGAGGATGGAGAGAGGAAAGGAGGCCCAAGAGGCTGTGGAGGATAGTGTGATAGCTTAGTTTATATTTAAACTGATGTGCAAACTTTTATCACCCCACTAATGCTGAACTCAGTAGAGTAAGAGGGATGAAAACCTCACTTCTGCTTAAAGAGTTGTCGTTTGAACTGGGAATAGGATTGCCAGATACAATCCGGCACACCCAGTTAAAATTTAATTTCCAAACCAATAAATCATTTTTTTTAGCGTAAGTACATCCCAAATATGGCATGGAGTGTACTCATGCCAAAAATAATTTTATCTGAAATTCATATTTAATTGGACATCTTGGATTTTGTTTGTTTTGTTTTGTTTTATTAAATCTGGCAACCCTAGCTGGCAGTAATCTATAGAAGTTTTCTTAAGTTTTTATTATTGAAATTTTCAAATTTATTGAAGCCCATTATCCATCACCTATCTTCCACAGTTATTAACATTTTGTCAATCTTATTTCAGGATGGAGGGAATTTGACAGGCAGGAATGAGGGAAGAAATAGAGGAATATCTTGGACAGAGGGAACAGCAGGAGACCAGGCATGGGGGTCAGAAAACAAAACAAAAATCATCTTCTGATGCCTGACTGTGGGTCAGAGTGTAGATCTGGAATCACAGCATACTGTGAGGAACACAATCTTCACAGAGGCAGAAGGCTTGCTCTCCTGTGTACAGATTAGTGTGTAATCTCAAGAAAAGTTACATAACTCTTCAGTTGAGAAGTGAGGATAATACCTGCCACCTTGACAGGTTTGTTAGAAGGATTAAATGTGATAATATATACGTGTGTGTGTTGAAAAACATAAAGCATTTTACAAACAGAAAGGGATTATTGTTATTAGTGGTAGATTGGGCCAAAAAGGAACACTTTGATCAGAGCATGACATGCTTAGAGGTCAGTGTGCAGTCACCAACAATGGGCCATCCACAATCTTTGATCTGAGCTGTGTGTTGGAAAGATCCCTCTGCTGACCCTGAAGAGGAAGATTTGGGAGGAGCAGAGTTGGGGCCAAGTGTACTAGCTGAACCAGAGGCCTACGAGCTTGCTGCGGGATAGAGACATTGAGAATAGGTATGAGAGACACTGCCAAAACCATTATCAGCAAGATGCCATTGACTCTAAGACTCTAGGGGAAGTGAGATGAGAAATGGTGGCACACATTGGCTACTTGATGTCATTATTTCTACAGGTCACAGTGCAAAACATTTTGGTTCGTCCAACCCAATACTTTCCAATCGCCTGCTATCCCCAGTGCTAAAAGGTGTTTTCTGAACAAGTCCATCTCCCCTAGGTGAAATTGCCATTAATAAATGCTGATGGTTCTTGCAAACCTCTAACGCTTTGCACACATTCAGTTTCATATCATACGCCAACTGAAATCAGAAAATCTACTCTTCAAAGACGGATTCCTGACATTCTAAGTTGCTCACATACATTTGATTTATCTCCTCAGAAGAACCAAATTAAAAAAAAAAAATCTCTTCTTCCAAAATTGACATTTTCTTGAATGTGGAATGTGGATAGAACCAAGAGTGAAATCTGTTGAAAACAGCAAATACTCATGGAAATAAATCACTATACAATCAATCAAAGAAGTGTGCATTCTGAGTACTTCCTTCAAAGATAGATCTGCTGACAGTAACATCTGACTAATAAGCCAAATCTTTCCTAACCCACTTCTATGAAACATCTTACAAGCAAATAGCTGCTAACAGAATGGGGACTAAGCATGTAGTAAGAACGTGTTGCAATGCTTTCGTTATACTCATTATATCTGAGACACCAGGTGGCTGGTATACACACACTACAGTCAATATTTCCACTCATTTTATCTTATTGGCCACCTGATTCATTTCCAGTTGGGACTTAGCCAAAAAAACAAAAAAAATGCTCAAGGTATTCCCAATCCGAGGACTAAGGGGAGAGAGCAGGCGAAGATTGCTTGTTTTAAAGGCCTTCATAACCTACAATTTATTCTTCCCTCTTTTAGTCTGTTAGTATTAGGAGTTGAAGTTTATCAAATTTAACCATCCATCTGTATTCTGTCAAACTATACAAGTCATAGCTTCCTAAACTATGCAGAATCTGAGCTCAAAGGAATTTTAATTCGTAAACCCTATAACTCTATGTGTGTGGGATCCCAATCTGGGCACAAGACTGTACTCCACCAAGGTCACAGTGAATCAGGGACATATCAGATTAAGAACTCAGGTTTTCTTTGTCATGGGACTCCTTTCATGGGACCAGACCACTCATCTCTATCCCAATCAAGGTGAAAATATTTTAAAATGCATGATTCAGTTCTCAAAGTTGAAAGCTGTGCATCCTTTAACAAGTTTAGCAAAAAAAGAAAGGAAAAACGAATTTAAGAAATCAACATCTAATTATCATGTTTGAACGAAATATCAAAATACACATGATATTTTTTTCCAAAAAAAATGACCCATCCTAAGCAGAGAATTATGTTTCCGATGAAAGAAAGGCTGTGCTTGCTCTGTTTGGTGCACCAAACTCTCTCATCAGACCAGTTGGATTATGGTCTTAATCACTATCATAAATGAAAGCAACCTACAAGTTCAGGAACCCGCAGCCCAAGTGCTAGGAAGAATCTCTTCTGTGGCAACAACGACGGTACAGTCGGGGAGACACATGCACGGAATGTACACAGAATGAGTGGTCTTTTATTTTTGTTGCTTTTCAGTAGAAATCTCTAATGAAAAATTCCTGATTTAGACTAAGAGGAACAGAAGCAATCCCATAAATGTGAACAGCACAAAGCCCACTCCCCCGGCCTTCATAGGACCAAGCGGGTAAGCATAAGAATCTGTTTTCCAAATGGAATATGAATAAAGTCCCCCCAAGTCACTACTCTCCAAAACTTAAAAAAAAAAAAAAAAAGGAATCTGTCAGACTATCAAAGCATTGTCAGTGCCAGTAAAACACATCATTAAGGTGAGTAATTTTCCTGTTTACTTCAAACACTTTTTTTCCCAAACTCAAACCTGGGCAGGTCTGATCAGGTAAGGCTTTGGAACGAGTAAAAGCGTCCCCAGTTTCTACATAAACGCCGCAGGCCATGGGCAAGAACAAGTCTCAACTGAGCACTCCACAGTAGTCGAGCTTCCCGGCGCCTCCGGTCTTGTCTCCCTCATTCCTTACAAGTATCGTCATGTCTCCTAACCTTCAAAATCTGTTTTATCTGCAACACACATATACACATGCGCACACACATCCCACTTGTTTTCTTCCTTTTACCTGCATTAATATATTTGTACATTCTGAACAAAACTTCTTCGGGACGATTCTTTATTTCCCGTGCATCTTTCAAAATAAAATATTTTCCACTTGAATTCATGGGTTCTTCATGTGAAGACAAATGGCAGAGTGCAAAAGGACAATTCTTTTCCAACTCCTAAAACTGCTCTGATTTTGAAATCCAGTGGAGCAGAGACCTAAGTTTTTGATTTTGTTTTTTTTTTAGGAAAACAGGTACTATTATCTTAAACAAATGTTTTCAAGATCTACCTTCTATGCAAATGTATCTACTATGTAGTTTGTGTTTTCCTTCTTAAAAAAAGAAAAAGAAGTTGGAGAAAATTGCAGTCTTTGAGGTGAGATTAATACTCTAGATTGGTTTATATCTGAGACAGGAAGTTAGAGTTACAATTTAGTCCTAGATCTATTTTGTCGATGTGGACAGATCAGTAGATCTTGAGTTGACTTCCCAGTCTATAAAATAGATCATTAAAAAAAAATCTCTCTAGATCACAGGGGTATTGTGAGTTCTACTGTTTGCAAAGCACTTTGCATTCTTTGGGTGAGAGGTGTTGGACTTGTTATGAAGACACTGCACTTACATAATCCTAAACATGCTCACAAATTAGGAAGGTAGTTTTCAAGCCAAAGGCACAATGTTTTTTTATACTTAGAGATGAACTTATTTGCATACTGGTCTGAAGTTCTTATTCGCTCCTGTTCATTCACCCTGTTTTCTTCTTGATGTCATCACTGTCATCACTCCTGCTTTCTCCCACCATACTTTCTTTGCTTTAGGTAGAACAGGGAAATGGAAAGGAAATTAAATAACGATACAGGGCTTAAATTGAGTGGAAGTTCATATTATTTTCCTACCACAGGGGCAGGGAGATGGGAGCAAAGTAAAGGAACCAAGAATGGAGGAGGGAGGGCTTTAGCAAATCTAATCCCATTTACTGTTTACCAATAGGGAATAAGGGAAGATCCAGCCTGCCTTTGCCCTTGCTCTCTTTATCTCAGGAGTGTTTAAATTTGGGTAGGCAAAAGACAGCTATAAGATAGTAACAGACATAAAATAGTGAAAGCCAAGATAATAACAGGAAGGACACTTCATTCAAGGGTCATTCATTCCTTGGAACTTCCCTGGCGGTCCAGTGGTTAAGACTTTGTCTTCCAATGCAGGGGGTGTGGGTTCGATCCCTGGTCGGGGAGCTAAGATCCCACATGCCTCATGGCCAAAAAAACAAAACATAAAACAGAAGCAATGTTGCAACAAATTCAATAGAGACTTTAAAAATGGTCCACATCAAAAAAAAAAAAGGTCCTTCATTCCTGGATTGATAGGATCTCCATCGCTTTGTTATTTATTTGCTAGATGACTTTAGACCTGAAAGGGTATGTAACTCTGCATCTGTGAAATGTGACTATTACTCACTTACCTTGCAGAATTCTTGTATAAATCGGTTACCATAATGTTAAGTACCTCACGGAGCTCTTGGCCTGATGCTCAGTAAATGGTAACTAGCAATTTCATCTCCACCACCTACATTTTGGAGCTGGCCATCTGTTGCCAACTCCTGACACCATAACACCATATTCAGGAGAACAAGCATAACTCACTATACTGCTAGAGGTAAAATTTTAAGTCCAGTAGTATGTTTTATTAGAAAAGGATAGAAGAAGCAAACAGGTTTTCGCTTTACCCTCCCTTACTAGGTCACTACTGTAACTTTTGGTTTTAGCTGGTAAGCTGTCTCTAGCTCCAGCTATTGTATCTGAGCCACTGTACCTGAGCTATCTACTCAGGACAGTTGGTCCTGAGCAACCTCCTTGGAATCAGGACACTGGCTCTAACAGCCGCCCATCTGCCAGTCCCTGGGGCTGACTATAAGAAGAATGGTAAAGCCCATCAAGCCCTGTGCAGAGAATACAAAGCTAACTTTCATATTTTCCATTTGCCAGTCACTTAGTAAAACCCGCTGAGAAAAAGCAATTAGAACGATCACATGGTCTGAAGATTCATTTCTTCTAATGAGGACATGATAGCTTTCACGGCATACCAAGTTCCACGCCAAAAATTAAAATGCAAGCCCTTGTACACACACGTACACACTGCTATATTTAAAATAAATAACCGACAAGGACCTACTGTACAGCACGAGGAACTCTGCTCAATATTCTGTAATAACCTAAATGGGAAAAGAATTTGAATAAGAATAGGAAAAAAATAAACCTCATTTGATCGTGTTGGATTTTAAAAAAGTAATAGAAACAAATAAAATGCAAGCGCTATGGATTGTAAATTTAAAATTACTACTTATCAGCCGAATGCCCACTTCTTTAATTACAGTGCTCCTGTAACAGAGGAATAAAATTAGGAAGGGGGAGGGGGCTCAATCAGGGCAGATGAGGAACGGACTTGCACCACTTCTGTAACATGAGCGCATGACCAGAAAACAGAGTCCTACCTCCACCATGTAGCGGCCTAGAAAGCTCAGCCTCCTCACTTCAGCTGTGAGCTTCCGTGCCCTCCTCCTACACTGGAAGATGAGGATAGCACACTGAACTTGGAGTGCTGCTGTGAAGCTCACATCGTGGAAGTGAAAATCATCTGTACCTTATAAATGGACAAATACAATCATGGCTTACAAAATAATGTAAGAAATACCCTCAAAGAGAACTGCACAATTTTCTGCCTACTTAAACTATGCTCTGCAACAGATAGATATTTAAGCCAATCGACTGGGTGGAAAACTAATAATGCAGATAACTAATCAATTCGAGTAGAAATATTTAATAGGCACAGAAAGAATAGGCTAAGAAACCTCAAGTAGATAAATAACTATCTTCCACATCAAAACTACAAGGATTTTTGTTGTTGTTGTCAGAGATAGAAAACCTCACTAGACTCTGAACCCCTATCAGTTTTCCTTTCAGGGTAAGCTGGCAGCATTGGCACTGGAAAGAGAAACCACACAGACAACAGAAGGCCAGGCTGTTCCTCTGAGTTAGCACTTTGGGACTATCTCATCCAGAAAAAGCTGGTACAGGAACTTTGGGGTTTGTCTTTCGCATTTCCCTACTACTGTATTACAACAATTTTACACAATGGTTTAAATCTTACAGAGTCTTACATGATGCTGTGTTTCAATTGCTCCAGACCTTACAAGTGATGTTCACTCCACTTTTACACATTCATTCCTTTATTCCAATAATATTTACTGAACGTGCTCTCTTACTCCTTCAATGCCCAGAAAAACTTTATTTTTTTCTTGCGACCTTATCCATCTTTCACTCAAGTGGTAAGCATAATAAAACAAGAATAATCTTGCATGCTTTGTAAAGGGAAACGACACTGATACAAAGCAGGCAAATGAAAAATATATTTGAGATTAATAAATATATCATTGAAGTCTGTGATACAAACTCACCATTAGGAAAGAAAAGATGCTAATGAGTTCAACTCCTGTCACTAAACTAGAAGTTTCTCACTCCAATAAAATTAATGTTCATATATAATTTCCAGATAGTTTCAGAATTTTTTTTAATTTGATAAAATGAACTTTATCCTTAACCTTTGCCATGAAAATGGGAGTTACAATAAATCAAATTGAAAGGTAGATTTTAAAAAAAATATTTAGTTTTGTTTTTCAAACCCACGAATTATCTATCCTTTGTATCAGGAACTATGATAGACTGATAAAAGGGTAACTCTTAACTACAATTTATAAAGGTCTAGCTTTATTCACCAATTAGATTCTCTTTGTCAGATTTAAAATCTGAACTCCAGATATGCTGAACTGTCTTTGTGTCAACAGTTTAATGCTCTCTTGCCAAAGCCCTCCTCCCCCATCCTATTCTAATCCCAGCAAATGGCCACTGGCCACTCTTTCCTAAGTCCAAGAAAATGAAGACTGACAGTGTAGCTAATATTTAATCAGTGTTAATATTTCCCAAATTGTATAAAGAGAGATTTTTATATATCAGGTGAGATGTGCCTGTGTAGTGAGTACAAATTTACCCCCGAAAAATAGTTTATCTTGGTTGAAAAAAGTTAAGGCTACATTTTGGTTTGCTAATGAAAGAATTAAAAGGGCAAATATTTGAAGAAAACTGTCAGAAAAGTATAGAGATCATTGACACTGAATTTAGTTAAGAAAGGCAATGAACTAATTTTCAAGGAAGTTGTTCCAAACACTGTCTAGTTATAGTTTTAAAATAACACATGCACTCTTCTTTAGCTCTTCCATTCGCTCCCTTAATATCTGGGTCAAAAAATTAGGTAAAGGAGAAGGGGACTTGGATTCTCTAAAAGTTGACAGTCAGCTTCTAACTTGTTTGCATGGATCTAGCTTTCAGAATGCTTAAAGCTCTTAATCATATTATATTTAGTACCAATTAGCACACTCCCTGTATTGTACTTCTCAGAACAGTATGTTCCAGGTACTAAAGCAGGAAGAGACACTGATTTCCTGATTCCTCTTTTCAGATGCTTGGATCTCTAGGCAGGTGATTTACAAAGTCTTCCCTCTTGGTCCAATTCCTACAACTAGGTTTAGAAATACGGTATCTGTCAAGTAAATGTTGAATCTTTCTTTGGGTACAGGTAAAAATTAAAGTAGTTTTTGTTTGTTTGTTTGTTTTTTACCAGTTAATATCCTTTGTAACAAATTCACCTCTAACATTCAGCAAAAAGGAATGGAGAGATTTTATAATTCAATTTACTGAACTGAATTGAGGGCCAGCCCTGGGTCAAAGCATATTTGTGCAGTTACTGATTTTTGTAAAATAGCATTGCTATTTTTTTTCATAGCATTCTTGTTTTTCTTCTGCATTATACCCAAAACTGAAGTGAAAGATATTTCCATTTTCTGTGAGCTACTGTTAGATACGTTATTTTTAATCCAGTAAAAGGCCAAAAGTGTTCATTCTTATATTTAGGATAAGAAATCAGAAGAAGGATTAATGATCTCCTTCAATATGTTTTTTTCATAGATAAAGAAACTGAAGCCCAAAGCAGCAAAAGGACCTGGGCCAAAGCCATCAAACCAGTCACTGGCTCCTTGGCCAGGGCTCTTCCTTCTTCAATCAATAAAACTTCCTTCCAGATCCTTTCCATGCAAGGCAGAACCAGAAAGAACAGAAGGTGTTTCTTGATCTGGCCAACTACAGACATGTGTGTCCTCTCATAGACAAAGCGGTAGGATAAATAACCAAGACGAATCCTAAGAGAAGAAAGTAAAAGCATAACACCAGAAACTCCCCCAACACTTGAGGAATATATTCTTTGACTTGTTTATTACTGCAGTCCTGATAAGAAGTAGCTCTAAAACAACTGTGCAGGAAATGCTACAATGTTAGGAGTCAAAACAACCCCAGTTATGGGAAGTAGGTTTCCGTCTCTGAAATGCACACTGCAAATCCGCTCCCAACCCCCCACTCACCTTCGTTTCCCCTTGCCTAATCTAGTATCTGAATTATTGCAATAGCCTCCCTGCCTTTAGTCTCCCCACCTCCACCCTGCTGCCAGTTATTTTCCTCCGATAGAATATGATGTCGTCCCCCTACTCATAGCCCTTCCATGTCTCCTCAATGCCTTCAAGATTGAAGCCAAACTCCTTAGGAGGATTCAGAGGCCCTCTCCATCTGGCTCTGTGAACTTCTCTCCAGCCTCATTTCCTGCTCCTCTCCAATTCCTCCAAACATTGCACAGTCCGGGTATGCCAGACTCTTTCCTACTCCTAGACTTACACAACATGGCTATGTCTCCATGCCTTCACTTACCTGGGTCCTCAACTTGGAATGTCCTTTCTCTTTTTCCCCATTGCAAGACCCTGCTCATCTTTGGAGAGCCAACTGTAAATGTGAAGTCCTCTGTGAAGCTGAACAAATCAGTTTGTTTTCTGTGCTGTATCACGCTTTGTTCAGACAAGGATACCATCTGACAAATATTTGTTGAGACCCATCATATGTGCCAGCACTAAGATACAGAGATGAAAAGACAAAGCTACTGCCTCTGAGTTCACACGGTAATGGAGAGACAGACAGGAGGTACACCGTGCTTCTGAATATATGTACAAAGTGTCATGAACATAAGAAAAGGAACTCCTGAGTGAGTGGTGGCAAGGGAAGGATTCATCTACAATTAAGGCTTTCAGTGAGTTTTAAAGGCTGAATAGGAGTCTGCCTGGCAGACAAGGAAGGTGGTGGGTAGGGGGACATTCCAGACAGATTATAGCACCTGTCACACTGAATTACGGTGAGGTTTATCAGTTTGACCTGATGGATTGTGAGCTTTCTGAAGCTGGGCTAACTTACCTATGAACAGGATTACCCTAAAGCCTCGAGCTCTAATAGTAACTAGCATGATTTAGGAAGGGACTGCTCAGTGGCCAGCATTGGACTGAAGGCTTCCACACTGCATTCTCAACAACCTGCAAGGGAGATTATTTACTCCTTAAAGAGGAGGAAATTGAGTCTCAGAGGGGTCTGGTCCCTTGCTTACGTGTAAACTGTGGAGTTACGCGTGTTTTTCTCCAAAGTGCACCTTCTGGTGCTCAAGAAATGCACTTTGAAACTAAAGGTGTGTTTCAGTGAATTGTAACAACTGAGACTTAATGAACGGGGTCATCAACTTAGCTTCAACAAAGGCACCTGGGGACATGTGTGCATATGCATACGATACAAAACATATAAAGCACCAAATGGGGAAATTCTACGACAGCTATGATAAGTGTATACTTGGTCATACCTGTTTGGGTCGGTAGTAATTCTGAAGCTTCAGAGAAGGTAAAATTTTAAATATTCCAAGAAAAAAATTTAACAAAAGGGAAATTAAGCTTCTGAATGTGAAATAATGCCTTTTCTAAGAAACCGATCAAATATAATCAACGCAGATTCACTTTAAGTGACAAAATATTTCTGAATTTTCTAAGATAGAGAACAACGCTTGTCCTTGCCACACACAATACTCACAGAAGCCTCAGAAAGTTTGAAAAGATTTGGTTTTATGGAGAAGAAAACTTTTATTATACTAACTTCCCTTTTAGAAGCTCAAAGGATTCATTCTACTAAAAAGAGCCACTAACCTTTAAGTTTTGGAAGTTTCCTTCCTATTTTTCTTACCATTTCCTATCCTTTTTTTGCTTTCTTTGCCCTTTTCACCACTGTAACTCATGTCTTTGACAGAATGAAAAAAAGAAGAATGGGGAAGAGAAGGGAAAACAGGAGGGGCTGCAGAAGTAGTGGGGAATAGCAATCCATCTTGTGGACTCTGAAGTTATAAATTCCAGCACATACCCTCAACCTTCTTCCCCAAAGGGTGGCAAGAATGAGATCACGGCCATAAAACCCTACTACTTCTTAAAGTACACAGATTTAAGAAGGTACACATGTAACATCTACTAAAACAACAAAACAAGTAGGCTTCTCCCTATCCCACAGGATATTTTTTATTACACATAATTTTATATATATATATATAATTATATATATGATCTATATATGATAAAGGACAGAGAAGGGTCAAGACAATTAAAAATACTGTTGTTGAATTGATATTGATAGTATTTAAGCTTATTCCCCCCATCACTGATTTCTTCCCCCTTTCTGTTATTTTCTTTTTGATCAAGTTTTGAGCAATATCTCTGAGTATTTGGGAACAAATATCCAGGTGCTCCTCTCATGCTTCTTTGCACAAAATCTCTATCACGAAGAGTAAAAAAACTGGAAACCATAATTTCTTTCTGCCTACTGGATTAATAGGTAGCTTTATGAACTATTCCTGACAGTCCTAATACTTTTTACATCTACTTCATATTGACAACTATTTTTATAACACTTAGCTCAATGTTAGCACTGCCCACATACCATGAGGGTATGTATTTTAACCACCAGGCTATTAACACATATACTTGCTATATGAAGGAATAACATTTTAAGAGGAATCCTCTAAAAAGTTTATACATCTTTTAAAAATTAGACATGTTTGAACAGGCAATAAAACACAAACAAGTCTTGGCCCTATCGCATGCAGAATGGGTTGGTTACAGATGCTTTCCTGCAAGCTACATCTTGCCTATTACAAGAACATTCATCTTCCAAGCACATCATTTCACCTACTTTGCCTGAAGCAAAACAAAGTGCTCACACAAAATCACAGGATTTGTAAAAATATTATTGCTAATGCTCAAAGAGACTCTTACACTTATTTGACATCCTTACAGAGGAGAAGAACCAAACACCTGATTTCCAAAGTACCACTTTCTGACGACTGCTCAGTTTGCTTTCCCCCTATGCAAGCTAATGACGGGAGGGAAGTCTAACCTGTGTCTTCATTTTTCTTGCCTACAACACTGAGGCTGGGCCAGCACTGACTCACAAAGCTGGAGACATTAGCTCATGGCAATGATTCAGTCATGAGAATTCTGACAGACAAGGGCCTCTCCCCTCACTGATGCTTCAAGGGGGAAATCAGTCCCTGGAAGGGATGGCTTATGACCTAGGCACGGATGTTACTGCGTCTGTTATCAAGCACTGAGGGAAACAGGTAGTGTTGTCTGTGACAGCAGCCAACTTAATAGAAAATAACCGTCTCCATAGGGAGGCCTCTGCAGTACACCCAGTTAGAAGAGCCTTACAAAAAGGTCCTTATCTCCTGCAACCAGCCCTTTCCATCAGTCCAGGAGAAGAGTGTGAATTCTAGTCTACAGACTACTTGGGTTTCTCCTCGGGGAGAGAAGAAAGGCAGAAGGGCCAAGTGTTCGGGAGCTAATAGGCTTTCAGCTTTTATTACTGGGGGTGAGAGAGAACATCTAGGAAGTTTTGAAATAGGCTGGATAAGAATCATCTCATTCAGCCAATACCTTTAGCTTAGAGCTCAGGGTGAAAAAACGCCGAATGTTCATTCATTTTGCAAGACAGGAAGCTGCAAGCCTTTTCTGCCGCCTCTATCCCAAGGCAGCAGGAGCAGTTTGCATGAGGACAGACTTCTGAGTTTACAAACCACTTTCACTTTATTATCTCCCTGGATCCTCACAACAACCCTAGAGCGTAGGTGCCATTAGCCTTGTTTTAGAGATAAGAGACACCACGGAGGTTAAGAGATTTGCAAAGGCCCCAGCTAGAAAATGGCAGCCTTTAGATCTCCGCTAGTAAGAGGGTTAATCACTTCAGCTCCTTGCCTGGCTCTCCATTCCTCCTCCCTGCCTTCCTGTGTAGCCTCTGGAAGAAATGACTTCAGCAGCTGGCCCTCTCTCATTTCTGTCCTCCCCACATCAGTGCACCGTGTCACTGAGGGAGCGAGCCCACCATCTTGTATCTACACTACAGTGGCATTTTCCAAATTGCTTCCCTTCCTCCAGGCCCCCTCCAACCAACCTCCATACATTGCCGGATTAATGGGTTTTATCTACAGTCCCGAGCATGATAATTCCTGTGCTCAAAAAGTATTCAGTGTCAGCCCACTGCCCGTGGGATATAGTCCAAATGCCTTAACCTACGTAGGCTGGCCCCATCCTACCTTTCGAGCCTTGACTTCTGCTGTTTCCTATCCGTGACCACAGCTTCAGGCAGAATAGCAGAGTCCTGTCTCCAGGTGAGCAAAGCAGGCTGGCCTCTGTGTTTTTACTTCAGCTGTTCCCACTGCCTCCCTGGAAAGTGTACTCTTTTCCCCACTTAACCAACCGCTGGGTCAACTGCTGTCCTCTTCTTTCTTTCCGGCCACAAAAGCCTTCTCTTCTGGATGCACAGAATTTTTCATTCAAAGGGAACTTCAGAGGCCACTTGATCCATTCTCTCACCTAAAACTTGAGCCAAGGGTCTCATTTCTATCTTGACTTGCTCCAGGGGCTGAGCACTCACTATCACTGGAGGTGGTGCATTCCAGCCCTGTAGAACCCTGGCCATTCTTCCTTCTGAGCTGGAATCTGCCACCCAGGAACTTCCTCCCTTTTGTGCTAATTGCGCCCTCTGGGGCCATCCCAACAAGTCTAGAATGTGGCTGGTTTCGGGAAAAGCTAGCACTAAAAAAGGAGCTCTGCTCACTGATTAACAATATCACCCTTTCAGAGCATGGGTCCTTGTTCTTTCCAGGTTGAAGCTGCAAAAATAACTAACCCCCAGGGCTCTCTCCCAGAGCAAATCAATGTGTCTCAAAATTGTGCCGCTTAAATGGTTAAGGTACTTGTACGTCAGAAATATAAATGGCAGTGTGCCTGAGTGTAACTCAAACTCACAAGATAAATATTACTCATCTTCCTGGAACTTTAATTTTAAAGATTTTTTTAAAAGAGGGAGATAAATATATTTAAATGTATATTTGTATTAAAATGCAAAATTGAAACAAGTTTTACAAAAAAATAAACAAATTATATTTTTTCTATGGAACCCTTCAGATTATAGCCTCAGGATGCCCAAGGCAGACATTCATTTTCCCCTGCTCCTAATTGGGGTAAAAGTTTTAAAGGACTGTTCTAATATATCATCTCTTCCACATCATGGAAGGCATCAGAAGCTAGAGGTACTCCATAGACTGGATTCCCTATTGCAGTTCCTGATGCATCTTTGAGAAGGGCAGGTTTAGTCCAAATTCTAATCCTAAATTCATGATTCATCCTAATAAAAATCACCATTTACCAGGCAGTGTTATGCACTCTACATTCACTATGTCTAATCCTATCAATAACCCTGCTACCTAAAGATGTATTATCCCCATTTTAGGGTTGAAGAAACTGCCCTGGAGACAGTGTCCTGCCCAAGGCAACATAGATAGAAAGAGGTGGAATTCAACCCCAGGTCTATCTGACCACCAATCCTGAATTCTTTCCACTCACCACTCTGCCTCCTTAGGCACTTTTGCTCGTTCTTTAATAAAAGAACCACAGTCCCTGCTTTCAGAAAAACGCAAAGCTTTGTTGGATGGGTAAGCACTAAGATAGGTCACAATATTTGTAACTTTCAGTCTTGCAAGGTAACTAAAACAGATACACTTGTAAATATCTCTCATATTTTACAGGGTTATATATTTTATATCACATCTCATTGTAATTTAGCAGTTGAAATAATATTTTCATTTTAAATCAGGAATTTATGGGGAAAAGATCATTCCCTCTTCTGCTTAAATGTTTCAAAGTATTACTATTATTTTTGGTTTCTGAAGCTTAAATTCTAATGCCAAACAAATTAAGAAAGCAATACATTAAGAACAAATCTATGCCCCACAAGCATATGCCCAAGTGACAGCTTCAAAACAAATTTTCTAACCAGTTAAAAAAAGAAAAATCTGTTAGTTTGGGAACGCTTGTGAGCAAGTCTCGGAAGGATATAACCATTCTCACTGTTCACGTAACAGTGTGGGCCGTACCCAGGCGTAAAATATCCATGCTAATTCCCTTGCGTCTGATTAACTTGTCTTGAAGCATTCTCCATGTGCTGAGCATGGCTGACACTTTTATTGAGACCAACGACAAAAGATATCCAAGTAGCTCTGGTCATTTCTATATATATGTAGATATCTACTAGGATCCTCAAAGGCAAACAGTATGAATGTCAGAATCCAACCTAAGTTCTTTGAAGTTAGGTTGTGTTCTGAGTTAGTCAGAAGGAAAACTTATATTCAAAAGTAACTGCAATAAAAGAATACTTCTAATAGGTAGAAATAATGTATAAAATTTAAAAATGCTTCTACATGAAGATACAGTTTCAATTATTACATTATGGTACCAACTAACGAGTTAAACCTCACATCTGTCAAAATAAAACCATCATTACTATCACGGGAAAAGGGCCTTAAAATTTTATTGCTTAATTTTATTTTACTAAAACACAAGCAGATAATTACAGAGATTTTCTTTCCAGGAAATTTCAAAGCATTTTAGAAAAGTATATAGAATTATATTTACTTACCATATATTTATTGACTAAGACCATCTAGTATTGTGTACATTTTAAAGTAAGTGCCCAGTTCTCAAAAAGGAATAAGACTTGCTAGGTAAAAGTAAGTAACAAGTCCCCTTTCCTCTCCTTTTCTGACACAGCTTAGTCAGCTCTCCTAAAAAGACAACTAAAGGAAATAAGAGGTATTTTCTTATACATCAAAGAAAAACATCCAGTAGACTATCGAATGCAGTAATCAATGAAGTGAAGATTTTAGACTGAATTTGAACATTCCATTTGAATTGGTTTGGCTCTTTTCCTCAAAGTAGAAGTCCATATCATGAAAATACACTACCAGGACAACAAAAGTGTCTTAGAAAACATTGAACTTACAAATTCAAAGTGTACACATTTTCCTTTAAAGAAGGATCCACTCACTACTTTCTTAGAAACCATTTCACTTCCTCTCTCTCCTGTTCTTTCTTTTGAGTATCCTCTCTCTATTCCCACTCTTAATCCCAAAGTATCTAAGAGGATAATTACACTTGGGTGGAGGCTGAGAGAAGATTCTATGAAAACTTAACAAAAAGACTGTTCCCAGCACAATTCTTACACCTTTTAACACCTATGTCTAAAATTTTTATGCAAAGAAAAGCATTATAGCTGAGAACTGTGGAGTGCTAGGCAAGAAATCAATTCTGAAATATGAATACATTACAGAAACTTATACAAATAGCTATATATTTAATTGCTTCATGAGTAGGAAACTAGACAGGAAGAAGTCTATATTTCCTTCTGGTTCTGCTGCTGAATGAGACATCTTTTTTTCCCTAGATCTCAAGTTCCTCATCTCTTGTCATTCCAATTTTTACACCAAAAAGTTCATGAATGAGTTACTATTTGTTAAATTATATGATGATTCTCAGAGATAAAATATAAATACCTGCAAGATATGCCTTTGTTACAATTATATACAAAAGTGTAAGCTGTAGTCTTTGAAGATAAACATAAAACATAATCCATTACCAGTGAATATTATGAAAGGACAATGTAAGCCTAAAGAATGAGTTATCCATGGTAACTTTTAGAGGTTGATGATTTTCTCTTGAAAGACTAATTAAAATAGTTATTTGCCAAGTGTCTTCCTAAACGCAAAGGGAATAAAGTTAGACTAAAGCATTTAAAAAGAGTGTGCATTTATTTATACATGCATAACTTCAACACATGCTAGGTGTGAGAATAAGTAAAGGAAAAAGAGGTTACTTATCTATGTGGATTAGTTCAAAAAAGGAATTATTAATAATCACAACAGGAGACATTTCCTATGAATCCATTCTAACTGTGGAAGTACAAAATAGTTATTCCAAATTTCTATTATGAAAATGCTTTGCATTTTACATGTTTGGCAATCTGCTTTATCTAATTACCAACTAAACACCATTTCCCAAAGGCCTTCCCCACAAATTCCATTGTTTCATACAGAAAGGTTGGAAGAGTGAGGGTAGGTGATAAACTTGAATAGATAGTGTTTAGAGGGAAACACCAAATCCTGGGTCTAATACGCAATTTGTGTCCTCAAACACCTCCACTATCAATCACCAATGCAAGGGAACGGAACTCTCTCCAATAGCGCTCCTAGCCTTTCTCATAACCAGCTGCTTTGGGGGACAATTTTTCCTCTCAAGACCATTCCACTCTGGAGAGTGTGGTGGCAGGCAGGGATAGTAAACACACACCAAAACTCTATTTTCAAATTCAAAAGGATCCAGTTTTTCTTTTCTTTTCTTTTCTTACACGCAAAATCGGTAATAATATCTTTTAAAATTGATTCACTGTCTTAAAATAAATAATGGTCTACACTACAGAAATTTTTTGAATATAATTCTTAGCAAAAGGAATACATTTTGTAACTATTCATTCTAACTCCCCTATTTTGAGAAACATAGGCTTCTCAAATCGTTACATATCAAATGCATCAAAATTCTTGTCGGTCAAATGTTAATTTAAATGCTTATTACAATAGCATATCAGTTTCAGATAAGTCAAGTTTATAAAAAGAACTGTTAGGATTTTATAAGTAAACTTAACACACACTTAACACACATATGTCAAGGCATACAAGATATTTAAGCAAATTTTATAGAACTATGAGAATCATTTTGCTGTTTTAAACAATTACTGTAGCTTATAGAACTTTGCTTTTATGACATACAGTTAATCATATCTATGACTTACTTGATGACAATTTCTTGTTCAGAAACGTAATCCATAATTATAACATTGTTCTTATGGGAAAATGAAATTTGCTTTTCCAAGAATACAAAGTAGTAAAAAAAAAAAAGAGAGAGAGAGAGGCAATTTATAACGTTTAATGTTAGGGCTCTAGATTCATAAAATCTCAGATTAACAGATAGAGTAGAAGGAAAAAAGTAAGCAAAGGGGGAGAGAGAAAGAAGGAATATCTTTGAAGCCCAAATTATAATTATTGTAAATTAACTCCTTTGTTACTCAACAAGCTTAAGATATTTGTATTTATATAAATACGTGTATTTATTTTTGCATTTTTAATAAAAACTAATTTTTTCTTCTAATGACCTAGTCAAAATGATCACAGTTTAAAATTCTGTTACTGGTTTGCTGAAATATTACCAATAAAACACTGAGACTCTAAGAAAAAAATTATCTGATGAACAACTACAGGATCTAATTATACATGTTTTAAGAAGAAATTATTTTACATTAGAAAAAAAATACACATATGCAAACATATATATTTATCCTACATTTATTTCTAGGGACTTATAGATCTATATATTTTCATTTCATGTCTGCTTATAAATGGAAAACCTTGAAAAACTGCCTGAATTGAAAGCATGTATATGATGTACTATTCACGCAGGTAAATCTAAAAACAAAAATGCAGGATCCTAAGATAATAACATACTGTGTTTTTAGAGCTTCACCTCTCAGGCTCCCAAAGTACTGTGTAAATTTTAATTAAGTCTCACAGCAATCCTACCAAGTAAATATTACAATACCCATTTAACAGATGAGCACAAACAGAGTCACTTGCCCCAGATCACAGAGTTTTTTAGTGTCCACAAGTTGTCCTTCTGAGTTCTGTGTTCTACTTAATGAGCCACACTTCAGGAGCCTGTCAGATGACTTCTCAAATTCAAATGAGGATCCTTAAGTAAGCAATCATTATTCTTTCGACTTAATACAACTTGGAAACCACTCCAAGTAAAAGAAAAGTCTTTTGAAATAGTGTCCTCATCTTATTTGTTATATTTTCCACAAGATTTAGTGCAGATGATACTGGTAAAACAGCATGAAGAGGAAAACAAAAATGCAAACTAAATGAGTAACCCACAAAAGAACACCTGTTTGATGAACTTGAAGACACAGAATTAACTCTGCATAAAACAATTAGAAATTACATTCCAATTCTTCAGACCCTTCTAATAAAATAACAAGGTGGCAAATTATACTGTTTTACTTTTTTAACTAAGAAATCATGAGTCTTCATTATTAGATTCAAAGTGAAATGAGAAGGCTGATTCTATTTGTAAAGTGAGAATCCCTCCCTAATTCACCTCACAGTAAATTAGACCTAGGGTCTCTGGCTACTCTCAATTTCCTTTAAATTTCAGCTGAGGGCAGCCTGATGATGGGGTCGTAATCTTTATTAAAAACCACAGGAGAGATGGCTGCTAAGATCAGTACCTTTAGGCCCCTGTGTGCCTAATTACAGGACCCCTTGTTCTAAAAACCATTCTACGTCTACAAAACATCTGCAGGGCTTCAAAGAGTCTAAGATTTTCCTTTCTGTTCTACAATAAACTTTTCTTTAATTTCAAAAAATTAGAAGCTGTTGGGCAGAAAGCTATGTTATCTCATGTCTCCTTCAGGCTCCAGTGACCCAACAGACATACTAATTGCTGCTGATATAAAACCATGAGGATTTATTTCATATGTAGCTGCTTTTACCCATGACATGACAGCTGATTGCTAAATACCTCTCATGAGAAAAATACATATTCCCTTCTCCACCAGAGGGGGTGGGGACAGTTACAAGACTTGATCACACTATGGAAATGGTTAATATCAGGGAACGCAAACAGGAGAAGGTGTAAAGCTCACATATGGGAAGACACTGAGAGCAATAAAGGGGAAAGTTACAAATAAATATATTCCATTTGGAAATAATAATTAATTATTATTATTATTCAGGGCTGACTTGAAGTAATCTCTGTCAAACTGAATGATATACAGTATTTTTTTTAATGGCTCAAGAAAAATACAATGACATTATTCTCTGTCTACACCTCAGTTTTCTGGTGATTTTTGTTCTGCCACACCTTCCATGTGCTAATTACAAATGAGCCACTGTTTAGTGAGCTGAGAAAACTGATTTGAAGCACTTTCAATCGCACTGCCTTTTCTGGGTACAGCTTTGGCCAATTTTAGTTAAGTTATGGAGTCCCATAAATTCTCTAAGTATTAAGTATTATTTCTCTAAGTATTAAAACAAAACAGGGCTTCCCTGGTGGCAGTGTTAGAATCCGCCTGCCAATGCAGAGGATGTGGTTTGAGCCCTGGTCCGGGAAGATCCCACATGTGGTGGGGCAACTCAGCCCATGCGCCACAACTACTAAGCCTGTGCTCTAGGGCCCATGAGCCACAACTACTGAACCCGTGCACCACAACTACTGAAGCCCGCGTGCCTAGACCCCGTGCTCTGCAACAAGAGAATCCACCGCAAAGAGAAGCCCGCGCATCACAATGAAGAGTAGCCCCTGTTCGCCCCAACTAGAGAAAGCCCGCGCACAGCAACGAAGACCCAACACAGCCATAAATAAATAAGTAAGTAAATAAATAAATAAAAAATTTTAAAATAAATAAATAGATAAAACAAAACAAAGAAGATTCTTTCTTTATGCCAAGGACCCAATGCTGCAGATCATTATGTTTTATAAAATAAAATTTTATAGGAATATGAAGGTAGGAAGGTCATTAACTGCATGAAAACAAACTGAGAAAGATCTACGTTGATAATGTATTGCTTAGTTTATTGCAGGGGGTGGGAGGGGGCGGTTAATCTATAGGACTTTTGAAAGGAACAGAGAATTATTATTTCCAAATGGAATATATTTATTTGTAACTTTCCCCTTAGATGCTTGCTCTAGTTTCCAGTTATTTTATTTAAATTTTAAGTAACTGTCCCTTGTCACTGTTAAATATACTGCAAAGACAGCCTTCAGTCTGACTATTGTTTTGTTTGGTCTGTGGTTTTTACAACTTTTTTTTTTAAATGAATATATCACTTAAAGATCTGGAGATATTACATGCAAATCCAGGTTTCCAGATGCTCTTGAAAAATTCATCTTTTAACTCCAGCCCTACCTTCCCCCATGACACCAGGGTGGAGTTGCAAAGCAGATTCCCTTGCAGACAAGGTGTGTAAGCTCATCTTGCCACTGTTCCCATCCCCACCATTTGACTCATTTCCACTACCCCCTAGTGCCAGATATTTGGGTTTGCCACCTTCAAGGTAGTCCATTATTAGTGGAAGTGATTTTTTAGGGAAATGGGCCTGAGGATCGGATCCCTGCTCTTGATGGAAATTTCCATGGTAATCTATTTATATCACAATCCTCCTCAAAATAATCCACACTTCTGGGAAACCAAAGCCACAGTGGAAAAACAAAATACCAAGTGGCTGGTAATATCTACAAAACCAAATTGACTACTATGAATAATAATATAAGTGAAGGAGAAGGAGGAAGAGGAAGAGGAACAGGACAAAGAATAAGAAGGGAAAAAAGGGGGGTTGCTGTTATTCTTTTTGTAGTAGAAAAAGAAAGGCAAGTTTATTTAAATTTGCTATTTATTTCTTCTTAATCAGTGGTCAGTTCTCGTAACATTAGATGCAATAAATAAATAAATATAATTTTTTTTTCCTTTAAGTAGAAACTCTACCGTGGATTCAGGAAATCACTGAGCACAGTCTGGGAGGGCCCTAAACATCAGATTAGGTGAAACTGGCTTATCACGAATACATTAACCTAGAGTTAATTTAAACAAATTAGGGCAAACTTGCTAAGTTATTCTGCTCTGGATGTGGGGACAACTCCCCTATAGCATGGCTTACAATTGAAATTCACTTTAAAGTCCAAAACCTAGAGCTAAATAAGTAACATGAACCATCCCCAAGAATCTCCAAACCCTTTATTTAGGACATTCTTCCTCAATACTCTCATCAACTAAGAAATAGCTTGGATAACAGGTGACAATGCTCAATGTTATTATTTTCTTTATCATGGGAGGAGCACACAAAGACACTTCGTTATGTATCTCTGGAGATTTATAGGATAGCTCTGGCAAGAAGTGAAAATAACTTTGTTATGATTAACAAACGTACCACTGGCAAAAGACAAGTCTATTGACTTCTGTCCCTCAGCAATGAAATCTAACAGCCTCTCAGTTAAGACCAGCCCCAGTAAAGGCTCAAGCGTTGGTGAGAGAAGCGTTTCCTTTGTGCAAGGAAGTTGATAAATCATATTCACCATGGAAAAGTTTGTCTGTACATCATGTCCTTTGATGGGCTATTCTTAAGAGTCCCAAGATTCCAGAGGGCCACGCAATGGGCTGGCTTGCATTAGATTTCTGCAGAGCTGGCAGCCTTCTTCTGGAAGTCTTACATTACAGGTAACCTGATGACAGGGAGGGTGGGCCACAGGCATGCATCTCAGCTCGCCTGTGGAGGAGCCAAGGGGAGCGAGCTTGCAAGACCCGATATGCTGGGATCAATGAAACTCTCCGGGGAACTAGCTGTTCCCCTTTCAAATGCTACCTCCCTAATCTCTCCACTTGCTCAAGTCAGAGTCTTCAAAGCTCTGAACACGACGTGAGGCTGGCATGATTAGGAAAGGCAAAGGAAGAGGGCTCTCTAAATCACGGGTGGAGGCAAATGGCATTGAATTAATGGACAGTTAACAGTCAAGGTCAGAATGGAGGGATACTGCTTGGGACTGTAATTATTTCCTTTGGTCACGAGGAGAAAACAAAGTTTTTTCATATTTACTAAGGGCCTACTATATGCTGGACATGGCTCTGAGCACTAGGTCCAGGTGCCTGCCCTACAAGACCTTGACATCTATGACAGGAAAAAAATCACAAGAGCAAAAAGGGATGTATGTCCAAAGTCCGGGGTCATTATCTCAGACGGAGAGCACAACAGAAAAACACTAACCTGAGGATTTTCCCAGTATCTGCACACAGATTATACTGTGTGTCCTGGGTTGTGGGGAAAACAACTCTCAAACTGTCAAAGGTGCGTGAGGCTGATAATCAAGACAGATTGATCTATATTCACACACAAAAAAAGCCTTGTCCCTGGAGTTCAGCAAAAGAAAGTACTCTGCCCCCAGAAGTAGTGTCCTTACCAGTCCTCTCAAAGCTCAAGTAGGTGCCGTAGAAGGCTTATCTCATCCTCAGCAGCAACTCCAAAAGCATTCCAGATCGGTACCTATGATTCTTCTGAATGGCCATCGAGTATTCTGTCATGTGGATATGCTACAATTTATGGAACCAGTTCCCAACTGGTGAGTGTGTAGGTTGCCTCCAATACTTTTGCCACCACAAAACCACTGCTATTATTTACTTAACACGGAGAATTAAAAAAAAAAAAAAAAAAAGGACATCCCCATAAATGAGAAATAAATGCTGGAATTCAACAGGTTCTTAAAGCTGGAAAAGACCTTTCCTAGTGCCGGCAAAGGAGAGCCTACATCTGCTTGGACAGACTTAGGAAAGCAGCTCGGCCAGCCTGCAGAAGTCTGCATATCGGAGGGCCTGATATCATCCTATGCCATCTATTCACGTATTTGAGTAGTGGATAATATTACAGTCCTGTGGGGCTGGAGTATGCATGCTAATAGCCCAAAAGCAGTAAGAAAAAAAAAAAGTAGAAGACATTTTGCTTTGCATTCTCTCAAATTATTACTTGCGGCACAACTGAACCCTCAACAAAACTATAATAAGCTCGTGAAGCAAAGGGATTCAAATTCAGACTCAGTAAACACATGTATGCCTATGACTAGTCAGGTGCTGATAGGTGCACTTACAAGTGGCATGTAATCCTCACAATAAGGAAAGTATGAACCTCCCTAAGTGTAAGTGGAAAAAGTCAAGTTCAAAGAGATTGAACTCTCTGAGCAGGTCCCAGATGCTGCTGGTAAATTTCAGGGTTGAAATCTGCACCTAAATTTCTTGTCATTTCCAAATTACCATACTGTCAACTGGCCTGTGGCTGATGAGTTCCAGCTATAATGCTAGACCAGCACTATATTATATTAAATGGTAGGCCTCTATCAGTAAGTAACAATTACACTGTGGAAATAAGAAGAAAGTCTGAAACCCAAGTCCTAAATTCCATGTTGGTTTGGGTGTGACTGTGTGTGTGTGTGTGTGTGTGTGTGTGTGTGTGTGTGTGTGTATGTGTGTGTGAAGGAGAGAATATGGAAGAATGTCATTGCTCTTCACTTTATTTCATTGGAAGAATTTTAAAATAGATACCATATTTTTATGGAACTGGGAACACATTCGTTACTGGAAACAGAGAAAGCAAAGGAAATATGTGTATATACTTTAAATATATTAATTATATTTTGGCAGTGACTCTTAGTAAAACCAGAAATTAAAAGAGAAAACAACACCAAAGGATGACAAGTGATAAAATGGTACTAACAAGATTTTTACTAAAGAATTACCAGAAGACTATGAGGTACATGTGACCCTTCCTAACGACAGCTGCTTTTGCTGCTTCCAGTTTGTGGGCAGTTTTTAAAATATAGTGTTTTTATTTTGAAACATTGCTTTAAAATGCACAGATGCCTAAGAAATAGGTGTTGTATAATGTAGCATAAAAAATGTCCTTTGTCAGGTGGCTTCACTCCATGCTACACAGGGCCTGCGAGTGCCTGTATCTCCCTGCCTTCTGTCAATCAAGAGAAAGTCTAGATAAGATGGTGGAGAGACTTGAACTGGGAGGGAGGGAGGCCTGGGTTCCTCTATTTCTTCGGCTGGTGATCAGCCATGTAACCTTTACTTCTTGAAGTTTCCTCATTTCTAAAATGGGATAACAGCCTCGGTTCTGAGGCTCCAAGTGGCATGAGAGAACACTTAAAAATGTGAGATCTGTGTATAAGTGTGAGGGTATATAATTTGGCTCAAAGAGTTAGGTGCTGCTATGTATAAGACACTGGTGTACATGGTTAAGAATTTACATATTTTTAGGTGATCTCAGGAGTTACTCAAACAAGGGTTCAAATGTGCTGGATTTAGACGAAATGTAGCTGGGCCTAAAATAAGTCTAATTGCGAACAAGAAAGATCATGAATAAAAATATAAATACCATGTGATACGCTAGTAGGATGGAATGGACATCTAATTCAATCATTTTATTCTGTAATATCTATAGCATACACTGTAGACAACTGAACAGACACCCAAGAAAGGCAAACCAGCTTAACCAAGGTCATGTATTAATGGCAGGCAAATGAACTGATTAGAAGCTAAGTTCTTCTAAAAACTATGTTGATTAATAACACTATCTCATCTTAAGGAAAAGAAGTAGTTTTCACCCCATTCATCCTCATCAGAGGCACAGACTGAATTCTAGAAAGATGAAGTGACTTGGCTAAGGTCACGAGGATGATCACAGTGAGAATCCAGGTTTTCTGGCTCCCAAGAGATGCTCTTTCCCATCACCACAGTGCCTACCCCTCTTTCAGGGTCCTGATACCACTGCTATCACATTTAAGGAAATTTTACCAGGGTACTCTACAAAACATTTTCTTTACTTTTTTAAAAAATTAATTAATTAATTAATTAATTTATTTATGTATTTATTTTTGGCTGTGTTGGGTCTTTGTTGCTTCGCGCTGGCTTTCTCTAGTTTTGGCGAGCGGGTGCTACTCTTTGTTGCGGTGCGCGGGCTTCTCATTTTGGTGGCTTCTCTTGTTGTGGAGAATGGGCTCTAGGCGTGGGCTTCAGTAGTTGTGGCATACAGGCTCAGTAGTTGTGGCTCGCAGGCCCTAGAGCACAGGCTCAGTAGTTGTGGCACACGGGCTTAGTTGCCCTGCGGCATGTGGGATCCTCCCGGACCAGGGCTTGAACCCGTGTTCCCTGCACTGGCAGGCGGCTTCCTAACCACTGTGCCACCAGGGAAGCCCCATTTTCTTTACTTTTAACCTACCACTTATGTAGATATCCTCAACCTTTTTTTTTTTTTTTTTTTGAGACAGTGTACCTCTCTGAGAGAGGGGATTTGATGGAAGATGGTTCAGAATTGCACTAAAACTGAAAAAAAGCGTTAAGACTTCTGTATGAAGAGGTGGGGAGGGAGGGAGGAGGAAGAAAGATTGATGGTCCATCATGCTCCATCCCCAAGGTTCTTAAGCCATTTTAGGAGGGCGGTGATTCTTCATTTAGTGGCCCCAATATGCCCATTATCCCTCAGATGTGCTCACTCTTAATATAGTAGAGCTCTGCAAATGTCAGATGAAAAACTGTTAGCTTTGAAGTTCAGTGACTGTAAACATCCAATTGGTGTGACCCCTATTCAAAAACACATCAGTGTTCCATTTATAAAATGGTTATTTTAGTGGTTCTTCAGCAAGATATTACTTAGATCAATCAACCAATATATCTTTAAGTTTACTCTAAGTTTACTCACCTGGAGTGTCCACCTCCACAATTATTAACATAAAAGAGACTAAACAGTATGACACGACCGATTAAAAAAAGCACATGGAAGAGAGATCAAGTTTTAAGCTAACACTTCTACTTTATGGTTGAAATACGAACCATGACAGAACCGCTTCTCAAACCATGAAAGAAAAGCGCTAAGATAAATTTTTAGACAATTATGGTACATCCTGATGTGAAATGGTGAAAAGAAAAAGAAAGGACATAATCTAGTGGGAGGAGGGTGGCAGAATCAGAAATAGGACCAGCTACACAAAAGTCTCTGTAACTTTAGGGATGCCACCGAATCCCCATGTTTTTTCAGCTTTCCTTACTAGTAAAATGGGAGTTGTGAAATGTGCCCTACCTAGCTCACAAAAAAGTTAGGTCAAAATGAGGGGACACGTGTGAAATTATGTTGGAATTTAGTGTTACTAATGCAGATTATTTTATAAACTCTGTACAACTGGAGAAAAGCCTGGATACTGTAACATACAAAGAGAAATGATTTCCAAGGAAACCTATTTGCCAAAGAGGGAAAAATCTATTAAAACAATTTGAAATCTACTTCTCAACAAGACGATGACGTTTGGAAGCATTTCTATAATCTCGGCAAACATTAAATTCTTTGACAAAATGTGCGTCACTTTGGTCTTGGGCATTCTTTGATCAACCAGTTAAAACCAGTCTTATAGGTTTCCTCCCTTATATTTAAGCTTTATTCATGTTATAATAGAATAAACTCTGAAATAGAATCAACATTCTTGTAGCTTTTTTAATTTTTAAAAGTATTTCCATGTTTTCTTAGGAAAGTTCTATATAAGATTTTTTTCAACATTTTTCATCAGAATCTCTTTGAAGCTAATTTAGGCCTCTAATGTGTAGTTTAAGAGGATTTTTGGGAGGGAAACTTGCTTCTACATGTAATAGATATATATGTATCAATAAATTATGATTCATGCCATAGAACCCACATGCACAAATTTAACCCTTCCTTAATAGATAAGATCTTAATTTCTTTTTACACCGTGTTTGTGATTTTATTCATTTTTTTTTTAAATCGCACCTTACTGGGACATTTATTTTTTCAAAATAATGAGACTGGCAACGCCTACATTCTGCAGACTGCAAACACATATCCTACGGTTACGGTATTTTCCATTGGCGTAATGTTTTACGTTTTTCCAAAAAAAAAATCTTTCACACAAAGGACCTCCCAACAGCGTGAGGCAGGCTAGAATGCATCAGCTGAAATTGCTAGGAGCCAGCCAGAATGCAGGAGTTTGGTTCCCAGATCAGGGCTGTTCCTACTAAATGGCACTTTCTCTCTCTCTGGTTCAGTGTTGAATATTTCAAACCAAAACGTCCTTAGAGGACAGGGAGAATTTTTGCACCATTCAATATGGAGATCTAAGCTTTGATGGGGGAGAGAGCCGGGGGCGGGGGTTGGGGGGGAGGGGTGATGGAGAAGACCCTTGTACCTGGGGATCAGGTTCAAGGACACATGGGCGCCCGGTGCTCTTACCGTCCAGGTGGCAGACTTGGCGGTGCTGGACTGCTGGAAGGACACGTCAAAGCTGTGTGGGCCCGGGTAGTCGGTGTTGGAGGGGATGGCAGGCGAAGGCGAGAGGGCGTCGAAGGTGGAGCTGGGCTGTGCGTAGGGCGAGGGCGCCGTGACGCTGTTCTGTGCGTGGTCTGTGTTATAGGGACTGGTGGACGAGGAGCCGTTCTGGATCTGCTGGTCCATGCTGTTCAGGAGCCCCAGGTTCGTGTACTGTGGCTGCGGGACACCCAGAAACCCCCCACGTTAGCCATTTAAGCTGCAGATCCTTGCTGCCAAAAAGGCATCATTTGGCGAGTGCCTTCTACAGAGTTCCACCTCACGTCTGCAACACTTCGCACTCAAGGGAAAATGACCAATGTGTCATGCATAGTTCGAAACACCAAGAGGAACCCCAGGCGTGTGTATGTTTTGTAATGACCTGCACAGTTCACACGGCTTCATGGGCAACCTTTGGGGACTGCGGTCTCCCCGAGAGCGTTTGAAAGTGGATTATGTGCTCATTCGCAAACTGGGCAAGAAGGGCCAGTGCTCCGTAGCTGCTTATGAATTCTTTAAAATAAATGAATACTGCCTGCTATTCTTTTTCTTCTTCTGTCCTGGTATTCAGAATGAAAAAGACCACTGGATAGATATGTTCTAGAGGAGGCTTAAGCATCAAATTGTTGTTTACTGAGAAAAATCAGTTGTCCTCCAAATTTCCTTTTAGTCATCATTCTAAATTCTGTCTCAGGGTACCGACTTGCCCCCAGAGACTGGGTTCATGAAGACTGGAGGGAAATGAGTAGCAGGGACAGGGAGAGGCAACTATATATTTTAAAAAGGTTACATGCTAGCAGAACATCCAAACAGCCTACTTTTTCATCTGTTTTTTTCATTTTCTTTGTAGCAGTTTACTATTTTCTAAAGTAGAACATGCGTAAGAGAAATATCATCTAGTTATGATTAAAAGTCTATGTTTGAAATAATTCAGAAGTACATTAATTCATATAGCTTCTCTGCCAGGTGTTTTATTTCTTCTGGGAAAACCGGCACCAAGTAGGTATTCAATAAGATGTTTAAGGGAAGAATGATTTAACTTCTCATTTCATCGGCAAAAAATCCTTACTGTATTACTATCAGAGAGGGGAAGTGATTTGCTCAAGCATCGGCTAATAAGCAAAGAGTAGGGATTTTGAAACCAAATCTTCCAAGTCCAGGGCCCTGCCAACACCATTCCATCTGTCAGCCTGATAAGATAATTCAAGTCATTCCTGAGTCAAATTGGACAGATTTCCAGAAGGGGCCACCAGCCTGTGTACCATTTTCCCTTTGTGAAATCTTCTGACATGTGGAAACCTCACTGTTTCTTCAAGTTAGCAAAAGGAAAACAAATCAAAAGCAAAAAGAAGAAGGCAGTCCTGTGGGTACATATTTTATAAAGGAAATGAGGAGTCTGGATCTTCAACTGAAATATAACAGAGTCCCAGATTAAGTCAAACTACAGAGAAGAACAAACTCACAAAGAAACGGATGCTTGAAAACAATTTTAATTCAACTTTAAGCGTACGAAAATTATTTTACTAAACTTTAAGTATTTCACACGGGGAGGAGAAAGGACTCTGTCATTCCATTCAGTCCAGAGAGCATCTGTCTAAATGTTAACGGTTGCATGCCCATTCCATTACATTTATACATTCGCATTCCACTGCCGAATGCCATGCCCCCATTTGCTCTTCAAATAACTATTAATCTCTTTACACTTATCCCACTGCTGACAAGAGCAGCTGTTAGTCTCGCCTTCTCTCCCCTCTGACTTCCACAGCTCCTAGTTCTCCTGTCCTCCATCTTTAGCTTCCTCTCTTGACAGGTGAGGCAAACTGCAGGTGAGACAGCTATGAGAGACAGAACTAAAACCTGAGGCCCGGACGAAGGCGTCCACACCCCTGGCTGAATGAAAGCTCTTAGGCGTCCAAGCCTGCGGCAACAGCCTAGAAAGGGGATTGAAATTATTATTTGTGTTCAAGTTAAGGGTCAGTATACAAAGCACTCCTTAGCGTCCTGTAGGAATCAGATAATGCTCCCAGAGGCACGTGCTTCCCTAGAGCAGTACAATTAGGGAGGTAGCCGCCCCTGACAAAGGGGACAAAGAAATTCGCCAAGCACTTTCTCACAGGCGGTAAAAAGCCTGTTGGGCCAACCCTTTCCTCCTCCTTCAGCTACACAGAATGGAACTTCAGCTAATTGTGCGCTTGGAGGAGAACAAAGAAACATGGCCCTTTGAATTTTTTTTTCCCAATAAATGTAAAGAGAAAAGTTTGGGGACCCAGCTTTAAAAGCCAGTGAGTAAACACTCAGTGCTGCTTGAAGGACATAAGAGAAATGGAAACTCCATTTACCTCAGGGGTACAAAGACGACGTCCCTGGGACAGCAGTGAGACTGAACGTATGGGGTGGCACCAAAGAAGCAGAAACTGTATTTCAAGCCATTAATAGGTGTTGATGGCTATGCTTTTAGATGCCATAATTTTTAATCCCAAAAAGTTCGGGTGAAATATTTTACTTCACAATAGGATTTGCTTCCAGTACTGATGCCTCAATTTATATAATGTAAAACTAGATTTCTCAGGTTTGGGCAAAGAGCTGCTTACTATTCAAGATAAAAATGGGAAAACATATTTCAATTTAAGCTTCCCTCAAATTTTACTTTAAAGAAGCAAAAGCTAAGTAGTATACTCAATTGTCTTTAAAAAAAAGCATAAAACCAACACTAACTTTGAATTAACTAGCCTGAAACACACAGCAACAAACCCACCAAAGTAGAATTGTATGATTAGAAATCTCCTTGGAGACTTTCCATGGCCTTATTAAAAATTTATATCATAAACCTGCCATAGGAATTAGTACTTTTGAAGCTAATTTTAAAAGGATTTAGTTGACAACGACCAAAAAAGTTTCTTCTTTGCTTATTTCTTTGATTTGAAGAGAGTGGACGTGTTGACAAAGTACAATTAGAGGCAGAGGGCAGACCAGCATAGCCAAGAAGAACAAGTGTTAGGTAGGTAGGACCAGCAAAATAATTCACAGCGCCCATCGCAAAATGAAAACACAGGGCCTCTTGTTCATAAATTATTAAGAGTTTCATAATGGTGACAGCAGAACATTAAACAAAGCACAGGGCCCTTTCATGACTGCACACTTTGCAGCCTATGAAGCTAGCTCTGTGCCAGGTTAATGTGAATAATATTTATTTCTTCTTTTCCACCAAAGTGAAGCTGGCGGGATGACGGAAGCAGTAACTGGACCCTTTGTTTACTTCAGTAATTCCATAAACACAGAAGGGAGAAATTTGTGTTATGCTGGGATGCTAATGAGATGCCTATTTATGATGACAAGTAAAATAGTCTCCGAAGTTAGAACATGACACTCGTATGAGTACCAAAAAGTGCCCTGAGAAGAACTCTGTGGGGTCCTCTGTGACCCATGTGTTTCTTATGCAACAAAAGCTATTAGAACATTTGAAATGTAATAGGAAGTAGATTGTCCCTTTCTAACAAGGTATCTTGATGTTCGAATAACCTTAACATACTCTATAGGGACTCAGTGAATGAATGAACAGTGTTGAATATCTACCCTATCATGTCTGAAAGAGGAGACAGTCTTTTCTCCACAACATATAAAAGGTGAAAATGAACACGATTTGCCTGATGTCTATTATAAGCCTGATAAAGTAAAACAGTGGATTTCCTTTGAATTTGAACAGATGCTTCATTTCCTATAAAATAACTTTGAAATAGAAGACGCTGCCTGGACCCTAGAAAATTACCAACATCTGTAGCTGAAATGTATTCAGCTTCACCACAAACTAGCTGATATGCCCACAGAAAGGATAAAACACACCTTGGTCACAGAAACTTCATATACTCCGGGTAATCACAGAACACCCTGGGGGTGTTCGAAAACATGGAGCTGGTATGGTAAGTGTAGGGATACCCAGGGGCTGAATCTCAAACTGCCTGCTTTCACCATTAGGAAAGAGCAAGTATAACTACCATGCCCAAATATAGAAAGACAGTTTCCTCGTTGTTTGTTTATCTCCTCCCGTAAGTTCTTTCGCATTCCCATAGTCATCTACAGACTGATTTATTTCTTCAGTTTTGATGATTAGAATTAAAATGGCAGTAAAGAATAGAGATTTCTCCTGACTGGTCGTTGTTTTAGAAGCGTCCTATATAAATGCAGTTCCTTTAGTTTCATTTTATTTTTCCTTCCTGGATTACATTGTTTAATGATCTTAAATTCTAAGTATATTGTGGGCCTGAATTTTCTTCTCATCAGCTCAGCAATAATGTATATCAGTATATATCACTGTAAACAAAACTTAATATTGAATACCTGGGTTTATACCTACTTAAAGTTGACTCTGTAATTACTTTCCTGTAAAATAATTTAACATCAAAAAAGAATTCCAATCAAGTCATATGACCAGTGCAATGAAACAGGAACATAGATATAATTTGCATTTCTGAAAATCTCTCCTCCAATGTATCTGTGTAAGAGAAATTTTATAAGTTCTTTTTCTCGCCTTTCCTAGATATTACTATCTGTAATAGCTAATTTATGGCAACGATAGTCAATAATATATGGCAAGAGGTTAATAAAAAATGGGAATGCAGACCATATCAGGCATAGGAGAGGTTACTTTGGAAACTTATAATCAATTTATTTACCTCAATTCAAATGGATCCTTGTCACAGGAAACAATAACTTGCCCAAATTTCATTTGAAAAAAATTATATTTATAATCCTTGACTGACTGTTAGAGGAGGCTAAGGAATTAAACATTCTTCAGTGCTCTTTTTATTCGTGAATGGATTCTAGTAATGCAGAAGAACTCTGAACTTAGACTTGGGTAACATGGGGTTTAAGGCCCAACACTGCCACTAATTTGCCATCTACCCCTGGGCAACGTACTTAAACAACCTGGACCTTAGTTTGCTATAAAGTAAAATCTGTATAAAATTGAGGAGACTGAATCTGATGATCAAACATAAATGGTACACCAGTTCTAATATTTTTCTAGGGATGACCATTCTCATCTACAATACTATGTAAAAATAATGCCATGAGATTGCTTTCAAAAAATGAGATAACTGTTTGTTTTTTTTTTTCTTCATACAGATTTGCCAGACCAAACCTACAAATCCAAATTATTTCAGGCAGCATATATAGTTTCCTCAGCTAATATAACCTTTCACCTCAGGCTTCATGGAGGAGCTTTCTGAACACTCTAAAGCCCCTCCTGGGAAAAGAAAACAGCTTTCTTCATGACCCTGGCTTTGCAAAGCATCCATTGGATTATGCTCTAGCAGACAGTACTACATTTTTATCCCCAAATATTGGCAGAATAGTGACTTTTAAACAAGCACGGCCTGAGGGAGAAATGCTTGTCATTTTTTAGTCTTCTACCACCTGCCTCACCTCAAAGAATGATGGTTTGTTTTATGCTAGAATTAAACACAATTGATTGAATGTGCTCTATTTGAGGTCAAGAAGATATTTGTATTCTATGTTAAATTAAAGCACCATCTTTTCACCTTAAGAATGTATTCAGCATCACGTTTTTCTCAAAACCAGGTTTTGTTAGATATAAACTATTTCACTTCTTTTGTCTTCCAAATGATCCTAGAAAGTGAGTGGAGGTAAAATATACTCATACCTTATAATGAACAAAATGTAAAAATAAAGCATTAAAACCCACAAACCTAGAAAGACAGCCTGCAAAGAGTTTACTAGAATGTGTTATGTTCTGACACAAAGTGTCAAGATTCCTCTGAGGTCCAAGATTCCATAACTTAGGAGAGAGCTCCCTAAAAGCTCCAGCCAAGGCTGACAAGGGCAGGTGAGACAAATAAATACAAAGTTGGCTAATCAGGTAGACAACAGTGTCAACAAATATTAGCCATAGTACTTGAAAAGCTAGGAAGTGTGAAACATAGTGAAACTAGAACTCAATCCAAATTTAGCTAAATTACACTGTGTAGAGCTCAATTAAGGAAAAATAATCTTTAAATTCTATGATTTCATTAAGTACTCCCTTTTAGTAATAATGATAAATAAATAAAATTATAATCAAGAGCATCTCAATTCTAAAAAAACCTGACATCACCATTACATACCAAGGAAGCACTGGACTTAGCAGAAAGGTATAATTTTAATATTCAGTAATTCTTGATCAAAATAATAGGGAAAAGCATACAGAGTTTCAGTTTCTTTAAAGTGAACCAGGAGTTATTAAAGTTGGGTCAAAAATGTGTTTGAGGAAAGTTTCAATCTATAACAATCCCTGTCTTAATAGTTTTTTAAGCAGACATGTAATGCTAAGAGAAGAAAATACACAGTAATGGAGATCTTTAGTGATGGGTTATACCATCTATATGGAAAGCATACCATGGTAACATTAGAAGCTCATCAATAATGCTTTGCTGGTTTTTAAAGTGAGTTTAAAATATTTAAAAATAACTTTGATAATGTATCTGTCTAAACCATATCAGAAATTACGACTTAAAACACTGGGGTGATTAAATGTGATTCATGTTTTATCACAGGAGGTAGTTTTGCTCACCGTGATATGAAACTGAAGACATATCAATTTCAATAAAATAATGGTGACCATCAAGATTAAAAAAGTCTGAACCTCATTTAGCATCCATATTTTAATCCTCTGGGAGAAGAATCTTAGCTATTACTACTACTACTATCACTCCTCCTCCTCTGCTACTACCACTAAGTTCTCTCTGAGTCTTACTATGTTCCTCATAGTGTTTAAGTGCTTTGCACATATTTACTCAATTAATTCTCATGAGTTAAGTGGAATTATTATCCCATGTTTTATACTTATTTTACAGATGAGGAAACTGAAGCTCCACAAGATTAAGTGCTCAGGGTAGTAAGTGACAGAGCTCAGATGTGAAACCAGTAAATCTGTCTTGAGATTTACCCACTTTCTTAAGTATCCTTCACTCGGAGTCACTCAGATTTATGCTTGGAATATTTATGTAAGAGTTACACTCCCAGAGATAAACCCATGCACGTATGGTCAACTAATCTATGACAAAGAAGTCAAGGATATACAATGGAGAAAAGACAGTCTCTTCAATAAGTGGTGCTGGGAAAACTGGACAGCTACATGTAAAAGAATGAAATTAGAACACTCCCTAACATAATACACAAAAATAAACTCAAAATGGATTAAAGACCTAAATGTAAGATGGGACGCTATAAAATTCTTACAGGAAAACATAGGAAGAACTCTCTTTGACATAAATCACAGCAAGATCTTTTTTGACCCACCTCCTAGAGTAATGGAAATAAAAATAAACAAATGGGACCTAATGAAACTTAAAAGCTTTTGCACAGCAAAGGAAACTATAAACAAGACGAAAAGACAACCCTCAGAATGGGAGAAAATATTTGCAAATGAATCAACAGACAAAGGATTAATATCCAAAATATATAAACAGCTCATGCAGCTCAACAGCAAGGAAACAAACAACCAAATCAAAAAATGGACAGAAGACCTCAATAGACATTTCTCCAAAGAAGACATACAGATGGCCAAGAGGCACATGAAAAGCTGCTCAACATCACTAATTATTAGAGAAATGCAAATCAAAACTACAATGAGGTATCACTTCACACCTGTCAGAATGGCCATCATCAAAAAGTCTATAAACAATAAATGCTGGAGAGGGTGTGGAGAAAAGGGAACCCTCTTGCACTGTTGGTGGGAATGTAAATTGATACAGCCACTATGGAGAACAGTATGGAGGTTCCTTAAAAAACGAAAACTAGAATTACCATATGATCCAGCAATCCCACTACTGGGCATATACCCAGAGAAAACCATAATTCAAAAAACACATGCACCCCAATGTTCATTGTGGCACTATTTACAATAGCCAGGACATGGAAGCAACCTAAGTGTCCATTGACAGACGAATGGATAAAGAAGATGTGGTACATATATACAATGGAATATTACTCAGCCATAAAAAGGAATGAAATTGGGTCATTTGTAGAGATGTGGATGGACCTAGAGACTGTCATACAGAGTGAAGTAATTCAGAAAGAGAAAAACAAATATCATGTATTAATGCATATATGTGGAATCTAGAAAAATGGTACAGATGAACCATATGCAAGGTAGAAATAGAGACATAGATGTAGAGAACAAACATATGGACACCAAGGGGGGAAAGCGGGGGGGGGGGGGGGTGGTGTGTGGTGGTGGTGGTTGGGAGATTGGGATTGACATGTATATACTAATATGTATAAAATGGATAACTAATAAGAACCTGCTGTATAAAAAAATAAAATAAAATTCAAAAAAAGAGATAAATAAGAGTTACACTCAATGAAAGCGTACTTATTTTATATCTAAAGAAAATATTTTCCACTCATTATACACAGGATATAAAACTTTAGCCATTCTTTTGGAGACCTAGCTCCTTGGAGCTACCACCAGAAACTCCCTGAAGATCTGATCATGCCACCCTCATGCTTGAACACCTTGAGCAAGTTTCTAATCTCTTAGAAAACAAGCCTCAAATCTCTAAACTGCCCTACACCACACTATTTGAAACCCTCCTCTTTGCTCACTAAAGAATGGCATTCCTTCAGTTTTACAAAGGCAAACTTCTTCAGTCCTCAAGCCTTTTGCACCTGCAGCCTGTTTCCCAACTCATCTTTCAGTTTTAGCTTCAATGTCATTTCCAAGTCAAAGCCTTCCTGGAGGGCTCAGATAGGTATTCTTTGTTTCACATGGTCACGGAACAGTAACTTTCCCCTTTGCATCACATAATTATAATTGAAAATTAATGATCTGTATAAGTACTTTTTAATGTTGGTCTTCACTGCTAAACAATTATGAGACATGATATCTGTTTAGTGCTGAGTATCATATCCGGAACCATGGCTGGGACATAGTAGGTGTTCAGCAAATATTAAAGAATAAATGCAAAACATTTCAAAATAAAAATCACCTTCGGAAAGTGTATTTTATTCTAACTCAACTATAACCCAAACAAGTATTGCTTTTTTACTCTGAAGTAAGTCTGTCTCCAAATCAGAGTCACCTCTTTACATACTACTGCCCTTGAATGTTACAGTGCATCTCCAAATAATCTCAGTGACCTTTACTTTGTGTTTTGATTTGTTCTGGTAGGTGGGAATTGTGCTTTTAGCTTCAGCTGTTATGGGAACTAGTAGCAGAATAGCCAGTCCTGTCACTCACAAGGCCATGAGTAATACTTGGTAGTTCACACCTAGCTGGGAAGTTTATTAATGAGCTTCTACTTCCTTGAAACAAACACATACACATTTTTGTGCCAAGGCAGTGTTTCTTACCTGATGGTCTAGATTTTGTTTCTCATGCATCTAGGTCAGCAATAAGAACCCAAATCTTTGTGGTCATATAATGATTTACTTCCTGCAGATAGAGAAACCACCCAGACACAAGCCTCGAGTAAGATGTTAGTTGCTGATAGAAAGGCCACAAAATTGGTCCCTCCTTCTCTAATTTCCATGATTTTCTGCCCAGTTAGCTAGAATTCAGTTTAGAATAATGCCATAATTAAGGGCTTACAAAAGTATGTTTTGAGGAACTGAGATTGTAGTTTATCAGACTTACAAAGCATTTCTTGTAAATGGTCTAAATTCATGACTTCATTTCCCAGACTGTATAACACACACACACACGCACACACACACACACACACACACACACACACACACAGGTTGAAACACTAGCCTTCATTTGCAAATGGAAAACTAAAACATGAAATACGGACTATACTACTCAATCTTACTATTCTGTACATATTCAAATGAGGAACACAGTTTTTTAAGTTCTAATTTGCTTTTGCTTGTCAAGTTCTTTGCAGATTGCTACACTTTTCATTTTATTTGAGATAAGGTTTTCAGTGACTTACTATACTTTGTAATTAGACATGGTGACTTATGTAACATTGAAGTGTTCCTTTAAGATTCACTTTTAACTGCAAAATAAAACCAAAGTTTCCAGCTATGCCAAAGACATGCCTTACTTTGCAAAGACACTCATCTATTCATTTCATTCTATTTACCCCATTATGAAACTAACAATCAATCAATCAGTTTAATAATTACAACAGCTCATTAGTGTCTTATTTGGACAGAAAAAAAAAAAACAAAACAAAACCTGGAGCACCACGTTTAAGAACAAAATGACTTAAAGTTTTCTCAGGCATCCTTTAGTAATAACACCATAGAAAATAAAATGTGAAAGTGTTTGCAAATCATCAAGCTTATTCACCCAGAGCAAACCACCCACATCCCTGGTGATGATTGAGAGACATCAGGAGACAAAATGAATGAAGGGAATGGTGTGGAAGCAAGTAAACACATTTAAAAAGTGACTGCAAAGCAAGATAAAAATCTAATCGGTTCCGTTTTGTAGAAAAATCAAACACATTCTCTGTCCTCCCGGGTAATCAATTAAGTGAAAGCAGTACACTTTACACTGTTTACCTCTGTTAGAGAACAAGTCATTCCTTACTCAGGAAACTGCCCTGTCTTTCAAAACCTTTCTTGCCACTTGAAGTATAATGGAAAGAAATATCTGGACTCATTAAAAAAAAAAAAAAAAAAAAAAAAAAAAAGACTTACAAGATGTCAGAGAAAACCATATGATTCAGAACATCCAGGTGGAGACCAGGCTTGTACAATGTGTGCGATTGCTTTGCTTTCTGCACAGATCAGTTACAAACAGCCATTTCTGTAGTTATTTATGTCATATTTTTATCTGAAGATAGCCCTCCAAGCAGCAGCAACAGACACATGCTTCTGTCACGTTCAGGAACATTATTTGGTGACCCCAGGGAGGATACAGAGATAAATACCACATATTCTCTACCCTCCAACAGTTTCCAGTGCAGAGACTGGGAGAGCAATGAGGGAGGAACAGAGAAGTACAAAGAGTTCAGAGGAAGTCGGGTGATTCTGAATGGGGGGTGGGGGCGGTGGAATCTGAGACATTTTTAAGAGTGAAGTAGGCCCCTAGCAAGGCTTTAAAAACTGGAAAGGATCTGACCTGAAGGTAAATATTTGAGGGGTAGAGTTGGCGTATAGAAAGAAGGCAGGAAAAGTAACTTCTCTGAATTCTCACTATTCTGATTTTCAGGCTTTCAAGCACTTTGGGATTATCTACTGAAATAATTTCCCAGGCCTAAGGCTTATTATGGGCTTTCTACTTTATCCAGTGTTACCATTTCTCTCTGTGTAGATCTTGTGCAGTCCTCAACTTTAGTCTGGTGACAGAGTCTCAAATGGTCTATTTAAAAGTAATCAAGCCATTCCCAAAACATCTGATGTTGCCCTTTGAGAGAGTAATGGTTTTCCTTTTAATTCTGATTCCATCAATAGAGTGACACTAATCCAGACTGATTTGAGTAAACAGGGCATATTCCCCATTGTCTCTGTGATCTGAGAAAGAATGAACTTGAGAAAGATCGCTGCCTGGATTGGAAATGGCCCCTTTGGGTGTTTTGCGCAAGCTTAAAAGGAAAAAGAAAATGCCTGTACAGAGTTCTTTCCAAGGCAAGCTCACTATGGGGGTGGTAATTCTCATAGGGGTATTATACTAAACTGCACCTATTAGTGGCTTTAGCAGCAATAAGAAAGTAGAACTATTTCTTTTGTAGTGTTTCCAGAAGAGCTGACGAGAGTGTATCATAAATTTCCGCCCCTGGCAACACACCACAGCTTGACTCAAAATTCCCTCTTTCAGCTTTTATAAGGAAATCTTTTTTTTCTTTTTTTTTTTTTGTCCCATTTAAGAAACACAGACAAGATGCAATTCAGATCACAAGTTTTGCATAAGATATCAGTTTACGCTCTACACACATCCACTGACATTCCAAAAATATTTTATTGTTGCCAGTTATTCCCTTAGCTAGAATCAACATGTGCTTTATCTTAACACTCCTCGTTACTGAATTTTACATTGACAGGTAAATACTATCTGGGGGAGCTATCTCAGAATTTACAGGACGGTTCAATTTTACTATGTCTTTGGAAAAAGAGACTGAGACAGAATAAAGTTAGTCATTATTTCAAACATGAAATAAATTTAGAAAGAAGAACTTTCTAAGATTTTTTTTCGGCAGAAAATGGAAAGGAATGCTTTGGAGATAGGATAGGGGTGCTACAATATCAGACCAAATAAAAAAATCAAGTGTGGGGAAACATAAAGTACTGTTTCTGAAAAGACTTTACATTCAGTTAACTAATTTTTTCTGCAAAGGAGGTTGTATAGCAACAGGGTCACTTGTGGAACTTCACTGCTTCCCCTAATATTTGCAGAGTTAAAGGCAGAACAAAACACATTTCAACAAAATTCACTTTGCGTTAGAAGAGCATTAAGTTTGGTAAGGACGAGAAAGGAATGGGATACAAGCTTGGACATCCCCCCATTTATCATAGAGCGTCGTTCTCCCTCCTACCCACTCTCTTTGCCTTTAAATCAAGTGACTGAGTTACCTTCCCCAAGAACCTACCCTTGCCTACCCCACCATTATCTTTTAAATTGCCTACATTTTCTTCCTGGGTGAAATGGAAGTGATGAAGGAGATTGTGCAAGGCGATGATATGAAGAGAAGTAAAGACATGCCTTCCCCCAATATTTCTGTTCAAATCTTAAATGAAAATGTATATCCTTGTCCAAAGTGAAATTTGACAAATTTATGGCAAAGATTTTTAAATTTGTGATACTAAGATCTTGATTTTGTATTGTTATTGTTTTGGGGTAAATTTGGGGGGTTGTTTCTTAAACAATACATTCATATTTAGGTCTGCTCTATTATTTCCCAATTAGGATTCTCATCTTGAACAAAAGTCATACTTGGCATATTGTGTCACATTTAGCTCCAGGATCACTATCTGCTTTTAGAGCAGTGATCAGGGAAGATAGTTTTCTCATCCTGATTCTAAGATGACTATTTAATAAGTAAAGTTAATCCTAATTAACATAGAAAATCAGTCTAGAGTTTGTTCCTAGCTTTGATTACTTTAAGAATGTAATTACCAAGTCCCTGTAAGAGTGGGACACCTTATCTATCTCTATAGAGGTCTAAGGAATGGGAACAGGAAACAATTAACTTTGCCCAGACCAAGCAATCGTTTGGACTAATTTTTCTCCCTCCCTGCAGGATGACACTTGTCACTCCTTGAGCATGTAGAAAAAGTTTTGAATCTCTAATTCTGAACACTGCCCATGCTTTCAGAATATTCATGGGTTCTAGCTCTTAGTGAGATAAAAGCCCTTGCCATCTCTTTTTGCTGTTTCTTATAAAAGCTTTCCATTTTGACATACATATTAAATATAGATCAGTGTTTAAATCAACATTCTCTTTTCAAGTCAATATAGCATGCTCTTTCATTTGGTCCTGTGCAGTTATTCTTTGTATTTTTATTAATTTTCTACCTTCTACCCAGAATGACCTTCCTTCCTCCCCCTGTGGCTAAATTCTAGTTTTCAAACTATGTGAAATATTACCTTCGCCATGAGCAGGTTTGACCCATTTCGCTGTCTTTGAGAGCCTTTGGTGTCTCTTACCACATTCTGTTTTAAACTGGAGTCACTTATGAATACCTTATGTATACACTAGGATTGTGAATTCTCAGAGGCCAGTGGCTTGCAACTTACTTATTTCTGCTTTCCTTCCAGTGCCTGGCACAAGCACCATGACTGCACTTAACTGGCTCTCAGTAAGTGTTGAGTTGTAAGGAAATGCTCCTTTTTGTAAGGGAAATAATCTAAATGATTTGTGGCTGGGATATCAAAGACACTGTATCTAGTTTATAACCAAATATATACTACTTTTTAATTTTGGGGTGGGGAGTGGAGAGAAATAATAAAATAAATAGTGGGTCTTTACTTACAGGATGACTATACATTTTATCTTCTAAGTGGAACACTTTTGGAAAATAAAAGGTGTGCTATTAATAATTACACTTAAATAGCAGTAGTAAATAGGGACAAACCAAGACCAATAGTTCCCAACTTCTCTATGGCAGGAACCACAGCTATTAACGAGATCTATGGGCAGGGAAAACACAAGTTTCATGAGACTTTAGAAACAATCCATTTCTACCCTTTCAAAAGGTTCCAGAGAAGTGATGGATATTCTTACAAAACGAGCACCCAATGTGCAATTCAGAGAAATGCATTTTTATACTTCTAGGCAGCCTTGAACAAAGCCATTTATCCTCCCCAAGTGCACCTTAGTACAGCCCCAATTACACCATTCCTCTGTTTAAAACCCTTCCATGGTTTATCATTGCCACTATATTAAATGTGTTATGGTGCTCCGTGAGCCACTCTACCTTGCAATTATACCTTTACTTTCTAATTCTTTCATACTTTCAGTTCCATCAGAACTATCTGACATTTCTGAGTACCCCAGTATTCACCCTACTTCTGTGCCTCTGCTGATGCTTGTTTCTTCGCCTGAAATCCCCCTTCCCTCTTTTATTTCTAAAACTTTAGAAAGTTCTACTTGTCCTTCCAAGTGAATCTGCATCACACATATACACGTAGACTTCTGTGATCCTCCTGCTTTGAAATACTCTCTTTCTCTTTGATCCTTTATATTATCTTGCTCACATTTCTCATATGACACTTAAGATCTCTCCTGTATTAATTATAACTGTATGTATTCATTCCCCCTATGAACTGTAACTTATCAGTGTAGGAACTGTTTCTTACTCATTTTTGTATCCTATGTACCATCTTATACGTAACTGATGCTCAGTAAACATTTATTTACAAAGAGTAAGTCTATAGTCCTTTTTCTAACCTAAGTTTCTCTTCCTCAATACTACTCCTCATGAATACTAACAAATTTCAACTTAATTAAAAGGTATAAGTGAAAATTAGAAAATGTTTATAGAGATAACCCATTAATAAGCCACAGGTCCCTATTTTCTTGTGCCTCCAAATTGTGTTCTTAAGAGAAGATCTGGGATAAGATTTATAGGTTAACTCTTATATCAACTGTTTTACCTTGACATTTCAATCCATTCTCTTCCAGAACCAAAATCCACCATCCTACTGGATATCCTTCACAGGCAACTCATTCCCTGAACTGACACGGAACAATAACGCTGTATCAGTCGTCTGACTTTTTGCTCATCATATATTTAAAAGAAAATTCTGAGTCCATTGGACTTGGAAAATCTTTCATTTTCAAGACAGTAAGACGTTTATGGAAATAACCAAGTCATTTTTCACTGAGGTGTCTTTTGGGTATCTGTGTTCGCTCTTCCTTATTGACTGACATAAAACAATTAGAAGTTTAAATTGTATTCAACAGAGGAAAAGTTTAATTTCACACTGTTAGTGTGAAGGGAGGATTTTTACCCATTCCTCTCTATCTCACAAGCACAAGTCCCTCCCAACGCAATTACATGCACCTCAAAGAAAGCTTGGGTACACTGTGGTAACAGTTCTCAACTGTTTGACCCATACCTTTCCTTGATAAACATAAAATCTCATGACCTCAAATATATACTCCCTCCCTTAATAGGAAGAATATAGAATCTAAATTCTGTAATTGGGGGGGGGGGTGGTGGTGGTGGTGGTGGGATGAACTGGGAGATTGGGATTGACATATATACACTAATATGTATAAAATAGATAACTAATAAGAACCTGCTGTATAAAAAAAAATACAATAAAATTCAAAAAAAAATTTCAAAGTGGAAAAAAATAAAATACATGAAACAATTGATAATACAAAAAGAAACCAAATTCTGTATATGCTTATTGTCTAAGAAAATTTTAGCAAACTTTGTATTCAGAAAATATATGTGGTATGATGAAAGAACAACCAATATTTTTTTGATTGCTATAGTTAACCAGCCATTCATTCATACTTCCTACTGTACTCTCCACACCCCCGTTGAGGATCACTGCTCTTCTAGAAAACAAAACAAACCAAACATGCTTTTTCCTTATCTAGGTAAAGGATAAGTGATTTATTATCACCACTCATTTTTCCAATAGCAGTGAAGGAAAGTATGATCTATGATCTGTGATTTAAGATCTCTTTCTCCCAGTCCCCTCTGGGCTTGAGGGCAACCAATTGTAAAACAAGTAGTGCAATCTAAGACCACAGCATGGAGTGAGGAACTAGCCTGGCTGACACCGAATTAAGTCTGCTGCTTCTGCTTCTTACCTACTGTGATTTTACCTATGGTGCTAAATATCTCAGTGGCGCAACTTGGGAAAGCTAAAAAGAATACATTTACTAACTATAAAGAGAAAAACCACTCCCATGGGAAAAAATGTGAGTCAGCCTTTGGAAACAGTATTGGAACATGAAAGACTATTTTCCTTGCCAATGCAGGCCCAGAGGTCAATTAATTGGCAATGACCTGAACACTCAGAGCTTATACTGCTGCCTCAGCACTTTTCTTCTTACTCTCAACTAGATTTGCATACCAGTTCTTTACGGAAACTTTTTTTTGGAGCACTTACCATGAATCACAGTGGCCCTTTTTAGAGTGTATTTCTGTCTAAAGAGAAAAAGTTAAGTAAACAGGGACTCATTTTTATATCTGTATCTATCTCTCAAGTACAAAAAGAGAAATCATTAACCTTGATTTGTAAAATGAGGTGATTCAGTATATGATTTGAAGTCCTGAATGTTGTAACCCATTCACCAAAGTACCTTTCCATCCTCATACAGAAACCCAGATGGGGATTTTTTAATAAAATGTCATTCTTCTAAGGAGGAGTTTGAGGGCTCTCAAACACTCTCTCTCTCTCTCTCTCTGTGTCTCTTTGTCTGTCTGTCACACACATACACACACACACACACACACACACAGAGAACCCAGGTTTTCTGGCAAGAAAATGGAACTAAAACTTAATCTATGAACAATTTCCTTTCTTTAGTGCCTCGCTCTCCAAGTATGAGACCAATCCCAGAGGCTGTATCATTCCAGCCTGGCGCATTGGAAAGGTGCTTGCTTGAGGCCTCTTCATTGCAACCCAAGGGTGGAAACTTAAGCCCTGCCTGTTATATACTGCTCACCTTCCCCTCCCTTCCGGACCCTTTCCTGTTCAGTAACAGCTTCCCCAAATCCAGCTCTGCTTGGGGGGAAAGAACTGGAAAATTGTGGAAAAGGGGAAAGGGGAGGAATAATGTTCTTATATTGTTTTTGAGTTACCAATCCAAGGACTTTGCAAGCAAATTAAATTCAAAAATTATTTGAAGTCAGAGAACAGGTTATGGTTTTCAAATAATTTTCACTCTCACGGGGAATGACATGCCCTTTTATTCTTAATCTGACCATCTTTTAACAATTCTTATGTGATAATCATAAATGGCTGATTCCATATTGACAGTTATTAATAAATGTTACCAGAAGGTGAATGCTAAAGCATTATAACTTGTGTATGAAATTTCTGGATTCTCAGGGCCCTGTGGTCCCAGGCATTTCATATACTTACATGTAGAACTGCATTTCTACAAAGGGCTAGTTATTAAAAGATAACCCTATGCAGAAAAGAAAACCGGTCTAAACAATAGAACGGAAATGAAGCCATGAAGATAACGCATATTACACACACTAGCAGATGCATATAAAAATCATGACAGAAATACACGAAACGACACAGGAGGATAGAGAAATGCCGCCATGTTTCTTCATCAGTAACCTCTATGTACATTAGCAGAATTTCAAGAGAAAACAGACAGCTGCTGCCTCTTGATCACACATCCCTTAACGTTTTGAAAAACGCAGACTCATGTAAAGGTATTTTCTTTCACTGTGAGTATGCTGTACTCTCACATACAGCATGACTCTTTTACCTCCATAAAAGGCAGTCATTCCTACAAATACCTTCTCATCACAGTATTCATGCAATTTTTTTTTCTTTTATGAGAAATAATCATTTCTTTCCACTTTACATCAACTTCATACTTTTCTTACAGTTACTTCTAAATCAACTTTTGCTTCTACCTTTTTTTACTTACACACACAGAGATTCCAGCCTGTTTGTAAATGACTGCGCGTGAAATATCTCATGAACACAAAGTCAGATATGATATGACCAACAGATCTTTTTTTTAATGTTCAAAACTGGACAACATTGGATCAAATAGAAACAAGATAATCACAGAAGTTACCTCCATTTTTTTAAAAAAAATATTGCTTAGTAACATTTTAAGCTAACTTTCAATATTAAAGCAAAAACAAGAAACTCAAGTTTCTCCACTGAGGACAAGCAAGCCTACTTGAATGTTTTAAAGGAAAATAGGCACTTCCTTTTCCTTCTTTAGATAACTTGATATTTCCCCTGCTATATTTACATAGTTCAGGTGTCTAGACAATAGTGTGGTCAATATGTGATAGCGCTGGCCTTGCTTTGTTGTCTGTTGGGGACGCTTCCTTGTGCTGTCTGTCCGAGTACTATACACTTTGTTTTGATTCTTAAGGAGCTCTATTTGAGTACTACAGTCTACTTTTCCAAGCATTCACCTGCAAGCATTTTCATCCGAAACACTGAACTAGCTCTCTCCACACTGCATTCCCCCCCTCATCTGATTAGTGTCAACACAGCTGCCCTATTCTGAGGAATGTAAACTAATATTGTTGTTAGACCTCCCTCAACCTTAGGAAACTTCCTCAAAGCCTTACAGTCTCTTTAGGATTTTTTTCTTACCCCTTCAGAGATTTAAATCCCCGAGACAAACGTGTTGAGGAGAGATCAGGGAGGCAAACATCAATTCCTTAAATAAAATCCTATGTGCTATAATATACATTTACATGTAAGCATGTATAAATATTTAATAATGCATCGCTCCAAAATAACTTTGTCATCATACAGTGAAAGTCGAAGTCAATCACCAGACAATAGGGACTTGAGTGAAGTCCCCTCAGGATTTAGGTGGGTCTCTGGATTGACAGAATTCAAAATGAAGATGGCTTAAAAAAATCTCACCTGATTACTTTAAAAAAAAAAAAAAAACATCATTTTCTTTTAGGATGAAGTTTGAAGATAGAACTGAGAACTTAACTGAGTTGAGACACAATCAACTAATTTGTCTTACTGATACATGAATACCCAACAGAGGAGTCAGTTCAGTGTATCTGGCAGAATGTGATCTGCTCTCTCAGTCTGTTCTTATACAAAGTGATTTTATAAACTCCTGAATATTGGGCTTCCTCAAATACACACCATTACCCAGAAATTTTTCTTTTCCCTTTTCTCCTACTGTTTCATCTTTTACTTAAGAAAGAATCTTACAGTCACCACAGAAAATATTAACCAAGAAAAGAGATTCCTATACACAGTTTGCAAAAACATTACATTGGGTGACCAAGAACCACCAATATGTAAGCTTTTATTAAAAAAATAGAAATGAAATAGCATCTCTAAATGGAGTGCTAAAATCTAAAAGCCTTACCTCACTAAATTGAGCCTGGGCATTGTTTTCCAGGTACAACATGTTAGCTGTAAGATTGATCAATGCCGCTGTCCTCTCTTCTGGCTCCAGGATTTTGCCAACCCCCCACCCCCTCTGAGACCCTTACAGTAGGAATCTACTAAGAAGATAACAGACCTCAAGTCCCTCTCTGTCTTTCTCTCTCTGTACATAATTCTAGGTTCCCTAATATATACCCAACTATAGGCATGAGGGGGCGGGACTCTTCTCTTTACCTGTCCAATCCATCAACTTCCACCTGGACTCCTCCACTCCAATGGAGTGAGGCCTCTCCCATCTCATTAAGTAGTTAGAATTCCTTATCACCAATCTTTAAAAGAAAAAGAAAGAAAGAGAGGGGAAAAAAAAAAAAAAAAAAACAGGAGAGAGACAGGTAAAACTTTCCCTTGTCTCTTTCATAAGAAAGTACACTCTTTCCTGAAAACAAAATCTTCCCAAACAAACCACAAACCGTACCACCACCAGGACTTACAGAAGGCACTTTAGAAAGTTGTTTTACACTTTGCAACTGAAAAGTAAAACTTCAGGGAAAGCTTTTGAAAGTTTTGTTTTGTTGTTTTCGCTTTTTAAACCTAGATGTGGAGTTTCAAGAATGATTACACAGTTAGAAATTTGGGGAAACCATGCTTATATGCCCTTAATATAAAAATTAAAATCCACTGCCTGATAGGCAAAGGGTTTTCAACTTCTTCTCCCAAGAGAAACGCCAGTGGTTTCATGCAAAGCGATGCTAACATAAGCCACTTGATCGTCCAGAGCATGTTTCAATAACAATTTAAACCATTGGTCCCGTTAACTTGTAAAAACAAACAAACATCCACATTATGTACAGGAAATAGAAATCCTGGGGAAAGTGCCCATTTTTTTAAAGCCCTTTAAAAAAATAACCTGCTTCTTTCTATCATATTTCTTGAAACATGGAATCAATACAATAGCTAATCTATTTGAATATTTATTTTCTCTACCGTATCTAGTTTTTATTAATGCTCAAAGATAATATTTTTATAAACAGGTAATTATTAATAAAAAGAATAAATCTTAAAGTCTGAAAGACCACTTACCTTTTGCCTTAAAAATATATTTACATAAATACATGATAACATTCATGTAGAATCTGGCCTTGCTTACCATGATTTAGTGAAGATGAAATGCACCCTGACAGTTATTGTGCGATCCACTAAAATATGCTCATTGCTGTCGAGTATTCTACATAATTCAGTTAGATTTATATCTAAACATCACTCCTCTCCCCACACTTGGGAAGCCAAATTCCCTGTCCTGCGTGAAAGTTATAACTGGACAAGATATCTGTACAGTAAGTTAATATTTAGATTTATTCTAAAATTTAGACGAAAATTAGAAGCCAGAATAAGTTAGTATATAAACTTTAAAAATAAAGTGTGCAAATACATTCATGACCTTGGATTTGCCTCCTCTTTACTTCACTTTTTGCATCCATAAAATGCATGCACATAAAGGATAATATGATCACGGGGTGATATTTACTTTTTAGCCCCTAAGTTACTGGTAAGAATGTTTCTTTTTCTGCAAAAATTTTTCAGTAATATCATTTGATCTCAAGTGTCCAAGAATATGACAACACTAATGCTACAAATTTATATCAGGCAAAATGTTCATTTCTTCACTGAAATATTGGAAAAATGACCTCTTACTATATGTAATTAACCAAATAAGCTGTAGCTACAAGGCAAAAAAAAAAAAAAAAAAGAGAGAGAGAGAGAAAGAACGTAAAAAAGAAATGACTTGAAAAATGCAATTTCATTATTTGTACCATGATTTTAAATTATACACCCACTGACAGCTTCTGGGTCAATAGTAGAAAGCAGTTAGCGGTTTCCTTAAAGCTGTGCTTAGTTAAGTGGTTCAAGAACTTGGATGACCCTGAGAATCATCCAGGGTGCTTTTTAAAAACAGATTTTTTGACCCGGCCCCGTATCTACTGAATAAGACTCTCCAGGGATACGACCCCTACATCTGTATTTTCTTCAGCCCAGTAGGAAGTTCTGAATGAGTCAGGTTTGGAAATTAATCTGGAGTAAATGCCATTAGCACAACTGCCCAGAAAGTCATTACTGGATTCTTTTTTACACGAATAGAGTAGTGCAACCACTTGAACCCCTAAATCTAAGGTCCACAGTTTCAGATGCTGATGATATTCTATCAAATGTAAACAAATTTCATCTTTCGCAAAGTCTAAAGATTCCCAGCAAGATTTGATGGATGAAAAAGATCAAATTCCTTCTATCTACCACCTTAGCCTTCAGTACATGCCAGTCAGACTATGATCTCTATCTACATAACTACCAAGATCTAAAATGTGTGTATCTTACATGTAAGATATGATAAATCTGCTGAGCTACTTGTGTGTTTTGGGTACATGAGGGGAAGGAGCACTGGACTGGGGGTTACAGGAGTAACTAGGAGATACAGGAACTATTACCAATTCTGTGCCCTTGGGGCAGGTTACTTAACCACTCTGGATTCAGGTTCCTCATTTGTGAAATGAGAGGCAGAACTAAATGATTTCTAAAGACCATTATAAAGATAAGAGTCTCTGTCCAGAATTCATGGAAATGATTTAGAGGATTATTTACATTTCTCTTATTTTGCTGGGATATTTGTACCTCAGTTTGCTCATCTTTGAACTGTACAATGAAGCAGTTGAGTTGCACAGATACTAAGATGCTTAAATGACATAAAGAAAAAGGTACAATGTACTAGGGGGAAAATCCATGTTTTTTGCTCTAGGATATCCTCATATTAAATTCACTAAAAGCTACTAATCCATTTAAATTTGAATTTAGCACAAACATTTTCATAAAAGAGTGAATCAAAGTACATCTGATAATGTTTGATTTCAGAATTAGTGTGAATACCTGATGTAAACATCATGCATTTATTTAAGCAAAAGGTTACAGAGAAGCAACCATTCTCTGTATTCACCATGCAACAATGCTTATCTTGGACCTCAAAGGTTTATTAATATGCATTAATTTTCCTAATAACCTAATGATGTAGGTAAGTATTATTATCCCCATTTTACAGGTAAATAAACAAACTCAAAGATTGTAAGTAGGTTTCCCAAGTCCTCAGGAGTCAGAACAACTTTATTTAACTTTACTCACAGCTCATAGTTTTTCATTCCCAGACATTCCCCTCAAATTCCTCAAAGCTTCATGGCCTCAGAATCAGGGGTCAGCACTATCCCTTGAATGAAAATGCCACTGCTGTAAATCTAGTGCATTAGAAGGAGAAGTCATTCAAGACGTAAGATTAACATGTATGTTTTCCTGCAATAATACTGTTAAAATTTTGTTGAATATCCTTCTTAACAGATGCTCATGTAAGAGCTCTTTGTATATTAAAGATATTAACCCTTATCATAAGTGCTGCAAATATTTTTCCACTGTGTGTATTCCTGTGTCTGTGTTTCTGGTGTTTCAACTCGTATATGGATTTATGGTTTGCTTTTTGGTGTAGAAGCATTTTATTTTTTCCATAACTGAATTTATCATATCATTTTTCTCTTATGATTTATTAATTTTCAAAAATAGTTTGAAAGGCCTTTGCCAGCCCAACATTATAAAATCCTTCAGCCATATTATCATTTCACATTATTATCGGTTTTTGAATTGTTTCATATGCAAATCTTTTCACTCTCTAGAATTTGTATTGGTATGAGAAATAAATGAAGATACACTTCCACTCAAAATATATAACTTATCTTCATCACTTTATTGAATAATTCTTTCTCTCCAATTTGACATGCAATCTTTATAATATACCAAATATCAATGTCTCCATTTTATATCTCTATGTGAGAAAGTTAAGCAAGTATATAAATCTTCAGCACACAGAAAATACTTGTCTGAAGTTCTTAATCCACGCTATGTAAGTTTGGGTAGGGAACAACAGGGTACCTATAAAATTCTAGGAAGTAAAAAATGGAAGCAATTTTGTCTCTCAGATCTATGCTTGCCCCCTGTGGCTTGGGGTAAGTATAGAGAACAAGGAAATGTTTAGGTTTCATGAAGCCGTAAAAATGGAGATAAGTGTTTTAGTGGGTTCTCCTCATGAAGACTCTAGTTCTATTGAATTGAGAGAACAGAGAAGTTAGAAGAGGCTTAGTTAGTCATTTATTAAAGTAAAAAAAGACTGGTGACTTGTTTTTTTATTAGTAGTTGAGATTCCAAGAAAGAATATGTGCCTGGTTCTAAATTTATCAACCCTCTATGCTTTCACCAAAAATTTACCTGAATGAGGTAGGAAAATGAATATCTAGCAATATCTCTACATTCTCCCCTCCCTCTAGAGGCCCCTCACCATCACTTTATCTTTCCTAAAGAACAACTATGATCATGTTACTCCTCAGGATGAGTCCATGCCATTGGGACAGAACCAATTATTTTTGTAGGCACTCAAGATCCTTCTTCACAGGCTGGTCCCAAGCTACCCTCTCAGCCTCATCACCCCTATTTTCCACTCTGCTTGCTACATGCTGGCCCCAGCTGACCATTTCTGTCCCTCTGCTCAATCTGGTCCCTCAGTTTGAAATGCCTTCATTCTCTTTACCTGATAAATTGAAACATTTCCAAATTCTTCAAATGAATCTGAGTTCTCCAATTCCCTAGTTGAAGTTCAGTCTTCTCTTATTTTATATGAATGTGTATAAAATAATAATAGGGCTTCCCTGGTGGCGCAGTGGTTGAGAATCCTCCTGCCAATGCAGGGGACACGGGTTCGAGCCCTGGTCTGGGAAGATCCCACATGCCGCGGAGCAACTAGGCCCGTGAGCCACAACTACTGAGCCTGCGCGTCTGGAGCCTGTGCTCCGCAACAAGACAGGCCGCAATAGTGAGAGACCCGCACACTGTGATGAAGAGTGGCCCCCGCTTGCCACAACTACAGAAAGCCCTCACACAGAAACGAAGACCCAACACAGCCAAAAATAAATAAATAAATTAATTAATTAAAATAATAATAAAATGTTACCTTACAATGAAAAAATTTGTATAATTGTTTGTCTCCCCTATGAGGCTATGAACTTTTGAGATCAGAGTACACTACTGGTCATCATATCACATTTCATGTCTAAAAGCTTGATGAATATAAGTCCAATTGAACAATTTAACTCTATAAGAAAAAAACAGAAAGTTGAAAATGGATTCTTTACCCAAAGTATTTATTATGACATGGATGCCTTTCCTATATGAATCAATAAACAGCACCTAATTACAATAGAAGAGAGAAATTATGTTTTTAATCCAAGGATAGTACGTCAAATCTTCAATAATTATTTGTCAAGAAGGAAAATTGTCAGCATGATAAACCAGTAAAAGGCAAAAAAGATTGGGGTTTTATAGAGCTTGTGCGAAAGCTAAGAAATGTTGGGACTTTCCAAGCTGCTCCAGAACAAAATCAATCAGATCATTTTAATACCAGCCACCAGAAAGTCAAAGGATGACCAGCAAGACACAGGGAGTAACTTTCACAGCTCTAATCTTTCTCAAGTTAAGTGATTTCCTTCCTTTCCTGCTCCAGACAGGTAAGAAGAATTTGCATTTGTAGACGACATTGAAGGCCACTAAATTAATTCATCGAATCAATTTTCTCTTAAGTCTAAAGCTAAATTCCAAAGCAAGATAAAAAATCACATCCATTTTAGGGTCCCTAGTGAGGCTCTGAAAGATGAGTAAGCCTCATAGGTACAGAAGGGGAGACAAGTTCTGTCTTAAATCTTATAGATGTACTCAAGCTATATATATATATATATATATATTTATTTATTGTTGTTTGTTTGTTTGCTGTTTTTTCTGTAAACCTTCAAGTAGAAGGTAACATAGTGGACAGGGTTTAGTTTCTCTCTTTCTTTGTATATTTTGTGGGTCAGATACTCTTCAGAGCACTTTATATATATCAAACTCATTTAATTCTCATAAAAATTTGTGATGTATGTGCTGTTATTATTCCTGCCTTACAGATGAAAATGAAGATACTGATATGCAAATAAATACTAAATGGTGAAATCAAGATTTGAAGGGATCCAAAACAGTCCAAGTAAATAGGTATCCATATGCAAAGAGATAAGATCATCTCTCATACTGTCTTTAATTTGCACTTAAGACTTTTAGATTATAAAAATAATGTGATATTTAGAGCCCAAAACTGAAAAATAAAAATAAAAAATAGATGCTATCTATAAGCATAACACTCATAGAGAACTATTGCTAAAAGTTTCCTTGGTCTTTTCTCTATGTTTATATATATATTCTGTAAGTAAAATTGGATTATATTCAACATTTTTTTTTTTTTTTTAGTTATTATGGTATTATGAGCATTTTCCCATGTTAAATATTCCTACATGTAAAAGTACTGGGTCAAAGTTTATGAACTTAAGTCACTTGATAGGTACAGAATCAAGTTATTTTCCAAAGGGCTGAATCAAATTGCATTTGTATGAGGTTAAGAACCACAGTATTAGAATGATCTTTTCCAACTATACAAATGAAAAAAAATATTTTCTTATTTTAATATGAATCCCCTTGATTGTGAGCAAAGTTAAATGTATTTCAATATGTTTCTTAGCCCTTTGCATTCCTTCTTTAGATGATCTAGCAATGTCCTTTGCTTTCCCCTCCAATCCCTACCTCATTGGAGTAGTAGTGTTTTCTTTATTAATAAAGATATTAACTCATTGACATATTTGTCATATATTTTCCAAGTTTCTTTGCTGTTTAGTATTATATATATTGAAATAGAAATTCTGATTACTTTATTACATAAAAATGACTTCTTAGCCATTTATCCCAGAACCTAGAGGTAACCACTGTTAAAATTTTGGTATTTTCTCTACCAAAGATATATATTCCATATAATTCTGTGTGCTTTACAAACTGAACATATAATAGAACATATTAAAGATATATTTTGTTAAAAGTGTGTATATGTGTCTGTATAAATGTATGCATATAGTTATTTTAAAAATTAACCTGTTAATATGATTGCATACTCAGGTCATTACTCAGGTATTTTAAGTAAACCCTATGTTTTTAAATTGCTATATAGGGCTATTAAATTAATTTAGCCATTTCCCACTAATTGGGCATTTGATTTGTTTCTATTTTTCTTTAACACTATAATCTTAAAGCAAAACTGTACTATGCTATTAATTAAAATACATTATTAGAAGCTGCATTATTTGATTATGAGATATTTTAATATTTTAAAGGCCAATAGATACTACTAAATTGATTTCCCGATATTATACCAGTTTCTCTTTAGATTGTCAATATAAAACAGAGCTCACCCTGCCACAACATCATTAGCAACTATAATTATTTTATATATTTTTAATATTTTAGCGTAAAAATGCACAAACAAAATTAACTTTCTCCTACTGCTATTATACATGATTTATTAAAATGAACATACTGATCTCCATCGCCATTAGTTGGTCACCTTTGGAAAGTGCAGATCTTTAAATTACACCAACTTGTATTTGAATATTGGTGTGTTTACTTATCTTCTTTGAACCTTCATCTATATAATCAAAATATCACCTTGTAACATTTAACTTCCTAACCAACCTATAGGAGTGATTAGTTTATAATAGGTTCTAAATGGATTTCAGAACCCTTTTATCCTTTTATTTATTCATATCTGTAGTCTGGACATGCTACTAAATACCTCCAAAATTTCTTATTTTTTAAACACTAGATTTTCTCGTATTTCAATAGATAATCTGATTAAAACTATATTTCATTCCTTTCCTTTCTGCTTACTGCCATACCCTCCAAACAGCTGCTGCTGCAGTAAGTGGTCATAGACAATATAGTCAATTGCCAGCTTGGAGGAGTGGAAAGAGCACTGGAATCAACAGCAGAAACGTGGGGTCCAGGTCTCAACTCTCATTTCGAGTTAGTCCTTTTCATTAAGTGGATGGATAATCAACAAATATTCACTCAAGCTAATTGCATAACACATCACCTTTCCTTGTTTCCATACTGGGATATATTTCAATATGATACTAGGTTTTAAATAATTTACCCTACCTAATAACTATAGGGAAATCAACCCATCTTGTCTTTAAGGATCATGCATGAAAGGATATTGTTCCAAGAGTCATGGACTTTGGGTTAAGTTCTGGCTCTGCCAGTAAATTGATTATGTTACCTGAAGCAGGACATTTCCCCATCTATCTTGCAGTTTTCTAATCTGTTAATTGGATTTAGGTTTGTTACATATTTCGCATCCTATATTACTGTGATTCTAGTCTCCTTGGTGTTCACGTTTTTCTGTTTAACCATGTTCTAAATTTTACTATTGATGAAGACAGACAACTTCTCTATCAACTTTATACATCACATCTTTTCCTTGCAGTATTTCCTTTCTAAAGAGCTGGTGAAAGCAGTGGATTTTATAGACCAGTTGATTTCTATCAAGCTTTCAATCTTTCTATCAAGGTGGAGATTTTAGGCTTCACTTTTAGTTCCTCATTTTTTCTCTCCTCAGCAGGAATATAGGTTGGGCAGGGGATGCCTCATCCTTCCTGGAGGCTGTATTTTGAGGCAACTCAGCTTTCTTTCTTACATAAGTCCTCTCCACCCTTTCCAGGAAAAAAAAAAAAAAAATCCATAGGCAAAATAAAAAGGAGGTGCATTTACTCTGGAGTCCTGGATGAACTCCAGGGAAATATCACATTTTGTCTCTTTTAATTCAGACTCTCAGAGAAAGCGAGTTCTAAAGTCTTTCTCTTATTTCTGCACTCATCTTCAGTTATAGGAAATGTCTCTCACTGTTAAACACGGTATAGCACCAGGCAACAGAATGGAGAAGTCACTGGTTTGTAACTTTGGGAAAACTTCAATGATCTCATCTGTGAATCTCCCCAGTGTGCACACTACCTTTGTATCAGGGACCATGGGGGTTGAACTGAGCCATTCTTGGAGCCCTGTTTTCACTCATCCTCTCTGCTGCACTATTCATACTTGCACTACATCTAGATCCTAAGTATGAAAAAGTGGTGTACATGAACATGGTGTGTGTGTATAAAATATATATATTTTTTAAGTTCCACTTTATGTACCCTGTGACTCCCTATCTGACCTTGAAGTAGTTATCTAGCCTCTCTGTTTCTTAGCCCCCTACAGGTACAGCAAAGGGTTAGCCAATTCCTATGGGATTTCTAAAGTCCTATGTCAGCCTGACAGTCTCAGATTTTCCATACTTTTTTTTTTAATTGAATAAAAGATTCTTTAGATTCTATAGTGCTTTACAATTTTCAAAAGTTTCACACACATGATTCCATATAATCCCATAATAACCCTTTTTCTCTCCCTACCCCTATATTGCCCCGTTCGCCTTCTGTCTCCCCGCTGGTAACCACTAATTTGTATTTCTATATCTATGAGTCTGCTTCTTTTGTGTTTTATTCACTACTTTGTTGTATTTTTTAGATTCTACATACAAGTGATATCACACATTATTTGTCTTTCTCTGTCTAACTTATTTCACTTAGCATAATGCCCTCCAAGTCCATCCATGTTGCTGCAAATGGCAAAATTTTATTATTTTTTATGTCCGAGTAATATTCCACTGTATGTATATATGTGTGTGTGTGTGTGTATATATATATATATATATATATATATATATATATATATATATATATATATATATATATATGTATAATATATCTCACATCTTTATCCATTCTTCTGTCAATGCAATCCCTATCAAAATATCAATGGCACTTTTCACAGAACTAGAACAAATAATTTTAAAATTTGTATGGAAACACAGAAGACCCCAAATAGCCAAAGAAGAAGATCATACACCCTGACTTCAGACTATACTACAAAGCTAGTAATCAAAACAGTATGGTACTGGCACCAAAACACACTCATAGATCAATGCAACAAGATAGAGAGCCCAGAAATAAACCCACACACTTATGGTCTCCATACACTTCTAAGGGACACTAACTATACTCTTACCATGCAACTGTTGTGATAATGTCTGTTTGGGCAGAAAAATGCTACATAAAACAAGGAAAGTTACATTTTAAAAAGAAGTCAAAATGATCAGGAAAAAAAGAAAGACTGAAGCCCTAGCTGGACCCAGTATAACTGATGTCCCTAACCACCTTCAGCAGAGGGGTAAAAGTAATTTAGGAATGACAAACTGTGGTGTTTTCTCAGAACTGGGAAAGCAGCATGCACTGGCTGTTCTCTCAGACAGAGATGTCACCAGGCTGCTGTAATCTTCACTCTGTGACAACAGGCCATGAGAGTAAAAGTACCGCTCACTCTAAGTGTGGGGTGCAATAAGCCTTGGTCCAAAAAAATAATAAAAACATAAAAAAAATTGGCTTCTTGGTGTTGTTTTTGTCCCAGAGACTCTGAATACAGAAGAAAGTAAAGCATATATGGAGTTAGAAGTCTCATAGGTAAGGTTTGGAGGTAAACCCTGGGGATTGCTTATCAAAAAGGAAAACCAAATCTAACATCAAGAGTACATACATGACAATGTGGTGGTATGGATCCCATGATCAATTCTAGCTTTAAAGTAGTCTATGTTTCTGTCTAGGAGTGCCTCTATTTAAAAAGTCCTATTAATGGACAAAGAAGGATGCAGAAGTTTAGGGGATTTATAATAAGAGACTTAGGATGTATATCATACATTGCAGTTTAAGAGCAAATAGATCTTATATTTCCCAATGCTGCAGCTTTGTACACCCTGGCTCCTCCATCCCCTCAGACAGGCAAACTCAAATGCATTTTTCAACTCCCATATAACGTGTTTCCTCTATTTTACTCAACATTTGAGTGTCTGTTATGTACCCAGCATGGTGCTAGCACCTTTGGATCATTTCTTGTCTTCTCTAAGCAGCCAGTTACTTTGGCCTCTTAATTTTTACCCAATTCTATGGATACCTATATTATTATAGATCTCATCTCATTGCTTTTTAATTCTGTTTTCATGAGTCCCACACTAAAATATGAGGACAAGGGTGATGCCAGATTTAGTTCTGCACTTCTGAAGCTTGGGAAGTGTACAGAATAGGCACTCAAATTCTGTTTACCAGATGACTATTCTAGTTTGATCCATCAGACACATCTGTGAAGCAGGCCTGGAATTATTACTCCCACTTCTCAGATAAAGAAATCAGGTTACAGAGGGGTTAAAAGTTATATTCAACTTCACACATAAACTATGCTTAAGGCTGCATGTGCTCCTGTGCCGTACAAGTTGCCTTTCACAGAAGAGATTACCCTGTCACACACAGGCCTTAACAATGGGGATGAATTCAGCCTCAGAGTAAATCAATTTGTTTGCATGCTAGGCAGGAAAAACGAGCGGTCCTGTTGCCACAAATGACTCTCAAAGATATTCTTTCCCCTTTAGCAGCTTTTTCCCCTTCGTGCTGATCTCCTGAGCTTCCTACTATTACAGACACAATGAACTGACTTAATTCCAGCTTCCCAAGCTTGATTCACAGCTTGATTAAAAAGGGGTGCAACCAAGTAGGTGTGCCTCTGTGACCTGAGTGGTTAAGCCAGATCTTCTGGCCTGAGGAGGCCACTGGTTTGATTTTGTAAGAAAACATTATCTGCATTGATCATTAACTGGATAATTCTGCAACAGCTGTCTCAAAGAGATTAAAGAAAAAAAAGAAAAAAAAGACTCAAGAGGAGAGCTGCATCTAAAAACTCTAGGTAATTTCCAACAAAGACTGACACTGACTTTAGGATTCAACTATACGTTGCTTAAAAGTAAAGAGAAACTCAGTATAATAGCTTCCTAATAATAAAGAAATCATTTCTTCAAATGGAACCCAGTGCAGTTGTTGTGTTCAAATCACAGAAAGAAACGTGCAAAGTCAGACGTCATTATACATAATCTGAAAACACACACACACACACACACACACACACACACACACACGCTATGGAGTAGAAGGAGCAGCTGCCCCAACAAAATGAAAATAAAACTGAGTCATTACCTGTAACTCAGTTGCTCAGTGAATGAAATGCGTATATACTACTCCCACCTTAATCAACTACTTATGCTCCCCTTTTAAAATTATTCCTTTTTATGCACTAGATTTTGTAATTCAGATAGATTCTCTGTGAGGTAAGGAGTTTAAGTAACAGTGTCAAAGGGCTGAGTCAATGACAGTATATGTGGTGTGTCCTGAATCTGTGAGTAGGATTATGACCGAACCAGGATACCCATACTTCAGTCTGAGCATCTCTTTAAAAGATAACATTCATCTTCTTCTCTCCCAACTCATTCCTCAAATGGTTCATATTCTTACAATTTTTATTCAGCAACCATAATACATTTTAGTCATGGTCAATAGCTAGAAGACTATTTAGGTAAACCGAAACTCATGCATGATCCTCAAATATCAGATCACCTCCCCTTTTATCTCCACTGTTACTCTAGAGAGGAATAGGTCAAACATGCATGTTGGTACACCTCACTGGGAGAATGGTCAGATTTGAGTATTACTTCCTCTCCCTTTCTAAATAGGCAATCTAGATAGAAAAACAAAAGTCAAGGCTAACATAGATAGCAGCTGCTTAAAAATTAGTTGATTTGTTATTATCTTAAGGTGAAATAATAGATCCATTGGGAGTACACTAATGCTAGAAGGGATATTTGAGACCATAATTTAGAGACCATATTATTTCTTTCACACATACACACATATACTTTTCATGTCTAACATTAACTGAATCCTTTATTGTGCATGGTCTTGCAATAAGACTCAAAAAAGAATAAGATTATCTGTCCTCAGACTTCCTGATCCAGTGGAAGAGATATATGTAAAAAAAATCAATATGTTTACAAATGTATGTAAACTAGTAACTAAAATAAATACTAAGTGATAAGTTACAAGTAGCAGTTCTATGGAAACACAGGAGGACTGATTAATTCCCCATTTGAAGACAAGGAGTTGAGTCTTTAAGGTTGAGAAGGGTTTGGGAGGAAGAGAAAGGAGACATTTCTGAATGAACACAAAAGCATGGGCCAAAAGACAAAAACATGAAATTATGTATTCAGAAGAATAAGATGGAGTTAGGTGAGCTTGGCGGGACATGGGAGATGGAAGGTGGTATAGGAGAGATATGTTGAAATACGATTGTGGTGGACTCCAGTTATCTTTATCTTTCTCATACTTAAGGGAACTAGGCCTTTATGATTTATGAGTTAAAATGTCCCTGAAATTATAGTTCAATCAATTTGGCTTTAAATAAAAAAAAAAAAAAAGGAACGGTTACAGAGGTGTATACATTTGTCAAGATTCATTCACATACTTGGATGCCTTTTTGTACATAAATTATGGTTCAATAAATTTGGCTTTTACATTTAAAAAGCAAAAACAAAGAAGCAAAAATCTTCCCTGAAGATAAAGGTTTGGGCTAGATCATTGCTTATTTCCTCTGTGACTCTATCTCTCTAATTCCTTAGATTAAAAATGGAAAATCTCCACATGAATTGAAATGATATCAAAGAGACTCTAGAGTTTAAGGGACAGTCTTCTGCCACCGCTATCACCAAAGATCAACATCAACTATTCTTCCCTCTCTCATCCCCTCCAGAGAAGTGTGCCTGCCAAGTTCACCCAACTGTCACAACAGCATTTGCCCTCTGACCTTCAGCAAACAATGCACAGAATGCCATTTTAAACTACTAGATGCTGTACCCTTACTTCTTTAAAGACTGACCTGCAAGGCTAATTAGAGAGTTCAGTGCTCTGCCTATCTGGGGCTAACACTTAAATTTAGAACGGTAAAGCAAAACCAGTCCTCCAACAGATCCACAGGCTTGGAGGAAACTAACCCAGCCAGGGCTGGCCTAGAAGGGATATTCGAGTTTGTTCTCAAGATGGTTTAGGGATTCAAACACAAGGACCCATTTCTTCATCATTATTCTTCTATAAGACTATGGGTCTCAGTAGTTAGCAAGCAATTAAGAATTTGCTCATAATTCCTTTTCCCATTATTTCCTAGGACTATAGGTAGACACACTTTCTCTTCTCTTGCCCCAGCAAGAAGAGCAGGGAAAGGACAAAGTGTCCCATCACTTTCTCTGGAGAGAAATGTGGTATTCTAAAGATAAGGGATGAAAGACAATGCCTTACTTTTAGTGATGGCAACAGGAGCAGTCATTCTAAGCACTGGTAAAAATAGAACTGAAAAATATTACATTATTAAGAAACTTTAGAAATCATATAGCCAAAAGTTTTCATTTTAGAGACAGATGATATGAAACCCAAAGATGGAAAATAAGCTTCCTAAGCTTTGCAACTACTTTGTGAATATGAAGTGGCACTCCTCATTCTTAGTATTGCATCATTTGAAAGGATTACATTACCCATTGCATTTAGCTAAGAGAAATATGTGTTTACATATGTGCTATGGCTTGCATTCTAAGGGTACCAGAATTGCATCTCATGGACCCCATTCAGCTGCCTCAAGTTCTGCTTTGAAATCTGTTAACTTTTGGTCACTATGATGGGTTTTCTAATAAACACATGAAGGTATTAGTAAATGTTAATCTCCGTTAATCTCTGTTTCTCTCTGGTGAAAAGTTTTTCAGTTTTAAGTTTGAGCCTCCTAAAAGGTAAAAGAAATATGAATTAAGTGAAAAAAGGCAAGTTAGATATCTGTCAAAACTGCTGACATGATGCTTCAGATACTCCAAGAAGTGTAATGGGTACTCATGTATATTGAAAAGTTACCTCACGAAAGCTTGGAAGAAAAGAGCACGCTCAAGCAAATAGAAACACAAAACTAAGCGGAAACAAGGAGAGGAAAAAGTGACATCAGGTAGTTGTGTAGAAGGTAGTTTTCACTTTACACTGAAAGGACAAAACCTGGCATCTAGCAAGAGGAGCAGCATTCCCTGGGTTTGGGCTGAAAAATAAAAAAGGAAGTAAGACTGACGTGAGGGAGAAGAGAGTTTTGGGTTATGAAAAGCTTATCTACCTATTAAGCTAAAGCAAGTGAATTCAGCTCATGGCAAATGACTTATTTATACATAGTTTTAAACTTTATTTCCTTTCTGTAGAAACACTTGCACCCAAAAAGGCCAATTGAGGACATGGGTCTTGAGGATATATTTGAAGACAGTATTTACTAATATTTGTACAGCCCTTCATATTAACAGACTGATGTACTATGTCGTTGTTCCTCGGTATCTGCAGGGGATTGATTCCAGGAAACTCAGGGACACCAAAACCCCAGATGCTCAAGTCCCTTATACAAAATGGCATAGCATTTGCATATAAGCTATGCACTTCCTCCCATATACATTAAATCATCTCTAGGTTACTTATAATAGCGAATAGAATGTAACCACTGTGTACATAGTTGCTGCTGTGGCAAATACAAGTTCTGCTTTTTGGAACTTTCTGGAATTTTTTTTCCTGAATATTTTTGAACCCTGGCTGGAAGAGCAGCAGCTCTAAGTCAAAAGGCCTGCCTTAAAGTCCTGGTCCTGATACTTGCTAAGTCTGTGGGCTTGGCAGAGACCTGAAACCCCATTTTCACATTTATTAATGGGGATACCACCACTTACATCACCTCAGTTACAAGGTAACAGTGAGAATTGTCAAATGAGACAATGTGTTTTATAAACTTTAAAGTGGAAGGGAAAAAGAAAAGAGATGAGAATAACCAACAGTAGATTGAGATTGCGAAATAAGTGATACATACGATCATCTGTGGGTTCTCCTCATCACACTCTTTCCCCCAAGCACACAGATGAATACAACTGCTTTCACATTTTATCTTTCATTGTCTCAACCCATGAGCTCACAGAAGAATTTGGCCACAATGAAAGATGTCTGCAGAGGCACTGCTGAAAATATATAGTTCTTTTTTATCTTCTGCCAAGTATGAAATTTATTTTAAAGGAAATGTTGTTTGCTAAAAGAAAACAAATTTGTCTTTAGACAAAACATGAAACATCTAGCCATGAATTAAGTGGTTGGGTTTTTTTGTTTGTTTTTTTGTTTTGTTTGTTTGTTTTCCATATCAAGTGATATTTTTCTGATCTTCAGGGGACACAGACTGGATGAATCTGTGTCCTCCTTTCCACCTAAAATTAGGCCAGTTACTTTCATACTGTAATTATGGAGCTGAAGGCCAGACTACTTTCGTGGTTAGATCTGATAACATTTGAGACCTTCCCTAACCCTGAGTTTTCTATAATTAAAGAAAAACAACAACAAAAATCTCCTTTTCACACAACACAGTCAACTAGCAAACAAAACAGAGAAAAAAAGAACAAAAAAAAAAATAAGATGGAGAAGATGATTCAACAGTATTTTCAATGTCCCTTAGTATATATGCATGGTGGTTTAACATCTTGAAAATTATTCTAGTCTCTACTTAATAAGGAACGAAGTTACCTAACTTACAAAAAACATGTGGCAGCCAGTATTGTTCTTCAGCTCTCCTAAGGACTGGCTTCTGAATTTTGAGTTATGGTCTGCTAAAAGGAAACAATTTTGGTTGACAGCTCACCCTCTTTGTCTGAATTAACAAGATGTGTACAAAATTAATGAAGGCATACTCCAAGAGATCTGAGTCCATCCACCTTATTAAACACAGCTTCACTTCACAATGGTTTCTTGGAGACATAATGGCTTGAAGCTGTCTGAAAGATTTACGATATAAGGACTTAGACCTAAAATAAGATTCACAAGGGAAATTTTTCAGGAGTAAAATAAATGCAAGAATGAGACTCAAAGGGAGTATAGTCTGACATGATCAGAAGGGATTAAAAAATACAGTAAATGTCTTAGTTGATACAGTAGAAGTTTCTTTTTTCAGATACAAACATTGTAGGGGAAAGTGCATACAGAACACTGCACCAAGATCAAGATAACATTTAGAGCGATTGCTTCATATCCTGGTGACTTAGCTTCCCAGAGAAAGAAAAAAAAAAAAATTACCACTGGTCTTCCCTTGGAAATCTTTTCACTGATTTATTGATCGTGGAGGCGCCTGCTGAGTAAATGGAGAGACCCTACTCTCTCTTTGCACTGAGGGGCCTTGATGTTTGAAGATACAGCTGCCTTCAGATGCTCAGATAAAAGACACTAAGTGCAAAGTAGTAGTATTATCTACTTATTACCCCCACTTATCTGCTTATTCCTTCCTTTAAGTCCTACTTCTGTCTGCAATATCAATCACTTCTCCGGCAGCTTGTCTCACTACAAAGGGAGGATTTGATCCCCTGCTTAGCCCTCCAGAAGCAGCAGACTCGTGCAAGACGAATTCATTACACCACCAAGGCTGCAGGATGGGATTATCTGGGGACTGGGGGTGGCATGCTCTTAGAGCACAGTTCCTGACAATGTGGCAGAAATTCAATCTACCTTTCCATCAAACATGACGGTCTAGGCACTAAACTTGACACTGAGTGAACACCAAACACATTAGAGGAAAAGTCTCAATACTTTCTCCAAGTAAATATGAGTTGCAGTTAGGCAAAATTGACAATGTGAGAGCAACTGTTTAACAGTATCCAAAAAAAGTTTGATAGTCTCAAGTTGGTACATATTAATTGGTGAAATACAGAGTTAGGTTCAAGATATATTATATATAATTAAAAAATTAAAGGCAAGCACCATAGTGTGGTGGGAACAATCAGAAAACCTGGATTCTAGGCTGGCTCCTTCACCAACTGGCTGTGTAATCTAGGGCTTGTCACTTCACTTTTCTGAGCTTCGGTTTTCTTATTCATAAAAAAAAAAAAAAAGCATTAACTAATAGATGATCTCAAAAGCCAGTTCTAGCATTGACATTCTAAGTAAGTGAGTACAGTGTTAGGTTATGATGTTAAACAATCTGGTTTTCCATTAAATTCAAAATAGGTGTTCCTCCTGGGAAGAGATACATAAAAGTCTGGGCCAGGTACAAGAAGAAATTAGCAGAGTGTGTGTCTCTATGAACTCCTAGATTCATTAGAAAGGATTGTTTATTTAACTGTCTTCATTAACTGCTCTTAGTACATCAAACGAGTGTTTCCAAACCCTTACAATTAGCCATGTAAACAAAAGCACAATTTATCACTTCACTATGCTCTACAAACAAGGTTTTCAATACACTATCAAATCCTACTGAGGAAAATATCCCGACTAAAACCATTAGGTTGGGCATACAAATACTAAATTGGGTCTTGTACAGAGAAAATTTTCAACATATTTTAAGTGAATCAATGAATTTGCTGAACGTTGATGAGAACTGACCTATTGATCGACATTAACAGATGTTGCCCAGACGTTTTCTGATTTAGTTGAATGACAGCCAAGATCTCACTCTCTGATAACCAGCAATCAACCAAGCAAACCCTTATTCATTCTTAAGTAGTACTGATACAATTGAGTATGCCCAAATATTTAACTCAGGAGGTCTAAGAAAGAGTTTGTAATATTATCGAAAAGAAGGCAATCATGAGTAATAAAGTGATGGTTTCTTCAGGACCAATTAGGTGGTCAGTGCTGAAAATATCTTTCATGGTTATATTATATATATTATAACATATAATATTATAAATGTCACCTGCAGGTAGACTATGAAACAATGTTAAAGAAAATGTGTCTTTGAGATCCTATTCCTTTTAACTTGGAGCTCCAGAACAAGAGCCATAGTTTCACTTGTTTAACAGTATAAAATATTATGGATGCCTTTTATTTAGTCATACATACTAACCTGTACATTAATGAAGTTAAATGGCTTTTAATAACACTTAATTACACCCAAATCCGAAGAGTTAATGTACTTAGAATGGCACGAGATACACATTTCATGTAGTTGTAAAGATCAAGAGTGATAATGGACGTGAAATAACTTTTTTAAATTGCAGAAGGTTATTCAAACATAAGATATTTTATTTATTTGTTTGTTTTTGATGAATATGTATCATTTTCTAAATCCTTGCTGCAATTAGTTTTGATTCATTCAAACTAAAACCTCTGGCATAGAACAAAATTTATACAGTGGAAGTGACTGATTAATTTCAAGAGAAAACTTGCAACATTAAATGTTTTGTCCTGCCTAATAATCTTTAATGATGACTTGGATTAGCCTCTTCAAATTTGCATAAAGTCAGCGAAAAATGTTGTTCAAAGAAAAAAAGAACAGCCTTCTAGGCACAAAACTTTTTGACAATTGCCCAAATGCCCAAACTTCTGTTGCTTAAATCTATTGCAAGCCGTTTAATAGATGTCAAAGAAGCATTTTAAATTAATATGTACACGTTCCAGATGAACAAAAAAAAGCCATAGAAAACATAGGGGGTTGGCAAACTTCCAAAAAGGATAGACAAGAAATTGTTAGAGGGATTGTATCTGGTTTTCAAAAGCTACATCAAGACAATGAGAAAGTAGGACTGACCTGATTTTAAATTAACAGATTAAGGGCTACTTAGTATAGCGTCTTCATCAGGTTCTATGTGGCATACAGAAGACTCAGGTCATATAACTTCCTTAAGGCGCTCACAATTTAAAGAGGTGAGCCCACTGTATCTCCAAACCATTCAAAAAGAATTGGCCAAAAACTAAATGGTGCCAGGCTTTGTAATGTTTTTTAAAGAAAAGAAAGTAATGGTTCCTGCTTTTATGGAACTTTGAGCCTGGTGAACAATCTGTTGTCATTTATGAATCAGTTTGTGACTCATTATTGGAATGTAATCAGTGGTGACAAATTTCCAGCCTTTAAAAAAATGAACCAAAAATGTATTCAGCACTGCCAAATTTAGTGTATAAAATGAGTGATCAAATTGGATAAGATGATTCTAATTCAGAAAAAAGTTAGCATTAGATAAGGACACATTTTCTTATGCTCCTGCTAAGCTTTCATTGAAGATGAGTAACAAAGGAGAAGGTCCAGGAACAGAATTGCCCAAGGTGGCCACTTTGAAGTGGAGCATGTTTGAAGGTCTAAATGGGTGCAGTCTTTTTAAAAAAGTTTTATTTCTCTTTTGATGCATCTCAGAGAGAGTACATCAACTATCTATAGTATATATTTATTATAATCACATTTTTACTCAGAGACCATATTATTCTATCTATTGGATTAAAACTAAACAAATGATTATGCTTCAAATGAATACCAACTAAGTGGGAGAATACCAAGGAAAGATCAAACATAGCTCTTGCATCCACTGGGCACACAATCTCTAATCCAAATAGATAGAAGAGCTGGTTTCTCAGACATGAATTGCAACAAAAATACACACATATGTAACAACATCCATAATTTTTTTTATGCCCAATATTCTCAAAGGGACTGACTATAGATAACATTTAATGAAATAAAATTTTACTTTTCTTTTCACCCAGAATAAATTTCTATTCTGCTATTTAACTTGATCATTACATAGAATCAAAATTTTAGAGAATGATATGGACAGATAGATACATACCTACATACATACATTCATACATATATAGATCTTTCAGGATTTTGGAGCAATTTGATGAACAATTATCCAGAAATTGTAAAGAGAGTTTAAAATAATAATTTGCAACTACTTATTATCTTTGAGATTCAATATTTTTTTTAAAAAAGAATTACACAATAATAACACCTATACCAAAATAAAAAAATGGATCTTGAGGCTGGTAAAGCACTATAATTTCTATACAAAACTATCCCTTAAATTGTGCTTATTTAAAACAATCCTTTGTGTTCCATGACTGACCCAATAAAAAGTAAATATTAAAAAAAGCCAACATTTATTGAGCAATGCTGTTGTGATGATCTCTTTATATTTACTATCTCATTGTTTTCACAGTAGTCATATTAATCCCATATTACAAAAGAAAACAAAAAATAACAACAGCAAAAACCCTAAAGCTTAGAGAGGTTAGTTATTCATATGCCCAGGATATTTGAACCCAGAGCCCAAAGTATTTAGCCCTTGAAATAAATCTCTAATAATAAAATATTATTTGATTTGTTGTATGTGCTAGCATGAGAGTTCAGTTTTATGGGTTATTCTGAGAAACCCTTGATATCTAAATCTAGATATCAACTTATCTAGATTTGAATATCAGTTATCTAGATTATTTATACATGAAGAAACTGAAACTAGAGAGGGTTAGTGACATGTGTCAGATCACTCAGCTAAATAGTATAGAATTCATGACCAGAATTTAGGTTTCCAAACTTCTAAGGTAGCAACCTCTTCTCTGTACAATAGTCTTTTTTTGTATAGACTGCACAGTCTACAGGGATATTTGAACCAAGAGTCTCTTTCTTCTTATAATTCAGTCATAAGATAGTGGCTTGTTTCTGTTGCCTATCAGATAATTTAGCACCCTACACTCTTCATGGTAAAAACTGAGACTTGTGGTTTTTCCAACCACGAGCTACTCTTTAGATGAACTTCTTGATAGATGAATAGGATAGTTTCATTACTTTGTTACAGGAGTGGAACTAGAAATCAAAACTACACTTCAAATTTGCCAAACCTCAAATGATTCTGAGAATTCCTTCAAAAACAAAAGCAGCAAAGAAAACGCCTATTTTATCCTTCACCCTTCATACTTTCATCAGATACAGCAAGAAATTCAACTTCTAGGACACTATGAATAGCATCCTATTTTCACTACACAAATTGAGAGATTGGCACACTTTTACTCTTTTTTTTTTCATGAATTTAAGTTACAAACTATCCCTATTTAGTTAGGAACTGTACACAATCAGAATAAGAAAATGTTATGTGACTCCTTCCCACTCAGGGTTTTTTGGTAGAACTAGATAGGCAGTTGGATCAGGAAAAAAAAAAAAAAAAAAAAGAAAAAGGAAAAAGAAATTCACTGACACCTTGGTTATTGCCTAAGATGCTATTATACAAAGAAGAAAAGTTTTGCAGTACGTACTCAGTAATTATTAAATTTCTCTCATAGATTAAGACCTTTTTATATGCATATAAAGGCAAAACTTGTTATAAGGCAAGATTTGTGTTCATCTGTAGTTTATAATTTTTGCTTCAAATTTTAGTGTTTGTTAATTTAAAAATGCCAGCAAAGATAACATGAGTTAATATTTTCATAAAATCACCCCTAGGCTGCAGGATGAGGGATCACGAGGCGTGCATGTGATAAAGAGGAAAGACTGCATCAAAAGAGCTTAATTCCTGTCACCCCAAAGAACAAATGCAACCAAGAAAAAAGTCTTCTCTTTAAAAAGAGTAAGGTGACTATCGTCCTAAATGCTTTTGCTTTTGCTATTTCAAGGAGGGGTAGGTAGGTGGATTTGTGCATTTTTTAAAACCAAAGGAGAGATTTTGTGTGCAACATTTACCACTTCTTTTTTTTTTTTAATGTGATTTATGCTTTTAGAGAGGTTCATTTTCAGAAGAAATCTGAATGAGCAGACAGTCTGCAGAAAGACATTCCAATGAACTGGTTAGGCAGGTAGTTGTTTGGAAGGAACACTGCCTCTGGGACTTGTGAGGAAGATAGAGGTAGCACATTAGAGGGAGTGAGAGAATAACAGAAGAAGTGAGTTACTTCTCCTTTCACCAGCTCCAGACAGTATTCACATTTATGACTAATCTTATGAGTGCAATCCCTCACTGCCCACCTCGCCTCCACAAAAAACAATGACTAGGAAGTATTCATTTTCTCAGATATAAAAGTGTTGCTTTTGTGTTCTGTTTTCTACCAAATCCCCCCAACCTCCTTGCCCTTAGAGAACCAAAAAAAGAAAGATCGTAACAAAGTCTTTAGATTCCATGCCGCAGAGCTACTGTGTAGAACAGGTTTTGTTCCACATTTCAGACAGAACACACTGGTTTACAGGTCCTTTCAGGAGTGGTTCTGGAAAATGTGCTTGCCTGTGCTATGTACCCACATTAAGACACAAGAGGAGTCCTAGCAAAGCCGAATTCAGAAGCAAGGGATTGGTGATTTATCTATTACAGAGGATGAAAGGGTTGAGTAAGCAGCTAGTCTGGTTCCAGATTTTTACGCATAAGAAAACTAAGACCCAAGAAGGGGAAGTTATTTGTCCATCAACAGAAAGCCAGTTAGGGACGGCAGTGCCAGGCAGCAGCCAAGGCTCTCGACTCTCAGGCCAGTGTTTTGTCACTAAAACTCATGACTGCTATACGTCTGAGTGCCTTTCAACATACAAAGAAGAGTAAATTTTTAAAGCCCCATATTTAAAACCCTAAATTTCTTTCCTATGCCAAAGGTCCTCCAGAGAGCTTAATTTTACATGTGATGTGTTAATTCTTAAACCTCAAGAAAAAGAGACAACATTTTGGAATACATTTGTTTCCCAGTATCAGTTATTCACAAAATAGATTTTGTTTTTCTTCTTCTACATCCTCCTTAGTTTTCCTTCTATCTGATCAATTTCCTGCAGCTGAGTTGTCTCTTTTTCTAACAGACCCTTACTGAAAGTCAAATAAAATATCTCTGGGCCACATCTATTTAATTCAATAGTAGAGATGGTTTGTGCTGATTCCCTTCATCTAGAGAAGCTGACATCACTAAATCCGTAAGCCTCCACTAAAGTTGAGGTTATAGAAAAATCATCTTGATACTCTACCTAACCACTGAAGAGAGGGCTATTTTTAACAGCCATATTTTATAGAACCATCTAGCTCTCATTTGAAAGAAAGCAGGTAGTAATATCCATCAGAACAAACCATACCCAATTCCAAGACAAATCATATGGGTTTTATTCCTAAATTAGTTTCTGATTCACACCCTGTGCTATGGAGGTACAAAATTGAGATGGTAAAAATACTTGCTCTTTTTCTACCTCTTTAAGAGGGTGTGGTGGGAAATGGCTTGAATTAATATCCATAAGAGCTCTCAGCTTCTTGGGAGGATAAGTAAACACAATGAAGTAACTGTTTTTTTAATCTATAGGTGAATTATATGTCTTTCCTAAACACAAAGGATAACTTGGATAGACAAAAGGGACCAAAAGTAAGCTCATATCACTGCAGACAATACACTTCTGATAGGCACCCAACTCAGCTAACCTATATGCACAAAGGAAGTGAGAGGGTCATACTGCACAAAATAAGAGTCTCTCTGTCTCTCTCTGTCTCTCTCTCTCTCACACACACACACACATACACACACACACACACACACACTTTTTACATTTTACCTTTTACCAGAGGAAGAGTCCGATAATCTTTCTAATTAGAAATAATTAATTCAGGTAAGGTTTTATCAGCCTTGCTTTATATCCCTAGTCCAACATTTTGTCAACATGGTTCTTGTTTTCTAATTAGTGGGATATGCACCTTTATCTCTCATTAGGCTGTAAAGTGAAGGGACTCACTATTCCTACTCCAAGAACTGGCCCTTGATATATTCTGAGTAAATGTTGGGGAGGAAAAACTAGACAGTGAACAAGTCCTTATGTGAAAAGAACAGTCATCCAGAGAGACTTAATCATAGTCCCAACACACTCACTTCTCTTGACAATCAGCACACGGCATGGCAGAGTCTGACGTCACATGAGCGCGCGGGCGCCTCGACGCCTCCAACCACCCATCCTCTCGTCACCCACATTCTGTACCTTATAATCAGCTCAGCAAGGTCACCAGGTTAGAATGTACTACTGTTTTCCTTGAAGTGAACCCAACTCAACTCTTTGTCTATTCCCATACTCCTCTTACTTGTTGGGTTTTAGCCAAACCAAACTGACCCTCCTCCCATGCTACAATTTACCAAATTCATGTCTACACTTAAGTCAAGGGGTCTCAAACTGAGAGTGGATATATATGTTCTGTGGGTCCAGGAAATTTTAGAAAATAATAATTTGCATTACTCCAAATGAGACAAGTATTCTAAGCATCACAATTTCCTATTTTCTTCCATTGAATGTTTCACACGCTTAAGCCTTTAACCTAACTAACTTGAATGGTTCTCTTTGCCTAGAATAATTTCTTTCCCTGCTTTTTCACATGGCCAATATATTTCCTGAGCTTTCAAATAGAAATGATCATCAGAATTCCTGCTGAAGTTTATCTATACTCTCCTCTGGTACTTATTTTCTATCTTGATAAGATTTGTTTGTATGTGTCTCCTGTCCCATAATAAACTGGGAAGTTTGGGGGATAAGAATGTGCTCTTTGTTTATTTGTTAATTCCCCAGATTTTCTCAAGTATAGCAAGCATCAAATGTTAACTAGATGGCAGAACCACTGAGCTGCTTAATGCCTGAGAGCTACCCTTCATAAAGAGCGTGATGTGAATATTGCCACTGAACTTATACAGTGCAGCAATCATTGCTGATGACTAAACTCTGGTCTGGTGTTCAATGTCTTTTCTATTTATCCCTCAGTAGGTATGATCATTTAGATCATTTATAATCTAGTTCATTAATTTCATATCTGTCTCCCCCACCAACTCTATATTATAGGTAGTGGTATACTCAGCTCTTTTTTTTTTTTCAGCTCTTTTATTAAACTTGTACCCATAGCAGAATATCCTGAACTTAGTAAATAATCAGTAATTTCTTGTTGAATTGACAAGAATACAAACTTGAAATTTTTGTCATTTTGCCAGGGAAAATATTCTTATGAAGGATCTTCACAATTAGAAAACAGACTAGGTGTGCGATCTTGTTTAACAACATCTTACTGATAAAGACATGTAGCCAACCAGTTAATAAATATGTTTAATTACTTCTTCTAAAGTGTTACAGTCTGCCTTTTTATTTTTGAAATGACGTAACCCAGCAGAGCTTTCTACATGTTTTAAGATGAATCACAGCTAGAAATATCTATTTTAAAGTAAAGACTGACCTAGAAGTTTTTTCTCTGTCATTATGGCTGTGTCCCCTTGGGCAAGTCACTCTCCACTCAGAGCCTAAGTTTCCCCACCTATTAAAATACGTATGTTAAAACAATGGATTGCACCAGTGTTTCTCAAATAGCACAATCAACTGGAGGGCTTATTGAAAGATTGTTGCCCACTCTCTCCTAGTTTCTGCTTTAGCACATCTGGAGTGGAACCCAAGAATTTGCATTTCTTAACAAGTTCTTAAGTAATGTTGATGCTGCTGGCCTGAGACCACGCTGAGAACCACTGAATTAACATGTCTAGGAATCCCTCCAGCTCCGACTTCATTATCCCACTAAGATTTAAACCCAGGTATACCCAAAGTGTGTGCTCTTAACTAGTAGATGGGAAAAGGTAATATTTTACTATTTTAAGATTACTGAATGACAGCCAAATAACTGAAAAAATAATAATATTTAATAATTAAAGTGAAAATGTTTTCTTTGAATTCTATGAGACCTGCAGCTTTTAAAAGAAATATGCTTCAAAATTTTACTCTAACTTGGAAGAAAACTCAACTCTATCTAGCTTCAAATGGGAAAGGATGGGCTAGACAGATTCTTACAGCATGCTAGCATATCTTCAAATATTACTTTCTTTTTATGGAAATACAAAAATACAAATCTAAGCAAATTTCATTTTTTTCCTGCATCAGGAATTGCTCTACTTAAGATGAATAATTTCTGGTTTCCAGATTATCACGTTCTAAACAGTAACAGCAACAACCATCACCACTGAAAACTGACCACATGCAATGTATTGTGCTGACTGCTGTACATGTCTTCTCTCAATTCTCTAAACAGCTTTTCTATGGTCTGTCACCAACAGCATCATCTTCATTTTGCAGGTGGGGAAATCGAGGCTCAGAAACATACCAGAATCAGAAACATACCAAGATCATCCAAATAGTGAATGACAGAACTGGATTCAAATGCAGGCAGCCATCTACCTCCAGAGTTTGAGCTCTTCACGTATCTCTAATAGTAGATGTAGAGGCAGGTTTAGAAAAACCAGAAAACTGAGTCAGCCCTGACTCTCTCCCACAAACTTTACTGGAAATGTTGGAGGAGCCAGCAGTAATCAACTTGGATCTTAGTTTTCCCATCTATTAAAGGAAGGCTGGACTAAGAGTAGATCATGTCTATAGTTTCTAAGTCTAATATTCTAGATTGTTTCAGGCTTTATAGATTAAAACTATATTAAATAAACTGGTGACCAAAGGAAGGACAGGTGACTAATAGTATGAGTATTATTTCAAACAAATCAGATTCTCTTTAAGCCAGCATGCTAGGATTTCAACCTGATTGGTTTTTAAGAGGATGCAAGGTCAGAATCAGCTCCAGTGTTTCTGCTGAAATCCCTTTTTGTTTATCTGCCCTCTTCAACTTTGTCATTCTGAATGCATACACACTGAACACAGTGTCTTAAGTAACATTGCTGAGGTTACACCAAAGACAGGTGTTAGGGGAACTATTTCCCCCCTGGCTATCATTTCCAACTCTCCCTCCTCCAAAACCAAGGGAGGGGATAGCAGGAAAAGGGTTTCTTTTCAGATTAAACACAGCGACTGCAAACACCTTCCCCTAGGCAATAAATTCTCTGCCAGTGCGTGCTGCAGTTTACCCAAACACCAAAGCAAAAAGCAAACAGCCCCTTTTGTAAGGGAGGAGTTGTCACCTGTCAAGTGATGTTTGTGAATTTCTAGAGAAGAGAGAAAAAGAAAACCCTTTCCCTTATTTTATTAAGCAGACTGTTTGTTCAAGGTTTGAAATGCATACTTGGGTTTAAGGTAAAGTCCCTGGCTTGGCACTCTTGAACAAAGTGGTGCCTTCCGATTGGTTACACTGTACAAAGAAGAGAACAGAAAAACAGTCTCTTCTGGGGACACCTGAACTTAATCTAAATGGAGTGGATTTTGAGCCACCTCATAAGCAACATAAGTAACTGCAAACCCATCTTCCAAAAATTAGAGTGCTTTTGCTATACGGAATATATGTTCTTGTTTGTTTCATTTGTGTCCATAGAACTAATACATAAAAGCTTATATGGCACAAATTATGGTTGATGATTGTTTTAATGGTACTAGCCAAGGGGTAAGAATGCTAGGGATACTAAAAGCAAGGGTTAAGAAGTGTTGGATGGCAAAGGAGAAAATACGCCCAGTCCCGTGTTCTGCGCTAATCCTAAGGTAAAGCTTGGAAATATACTTTGTATATCCCTCTTTTACCATCTCTTTCCTCACATGTTTTGTATCCTAATTAGGTCTACACACCCTACTCATAGACGCTCTATTCTCTAAGATGTCTTACTCATCTCCAGGCAAAAACTACTATCCCTTTTGCACTTAAAAATGTATCCAGAGGGATTATTTCATCTTCATTTGCAAATGACTGGAAACTCCTTTAGTCACTTAGACATATTTACATTATTTAGAGAAGAGATTGTATAACCAAAATTGATTTCCACTTTATAGACACTTTTGCACAGTTCGTGTGAGTGTAAATTGGAAAAAAATTAAAACTCATGAAAAGAAATTTGATAATATGTATCCATAACACTGGTGTTCATACATTTTACTTAATAATTATACTTCTAAGCAGCTAGCACAATAAGGGTTTTGTATGTACATATTCTTCTTTAGGTTTGACATATATACACTATTATGTATAAAATATATAGCTAGTGGGAACCTGCTGTACAGCACAGGGAGCTCAGCTCAGTACTCTGTGATGACCTAGATGGGTGGGATTGGGCGGGGTGTCCAAGAGGCAGGGAATGTATGTGGCTGGTTCCCTTTGTTGTGCAGTGGAGGCTAACACAACACTGTAGAGCAATTATACACCAAAAAAAAAAAAAAAAAAAAATCTATGAGTAGAAAAACAGATAAATAAATCATTACATACCTATGTAGTGATATATAATACAGTGATTAATGTTGTTTTGAAGATTAGTGAATAAGAGAAAAATGTTCACCATAGAATGCAAAGAAAAAGAAGCAGGTTACATAATTTATATATGACATGATCCAAATATGTCTTATAAAATCTATTTCTTCTAAGAAAACAACTGGAAAAAACCTAAAATTTTCATAATTATTATCATTAGGTAGGAATTCTATATACTTTTGATACTTACATCTAAAATTCTTTTTAATGAGTGTGCATTGCTTTAATAATCAGAGCAATTTGTATTTTATTATAAAATGTAATGTGTATTCACCTATTTCACAAGAGTTGTTATGAAAATCAGCATAGACAAGTAATAACAAAGATAATAATTTTTAATTGACTGTATATTTATACGCCAGGAACTTTGAATGAAAACAAATCAGGTAATGAAAAAAAAAATCACAGTCCTCGAGGTTGATGATAGATATTATGTCCATCCATACAAAAGAGGAAGGAGAGACTCATAGAGATTATCAAGTTCACACAGCTAAAATTGGTAAAGACAGAATTCCAACTCTAGTATGTCTGACTATAAATCTCATGCTGTAATTCTAAAGTAAGTAATAAATTGTAAAGCCCTATATTAAATAGCAGGTAGTCAGTCATCAAAGTGAAAAAAAAAAAGTTGTTGATCAAATCTGCCTGCATTAAACTCTAGTGGTTTTCTGGAAGACCAAAAAAGGGGGAGGTGGAGATGGGAAGAAGCAAGAAACATGGAAAGGAGCAAGAGAATGTATAGAAGTAACAAAAGGAGGACAGTAGTGGTGGTGAGGATGGCTCTGGAAGCCTAAAGGAGATCAAAGTAGGAAGTGAATAGAAGGAAAATGGAGAGCTTGATGTGAGTTGTTGAAATTAGTGTCAGACTTAGAGTTGGGTAACATCGTGCATTGCTGGTGCCTAAGAGACCAAGACACTTAGAAAATTATTGCTACTTGTATGACATAGCCTTTCCACTTTTTGAGCCAAGGGAAGACATGCAGGAAGGAAGATTTAGAATGTTTGTGTGACTCAGGTAGCAATGCTCTTACCCAGTCCCTTGCAACTTGACTGGAGTGACTTACTTAAACACACTTTTTTCACAGAGTATGTGCCATATATATACATATATATACATAATTCTATAATGTTAGAAAATATCTATAGATGTTCAAATTGAGTTATATGTGAGTCAATGTGTGTGCGTGTGCACGTGTATGTGCATGTGTGTGCGTGTATGTGCGTGTGTGTGTACGTGTGTGTGTGCATGCACGTGTGTGTGTGTGCATGTGTGTGTGTGTGTAGAGACAAGGAGAGAGGAAACAATGAGGGAGGCATGGAGGGAATGTTTATAACCTTTAGATCAATAAAAATTCAGCAAATTAAAGCTTTGACGTGGTTTATGATCCTGCTTAGAAAATAAAAGCATCTCTTTTTCTTTGAAAAAAATTCATTCTGATGAACAAAAGGGTACGTGGAATTCCCTACTTTTTTCTGATAATATCCAGTCAGAACTGTAACTTTGTTACAAAGGAAGAACAATATCAATGATAAATATCATGTTCAATAAAACAGACTATTCTCGTAAGTTCTTTAAAATGCTTTTGACAGTTGAAAGTAAAAATTTTACCACTGTCTGAGGTAACATTCAATGTACATAGATGTAATACATATGACAACTACAACATCATGGGAAGGGTTATAATATCAATATTGTGGTAAGTTTTCTGCATTCCGTTTGAAGTGGTAAAATATTAATTCTCAATAGACTGTGAAAAATTATGAATATTTCAGTCTCTAGAGCAATCACTAAAAACTATTCAAAGACATACAGCCAGAACCAAAATAGAACAATTAAAATCAAATACTAAAAATAGGTCAAATAATCTAAATGGCAGCAAAAAAAGGGAAACAGAAGAACAAAGGACAAAATAAGTTAAAAAGTAAGTGTTAGGTCAAAAAAATCCATATCAATAATTACATTAAATGTAAATGATGTAAATAAACCAATTGAAAGAGATTGTCAGAATGGATAAAAAATGATACAACTATTTACTGTTTAGAAGAAACTCAGTTCAAATATAATGATAAATACAGGTTAAAAGTAAAAGGATAGAGAAGAAAATTTACCATGCAAACATTAATCAAAAGAAAGTTAAAATGGCTATATTAATATAAATAAATACAAAGTAGACTTCAGAGCAGAGCACACTACTGAGAATAAAGACAAATATTATACAATGATAGAAAGAAGATGTAACAAACTTAAATATGATGCACCTAAAAACAAAACTTTCAGAAACATGAAGCAATAACTGACAGATCTGAAAGGAGAGACAAATCCATAAGTAGAGTTGAAGACTTCAACACTCTTCTCTCAATAGAAGTAATTGAGTGCTAGTAATCAATAGAATTAGTGGACAGAAAATAAGCAAGAATATAGAAGAACTGCATAATATCATAAACCAACTGAATATAATCGACATTTATAGAACATTGCACCCAGCGAAAACAGAATACACAGTCTTCTCAAGTGCCCATGGAACATTCACCAAAATAAACGATATTTTGACTCATGAAACAAAGCATAACAAATTGAAAAAAATTGAAATTATGTTTTCTAATCATAATGAAATTAAAGTAGAAGTCAGTAATGGAGAGATAACAAAATATCTAAGCATTTGGATACTAAGCAACATGCTTGTAAATACACATAGGTTAAAGAAAAAATCTTAAGGGAAATTAGAAAATATTTTAAAGTGAACAAAAGTGAAAATGCAACATATCAAAATTTATGGGATGCAGCTAAAGCAGTGTTTAATGGAAATTTTATAAATGTAAATACTAACATTAGAAGAGAAGAAAGATCTCAACTCAGTAATATAAACACTCAATTGAAACAACTTAAAAAAGAAGAGCAAAATAAACCCAAAGAAGCAGAAGAAAGGAAATAAAGTAAGACCAGAAATAATGAAGATAAAAACAGAAAGACAATACAAAATAACTGTAAAATTCAAAAGCTGAACTGGTTCTTTGAAAGATTGATGCAACTGATAAATCTCTAGCAAGACCGACAGAGAAAGAGAGGACACAAGTTACCAATATTAGAAATGAAACAAGAGGATATTACAGATCCCACAGACATTAAAAGGGTAATAAGGGACTACACCAAACAATTCGACATACATAAATTCAAAAACTTTGATAAATTTAACCAGTTCCCCAAAACCCACAATTTATATAAACTTACCCAAGATTGAATAGATCATCTCAATAGTCCTGTAACTATTAAAGACACTAAATTTATAATTAAAGAACTCCCCAGAAAGAAATATTCAGGCCCAGATGGTTTCACTAGCCAAGTCTACCAAACATTTAACAAGAAATAAGATCAATTCTACATAATCTTTATCAGAATATAAAGGATGTCTCACATAAAGCACAAATACAGAAATCACACTGCGGTTCATGAACAATAGGATTGCCAAGATGAAAAAGACCACACATCATAATTACTAATACCATCTCTCAATGGTGGGCTTAACCTTCACTTGCTTTAAACTGTAGTTTCCTCTCTATCACAGTCCAGAAACTTTTTTTTTGGCCATGCTGCACAGCATGTGGGATATTAGTTCTCTGACCAGGGATCAAACCCAAGACCCCAGCAGTGGGAGTGCGGAGTCTTAACCATTGGACCACCAGAGAAGTCCCCAAAAACTTTAAAGTCTATAGAAGTCTATCTGGTCATTGATATGACAGATATAATGTCATATATATATGATATTATAATATAATATAAAATATAATATAATATATATGGATAATATATATATTATATTATATTATATTATATTATATATGGATAATTATATATATATGGATATTATAAAAATATTATATGTTATAATATATATGGATATTATAAACAATGCTGCAATGAAGGCTTCATTTCCGTATATGTTTGTGTGTGTGTGTTTGTATGTATACTTATTTATATATTTTTGTTTTGTGGACAAAATTTCTAAGAAGGGCACTTATAAACCAAAGGGTAAGTACATTTAACATTAAATAAATGAGAATGGGCAAACTGCCCACCACATATACCAATTTATACTCCTGCAGAAGTAAAAAGATTGACTGTTTCCCAACACTCTGACCAGTACTGGGTATTATCAATAATTTAAATCTTTGCTGATCAAATAGATGATAAATAATTTTATTGTTTCAATTCACAATTTTTTATTATTAGAGAAGTTGAACATTTTATATATGTTAAACATCTGTGAATTACTTATACTCTTTGCCAAAGGGGGAGATTCATCTTTCTCTTATTATTTTATTTTATTTTTTTTGGCTGGGCTGAGCAGCTTGCAGGATCTTAGTTCCCTGACAAGGGATTGAAACCACGCCCCCTGCAGTGGAAACATGGAGTCCTAACCACTGGATTGCCAGGGAATTCCCAGTTTTTAAGTGCTTAGTTTATTTGGGCAATTAAACCTTTGTCATGTGTTATAATTTTTTAAATTTATATTCTGTCTTCCTTTTCTATATAAATTTCCCCTTACCCAAAATTTTCAGTCTTATCTTTTAAAACTTGTGAGCTTCACATTATAGTTTTTTAAATAAATTACTTTCATAATGGTTACCTAAACTTAAACTACTCTTTGCTTTCCTCTTTTTGATCAATTTGACTCATATTTCAAAGCCTAAATGAAAAGCACCTTCTCTGTAACATATTGCCAGTTTTACTCAGGCACAATAGACCATTTCTTTTTTATGTGTCTTAAAAAAAATGCATACATTTGAGTACTTTTCAAAAGTAATATTATACACACTTGACTTTCTGCTATATTATGGTCTTCTCAAGGCTAGAGACCATGATTTGTTCATCTGTATCACAAAGAACATAGCATACAGGAAAGTAAATTCTAAAGAAATGCCTGTGGCTAGATCTCGTCTATACAGTCTACTTGAAATCTTATATAATCTTGGGTCATAGAAGATACAGGGTATCATGCTAGATGCTGTGACCTAAGTCTTTCCAAATACAAAAACACTGTTTTTTGGTATGTACAGCTGAAGACCCTTCATTTATAACTGGATGCTACAATAATAATTTACAAAAATGGATGGTTTTAGATAATTACCACGAAAATCCCTAGGGAAAAACCCAATTCAACTAAATAGGGCTTCCTTCAAAGTACAAAGAATAAAGAAATACAAAAGTAAGTGTTATATAGTTTCCATCCATCATTCCAGGAAAACATTTAAGTGTTAATACCATCATCCACCTCTTAAGGACATGACAGGCATGCTTAGACAGCTTATAAATAAGGCAAAGCTGAGATATAAAGTAATACATTAGACAACAGGATCAAGAAACAGTAAGGATCTTGGAAACATAGCCTAAATTATAACATTTTTTGAGAAATCTTGTTCACCTTCATTTGCTAATCCACTGTAGTTTATTCTTCAGTGACACTAAAATCATCCTAATGATGGAGGCACACACATTCTTTGCAATTCACATTCCCTTTGTTCATAATCAGAGCAAAACATTAGGACTTCACTTCATGACTAGTTCTTAAGGTGAAAGTTGTTTCAAAAATCAATAAAAATGGGATGACATTCTCAATTTTAAGATTTTTGTCCTTAGTAATCTGACAAGTCATTTCATGTCCACAGATTCATATTTCTTGCATAGTGAAAGAATGCTTGGCAGGGATCCCAAATTTTTTTTATTATATGCAAGAGGAAGGTAATTTATGGGCAGAGATTTGGAACTATTTAGCTATTAACCTATACACAGAAAAGTGAAAATATGCTACCAAGTAATGGAAGAAAAGAACCTCATACCAGTTGCAGCAGATCTCAGTTTAGAAGGACTAGGAATCTCAGAGGTTCCTAGTTCTTATTTTCCAAACCAGAACACCACTTATTACACCCTGAGCTAGACCACTATTTTGCCATTCCTGTTGCTGAGGACTATCATTGTTATCTAGTCTCACCCATGTGGCCTCCTCACATGGACATCTATGAGGATGTTGGAATGGTCCTAAGACAAGGGAAAACCCAGGATTCATATAGAATTATACTTTAACAGCAATGTCTCAGTTCTATGGAGATGAAACTCCAGACCAGCCACAGACAGGCAAGTTTATTTTTTAAGTTCAGTCTCGCTCCACTTGTACACTCCTTTCAATGCAGTTATTCCCAAGTGACGTATTTTGTTTCCCCTACTGGCAAAACCCCATTTCATTTTGTTTTCCAGCTTTTCCTGAATCACTTCAATCCCTTGCTCCTTGCAAACATTTCTATCCTGCTCTTATTTCCTGATTTCTTGTTACCCTCAATCTGACATACAATTTCAAGTTCTAAGTTGCTAGTAAGAGATGGTAGAACTCTGTTCCATCATTCCTAGTTAGCAGTGGTGTCCTGTGCCTCTCCAGAGGAGGGAAAGGTGTGGTGACTCTCTAAGGTATGACTATCTCATGATGGAGAAGTGGAGGTTTACCCACACAGATGAACCTCAATTTCATAGAAAAAGAGGCACTCAAGAAGAAATAGAGGTCAAGTTCCTCTCAAATACAATACCTTAGAGAAAGATTGAGAAGAGAAAAGATTGTGCCCAGTAAGGTGGGCAAAATACTGACACTGCTGCTGACTACATATGTCAGCCTAGAAAAGTTTTTTAACGCCCTTTTTTTATTTATTAATTTATAAAACAAGGATAATAATTGTTACCTCACAAAGTTCCAGTAAAGATTAAATAAAATATCAGATGTGTTAATCATCATCCGATATTGAAGCCTAAGAAAGCCGTAGCTTCGAAAATTTGTAATTCAGACATCCAAGAGGAAAATTTAGATCAATTTCAAATTGAATACTCTCAGTTTCAATCAGGCCACTGCTCTTATGAGCATAAGTAAAAATCAATTCCAAAAGAATCAACATCAAGTGTATATATTCATAGCTGATGCTCAGGAAAAAATTTTGAACACCTATGAATAATCATCTTAAATATTTCTTAAATAATAACCTAAAAAAACAAAAGGCAGTGCATTCTTAGCTAAACAAGATACTTATCACAAGAGCAATTATATCTGTGAACTTTCTTGGCTTTCTCTCCTTCATTCTTACCCTCTTCTAAGATCACTGTTTAACTTAGCTGACACTTTCTCAGATACTCCACTAGGTTTTCTCCAAAGATTCCTTTAGCTATTTTGTAAAAGCACCAAAATGAACTTTAAATGACTGAAGTTTTAGAACTCAAATGGCAAATCAGGGTACTTTCAAGCAGAACTGGGGAAACAATGGAGGTAAAGAAAAAGCATAACACTTTTTATACTGACCCACTATAATCAAAAGGGAAGGAATACACGAGGAGGACAAGACAGGAAGTTTTGCTGCTGTGAATGTTGAAGCAGAGGATGGTCCCCTGATTGGTAATATTCTAGAGCTGTGCTACCCAATACACTACCAACTAGCTGCATGAAACAATTTAAATTTAAATAAACTAAAGTTACAGTTAAGTCCCTCATTTGCACTAGCCACATTTCAGATGTCCAATGGAGCCATGTGGCTAGTGGCTAATGTGTTGAATGTAGGAATATAGGACATTTCCACTGTTGAAAAAAAAATTCTTTTGAATAGGACTGTTTTAAAGAGAACATTTTGACTTTTTAGATAACTCCCAAGTCTCATTTCTTATGACTTCAAATTCCTGGACTTCCCTGGTGGTGCAGTGGTTAAGACTCTGCGCTCCCAATACAGGGGGTCCGGGTTCAATCCCTGGTCAGGGAGCTAAGATCCCGCATACCACAACTAAGCCTGCATGCCACAACTACTGAGCCCGCGTGTTCTAGAGCCTGTGCGCCACAACTAGAAAAGCCTGTGAGCCACAACGAAGAGCCCGCAAGCTGCAATGAAGACCCAGTGCAGCCAAAATAAATTAATTAATTTAAAAAAATTCCTGAGGTCCTACTATGGGCCAAACATGGTAACAAATACTGGGCATGACAAAATATGGTTCCTGTCCCCTTTAGAGATAGAGAAAGAAACAACTATAATATTGTGTCATAAGTAATATGATTAAAAATATACCTAGGTTTCTTCAGAGGAATAGTCTCTAATTTAGACTGGTAGAGAACAATGATATGGAATCTTTTTCTAGAGAAGGTAAGGCAAGCATGGTGTTGAGGGATGGATAGGGATTGGCTAGACAGGAGAAAAAAAAAAGGGATGTTCTCAAGGAGAAAATGTCTAATAAAACAAAGAAGAAACAACATGGAACATTAAGAAACCACATGTTTCAGTATGTGAAAAGATAATAATAATAGGAACTGTAAATAAAAAGGCTTGATTCTGCATTTTAAACTAAATAACTTGGTTTGCTTTTATGAGAAACAGAAAATCCCTGCCTGGAGAGACTATAAAAAGATAGGTAGCAGCAGCCTAGGCAAACCTGTTAGCTTAAGAGGTGATAGTATTAAATGAATTGGGGACATCCTAATTTCTAAGTCACTGTCAAATCAGAATTTATATATTTATAAATATTTATATTTAATTATCACACATTCCAAGGCCTTGAATTACCTGTCCCTTGGATTTATCTGTCAGTTTCCTTCTACTAGCTCAAGGATAATTGAGACTAGTATCCATATTAAGATGGAAGGGGCCAATGAAGAAATGTATTTTCACTTATCAATTTGGTGACAAAATATCAGTGTATTTGAAAAGTTACAATTTTCTATTTTTGGTTGTTTCCTGTCCTCTTCCCCCACTTCCCCTTCTCCCAGTATTAAAAAGTACAAACTATATTAAAGGGTATATAGTGAGAATTCCAGGAAAATCTTACATCAGACCAGAGAGGCAAGGCATACCAAAACATCTTTCATCTGTACCATCTTTCAAATAAAGTAATTTGGTAACCACCCCCTCCCCCCAAAAAAGAAAGTCATGGCACTTTATAAAGTGCTCTCTTTAATCACATCAGCAGACACTCTATGACACCCCACCCTTTTTCTAGCTCCTTTCGTTTCCATTTTTCTACAAATTTTTATTTGTTTTTTATAGAAAACGCAATAGGGCTTGTGTGGTGCATGAATGATTAAAAAAAAGAAAAGAAAACCCACCAGTTAGCATGATGGACTGCACAAATACAAGAAATTTCATCTAAACGCCTCAGAAAAATGTTTTACTATCCTTAACACGTACACTCCTTAGCTGCCTGGGAGGTGTGTGCATGTAAGATTTTGCCACTTTATAGGGGAAAAACTGAGGTCTAAGGTCATGAGGGACTCAGTGGTAAAGCCAAAAAAAGAGCCTATTTTATATATTAGTTTGCTTCTTTCCTCTTACTCCATTACTTGAATCTGTGTGTTTGTGTAGAGTTTACCTCATCCTCCGTCATTAAAGAAGGATAATTCTATGAGAGGGGCAGTTTGCCATAGTGGAAAGTACTTTGTACACAATTCAGATCTTGGCTTTGGTTCTGACTGTCTCCACCAGCTGTAAAACATTGGGCTGGCACCATCTGCTCTAAGTTGGGATAGACATGAGGAGCAATTTAGATAAAGAATGCAAGGAATTATCTCCAACCCCCTTCCCCATACCAGTGGAAACGTATGCATCATGAAAAGTTGAGGCAGACCCAGATCCCACAGATCCTAATTATTTTTCTGCTCACCACATTGACTAGCTTTCCAATGGCCTTGCCCATTCACAGCCACCTGCCTTTTCATGTGCCATGAAAGAGACGGGTATAACAGAGATGTGGATAGCATGGCCCACAGATTTAAAGGGGAAGCCCATGCCACTCACCCACATGGGGTCACTGAGGTCTGAGTCTTGCATGCGAATACAGTCCATGCTAATCTCGATCTTGTTTGTTGCACCATTTTCTGATGGTTCATCCACAAAGTTCAAGTCAATGGGCTGAACTGAACAGATGGGCCTACCATAAAGGAAAACAAAAGTGTGTTAAGTGTGGAAAGGGACTAAAACACACTCATTCAGTCGGTAACAATGAGCTCTATTTGCTTTAAAGTTGGCAAGGCTTGTTGATTGGAGTCAAAAAGCCTAGGATTGAATCCTGGCTCAACAAATTACCAGATGTGAAATCTCTGGCATTCCAAATCTAAGCCCTATTTGTAAAATGGGAGTCATGATCCTTGCCCTCATCAAAGAACTGCTAGGTGGAACACAGAATAGAAGGAAAGTATCAGGGATATACCCTAAACTTCTGGGTCCCCAATGCTCTGATATTGTTTCATCTTTCCCTTAATTTACTCACATATCCAAACCTGATCTTAAGAAGGAGATCTTTTCCTAGCAAGGCATACAGACCAACAAAATTTAGTGTTTTACTTTCTCAGAGGGTATTTGCAACGTAACGGTAAATGAGTCTTTAAACCAAAGGAACAAATTTGAGTATCAGAGAGTCATTGGGGAAGTTATTTTGGGTTAGGTAGGAGAGGCTTCTGATCCTCCAAAATTATACCACCTTAGAACAATAATGATCTTTTGGTGCTGGAAATTGAATAAATCTCCACTGAATTTTGAACACAGAGATACTATTGCAGAGAATAATTTTTTTCCCAACAACATTAACTGGTTTTTATTGATTCTAGAAACATGCCCTAGTAAGCAATACTTTGACCATCCACAATTACCTGTTTATAATAGTTCAACAGTTTTTTGCTTATCTGATACTTACTGTTCCAGAAAATCCCAGATGTGCTGGAAAACCTCTGGACTGAGGAATTCGCTTGTCTGTGTGCTCTGGGACATAGTGGATCGGTAATAACTTTCTTTCCAAGAGAAATGGGCTGGGGTTTCTACGAACCTTAAAAGGACAAAAATGAAACTAGGATTATAGTTTCTGTACTTATGATACTGGATATTAAAATTAAAGCATAGTCAATCAAAAAAATCAAGTGAATCTTCAAAATCATGCAGGGATACACAGCAAATTTTACAAGTTACTCAACTGGTGTTTCTTTAGGCAGTGGCAAGGATCCCATTTTGCCATAAAATCAGGCAATCAAGTCTTCTATCAAAGCTCTTCATTCTTAAATAATAATGTTGTTACACTCTGCACCTCTACTTTCTGCCGATTTCAAAAAGAAAATAAACATTCCCTCATTAAGTCTGACAGCGAGTCTGACCTATTATTAAATCCATTTCATAAATGTCTCAACTGATTATCTGCCCATTCAGCCTCCAGCAGGTAAAAAGTAAAATCAGAAAATGAAAATGAGTTCAGAAAATTTAAATTTCACCCTCAGATACAGAAGAGATATAATGTATATAAACTTAGTTTGTAAACTGTAAAAGGGTTGTGTAGATAATGGTGTTGTTATCACTATTAACAATATTAATGTTAAAGTGTGAATAATAACAAAAAAACAAGATAAAAAAAATTTCACCCTCAGCATAATCACCCCCTTCATGACTACCATCTTAGCATCAGGCCCAGGGACAATAAACTCAAACCTCTAGATCCAGATTTTTTTTTTAAATCACCTGTTACACATCTTAATGTGTGTGGGAGTGGTTTTTAACCGGAGTATAGAATTCCATGTCAGACCAAGGGATAAGCGAACATCTGAATAGATTGCAAATGAAAGGTATTTCTGTTTGTTTCATTTTTTTGTAGGGTCCTCAAGTTTGCCTTTATTTAAAATAAAAAATTAACCTTGCTCCCTATACATGTGAAGGAAAACATCAGCTTTCTCAGGTGATGTCTTCTCCAAATCTGCATTTTATCTGCATATCTCATCTTAGTATGTGATTCATTGTGATTATCAGTAGACTAATTTTACTCCAGGATGAAATTAGCTAAGCTTTTAATCGTTACTGCTAGTATTATAAAGAGTTAAATAAATAGTGTACTAGGATAGTCAATCACCTTAAATTTGCAAATGAATGATCTGGTCTAGTTACATAATAGAAGATAATAGCATTGGATGTATTGTTGATGATTTTCAAGCTATATGGAGATGCACATTCATTTACTAAAGTCAGATGTATAGAGAACATCTATTATTTGCCAGGAAGATAATGGGCACTGGAGATAAAAAGTGAATTAGACTATGTCACCCTCTAGAAGGTCCTGGTGGAGAAGGTAAAGCAGGAAAACAAATCTCTAATAAATGTATTAAAAGTGTGCATAATATTATAAAAGCACAATGATGAAATATATCATCTCATCTGATGGATCAAGGAAAGAGCCCTAAATAATGAGAAGAAATCAGTCAGGCCAGATAAGGACTAATGGTGCAGAGTGAGCAGTCTATGGCATTGTTAGCACAGTGTAAAAATTTGGGGCAGAGAATGCCAGGAGATAAAGCTGGAGAGGGAAGTAGAAACTTATGTGATATGTTTTTGAAAAAGCTTAAATATTTCAATACTCCTAGTGAGTATTGAAGAATTTTTTGTAAGATATTTTAAACGAACTTTCTATTTTGAAATAATTGTAGCTTCACATGCAGTTGTAATAAAAAATGTAGAGATTATCCATGCCCCAGTTATTCAGTTTTCCCCAATTGGAAGTAACATCTTGCAAAACTATCATATAATATCAGAACCAGAATATTAACATTGATATAACCTACTGATATTTTTCAGAAATTCCCAGGTTTACTGTACTTTACTATGTGTGTGTCTATGTGTGAGTGATTTCTATATAATTTTTTATCACATATGTAGGTTAGCGTATCCATCCTTACAGTATTAAAAGATTTGAAGCATTAGATTGAAACAATATGTCTTTCATTGATAAATCCAGAAGTTGTATAGAGGAAGGAGTTATAGCTTATTGGTTTATGGGCAAAGTTATTTAGGAGATTGTTGCACAAGTCCAGGTAAGACAATAGGATGATAGAAGTGGGGATGGAAAAATGGAGAAAATTTTAATTATTAGTGAAAAGGTTAAGTCAGATATTGTTTATGTTACTGACAGAAGAAGAAGGAAGAGTAGAGTCAAGGATGACTTCAAGTTTCCAGCTTTCTTGGACTGAGTGGTTGATGATTCCACTAACTAAATCAGTAAACACAGTTGGAAGATCCAGCTTGGAAAGAAAGGCGAGACGATGAGATCCATCTTAGCATGTTAAGTTTGAAGAACCAATGGGATATACAAGAAGTGAAGCAGGCAGTTGAATAAACTTTAAACTCTGGGGAGAGGAATGGGCTAGATATTTAGAAACAGAAATCCTCATCATAGGGTGAAAATAAATCCATGAGAGTGAATACAATGACCTTTGCAGAGCAGGTGCAATGAGGAGCGAGAAAGTTAACCTTGTGGAGTTGGAAACAAGAGTGGGCTATCAGAGTTTATGAAGTCCCTGATGGGCACATCTAGAAAATCTGTCTATAATTAGAAAAGCATCTGAAAATCCAATATCTTTAAATTGAAAGGGTAAATTAATTTTCTTCATTTCTTTTTTGGAGTTGGAACCCAGACTTGGTTTATACACTCCCAACTAGTGAGTAGAAAGGAAATAAAATTTAATAGATCTAATACTGACTGACAGTTAAGAAGATTTCTCCCATAGATGACACTTTTGAATATGTTTGATTTACATTAAAATTTTTCTTCAAATAAAATAGGAGAAGGAAGTGGGGAGAATAAAAGTAAAAACAATTCCTAACCAGTGACAAAAATGGAGGTGAACAAATATATGAATTATTCAAACTCCAAAAAGTAAACAAACTGTCACATGGATTGTCATGTACATGGACCCATAAGCATGTCCCTAATATCCAAAGACCTTAACACTGGTAGCCTGACAGCCAGGTGAGCACTAGAAGGTGAACTCAGCAACATGAAGTAGATTCTCAGTAACAGTGATGTTCAGTATGTGACATTCAATACAAAAAAGGAGAATTTTTTCTTAAAGTTGGCAGAAACATAGGTGTAGTTTCTAAGAGATTGACAGTTAACATAACCTAGATCTTAAGTAACAGACAGTATGGGGCTGATTCAAAAAGAAAGAAGGATCTTAGATGGAAGTTAGACACTGTCACTTTCCTCTAAAGCAAAAGAGAGAAAACTACTGTGGGCTCCATAGTCACTTAGTATTTCTACTTCTTTCACTATTTCTACATGGAAGTTCTGGTTTCTTTTTGTGCTTACTCTGCTATTCCTTTGTTTCATATTTTCCCTCTAGTTTCTCTTTGACTTCTAAAAGACCTTTCCTGTATCTCTGATGTCACCACTAACCAGCTCCAACACCTTGGAAATGCCCCTCAGCTCCATGAGCTTCAGTTTCCTTGAATGTGACATAAGGATCATCATCTCTGCTCCACTGCCTTTCAAATGCCTACCCAATCCTCAGTGCTCTCCTGACCACAATGTATTTCCTGGTTGCTTATTTGAAATATAATCTTTTTTCTTTAAATTTTCTTGGCCTCTTGTTGGATCTAGTCAACGCTAGTTTTTTGCTTGTGTAACAATTACTATAGAGGATTTTAAGTAATTCAGGGCTAAGCCTGTATCTCCCATCTTTGTATTTCTTGCAGTTTGATAGTTCCTTGAGGTTAGAGTGGAAGGAACATGGGTTTTGGAGGGAGACAGACTTGGATTCAAATCTCAGGTAACCGTTGGCATTCTATGAGGCCATTCCCAAGTTATTTAACGTATTTGTACCTTACTTTTTTTAACTATGCTTCCTTCATAGGGTGGTTGAAAGCCTTACTTGAAAGGTTTACTTATAGAAAATGTATTATACATTTTCACATTTACACAATCAATACATTGGTTCTATTAGGTCAAATACTATATAATTTGTATCCAGGTAATACTTACTGAATTGAGCTAATTAAATAGTGTATTTGAAAAGTCTGCTAAACTTGCAAAAGTGTCACACAGAAGTAATTACATTAAACCAGAATTATCCCTCATTTCAATCCAGTTCAAACCTTTCATCCTGTATCTGAGTCCTTGGACCAAAACAATGCCCTCATCACCTCTCAGTTTCTCCTAGATCACCTTTGTCTCAGGCTTGCTACATTAAACTGGGCAACTTCCTCCCCCAGGGCCTCAAGAATCAAGAGGGCTTTATAACAAAAGATAGGGGTGGGCTGTGGGATAGATTGGTGGTTATCAAATTGTGTTTCATGAAACCCTAGGTGCCTCGGTGTATTCACCAGACGTAAAGAAATGGCCATACTGGTAGATCTCCTCTCTCCTTAACACCATGAAGTTTGTCTTTTGCCTGTCTTACGTGTATTAGGGCTCTGAGCAAGATTTCATTTGAAGAAAGCGTTCTGTTAAAAAGAAAAAATCAGTGGTGTAGGCTTGAGGATCTTCAAGGTCTCTTCTTTGCAAACCCATTATTGATTTCCATTTCTGAATAAATATGTAAAACATTTTTGAGAGAAAGGAAGGAAAGTGATCAGTTGGTGTCATAGGACAGGAAGAATGAGGTTAAGTCCTACCTATCTTCCAACATTTTGCCTTTGGGTGAATCTCAGTATCAATTCACTCATAGAACAATCACTCTGTTCAAGTGGTTTTATTAAACCAGCTGCATAGCACAGGGAAATCAGCTAGGTGCTTTGTGACCACCTAGAGGGGTGGGATAGGGAGGGTGGGAGGGAGACGCAAGAGGAAGGAGATATGGGGATATATGTATATGTATAGTTGATTCACTTTGTTATAAAGCAGAAACTAACACACCATTGTAAAGCAATTATACTCCAATAAAGATGTTAAAAAAAAAAAAAGTCACACCCAAAGACAGCAAGCCTTAAGTCTTTTTTTTTTTTTTTTCTTTTAAGCTTGTTTTTCCTGGAAAAGAAAGAGGAAGGAAGGAAGGAAGGGAGGGAGGGAGGGAGGGAGGAGGGAGAAAGAAAAGAAAAGAAAAGAAAAGAAAAGAAAAGAAAAGAAAAGAAAAGAAAGAAAGAAATGTCCTACCCTGTAGAAATGACCTGAAAACACCAAGGGGTATCTGATAACAGCCTGTATTCCCTCTCACTTTTCCTGTTCTTCCCTAAAAGTCATCACTGGAGTCTGTCTAACATTTAAGTTCTTTCAGCTCTCCTGAAAAGTCTCCAAATCTCTAAAATTTCAAAGTTCAAAACAACCTTAGTGTTATAGATGGATTTTAGAATGAATAGATCTCAAAGACCATCCAGCACAGTTTTTCATATATATATGAAAATACATATATATATAATAAATACATCATATATGTATTTATATAATATATGGAAAAGCTGACATCTGAAATCAGTTCATTCTGCTATATTATATCAATATCGGTCTTTATTCACAGTCCAGTAAGAATAAATTTATGCATCAGATGTTAATTCTCATCATGAATTACCCAACTCAGCCTCTTGCAGCAGTTCCCATTAATTTTCTGAATATTTAAAGCCTCCTTAGTTCCCTTTAGATCATCCAAACTTAAAGTTATAAAACTAGGAAATATACTTGATTCTAGACAAACATCCCCTAATTCACTTAACAAAATAAAACAGCAGTTAGTAGTGATGCAGATGAGAAGAAGATGGGCTGTTCCTAGATTTCCTGACTCAAAGGTCCCCTTGACTGGGTGTCAGTTGTTCTGCTAGAGAGAGAATCTGGCACCAGAAATCTCCATGAGAACATATCTGGAGGGGCCGCCTCACCAACTGCTCTCACAGTTGGGAAGATGGGGTCACACATGAGTTTAAATCTTCGAGGACCTCATAGAATGTCAATGTTGGCTGTGATCTTAGAGTCTGTCTAGTCTTGCTCCCTTATTTCATGAGGAAACTGAGGTCTAGACCTGAAGAACTTACCCTAGGATCCACTGTTGTGCTGGAGTATTGGCTAATGAAAGCAGACTGCTAAATTTTCTGGAATTTTCCTAGCTAGTTGTTAAACACAATTATTATTATAATTTATTATAAAATATTAAACTTAAATAATTTAGGAAAACAAAGATAATAATTACTCAAAACTGATCACTTCCTAATTATTTTACCATTATCTCTGTTCCTGAAATACATTTAAAAAAATAATGTAGTGAAATTGCTCAGATTTTTAAAAAATAATAAAATTTTCTGTAAAAATGTGTTGCTGCTCTTCTTTAATACTGTATCTCAAGTAAAGGTTTATGTGCAAATGATTCAACAATATATATATTGAGTATCTATTAATGTAGGGAATGAATGAGACGTTACTTTTTTTGAACGTTTTTCATAGTTTAGTGTTGGAAATAAAACACCTTCAATGTTTGTCTAATTTTTACCTTTTGTGCTCCAACTCCTCATTTCCCACTGGACTACAGCCTTCCTAAGGATAGGAAAGCCAGAATAGGTCATTCATTTTGGCTTGTGCTCTACTTGCTTGGTGATTGGCAGGAAAGAACTACCATTGGTTGTGCCAGGATTTCACTTCATAGGCCCTGCTTTTCCAGTTTACATATGACCATCTTTAGGCTCAGAGAGGATAAGGAAGTTGTTCAAGGTCACTCAGCTAGTGATAGAGCTGGAATTTAAATTTAGGATTGTATAACTTCAAAGCTCATTTTTAAATAAATTACATATATGACTTCTAATTTTCATTCACAATATGAAGTTTTTTCCCACAGTTAGAATTTTTCTTTTCTATAAAAGAACAAAATAGCCTACTAATTTTGTTTCATCACAATAATTATCCTTGGCACTCAAAATAAGCAAGAAATGGTGTGGGAAAATTAGTACTAATCCGTGAGTGATATTATAGAATATCTGGCCTTTCTGCAGATTTTCCATCTTGCCAGGAGTAGCTGACAAATGTAGTGTAAGAAAAGACAGCTGAGGTCTCTGTTGCCCGTCATGGGGACTAGAGTACTCGGATACTCTGGGAATGTCCCCAGTTCTCAGATAAATGTTGTTAAAAACTCTGAACATGGGGAAAGGGGGAGGAGGGATAAATTGGGAGATTGGGATTGACATATACACACTACTATACATAAAATAGATAACTAATAAGAACCTACTGTATAGCACAGGAAACTCTACTCAATACTCTGTAATGACCTATATGGCAAAAGAATCTAAAAAAGAGTGGATATATATATATGTATAACTGATTCACTTTGCTGTACAGCAGAAACTAACACAACATTGTAAATCAACTATACTCCAATAAAAATTAATTTAAAAAAACCTCCGAACATGGCTTCTCATTCTTTCTTCCAACCTTATTTCTATCCATCCATCCAATCTATCAACCCATCAAATTATGTCTTAAGTTTGTATTACCAGCCTCTCTGGATCTTTTCCAGAGCAAGTCTTCTGGTTGGCCTCAACAGCATTCTAAATTTAGGATTGTATAACTTCTAAAATTCACACAATTTATTTTATATTTTTAGTTCAGAAACATTCCCATATTTTCAGTTTACTCTGCTATTATTATCATTATCATTATTAATTGTCATGCTTAATTTTAAGGATGCTGAAGAGCACCTAGATGTCTTTTAGTAAACTGCCTCTTTATTGTACCCAGCAGTGCCCAAGAGCCCTGGAGGAGTAAATTTATTCAAATACTTGAGATGAATCCACCTTCAGGAAGTCACTCACATAAACTAAATCAGGCCCATTAAGAACTTTTTTTTTGTTGCATGGAAATCTTTTCTCTTCAAATTCATGTTGAAAAATGATTGGTCTCTTCCTTCTCTATTCACCCCAAAGTCAAACCTATATCCCAGCTTCACTTTTGGCAAACAACATTTAAATGAGTAAGGAGAAAGTGGGGAGGGGGGTAATTTAGGAGTTTGGGATTAACATATACACACTACTAAATATAAAACAGATAACCAACAAGGACCTCCTGTATAGCACAGAGAACTCTACTCAATATCTTGTATTATTCTATAAGCGAAAAGACTCTGAAAAAGAATATACTATATATATATCTGAATCATTTTGCAGTACACCTGAAACACAATATTATAGATCAATTAAAAAAAAAGAAAAAAAACCTAACAAAAAAAATTCAATGGGTAAATTGCATTTAGAGCATATCTTATGCTTTAACATTTTTGATTTGTCACAATTTGAACAACAAAGTAACATAACCAAGGAATTCCTTTTTATATCATATTACTGAACTGATAAACTTAATTCTTAAGAAACTCTCTTTTGTATTTTTCAACATTCATTTTTTCTCCTTTCTACCACAGTTAATTAACCACCCTTTCATCTTCAGAAGACTTTTCTCTTCTCATCGCTACCTGTCTGAAGACCTGATTGCCTACAGCTTGTTTTCCTTATAATTCTTTACTGAGCACCCCAGGCCCCAAATTCTCTCATCAAAGTCTGTATATCTAGTGTCAATCACCAGTTTTTAATTCTGAGGTGATTTTTTCCTCTCTTAAGTACCACATCCTCTAAGATGCATATTTTGTGCCCCACTCTTTGTCCTAAGCATTTGCTGCCTTAAAGGTAAGATTTCTCTGACTTACAGCCCCCTTCTCTCACACTCCCAATTCCCACTGAACCTTCTTCCTGCCTTCATTTCTTTTGTCAGAATTCTCTCCTAACCTATGTATGATCATCTGTCTAGACAAACAGCATTTTCATCAGGTTACGCTTCCCTAACTCAGAATTTATAGTCTCTTATCTTTGTGCCCCGAACAAAACCTAATCAGACTTTGCCCCTCATCTCCTTTATTCCTTTGGCCTGACCCCCTTTTGCAAATCATTCATCCAGCTGTATCCTACATGTTAGTTTTCAGCCAGGAGCCTTTTCAAATTACAACCTCTTATACTCCACTATATCCCCCCAAGCTTTATTATTTACATTTGCCAACACCCAGTACAAAACTCAGCTCCGAAGGGCTACTGCAATAGACTGAATGTCTGTGCCCATCCCAAAATTCATATGTTGAAACTTAATCCCCAATGTGATGGTATTTGGAGGTGGGGTCATTGAGAGGTGATTAGGTAATGATGGTAGAGTCGAGTCGTCGTGAATGGGATTAGTATTCTTATAAAAGGGGCTCCAGAGACTTCTCCTGCCGCTTTCACCATGTTAATTTTCAGAGGCATGACAGCCATCTATGATCTAGGAAGTGAGACCTCATCAGACACTGAATCTGCTGGTGCCTTGATCTTGGACTTCCCAGCTTCCAGAACTGTGAGAAATAAATTTCTGTTGTTGATAAGCCACTCAGTTGGTGGTATTTTGTTTTAGCAGCCCAAATGGATTCATAGAGCTACAATTTTTTTGTTTTTTGTTTGGGTTCATTTCCTCAATTTGGCGCTCTTTTTTTTTGTCCTTAGTCAATTCTATTGTAATTTACTCATGTTGAAATGGTATTGCCCCAACTAACAAGTGAGGAAGTGGAAGTCAAGAATGATATTTTTAATTTCCTGGTTCTTACAACAACAACAACAGAATAGGAAAGGACTTTACTTCTCAGCATGTATACTTTATAAATGAGGACTCACGGGGGTTTTATTGATAGTCCCATAGGAAGTCCATAGGGCTTTAGTGCTAAGCCCCAGCCTTCCTGGATCCCACTGCAATGCTCCACAGAAAGAAAGTGTACATTTAAAAATTTTCACCAGCTGAGCTGTCTCTCTAAATCCATGAACTTAAAAAACTGTTATTGTCATACATCACTCTCCTATAATAAATTTATCTCTTAATACTCTGATCAATCCAACCTGAAATCTGGCATCTGGTAGAAGATCATGATAAGGGAGACTTGGGTCCACCTTACTTATAATATCATTTTTAACATTATAGCATGCAAATATAGACACACGCACGCTTACACACAGGCATTTACCTATAAACTGCGCCCAAGTTAGAATTTAGGAGATATTTGAATAGATGCAATAACCATGACATCAGGTTTTGGATATGTTACGGTTTTGCACTAATGTGAAGTCCAGATGGGAAGTTCATGTAGCATCCATGGCTCAGACATATGAGCACAGAGTTCTGGAAGAACTATGGGGAAATGGAAATCAGAGGAGTTTTCTTAGGATTGAGGAATGTGCCGGATTGAATTTAGACAAATAAATGAACCCAAGAAAATGCTTCATTCTCTACACACTTCTTCTATATATTTTTTAGATCACTTATCTGCAATTGTATAATGTATTTATTGGCTATTTTCAGTCCTCCGTCAGAATGCAAAGTCAGTGGGAGCAGATTTCCTTGTTCACTGCTGCATCCCAGGACCTAGAACTGCACCTGGAAATACAGGTTTCCCCTGCTTTCTGAAAGTATCTCATTCCTATGAAACCTTTCATAAGTCGAACTGGCATAAAGCAAAGAGTATCCCCTGCTTTCTGAAAGTTCTTGTTATGTCACTTCGCTCTCACTAAAGAACTACATTAGTGTCTGTTTTCATGAACTGAAAGAAATCTGAAGATTTTTGCTTTTAAGAAAAAAGCCATTACCATACTAATATAGGTATTTTGTACCCCTCTCCTACCACACCCCCAAATTCCTGACATTTCAATGTTGGCTATTTCCTTAGCTCTACTTGAGAGATGTGAGGAAATTATAGTTATGAATGATTAAGAAACTTCCACATTATAGCCTCTCAAGAACAAAAACTTACACGAATATATCTTTGTATCCCTATAAATAACAATTCTTGACATAATAATAGGGCATTTAGAAACATTTGATGAATGAATGAATGGCCTTCGTTCATGCAGACTAGCATGGTTAGTATACAAATACAGGTTGGATTAACTCTGAAGTTTTATTCTTTCTGATAGATCACAATAACCTCTGTAAGGAAGAAATTGGATGTTTTGTAACAATAAAAGAGAAAAAATTTAAAACCAAGAACAGAAACAAAGAGACAGGTACACCCCAGAAGCCCCTGAGGACTTTGGTGTGATGATACAACCCAATGAATAAAGTTTCCAATGGTACCCTTGAGTCATCAACAGTTTTCATGGAACACACTATTCTTGGTTTAGAAGGACAGCAAAGTATGTATGTCTTATTTTCAGAAATATCTATATTCCAATATAAAAAGAAAAAGAAAATGCTCTTTAAAGGGTTTATCTAAAAAACTCACCCACCCAGAATGACATATTTCCTAAGAGAGCCTGGTAGATAAGTTTTGTTTTTGCTAAATCATTAAGGCACTTCATAGTTTTTTTTCTGATCAGGATCACATCTTCCCTTACAGTATGGTTTCTTATTTACAGTTTCTACTGAGTGGTTGGTTCTATGAGATAGGAACCTCATTTATTTCAGTTTCTGGCTTTTGTGGCTTCACAGTCTAGCAGAGTATCTGGTACCAAGGGGGTGTCAAGCAAATGCTTATTGAAGGAAATATTTGGGAAGCTGGAGTAAAAATAACAATGCCAACATCTATAGCAGAAATAACAGTTAATATTTGATTGCTTCTATGGGCAAGGTACTCTGCAACATGCCTGGCGTGCATTCATTTTTCACAACATCTATGATGTAGATACCAGCATTACCCCGTTTTATAGATAAGAAAACTGAAGCCTAGTGGTACATTTACTTCCTCAAGATCACATGATAACTGGGAGGATGGCAACTCTGGGGTCTTAAGGATCTGGCCTCAGAGTCTCTAGTCTGTTATTTACAAAGTCAGTCAATTTAGGCAAGTTATTCAGCCTCCCTGAGCCTCAATTTCCATATCTGTCGCAGTGAAAAGAGAATAGTACCCATCTCTCATGGAGAGGGAAGGCCTTGGATCTTGACCATAGGAGGTTATTCCACTTCCCCAGCAAGGGGCAGTAGGTGTCACACTTTAACATTCAACAGAATCACCTGGTCCACATTTGGAAAATACAGAGTTCCTTTCCCGGACTCCAAGAGATTCTGTTTCAGATGGCCTGGAATGAGGCCCAGGAATCTGCACTTTAACAAAACCGCACATGAGAACACACAGCTTTGGAATTCACCTGAAATCTATCCCTTTGGAGTTGTTATCAAAAATAGAATACTTTGATAAATCTGCATTTTCTCCAAATCTGTCTCCTTAAATAGGCAAGGTATTATCACAGTCTTGTTCACTAAGATGGCTTTTTATCACTTGAGTAAAACAGTACAGTGTAACGATTATAATTACTATCATAGAACACATACTACATGCTATGCATTGTTCTAAATGTTTTATGGATATCAACTCTTATAATCTACCCAACAACCCATGATAAAGTAGACTATCATAATCCTCATTTTATAGATGAGGGAACTGAGGTACACAGAGCACAAGTAACTTCCCCAAAGATACACACTTAGTGAGGGCAGCAAACCCAGCAGGCTGTGCTATTAACCATTTACACTGTGCTGACTCTACCAGAACAGACAGAGGTCAGAGCCCCGGCTTCCTGGTGATCTTAGGCAAGTCCCTGACCTTCTCTGGGATTCAAGTTCCTCCCCTGTGAAGTGACAAGGCTGGCTCTGATGATCTCCAAGGCCCTTTGGTCCCAAGAGTCTATTATTCATTTTACAGGAGACTTTTGAACTTGTTTTCTGATGGACAAAGGCCTTAGAATTTCTGACAGTAAAACACACTCTCACTTCTAGAACTGCCCCATTATTATCTTTTCTTTACCTGCCAATTCAGAAAACTTCCTTCTGAGTCATCTGTCCTTTGCCGTTCCTTCTTGCTGAGGAAACCAAATATATTTCAGCTCAGAGCCGGTAGTTCTGTCCTCACAGTTTCCTTCCAAGCCCTGACGTCTTTGTTTAATCAGGCTTGCAGAGTGCTTCCACCTGAGTCTATATGAACCTCATTACTCTCCCAAATAGGTCTCCCAGTCTCTTGCCCTGCTTTCCTCCTCTCCTCTTGAGCAATGGCCCTCTTCTGGTCTAATTCATCCTCAGTAACGTCTCTCCAAACTGCTCCTCTTACCTCTCCACTTGTGTGCTATTATCCCAACCCAGGCCAAAACGTTCAGGCTTCCTTTAGTCTCCTATTTCTCAAACCTGGCTACACATTAGAAGACATGAGATGCTTAAAATATAGATGGATGGGCACGACTGCAAACCAATTAAATAAGAGTTTTGAAGAGTAGAATCTGGGCAGGAGTATTATTTAAAAATTCAGAAGTTCCACAAGAGCTGCTAATGTGTGGCATGGTTAAGAACCATTGGTGTCTAGCTCTGGTGATTCTCAAGTGGGGAAAATAAGCAAATCAGAATCACCTGGGTTGCTGGCTGATCCTTACTCCCAGGGAGGGAAGTCTGGGCATGTGAAGCAAACATGGAGACATCTTCCAGGAGGTTTGGAGAAACCCCTTTATGAAACAAAGTTCTAGCTGAACTTCTAAAGCAAGATGGCTCACTACCTTTTCCGGTTACCCATCTTCACAGAATAACTCAAGGATCCTATTGCATTCCACACCATGTTAATATTTCTAATCATGAAGAGCAATCCAGAGGAAAACACACTTGATGGTAAGGTCCATATTCTTTTTCTCTGTGCAGACTAACTGGGTAGGTAACTTTGGGGGAAATCCCTTTTCCTCTCAAGGCTTGATTTCCCCCTATGTGTAAAAGAAGGTTATTGGAATACTAGATGATCACTAAGCTTCCTTCCCATTTTGCTATTCTACTATTTTAAGGCCCCAAACCTATTGACCCTCGACTATTACACAATCGGCCCCAGTTTTGCTACATTCAGCTGACACAAGACAATGCATCTACACAAAGCTATTCCTGACCCCTAGGGAAGACTGCCCATTGCAAGCCAACACCACGACTGCAAAGACTTCTTTCTTAAAATTTCCTAACTATAGAAAGAACTACCGCTGCCCCAACTTCAGTTCAGGCCTCTGAATCTCCACAAAGATCTTCCCTCTCGATGCACTCTTATAGCAACCCCATCTGATGGCAATTGTCTCCTTCGCTTCTGGGTATCCCACCTCCTGCAGGCAGCCTGCCTTTATGAACATTGCTTGGAGAGAGCAAACTTGTCTATGGACAGGCTCTTTGCTCTTCCCCCTCCAGCTGTCCAATGATGCTCATATTGAAGGAAATATTTGGGAAGTTGGAGTAAAAATAACAATGCCAACATTGGCTACAGAGTGGTGGCAGTGTGGTCCTGTGAGCCTTTTTGTGTTTGTTTGCCTGCTTTGTCTTAGTGTGAGATGGCCAAGTCTGTCAGGAGGTGCTGGCTGGTGAATGTGTAGTAGAGAAGTGGTAGCTGGAGTCTCTCCCTTTCCCCTCCCTGCCAGCTTCCAGTCTTTAATGAAGAGATGCACTCTCTAAAGGGGTTGAGGGTAGAGTGGCTTCTGAGGCTGCTTACAATGATACTCTTTCTGGATACTGTGTATAAGTGTGTGTGTTTTACAAGTAATTGAAATATATTGATACTTACGCTACTAATGATCATGAAAATCAAAAAGGTAATATTTGACAGGATAAAAAAAATTAAAATCAGGAATGTTCATGGGTTTTGACCTGGCCTCCAGTAGCCTAGATTCTCCCTCTTTGCCCTAGTTCTTTGACTTCTGAATGGAGGAAGGAGAAAAAGGGAAGAACAAAGAGGTGACAGGGTAAAAACTGAAAATTTTGTGGGTTGAGCTTGCAGGGGTGGGGGGATTTGGGATAGGGTTTGGTGGAGAAGAGATGAATAGAGTGTAATGTGTATGAAAATGGGGGAAGAATAAAGAAGAAAGGAACTTATCACTCAAAGTTATGGACTGGGTCTTTTTTAATATCCTTCCAGAGAAAAAGAATAAATGAGAATTTTTAAAAAATGAAATGAAATGAAAGAAAATTCTTTTAAGTTCGATTTGATGGCTCTGTGCTTCTTAAATGGCATCCCACTTAGAGAACAAACCCAGGTTGGTCATAGATTCAAAGGTATATGAAAAATGATCATATTAAAAACATTTATCTACATTTCAGGAAAGGATATTTCAAAAACAGTAAGAAAAGGAGAGGCCATAATTCCATAGAAAAAGACTCTCAGAGGAAATTTTACTCAAGAAAAATAGAAGATTCTCATCTACAAGAGAGGTCTATAAACTACTATCCACAAAAACTACCATCGACTGTTTCTGTAAATGAAGGTTTTGGAGCACAGCCCTGCTTAAGTGCCATCTATGGACAATGTCACACCACAGTGCCAGAGTTGAGAAGTGGTGACAGAGGCCATGAGGCCTGCGAGGCTGCAAATATTTACTATCTATCTGACCTTTTACAAGAAAAATTTGCTGACCCTGACCTACAAAATAAAATTTTAACTGCATAATCCTCAATACTTCAAGTTATAAAGAAAAGACTGGGTAAGTGAGTCAGTCAGGTGGAATGTTTATAAAAATGATATGAGGGTATAACAGGATTTCTGATAAATTAGATGTGAAAGAGCACATATGAATGTGTGAAGTATGGCTGTGCAATCAAGGGGGAACAGACGAGCCTGATGGGGGCTCCACAAACAGATTAGGAAGCTGAGGACTCAGAACAAGATAAGTGCCCCCCGACCCAAAAGCTACAGATTCATTTTAAATTAGAAGATGTATGAGCACATATAAAAGAAAGTTGTGATTACCAGGAGGAGCACAGCTTCCCTAGGAACAAGTCCTTTCACTGCCACCAAACCAATTCAGAACACTGTTTTATTTTATTTACATATTTATTTATTATTTTAAAAATTTTTTCAATGACCATTTTTTTGAAATATAAATTACAATGTTATGTTAGCTTCCAGTGTAAAGCAAAGTGATTCAGTTTTATATATATATATATATATATGTGTGTGTGTATATATATATATATATATATATATATATACACACACACACATATATATATATATATATATATATATTCTTTTTCTGATTCTTTTCCATTATAGCTTATTACAAGACATTGAATATAGTTCCCTGTGCTATACAGTAGGTCCTGGTTGTTCATCTATTTTATACATGGTAATGTGTATATGTTAATCATCGAAACACTGCTCTGTATGGACTGTTTTATCCCTCTTGCATCTACGGGTTTTGTCTTTGCCACTGTTTTCTCCTGACCATCCTCTTCGATTGTGGCAATTGAGTAATCTTCCTTTTCTCACTCAGTCATGTCTGTGGCTGAGAGACATCCAAGTTCCTCACGTGGAACATTTAAACAAGAGACATCTGTTCATCTAAATCCTCCCTATATTCCTATTTATGTTAAATACGCCCCTTTCCCAGGGGTTTGCAACAGCTGCTTTTTTCCCCCCTAAGGTAAGTGATTCAAGGTACAAAAGCATTTCCACATTCAGTCTCACATTCATAGATTCTCTGTCCCCATGGAAAACCAAATCACTGTTAGTTGGCTAACTTCAAAATGTTATGTGTTTCTTTAACCATATGATTATCTTCTCTAGTAACCATTAGATTTCTAAATAATATAGCAAGGGTCTTCATTCTTAGCCTGTTTAATGTCATTTATGCAGTATTCTCAGGTTTATTTTTCCCTGTAAACATTTTATTAAAAAATAAACATAAAATCACTCCTATTCCAGGAGTTTGTGTCTTCTTCAACCTTGGCTCTCTGGTCACTGCAAAGCTGTCTCTGGGAATTCCCTCCAGACGCTTGGAAATCAATGTTTTTGAAGTCCATTTCTAGATCTGCTCATGACAGATTCTTGTAGTTTATTCGTTACAGATTAGCACTGTTTTTCCAACATGCATGCCCTGTCCATCGGATGATCCCCTTGTGTTGTTATCTGCCTTTAACAATTTTTGATTTTAGCTTCCTGGAGCCTGAGGGAAACAGTAGATGACAAAGAGCTTTCTCCTTTTCCACATTGACACATTCTTTAATTCTATCCCTTGCATATAACCTGTTGGCTTTTGCTACTAATTCTGTCTTCCCTTTCCAAGCTTAGGGCAAAACTGACTTTTGGAGGCTGGATCCAATTTCAAGTTAACAGGAAAACAAGAACAAAAACAGAGAAAACTGCTCTAAAGGAAGGTGCTTATCCGGTGCAGAACATATATCCTCAGGCCTAATTCCCAGATTTTATGGAAGCAATAAACAGCTTTAGGGATTGGACAAGCATGATTACTTTAGATTAATGAGACCAGCCTCATTTAAACAGGATATTTGTCACCCTAATTTCAGATATTCTCTATGACCTGTAGGCTTGTGAGGTCATGTTATTAGTGTATTGAGTTTAGGAAAATTTAAATTCAGCATATTTATATTTAAAAAACTACAACTACAGCTGTATGAAAACAGTGTATCTCTTTTCAATTCCCATTCCATCCAGATCCTTCTAGGAGCAGTCAACTGCTATCTGTAGTTATGTTCTCCACATCTTTGTTTTCAAAAAAACTTTATTCATTTATTTATTTTTCAAAGTTACTACCTAGTCACAAGTATTACATGACACCCTGTCTCAAATGAATACATGATTTTATCCATGTGAAAGGTAACATTTAGTACATTGCTTGTTATGAGATGACCTATAATTGGTCCAAATAATAGTAGGTATTTGTGTGTTAGGAAGGTTATCGAATAGTAGTAGCAACTATTTAATTTTAGAGATGCTGAAACATAGGAGTAGCTTTAGGGCAGAAAACATTGTGTGTGTGTATCCACATCTGTTGGTTTGTACAAGTGTGAGATCATGTTTCAGAGGTTACTGCAATCCGTGGTTTGAATTACATGTAATGATACTTGGAGATTCTGGCAAATGTTTTCGGGAGGAGACAAGTGGAATGATAGGTAAAAAATTTTCAAAAAAATAGATTAGTGCCACAATGGGAAAAGAATGTGAATGAGATAATTGTTATTTTATTTTGGGTCATTTTCAAAGGTTTCTCTGCAAAATTCAGGTTATCATAACATTACTCAGTCTAGTCACAATAAGAGCCATAGATTTCTTGTATCTCCACTGTGTTTAGTGATGTGAAAGCTGAAACGTTCCTTTTCTAATAGGACCATTCCAATGTTGGCATTGAGTGAAAAACAAAAAAGAGCAGTAAATTCTATCTTTTTAAAAGGGAAGTGATCAGGAGTAACATTTCCATGATCTTTCGAGATTCAAATTCAAAATAATTGAAGGAGAACATAAAATGTGCAAATGATCACACTGTTTCCATGATGTATCCAAAGTCCAGTGACTGAGAATCTGAGAAAACTTTTACAGTGTAAACTCATTACAACAAAATGTTCATTGCAGCACTATTTACAATAGCCAAGACATGGAAGCAACCTAAATGTCCATCAACAGATGAATGGATCAATAAGATGTGGTATATACATACAATGGGATATTACTCAGCCATAAAAAGAATGAAATAACACCATTTGCAGCAACATGGATGGACCTAGAGATTATCATACTAAGCGAAGCAAGTCAGACAAAGAAAGATAAATATCTAATGATATCACTTATATGTGGAACCTAAAAAAATGATACAAATGAACTTACTTACAAAACAGAAATAGATCTACAGACATAGAAAAGAAACTTATGGTTACCAAAGGTGGGTGGAGGATAAATTAGGAGTTTGGGATTAACATACACACTACTATATATAAAATAGTTAACCAACAAGGACCTACTGTATAGCACAGGGAACTCTACTCAATATTTTGTAATAACCTATAAGGGAAAAGAATCTGAAAAAGAATAGATATATAAACATGTATAACTGAATCACTTTGCTGTACATCTGAAACTAACACAACATTGTAAATCAATTATACTTCAAAAATAAAATAAAATAAAAGTGACAAAAAATATATTCATGAAAGGGAGCATTATACATAAAAGGGAGGTATTGAATACAATTAAACGTAAACAATCGAAAGGTCCATAGGTCCATAACAGGAGCCTGGGGCACTAGTAGAAACAGGAATTTTGGAATTCTGGGTTTGCCACACTACAGATGGTTGACCTTGAGCAAGTTCCTTATGCTTCCTAAACCTCAGTTTCCTCATTTGGAGAACAGAGATACAAACACCTAACGTGTTATGTTGCTGTAAGAGGAAAGTGTTTAGTACAGTACCTGGCAGGTACTCAATAAAAGGGAGGTAATGGTTATCGCTGTTCTATACTGTGGTCTAAAGTTAAATCCTCATCCCCTTGAGAATGATGAGTCACAGGGGTTATACTGAGGGGCATGGTTCAGTTCCCAGGAGCCTCAGTATTCACGGAGACACAGAGTTATTTCTCAGACAATTTTATGGTCTCTTGATTTTTTTAACAAAAGAAAAACAAACAAACCAAATCACTGCACAGAAATGTATACAGTGATAAATCTTTACTATTCTGCATTAAGGTTCATTGTGGTTTAGGTACAGAACCCAAATTCTTCACATGGCTAACTGCTCTAATTTTAGTGCCAGATTTATATACCAAGGTGGCTGGACCCCAAACCACCACAGGGATGGTGTCAGACTCAGTACTTGTGACCTTATTAAAGGTATAGAGTCATTTACCATCAATGGCAGTAGGAAATTGTAATAATCTCCTGCTGACTTTACATATCTAGCAGGTCTTCATGTTGATCAAGGCATATTCCCTAGAAGAACAAAGGTAGCACATTCATAGAGACATCAAATGTACTCTCCCTGAGAACTTCATCTTTTGGCTGAGCGGAACATACTCTACATGATCCTTGTTTTAGAGTAAAAGCTAACTACAGTGAAAATTAAATGCCATAGTCTCAAAACAAATGATACAATCAAAGTTTAGTTCTCACTACACAGTCTTAGGAGGATATTTCCTTTCAGGCTACTCTCCTGTGCAGTTTTCCTACAAGTTCTAGACAGAGATCTTGAATTCTTCCATCTAGTAGCCAGGCTATCCTCTAGGGCTCAAAAACTTCCTCTGGGTCCTATCTATCCAACCTGGAAGTGAAGAGAGGAGGAGAAGGGAAAAAAATGAAGGGGAGGGGAGAGGAGGGAGGGAGGGCAGGGAAAGGGAGGAGAAGATAGAGAGCAAGCAAAGGATCTTATTGTAACCTTAGGAAGACTGGAAGTAGCATGCAGCACTCCTGCTCATGTTGTACTGGTTAGAAACAAGTCACATGGCCACATCTAGGTTTAAGGGAAGCTGGAACATATATTTAACTATGCCCCAAAGGAAAATAAAATGGTTTGGTGAACACACACCAAAAAAATCTCTCTTGGATTTATTTTATTTTATTTTTTTGGTTTTGGTTTTTAGACAGCACTTTATTTTTTGTTTTTTGAATTTTATTTTTATACAGCAGGTTCTTATTAGTTATCTATTTTATACATATTAGTGTATATATGTCTGTCTAGACAGCACTTTAAAAAATGCCTTTTATATAAATGGAGGAGTGTGTGTGTGTGTGTGTGTGTGTGTGTGTAAAATTGACTCATTAATTCTGAGAATCATGCTGAAGGAAATCTTTGGCATCTATTTACTCCTTTCTCTCATACTCTCTCCTAAGAAACCAGTGACCTCCCATTTTTGAGAGTACTTTGGAAAGGTGTAAGGATGATCCCCAAGCAACGGGAATCTACCAAAGACTGTGGTGTACACCAAGGAGAGAGAAAGTCTTAAAAGAGAGGTCTCTAAGAAACAGAAGAAGTCACTTAAACAGCACTAAAGTATATAGAATTTCCAGGCACTTGACTACAAATGCACACTTTATCAAACCTGTGCCAAAGCAAGATTTTTTCTATACTCATCCTTTGATTGTTGATATATCTACATTATTCTGTGATATATTCTATGGCTTGAGCAATGAGCCTACACTATTTGAAGGGACCAGAGCTGAGTCCTAATCTCTTTGCATGTGTCTCTGCAAGCTTTCAGGACAAGCAGAGCACCAGGGTTAGGAGAGAATGCTGGAAACATGACCATCTTTCACAGTGACATGGCAGGGAAGAGATGAGCCCAGAACTTGAAGGGAGAACACTTAGAAATTTAATAGTGCCTCTTCCACATTCCAACTTATGAGGGTCTGGTCCTGTGTTGCCATGCATTTCTCTCTCTCCTTTTCTCTCTCTTTCTCTCTCTCTCTCTCTCTCTCTCACACACACACACACACAGACAATTTCATTTACATGGTGTCTTTAATATGCCTCTAGGTAATAACAATATATCACTGAGTATCAATGAATGCCCCATATAAACTGGAGAGTTGGAAACCAAACTTTGCCCAAATTGCTTTTTGATTTCAGATGTGTCAAGCAAAAATGAGAAATATTAAAAACATACTTTGTAGAGAACAAAGACTAGACTTTAACCACTCTTTCCATAGTGGACAAAAACTTTTCACTGATCAAATATTTCCTAATTAGTGATTTGTAATGTCTCTTAAAAGACTTAGAAATTGATTTGCACTTATTATAATATTAGACTTGTTTATTAATATAATATGCAATTATAAATGTTATGAAAGCATAAACTGCAATTATAAAAAGGAGTATAAAAATTTTCCAGGTAATATATACCTAATATAGTATTAAGAATTTAATAATTATCTCAGACAATTTGTTCTAGGTAGGAAATTGTAATTTATCTGTTCAACGTTGGTATTTATAAGATAGTATTTTTTTGGAAAATTTTTAGTTGTTTTATGGCAGCCTTCACACTCTGACCCTTTCAAAATTCAAAGAGGAAATAAACTGGGGAGATGTGAAGCTTGACTTTCTGAAGCTGCAACTGGATCAGTCCATTGGGGGTAAAGCACAGTGAAGAGTGTTCCCTAATGATTTCAAACAAAGGAGACTCACCTCAGGAAATGAGTGATTTATCCAAGTACTCAAGGACAAAAGGAAAAGAAGCAAAGGCTAGTCTTCTGTCCTGCTCAATACCAGATGCTCATGTACAGATTGTTTACTCAGGCTCTGATCGCTAGGCTCTTCCTCACTTGTTAAAATAAATCAGTAGTTTGTTCATTCAGCAAACATTTATTGAGTCTTATTACTTACCAGGCAGTGTGTTAAGTAATAGAAATAGGAGAGAATAAATAAAATGCTATAAGAGCCCACAGAAGCAGGTGGGGTTGGAGAAGGAGTGGCCATCAAACTCATATTAAGAGCTAAGTTTGTGCGTCTCAATATATGTCTGACCCTTAAGCCAAATAATCAATAATTACAATCCAGTCCTATCTCCCTAGGCTATGGTTGTCTGGGGAATTCTCAGACAAGCCTAGCTCTTTCTTGGAGCTATAAGCTGTGGCAATAATGGAGCCCCCCAGCACCCCTGAGTTTATACATAGACCTGACTGCTTCACTTCACCTCTCAGATATCTTCAATGATCAAGTTTTAAGTCCAAACTCAATGGAATGGCTTTGAAGACACTTGATGATCTGACACTAATCTCATCTCATGATAAAATATAATTGATTTCCTAGTCTAAATTCTGAAATAGCACTTGCATTTTATGGCCTACTCTTTCTTTCAATCAAAAATACCTTTCCACATTTGTTTAATAATCAACAACCCAGCTAATCTTTACATCTCACCTCAAATATAATTCTTCTTAAATGTTTCTTATCCCTCCCCAGTCAAAATAAATGTCTTCCTCCATACTTCCATGGCAAACTACTAGCACTTACTGAATTCTATCTTGTGCAACAGTTGCTTACATGTCTGTCTCTGTTTCTTGTAGTTGGAGACAGGACAATATATTACCGTATGTCAATATCCACGTTGTGCCTATTGTAGTGTTTGTGTAAGTATGTGCTCAACAAATGCAATTAACTTGAATTACTCTGTTTTCCTTGTCTGGATTGGGTACTGAAACTCTCCAGATGAAGGTAGACTTAAATTCTGCCTACCAGCTAGCTACTAATTTTCTTCCAGGGACCTCCAGACCCTTCACTTTGATCCTTCACATTCCTGTTCATCCTCTGTCCATCCATCAACAACCATACAAATAGCCTCCCATTACAGAAGCTCCATCAATCTGCCTATTTCTCTCATATTCTTTATTCAAGTCCCAAGTGTCACAAATTTAAATGCCTATGTGTGCAATGAACATAGCGTAAATACAAGAATACACCTCGTGTAAGATAAGATGAAGATGGGCCCGATTGGAGACAAAAATGCCCATATGAAGACAACTACATTATTTTTTAATTGCCAGACAAACAATACTTTTGTGTTATAATGCAGTTATATAATGCTACTACTTAACACAAGGCAACAGACCATTCTAATAATCCACTAAACTCCACTCTCTGTACCTTTGCTTGTACTTTTTTTTTTCTCCACTGTAAGTGCCTCCATCTTTATCTATCCTTCAAAGTCTTGAGCCAGTGTTACCTCTCCCTTGAAACTTTCCAATCCATCCAAGTGAAATTTGCATTTTCCCCCCATATGCCCATTGTGCCTTTTTAAAAACTCCAGCATACCACTCATCAGAGCTTCCCTTGCACTAGCCCTATTAGTGTATATTAGCCCATTCCTATTTATGTTGTCATCCTCTACTTCAGTCAGCACAGTGCCTTGCACACATCCACTTTCAATATACATTGTTGAATTAAGTCACATCCCTTTATCCCTCCCCTGAGCAGTAGCAACAGGGTTCTTAGCCCTAAATCCCATAAGGCAGGTTTCTGACAAGCACTACACCCAAACTGTGAATGGGAAAATCTGTTTGAAATGATTAGGTAATGGTCCCTGACTCAACTGGAAGACTAATGGCAACATCGAGGTCAAAAGTCTTATATCTGACAACACAAGACCCATACCATGTTGCGTTAGACAGCGGCACATTTACCAATGTATCTACAAGATGTTTCAAACTCTCCAAGAGAACAGAGAGGTGCTATCCTTGATGAATACACTCGATATTGAACCTATCTCTAGTTTTTGGAGGGGAGGGAAGCAGTTTGGTGAGTGTGCTGTTAAAACTCTAGGAACTTGGCAGTGGCCAGTGTACAGGAATTCCCCCTGCTCTGCACTTTAACCCTGCTGTGATTTGTAGGCATCACTATTTAACGAAGCACACAGCTGTGCAAGAAGAGTAGGAGGTAGAGTTTGGTAATAATGGGTCAGCAGGAAATCTGGCAATCCCTGTCATCTGGAATTTCCCTAACTCCGTCAAGCCTCCCCTCCTTTCATCAATCTCCAGTCCCTCTCTGAAATGACCATGTTAATTACATAAATAACCAAGCAGAGAAATTGCAGTATAAGTCCTGTCCTTTCCCTCGTGTTTAGCAAGTATATTTTTGTAAGTCCAGGAACTAGAGTTGGGCAAACCAGCAAAACAAAATAAGAAGTGATCCAAATCTTCAGCTACAGCTGTCATGGAAACATTGAGAGAAGCTAAAAAAGAAATTGCTTTGGGTAATATTATAAATTATTTCTTTAAATTAGCCCTGCCCTTTCCTATTTTAGCTGTAAACAGAAGTTTCCAGAGCAGCAATTCGAAAGTTGAGAAACCTTGTGGTGTCCTGTAGAGCTGAGTTTTATAGTTGGGTTCAAATTGTAGCTTAGGAACTCATTGATCGGAAGACATGGGCACGATTTGCTCTCGTTGAGCTATATTTTCCTCCTGTACAACATGGGGGTAATAGTATATACCCAGCGGGGTTGTTAGGAGAATTACCTGAGAAAGTATATTTACAAGGTCTGGCACATAAAGACAAGTTAGTGCATTTTCTCTTTTCCTTTCCTCCTTCATCAGTTTCCCCCAACACATACACAGATCTCCATGACTTAATAGTACAGTGTAAGTCCAGTGAAAAATAGACACTTCTAAAAACATAATAGATTTAAATAAGTATTTGATATCCGGGTGTTACACAACACATTCTTCTTGCTATTACTAAATAAATGATGTGTCTTTATTTCAAGATTTTGAAGCACTTATTAACATATATATTTATTCATTTCCAAATATTTCTATGAAGTATAAGCAAGGTCACAGGTATCTATTATGTGGATAAAAAATATGGGAACAAAGGTTAAGTTGTATGGCCCAACTCTTTAAAGAAGAACCACAATCCCTTTGTTTTATAATTCCTTACTATAGCTTTCCCCTTATTACATTGTCTCAAAGTATCCTCTTTGAGGTTATAAATCGAAGACAAGGCCAATGATCTACAGAAATATTTAGTAAAGATATTGTAAATAAAAAAGCAACTGTAATTCTTAAATAAAGCAACAACAACAAAAATCTGCAACTGTAATTCTTAAATAAAGCACCACCAACAACAAAAATCAATGTTCTCTCTACTACGTTTTCTATTAAGTGTTAATAAGATAAAGCTATATTAAGTAAGGACTAATTTAACATAAAGACAAAGTTTTAACATTATACTTCAGTTTTAGATTTTGTCCCTATAATGGAAAAAGAACAGAAAAAATTAAGACAAAATGATGAAAGGTTTAGAGAGAAATATAATCTTGATGTTTGCTAAAGTCTTTTGAAGCAAAGCTATAACTAATTCATGAATTCAATTCTTTTGGAATAAAAAAAGGCTGTTTAGTTTTAAAGTAGGAAAATATCATAACAATTTGTTATAAAAGCAAATTTAAATCCTACCAAAAGGGGGCAAGTAGTATTTTATTTAATATTGTATCTTCCTTGTTTTCAATAAAGCCAGATAGTAATTACTAACTTAATCATGTGGGGAAAAAAATCTATATTGCAGCTGAATTTTAAATTTAAATGATGTACAAGATAAATAATGTACTATATTATAATGGATTAAAAATGACATAAAGGAAAAAAGAAAAAACAGGGCTGAACACTAAATAACTACATGGGTACGTGTAACTACATGGAAGAATGTAATAAGACATACTATAATAACTTACATTCTACATACATGAGATGATTGCCTTTTGTAGGAACATGGGAAAAAATTAGCTGGCACTCTACAATTTCTTGAACAATGGAAAGGTTTGTAACTACTCTTCTGTCCATATCTTTAAGCCATAGAGCAATTTGTGGGTAAAAAGAAGTCTATTAGCAGTAATTATATTTTTAAATATTCTAATAAGTGAATGTTATCCCTTGCATGTTATGCTACTTTCTAGCAGTTTAAGCAATGTCATTGTAGGCTAGTGAAGTAGAGGATAATGAAAGAATCAATGACTAAATCTCTGAGTACCAGGTGGTCTTGGGGATTTAAACCCCTGGCCAGCCTACTCTAAATATTCTTGCATACACTCCCTTTTATAATCTGTCCATTTGTGGTCAGCAGACACGTTTTAAAGGTCTCCTTTATGTCAGATATTACTAGCTACTTTGGCATACCATATCTCAGTAAGCATATGTCACTTGAGTTTTTCCTCAGATTTATTCATGCCAGAGAAGAAATTAAGCAACCAAACTGAATGCTGTTATATGCCATGAGTCAGAGTTTAGATTTTGGTATAAAATGTACAAGCGACAGAAATAAAAATCAGATTCTAGCTAATGAATGAAAGAGGAAACAGAAAGATAGATTGTGGTTTCTTTTATACTTTTGTTCACAGAACAAGTTGGTTTCCTTTACTGAATATATTTCTTATGACTGCTACCACTGGCGAGGGATTATTTGCTGGTTCCAAATTTGAAGTTAAAAGATAGTACATATAGATATTTGAATTCAATGTTAGTAAATCATTTTTAAGTTCTACATATTGCATATTGGCAAAGCTGCTTCCAAAGAGTATTTATTAATCTACTGATCAAGATCATGAAACCAATTTGGTGGGCTACAGCTAGCTTAAGGAAAGAAAGGGGCGGGGGGAGAGAGAGAGGGAGAATGAGATCATGTAATAGATGACTCTGGAATGAAATAAATCACAATGGAACAAATGGAATATATCAGATCCCACTGCATGTAGTATGGGTAAGTATTGTTTTATGAAATTTTGTGGTTCACCTTATAGATATTTATGTGTTTGTGTGTGTGTGCACAGTACACGTATGCTACCTAAACAGCATGTATTTATTATGGCTACTGATCAAAAATATTGGAAAGCCACTCTAAAGAATAGTTAAGATCCATTTTTAATTAGCAATAAATTTCTGGTTATATAAGTACAGTACAATTTTTGAAAGTTTATATTTATTTTTTAATTTTTAAAATTAAAAATATTTTTTCTTTGAATTAATTATAGATTCCCATGCAGTTTTAAGAAATAATACAGAAAGGATCCCATATATACTTTATCCAGTTACAGGCTTTAAATTTGCTTTACTGATTTTTTTCAATTTAATTTTTGATTGAGATATAATTGGCATACAAGATGAATTAGTTTCAGGTGTAAAACAATGATTTGATACTTGTATATGTTGTAAAATGATCACCACAATAGTTCTAGTTATCATCTATCACTACACATAGTTAGGGAATTTTTTTTGCATGTGAAGAGAACTTTTAAGATGTACTCTGTCAGCAACTTTCAAATATACGATACAGTATTATTAACTATAGTTGCCAGGCTATACATTACAACCCCATGACCTATTTATTTATTGTATAACTCTTTATTTTTAACTGGAAGTTTGTACATTTTGACTGTCTTCACCCAAATCTGTTCTATGTATCTGAGAGTTTGTTTTTGTTTGTTTGCATGTTTTAGATCATACAGTATTTGTACTTCTCTGTCTGACTTATTTCACTTAGCATAATGTGCTCAAGGTCCATCCATATTGTCACAAATAGCAAGATTCCACTCTTTTTTATGGTTGAGTAACATTCCATTTTGTGTGCGTGTGTTCTTTTTTTTTTTTTAATTTTTTATTTATTTGTTTTATTTATGGCTGTGTTGGGTCTTCGTTTCTGTGCGAGGTCTTTCTCTAGTTGTGTCAAGCGGGGGCCACTCTTCATCGCGGTGCGCGGGCCTCTCACTATCGCGGCCTCTCTTGTTGCGGAGCACAGGCTCCAGACGCGCAGGCTCAGTAATTGTGGCTCACGGGCCCAGTTGCTCCGCGGCATGTGGGATCCTCCCAGACCAGCGCTCGAACCCGTGTCCCCTGCATTGGCAGGCAGATTCTCAACCACTGCACCACCAGGGAAGCCCCTGTGCGTGTGTTCTTTATACATCCATCCATCCATCCACCAATGGACACTTCAATTGTTTCCATATCTTGGCTATTTCAAATAATACTGCAATGAACATGGGAGTGAAGCATCTTTTCAAGTTAGTGTCTTCATTTTCTTTGAATAAATATACAGAAGTAGAATTGTTGGATCATAGGTTAGCTCTATTTTTAGTTTTTGAGGAGTGTCCGTACTGTTTTCCATATGGCTGCACCAATTTACATTTCCACCAACAGTGCACAAGGGTTCCCTTTTCTCCACAAGCTCACTAATACTTGTTGCCTGGTATCTTTCTGATAATAGCCATCCAAACAGGTGTGAGGTAATATCTCATGGTTTTGATTTACATTTTGAATTTTGAATTTATAATATTAGAAATTATAATATTATGATATACTCATATTTATAATATTATTATGTCTTTTAAAGAGTAATCATCTTCCAGGGTAGTAATCTAAATTTCAAATTAGTGGCATTCTGCCTAATAAGGTTTTACTATGAAATATGTAAAAGAGCAAAAATTTGTATATGCTACAACCATAAATACATCCTTACCCTCTGAAACAACAAACCTACACCTGCGGCTATTTCCAAAAAAAAAAATTTTCAAAACAAAGAAAATACATGAATGTATATAGATGATGACTACAGAATGGTTAATAATAGCAAAAAGTACACAACTCACCTAAAATCAACATGACAGACTGGTTTTTAGTGTATGCTGGCAAATCTACACAGCACAATGATATGCAGTCCTTAAAATGATCACTCTGAGGCAAATTCAGAAAAATGCATACATGATACATTTAAGTAATACAATTTTGTCTGTGCTGTGATTACAGCTATTCAAATATTATGCAAGCATCTAGCTAGATATTGGAAGGGAACAGGAAAATAAAAATGTTTAATTTGCTGGAGTGATAAAACACAGAGGCGTTTTTTAAAATTCTGTTTTTAGCTGATGTTATAAAACTGTGCTATTAAAAATTATCATAGTATGGTTCTAAAATGCGATCAGTGTTGACAACAATTATCAACAAAGCTGAAATGCTTCATCCACATATATATTGCTAAAATCTAATGAAAGCGAGCTAGCGAGAGAGTGCTTTCAAGGAACCAAAAGGAAACAAAATGAAATGAGACTTATTACATACAGTTGGAAGATCTTTTTGTGTGTAGAAGAGATTATGCAGTATGTGGAGGGTTATTCCTTCTGGGTTTGGGTGGCCTATTTGGGTTTTCCATTTTAGCAGCAGGGCTCTGGGGTCAGAACTGCTACTGCTTTAGGCAATGTTTCAAGCCCTCTCTCGGGCCCTACCTTATTTATTAATCAAAGCTGGTGATAACCTATGTTCCGTGGTTTTAGAGAGCTTTACCCGTCACCTGGCTGATATGTAGGATATAGGTAATCCTGGATCTGATTTATAGGTGTTGGATGGATGAGAAGTATACCAGCATCAGGTGTATGGCTGGATGTCACAGAAGCTGAGGGCTCACAGGCAGAAGATAGGAGGAGTCTCTAGGGCAAAAACCAGGATTAAGGATTAAGGTCATAGTGGCAAACTGACCTATTTGCTTGCCAAGATGTTTGCCATAATTGTCATCTTGTGTGTGAAGGGGGAGGGTGGAGATGATATTTGGGGGCAATTGTGACATATTACAATGTGATAGAGAGATTTTCTCCATATTTAAAAAGCACGTTTCAGAACAAGGTGCAAGCAGTCCATGTCTGGTAGACATGGTGTCCGAATGGGCAATATGGAATTAATCACTTCTTTAGCTCTGCAAGTCAGTCGATCTTGCCTTCTTTTCAGATCTCCCAGGCCCAGCAGTGTCACAGCTACCGTGAAAGGGCTGTTGGCATGGTTAATCCATAGCAGACTGATACGTTCTCCAGAATATGAGCAACTTAAAGTGGCAAATGATCTTCTTCCAGGTCTAAACCAGTGTTCCTTTGCACCTCTTGACATACAAAAAATCTTTCACACACCTGGAGAATCCAGTGTACCCCCAAGAGGATTTTCCGTTACCCAACGTCTTGAAAGCAATAGGTTCCTTTCCAATTTTCCAAATATGAAATTCTATATTATATTAAATCTGTTTCATGAACTCAACATGCTCTCCAGGCCCACTAGAGGTTCTGATTTAAATTGAGGGTGGAAGGCATTATCCCTCCAGGTGAGAACAGCAGTTCTGTGCTAAGGTGAAACTCCAGTTATAGTAATGATATGCGTTAGGTAACACCAACAACAAACTAAGAATGAAGAACAGAACCAGAATGCTGAAGTGAAAAAATACATATGTGTTTATATAAATATATAAATATATGTATATATGTATATAAAATATGTTTTTATTATAATACATATTATACATATTATAAATATGTATTTATTATATATTATGTATTTATTATATATATAAATAAATAGCTGTTTCTTTCTCCACTTTTATCAAGAACAGCAGTTCAGCTTGCATTCGTTTAAGTTGTCTTTGTTTTCTAGTAAAATTTCATTTGAAAAAAAATTAGTTCAGAAGTAAGGAGGAAGGAAGATTAAAAAAAACCTAGACCAACTAACCCTCTCTTTTCATCAACAATGAAACTGAGACCCCACAGAGGGACATTTCCTTGCTCATGTTTGCAGCGATTTAGGTAAGAACAAATCCAGTTTCTTTATTCCCAGGGCATAGGGTTTTTTCTACTCCCCAGCAGTGCCTTGCTGTAACTCCTCTGCTTCAGTGGAAATACGCAGAAATTCATAAATCCAATTACCTAGAAATGATGATACCACTCTTGTGGTATTGGTATTCCTATTACAAATTAAGATGTCACCATATGGAATCATTTTATGGATGACTCATTTTTGATGTAATATTGATTATTTGAGGACATATATATGGTACACTTATTGAGACATGTAACTTACATCTTTTTGATTCCATGGTCCCCTCTTTTCTGGCCTCAAAGTCCTAAAAACAATAGTTACTCAAATTCTTTTAAAAAATAAAAATTCTATTATTTGGAGAACAGTTTTTGAGAAACTGAGATAGCTAGATACCTTTTTTTTTTAATTTAAACTTGTTCACTGAACTTATTACTATATGTTAGACACTATGCATTATTAACCCTTATTACCAATTAACCCTTATACCAAACCCATGAAATGGGTGCTATTATTACCATCCCTATTTTACATATGAGGAAACTGAGGTTCAGCGTGCTTAGACAATTATCCTGAAGAGCACACCCAGAAAGTGGCAGAGCTGAGACCATAACACATTCTTTATACCAAAGTCCAAGCCCTTGAGCCTTTACTATATACCTTCCCAGACAGCATGGGGATAGAAAAACCTGGGCTGTCAATCACGAAATCAGATTTTTAATGACCTCATGTTATATATAAAAACATTATACCGACATGGACAACACTTGAGGGAAGTCATACAGATGGATAAATGTAAATCTAAAAATCATAACAATTTACAAATATTTGGGACACTAGATTTCTATGATTTTTATATTTTTCCTCTCAGAGGAAAACGTCACTCCTAGGAATTTTTGTAGCTGCCTGAATTTATCGAAATTTACAAAACTTCCATGGGGGAGGGATTTTAACCTATTTTATCCATTTTACTCTTTCAAAAATGTCTAAAAAATGTTTTTTTTTTTTTTTTTTTTTAACATTTTCTAAGTGCCAGCACTGTGCTAAACCCTAAGGAAACAAAATTCAATGGTAGTGCCAGAAATGCGAAAGTTATATACAACGCAAAGGGACACAAACTACTCATTCAGTCAAGAAATATTTATTGAGTGATTCCATGCTGAGCACTATACTAGGTCCTGAGGAATTAGAGCACTGGACCCAACAGACCTGTCCCTCCTTAAACTTAGAGTCTAGTGAGGGAGATGGACGTCAATCAATCTAGTAACACTCATAGAACTCTGACAAGTGTATGAAGAAAGGAATAGAGGGCACAGAAAAAGCATGTATTAGGGCTGCCTGAGCCTAATATCAAGGCATTTCCCTGAGATGGGGACAATTAAACTGGGATCTGAACACTGGGGAGATGTTATAAATGTTGGGCTGTCTAAGAAAGCCGAAAAAACTACTTTACGAGCTGTGGGTAGCTTCACGTGGGAAGTAATGGGAACTGGGGTTTAAAAAGTTAATTCAATATTGCCACATAGAGAACCAGAAAATGAATATTCTGGAAAGAAAAAGAGCGTGAGTCCACATGACCTCACCACTTAACCTTTTAAGTCAGAGCAGGACAGAAACCCACACACATGCATCCACCCATCACATACACTCCTGCATCCTTCCTACTTTCCTGCCCCCACTGTAGCTCTTCTCTCTTCCAGCCTATTGCACAGGACTAGCCTAACCTATAAGTAAAATCCGGTTGGTAAGTAGAAAGAGAACATGTGGCTTGGTTGCCCAAATATGAACCCAGAGAAATGTTCTCTGGGACAGGTAACAACAAGGTGCCTTTAATTCACACTAAAGTGTGAGTGATAGCTAGCAGGTTCCTATCAGTGTCGGGGATCTTGAGGTTATCTCATTAATTGTGGTTCCTTCATTAGAGGCCTGAATGAGGGTGCACAAGGTGTGGTAAACTGTTCTCCCAACTGACTTACCTCACTCTGGATAAGTCATGATCACTTTCTGAGCCTCTGTTTCTTTTTCTTTTGAGAAAGAAATACAAGTAGCAGAGCTCTAAATTCTCCTATGGATCACTGATGACTGTGTGACCAAAATATAGAGCATTGATGCACTTCCTGCTTCTTCTCTGCTTAGGATTTAAGGAAGTGGATTTTGAAAACTACTTTTATTTAAAGCCCTAAACAACCCTGCTCTCTACCACTTCTTTCAATCCCATCACATGCAAACCCTACTCAGACAGGGAGCCACGTGCCAATTCTTTTCCTTTTCATACAGACAGAACTTTGAATTGGGCCCCATGAAAACAGAAGCAGTGAAAGGGGCTTATGGATATGATATAGGCTTTGGAGTCAGTCCTGGTTCCAGTTCTGGCAACACCACTCACCATCTGGTTGGGAAAAAGTTACTGAAACTCACCAATTCTCGTGTTTCTCACCTGCAAAGTAAAAATGACAATGACACTTACTTTGTAGATTTCAAGGGGCTGAAATGTGAAAATACATATGGAGGACATAGACAGTGCCTGGCACACATTGCCTGAGTCAGTGCTCAACACCTGTTGTTAATGATGTGATTTGTTAATTTCCTACTATTCTTTATACATATGTTATTTCTAATAATATCAGTAACACTTCAAGATAGAAATTATCCAGTGCACTTTACAGAAGAGGAAAAGGAACATGAAAGAAGTTTACTGAGTTTCCCAAGATCACATTTCCAATGACAGAGCAAAGATTCAAATTCAAGTCTGTGCTTTTTGCTCTACTCAATCCTGATTCTGTACTTCGTTAAAAACAGAGTAGCAGGCGTAGCAACCCCCAGCATCACTCAACCTCATCTTTCTCCTTTTGTTCTTTCCCTGTGGCATCTGCCCTGCTCCTTATACCCTTGGCATGGCTCGGGCTGGTTGCCTTGGGATCCATGCAGGGGAGAAAGCTTTGTGGAATGTATTGTTGGAGTCCTACTTATCTTCTGAATGAGTAAAGAATTTCAGGCCCTAGGGAAGAGGCGACTTACCAATCAAATCTCCCCCTCAACAAGTCAAGAAACAATGGAGAGATAATCTATGACAGCAGGTAAAAAGCTCCCTAATGCTCTAAAGTCCGGGAGAGGCCCCTGGAGGGTTTCAAATCTGAATCATTTTGAATAAGAAGGAAGTTGGTTTCAAGTGAACTTTTGGAAAGTTAAGATTCATTGTCAATAAATCTTCCCTACAGTTTCTGTCTGATGTTTCACATTCAGTTAAAACCTTTAATTCTTCCAGGGAAGCTACTAAAACAACAAGCGGTCCATTGGAAGCTTAGTAACTAACCCACTAATGTAGCTTCAGATCCAAGGAACCCCCAAAGGCCAATTCAGCAGGACAAATTCTCAAGCACAGGTCCCCCAGGGCTAATTCAAGGAGAGTTCTTTGGCCAACCCTATACTAGGAGGGATGTGCCATAAAATAAGGCATCACAGTCAGGAATTTCAAACCTGCAGAGAAGTTACCCACTTACTCAGTTTATTAAGGGTAAATCCTGAATGTGGTGTTGATTGGGGAAAAGAAGAAGGAAAAGGAAAAAAACCTAGTACCAAATCAAGAGAGGTAGTTCAGACTCAAAGAATGCGTTCAACTAACATTACTGAAAATGAGTCTATGCCGGCATTATCATCACCCCTGCTTTGCAAAAGAGGAAAATAATTGTAGACACCCTGAGCAACCCAACCAAGTTCATTATCTAGTAAGTGACAGAAAAGGGATTGGGCTCCCTATCGGCAAGCTGAAGTCCAGGCTTTTTTTCCACTGAGCCCTGTGAACTTGTGAATCTTTTTTTTTTTTTTTTTTCATTTTTATTCTCCATAGGAGTAAATATTATCCAAATAATTACTGTTTTGTATTTCTCCCACACTCCCTGCTCAGCTTAAAAATTATACATATCCTCATGTTACTGCAAGTCTGTTCCCATACACACTTATCTCTGACTTCCTGAAAGATGGTTTTCCGTAATCAGTTGGACTTCGCTGATCTCTCATTCATGTTGGGTCTGCCTCACTTAAATTTCTATTTTATCATTTATTGTGATTTTTAGAAATGTCAAGAGAGGAATTTTCATAGCTTCATCTCCTCATAGAAATAGACAAGTTCTTAATTCTGTTTTGACACATATAACCCTTTAGGAGCAATTACTAGAGTCATCTCCCTGTAATACAAGGGCTTTTTTGAAGTACAATACAAGACTAATACTACTACTTATAAATAATATTTACTGAGACTTATTCTGTGCTAGACTCTAAACACTTTTATATACATTTGCTCATTTAATCTTCACACTCACCATCTAAGACAGGTACAATTTATTTTATCTTTTTTACAATCAAAGAAACTGAGTCCTGGAGTAATAACTTACTCTAAGCAGCTAATAAGCTAACAGCAGGAGCTAACGAGTCGTTTTAAACTAGACTTATCTCTAGAGTCGTATTTAATCCACTTTATCATAAGCCATGGAAAGACAATAACCCCATATATCATCTTCCCATTATTCGTAAACCTAATTCCAATCTCTAATTTCAAACTCTATTGCTCTTTTTAGACACTTGGAAACCGAGATTAACTACGCTTTGTGAAATTACAAATCACAGATTTTCTGATTTGGATGGACCTTGGTAATCTGCCTAACCACAATTTATAACATCACTTCTGTACTATATATATTAACTGTCAAAAAGATTTGGAATGAGTTAATATGACCCAAGCCTTCTTAGGTTCCTAGAATGGAATAATGTGATTATTATCATCACCATAATCATTATCCCTGAAAGATTTAGAGGGTGTAAAATAACTTACTATCTTAACTTCAAGAAGTGAAGAAGTCAGCTCTGTGTGTCAACTCTTTTCATCAGCGTGCATCAGCATAAAGATGAAAATGGAAGTTTTACCCTGACCACCTCAAGGTGCATAAGACATGTTATTGTGTCGTAGCTGCCCAGTCAATAATTCCTAAGAACCTCTGATCCCGAATGGTGATTCCTATCTAACTATACACCCCATACTGGAGTTTCTGCATTTGCAAGTAGAAAATTGCCATGTTATTTATTGGTCTTCACCATGTGGGGCTTCCATTTTTTTATCTGTAATTTGGAAATAATAATAATGCTTAAGCAGCCACACTGTAGCGAGAACCAAATGAAACAGTGTAGGGGAGCGCCAAACACTGAGCCCACCCCAGAGTAAGGTGTTCAGTAAGCGCTTATTGAAACAGAATCTGTGAAGGATGGCACCATTTTTGTCATAAAGACTATATTACTTAAAATGGAGACATATCAGAAAACCATCCTGCTAGTTTTCGCTCACCACAGTGCTGCTCCTACAGCTGCTGTTTAACAACCTCAATTAGAAAAACCAAAAGAATCATCTTTAGGAGCCTCTGGGCAGGCATTTAAACTCAAGTTATTGCACAACCTGTTGATCCACCTTTTATCAGGTCTCACTCCAGACACTTCAAATGTCCATGCAGATTAAGCTACTAAGTCTTCTGAAAGGTACAAGGGGATTTATCTTCTCAGCACTGCAGTCAGACAAGTGTTCCCTAGTCACCAAACAGCATCAGCACACATAACTCTTCTGTATCTAAAATCAGATACTGCCTAAACTGGGATGACTTAAAATACATTCCTTTAGTAGCTAGAATCCGAATTGGTAAACATTTGTGTAAGGTATCATAACTCAAGCTTAATTAACCCACTTAACACCAAAATTTTAAATGTGAAGACTAGTTTCTTTTTCCCTTTTTCTTTCAGGCCAAGGAAAGAAATTTAAATTCTCTCTATAATAACAGAGGCGACTTTCAACAAAATCAATGTGTTATGCATAAAGCTATATCAAAACACCTAGATTTATGTTTTTGCAAACTCTAGAATTTTTCATTTATTTAATAATACTTTTTTTAACTCAAAGATCAAATCTATGTTGATTAAGTATAGCTGTGTTCTACTTAGCCAACATTTAGTCATTCTGGAATTTTTACATCATTCATTGCCTTGGAAAAAACAACAGACAAGTGGATAATTAATTGATGGTACTTGCATTCAAACTCAATGTTTTAGAGTCACTGAAATGCAGTCTCCAGCTTTCTTTCCCACCCCAACACAAAATAGGAAGAATATGTCCAAACTTTCAAAAGTATTTTATGTTTGTTGAAGCGAATGCCAAGTCCCTAAAGAAACAAATTAAAAAAAAAACAAACTCATAGAAAAAGAGACCAGATTTGTGGTTGCCAGAGGTGGAGGGTAGGGGTGAGGAACTGGGTGAAGGTGGTCAAAAGAAACAAACATCCGATTATAAAGTAAATAAATTCTGGGGATGTAATGTACAACATGATGACTATAGCTAACAATACAGTTTTGCATATTTGAAAGTTGCTAAGAGAGAAGATCTTAAAATTTCTCACCACAAGGAAAAAATTTTTTCTAATTGTGTGAGGTGATGAATGTTAACTTATTGTGGTAATCATTTAACAATATATACTTATATCAAATCATTATATTGTACACCTTGAACTTATACAATGTTATATGCCAATTATATCTTAATAAAGCTGGAAAAAAGATAATACTAGTATGTAGAGATGAACTCAATAAGTTTGTTAATAGTCATCTCAGTATCAAATTATAGCTGGTGTTTATCAATGAAATAATAGAGATGTAAAAATAACACCCTTATGGTAAGATTAAAGATGCTTCTGAAGATGACAACCCAAAACCGTAAAAAAAAAAAAATTGAATTATGGCAGAAAGAAAGGGTAAGAAATCTGTGTTCCAGTCCTGGCATTAACAAACTTGACCTTGAGCAGCTCACTTTCTATCTCTGGTCTTGATTTTCACACCCAAACATGAGTGTCTTGGGCAAGATGATCTACTTAAGTGGTTCTAGCTCTGTAGTTATGCATTTCTGTTAGCCACCCAATTAAAACAAAACTGTGTTGTTTATATAGTAAATAACAATAGAAACCCAAGGTATGATAGCAAGAGAACAAGAGAACATTTGGTGCTGTAGACTCCAGAGGACAGTGATATAGACTCTTAGACTCCTTGAATGGGAGGCTGCTTTCCTTTTACAGATGGGAACCCTGAAGCTTAAACAGAGAAAGGGATCATTTAAAGCAATGGTACTTAACCAGGTGTGATTTTGTCCCCCAGGGAATGTTTGGAAATGTCTGGAGACATTTTTGGCTGTTACAGCTTGGGGAATAGGCATACTATTGGCATCTAGTGGAAGGAGGCCAAGGATGTTGCTAAACAGCCTTTAATTCACAGAAGAGCTCCCCACAGCAAAGAACTATCCAGCCCCAAATGGCAATAGTGTGAAGGTTGAGAGACCCAGAGTTCCAACACACAGCTAGTTGCCTTTTCATGTGTCAGAGGTTATATGAATAAATATACTGTGAATAATTTAAATCACTTTGTATTTTGCTTGTCATGATGGACCAGAGACTGAAAATTCATGACACTGCCAACTCCAGTTAGCTTTCTATTATATAACACACTGGGTTCAAGAGTCTGGTCAAACAAACATTATCAGGACAAACTTCAAACACGTGGAAATGTGTTTCAACTCTAGTTGAAAGCACAAGAGATCATACAGAAGAATTAAATATGCCTCTAAAAATAGTTCTTTCATGATTGGAAACTACATTAATAGAGGGATTCTATAAAAATGGATAATACAACGAGTTGGTCTAGACCTACGCAAAGAAGAATATAATAGAACAGTTAAGGATGCCAGTAACAGTCCTAAGGCCTCATTCCTCACCTCACCCGCCCTTATTCCAGCCAGGTTTGGGTTCCTTCTTGAAGAACTTAGTTCTTGGATTCTGAGAGTATCACCCAAGATCAATTCAAAGAAAGGTGTCTGTAGGAAGTTATACGAGGTGTGGCCTTGGGGAAATCATGGAATGACAATAATTTTCACAGATCCAACGAGACTTCATTGACAGCTGGGGAGACCACAGAATGTTAGAGCTAGAAATAAAGGAGAGATTATTTGTTTTAATGACCCTAATTTTCAGACAAGGAAACAGATGTCCTGAGATGGGGGATGGAAGAGAGTGACTGGTCCAATGACAAGCAACAAGTTATGGCAGAGCTAGAATCCTGTTCTCATGGATAACCTGACCTTCATTAGATGGATGGTAGATGTGCAGATTAAGTTAATAGGTACTCTACCTACTCTACACAGTCTTCATTGGGTTTTGTATATGTATTTGATTTTACCCACATAGTAGAAAGCATTTGACTTCATTTGACTGAAAGGTTTTCCAGGAGATTGGAAGTCTGAAAAGAAAAACAAGTTTCCCAAGGTCACAGAACTATCAAGTGGCAGAGCCTGAATTTAAAACCCATGCCGTCTCATTCCAAGTGCAAGATATTTAACTGGTTGGGTGACTCATTGTGTCAGGGGGAGTGGCAAGGTAGAGGAAAGAAGGCAAGGATTACCATTACCAGATGAAAAAACCAAGGACTTTCCCTGACAAAAATATAAAGACACAATATATGAGTTTAGAAAAGAAACCAGCCTTACCTGTTTTCGATATCCACCATATTCTCCTTCAATTCCTCGGCCCATAAAGTACCTGATAATATCTCAAGTGGACCATTCAGTATAAATATCACTTTAACAAGGAGATAAACTACTGGCAAGAGTTTTCCAAAAATTCAAGACAGAAACTCTTTCCTATGTATGGCCGTAAGACATTTTTAAAAAACCTTAACTGCCACAAAAAGTGTATGGTAATCTAGGACATATTTATCCTTTCTGGGGTCATGACCCTTTTGAAAATCTGATGAAAGTTATCAGTGTTCTCAGAAAAACGCATACATTTGCACACAGTTCTGACACACTTTCACATATGAACAGTCCATGGAATCCCAGAAGCCCATCAATGGACTTAAAATTTTTAGGTAAAGAATTTTTAAGAACAAGTTCTGCCATTAGGTAGATGTATGACCTTGAACAAGTTAAATGTACTTCAGTGTCTCAGTTTCTCCACCTATAAGAAGGAAGATATACATGTTGGCCAATCTATCATTCTATGTCGTTGATGGATGCAGCAGAGTACAGTGGAGGGTATTCTAGGAGTCAGGAAACCCCATTTGCCATTGCAGATGTGTGATTCAAGGAGGTTTATTTTCCCTCTCTGGGGCTTAGTCTCTGTCAATTTTAGAGTGAGGAATTAATACATGATGACCTGGAAGGTACTTTTCAGCTCTAATGTTTTGAGATTCTTAATTCGAGAAGGAGAAATGTGGGGCTGGAAACAGCTTTATCTCTCTAATAAACATTTTGAGCTAGATTCACCTGCTCTAAACAGAAATCCTGCTGGACCTCTCAAGTCACCACTTATATAGACAAGACATCATGTTTGCTCCTGGCTAGGTCCTAGGGTGTGACAGTTGAGTAGGGTTGCTAGTAGTGGATATCAGTTTTTTGATCACCTCCCTTGCCAAGCTTTGGGGCCATAAACCCCCAGAGGATTGAACCCTATCAGCAGTCATATCTTCATTTGTTAAAGAACACAGTGATAAGGACTCAGTTGGGTTTAGTGAGAGAATGGGTCAGGAAATAACTTAAGAACAAGAGGAAACCAAACAGCTGTTTCTTGGATGTAGGAGTGTTATAGCCAATACTTTCAGTGTCAGAAATGAATGTAAACTCCATCTTCTTAAGCAACCAAGTGTTTGCAATCAAGGAGCCTTCCTCAGGCACAAAAGCATCAGAATAAATCTTTCTTATCTTAGGAAAGATCACACCCTATTCTCACACTCGCTGGTAACATTTCTAAATATTTGAGACCTGGAGATCTGAAGACTTTAGTTAAATTATATCTCTTCCTAGTTCTCAAGTTACTCATCTCTACAATGGCAGGGGGCAGGAGGGTGGGGGACATGGGGAGGATAGACAAGACTACCTCTAAGGCATTTTACAGTGTATTTCTCTCAAAATGAAAATATTTCTTTAAACTTCATAACCCCAACCCCCAATTCCTTGTAAGGAACCAGACACTGGATCATATTTTTGGACTTTTTGATATAATCATTGCTTCACTTTGCCTCTAATAAAATTGCAGAGACAACACAGCATTGAAAGTTTCTCTGAAATGAAAAGAAAATAAAGAGCAATAACATACTCTAATACTGATAGATGTCCTTCCAAAGAGCTCTCCAATCGTCTGCTCCACAGTTTACATGTTCACTCAGTTATTTAACAGACATTTTTTTGGACACCTGCTACATTCCAGAGCATTGTGAATAAGACACCATTTCTACTTTCAACATACTCATGGTAGCGGAGTATCCCATACACATGGGATAATGGAAATACAATGCTCACAGACCCTCTAATACAGAGTTTTAGAATTTGAAGGCACCTTAAAGGGCATCTAGTAAACCACACATTTGAAGTTTAATATTTCTTTATAGTGGCCCTGCCATTGTTTTGTTATCCCATGGGCAATTCAGATCACTGACAGTCTCACTATTTCTTGTAGCAGCCCACTTCATTTTCATGCCTAATTCCAAATTCTTTCGAAATTATAAAAGAAGAGCACAAACTAGGTTCCCAGTGTTCAAAGGAAGTAAAGACGTCAATGAAGAAAGAGCTGGGACGGGGCCATCAAAATTCTGCAGCAGGCTGCCATCCAGGGTAAAAGACAAAGGGAACTCCTGACACAGAGATAAGCCCCTTCAAACCCGGCAAGTGCTTTCCCATTTCTTGTCTTGGTTTTCCCCACTCTAGAATGAAGGGGTTGGTTTTTGTAAAAGGAAAGCTTTGCATTTACATGAACATTAGTTTAGGAAGTATCAAAACAGTTCTATTTCATCACAACTAATTCAAACCCAGTGAGCCAGTAAGGGGCCATGGACTTTGAGTGATCTTGCTTCTCCAGACTCTATTAAACCTGACTGAAGACGCTTTCCTGACCAGTGAATGATGAGGCTTATTTTGCCCAACTGTGTACAGACCTATAGACTACTTCTCCCTTCCCCGGAGAGCAAATTTCCACTCTTTCAGTAGCCCAATCACCATGAAACTTCTCTTTCTAGCACTTAAAAATCCTGAACTCCCCTTTAATAACTTTTCAGTGATTTTTTTTTTTTTTTCAGTAGCGGTATGCTCCCTCACCTGGAAAGTTAGTGAAATTTGTAATTATTTTTCAGTTCTTGAGTGTTTTTTTGATTTGTTTATTTTCAATCAGGTGGACTCTAAAATCCTACTTAGCTCTAGTGGTCCATGAATCTGTTTCTGAGGGAGCCACAGTGAAAGCCAGCTGCCAATCACTCTCTGAAAGCCGAGATGTGATGGTCTATGGTCCCAAAGAGTCGAGAACATTCTGCTACACCTCATCTCAGTTTCTTTGCCAGGCATTACCACCCTGCCTCTGAGAGAGTTCCCTTTCCAGTCAGTCTTGTTTAGATTACTTCTTACTCACTCACTCTCTTCCATTCCCAGCCTATGTTGAGGAGAAGAAGCTGCAAATACTGCTTCAAGGGGAAAACTCAGAAATCAGTGCCTGGAGTGGATCTGGACCTGGACACTCAAGCACACATTCCTACTTGACTTATTTTCCTCTCCTGGAAGGACTAGTCACAGCTTTGTACCCTCCCTCCCTGTCCTTCTACCACAAAGATCAAACAGTTTAGAGACTTAATAGTCAAACTCATTTTACAGGGGAAAAATTGTGACTCAGAAATGTGAAGTGCAATGTTCTAGGCTGCAGAGCTATTTGGTACAAGGTCAAGGCTAGAATATGGAGTTTCCAATTCCCAAAACAAGGCTCTTCTCACTGTTCCCTTCTCCTTCTCCCTGTTCATTTGTTTTTTAGCTACTCTCATCTTTTTTGAGATCATATTGTCTCACGGTGGTTGTTCTTTGAAGAAGAAATATATGACTTCTCATTCACCCCTCAACCCTTTCAAGGTAAGACCACTGGGAAGAGAAAAATGCATTCGATAAGCATTGTTATCACAATTCTAATTCTATAGAAAAAGCAGCTGAGAGAGGAAGAGCTTTCTTTTCCTTCTTTCCTCTTTCCTATCCTTCTCTCTTTCTTCCACTGAACACAAACTTACGGAAAATGAACTATGAACCAGTCCTAGAAATAAGCCCCATGTTAGTTGTTATGTAAGACTTTTATGCTTTTATGAAGCATATAGGAAGCCATGTACTACAAAAGAAGTTCAACAAAGGTGCTACAGTTATTCAGAGGAAGAAGACCTAAAAGAAGTGGGCTCTAGAAAACTTCATCTGGTTGGGCCTTAGAGTATAAAAGAAGCCAAGTGAGAAGAACAAAGGCAGGAGAAGTGAAAAGGGAGTAGCACTGAAGACCAAGAAAGAAACTGCTGGAAGTATTCAAAACAAAGTGAGCCAGAGGAAGGAACACATGCAGGGGACAAAAGCAGGGAAGTAAGTGGAAGAAGAGACAAAAAAACAACATCTCCAGTCCATTTGGTGTTTGGTCTTTACAAACATACTTATGCAAGTCCCTAAACGTCCTCTTCACGCCCTTTTCTCCTTCCCCACTACCCACCCCCCAACCATGCAATCTCCTGCCCTTTCTGAGGTCTCTTCTGTGCTATGGCAACCTATTCACTGGTTCCTATCTTTGGCTATATTGAAAATAATCTCATAGATTTTTAGGAAAATCTTATTTTCTCCACATTCTGTTCGGCTCTCCTCATTTCTAGGTTTCTTAGGGCCTATCATACTTATGGTCTTCTTTGTTCTCTTCCTTTTTTTCTCTGTATTTATTTGTTTTATTGTCTTCATTACAGACATAATACATTAGTACATTCTCACCACGGAAGTTAAAAAAATATAGATTATAGAGTAAGACATGAGAGACTCCCACTAACTCACTACCATTCCTCTCCTCACAGCACATTATTAACTAACAGTTTTCCATTTTTACTTCTGCTCTGCATTTCTTTATACTTCCATTTCCTGAGAGTAAATAATTATGTAATGCCCTATGGCTACACAGATTAAGTCTAAACTCCTTAACATTACCCACAAGATGGCATATTTCCTTTCTGCCCTATTCCCATTTCCTGCCGTCAGCCTTGCACAAAATAAACTACCCACAATCTTCAAAATATAGCCATATTCTCACTTTTATGCTGACTTACATGCAGTTCCTGCTTTCTGAAATTCCCTTTTCTACAATTCTGATTTCCTAAAGGGGAATTGGTCACTCTGTCCATATTACCTTCAAAGCCCCCTGTCTAGCTGTCCACCACAACATTTATAATGTGTAGGGCAATTGTTTGATTAACTCTCTCTCTTCCCTACAGGATGTTAGGTTTTTGAAGACAGAGTGTATCTTTCTCAGCTTTGTATTCCTGGCACCTAGCAAAGTACCTGGCACATCATGGGCACCAAATAAATGTTGAATTCCTAAATGGAAGATAAAGAATGAAAGAATTTTTTGGCGGCAATATGGCTGTATTGTCTTGAGGTTGTCACATTTCTAGAGGAAGACCATGTCATTCTATGGGTTCTCTTTCACCCACTCACACCCCGTACTGCAGTCAGAATATTTCACCAACTGCTGTCCTGCAGTTGTTGAAACTGCAGATGTCTAGGATGTAATCAAATCTTGTTAGTCCCTAAAACTTTGAATGTAAAACCTTAGTGAACCTATTTTTCATCCTAGGTGACATGTCTGAATTCTGCAGATTTCCTTCTGATGAGAACATTGGGCACTTTAACACTTTGAGAGCAGGTGCTGAGATGTTGCTATTCCAGGTCATGCAAAACAGAGATTCTACAAATTCAGAAGTAGTGAGATGGGGGTACGACTGGCGGGCTACTGCGATGACTTCATGTTCAAGTATAAAGAGGAGACCATGTTCCCAGAGAAGGAACAGAAGATGAAGTCATCATTTTTGGCTGTGTTTGGGAACTGAAGTTGTCCCACTATATGGTGGGATATTCAATATGCTAAATATGATAGGGAATGGAACTGATTCACCAGATGCTAAGGAAGAAATATAGCCCTTCATGTTTCAGAAGTGGCATTTCTCATGGTTCCTACTGTGTCTGCTGTCCTGACATTTTATATTTCAGTGACTGGGTCTTCAAAGAAAGACTTGTCTCTAAAGGAAGCGAATGAGTTGACAATGTGCTATAAATTGTTATTAAAGCATCACACAAATGGTAAGAACTTTACAAGACAGCAAAGGGTAATGGATGCCGCTTCATTCTAGCTCTGTCACTCACTAGCTCGGGCCTTGGGCAACTTATATAATTGTTCTATGCCCCATTTCTCATCTGTGAAATGGGCATAATGGTAATACCTATCCCGTGAAGTTGTTAAGCTTAAATAAATAGATACATATAAAGCACTTAATACATGAAACGTGGTTATCTGTTATAAGTTAGATACTATTATTCTTTTAGGTAATATCTTTATAATCATTAAGAATTAGAGCTGTGGATTAAGATCAACCTAGGCTTGTATCTCAACTTTACCACTTAATAGCTACATGGACTTGGTAAATTAATTAATTGATAATCCTGAATGTTCTCATCTGTACAATGGAAATGATAAAAGCACCTAAAGGATAAGATTTTTATGAAAATTAAACGAAATAGCATATGGAAGTGCCTGGCATGATTCCCAGTGCTCATTAGTAACATTTATAATACTCTCTATGTATCATTCAGTAACTGAGCCTCCATGGATAAAAAGACCCATCGTCTCTAAGAATCCCAGTCTAGTGTGGGAAGTGGAAGGATGGTCTTGGTGCAGCGGGGTAAGCGGAACCCTCGCAGTATGTAGGGAACACCATAAGTTCACAGAGGCAGGACTGATGCCTGTGTTACTTCTGAGTAGGAATTTTCAGAGAAGAACAAGGGTGAAAGGCTTCCCAGGCAAAATCAATTAGCTAAAGCCATAGAGGACATTTCGGTATTGATTTTCTTTGGGTTGTTTTCTGCTATTATAAATAATACTTCAGTGAACAACTTTGTACACAGTCTATATCTGTTTTATTCCCCTTATGAGCAATTCCCAGAAATGAAACTGGTAGGTCAAGTGGTGAACGTTCTTAAGGCTTTGGCAAATATTATCCTATTTTCCCCCATGATGTTGTAACATCTTTAGCAATATAGGAAGGTACCCACTTCCTAAGAACCTCTATGACACTGAATATTAAATTTAGAAAAGAAAAGAAAAGTGTCAATTTATTCAGCAAAAATGGCAGCTCATCCTTAATTTGCCATTCTTTAGATTCTGGCAAAGTTGAGTATTTTTCTCATACACATTGGCAATTTGCAGTTTTTCTTTGAGGAATTGCTTACTCATGTCCTTTGCTAATTTTCTTTTGGATTTTCTATTTTGCATTAATGTATAAATATACATGTTAAGAATATCAACACTTTGCCATGTATTGCAATATTTTCCCTAGTTTTCCTTTTAAATTTATATATGGTAGTATTATTTCAATGTAGACAATTAGAATTTTATATAATGAAATCAATTGCTCTTTTCCTTTATGGTTTCTACCTTTGTTTTTACATTTAGAGAGGTCTTCAAATTCTGATAAACACTCATTTTTGTTGTTTTGGTACATAACTGTTTAATCGTTCTATTTCTCTCCCTCACATAAGCACTAATAATCTGATTTATAACACCAAGGAACAGAATCTACTCTTTGGATTTCTATTCTGTTTGATTGATTGTTTGTCTACTCTTGTACTCTTATTTATCATGCAATTTTAGTATTATAATCCTGGAATATGTTTTAATATCTGGTAATGGAAATCTGACTTCTTTTTCCAATTATTTCTTGGCCATTTACTTCTCCAGATCATTTTGTCAAATTCTAATGAAAAAATAAAGTTGCTAGGATTGTGATTGGAATTCCAATGCATTTATACCTTTATTTGGGGAGGAGAACTGACATCTTTACCTTATTGTGTATTTCCATCAAGATACTGCTTTTTCTATTTTTATTCAGGTCTTCAATATTTCTCACTGAAGTTTTGTAGTCTTCCTCATATACATCTGGCACTTCCTTTGTTAAGTCATCTCCAAGTATTTTAATTTTTGCTATTTTTCTAAGTAAGATATTTGCCATTAAAATTTTGACATGATTTTGTTGATACATGGGAAAGCTTTTAAGATTTAAATATTTGAATATTATTTTTTAACCTACCTAATTACAAACTTTAAAATTTATATTAATGGTTTTCAAGTCATGCAAAGTTCTTTTTGGTGAGTGCTGATAGCCACAGAAAAGTTTCTGACTCCATTAGAGAAAGGGAGCTGTGAGAAGACTTACCTATTCTGTTCTTCAGAAGAACTAATTAACAAGCAAGAAGAGCTTTTTGCACAAAAACTTAAATCTCTGAATTCATTCTCTTAAATGGGGCAACACTCAGGATCAGAAGACAGACTGAAGTGGCATTGCATCTTCAGGCTGTAATTGGTTTTATTTCCTCTGATGCAGCCCACCCAACCCCGTGGTGCGAGAGGAAGGACACAGCTGTGCCATGGAATCCTTCCATTTAACCTGTTTGCAAGTCAAAATTGATTCAGACAACTAGGAGATGATATGGATACAGACTGTGTAGAGTTGTGGAAAAATCTATGGGTTGAGAATATGGGGAATGTTTCTGATCTCTAAATGAGTTATGTAACCTGGGTCAAATAGCACTGGCAATCTGGACTTTAATAGAATATAAAGTTAGATTACATTCCTGATCTCTACATTTTTTCAAGCTCCCTATGTTTTTATACACTTTTGAATAATGAACTATGGACATAGTAACTTTTCTATACAGTATAACAGTCAAATATTCTAATTTGATAACTGTCCCTTGATGAAAATCTTTCCCGGTGAAAATTTATTAATGCTACTTCCCAGTATTAGTAAACAAAACCTAACCAGGGTTTTCAAACTGGTGTCATAGATGGGTTCTTCAACTTAACATCATTATCACCTCATCTCATCTCTGATTTCAGCCCCAGCTACAGAGGGCAGTTCCATGCCAGTTCAGATCCACCACACATTAATGGAGTCTCAAACTCATTATATGTCTTTGCCTGCTTTCTACTTCAAGGCCTTCTCTGATGCTCCAAGAATATGCTCAGCCTAGAGCAAGCACAGCCTGGCTAAGCAGAGTATTAGGGGAGTTGATGCCCCCCAAATAATCTTCAGTTAATGGAGCCTGTGAATAAATAAATACTCTAGCTTTCTGTTCTGTTGGTAGAAAATTCTGGGAGGCATTCTGTATGTTTCTCAGGAGATCATGGTGGAAACAAACCCCCATTGTCCACAGCGGTAACCTTGATAAATCACTTTCTATTGAATCTTCCGTGCTCTGCTTCTTCGTTCTTACTTCCTGGGATCATTACCTAAATAAACTACCAGCCCTCAAATCTTTGTCTCAGTCTCTGCTTTTGACAGAACTTGAATGAAGATACTTGAGGTCGTCTTTCCAAACAACAACGGCAATTGCATTTTTTTGAGACGTGCAGATTTATGTGGTGTGGTCCAGGATCCAGCGGGTCACAATTAGAAGTCCTGGAACATGTTTTCTCATTTTCTTAGGAAAAGAATCCCTCATTCTTTTATGGTGTCTTTCTTGTCTTCAGAATTTTTTAGTAAATACAGAGCTAAAGAAGCCTGGTTTTCTCACCATTATAAAAATAAATCTTCACTCATGAAATCAATTATATATTGTTGACTTTATTCAGAGTTTTGCCTGTAATTCCTTTATCACTAAAGTAATAACCATAAGCATCTCAGTTTGTATCTTACTCATAATAATAACAATAAAATTATTTCCATTTGCTGGGCTTCTGTCTAATACAAGTTCTATGCCAATTACCTTATATATTATATTTCTAATTCTTTTAACAACCCATGTGCAAAGTGAATTTTAGTAATAAAACTGAATTTAAGCTAAGTTAAGTAAATTGCAGGAGTGAAAGAAAGAGCTAGCTGTAGATAACAAAACTGTGGTGATTTTTTTTTAAACTTAGGAATGTCAGACTCTAAAACACGTGATTAACTTTCATCAATGTTTCAATACAGTTGCCTTGTCCATCTTTTATTAAATTTATTTCTAAGTATCAATATTTTATGGTTTTATTTTTATACGACTGTAAATAACATTGTTTTCCAATGGTTTATTAGTGGTGTACAGAAATAAAATGGATTTTTTTGGAATTTATATTATGTGACCTTGATAAATTTACTTATTCATTCTAATATGTTACTTGGTTTTATAAATTCTTTAGGGATTTCTTTATTTTAATTTATATGTTTCTAATCTTTATAATTTTTTTTTTTATTTGTTTGTTTGGATTTACTGTCCTGATTGGAGCCTCTAGAATAATATTGAACACGATTGGCAAGAGCAAACTTTCCTTTTTCTCACTTAAGAGGAAATGATTCAAGTTTCATTAAGTGGAATGTTAGCTGAAAGTTGTTTTGTAGATGCCTTTTATAAGACTAGGAAAGATCTCTTCCTTCCTAGTTCCTTGAATTATTACCATAAAACGTTATTAAATTCTGTCATAGTTTTTCAACATCTATGCAGACGAGAACGTTATTTTTTTTCTTTTATTCTGTTAAGGGGGTGAATTAAATTGCTTGATTTTTCAAATTTTGGACAAACCTTGAATTTCTGGGGTAGAATAACTTAGTCATTGTATGTTGTTAGTTTATATACTGAGAGATTTGATATGCTAATATTTTTGTTAGGATGTTGCATCTATGTTCCTGAGAAAGATAGGTGTGAAATTTTCTTTCTTTTTTTTGTAATGTTTGTACCACATTGCTGGCTTCTTACAATGATTTGAAGAGAGTTCTTTCCTCCTCTATACTCTGAAAGAATTTATGTAAGATTGGTATTATGTCTTGCTTAACTGTTGACTGGAGTCACCACTATCTGACCTCGAGTCTTCTGTGTGGGAAGGTCTTTGATAACAAATTCAAGTTATTTATTAATTCAGGGCTATTCAAAATTTTTATTTCTCTATGAATCAATTTTGGTAAACTATATTTTTTGAAGAATATGTCAATTTCATCTATGTTGAATTTATTGGGATAGAGGTGTTTATAATATTTCCATATTATCCTTTTGCTATCTTTAGGATCTGTTGTGACATCCCTTCTTTTATCCTTGATATCAGCTTTTGTGATTTTTCTTTTTTTCTTGATTAGTCTTACTAGTGGTTTAACAATTTTTATTAATTGTATATAAAGAACCAACTGTTGACTTTTTAAAATTTCTCTAATGTAGATTTCTGTTCATATCTTAATTCTTTCCTTTTACCTATTTAGGGTTTAATTTGCTCTTCTTTTTCTATCATCTTAATTAGACATATGTCATTTATTTATTTATTTATTTTTCCTGCAGTTGCATTTTTAATTAATTAATTAATTAATTAATTAATTTTTGGCTGTGTTGGGTCTTCATTTCTGTGCGAGGGCTTTCCCTAGTTGTGGCAAGTGGCGGGCCACTCTTCATCGCGGTGTGCGGGCCTCCCACTATCGCGGCCTCTCTTGCTGCAGAGCACAGGCTCCAGATGCGCAGGCTCAGTAGCTGTGGCTCACGGGCCCAGCCGCTCCGCGGCATGTGGGATCCTCCCAGACCAGGGCCCGAACCCGTGTCCCCTGCATTGGCAGGCAGACTCTCAACCACTGCACCACCAGGGAAGCCCTATGTCATTTATTTTAAACCTATCTATCTTTTTTTCTAATATAGATATTTAAAGCTATAAATTTCCCTCTGTACTACTTTGACTACATCCCAATTATTCGTCATTGCTGGTGCCCTTTATTATTTCCTATATATCTGAGCTTCTACCTGGTATAATTTCCTTTGGCTGGAAGAATTTTCTTTAACTTTTAGTTATTTATTTATTTTTGGTAGTTCAGGCTTGCTAACAACAAATATGCCCACTTTTTGTTTTGCTGAAGATATCTTCATTTCGCCATTGTTTTTCAAAGATATTTTCATTGGATATAGAATCCTGCTTTAACAGGGTTTTGTTTTGCTTTTAGTTAGTTTTGTTTATTTTTTGGCTGTCTAAAAGATGCTTTTCCATTGTCTTTTGGCTTCTATTTTTTCTAATGAGAAGTCAGTTATCATTTGTCTTGTTTGTTCACTAAATAAAGTTTTTCCATTTTCTTTGTTGGCTTTCAGGGTTTTTTATTTCTGGCTTTTATAAATGTATTTATGATACGCTTAGGTGTGGTTTTCTTTGTATTGTTTTCTGCTTGGCATTTTCTGAGTTTCTTGAGAATTTGAAAGTCAATGTTTTTCATAAAATTTAAGGAAATTTCAGCTGTTACTTATTAGAATTTTTTTTTTTTTTCACTCATTCTCATTTTCTTTTCCTGCTAGGATTTTAATTAAACATTTACAATATCCCTTAATATTGTCCCATATGCTCTTGCGGTGTCCTTAACATTTCTTCAGTCTTTCTCTTTCTTTATATTAGATCATCCCTATTTGCTTCAAGCTCATTGAACTTTCTTCTCCCATCTCCAGTCTTCTGTAAAGCTCATACGTTAGATTTTTAAAAGTTCAGTTATTGTACATTTTAATTGTAAGTTTTCTGTTTTGTTTTCTTTTATATTTTCCACTTCTCTGCTTAGATTTTTCATCTATCAGTAAGACTATATTTTGCTTTTAGCTCTTGAGATTATTCATAGTAGCTCCCTTAAAGTTTTTATTTGCTAAGTCAAAACTCAAAGCTATCTCAAAGTCTGTTTATATTGACTTCATTTTTTTTCTTGTTTTGTAATTGTGTTATTTTATATTCAGAAATTTGGATGATAGGATTTAGATATACTGGAGTTTGTTATTTTTCTCTTAAGATTATGGGTGTTTGTTCAAGCAAGCAGCTTAATTACTGACTGTTTATCTTGAACTTTATTAGCTTAGTTTTATGCTTTGTTAGAAAATATCTGTATAATGCCTAAATGTGTCCCTCAAGCCCTGCTAACTTGGTGAGAATTTACCTTTAAGTTCTATATCTTCTGTGGATATTATCAAAGCTTAGTTTTAGGCTTTAAAATGTCAATATAGAGTAGACTTACTTAGACAGGAATCAGCAAACTATGGCCTGTGGGTCAAACCTGGCTCAACACTTAGTTATTTTGTAAATAAAGGTTTATTGAAACATAGTCACACCCATTCATTTATGTATTATCTATAGAAGCTTTCATACCACAAAAAGAGTTAAGTATTGTAGTTGCAACAGAGACCATATGGACCAGAGACCCTAAAATATTTGCTCTCTGGCTCTTTACAGAAAATCTTCGATGATGTCTGCCCTAAGACATGATCCATACTCTTAAGGCATGGTCTTTCTGCTGTCTCAGCTGAATGCTTAGGATATGAACAAGATTTGTCCACTCTGACTGGCTTTGGAGCATCAATGTCTTCCAAAAGTGTGCAAACTTCAGTCTCTGTTCTGCTGTCATCTCTTTAGTACTTGCTTCCTTGTAAGCTTCCCATAGTGTCTTCCTGAGCTTGGTAAGCTCAGCTCTTAGCCAGAGAATTGATAGAAGCACCCATGTAATCTCTGGGATCCCCACTCAGCTCAACTCCTCCCTCCCTGGTGCCCTGTCCTACAGATTCTGCAGCAACTGCTGCAGCAACTCTTAATTCTGTTTTCTGCTCTAACTTCAGTTGGACACCTGAAGTCTGCTTAGGCTTCAGCTCCCTCTGTCACAGTTAAGGAAATTGTTCCCTGGTAGAGAGCCAGAACAGTCACGGAACATACTTCATAAGTTTTCCTTCTTTCAAGAATTGCAGGCTTGCACTATTTGTTGTCCAATATCTAAAAAGAGTTTTCTCATATGTTTTGTCCAATGTTAAAGTGTTATATATGGTCACAAGCGTAAGTTCCTCTACTGTCACTTTAAAATACCAAATACATTTTTTTTTTGCAAATGCATATGACTGAATAAACACATGAAAACATTTTATCTTTTAATAGACCTGGAGCCAGTTAGAAGATTATATTCAAGCTATGTTATTAGAGAACTACCTATATAGAATAAACTTGAATTTAGGGTATTACATCATTCTACTCTTCTCCTTAGAAGCTGTAAAGAATTTCTTCAGCTGCCCTCCAGATCCTTGACATCCCACAGGGTAAATCAAATAGTATATTAACCTATATTGTATCATCTATTATTACTTTACTCTGTTTACCTGTTCCAAATCATTTATTAATATTCATCTCTCTCTCTCTTCCTCTAGTTCCCTCTTTTTCTCCCTTCACTGCAGTATTGGAATTCAGACTGTAGGTTTACTTTGAACATTTCCAATTTTATTGTTTTTGGTAGAATATGCAGCATAATGCTTATCATAGAAATTTATTTCTCTATACTCTGTCTCTCCACTGCATAGAAATAATGATCTCCTGTAATCAGTCTTTTCATACTAGTTGGTCTTACTTTTGTGTAACACTCCTCGGGGGTTTTTGGGTTACAGTAAAGTGCTTACTTCTTCTTTATTCAGCCAAAATGGACTTTATCTGTTATAGGGTCACATTTTTCATAGTATAAAATTGGATCACTAGATGTTGTTTCTATAACTATTAGAATTTCCAAGGAACTGAAAAAATGATGTTTAATTAAGTGCTACTGATCAGTTTATAATTGGATTCATGCTTACTGATAATTTTTTCAATAAGTACGTTACAGCTATAAACAACCTCCAAAAATGAGAAAGGCTTAGTAAATCTTGGAATAACTGGCTTCTGCTGTCACTTTCTTTGCTAAGGAAAATTAGTTTAAGTTGGATATCAGATATTCATCATAGTCATTAGTGGTCATAATTATATAAACATATATTTGGAGTGTTCATACTTTTAAAGGTTTCCTTCTGGTTACATTTCACATAAAGAACCTAGGTTCAAATAACATTTTCATATACTGGAGGCTATAATTAAGTCAAAGTTGTACTTAAAATTAAAAATAAAAAAGACAAGCCTTTAAAATAGAAGTGCTAATAAGACCTTAAGTGAACTTTCCTAACTGTCTCGGCTGTAGAAATTAGCTGACATTTATCTGTAAAAAGGGTAATTGGTATATTAGTTAGATTACACTCTGCTGCAAGTAATAGACACCCCAATCAACAGTGGCTTTAAAATAATATATTTTTCACATAACAAGATGTCTGAAGTGTGATTCTAGAATTAATTGATTCAGTGAGTCAATAACATTATCAAGGATTGGAGTTCTTCCCTTCTTCCTGCTTTGCTGCCCTCAACACATTGGCTTATGCCCTTAGACATGTCCCCTCACAGTTTGAAGATGCAATGGCAGCAAGTATCACATTTACCTCATCCTCAAGTTGCTTAGACTCCAACCTATTTGGGATTTTTTACACAGAACATATCAAACTGGGACCTGATCCAGTACCAAAACAGTTTAATAGGTATAAACACAAGATTATAATACCAGACTAGGCTTGACTTTGTGGCTAGCAGTGGTTGATCAGTATTTGTGATATTCCCCTATTCCCAGTGGCATGCTGATACATATCTATCAACTGAATCTCTGAGGAACAATATCCCTGAACTGTAGCATATGCCAATTTCCATAGTGTAAATACGCCCATTGTGGCCAGTTTTAAGCTATAAAAATGATGCCATTGAATGCAGAGTTGAGAAGAGATGGGTAGTAACACACTCTTAAAAGGGAGTAGTTTCACTACACAGATGCAATTAATATAAACCTAAAGAATACAGATAATAGTAAAATGTAGTGAAATAATTAAAAAGTAATGAGTTTTGGGGCTTCCCTGGTGGCGCAGTGGTTGAGAGTCTGCCTGCCGATGCAGGGGATACGGGTTCGAGCCCTGGTCTGGGAAGATCCCACATGCCACGGAGCAACTGGGCCCGTGAGCCACAATTACTGAGCCTGCGCGTCTGGAGCCTGTGCTCCGCAACAAGAGAGGCCGCGATAGTGAGAGGCCCGCGCACGGCGATGAAGAGTGGCCCCTGCTTGCCGCAGCTAGAGAAAGCCCTCGCACAGAAACGAAGACCCAATACAGCCATAAATAAATAAATAAATAAATTTAATACTTGCTACTCTAACTAGCTCCTCTGACATCTCTCTGTATTCACTATAAAAAAAAAGGTAATGAGTTTTGATTATTAATTGCCTTTATTTTTAATATTATTTACTTAGTTATAAGTTAATAGGCTTTACTTTTAAATAATGGCTGTGTTTAACAACTGACTTACAAAATTCCTGAAAATTTAATAACCAGCTCTTCTGAACAGGTATGAGCTAGCTCCAGCATGCCACTCTCTCCCCATCAGCCATCTCCTTTCTGCCTTTGTTAAAATTATAACCTTCTACCACATGCACACATAAAAGGGTAAGGATTTTATTAAAATTATACAAAAAGAAATATTATTATTTCATTCATTATGAAAGTAGATGAAACTTTATTATATTTATTATCCAAGGCAGAAAATTGCATTGGCAGGGAACCCCAGTTCGATCCCTGGTCCGGGAAGATCCCACATGCCACGGAGCAACTAAGCCCATGCACCACAACTACTGAGCCTGTGCTCTAGAGCCCACGAGCCACAACTACTGAGCCCGCATGCCACGACTACTGAAGCCTGCATGCCTAGAGCCTGTGCTCCACAACAAGAGAAGCCACCGCAGTGAGAAGCCCGCGCACCTCAACGAAGAGTAGCCCCCGCTTGCCGCAACTAGAGAAAGTCCGCGTGCAGCAATGAAGACCCAACACAACCAAAAATAAATTAATTAATTAAAAAAAAAAGAAAAGAAAACTGAAAAATGACATCTTGAATAAACTTTAGAGCCAGAAATCTTGAATTCTGAGTCAACATTCCTCAAACTACCTCTGATTCTTGTGTGTTCTGGTCAAGACATATTGCACTGCAGGAACAGGTTTTTCTCAGAAAATAGGGAAGCAATAACAGGTAAAGTGGAAGGTCTCATCTAGTTTTAAACTTTGCCACTGTGATTTAAAAAAAAAAATCTTTCTGTATGTCTTTGAGTATAGCTCTTTTGAACTTCCTATTTCCAGCTTACAAAAAAGATGTGAGTAATGAGATAGACCCTCAGTAAATGATTTGTTGAATTTATGTTAAGTAATTTTGCTAGATATTATGCTACTGTCATTGCTGACATGTATATTATTGTTTTATGTGTCTATTTCCCCCCACCCCAAGACTTTAAGTTTGTTAAGGGCAGATTTTAAGAGAGAGAGACAGGGAAGGTGAAAGAATATACTCTTAGAGGGGCAGTCGGATCTGAGTTTGAAGGCCAAATCTGTAGCATACTATCTCTTTAGCCTTGGACAACTAATGTCCAAGTAATGTCTCTTAGTCTCCATGTTGTTAGGTCTTTAAAATGTTTTGAGAATTAAGTGAGCTAAAGCATTTTAGTAGGTATTCAAGAAATGGTATATATATACACCAAATGGTATAATATATATATATATGTGTGTGTATATATATATATATTTTTTTTTTTTTTTTTTTTTTCCCCTGTATCCAAAGCATGTAAAATTGTGCTTGGCCCATATTAGAAACTTATTGTTTGCTAAATGCATAAGTAATGAAAGAATGAATGAAATGAAATATTCAAACTATGAATTAGATAGTTAATTCATCTTGCCTAGAACTGGCCCTTACATCCTTTTAGATCTGTAGCTGCTCATCTCTGTGGACTGTGAAGAATAGGGTAGAAGCTTTAAGTTGAGATCTTTTGGTATTTCTGTAAATCCATTCTTCTGAATCTAAATTTCCTCCACTTATGTAACAGGGCTTAAAAGACCTGGATTCTATGGTGCTTGCCAACTCTGAAGTCCTTCCATACTCTATTCTATACTTTTAACTATAATCACTATTGTAAAGAACTCAAATTGTATTTTAAAAATCATTTTGGTACCTACTGACATTTATAAACATAGTCAAGAATACCATCTTCCAGGTTTCCACAGAATGAATGTTCAAGCTACAGAAATCAGCAGGGTCAGAGAGCTTTAGCCATTTTATGAGTAACAGACACGTAGTGATTTGGTCAAAACCATAAATTTACACCCTAGAAAAATGTCCATTTTACAATAGCTCAATCTGCAATTTCAGAGGCCATACAGAAGCCACAGATTAAGGTAAAATCACTCAATTTTACACGGGAAAAAAATGAGCCCCAGAAATCCCTTGGAGGTCAAATTTGGATTCCAACTATATTTCCTCATTTTCAGTACTATTCTCTTTAAACTATATCCTAAATCCACATATGTTTAAAAAACTGAAGTAAAGAACCATCCTAACCCCCCATCCCCAAAAAGATAAGTTGAAATGGAAAGTAAGACATTTGCTTAAAAATAATTCTTTCCTGTTTCTTTCAGTGTCAGAATAAGATAAATAACTTATCTAACAAGTTTGTTTTGTTTTTTAGATTCTACATATAAGTGAAAACATACAGTATTTGTCTTTATCTTAATATGATACCCTCTAGATCCATCCATGTTGTTGTAAATGGCAACATTTCATTCTTTTTTATGGCTGGGTAATATTACATTGTCTAAGCACACCACATCTTCTTCATCCATTCACTTCTTCATCCATTTGATGTATACTTAGTTTGCTTTCATATTTTGTCTATAGTAAATAATGCTGTAATGAACACTGGGGTTCATATATCTTTTCAAACAAGTGTTTTTATTTTCTTCAGATAAATACCCAATATTGGGATTACTGGATCATATGGTAGTTCTATTTTTAATTTCTTTAGGAAACTCTGTACTCTTTTTATGTAGTAGTTGTATCAATTTACATTGCCAGCAACAGTGTACCCTCCACATCCTCACCAACACTTGTTATTTCTTGTCTTTTTGATAACAGTCATTCTGACTGTCATAAGGTGATATTGTTTTTTGTTTTTGCATTTTCCTGCTGGTTATTGATGAGCATCTTTTCATTGCCCATTGGCCATCTGTATGTCTTCTTTGGAAAAATGTCAATTCAGGTTCTTCTGCCCATTTTTTAATTGGATTGTTTTTGGATATTAACCCCTTATCAGACATATCAATTGCAAATATCTGCTCCCATTCAGTAGATTGCCTTTTCATTTTGCTCTTGGTTTCTTTCCCTGTGTACGATGTAGTCCTATTTGTGTATTTTTGGTTTTATTTCCCTTGCCTAAGGAAACAAACCCAAAAATATATTGCTAAGACCTTTGTCAAACATCTTACTGCCTATGTTTTCTTCTGGGAATTTTATGGTTTCAGGTCTTACATTTAAGTCTTTAATTCATTTTGGGTTTATTTTTGTATATGGTATAAGAAAAATGCACTAGTTTCATTCTTTTATATGTAGTTGTCCAGTTTTCCCAACATAATTTATTGAAGAGATTGTCTTTTCCCCATTGTATATTTTGCCTTCTTTGTCATACATTGTTAGAGCATATGCATGTGGATTTATTTCTGGGCTCTCTATTCTGTCCCACTGATCTATTTGTCTGTCTTTGCACCAATACCATACTGTCTTGATTACTATAGCTTTGTAGTATAACTTGAAGTCAGGTAGCATGATACCTCCAGCTTTGTTCTTCTTTGTCAAGATTGCTTTTGATTTTCCACATCTTCTGTTACTCAAATTGTTCCAGCTTTGGGCATTGGAAGCTCCTCAGTTAGTGCTTTTGTCCCTTTGGAAAAGCCCATCCCTGTGTTTTGTGGTTCATTTTGTTTTTATTTTAAGCAAATCTTTACTTTCTAGAACTACAAAATGTTCCAGGTTTATCGTGTATATTTTTTGCCCCAGTTCAAGAATCAGCCATTTTTCCAAGAAACATTAATATTAGAAATAGGTATTAGAAACAAAGTCCTGAGTACTAGGTGTGCTCATTGCTACTGCAGTGCTCTTGCTTCTATGCCCAGTCTTAGAATTAAGGAGTGTGCCCATTGCTACTGAGATGTTATTGCTTCTTGTTTCTCAGCTGATAGAGCAAGGAGATGTATAGGTTTGTGCTAACCCTTGAATATACACATGTCCATAAATATTTCTATATGTGACCATCTGTGTCTATATTAACCTAAATATACATGAATTCATACTGATGTCTCCAACTTGAATGCATTATTACATGGATAATTTAAGTTTCCTCCCACTGCTTATCCATAACCTCCACTACATTGTTGGGAAATCTGGTTCTACTATCCACCATCCATTAATTTGATTATTCAATTCCAGTATACATATATAGTGGCTTCAGAATTGTTAACCTATATCTTCACAGGAAACAACTTTATCAACTAGAGTACAGTTTTTATGTTCAGTTCATTTTCCTTTCATCTTACAGACCCATTTCTAAAGTTACTTAGATCAGTACCTTTCCCCCATCCTCTTCAGAGAGAAGTTCTATACAATTCTAATATGGGTTTGTCACATTCCACATTCCATTGGAAGATTCTTGATCTCCTAAATGATTTTTTTTAATTTGTATACATTAAGGTTAATTCTTTGTCCTATAAAGTTCTACAGCTTTTGACAAATGCATCATTATCATGTATCCACCATTTCAGTAGCATGGGGAATAGTTTCTACTGCCCAAAAGAATCCTCTATGCTTCACCTATTCAGTAATCTCCTCCTTAACCCAAATCCCTGGCAACCACTAATCCTTTTCTTGTTTCTATAGTTTTGCCTTTGCCAGAATGTTGTTTAATTGCAATCATATACTATATAGCCTTTTCAGATTGGTTTCTTTAACCTAGCAATATGAATTTAAGATTAATCGATGTCATTTTTTCATGCTTCCATAATTCCTTTTTTTTTTTTTTTTGGCTGACTAGTGTTCCATTATATAGATATACTGGAGTTTATTTATTTATCCATTCACCTATTGAATAAAATCTTGGTTGCTTCAAGTTTTTGGTATTGAAGTTTATAACTATAATAGTGGATTCATCTATTTCACCTTTTAATTCTATTACTTTTTGCCACTTGCATTTTGATGATCTATTATCAAGTGTATACACATTTAGTGATATTATGTCTTCTTGGAGAACTGAATCCATTATTATTATATGTAACGCCTGTCAGACTTCCTTGGCTTTGTCTCTTATGAATATAAATGTTCCAGCTTCTTTTCCTTCTTTTTTTTTTTTTTTTTTTTGATTAGTGTAAGCATGGTATATTATTTCCATCCTCTTACCTTTAACTTATCTGAGTCTTTATATTTAAAGTGGGTTTCTTGGGACTTCCCTGGCAGTCCAGTGGTTAAGATTCCACCTTCCAATGCAGGGGGTGTGGGTTGGATCCCTGGTTGGGAGCTAAGATCCCACATGCTTCGTGGCCAAAAGGCCAAAATATAAAACAGAAGCAATATTGTAACAAATTCAATAAAGACTTTAAAAATGGTCCACATCAAAAAAAAAAAAAATCTTTAAAAAAAATAAAGTGGGTTGGGTTTCTTGTAGATGACATACATTTGGATATTGGTTTTTGTCATTCCACTCTGACAACCTCTGTCTTTTAAATGGTATGTTTAGACCATTCACATTAAAGTGATTATTGGTTTAGGTGGGTTAATAGTGACCATGTTTGTAACTGTTTTTCTTTATTGCATTTGTTATTTGACCCTCCCAACCACCCCTATTTTATCTCCTCTATTTTTGTATCAATTATAATTTAACATTCTTTTAGTGATTACCCTGGAGTTCACATTATGTTTTTTCAACTAATCTAAACCTGCCTTCAAAAAATAATATACTACTTCATGTAGTAGGTACCTTACAACCAAAAATTATCAATTCCCTTTTTCTCATCTCTTGGGATACTGCTATCATTCATTTTACTTAGCTATATGTTTTAATCACACAGTACATTGTGACTATTATTGTTCTAAACTACCTTTGTTAGACCAATAAAGAATAAGAAAAATATTTTATTTTACCTTCATTTATTCTTTCCCCAACCCTCTTCCTTTCTTCATATAAGAAAGATACTTTTACTTAAGCATCTTACCTATATTATTTTTCTTCTGCTTTGAGAACTTCTTTTAACATTTCTTACAGGCAGGTCTGATGGCAATGAATTCCCTTAGTTTTTATATGTCTGAAAAAGCCTTTTCTTTCACTTTTGAAGGATAATTTCACTAGATGTAGAATTCTAGGTTTGTATTTTTTTCAACACTTTCAGTATTTCACTCTACTTCTTGCTTGAACGATTTCTGAGAAGTGTACTGCAATTCTTATCCTTGTTCCTTACAGGTAAGATTCCCTCCATGCCCCCTGCCCCCTCAGCTTCTTTCAAGATTTTCTGTCTTTGGTTTTCTACAATTTAAATATGATATTCCTGGGGAGGTGGTGCGTGCTGTGTGTGTGTTCTGTTTTTGGCATTTATCCTGCTTCTTGTTCACTGAACTTCTGAGATCTGCAGTTCTTTGTTCCATTGATTTGGGAATGTTCTCAGCCATTATTGCTTTAAATATTTTTTTCTGCTCAGTTCTCTCTTCTGGTATTCTAATTACAAATACGTTACATGTTTTGACATTGTCTCACAGTTCTTGGATGATCTGTTATTTTTTTTTTTTTCTTTGTTTTTTTTCTCTCTATGAATTTCAGTTTGAGAAGATTCTACTGACATCTTCCAGTTCACTGCTTCTTTCCCTGGCTGTGGGCTGCTGATGAGTCTACTGATGAACCCATAAAAGGTAATCTTCATTCTTGTTATACTGTTTTTTTGTTTGTTTTTAAGACTTTATTTTTTAAAGCAGTTTCGGGTACATAGCAAAATTAAGCAGAAAGTACAGAAGTTTCCCATATATTACCTATTCCTATATATGCATAGTCTCCCCCAACATCAACCAGAACATTTGTGACATGATGAACTTAACTCGGTAAATTATCACTCAAAGTCCGTAGTTTATATTAGGGTTCACTTTTGGCGTTGTACATCCTGTAGCTTTGGACAAATATATAATGATAAGTATCCACAATTATAGAACCATACAGAATACTCTCATTCCTCTAAAAATCCTCTGTGTTCTGCCTCTTCAACCCTCGCTCCTCAAAAATCCTGGTCACCACTGATCCTTTTCCTATTTCCATAGGTTTGCCTTTTCCAGAATGTCATATAGTTGAAATCATACATTATGCCACCTTTTCAGATTGGCTAATTTCACTTGGTAATATACATTTAAGGTCCTTTCATGTCTTTTCATGTCTTGATAGCTCATTTCTCTTTAGCATTTAATAATATTCCATTGCCTGGATGTACCACAGTTTATCAATTCACTTACTGAAGGACATCTTGGTTGTTTTCAGCCTTTGACAATTATGAATAAGACTGATATAAAACTGCTATAAACATCCATATGCAGGTTTTTGTGTGCATATACATTTTCAACTCATTTGGGAAAATACAAATGAGCACAATTGCTGGATTGTGTTTTACGAGTATGTTTAGATTTGTAAGAAACTGCCAAACTGTCTTCCAAAGAGGCTGTGCCATTTTTTATTTCCATCAGCAATGAATGAGAGTCCATGCTGCTCCACATTTTTGCCAGCATTTGGTGTTGTGTTTTGTTTTTTGGCCATTCTAGTACATGTGCAGTGGTATCACATTGTTTTAATTTGCAACTCCATAATGACATATAATGTTGAGCAACTTCTCATATGTTTATTTGCCATCTGTATATCTTCCTTGGTGAGGTGTCTGTTCAGGTTTTTTGCCCACTTTTTAATCAGGTTATTCATTTTATTATTGGGCTTTAAGAGTCATTTGTATATATTAGGTAACAGTCCTTTATCAGATATGTCTTCTGCAAATATTTTCTCCCAGTCTGTGGCATGTCTTCTCATTTTTTTGACATTGTCTTTCACAGAGTGGAAGTTATAATTTTAATGAAGTCCAGCTTATCAATTATTTCATGGATCACACCTTTGGTGTTATATCTAAGAATTCATTGCCATACCAAGGTCATCGAGATTTTCTCCTGTTATTTTTTAGGAGTTTTACAGTTTTAAGTTTTACATTTAGGTCTATGATGCATTTTGAGTTAATTTTTATGAAGGGTATAAGGTCTGTGTCTAGAATTATTTTTTTTTTTCTTGTGCATGTGGATGTCTGCTTATTTTAGCACCATTTGTTGAAAGACTATTTTTACTCTATTGTACTTACCTTGCTCCTTTGTCAAAGATCAGTTGACTATATTTAGGTGGGTCTATTTCTGGGCTATTTTGTTCCATTGATTTATCTATTGTTTCACCAAATACCACACTGTCTTGATTACTTTAAGTCTTAAGCTTGGGTAATATAAGTTCTCCAACTTTGTTTTTCTTCAATAATATGTTTACTATTCTGGGTCTTTTGCCTCTCCATATAATATTTTGAATCAGTTTGTCAATATCAACAAGGTAACTTCCTGGGATTTTGATATGGATTGTATTGAATATACAGTTGGCTCTTGAACAACAAAGGTTTGAACTGCTTGAGTCCACTTACATGCAGATTTTTTTAAATAAATAAGTAGTATAATACATGATCCATAGTTTGTTTAATTAATCTACAGATGCAGGACCACCGATATGGAGGACCAACTGTAAAGTTATACATGGATTTTTGACTGTGTGGAGGGTTGGAGTCCCTAACCCTCGCATTGTTCAAGGATCAAATGTATATAGATCAGGTTGGGAAGGACACAATATTAAATCTTTCTATCTGTGAACATGGGTTATCTCTCCATTTTTTAAAATTTCTTTCATCAATGTTTTATAGATTTTCTTGTATAGATATTGTACTTATTTTGATAGATTTATACTTAAGTATTTCCTTTTTTATGTGCTAATGTCAATAGCATTGTTTGTCACTTCAAATTCCACTTGTTCACTGCTGGTATACAGGAAAGCAATTTACTTTTGTATATTAAACTTATATCCTGCAACCTTCCTTATAATTGCTTATGAGTTCCAGGAGGGTTTTTTTTTTTTTTTTTTTTTTTGGTTGATTCTTTTGGATTTCCTACATAGATAATCATATCATCTGCACACAAAGTGTTTTATTTCTTCCTTCCCAAATTGTACGCTTTTATTTCCTATTTATTTTTTTTTTTGACTTACTGTATTAGTTAGGACTTCAAATATTATGCTGAAAGCAATGGTGAAAGGGAACATCCTTGCCTGTTCCTGATCTTAGCAGGAAGGCTTTTAGTTTCTCACCATTGAGTATGATGTTAGCTGTAGGTTGTTTGCATAGATACATACAAAAAATATATATAAAATATATTTTTTATCAACTTGAGGAAGTTCCATTAATTCACCGTTTGCTGAGAGTTTTTAATCATGAATACATGTTGGATTTTGTCAAATGCTTTTTCTGCATCTATTGATATAATCATGTGATTTTTCTTGTTTAGCCTGTTAATGTGATTGATTACATAAACTGATTTTTGAATGTTGAACCAGACTTGTATACCTGAAATAAATCATAATGTTACATTGTTTTGATTTCTATCATTTCCTTTTCATTCTTAAATTTTCCATTTCCCTTATATTATTCATCTGCTCTTGCATGTTTTTGACTTTTTCCCTTAGAGCCCTTAACTCATTAATCTCCCCTTGGATAACTTCAACACTTGTGTCATATCTGAGGTTATGATTGTTTTGTTCTTCAAACTGTGACTTTCCTACCTTTTACATGCTTTGAAATTTTTGTCAAAAGCTGGACATGTAAAAGTAAATTTTCCTTTAGTTTAATGATTTATGTTAATATTGTTAGAAGTCAGACCGTGATTAAAGTTTCTGTAGGTATAGGTGTAAGAGGCTTCAAATTTCTCCAGTGTCCTTATTTTTAGCTCTTCCTTTGATTTTGGGCATTCTTTTGTGAAAGTCTCTTACTCACAGATCTTTCAGGTGTAATCTACTGATGTTATACTGGAGTGCACTTGGTATAGTGATAAGGTGTTGGGGAGGAAAAAGGTTCTATTTGATTCTAATTAAACCTCAGTCTTTTAGTGGATCTGTAACATAGGGATGTGATCTTCACAAGTGTTTCTCCACTAGAATAGCTTTATTCCTCCTGACCTCTATTCCCTTTTCTGACTCCAGTATTCCCAATCTATTTTCTTGAAACCCTGGCCCCTCTCAATGATGTTATTTTTCCTCCTTACTAAGATATTAAGGGTGGATGGGACCCGAGAGGGAAGATTACCAACTGATGAGCCTCCAGCAGTCTTTCCCTCTAGATAATAGTCCTTTTGTGATGTTATAGAGAACACTTTATTTCACATTGGTTTCTCTTTCCCTTCCCTTCCATGGGGGATCTTACTCAGATAATCATAGTAAGAACCTGGTGGGGTTCCCAGTAGAAGCCCAGGAAAGCGTGGGTCTCTTCCAAGACTGCAGTTCAAAGGGTCTCTTGCTTTAAGCTAGTGGACACAACCTCCAGCAATTAATCAGTTAAATGATCCCACCACTTTACGGCTTCTGCTGCAGCTAGGCAGATCTCTACTGTGTCTCTCTCTGGATGAACCTATCTCTTCAGATTTTATGGTGGCTATTTGTCTTGCAACCTCACTTTTCTAATAGGTACAAGAAAAGTTGTTGATTTTTCAGTCCAACTTTTTCTTGTTGTAAGAGAAGTTACAGTCTCTGAGATCCTTGCATATTGGAGTTAAATTAAACCATAAGTCTCTCTAATTTTTAAAGATTTTACAGAAGCAGATATCTCAACTTCCATTTAATTGTGTTCCAGTAAACTAAAGATAGCTTTAAAAATTATGACAAATGTTCCTTTCACTTCCGCAAATTCTGTGAGTCTATGAGAAGGTTAGCTATGGCATTTCGTGCTAACTGATGATCAAGGCTTGATATTACTATAAAATTCATTGCAGGGTGCTACATTTCAAGAACTGTCCCATGACCTTCCCATTCAGGTGTTCTCAGTGGAATGCAAAAGCAAAACTTTGGCTTCTCTCCACTAACTCAATTAAGATCCCTTCTAGCTTATCAAGCTGAACAAAAAAGTACGTTGAGGGCATGTGACAATGGAAAATAAGAGGACATGACACAAAAGAGTTGGGCCAGGAAATTTTATGTTGAAATCTGGGTGTGAGGTATCTCAGTACATGAGATTTCTAAATATGTAGGTCATTAATGCAAATATGAAAGGGCTTTATGATTTCTCTATTTTCCAACTTATTCTATTGATCATTTCTTTAGGATTTTTTTTAAATAGATGTTTTTGGAAAAAAGCCATTACAACATTGGTACATCTGAGAACTCTAGTCTCTTTCAAGGGAAACATTAGTAATATATCTCTCCCACAAAGATTCAGCTGAAAAATACTTCTTAAAATTACTTTATTCAAAAATAATTGTATACATACCAACAATTTGTACACTTTTTACCCTTTAGTAAATATCCTAAAGGATATGAGTATCTAGTAACCTCAGATACTTTTATGTTCTAATATCAAAGCCAGTAAACAAAATAATCATGTTTTGATTTTAAGATTAAAATGATTTTATTGTCCTATAGCATGTAAAAGAAAATATAACTAACTCATCTTCTTTAATATACATTTCCATTTTAATAATCTATATTTTCACTTTGTCATGAATAATCCCTTGTCATTTGCTTCTTTAGAATGGTTATAAATTTAAAAATTCAAAACCTTCATGTTAACACTCTTTTACTTAAGTAAATATTTCATATGTTTAGTGGGATACTTCAACTGGTTTTGTACTGTAAGACACACTGCTGGCAAACGGGTCTTATGCTTTCCCAGGTTTAGGTAATAAGCACAAAGTTGTCTCACAAATAAATGGGAGATTAGGTATATAGAATGTTCTATGAATAACAAACACGCATAAAGAGAAGACCTAATCATCATTTGATTATTTAATCTCTTCAGCCCTAGTGGAGGGTGGGCTGAAATTTAACCATTTCTCCCCCAACTACAAAGAACCACATGAAAGACTTGAGATGCTTCTTTCTAACATACTCTTTTGGGTTTAAAATAACAAAGGCTAAGAATCTCTTTATATTTAATCATTAAATATATAAAGGTTATAGACAAGCATCTTATTATAAATAAAACATGGTTTAGGGCAAAATCTTTAAGAAAATTAAAGGAATTTTTGCTTAATAATTACAGCTCATAAAAACTAACATACCATATATCCAAAAAGGTCTAGTTTTAGGTAGACTGAACTGAGACATCTGGAAATTAGGTTATTTTATTATTATAATAAGAACACCACCACCACGACAACCAGCAGGTACCATGATTTGAAAAGAAAACTGTATTTGTTTTGATTCAATTGGTCTAAATTTAGCAGATAATTATTGAGCAGAGTTTTAGGAGAATTATATAAGATAGTTTATAATAGTGACAAATAATGGGGACAACTCAGAAACTGAGAAATAAGATTAATTGCCTTTTGTGAGTAAAACAGAAACATACTGGATCTCATTGGCAAAGTCAAGAGACAGAAATGATCTTAGGCCAAAAATAGAGTGAAATCTGATCAAATATATTAACATATCTAAAGGAAAAATGTGTAGTCAGGGATAGAGAATTTGTTGGTTATTGTCAGGGTTGAGGAACAAGAAGAGAGGTACATTTTATTGGGTCTCCAGCTTTGTCCTGACACATGTATATTCTGGCTCAAGAACATGAGTATCTATATGGTTCTCTCAGTGTGTATATCTTTATGGAGTTAGCTACATGGAGATGGATTTATCAGGTTATCAAATTATCCATTGACCTCCATTTTTCTGCCATGTCATATTCATCTAGCAACATCCTGAATCCAATTTGCTACCCCCTACAATATGTCTACAAGAAAAGAATATGCTTATCAGCCAAAGGAAGCTTATTCAAGATGGCCATATTTCCCACTGTAAGAGATGATACATTGGCTTTCTCATTTTCATATATCAGTCTGAGTGTTAACAAAGAAATGATCTTGTGCTGAAGCATCAGGCCTCTAAGCTTTCAAGTTTGAGAGTTAGCTTTGAATTGACATGTATTCACTAAGGTAATACCATGCTGTGGAAACCAGATGCTCTCTATGGATGACACCCAAGCCCCAAATAAGGTCCTTCTCTATAATCTTCAACAATTCTATTGGTCATCTTTTGAAATGTATCCTTGATACTACCACTCTTTATCACCTTAGTACAAAGAATCATCAATTCTCATCTAGAGCAATAGCCCCTACATCTGGTCTCTACAGTCTGTTTCCTACATAGCACACAGCCAAAGTAATGCTTTAAAATGTAAGACAATAAAATTCTTATGAGAGAAAAGTCAACCCTTTTTTACATCTAGATGTGCAGCCCTGCTCCCTAACAACTGATCTCATCTCATCTCTCCATTCTTGCCCACGCTGTTTCAGCCACTCCAATCTCCTCGCATCCTGGAATTCTCTCTTCCCCAGATTTCTTCCTTATTCTCTTCAGATCTCTACTCAAAGTTCACCTCATCTGAGAGGACTTATTAGATGACATCCCATTTCATATAGGATTCCTTCCAAACCTGTCATTCTCTCTACATAGCCCTTATCCTGCCTCACTTTTATGCAGAGACTTAGCACTACCCAGCACATCATGTGCTTATTTGTGAACTGAAAGTATCAGTTCCATGACAGCGGGGATGAGTTTTTGCTCACTAGTGCCTGGAATAGGGCTTGGTGCATAAATGGTACCCAGTACCTTTTTTAAATCAACAGTTGCAAGAGAAATGTGTAATAACAAAGGCTATTAGATTAGCTTCCAGGAATCTAGTCCTGCCTTTGCCCTCAATTAGACTTCTGTGTGATATTTGACAAGTCACTGGCTCCCTATCTTCAGCTTCTTTATCTATAAAATGTAACTAATAATAGCTCTGTGGCTCAAATGCTATATGTGAAAGGGTTTTACATAATAAAACCCTGAAAAATTATGAGAGATTTGGACAAACAAGATATCCAGGCTTACAAACAGGATAAGCGGCAAAGTTTAGTGAGAAGCACACTGAATTCTGAACGTGAAGTGCTGACTAAGTCCCAACTCTCCCACTCACCAGCTCTGTGACTTTGGGTCACCACCCTTTTAAGCCTCATATCCCTGATGAAAGAAAAAGCTCTTTTTTTCAATCAGATTTTTTCAGTCATTTTAAAGAAGTTGTACCTTAGTCATCAGGGAAAGCATCAGTGACTAAGGATTTTTTAATTAACTGCTTCTCCATAATTTATTCAATTAACAAGTTATTCACTGAGCATCCATATGTGCCAGGCTCTTTTCTAAGCGTTTGGGATAAATCAGGGTATAAAGCAGACAAATATCCGCATGGAGCTTACCTTCCACTGTGGAGAGACAGGTAAGAAACAATAAACATAAGTAAATGAAGTAGTATTTTGGAAGGTGATGTGTATTATACGGACAAAATAACATAGTAAGGAACTGGGGATTGGAAAAGTGGAAGGGGAAGGGGGTGAGGTTGCAGTTAAATAAGAGGCCATGACATCTGAGCACGCACTGCCATTGAAAGACTTTCTCTCCTCCTCCTCCTTCCTCTTTTATTTTTTTGCTCAAAAATTTGATACTATAAATATATTTTGCTTAAAATTATAGAAAATATGTACTCCCACTGAAGTAGCAGATTATAATAATAAACCTTTGAAGAAATATTATTGTAAAAACGTTTGAAATTAGTTAGTTAATCTTTTCATGCAGAAATCTGTAAGCTTCTTACAAAATGCAGTTGATCTCATAGGGTTTCTTAATACGATTTCTTTAAAAGAAGCAAAATTTTCATTGCAAATGAAATAAATAGTAATATCTTTAAAACTCATGCATATTCTATAGTCCACTTGTTTTGAAACTCATGAATTTTAGTGCTAACTTTTCTATTCTTGGAAACTGCTAAAGCAAGGGGGTTAGTGGAGGAAAGGTAGAAAGGCAGAGGCTTTTTTTATGTATATAAGACAATGTCCCATCCTTTGGGTTTTGCCTTCCTAGGAGGGCTGCGTGCACAATGACCAGACAACCATACCTCGTAGGATCAGGAAAATGGCAAAAGGGATAGTCGGCTTCCTGAGAACAACCACGTAGAGTTTGAAATGGCTTTCTAGGCAAACACAAACAATTGATCCCCTCCATCAGCCCTCTGGATTGTAGTGTGTGACTAGAAAAGCCACCAGAGGAAGACCTGTTGAGTTGGGCACTCTAAGAGGGAGATAGTTGGAACTAGTTTATGGGTCATATTTAATGACCTTGGTGAACTGTTCATCACAGAACTGAGACATACGAAGCAGTCATTGTTTTAGCACAGATATTCACTATGTTAGAAATTTTTAATGCCCCAATAAAGACCTAAATTTTAGGGCATGACTAATTAAGAAAAAGTCCAAAATGACAGAATAGTCATTTTTAGCCTAAAATCTTAAACTGAAGAACCACATCATGATTTGGGTTCCTATCTGGTTACAGCGACCCTCCTCCCTGAGTATAAAAAACCTGTATATCCACCTGCAACCTGGCATAGAACATTGGTGTCTATTTGTTGGTGCTTCTGGAGTTCTTGGAAGTGACAAAGTGTGACACAAATGCTATTATTTATAGTCTGTCCCTGTTCAATGAAAAGAATCCATGGGCTGCTGCTGCCAAGAGCAGCATTAGTTACCCAGCCTGACAATTTCATTTCAGGGTTCTCGTTGTTGAGACTGAACAGAGTTCTTTAGGCAATGAAAACCATAGCCCTCCCTTATGACTAGCGAAGCTTGTTTCAGACCCAAGTTGCCTCTGGTTTCTAGTAGTGTCTGCACTGCACACATTCTCATATGGTTTGACATGACAACCAAAGCCATTTTGTCAGGGAATAGATTATAGGTGTGGCCAGCCACCACCTCTAGTCTCAAACCCAATTCATTTGCCTTCTTCACTTTTTTCAACTTTTTTTTCCCTAAGATTTATTTCTGTTGTTATATGGATATGAATTCCAATAGGTCAGGTCCCTGCCTGCCTTGTATCTCCTATTTGGTCCTTTACTTGATCTGAAACAATGTATCAAGTAAGGGAAAGGTAGATAAAGAGTGAGGGAGAGAGAACAAAAACATAAAAATGTAGAACAAAAACATTCTAACTGAATTAAACAATTATTGAATACCTACTATGTTCAGGACTCAATATTAGACACGGTATATATTCAGAAATAGTTAAGAGCTTAGTTTTTTAAGTAAATACATAGAAATACCTTTACAGAAATATAAATAAAGTTCTATGGCATATGAGAAAAGAAATATAACACATTATTTGCAATGATAAGCAAAAGCATTATTCACTCAGCCATTCACTTCTTCGTTTATTATGCATTTGTGAAGCACCTGCTATATACACTCAAGGAATATCAAAATAAACAAGACAGTCCCACCACTTGAAAGTTGTATAAGTAGGTTCTCAAAATTCAGTGTGATCAGAAACCTCTAAAGAGTGTGTTAAAATACAGATTGCTGGACCACAACTCCAGGTTTTTTTTTTGATTCCGTAGGGCTCAGATGGGGCCTGAGAATCAGCATTTCTACCTTGTTCTTGGGTGCTGCTATTACTGTGATCTCAGGATTATACCTGGAGGACTACTGGGCTAAAGCAGTGCTTCTCAAATTTAGTGTCCATGAATCCCTTTGAGTTCTTGTTAAGATGTAAATTCTCATTTAGTAGGACTGATGCAGGACCCCAGATTCTGTAATATTCCATGTACTTCGCTTTGAGTAGTGAGGGTTTAGTATGTGGACAGAAACTTGTAAGGAAACATGCACAAAAGACTCATGAAATAAACAGTAATTAAGACAAACCTTGAAGAAGGGATGGGGTTTTTGCAGGGGGCCTGTGAGAGTGTGCACACAGAACAGGTTCAGGGCAGGCTGGGGGTGTGAGAGAGGGAAAGGGACAATCGATTTTGATCAGAAATGGAAGTGTGAGGTGGTATGATTTGGGACTGGAATAACTTCCAGTAATGAGGAAGTCCAGGACATGGTTATATGGGAAGTAACTGGAACAGAGCAGAAATGGGAGCTCCTTGAGTTAAGGAAGCCAAGGAAATATGAGACTACTTTATAGGAAGGACATCAAAAGGATACTGAAGTTCCCAAAGAGCTGGCAGAAGTAAAGAAGAAAATGGAGCCAAGTTACTGAGGAGAAGCTCCTAAAGTCAGTCAGTGCATTGTCATGAAGTTCAGTAAATCACTTTGACGGAAGAGGTTTCAGAAGACATGAAATTAATGAGTGATGGTGGGTAAACAATGATCTGAAAACAGCAGTGCTGAACATGAAATATGTTAGGTCCATCTCTTGGCCCTCTGAATAAAAAGGCTTTGCTTCTACTGAAGAACAATGGGTAATATGGGCATTTTCAGAGAAAGAACAGCTTTCACTTAAGACGAGCTAGCAGAGGAGTACAAGGAACAAAAGGTCAAGGTGGTGGCAAGTCAAAATACCACACTGGAAAAAATGTCACATGGGTAGTGGAAATGGGATAAAAGCTGAATTAATTTGGATAGAGTTGAGAGAATGTGGAAGAGGATTCTATTTACGTCACCAAATTTCATAACAGAAATTAGGGAATGAGGGATTTGTGAATTATTAACAGCAATGGGGGAGCAAAAGTAGTGATTCAAAATAAGCAACAACAGTTAGAAAACAATTAAAAGTGAGTTTTTGAAGTAAGAGGTCCCGAGCTCCCAAAGTGGGCAATTCCAAGTTTTCAAAGTTGAATCCTTGTGTATAACGTCCTAGTTAGGATGGCTGAAACTCATTTATATCCAGAGACAGAATAGATTGTTTTCAAAATTGTTCCTGGGTTGTTTTAATGGTAAAAATTATCCTTGATAACATTTCTTCTCTTTAGATTCAAACCATTTTTCTAGAATGTTAAATAATTAATTTTTAGGGTCTCTAAGCATTAAAACAAACAAATAAAAACAAAAACAAACAAATAAAAACTAAGGACAAAAATCATCCCTACATAGACTCTACTGAGAGTTAATTAAGGTATGACCATAAAAAAATAATGTTATAGAAATCAGGATCCTACTCATCTCCACCAGTGTCCAGCTATTTTAACCTGGGCAGATTACACAGCCTCTCTGTGCCTCAATGTCTTCATCTGTAGAATAAGGATAAGAGCTACTGCCTATACAGCACTTACTATGTGCCAGTTGCTGTCTTTAAGTCCTTTGTACAATTAACTCATTTAATTCTCAAAGCCACTCACTCAGGTAGGTGGACTATCATCATGCATGAGAAAACAAACACAGAGATTAAGTTAGAAGATCTAACAACTGGCAGAGAATTTGAACCAAGGCACCCTGGTCACAAAAACCAGTCTCTTAAACATTATACCACTGTCTCTTGGTTAGTAATAGATAATACTAGTAAATACCTCTTAAGGTGATTTGAGAATTAAATGTGTAAAATTAAATATGTAAAGTGCATAGAACAGTTTCTGACACATAATAAGAATTCAATAAATGCTAGATATTTAGTGGCTTATGTCTCATCCTCATTTTCTAAAAATACAGGATCAGAAGTTGAGATCTTAGAAAATTAGTAATTGTGTTTTCTGTAGTTATCCTAGTTAATAATAAAAAAAGTGCTAATTAAAACCATATGTCATCTACTAAATTAGCAAAATTTTAAAATAATATCTAAAACTGGAACTCTTAGGCAAAATTTATTGGCATACCCTTTTAATGAACAATGTTTTCCAGAAACTTGAATAAGTATATACACTTTTATTTGCTAACCCTCCTACTTCTTAGCTGGCAGCATATTCTGGGGGAAACAGAAAAGACTTTAGATCAGGTCGTCCTGGTTTCAAATTCTGACTCAGGTAAAAATGAAAATACAAAGAGTTCCTTCCACATACTAGTTAAGTCATCTTGGTTCAGCTAGTCATTTCTCTGAGCATAATTTTCTCATCTGCAAACTGGGCATATTACGTAGCTAAGAAAAAGCAGATTACATGAAATAACAAGGGTAAATTACACAGCAATTTGTATATATTGAACATGTATTAGTTGCTTTCTTTAAATATTTGGTTCATGAAATGAACCCAAGAAAATAACTCAAAAAAGGTGGCTATATACTATTTTTAATTTATAATAACCAACCTAAATATTCAATAAGGGAAATAAATGTATTAAGTTGCATTGATATGATGAAATCCTTATGTGGTAACTTATCATAAATATAAACTATATGACAAATGGAAAGGTCTTATGTAATTTATTTAATAGAATATTGAAATTATTTTATGATTACAATTTATATATAAAAATTATGGAGCTAGAAGACGACATGGAAAACAACTGTTTTACTAGATTTGATTTTTGGCTTCTACTATTGTTGAGAACATATCATTTCTCTAATAATTTTTGATATCATTAATATCAAGTCACAAGTACTTTTATCTATTTCATCTGAGAATATCTAAAGTGCTCTGACATTTATGTTTCGACCTGAGCTTCAAAGATCCTTCTTTAACTTGCACTTAATTCAGATGTTGCTAGAAGATCTGCTATAGCAAAAACCAGTACTTAAAAACTTTGAATTTTTAAATTTCTTATCATATATTCATTTAATAAATATTTACTGAACATTATTGAATAATTTTGTAGCTTCCAATAAGCTTGGACTATTTAAGCCTTTATCATTTCCTTTTTTCTATTCCTCCTTGTCACCCCAACAAACAATATCTATCAGTTTATTTAAATATTTGCTAACTTACAAAACTTCTTTAAAATTTGCTTAGCCACTCAGATAAACTAGATATCAATACTAAAAAACATTTTTAAATAAAATCCAGAAGTTATATATTTCGTCAGTTTTTTGGTGTTTTTATTTTTGATATGTGGCTGTCATAATTTCTCTCACAAAATGTCCCAATTTTACTTTTGCAGAGCAAAGCTTGAACTAGTTTTTAACAAACTGTTTTGTGATATTTTTAGCTTTTTCAGGAATATTCTATATTCCCAAGAAGCAAAGATATACAGAGCTTCTATGAAAGAGAGAAAGAAGAAAGGGCGGAGAAAAGTAGAGAGGGAAAATATTCAAGATTTGGAAGTAAAACTGTATATACGTTTTATGTAGGAAGATAAGGTGGGTCCTCAAATGTCAGATAGAAGGGCAAGTAGTGCTTTCATAGACAAGCCTTTCACTCAGTGAAGACATGATTCAACATAAGATTCTATAAAGTGTGCCACATTCACACCAGTGCTAATGTGAAGAGAAGTCATCCAGTGAGATCTCTTCACTAAGCTTGAAATAGTCATTAAAGCCACATCAGCCTCTACAGGATACTAAAAAATAGCTTATGCAGGTGCATAGATATATCGCATTAGATTGAGATGCTGACTTTTGATTGCTCATAATTTAGTTTGAAAATCCTGTCAAGAAGAAAGTTTTTCATTCATTGCCTGAGATAAAAGTGTTCAAAAGAAAAATAAAATGGAGACATACATCTTATTAGCACTTTTTACTTAAGGGAGGTTGCAATGAAAAAAGTTGGAAGAAAGTGAGTTTTCCCATGGAAAGCTTCAATAAATTATTTAGGTAGTTAAGAAGTAAATGACACTACTAAGTTCAAGCACAAAAATGGAAACACTGACTCTGAAAAGAAAAAGAAAAGCTAATGCTGAATTTCAAATAAAATATCTAAAGCTTGATATTTTTAAGGAAGCTCTAAAAATTGACCACCCTGATGAAATGTCAGGATATGACTAGGGGATAAGTTAATACAATCAACATGGGGGATAAGTTAAATACAATCAACAAACTTAAGACATGACACACAACTTTAGAGGCAGAAGTCTCTATTGCAGTGTTACCCCTATCATAAATTTGTATGTATTCTATTATTTATTTCAATCTACATCACCATCTGTAAAAAAAGATTACCTTAAAAATCTACTCTAGGGCTTCCATGGTGGTGCAGTGGTTGAGAGTCCGCCTGCCAACGCAGGGGACACGGGTTCGAGCCCTGGTCCGGGAAGATGCCACATGCTGCCGAGCAACTAAACCCGTGAGCCACAACTACTGAGCCCGCGTGCCACAACTACTGAAGCCCACACGCCTAGGGCCTGTGCTCTTCAGCAAGAGAAGCCACCGCAATGAGAAGCCCGTGAACTGCAACAAAGAGTAGCCCCCACTCGCCACAACTAGAGAAAGCCCGTGTGCAGCAACGAAGACCCAATGCAGCCGAAAGTAAATAAATTAAAAAAAAAAAAAATCTACTCTAGGTAACCATGTGGCTGATTAAATTATCACACTAGCTTCCAATTTTGTACTTCTTTTTTTTTAAATTTTATTTATTTATTTATTTTTGGCTGCGTTGGGTCTTCGTTGCTGCGCAAGGGCTTTCTCTAGCTGTGGCGAGCGGGGGGCTACTCTTCGTTGCAGAGCGCAGGCTTCTCATTGTGGTGGCTTCTCCTGTTGTGGAGCATGGGCTCCAGGCGTGCGGGCCCCAGTAGTTGTGGCTTGTGGGCTCAGCAGCCGTGGCTCGCGGGCTCCAGAGTGCAGCCTCAGCAGCTGTGGCGCACAGGCCTAGCTGCTCCACGGCATGTGGGATCCTCCCGGACCAGGGCTTGAACCCGTGTCCCCTGCAATGGCAGGCAGACTCCCAATCACTGCGCCACCAAGGAAGTCCCCAATTTTGTACTTCTTGGCTCAAAATGCTTTATCAGTCTTATTATTATAATGCTGGTATTGCCCTCAATTATGAGAGAGCTGCACGAGTTCATGGAAAGTGCGAATGGGTGCTGTTCAACTTGACAAATTAAGTTTGTTCATTTGAAACAAAAAAAGATGCGAGAAATTTTAAAGTGGCAAGGAGATTTTCAGCCCTCATAATTCTTCTTCTAAACTTAATTATTTCATTCTGAACTTGAAAGAGTCTAATTCATAATAAAAAGAGTCAGATGTAAGTGGAGAATGGAAGGCAAACGATAAGAATAGAGTGAAAATTCTCTCCCTCTAAATTATCCCCCAAATATTATGGCTTAAGGTAAAACAGAAATGTTAATAACTGTCATTTCCCAAAACTTGACAAACCAAAAAGTACGCACCACCCCATGTCCATGTCTCATCCTATTTTAAATGGAACAAAGTGACTTTCAGAGGCTGGGGAGTGCATAATTACATAGGCTGGAGTCTTTGGACTTTGATCATAATTATAGTGCTTTATCCATCCATCATTTGTTGCTTGAGGAGTATTCCTTGGTGAGTTCTTTAAAGGAGATAGAAACCCTGTCAGGACAAATTTGAGCTACAAAACAGCTAATCAAAAACTTGGCTCTCTTGACTTGAAACAGATTGAAAATTGCCACTTTAATCTCACAATCCATTTGGCTTTTAAGTAAAGTGAAAACATGAAGTCTGTCTTTGGAAAGGCATGTGGTCTCTGCTGTTCATACCATTGGGGGTACCTTTTTACGAGCTTCAACTGGGACATTGGGTCCAAGTTGTCTCACTGTCTCAAAACTGGGTGTGCATACAAACAAATCATCTGGTGTGCTTGATACAAATGCTGCTTCTGCATTCCTTCCCCTCACCCTCAATTTCTCAGAGGGAGGCATCAGTGTAATTTAAACCTAAAATTAACTGGGAAACTTATACCAGCAGAAGGCCTACAGCTGTTTTTTCCCAAGAGTGGTCTGAGACGTACATGAATCAAAATTGTTTGTTTTTGTTTACAATGCAATTCCGAGGCTCCACCTGGACTTATCAAGTCATAGTCTCAGGGTATCGATGTAACAGCTCTCTGAATTCCTGACAGCATCAGAAGTGAATGTGTATATTACTGTATTTTCCTGAATCTGAAATTGAGCATCACAGTTTCAGTTACCTCCTAAGAGTCAAATGTATTTCCCTATGAAGCATTTTGAGAAACCTTAACAGATGCTACTAACCAAAGTCACCCTTCAAACTTGCTGCCTTCAGAGTGGGTGCTTTGCACTTGCAGTCCCCGGTCTGCACATCCAGGGCCTTCTACCCTTCCTTGCACCTCACTGTAGTGTTTCTTCTTTTTTTTTTTTTTAACATCTTTATTGGAGTATAATTGCTTTACAACGGTGTGTTAGTTTCTGCTTTATAACAAAGTGAATCAGTTATACATATACATATATCCCCATATCTCTTCCCTCTTGTGTCTCCCTCCCTCCCACACTCCCTATCCCACCCCTCTAGGTGGTCACAAAGCACCTAGCTGATCTCCCTGTGCTATGCGGCTGCTTCCCACTAGCTATCTATTTTACATTTGCTAGTGTATATATGTCCATGCCACTCTCTCACTTTGTCCCAGCTTACCCTTCCCCCTCCCCATGTCCTCAAGTGCATTCTCTAGTAGGTCTGTGTCTTTATTCCTGTCTTGCCCCTAGGTTCATGACCATTTTTTTTTTTGATTCTATATATATGTGTTAGCATATGATATTTGTTTCTCTCTTTCTGACTTACTTCACTCTGTATGACAGACTCTAGGTCCATCCACCTCACTACAAGTAACTCAGTTTCGTTTCTTTTTTTATGGCTAAGTAATATTCCATTGTATATATGTGCCCCATCTTCTTTATCCATTCATCTGTCGATGGACACTTACGTTGCTTCCATGTCCTGGCTATTGTAAATAGACTTGCAATGAACATTGTGGTACCTGACTCTTTTTTAATTATGGTTTTCTCTGGGTAAATGCCCAGTAGTGGGATTACTGGGTCATATGGTGGTTCTGTTTTTAGTTTTTTAAGGAACCTCCATAATGTTCTCCATAGTGGCTGTATCAATTTACATTCCCACCAACAGTGCAAGAGGGTTCCCTTTTCTCCACACCCTCTCCAGCATTTATTGTTTGTAGACTTTTTGATGATGGCCATTCTGACTGGTGTGAGGTGATACCTCATTGTAGTTTTGATTTGCATTTCTCTAATAATTAATGATGTTGAGCATTCTTTCATGTGTTTGTTGGCAATCTATACCTAGGAATAAACCTAGCTAAGGAGACAAAAGACCTGTATGCAGAAAATTATAAGACACTGATGAGAGAAATTAAAGATGATACAAATAGGTGGAGAGATATACCATGTTCTTGGATTGGAAGAATCAACATTGTGAAAATGACTATACTACCCAAAGCAATCTACAGATTGAATGCAATCCCTATCAAACTATCAATGGCATTTTTCACAGAACTAGAACAAAAAATTTCACAATGTGTATGGAAACACAAAAGACCTCGAATAGCCAAAACCATCTTGAGAAAGAAAAACGGAGCTGGAGGAATCAGGCTCCCTGACTTTAGACTATACTACAAAGCTACAGTAATCAAGACAGTATGGTGCTGGCACAAAAACAGAAATATAGATCAATGGAACAGGATAGAAAGCCCAGACATAAACCCACGCACATATGGTCACCTTATCTTTGATAAAGGAGGCAAGAATGTACAATGGAGAAAAGACAGCCTCTTCAATAAGTGGTGCTGGGAAAACTGGACAGTTACATGTAAAAGAATGAAATTAGAACACTCTCTAACACCATACACAAAAATAAACTCAAAATGGATTAAAGACCTAAATGTAAGGCCAGACACTATCCAACTCTTAGAGGAAAACATAGGCAGAACACTCTATGACATAAATTATAGCAAGATCCTTTTTGACCCACCTCCTAGAGAAATAGAAATAAAAACAAAAATAAACAAATGGGACCTAATGAAACTTAAAAGCTTTTGCACAGCAAAGGAAACCATAAACAAGACAAAAAGACAACCCTCAGAATGGGAGAAAATATTTGCAAATGAAGCAACTGACAAAGGATTAATCTCCAAAATTTACAAACAGCTCATGCAGCTCAAAATAAAAAAAAACAAACAACCCAATCGAAAAATGGGCAGAAGACCGAAATAGACATTTCACTGTAGTATTTCTATGTGTGAAGTTCTTCTTTGGATTCCCTGAGGTCTAGGATGGTATCTTACTCATACCTTCTATCTTCCCCACTCAGCACCAAGAAAATAAATAAGCTCATGGAATACTTTAGTTAAACAAACAAATCAAAACAAAGTTTTAGTTTCCATACCTACAATTTGAGGATAAAAATCCGTTACGTGGTGAATTCGTTTCCTATTGCTGCTGTAACAAGTTACCACAAACTTGTGGCTTAAACCAACCCAGATATATTATCTCACAGTTCTGTAGGTTGGAAGCCTGATACAGATCTCACCGGGCTGAAATCAAGGTGTTGGCAGGACTGTGTTCCTCCTGGTGGCTGTAAAGGAAAATGTGCTTCCTTGTCTTTTCCAGCTTCGAGAGACAGCCAGCCTTCCTTGGCTCCTGATCCTCTTCTATGTTCAAAATCTGTTGAGTCTTTTCTCACCTCACATCACTTTTATTCTTTCTCTACCTCCCACTTCCACTTAAGGACTCTTACGATTACACTGGGTTCCACATGGATAGTCCAAGATAATCTACCTATTTTAAGGTCGGCTGATTAGCAGCTTTCATTCCATCTGCAACCTAATACCCCTTTGCTGTGTAAGTTAACATATTCACAGGTTTTGGGCATTAGGACGTGGCTATCTCTGGAGGGCATTATTTTGCTTACCACACCTGCCCCAGTGGATCAGCTATGTAATGTGTTGAATAACACTTTGTTAATCATAAAGTTCTATACAGACCTAATAACATGTTATGTTCTGTGGTAGAAACAGCATTGAACAGGGAAGAGACTTGAATTCTAGACTTGGTTCTGCTACTATTTTTGTGTGTGTGATTTTGGGCAAATCACTTAACCTCTCTAAGGTTTTAGATTTCTCAATTCTAAAGCAGAAGAATTGAGACAAGACAAGATCATGTCAAGACTGATAATCATCTTTGTGCTTAATTTAAAGATGATATAGAGCAAAATGGAACTTAAGGTATGCCTCCATGAGGACACAATTGTTGCTGGGAAGGAATCTCCAGTTCACTGTTGTGCCATACCCACAAGAGTAGAGCTAAGCAATACCCTAAGGGGATGCATTTCAGACTTTGGTTGGGTTAATATTTAATTCTCAATGTCTTAGTTGTGAACAGTTGGCCAGAAGTTGTTATCCCTACTTACCTCATGAGGAAACTTTGATTTAGATAGCTTAAGTGATTTTATGAAGGTCACATAATCAATGAGTGGTGGAGTTACGACTATTGGATAACAGTCTTTTGACAAGTCCTATGTGCCCTCAGCCGACACACTTCCCTGCCTCTCTGCCATTTAAATGCACTCACAGCTCAGGAGCGGCATACAGAATTATAATACATCATACTTTTGGCTAACTACAGTGGGTCATAAAGGTCTTTTGACATGTATTCTTGTGAAAATTATAAGGGTTGGAGGCAGATTTTTCTTGACTACAACTGGTGGCTACATTAGTCCCTGCTGATAAACTGTACCTTTGTATTTCTTTATGAACCAGCTCTTCCTGTCCTCTTCCTTGCTTCTTTTCAAGTACTGACCTAACAACCTACACAGACTGCAGCATGTCGGCTCATTCCTTTCAGTCAGACAGAGAAACTTAGTGATTCTGGAGCTAGCTAAAATTAATGGTTTCGCCTTATTAAAAACTGGTCTGCTCATTGAAATGGATGGATACATCCTTAATTGGCATCAGCAATTATATTATTAAATGTTATATCAATTTTTGAAGTTTCCGTGTGCACGTAAACAACACTATGGGCACCTTTTTCATGTTTTTTTCTACTGGGTATGATCCTGGGAGGAAGAAGAGCGTTTGAAAAAAGAGCAGATGGAGATAGTTTAATAAAGGGACTATTGATCAAGGGAGAAGAGATATGGTATGGCTTTTTGGAGCTAGCAGTGTCTACAAATGGTTACCACTCCCATGCTCGAAGGAAAAGGAGAGGAGAGAGCAGTTACTCAAACTCAAGACGTCCGGAACTGTGGTAAGAGCCCCTACAGGACCTGCAGCCTTTAGTAGAAAACCTAGCAGAACAGCAGGGAAACATATACCCCAAATTCACTCTCCTCCTGCCCTTCGATCTCCTGCTAGAGGTGCCCACTGGTTGAACCCAAGAGGAAACCAGAGGAGAAAGGAACTGTCAATGCAATCTTCATAAGTCAGCTTCCTGGGATTCAGAACAAGAAGGATGTAGGGTGGATGTGGAGAAGCAAGTGGAAGACACTCAACACAGAACTACATCTGTCTTTATGCGATTGCATTTGACAAATAAAATGATCCTCCATTGTAAGTTCACTGTCACCCACGCCCCTCCTCCACTTTTTGGGATATATTTAGAAAATACAGTTAATAAAGTTGACCTTTAAGCTAGTAAAGCATAAAATTCACAATCAATGTGTAATTTACAAAGGAAATACTTCTTACTCATCCATACAGTACTTTAACAGTTCAAGCTTCTTTTGAGTAGAGGGTGACTGAGAAAAATAACTCAAAATCATTTTACAAGTGGTTCAAATAGTAATATGTTTTACTTTCTCTTATTTTTAGTCCTCAGCTATCACAGTGTTTCAGAATTTAATCTGGATTCCTTTTTATCGTTTTAACTGGTTTATTTTCAAGATGATATTTGGAGGAATTTAATCTGTCTCTTAGAATTACTTGGTTAAAGAGATTTATGTTAAAAACTAGGTGGCAATTCTAAAAACTAAAGGGTGCAAGAAGACCCAAAATTATAGCCCAAACCATAAATTAACAAAAGTTTAACTTGTAAAATGCTAAATTTTGGATTCATTTTGAATATTTACTAACAAAAAGTAAACAGAACTCATTGTATATGGTTTTAATTTATAAGGAAACTGTATCTTACCCTTTGGCTCTTATTTATTGATTTTGCATAATTTCATCTACTTTTGTTAAAATTAAGTTAGCAATAAAATGACAAAACTTGTGATTTGTCCACCTTCTCTTCTTCTTGTAATGGTCAATAGCATCAAAGGGGAAATCTAAGCTCTATAGTTTAAGTACTGTTTTGATTTTCAGAAAAGTTTTTGTAAAGACTAGAGTAAATTAGCATCCACATCAGAGCACAACTAAATACATAATGTGTCAATATGTTCAGGTGCAAAGGAAAAAATAACAGAGGGTGAAATCTCAATTTTGACTGAGAGAATGATTACCATCATACTTTGAAATGTATATTAAAATTGGCTTTTGGGGAATGGCATTAACATTCAGTAGTAAATGATAATAGCAGCTCTCATTTATTCTATTTTTTGATAAAAAGACATTTATGCATTAAGGTAGCTTAGAGTTAAAAATAACAAGAAATCCTGTTCTTTCCTTTTTTGAAAATTCTCTTTTATAATCTCTTTCTAAAGACAAGGTCAGGAAAAAGACAAATTTAACTATGTAGATGACTATGATTATGGAATGATTAAATTTGGTCTTACTTAAAATAGATTTTGTAAACTGAGAACTGCAAGGGTTGTCTGCTTAGAAAAACCAGCTCAAACTCATTCACTCCTTAGGCATCAAAGAGAATATTGTTTGATTCTTGCTTCGACAATATATAGTATTATAGATTTCTTATAGTGATATCCCACTTATTCATTCATTCATTTATTCACTAAGTAGTCTAGACAGAAAAATGGTAGTAATTCAGTCCTTGAAATATCTGACAAAGCAGTTAAAATACATGAGGCAAATATATGTTATTAAATATATAAGTACTATAAAGTAAAATAAATAAACATTACAGCTATATCTTACTCATTTTTGTATTTCCAGTGCCTTGAACAGAGTAGATGCTCGGCAACAAATATTTTTCTTTCGTTTACTTGGGGATTAAGTTTCTATTACAAATGGAAAGTACATAATCTTGCCTAAAACAATTTATTTGGCAAATAAATATTCCCTGACCACCCTGCACCACCATCTCACAGCTCCCCAACATGTCCCCCCTTCCCCAAAAGTGACATTCACCAAGATTAAGGTTCAGGGATTCAGGAAAATTTAAAATATTTTTAAAGTACTATTATTATTTTAAATTTTACAATCTGACAAAAACTGAGGTGATATTTGCTCCACGAATTAACCGGTTTCCGGGACACTCCGAAAAGCAATTTCCTCATGTATTTGTATTTACAGGCTTCCCTCATCAATCACTAGAAATACCTCTGGACAGAGGTGTACATGATTGACATGCGGGTTGCTAGTCAATAGAAAAAAATTTCTTCCAGAGCTGAGAGAAACATGCACCTACTTTAAGAAAGACGCCATCAAGGGAAGCATTATACAGCAAATGTTTCATCACAATTATCCTCTTAGAAATATTATTTCAAAGATTTTATTGAAGTAGAAAATTTTGAGGCTGGATAAAACTTTGAGAACTAGAAAATCTTTAGTGTTTTGTTTTTTACCCACCGACTCCCCAACTCCAACGAAATCTTATGTAAGAACGTGAACTCCAGAGCCATTCATTTTTGCTACTATTGTTCATGGCACACAGCAAGGCAGGAATCAAATCACCATTCACATTTCCCATTTCAACCTGGAGGACCACAAACTTGCTTCCTCTCTCTCTTTCCTTTTTCTTCCTTTCTTTTCTTACTTTGTCAACCATTCCATTTACATTTCTCTCTTACTTTTGCTCTTCTGCTGTCTTACACAGCCCACCAAACATCTCACAGGAAAAGAAGCTACATCTATATAGCCCAAATTGATGTTTACATGGTGACAAATCTTATTAATGAAAAAAGATCACACAGTTTCCTTAACTGCCTGAGCAATGTGACCGTGAGTCCTGGCCAGAGAGCCCACTAGACTGCTGGGATGAGGCTCTAATAGGCACCATCGTGAATGACAAGTTAACTCCTGTGGAACCACACCGTTTTCAGCAATCAGAGGACCTCCCTCATTAGTCTCAGAAAGTAAAGTATGAAATTCCAACATCAAATCTCATGCTGTTAAATTAACAACATCACACTGCTACATACGACTTGAATATCTCCCATAACTTTATGACTGGAAAAACACTGTTCAGATTTCATTTACCAGTTTAAAAATAGCAAACTCTAATTTGAAACACACACACACACACACACACACACACACACACAGACATCGTGCATGCTCACTAGTATTCCCTCTTAGTGCTAGGCAAACGTTCCTTCCTATAAACAGAAATAAAATTGAGTATAACTGTTAAGTTTTAAAAGTCAGATTTGTCAAAAGATGATGTTTGTTACGAAACAAATCAAGAATAAAATATGCCACAGAGCCAAAATGACAAGCCACAATCTGTTTGGTATAACAATGGCTATTTATCTATTTTTAAGGTATAAATCAAAATTATTCTGTGTTTCTTTTGACTTGAAGATCATCCACAGACTATTCTATTCCTGTCCAATGAAATGTCTTCTTCTTGGGTTGGTGAGTGCTGATCTAGGCAAATAACAGATTTTAAACATCTTAAAATGGTGTGCCCATTTTTTAAGAAACCATGGGAAGATGGTCTACAATCTTCATTACTTTGTACATCCAGATAAGAACTAAAAAAAGAAAACTAGAAGAGATGCCCACAGACCACTTTAAGTCCACAGAAAGTGCAAAATAATATCACTGTGCTCATAAACAAAGAGAGGCTGCTCTTTGTACACAGCAGAAACACTCATCATACACAAGGCACTCCAGTTAAGTTTTGATAGAAGTTACGTCACGTTTAAACTCACCGCTGGATGTAAGGGTCGGGACAGTACTGTAGGGTGGCACACCGTGAAGTTTCAAAATTCATTTCCTTCTACTCTCTTTGATATCAACAAATGGAGAACAGTATTATAACATATACACATATACCTGTGTATACATAGATATAAAGCCAGAGGGCTAAAAGCAATAGGGTCAAATGCTATCAGACATAGAAGGGTAGACGCTTCCCCCCTTCACACACATTTGCAAAGAGGCGGAGCGTTTCTTGATTTGAGCCAATGAGATTCATCAAGGGACTAAAACATCAGAAACAGTCGAATCTTACCAGCTGGGCATCCTCTCTAAAGTTGTTCTTCCCCCTCTACCACGGCTTTAGAGTCCTTGTCGTATAGTGGCCACACTTGTTGGCAACTTGGAGTCATCTCTGAACTTCTGGTCTCTCTGGTGATTGGATGCTGGCATGAATGGCATCAGAGTTTAATTTCAGCAGCCTGGACTTTCACAACAGAACAAGAGCTAATGAGTGTCCACCCTGCTCGAGCTAATTAATGTTTCCTTGTCTCTGCATACTGATTTGATTTGAGGGCTTCTGTAACTGCTTCTGGAACTAAATATTTCACAGAGCTGCTTAGGAAGTTGTTTTGTTTTTTTTCTTCATCTCCACCTCCACCCCCCCTTCCCCCCACCCTTCATTCTCCCTTTCAGCCAACCGCCTGTTGTGGTCACAATCTCAAATAGCAAAGACAGGGAAATTCCTTGATTATATTTAACCTAGAACTCACTCTTCGTCTCAACTAAAAGAGATACCCATTCATATCCCCTTAGCTTTGCTTTCCCTAAATTAAAAAAAAAAAAAAATAATAACCTTGATTGAGTTTTTCAAATATCCTACCTCAAACACACACACATAATTTTCTTAAAGTAATATTAAAATGGAAAGTAATGCACTATTTTCAACTATTTTAAAGCTTACAAAATTATTTCAAATTGCCTGTTACTGAAAACATTCGAGTTCTTTCCATCTCTCTCAGTCTCTCCCACTCTCTTATTTATGTCATTGTTTTTGCTGGTTTTGGTTTTGCTTTGGCTCGAGCTACTTTGGAGTAAAACCGTTAACTTGTTCATATATCCAAAAATTAATATAATATCAAAAAATCTACATATAGAATAATTCACTTCCTTTCTGAATACAGGCTGTAAACCTATCATGGTTTTGTGGATTTGGATATTGAATGAAATATGTTTCAGAAGCTAAATTAAAATAGACTCCAACAGAAAAAAAAAAAAAAAAACAGGGTGCCCAAGTGTCACTAACATGGCAAGTTCATAACCTCCTTTCACCCCCAACCATAGGTGACCTGTAAATTGGTGACATCAGAAGTTGTCAAAGTTGTGAGATAATCTAAAGTCATTTCCAGAGCAATTTGACATCTCCTTTTGAGAAATTTTGGTTCAAAATGTGTTTCATAAAAGTATTTTATTTGTTGCTTCAGCCAGGATAGAAGGGAGAAGCTATTTAAAACTCGACATTCTCTTCCTTACTTAGCCTGAGGGTGTCTAACATCTGTGAATTGTGAAATTCACAAATATGCCGGCCTGAGCCCCAGCCAATTCAAACAGCTTGTTCTACAAAATGGGAAATTTGAGGGAAGATCATTTTACTAATTAATTATAGATTTGTTAATTGGAGTTAAAGTGTTTGGCTTTATTCCCTGCTATTAGCAAATACAGATGACCGGAGTATATAGAGTTCTTAAATTAAAAATACTCAATTTCCTTTGAGCATGGCCAAGTCCCATCAAGTGCCCGGCCTTTCCCATTTATAAAATGAGAGGTGAAAGAATGATCTCTAATGCAGTGCCTCTCAAATGTTGATGCACCTGCGAGCCACCTGGAAACTTTGTTAATGCAGATTCTAGTTCAGTGGGTCTGGGGTGAGGCCTGAGACTCTGCATTTCTCACAAGCTCCCAGCTGCTGCTGGTGCTGCTGGGCCTTGCATCACACTTTGAGTAGCAAGACCTAGTGCTCTTTTCAGGCCCGCTTTTTATATACTTCTAGGAAATAAGCAGCGCTCTTCCAAATATTTTAACTTACCAGCAGAGGCTCTAGGCTCCCAAAGAAATGATTAATTTGCAAACATTCTTAGTATGCTTTTAATTTCAAAAGTTTTATAGCCTAATTTATAAAAAAGACCATTTAAAATGTATGCCCTGACATCGATAGTTGTTATTTTTAAAAATCCTAAAATTATTAGGTAAGAGGGACAGATACTAAATGGTAAAAATTTATGTAAATAATTATGAAACATACTGGCTCCTATTGCATCGTGAAAATAAATGCAGAGAGCTACCCTGACCAAGGGCAAAAGGCAAACTCTCCAGGATTCAACAGCACACCCATGGCACACAACCATCCAGAACCTGGGAAAATAAGTGGCAATTATACTATAATTACCATAATTGCCACTTACATTTATATTACATCCCTCTTCACCCAGGGGGGCTCAGGTTACTATACAAATGCATAAATTATTTCTTTGCTGTGCAAGTTAGATGCTTTTCCAACACCTTAAGTCTTTTAGGTAGAGATTGTAATAGAATAAGTTACGCATTAGGCTGAGAGAAGGTAATTGCCTTTCTGAGCATGACCTACATCTTTGAATGATGTTGTTTGTGAAGATTTTTGATTTGTAGGAAGAGGAGGAGAAAGTAAAGAGCTTAGGGAAACAGTAACATTGAGGGCCTGGAACTCTGGACACAATGTAAAATAAAAGTACACTTTTTCCTTTCAGCGCCTAGCAGCCAAGAATGTGCACTTTGCCAAACTCAGGTATTCAAAACACAAACCCTTCTCATTTATATCCATGTGAATTACTTCTTCACTGCTCTCCTTTATGCACTCTATCCACTGGGTGACATACTTTTCTGTTTTGTCCCCCACCTTGGATCATATTTTGTCTTCCATCTAGAATGTTTTTAAACCCCATGTGCATATATCTCACAAATACTTCAAAGAACAGGAAGCCTTTCTCATCCCTCTAGGTAAAAGGAAGCTACCCTACCTCTAATGTCTTAAATCATGATATTTTCACTTGTGAAAGGGCACCTGCTACTTTCTTCCTGGATTTGAGCTATTTTTGCATAAGACCCATCTCCTGTACTGGACCGTGAACAACTTGAGGGCGGGTTTGCTATCTGATTCATCTCTGTATCTCCAGGGACTAGCAAAATACGGTCTAGTGGACAAATAACATGTTTATATCTTTGCAAAAATGCATCTAATAATTATTATAAGTGATTAAAAAAGAACTTCCATGAAACATTTGACTTTTTAGAATCAACTTTATTGAGGTATAATTTACATACAATGAAATTCACTAAATTCACTAATTCTACCATTCCATTTGAGGAATTTTGACATATTATATACCATGTAGTCTTTACCACAAACAAGACATAGAATATTTCATTACCCCCCAAATCCCCTCATTTCCATTACCTTAAAAGCTCCCCTTTGTGCTTAATCCTTCTTCACCACTGACCCTAAACAATCACTCTCTTGGTTTTTTTGTCATTATGTATCAGATGTATGTTTTCTAGAACAACATTATCCAATAGACCTTTCTGTGATGAAGGAAATAGTCTACATTTGCACTGTCTGGCATGGTAGCCACTAGCCACATATGGCTAATGTGACTGAGAAACTGCATTTTAATTTTTATTTAATTTTAATCAACTTGTATTTAAAAAGCCACATGTGGCTAGTGGCTACCATGCTGGACTTCACAATGCTAGAATGTCACATAAATGGAGGCACATGGCATGTATTCTGTGTCTAGTAGGTTCTTTCATTCAACATATTGTTTTTGAGATACATCCATATAGTTATGTATGTCAGCAACTCTTTCTTTTTTATGGTTGTTGAACATGTGGATTGCTCCTTTTTTTTCATTATTAAGAACAAATTCTGGTCTCATATCCTCAATTATGGCCCAAAGCAGAAGTCCAATAGACCTTTTAAGAGCTCAATAATGACTCATTCCACTGAGTCCCTTAATGATGTGGAATAGTTCATTCCTTCCAAGGCTGCTATAGCTCTAGAGAAGGCAGCAGGTGTAGAGAGAAACTGACTAACCTGGGTTTGGTTTGGGCTCTGGTCCCAACTTCCTCCCTGACTTTAGGCAAGTAGCCTACTGTCTTTGGGCCTTACATTCTTGCTCTTTAAGAGGAAGGATGTACCAGTGAGGATTCTTTTGTCATTAGCAATGGAAACTAACTCCTGCTAAGTAAAACTAAAAATATAAAAATAGATCAAAATATGAAAATTCACAGACTGGAAGAGAAAGTTGAAAAACAAGATTTGGGAAAAGGCTGGAACCAGAATAGCTTCAGGGATCTAAGTAACAGGAATGAATAGAGTCATTTCGTAGTGCCACCATAGCAATGTCAGACCCAACAGGTTTTTGTTTTTTGGTTTTTTTAACTTGAGTCACTTACCTTAAGATTCGAATTCTCAGAAGGAAGATGTCATGTTAGGCCAGGAGAAATCTGAATGCCTTGATTGATAGCCCTATCAAGACTGGGGCAAAGAGAGTTTCTGAAAGAAAATAGAGGTTCTATTAAGCGAGGAAAGGGCAATAGGTTCAGGGCAACAGAAAACAACAGATGCCACCACGAGGGGCTTAAAGTAGATGATGTCTCACATTCCTTAGAGCTCTGGCTGTCTGTGGCTGTGTGACTGGAGAAGCTGAATTTCTCGTCAGGGTAACTGGACCTCAGGTCCTCTCTTCTCCAAGTCATCCTGACCTGTCCCTCTTTTATAATATGGGGACAAGGAGAGAACTTTCTAGCATAAGAGGTGGTGGAGTAAATTCATCGAGTGTCACCCAAATCAAAGGGACTGAAGAGTTTGATGATTTTTAGTTTTAAAACACTTTTCTGGACATAACTTCAGTTCAACTCCACAATCTCTGTTTCATAGAAGTAGAAACCAGGTTCTGTTTTTGGGGGGATCCTACCAACCCTCCCAGCTTTATACTCTATGAATCTAATATTTGCTGAAGTAGGACATCTAGTAGGAGTAAAGCTGGGCCAAGAATTTAAGTGTACTGTATTAGGGTCAAATGCTTTTTTATATCAATGAAAAAGCAAGTGCATTGCAAGCTTAGCCATGTGCTTCTTCTAATTTGACCTCCACCTTCTTACAGGTCACAGGAATTCATCAAATAGAAAAAAAGTGCATAAAGCTAATGTCTCAGAGTCTACTGAGAAGAAAGAAGATGCTTTAGAGAAGTGTCTGAGGAAAGGGACACTTTTCTAATCAGAGGGCATGCAAGGAAACACAGAGGCCAATTGGGGAGGGAGGAGGTTGGCAGTGTCCCTAACAGACAAACCCGATACCCTCCAAGTCACACCCAGTGTCCCAGAGCAATGTGGGTGGGCTTCTTTTCCAGACATCCCTGAACAGCTGTATGGGGGCTGCTCCTCACTCCCACCCCTCCTTTGCTCAGTGCCCACGTGAGAGAGAGATAAATAAGGAGACACAGGAAGTCCTTATTTGGCACTTTGCATTTTTTTTTCCTGAACCATTTGTCGGATGCAGATATGGTGCACCTTGACTCTAAGTGTCTTGGTGCATATTCTCTAAAATGAGACAATCTCTTATATGATCACAGTTCAGTTAAAAAATGAGGAAATTTACATTGATAAAATACGATTACTTTCTCTACATACCTTATTCAGATTTTGCCAATTGTCCCAATGACGTTTTTTATAGCAACAGAAAATTCTGGATCCTATATTGCATTCCATTGTTCTGTTTCTTTAGTCTTTAGTAATCAGGAACAGTTCCTCGGTCATTGTGCTTCATAACAGATTTTTTTTTTTTTAATTGAAGTATAGTTGATTTACAATGTTCCATTAGTTTCTGGTGTATAGCAAAGTGATTTAGTTATATATATATATATATATATATATATATATATATATATATATATATATATATATATATATATATATATACACACACACATATATATGAAGAAGAATATATATATATATTTTCATATTCTTTTCCATTATGGTTTATTACAGGAGATTGAATATACTTCCCTGTGCTACACAGTAGGACCTTGTTCTTTTTTTTTTTTTAATAAATGTATTTATCTTTTCATTTATTTGTTTATTTATTTATTTATTTTAGGCTGCATTGGGTCTTCATTGCTGCGCACAGACTTTCTCTAGTTGTGGCGAGCAGGGGCTACTCTTTGTTGCGGTGTGTGGGCTTCTCATTGCAGTGGCTTCCCTTGTTGGGGAGCACGGGCTCTAGGCACGTGGGCTTCAGTAGTTGCGGCACGTGGGCTCAGTAGTTGTGGCTCACGGGCTTAGTTGCTCCGCAGCATGTAGGATCTTCCCGGACCAGAGATTGAAACCGTGTCCCCTGCTTTGGCAGGTAGATTCTTAACCACTGCACCACCAGGGAAGTCCCAGGACCTTGTTCTTTATCCATCCTATATAGAATAATTTGCATCTGCTAATCCCAATCCAACCCTCTCTTGCCTCCCACCCTTCCCTGGCAAACACAAGTCTTTACGGCATGACAGATATTTTTGAAGCATGCAGGCCAGTTATTTTGTAGAATGTAACTTAGTTTAGGTTTGACTGATGTTTCCTCATGATTAGATTGAGTTATCTACTTTTGGCAGAAACATCTGTGATACTGTGATATTATGTACATCTCAGTGCATCATATCAGGAATTGCTCAGTTTTTAAAGCCCATCGAAGGGTTTTCTCCAAGCCTCATCTCAGGCACAGATTTACTGTGAACCTAAGAAAGTTTGAATGTCAAGACCTCTTAGTTACATAGATAGTCCCTTCTAAGGTTCTAGGAAATATCTTAGCAACATGTATACCTGGCCATTATGTTTCTGTAAAATATACAAATGTGAGATATTTTAAATACAGTCATCTAATATTACCATCTCTTTCTACTCCAATTTCCCCTTCATCACCATTCATCTCACATAGAGTGGTGATAGAGAGGCCGCAGGATTTCTAAGATCCAGGCAAGGGCAAGTTGAATAGAGGATACTTTTAGTTTGGGTTGGGGGAATACATTAATGTGGTCTGTAGCTGGGTTTGTGTAGAGTTAAAGTATTGCTACTCATCCTGGTAGAGGAATGGGTTCCAAGTATATACTCCTCCTGCCCATGACACTAGGCATGGTGTCACTGAAGACCCAGGCTGGAGGACACATCACAATATGGATATCCCCAACAATAACTGCCATGGAAAATGCGTGACTAGTGGAGGAGAGTTGGAGCTGCGCAGAGACTGAAACTTCTCCGTGGAAAGTTTTCCTCCTTTTATCAGGCATACAAACTTGTAAGCAGAGGAATCAATATCAAAACCAGGTTTTCCCTGTCTATTATTCAGCATATACAATTATAAATGCACCATACATTATTTGGTCTTTTATGATGAGAGTTGCATTAAATAGTATTTATCCTTATACTGTGTGTGTTTGTAGGAACACAAATGTTTGGCAGTGTTGTAAACAGCAAGTGTGTCTGTTAATTCTTATATTGGGACTGCAGAAGATAAGGCTGAATATATGATGTTAAGATTCTGTCTAACCCTGAGAGTCCATGACTATCAACTTGTAGGCTCGGGAGTTCCCTGGTGGTCCAGTGGTCAGGACTCGGGGCTTTCACTGCCCTGCAGTGGCCCAGGTTCAATCCCTGGTCGAGGAACTAAAATCTCACAAGCCTTGTGGCTTGTAGGCTACATTTACAGACAGTCCATCTATCTATCATCTATCTATCTATCTATCTATCTATCTATCTATCTATCCATCTACACAAAATCACTTTGTTCCAGAGTGATTTGAGGTAGCTTATAAAATACACAGAAGGAGATTTAAAACTACACATGCAAGGTAACCAGGGGCTGAGAGGAGGAAATGGGGAGTTGTTGTTTAATGGGTACGGTTTCAGTTTTGCAAGATGAAAAAGTGCAGGAGAGTCATTGCACAACAATGTGAATATACCTAACGCTATTGAATTGTACACTTAAAAATGGTTATGCTGGTAAATTTTAGGTTATGTGTTTTTTACCACAATTAAAAAGTGTAAAAAATTAAATACGTAGGTAAATGATAAAATCAATAACCAGTATAAACATCAAGAGAAAGAAAAATAGGAGGAAACCAAGGACAATATTTGTCCACAAAATGTATTACATGATGTTCTACACTTGTGCTAAAGGGCCGTTTATTTTTCTGTGAACTTCTAGGCAACCAATTACTTACATGAATTTTTTTTTTTTATCCACAATAATTGCTTAGGCTCTTGTTACACACAACACATCGTAGGTACAAAATATATATTTGTTAAAAGAATGAGGGAAAAAGATAATATGTAAAATAAATTGGCCTTCAGCTTCTAGACTCTGAATCTAATGCATTTGTTTGATTGCTTATTACAAATAAATGACAAGGGATGATATTGTAATGAGACCTGAATTTCTAGTGGTTTCCAGTATAATTCTCTCGCAAGACTCTATGGTACTTATTCACTGATTTGATGTTTGATTAATAGATTCAACATGCATATTCCTTTAGGGCTTCCTCTGTGTGCCTGTCAGCGTGCTGGGAGCTGTGGGCATGAAGTAGATCAATAAGATCCAGTCTCTGGCCTCCAGTAAAGTTGAGAACGATCTTCTTTGCCTTTTTGCATCTTAAGTTTCACAGATTGAAAAAAAAAAGACTTTTGCAGAGCTGTGTCCCTGAGTTGCCGATGACCAACTTGCTCGCTGAGGTATGTGGTGCCTGATTAAATTGATGAGATAAGAATATGTTTACTAGAATTCATGAAACACGTGTGTAGGTGGGAGAGGATAGAATGTAGCATTCTTATTTACTTTCCTGAGGTTTGAGCCCAAGGGAGACAGCTGTGGCTGAACCTTCCCTCAGACACACATTCAAAAATGTGTGCCTTATTTTTTGAATCCTGATTATCAGGAAGCCACAAAAGCCATCCTTTGTGGAAGGAAGAGGAGTGGGTGTGAGCCAAGAAAAAAAAGATCCGATCTGTATATACTAGTGACTACCAAAAACTATGGTGTGATGATTTCCTAAACCACCGGCTGCTTTTCTGGTATGTAGCTTCGTGAGATATACTGTTTACCAATGGAGCACAGCTCCCAACAGAGGAACTAGGAGACATTTAATAAATGACGTTTTTGTTTTTTTTTTTTTGAAAATTAGCTATACGCAAAGTTAAAAAGGAGTTTAGAGACAATTTGCTTCGAAAAACATCCCAGCAAACGACTTAAAAATAACAAGCATGTGCATAGTGGTTTAAATTTTACAGAACACTTTCATAGAAGTTATCTCATTAGTCTCCCAAGTGTCATGTAGATGTATTAATACTAGGACAAGTAGTGTTATTTCCTCCATTGTATGCATGAGGAAGCTAAGACTCAGGCAGCTTAAGAAACAAACTCATAGTCACACAATCACATAACCATCAGTGGCAGTGGACCCAGCTTTACTTACTCCCAGACATTACTCTTTTTACTCAATAAAATAACATGAATTAAATGCCTATGGTATGCCTTGTATTGTGCAGGACTCTGGGAAAATAAAGGTAAATATAAACTGTATCTTCTTTCCTTACAGCACCTCTACAAACCCAAAATTTTTATAGTGGTTGGCATTTATTAAATATCTCATGTCCATTATCTATCTATTAATAGATAACCAATACAAACTCTAGGAATTAGACAAGTTAGGTCTTATTATCTCTAGATAGTTAGTTTGTGACTCTGCATTCATCACTCAGCCAGGTAGTGGTAGAATCATGATCGGAACCCAGGTAAACCTGTTTACCTGAAAATATCACCATACTTTTGACAACCCGCTCCCCTGCCAAAGATCCAGAATGCATTGTGTATATTTTTATGTTTTGGAGGGCTATGCATGGTCTCTAGCACATGTCTTTTGGTGACTTTTTCCTGGGCCAGTCAGCCTGTGATAACATAAGCACCACAAATGTCAACTCCTAAAGGAAGGCATGAGTTCATGACGGGCACCCACATTTGGGCTGGGAGTCAAGAATGTTAACTCTGCTTATTTTTGAAATCTGGGTTGTGCGCACTGTTTAAGCATGTGGGAGTGGATGCACTGACAAAATGCTTCTGTGGGATGGAAGTGATTCTCAGGGCATCCTTACAGGGGAATCCACATGGGATGACCCTTGAATGGGTCTTGTTTACAGAAACATCTCTGTGCCAAGTTTCTAAGGAGTAAATTTAAAGCACAACCTTGGAGGAATAACATCAATCTGAAAACACAACTACTCTTGGCTGCCTTTGTGTAGGTAACATATTGTTCTGCCACTCAGCCACTGATCCATTTAGACCATCTGGATCCCTACTCATTATCACTTATGTTATACTTCTGAAGAGAGTAAATAATTTTCCCCATGGGCCTGAATGATCATTTTTGTTAGAATAATGATTGTAAGACATATATTTTCAAAGTAAAAATCATCTTTCTTTTTCAGATTGTGAGATCCTGACTATACACTCATAAAGAGAAACATGTGGAGAGAGGAAAGAGAGATAGAGCCACAAGATATAGGGATGATATTTATACAGAGATATATGTATGTCTATATGTATAATATACAGATATATGTGTATGTGTATATTTACAAATATTACCTATAATATGTGTATATACTTATATATGTATACTTATATGCATATCTAATATATTTCTAATAAATATATATTAATATATATACACAATAATTATAGACAGAGAGAGTATTTATTAGACTACATTCTCCTCTAATTTGCTTATTTTCCTCCTAATAATCAACACAAGCTATCAAGGCAAAATTATTTAAAAAGTAAATTTTAAAAGCCCTTTAATGGAAGAAATAAAACAATGTAGGCAATGTATTCTCATGGTGTGGAAAAATTTATATGGACACTATCACAAAGGCAAAACAAGAGAAAGGAAGTTAATAAACTCTTAACAGTTATTATTTCTGAGTGGATGGGGTTATGGAGTGAAGAAAATATTTTCTTGCTGATACCTTTTTGTAGTTTTCAAATTTTGTACAGTGAAAATACTACATTTTGATACTTAAAAGTATAAAATAAAAAACCACCATAAATAACCATTAAAAATACCTTCCTGTAGAATTTGTCTCTGGAAGGTGTGCACAATAAGAGGGTGACAAATATTATGCCAGGACGAATGGATGTCAAAGAATGAGTCTCAATTTCCTGATGGATTTGTTTCTATGTGGAGAATTTCTACTAAGAAATGGGAAATAAATGCTCACCCTGATTTGAAATATGCTTAGAAGTGTGGCATTAGAGGTTGAAAGGAACTCAGAGAGTTTACATGGGTTGGCGGATGAGGGTGGAATGGTGTGGCCCAGGGTCACCAGGTCAGGGTGCAGTGTTTCACAATGAGTTCTGTCCATTGCCAACCACTGGCTCAAGAGGGGAAAAAAAAGGGCTTTTATGAGACATTTGTGATGCAGAACGTGGTGGCCATGGAAATACACAGCTCAACTCTTCTAATGTGGAACACATCACTGACTGACAGACACAGCTGGTGCCCCTTCCATCCTTATTGCTTTCTCACTGAGGCCATTGTACATCCAGGCTCCTCCCAGCCAAGGACCGAACCTAGTGGGGCTACCAAACCAGGACCATTCTGGCAACACACGGGACATCTCCAATGTGATTTTGAGTCAATAATACCTCACTGGCCTGACTAAACTTTGGTCTGAAACTCTTTCTGCTGAATTCTCCTAATTTTCTCCTCTTCTTGGTTTTTCAGAGAGAGTTTTTATCACCCTCTGACATAACCCCCCTTATTCTGGTTTCTTCTTCTTTATCCTCCAAAGACATTCTTCCCAGTACATCTTTTGCACATCTGATTCCATCTTGGGGTCTATTTCTCAGAGAACACAAAGTGATACAAGTGGTCCTGAGAGTGGTCCAAGAATGCAGATAGAAGTTGAATATTTAGGACTGACTCATTCTCTACATGTCAAGCAAATAGAATGGCATCCAGAGCTATGTGGAGTGTGGATTGTTTCTGCTCCAAGATGGAGGCCCAATTGCTATAGATTTCACCAATGTTGACCTGGGAAAAGACCCACTGTAGGGGCAGACTTGCAGCTTCTAAGACTCAGGCTTTTAGGAAGACAGAGGGAAAACAGTTCTTACAAGGAAGTAGAGTTGTATGGTTACTGCTTGGTTGTATTGACACTCTGCAGAGGGATATTGAGAAACAAAGGGCTCTTAACAAGCAGTTAAAGGCTAAGTATCAGAGTCAGATTGCCTCTTTGATAGCTTACAAAGAGGTGAGGGCCTCTTTGCAAAAATAAACAAGCTAAGCAGCAGACTGAGCACCTGACCAAGTCACAGAGCTCAAGAGACATTTGAATGGTCAGCCAAGGCTGGTTGGAAATACCTGAGGCCCTGAAATATGGACTGGGGACATTAAGTGGATGCCTCTGATAAGCTGGTTCTGTAGGCTTTTTGTCTTAGTTGAGGCTGTTATAACAAAGTACCACAGACTGGATGGTTTATAAACAACATAAATTTATTTCTCACAATTCTAGAGGCTGGAGGTTTGAGATCAGGGTCCCAGCATGGTCGTGGAAGGGCCCTCTTCTGGATTACAGACTTCTCATTGTGTCCTCACATGGTGGAAGGGACTACAGAGCTTAGTGGGGTCTTTTTTATAAGAGCGTTAATTGCATTCATGAGTATTCCACCCTCATGACCTAATCACCTCCCAAAGGCCCCATTTCCTAATACCATCACACTGGGCAGTAGGATTTCAACATATGAATTTTGAGGGAACAGAAATATTCTGACCATAGCATTCCCCTAAAACCTCAGAGCTTGTAGAATGGACTACCCTTTCCTAGTAAGAACTTCCTTCATATTGCAAGTTGCTACCGAGGCATTTCCTATAAAAGCAGTAAATATTCCACATCAGGAATGCTTTTACCTTCTCTCTTGGCTGCAAGGACCCTAAATACAGTTAAAGTGCAGCATAACCCAGCTGGTCATAATAAGGGAAAAACTTAATTATATACCAAAGGAGTTACCAGAATTATCTAGCTTGTACCAACAAAAGTCAGGGAAATATCCCTGGGATTGGGTTTTGAGAATTCTTCATTGAGGGGGCTGGAATATAAGACTACATAAGAAAGAGTTCATTGACCTAGGTGTACTTTCTCATGACATGGGATTTAAAACCTTGGTAAGAACCATCGTGGATGGGGCAAGATCACTGCTGGAGTGATTCTTATAACTCTGGAAAAAGTGATGAACAATGATGAGTAAAGAGGAATTGCTTGAGTTTTTCTGGCAGATGGTAGGAAGGAATAAAGAGTCTAAGGGAGGTAGACATGCTAGAAGGATATATTGTGTGAAGCCAGAAGATTCCCAGGGGAAATATGTTAGATGGGCTAAGAAGACACACGATTCTCCAAGGCCATGAGAAATGTGCTAGGGAAAAGAGGAGCCACATCATTAAGAAGTTCAGTGCTGGCTCTCCTCTGCAACCCAAGGCTGCTTGTAGGAGAGATGCTCACAGAGCTGGGCTCAATGATATTCATGGCAATGATGTCCATTTACCACCAGGTAATAGAGTCCAGATGGTGGCACTTAGCTGCCAGATTCCAGGAGATCATAAGTACCATAATGACCAGAAATGTTGGAGGTGCGGTCAAGGGGTTTTGGCTTGCAGGGAGTTTGTGGAGATGGTCATGGCCTACCTAAGGGAAAAATAAATGGACAGGAAAAATAAATTTAAGCCAACAAGGGTTCTGCTTAAATCTACAGCCAGAAAAAAGCAAGATGGGGGAGTGGGAGGCCAAAGGTGGTCATCCAACACAAAGTCACAGTCTCTTGCTTGATTTGTGGACCTGAGTCAATTTTTAGATATAGAATCCTTTGACTGAAGAGTTAGCAGGATTCCTGGGAAAAAGTAACCTCTAATGCTATGGCAAGTATATGCCATGGCAATGCCTTTAGGTTCCCCTTAAGAAACCTAGAACCAGGGCCGGCCTCAAGGGTGTGCTCTGTATTTAGAAGGGTTCCTAACTTGGTTTAATGCTGTATTGTCACCCTCTTGAAATTTTTAATAATTTTAAACAAGTGGCCCCACATTTTCATTAGTAGTGGACCTTGCAAATTATATAGCCAGTCTTGCCTACGGCTATTGACCTGAGTACAAGAGATCTGAGTTGACATTGATACCCAGAGACCTTACGTTAGTCATGGTACCCTGTTGAAGTGGGAGCTCATGTGATCAGGTCATACATGGAATTCTGGTTCAAATCCACCAGAAAATGGGTCCACTGTGTCTGGAGACCCACCCAGTGGTCATTTATCCAGTCATCAAGTAATTGGAATTAATATACTTGACTGAGTAATGCCCACATTGGGTTTTTGGCCTGCGGAGTAAGAGCTATCAGAGTGGGAAAGTTCAAGTGAACACCTCTGAAACTGCTCCCTACTTCACTTGGCCAAAGAGTATATAAAAAGTAATATCACATTCCAGGAAGGATGGTGACTAATGATCTCATTATATAGTGTAAGGAATGGAACAGGGGTGGAGGGAGTATCCTGATCATATCTCTGTTTAGTTTCTCAATGTGTGCAGAACTCAGATGGGTCCTGCAGACTAAGCATAGACTCTTGAAAGCTCAATCAAGTAATAGCCCTGATTGCAAAGCTAGGCCAGAGGTGATATCTCTGCTAGAGCAGGTTAACAAGCTCTTGGGTATAGGATCTGTAGCTATTGATTTGGTAAATGCATTCTTGCCTATTCTGATTATAAAGGAAGAAAATAAACAGGTCATATTCACATGGGACATGCAGCAATGTTCATTTATAGTTTTGCCTCAGGGCTATGTTTACTCTCCTGCTCTTTGTCATATTGTAGAATGAAGGTATCTGGACTGCCTGGTCAACCCACAGAACATCACACTGATGCTTTATGTCAATAACATCATGCTGCTCAGGCAAGACAAATAAGAGACAGCCTTGCTGGAAGCCTTGATAAGGCACATGCTCCAGGGCATGGGGGAGAAGCCCTACCAAGATTCAGAATCCTGATAGTTCAGTGAAGTCTGTAGGGATCCAGTGGTCAGGAGTTTGCCAAAATATGCCTTCCAAAAAAAATGCTGCATCTTGCATCCCCTACCATAAAGAAGGAAGCAAGGGAGCCTGATAGCTCTTTTGGGTTCTGGAGGAAACATATCCCATGCCTAGGAATAGTGCTCGGGCCCATGTATTGGGTAACATTGAAGACTTCAGGTGTCTGGTGGAAAAATATGCAGCATGAAGCTTATGGCAAGCCCCATTGAGAGAATCACAATGCAAACCCTCATATTCTGGAGTAAGTTTACACCACCCACAGTAGATAAAATAATACGTCTTTTGGTAAAAGAGCTCCTGGTTGTTACCAGGTCTTGAGAGCCACGGAATACTTGACCATGGGGTACTAAATGGCCATAACTATAACTTCGCATCATCAGCTGGGTTATTTCCATTCTTCTAAATCATAAAGTCAGCCCGGAATCAGTCAAGCAAAAGATGAAAATGCTACACCCATATTGGGCCTGAGCAGGACCAGAACTAGGTCAGAGCCATGAGAAGGTACCTCAGACACACCTGTCAGCTATAGCAGTTGTACCAGAAAGCCTCCTCAACTTTGCACCTAAGACCAGCTGAAGGAGGTGGAAGAGCCTGTCCATGCCCTCTAGCCACAGACCACACAGTTCTGTAGCTGAACAAGTAGGACTTACTGTTATAGCAAGGAAGAAGGTACACCATGGGGGTTCATTGGGCATCTCAATAAGAGTGTTAGAAAGAAATTACTCTAGAATTTGGGTTTGTGTTAGCCTATTTGGGGGAGTGTTCAAGGGATTGGGACTTAGCTATGTACTGGATGCTGTCAGGAAGTGGGACAATCCTATGAATGGGCATCTTGATAAATCTTATCTATAAGACAGGATGAATGAAGTGAAGCTGAAGCTATACGTGGGCAAAGAAGCCACACAATCATATCGGCTGTGATAAGGGGTTGTGTGGTCATTTTTGTGGTTTGAACAATGTTCATCTTTTTTACAGTGTTTACAAGTGATTACAGACTGGTCTTACTTTTGTCTTGACCCATCATAGTCATGGGGAGGCCTTGTCTAACACTGATGCTTTGTGAAATTGTGTTGGTGTTTAATAGGAGGACAGCAAGGCGTAGATGTGAGTTCCAGGCCGGCTTCTAGCAATACCGAGGTTTGTCTGATGGTGCCCAACCAGTTCCTGGCAGGAACTGCTTTCCTCTTCCTCAAGATAAAACATGATTTATGAACTGAGTAAGTGGATGAAGGCCAAAAATGGACAAGTGGCTGCTTCTAGCACATTTGAAGTTGGCTTTGAAAGCCACTAGGGAGGAGAAATGTTACCAAAGAGTGGAGTTGTGACTAGTAAACCTGGTCATACACTTTGTGAGGAAGAAGAAATGACCTGAAGTAATAAAATAAATAGATGTAAAAAAATGTCTGGGCAGTGAGCAATGGCCTGACTCTCTTGTTAAGGGTCTGGGAAGAAAAGAGCAGGAAGATTGGAGACAAGGAGGTCTAGCACAGAGACACAGACATATGGGTTTGGGCACAACGTGTGAAGATTTTTGTGTCACGTGCTAACTTCCATCAGAACTCAGGAAAGGCGACCAAACAAGTAAACAAATAAAATTATGTAAATGTGACAAGTACTATTAAAGGAACCAGAGAAGAGACTGAATTATGAATAATGGGAGGGGGAGGCAGTAGCAGTGATACGAACTACTTTAGATTAGATAGGTGGGAATGGTCTTTCTGAAGAACCGGTGTTTAAGCTGAGATCTGGGGAGCAAGGAGTGATTCATGTGAAGTGGAAGGAAGAGCACGCCAGGTGGAGGGAAGAGCATACGTAGGACTTTGAGGTGGGAAAGAGGTTGGACTATTTAAGCGATTGAAAGAAGACAGTGCAACCAGACCAGGGCAAACAACGGGCAGATGGCACAAGAGGAGAGTGAGATATAGGAGCCAAATTATACCAAGCCAGGAAAGGAGTCTGGGTCTTATTCTAAGAAGTAATGAAACAGTTTTGAAAGGTTTCACATAGAGATGTGATATGATACAGTGAAAGTTTTTAAAGAGATTACTCTTTCCTGACTGTGGAGAATGGACTGGAGGTGGGGAAAGAGGGGGTTGGGAAGATTAGTTAGGAAGATATTGCAATCACGTGAATTAATACCAATCCAAATCAAGACAGGCTTTCACCTACCTTGTGAATGGGTTACGTTGTCTATCCTTGAGTGGGAAGTAGCTGTGTATGTGGATGACACAGCCTCCCTCTTACAGCTGACACTGCAGTGTCTGATGTTCTGGCCAACTCCGTTCCCAGAATACATGTGATATGTTATTTTATACATACGGTTCAGCAGGATCAGTACAGATTTAATGTTAAGAGCTTACCTGCTGTACCTTTCAAACATCCGCTGGCCCCATATCTTGTCTTTTGAAAGCCAACTCCTATAGTCAATTGCAGATTAAATGTCCTACACTTGAGCTTCTACCCCTAGACCCATACTGAAATAAAAAAGAAAACCAAGATCATGGAGGGAATTAAATCTCTGTGTGTACATATATCTGTATACATAGAATTGTTTACAAGGGGCTGAATGCAGTAAAAAAGAAAAGGAGTTCCCACTTAGCTTTGTGGAGCCAGCGAGGTTGCCTGGGTGCTAGCCATACAGGGCAACACTTTCCCAAAGAACACAGAATCCTCAAGAACATCTGCCAACCTTGAGCTTAGTCAACTTGATTGCTCTTCGAAAAAAACATCAATGAGAGATAACATACCCACTTCATTGAAAGCATTGTAATTCCATTCTTATTTACTCTCTGTTAATGGTGTCAATGCATTGAATATTACTGTTTTCCAAGAGAAAAAAGGAGAAGCATTCACTTAGATAAACTGGGCTCACAAATCTGTTCTATGCTTCATGAAACTCACCTGTCATTCAAATATAGAAAGGATTTTAAAAAGAGTTTTAAAAAGATAATTAAGATTTATACTAAAATGATTTCTCATTTATAGTTTATGAGTATTTTTCATCAGAAATCTGCACTTAATGATTACTAATTCAGAAAATATAAAAATGCAATGATACAATCAGGCTGGTGGTATCTCTAACTAGATGGTATGAGAAGGGCAAAGAAAAAAAATCATCATATGAAACTACAGTATTTTTTTCCCGAGTCCTAAGATTGAAGCTAGTTGTACCCATTCATGAAGTCCATACTTGATGTTTCAAATGTTGGGGGAAAGAGTATTGTATATTACTGAGAGACTGGAAGTTTGTGACGTTTTTAAAATGTACTCTTTTGATTTTAATACTGAAGTGCTGTGAATGTGGGTTTCTTTGGAAAGATATTAAAATAATTATAATCCTGACAGAATAATCAGGGCTTAGTGTTTGGGTAACAAATTATGACATTGCTGATTGGAGCTCTAGTTTCAAGGTGAAAAAAGATAGGATAAATACCTTCAGGGACAATTTATGTAAATAACTGATAATATATATAAACCACAATCGGTCTTAAATTTGTTTGAAAATGAGGTACAAAATGAACCAAGTCAAGCTAAATAAACAGCCCAAAAAAGTAAAATATATAAAATTTTTTTACATCACCTGCACTCTGGGATTTTGACCTGTCATGATCTAACGCCTTAATCATTGCCTGTCTCCTTGTGTTTCTGACTATGAAAGACATATGGCCTCAGTAACCCTGGCTTATCACGTGTCCAAAAATTTAGGCCCATGAGCTGAAGGATGAATCACAAGGAAATTCATTTCTAGAACTCTGATGACAGATGAGCTGGTAAGATGAGAATTAATGAACTGAACTTATTACAACGGACTCTGCCCACTGCTCTAATTCCTTACAAAACTTTTTCATTTGGCCTGATGTTATACTTAATAAATGTCTTTCCTCAGGACTTCTCAGGGATTTTCAAGGGTATCCACATCTTCTACCCCAACACAAACACACATACCTCCTTCTTCCTTGCTTTACTTAGAAATAGGAATTTGATTAGTTCCAGAATGATTTTATTTTAAAAAGCCAGGTTATAGTAGTTAATTAACTCATAACGTATGAATTTGATCAGATATCTTTATATCTTAAGCAATTTAAATATTTTCCCCTCTTTTCATAAGGACTAAACCTCCCAAATTCATTGTATGTTCAAGTCAAGTGAAGTTTTGAGTTATGTTTGCTAGCCTTTCATTAAATTTTACCACCAATAATAGAATATTAGAATCATTAGTTTTGAGACACTGTATTTGGTATTCAAAAACATTTTATACTTATCTTAAAAACTATATAAATACACTAAAGTGAAAAACATAATTATCCTGCTATCCACTATTTTATGTTTTGGCGTTTCCTTCTAGACTTTGTTTAAAAGCATACAAATTTATGTATGTAAATGACTTTTGGAGATATATATATATGTATATGTATATTTATAATGACATGTACACTATTATTATAAATATTCTGCTTTTCAACTTAACCTTATAATAGAAGAAATTTTTATATACTCACAATAGTCATAATTATCAGTTTAAACTACTACATGTCTATTGGCTTAAAATGCTCCCACTTACTTAGCAATTTTACTATAATAAAAATTTCAACTTTTCTTCAATTTTTTACGACTGGGAAAAATTATATGTAATAAGAGATAAGGCTGCAATGAATACCTTCTCACAAATAACTCTACTGAGTTGACTTTTTTGAAATAATTTTGATTTACAGAAAAGTTACAAAGATAGTAGAAATGTTCCATGTATCATGCTACCCAGCTTCCCTATGTGTTAATATCTTGCATAACCATGATACATTTGTCAAGATTAAAAATATTAACATTAACTAAACTACAGACTCTAGACAAATTCACCAGTTTTTACATTAATGACCATCTTGAAACTTTTGGTTGATGTCTTTCATTAGTTCTGGAAAATTATCAGCCAGCGTATTTTAAAATATTGACTGTACTCCGCTATCCTTTTCTTTTAACTTCTTTTTGCTGTTTCTTATGTCTGTCCCTCTATGTTGCATTTTGGGCCATTTCTTCAAGTTTATCTTCTAATTTTTTTAATTCTCTCATCTGCTGTGTCAGTCTGCTGCAAAGCCCATCCTCCAAGCTTTTGTTGTATTTTTTTGTATCTTTTTAATCTCTAGAAAGATTTACTTGGTACTTCTTCAAAAATATTTGGCTCCTCTTTACCTTTTTTTATTCCCACATGTATTTTTCATGCTTGCTTTCATTTCCTTAAATACAGTAATATATTAATTATCTATTGCATAACAAATTGCCTGAAGACTTAGCAGCTTGAAACAACACACATTTATTAGTTCCCATTTTCTATGGGTCAGAAATCCAGGTACAACCCAGCTGGGTCCCCTGCTTCAGGGATTCTCACAACGTTGCACTCATGGTATCCATCAGGGTTGTATCTACATCTTGAGGCTTGACTCATGGTTGTTTGCTGGACTCTGTTCCTTGCAGGCTGTTGGGTTACGGGCTTCAGTTTCTCACCAGCAGTAGGCTGGAGGTCACCCTCAGCTGCTCTTTAACATTACAGCTAGCTTCATTAAAGCAAGCAAGTCAAGGAGACAGAGAGTGCTGGTAAGACCGAAGTCACAGGCACACACAATCATGGAAGCGACATTCCATCACATTTGATGTCTTCTGTTCCTCACAGTAAGTCACCACATCTGGCTCTCTTACTCAAGGGGAGAAAATTATGCAAGAAAGTGAATGCTAAGAGGTGGGAATAATTGAGGACCATTTCAGAAACCTATCTAACACTAAACAGTTATTTTATAGACTCTACCTAATAATTTCCCTATTATCAGGCCTAGCTCTGCTCTGTTGTTTTTACTGCTTCTCACTCATGGTGCCTTGTCTCCTTGTGTGTTTTGTTATTTTTAACTGCAAACAGTTTGTTTTAATCAGTTTTATTTGTGGCAAAACAATTGTTTTGAGATCTGGAACGAAGGTGAATTTCTCTAGAATATTTGCATTTGCTTCTATCAGGTGCCTATGGGAATTACCAGTCAATGTGCAATTAAGTTTTCATCTCTACACCTTGGGCTCAATAACGTACTATGAATTTAGGCTGAAACTGGCACAAGAATTTGCTTAAGATTCTAAATTATGAGTAGTGATGTTTTCTTGTTTTACTCTTATTTAGGTTTGTGGCTGTTGATTTCCCCTAACGTCATCCTGGTGAGAGGGGATACATGTTTAGTTTTGTTTCAATATTTTGTACTGTGTGTAGTGTTTGATACCCCAGTTTAATGGCAGGTTGATATCTTTGTAGACTCTTTATATTGGGTAGACATTTTACCTTTTGTTCTTTATGCCCTTTGAAACTGTGAACACTAAAGCTCAAGTTCACAACGGTCAATTAACACCCTCAGAGTGAAATTTACCTTTGGTACTCCATCATATTCCTGTGTTCCTACCTTCACGTAGTGCTTTATCAAGAGGATATTTTACTTGTTCTCTAGCTCACTGATGCATATAAGATTAAGAAATTTTTTTCTATGTTACTTAGTTGTTTTCAATGAGATTGTATCCAGTTTCCTAGCCATCGTACTACCAGAAAAAGAAAACTTGAGGGTTTCTCATGGTTCTTCATTTTATTGAACAAATATTTATAGATCTGATATTAGGTCCCAGGATCCATACTGGGCTTTGGAAGATCAGACATTGTTCTACCTTCAAAGAGCTCACTGTTCAGCAGGGAGACAATTTTGCAAATTGTGACATAATACAGTGTAAATTCATCATTGAGGCAAAGATATTACTATGAGGGCACAGAGACAGGTACAAATAACTCAGCCACAATGGGACTTTCAAAGTATGTATCTGGCTTTTGTATTTTGAAGGATAACTCAGATACTCTTGCATTTTCTCCAAATGACAGTGAGAGATCTTTGACAAAAACATACTTCTGATAAAATGTTTACTAATTATATGAAACTTCTTGTCAAATTTAAATGAAATAGTATATTGACTTGTAATGAGCAGTGGCCTAACATTAGGAGCCAGAGTTTCCTTCTTGGCTTTGGTGTCAGTAGACTAGGCAGGCATCTTTGTTTTTATTTTATTTGTAGGAAATTGAGCCCTCAGGAGGTCATATGCCTTTCTCTTTCAATTCTGTGTGTTGTCTCAGTGAGGACAAGTGATACCCCTAGAAGAGAACCAAGCTGCTAGAAAGCTCTGAGATACTGCATGGTAGTCACTGGGGAAAAAATACAACATCAGAGCCTGGTCACTGGTATGATTTGTGTCTCTGTGTCACATTTTGGTAATTCTCACAATAGTTCAAACTTTTCATTGTTATTTTATTTGTTATTATATTGTATTTGAAAGATAAATAAGATGTCTGGAGGTGTGCGTCTAAGGAAAGTCCTTCTGCTTACTTCTTCAAAGTCTTGGAAAGATGGCATATTCTCTTTTCTTCCTAGGTAAATAAGACATGTAAAGTGAACTTCTCATCTATCTGTATCCCAGGAGTTTTAGAGGATCAAATAAGATAATTAATGTGAAGGCTTTACAAACTTTACAAACTGTAATGGTGGTTTTCTCAGTTTTGTTTCATATTTTGCCTAGGAAGTAACATAATAAAATATAGTTGAATTAAATGGCCCATTTCCCAAACTCAATCCCAACTTTCCTTCTCCCCACCTTACAAGAAATCTAAACCTTTCTAACAAATGGTTAAATTTTGTGTTCTTGTTAGCCTAGAGATCCTGTTTCACCATGGTTTTAGCCAAGACCGTGTTTGCATCTCCCTAGAGGTTATCTTCAGCTAAATATCCAAGAAAGGAAATTAGCAGAGGCCTAGGTTTCTCCTTAACCCATCTGAATTCATGTGGAAAATTTCCAGTCCTCTTTCTACTTCTTAATTTTTACCAAAAAAATCTCCCAATTTGGCTAGATGGGTAAGGATTTGGGTGGGGAGTGGTGAAGAAGAGTGAAAGCATATTTTAAAAAATCAATCAGATAGATGAGAGGTAAATAATATAATTTAATGAGTGCCAGTTTACCAAACACATTATATTTACTAGTTCTAATCCTTTCACTTACCTTGCAATCTAGGTTTCATTTTTTTTCTGTTTTACAGATGAGGAAGATGAAACTCAGAGAAGTGAAAAAACTTATTCAAGGTCACACCCCAATGTAGTGCCGTATCTAAAATCCAGACACAGGACTCACTTCAAAGACCATGTCCTTTGCACAATGCTTCCCTACGATAGTAAAATAATTTTGTCTTTTCTACTCATTCTTTGTTAAGGAAAGTAAATTTATTATTTTCAAGTGCTCCATTAACCTATTCATTTAGTAGCTGACCATTTAGTTTAAGATAAATTGTCGGTAGGAAATTGGCTGGAAAATTAACTGTTGGGGCTGATCTTAGAAAGAGTAAGAGGGGCTTTTGATTGTTTGTTTTGTCTCTGGTTTCTTTTTGTTTCATTTTTCTGATGGGAGAATAAAAAGGAAAACATCTTTTCCAGGTGAGGGCTGAAGTCCTGGGACACTGAGTGATGCTGCATTTTGCTTTATTTGCACTTTACAATTGAAGGTTTGTGGCAGCCTGGCATGGAGCAAGTCTACTGGTGTCATTTTTTCAACAGCATTTGCTCACTTTGTGTCTCCGTGTCACATTTTGGTAATTCTCACAATAGTTCAAACTTCTCATTGTTATTGTATTTGTTACGGTGATCTGTGATCAGTGATCTTTGATGTTACTATTGTAATTGTTTGGGGCGCCCGTATAAGATGGTGAACTTAATCGATAAATGTGTGTGTTCTGACTTCTCCACCTACCAGCCATTCCTCCCATCTTTCTCTTTCTCCTTGGGCCTCCCTATTCTCTGAAATACAACGATATTGAAATTAGGCCAATTAATAATCCCACAGTTGCCTCTAAATTTCAAGTAAAAGGAAGAGTCGCATGTCTCCCACTTTAAATCAAAAGCTAGAAATGATTACGCTTAGTGAGGAAGGCATGTTGAAAGCCAGAATAGGCTGAAAGCTAGGACTCTTGGTGCCAGTTAGCCAGGTTATGAATGCAGAGGAAAAGTTCTTGAAGGAAATTGAGTGCTACTCGAGTGAGCACAAGAATGATAAGAAAGTGAAGCAGCCTTATTGCTGATTTGGAAAAAGTTTTAGTAGGTAGATGATCAAACCGCCTACAACGTTCTCTTAAGCCAAAGCCTAATCCATAAGAAGGCCCTAACTCTCTTCAATTCTATGAAGGCTGAGAGAGGTAAGGAAGATAAAGAAGAAAAGTTTGAAGTTATCAGAGCTTCATTCATAAAGTTTAAAGAAAGAAGTCATTTCTATAACATAAAAGTACAAGCTGAAGCAGCAAGTGCTGATGTAGAAGCTTCAAGTTATCCAGACGACCTAGCTAAGATCAATAGTGAAGGTGGCTGCACTAAACAACAGATTGTTAATGTAAACAAACAGCCTTCTACTGGAAGAAGATGTCATTTAGGACTTTCGTAGTTAGAGAATAGAACTCAATGCCTGGTTGCAAAGCTTCAAAGGACAGGCTGACTCACTTCTTAGGGGCTAATGCGGCTGGTGACTTTAAGCTGAAGCCAATGCTCGTTTACCATTCCAAAAGTGCTAGAGCCATTAAGAATTATACTATGTGGAACCTAGAAAACTGGTACAGATGAACTGGTTTGCAGGGCAGAAGTTAAGACACAGATGTAGAGAACAAACGTATGGACACCAAGGGGGGAAAACCACGGTGGGGTGGGGATGGTGGTGTGTTGAATTGGGCTATTGGGATTGACATGTATACACTGATGTGTATAAAATTGATGACTGATTGAAAAAAAAAAAGAATTATACTAAATCTACTCTGCCTGTGCTCTATAAATGGAAAAACAAAGCCTGGATGACAGCGCATCTGTTTACAACATGGTTTATTGAATATTTTAAACCCACTGTTGAGAATTACTGCTCAGAAAAAGAGATTCCTTTCAAAATATTACTGCTTACTGACAATGCACCTGGTCATCCAAGAGCTCTGATGGAGACGTACAATGAGATTCATATTGTTTTCACACCAGTTAACACAACAACTATTCTGTACGTCATGGATCAAGGAGTAATTTAGACTTGTAAGTCTTATCACTTAAGAAATATGCTTTGTATGGCTACTGTTGCCATAGATAGTGATTCCTCCAATCAGTCTGGGAAAAATCTCAATGGAAAACCTTCTGGAAAAAAGTCACCATTCTAGATGCCATTAAGAACATCTGTGATTCATGGGAAAAGGTCAAAATATTAACATTAACAGGTGTCTGGAAGAAACTGATTTTAACCCATATTGATGACTTTGAAGGATTCAAGATTTCAGTGAAGGAAGTAACTGCAGATGTGGTAGAAATAGCAAGAGAACTAGAATTAGAAATGGATCCTGAAGATGTGACTAAATTTCTGCAATCTCTTAATAAAACTTGAACAGATGAGGAGCTGTTTCTTACGGATTAGCAAAGAAAGTGGTTTCTTGAGATGGAAATTATTCCTGGTGAAGACACTGTGATGATTGTTGAAATGACAACAAAGGATTTAGAATATTACATAAACTTAGGTGATAAAACAGCGGCAAGGTTTGAGAATATTGACTCGAACTTTGAAAGAAATTCCACGGTAAGTAAAATGCTATCAAATAGCATTGCATGCTATAGAAATTGTTCATGAAAAGAAGAGTTAATCGATGCAGCAAACTTCATTGTTGTCTTATCTTAAGAAATTGTTACAGCCAGCAGCAAAAAGGTTATAACTTGTTGAAGGCTCAGATGATGGTTAGCATTTTTTGGCAATAAAGTATTTTAAAATTAAGATACGTACATTGTTTTTTAGACATAAAGTTATTGCACATTTAATAGACTATAGTGTAAACATAACTTCTATATGCACTGGGAAACCAAACTATTTGTGTGATTTGCCTTATTGAGACTTTGGCTTTATTGCAGTGGCCTGGAACTGAACCCTCAATATCTCCAAAGTATGCCTTATACACTTTTGTTATAATAGTAAAAAGTAGTTTAATATTTAAAGAAAAAATATATAGGTGAAATGTCTAAATAAGTCAGAGAATAGAGGGAAAAAAATTGGGACTTCAGAACTGTGCTTCTTTTCCTTCTTTTTTCTTGGAGGCAATAAAAACTAGGGTGGAATAAAACCTCCAAGAGTGACTACCTGTTGCTTACATGGGGTGTCCAACGGCTCCTGGCAAAAGAAAAGCAGAAATCAGTTTGAGCCACTGACATCTCACCTCCTTTGGCAAGCAAAACAAAATAAAATAAACTCTCAAAGGAAGAAACCCTTCTGCCTCGCCATGCTTCTCTCAAGAAAAATTAGAATTAGTAATATTATATTTACTGTAGATGAAATAGGTCATATGGTAAACTCGGGGGGGGGGGGGGAAGAAGAAGAAAACAGAACCTGAAAGGCCTGCATTGATATGTAGTCCAACTTCTTCACTTTATAGGTGAGAAAAGAGGCTCAAAGAGGGGCAGTGACTTGCCTGGGAATACACAGGGAGTTAGAAACCGAGTTGAGATTAACATCACAGCCATCTGCTTCCAGCCCAGTGATGCTTCCACCACTGCATTATTGCTTATGCAGAAGGGAGGAGAAAAACACACACAGCATTTCAGGAATTTGTATGTGTGTCTCTACTCCTATATAACTGGTTTTCAACCTTCTTAGATTCCTAGCAACTGAGCTCCAGGAAAAAAGAGACTCTATCCTTTTGCATTAGATGTTTATCCTTCAGAGCTAATGTACTAGTGCAGCTGAAAAGCGTATAAATGAATTCTTAACCCAGGAGCCTATATCTATGGCAGCACATTAGCTCTGTGCTATTAAAAAGAAGCATACGCCTCTATTTTAACAATAGAGCGTTCATTATGAAACAGCAGACTCTATGAGCTATATAATTGAATACAGGGCCATCCAGAATTTGCAAACAGAACTTCTGGTACAAAAAGAGTGTGTGAAATCAAGGTCACGATGTAACAGCCATTCCCTGCAGCCCAAAGAAGAGGCTGAAAACACAGTCAAAGAGAATTAATATTTTCTGGCGCGAATGCATCACTGGCTGCACAAGGCGATTTTACTGTGCATTATACTTTAATTATAACTGAGCTGTAGCTATCTATTCCACTTCATTCCCTAATTATATATGCAAACAGCATTTCACAACTTCCACGCGTAAAAAAGATCTGAGGGATTTCATGGCAGGCTTGCTCTGAGTTCCTCCTTCCTTTCTTGGCCTGTGGACTCTCCCTTCAACAGTACATTTGAAGAGACCAAGACAATGTTTGTGATGCTCTGATCACCTCAGAAGATCTGGAGTGTCTGAGTTTGTCTCATTCATGAATAATTTTCTTCTACTGTTATTATATACACTCTGGCCAGCTAACTCTTCCAATGCCATGGTCATATGTAACTTCCTGTTCACAAATCTTTTCCTTTCTTTTTATAAAAATTTTAATCATTTCAAAAAATTGAGCTATAATTGACATACAGCATTATATTAATTTCAGATGTACAACGTAATGATTCAGTTTCAAAATGATCACGTAAGTCTAGTTAACATCTAACATATCTTCTTTCTATATCTACTCTCCTCCCCGCCAAAAACAATCTTTAATTAGTCATTTTACTTTATTTTCTTTATCTTCAGTGCTATCATTTCAAGCTACTCTTGAACTCCTTCTGAGAACCCTACAAGAAAGCTGTTTTTGTCCTCATTTTTCAGTGGAGAGGAGAGATATAGAGAGTTTAAAGGGTTTCCTTAAGGTGACACAATCAGTGGCAGAATAAGGCTTGAAGCCACATCTTTTGATTTTGATTTCCACTCTTTCACACTCATTACTGTTATGCATCATTTGAAAGCAGTATTTAACTTCTCATTGGGATAGCAGGGGTGTGCCAGAGCCAGCTCGCAGTGCCTCACAAGAGCAAATTGTAGGCAACCCCTTACAGTCTCATGTTCTGTGACTCCTGTCAGTAGCTTGAAGTTGGCCCTGGTGAGTATGAAATTGACACACACTGCAAATCAGAGCTCCACCTGCTTTCTCCGAGAACCAGGTATTCATCACCCACTAGACTGCCCCAAATATGGGAAACAGATCTACGAATTCCCCGAGAAATACCATAATTTGTAACACAATGCCGTCTTAATTTCTGAACTTGAATAACGTGTGTATGAACACTACTCATGACTGAGGAAAAGCTTAGCTATTTATCTGGACTTCCTCTCATTACTCTTTCAATATTCTAAAGACAGGAGAGTCACCTGATAGAATGAGGGCTTTTACTCAAGGTGGTAAATTCAGAATTTTTGAATGAATCCTTTGGCTTTCAGAGTATTTATGGTTTTAAAAGCAATCAGCAAATTAAGAGCTTAGGTGCCCAGGAAGGCTCGAAGATGATACACAGCACTCCCAAAGCAGGAGGCTCCAGGAAAACAAGCGGTTCTTGACATCCAAATACACTCCAACCAGACATGTGAGGCATGTGAGGGAATGATTTCTGGATGCTAGATCTGGGCCTTTCTGAAAAAAAGTAAATGAGTGCATGTGGCTTTTTCAAGGGTGCTAAAAGGAAAACAATTTAGAAATTCCCTATTTCCTTCTCATCAAAAATTCCTGGACTTTCACAAAAGTGCAGATTTTAGCTACTCACAAGATTGAAGTTTAAATCCAAGAGCAAAGTCTAAAAAAACTCACATTAAACCTGAACTGAAGAAGGGTTTGAAACATCAACGCTGGGACCAAAAATAAGCACCGACTTTCTAGATAGAAAACGAAGTGTAAGCTTTTTACCAAACATCTAGTGCAAATCTCAAATCACAAAGTAATAGAAACACAACACTAAAATTCAGCACATATTATACTGATTAGAGATTCAGTTAGGTTCTCTATATAGCATAGACAGCTGCATCAGATGGTATGTGTGCTTCCTAATGGACATTTGAATTTATATATGTGCTGATCTTAAAAAATTTATTTGTGGTGACCTCAAAAGCTGATAGGGAGATTAAATACTAATATGTAATTGCCAGATTCTGCAGATGTGTTTTTGCCACCCTTATTGGAACTACCTTTGGAAAAACTCTAAAAGGCAAATTTCTTCAGTTAATAGAGAACAGTCCTGACAGGAGTTTTAGTAGTCTTATATCTAACATTAATTAGAATAAAGGCTTTAGAGAACATCTAAAACAGTGGGGAACAGTATAAAGAGGCAGACGAGGGTTATAACTAAGAGAATGGATTTGAGAGCTGGACTATCTAAATCCCCCCCCCCACTCCCACCCCCATCTCTGCTTCTTATGAGTTGTTAGACTTTGGGCAAGTTGCTTAAACTTTATGTCCTTTAGTGTACTCATCTGTTAAATGGGTGCAACAACAAAACTGCATTCCCCTTAGGGTTATTGTAAATAATTATATAATTTCAATATAAAGGGCTTAGAATAATAACTGACACGTAGTGTCTAATAAATGTTAACTTTTAACCCAGTCAGCTTTCTCATTTCAGAAGATAAAATACTGAAGCCTATAGAGGTTAAATGCATTATTCAAAGTCATGTAGCAAATTTAAGGTAGAATTGGAATTAAAACCCATGCCCTCCTTTCCATTGTTCCACCACCCTCCCCAATAGTACTGCATAAGTTATTTGTATTTATTCAGTTAAACAAGTATTATCAAACTCTTCTCAGGATTGGGGTTCTCTCAGCACTTCCTCCTATACAAAAGTAAAGGACAAATTTAATTCTCAAACATAAGGTCTTATGATCCCAAATGAATTGTTTTCACCTCTTCAACATGTTACTACTTCTCAGTTATGTGTTTTGGAATGAGATCTTACCCATTCGTTTGTGAAGTAGGAAAAATTCCTGTTTCAACAATAGTCCCAGGAAGCTCATGTAAATGAATTACATAAAGGTGTTTCAATCATTGTTGAGAGAAATAAATACATTCAAAAGAGAAGAAAGAACAAATGAAGTACCAAGTTGGGTAAACAAGTTTCAAATTCGATATTTTACCCAGACAATGATAAAACCAGCTACCAAAGAGGTTGAGATGGAGCCTTGCTCTGTGTCCCTGGAGACAGGAAACTCTTCTGAAAGAACTATAAAATATGGTTTAGCTGGCTTCCCTGGTGGCGCAGTGGTTGAGAGTCTGCCTGCCAATGCAGGGGACACGGGTTCGAGCCCTGGTCTGGGAAGATCCCACATGCCACGGAGCAACTAGGTCCGTGAGCCACAACTGCTGAGCCTGCGCGTCTGGAGCCTGTGCTCCGCAACAAGAGAGGCTGCGATAGTGAGAGGCCCCACGCACCGCGATGAAGAGTGGCCCCCACTCGCCGCAATTAGAGAAAGCCCTCTCACAGAAACGAAGACCCAACACAGCCAAAAATAAATAAATAAATAAATTTTTAAAAAATGGATTAGCACCACAGAACCTATTAATGATTTGGCTTTGGTAAACTCTTTAATCTGCAACCCTAGAAACAGCTCATAAGGAAGAAGCTGCCAGGCTTCACTGAACATTACTGCCACCACTGCTGTTACTGCTGCTGTTGCTGTTACTGTTTTGGTCTCTCATCATTATTCACTTTGGATATTCTTCTGCCTCTGAAAGAAAGATGATTAATTCATGATTTTCTCAGAGTACTCCAGTTTCAAAATGAAGATGATGGTTGAAAAGAAAAGAGAGAGCCTCTGAGAAAGCAGACCAAGGTTGTAAGTCCAATGCCCTTGTAAATTATGGAAATTGATGGGTCCAGAGAGTTCATAGAGTCTGAAATCCAAGACTGTTGATTACATTTAGGCCAAGTTGGTTACAGGTATGAGGTTGAGGCAGTGAATTGGCTGGTAGCAGCAGGAAATTGGTCAAAGTTTCAACATGAGGCAAATTCTAAGTTCAAAGACTAGGAAAACAGAAACCAATCAACAAGATAATTATGCATGCAAAAATTGAAGTAGAGGTAGGGAGAGAGAGCCTGAGATCTGAAGAGGTGAATATAATGTTGAAGCAAGCTCCAAATTTGAAGACTGAAAAGGGGGCAAGGAGCTGGAGGGACTCAGAGGTACATTTGGGCATTATTTAAACCAGTATGAGCTCTTCAGTTTCTGCTTTGCTGTGGTCTAGATCATGATACCCCATACAGATTCTTAGCAGTTAGGCCTCTAAACCTTGGGAAATGTCTCCAGGATCTGCCTTCTGTTTGGTGTCTCCCAAGAGCTGACTCAGTCTGAGACATGCAAATTCTATCCCATAGATGCATGGAGTTCTGTGAGTCTGATTTCTGCCCCTGTCCAGACTATTCAGGTGAATGCCTTACCCCTGAATATGGTTTTTTCAGGTTCCTTTGACTTTATACATCTCAGACAACAGGCCAGGTTGGATGAATACTCTCCACAGGCTCTGGAATTCTAGTTTAAGTCCAGCCCTATGGTTCGCACGAGACAAGACTTGGTTGGACATGGTGATTTACTAGTGGTATTGCTGCAGCTTTTTAATGGCCAGGCTCAGGTGTTATGCAATGCTTCATAGTGTTGAAATAAGCTTATGTACTATGAGCCCTGTGCTTCCTTCTATGTAAATTAGATATTCTTTTTGATTTTATCTGGTTTGAGGTTCATAGAGCTTATTGTGGTTTCATGCCTTTCACTTGTTTTGAAAAACAGCTAGAATCTTATTACTTCTGTTTCTTTCTTTCTCTCTCTCTCTCTCTCTCTATAGTCCTCTCCCTCTTTCCCTGTCTATCAGTTCTCCTTCTGTATTCCATTTATTTGTTATATTTAAAAAAAATTGTCTCATATGTTTCTTAGATGCTTTTCTTTATCTTTCATCTTTCCCCTTTTGGTGCTTAGGTTGGATATTTTCTACTGATCTGTCATTTAGTTCACTATCTTCCATCATTTTGCTTCTAATCTGCTACCAATACTATCTATTGAATTTGTAAGTTTAGTTTAGTATTTTATAGGTCTACAATTTCCATTTGACCTTTTCATAAATTTTAAGTTACTGGTGAAATTATTTATCTTTTCCTCTATTTTCTTACACATTAATCCTAGTTATAAGTCCCCATCTGATAACTATATTATGGCTTTGTTTCAATTATCTACTTTTTTCTCTGAGGTTTTGGTCATTTGATTCTGCTTTTACCATGTTTTATAATTCCTAATTTGATTTCAGATATTTTGAGTAAAGCACTTTAGACATTCTGAATAATGTTATTTTTCTCCAAAGAGGAATAAGATTTCCTCAGGCAGGCAGATAGAATTACCTGCACATCACCTTGATCTTGCTAGGACTGGTTTTTGACTTTGTTAGGTCAGCTCTATTTCAGCATTGCCCATACTTTGAAGACACAACCCTCAGTCTTTTCTCCTAGTCATGGTCCTTTCTGGGTTCTCAACTGAAAGCCTGAGTATTTACCAAGGCTCTTCCACCTTGGTGGGGTTTGAGCCCCAATCTCTGTGTTCCCAACACTTCATGGTTGTTTAAATCTCTGACCATGTCTGTAGTCTCCAAGCTACTGTTTTCTTCTGCATTTTTTCCTTCTGGATTTCTAGTCCTGCACATGTCCAGCATTGGAGTTAGTCAAAACTCCAATGAAATATTTATATTGTATGTGGGAGTTCACTTGTAGGGTTTCCACTTCTCTGTGATTTCTTACCTTAAATCCTTACCACTTTGGTAGCCACAAACTTCAACCTCTGGAGCCTGTTCCTGGTAAGACTGCTGCTTTCTGCTCAGGTTCCTCACCACCCACCCCTAGCTGCCCTACACTGCAAATGAAAAAATCTTTCCAGGGGAACTGCCAGGTGAATTTGAAGCTGAATACTTGTGCTTTTATTCTTTCAGGGTTCATTGCCCTCAGATCATGCCTATATTATTTGTTCTTAAATGCCTTCGAATACTTGTTTTACATATTAATATAAAATATACATATTTTAACACAACAATGTAAAGCAATTCTACTCCAATAAAGATGTGAAAAAAAATATTTTAATAGTTATATTTGCCTTCAGTATAATAAAAACTATTCTATCATGACTGAAATCCAAAGTTTATTAGACAATTTAAAATATGTAAACACATGTTTATTTTATGATCCTTATACATTTTCATTTATTTTCAGTTTTAGTTAGAGTTTAAGACGGCTTAGGGAGAAAAAAGGCTATTTGTGAAATTTGTTGACTAAATACAAATAAAAAATTCAGTACAAAGTAAAAATGAAATAAATAAACATATAAAACGGAAGGGTTGATATGGTTCTATGAATAAGCATAGTATCACATCTGAATCTGTTTCCAGGCGGCCAAGGCAAAAAAGGAAACATTATCCAATACATAAATCTCATTATCAAAAAGAAACAGCATATATGCTACTTAGACAGAAAATATAATTTTTTATAGTATGAAATTTTAAAATAAAACATTTTAGTAAGATTAGTAAGATTATCTATAAAAGCTTTATCTAAAATGCCAAATGTAGGTTTCTTGCAACCTACATTAAAAGCCAAGGTGATGGCATTACATAACAACAGAATAAATATATATTTGTTTGCATTGACAACAGATGACAATAGCCAAATATTTACTAAAACTTGAAGGATATTATAAGATTCTGCTACCTTTTTCTTTTGTTATATTTTTCTTATACCTTTGGAAATATCAATGAAATAAAAAATAGTGAATGGAAATCCATATTTACTTCATTATGCATTTAATTTTTAACTGTAATATCTAAAGGCATTGAACATTGAGGAAATGTCACCATATATGTATGAACACTAATCTGATAAACTTAGAAACAAGTACGTGAGTAGACTAGAAACAAGATATCAATATATTGCTAACAGATAGATTACACAGAAGGGGTCTGGTCAAACTTATTACAAGCCAGTGTCAGACTATCTTGCCTGTTGGTGGATGCAGCTGAGTTCCCAACATAAGTAGGTGTACTTGTTGAATAAATGGATGGAAAAACGAATGGATAAATACACAAAAAAGTGAATGGATTTTGGCCCCAGACATTAGGACAATGCTCACCTCACAGTCAGAGTTAAAGGACCCCAGCTGTGGGATTTGGAGAGTTTGGTGGGTGATGAACCAGGCATCTCGACACTAACTTTCCAATTTCATTGGCATCTTTTATAAGCCATCTGTAACCTTACAGTGTTGCCTCAATTAACAAAGCCTTTGGAACAAAGCTCCTTTATAATCAAGTTGGCAGCATTAACAATAGCTCATAAACATGCGAAGTATGCTACCATGTGTCATTCAGCTCAGTGACAATGTTCCAATTAGGCTGCATGTGTGCACATGGCAAAATACTGTTGTGCATGGCTCTCATTGGCATGCACAGTCAAAAGAACAGATCCCAGTGTCCCTGTGGAAATTTTTAGCTTGCTCTTTCCCCTTGGCTTTCTTTTTTTATCTATCTTTGTTCCACATTTAATGGTAATCTTCTTCCCACTCAGGTGTCTGATGTCCTTTTGTTCTTTAGTTACTTATCTTGACCTTGCCTAAAAACCAAAAAAACTGAAAAAACAGGTCTTGTGGGTAGCTCTTTACACTTGTGGCTTACCCTACTGATCTCAGTTACTTCTTACGTTTATGCAGTAGGTAGTATGCATTCTATAACCACATCTGCCAATAGAGCTGAGCATGGATAACAAATGTTTTAGAACGAGAGCTGGGAAAAGCATCACATGATCTATGGCATAAAGGCTCCACCGTTGACTACCATGCTCCTCAACAGTCAGTCTTTCTTGCTGAGCTCCAGTTTCTACACTTACCAAGTGAGAAGATCGATGACCTCTAAGAATCCTTCCAGATCTAAACTTTCTAGGATTCAAAAGTCAAAATTGAAAATGTATGGAGAAAATGTACTATCTCTCTCCCATTTCTAAGAGTTGGGAGAGTTGAACATGTAAATTCTGGCTGATGCTGTTTTATGTGGCTGAGTCACAAAAGAAAACAGATGTCTTTGATAATATTTCTCTTGAAATGTGAAAGATATTGTGTCTGGGATGCTTAGTAATCCCTTAGGGGGAAAAAACGCAGAGAATTACAAAACTAAGTGGCATGATACCACTGCTATCACCTCAGAATCTGGGTAGAAGTTTCAAGAGTCAGGACATGATTCACCATGTTCTTTTTTCTTTGCGTCTGCAATCATGGAAGTGTATACCAAAATGTAGGCTCCATCAGCCTCTGTCCCTGAGTGTCTGTGATGAGTGTATCTCTCTTGTCCACTCACTTCATGCACATAATGAGTGAGAGAAAATCTTGGTAGCAGTAAGCTACTGAAAAACAAACAAACCAACCTGAAGTGCTGTGAACTGTCAAACCCAGCTTTCTCCCACTGCAGTTCTCCTGGTGGAACCGCATTGTGGAAGGTGGAAGGGAGAAGTCTGTTATTTGGGGTTACTGGAATAGTCCTGCTGGCACAGCAATGCTGGGCATTTTGCCTGTAACTCTTCAGAGAGGATATACCAGGGTCTGTTCTTGAGCTTAGAATTTTGCTACAGTGAAGGTGAGGGGTTTAAAAGGTAAGAAGTATATTTTCACTGACGTGAAAATATGTAAAACCTTCTTTCTTCTCCTTTCATGTTATTCTATCCCTACAGAGTTCTTGAATGTCAGATTGATAAGGACCTGATAAGAAATGCTATCATTGTTCTCAATGGTGAAAAACTGAAATCATTTCCACTAAGATCAAGAACAAGACAAGATTGCCCACTCTCACCACTATTATGCAACATAGTTTTGGAAGTTTTAGCCACAGCAATCAGAGAAGAAAAAGAAATAAAATGAATACAAATTGGAAAAGAAGAAGTAAAACTGTCATTGTTTGCAGATGACATGATACTATACATAGAGAATCCTAAAGATGCTACCAGAAAACTAGTAGAGGTAACCAATGAATTTGATAAAATGGTAGGATACAAAATTAATGCTCAGAAATCTCTTGCATTCCTATACAGTAAGGATGAAAATTCTGAAAGAGAAATTAAGGAAACACTCCCATTTACCACTGCAACAAAAAGAATAAAATACCTAGGAATAAACCTACCTAGGGAGACAAAAGACCTGTATGCAGAAAACTATAAGACACTGATGAAAGAAATTAAAGGTGATATAAACAGATGGAGAGATATACCATGTTCTTGGATTGGAAGAATCAACATTGTGAAAATGACTATACTACCCAAAGCAATCGACAGATTCAATGGAATCTCTATCAAACTACCAATGGCATTTTTCACACAACTAGAACAAAAAATTTTACAATTTGTATGGAAACACAAAAGACCCTGAATAGCCAAAGCAATTTTGAGAAAGAAAAACGGAGCTGGAGAAATCAGACTCCCTGACTTCAGACTATACTACAAAGCTACTGTAATCAAGACAGTATGGTCCTGGCACAAAAACAGAAATATAGATCAATGGAACAGGATAGAAAGCCCAGAGATAAACCCATGCACATGTGGTCACCTTATCTTTGATAAAGGAGGCAAGAGTATACAATGGAGAAAAGACAGCCTCTTCAATAAGTGGTGCTGGGAAAACTGGACAGCTACATGTAAAAGAATGAAATTAGAACACTTCCTAACACCACACACAAAAATAAACTCAAAATGGATTAAAGACCTAAATGTAAGTTCAGACACTATCAAACTCTTAGAGGAAAACATAGGCAGAAAACTCTATGACATAAATCACAGCAAGATCCTTTTTGACCCACCTCCTAGAGAAAGGGAAATAAAAACAAAAATAAACAAATGGGACCTAATGAAACTTAAAAGCTTTTGAACAGCAAAGGAAACCATAAACAAGACGAAAAGACAACTCTCAGAATGGGAGAAAATATTTGCAAACGAAGCAACTGACAAAGGATTAATCTCCAAAATATACAAGCAGCTCATGCAGCTCAATATCAAAAAAACAAACAACCCAGTCCAAAAATGGGCAGAAGACCTAAACAGACATTTCTCCAAAGAAGATATACAGATTGCCAACAAACAAACACATGAAAGGATGCTCAAAATCTCTAATCATTAGAGAAATGCAAATCAAAACTACAATGAGGTATCACTTCACACTGGTCAGAATGGCCATCATCAACAAATCTGCAAGCAATAAATGCTGGAGAGGATGTGGAGTAAAGCGAACCCTCTTGCACTGTTGGTGGGAATGTAAATTGATACAGCCACTATGGAGAATAGTATGGAAGTTCCTTAAAAAACTAAAAATAGAACCACCATATGACCCAGCAATCCCACTACTGGGCATATACCCTGAGAAAACCATAATTCAAAAAGACTCATGTACCACAATGTTCATTGCAACACTATTTACAATAGCCAGGACATGGAAGCAACCTAAGTGTCCATCAACAGATGAATGGATAAAGAAGATGTGGCACATATATACAATGGAATATTACTGAGACATAAAAAAGAAACAAAATTGAGTTATCTGTAGTGAGGTGGATGGACCTAGAGTCTGTCATACAGAATGAAGTAAGTCAGAAAGAGAAAAACAAATTCCGTATGCTAACACATATATATGGAATCTCAAAAAAAAAAAAAAAAAAAAAAAAAAAGGAGAGGTTCTGAAGAACCTAGGGGCAGGACAAGAATAAAGATGCAGACATAAAGAATGGACCTAAGGACACGGGGAGGGGGAAGGGTAAGCTGGGACGAAGTGAGAGAGTGGCACTGACATATATATACTACCAAATGTAAAATAGGGGATATATGTATACGTATAGCTGATTCACTTTGCTATACAGCAGAAACTAACACAACAATGTAAAGCAATTATACTCCAATAAAGATGTGAAAAAAAAAAAAAAAAGAAATGTTACCAAATGTTCTTTCTAATGCAGAATCTTCCACATAACCTTTGAGGTGAAATCCAGCTGCTGTCTCAGCACGTTCTTTGATAGGGAACTCACCTTTTCACAGGCAACCAGCAAGATTTACACATAGCATGGTTCTAATAGAGTTCTTTTCTCTATGCTAAAGTGAAATATGCATCACTCTAATTTCTACCCAGTAAAATCCTTAATCCTACCTCTTGAAGCCACATTTTAATCCTTACCCTTGATAGCCCTTAAAATATTTTAAGACAGCAAGCAAATTCCCTTCAATGAAGTTCCTTGAAATTTTCTCCCAAAGAAGGAACTTGAGTCACATAATTATTTTACAGAGGAGATGATAATTATGGGGATGTGAAGTTATTTCCAGGTGGTCACAACATTATTATTATTATCATTAGTGCAGATGGAGTGAAAATTAGATAGTAGGAGAGAAGTGAAACCTTCAGGTCCTCATATCTTAAATGAGTTGATGAATCAGTTTGATTCATCAAAAACAGCAAGAACCAAAAGCAGTTGGCAAGAGCTCTATTCTGGCAGGAGGAAATCTCTATTTCACATTCCCCTTGTTTACTCCCACCTCGCTGACTCGCTTGTTGCTAATTGTCTAAAATCAAAGTTTTGATGCAAGTTTACTGATGTTGAGAAAGAGAAGAGAGAGATAAATCAGTGAAGTTACAAAGTTACTAAGGATAAGCTCAGAGATAAACAAAGGATGTGTAGAGAATGACACATTCAGAGCAGAAAGAAGCATCTCCCAAGTAGAAAAACAAGTCACATCGAATATTTCAAAACTTAAAAAGGACAGCTAAACAGCTCTGCATTTGGATCATACATAGAAATGCAAAAGTACAAAGGGAGGGTAATGTGATTAGCAAAAGCACAGGTGAACGATTTAGGGCTTTTTTTTTTTTTTTTTAACCACAATGGTGTGGTCACTTAAAGAAAAAAAAAGCACAAATGTAGGCTACATTCATGGCAGGGTGTTTCCAAAGAAAGGAAGTATGGCATATTGTGGTCAGACCATACCAAGGGTACAGTTTTAGCCACCACAGCTTTCAAGAAAAGCAAACATCCTGGAAAGTTTTAGGAGGAATTTGGTTAGGTAGGTAAGGTGACAAAACCATGCCTTAAGAAAGAGGAATGAAGCCTTTTGAGGATGTTCAAGTTGGATCAGAAAAAGTTCATGGAGAAATGTAAATGGCCTTCTGGCAAAGAGGAATTAGAACTAATATTAAGGAGAGAAAGTTTCAGGAAGGGAAAATAAGGCTCAATATAAAGAAGCACTTTACAAACAATAGAAACCATCTAACAGTACAATAGGACATCTCAGACAGTAGAAAAACTGAGTCCATTGCTCATAATGCTTTAGGAGCAATTCAGGCATCTGATGAACATTCCAACTCAGTAGGTTCTTAAATTTAAAAATTTACCACCAAACAAGATGGTACCTTGAGATTTGCATTTGCTGCAGTCCCAAGAAGAGTCTCATCTAAGTAGGAGAAAGGATCCTGGACTAGAGTTCTAGTTTGTGCTTTCCATGAAACAGTTTTGTGAATTTCAGCAAATTATTTTCCCTCTCTGGGCTTGTTCTTCCTTCTACAAAAGACTGGGGTTTGTTCTTAGATCAGAGGTTTTCAAACTTAAGATATTACTCAGACATTTAAATAATTAATTTAAATTTTTTTAGAAATGTTCTTGAATTGTAGTAAGGATGGGATCTCTTTTCTCCCCAAGACTCATCAAGGCAGCCTCTGTAGGGACTTCTCATAATTCCTTAGGTTATTTAGGCAACAAGGATTTTAAACCATCACCCCACTGATCTCTGAAAGCCTAGGGTTTCTTGTTCTAAGTGTGATCTAGCATTTCCTACCTCTGAACCAGGAAAAGGATTCAGGGCTTTGAAAACCATTAGGAAACTTCCTTCAGGAATCAAGATATTTAGCACACATTCAGACACAGTGCCCTGAACATTGTCTGCATCTTACTATTTCTGAGTCCTTGTCTATTCATTTTCCCAGGTCTGGAATATATTCTTACTTTCCTGCTCTGGCCCAAATTTTATATACTCTTCAAAATCCACCTCAAATTTCCTGCAGGAAGACTTCTTAAATCAGCGCCCCACCCCTTTGCAATTTCTTGGAATTTCTTTATGTTTGCTTTGTCATCCCAAAGGATCTGTGAACTGCTTAAGACAGCAGAGTGAAAAGTTCTTGGGGTTAGGAGTTATAGATTCTCTACTTGCTAATTGTGCAACCTTGGGTAAGTAACTGGACTTAGAGGTTCAGTTTCCTCACCTGTAAAATGGAAATGCATATACCCACTCAAAAGGGTTTTTGTAAGAATCAAATGAAATAGAGCATGTAAAATACCTTTCCCCAAAAAATAAAAATGTGATGTTTTCATTTCTTGTTACTTAGATATCACTACCTCCTGCCTTCCTTTGACTCGGTCATCATTCAGTATTTACCAACACTGGAAAAAAAAGAAAAAGTGAACAAAGAAATTGGCTAAGTAAGGAGGAGAGAGTAATATCTCTTTCATTAGCAATGCTTTATAGAGTGTGTGCTTACATATCTGATCTAATTTGATGTTCATATCAACACCCTGTGGTTGACATTCTCTTTCCTTTACGGCTGAGAAAATGGAGGCTAAGGATTAAGTGATTTGCCCTAAGTCACTTACTAGTTAGAGAGGAATTGAAATTTAAAACTGATTTTTCCCTTATTCCAAAATTCATGATTTTTTCTTCTTTGTTTTGCTGCTTAAGGGAATCCTTCTTGGTTCCTGTCCTTGGGAAAGTCTTGATGCTTCCTCTTAGTGCGGGTGTTGGAGAAGAGGAGGTGAGATCTTGCTCTAGATCAGATTGGACAAAGAGCAGCTAGGTCTTCCTCACACTTCCAGGAAATAGTCTGATCCAGCCTTGCCTCATCTGTGGGAACCCTTCCTGGTAGAGCCACTCTGGGACATCAAGATTTACAGCCTTATCCCATGGGAATAACCCTCGCTCTCAAAGCCTGTGTCTGAGGAGTTAAACTCTTCTGCAGAGGAGTCCTTTATTTGTTCCAGCCTTGCCCTTGCTTGTCTGTAGATCTGATCCACAGATCACTTTCCATCCCCCGTACCCTGGATTTTGCAGTCTTCTTCAGGCCTTTTGAGGAAGACTCCACTTTCCTCGTGGGGTTGTCCCTGAAGTTCATTAAGGGCTGTTTCCCCTTTTACAGCAGTTATGATGTCCCCTGACCCTTGGCTGAGACCCACAGATGCAGACTGATCATTGAAATAAACCCAAGCAATTCAGCAACCCCAAATTTGGGAGGTCTGGGTACAGGAAAACCCATAACACTCTTGATGCAACAGTTGCTGACAGATCTCACCGACCTCCCTTCATTACACAGCCAGCCACCCACATCTTAGCCTGATCTGTAGTCCGGAAGAGTCACACACGTGCTTCTGAAGGGAGGACTTGGCAACAACCCTTCCTTCCCCAGGGCACGGCTGGGGATTATGAATAACCAATAACTCACCGCTAAGGGTGAATGCATGAAGACAACCATTTCAGGCAGGGCGGGTTTCTTCACTCCAGCTGAATTTGTGACATAAGAACAGACTGCGGGCTCCACCCTGACCTTAACAGGAGCACACTGACCTTCCTTCCTCGGTGTGAAAGATAGAAACATGCCCAGGAGCTTTTGACAGCGGCTCACCATTAGCTTCTTCCTTGTCTTGATTTAGTCAGAGAAAATGGCAATCTAAATTAGAATTTAGACAAACTCATGGGCTTTGCAGGAGACACGTCCTCCTAAAAAAAGGTCAGTGAACTGCATATTAATGTGGAAATGTCAGTCAAACAGTGGGGCAGAACAGAAGCATTGAGCATGGTTCTGTCTACCTGACCAATATATTTGGCAAAGTTGCAAAGAACAAAAAACTCACTAAGAGTGTTGGGGCCCTTGCCTTCTAATAACAAGGAAGTTGCAAAGCATTTTTACCTGTAACCTCTGAGGCAATATGGGAACTAGGATTTATGGCTTCAGTACCTACTATTTGCCAAGCATTGTGCAAATGGCTCATACATTTGTCTCATTTCATCCTTACAACAGCACCTGAAGTAAATAGTAAAATGACCATTTTCCAATGAGGAAATTGAGGCTCAGAATACCAGTAAGTATAAGAATCTGGATTCAAATCCTGCTTCTTCTTCTACAGAGATTCATTGACTATTCCATGCTGAGTAAGTAGCCATCACAATTTAGACCACTAGTCCTTGCTAACCTACTGCATTCCAGGTCTTTCAGGAATCGTTGTAGTGAGTTTATACTGAGTGCGTATTGAGTGTTGTTCACATATGAAGTACTTGAGAGGATGTGATAGAAGGAGACAACAGCTGACACCCTTTCTTTGAGAGGTTTAAAACTAATGACTGAGAACTACATGCAAGGAATTTAAGTAAGTTCAGATTTGCAGGGTGAGATGCAGATTGGACCTAAGTGCCAAGGGGATGCCCAATGAGGGAAGGATGGCCGTAGGTCCTAGTCTTCATGGACATCTTCATGGGAGAACTGGTCTCTGAAAGAGTGAGGCTTACCTTAGGCAGAGCGCTAGGCCTAAGGAAGATTGTGGGTCAGCCTTACACACCACTCAACCTTTTTTTTTTTTTCATGGAAGCGATTTCTTTCCAAAGTCATTATTTTGCAAAGTACAGTATTCACAAAAATGGTTCTTGTGGGCATATCCATGCTCATTACCACAACAGGGTCATCTACTCTCTAGGTGACTCTAAAAACCAGGTTATGATGGACAGATTACTAGAGTGTAAATTGGGGCTCTCATCCTGGCTTAGCTACCTGACTAGGGTAAGTCTTTTTTTCCACTGGTCCTCAGTTCCTCTAGCGATAAAGTGTTGGTACTGGAAAAATAGTCTATGAGGTTGCTTCTTATGTTGGCATGCCATTGGTCCTCCCTCAGAAAGCTCCTGTTTTGAAGTATAATGGAATGATCACTGGAATGGGAGTCAGGATCTACTGGTCCCAGAACTGACCCAGCCCTAACTAGCTGTGTGATCTCGGATAGCTCCTTTTTACTCTCTGGGTGTCAGTTTTACTGTCTCTTCAATGTCCACGCTAAGGGAGTTCTGTGAAGTCCATTTCCACTGTGACATTTTATGAATCTAAATATCTTATCTTCAATTATTCTTAATAAAAAAGTATCCATTTGGATAAGAAACTAGAAGAAACAGAATAGACCTCCTGAAGGCACCAAATTGAGTATTTGATGTTATTCAATTAAGTTGGTTGTGACTGGAATATAGCATCTTTTGCACAAACAATGACTCAGAAAATTAATTAGCCTCTGCTTTAATTAAATAATAATTCTATTTAGTGCCAATTAAAATACCACATCTGAGTCAATTCACTGAAGCAAGGTGTATCTGATGCAGGAAACATTCTCCTTTGCCATGTGGAGCTGGGTTGATGACTGAAGTACTGGGGCTCTTGATTTCCAGATAGGCACCCAGGGCTCGGAACCACAGTATGAAAATTCCCAGAGGCCATGGGCGCAGCCTGCTCTGATGAAATCTTGCATACCTTAGCTTTCTTCATCAGATTATTTTGCAGGTCTTATTACTAACATTAAAGAAACAGAGAAAATCTAATAACAGCGCTGAATTGTCCAGATGCATTTCCAGAATCCAAACCATTTTTGCCCAGTACAGCATCATTCCAGAAAACTCCAGTTATGGCTGAGCTAAAGAGACTTTTTGATGTCTCTGAACTTTAGTATGATATCACCCATTAGATTCCTGTATAGTTGAGATAGTGGAATCACTGAATAATAATAATGAAGTTTTCCTACTGTTGCAACCAGATATAATCTTTCTCTCCTTTGAAACAACATGACTATGGTTTATGCTACTTTAAGGCAGCGACCATACCTGGTATTAGATTTGTGTGTGTGTGTGTGTAATTGTGTTCTATCTGACTTCAATTTTTTCTTATTTTCTTGACTTAATAGGTACATTAATAAAGGCTGCTTTTTAAAAAATAGTTTATAATATTTTCCCATACATTAATAATACTTATGGAGTTTCATAAGAACTTCTGAACTCTGGGCATGTATTTTTGTCCCTTTTTTACAGATAAGAATATTAAAGCTCAAAGAGTTTAAGTAGTTTGCTCAAGGTCACAGAGTAGATCGAGTTCACAGATCTAATCCTCACTCTGCCTAACTGCCTCTAGACACTACTCTGTCCATGGTAGGAAATCAATAAGTGTCCAGATGAAAGGACGGGAAATGGCTTCTTCCATCCGAAGCAAAGTCCCCCAAGGAACATTGAATTTTATGACTATGTAAGGAAGATCTTTTTTGTTGTAGACAGGTAGTCGACAGTTGTCTCATGAGAGACCTGAAAGAACCAGCCAACAAGAAGGTAAAAAAACCTTTTTTCAGATATAATACCAACTGTGGTTAATTAAAAATGGCCATAAAACACTTGCTACTTTTCCCCCTGAAAGATGGGGACTAATTCCCTCCTTGAACACGGGCTGGCCTTAGTGACTTGCCAATAAATTTGACAGAAGTGACATTCTGGGACTTGTAAGACTAGGTCAAAAGTCTCGCAACTAGGCCTCCTGGAACATTTTCTCTGGGAGCCCTGATTTGCCATGAAGATCAGCTACCCTGAAGTCACCATCCTGATAAGGCCACATGTAGGTATGCTTGTCAATAGTCCTAACTAATCCTAGCCTGCCAGACATCACTGTCAATGCATGAGACATGTGAATAAAGCTGTCTAGGGGCCTCTAGACCAGCCATCCACCAGTTAAGTACTATCAAATGACCTCAGTTAATGCCATGTGGAGCAGAAATATTGCTCAGTTGACTCTGTTTGAGAATTCCTGACCCTCAAAATCATGAGATATAATAAAATGGTGGTTGCTTTAAGTCACTTAGCTTTGGGGTAATTTGTTACTCAGCAATAGATCACTGGAACACAAAATTACAAAGAAATAGGAAAAGAGGTAACTATAATACCATGATCCATACCCTAGATCTCTTCTTTCCAACATTCTTGACCAGACATCTAGGCCATTGGCCACTACACAAGGATCTATGTATATTAACTCATTGGGTTACATCTCCTTCCACATAAAAGTTATAACCAGGTTCCTGCTCAGCTTTATGCATTGAGAATATTTTTCTTCTCAACTGTCTCTCAGGATTACCCCTGAATGTGGTTGTAATGCAGCACCATCTATTTTTGTATGTACCCAGAAATCAAATTCATTCATCTGTAATCAAGCTTGGTTTTTTTTCCTCCTTATTTAAGATCCCCATATAATCATAAGTGCAAGCAAGAGGAGGGTTACTTGTACAATGGTGGTGAGTGGCAGGGAAGGTTGGACTATATACTCATGCAATTTATTATATCCCTGGTCCTGCTCAGGCTCAATTCCAATTTATAATGACTATTGCTGGGCCCATCTGACTTTATTACTTGGTGGGTGTCTGAGAACCTAACCCATAATGCATAGTTCCAGATTCCTAGTAACTTGGTAACTCGTGGTTAAATTTTCTTTCTCCACCAGGTTTCAGTCACATGCCAAGAGCTATTCTTCAAAGGGTCTGTAATTCTCTATTGCTGAAGACATAGCCTTGCTTCAGAATCCAAAGGGTCTGTGCTGCAGTACTTTAACTGAAAGTTGCCCTATGCTCCATACTGTATCTTTTCCCACCATTGACATTTCCAACACCATAGAGTCTACTGGATCATTTTGCCCAAGTGACAGGGCTGATTCTACTGTGCTCTGGATCTGCTGTAGAACTCTTTTCTGATCCAGGCCCTACTTAAGGCTGGCAGACTTCCATGTCACATAGTATATGGGCCAGAGTAGTATTCCTAAGTGTATAATGCTTTGTCTATAGAACCCAAAGAGGCCTACCATGTGCTGTGCTTCCTTCTTTGCAGTATGGGTTATAAAATGCAGCAACTTTTGTTTTATTTTGGTGGGAACTTCCTGCATAATTCTATTCAATGCCCATCCTTGTCATCATGGAAAGGGACCAAATATTAGGGCTCACAATTCTTGTTCTTAACTCTTCTAATCAACCAAATGTCATGCTGGAGAAGTTATTTTTTCCTCATTTCCCCATATGTAGTATATTCATGTTCACAGCACCTAGCACAGTGTGTGATGTACATAAACAAAAAAGTTTGCTGAGTCAGCAAATGTTTAACTACATGATAGACTTTGGCGGGATGGCTGCTACTTATCTTCTAAATCTGATATCCTCTGAAAGTGTCGTCTAATGTAGGTAGTTAAATTTATCTCCAGACCACTACTAATCATGGATTTTTCATGTCCCCATGCTAATGAGTTTAAATAAAAATGTAAAGGGTTCTAGTTATCTAAATCAAGTATGTGTGAGCCTGCATTCAAGGGCATTGTTGAAGATTTTGAGATGTCTCTCTAATCTTGCCAATCATTCTGACTCAAAGGAATCCCAAAGGGGGGGGGGGGAAAGTCCATTTTGGAAATCAACAAGATCATATTCATGTAGCCCTTGACTTTGCATCCATAATCCTGTGTTCAGTGATGCAGAATTTAGCTTGTTTGTCATGAGCTCTAACACCAAATTTTTACCCATGTCATAGGCAAAGCATAATAAGTGAAACATCAGATGAACATTGAGAATTTTTCTTCAGATTTAGGAGAACAAAATCATAGAATGTGAGAATGGTAGGGACCTTATATATCATCTAATCCTCTTTTACATTGGAGAAACTAAAATTCGGAGTAACCTTCTAGAAAGATTATATATCAGGTCAAGCCTCTTTTCTGTTTAAAATTCTTCAATAACTTCCTCATCATTCATTCACTCAAGAGATGTTTATTTAGCATCTGGCTGCATACTGGAGACTTAGTTCTGCACAAAACATACTTTTCCTTCTCTTGTGGAACTTTCATTCTGGTAGTAAAGAAGACATTAAACAAATTATTATAAAATATAGTTATAAATCTATAAAGAAGTGCAACAGATGAAAAGTGCTATGTAAAACAGAGTGGGCCAAAGTCTGGGAGTAAGAGCACATGAGGTAGAAGGGATAACAGCACAGGAGAAGGTTTTGAGAAGAAAAAGTGAATTGGTTGCCTTCTAGGAACCAAGTATAGTATGTCAGAGTGAGGAGAAAAGTAGTATAAAATAAGGTTAGTGAGTTAGACTGGGGTCAGATCGGGTAATATATCTGAAGATCTTATTAAGAATGGGAATCCAAAGAAGTTTTGTTTGTTTGTTTGTTTTCTTTTGTTTTTGCCTGAAAGTATGATAATCACATTTGCATAAAAAAAGATGTCCTATTCTGGCTACTTTGTGGAAGCTTATTTGAGAGAGCTAAGATCAGAAGCAGGGTGATGAGCTAGGAAGCTATTGCAGTAACCCAAGGGAAGATGATGGTAGTTTAGACTAGGGTCATGGCAGACGAGATGAAGAGTCATTGAGAGATCTGGGATATATTTTGAATCAATAGGGTTTGGTGAATTATTGGAAAAGATGACTTATGCTATATATAACCATATCTATGTCATATAACACAAGGAAGGCACTTAGGAAGGCAACTTTGTTGACTCAATGATTAAGACCCAGAAAGGTGAACTGAGGTCACATGGTCAAGGAAGACAGAGTACAGTCTATATCCTAGGTTTCTTAACTGTCATTCAAGGGCTGTTTTCAGTCTACTTTTCTACCCCTCTGCCTTATCATTAGTAGAATGTTAGCATAGCAGTTCTCCTATACAAATGAAAATTTGTACAATTTTATATCAACAGTATGAATTCTGTCTCCTCGACTTGTTACACAGATAGCCAATGAATAAATGTCCTCATATAAAAATGATGATAACTTATTAAACAAAAATTTATTGAGCATTAATTGTCAAACTTAGTTCTAAAACTAAGAAAACAACAGGGAGAACACTGTCAAAATCACTACAGTCATGGAATTTACTGTTTTGTTGAGGAAGAATAAATGTGCAAGTTATTGTCTCTTTTCCATCCCTGCCCCTTCTGTATCATAGGGAACCAGAGCCAACATTTCCTTACTGCCTTGCCAGCTGACAACTACCTAAGTTCTGTGAATGGGAGGCTTTGGTCGAAAACTGGAAAGCGGAAGGCAGACAAAGATCATTTTACCTTGTCTTTGGAAATACCTCATGCCACGGCAACAGGGATGGCAACATGTGTGTGTTCCTGGCCTGATCAGGCAGCAGTCTCTAATGTGCTATATCAACAAGGGTCCATTCAGGAAATTAGGGGTCACAACACATATTATGCATATTTCCAGCAGAGAAAATTTATTGTAAGGACTCGGTTCCAAAAAAAAAAAAAAAAAAAAGTTGAAATAGCTGGAAGAACCCGGACACAGTCATTTTGCTGAAAGATTGGACTATAGAAAAGTTATGATATAGAGATGATATATGATCCATCAGTGTCATGGACTGACTTGTATGTCCCCAAAACTCATGGGGAGATACTTCATGTTGAAGTCCCAACACCCACTACCTCAGAATGTGACTGTACTTGGAGATAGGGACTTTAAAGGGGGTAGTTAAGGTAAAATGAGATCATATGGGTGAGCTTTTCTCTGATATGGTGAGTGACTGTATACAAGGAAGAAATTAGGACACAGAAACTCACAGAGAGAAAGGCCATTTGAAGATGGAGAGAAAACATGGCCGTCTACAAACCAAGAAGAAGGGACTCTGAAACCAACCCTGCCAGCACCTTTATCTTGGACTTCTAACCTCCAGAACTGTGAGGGAATAAATTTCTGTTGCTTAAGCCACCCAGCCTGATACTTTGTTACAGTAGCTCTAGCAAACTAATACAATCATATAATTATTAATCTTGTTCAGAAAGCTCAAGCATTACTTCCTCATCATAGGTTTAATAAACTGTCATCAAATGTCGCCAAATCAGGGGACAGGTTTATTCCATTTTTTCCTGAATTTAACTGTATCATATAATCCTCTTTGTGAGAGACTCATAGTCTAGAATAGGACTCTAAGAAATGAGTCAAGATAGGTTTAAGTGCCATAAAAGAGGTGTGAATAAGGTGTTACAGAGCTACTAAGCAGGAAGGGAACATTACCAGGGAAAAGGCTTGAACTGATTCTTGAATGATAATGAAGATTTTAACCATGGAGAAGAGAGCAGAAGTTATTGAGGTGTGTATGTATAGTGGTACTGAGATGTGGAAGCACATGTCATGTCAGCGAAGGGCAAAGTTTGCATGTGACTGACACCCAGAATGCAGGACGAGAAGGGGGAAAATCTTAGCAGCTGAGGCTGGAAAGAGAACAGTCCTTCCTTCCTTCCTTCCTTCCTTCCTTCTTTCCTTCCTTCCTTCCTTCCTTCCTTCCTCCCTCCCTCCTTCCCTCTCTCTCTCTTTCTTTTTCTTTTCTTTTCCTCCAGAAAAAAAGACAAAAACAAATACTACGGAGTCTTTAGAAACTGTGGCCGAATCTGGCTTACAGAAATCAAGAGAAAGTCAGGTTTTCCCAGGGAGAGACTCTTGGTGAAATGTTAGGAGAGTCAGAGTCTGAAAAACACCAAACTGCAAATTCAGCTGTGGCCACGGACAAATCCAACAGAGTCTGCATGCATATTTCCTACAGTTGACACTATTAGTGGCCACTTATTGATCTTTTTGGTTTTCTCTAATTTAATGAGGAGCACCCAGACATGGGAATCTGCAAACATACAGAGGAAGCATAGTGGCAAAGAGCAAGGGCTGGGAATTGGATAGACCTAGATTCAAGCTCCATCTTTGCCAAATACAAATGATCTGATTTTGACTTGACTTAGTTTCCTTATTTTTGAAATGGGTACAATGATAGAACCTACATTCTAGGATGGTGTAAGGCTGCAATTAAATAATGAATATAAATTAATTCATGTGTTTTCTAACAGATATTAAGTAAGAAAACAAGTTAGCTTGCCCAGGTGTATATTTCAGCTTTAATATTTTAGCCTATGTAAACATAGGCTAGTTATTTAACTATTCTGCCTCAGATTCCTCATCTACGAGATAGACACAATGCAAGTATTTGGTTGGCCAAAAAGTTCGTTCGGGTTATGAATACATTGCTAAATAAAGTTCTTGGTGAAAATGAAAAATGTGTCTTTTATTTTTACTTAAAACCAAACGAGGGCTTCCCTGGTGGCGCAGTGGTTGAGAATCTGCCTGCCAGTGCAGGGGACACGGGTTCAAGCCCTGGTCTGGGAAGAGCCCACATGCCGCGGAGCAACTGGGCCCGTGAGCCACAACTACTGAGCCTGCGCATCTAGAGCCTGTGCTCCGCAACAAGAGAGGCCGTGACAGTGAGAGGCCCGCGTGCTGCGATGAAGAGCGGCCCCCACTTGCCGCAACTAGAGAAAGTTCTCACAAAGAAACGAAGACCCAATGCAACCATAAATAAATAAATAAATAAATAAATTTAAAAAGAAAAATATATAAATTAAAAAAAAAACCAAACGAACTTTTTGGCCAACCCAATACATTATCCAGAGTGTTGTTGCGAGGATCAACAGAGTTGATATGTCAAACGCTTTAAGTACAGTGTCTAGGACATAGTAACAGATCAATAAATGTGAAAGACAAGAGTTGAGGATAGCAGTGATAATTGTGGATGAAAATGAAGGCAATGCAAATGTACTTAGCAGAGAGTAGTTTTTTATTTAATCACTGGGATTGTTGCAGATGTTCTGGAAGTTGTGGGATAGTAAACAGGGGCCATCAGTGAAGGCAGTACAGTGAAACCGTTGAAATTCCTCCTGAGAGAATGGCCCAAGAATGACTGATGAGGCTATGAAACACTGTGTATCAGGAGGCTTAGCCTTTTCCCTACTCTCGCAGGCCCAATCAGCTTTCTCACCTTTCAGAGTAGCCTCTCATCTATCCAATTAGTTGATTATTACATTAGCATATGCCTTATAGTATGGTCAGGACTCTGATTAAATGCTTAAGGCAATAGCTAATGCATTGTCATGATTGAAAGGGACAATTAGAAAGTGATTAGACAGTTACCTTATCTAAGAAATGAACTGTGTAACCGTTGGGTCTTTCAACCAGCTTTCAACAATATAATAAGAATTAAAGGATTGCTGAACCACTTGCTTTTTATTTTATGTATGTGTCATTTATTATTTTTTATTTTTTAATTGCAATATAGTTGATGTACAATATTATGTTAGTTTCAGGTGTACTACATAATGATTTGACATTTGTCTGCATTATGCAATGATCACCACGATAAGTCTAGTAACCACCCGTCTCCATACAAAGTTATTACAGTATTGGTGACCATACTCCTTATGCCGTATTTTACATCCTCATGACTTTATTGTATAACTGGAGGTTTGTACCTTCAGTTTACCTATTTTGCCCACCCCCCCAAGCCCCTCACTTCTGGCAACCATCCGTTTGTTCTCTGTATCAATTAGTCTCTTTTCATTTTATTTTGTTTGTTTTAGATTTCCACATATAAGTGATAACAGGTGGCATTGGGTTGGCCAAAAGGTTCATTCGTTTTTTTCTATAAGATGGCTCTAGTAGCACTTCGCTGTCTTTAACTTCATTCAAAACAATTTTGTTAGATTGTATGTGACAGCTATCATATCAGCGTGCATTTAAAAAAAAAAATCAAAATTGGTGAATTTTTGTGTAGCCATTTTAACATTGAAGATGGAAGAAAAAAAGCAACACTTTCGGCGTATTATGTTTTATTATTTCAAGAAAGGTAAAAACGCAACTGAAATGTAAAAACACATTTGTGCAGTGTATGGAGAAGATGCTGTGACTGATCGAACATGTCGAAAGTGGTTTGCCAAGTTTCGTGCTGGAGATTTCTTGCTGGACGACGCTCCAGGGTAGGATAGACCAGTTGAAGTTGATAGCGACCAAATTGAGACATTAATTGAGAACAATCAACATTATACCACATGGAAGATAGCCAACCTACTCAAAATATCCAAATCAAGCACTGAAAATCATTTGCACCAGCTTGGTTATGTTAATCGCTTTGATGTTTGGGTTCCACATAAGTTAAGCAAAAACAACCTTCTTGACCATATTTCCGCATGCGATTCTCTACTTAAACATAATGAAAACATTCCGTTTTTAAAAGAAACTGTGACGGGTGATGAAAAGTGGATACTGTACAATAATGTGGAACAGAAAAGATCGTGGGGCAAGTGAAATGAACCGCCACCAACCACACCAAAGGCCGGTCTTTATCCAAACAAGGTGATGTTGTGTATATGGTGGGATTGCAAGGGGGTCCTCTATTATGAGCTCCTTCTGGAAAACCAAAGGATTAATTCCAACAAGTCCTGCTCCTAATTAGACCAACTGAAAGCAACACTCGGCAAGAAGTGAATTAGTCAATGGAAAACTCATAATCTTCCATCAGGATAACACAAGACCACATGTTTATTTGATGACCAGGCAAAAACTGTTACAGCTTAGCTGGGAAGTTCTGATTCATCCTCCGTATTCACCAGACATTGCACCTTCGGATTTCCATTTATTTCAGTCTTTACATAATTCTCTTAATGGAAAAAATTTCAGCTCCCTGGAAGACTGTAAAAGGCACCTGGAACAATTCTTAGCTCAAAAAGATTAAAAGTTTTGGGAAGATGGAATTATGAAGTTGCCTGAAAAACGGCAGAAGGTAATGGAACAAAAGGGTGAATACGTTGTTCAATTAAATGTTGTTCAGTAAAATGAAAAATGTGTCTTTTACTTTTACTTTAAAACCGAAGGCACTTTTTGGCCAGCCCAATATTTGTCTTCCTCTGTGTAAATTATTTTATTTAGCATAATACGCTCTATCCATCCATGTTGTGGAAAAATTTTTTTTTTTTTTTTTTAATGGCTGAGTACTGTCCCAGCAGCACACTTCCTTCTGGTCCCCAGAGCTATATGCTTCAGTGCTGTCCCCTATGTGGGCTGTAAGGGCCCTTCTGTTGTGGCAGGGTTGGTTATGGTGGGTGGGCTGGTAGGCAAAGCCCATTCCTGGCATAACGAGTTGTGCAGCCCAGTAGGTCCCAGTTCTGGTGCCAGCCCGCTGGTGCGTGGGTAAGCCTCCGATGCTCTCAGGCTAGAGGAAGGACTCCAAAATGTCCCTTGCCAGCACCAGTGTCCTCGTGGTAGAATGAGCTTCCAGAAATGACTATATCCCCAGAGAGAGTCTCATTTGCCACCTGCGTCTCCAGAAGGCTCTCCAGGATCAGTCAGTGAGTCTGACCTAGGCTCCTTTCAAATTACTGCCTCTGTGCTGGGAGCATGTTAGATTTTGTGAATACCCTTTAAAACTGGAGTCTTTGTTTTCTACAGTCCTCCAGCTCTCCCATACACAAGCGCCACTGATCTTCAAAACCAGACGTCCTGAAGGCTCATGTTTCTACTGCAGGACCCCGAGGTTGGAGAGCCCAATGTGGAGCTCAGTCCCCCCGTTCCTTTGGGAGTACTTCTGTAATTGTGATTATCCTCCCATTTGTGGGTCGCCTACCTGGTGTATGGGTCTTGACTATAACACCTCCCGGCACCTCTTACCCATCTCGTTAGGGTTCCTTCTTTATCTCTTTAGTTGTGGAAAATCTTTTCTGCTGCTCTTCAGGTCATTCTCCTTGATAGGTGCTTTGTAAATACTTGTAATTTGGTGCCTGTGGGAGGAGGTGAGCTCAGGGTTTTCCAGTTCTGTCATCTTGACCACTCTTCCAACTACTTGCTTTTAGAGTCTAGATTCTTTATCACCTCATCTTTGTATTTCAGCCTACAGCTATGACTGCTTTTTACCAGGCAGATATTTTATAAATCACAAGTGTTTCTAAAATCCACATTGCTCATTAATTTTGCTATTTCTTATAGAGAAGAGAAATTTAAAAAGGAAAGCAAGGGAAGAGAAAGACAAATATCCTAGGAAAGAGATCTGCAAGAGTTTGAAAAGATTTCTCAATATTTAGCCTGCATCAGAGTCACCTAGAATGCTTTTTAAAATTCAGATTGCTGGGCCCACCTCTAAAGCTTCTGGATGGGACCCCAGAATTTGTATTTCTAACAAGTTCCCAGTTGATGTTGATGTTGGCTAGCCTAGAGACCAAACTTTTGAAACCACTGACTAGAGCATTGGTCTTCAAAGATTTTGAAGCGTGTCTCAATGTAATTTTGAACAATGATGTTACCTTCCTTCACAGTTTATACCCTATATGAAAAAATTTATCATAAATTGGGATAGTTGAAAGTGTAATACTTTTAAGAGTATTGCAAATATTGACATTGTAAATAAAACTATTACTTTTAAATAAAACAACTGATTCCAATAGAATATAAATACTATAGTGGTTTGATATGTAGACCTATTTTTTTAAAAAATACATGTGCAAATTCTTCCTTAATATTTGGAAATAATATATCATTCTGTTTTCTCCTTTCAATCATATATTCATTCTATTGCCCTCTTAGAATTACATCCTCCTGTAATGTATTTTTCTCCTTGAAAGTCTTTTAAATGATCACTCAGCTCTATTTCTATGCAATAAAACACATATATAAATTTAAGCTTATTTTTAATGTCTCAAAGACGTAAGACTTCAGTGCCAAAATATGACTTCTGGTTATCATAACAGTTATTATGATAACTGATAAAAATCAATCAAATCAATTTATTAAAGTAGATTTTTCAATATCGATATTTTAAATTATTCATTTGCTTCAGGATCCCGGTGGATTTTTACACCTTGGGGCAATGCAGCATAGAAAGATGTGGGAGACCTTAGTTTTTGCTGTTGTGAGGAAAGGGTCACAGAGAAAAGGCCAGAAAGAAAGGATAACTGCCTGAAGTTCTCAGCTCCTAGACTTTTCTTATGGAGAAAGAGGAGATATGGATATTGAGGATCTAGAAATTGATTAACTAAAAATTCTTCATTCTCTGTGTTCCTTATATTGCTTTGTATACCTCTAGGGGTACTTGAATCCCAGACTGAATACTGCTGTTCAAAGGAAAATTTCAGTTTTCACTTTCTCATTCTCACTGACATGGGACTACATATTATTTTGAAAAAAACACCTGTTCTCTATTCTTTTTATTTATAATAATAGTCACAACTAACATTTGTACTTTACTTTTTAATTTATGTCACTTTAATGTGTAAAACTTAATATACGAGGAGAATCCTCAGATAAAATAGAATCAAGAGGTCAGAAAGAGGAGTTCTCATACCCTATGATGATAGGAGAGCCCAACAGGAAGAAGGAAGATTTCCTCTTCTTGCCTGGCAAGAGCTCAGCCAATGAGAGACTGTGACAACTCAGCCAATGAAAAGCCACTATAGTTTGAAATCTCAATTTCTCCAAAGTACTCTTTGTTTACTATAGCCCTCCCAAATTCCTTTTCTCCTTTTTAAAAGAGTTCTCTCCATTTTTGCCAGGGACTTGCATGTGGCTTCCCATGATAGCACCCAGAATTGAAATTCTTTGTTGATCCCCAATAAACCCATTTTTCCTGGAGAAATAACTGGCAGCTTATTTGTTTTAGGTCAACAAATGTGTATTATTTAATTTTTATTCTCACAAACTTGTACATGTGTAGGTAAGGCAGATATTATTGTGATTATTTGACAAGTGGGGAAATAATTTCCAGGAGAAAAAGTGAATTGCTCAGTGCCACAGGGCTAGTAAGTAATAGAGACCAGCTTCAAATCACCTCCAACTCTAGTTCCATGAATTTGAATTGCATTGTATAAAAGCCAGAGTTCACTTGGCAGATGACAGGATTGAATAATGCCAGTCCTCTTCTTACTCAAGAACAGGAACTGCATGAATTTTCAGAGTGAAGGCCTTGAGTGTCAGATAATGAAGAACAGTTATGCCTGAGGAAGCACTGATGAAGCAAACAAAGACTGGAGAGAAGTCACCAGAAACAGAGCACAGCCATGACCATGCTGCAAGTAGTTTGGAAAGACTGGTGGCAAAGCTGTCACAATAGCAGTTAGGTTTTGAGACTATAAAGTTTTAAATTAATATATCTTCCCCACAAAACAAAGCATCTTTTATGAACTGAATGTCTGTGTTCCCCCAAATTCATATGCTTAAGCTCTAATCACCAATGTGATAGTGTTTGAAGATGGGGCCCTTGGAAGGTAATTAGGGCTAGATAAGGTCATGAGGGTGGGGACCTCTCGTGGGGGTTAGTGCCCTTACAAGAAAAGACACCAGAGAGTTCAGTCTCTCTCTCTCTCTCTCTCCAAGGGCACACACCAAGGAAAGGTCATTTTAGAACACAACAAGAAAGCAGATGTCTACAAGACAGGAAGAGAGCTCTCACCAGAACCCAACCATAGTGGCACCCTGATCTCAGACTTTTAGCCTCCAGAACTGCAAGAAAATAAATTTCCTGTGTTTAAGCCTTAAGTCTGTGATATATTAATACAGCAGCCCTAGCAGACTAAGACAGTATCTTAGCTTAAATACAGAGTATGGAGTGGGAGCATGCATTGACACAATATATTACAATGTAAAATTTCTTTGAAGAACTTCCTTAGATCTTATCCAGAAAGATTTATTGCTGGGACAACTTGTAGTACTCCTGTAATATTTCTTTGTTGTCCTTATCATGTATGTTCTGTAATCAGCTTCTCCAAACAAACAAATTAGCTTCTCCTTCAAGCAAATCTTTGGTGAGCATCTACCGTGACAACAAGAAGACTAATCGAATGGAAGTGTGAGGATAGACATGGGTGCCATTTAAGACCGAGGTCATTGCAAAGTCAAGGAGAGAGATAATAAAGGCCTAGATAGTGGAAGATGCTGCAGATGTGGAAAGAAAGACTGATTATAGAAGACATTGTGCAGTTAGAATTCACAGACCTTGATTATTGAAAATATGTGGGATGGTCCTGCATGAATGAAGTGTAGAGATGATGATTGAATTGAATGGAAGCTTGAACTGGACTTAAAGTTGCCTTCTTGGCTTGGGGAGCTTTACCTCTTGCCAGAGAACTGAGGAGTTTTCCTCACATTTGCCATTTCATGTGACTCTGCATATTTCTGTCTTCTGTCTCACTCAGGCAGCTTCATGTGGTCTTTCTGTCCTGGGCTACTGGAAAGAATAGAAAAAGCTTATACTCTAAGCACGTAACACTTCTGAGAGAATAGAATCACATCTGCAGCACAGTGTAATGCAGCATTGGTCTTGTAGCAGAAAATTTAGCTTTGTGTCTGGATGGAGCTGTTTACCAAATGTCACCACAACCAAAGTTCACAAGAAAATGATGAGGGTGAAATAAGATAATGAAGATAATCTTTACAAAATATCATGTACCGTGCTTTGATAGAACAAGAAAAAGGAGCAGCATAAACTAGGTTTGAATTCACTAGGAATGGCTGAAATGAAAGTGGGTTTTTATTCTTGAATATGTCTTGACAGGTCACCCTATCAGCTCAATAGACCGTTTATAGCCAACAACAGTAAACTACAGGTCTTCTGATTTAAGTTCCTTCAAGAGAGGTTTGCTAAAAATTGTAACATGACAAAACAGTAGCACTGCTTTGAAGGGAGTCGATAGCGTCGCTCTTGGCTCCAAATGAAAGGCTGCCGTGGCCAAGCATTCCTTGTCATTTCCTTTACTCAGGGTGCTTTTCTTTGCCTCTGAAGAGTCAAAACAATGGTAACTGAGAAGCTGGCATCAGCATGAGTGACAGTAAGTGTTCCAAGACAGCTAGTTGATTGATTGATGGACGATGATGAATGTTGTCTAAAAGAACAGAAAGCTGTGTTTCCTTTTTGAAACCATTCAAATTTGGACAACATAGGCCAACAATCAGATGTTTCTAAATTTAATGTGCACACCATTTCCAAATATGCAAACAATGATCAAAACCACCGCCCACCAGGACTCACATACATTAATAAGTGTCAAAGTAATTCAAACATCAGAAAGCTCCTTTTCCACCTGCACAGATGTCACAAGTCGCAATTGATGCAATGACACTGAAGAGAACACGGGTATGCAAATTCTAGCTAATGATAATCATGGCAAAATTTCACACCTATAGAATAATTTCTCTTACTCTGTTCTATTATAAACTCTATAGTTGGCAGCTAGGGAATGTACCTTCAAGATCACACAATCCAAAATTTGTATTTTATTATATGTGGAGAAGACCGAAGCCTTAACAGGGAAGGTCCCTTGGCAAATGATTGGCAGAGACATGGCTAATTTTGGTCTCCAACCACTGTCTTGGTGAGCCAGTGTATCAGTAAAGGTCCCAACAGGACATGGATGTCCCACTGAAAATAGGATAATTCAAAGTGGGTTTATCCTCAAAAAGAATAAATACAAAGGTGTAGGTGGAGTTTACAGGAAATACAAGAGTTAATGCGGAAACTGAGAGTAGCAGCAGTGGCAACTTCCCATCCCAAGACCCAGAGAGTCACAGGATGGGAGGAATTCACCTGCAGAAAGAAAGGCCTGCAGAGAAGCTGCCTTGTAAAGAGCAGGTGACCTTCTGTGAAGGGGCACAGCCAGCCTGAGTAAATTTTGCAGGAAGCGGGAATCAGAGAAATAAAGAGCCTCACTTCACTCTCCTCCCCATTCTGACTTCCTACTGGAGATACATACTGGCTGAACTCACCTGTAAGGTAGAAGGCATGTTTATGTAGTCCATGGTGCCAGGCTCCTGGGGCAAAGAGCGGATGGAGAGCAGATATGGAAAGGGGGGAAGGATGATATCTGGCACACAGGCTTACATTATAATTTTGCAATATATATGAGAGCAAGAAAATATACGCAGGAAGAGATAGCAAAAAAGAAATTGATAGAGCAGAACCTCACTATCGAAGGCAGGCTAAAAACAGCTATGCAGGGGACTTATGGGAATTTCCCATTGACCACCTGCTCTTCAGTGTGCATGGGGGAAATTCTAAGAGGCTTTAGGATGCAGGAGCTAGAAACAAAAACAACATTTAAAATTGCAGCTGCAGTTTATTTTTATTTGAGCAACATGATACACATATTTTAACCCATGAAAGGGCTTGTGGGTTGGCAGACAAGGCTGCAGAAGAACTTCTAAAACACACAGTATTGTGGTGCTGTCAGGGTATAAGTTGACACCCACCCTGGAGGCTTCCCATGTAATAGACAGAACAGTAAATTCTTTATAATAATACTAAGTTTTATCTAAATAAAATTGTATTATATCTAAGGTGTTTTCATATTCATCACCTCCTAAGAGTCTTATGAGACAACTGAACCAGGTATTTTTATTCCCATTTTATAGAGTGGGAAACCCCAGGCAAAAGAAGTGGTAACCTGATGGTACACAGCTAGGGAGGGGCCTCAAACCCCTGCCTTCTGATTACAGGTTCAGAGTTCTTTGCACTTTACTCCACAGTTCCTTGCTTGCACGTGTCCACAGCTTCAGGAGATGTGATTTGACTTGCATAAATTCTGTCTCTGACCTAGTCAAGTGTTAGACATAGGCAAAGCTCACATGATCCTGGCAGGGAACTTCGGAGTCTGAGCTAGCAATTTCCAGCCTATAGGGGCACCATTTGGAAATGTAAGAGAAGGTATTTTGGTTGTCAAAATGACTAGGGCATGTTGTTAGCATTTAGTAGTCAGAGTCAGGGATTCTAAACATTTTCCAGTGTGTGGGTCAATACTGCACAATGAAAAATCGTCCTGTCCAAATAAATACCAAGAGCCCTCTCAATGAGAAATAATTAAATTTAGATTGCCTCTCTACAGTTAGCCAGGGCTTTATCTACCCAAGCACTTGTTAAACTTTAGTCCCTATAAGGTTCTCCTGAAGCATGTATAGAAAATGCAGATTACTTGGTCTCACCTCTAAAGATTATCATTCAAGATGTGGAGAGTGGCCAGAATCTACATTTTAATACAGGTACTCTCTCAGTTAGTCTGCAGTCAAGGCTGTGTGAAATGCTGGCCCAAGCTTATCGAAAGGGAGTACACCCCCAAAGGTTCTGATCGAAACTGTAAATGTTGATCTCACAATCCTCTAACCTGTTCTTATCCATCCAGCCAGCCAGCCATCATTCTGTCCATCCATCCATTCAATCCACATTTTCACTTAGTTGTGAAAGCAAGGACCTGTTTCTTGGTGACAAATTTTCCTGATTACCTTTCTGATCTTCTGTCCTTTGATGTTCTAACCCCACCAATTAAATCACAGTGTCTGCTGGAGTGTCCCAGAGATCAGTATTTCTTAAAACTCCCTAAGTAATCTCAGTGTACATCCAAATTAGAGACCCAGCAGTTTAGACAGTTGCTACTTAAACTCGAAACCTGTGCTCTACAGACCAGTAGCATACAATCATCTGAGGACCTTGTTGAAATGCAGATTCGGATTCAATAGGACTGGGGTGTGGCAGAGTCTGAATTTCTAACAAGCTTCCAGGTGATGCCAGGTGAGTCTCTGAGATTCCTCCACCAGTTTCTACTCTTCAACCCTGTACTTGGGCTTTGATCCTATTCAACTGCAGTGTTCACCATGGACTTTAACTGGACCAAGCCTTCAGGTCTCAGGCTCAAGAATGTTGGCTCTAGAAATTCTCCTGTCAGACTCCAGCCCTGCAGAGGACTGTGCCAGGCACTGTGTGAGTGTTTTTTCTTTAATCTGATACCACTGGAAACCACTACAGATTATCAGGCAGGCACATTTCTGATCTGCCCTTAATGCTTCTTAAACACAAGATGTTACCCCTGTTAACTGCCCAGCCCACTCTCTGAAAATGTGTTAGTTATGTTCCCTACCAGCACCCATCTGATGATCATTAAACCTCTGGCCGCCAGTGGAAGGGTCATGAATGGAAGGAAACTGGCACCATGATCTCTCCAGTTAGTTTTCAATATTCCAGCCTCCCAACCCCGATAGACAATACTCTGCATGTCCACTTCCTTGAAAGTTCTTTTGACCTCTATCTTCTACAAGACCAGAGTCTGTTCCTAGTTCCAGCGCTGTTACCTTTACATGGAATACCTTTCCTCATCTCCTTCACCTTATGAACATCTACTCATTCTCCAAAGCCCTATTTAATGTAACCTTCTCTCTTTCTCTTTCCTGACTTGTCTCTACCAGGCAGAATAATTATTCATTGGAATCTAGGGTCTGACTCTATACTGTCACCAGAGTACTTATCATATTATATTCAATAAAGTGTCTAATAAAGTCTAGAGACATAGATGATATTACATTATTTGTTTTATATATTGGAGAAGTCCTTGACATTATACATATATGCCTATGTTTCCAAACTTTATGGACACCCTAGACTTGTTCACACAAAGTCCCTGTGGACTCTCTATTACTTGAGTTGACCTCTAGACTTTACATAATTCATTTTTCTTCTCAGCATCTACTATAGATCCTGGGCCATTTTTAAAATTTAGTGTAAGTTGTCAAATTGAAATGTTAAATTGCTTGCTCTTAATAATGTATTTGTCAATATATTCAACTGAAGAAATGATGGGGAGATTGTTCATAGCATAGAACAGAGATCCTAACAAATGGGACTTCACACTTAGATGCAGAAGAAAGCTTCCCAATGTCTTAGGCAGCAAACTCTACATCCTCTTATTTCCAAAAGTAACCTTTGTGTTGGGCCTTTCTTGACAGATGTATGGAGGCCCCTTTAGGATGATCTTAATGGATAGAATCATAGAGATGGTTTAAATATAAACCATCATACTGCAGTCAAAATGCTAACTTTGTAGTCAGAAGCCTGAGGATTTTTGCACAGAGATGCCAAAGAAGGGCACAAACCCAGGTCAGGTTACCCCAATCCTTGTAAATGGATATAACTGAGAGGGTGTTTTTCTCCCTCCCCATCATTCACAACATTTCACTTGGGCTAGAAGAGCCTCTGTTAACATGTTAAAAAAAAGAGAGACAGAAAAAACCCTACCCCAGGATATTCAGTCAGAGCAGAAATGCCTGCGGGTAACCAAACCCAGAGTTACATCCCCAGTAAAATGATTCAGTAGAATGAGTCAGTCTCTTTGCATTTCCACACTGAGGCACAGGGAGAGCAACCACCTGCGGGCTGCTAAGCCAGCACAGCACTTGCATAGCCCAAAAAAGTGCAAACACAAGGAATTGTCCTCCTTCCAGGAGTGTCCTCTTAGGTCATACTTACCCTACTAAGCTGCTTCCGAATGTGTCTCTAAGCAAAACAGCTGCAATCCCAAAGACTCTGAACACTAACAAGTCCTTGAATCACCTGGTTATGAAACTCATAAAATGCTGAAATAATATAGAGATGGTTTTAGTACAAGTAATGCATGCTCAATGCAGAACAATTAAACACAAATAAATTAAAAAAAAAAAAAGAAGGAAATAAAGCCGCCTGAAATAATAGCTCTGTTAATATTCTTTAGTGTATCCTTCAATTGTGCATATGTGTACACGTGTGTACATAATATATATTTCTGTCAAAGGTGAGATAACAGTGCATACAGTTTTAAAATCTGCTATTTTTCACACCAAAATTATAACAAAATTATGTATCAGTCATTCTAAGACAGTTATTAATATTTCTTTATATAATATTTATGGTTGCTTAGTATCCAGTATGTATATAAGTAGTTTAACCAATTCATTCTTGTTAGACTTACAAATTATTTAAACTATTATAAGGAAAGTTTATACTGAATATATATATTGTATTTGATCTATATTATTAAACATATGTCTATTTATATATATATATATATATATATCATTATTAAAACACAGTTGTAACAAACCTCCTCTTAGCTACATCTTTCCACATGTCCTTAACTACTACCTTAGTATAAATTACTAGAAGTGGAACTGTAAGGTCAAGAGACATAGAAAACACCTTCAAAGAGCCCTACAGAAAGTATGTACAAATTTACTTCCATCAAGAGTATTTGAGAGTCCCCTTATTTCCCCATACCACCTTCTCCAAGAGCATCATTTAAAAATCTTTAAATTTAAAAGTGAATATGATATCTTATTTTAGATTTAATTGTTGTTATTACTGGTGAGATTGTTATTGTATTTTATTGGCCATTTGGATTTCTTTGTAAAATTTCTGTTCATGACTTTTGACTCTTTTTTTTCTGCTATAATATCAGCTTTTTCTTATAGATATGCAAAATTGTTTATAGATTAAAGCTACTACTCTATGAAATATTCATTGCATCTACTTTCCTACTTTATCATTAGCTTTTTAACTCTATAAGTGATGTTCCTTGTACTACAAAAGCAATGTTTAAAAAAATTTTTTTAATGTATTTAATTCTTCTTTGAATTATTTTTATCAGCATTTTATAGTTTGCAGCATACAAGTCTTGTACATATTCTTTTTTTTTTTTTTAAAGCTTAGCCCATATAAAGATGGATCATTTTATTTTATTTTATTTTATTTTTTATACAGCAGGTTCTTATTAGTCATCAGTTTTATACACATCAGTGTATACATGCCAATCCCAATCTCCCAATTCATCCCACCACCACCCCCACCCCACTCTCCCCCCTTGGTGTCCATACGTTTGTTCTCTACATTTGTGTCTCTATTTCTGCCTTGCAAACCGGTTCATCGGTACCATTTTTCTAGATTCCACATATATGTGTTAATATACAATATGACAAACCCACAGCAAACGTCATTCTCAATGGTGAAAAACTGAAAGAATTTCCTCTAAGATCAGGAACGAGACAAGGAAGTCCACTGTTGCCACTATTATTCAACATAGTTTTGGAAGTACTAGCCATGGCTATCAGAGAAGAAAAAGAAATAAAAGGAATACAAATTAGAAAAGTAAAACTGTCACTGTTTGCAGATGACATGATACTATACAAAGATAATCCTAAAGATGCCACCAGAAAACTACTAGAGCTAATCAATGAATTTGGTAAAGTTGCAAGATACAAAATTAATACACAGAATTCTCTTGCATTACTATACACTAACAATGAAAGATCAGAAAGAGAAATTAAGGAAACAATCCCATTCACCTTCGCAACAAAAAGAATAAAATACCTAGGAATAAACCTACATAAGGAGGTAAAAGATCTGTACTCAGAAAACTATAAGACACTGATGAAAGAAATCAAAGATGACACAAACAGATGGAGAGATATACCATGTTCTTGGATTGGAGGAGTCAATATTGTGAAAATGACTATACTACCCAAAGCAATCTACAGATTCAATGCAATCCCTATCAAACTATCAATGGCATTTTTTACAGAACTAGAACAAAAAAATCTTAAAATTTGTATGAAAACACAAAAGACCCCGAATAGCCAAAGCAATCTTGAGGGAAAAAAACGGAGCTGGAGGAATCAGACTCCCTGACTTCAGACTATACTACAAAGCTACAGTAATCAAGCAATGCTTTTGTTAAAAAAATTTTTTTGAATGAAAGAGTCTTTAAATTCTACAGTGCTTTACAATTTTCAAAAGTTTCACGCACATGATTTCATATAATCCCATAGTAACCCCTTTGCTTTTTAAGGTAGCCACTTTATCTGTCTATTCATATAGCTTCTGCCTTTGGTGTCTAAGTTATGTAACAGGATACCTGTTGAAACTGAAAAATCACCACGAGAAAAGAATTGTCATTTTAAGAGTTAAGAATTGCTTTGTTTTGAGAAATTTACTCCAGAGAAATGATTAGTTACAGAAATATAAATAAAATATTTTTATTCATGGTTCACATTTCATGGACAGGCAACTACCATTGGAGGGAAGTGAACTGGCACTTACCACCTAGTGACTGGAAGGGGCCAAGACAAAGATGCCCAGGAGGAAAACCTCTGAATAGGGTCTGGTTTATGAACTGTGGAAGTAGCCCAGTGATAGACTGCTAAATGTTTTTCTGTTGACTTTCTGAGGAAAAATGAATGCATATTTTCATATATTTGTTTATAATAAATTTTAATGATACAATGTTTTTGTTTACATAGCACAAAATTTACAAATAATAATAGAATATACAATGGAATACTTCTACTGGGTTTTGCTATACTTTTGTATAGCGAACTCATGTTTGCAACTAATGAATGAATATGGTTTCAGTATGAGTACTGGTTGATGTTTTTGCCTTTGTTAATGTGTAAGAACAAAGTGAAACAAAAAAGATATTTCTTACAACTTTGATTTGTCAATACCAGGGCAAATTTATTTGCTGAATCAGATAATAGTTTTGAGGTACTGGAATAAGATTTCCTTAATTTTTTGTGCTATTCACAATATAATGACTATAGACATAATAATTTTTAATTTAATTTGTATTGACATTTTTTCATTATTTTCTTAACTATCAACAGAACAATAAATCAAGCCCTGATTTGTAGTATTTGCTGATTTCCGTGGAGTAAGTATTCTCACCATGGCCAATTTCAAACTATAAACATGATGTCACTGAATGTGGAGTGGGGAGAGATGGAAACCTCAAAAGCACAGATAATAGTGAGTGTAGTTAAGGAGGAAATGATGAGTTTTGTGTGTTTGCTATCTTTGCTTTTAATATTACTTAATTGTTAAAGTATATAATTTAATTTTTAATGATAGCTGTGTTTAACCACTAGTTTGTAAAATTGCTGAACATTTAACAGTTGGCTTTCACGGGTCGGTGGAAGCCAGCTCAGCACTCCACTGATAGAAATCACATACTCATTTTCCAGATTTTTGTTTCACAATTTGTGTCAATTGTCCTGAAGCCTTCAGAAAAGTCTTACTGTTATGAAAGGAAATTGAGGGAATTTTCTGTGACCAAGTTTGGGGTCTTGCTCTCTCTTCTGCCTAACATTACTGGTTTTGAGACATCACGAGATGATCTGCAGAAGAGAGAGCAAGACCCTGGGAGGGGGCAAAGATCGGATTTATGGAGAGAGTCATCATTCCCAGGGAATTCCTGGAATAACCAGTTTTTAGCTTGATTTCTCTGCCATCCAACAGCATGTGAAGCTCAGGACTATTCTCTGATAATTATCTGTAAGAAAAAAATATGTTTTCATGAACAGAAATTAATAATTTGCAAACAGCTTTATTGCAATATAAATGACATACAATAAGCTATACATGCCTAAAGTGTACAGTTTGTTAAGTTTTGACATATGTTATTCATCCATTACACTATCACCATAATCAATATAATGACCATTTCTATTAATCCCAAAAGTTTCTTCATGCTCCTTTGCAATCCCTCCTTCATGCCCTGCTGCCTACAGCCCTCAATCCCCTCCCTAGGCAACCGTTTATCTGCTCTATGACTATTAATATGTTAAGACTGAATTTTAGCAATCATATAGTATGTACTCTTTTTTGTCTGGCTTCTTTCACTTCACATAATTATTTTGAGATTCATCCATTTGGTTGCATGCATATATCAATAACTTTTTTTTTTCAGAATAATATTCCATCGTATGGACATACTGCAATTTGCCTTTTTTCCATTCAACTATTGATGAACATTTGGGTTGTCTCCAATTTTGGGTATTACAAAAAAAGCTGACATGAAGTTTCATAACAGGTCATATTTTGTATGAAAATATGTTTGCATATCTCATAAATGAATACATAAGTAATGGAATGATTGGGTTATATTACAGGTGTCCACTTAAATTATTTAACTTTTAAGAAACTGTTTATTTCGAAAGAGGTTTTATCATTTTACATTCCCACCAGCAGTGTATAAGAGTTCCAGTTTTTCCACGTCTTTTTAAACACTTAATATGGTCAATCTTTTTAATTTGAGTCATGGTGATGTAGTATGTAACTGTACTACATGTTAATTTTGGTCTGCATTTTGTTTATGTCTAACAAGGTTGAGTATCCTTTCCTGTGCTTACTCGCTATCTGTATATCTTCTTTGGAGAGTTATCTGTTCAATATATTGCCTATTTTTGTGTGGTTTTTACTTTAAAAAAATTATGGAAGTAGAGTTGATTTATAATGTTGTGTTAGTTTCAGGAGTACATCAAAGTGATTCATTTTTTTTTTTTTTCAGGTTCTTTTCCATTATAGGTTATTACAAGATATTCAGTACAGTTTCCTGTGCTATACAGTAGGTCTTTGTTGATTATCTATTTTATATATAGTAGTGTGTATATGTTAATCCCAAACTCCTAATTTATTCCCCCCTTCCCCTTTGGTAACCATAAGTTTGTTTTTTATGTCTGTAAGTCTATTTCTGTTTTGTAAATAAGTTCATTTGTATCATGTTTTTTTAATTCCACATATAAGTGATATCATGTGATATTTATCTATCTCTGTCTGACTTACTTCACTTAGTATGATAATTTCTAAGTCCATCCAGGTTGCTGCAAATGGCATTATTTCGTTCTTTTTCATGGCTGAATAGTATATATATATATATATATATATATATATATATATATATATACAGCACATCTTCTTTATCCATTCATCTGTTGATGGACACTTAGGTTGCTTCCATGTCTTGACTATTGAAATAGTGCTGCCATGAACATTGGAGTGCATGTATCTTTTCAATTTAGAGTTTTCTCCTAATATATGCCCAGGAGTGGGATTGCTGGATCATATGGTAACTCTATTTTTAGTTTTTTAAGGAACCTCCATACTGTTCTCCCTAGTGGCTGCACCTATCTACATTCCCACCAACAGTGTAGGAGGGTTCCTTTTTCTCCACACCCTCTCTTGTATTTATTATTTGTAGACTTTTTGCTGTTGTTTTTACTTTTAAGAGCATATATGCTATATACAAGTTTGTTACAGATATGTGATTTGAAACTATTTTCTCACAGTTTTTCTTGTCTTTCTGCTCTTGCCTGTGTCTTTCAGAGGACAGAGTTTTAAATTTTGATTTTTTTTTTTCTTTTATAGATTGTACTTTTGGTGTGATAACTAAGAAATATTTGCCTTAACCCAATACAACAAATATTTCCCCCTATGTTTTCTTCCATAAGTTTTATAGGTTTAGGTTTTACTTAAAGAAATTTCAATTTGTTTGGTCATTATTAGTATATAGAGAGTATATAGATATATATTGACTTATATGTAAATATTGCTTAGGCTTTACATTTGGGTCTGTGATCCATCTTGAGTTAATTTTTGTATATGGTGTGAGGTATGGCTCTAAGTTCATTTTTTGGATTTGGATCTTTGGCTATTTCAACACTCTCTCTTAAAGATTATCCCTTTGCCACGCTTTTGTCAAAAATTAGTTGTCTGTATGTGTATAGGTCTATTTCTGCAATCTCTGTTCTATTCCATTGATCTATGAGGAGTTCAGCTGCTGGCCAAAATTCTATGTGTGATCCTTGGGGCTCAATCACAGGCTTTGCCCGATAGGTCTTATGGGGGAAGCTGCCCACCCCACACCAGGGTTGATGTGCAGCCACTTACTGTAGTCTCTGGAGGGAATTGCAGTTAGGGATACAACCCCTCTGGGCCAATCATGACCATATGCATATCTTCATTACTAGCCCTGGCTCTTCTAGCTAGAGTCCTTCTTATCAGGGCCTCCAATGAGGTTCTTCCTAGACATCTCCACTGAGACGTACTAAAGGAGGTAGATATGTAGGATGGGGGGCTTGGCTGAGAGACTTTTCCTCACTCTGACTCATCACTTTTTCACTCCTAGCCCTTCCCTCCTTCCAATCCCTGGCACTCGAGGTCCATAAACAGGCAGGAGCCTCTTGTTTAGAGCTCCTTAGCAGTTGGATGATTTCTCTCATTTGTGCTGCATATCATCTGACCCTTGCCCAGTGTCTTCTGTGGGGAAAAATAGACACTGGGGAGTCAGCTCTCTTCTCTTGTGCCTCTTGTTTGCACTGTCACAGTAAGTGTATAAAAACTTGATTGTTGCTTTAAGTTTGGTTCATTATCCTAATTCACCACCTTAGCATCTGGAAGTTTGACAATCTATTTTTATGCCAATGCAGCATCCTTTTAATTGCTGTGGAATTGTAATAACTCTTGAGATCAGGTAGTGTTAGTCCTCCAACTTTGTTCTTCGTTTTCAAAGTTGCTTTGGATATTATAGGTCCTATGCATTTCCATATGAAATTTAGAATCCATTTTCCAATTTTTACAATAAAATTATCCTAGGATATTGATTGTAATCTATAGATCAGTTTGGGAAGAATTGATATTTTAACACTATAGAGAGGCTTCTCAAACATGAACATAATGTATCTCTTCATATATTTAGGTCTTCTTTAATTTCTCTCAGCAAGATTTTCTACTTTTCAGTATAAAGGTCTTGTACATTTTTTGTCAAAATTTACCTTTTAGTTTCCATGTATTTGATGTTATTGTAATGTTCTTAATTTCAACTTGTTTGGCCAATATTAAGGTATTTATTTATTTATTTATTTATTTCTGTATATTGATCATGTATCATGTATTTATTTCTGTATTGATCATGCAATATTGCTGAACTCCTGTATTAGTTCTAGTAGTTTTTTGTAGGTTCATTCAAATATTCTAAATAATCATGTTTTCTGTGATTAAAGACAATTTTACTTCTTCCTTTATATCTGGATGACCTCTATTATTTTTTTCTTGCCTGATTGCACTGATCAGAACTTTCAGTACAATGATGAATAGAAATGGCAAGAGCAGAGAACTTGTCTTTCTTAAAGGAAAACCATGCAGTCCTTCATCATTAAGTGTATTACCTGTAGGTTTTCCCTAGCTGCACTTTAGCAAGTTCTCTTCTATTCCTAGAATGCTGAGTGTTTTTAATTCAAAATCAGCGTTAGCTTTTGTCGATTGCTTTATCTGTATCTATTGAGATGATCTTTCGTTTTTTCCTCTTTTCAGTTAGTTAATATGGTGAATTATGCTGATTGTTAGATGAATGATAAAACAGCCTTGCTTACATTTCTAGAATATAAATGGTCACGATGCAGTGGTCACATGCGTGTTCTTTCTTATATCGTATTGAACTTGGTTTCAAAATAGTGCTTAGAATTTTTACATCTGTTTTCTTGGGGGAATATTGGCCTGTAGTTTCCTTTCTTGTAATGTCTTTGTCTTTTTTGATATCAATGTAATGCCTGTTTCATTGAATAAATTGGGAAATATTCCCTCTTTTTCAAATTTCTAAGTTCGTGTGGAATTCATATTATTTATATCTTGCATGTTTGATAAAATTTATCAGTGAAGGCATCTGAGCCTAGAGTGTATTTGTGTGTGTGGGGGGGGGGGCGGGGGGAATGGTTTTCACTAGCAATTGAATTTCTTTTATTGAAAATTCAATAAATAAATAAATTCAATTTCTTTTTTATTTGAGTTATGAAATATATTCAGGTTATCCCTTTCTCCTTGAGTGAGCTTTGGTAGTTTGTAGTTTTCAAGGAATTTGTCCATTTCAATCTAAGTTGTTGAATGTATTGGCATAGGTGGTTCATAATACATCCTTGTTAACCTCTTAGTATCTGCCAGATCTGTAGTGATGTTATCTCTCTCATTTCTGATATTGGTAGTTTGTGTTTTTTCTCCCTTTTTCCTGGTAAGTCTGGCTAGAGGTTTACACATTTTATTGATTTAAGAATCAATTTTTAGTTTCGTTGATTTCTATATTGTTTTTCTGATTTTTGTTTCATTGATTTCTGCTCTGATTTTTATTATCATCTTTCTTATTCTTACTTCGAGTTTAATTTGCTCTTCTTTTTCTGGTTTCTTAAAGTTAATGCTGAGGTCATTGATTTGACACCTTCTTTTATATTATAGACATTTGCAATATAAAACACCACTACCAAGTATAGTTTAGTGTCATCTCACACATTTTGACACATTTTGATCGCATTTTATTCAGTTGAAAATACTCCCTAATTTTGATTTTGATTTCTTCTTTGACCCATGAATTATTTCGAAGTTATTTAAATTATTAAGAAGTGTTATTTAGTTTCCAAAAGTTTTAGAATTTTCCAGCGTTCTTTCTGTTATTTATTTATAATTTAATTTTATGTGATCAGACAGCATACTTTATATGACTTAAATCCTTTAAGTTTATTGATCTTTGTTTTATGGCTAGAATATGGTCTAGCTTGGTAAATGCTCTATTCACGCCTGAAAAGAATGTTTTCTGTTGTTGTTGTGTGGTGTATTATAGAAATGTTATTTTGGTCAAGTCGGTTGATAGTGTTACTCAGTCCATATCCTTATTGATTGTCTACTTATTCTATTATTGAGAAATGCAGAGATAATAACTATTTTAATATTTTGTATATGTGTGATAATTCTATCATTTCTACCATTTCTTGGTCAGCTTTGATTGATTGGTTTTCTCTTCATTATGGATTGTACATCCCTGCCTCTGTGCTTGTTTTGTAATTTTTCATTGTAAATTTTACCTTGTTGGGTACTGGATCATTTTGTATTCTCAAAAAATATAGTCTGGCTTTGTTCTGCTGCACAGTTAAATTACTGGGAAACAGTAATTCTTCATTCTTACTTTATTGCATAGGTTTTATAATGCCAAAATTTTCTAGCTTTATTAGGTGGGACCTACACAGCATTTAGTCTAGGGTTAATTTCCCCTTGCTACTGAGGCAGGATCCTTCTTAGTAGTCTTCTTTCCTTCTGAATTATGAGTATTTTCATTCTGCCTGCTGGGAACAGACACTATCCCTCCTTATAAGCACTAATTACTTTCCCCTCATAATACTTTCAGATGTTTTCCACCCCTGGTTTCAAAAAGTTTCTTCACATGCATATGCTAATCAGTGCTCTGGCGAGTGCTTGCAGGAAGCCATCTGCACCTCTCCAAAGCTCTCTTCCCCTGCAGCCCTCTCTTCTCTCTGGCATTCTGCCCTGTGAACTCTAGCTTCCTTGGCTTCATCAGACTCCCAGTTCCATCTGCTCAACTCAGGGAGACCTTTGAGCTCTGTTTGGATCCCTTTTATTCCAATGCAGCCTGGAAACACTCAAGGCAGTAAGCTGGGATAATTATAGAGCTCACCTCATCTACTTACTATCTCTCAGGGATCACTGTCCTTCATTTCCTGATGTCCAGTGTCTTGAGTGCTACTGTTTTATGTGTTTTGTCTGTTTTATTGTTGTTGTTTCAAGTGAGATGGGAAATCCAGACTCTGTTATTCTATTTTGACCAAAGGCAAGAGCCCAGATATATTAATTTTAATGCCATAAAATATATCAAAATTTTCTTTACAGTTTATACTTTTTGTCTTATTTTTATATCTTTCACTATTTTCTTCTACAATTTTAAAGTGCTACCATTAACGTTTAAGTTTTTAATCAACGTAGAAAAGACTTTGTATATGATTTCAAGTAGAGAATTAGATTCAGTTATTTATTTCAGTCATAGTAAACTTGTTTATTCATTACCATCTATTGAACGGAGCCTAATTTCCTTACCGATATGCAAAGCCAATTCTGCCATAAACCAAGGTCTCTGGTTTTGGAATTTTTATGTTGCTGAATTGGTTTATTTTTTCTCTTATTGATATTTTTGATATGTATTAAACATTTAAGCTTAGAATCTTAAAGGAGGATAAAATTTTTTTTTTAATTTATTTTATTTATTTACTTATTTATGGCTGTGTTGGGTCTTCGTTTCTGTGCGAGGGCTTTCTCTAGTTGCGGCAGGTGGGGGCCGCTCTTCATCGCGGTGCGCGGGCCTCTCATTATCGCGGCCTCTCGTTGCGGAGCACAGGCTCCAGACGCGCAGGCTCAGTAATTGTGGCTCACGGGCCTAGTTGCTCCGCGGCATGTGGGATCTTCCCAGACCAGGGCTCGAACCCGTGTCCCCTGCATTGGCAGGCAGATTCTCAACCACTGCGCCACCAGGGAAGCCCTAAAATATTTATTTTGATCTCATTTCTTGGTCATTTGCATAGGTTTATACTGCCAGAATTTTCTAGAATTCTTTATAACATATTACCCAACGATATTTGTTCTACTTGTGCATTTCTGAAGGTCTTGAGTTCACTTCCTCTCCCGTCAAAGTACTTAAGGGAAGGTATAGGGAAAGAATCTGTCCAAGAGGCCCAGCTTACTTCTCAATTACCAACATTTTCCGTACATCTCCAGATTCTGGAGTTGTTGATCTTGATTTACTCTACATTGTCACTCTGGTTTTCTGCTATAATTTTCTTTTCTGCTCTTCCTTTTTTTTTTTTCAGTGAGATGATGCAGTGGTTTATTTTAATATTTAATATTCAGTGGTTTATTTTAATTTCTATTTTTATTGGTAAATATTTCAAATACACAAAGAAAAAAGGATGTAATATAAGAAATGCCCATGTATCTTCTGTTCAGTATTCTTAAAGGTTAAAGGGTTTTTTATAATATGTTTCAGATTTATCTCTCTTTTTTTCTCACTCTCATTTCAATTTAAAAATGAAATAATATGGATCCACTTAAAGCTAGCCCTTCTCTCCTTTACTTTGCAGAGGAAATTACTGTCCTGAAGTTAGTATATATCCTTTGCGTCTGCACTCTCTCTTTTACTAAATGTGTGCATCCAGTCATTTTAGTGTTGTTTTATGTGCTTTAAAATTTGCATAAGTGGTGTTCTATTTATATACATTTATATAAATGAATCATTCTGTAACTCACTTTTTACACTAAGCCTTCAGTTAAGAAATTCATTCGTGTTGATGGCTTTACATTTAGCAGTTTTATGTTAAAAAACTATATAATCTTTTACCATCCTGAGAGGGTAACTCTGTGGTTTTATTCATCTCTTCCTCTAACTGGGGTGGTCAGTAACCACGTATCTCATCTGTACTAGTCAAAACCAGGTTTTCGTAGTTCTATATCCTAGCAAGATTCCCAGGACATAGTAAAGAATCGTGTTGCATATTATTGAACAGATGAATTTACTTCATCTTTTCTTCTCTCTCCTTTCCATCTTTTCTCCCTCCATTCCCTTTCTTTTTACAACCTTCTTCAATTCTTTTCACCTCTCCTCCCATTCTTTTATTTATTCATTGATGGCATCCAAGTCCCATTCTCAGTTTACATTTCCAGACCTGTTTTCTCCTACTTCCCTTTATGCAAACTATATTACAAACTCCTGGACTGTTCTCATCTTTCCCCAACTATATTCTGAACTGGTAAATCTAGGGTTTTTCTCATGATCTCCCTTTAACTTAGAATTCTCTTTTTTCATGTCTGTTTGTCCATGCTATGTCCATTCTTCAAGGGCCAGATCAAATGTCATTTTCTCCATCAAGTCAACTTGAATTATCTCAGCCATAAAAATTCTCTTGTGTATTCCATGCAGTTCTATATCATGTAGTATAAACAACACAATATTTCTGGATCAGAAGCTCAGCTCTGCCTCTAACCCTCTGTAACTTCAATCAATCTGATAACTTTGGGGCTCTAATATCTTACCTATAAATGGGGAAAATAATTCTTATTCCAACAAAGTGCTATGCTGAATCAAAATGACTAACATGGGGATAGAGAGGTTGAGACATGTAGGCGACCCAGCAGGGTTCTGTAATATGCTCATTTAATTTGAGAATACACACAGAAAGAGAGTGAAAAAGTTCATGTGATGAACATGAACTTGAAGGAGAGACATGCCCTTCTTCATTCTTTGGTCAGCTTTAGTTCCTGAGTACCCTGTATTCTATGGGCAGTCTCACTGGGCTGCATGTGAGACTAATGTTTTAAAGTTTGCAGACATTTAGTGCCTAAATGCAAATTAACTACTTCATCAGCTATTCAGTTAAAGAAACAGCACTCTGTTCCAGCCCTGGATGAAAATTTGGGTGCATTAGATCTACTGAGAGACATAAAGGTAGTCTCCAATCTTATGGGATTTTAAAGGATAAATTTTGACTCTGGACAATTTCAGACTTTAGAATATAATCTCTGCCTAAAATGCCCTAGCTCTGTCCTGAGTAAATGACTAAATGTGGAGAGGAAGATGAGTATTAAGATTTCCAGTTTCTAGCTTGGGTAGCTAGGTAGATAATAGTACAGTTATTAAATATAAGGAATACATGAAGAGGTGAAGGTTTTAATGCTGTATTAATAAGAAGCAGAAACAGACTCTGGAAGAAACTTGGACACCTCTGGGTTCTCTGCCTGGCAATAGCAGTTTTCTTGGAATTACCATCAAAATGATTAAGCTCTAATCACTTAAATTTTCTAGCTTCTTCACTCAGGTTTCAAGTCTCTGGAAAACAGAATGTGATTGACCCAACCAAAACCTGTCAACTTTATTCACTCAGGTGGAAGGAAATGTCATGGGCTAGTCAGTCACTCCAATTTACTTCTACTTCAGCAGAGAGGATAATTCAGTTTCCAGACATGTTAAGTTTGAGGTCCCTATAAGAGAGATTGCCAGGGGACATTTGTTTATATGGGTCTGGAGCTGTTAAGAAAAAATCAGTACCAAAAATAGATATTGGAGTCTAAAAAATATAGAATTTATGGGAAGTTTGAATTTGTTGTAGACTAAGAAAATGGCTGCATACAGAACCCTTGAGAACATTTTAAGAGACAAGTAGAGGAAGAGGAAGAAGATGCCCAGAGAGATTGACAACAGTCTAAAAGCTAAAGACCAAGGAACATATGAGGGCGGGAGTGCTTATAGAAATGCTACAGTGACCCAGAAATGTCTCCATTCCAGAAATATATCCTGCCTTTGAAGTCTTATAACCAAAAAAATATATTTCAGGTGAAGAAATCACTGTCTAATTTCCAGGAAACTTGTATCTAGAGGACAATTTTAGAAGTATAATTATCAGGGACATAGAATAAAAACTGATGGAAATTTTTTTTGTCTCCTCAGATTTTAGTCAGCCACAGCCATTCTCATATCATGCCTTCTGGATTCTCTCTTTTGAAAAATTTCACAGTGGAAAATCAGAATAAATAAAAAGGCACTGATAGTGTCACCGAACCAGGCTTGTTTGCCTGACAAACACATAGCAAGGTAAACACTGAGATGCTGAGGTTGGCAGTAGAGAAAAGATTTATTCGTAAGGCAGCCAAGCAAGGAGATGGGAGAACAAATCTCAAATCCACTTCTCCCAACAGAGGGGCTCAGGGTAGTTATAGGGTAAAGCTGAGGTATAGGGAGTGTGGGGAAAGGTGATTGAAAATAAGGAAAAGGTGAGGTAATCTTAGTTCTGTGAAGGTGCAACAGACACAACCAAGCCTCTTCTTGGGATGAAAATGGATGCCTTAGCATGTTCTGAGGGTAGAGTTTTCAGCCCTCTGACATCAAAAGGTCACCAATTGGACGCTCACTCATGCCCAGTTGGAGGGTTGGTGGACCTATCCAGTCTTAACCAGCTCAAGCTCGAATTAGACGAACTAGACACAGCTGACTCCAAGTTCCTAAAAGAACAACTTGGGCAAACATCTTATTGTTTAGGCTACATGATCCTTGGAGGACACATGCAAGTTTTCGTAAAAACGTTAAAGTGAGCTTGATCAGTGAAGGCATGTTCAGTTCATTATTATTAAGCAAGTTATAGTTTAAAGGATCTACCTTCGGTTTCAATACGAACTCATGAGGCTGAAATGTTTTATCTATAGCATTGGTGAGCATCTCTAGCCAGCAGTAGGAATCTGGGATAGCCTAAGACTCTCCAGTAAAAAGCTTTAAGAATTCATATAGGTATGGAAGAAAATGTCTTTTAATTTAAAACACCATAGGTTTATTTTTCTGTGTGGTTCAAGAGGATGAGAGAGATGTGTCCTAGTGTGTGAGATTCTGTTGATTTTTTACACATAAAGGATGGGCAGTACCAGTTTTGACCTAAAATATCGTTTTCCTGCAGAAAGTGATAGGCATTTAAGAACTTAGTCTTTGCTTTTTGTCACAAATCTGGGGAGAGAAGTTAGATTTGAAAGTTTAATCAGTGCATCAGTTTTCACAATAAGTAACCAGCCAGTGTGTGACAGAATTTAACTGCCTTTTTGCTTTTGTTCTTCATACAGTCTTGTATGTGTCAACATTGCCATGTCAGTAGGAGAAAATCTGACAGGATCAAAATATTCAAATGGGTTTAACAGAAACTATAAAAGCTCGACCAATCCAAAATCTCAAAACACAGTGTTTATAGTAGGAAAAAAAAAAAGAAGAAATATTAATATTCACTCAAATTCTAGGTGAATGTAGGATGTGTGAAAAACCTGACTACACCTACACAGTACTCAGATAAACAGCAATTCTTAGGAAAAGACTTTTTTCTTTTCAGTTAGTTCAACATTTTTTAAGAGTTAAAAATACTTTAAAAATCCTTATGTTGTTGGGTAGGACCAAACCTTGCCTGAAGGTTAGATTTTGCCTCAGAATCTGCCATATGTGGTTATGATGCATTAGAAAGTCTATTTTAACCTATAAAATATGAACAAAATAATTCTGTATAATTTCATAATGGAGTACTGTTATATTACTTTTGATGTATGCCAAACAAAGGTTTATTGGTATTATTCAATTGACACCGAAAGAACTTTAGAAAACAATATGTTTGAAAACCCACTGCTAACCCATAGCTATTATTTTTGGTGGATTTTTATAAATTAAGAATTGTGTACTGTATCAGTTGTGGGTTTGATTTTGGGGGCTGAATCCTTGAATAGGTCATTTACCTTATCTTTGTTCTTAGCTACAGACAAATAAAAATATTAACCCTCCCCACTGTCATAAATACTTGGCCCTGGATGAAGAGCCAGGGATTATGGGAAGCTCTCTGGAAATCCATGCTCTACTTGGAAAATAATAAGTTTATATTAATCAAATGGTGGCTATATAACACATTCTATGCATAAGATAAACTGCTGTAGGTGAAGGAAAATAACCAAAGAAGAATTTTGCTTGTCCAGTATCACATAGCCAGTAAAAGAGAGAGCTGGGACTCAATTTCCTGACCAAGTGACATGTTTCCACTAAATCACATTGCTTTAGAGACTTGGCATTTTGAATTGGTTTACCTTCTGATTAACATGATATAATGTAGGACAGCAAAACAGCATGGATTCCAAAGTCAGAAAAACCTGGACGTGAATCTTGGCTCTGGCATGTACTAGCTAACTGACTTAAGCAAATTATTTACATTCTCTGTATGTCAGCTTCTCAGCTATGCATTCCTTAATTCTAAATAATATTTACCTCATAACACTGCTATAAGGATTAATTGGAATAATGCATATAGTTCATTATATAATGACTAGCACATAGTAGGCCCTCAACAGATACCAGTTCTCTCTCTCTCATAAAGAAAAAATGTATCTTGTTTATTAGTCAAAAAATTTGATTGCTAGTAACAGAAACTCAACACAAGTCAAGTAGGAGAAAAAGAAGCATGTACTGCTCATATAAACTGTAAAAGCAGGCAGCCTCAGAGATGACTGGGACAAAGGACTTGAGTTCTGTCAGTACTCTCTCCACCTTTCCTCTCTGCTTCATTCTGATTGCCGCCCTATTCACACAGATCACACTCCCCTTTCACTTTGTTAGAAACGTGGCTGCTGGCAAATCCCAGGTCACATCTCCCTGCTTTGCCACCATAGGGATACTGAGCCAATTTCCCTGGTCTCAAATTAAAACATCTGATTCCAATTGATCATTCCAGTCCTAGACTAGTCAACTGAGGGAAGAAATGCAGGATTCCACTCTCACTTCAGCTTGGGTATTGTGCTCTCCTCCTGAACTTTGAGAAAGGGATTTGGGTCATTATTGAAGCACCCACTATGAAAACACAACCAAGCATAAGGTTGGGTGAAAGAGCAAACTGCAGACAGAGAATGTCACACCAAGTATGTAAACTTTAAAGGCACACAAAATAATACTTTCCTACTATTTAAAAGCAGATATATTTAGAAAAAGTACGAAAGTGTGTATAAGAAGGGCACACACCAAATTTAGACAGTAGTTACCTTTGGGAAAAAAGATAAAGAGGATAAAGGAAGGAGAAATTTAAATGTATCTATAAGCTTTAGTTAGAAAGAAAGGGAGAATGAAAAGAAGGAAGGAAAAAAGGAGGAAAGAAGAGGGAGGGGAAGGGGGAGGAGCTGGGAGAAGGAGAGAGCTGAAGAACAATAATTGTTTTCTGTTAGGCCAAAGCCTTAAACTTACACTGAGGGAAAAAAAAGAAAATATAATAGTATCGCTTGAGAAAAACCATATCCCGAAGCACTTGCAGAAGTGTTAGGAGGAGTGTTGGTCAAACACTAGATATCTATTATATTTCAGTTCTCATTTATTTTCTACCAGCTGCCATGGTGTCTTAAATTCAGCACAGCTATGGAACAGTATAACCTTGTTTTACCTGGCTTTAAACTTTTACAAACTCTCATTGATATAGTTGTACCTTTTATTCAACAAAGAAGATCCTCTATTATTATTATTAAACAAAGTGCTATAATAGATATCAAAATAAAGTCTGACTTGAAAAATGCTAAAATAATCTGTAATCTCTTGAGACAACAAAAAAATTAGACACTCGGTCATCAATTTCTAAAGAATATAGACAAATCTTTCGTTGTGAAAAAGAACTGGAGCCGGATAAATATAAGGAAAGATACAGACCTCAGATTAAATTTTTCAAAAAATATTACTGCTGTCTGCCAAAAAAAGAGAGAAAACAAACAAGGCCCTTGTTTTATCATGAAAAAAAAAACAAAGAGAAGGAGGAAGGAGGCTCTTATGTGGATGATACATCTACATCTTTCACATGGTTTAACAAAACATGAGGGGCGATAGGCTGGATGATAAATTTTATGCTTACAATTTGCATGAAGGAATTGATGCGCCTCATTTTAAGCAAACATGACATAGAATTAAATATTCACTAATGAAAGAGATATTTGTACTTTCCTTATTTGTTTTATAGAAAGACCCAAAGTAAGATTATTTCCAAAAAGTCTTCCTTAATGCATTGAGCATTACTTAAGAAACACATTTTTTGGGTCATTTTATTATCTGCCCAACTCCATGGACACATCCATCCTTCATGTCCTCACTTTTAAATGAAGAGACAAAATTAAAATATATGAAACATCAGATCTGAGTGGGCGATTATAACTGTTAGAGCTTGCTTTGGGAGGACTTTGGGCTTGGAAGAGGAGATGTTAGGGTGACTGACTATACACTAAGGATCCAGCTGGAAGAAGGGCATCAATGTGGAATGAGCATGGCAGTTGTTCCAATGCCTACTAAGATATGACATATTTACAGGAATTTGACACACATACACTGTGTTAAATATATTGATTTTGTCTAGTGTATCTTTAAACACAGTGAAAGAATTCAAAACACGTGCACTATGCACAACCAGTTCCCTTCCGTGTTGTTTACTCCATGATTTTGTGTGTGTGTGTGGTGGGGGGGGACGCACAATTCTTTAGAAAAAAAACATTGTCCTGCCTTTCTCAAGGAGATTATTGCTGGTCTATAGTTCTAATTTTGAAGCTATATTCCCATGAGACTCATGATAGAGCTTGCCCTTCATTGTCTATCATGAACAAGCTCTCTCACCTTATGAGCTTCCCTGTGATGGTCAGGATGAAGAGACTGTTGACTGATCAGAGTAGGACTCAAATATGTTTTGCTATTTGCTCTCTCTTTAGAGCTTAGCACAGTGCCTGGCTCATGGTAGGTGTTAAATCAAGCTTATCAAATTAATTAATGCATAAATCAAAAAGACACAAGAGTGATTTTTCAAATCCCCTATTCAAAGAGATCTTAGCATCTAGCCTGCACCAATTCAAGAAGGATTTCATTAATGGACATTACCACATGGCGAAGCATTTTGTAATGTGATAAGGGGACTTTTGCCTCTAAGACACCTGTTTGGATCTATCCCAAGTAGATAGGAGCTGGACATTACTTCTGCCAATATGCAGGGAGCTTGCAGTGGATTAGAGTTTAGATCCCAAGTAACAGGTGTCCTTGCCATAAAATTAGCCATAACTATCAACCAGAGAGGTCAGAGACTGAAAGAGCCTCTAAACAAAGATTTGCATGTAATCTAGGCAAGTCCTATGGAGGAAGTTTGTTGTTGCACTAGAGTGGCTGAATATGGTGCAAGGAAGATGCTTAGAGGACTGAAGTTATTAGACCCAAATTCTATCCCTGATTTTGGCATGACATAGCTTCTTTGTTAGGATAAAATGTTCCAGGATCATCTTCTACATTTCCTGCCCCAGACTTGGAATTACTCATTTCTCCAAAAATCCCTGGTTTCTTTTGGTGGGAAATGGCATTTCAGTATCACAAACTGGGTAGTAGTAAGGTTCAATGCTACTTCATTGGACTTTGTTTCTAGGCCTCTTTAATGGAAAACACTAGGATATATACTTGTATTTAAAATAAATTACCTCATGAGATCATACTGACCCTTGCAATTCAAATTCAGGATTACAGCTTTTTTGCTTATCCTCTTCTGTATTATACATGTATCCCTTTTCTTCCAAAAGGAGAATCCTGGTTCTCAGTGGCATAAGAGCTGATAGAAATAGCATAGCCCGCAATTATTTATCTCCTTCTCACTCATTACACATATAGCAGTCTCTGAACAATACTAATGCCACCACCACCAATACAATTACTGAGGACAGGTAAACTTGCCTGTTTTCTCCCTATTCTCTCCCTATGTCTTATGGTTGTGCGATACCTACTCTGTCTGAACATGTGACCATTATCTACTGTATGCTCTCCCTTTTTAAGTCCCACTTACTGTTAGTTCTCCTAGTAACTATTTATTTAATAGTCAACCCCATACTTTATGATGACGCCTCTTTAACCTTTTTGACTTTTGAAAGCTTATTCTGTGGCAATTCCTCAGAATGGGCTCATGGGAAAAATATTCTTTGTTCATAAATGTTGAGAACTTTCTGTTTGCCTTTTCTACTTGAAAGTCAGTTGTGCTAGATATAAAATCCTCAGCTTACGTCTTCTTGTATGCCATATATATGCTCCTCATTTTCATTTGGCATAAAGTGTTGCTATCAAAATGTTTGGGTCAGATTTTCTGCTGTTTTCTTGTATGTTCAAAAAATGCCATTGGTTTGCTTTCTGAGACTTCCTGGTTCTGCTTCCCTCCCAACATTTATCTGCTTCTTCTCATTCCTTTGTCTCTCCTGTACCATCTTGCTCAAGTCTGATTGTCAGGTCCCCCCTGTGTAAGGATCTGTCCTGGAAAGGAATCCTGGCTGGTTCATGATTTAGTGGGGGCTAGACTGCTCCATCCTCTCTTGACCCTACTTACCACAGGCTCCTTGCACTCACCTGATATTGGACTAAATAAACACCTACCAGTTTCAGTGCTGTCCTCAAATTGACCAGTTGTGATTTACAGTGAATATCCACAGTCTACTTTGGGATTGTCTACTTTTTACATCTGTCAGATAGATTCCCTCTGTCTTACCTACTCAGAGGTTGATCTTTTGGCTGGTTGGTGTATTCTGGCATTTGTAGCATTTCTTTGTTACCCAGTTTAATTGTATATATTGCTCATGGGTTTTTTTGTGTGTTTTAACTGTTTGTTTTGCTTTTGCTCTGTAGTTGCTCTATTTTTATGCAGAGGAATAACAAGACTGAAAAACCATGCTGCTATCACTATCTCCTCACTAAGGTATTAATTTTAAGTGGTTTTGAGGGATTTAAAGAATTCTGAAGAGACATTCCTACTTCCCTCAAATTATATTGTGGTAGGCAGCTACCCTGAGCTAGAACCAGGATAGAACTTGAAAATACCTGGTCACTGATTACTAAACCAAACTGGAGCTACCCATCTTTGTACATAACACACAGGTATCATATCACTCTGCCTTCCCCGGCAAGGAAAACTTTAAGTGATACCATGTGGGTATCAAATTCAGGATGAGGAATAGCCTGCTGGAGAATTGACTTGGATTTCTGCCAAAGAAATGGCATAAAAACAAGAGGTGGAAAGGAGGGGCTACACTAAATTGAAAGAGACATAAGAGATAAAAACCAAAGCATTGGCACAATGTAATGAAGTAGCTTTTTACCTCAAAGTACTGTGTAAAGGTATATTTTAACGAGCCGTATTCCATTGTGGATGAAAGATGTCAAGGAGAAGAACAGGGGAAAGGTCTCAGTCCATGATTATTATCTTAAGGAAAAACACTTTGATTCTGTAACTGCTACTGATACACAGTTGCAAGTAGGGCAATTCAAAGGGCTGCAATCTGTTGGGTAACCCTAGGGGGTCTTTTGACAAATCTTTCTCTATTGTTCAAAGAAACAGGAATTCATCTTTAAAAAGTATTTATTCTTTTTTTTTCTTTTTGTTATTTTCAAAATATAATTTCAAACTTAAAAAAATTTGCAAGAATGGTGCAGAGTTTTTTCCCTGAATCACTAGAAAAGAGGTTGCACATGAGGCCTCACTACCCCTGAGTATTTTAGAATGTAACTCTGACAATTCTTTTATATCCCCATAATATAGTCATTAAAATTGGGAAACGAACATTGATTCATTATAACCATCTAATCCTCAGACCTCATTCACCTTCCAGACAATTGTTCCAACAATTTATTTTATTGCAACAAAGATCCACTCAAAGATGTTGCCTTTTGTTGTCATTTTTCTTTAGTTTCTTCCAGTCTAGAAGAGTTCCTCGGTGTTTCTTTGACTATCCTGACCTTGACACATTTGAAAATAGAGCACAGTTTCAATCTATGTCTCTTGGATTTGCCATTGAATAGCTGTGTTGTCTTGGAAAGGTAATTTCTTCATCTGGAATGTCGTTTTCTTCATTTGTCAGGGATTGGACACCATAACCTCCAAAACTTTTCCAGTCTTAAAGTTTCTAGGATTTGTTATAAGCTTGCTCTGTTCCACTAGGCTGATTTCATGCCTAAATCAAGTTATTCATCTTACAGAAAGAGCTTAGAAATGATTAAATGTACATCTGTTCACACTGCCAGAAGGTACCATCAATGGCGGTCAGCAGCCTCCCATTTTAAAGGATAGCATACACAGAGTTTCGAGCATTTCTCATTTAAAAGAAAACAATGTCAAAGGAAGGAGAAAGAGTCCAGTTTCATAACAAGACTGAGTCAATAAATTTGAGCCCAAGAGAATAAAGGTATTATTGAGAAATCAGAACCTATTAACTGCCGCTGGATTCCAGATACACCCTTTACATGGCCACTATACCCTTTCCACCAGAATTGCTTCTAACCTGAAATCTTCATATCCTGGGGCAAACATTAACTCTAAAAGAAGTCAGCCCTCCCTCCCTTTTCCTCACCATTGATTATTTCAAGGACTCTTCAGCTTATATGCAGCCTGGTTGCCGGAAAGGAAGTTGCCTCCTCTCAAGTAGAATGCGTCCATGGTCTCTCACCTTCCTTGGGCACCAGTTTTATATCAAACAGTGGTAGAAAGCAAACAAAACCATTTCTCAGAGCTGTTAGCTTTATTTTAACAAAGTGAACCTGAAGCACACTATCCTGTTACAGCTTTTAAAAAAAAAAAGCAGGCTAAGTCAAATCAATCTCAACCCACACACACTCCCTCAAACCATAACACAGAGTTAACACGATCCCAAGGTGGTAGAGTGGTTTAACCACAAATATCCTGGCAGCTTTGCGATCTGACTCTTCATTTACACAGCTGAAATGGGATGGCTGAGGCCCCTGGTTAGCACAGGGGAGGAAAGATCTCTAATGACTGGGTGCCCGCTGTGGTCAAAAGTGGTCACATCTGCTTTGGGGCAGATACAATGGGCGGTGGTGTCCATGCTTGAGTAAAAAAGAACAGACAAAGAAAACAAGGGGAAAAACCATTCATTCAGCAAATATCTAGTACATACCAGAAATGTCTGTGTTGGGTGGGGATAGTAAATGGCAAGGAAATACAAAGATGAATAAGAAATGAATACTATCCTCGAGGCCAGGCATGACACCTGCTAGAAACTGCTAAGTGCAACAAGAAGTAGAGAAAATCCTATAGAAAAATCATGAATACTTGGCATTAGTAGACTATTGATAAATGTGTGACAGGAAGAAGGAAAGAAAGAAAGGAGGGCAAATAAAAGTGCTTAATTCTGCCTTTGGAAAGGAAAACGTCAGGGAACTTATACTGAGAGATAAACAGAATACCACATTAGACACTGTAAACTGATGAAAAAGAAACTAACTCATCTCTAATGCAGTTCTTTTAAAAAGTGTGTATGCAGCCACTTGTTTGAAATCAATTGTCTTGGCTCTGTGTCTCACTAAGTAAAATGTCTCACTCTGCTGGAAGAGGAAGACAGATCCACATATATGGTGCTTCTGTCATTTAGAAGCCAGCAGAACTTGATTTGTCTCGAGGAGCAGCCCTCCTTATCCCAAAGGAGAGGTTGGCTCCTAACCTGAGAATCTAACCCCAAGGTGTCAATAATACATTACTTCATCAGGGTAGGCAATCACATTCACCCTTCTGGAACATGACCCACATTTGCTTGCTTTGGGACTGTTCACCCTACATCCTACTGTGGGGACTCCATCACTACCATCTCTGTATATTCAAATCCTATCCACCCTTTAAGGCTTGCTTCATGCTCACATCCTCTTGGAAGATTTCATGACATTCCAACAGGAAGTAATCAAAATTTCCTAACACCTTGTTCCTGCCTTAGGGCCCTGAATACATATTGTTTTGTTTCATAGCTTTTGGTATATGTCCTGCCTTCTCTACAAGTGCACAGGATCTGTCATTCATTTTTACCCACTCAACACCAGTCATAACTAAAGAGGACTCCACAGAAGTTCAACAAATTTGGTAACACACTTATTGTATTACCAAACTGTGCTATGTTACCATAACTATGCTGATGTCATAGACTGAATAACATTGATGATTATACAACCAGGATAATCTAGGTTGTGCTGTTTGACAAATAATTCCAAATTTCAGTGACTTAAACAGTAAAAGGTTTCTCATTCATAAGGCAAATCCACTGTGGGTTTATTGGAGGTTCTTTTCTACATCATCCTGACTCAGGTATGCAAGCTAACAGAACCTTTGTTGCCTGGACATCAGCAGTTACCATGACAAGCAGAAAGGAATATGATGAGTCAGGTGTCAGGGCATAAAGACTTTTGCTTGGAAATGACATATATCATACATCAATATGATCATATTCCATTGGCCAAAGCTAGCTGAAAAGGCATGTCTTATTTGAAGAGGATAAGGAAATGCAGTTATACTATGTGCCTAGAATATTCAGTGAACAACTCCAGTGATTACTAAAAAGATCACAAGGAATTAACTTTCAGTCTCCAAATTTGAGCTTCTCATTCAATAGATATGGAGAGACGGCAGCTTCGACCAAAGACAAATTCTAAAATAATTTGCCTAGACCCCTGGAACAGAAATCATGGTATCCCATCTTAACCATTTTTTAGATGATAGGTAGATAGATAGAGATATAATTTTTTCAATAGAATAGATCTGAGAATCTATTAAATTTACTGTGTGTATAAGACAGGATGCTACCATTGGAAACAGAAATACATTGTTGTTCTTAGGGATTAAAACACATAAAAATGTCAGAAAGCACTATATTTAACAAATAAATTCATTAATTACACGTTAGTTAATAAATGTTTTTTTGTGTGTGTTTTCTATTAATAGCATAGGCCTCCAGGAAAGGTAAAAATAGAGGTAAAAATTGTCAGTGGGGTTATTATAAGGCTGAATGATTTAATCTTTGACAAAGACAAGAGGTTTGTCAAAAGAAATGTTCATAATAAAAGATATCATTTTGCTATTGACCTTAAAGGTAAGTTGTTGAACTGCTCTCAAACCAACGCCCACAAGAACTGAGAAATTTCTGAGATTTTGCTGGTTTACAGCTTTATCCCAAAGAAAAATAGATGTAGAAAAGCATGCATTTCTGCATCCAGAGATGAGGGAAAAAAATTGGGAGGTGGATAAAGAGGAGAAAGGAGAAAAGGGCAGAGCTAGGAGCAAGGCACTGGGCTGGCAAAGGCAGTGGTTTGGGATTTAAGACAACGCATCTCCCATTACTAGGGCATACTAGACAACCCTTGGAACAAAGGAGAATTTTTATTATGCAGAATCTGAGAAACAGATGGATCCTTAAAGGAGCTAAACAGGACCAGAAAGTCATTTAATGGGGGCGAGTGTAGAAATATCCTGGTGATCAAAATGCTTTGCATCATATTGATTTATTAAGTCTTATGTATGGTCCCCAGGTCAAGCTGTCATCCAAAGATCCTTGAAAACGTCTCAAAATCCCTTCTTAAAATTACCCTTTACTCCAGCCATGAATGCAACTAATCCAAGAGGAGATAGAAATGGAATATCTTCAGAAGTTCCCAGAGTCTCTTTATTTGCTTACAACATTTTCAGCTACACCCATAAACCAGCATCTTCATATGAATGTCTCCCTAGAGAAGCCTCAGAGGCTAATGTAGATTTGCTCTGAAGAACCTAGTCTCACTTTAGAACTCATCACCCCCATTTTAACCTTTTGATATATTTGGATTTTTCTGAGGATTTATTTTGCAAAAAGGATTTCGCACCCTAAAATGTATTGGTGTTGCTGTTCCAAAATCCTGTTTAAGGCAAATCAATTTCTTAACTCAATAGAATCATAAGGAAGATGTATAATAAGTTTAGACTAGGGAGCTGGTGCTACTTTCTTCTTTTATGTTAGGCTAAGTTCCAAGTATAAGCCTTTTGAGACCAATGATAGCATCAAGGTGGGGCTGTAGGCATTCTGAATGGACCCAGTGACTTTCTGCTCTAATAGTGGTTCTAAGACTTTGTGATTTCATGAGCCAGAAGAAATAATGCTATTCCTCCTCCTCGTCCTCCTCCTAAGTCACAGGCTCGACACACAGCTGTCACTTTGGGGGGACAATTATGACCAGAGACATTCCTCGGGTATGTAGGACCTAAGTCAAATCATTTTACAGGTCCTTGTTTATATAAAGAATTTGATTTCAATAAGTGTGTTACAAAATTCTGAAGCTCATATGAGGTATCATTATTTATTAATGAAGATTAGAATACTAAATAGAGAATTACCTAATGTATTTGTTTATTGTTCAGTCAGTGTGTCTGGAGATTCTTACACTGGAAGGTTTGATAGTTTGGAATATTAGGGTCATTGTTAAAAACTTGTGTTTTCCTTTCTTGTCACCCAAACCTTGCTGGGAAGGAACAAAAAGAAAAAAAAAAAACTCCATATCACCCCATTCTCTTAGCAGAAAGCAAAATCTTTCTTTTTCTGCAGCTTTATTTTCACCACCAGACCACTTCAATTCATCTACATGTGAGGAATTACTTGTTTTCCATCCGATCTGCCCTATATCTCACTGTTCTGAGTGAGAAGAATCTCCAAATTCTAGATGGAATGCTTCTGATCAAACTTATCAAAGAGAGAAAAATGATATCCTAGAGCCTGTATTTTTTTGCCAGGTGCTTTATGTGTGTTTTGGGCATTTAACTCTTTTGATAATGCTTGAGATGGACACTATTATCCTCAGATTGTAAATGAGAACTTTGCATTTAAGAGACTTTGTCAGACCAAGGGAGTTCTGCTCTCCCCACTAGACCACGGCAGTTCTTCAGGTCTTTATCTACTGTACCCTAAATTTGAGGTGAGGGATTACAGTCAGTTGTAAATAATTGTAAATGCATATGAGACCACCAGCAATTTCTCAACTGTCAGAGAGCACTATCACCGGATCTTTTGGGTTGTTTTAATGTAATTCAGTTCTCACATAGAGCTGTATATTTCTGTGTGAGTATGTTTCTGGATGACAGTGAAATTCCTAGAATAAACTATATGTAACTCAAGGGTAGGTAAAGCCATAATCAAAACTGGGTTGTACACATAACTGAGGCCACTTTTAGGTAATGAGTTAAAAATCCATGTTTATTTCTGGGAATCCATAACACATATTCTAAGACCCTTCACAGAAGATGCCCTATTACTTAAAATGTTAACCTTTCAACTTGTAATCCTGAGTTATAGAAAATGGAGAAAGGGTCTGAATTTGAGTAAATCAGACCTATGCTCTAAGGAGAGGCAATATCTCTCTAGATGTATCCACCAGGTCTATTTCACCCTTGGAGCAGGCCATTCTTTCCTCTCTTAATTTCCAGATAAGACCTCCACAGCTATTTCTATGGCTGGAAATAACTTTTGAACTACAACTGTACATATACACACACACACATATACACACAAGTATGTACACAAACCTGTACATGCACAGATATATATCCATATTGGAGTTCAGTTCACGCTTTAGTTTCAGTCACCTTTATTCCTTTAAAGACAGTTTCAGCATGTGGTCATAGGATATTCAAAATATAAAAATATCAACTTTTCTATGTAGAAAATGGAGGAAGGTTAAAGAATGCAGAACATTGATAACTAGAATACCTTACATAAGGATAGCAATTTACAAAGAACTTTCATTTTCATTATCTCATTTGATCCTTTTAACAGGCTTACCAGTAAGCAAGAGAGATGTTATTAACCCATCTTAAACATGAATAAAATGAAATTCAACCAGAACTGAAATCTGGATCATTACAACTTAAATCCTGTATACTTTTTAATTATTTTTGAAAAGTTATTGTGGTCTTCATATCTATAACTACATCTACATCTATATCTAAATCTAATTATCTATCTCTCTATCTATCCTTCTATCATCCAGCAAGCTAGCCTTATATTTTATTACATTTGAAGTTTTTCCAGGGTACCAGTGATTCTTCTGCTTATCCCTTTTGGTAGAGAAATGGCTTCACATTTGGTTAGATTCACAGATCCTTGACCCACAGAGTTCTATTCATGCCCCTCAGGACTAGAAATCTTTTCTACTTTCCTCAGTCACTGTGATGCATTCAGCCCACCAGTGTTATATAGAAAATTGAAATACAAGTCTTTAATTTAGCAGATCCACCTACAAGGTTCCAGAAGCTTAAGTCAGCATGAGTCTTTGGGAAAATATCACCCTGGAAAAAATAGTACATGTGAGAAAAATACTGTGAATTTAGAAGCATTTGTTTTACAAACTACAGATGCAGAGTGAAAGAAAATGACATCTCACTTTGATATTAAGCATTCCTCCATAACACATCCATCTGCAACATGTTTTGCAGTCACTTAACCGCTAAACCTCACAGCACACAGATTTGCACATGAGGTACAATACAGCTGACCCCGTTTTACAGATGGAGAGAGCAGAAACATGGGGAGACTAAATGAATTTCTCAAAGTTTCCAATCAGTTTTCAGACATCTGCCATCAGACAGAGTAAACTAGTCCTTTATTAAAACTAAAAAAAGGAAAGAATATTGGTTCCAGGTTTTCTCTTTAGGAGGGGTTTGTTGGCTGAGATCTGGTTAAAAGGCAGACAGGAAGCTTATCTTGAAACCATTTCTGTGCAGTAAAACCCCAGTCTTTAATTGATTGTGTGTCTGTTCTGGGTAGGTTGGGGGGAAGGCAGTGCCTTGGTACTACCAGTGACTTAAAACTGATACGAATAACCTAAATGAAATAGCCATTTATAAGAGGGAAGCAGTTTTGTAATGGGGGAAAACTTGAAATGAGAAGTGAAAGACTCAACTTCTGGTCATGGCCCTGTCTCCTTGGCAAGTTTCATAATTATTCTGGGCTTCAGTGATCTCATCTTTAAAATATAGGGATGGACTACAGCAGTGGTTCTCAAAGCATGGTTCTCAGGCCAGTTATATGAGGATCAACTGGGAACTTGTTAGAAATGTGAATTCTCAGGCCTCACCCTTTACCTACTAAATCAGAAATGCTGGGAGTAAGGCCTGAAATCTAGTTTCGAAGCCCTTCAGGTGATTCTGATGTGGGATAAGAATTTAAGGATGGTTGGATCAAAACTTCTCTAAAGGCCTTACAGCCCTAAGATTCTGAATCCATCATGTTATTATGATGAATTGCATATTTTCTGATAATTTTAAGGATAGTTTTGGTTCTTCAAAACACAAATTAGTTAATTTTCAAGTTCTGTGAAGAAAGTAGGCATTAATTCTCTGTTTTGGTGGCAGAGAAATCGAGGTACAAGCCCCCAGAAACTATGGAAATCAAGATGAAAGGGAGCAACACGTAATATCTCTCTTCCTCAAAATAAAATGCACTTATCCTTTCTGCAATTCAACTTTTGTGGCCACAGTTGACAAAAACAGAGAAGCAGCAGAACTCAGGGCTATGCTCCCATTTACTACGACCTTGGCAAGATAGTATCTAATTGTATATTGCAACCCCTAAGTAAAATATGACATCATATTAGTTACTGGTTTCTACTTCACTAGAATACATGAAAGATACATGAAATAATGGAAATCAAGGTTTTTGTAGTACCTGAGAAGCAAGATACAATTTAGAAACATTTTCAATGTACAGGTCCTACAGTTAGGAGCCTGAAGCCAGGGCTTTTGAAAGCTCTTCATTTGTTTAAGCATATTACCTGACATGTACTGGGTGATGGGCAAATGTTTATGGAATCAGATTGGTCTGTGCAGATTTCTGTGGGAGATATAAAGAAGAGTTTTCTAAGTAGAGATGGTCCCTGATTTACTGATGGTTCAACTTACAATTTTTCGACTTTGCCATGGAGCGAAAGCAATATGTATTTAGCAGCAACCACTCTTTGAATTTTGGATGTCAATCTTTCCAGGGTTAGCAGTATGTGGTACGATACTCTCCCCTGTGCTGGGCAGAGGCAGCCAGCCACAGCTCCTTGTCGGTGACTCGATCACAAGGATAAACAACCAATACATTTACAACCCTTCTGTACCCATACAACCATTTGGCTTTTCACTTTCAGTACAGTATTCTATAAATTACATGGTATATTCAACACTTTAATCATAAAATAGGTTCTGTATTAGATGATTTTGCCCAACTGTAGGCTAACCTAAGTGTTCTGAACGTGATTAAGTTAAGCGAGGCTTAGTTCTGTAGGTTAAATGCATTTTTGACTTACAATATTTTCAATTTATAATGGGTTTATCCTGAGGTAAGCCCACTGTAAGTCAAGGAAGATCTTTACAACTAGAGGAACATGGCAAATAGGACTGTGAACAGGGTAATCAGACTTGAAGATACTCCAAACATTGTCAGAAGAGGAACAGTAAAAGAAATTGCATATGTTTAATCCAAAGAATTAATGATATTGGTGGAATGAGATGGGCATCTTCAAATAACGAAGAACCGGAGATCTTCTTTCTAGAACATGGAACAATGGATACAAGTAACAGAAACAGTAACAAGTTAGAAGTTTGTGTAGACGAAGCAGAGTCAGGAGATAGACACAGTAGAAGTGACTTAAAATGTTGAAAAGATAATGCTGGTAGTTGAGTTGGAGGAGAGGAGAATCTGGGAGGTTGGTTATATGCTGGTTACACTTTGTTTTCTGCTCCTATGTCTAATTCATTCTCTGTAGTTCTCTGCTCTCTTCTGTGCCATGGGAAACTGATCTCCCCAGACTTTATCACCTGGGCATAGTTGTCCTTTAACTTCAGGCTGGGTTTGCAAAGTGGAAGGCACAGGTAAGAATTTGGAAGGTGAGAGAAGAGAACACATTGTGCATTTATTCCACTCCTACCATAGCCTCTTACTTCCATTAGGATCAGACAGGGCAGGTCCTGTAACATGAACTGTCTTTCATATTTTATCTCCTATCAGATCCCTATAACATCATTCCTTCCCTGTGCCCTTTTGGGTGTGGGGTGATAACCACTTCAAATGTTGTTAATCTGGGGTTGCTGCATCCCTTGTTGGTTCTCTTAAAATTGCCCAGAACTATACACACAAACCATTCAGTAAACTCTCTTCAGCAATGATGTAGGAGTATCATCTGATGAGCTGGTTGGTTGCCTCAGAGCAGGGGTTCTGAATCTGTAACCTGCATCAGAATCATGTGGGAGGCTTGTTAAACTACACACTACTGGACCTCACCTCCAGAATTTCTGGCACCATGGGTCTGGGATGGGGCCGAAGAATTTTCATTTCTAACAAGTTCCCAGGTTATGGTGATGTTGCTGGTCCAGGGACCACAATTTAAGAATAATTGTCTGATAGTAATTCTCAAACGTGGTCACACATCAGAATTACTTCCTGAACTACATAAAAGTACAGATTCTTGAAACCCCCTCTGGATCCACTGAAACAGAAACTCTGTTGGAGATCAGAGTTCTGAAATGTGTATTTCCTAAAATTTCTCAGATGATTATGATGAAGCTGGATTACTTCTCCAAGATGTTTCCAACTTTGAAATAATAAAGTGAGATGTGCTTATTTGGTGTCTTTTGGCTTGAAGGTAGAGGTTCAGACCCTGTTGGAACAAGGAGCAAGAAGCTTATTCCTTCTCGTCCTCCAAGATCCAGTTCAGCAGCTTTAACTTTGGAAAGGGGTGGCTTCTCTGAATACCGTAAGGTGTGACCACCTCATTCTCTTTTGTTTCACATCAGTACCTGGCACACACCTTTCAAGTGAGTACACCTATCACAGTGAATTTGCATCATTGGCTCCTCTGTCTGCCTCCCATAGAAGATGGTGAGCTCCTTGAGGACAGGGATTGAATCTTTCCAATTTCGAATGACCAGCATTTAGCACTTAGCACATCTTTGTATCATCAGAACTTAGCACCTGGCCTGGCACAAAGTCAGTGTTACCTTACGGGTGGAGGTGGGGGGGGGGAGGGGATGTTGAGTAGATGAATGAAATGGTGGAATGAATGAATAGATGTTGTTCTTCCTCATCTTTTCTATTATGTCAACACAAAATAATAATAAACTCACCTTGTGCCCTCAGATGCTGACTTTAACAAGTAAATTTGCTAATGTGGTGGCACTTGAAGTGAGTTGGATGGCCTCATATATATTTTCTGTCTCTTAACTTCTTGGTTCAACAAGTAATTGAAAGGAATCAATCTCCCACTGACTGACAGTTTTGACAGCTACTGTTCTCGGGATGTCAAGTAGAATCTGTTATTCTCCTTACCAACTTAAAACTGAACAGAGACATATGCACTGTCAGTCTCATTTGTCTCATCTTGCTCCTGGTCCCCAGTCCCCTCACTCTTGCCCTGTTTTATCCCCCTCCCCCCGCCCCCACCTCATGTCAGTCAAGTGCCTTTACATTCTGAGTAATTCTGAAGCTCTTCTGCCCCAAGCTAGAATCTGGATTAGAGTTCATCTTCTCTGAGTATTATTACGGCACGTTTACAGTGAAGTCTCCAGCTTTCCAAACTAATAGGGCATCTTAAATGTGAAGCTCTTCAAATAATAAATGAATCTTTTCTCTATGCTTAGCCAAGGGAAGTGGATATTAAAATGAATAAGAGTAATAAAAAGTGAGCTAGCTGCATGGGTATAATTAAACTGAATAGCTTACACACAAAAAAATAAAGCTCTGAACGCTGACTTCTTCTGGGACACACCCCAGTACACCCAGACCTCGCCTCCGAAAGGTATGCACCGCTTGTCATCCTAACATAAAGCAAACACATAAATGCACCCTCCCATCTACAATAGGGAGATGAATTTGGCTTCCTAAGTCAAAAACTCTTCCAGGCTTTGGGGGGAAGAAAAAAACACCTATTTTTCCTATCCTCAGTATTCAGGATACCAAAATGCAAGTCCTTGAATTGTTAGGATGGCTGGTCGGAAGGATGAGGAACTGAGGCATGGGTATCCGATTTGCATTCAGTATTATAAGTGCATTTTCATCTGTGCTGGAAAAAGTAGTCAGTAGCATGGTAGGTACATTTGACCCTTATAGCTGCTCTGCAGATCACCTAAGGAACTCTTCCTTCTAGAAAATTCCATGGGAAGTATAAGCTCTGAGTGAGCTCAGGCACCATGGGTGGGGCTGCTGCCATGTGCCCTTTCTCCCCTTCAGCCATTTAAAACTCCATGAAGAACCAGTCACCCAGACTAGGTTACACCTACCTTCCTTTCTCAAGAGCTCTGGGTCCAAGTCACCCCTAGTATGAAAATTAGGAGGTATTTCCTCATCACCCTTGGTAAGGTGAGCTTGTGAGAACATAGTCTCCAGGTTATTTATCATTTGGGAACTTCGTGCATTCATGTAGCCCTTTTCCTCCAAAGACGCTATTTACTCAGAGGCCACTCCTAAGATTCCTTCCTTTTAAGGAAACAGAATATTCACCATACACTTAATACGTGTGTGATGTATATGAGTTTTTTTTTAAACCTCAATAGCTTCTCTTGTTCTTTATTTTGCTTTCCTGTACTTTTGAGACTCACATGTCTTTTATCTAGAGAAGCAAAAACGGAAAGCCCATACATTTTCATGGACCTGAGGGATTAAATATCTGTTTTCCTATTGCCTTCTTCAGGAGCCCTTTTCAACTTGGCAAAAATGCCTCGGAGTTGAAACATAGCTTGATGAGGATTTCCCCCTTCTTTTATTCAGTAATCACAGTCAACCGCTTGGTCTTTACCAGTTTCATGGAAAAGGAGGTCATTCAGATAAAAGCAGAGCCTTAAAGGTCCTCTGCTCTAATGCCCCATTTGATAGTCAGTAGAGCTTTCAAGAGGAGAGAAGAAGAACTTTGTCCGATATCACTAAGAAAGCTCAAGTCACATTACTTCAGCTTTTGTTAGAAGTTTTCCCTTTTTCTCTTGTGTTATACTTGGTATTCACAATATTAACCATATTTATCATGGAATTCTGAAAATATTAAGCCTAAATAAATCAGGATTGATTGCTCATAGTATTATGCAAATCTTCCTTATCATGTGAGTGACCTTGACAATTCACTTGCCTTTTCGAGGTGTACATGTTCCTGGTAATAGGGATGTTGGAGCAGTGATGTTGAATGTGCCTTCAAGCTTGAATGCTCTTTGTGTTATACTCTCAATGACCGATGATTATCAAGGTGATTATTGCCTCTAGTGGTAATAACAAGCAAGAGTTAAACAAGGATATTTATGCACATAGGATTAGCATACATGTATTATGCATGTAAGATGATCCCTAAAAGCATATTGGAACTCTTGCCTTAGCACTTAATTAATTTTATATTATGATTTATTTCATATTGTAGGGTGAAATGGACAGAAATTGTAGACTTGAAATTTTGAATCCTATTATTTCACCCCAGCTTTACTATTTAATTTTACTGTGTGACTGTGGGCAAGTCATTTAACTTCAATGAGGCTCAATGACTTCATCTGTGAAATGGAAGCAGATGGTAGGGTAGGGAAAGAGGAGAGATTTTATACTACCATTTCTCTAAGAGTCCTTCTAGTTCTACCATGCAGTGACATAGGAATCTGACATAACTTTCTAAATACTCAAATCTTCATATATGGAAATATTTAAATTATTTGGATATAAGTGGCAAAGGATGAGGGTAAAGAGAGGCAGAGACAATGGCAGCAACAGAGGAAGTTCCAGGGATTTCCCTCATTTGTTTGTGAAGCTGTGTGTTTGTTGAGAGCAGATGAGCAGCATGCATGGAAGCAACAAGAAGCCAAGTGTTAATGTGAATCTTCTCCTTTTGGGGACTTCTGGTTGACCCTTCTGGTACTCTGAATCTGGTACTAAAATCTGTTGAAAAGGTAGAAGAAGTCATTACCAAAAATGACTCTCTTTTTTAGCAAACACCACATAGAAGCAACAACAAAAAATAAAATGTGTCCTGGTTTCTGGTTTCAAATATGAACACATACCAATAAACTGAGAGTTCTTGGGTACAAAATTCTCATCGGTACAAACTAGTTTGCTGAGAAAATGGCCACCATCTCACACTTTGTGACATGTACACACCTACCTGAACCATCAAGAAGTGAGGGTAGGAGTACAGAGCTCACTAGGGAATTTTTATCACCAGGTCATATGGAGCATAAATCGATTAAAATCCCCAGGAGTCAGCTTTCCAGTGTAGATGACATACATCGTCAGGAGATGCCCTTTAGGCAGAAGGCTGTGGCAGTATAGTCTACTTCGCCACTATTTTTCCTCCTCCCTCAGCCATAATCACATTCTTTATGACAAATCAGCCCATTCTGGTTTGGTGCAGAGTGCAATGGGAGTCAGCACCTTGTATTTCGGTACCCAAATGACATAGATTGCCTGATGTACTATGTGAATAGTCTGAAAATTAGTTAGATAATAATAGCCCGATTAACTACACATAGGCATTCTAATCAACTATGAGTCAATATGTGTGGTCAAAAGACAACCTATTTGCTTCATGACCTTGAGGAGGTTACTTCCCTTCTCAGAGTCTCAAAGGGATTGAAGCAGATCGGTGGTCCTGCACATTAGCCATACATCAAAATTCCCTGGAAACCTCTGAAAACTTGTTGCCCAAGCCCTCCTCCACAATGCCAGTAAATCAGAATCTCTGCTGATGCAATCAGCACTTTGGTATTTTTGAAAGTTCCCCAAGGGATTCTGATGTGCAGCCACAACTGAGAAGCACAGGTTTCTTCTGAAAGTAAGCAGAGGAGGGTGTCAGTGACAGGACAGAATTGACCTTGGAGTTCAACTTTGACCTCTAGAATAAAAAAGGGAAGAATATTTGGAAAGGAATGTGCCTTTGTTGGGTCTACTCATAGGGGTCATGCCCCGTGGTCTTGCCACTGTGCAGAGGGCAAATTGAACCCCTCCCCCAACTAAATAAAGTCTCATGAGATCACTCAACTTGTTTGAGGAAAACCAAGATTACTGCTTCCCATGGTAATATTCCAACCCTGAAGTTTTTTCGTTTTGCATGAGTGAGGTTGCTTGAGAAATAATACGCCACCCAGCAAAATAGCACCCCAAAAGTGCTATTGCCTCATTCTGGCAATGAAAACTGTGTTTCCCCTTAGGCCTTGCCTCGTAGGCTGGCGTTGCCATGGGAAGAAAGTCTTTATTGGGATGCCAGAACAAACAGGCTCTGAAACCAAGCCAGCATAACTTATAGAGCTGCCTATAAATCAAAGAGAGCCCTAGGGTCAAAGCCACTTAGACACACACACACATTCTCACACATAAACGTGGTCCCAGAAAAATATTACAAAGGAGAAGGTGTGTCAGGGAAATCCAACTAAAATTACTGCGCATAAGTAATCATAACCGAAATTTATGTGTCCCTTTCATCCACAGTTCTCAAAAGACACAGAATGTGCTAAGATTACTTGTCTTTTGAAAGTTTTCCAATATTCCAAGGGATAAAAGAGGAGGGATTCTGTAAATAAAATCAGGCAGGTGGAAGTGGCTGTGAATGGTCACCCTTTCTAGTCTTCTGGTTTCGGGCATATTTACAATGAAACTAAGCCATGTCTCTCCTTCCCATGGGTGAAGTCAATTCTACACCATCCCAGAGTATCATTATCCATCCACTCTCTTTTTCTCTAGGAGACTTTCTACCAGTGATGATTCTGCTGGGACAGAATTTTAAAACAATATCTCTCCTATCATAAAGTTCAAGAGCTGGGGTGGAACTTTTGGCAGGCTAACTGCTGTTAAGCTGGCCGCCTCTTCTTTGCATTCTCCCCACCTACTTTGTTTCCTTTTTCACCAAGAATGCCCGTCTCCCACTAAAGTGAGCTCCTTTGACTCTGGGGAAGAGCATCTTACTATCCTTAGAAACCTGGCCGTACCTTGATATTTTAAAAAATATTTCTATACCTACATCGTATTTCTGACACTAGAGGTTAAGCCCACATGATCCCGCTCTACTATTTGAAATATGGAGCAGGCAGGCACTATCCCCAGCTAGAAGGAGCTCGGTAGATATCAGTTTTCCCCACTTCTTTCCCTCAGGGAGTTCCACTTATAAAAACATATTAATAATGCTAAATTGAAATGTAAGGTTAAATTTGGAAACCGAACAAGAAGTTTTAGAAAAGGATCCCACTTTGGCATTTAATGAAGGATTATTTTGCAGATATCTCTACCATGTGGAGGCTACCTGGATGGTATCACACTCAGACGTTTACCCGTCCTGCCACCAGCTTTTAAAACCACCACCCCTACCTACAGTGTACAGACTCAGCCCTGCTCAGAGCTCTGGCATCAATCCTGACCCTAGCCATGTGGTTGATTTACGTCTAGGCAATACCTTGGAGTATTACCTCAAGGGACACTCACTGCCAGCCTAACCCTTACATTGTGTCCTTGTGTTAGTAACTCGCCTCTGTCTCATCCTTGACACCCAGTCACCACCATCACTTGAGACCCTGTCAGAGTCCTTGCACCTGACCTAGTTTTTTGGTAATTTGCTGAGCGTAGCAGCCTCCCTAGGACTCTGCTTTTTGTCATCTCCCAAATTCAACACTGTCTAGATGATAGAGAGCTAGTGACCAGAGAGGGAGGAAGCAGATGGATCGAAAGCAAACTTGGAATCATTCCTGAGTCCGATTGCAGACTCTATGCTTCTATTCTGTTCACATAGTGCCTGGCTTCTTTTTCTTTTTTCATTTAGGAAGAATTTATTCTTTAGAAATGCACAAAATCTCATGAGATAAATGGGAATTTACATATATTTCACATAAGGTTTTTATTTTTTTAATTAGGGTATAGTTGTTTTGCAATGTTGTGTTAGTTTCTACTGTACAGTGAAGTGGAATTCCCTGTGCTATACAGTAGGTTTTCATTGTTATCTATTTTATACATAGTAGCGTATATATGTCAATCCCAATCTCCCAATTCATCCCACCTCCCTTTTCCCCCTTTGGTGTCCATACGCTTGTTCTCTTCGTCTGTGTCTCTATTTCTGCCTTGCAAACAGGTTCATCTGTACCATTATTCTAGATTCCCCATACATGCATTAATACACGATGTTCGTTTTTCACTTTCTGACTTACTTCACTCTGTATGACAGTCTCTAAGTCCATCCACCTCTCTACAAATGACCTCATTTCATTCCTTTTTATGGCTGAGTAATATTCCATTGCATATATGTACCACATCTTCTTTATCCATTCGTCTGTCGATGGGCATTTAGGTTGCTTCCATGACTTGGCTATTGTAAATAGTGCCACAATGAACATTGGGGTGCATGTGTCTTCTTGAGTTGTGGTTTTCTCTGGGTATATGCCCAGTAGTGGGATTGCTGGGTCATATGGTAATTCTATTTTTAGTTTTTTACAGAACCTCCACACTGTTCTCCATAGGGGCTGTATCACTTTACATTCCCACCAACAGTGTAAGAGGGTTCCCTTTTCTCCCTCTCCAGCATTTATTTTTTGTAGATTTTCTGATGATGGCCATTCTGACTGGTGTGAAGTGATAACTCATTGTAGTTTTGATTTGAGTATCTCTAATAAGTAGTGATGTTGAGAATCTTTTCATGTGTCTCTTGGCCATCTGTACATCTTCTTTGGAGAAATGTCTGTTTAGGTCTTCCACCCATTTTTTGGTTGGGTTGTTTGTTTTTTTAATATTGAGCTGCATGAGTTGTTTGTATATTTTGGAGATTAATCCTTTGTCTGTTGCTTCGTTTGCAAATATTTTCTCCCATTTTGAGGGTTGTCTTTTCATCTTGTTTATGGTTTCCTTTGCTGTGCAAAATCTTTTTAGTTTAATTAGGTCCCATTTGTTCATTTTTGTTTTTATTTCCATTACTTTAGAAGATGGGTCAAAAAAGATCTTGCTGTGATTTATGTCATAGAGGGTTCTGCCTATGTTTTCCTCTAAGAGTTTTATAGTGTCTGGCCTTACATTTAGGTCTTTAATCCATTTTGAGTTTATTTTTGTGTATGGTGTTAAGGAGTGTTCTAATTTCATTCTTTTACATGTAGCTGTCCAGTTTTCCCAACACCACTTATTGAGGAGACTGTCTTTTCTCCATTGTATATTCTCGCCTCCTTTGTCATAGATTAGTTGACCATAGGTGCATGGGTTTATCTCTGGGCTTTCTATCCTGTTCCTTTGATCTATATTTCTGTTTTTGTGCCAGTACCATACTGTCTTGATTACTGTAGCTTTGTGGTATAGTTTGAAGTCAGGGAGTCTGATTCCTCCAGATACGTTTTGTTTTTTGTTTTTTTGTTTTTCTCAAGATTGCTTTGGCTATTTGGGGTCTTTTGTGTCTCCATACAAATTTTAAGATATTTTTGTTCTAGTTCTGTGAAGAATGCCATTGGTAATTTGATAGGAATTGCACCGGATCTGTAGACTGCTTTGGGTCGTATTGTCATTTTCACAATGTTTATTCTTCCAATCCAAGGACATTGTATATCTCTCCATCTGTTTGGGTCATCTTTGATTTATTTCATCAGTGTCTTATAGTTTTCTGAGTACAGGTTTTTACCCCCTTAGGTAGGTTTATTCCTAGGTATTTTATTCTTTTTGTTGTAATGGTGAATGGGATTATTTCCTTAATTTCTCTTTCTGATCTTTCATTGTTAGTGTATAGGAGTGCAACAGATTTCTGTCCATTAATTTTGTATCCTGCAACTTTACCAAATTCATTGATTAGCTCTAGTAGTTTTCTGGTGGCATCTTTAGGATTATCTATGTATAGTATCATGTCATCTGCAAACAGTGACAGTTTTACTTCCTCTTTTCCAATTTGGATTCCTTTTATTTCTTTTACTTTTCTGATTGTTGCGGCTAGGACTTCCAAAATCATGTTGAATAATAGTAGCAAGAGTGAACATCCTTGTTTTGCTCCTGATCTTAGAGGAAATGCTTTCAGTTTTTCACCATTGAGAATGACGTTTGCTGTGGGTTTGTCATATATGGCCCTTATTATACTGAGGTAGGTTCCCTCTATGCCCACTTTCTGGAGAGTTTTTAATCATAAATAGGTGTTGAATTTTGTCAAAATCTTTTTCTGCATCTATTGAGATGATCATATGGTTTTTATTCTTCAATTTGTTAATATGGTGTATCACATTGATTGATTTGCATATATTGAAAAATCCTTGCAGCCCTGGGATAAATCCCACTTGATCATGGTGTATGATCCTTTAAAAGTGTTGTTGGATTCTGTTTGCTACTATTTTGTTGAGGATTTTGGCATCCACATTCAACAGTGATATTGGTCTGTAATTTCTCTGTGTGTGTGGGATATTGTTGTCTGGTTTTGGTATCAGGGTGATGGTGGCCTCATAGAATGAGTTTGGGAGTGTTCCTTGCTCTGCAATTTTTTGGAAGAGTTTGAAAAGGATAGGTGTTAGCTCTTCTCTAAATGTTTGATAGAATTCACCTGTGAAGTCATCTCATCCTGGACTTTTGTTTGTTGGAAGATTTTTAATCACAGTTTCAATTTCATTATCTGTGATTGGTCTGGTCACATTTTCTATTTCTTCCTGGTTCAGTCTTGGAAGGTTATACCTTTCTAAGAATATGTCCAGTTCTTCCAGGTTCTCCATTTTATTGGCATATAGTTGCTTGTATTAGTTTTTTATGATCCTTTGCATTTCTGCAGTGTTCGTTGTAACTTCTCCTTTTTCATTTCTAATTTTATTGATTTTAGTCCTCTCCCTCTTTTTCTTCATGAATCTGGCTAAAGGTTTATCGATTTTATTTATCTTCTCAAAGAACCAGCTTTTAGTTTTATTGATCTTTGCTATTGTTTTCTTTGTTTCTATTTCATTTATTTCTGCTCTGACCTTTTTGATTACTTTCCTTCTACTAACTTTGTGTGTTTTTTTTGTTCTTTTCTCTCTTATCATTTTAGGTGTAAGGTTAGATTGTTTATTTGAGATTTTTCTTTTTTCCTAAGGTAGGATTGTATTGCTATAAACTTCCCTCTTAGAACTGCTTTTGCTGCATCCCATAGGTTTTGGGTCATTGTGTTTTCATTGTCATTTGTCTCTAGGTATTTTTTGATTTCCTCTTTGATTTCTTCAGTGATTTCTTGGTTACTTAGTAGCATATTCTTTAACCTCCATGTGTTTGTGTTTTTTACAGCTTTTTTTCCTGTAATCAATTTCTAATCTCATAATCTTGTGGTTGGAAAAGATGCTTGATATGATTTCAATTTTCTTAAATTTACCAAGGCTTGATTTGAGACCCAAGACATGATCTGTCCTGGAGAGTGTTCCATGCGCACTTGAGAAGAAAGTGTATTCTTCCACTTTCAGGTGGAATGTCCTATAAATATCAATTAAATCTATCTGGTTTATTGTGTCATTTAAAGCTTGTGTTTCCTTATTTATTTTCTGTCTGGATGATCTGTCCATTGGTGTAAGTGGGGTGTTAAAGTCCCCCACTATTATTGTGTTACTGTCAATTTCCCCTTTTATGGCTGTTAGCAGTTGCCTTAGGTACTGAGGTGCTCCTATGTTGGGTGCATAAATATTTATAATTGTTATGTTTTCTTCTTGGATTGATCCCTTGATCATTGTGTAGTGCCCTTCCTTATCTCTTGCAACAGCCTTTATTTTAAAGTCTATTTTATCTGATATGAGTATTGCTACTCCAGCTTTCTTTTGATTTCCATTTGCATGGAATATCTTTTTCCATCCCCTCACTTTCAGTCTGTATGTGTCCCTAGGTCTGAAGTGGACCTCTTGTAGACAGCACATATACAGGTCTTGTTTTTGCATCCATTTAACCAGTCTGTGTCTTTTGGTTGGAGCATTTAATCCATTCACATTTAGGGTAATTATCAATATGTATGTTCCTATCCCCATTTTCTTAATTGTTTTGGGTTTGTTTTTGTAGGTCTTTTTCTTCTCTTGTGTTTCCCACTTAGAGAAGTTCCTTCATTGTTTGTTGTAGAGCTGGTTTGGTGATGCTGAATTCTCTTAGCTTTTGCTTTCCTCTAAAGCTTTTGATTTCTCTGTTGAATCTGAATGAGATCCTTTCTGGATAGAGTAATCTTGGTTGTAGGTTTTTCCCTTTCATCACTTTAAATACATCCTGTCACTCCCTTCTGGCCTGCAAAGTTTCTGATAAAAGATCAGCTGATAACCTTATGGGGATTCCCTTTTATGTTTTTTGTTGCTTTCCCTTTGCTGCTTTTAATATTTATTCTTTGTATTTAATTTTTGATAGTTTGATTAATATGTGTCTTGGTGTGTTTCTCCTTGGGTTTATCCTGCCTGGGACTCTGTGCTTCCTGGATTTGATTGACTATTTCCTTTCCCATGTTAGGGAAGTTTTAGACTATATCTCTTCAAATATTTTCTCAGACGCTTTCTCTTTCTCTTCTTCTTCTGGGACCCCTATAATTCGAATGTTGGTGCATTTAATGTTATCCCAGAGGTGTCTGAGACTGTCTTCAATTCTTTTCATTCTTTTTTCTTTATTCTGCTCTGCTGCAGTTATTTACACCATTCTATCTTCTGGTTCACTTATCCTTTCTTCTGCCACAGTTATTCTGCTATTGGTTCCTTCTAGAGCATTTTTAATTTCAGTTATTGTGTTGTTCATCGCTGTTTGTTTGCTCTTTAGTTCTTCTAGGTCCTTGTTAAACAGTTCTTGTATTTTATCCATTCTATTTCCGAGATTTTAGATCATCTTTACTATCATTACTTTGAATTCTTTTTCAGGTCAACTGCCTATTTCCTCTTCATTTGTTTGGCCTTGTGGGTGTTTACTTTGCTCCTTTATCTGCTGCATATTTCTCTGTCTTCTCATTTTGTTTAACTTACTGTGTTTGGGGTCTCCTTTCCACATGCTGCAGGGTTATAGTTCCTCTTGGTTCTGGTGTCTGCCCACAGTAGGTGACGTTGGTCCAGTGGCTTGTGTAGGCTTCCTAGTAGGGGGGACTTCTGCCTGCATTCTGGTGGGTGGGGCTGGATCTTGTTCCTCTGATGGGCAGGGCTGCATCTGGTGGCATGTTTTGTGGTGTCTGTGATCTTAGTATGACTTCAGGCATCCTGTCTGCTAGTGGGTAGGGTTGTGTTCCTGTCTTGCTAGTTATTTGGTGTAAGGGGTCCAGTACTGGAGCTTGCTCGCCATTGGGTGGAGTCAGTCTTGGTGTTGAGATGGAGACCTCTGGGAGAGCTCTTGCTGATTAATATTCCCTGAGGCCAGGAGTTCTCTGGCAGCCCAATGTCCTGGACTCTGCTCTCCCACCTCAGAGACTCAGGCCTGACCCCTGTCCAGAGCACCAAGACCCTGCAAGCCACATGTCATGCCTGGCTTTTGATTGGATATTAGCCAACGTTCAGCTTAAATAGAATGTAAGCTATTGGACCAGTGTACTTTTCTTGTTTTTAACTCTTCACTTCCTCCTTATGTCATTCATGACTAGACCTGGGTCTCCTCTACCTGCTAAGTTGAATTCTGACTCAACTTCTCCAACTCAAGAATAGAGGAAGCTAGGGTGGAGTGGAAGATATCCTGCACCGGTTTTCTGAATGGCTTCCAACTTCTCTATTCATTGGCAGAGCAACCTTGGGCAAGTTACTTTACCTTCGTGAGCTTCACATTTATTTGTGGTGTTTCTATGTGAATCAAATGAGTTGTGAAAGCTTTAGAGCAGTATAAACATGCAGGCTGTTTTCTCCTCTCTTGGTAATGTTATGAGAACAGAGTGGTAACACATACAAAAACCTTAAGTCCTTCCTCAGAAAATTTAGAGCAATTTGGGGAGTCCTTTAATGTTAATTTCTGCTCGGGTTTGTTTTGGTCACAGTCACCAAACCACAGTTTTACAATTACGCATATAGTGCAAAGGTTGGTATCTGTATTTATTTCTCTAATCTGCATTTTTCCCAGGTCTTTGACCTAACCCTTTAGCTAAAACAAAACTTCAAAGACTCCTAAACTAGTGGGGGAACTTCAAAGGCTTCCTGCAGGGTCAATCAGCACCTATAAAATTTATCCCTGTTGTCACTAATGGCTATTAAACTAAAGTGAGGGCTAATGAGGACGGATTACCACCACTTCCTGGGATTGTTGTTATTTAAGTGGAAAATAACTTGGAACTCTCTACATTAAATATCCAATGCGTGACTGGTTTAAGATTCATTGACTATTGTAGATTTGAGGTTCTTGTTACGATTCTTTCAGATAAGGAGCTTTGCTGAGTACCTGGTAACATGCATAATGAGATGCTTGCTTGGCCATTAAAATAATTTGGCAAGACTGCCTAATGAAATGATAACTGACCTCCCAGATGTATGTGAGTTCTGAAGACTTCCAAAACTCAGCTGAGCACATCAGTGTGTAATACAGCATACCATCTAGGCCATGGAGCAAGATTGAGATCCAATTTGACCTCTGCCATTTTGTAGTCTCTTGATCGTGGGCAAGTTAATTAGCCCATCTGTGCCTTTGTTTCCTAACTTGTTAGATAGGACTAATCAAAGTACCAATCTCCAGGAGCTGTAGTAAGTGAAAACAATGCATAGAAATTACTCAGCAGTCAATATCATTTAGTGATCATGTGAATGGATTTTTTTATTAAGGAAGGCAAATAATATCTGAAGTCAATGGTGATTTTTTTTTTTAAGTTTGAATTGCTATTATGTTTGTAGGATCTTTTCTTATAGGAATATCTCTTTCAAATTATCATGTAATTATAGGTATATTCTAGAGAATGTAGGTAAAATGATTCAGTATGCAGATTTTTGCTTTGTGTCTTATTTGTATCTTCTGATAAAATTAGCACATTCTAAATCTGTTTTGGAAAAACCAACAAATATAAAGAAACAAACAAACAAAAAACTTCACCTATATACAATTACCCAAAGACATCTGTTATCTTGTCACATTCTCTTTTAAACAATTTTTACCATCAGGAATACTTACTGTAATAAAAATAAAAACAAGTATTTTTGGATTATATAGGTGTTTTTGATATATATGAAATTTCTGATAAATATCAGAAAATTATTGGTTATTTTGCTCATAGATATTTGACGCATTGTGAGGATCATTTCCTCTTTCTTTTTATTCTTCAACCTCTTTAAAGAAGAGTTCTCAACCCCAACTGCACATTAGAATTAGGTAGGGATCTTTAGAAGAGACTGAAGGCCAGGTTTGACCCCTGATCCATTACAGAGGAGCTGGGGTAGGGGTGGGCATTTGTGTTTTTTAAATCCTTCCAGAATTCTAACTTACAGCCTAGATTGGGAGGCACTGTTTCAGAGGGTCTGAATTCTTCCCTGGGCTCACAAAGGAGGTCCATCTTTCCCATCTGAAAAAAGTGGTGAAAAACCTTCCTTCAGAGTTGCTGCACTGCCAAAGCAACCTCTCCTTAGCATCAAAACTCCTGAAAAAAAATCACATCTATAATCCTCAGCTCCTTTGCTGGCCTCCTGTGTTACTCTTCCTTATTTATCCTTCCACTGTTCTCTATGAAAAGTCAGAGATTCACCAGTTAGTATATACAATGACTCAAAAAAGAAATCAGTCTTCAAATTTTTTTCTCCCTTCACAGCAACTTTCTGTCAAGTTCTCTACCCCCAAACTCTCATTCGTCATTTAGCTCTTTAAAAAATGTTCTGAAAGAAGATGGGGGTGAATTTGGGTCTCAGCCCTACCTCCTACCACATGATGGGAGGATTGAATAAGTAACGCAGTGTAAGCCCTTGGGACCCTACCTAGAACATCTTAGAAGGAACTTTTGTCCACTCCCCATTTCCCTCTTCTATCTCTCTTTCTGCTCCTTCTCTACAGAAGACAGATAATCTTATTCACCAGAGTACCATGGGAATTATGGGAATGTTTCCTGGAGTGAAATTCCTGCTTCAGCTGGTGGGGGCAGTGGAGGGAAGACTCCACTTCTTGCTCACTCTTTTGGTGAGGAGGATCCTCATCACAAAAAGAAGACAGACATAGAAGAAAGGGAGCAATAGTCAGAACCTTTCTGAAAATTTCAGTGTGTGGGCTATGGAAAATTCCTCTACAACCTACTCAAGAGAACATACTTTAAAAATGCATTATATTTTAGGATTTTTCAAGTTGAATTTTTTTATTTGTTTGTTTGTTTGGTTGGTTTGGGGCTCGGGGGAATATGTGGATGTGCAGAAGCAGTTCTCAGGGCAGCCAAACTATATTCCTCTTCTCTCCCAAACAGATCTACTCCAAGTATAGTAATCAAAAGACTCCCCATGTACTGAGGTCTGACTATATGCTATTCTAGACTGGTAAATCTTATAATAGCATTCTAAGGAAGGATATATTCTCTAGCAAAAGAAAACCATTTGTGTTTCCCATGTATGTGACACCATTTCCCACCCCAAAGTCGTTGCTTATGCTTCTTTTGGATGATCTCCCCTTCATCATCTCTCCAACACTGAATTCCAAAAAAAATTTACATCTCAGTGGCAATGTATGTTTCTCTTCTAAATGCTCATAACCATTGCCCTATAGCTCTCTTCTGATCCAATTTCCTTTTTTACTTCCATCTGAGTTCCAATGGCTAACATCAAATAATGTTTTATAACTTCTGTTAGACTATAAACCTCAGGATGTGCTTTCACAACAATGCTTAGCACAGTCCCTGGCACATAGTGGGCACTCAATGAATATTTTTTGAATTAATGAATGAATATATTCCCAGTAGTTCACAGTTGACTTTTTCTTGTTCCCTCTTTCTCTCTTTAATGGATGAGGTACAGCTGTAGACATTAGCATTTCTCTTGATAATAATGCTTATTATTACTATTATTCTAAATCTTATTATTTGATATTGAACAACAGTTTTTACATATATTTCTTAAAAGTTATGAGAACAAAACATTCTTCTCTAGCTAAGCCGTGTTGAAAAAGAAAAGGACTTGATTACAGAATCATGAGAGGGAAGTTCTTGATAATCCCTAAAATAGTCATCTGTTACTGTTGTATAAAGTAAGAATAAATATGCAAAAACACAGCAACTTAGGATTTACTTGATGAAAAATAAAGTTCTACCTTCCTCTTTTAGAACTTAATAGTGCTGAGATATAAAACTGGAACCAAGAAATTTCATAGTTAATAATCATGTTTAACAATGGTTCTTAATACTGACAGAGTTCTTTATGCAAATAAATCACTTTGCACTCATGGATTAATATCCCAGGTAAGGATGGAGGACACAAGGGCATAGAGAGGTTAGATTTCCTGAGCTTATCCAGCAGTTGAATACTAATATTGAAATAAGGAACCAGCATGGGTATGCTTGAAAAGATATGCACCCATCAGCTTTTTTTTTTTTAAATAATGAAGTTCAAAAAATTAATTCATTGAAAAAATGTTGAGCAAGAAAGAAAAGCAAGAGTAAAAGTCACCATTAAACTATTACTCTGAGATTAATACTTTTAAAGTGTGGGTACATTCCCTTCTATTTTTTCTATACATATACATCTTATTAATACAATCTCTAGTCATATTTGTTTAAAACACCAGAAATATTACAAATATATCAGTTTTATATTTTGCTGTTCTAATTTTTTAGTATATATTTTTCCATATTAGTATGTATCATTTGGAAACATGATTTTTTTTAATTTAATTTTTTATTGAAGTATAGTTGATTTACAATATTGTGTTAGTTTCATGTGTGCAGCAAAATGATTCTGTTAGACATATATATGTATATATCTATATTCTTTTTTTCTATTATTTTCCATTGTGGTTTATTACAAGATATTGAATATAGTTCCCTGTGCTATACAGTAAATCCTTGTTGTTTATTTTATATATGGTAGTATGCATATGTTAATCCCATGCTCCCAATTTATCCCTACACCTCTTCCTCATTGGTAACCATAAGTTTCCCCAATGTTCAAAGTATAATAGCATTATTTCATTGTAACTAGTACCACTATGAACATTGGGGTGCACATATCTTTTCGAATTAGAGCTTCTGTCTTTTGCCCAAGAGCGGGATTGCTGATTCATATGGTAACTCTATTTTTAGTTTTTTTTAAGGAACCTCCATACTGTTTTCCACTACAATAGCCAAGACATGGAAGCAACTTAAGTGTTCATCAACAGATGAATGGATAAAGAGGATGTGGTAAATATACACAACGGGATATTACTCAGCCATAAAAAAGAATGAAATAATAGCATTAGCAGCAACATGGATAGGCTAGAGATTATCATACTAAGTGAAGTAAGTCCTGCTCTCCCTCACCCAGGTGAAGTGTGGAACTCTTCTACATTCCTTATTTTAGGACTAATTTGAGCAGGGATTTTTGAACTTTAATGCATTTTAGAATCATCTGGAGTGGTGTGTTAAACAGAAATTGCCAGGCCCTAACCCCAAGAGTGCCACATTCAGAAGGTCTGACTAGGGTCTAAGAATGTGCATTTCTGGCAATCCCCAGATATAGCTGATCTCCTGATCTGGGGACCCCACTTGTGAAAACAACCAAATTGGAGCGTCTGTGTAGAAGATGGATCAGGATGGTGAGGATGCAAGGGAAATGTCTTCACTTATGTAAAGCAAAACACAAGGTATAAGAATCAAAGAACAACTTTACCTGGAAAAGAACAGAGAAAAGGATCACCAGATTCTCTCACCATTAGTCCACCACCATGCCCTTGGGGACTCGCTGGCCCCTTCCCTCCTAATGCCACATTTCAGAGATGAGGTACTTTCTTGTCAAAGTTCTAGGCCAAATGTTGTTCCATACCCCATCTCTTGGTACCCTGCTAAATAGCTGAGATAAGATGGAATTGTTCAAAATGACTTTACTAATACTAAAGGCCAATTGGAAGAGAAAAAATGACAAGAAACAGAAGAAATGTCTAGCTTACATAGTACGGACATCTGATGATTCTATTAGTTAATGGGCTCTAAAAATTATAGCCCCGAGCCACTGCCCACCAACAGCTCCCCAAACAGTCTCCCCAAACAGCTGTACTGCAGCTATAGGGTACTGGCCTCTTGCCTAGCTCCTTTGCTTTCCAGAACCCCATCTGCCTCCATATAGCCAAACCATGTCCCTTTCACCTAGCACAGGCTGTCTTCTGTTCACCCTGTGACTAAAGCTACTTAAAGCCGATCTACTTGGTTTAGCTTGAGGGACATTCTTCTTTCTCTAGTAGCTAGCAGGCTAAAGTCACCAACACCCAGACCCTTCTCACTATGTATGGATATGCAAAGCAGCATAACCGTTTAATCACAGCACAATCCGAGCGTGTGTGTAACAAGAATTGTACACCTATGGTAATTAGTCTGCTGGGGAGTAGTAATGGCTCTCTCACTAAGTGAGTATAAAGTTGTGCACAGTTAGACTGATTAAAGGAAACTGAAATGTTCAGTAGTCTTTGTACACTCAGTGTGTTCTAATTAGAGTCCTTGAATCATCATGTGTGACCTCGAAGGATGAATCTAGGACAGATGTATGAATAGTACAGAGCAAAAATGGGAGAAATAACACTTATTGAGCACTTATTGTATACTGTGATTGATTGCAGCATGTAGTTTCTGAGAGATAGAGTTGTCTCAAAATAGAGTAGGCTGCCTTCAAAGATAATGGGTCGCCTGTTACTGGATGCATTCAAACCAGATCCCTGTTCAAGTTTCACTTCTTTCAACAACCTTTCCCAGGTTCCTGGATTTTGAGTGATCCTGAACCACTCATTATATTTTCTATAATTTGTCTTTCTGCTTCTACTCTTGACTCTTATAATCCATTGCATTTAGAGTGGTAGCTCAAAAATGTGAAATATATCATACCTCTACTTAAAACACTTCAATGATTGTCAAGTATGCTTGGAATAAAAACCAAACTCCTTTACAGGTTCTGCATGGCCTGGCTTATGCCCACCTCTCTGATCTCATTCCTTCCACTGTCCTTCATGTTCACCATGCTCCTGAACTTAGGCCTTCTTTCTGTTCTTTAAGCTGGCCATGCTCATGCCTTCCCCAGCTCCTTTGCATGTACCCTGTCTTCTGTCAGTGATGTTCTCCTCTCAGAAAAATGTTAACTCAGTTTCACCATTCAAATCTCCAGCAAAATGTTTCCTCTTCAGAGAAACCCGTCCCAACCACCCTCTCTAAAATGTAAAAGTCCCTACTTGCAACCAGTACTTTTAAATCCATTTTCCCATTGTATTCTCTTCATGGCCCCCTATTATAACTTTCGATTACTTATTTATTGGGTTGCTTGTTATGTCTTTTTTTCCCCCATGAGAATGTGTGTTCCATGACTGGAGTAGCTTTATCTATTTTATTCACAACTGTATCCCTATCATCCAGACTAGTGCCTGGATGGGAAAAAAGAAAAAAAAAAAGAAGGAAGGAAGAGAGGGAAAAAATGAAGGGAAGGGAGGAAGGAAGATACAAAGGGGATTTAAAAGTTTTTAATTACCTGCTTTAAGCATTTCATTAGCCAGTCCATGTTTTACCAAGTATTGCGCATTTTAGTTTTTAAAGATTTTGTGTGGATGTTAAAGATCAATAAACTGAAACATAATCTAATCCAGGTTCCTTCTTCTCCAACCAAATTGCCTTATTCAACCACTGCTTTAGAGATGGAGAAATGGAAAGCCTGTGCAGGTGACTTGCCCAAGGTCATGTGGCAGAGCTGAGACAAGTTCTTTCCACTGCATCACCCTGAAATTTCTTAAACACTCCAACCAGACTTACACCTTTTCTCTAAAGAAAGCAAGACAGAGTTCAGAGCCCTTATTTTTAAACCTGCATTAAATGGAAACCTTTGGAAGAGCAGGTGGTTGTAATGCTATGAATCCGGCTCAGCAAGGGAACACTGAGGTCATGATATTTTTCACATTTAGTAACTTCAAAAATATAGGGATGATGTAAACTTCCTAAGACTTGTTTCCAACCTAATGATACTGGTAACTCTGGCAAGAGGGTATACCATTGGTCAGGGCAGAGACATGTGTGGCCAATGAGCTCTTTCTAGTCAAGAAAGATACGTTGGTAATGCTTTCAAATGGCTGTCTTGGATTCACATCCTGCTTACAGTAACATTAGCAAGCCTGCTTAAATTTCCTATTAGATACATGACAAAAATATCCTATGATGTTAAGAAGTCACTAAGACCAAATAGTACCTACTTCATATAGAGCTGAAAGATTTAATGAGTGGACACATTTAACGTGCTTTGCACCTACTCTGGCACTTAGTAAGTGCTCACTAAATGTCACTTTAAAATAAAAAAACAGGTTGAAAGGATAGTGAATTTGAATATTTGATTTTCTGAGTTAAATTGGGCTACTCATCACTCAGTCTATCCTGAGCTCTGTTTAAAGTAACCCACCCTCAACAGAAGAATCACACAATCATAGGTCAGACCTGAAAGGGACATTCATAGTGATCATCTGGTTACAAATGAGATAACTGAAGCAAACAAAGAAAAACAACAACAACCCCAGACAGAGAAACTTAACCCAAGGCAGTGACAGAACTGGAATTAGAACCCATATCTCTTTTTTCTCAAGTCCATTGCTTCCTTCTCTGCCCCAGACAGCAATGTTTTTTTTTTTTTATTGAACTTTGCATTTGGCCAACTTTTAAAATTTTCTTCTACATTAAATACTCTTAGCTCCCTGAGGATACAATAAATAGCCCACCTTTGGACTAGAGGCCCCCAGTATGTCTGTATTCATTCTACCTATCCCACTGGAAGATCACATGACCACACTACATATAGTTCATCACATAGGGGATCACAAGTAGTAGGTCATATCTAAGGACACTTTCAGATCTAAAATTTGGTGAATCTATATTCATAATGATGATTCCAACCAACCATTCTGGAATGGTTCCCAAATATACTGTGTAAGAAATAGGTAAAATAGTTAACATCCAAAATGTTTGTTTAAATGACCCTTGAAAAGATAATTATCAATAATTTAGAATTATGTTTTATATAATATTTTGTTCCCAGGCAAAAAGGATAAATGATGAGTTACTGTAAAGGACAGAGGACTTTAACTTTAAATGTATTTTAATAATAGTTCTGTTGCTAATATACCTCAAATTTGGAGGAATCAACATTTTCCATTCATGGAGAACAATCCTTGAGCTAATTCTAATTGGAACCTGTAGTTCATTTTGTAACAAAGTCCCCATGAATTTGTTATCAAAACTAAGAAAACTAAAGAAACGTTTTGCGTGACTTGACTCCAGCAATATGACCCTGTAGGTTTGTATTTTTTTTCATAAATCAACTAATTTTTACTATTAATTTACATATAAACTACAAGGTGTTTTGGCTCCATTTGATTGACCTTCAACCAGCTTTTAAGCTTCAGAAGCTAAACAGTTCACCTGTGTGTAGATGGAGGTGGACAAAGTTAACACTCACCCCTCAGCTATTAGGGATGTCTGCTTGCATTCTCAGCAATTTGTCATATCAAGGGAGTTAAAAAAAAAAAAAAAAGAAGAAGAGTGTGACGGGCTAAGAATAAAAAACCTGGGTTTGAGTTCTGGCTTTGGTGTTTTGTATATTCTGATTCTCAGCTATGTCACTTCTTATTTCTGAGTTCAGTTTCTTGATCTTAAAGTAAGAGAGGCTTCTACTAGATGATTCAACTCCCTCTCCCAATAAGTCAAGAACCTGTCAATAAATACCAAAGGTTTAGGAGAGGGCACAGTTAAATTCTTTCTACACTCCCACGTGCCTAGGAATGACTTAGCAGCAGAAAATAGCCATGTTCCTCTCGATGTGGATTTAGCTTCTTCCAATTCCAAGCAGCTGGACAAGTAAGCAGATGTATTGGTGCTTCTGCAAAAGAAAATACAACGTTGCCTACACTTCTCAGAGTTTCCTTGAGAGATAATTTGGGATTTTTTACTTCCAGGCTCAGTAGTCGCTAAACCCTGCCAATCTGGTCTGTGGGTGTGCATGACATTTCTTGTGGGTCCATTCCCCACACCTTGTAACACACAGCCAGTGCAGAGTTTATATCCCAGCTTCTCTCTGACCTGGATCATTTCAATAGTCTTCCAGTCGAAGCTTAGCTTCACTCTCCCTCAATCTAGTCTCCTCCCTGTCCCAGTTTGATCTCTGCAGGACAAAAATCTGACCTTGGCCAAGACCTGATTCAAAAATAGATGACTGCTGATTGTCTTCAGAATAAAATCTAAACTACTCCCCTTTACTTGATTTGGTCCCAACCAATGCTTCCAATCTTGGGTACCTCTCCACTCTCATCCACACATCCTATAGCATCATATGCTATTTCCTCTGGAATAGCATCAGACTACATTTACCTAATAGTCCCAGGGTGCCAGGTGCTTTACATATATTTTCTCCTTTAATCAAAGAATACATTTCCAGATAGGTATTATCTCAGTTTTCAAGAGAGTTTGGGCAACTTGTTCAAGCACCCCCAAATCTCAGAGGGGTGAGTAGGGCTCAGACACAGATCTGTATCTCTGTGCTCTTCCTACTTGCCCATGCTGCCTTCCTCAACACACCTTTCACTTTCACTTTTTCATGCTCTTTCTTCATTCTGAAATGTTCTTGCCATTTCTTCCTGTTCAAACCCCACTCATGTCTTAGACCCATCTAAAATGTCAGATCCTTTGTGAATATTTTTTACATTCTTCTAATGGAATAAATATTCTCTTCTCTGTGCCCCAGTATTTTGCTCATAGACCCACATAACATTAGGAATTATAGCAGAGATATTTGTGTACATGCCTTAGACGCCTATGAATATGTAAGCTCTGGAGGGTAAAGGCCATGTTAACTCCACATCTGGCTTTTAGTACAATGCCTGGAACTCGGTAGGGAATCATTAATCGTCTTTTGGAATGAATGAATACACAAATAAATAAATTAAATATTTCTATTTTATCTTTCTTATGCTCATTTCTAAATTTAGATCAGACAGAAATATAGCAAAATCAATCACTAAACACTACACAGTATTAGCTAGTGGTTGACACAGAAAGAAAACTTAGAAAAGGGCAAGGCTCAAACTTCAAAAATAACGAATCTGTACTCAGGAACATTATACTACTCACGATAAAACCGATTACTCCTAAAATAAACTGCAACCATTTCCCTGTAAATGACTTAAAAAGAAATGGTTCTACTGATACCATGGTTAAAAATAGCCATTTTGTCTAAATTGCTCAAACATTAGTTGGCCTCCAAACTTGGAGCCAAATAAACTCCCGGTCTTTCCGTGGAGATAGGTGCTGATGTTTTCTCGCATGAGCTCACAGCTAGGCAGAGGGTTAGGTGTGTCCCAGAGCGAGTGACACATTTTGATTTTATTACAACAGCGATGACAATTACAAAGACACGAGCACATGGTCAAATCTAAGGCTTTTGTGGAAAGCATTACTGCAGTCAGGCAACAAGACTTCCCAGATTTAGTCAGACATGGCTATCTACCACTGAGGAAAGAAAATATCTCAGCAATCTAACATGCCGAGAAGACATCATTTGTATGGAACCTGCTAGCTGTTTTAGAGAAGGTAAATAAAGGCGTATCCATGCCAGCAAACTGAGTTTCACATCTCTGAGATGGCATCAATGAAAGAGAAAGCTTTCTGCTGGTAGTAATTGCTAAACAAGCAGAGACTCACAGGCCCCTCATTTCCCTCTAGGGCATCACTTCTCTCCAGGACCTCCCATCTCTGTCCTAGTAAGGAGGGATCTATGCCACCGTCACCTTCCTGCCTCTTCTCTCTCACAGGGGGACCAAAATAATATTCCTAAAACACAGGTTGTGTCATGTTACAAGTTTTCACAGTAATCTAAAACGCTCTTATCACCTAGAATAAGGAACAAGGCTTTCATGGCCTATCTCACTTCAAGCATGGATACCCTCCGCCATCTCATAAAACTCCTACACTCCTACATTCTTCAAGTTATAGTTCAATTATCACTTTCCCAAAGAAGCAGCTCAGCTTCAATTCAGATGAAATCTTTCTCTGAATAGTCATCTATTTTCTTCTGGGCTTTGCATTGAGTTCCTTGCTTTTAAGTTGTAAAAGCCCCAAGGGCAGAAACCATGTCTTGTTTATTTTTGTATCTTGCATAGCATTAATGAAGTGGATAATCAGGCAAATTTTTATGTTTACTGAATGAATGACTAATAAGCAAAAGAGTTTCTTACAGTTAAACGTAAGGAGGATTTAGGCATGACTGCCTTTTTCTCATAGGAAAAATTCCTGATCTCAAAGTTCAATCTCAATAAGGAAGATTCGAGTCAGGTTGTGGAGAAATATGAAGCTGTAAATACTGAGGCAAGAAGTCACATCAAAAAGAATAGATACATGTACACGTATACTGAATCACTTTTCTGTACACCTGAAACTATCCCAACATTGTTAATCAACTATATTCCAATATAAAATAAAAAGTTAAAAAAAAAAATTCACATCATACCCGTGGACCACCTTCATAATTCCAAATGTGCTTTTGTACTATGCTGGTTCTTGGTGTCTTGTCCAAATCTAATTTTATAAATTCAGCAGGCTAGGCTTGTAAAGATTTTTTTTTGAAAAACCAGGATATGAAGAAAAGATGAATGTCTTGGGTAGTAAAATCATTAAAAGTTATTGCTGGTAAATGCTTTTCAAAATAGTATTTTCTCTTCCTGCCTTTCAGAGTCTTCTGGAAGCAGAGTATCCTCAGTGTTTCATGTTACAGTTGAAGAAACAGGTGCAGAGAGATTGGTTCACCCAAGTCCATGGGGCAGTAAATGATGGAGAAACAATACGAATGCAGGATTTTGACAATGGACTCATGTTATGATGCCTTGACTAAGCTACTCTTTCAGTTGCCTCCTCTGTGAAACAACACATTCATCTGTTTACTTTGTTCCTCACAGAAATCATCTAAGAAGAAAGTTTAAGACCTTTCCCCAAATTTACAGCCTGTGCAAGGGCCTGTAACTCCAGAATGTATTCTTGGGATGATTTTGAGATATAACTTTCATATATGAGATCTGACTTTCCCAAGATATATTTAAAATTAGGCTGAATTATTTTTTAAATTGAAATAACAACATCCTAATTTTGCAAAAGCTCGATATATTTATTTAATCTCCATCAAATGAATTGCATATTTATGGATTTTTTTTTTTTAAGTCACTGGTATGGAGTGGAGTAAGGGAAGCCAGGAATTAGGCCTGACTAAGGATATTCTCCAGAGACAGTTGTCAGTGGAGCTGGAATAAGAATCCAAGACTGAAAAACCAAAAGGTGTTAGTTTCAAAGAGCAGTGTTGCCAACTCTATTTATTAAGTGTATTGTTTTTCTGTTTCCCAATCCATTGGTATTTGATTTTATCTCCGTTTAATCCTTCCTAATATTTTTTTCAAGTTTGTTTTATTATTGTCTATCTAACTTATTATCTTTTATACTTGGTTACTTTCTTTTATGATTTGTAACGCAAGCATTAAGAAATAGTCTGCCTTTGAGTGTAGTTTTGGCTCTGAATCATGAATAAATTATTATCGTTATTGTCAGATATGAATAAATAATGATATATCTCTAAGATGTAATATTATACAACACTTAAACCACTTCTAAATGTTTTTTATCACAAGCAAAAAAAGTTCTGAACTATTTTATAGAGTATTATTCCAATTTTTAATGTATTTTTATGCTTAAAATGTACTTCAATGATACTCAGTGTTGCTTATCTTTAAATGATGGTTTTATAATTGAATTTTGTTGTCTTCCTTGTGCCTTTATACCTTTCAATTTTTAAAAAATATGATTAACAGTTATAATCACTTAAGGAAATTTTTCTATTCAATTTTCTGTCATTTTTCTAAAAGATGATTAAGACAATAATTAACATGTATGGAAAATGCTTATAATATGAACTTTAAAAACACTATTAAATGTGTATTATAATCTTAACCCTGGAAAATCCAATTCCACAGACAAAAAGATTAGAAGTAAATAAACACAAATATAAACTATTGTGTTCCTTTAATTGGGGAGTTGTGGATTAATTTTCTTTTCTTCAGTATTTTTCCAACTTCTTGCAATGAGATAAAATGGATTCCATAAGAAGATAACAAGAAGTAGATGTTATGCATAATAAAGGCTTACCCCACAAGGATTCTTTTTTTTTTTTTTTTGTACATTTCTGTATGACCACTAGGCTGCTGTTCAAAGAGAATTCCAACTACTCTCCTTGCCTCTTTTCTTGTCTGTCTCCCATTTTATTTTCCACACTGCCTATAGGTCCTTTAAAATCACTTTCTAATCACAGGGCTCCCTTGATCGGAACCCTTCAAAGATTCTTTCACTGCCTATGAGATGGAGTTTGAAATTTTGGGCATCAGAAACCAAGCTTTCCATTTCTATCTCCAGAGTATGTGTCTGTGCTTATATTCACTTTTTTTTTTCTAAACAAATTCTACATTCAGGTCAAACTGAACACCAAATTCAGCTCTCCACTTGTAAATACTTGAGTCCTTGAAAGAATAATACCATTTTTTTGAATAATACCCTTCCCCAGTCATCATGTGTCAAAATGTAATCAAAATTTCGCAGATCCTTCCTGATCGCCTCAACTGGAATAAGCAACTTCTTATGTATTGTAATGGCCCTTACATCATACTGCCTTCAGCTGTAGTCATTCCTGTTATAGGCACATATTAAGTATCTATATACATGATTTTGAATAGAATTCAGTACCTGTCTATTTCCCTATTAGTACTCTTTGAAGTCCTGTGTCTTAGCCAGCTCTCCGGGCTCACTACTACCATTCCATGGCAAAAGCTTCCTTAGAGTAGGTGCTTAGCAAGAGAGGATTGAAGGAACTTATTAAGTAACCCTTTTCTTTCCTAAGTCATGCTGATGTGATATACCAGAAATCTGGGTTATAAATTTCGTTTTCTATTTTTGTTTACAGACCAGCAAACGGTTAAAAAGTTGAGCATTCAAACATCAGAAGTAGGTAATAACCCTTTCCCTGCTTTAGGGCTGTGAGATGTTGAGTCCATCTCAAAAAGAAAATGATAGAAAAGTCTCTAATTCAGAAGTATGGGTGATTACATAGGTGAGAGTTGTGTGTTTGGGGGAAGTGTGTATCTATCCAGTGAGGCACCCTGAGCAAGTCAGCATTATAAGGACAGAAGAAAGAGCCAGGTGATAGAGACAGAGTGAATAAGCAGTAGGGGAAACTCTGGTAAGTCAGAAATCCAGTCCTCGGCAACCATCCAAAAGAAGCACTATTGTCCATGGCTGCCTTTCACATGCTCCCAAGGTGTGATGTGTAGGAGAGTTAGTAGCATTTATAGGGCCAGTAACAACATGGTCCCTTCACATTTATTTTCCCCTTTCTTGCATATTAATAATGAGAGGCATGTAGCTATCTCTAAAGATTAGTGGAATAGTTTCAAGACTTAATAAGCTTCTCCAATTGAATTAAAGGGGGTCTGTTCTTGGATTAAGATATGCCTTACAAAATATTGACATCTTGGGGATGGGAACAAGAAATAAATTACAAGGGCATTTGATTCAAAATATCAGACACAAAAATGGAAAGGGGTGGCCAAGCAGCACACTGCCTCAGTCATGGTCATCCTGACCTGTCTCATAGGCACTGTCTGACTCTGCAAACAGAAACTCTAAAGACAGATTTCTCCAAAACTCTCAGGCACACTGTGGCACTTCCTCAGAGCCTGTGTCAAAGAAATACTAAGGAGGGAATTGTCCCTACTTTTGCATAGAAGCCAAAATGCATTTAGTACAAGAGGACTCCAGACCCCTTGGACCCCTTGAAACTTATAGTGTATAGGTGTCAGCAAAGGTACAGATGGATCCCAGGGAAACCCAGTAGTAGGTCTCCAAACACCATGAAAAAGAATAAGTTGGCAGCTTCACATATAGTAACACCTTCAATGATTCCAGAGCAGGAGAAAACAAGAAGTGATAGGTGTGATGTGATGAAGGCAAGCCAAATTCATAAACACAAATGAGAGCTAGTCCTTGCGGGTTCCTAGACGTAATGGGGCAGAACTTTCAAAGAGTTTAGGCCCTATATATTAGAAGATAGTAAGAGTCAACAGGTGGTATTATTAGGCAGCTGTGAAAAGTGAAGGATTTGGAGCCAAAGAACCTGTCTTTGAAGACCACTGTTTACCATTTGATAGTGAACAAGATAGCTAACCTCACTAAGCTGTTGCTTCCTCCTCTGTAAAATATGGAAAGGGGACCCATGGATGGCTCTCTAATCTCTGTATTCACTAATCTGCCTTGACTTATGGTGGGAGCACCTCTACTACTTCTCTTACATCACAGTCTTTTGTCTGACCTCATTGGAATCTTCCTAGGGGCAGGCATTGTTCATGTAATTGATCAGAACTTAAGAGGATCATTGGGAAGAACGGCAATGTCTTAAAGTCAAATTTCATGACCCTTCTTTTCCACTCTTGGCATCTGTTTAAGAAACTGACCACGCTCTGTACTTTGTTCTAGGCTTTATTCACGCTGAAGGCTGAATGAGTAGACACTAGGTCTGCTGCTCCTAAGCCTCAGGCCTCAGCTGTTTTCTCCAATTCTGTTTCATAAGAGTTTTCCTTTGTGTGTTTTCCCAGACATTATTAATATCAGCAGTTTCTTTCCTATTTGGCTGATTCTTTGGTGAATATGCTCTTTGGCTGGGAACTCTGGAGAAGAGGAGGGATGAATGGTAGGATTTGGGCACGAAAACAGCCGCACCCTAAACCACACCCAGAATGCATCATTGTGCCTTTTTCATAGGATTTTGGGAGGATTAAAAAAGAAAAATGTGTGTCATGGGCTAAGCACAGTCCCTGGCATATAGTACCCACTCAGTAAATGTTAATTATTGTTAATAATACACACGGATTCCAAATATTTGCCATTGGCTATCTGTACCTGATCAGATAGCTTTCAAGTTTTGAGAAAAGTGCTCTGGGTCTAGACACCTGAATGTTTGATTGACGGAAAATTGAACAAAATAAGTATTCTAAGCTTACTGTGAATTTTCTTACTGTGGTTCAAGAAAGAAGTAAGAGTTTTTCTTTGAGGTACACTACTCTCTCTTCTGAGAAAGTTTTGGTTGTACACGTCAGTACCTACTCTTTGGTCTTTGGGAAGCCAATACTGGTGAAGGATTACAAATGCAAATTCCTCAGACCTGCCTTGACAGATTTTGCCTAACGCATCATGGAAGTTGGGGAGGTGAGATGCTCTTCTTCAAGATTTTTCCTTTCTTTATTAAAAGTTCATTTTAGATTTCCTCTTGCAGACTAAAGATGAGAATTTGGGCCAAGGTACTGATACTCAGGGAAAGGATCTGGTAGAGACCTTTGCAGTGTGGTGGAAGGCCAGCCGGGAGCTGAGGACAAACACAGGAGCCATAACCCCCTTCTGATATGATTTGGCAGGCAGACTCCAGGAAGCATTGTTGTCTAATAGCCAATATCCAGTTTTCTCATTCTGGCTTTGCAATTCCCTTTTGCTATCTGCATGTCTTTGGTAAATGTTTTGCACTTCATGCTCAATGCTTGGGGAATGGCAGAACATGTCCACGGCTAGGGGAATCAGCAAGGGCAGAGGATGAGTAGCCCCAAAAAGTGGCTGTGAGACTGCAGAGGGCAAACCAAAGAGCTGGCTTTAGCCACAGTCTGGATGACTAGAACATGTAAATATTTCTGAGGAATTCTCAGAGGTACTTCTGGAGGGGGAGACTTCTCCGGCAATGTAGATTAGAGTATTTTTTTACTATCTTCAGATATGATCAAACAGGGTGATTTGAAAGGAGAGAGAACTTGAGCATTACAGTAGAAACCCAGAACTGAGCAGCACAGACGAGCCTTTGGAGAAGTGGTCCTGTTCCTGCATCTTATTCTTTCTGACCTTAAATATGTCCTCTTCACTCTCTAAGCTTCAGTATCTTCCTTGGTAAAATGAGGGTCAAGGTACATTACCTTTTAGATACCTTTTGACTTTGAATACCATTGACTGCATTATTTTATATTCAATCAATCATTCAATCAAACATATTTGTTTACCATGTTCAGGTGCCAGAAAATAAAAAGATGAATAAGATATGGTCCCTGAACTCAAGGATCTTATATGTATGGTAGAGAGAGAATGCATAAGTAGGTGCTTTAAATACAGTGTAAATGTGTGCACAGGGTGCTATGAGAACATAAGGAGGGGAGAGATGCAATCCCAGATTGAGGATGTTAGATACAGCTTCCTAGATATGATGGTCAAGCCGATTCTTAAAGCTACCTCACGTGGTCCGTTTGGCTCATGTGCTCCCTTTCTTCAATTCAATTTAATGGAATATGGTGAGTACAGGAGGGAATTCTTGTTGGTAGGCTTTCTCGCACAAGTACAAATTAGGAAAGAACAGATTGCTAAGCAGTAGGAGTCATAGAGAGATACCTGTGGACTCGAGAGCCGGCACAGGGTAAGGCAATGGGCTGGTTTTCAGGAGATTCAAGTTCTAATTTTGACAGCCACCTACTTTGCTGTGTAACCTTGGGCAATTCAGGAGACTACTCTGAACCTCACTTTATTCTGCAGTGAAAAGGAAATAACTTGGATCGCCTCCCCCAAAGGGATGTCATGAGGAGCAAATGAAGTACCAGATATGAAGGTGCTTTCTAAAATATAAGGGAGCTTCCTCATGGGTGAGAAAGAGACTTTGAAAAGTCTGGCCCTCCTTTAAAGGCATAAGGAGAGTGGCTGGGGCAGGGGAGGAACTTTTGCAGAGAAGCAGGCAGTGTTTTACTGGAATGAGAGTTTCTATCAATTTCCTGAACAAGTGGTTCATTGAAGTCCTAGGGCAAGCATTGGGGAGATTGAGATTTTTCCCCAAGCAGTTCCATAGACCTGTGTGCCATCCACATGCATGTGGGAAACAGGGACAGCAGGGGATGAAAAACAAGAAGGAAGGACAGTGTCGGCAAAGGTCAGGGTGTCACGCATCAGTCACCGTTAACAGCTGCCAGGGCTCAGAGGGCTCCGGAGCATGATGAGGACGGTGGCTGGACTGGTTTCAGCCACATTCCCCAGGCTTTGCATCACACACCAAGGATGGTGGTCTTTGCTCATCTAAGCTTTTTCTCCTACTCAGCCTCCCCGAACGTGTGCTTTCCAGGCTGCTGTATCTGCTTTCCTCCCAGAAAGGATTACTCATCTGTACTCTCACGGCCATGCCGTCAACACCAGGGACAGCCCCTGGCTCCCTGCTAGGCCAGAGGCTCTCCAGACCCGCAGGTTATGAAACACAGAAGCTCCCCAGGCAGATTCCCTGGAAAGCGGACAGGGCTTACGTGGCATGTCCCTCACACCCCCAGTGTACCTAACACTTTACATCTTGTTTGTACATATTTAGAGAAGCAGAAAAGCATGCTAGAAAGGGTGTTGGACTTTGAGCCACTCACCTCAGATCACCTTGAGGGAAGGGAGAGTAATCTACCTTGGAACTACTAGTTGCTGGGTGGTATGTTAGATGTGATCCCAGATTTCAAAAATTTACCCTCAGAGCCATGCTTTGGGGTAGATATTTTAAGCACTGCATTTCAGATCCAGGAACTGAGGCAGAAAGAGGGTAGGTAACTTGCCCCCAGGGTCACCCAGTGATTGTGTTGGAACTAGAAATTTAACCCAAATCAGGGCCACTATAAAGTCCATGCCCTTGGCCTCACCCTCATCTAGAAGAGGAGAGTTGTGGTGATGTCTGGGGTCCCTTTGGTTTCCACAATTCTATAATCCTATTTAGTCATATGCTCTGGGAGTAAATTATTTCATTTTTTTTAAACTGCAAAGACTATTTATATCTTACTATTCAGTGTGTCCTCTCTTCCTGGCGCACATTAGGGGTTTACAAAGTATTAGCTGAATTGAATTAAAACTGAATTTTCAAAGCCTCATTTTCTTCACCTCTAAAATGATAATGGTCTCTGCATCACCAGTTCCAAGAAGCTCAAATAAAATCCTATGTTTGGAAGCACTTTTGGGAACTATACTATTGGCGTACTGTATGGAATATATTATTGCCCTGGCAGATAGAACATGCCTGTCGGCAGGTAAGTATATGTGTCATAACTGTGCTCAACGACTATAACAAAATGAACACTCAGCATCCAGAATAAGACACAGAATATTGCCAGAATTTCAGACATCTCATTGTGCTTCCTTCTGGTGACTTTCTCCTTACCCCAAGGATAACCACCATCCAGACAGTAGGGATAAATATTCTCTGCTTTGTCCTCTACTTAAGTTAAATAATGCATATGCCCTCTGTGTCTGGCTTCTTTCACTTAACATCTTTGTTGTGAGATTCATCCATATTTTTGGTTGTAATTTTAGAATATTCTTTCTCATTGACGTATATAATATTCCATTGTGGGACTATACCACAATTTATTTATCTAGTCTACTGCTGAGAGGTATTTTCACTTTTCAGCAATTGACAATTACAAATAGTGCACCTGTGAACATTCTACTACGTGTCATAGACATATAGGTGGATTTCAATTGAGTATATCCCTGAAGTATATGTATATGTTTAACTTTAATAGATACTTTGACCAGAAATTAAGTACCATATGTAGGAGATCTGTAACCACAGATGAGGCTAGAATCTTGATGGGGCAGGATGGAGGACTTCGGGCATGTTAGTTCCTTATGAGAGTCCTCCAACTAAACAAGAACAATGTAAAGAAACACGTTTGGGCCTTTTTCACAATTTACGTTCCCCAGGAAGTAGCATATGAGATGGAGTTTTTTTGTTGTTGTTGTGTTTTGTTTTTTTTTTAAATAGAGATTTATTTTCTTTCATAGATTTATAGTAGAAAGCTAACTGGGGAGTGCTTTGGAGAGGAACACCTGCAGGGGAGCAAAGAAAGCAGGATTGGGCAGATGGGAAGTTGAATTGCAATCTAGTCACATCAAAGGCTTCAGTAAGAGCTACAGAAAGCTTTGGAGTTGGGTTGGCCCTTCAGAGGTGTCCCAGTTAGAGTGAGGGGCTAGACATTTATACCTCCACTTCGAGCAGTCTTTCAATGAGGGCTCCTTCTAGGAAGGAGAAGTGAGGACCTTGTATGAGGCAGCTCTCTTTAGCCAACGGACAGTTCCAGGAGAGATTCTGAGCTGAGAGCACTCAGCAACTAACACTCTCAGCACCTGTGGGAAAGAGTACTTAGATTCTGAAAGGTGGCAGGAGGGTACCGTGAGGTACATCACGTGTTACATGGCCACCGTTAACTTTGATATGTGAAGAAATGAATCTTCCAAAGTAATCTTCACCAATGGTTCTATTACCACAGATTTCTGAAACTCGATTAGAAATGCATGTTGATGTTATGCCAGGTCCCTGGAACCCTCATCCCTGACACTAAAGAAACAATTAAAATATTGAGTAAAAGAAATAACGAAAACAGAAACTCCCCAGAACTATATGCATAGTGAATTCCTTTGAAAATAGTCTTCTTTCCTGATGCTTTTGTTGTCGTAGCCCAAGTTTTCAGAAAAACCAGGAGGGCATACATACCAGGATTGATTTTGAAATGGTATGAATCCCTTCAACCAAACAAAACAAAAAATCACAAACTTAATATAAGGTAAAAACTCCTTTTAAAGAAACTTATCATGTATAGGTTTGATAGTTTATTTCAGCTCTTGCTTGTTTTAATTGCCTTTAGTCATCTCTCAAATCTGAGAATTAATTTATATTCAGCTACTTTGTTGAGGGTTGTTTCTTCTCTCCTGTTTTTGATAGGAACACTGATGTTGTGATTTCTCAGAAACTTAGATCTAAAAGGAATCGAAGATGTTATCAGGTTCCATCCCGCATTGTGCAAATGAGGAAATTGTAACCTACATGATGGGAGTGGCTTGTGATTTCTAGTCCCAGTGCTGGGAGCAGGACTTGGGCTACCCATTCCTCCTAGCCCTCTAAATGCTTTCATGTTAAGCTGTCTACATGATACTGGAATTTTATAAACATATATTGACTGTTTATTCTGAATCGGTGATAGGTATAGAAAGAAGTTTATTGTAGAAATGAAAATGTAAGAGATTGTATTGGGGAAAATATTTTCCCAATATACTAATGTGCTTTTCTCTTCTGTATGGTTCTTATTCATTGATTCATCCATTCTTTTAATACACTGATCCTTTTACCTATGATGCTGGAGGCATTCATTTGCCTCATAGAGCTACTAGAAGAGGAAGACAAGGAAAGTGTTGTTTGTTTGTTTGTTTTTCCCCTGATTCTGACTTCTAAAACAGAATAGTTTAAACCAACTTTATTGAAGTACATTCTGATGACAAGAAAATACATGCGTTTCACTATATAGTTCAGTGGGCTTTGACAGAGGCATATGTTCCTATAGCCACCAGCCTCTTTAAGAGATAGAATATTTTCAACATAACAGAAAGTTCCCTTGTGCCAAGTCCACAACCTAGCATCAAGCAACTACTGATTTGTGTTCTATCACTATAAATTTGTCTTTTATAGAATTTCATATAAATGGAATTATAAAGTGCAGAGTCTTTCAGTTGTAATCCAATACTGCATTATTTGTTTTGTTGCTCAAATGATCCCAGCTTTGTCCATTGGGAGCACATTCAGATTGACTTCTCTGTTCCTTTGACATACCCCATCCTTTCGGTTTTTTTGAGCACTTCCTTACTTCCTGGCACTGCAAGATGTTCTAGGTTAATTTTATGTTTTCCTGTGTTTGGCTTAGAATTAGCAATTTGCCTTGGAACTTTGGTTCCTGTATCTATGTAGATTCATGTTTCTGACCTGCATCATTTTCCCCTTGCCTAAAGAATTTCTTTTAACATTCCTTGCAGGGAACATCTGCTGGCAATGAATTGCCTCTATTTTTGTTTGTCTGAAAAAATCTTTATTTCTTCCTCACATTTGAAGCGTAATTTCTCCAGATATAGAATTCTAGGTTAGTTATTTTGTTTTGCTTTTCCTTTCAACACTAAAAATATCATGCCACTTTCTTCTAGTTTGCTTGGTTTCTGATGACAAGTCTGCTGTAATTCTTACCCTTTTTCCTCTATAGATGAAGTTTTTTTGTTTTGGGGTGTTTTTTTTTGCTCTGCTTTCTTTCAAGATTTTATTTTTTTTCTTTGGTTTTCTGAGTTTGAATATGATATATTTAGAGGTATGTATGAACATAAGTTGTTTGTCTGTTTATTATTTATCTTGTTAGGCATTCTCTGAAGTTCTTGCTTCTGTGGTTTGGTGTACCTGTCATTAATTTTGGTAAATTCTCAGTCATTATTACTTCACATTTTTTTTTTTTTTCTTTTCTATTCTCTGTTTCTTTTCCTCCTGGTATTCAAGATAGTGTCCCACAGTTCTTGGTTGTTCTGCTATTTTCTTTCTTTCTTCCTTTCTTCTTTCCTTTTTCTCTCTTTCTTTCTTTCCTTCTCCCTTCCTTCCTTCCTTCCTCCCTTTATTTTCTTTCTTTTTCTCTTTCCTTCTTTCTTTCATCTTTTGTATTCCTGTTTACCTTTGAATTTCATTTTGGAAAATTTCTGTTTGTCTATCTTGAAGCTCACTTATTCCTGAGCAAGGTCAAGTTTATTGATGAGCCATCCAAAGGCATTCTTCATTTCTGGTTACAGGGTTTTTTATTTCTAGAAATTCCTTTTGATCCTTAGTGTGTTCATCTCTCTGCTTACGTTACTCATTTGTCCTTGCATTTTGTTTACTTTTCCTTAGAGCCCTTAACATATTAACCATGGTTATTTTATTTTTCTTACATAGTAAATTCAATATTTGCATTCTGAGGATGGCTCTGAGGAAGACTTGTCTCTTCAGACTGTGTTTTTTCTTACCCTTTGGCATGCTCTAAAAGCTGGATATGTTTATTGAGTAATAGACACTGAGATAAATAGGCCTTTAGTGTGAGGATTTATATTAATCTGGCTAGGAGTTGGGCTATGTTTAACGTTTGCTGTAACTATACGTGCCAGAAGATTTAAATTCTTTTAGTGTCCTTGTTTTTGTCTCCTCTCTTGACTTTGGGCTTCCTTAAGTATTCCTCTTAAGAGGGAGTCTGTGTCTTGCAGCTTTGTAAGCTGTAATCCACTGTTATTTACTGGAGCCCTACTGGTGTGATGATAAATTGTGTGAGGGGGGACTGTTCTTTAATCCTCTGATTAAAATCTCAGTCTTTTAGTGGGCCTCTGTCTTGGGACGGTGACCTTCACAAATGTTTCTCCAGTAGAACAGCTTTTATCCCCTCTGTCCCCTACTGCCTTTCCTGGCTACAGGATTTCCAATCTATTCTTTGAAAGCCATTACTCCTGTTGAGCATGTTTTATTATATTTTTTCTTAGGTGAGGCAGAAGGCTGGAAGGGCCTGCAGTGGGAGGAATTCTCTCACCTCAGTTGTGATAAGGCTCTAGAAAAATCCTTTCTCTTCAATAGTAGACCTTTGTCTTGAAGGTTCTGGGTATATTTCATAATGATTACTGCTCTGGGTTGAATTTTGTTCCCCCTAAAAAGATATATTGAATTCCTAACCTCCAGTATCTGTAAATATGGCCTTATTTGGAAAAAAAGGGTCTTTGAAGATTTAATCAAGTCAGATGAAATCATTAGGGTGGGTCTTAATTTACTATGATTGGTATCCTCATACAGAGAGAATACCATGTAATGACAGAGGCAGAGATTGGAGCAATACAGCCACAAGCCAAGGAATACCAAGGATCAATGAGCACTACTAGAAGCTAAGACAAGGCAAGGAAGGATTCTCCCCTATAGGTTTCAGAGTGAGCATGGCCCTACTGAACCCTTTTGTTTCAGACTTCTAGGCACCAGAACTATGAAAGAATAAATTTCTGTGGTTTTAAGCCATACTTATTTGTGTACTTTGTTATAGCAGTTTAAGGAGCAGCACAAACCATCTGACTTCACTGACCATATCAGCAAGAATATAGAATATACCACATTGAGTTGTATCACTCTTACAGTCATGAAGCTTCTTAAGCTACTTTTCCCCAGTCATATATCCATGTCATTTTGAAGAGTAACCCGGGTGGGAGTGGCAGACTAGAAATCTGAAGAACTCAGCATGGTCTTTAGTCCTTCAGTAAGAGACTGAGTTATCTAGAAAGAATGCTTAAATTATTAAGTCTGTCTAAAATTATATGATTGGAATTGAAATAATATTTTATTTTAAAAATAGTTAATATAAATAAATATAGTAAGAGTATTATAATTAGTGATATGACAATGTGATAAGAGTTTTGGTAACAGTGAAAAATAAATGCTGGGGAAACACAGGAGAAATACATATTAATCCTAGCCAGTACACTTGGAAAAACTCCGTGAAGTGGATAGTGCCTAAAATGGGCCTTAAAAAATTGAGAATGATTTCAAGTAAAGAAAAAGAGAGTGAGGCATTTCAAGTAAGTAAAAAAACCACAAGTAAAGTCAGAAAATATTAAAATGTTTCAGGAATAGCAAATAATCCAGTATGTTTAAAGCTCAGGGTGTTGGAAAATGAATCTATTAAAATATATCAGAGTTAGGTGGAATAGTCTTAAATGTCATACTAAGAATTTTAAACTTTCTTATTATTAATAATTTAAAAATTATTGCTCTTAACACTTATCACAATACCTCCATCGATTAGATATTATTACCTTTATTTTAATACTGAGAAAATTGAGATGAAAAGAAATTAATTTTTTCAAGGTTATTCAGTTAGTAAATGATGGAGTTGGAAGCCAAATCCAAGTCTGTCAATTCTCAACCACTGTGCACACAGCATCTCTAAATATTATCTTTTGTTAGTGAGAGAGAATCATGCAAATAACTCTTTAGGATGATTAGTCCTGAAAATGTGTCAAAAAGGCATTGCATATGTGGAAGATAAGGACTATGAGCTCCACAAGGGAAGAAACGATGAAGGTTTTGCTTACCACTGATTTCTAGGTGCAGTGTGTGGTATATAACAACTTTCAATAAACATATATTAAAAGAATAAGGAAAGGAAATAAATAAGGAGAAGGGAAGGTAGGAGCTATCTGTAGCTATATGAGTTGTCCAGTAGGACATATTGATATAGGTCTTTTGACAAATCTTGGGAAGCAAAGTTCACCAAAATCTAAAATCCTAGTTTTGATTACCAAATAATACGCATGATTTCTTACTTTACTCTAGACCAGTACATACTTTTGCCCTGAACTTCATCCTTTCTCTGATATGTACCCCTCTGATATGCAAAATGATCAGAAAGGGAGTAAGTCTGAAATATGGGGGCAAGGGATAATGGAGGCGGCTAGCTCATATCTGAGTTACATCTTTTTTTCTTGCTTACTAATAGAATCCCTATATCATTAAGACCAATAATATATCCAGCCAAAAAAACAAGTTTTCCAAATTCCTTAACAGCTAGAGTGGCTATGTCAATAAGTTTTAGCCAATGAGACATAAGTCAAAGTTGTCAAGAAAGATTTCTTTTATTTTTTTAATTTTTATTTATTTATTTATTTTAACATCTTTATTGGTGTATAATTGTTTTACAATGGTGTGTTAGTTTCTGCTTTATAACAAAGTGAATCAGTTATACATATACATATGTTCCCATATCTCTTCCCTCTTGCATCTCCTTCCCTCCCACCCTCCCCCTCCCACCCCTCCAGGTGGTCACAGAGCACCGAGCTGATCTCCCTGTGTTATACGGTTCCTTCCCACTAGCTATCTATTTTACATTTGGTAGTGTATATATGTCCATGCCACTCTCTAACTTTGTCCCAGTTTACCCTTCCCCCTCCCCATATCCTCAAGTCCATTCTCTAGTAGGTCTGTGTCTTTATTCCCATCTTGCCACTTCTTGAATGTTTCCATAAAGGGGGAAGGACAGACATCTGGAAGAAGACTATTTTTTTTCTTTTCTTATTTCAGCCTGCAACATGGGTGGAAGGTGGGAACTGTCCTGAGCTTATTGGTACATGAGATTGCCTTGAGGATAGAAGTCATGCCAATAGAATCTGGATTCCTAATGATGGAGGAGATACCACTGTTACTTTTGGTGGTTGTTGTTTATAGTTGAATCTACTTCTAACTGATTTAACATAAAACTCAGAGATGGATTGGGAATCATATAGAGGCCAGGGGTATCTGTTATAAAATATACTTGCCAATTTTTTAAATGTTTAATATTTTTAAGCTAAATATCTCTGCATCAAAGTAGGTAAATCAAAGTGACCATGGCAAATGTTAAGTGTTTGAAACATTCCCTTTCCTAACCACATAGCTCAAAACCATATTTTTCAACCTCCCTTGCAGCTAGTGTGGCCATATGATTGAGTCTGACCAATGGAAAGTGGGCAGAAGTGATGTGTACCACTCCCAGGATGGCCTATAAACTTCCAACAGATAATTCCATGCTCCCTCTTTTTTCCCTATTTCGGCTGAAGCGAGAGGACTTTGAGGCCACAGAGCCTGGGAGAGGCATAAGATGGAAGAAGGCTAGCTTCCTAAATGACTACTACATAGAAGGCTACCAGCCTTGAATTTTTGTATAAGGAGATATAACCTTCCATTCTGTTAATCCTTGAGATTTGGGGGTTGTTGTTGCAGTAGTTTACCTATAAGGACTAATTCAGCCAAATTCAAACAGTGGCATCAGAGTTAAAATAGTGTGTAACCGTAATCGTATCAATTGTAATAATGGAAAGTTTGAGTTCTGAAACCAATGAACAATATAACCTAGGGGAAATAGCTTAATCTTTCTTATCTTTAGCTTTATCATTGGCAAAAAGGGAAAATATCACCTATGCTAGAAGGTTATTGAAAAGACTAATTGACAGAATTTTATGCAAACCTTAAGCAATTATGGAAAGATTGGCTACAGACAGTGCAGCAATCCAGGGAACCGTTAGGAGGTGGTGCCCAGAAAACCCTCTGCGGAGGCCGGTTGGCCAATTTAAACTACCCTGAAGTGACTTGCTTAAGGATTCATTCTGCTTAAATTCCTATTTAAAAAAAAAAAAAAAAAAGTGTTCTGGAAGAGAGCCTTTGTTTCTCTGGCTTTCTCTTGAAGAAATGTAGGGAATAATTAAAAATGATCTTACATGATAAGGCTGTTCCAGGAAATGCTGTAGGTTGCAAGCACCACGGCATCTTTTGGCGTACGCATGCTCAGATATACTCACCACAGCTTTAGATAGATGGGCACAGGCACTGATTTCCTGGTAACTATGGCAAAGCCAATTTTGTTTGCTAAATATTGGCAATGGCCAGGAAAATGAATGAGAACAGTCGCCAAATCCAGAGTACTGTCTCTTCTCTTTGGTGATACCAAGCTGCAAACAATGTAGCATTGCCCTCAGAATGTGAATTGTGGCTGTGTTATTGTGATTTATAATAAAAAATATATATTTGGTTTTCATCCCAGTTTCTGACACAGAGCTTCTAAAACCCTTAGGAGCAATCAAGTTGTCTTTTGTTATGTTAATGAGGTGAATTTTAGAAAGCAACTAAGGATGGGGGCTGGTTGCCAGGACAGCCAAATGTGTGATGAGAAGGTTGAAACTTCCCATCGTACCCCCTGACCTCCAAGGAGGGGAGAGGGGCTGAAGATTGCATTTAATCACCAGTAGTGTCACCTGCTGGTGTCTGAGAAGTGCTTGGTATTGTGTGGGAACACCCTCACCCCAACACACACACACATTGGATTTTGGTCCAGGAACCTAAAAAAGTGGCCAAGAGAGATATTTTAAGAAAGAATGTTGCTTGAAACAAAAGGTCTTGAGTAATGAAAGTGATAGAATAGTACATAATTTCCAGTTCTATAAAATAGCAAAAGGGACCGTGTATTAGTCAAGGTTTTTCAGAGAAAGAGAACCAGAACCAAAAGGATATATATGTATATATAGAGATGTTGCAGGTCCAGTTCCAGATCACCTCAATAAAGTGGGCCTCACAAATTTTTTGGTTTCCCAATGGGTATAAAAGTTATGTTTACACTATAGTTCAGTCTATTAAGTGTGCAACAGCATTATGTCTAAAGATATGTACACACCTTAATCAAAAGATACTTTATTGCTAAAAACTGCTAACCACCATCTGAACCTTCAGCGAGTCATAGTAGTAACATCAACGATCACTGATCACAGATCACCATAACAAATATGATATTAATGAATAAGTTTGAAATAGTGTGAATTACCAAAATGTGACACAGTGACACAAAGTAAGCAAATGCTGTTGAAAAAAATGGCATTGATAGAGTTGCTTGATGCAGGGTTGCCACAAACCTTCAACTTTTTAAATTGCAGTACCTGCAAAGTGCAATAAAACAAAGCACAATAAAAGGAGGTGTGTATATATATACACATATATATATATATAGAGAGAGAGAGAGAGAGAGTGTGTGTGTGTGTTAGTTCAAGTCTGAAGGTCTGAGAACTAGGAGAGACAACGGTATGTCCTAGTCTGAGGGTAGGAGAAACCCCATGTCTCAGCTCAACCAGTCAAGCAGAAAAAGGGGCAAATTCTCCCTTTTACCACCTTTTGTTCTACCCAGGCTCTCAATGGATTGGATGATGCCTACTCACTCTGGACAGGGAAATCTGCTTTATTGATTCTACAGATTCAAATGCTGACATCATTATAAATACCCTCATAGAAATACCCAGATGTAATGTTTAGCCAAATATCTGGGCGCCTGGTGAGCCAGTCAAGTTGACACATACAATCAATCATCACAGGAGATTTATGACTTCAGATGATAAAGACCTTTATTGTAGCATTAATTCACTACACATGATCATGGCTGACAAGCCCCAGGGCATTACGACACTAAACTCTTTCTGGATATTTTATTCTGAATTCACATCTTCATACTAAGACGTGTTATGTTCCATCACAACACAAACTCAATATTCCTAAAAATGAATTCATCATGTTTTCTCTATTAATCAAGTTACACACAACAACAACAAAATCAACCCAAAATGGCCTGAGACAAGAAGGGAAATAATAGACTTATGTAACCGGAAAATCCAAGTAAAACATTAGAAGCAACTTGATTTATGGGCTAATATAATTAGACCTTGCTCTTTCTCTATTTCTCAGTTCTATATTGGCTTCATTCTTAGGGAGATTCTATCCTTTTGGAAAAAAATGATAGGCAGCAACTCCACATCTATATACCACTTCTCAGTAATGCCAACCACAGAATAACACTTTTAAAAGTCCAATAATTAATATAATACACAATGCAGTAAAAGTATAAATCAATACCAGAGACATCAAATTCCTCATCTATTAGTAAACTAAAAAACACACTTCAAAATAAATTATGGATCAATTGTAACTTCATACTTATTGAAAGGGAATGATATACTTCTGCTTCTGGTTAAGATGAATATAGAAATTCAAAGCTCCCTAACACATAAAACAAGCCATATAAGCTACAAAATCAGTTTCTGAGGGAATTCCCTGGCGGTCCAGTGGTTAGGACTCAATGCTTTCACTGCCAGGGCCCTGGTCGGAGAACTAAGATCCTGTAAGCTGTGCAGTGTGGCCAAATAAAAATAAATAAATAAAAATAATAATAACAAAAAATAAATCAGTTTTTGAACCCTACCAGAAGTTTGAAGGTATAAAAATACTAAAATAAACTCAAATCTTTTCTAGGATTAAAAAGAGCTGCCCCTATTTCCATGCCACTTAGAGTAGCTGGAGGTGGAGGATTCTTCCATAAATGAGGGTAAGCACCCTTTGTGCTTTTTATGATTTATTTATATATATGCTGTAAAACTACAATATTTTATTATTATTTTTACCTTAAACAGTTAATAGTCCTCTAAACAAATTTAAAGATAAATGCTTAAATGCTTATATAATACAAAATAATAGAGATCTTTCATATTTTTCTAGATATTTACCTTTATGATATTTTTCATTCTTTCCTGAAAATCTGTGCTTCCATCTGGTTTAATTTTCTTTTCTCCCATAGAATTTATCTTTATCATTTCTTATAGCACCAAAATAATGATAATGCATTTATAGCACATAATTTATTTACCCAAAAGAAAGCATGAAAGTATTAAGAGAAAATCAAGAACAGATTACCAAGATAGTAGACTTAAAACACAATTATATCAATAATTATATTAATATAAAGACACTAGCTACTTCAGTTAAAAAGCAGATTGTCAGATTGATTTTAAAATGTAGGCTCCACTGTTTGCTATTTACAACATTATAAAGTTTTAAATTTATCCCAAATGAAAAAAATTATTGCAATTCTAATAAAAATCCCATAGGAATTTTTAAAATTAAATGTGACAAGTTGATTCTAAAAGTCATATAAAGGATAGAGATCCTTGAAAAGCTAAGACAGTTTGAGATAAGAAAAAATGTGAGGGATATAGTCATCTCTTCTTAGCATCTGTAAAGCTACAAGAACAATGTGTTAGTGTTGGCTAATTCACGCAGTTCTGAGCAAAAACTACGTAAGAAGTCTGCTGGAGTGAGGATTAGGGACTTTTTCTTTCCTGATAAATGGGAACAGATTCAAGAAGAGAGTGTATGAGCCATCTCTCTGCCTCCCTGTTTTTCTCTTGAACATTGAAGTGATACAGTAGCAATCATCTTGCAACCATAGGATGATAAGCATGAAGAAGAAAAGACAACATACTTAGGATAATGCAACAGAAAGATGGCTGAGCCTAATTTTCTCAATTACATTAATGATCTGCAAAAGCAATGTTAGCAACTTCTTATATGAGAAAAATAAACCTCAATTATGTAATCACTGTTATCATGAATTTTTTTGATTACCACCATACCTATTTCCAGCTATTCTAATTTCTAAAAAGAGAACTGCAAATTATACAACAGTAACTTTCATTCCCCTACCATCATATTGACAAAATTAACAAGTTCAATAATGCCAAAGGGTGAAGTAGAAAGGATAAAGGGATTCTCATGTTTCGTAAGTGGGTTTGCAAATTGACACAATCACTTTGGAGAACAATTTGACAGCATTTAATAAAGTTTGGAGTCATGTATATGCTACAACACAGAAGTTAATCTTCACTTCTTTAGAGAAACATTCTCATATCTATGCAAGGAAATATGTTTATTGCAGCATGGCTCTTAAGAGTGAATAATTGGAAACCAATATAATATAATGTAATGTAATGTATTATATATATATATCAACCAATCACATGGATTTTGAGAGAAATTAATTATGAAAATGAAATATGTACACATAAATAAATGCATGGGAAGTCTTTTACACATTATTATATTTACCTTAAGTTTCTTTAAGTAAAAAGCACATTTTCCTAGTGTGGGTATGTTAACATGTACTTTCCTGGTATCACTGATTTATTTGTATATCGATTTTAATCTAAAGATTTCAAAGGGAGGCCTTCAAGATGGCAGAAGAGTAAGACGTGGAGATCATCTTCCTCCCCACAAATATATCAGAAATACATCTACATGTGGAACAACTCCTACAGAACACCTACTGAACGCCGGCAGAAGACCTCAGACCTCCCAAAAGACAAGAAACTACCCATGTACCTGGGTAAGGCAAAAGAAAAAAGAAAAATCAGAGACAAAAGAATAGAGATGGGACCTGCACCTCTGGGAGGGAGCTGTGAAGGAGGAAAAGTTTCCACACATGAGGAAGCCCCTTCACTGGTGGAGATGGGGGGGTTGGGCAGTGGGGGGGGGAAGCTCTCATGAAGGAAAGTGCAGCAACAGGGGTGCAGAGGGCAAAGCGGAGAGATTCCCACACAGAAGATCGGTACCGACCAACACTCACCAGCCCAAGAGGCTTGTCTGCTCACCCGCCGGGGTGGGTGGGGGCTGGGAGCTGAGGCTCGGGCATCGGAGGTCAGATCCCAGGGAGAGGACTGGGGTTGGCTGCGTGAACACAGCATGAAGGGGGCTAGTGCGCCACAGCTAGCTGGCAGGGAGTCCAGGAAAAAGTCTGGAACTGCCTAAGAGGCAAGAGACCATTGTTTCGGGGTGCGCGAGGAGAGGAGATTCAGAGCACCACCTAAACGAGCTCCAGAGACTGGCGCGAGCCGCAGCTATCAGCGTGGACAAAGGAAATGGGCATGAAATGCTAAGGTTGCTGCTGCAGCCACCAAGAAGCCTGTGTGCAAGCACAGGTCACTATCCACACCTCCCCTCCCGGGAGCCTGTGCAGCCCGCCACTGATAGGGTCCCATGACCCAGGGACAAATTCCCCGGGAGAGCACAAGGCAGGGCATGCCTCAGGCTGTTGCAACGTCATGCTGGCCTCTGCCGCCACAGGCTTGCCCGCATTCCATACCCCTCCCTCCCCCTGGCCTGAATGAGCCAGAGCCCCCTAATCAGCTGCTACTTTAACCCCGTCCTGTCTGAGTGAAGAACAGACACCCTCAGGCGACCTACATGCAGAGATGGGGCCAAATCCAAAGCTGAACCCCAGGAGTTGTGTGCACAAAGAAAAGAAAGGGAAATTTCTCCCAGCAGCCTCAGGAGCAGCGGATTAAATCTGCACAGTCAACTTGATGTACCCTGAATCTGTGGAATACCTGAATAGACAATGAATCATTCCAAAACTGAGGCGGTGGACTTTGGAAGCAACTGTAGGCTTGGGGTTTGCTTTCTGCATCTAATTTGTTTCTGGTTTTATGTTTATCTTAGTTTAGTATTTAGAGTCTATTATCATTGGTAGATTTGTCTGTTGATTTGGTGGCTCTTTTCTTTTATTTTTTTATATATAGATATATAAATATACTTTCCTTTTTCTTTTTGTGAATGTGTAGGTGTATGCGTCTCTGTGGGAGATTGTCTGTATAGCTTTGCTTTTACCATTTGTCCTAGGGTTCTGTCTGTCTGCTTTTGGTTTTTTTTAGTATAGTTTTTAGCGCCTGTTATTATTGGTGGATTTTTTTTTGTTTGTTTGGTTGCTCTCTCTTTCTTTTATTACTTTTTAATTTTTTTACTTTTTAATATATTCTTTTTAATTTTTATTTTAGTAACTTTATTTTATTTTATATTATTTCTTTCTTTCTTTCTTTCTATTGTCTCCCTTTTCTTCTGAGTTGTGTGGCTGACAGGGTCTCGGTGCTCTGGCCACGTGTCAGGCCTGTGCCTCTGAGGTGGGAGAATCGAGTTCAGGACGTTGGTCCATCAGAGACCTCCCAGCTCCACATAATATCAAACGGTGAAAGCTCTCCCAGAGATCTCCATCTTAAAGCTAAGACTCAGCTCAACTTAATGACCAGCAAGCTACAGTTCTGGACACCCTATGCCAAATAAATAGCAAGTCAGGAACACAACCCCATCCATTGGCAGAGAAGCTGCCTAAAATCATAATAAGGTCACAGACACCCGAAAACACACCACCAGATGTGGTCCAGCCCACCAGAAAGACAAGATCCAGCCTCATCCACCAGAACACAGGCACCAGTCCCCTCCCCCAGGAAGCCTACAAGACACACTGAACCAAACTTAGCCACTGGGAGAAGACACCAAAAACAACAGGAACTACGAATCAGTAGCCTGCAAAATGGAGACCCTAAACACAGGAAGTTAAACAAAATGAGAAGACAGAGAAACACACAGCAGATGAAGGAGCAAGGCAAAAACCCACCAGACCAAACAAATGAAGAAGAAATAGGCAGTGTACCTGAAAAAAACCTCAGAGTAATAATAGTAAAGATGATCTAAAATCTTAGGAACAGAATAGAGAAAATAAAAGAAATGTGTAACAAGGACCTAGAAGAACTTAAGAACAAACAAACAATGATGAACAACACAATAAATGAAATTAAAAATTCTCTAGAAGGAATCAATAGCAGAATAAATGAGGCAGAAGAACGGATAAGTGACATGGAAGATAAAATAGTGGAAATAAATACCACAGAGCAGAATAAAGAAAAAAAGAATGAAAAGAATTGAGGAAAGTCTCAGAGACCTCTGGGACAACATTAAATGCACCAACGTTCGAATTATAGGGGTCCCAGAAGAAGATGAGAAAAAGAAAGGGACTGAGAAAATATTGAAGAGATTATAGTTGAAAACTTCCCTAATATGGGAAAGGAAATAGTCAATCAAGTCCAGGAAGTGCAGAGAGTCCCATAAAGGATAAACCCAAGTGAAAACACGCCAAGACACATATTAATCAAACTATCAAAAATTAAGTACAAAGAAAAATATTAAAAGCAGCAAGAGAAAAACAACAAATAACATACAAGGGAATCCCCATGAGGTTAACAGCTGATCTTTCAGCAGAAACTCTGCAAGCCAGAAGGGAGTGACAGGACATACTTAAAGTGATGAAAGGGAAGAAACTACAACCAAGATTACTCTACCCAGCAAGGATCTCATTCAGATTCGATGGAGAAATTAAAAACTTTACAGACAAGCAAAAGATAAGAGAATTCAGCACCACCAAGCAGGCTTTCAAACAAATGCTAAAGGAACTGCTCTAGGAAGGAAACACAAGAGAAGGAAAAGACCTACAATAACAAACCCAAAACAATTAAGAAAATGGCAATAGGAATATACATATTGATAACTACCTTAAATGTAAATGGATTAAATGCTCCAACCAAAAGACATAGACTGGTTGAATGAATACAAAAATAAGACCCATATATATGCTGTCTACAAAAGACCCACTTCAGACCTAGGGACACATACAGACTGAGGGTGAGGGGATGGAAAAAGATATTCCATGCAAATGGAAATCAAAACAAAGCTGGAGTAGCAATTCTCATATCAGACAAAATAGACTTTAAAATAAAGACTATTACAAGAGGCAAAGAAGGACACTGCCTAATGATCAAGGGATCAATCCAAGAAGAAGATATAACAATTATGAATATTTACGCACCCAACATAGGAACACCACAATGCATAAGGCAAATGCTAACAGCCATAAAAGGGGAAATCGACAGTAACACAATCATAGTAGGGACTTTAACACCTCATTACACCAATGGACAGATCATCCAAAATGAAAATAAATAAGGAAACACAAGCTTTAAATGATACATTAACAAAGATGGACTTAATTGATATTTATAGGACATTCCATCCAAAAACAACAGAATACACTTTCTTCTCAAGTGCTCATGGAACATTCTCCAGGATAGATCATATCTTGGGTCACAAATCTAGCCTTGGTAAATTTAAGAAAATTGAAATCATATCAAGTAACTTTTCTGACCACAATGCTATGAGACTAGATATCAATTACAGGAAAAAAATCTGTAAAAAATACAAACACATGGAGGCTGAACAATACACTACTAAATAACCAAGGGTCACTGAAGAAATCAAAGAGGAAATCAAAAAATACCTAGAAACAATGACAATGAAAACACGATGACCCAAAACCTATGGGATGCAGCAAAAGCAGTTCTAAGAGGGAAGTATATAGCAATACCATCCTACCTCAAGAAACAAGAAACATCTCAAATAAACATCCTAACCTTACACCTAAAGCAACTAGAGAAAAAAGAGAAAAAAAAGCCAAATTTAGCAGAAGAAAAGAAATCATAAAGATCAGATCAGAAATAAATTAAAAAGAAATGAAGGAAACAGTAACAAAGATCAATAAAACTAAAAGCTGGTTCTTTGAGAAGATAAACAAAATTGATAAACCATTAGCCAGAATCAAGGAAAAAAGGGAGAAGAATCAAATCAATAGAATTAGAAATGAAAAAGGAGAAGTAACAACTGACACTGCGGAAATACAAAGGATCATGAGAGATTACTACAAGCAACTATATGACAATAAAATGGACAACTTGGAAGGAATGGAAAAATTCTTAGGAAAGCACAACCTTCCGAGACTGAACCAGGAAGAAATAGAAAATATAAACAGACCAATCACAAGCCCTGAAATTGAGACTGTGATTAAAAATCTTCAAACAAACAAAAGCCCAGGACAAGATGGCTTCAGAGGTGAATTCTATCAAACATTTAGAGACGATCTAACACCTGTCCTTCTCAAACTCTTCCAAAATATAGCAGAGGGAGGAACACTCCCTAACTCATTCTATGAGGGCACCATCACCCTGATATCAAAACCAGGCAAAGATGTCACAAAGAAAGAAAGCTACAGGCCAATATCACAGATGAACATAGATGCAAAAATCCTCAACAAATACTATCAAACAGAATCCAACAGCACATTAAAAGGATTATACACCATGATCAAGGAGGTTTATGCCAGGAATACAAGGCTTCTTCAATATATGCAAATCAGTCAATGTGATACACCATATTAACAAACTGAAGGAGAAAAACCATATGATCATCTCAATAGATGCAGAAAAAGCTTTTGACAAAATTCAACACTCATTTATGATAAAAACCCTCCAGAAAGTAGGCATAGAGGGAACTTACCTCAACATAATAAAGGCCATATGTGACCAACCCACAGCCAACATCATTCTCAATGGTGAAAACCTGAAACCATTTCCTCTAAGATCAGGAACAAGACAAGGTTGCCCACTCTCACCACTATTATTCAACATAGTTTTGGAAGTTTTAGCCACGCAAATCAGAGAAGAAAAAGAAATTAAAGGAACTCAAATCAGAAAAGAAGAAGTAAAGCTGTCACTGTTTGCAGATGACATGATACTATACATAGAGAATCCGAAAGATGCTACCAGGAAACTACTAGAACTAATCAATGAATTTGGTAAAGTAGCAGGATACAAAGTTAATGCACAGAAATCTTTTGCATTCCTATACACTAATGATGAAAGAGAAATTAAGGAAACACTCCCATTTACCACTTCAACAAAAAGAATAAAATACCTAGGAATAAACCTACCTAAGGAGAAAAAAGACCTGTATGCAGAAAACTATAAGACACTGATGACAGAAATTAAAGATGATACAAACAGATGGAGAGATATACTGTGCTCTTGGATTGGAAGAATCAACATTGTGAAAATGACTACACTACCCAAAGCAATCTACAGATTCAATGCAATCCCTATCAAACTACCACTGGCAGTTTTCACAGAACTAGAACAAAAAAATTCACAATTTGTATGGAAACACAAAAGACCCCTAATAGCCAAAGCAATCTTGAGAAAGAAAAGCAGAGCTGGAGGAATCAGGCTCCGGACCCCAGACTATATTATAAAGGTACAGTAATCAAGATAGTATGGTACTGGCACAAAAAATGAAATATAGATCAATGGAACAGGATAGAAACCCCAGAGATAAACCCATGCACATATGGTCACCTTATTTTTGATAAAGGAGGCAAGAATATACAATGGAGAAAAGACAGCCTCTTCAATAAGTGGTGCTGGGAAAACTGGACAGCTACATGTAAAAGAATGAAATTAGAACACTTCCTAACACCACACACAAAAATAAACTCAAAATGGATTACAGACCTAAATGTAAAGCCAGACACTATAAAACTCTTAGAGGAAAACATAGGCAGAACACTCTATGAGATAAATCACAGCAAGATCCTTTTGACTCACCTCTTAGAGAAATGGAAATAAGAACAAAAATAAACAAATGGAACCTAATGAAACTTAAAAGCTTTTGCACAGCAAAGGAAACCATATACAAAACGAAAAGACAACCCTCAGAATGGGAGAAAATATTTGCAAATGAAGCAACTGACAAAGGATTAATCTCCAAAATATACAAGCAGCTCATGCAGCTTAATATCAAAAAACAAACAACCCAATCCAAAAATGGGCAGAAGACCTAAATAGACATTTCTCCAAAGAAGATATACAGATTGCCAAGAAACACATGAAAGGATGCTCAACATCACTAATCATTAGAGAAATGCAAATCAAAACTACAAGGAGGTATCACCTCACACCAGTCAGAATGGCCATCATCAAAAAGTCTACAAACAGTAAATGCTGGAGAGGGTGTGGAGAAAAGGGAACCCTCTTGCACTGTTGGTGGGAATGTAAATTGATACAGCCACTATGGAGAAGAGTATGGAGGTTACTTAAAAAACTAAAATTAGAACCACCATATGACCCAGCAATCCCACTACTGGGCATATACTCTGAGAAAACCATAATTCAAAAAGAATAATGCACCACAATGTTCATTGCAGCACTATTTACAATATCCAGGATATGAAAGCAACGTAAGTGTCCATCGACAGATGAATGGATAAAGAAGATGTGGCACATATGTACAATGGAACATTACTCAACCATAAAAAGAAATGAAATTGCGTTATTTGTAGTGAGGTGGATGGACCTAGAGTCTGTCATACAGAGTGAAGTAAGTCAGAAAGAGAAAAACAAATACTGTATGCTAACCCATATATATGGAATCTAAAAAAAAAAAAAAAAAAGTGCTTCTGAAGAACCTAAGGGTAGGACAGAAATAAAGACGCGGATGTAGAGAATGGACTTGAGGATACGGGGTGGTGGGGGGGAAGGGTAATCTGGGACGAAGTGAGAGAGTGGCATGGACATATACACTACCAAATATGAAATAGATAGCTAGTGGGAAGCAGCCACATAGCACAGGGAGATCAGCTCAGTGGTTTGTGACCGCCTAGAGGGGTGGGATAGGGAGGGTGAGAGGGAGACACAAAAGGGAGGAGATATGGGGATATATGTATATGTATGGCTGATTCACTTTGTTATAAAGCAGAAACTAACACACCATTGTAAGGCAATTATACTCCAATAAAGATGTTAAAAAATAAACATTTCAAAGCAATTTATAATTAATAGTAGTTATGTACATATTACAGGCATTTACAATTTGGAAATCATGTTAACATCCATTATTTTCTGTAATATTAACAATAACCCTGTTACTTACACAGGTCGAGAATGATAAATTTGATGGGGAAACTGAGACCGAGAAGGATAAAGTGTTCCGCTCAAGGACACATAGCAAGTTATTTTCTCCATGTCTATGTCAAATGGATTTTTCATATTAACCTTAATTCTAAAGCTCCTTCACTTGAAATTTTCCAATACATTTTTCCTTACTTTTAGTAGCCAGAGCAGGGTTGTATGCCACTCCAAACCGATTACTGGCAAAAGGGAAAGACACTAGCAAAAGCCTTAGCCTTAAACTAATAAAGGTTCACCCTTTGATTATTATTGAAGATTGGGAGCCACTTTTCTTGAGTACATTGCTACTGCAATCCCCAAAAGAAGCAAGTTTTGTCAACAGAAAAGAAATAGAAAAAACCTGCTATATGGGCAATCTAACAGTGTCTTCCACAGCAACCATACTGTACTTTTATTTCATTTAAACCATTCCTTTGTGCTAGATGATGTCAGGTAGAAAAAAGAGTCCATGAGGCAAATGCTGTTCTCTGAATATGTTGATGAGGAGGAGATGTCCACCGTTCCCTCGACTGCTTAAATTTTGGTCAACTTTTTTTAGCTCCTTTGAGCATACATACCAGAAAATACATGCTAGTGCAGCTAGAATTTTGCATGAAATGAGAGACATTACACTCATTTAGCTCAGTTAAATTTCATCATCTGATTGTGAATTCTTTGAGGGCAGGAATTTTCTTCACCATTTTGTTCCCAGAGTCTTAGCCAGTGCCTTCTACATAATGTGTGCTCAACTTGTATTCTAAGTTGTTAAATCTTGTTATTTCATACCGTTTCTCATCATCTTCTTGTCTCCACTGAAACTCTCCCCTCTAGACACTTTGTTCCTCCATAAAATGTGAAAAGTAATAACCAATACTTATCTAGTATTGATTTTGTGCCAAGCACTATTCTATTTTATTTGTAGTATGTATAGTCCCCTAGTTAAATTAATCAGAATAATCACTCAGAAAGTCCCCAGCTATATCCAAGCTGAAAGTCATGAAGTCACATATTCCATGCAACCTTAATCTTGGAACTAGCAATCACAGACAGAGGAAAACAGAGCACCCTACCAAAATATCTTATGTATAAATTACCATCATAGTGAATAGATAGTACAGAAGAGAAGTAAATGTTATTAAGATACCATTTACACCTAAATTCATAAGCCCTGGAATTCACCCCTTCACCCAGTGATTTGATTCTAGAGAATTAAGTGGGCCAGGAAGTTACCTCACACTAGACACAGGACACCCATGGCTGTGGAAAGTCCCCTGAAGTCACTGGGACATACACAGGAGTGTGTGTCTATGGATCTAAATATAAAATGCTTCACTCACCTCGGCCCCCAAATCTGACCTTATTTGTCAGTACTACCTTGGCTGAGTCTGGAGGGCAAAGGAAAGAAGAACATCTTGACCAGCTGATGCTTTGACAGATGCAGAAAAGGCATGTGTTTTCGAGATGTGGAGGAAGCTGGCATGGTGTGCCTGCATCTTTACCTTTGCTGCCCTCAGCGTCCTATTGGCAGATGAAGCCATACTGACTCAAGTGGCCTCTTTCTCCAGGAAGTTCTAAACACTTTCTGTTCTTATTTTTCTCTCTAGTATAATTGCTCCTTGTAAAAAGAACATGATGTCAATTTTTAAAATGGAAATTAGAGATGAAAAAGGAACATAATCGCCACCACCTAGCATGATCATTTTAGCACTTAAAAAAAAATTCTTTAGTCTTTTCCCTATGCTTTTAAAAATGGAATTGTGTTTTGTCTCTAGTCTTTGTTCTGGATATAAAGCAGCCATATGGAGAAATCCCTCTGCTATATCTAGGGTAATTATAAAATGTGATCAATCCAGGGTAATTTTGAGAATAAAAGGGGAGTTAAAATTAATTATGAACATTTTTGAAATCTTTATTTATTGATCCATAAAATGTTATATGATAGCAATGTACCTAAAAATAGTACTATTCAAAACCTATATTCAAAAATAAAACTGAAAATTTTTTTCACTAAAAAATTTAAGTAACATTTATCCATGTACATTAAGACTGGAAAAAAAGTCTTCATATTAATTATCTGAACTCAACAATCTAGCTGAATGACCATTGTTTGTATATGTTCACAAACTTTACTAATTTTCTTAGTTACATCTGTTTCTAATACCATGACACTGACGTTTTTTGAAGAATACATTTTTTCAATAGATATTATTTTAATTTTTTCAGACATTTGACAAATATTTCTTTGAAGTCGCAATTTACAATTTTTTAGCTCCTTTGAACATACATACCAGAAAATACAAACTAGTGCAGCTAGAATTTTGCATGAAATGAGAGACATTACACTCATTTAGCTCAGTTAAATTTCATCATCTGATTGTGAATTCTTTGAGGGCAGGAATTTTCCCTCAAAATTTATGACAATAATTTGACATATTTGAAATTATGTCATTTTCAATTGAATCTTCTCTATAGACATATTTTTACTTGAGAAAATACTCTCTTCATAGCAGCTGAAATATTTGATATACTCAGTGCAAAGTTTGTAAAATGGAAGATATTTTCTAATATAGTTTATAGAAAAATATATAAATATTTCAGCCCAAATATCTTCAAAGATCCTGTTTTTGGCCTCTATTTAGAATATCTTTCTTTGATAAATATTTTTACAAGTCAAAACTCATTAAATAAGTTGTCTCTTTTTTCATTCATTTGAAAATTTCACCAAACCTCGATACTACAAAATAAAAGAACTTCTCTATTTTATTCTGTTCTAAAACAGAATATAAATTCATCTAATATAAACAGGAACTTCATTAAAATTCACTTTCTACAAGTTTACATATTCTAAAACACAAATAATTTCAAAATTAAATTTTTTACACAGTTTGAACTTTCATCATTTAATTTGTTTTGTTTCTCTCTTGCTTTTATAGGGATAAATTTCAACATCTTCCTGTTTGTAAACTTTATTTTCAATAATTATATTTATCTAAAACTTCAAAGCTGAAGTTTTGCATTGCTTCATTCACTGAATACTTAGATCAAAAATTTCCAACTGATTTTGAATGAAGTGCAAACAAAATGTATAGTCCTCATTTACAAAAAGTTCAGTTCCGTTGCAAAATAGGTTTATCTGCAAAATAGATCTTAAATATTAAAATATTTCAAAAATCAGTGGATGACAAGCAGAGCAAGGAGAAAAAGCTCAGATTTCCATGCTACTGTATTTTTTATATTCGAAGTCAGCTTCCTCACAAAACTCTCTGTCAAAAGAAGGGTACCTCAGTTTATTTAAACCTTTCTTTGTTATTAGACATGGAGTCTATGTGGACCTTTTTGCCATTGTAAGCAGTATAGTAATGGACACGTCTGTGTCACCTTTGGCACATTGACCTTCCTGGACCATCTCATCCTCATTGCTTGCACAATCTTGGAGGTGGCACTAGTCAGAAGGCTGGAGTTCTTTAGTGCTTTAAGCTCCATCATGCTCTGAATATGAAAGCAGGCCATTATCTCAATTGTCTTTGGGTTTCTCCCTGTTTAGTTGGGTATTTCTAAAGGAACCCCTAGATCTCTTTGCACACGTCAATATAGTTGGTCCTTTGGATGGGGAAGAGAAACATGGTGCCTGATCTTGGTTTCTCTTCTTTCTCTTACAATCACTCAAACTAGAAGGAATGGGCTGCCCCCTCTTTCTCTTCCTTATATGACTAGTATCTTCCTTAAAAAGCAAGACCAAGTCTTTCAAGACTTAAAGTAGAAGATAGGGGAATTCAGGAAACCCTTCTCTCTCTTAATAAGCCTTGCTTTAACTTTCATTACCTTTCTGTGGACATTTAATTCCTATTTTAGTTGCCAGAAAGTGAATATTAACTTTCTCTCTCTCTTTCTTTGCATTCCTGTTATACCAACCCTAATTACTCTCTGTACTTCCCCACTCTGCATCCCCATAAAAAGTAAAAGAGTGCTTCAGGCTGACTTGGGTTAAAGTCAGGTATATGAAAAGGCAAAAGAGACAAGCATATTCATATATTTCCAAAATGATCACCCTTTCTTACTAAAGAAACTACTTCATTACTAAAGAAACAAATAGTGCGTCAAAAATATATGTACAAGGGGCTTCCCTGGTGGCGCAGTGGTTGAGGATCTGCCTGCCAATGCAGGGGACACGGGTTCGAGCCCTGGTCTGGGAGGATCCCACGTGCCGTGGAGAGGCTGGGCCCGTGAGCCACAACTACTGAGCCTGCGCGTCTGGAGCCTGTGCTCTGCAACAAGAGAGGCCGCGACAGTGAGAGGCCCGTGCACCGCGATGAAGAGTGGCCCCCGCTTGCCACAACTAGAGAAAGCCCTCGCACAGAAACGAAGACCCAACACAGCCAAAAGTAAATAAATAAATAAATTAATTTAAAAAAAAGATAAAAATTAAAAAAAAAAATATATATATATGTACAAGAACACTGTCATCTGATAATATCGATGGGTTGAATTACAAAAGATTTCCTATTGCTACAAGCTACATATGAGAGCACTAGTTTCACTGTATCCTTGTAAGGATTATCATTTTGAAAAATTTTGCTAACTTAATAACTAAAGAATAATCAAGGGATAATCTTTAGATTTTCTTAGTTTTATTCTAACTTCTCTAATTCTATAGGCAAGTAAACTTGAACCCATGAGAGAGGCAATAGCTTGATCTAGGGATGTAAAATGGCAGGGCACTGAGGAAAACCAGGATTGAGAGATTTTTGTTACTGAGAGATCAACAGCTTTCAAATTTCACTTTGATTTGAAAGCAGGATTTGGTAACCTGGGCTACTACACTGGCTATTTAATGATACGATAATCTCTTAGATTTGCTTAGCTCTTTCAGGTTTCCAAAGTTGTGGCTGTTTTACATATATGATTTTAATATTCTATGAATGCTATGAAGTATTATTAATTCCCTTTTACAGCCAAACTGAGACCCAGAGATCGTAAGTGCTTTGCTCAGAATGGATGGAAGGAGAAGTGAGGTATAATAGGAGGTCAGTCTGAACTGGGATTCTGCTTCTACCACTGACTGGTTTTGTTACCTTGGAGAATTTCTTAGCATCCCCAAGCTACTTCCTTATCTGCCAATCAAAATTAACAAAGTTCACCTCAGGGTTGTAACAAGGGACAAATATCTCCATGCCCGTAAAGGACTTTTGGTCCAGAGTTTGAAAGGTAAGAACCTGTTAATGAATGATCACTCTCATTCAATAACAGTGCAGTGCTCTTTCTCTTCTATTCCACTCCTTTTTTAAAAAATAAATCTTTTCACATTTATAACAATGTCTGACTAATTTACATCTTGTTATGTCAAGGATCAGTAGAGATAAAGAAAGAGAAATTGAACTAAAAGGGATTTTACATTTGAATTTACCTAACAAAATAACAGAATCACAGAAAGCAAGTACTAAAAGAATAATACGTATTAACCCCTCTAACCACCTACAGAAACACAGGAGTGGCAGGGAAAAGGACTGGCACAGAGTGCCACAGGGAGTAAATTGCACATCTGCATTTCTTTTAAAGCCCTGGTCTCTGAAATCATCCAAGGCTTTCAACACGATGTGCGTTTTCTCCTTCTCCAACAGGGCTAGAAGAGCCCTAGGTTTTACCAATGAAAAATGAAGAGGCCTGCCAAAATTCCAGCCAATCCTGCACACTTACTGGCCATTACTGAGCTCCAGGGCTCTGGGGGAGACAGTTGAGAAAGGCACAGTCACTGCTCTCTCCTCCAGTGGCAGAAGAAGGCACACACACACATGTAACCTGATTCCAAGGCGGACTGATAAGTGTTATCTTAACATCAGTGGAGGAGGCAGGTCACACGACTGGAATAGCATGAAGTCAGGCCCGAGTCTGAGGCCATGCTGTTACTTAGGAAGCCTATCGGGTTCATCTTGCAGCTTGGCAGTGATCCAAAAACCCTGTAGCTTCTTGTCCTGGGTGTACTGGGTCATAGGATGCTTCCACCGCCTAAATGATCCTAGAATGCCTGGCATTATAGAAAAATGGCCTGCTCAAAGGTGACCTTTTTCTCCCCTAGCATGTCATAGGAGGTGCCAAACATCAGAGCTTCCAGGTTTCTATCCATTCAGGAAGTGAACAAAACCAAAAATATTGTTTGTTTCTTCTTTGACAATTATTTCATCCAGCTTTGCCTTAACTGTTTGCACATCTGTCTCCCCGACGGGGCCTGTGAGGAGCTGGAATACAGAGCCCCTCTGACTCTCCTTGTGTCCCACAGCACCTAGCAAATGCATAACTGTATTAAATTCTCAATGCAGGTCAGTGGAATGAAATTCAGTCTTCCGCTATTCCTTCGACTCTTTCCCATTTTCCAACTTGTTGGCAACTTTTCCAAAATGCCCTCAAACTTAGAATTGAACATGAAAGAGAAAGAAAATGACACCTTTCTCTACTAAATAGGATGTTTTGTTAAATAGATTGCAAAACAGCAAGGATGGGGAGAGGAGTTCACTTGGCTGAAAAGAGGAAAGAGGACCTGACTGAAAGCCTGACGGTTTGAGCGCTACCCCTGGCACTGTTGGACCTCGGGCAAGCTGTTCCCCTCCTGGTCGCCTCAACTGACAAATGAGGGCCCAACAGGCTTATTGCTAAGAGTTTGTTTTTTTCGAATGACTTAACATTTTAATATGGTTCTTCTTTATACTATCTGCAACAAAAGTAATAATGGTATAATTTATAATTTATAAATTTATAATTTACAAATCATTTATAGATGCATTATTCATATATATATATACATACATATATATATATATATGTATGTATATATATATATGAAACTGTGCTTTCAACTTTGCAATTCTATAATTGGGACTTGACCATATTGAAGAGAGAGCAAGGTGCGCTGAGGAATCTTCCTCTCCATGACCTCTCTGAAGCAGAGTTGACCTGTAGAGCTTACTCTGGCTGAGATCAGATTCTTGTGGTCACACTCTGATCCAAACCAACTGTTGGGGCTTTGGGATGGACTAGTCATTGGTGTAAATGTAGCCAAGAAACCCACAAATCTGTGCTTGTATGTGTGCTGGCCAGATCCGCCCACCAGAGTTCAAGGGAAGCTTCAGGCAGAAGCCATTTCTTCTCTTTCTTCTTTACTCAGTTATCACTGCTCACCTCTCACACACACTTATGGCTTCAATCACCACCTAATAATGATGGTAACCAGCTCGGGTACTCTAACCTGAACTGGGGTTTCAGCTTCAACCCCCTTTCCTAAGTAACTAACCAACATCTGCAATGCATCCTTGAAGCTCAAGGTGATCCACTCTGCCTTTACTCCCTTCCATCATAGCAGTGCCTCTTCCCAACCTCCCTGGCTCTTCCAGCATCTGCCTTGTTAAGTTGGCTCAAAACTTACTGTTAAGCTCTGATTTCTTTTCTTGGACTTCTATTGCTAATCTCTGGCTGAGTCTGGCATATTTTCCCCTTGCAATATCTACCCTGTAATATTTAGGTATCATCATTTCTTACTTAGAGAAATACTTAATTTTTTAAAGTAGTCTTCTGAGCTATTTCACCATGCACATGTTTTTTGTTTTTGTTTTGTTTTTTGTCTGTTTATTTTCTAATCTTGCCACGTTTCTAATCAGAAACATTCAGAGGCCTTCTCCTGCCTACCACATAGGCCATAGTTTTAACCCTGGTGTCCATAGTCTTCCATGATCTAGCACCATTAGCTAGTCCAGTAAGTCAATGGTGCACCATTCTCCATGCATGCCTCCCCCATGCATATACCTTTGTAACATTGTTAAGTTCAGCGTGGCCTGCCTTATTTCTCCTCACCATTCTTATTAAAACACAATGCCATCCTCCAAGGTGCAGCTTGAATGGCCCCTCTCCCATTATACCTTTCTTAGCCTGAATGTGTGTTCTTCATCTTCTGAAGGCCACCATCTTTCTGCCTTTTTCCTGGAAAGAAAGGGCACTCATCTTATTCTGCTTTATTATTTGGTCATTTGTGTACTTATTTGTCAGTGCTCTTCTGCTAGACTCTCAATAATCAGAAAGCAAGGTTTATACTTCACTCATCAGCATGCTCTATGGTGAGCGAGAGGCAATTGGGCTAGACTAGAAGCAGACTGACATGGGTAGTACATAGTCAAGCAGAAAGAAACAGGATAGGAGATAAAGGGACAGATGGCTTTGTCAAGCCAGCTTCTGAGTTCCTGGTTTACCTGTGGGAGCACACTTCCAGAATTGTTTTTATTATTCCAGGCTGCATGTCAGTGGAAATTATTGGAGAACATGACACACAAAAGAGCTCAATAGAGCTTAGATTTGAATAAGGTTACAGTGAGCAATCAAAAAGATAAGGAACAAGAAAGAGAAGAAAGAAATCAAGGGCCATCATGGTCTTTTACCTATGATTAATTCTATGATTTCAGCTGGGAGGATACAGTTGTAACATGGCTACACTTCACTGACTCTCACAGATATGCTGTTTGCATGACAATACGAAAATGCTAGAACTGGGTGGAGCTGAAGAAAAAATGAAATTTGGTGCAAGGGAGTAACTCACCCCAAACCACAAATCTCAGTCAGCTGCTAAACCTGGGTTAGGACCACTTACCCAGTATCTAGTGTATCCTATATCTACTATAATTCTTTTAACTATCTTTTTACCAACCTAACTGCACAAGAAGGCAGAAGGCCAAGTGTCTACATTTAAGTAGTATTGATCTTAGAGAAATGGGTGACCAACTGGATCTCCAAAACTCACCCCAAGGTCTCCCTTCACCGTTGTCAAATCGTATGAGCTGTTTATATGTCTGTCTCCCGGGCAGGAACGGGAAAGTCCTGGAGGACAGAGTCCCTGTTTGTCTCATAATACCTAGAAGGTGCTTTGCCATATTAAATACCCAACAATGGTCAACTGAATTGATGTAACCTTCTACTGTTCCATAGCTCTTCCCCAGGTCCCAGCTTTCATTGTAGTCACTAAAGAGTCTCTGACTTGTGCTGGCCAGGTAGAATTCCTCTTGCAAAATAATTAATTTTTTCCCTGCATTCCTAATAGTCATTCAACCCCGCAACATAAGAATCTGGCTCCTCAAACCTAAAAGTCTGGCTTTGGAACAGGAAGTGAGCACACTGTGTCTAGCCAGCCTTCACTGCAGGGACAGCACGTGCTCTGGGGCAGGGCCTGACCCTCTACCCAGCAGCTGCACCCCAAGCCCCAGGACCAGGAGCATGGCCACCTGGTGCTTATCCTCTCGTTCCACCTGACAGGAAGATGGTTTAAGCTTTCTCTTGCACAATGCACTGGAGGCGGAGGAGGCAAGCAGACAAAAAGAACGGGTCAGGTGGATTTCATCAGCCGTAGCAGCAGCTCCTCAATATTTCTTTGCGAGAAGATGTTTGGCAGCTAAGGCAGTGCATGCTCAGGCAGATTCCATTTACCAGGACACATGAGCGCTCTTCAGCCTCCTCCTCCCCTCTTTCACCTCTCTTCTTTCTCCTGGCCCTAGGCAAGTGTTTTTTTCTATTGGGGGGGGGTAGGCGAGGGTAAACCAGATGTTAACAAACAGAGTCTATGGATTTAATTTCAATTAACGTGTACTTTTCTTCAATACCGAGTGCTCAACAGTAGATCTTTAGAAATAAGTATGCAATGCATTCTCCTCCCTTTTAAGAATTTTTTTTTCCTGGACACAAAAGTAATGTGCAAGCTGTAGAAATTTTGGAAATTTTATTATATATGCATGTATATGTATACAGATATAAATATACATGTATATGTATACATATATAAACATACCTGTTTATGTATACATACAAGTATACATATACATATATGCGTGTGTATGTATATATATACATAACATTTAATGGATCATTTGATAGAAACAATTTATGAATTTTTAATTAAATATATATTTAAAATATTTTTATGCTAGTAAATTCTCTTTCACAGCATAATTACTTGGTCACATAGTACTACATTGTAGAGCTACAGCAAAATTTATGGTTCTACTCCATAGGTTCTATTTCTTGGTTGCTACATACAACACAGGGATAAATACCTAGTACACTATCTTCTTCTGTCATGTGTATTCATGTTGATTTTCTTAGAATGTGTTCTCTTTCCACTTTGTGAGTTACGACACTGAATCTGGATTTTCAAATTTAGCCAACAGATCCAAGATTGGACCATGAGAGGGTTGAGAAGCTCAGGAAGAGCGAAAAAGGAAAGAATTGAAACTACAACTGCCAGCTCTCTGGGCTCATTACAGCCCACAGTCTACTGCTGCCAAAATTCCTGCTTATTAAACAAACTACCCCGAGACTCTCTCAGACTTTAATTGATCCGCAGTTTCACTCATCCCTTTAATTACAGTCCTAGAGCACACAGAGACCCATGTGGATCAGTACATGAGCCCTGTCAAGTTCAGCCAGCATAGTTCAACAGGTGAAGGCAATTAAAGGCATTCCATTCTTTACTTTTATCCATATATGGACTTTGGCAGGGCCCCAAATAACCAATCCAGAGCAAAGCTCAACACAATTTTAGCCACTTTCCTTAATCTTGCAACTACTATAATACCATTCTCTTAGGCCTTTTATTGCATAGATCAACTTAATCTCCTTCTCAGTAGAAGAATCTTTCCTCATTAAAAAAGAGTAAAATGGGAAAGGGGAGTTGAGGATTCTATTTGGTGGACTAGGGTGAAGAAATGAATGTTAGTGAACATTCATTTACATTCAGTTCACATTCAAATAGTGAACTATCTGAGAAGAGGATTGGTCCTCCATTACAGAAAGACAAGGATTATTGAGTTTTGGTGCCTTGTCTCTGTTGATTCAAATTGGGTGGGGGGGGGGGACACACCCCAGATCTTTAATGTCATAAACTTCATTTTATTTAATAAATGTAGGCAAGGAAAGCCCTATGGAGGGTGAAAACACACTGGACTAACCTCCAGGAATTTATAGTCTAGTTAGATAAATGATAGACTTACACATAAAATGATGAATAAGCAGTTTTTAAGGGAATTATATAAGCAGCAAGTGTCAACATCTTTTAAAATAGAGAGATAACGTTTCTTGTGGGGTTGGTCAGGGAGGGTTTCAGGAAGGGAAATGGTAGGAAACTGGGCTTTGAAATTTTTTTCCTTCTTTGTTGTTTAAGTAGAGTTGCTAGGGGATATAGAATTGGAGTTGCCAGGATTATCTTGAGGTAACATTACTCCATAAAATGAACTTGGACTCCATTTGGTTTTCTTATTTCACATATGTTTGGTAAGTATCTAAGATGAGTGAGAAAATAGGTCAAATTCTAGTGATATGACGATTCATAGACATGAAACTATTCAAGTTACTGGGAGGGAAAGACAACTGTTTTTGTAGTCTATTTTACAGTTTACAAATCATATCCACACATATTATTTCAAGCTCAACAAAAATGTTGTACGGTTGGTATCACTGTCTCTATCTTACCCATGAAAACAAAACATACTACATCAAAAAAACCCTCAAGACCAAATAAACAAACAATAAAACTAAGTCAGGGTTTGTCACTTGCTCTAGATTACACAGGGCTCCAAATAATTTTATTTATCCTATACTATAGCTATTGCTGCAGAATGTTTTGTATAAACAAAATAAACTTTGGTCTTTGATCAACCATGATTAGTCATTCAGCTTAGTAACTGCACTTATCATTTTTATAGTTTATTCCTTAGATATTTGTCTTTTCCTTACTTTAGAAATTCATTATTCCAGAAATTAGATAACAGAGATCCTAGCATCTGAGAATAAATTGTCTGCTTTCTATGACATTTACTAAAAGTCGAGGAGCTGGTTTAGCTCAGTCATCTCTGCAAAATTTTCCATGTATTTTCATTAAATTTTGTATTGAAACATTCATTTAAATTTATTTTTTCAAGATTTTATAGCTTTAAAGAAGTTTTAATCTCCTACTATTTTGATATTAAAATATATTGATATATTTTATTTACTATATATTATATACTTTAATAAATTATTAATAATACAATATATAAAGAGATTATTATAATATCCTAATGTTTGTTGTAAGGTATAATGTGAGTAATTTTCTTTTAAAAATACATTTTTATTAATGTCTGATAGAAATCAAATGACTATAAATGTATTTTCCATATTTATATTAAAAAGTGAACAAGATCTATGATATCCAAAGATCTGGCAATTGCTATAAAATTTAGGGACAGACAGCCACACAACTTTTAGGAAATGTTTTTGGAGAAACAATTGTGCACCAGGTATCGTGCTCGGTGCTTTTGTACACCTTGTTGCATTTAATTCTCAAAACTAGCCTCTAAGTTTGAAGTACGAGTCCCTATTTTACGAATGAGGATATGCTCTCAGGAACATTATTTGTAAGCTCAGCCAAGATCACATATCTGACAAGTGAAGGAACCAGGATATGTCCAAATGAATGACTTTTATCCAAGGACTGGGAAGTGGGAAAAGAAGGCATCCAAGACATTATTTTCTTTTACTGCTCAAGTTGGTCACCATGACCAGTCTAACACTAGGAATGAAATGTTAGTAAACCCCATCTGTTAGCTTATTTGCTAATAGAACTCAGTTGTGGAACTGCATTATGGAAAAAAACGTAAGTCCATAGCTACTGTAACAAACTTCATTTTTCTTCCTTATGGATTTGCTTTAACTCTGCAACTGATTTGCTTTAACTTTGTGACTTTTCTCATGCAAATGTGTAGCCTCATCATCTGGGCCACCAGTAATGTCCTCTCACCTTCACAATTTCCACGCCCACAATGTACTCATCTTCAATAAAAACAATTGCCCTAACAGAAGGTACTTGTGAGAATTCCATTGTAAATAATATTGCTGCTCGAAAAAATAACAACTTGTAATAACTTGTAATGAAAAAGAATCTGAAAAAGAATATATAACTGAATCATATAATCACTGAATATATAACTGAAGAATATAACTGAATATATAACTGAATATAACTGAATTTCCTGTAAACCTGAAACTAACACAACATTGTAAATCAATTATACTTCAATAAATTTTTTTAATTAAAAAAATGACAACTTTCTTCTGATGAACGTAAGGGATTCTTGCAAACATTATTGATAACAATCCTCACACAATACTTATGACATGACACTAGAGGAAGTGATAGCTACCATTTATTAAGCATACACTATGCATTTCAGGCAATTCTCTTTTAATTGTCACAGCTGGGTGTCACCAAACAGGCAAAGAAAGAAAACTGAATTTGAGCTGAAAAGTAACTGCCCCAAAGTCATACCACTAGTTAGTGGTAGAGCCACGCAATGTCTGAGCCTAAAGTTAGGTAACCACTTATTTTTTGTAAGAACTTAAGGCAAGGGGCTTCCCTGGTGGCGCAGTGGTTGGGAATCTGCCTGCCAATGCAGGGGACACGGGTTCGAGCCCTGGTCTGGGAAGATCCCACATGCCGCGGAGCAACTGGGCCCGTGAGCCACAATTGCTGAGTCTGCGCGTCTGGAGCCTGTGCTCCGCAAGAAGAGAGGCCACGATAGTGAGAGGCTCGCGCACCGCGATGAAGAGTGGCCCCCGCTTGCCACAACTAGAGAAAGCCCTCGCACAGAAGCGAAGACCCAATACAGCCATAAATAAATAAATAAACAAATACTTTTAAAAAAAAAGTAGAAGTCTATTAATTAAAAAAAAAAAAAAAAACAGGAAGAACTTAAGGCAAGGCTATTGCTTCTTAATTTTTCCAAATTTCAAGTTCCTCCCCTTTAAAGGAGGGTGGGTAATAGCTGTCCTGTCTACTCTACAGGCTGTTTGAGGACCTCAAACAGTACTCAAGCAGTACAGAAATACTAGGTTTTGTCAGTCTGTCTAATGCATCTCTCCTTTAAAAAAAAATGAATAGATATTTATTAAGTACCTATTTACAGTAGGAAAGTTTTAGGCTTTGGAACTATGCTCAACGATGGACCAAATATATAATTTAAAAAGTTTGAAATTAAGACGAACATGGAGAAGAGTGAAGTCTAATGCATTTATGGAGGTTTGGTTCAGAATATCTATCCCGATTTTCTTCTTGTGTGACTTCTCTTTCCTATGGAAAACAGAAAGCTAAAAAAAAATTTCCTAATTCATTTTCAGCTGGTGACCCAAGTTTGATTCAGGTCCCATACCAGATGTAATCACATGAGACTTGAAATTGGAACTGAGATAAATGGGATATTGAGCATGTATTTTTTCAACATACATTATAGCAAGTGGGGCATGGCTGTGATGCCAAACTCTGTCCCAGAGGCTTGCTGATTTAGCAAAAATGGCTTTTTTTTTTTTTAAGGAATTCCTTTTTTTAATTAATTAAGTATTTATTTATTTATTTATGGCTGTGTTGGGTCTTCTGGAGACCCAAAGCGAGGGTTTTCTCCAGTTGCGGCGAGTGGGGGCCACTCTTCATCGCGGTGCGCAGGCCTCTCACTGTCACGGCCTCTCTTGTTGCGGAGCACAGGCTCCAGACGCGCAGGCTCAGTAGTTGTGGCTCATGGGCCTAGTTGCTCTGCGGCATGTGGGATCCTCCCAGACTAGGGTTTGAACCCGTGTCCCTGCATTGGCAGGCAGATTCTCAACCACTGCGCCACCAGGGAAGCCCCCAAAATGGCTTCTTGATAGTAGAAAAGGTGGCATGATGGGGGACTCTGAAACTCTAGTGGCAGTTTCCAACTTTGTACAGGAGGTTTCCTGATTGGACCACCATGATGCTGTTCTAGAATCAGTAACTGTAGCTAATTTAGCAGCTCAGATTGAGGCAGTCCTATATTCATATATGTAATAAGGGTGCCTCCTGATTTGACAAGCAGCTTCCTGATCATGGCAGGAGAAGCAGCTCCTTTGACAGTCTGGCTCTGCCGTATAGATTAGAGAATAGATTCTGGAATCTCATCCTACAATTTTTTTATTCAACTATTTTAATAATTCTGTAAGCTATCTGACATGCTATAATAAATTCTTTTATTCAAATCATTTAGAGTGAAATCTGTTTTCTGCATCACAATACTGACCAATAGAAACCCTAAAGAGTATATATGGAAGACATAAAAGGATAATTTTTAAAGGCGCTTTTTTTTAAGTAAATCAAGTCATTAAGTTGAATAATAGTTGACCCTGACAATAGGTCTCCCATGGTGATTCCTCTCCTTTTCACTGCCAGTTATTTCCTGCTTTCTTCTCTCTATTCCTCATCTGTCGTCTTGCCATTCAGGGGAAAGGTGAGATAGACTGTACTAAGTTGTAACGTCTACAAGGAAATGTTCTTTTGAAATGCGATGTCATATTTCTAATTTGCATTGTTTGATTCCTCCTCAATATGCTGCAATGATTTTCATTCAAATCAAATTCATTTTCCACTTTATCCTCAAGTGTACATTCTCTTAAAGACCCTTCCTGCTAGTGTATCTCTCATATAACTGAAGAGGGGCTTTGCTGAGTAGAGACTTTATTTTTCTTGGATACAGCCATGTACCTTTCAAAGCAGTATTGGGGCTGCAGTTTCGTTTCAAGCTCAGTGTAAGGATATATAGCAATGCAAAATCAGATCTGTCCCATCCCACTCACAGTGGCTAATCTTAAATGAGGTGGTGGTGTTGTTCCAGACTAAAGGCACCCAGTGTTTCCCACACCTTAATTTAGTTCTGTACAGTTAACCGCATCCTCATAGGAGATGGCGTTTTAAAGAAACACTTCTCGTATAATTTGAAAATGCTAAGGTGGCCTGGACTATTAGAAAGTGTGCTATAAGAGTCAAAAGTTAAATTCTATACATGGCTTTGCTACTAATTAGTTGTGTAAACATAGACTTGTCATCTTCCTGAGTCTCAATTTTTTCATCTATAAAATGAGAAGATTGAACTGGATAATTTCTGTGTTGTGTTATTTAACCATCATTTGTTGGAACCTACCAAATGCCAAGTCATATGCTTAGAGCTGATGTTATAGAGATGGATGACACTATGATCCCAGCTTCAAGGATTGTGACATCTGGTAGGGAGACAGACGTAAACCAATAATAATAACTCAATATGATGATCTCTAATGACTCTTCCAGTTATGAGTCAAATGAAAGTTTCCCTTTTCTTCATAACGTGTGTGTGCATGTGTGCCTGTGTGTGTGTGTAAGCTCATGCACATCCTCACACAGGAGTAAATTAATTGCAGAAAAGATCAAGCAGAGATAAACTTTACATGGATGATTGTCAATTAAAGAAAGGCTATCACAGAAGGCATAAGAATAATACTATTTACTCATTGGATTTTACTTACAGTTACTTTTCCATATGGAATGAGGCAATCTGTGGGAGGTTCATAGAAGGCTGGATGAAATTGTAACCAGAGTAACCAGAGTGAAAAAAATGTGTCCACTTAGCTTCATAATTATTAAGTCATTCCTGAAGTCACCTGGATTCTTATGCTCTGGAATGTCTTCCACCATCAAAGCAACCCAGGACATGACTTTCCTTGGTGATTGGTTTCCTGATATGCAGGAAGGAAATTTGAGGATTCTCTGATAACAATCATATAGGAGGGTATCAAGTCCCAGGACTCAAACTCAGAACATCTGAGTACTGTGTCTGCTACTTACTAAATACATGTCTGGTCTAAAAAATGACCATAGACAAGTCAATTGATCCATCTTGGCACTTTTTCTTTTGTAATTGAAAAATGGTGACCACTTTTGTCTACCTCATAGGAGGACTGGGACATTCAAAATGCTTGCAGTCTTTAAAGAGGTTCACAAATGTTAGATGAGGCTATATATTTTGTGAGATAAAATGGGAAAGAGTGGTGAGTGTTGGGAATGGGAAGTTTCAATAAATAACATATCCATATCTGTTCAGAGCTATCAGAGCCTTGGAGATAACTTGTCCATGTTCTCATTTTGCAGATGAAGAACAAGAGCCCTTTTGAGGAAGCGAGACTTGTACATATTCTACTTGCACATATTCCAGGCAAGTACTAAGAATTAGAAGTAACAATTAATCATACAGATATTTCATGAGTTCAGGAATGTTTAGGGCGTTGACTGTTTCAATAATTTTTGTTTTGTGTTTTGATATTTCTACAGTGAGTACTTTTGTATTCTACTAATTCACTGGGCTATTCCTTTCTAGATTGAGTTTCTGCTCTAAAAGTATACTCTCTCAAGACAAGCTATCTCTCAGGGCAATGAGGCATTAATTTTTTTTTAAACTTCAAATCTGTAAATAGTGTTTTGGAAATATCTAGGCTTCTGAATTCTGATGACTTGAAGCGTTTGCTCTTGGAAGAGTGATATCTTGGCTTTGTTTAGGGAAAGAGTCTGCCTCTGCACCAAATCAGGCATTTCCAACCTGCCTTTTTTCACTCTATTCATTCATAGACAATTTCAAGATAGAAAAGTTGCAGCGGTTGTTAGGAGACAATTGTCCCTGGGTCTTTCCACGTTTCTGTACTTCCTCTGAGCAGAGACACTAACAACTCTCTTCCAGAATATATCTTCAAGGATGTTCATGTGGTGAAGAGCCTTGGAAGAGAGTGAGAGTGCCTCTTTTTCAAAAAGGGGAAGGCAGGTTTGTAGGTCATTATGAAATATTCAAGTTCCCTAAACTCAGGATTCTTCTCCTATAATGTACCTAAGTATGTACAGGTGTTACCTCCACTCTTTTGGCTGTCCTTTAGGAGGTGGGCCTCAGGGAACCTGTACAAAATTGCTGATACTCAGGCTGCTTCTCTTGCCATGAGTAAGAAACTGTCCTTTGTTGCTGACCAAATAGATTTATGTCTTCTACCAGCACCCATAAACTGGGGCAGGCTAACTTAATAGCTTGCAAGTAAAATCTCAGACCCTTCCTAGTTCTCAATAGTAGTTATGGTGACTTATTCATGAATATGCCTTCCATCAGAAAGAATTAATTGAATCCCATTCCTCTTTGATAAAAATGGGTTCACAAATATGCACGTGATGCCAAACTAGCCGAGGCAATGTGTGGGGAACTATGGGAGAAGTCTTCGAGAGAGAAAGCCAAACGTGATCCTTGTAAACATTTCAGCAATCTTACTTCAACCCTGGGAATGACAAAAACCACACGTGGAAAAATGCGGACACAAAATCGCAGAGATAAGGAACCATCCCTGACTTAAGGAGCTGAAGTCAAGTCACCTAACTGCTACTATGTTGGAGAATATATTTTCTTATTGTTTAAGGTACTTTGCTTCAGGTTCTTCTGTTTACTCTTAACCAGATGCCCTCTGCTAATATGGCAGTCCATGAGCAATATCTCACAGTACTGAATCACAGTACATTTCCTCTTTGACCCACTACTACCCAAATTAAGGTCAATTTTTATAAGCAGCTATAAGAATAGTTACTCAGAAAGAGTGAGTGTTCTGCAGTCATTGGATACAATGTTCTACATGTTCTTTAGGTCTAGTTTGTGACAATAGTGCTTAACTATACTCTATCCTTACTTTGATCTGATTTGCTTGATCTACCAATTACTCAGAGAAATTTGTTAAAATCTCCTACTGTGATTGTGGAATTCTTTTATTGCTCTTACAACTCTGTTGATTTTTTGCTTTCCACATCTTGAAGTTGTGTTATTAGCTGAATATAAATTAAAAATTGTAACTTCCTACTGAATTAAAATGCCTTATCATTATAAAATGACTCTCTTTTACTTTAATAATGTTTTTTCCTTATACTTTATTGTCTGATATTAATATAATTTTCTTTCAGTTAGTAATTTCATAGTATACCTTTTTCCATTCTTTTAGTTTCAAACTTTCTGTGTCTTTATGTTACATACATACTTTTTAAAGAGTATTAATTATATATTTTTCTAATATAATATGCCCTTATGTTTAATTATATAATTTAATCCATTTAAATTTCAGTGTTTTACTAATACACTTTACTATCTTCCTTCATCCTTTCCGTTATATACTTTCTCTCTTCTTTTTGACTTTCCGTTGGAATTTTTTCTAATTATCTTTCGCTATTGACTTGTTTGGAAGTCATGCATTCTATTTCTATTTTTCAGTGGCTATTGAGAAAAATTAAAACATAATTAACATATCAAAGTGTACATTTAATTAATACCCTTACCCTTTTTCTAAATAGTCTAGGACCTTAAAACTTTCTTTACCATACCCCAGACTTATATGCTACTGTTTTAGTGTATGTTAATTGCCTTTTATTTAACTCCATGATAATTTATTTCCCTAGATCTCACTGTTGCAATTCTTCTGCACTCTGGCAAAGATGAAATGTCTGACTATAGGGCATCATGTGATCATGCAGCCAGAGCTGTCCGTCATAAGCTGGGTTTCAACAGACTCACAAATCATATGGTCAGGTAGACCTAATAATGGTCCATCATAACATGGAGATTGTACACTTGTGATTAGACACAAGCAGGACTGGAGGACATGACTAAGTCACATGAGCAAGTAGCTCAGAAGCCCATGCTATTTACCACAGTTGCACCAACACTTCTTCTTCTACTGACACCTCTGGTTGCATGGGAATTTTTCCAACCATCTGATAGAAAAGGGGAAAATCTGAGCTTGGTTTATGGATAGGTTGGTTCCATATGTGGATGCCAGCTGAAAATGGAAAGCAGCTGCACTAAAGCTCCACTCCAGAGTAACCCTGAAAGATAGCTGTAAGTAGAAATCTTTCTAATGGACAGAGCTTGGGGCTACTATACCTAGTCATCGGCATTGTGTGGAAAACAAGTAGTCTGCGGAAAGAATATATACAGATTCACAGTCAGTGGTAAATGGTCTGGCTGACTGATCAGAACCTTGGATAGAGAAAGATTGGAAAACCAAGACCAGGAAGTCTGGGGAAGAAGCTCGTGGATGGACATATGAGAAAGGAAAACAAGTGTAAAGAACTTTGCATTGCATGTTAATGCCCACCAGAGAGCACGTGTCATAGAAGAGTCAATAAACAACCAAGTAGACCAAATCACCTGACCAGAGGATATCAGCCAGAGGCATTCATTGTCCTCTCCCTGCTCTGCTCAGTGACACCATGGGTTCATGGAGGGAATAAAAGGGCCGTGGAAGTAAGTTTGGAAGCAATGGATGGACCCAGCAGTATGGGCTCTCCCTTACCAAGTCTGATCTAACTACTGCCACTGCCTAGTACCCAACATTCCAGAAGAGAAGATCAAAGCTGAACTCCAAATATAACTGCATCTCTTGAGGAGACCAAATCATCACTTGGTCATAAGTAATTCCAACTTGGAAAAGGCAGAATTTCATATTGGTTGAAACTGACAAATGTGCAGGAATATATTTTCTTTTCCTGCCTGTAGGGGCCTCACTGACATCATAAACAAGGGTTTACAGAGCATCCAATATACTGATACATGATCTTATGAAGCAACAACCCATGAAGGAACCAAGGACCCATATTTGCAGCAAGTGTGGTGCAGTAATCGGTACACAATCAGTGGTCCTATGAATACTGCACCACCCAAACACTGCTGGCATGATGAAACAATGACATGCTCTTTTGAGGACATGGCTCATACACCAGCTTAGAGGTGATACCTGTGAGATTGCACTGGCATCCTTCAGGAAGTGTGTACCTGTATGAACGGCTATTACATGGTACTGTCTCTAGTAGGTAGAATACAGGAGTATAGGAACCATGGGGTGAAAATAAGAGTGTCCTCATTGCCAGTGACACACCTGAGGAATTCATGCTTTATGTCTCTGCAACATTAATCTTTCTAAGTCTAAAGATCCTCTTTAGTGTCAGGCAAGGGGTTATCTGAAAGAAGTGGTAGACAAAGAAGATACCATCTCTCACAGTTTACAGTGATTGAGAGAGAGAGGGAAATTAAAATATTGATAATATAGTAGTACAGGTTATTATGATAACACAGAGAAGAGGATTCTAAGTCAAATATATATATTGGTGGGCAAGGATGAGGTAGGGATTGAAAGAGAATTAGAAAAGGCAGAAGAGACTTCCAGGGAGAGGTAATGATTGAATTGGATTGTGCAGAAAGAAAAGGCAGTTAATCATGTAGATGTGAAGATGAGAGTCATACGGGCAAATAACAGAGAAACTTACCTGAGGACAAGGAGATGTACGGATTTCCATTTCCAGTAAGTGGAACAGAGTTTGAAAGGGAAAGGAATGTGCCAGAAGGTTAAGCTGCAGAGGAAGACAGAAGTCAAAGCAGAAGCCTTTAATGCCAAAGGTGCCTGGGGGTAATAGGATGTCATCAAAGGGTTTTAGTCAGGAGAAGGAGGTGGTTCCCTGTGCACTGAGCAAACTGAACTGAGATCACCCATTCACGCATACCTTGTCCTCATCCGACTCAGAAAACAAAAACCCTCCCTTTGACAAGGAACCCATATCTTCAAAAGATTTATAAACTTCTGGAGAAATTCCAGTGTAGTACTCCAAGTTCAGAACCAACTGTTCTTTTGAGAGAGAGAGAGAGGAGAGGAAGAGAGAAGAGAGAAAACTGCCCTTTTGAGAGTGAGTGTGTTTTTTTACTTTTTGGAGGGGGGAAGAGATTACTTCAGATTTTTCGATAATCAGGCCCTGATTACAGAGGCAGAGGGCATAATTACTTCAGTAATGAGTTGTCTTAGGAACTAGGATTTCCATTAAGAAAAGAGGACAAGAAAAGCTGCAAGAGAATTCCCCCTGAGCTGGAACACTGTGTTTTGAGTTTTGCAAAGAGTCACAAATTAGTTACATCAAGGACAACACTTTGCTAAGAGATTACTCTCAGGAAATAAATTAATTAATTAATCAGATCACTAGAATGCACTTGCTAATTGGCCCTCAGTTAAAACTGACTCCATTTGGGGAGCCATTAAAGACCATCTCGCTCATGGAGAATACTTTCTCATTGCCTTCGGGGTTTCAAAGTTAAATCCCCAATGCGCTAGACACCTTGTTCCATGGAATATATGCTCCTCTGTGTGGGCCAGCCTCCCTTTGGACTTTTTATATTTATCACTAATTGGCCCTTTCTTGGCATTCGTGTAGCACTTTTTCACAACCAATCTTTTCATCTGTCTCAACTCGCAGGATTGTAAACACACTAGTCAATAAGACTGAGGATTGCAGGAAGCATGGAATTTTAGTCGGAGGGACTTTGAATTCCAACCCTGTCACTTGCTAGTGGCCCAAGGCAATGAAACCTCTCTGGGGCTCAGTTTGCCCGCCTGTGAATTGGAGACACAAGGCCCCTGACGGAATGTTCTTACTGAGTTCCTTTGACAAATGATTCTCAACGCAAGCCAGACATCAGCATCACTTGAGAAGCTTTTTGAAAAGACCTTTGACAGGGTCCCATCTTCAGAGATTCTGCTTTAATGGACCAGGGCGTTAGTATTTTTCAAAAACTCCTCAAGTGATTCAAACATACAATATAGTGGACAACCACTACCTTCAAGTAGGCCATCCCAGCCACACACAGGGAACAAGTGCAGAATAAAATGGGCATCAGGCTTCACTGCACAGTGCTCTTTACACTGACCTAGTGAAGAGAGCAGAGACGTGGGTTCAAGGCTCTCTTTCACCTGTCTGTTGGTGGCATTCGAATGGCTCAGCAATAGGAAGGAGAGAAGAGTCTCCATTTCAGATTAGCAAAGCTTTATTCACCTGAGAAGAGAATATGAGGACAGAGTCAGGGTGGATGGAGTCTGATCCCTTTACTCCCTAGGTAGTGGTAGAACCTGGGAAAAGCAAGCAAAAGGTCTAGTACTGTTGCCTTTGAAACCACGCCATCTTCCTTCTACAAACAACGAGCCCTCGCGGGCTCTATAATTTGCAGCTCTAACAAGTTCTCGAGTGAAATTGAGGCTCTTGGTCCGCGGACCACACTTTGAGATCCACTCTTCTATGGCACTAGTACAGCAAGCTCCCTCCAAATGGGTTATCAAGGATCAGATATGTTTGCTTCCACATCTCTTTATGATTCTCTTCTTTTTGACATGCTTTAATTAAATATTAGGTAAATAATGAAATACAAATATAAATAAAAGAGTTCTGTTTTTCTCTGAACGCCAAGTAGCATATTTTGGAACTACCTCATAAGGAGGGTCGCTTTAAAAACAATGTCAGGTTAGTTGCCTGTCAGGTGAAAGATTGGGGGTGGCAGGTAGGGAGAGAGAATTATAACACTCTTTAATTTCTGCATTCAGGGTGCTTCACAGGTGTTTTATAATTTCTTTGTTCCACTGTAAAGATACTGAAACTACAAAAAGCCTCAGCACTACATCAAAATATAATCAATTAAATGTGCATGTACATACATTAAATTTAAAAACAGTGTTTCTGAAAAACCTTCTGAAAAGATGTGCATAATGTTTCTATTCTCTTTAATTCATATATTTTCTTTATTCTTATTCATGTAATTAATTCAGAAATCAACTGACCAATTATTGATACCTATAATAAACTCAGATCATACTAATTTTTTGCCTGCATAGGAATTATGGAGATTTCTCTTCATTTTAAGGCAAATAGAAACATAAATTAAGTTGGAAAGTATGAATGTATTCTGCAGCAAAAGAGAAAAAGTGGCCATGTTGTAAGGATTTGGAACACACACACACACACACACACACAAGCATGTGGTGTATCTCTATATCTCTGTCTACATCACAAATAGTGTTACGTAGGCTTTTTAAAAAATGAATTGCTTCTTTTTCCTTTAGCCAATATTTAATTACATTAAAGACTTTTATAATTTCTACATGCTATCATTTTATATTTGCTTAACATAATGCAGTTTCTCTTTTAAAATATTATTATTAATATTATTATAAATGATCCTTCAAGACTTCATTCAGAAAGCATTTTCTTTCTTGTATTCAAAGTAGGATACATAAAAAATTAATACAAAAAATAAAGGTGCCTTAAACTAAATGGAGGGAAAATAAACTTATAACAAAAGGGGAAACAAAGTTAGCTCTCAAACATGGAAATAGGTTCCTCTCACTAGTAATGAGAAAAGGCAATTTGAAATGAGACAATTTTGAACTACCAAATTAAAAAACATTTTTATAACAATTCATAAAATCATCCAGTGTGCAGTGAAATTGGCACTCCCGTCAATTATGGTTTGAACTCTTTGGAAAGTAAATTTCAATGATGTATAAAAATATCCGTTCATAGTTCTTTATATTTTGGGAAAATCATCCTAAACAATTTAGTAATAAATGTCGATTTATGAAGGGAAACCTAGCTGTGCGCCCAATATTCATGTTTCCTTTCCATAGGGTGGAGTTGTCACTAGAAAGTGAATTCCCAGCCGTTTTGCATTTAGATGAGCCATATGGCTAAGTTCCAGTGAACAAAATGGGGGTAGAATTAATCTAAGCTACTCCCATTACTGTCCAGACTTTCTAGGTTCCAAGCTTAGATTTCCTGGTGACTAACACTTTGTGCCTCAGTCTCCTCATCTGTAAAATGTGTTTTATAATAGTGGCTACCTCATAGGGTTAAGCATTAAAAATAAGTTAATACATACTAAATTCTTAGACCAGTGTCAGGAGACCAGCAGTTCAGAGAAGTAAAAGCATTACCAAATGCATCAAGAATGTCAATATAAAGTGTCAGCCCAGAGCAGATGTTGTCTGCCTTGGTCCATAGGGAATGGGCCATGGGTCTCAAACTAAAGGAGACTCAGACTACCCAGGGTACGCCCTCCCTTCTCCTGAAAAGTCAGGACAGCAGTGTTGAGATCATTAGGCAGTGTTCCCAGCGGTGAGGAATCTGTGTTTCGATCCAGCAGACCCTCTCAAGGCCATCTGGTCACCATGGACCTGGGAAGACCAGTTACCCTAGCCCCCTTCAGGGAACCAAAACAAGGGTCATCTGGTTGCAGGTTTCTAGGGAGTTTGGGTGAGAATTCATGTAAGGTCTCTGGAGGTGAGATGTTATTTATATAAGTAAAGGTCTGTGGCTAGAATTGAGATAGGAAGACAGCTAAAGGAAACCACAAGAAAATACCCCTATTGTCCTGAACATACATTTGTCTTGAAGTAACCAATATCTTTTTTAAATTATTTATTTAACAACCACTTATATAGCACTTAGTATGCAAAAGGCATTAATCTAAGAATGCCACATACATTAACCCATTTTTTAATCTTCATAGCAAAGCAGTGGGGGATATTCTGTTATTACCCATATTTTACTGATGAGCTTAGGTAACTTGCCTAAGGTCACAAAGATCGTAAATAATAAATCTGTAATTCAAACCCAGACAGTACAACTCCCCAGTCTTTTGTCTGAGTTGCTAAGCTCTCCTGCCTCTCTCATTATACCAAAGGAGAGATGGCCATTAATGCTATTTTTAATACTACTTTATATTAGTGTAACATAATTTTAAATTTACATAAAGCAGTTACAGTGATTAGCCGCAGATTCTCACCATCATCCCAGGAAGTAGATAAGACTATTATTAATTCTCATTTTCCATAAGAAAAAATTGAGGTTCAGAAAATCAAAGAAACGTTCAGAAGAACACATATCTGAAATTCAGATCCTGGTTATTTGACTACTGATTCATTATTTTTTTTCTCCACTCCACATTAGTTTTCTCAATTCTCTATTTTCCCTTAGGGAGAATTTAAAATCAGAATTTTTTTTTTTCCATTCCCTCCTATGTTGGCACAGTGATTAAATCAAAGAGATGGACTTCTTTTTTTTTAAACCCAGAAACTTAAGCAATTCTCAAAATTACTAGGAATGTTTGATTTCAATCTTTTCAGGTAACCCATTTACTTATTAAGAGTCAGGAGGGCTTTTGAAGCTTGATACAATTGTACAGGATGACTGGGTAGAACATGGCAGTTGCTTTTCCCCTTCATCTTCAGCCAGCACATTGAATTGCTTTTTTGCCAGCTAGTAAGGCAGGCATGTTGGGACAGCATAAAGGCAGAAACAGAAATATTGGTAGAGGAAACCCTGGGGCTGCAGGGAGAGGCCTGAGTTCAAGTCCCATATGAACTCACGATTCACTAGGGAAGCCTCAGCAAATCACTTACCCCTTTAGGCCTCATTTCTTTCATCCGTTGAGTATGGGTTTTGGCCCAGGTAACTGCTGAGATCCCTCCCAACTTCCCAATTCCTTCGGTGGCTTTAGCTCTTTCTGGCTTTCCATGTGACTGTGGACATGTTGGGCCTCAGCTGCCTATTTTGTAAACCAGGAGTCATGATATTTATCATGATCATCTCTCTGGGTTGATGAATGAATCTGAGAGGATGTTAAATACAAATGCCTTTAAATACAAAATATGCTTTATAACAAGCAGATACTTACCACCATTAACTAAGTAGAAAAAAAAGTTGCTTAATAATTCAGCAAGTGAAAGCATTGCTACTGATCTTCATAAAGCCCTTAATGGGTTAAATGTTTGGACATCTGGTGAAATACTAGCCTCAGCTATTTAAGTGACATCTTTCTTGGGTCAAATTTCTCTCCTCTCTCCAGTCCATCTGCGCACAGCCTGTCATGATAAACACTTCTGAGTTACAAAGCAAAGAGTACACAGCAACAACAGAGGGACAGCATCTTGGATCTGAACTAGACAATAATATCAGAGCAAAAACAGTACCCAGTCAACTACTTTTCATTGCCCCAGCTCCACCCCACACTACCCACCTCTGCTCCCCACTCTTCTCTGCTTCATGTGTCACAGCCACATGTCAGGCTGGAGACAAGTTGAAGGTAAGAAATCAAAGCCACCCATGAGTGACTAAAGAAGAGAGACAGGCCTAATGGGTAAGAATAATGCCAGGTGGAAAATCTAGGTGTCACTTGCCCTTGGTTCAATGAAAGTAGAATGTGTTAAGTGATTGATACTCCCTAGAATAGAATTATCTCAGTGTAGTGTGCTGGGGATCAGGGCACTTGGCTTATCCAGGCACTGTGGTGATTTATTCTGAGACTTTACGCAAAAAGTGCTGAATGTTCAGCCTCAGCTTCTTCATTTGTAAAATCAGATGGTTTTTGGTGGTAGCAATAAACAACTGTATCACTGTTTTCATTAGGCATGAATAAAAAAGTTTCTGACAGAGCTTGGTATGTAGTAGGTAGTAAACATTTTTTATTGACTGAATCTTTCGTACTGGAAAGAGCACTATACTAAGTTCTTGCATGCTCAGCTGAGGACCTTGACCTCTCTTCAACTCTTTGGGAGCGCTGAAGTTTCAGAGCAAGGAAGTGTAATCATTATTGTTGGGGTTAATAGTCTTGGGGAATGATTTAAATGTTCTGTAATTCTCTCCTTGCTCTAATGTTCTGAAAGTCCATGCTACTGCTTTGAATATCTGATTACATTTAAAACCAAAAGGTTGTGTCATTCCATATGCATTCTGTGTGAATAAGCACATTCCCCAAAGCTAGTTCCTCTAGCCTTGAAGTCACTAACATCAAAATGACCTCAGTAACAAATAGAGAATGATGCATCCATACAATGTTAATAGTGGTTATTTCATAATGATGCAATTTCAGATGATAATGTAAAAAAATGTCTTTAACTCTAGTTTTTTTTTTAATTTTTATTTATTTATTTATTTATTTATTTATTTATGGCTGTGTTGGGTCTTCGTTTCTGTGCGAGGGCTTTCTCTAGTTGCGGCAAGTGGGGGCCACTCTTCATCGCGGTGCACGGGCCTCTCACTATCGCGGTCTCTCTTGTTGCGGAGCACAGGCTCCAGACGCGCAGGCTCAGCAATTGTGGCTCACGGGCCCAGTTGCACCGCGGCATGTGGGATCCTCCCAGACCAGGGCTCGAACCCGCGTCCCCTGCATTGACAGGCAGACTCTCAACCACTGCGCCACCAGGGAAGCCCCACTGCGCCACCAGGGAAGCCCTCTAGTTTTTTATTCATCTCTCATGAACATGCATTCCTTATGCACTAAAAATGATAAAAGAGAGAGTGTTGCCCAAGTCAGGAAGAAAGGAAGGAATAATGTTAGCAAGAAGCAGAGCACAAGTTGGAAAGTGACCCAGCACTTACCATGGTAGGCACAAAAAATAAAATTTTGCCTACAAATACCTTCTTCAGCAATAAGGTTTTCTGTCTCTTCCCACTAGAAAAAAAGTGCATGTTCTATAACAATCCCAAAAAGAATCTGCATCTTCTTTCTCTGGCTTTGCTTAAGCATCAGCTCTCTTCATTCACTCATTTGACCAACAACCATTACACTGTGCCCACCATGGTCCAGGTGTTGTGCTAGGAGATCAGGACACATAAATGAAAATGATGGCTTCTATTTTCAAGGATATGAAGTAATGGAAATTGTCACACATTGCTGGTGGGAGAATAAATTGGCACACCCATTTTGGAAAAGCAGTTTGATTAGTTGTTACAATTCAAGGTGTGATTTTATGTTTTCGGACCCAGCATTTCCACACCTAAATGTTCTTGAACAGATGCAAATATTGCATGTGTGCACCTAGCAGTCATGTGCAAGCCTGTACATAGCAGCATTGTAATAGAAAGGAATAAACTAGAAACAACTCAAATATACATGTGAATGAACTACAGCTGCATGAATCAATAGTAATGAATTTCAAAAACATAATGTTGAATAAAAAATGAATCACAGAGGACCATGTATAATATGGTTTCATTTATATAAAGATCAAAAAGCTAAACAATATATAATTAGGGACACATGTATCTGTGGTTAAACTACAAAAGAAGCAAGAGAATAAAGAATAATTAACATTCAGGATAGTGGCAACCTCTGTAAGAGTGGGAAACAAGATTCTTAATAGATGAAGACCACTGGGGGAATTTCAAAGATATTGAGAATGTAATGGATATATGAGTAATAACAGTGCTATTATTCTTTAAGCCATATAAATATAATGTATGTAGTCTTTGTATACATAATATTTTGATTTAAAAAATAAAGTGCACAAAAATGGGATGAAATACACCTCCCTGAAACAATCTTTTCTTTCAAAGCCAAAATCAAACATTTCCCGTTATGTGGAGTCTCTCCTGACTTGACTGATATTTTCCCTCCCTTTTGATTGATTTTTCTATTTTTTAATTGTACTCGTCTTCCTACAGTTCTCAATTTCTACTTTATGTGAGCACACTTTAGGTAAAGATCTTATATCCTAGAGACTGCACACATCTTGAGCATAGGATCTGTGTCTCATTATCTCTGCTTCCCCACAGAAACTCTCTTGGGAATCACTTGTGGTATAGTTCACAGAAATTGGGATTTGCCCTCAAGAGTTTTGAGTTCAAATCCTGATTTTATGACCTAAAACGTATGAGATGTTGAACATCAGTTTCCACTTCCATGAAATGCTGATAACGTTCACCTATTAGCACCACAAATTCAGGATTTTTCTGAGAATTCATTGAGATACTGTTTGTTAAACTGCATTATAAAGCATTATATAAATGTTTATTTAGGCCCTTGAAATAGAAGGTTCTCAACAAATATTTGTGAAATGATTTTGATACAGTCTTACTATATTTGATTTTGATACAGTCTTACTTTATTATGTCCCAGGCCCCTACAGGGAAGAGACGTGTCTCACGAAGGGTGAAATAACTTGCTCAAGGAAAGTAGCGAGTCACTCAAGAATGACTCACTTAGGAATACTGACTTTTTCAACATCGAACCTTCTAAGCTAGAAAAGGCTTTTGGTCACTTTGCTTCCCAATCTTTTATGACCAGGGAGCTGTCAAAGGCTACCACACTTTGAGGTCACGTAGCAATGTAAACTATACTCTAAGTCATGAAGAAGAGCAGCTATGAAGCTGATGCATGACAGATTTGATAGCAATTGAAATACCTGAACCTGCTTTTACCTTGAAATGAAGTCATTATTTGTCAACAGTTTTCTTAAAATATAAAATTGGAAATTTTTAGACTCACTATTATAGACAGTGCCAAAACGTTTCAAAAATTGACTTCCAGTTTGTTAAAAATATTTAAAAATATGTTCTAAAGGTGTTTATTAATGTTTTTCTAAATGAAATCGTTTAAAGAGAATAAACAGGCAAATTGGTTTTACTTCATTTTGGATCTTTGTATATTAAAATGACTACTTTGATTAACATTTTCTTATTTCCAAAATGCTTTAGGATATATTGTTTTATTTAAACACCTGTAAAGTGAATATTATAAATCCCACTGGACACAAGATAAATCTGAGGACAGACACAGTAGACAGTAAGTGACAGACCCAGTTTCAAACCGAAGTTTACTGACTCAGGACCTCAGGCATTCTCCATACTATTACATGTGTCACCCATTTACCTTCAACATTTACCTTGGAGAGATCACCTCTCTGACACTCATGTATTTTCTTCAAATGTAAACTCTATGCCTAGCACACAGTAAGCATGCATTATGTACTTATTGAATAAACAAACTCTTTTTTTTAATTCAACATCTTCAAATTCCTACTATACATATGACATTGTGTTAGGCACTAAGGCAGAATCACAGGCTATCCCTACCTTCACAAATATAGCATCACAAATATTTTCATCTTTTGTGTGCATCTACTGTAAGCAAGAAACTGCTCAGATAGTTAAAATTTTAAAGGTAAGACATAAGTTTTAGTTCTTCACCTAGAAGTTGGGCCCTTTGATTCCATTCTACAAAGGCAAAGATACCCGCTTAGCAGATATAAGTGGGAAATTATAAATAACATTCATGTCTTTCTTAAAATGTGACTGTTTATAAATATAAGTTGAAACATCTTATTTATCTTTATATCTTCCAAGTATCTACCACATTTTCTGACACATAGTAGGTGCTTCATAAATATTTATTAAAGAAGTTTAAGTCTTGACAATTCCTATAAAATGGCTGAGCCAAGAAAAGAAACAAAGGGAATAGAGCTCTGTGTGTGAGTGTGTGTAGTAAACTTTATTTTGAAGTAATTTTAGATTTAAAGAGAAGTTGAAAATATAGTAAAGAGTTCCCATATACCTCTCACGCAGTTTCTCCTAATGTTAATATCTTACATATCTGCCCATACCAAGAAATTAACATTAATACCTTACTATCACTTAAATTTGAGATTTTTCTTGGATTTCACTAGTTTTTACACTAATGTCTTTGTTCTGTTCCAAGATTGAATCAAGGATATCACATTGCATTTAGGAATTTCTAGGCTCATCAACCCGAATAACCAGTTGAATCCTAATTAAATTGTTCACATTTATCTAGAATAGAAACAAAGTAGCACAAGACCTGTGGGAAATGCCATCAAATAAAAAACAAAGATGAACAAAGAAAAACTGACCCCAAAGACACAAGAACGACACAGGAAATAGGAATACTGTTTATGTTTGTAATTATATTGTTAGAGAGATTTGAGAAGATAGTTCACCTATTAAATAAGAATGAAGGCAAAAAAAAATATATCAGCAATCAAAGAATCAAAAAGAACTGTTGGAGATTAAAAATTCATAGGAATAGAAGCTTAGAAAAGTATTTGAAGAATAGTTTGAGGAAAAAAATCTTAGAATGCAAAGGTAAAGAAATAGGGATAGAAAATATGAAAAAAATACAAGTAGCAGGGCAAAGCAATCAGGAAGCATGGTACGCATCAAAGAAGTTTCAGAAAGAGAAATAAGAGAAATGATGGGAACATATTCTTAAAGAAATAACAGAATAATGTTTCACAGAAGTAAAAGTGGACACCAGTCTTCATACTTCGAGGGCTCAAAGTATAGAGAGAGCAGGGATGAATGAAATAATATACCTACTACCTACATCTTCAGAATTTGAGAATATCAAGGATAAGAGAAAATCTTAAAATCCCAAAAGTAGACAGAGGGAAAAGAAAGAAAAGTATACCTATGGAAGAATGAGCATGAAACTGGTCCCAGACTTCGCATCATCTAGCTTTATAAACTAGAAAGTAGTGGAAAAATGGCTCCAAAACAGTGAAGGAAGATTATTTTTACATAGAATTCTCTATCCTGACAAGTTGTTAGCCCAAGTTTTTACTACAAAATAAAGAGCTTTTCAGACGTGCAATAACACCAAAATTTGTTTCTTATACATCTTATCTAAGCAAGTCAACAGGTAACATACTCCAACAAAACAAGGAAATATTGAAGAGAGAAGAAAATATGGAATCTAAGAAAGAGAGGTTCTGATCTGGGAGGACAGTGAACCTCCAGGATAACACCCTTGCAAGTAGGCACAGAGGACAAGCAGTCCTGATCGTAGTGGGGTGTCAGAGGGTCTGGGAGAGAGGATTTCAAGGGATTAAAAAAAGGAAGAAAAAGGGAATTCCATGTAATTGACTGTGCAATTAAGAGCCTGAAAAATGTGGAGATATGGTGAAGCCATGCTATTGATTTTTAAAAATAAAGGGATGTTAATTTTGAAAAAAAGCTATACAGAGTCATGGTACAAACATAAATTAAAATGGACTATGGTTTTGAGCAATTGATGGGGTATAAAAAAGCAAATCCAGTTAACACAGATTCTAAGAAAATTATACACCAAGTAACACAAAGGGATCATTACATTCGATTTTTAGAAAAGGAAATTCATCCTAAAACACTTTAGCATATTTCACTCTGAAATGACCAAGATTTATCAAATCGTAATAGTACTATCTGCTTATTGTAGTCACCTTTTAGAGTCAATGTATATACAGAGTAAAAAACTCATTATCTTTAACTTCAGAAGATAACGCAAATGCTAACCTTGAAAGGTTTGGTCAACAGGAATTGAGAGCTAGAAGGCGAAGGTTGTGTAAAAATAAGGACAGGAATACTAATTTCCTTACTTTCCATAGTGAGCAGCTAAACAGCACCGTCTGAAGTTGCTGAAATGAGAAACAGAGGTGTAAATACTATATTTATAAGATAAGTAGCTTAACTTACATTTAAAGTTACAATCAATAGAAGAACTAAAAATGATATGAAAACAGTTTAAATATTGGGAAGAAATGAGAAATAGTGTAATAATGTTAAATTCTCATCTTGTAAAATTAGAGAGTCAAAAGATGTCACATAACATTTTCAAATAAAAATAATAGAGGTATAAGCACATCATTTAGTGTTTTGGAAGTAACCAGCAGATGAACTTAACCCATAAAAGGGGAAATGTCCTGGACAGTGTTAAAGGCTAAGACAGAGGACTTGTGATCGTCATTGGAGGCCTTGGTGTATTTTATTTTTCATGATGTGCATATAATTTTTAAATATTATAAATATATGTCAACTGCAGAACTTTTAATTACAAATCTTTAAAAATATGTCCATAACATTTACAAAAGGATGTTAGTTGCAGTATGTTCATAAAGTTTCAAACTGGATTTAAAAACCAATAGATCAATAAGAGAATATGGTATGGAGTTTAATATGGAGTTTAATGCAGTATTAAGAATAATTACGTGGCGACAACTGTACTGCCATGGGTGGATTTCTAACAAATGTTGTTGGTGAGAGGAAGGAAGCTACAGAATATGTTCAGTGTGATAACATGTATAAGAAGCATATGGTTACATTTCTACAGATACAAATGCATAAAGGATTTCAGGGAATAGGTCTGGAACTGACAGTAGTGTGGTGTGAATTATAAGGGGAAATTAAGCTCTACATAGTTTTGTTTTGTTTTCTTTTCCCCTATGACTTTCATTCTTTTTTTACACTCTGCACATTTTTCTACTTTTTATTGTGGGAAAGTAGAGAGACTAGTATAATGAACCCCCATGTACGCATCTTTCAGTTTTAATAATTATCAACGTAAAGCCAATCTTATCTCTACTCCTACCCATTTTCACCCTTTATAGATAATTTTGAAGAAAATCTCAGACATAATATTACCTGTAAATATTTTCATGTTACAAGATAATTATCCAGATTTTAAAAATTAATCATTTCATGTCATCAAATATCATGTTCAATATTCCAAAAGATTCATAAGTGCACTTTTTTACAATTTGTTAAAGTCATTATGCTTGATTTTTTAACATTTTAATTTGTGTCATGAAATATTTAAAAAACAAAAATATGGAAAATAATTAACAGGCATGCGTATCAATACCAACCATATTTATATGTTGTTATATTTTACCATTTTGGCTTCAGAATTTTCAAGAAGTAAAAATATATTTTGGGGAGAAAAAATACAATCATTCTTTAAGAAATATAACATGTTTTCAAAGACATAAAAATGCTGAGGAATGAAAAGTCCATGATACAAATTTATCCTATGCTTCCCTAAAATTCTATTTCCCGCTTCTTTCTCCCCAGGGATCATGTCTGTTCTATTGTTAATATATATCCTTCCCATCATATGCTTTATAAGTTTAATACATACATAAGTACATACAAATAATATCTTTTACTAATTTAAAAAAATTTAAATGGTACTATATTGTATGTATCCAACGATATCTTTTTACCCCCAACATTATGTTTCTAATATTTATCCATCTTGATACATTAAGGTCATTTATTTTAATTGCTGCCTAGAATTTCACTGTGTTTATATATTCATTCTCTCATTGATGAATGTTTACATTACCCCAAGTTCAGTCTTGCAAATTATATCATAATGATTATTCTTGAACATATTTCTTCATGTGGATATGTGAGTGTTTCTCTAAGTAATATTCTCTAAGTCATAGAATATGGTATTTTCAACTTTATTTGATATTGTCAACTTGTGCTGCTAGTGATTTTCCCAATTTGTTCTCCCCCAGCAGTATATGAGCTTCCTTTTACCACACCCTCATCAATCTTTGATATTTTCCAAGTTTTCAATTTGCTAGTCTGAGGGATGTGAATTTCATTGTGATTTTAATGAACATTTCTCTGATTGTTAGAGGAGTTTCAGACACTTATTGGCCTCTCAGTTTTCTCTTTCTTCAAAATTCCTATATTTAACATTTGGTCATATTTCTATTGGCTTATTTGACATTTTCTCATTAATTTTAGAAGTTCTTTATAAATTCTGGACACAGTTTTCATCACACATTATCACTTATTTGAGTTGCAAGAATCTTTTTCCCATCTTTGACTTGCTCTTATTCACAGTGTCCTGTCATAAAAAACAAAGTTTTAAATTTTAATATAATCAAAACTATCAGTATTTTTCTTTTATGGTTTGTGCCTTCTGGGACTTGTTTATAAAGTCCTTTCTAATTCCAATATCCCTAACATATTCTATAATTTCTTTTAAAATTTTTAAAGTTCCAAGTTTCATATTTTGATTTTTATAATAAAAATATATTCATCTATTACTTCTATAATAATTAATAAAAAGATACAAAAGTAAAATTCATCCATACTTTTAGCCCTCGGAAACCAAGTGCTGTTAACATTTATACCACATACTTCCAATTTCATTTCTGTACACATGTCCTTTGTTATGTAAGTAAGATGACACATTACCTATATTTTTATACACTTTTTTTCATTGAACAACACTTACTAATATTTTTAAATGTATAATAATTCACAGAAGGAGAGGTTGAGGCTGGAGTACTCGGAGATGCAAGGTTTGGAGAGGGAACCTGAGTGAAAATTTTCCTTTACAGTGTGCATGTGGGATACAAACAGCTGAAACCATGTACACTAATTAGCTTTTTTGTTTTTACGTAGCCTCTATGTGTCCCCCTACTGTAGAAACTTACATAGTCTTCTAGTGATTGTTACTCATATTCTGCTTCCTCCATTAAATCATACAGTCCTTTAGGTCAGAGACAGCTCTCACTCATCTTTGTATGACTAATTGGACCCAGCAAATATTAGGTGCTCAAGACATATGGAAAGGTAGGTGGTAAAGTGAACATTGAATTAGGAATGAAGAGACCTAGATTCTAGTTCAGTAAGTAGCTACCAAGAAGCGTCTTAAACAAATTTCTTCTGAAACCCAGTCTCTTCATCTGTAAATTGAGGGGAGGGGATTAGATCACCTTTAAGTTTCCCATCTCTTCTGACATTCCAGACTCTTGTTTCCTTAAAAAGGGAAGCATTGGGGCTTCCCTGGTGGCACAGTGGTTGAGAATCTGCCTGCCAATGCAGGGGACATGGGTTCGAGCCCTGGTCTGGGAAGATCCCACATGCCGCGGAGCAACTGGGCCCGTGAGCCACAACTACTGAGACTGCGCGTCTGGAGCCTGTGCTCCGCAACAAGAGAGGCCACGATAGTGAGAGGCCCGCGCACCGCGATGAAGAGTGCCCCCCACTTGCCGCAGCTAGAGAAAGCCCTTGCACAGAAACGAAGACCCAACACAGCCAAAAATAAATAAATAAATAAATAAAAATTAAAAAAAAAAAAAAAAAGGAAGCATTCATTTACAGGGCCCATAAATATTCTTTAAAAATTTGTATTTCATGATACTATTAAGTAGCCCAGGCTTTCAACAACCTATGACATCTAACAGTAACATGTGTTTACTTAAACACTGATGGAAATTGTGGTCCCTTAAGGGTGCCAATTTTTCAGTAGAGATGTTTTCTGGTAAGTAGAGATGTTTTCTGGTAAGTAGCCATCGGAATACCAGAGAGTGAGCTTAACGTAAGATACCCATTGGAGCTCTGTTACCACTGAGATTTCTGGCAGGATATAGGGCCATGTCATTTCCTGGCTCGTTTGCCTTTCCATCTGTCCCATGGACTCCAACCTACTAAAGGGAGTTTGTGATTACATCTCCCTCTAGTGACTAAAACCTTTGCATAGGGCAAAGTCTCCTGTGGCACATGAGAAAGAATATTTGGCTAGAAAAATATAAATGAAAAGAGAATATATTGGTCCTTTGATAATTTGAGGAACATTTCCTCACTGTTGCTCTGTGAGAAGAGCAAAGTTCATCATATATTTCGCTTTGCATTGAGAGAACTAATAGTCAGCAGGGTTTTTTTTTTTTTTTTTTTTTTTTTTGCATGTCTGAGCTGAGAACCAAATAGCCAGGAGTCTGCCCCATTAATATAATGCACCAGACCAACCATCAAAGTCTCTTATAAACATATAATAGGATAATCTCCAGTGCAAACATACACAAAAATAATCTCTCTTCTATTCATTCTATGTATAGTGGTCCACAAAACTGGTTTTGGTTGAAACAGCCATAGAATAATTTTTTATACTAAGGAACTAAAAATATCAGGAATACAAATTTTCAACCTAATAATATACATTCATAAGAGAAATTAATAATAATAGTTAGCCAAAGTTAACTCAAAATCAATAGTTGGAGAAATGAGATAGACCCAACAGAAGGCAGTTCATCTTTTGGGACATGATTTCTCATAAGAAAGCTGGTAGAAATGGCCTCTTGTGTATTTGCACCATCCCTTCAGCAATAGTCCATTGTGATTCAAGGGAAAATCTTAGGCAAACAGACAGCTATTTTGTTTTCTCCGTATTTTGTTTGTGATAAGTGCTGTTGTGATTGTCCAGTGCTTATCACAGACCAAATAAGGAGAAAAATCTCCCCTGCATTGGCAAAGAACTTGCTTGTGGTCTCATAAGCAAGGGGCCAAACCAGTGACATCACCTCGACTCTAACCTCAGGATCTCACCTTTCACATCAAGTACCCTAATCTCTCTATTCAGTACAACTTCAGGTCAAGGGATTAGGATGTCCTGGATCTTTAAGAATTTGCCATCACAAACAGATTCATTTCAGGAGCCTTCTTTTCATTGAAACTGTTATATCTGCAATGGAAGCTAGGAACTGGGCTCTGGGGAAGAAGGGATTTTCACCAGCTCCCTGGGAAGTCCCTCTGGTTTCTAAGTTCCACCTCTCAGTTCATTTTACGAAGCTCTTTATACAGCTGGTCCTGTAATTTTAGACCAACATGGTCAGTTTTTTTCACCATTGACCTTGCGGATGGACAACCGAAGAAGTCAAGTCTGTGATTTCTACACAGTTGTAGTCAGTGAATTGACCCAGGTGTCAGAAACTAATCGGTCAGACTTCTTAAGTTTACAGCACAGAAAACTAAGGTCTAGAGTGGATAAGACTTCCCAAAATCACACAGAAAGAGTAAGACTAGAAGTCAGATCTCAGGATTCCAAGGACTGAGTCTTTTGCATCTTGCCATACTGTTTTTTTTCTTTTTTCAAAACAGACCAGAGATCACATTTCCAAATAAACATAGATTTATTTTTGCCCATTCAAAATAGTATTTTAAGAAGTTTATGGATATTTAAATAATGGTACTTTTATGCAAAACGTATTTAGAATTCATCTTTGGGCATTACACCTAGTCTATGGCACATTATTAATGATTTCCTTAGCTAGCAGGCTGTTAGCTCATTAAGCGCCCTGTCTTCAGTTTTGCCTGTATCTCCAGCACTTAGCATATAATTAGTACACTGTAGCTCATCACTGTTTATCATTTGATAAAATGTTTAATTATTAAAAATATCCAATATCACAAAGAAAAAGATCATAAAATCATAAAATCAGTGGTTGGATGGATACTCTGCATCATATGATTCAGAGTCCCTGTCTCTCCCCTGCAGGGCTAGAGTCATTTGAGGGCGGAAACCGTGTCTTATTCACCCCAACATCTCACAGCACCACTGCCAATTCTCGCACAGAAAAAGAACTCGCATAGATAATCAATACATGTTTAATGAATAATGGGGCAGCAGGTGGGAATTTGGATGAAGGTGGAGACCCATTGTTTCTAGGTTGCTGCAACAAGAATGTAATGGTAATATTTCTTGGTTGGAACACAAAAGTTAACTTGAGCTATTGCCAAAGTTCTAACCCTTAACTGGCCCCTTTGAATTGTGACCTTGGATGAAAAAGCATGGCAAGGACAATAGATTGTACCATAAGCTGACATCTAAATGTCTTTAGCTGCCAATATCCTCATCCCAGAGTGTTTCAAAGACAGATTTTTCTCTTTTGCAAAGATCTCATCTTGCTCCTTCAATGCAGTGTGTACACATTGCCAGCAGTACATTAAAGAAGGAGTACATATGACTACTGTAAGTTCTCTAATACTTAGTGCTGGTTGTGATCGATGTTTGGAATTACATATATTATGCTTGGGAATAATGCACAATGGGATATTTTCTGGAAAAACAACTATACACACACATAAGTAATCAAAGGCTGTGTAATAAATGCACTTGGGCAAAACCAGTGACACCTATATACCCAAGGTTGTCCCTTTTTAAATCCACAGTTAAATGCTGAGGCTCAGGTGCATATTTTCATCTGATCCCATTTTCTTTTAGAAATGAGAGTTAAAGAACCTTCCCTTTTACCACACATTGTCCTGGGTAGAGTAGAAGTGAATTAATATTTGTGGTAAATAAACTTCAGGGCTCTGAGATCCCATGAAGCTTAATTAGATGTACAAAAAATAACTTTAAACTTGGGCATAACTACTAGGGTCATCAATAGTGCCTTGGGCACTTTCCCACAATCCAAAATAATTTTTCTTTATAGAGGAATGTGCTTGAAATATTATGTTTCATTCCTTAAGGGGAATCGTCCCTATTTGGGATTCTTAATATATTCTAGTTGAACACGCAGGACTTATTTTTTACAAAGTGTGTTTTATCACTGAATCAGTTTGTGGAAGAGACCAAGAGCTGGTTGCATTCAGTCCTGCCCATATACAAATAAGAATGTTTGGTTGGCGAGGGAAGGAACTTTGTCTTCCATACTATTCTGTCCTTCTACTGCTCCTGACCTAAATCTCCATCTAGAGTGGACGAGTTTATAATATTTCTTTATAAATATTCTGGCACATTAAAATGAGTGTCTGTACATGGAGCGAGTCGGACGGAGATAAACAAAGTGTCGGGCGTGATAACACTTCTGTAGGACAGCTTGCTGGCTGCTGTCGTGTTCACTGGATGCCATCATGAAAGATAGGTGAAAAAATCCCTCAACCCAGGCAATGTACATTTCTCATTCCAGTGAAAATTGAGTGAGTGGCTGTGGCTCTGATTCTACTTCCATGTGGTTCCTAAGCCCCAGCCAGCAAAGGCTCTATCTTAAGTGAGTGCAATGGTGAGATTCGGAGGTCTTCAGCTGCTGACGCTGCTACCGTCTGTGCCACTCAAGATCAGTTTGGACCTACTGAGCTCCCCACTTACCACATCAGCACAGAATCTCTTTCCCCCTGACAACCCAAGGGATCTATTGAAGTCTCCAGAATGGGAAGCATCTCTCTTCTCCCTCACACCCCGTAGTATTCTCTATAATCTGATTTGAAGCATGTGAATCCTACCCAGACCCCTGAAATTAAGACTTTCAAAAGCCAAGGGCTAACTCTATTTTTCTCTTTTATTTCTGCTATGTCATCTCTTCTTTGAGGCAATACAAAGAATGCCTACCTGGATGAATGGAGGAAACATTAGGAGTAAAAATCACATCATAATGCTTTAAAAATATGATCTCACAATAACTTGTACATGCATGGAGAGAGAAAAAAGGGATACAAGCCCAGAGAAATGCATTCATATTTTGTTATTTTAAGACTATGGAGACAAATAGAGATCACCTTGCTTAATCCTTCCATTTATAGTGGGTAGAACCAAGGTCCAGAGGAAGGAAATGCTTTGCTCAATGTGACAGTATAAGTTATTGGGAAAAAATGGGATTTTTGACCCATTTCCTGTCAATTTAGTTTACAGAAAAAAATACATACTTTAATGTTAGTCAAATCCATATTTTAATTCATATCTGAAAAAGATTTTTAATTAGTATATGAAATAAATTCTGTCATTTATTAGCATGTGTGATCTTTGGCAACCATTAAACATCTCCAAGGGTTATCTGTAAGCGGGGCTAATATTATACTCTGTAGACTTGTTATAATCAAACTGTAGGTAAAGTATCCAAATTTTTGGCATATACTAGATGCTCAATGATTCATAGCTATGGTATGAAGTATGATGCTATACTCTAACTTTCATATCTGTAGTTGTAGATTATCATATGAACTTGTAGATGAAAGATGCTAGTTAGATGTTTAAATAAATAAACATTATTTATGCTTTTTTAGCAAAATAATGTGCTATATTGAAGGCTATAATATCCCTTAACAGGCAAGGCTAAACCAAAGTACTTTTGAACCTTTATTATTCACTTCCAAAAGTATGCATTCAGTTAGAAACACTGAAGCATTTACAAATAGGATTTTCTGACTTTTTAGTTCAGACAGTTCAGCCAATCTGAATACAGGCCAGTCAAAAGATGTAGGATAAGAAAGCTAGATTAAAGGATTAGTATATTTTTTTCACACAAGAAACTGAGCCCTACAGAAGGGAAATGACTTCCCCAAGGTGGCAGAGCTAGCCCTTATAGAGCCAAGCTTAGAATCTCCAAATCCAGATAGCTAAACTAGGTCACATTACCCCCTCTGTCCCATTTGTAATTTAAGAGTTAGGAAACATAAACCTCAAACCTAGAAGTAATCCAGACTCTTCCTCTGCCTTCATACTACACCTTACATCAACTATCAGAGGTACTATAAATTGCCTTAAGTAACTCTTAAGATTCACTCCAACCAGTAGAGCACAGGTTATGAGACAGATCTGACTGCCCCAAACTTCTTATCAATGGATTCCTTATTTCCATAAACTATTTTTTCTTATTTACAATGCTTTTTAAAATTACCTGTTACTGATATATTATTTTAAAACCTTTTAAAGCCACTTTTTTGGCTTTATTAAATTCCCACAATTCTATTTCTTTGGTATTTTCTCATTTTTATTCATCCAGATACTCAATTAAGAGAGAGAAAAAAACCACAAAAACTGGTTGCTTTACCAGAGTTTCAATCTAGTCCTAAAATAAAGGAGATAGACTAATTTTCTGATTACTCCCTTTACTTAAACAAGTTGAAAAGATAAAAATAAACAAATGCAGGAGTGATTCAGGGATAATAAAGGAATTTTATCTAAACAATTCCAATCACAAAGACACAAAAATACTAGTTAAACACACAAAACATACGAAGGACAGTGAGAACTGCCTTTATCATAGACACACCTGAAATATGTTCTCAAGCCAGTCATGTTCAATTTAATAATAGTTAATGTAAGCTGTTGCTACAGTATTTTTACTGTTTTTAAATTAAACCTCACCCATTTATAATCCGTATAAACAGACTTAAAAACAAAACACAAAATTCTTAGCATCAGTTTCTTGGTCAAAGTGCAGTAGAAGAACAAGTGAAAATGCCAACAATGAAACTCAGGAACAAGTTCAAACATCATAGACTCAGTTCTTGAGACTCTAAGAGTTGTATCCCATGGTTAAGAAAAAGGGATGCTTTTATAAATGAGAAAAATGCCTTCATCAACATAAAGCATAGTCAAACATCATTATAACAAATTTTTTTTTTTTTTTAAATTAATTAATTTATTTATTTATGGCTGTGTTGGGTCTTCCTTTCTGTGCGAGGGCTTTCTCTAGTTGCGGCAAGCGGGGTCCACTCTTCATCGCGGTGCGCGGGCCTCTCACTGTCGCGGCCTCTCTTGTTGCGGAGCACAGGCTCCAGACGCGCAGGCTCAGTAATTGTGGCTCACGGGCCCAGCCGCTCCGCGGCATGTGGGATTCTCCCAGACCAGGGCCCGAACCCGTGTCCCCTGCATTGGCAGGCAGACTCCCAACCACTGCGCCACCAGGGAAGCCCTAACAAATGTTTTTGATGTGACACTAAAGAATAGGATTTGCAGGTAAGGGAGGGATCTGTGAGGCTGACTATTTTCCCGTTTACATCTTCTAATTTTTCATAATATATTTTTGCTATGTGACTTTAGTCTTATCACATTTAACCTCCTTGAGTCTCCAGTCTCAAAACAAAATTAAAACAATAATCTACCTCACCTGTCATTTGGTGTAAATTGTGAAGAAAAAGCTCACAGAATTTTTTAACAGATCGAATGTGATGGTGAGAGAAAGAGAGTTGTCAAGAATAACTTTAAGGTATTTAGTCTGAGGGTCTGGAATGACGGTGCGGCCATCATTTGAATTAGGGAAGCCTGTGGAGAGAGCGTCTGAGATATCACACTTCTCCAACAGACGTTACCCCAGCTCACTGATCACAGAAGTCAAGAAATTTGAAGGAATCAGAGTTCTGTACAATCTATTATTTAGCCCAGGCCTAGCACACCTGTGCTATGCTTTGTTGGATTCTATGGCAACAGATTTCTACAATTGGCTGCTCAGATATTTCAATATGAAAAAAGCCTCTTTCTAAAAAAGATCTTTACTTCCTAATGAGGTTACCTGCAGAAAGGTGGGTCCCAGTTATCTCGATTATATACTCCATTTCATGAGATACTTGCATATCCTGATTATTTTATTGTTTAATACATTTTATATTAGTGGGAAAAAAACATTTGGGATATATTAGATATCATATCTAGAATAAAAATGCCATACACTTTTAGACATAATTGGAAGATAAAATTGAAGCTGAAATGGAGGATATAGTGATTGAGGGACCAAGGTCAAAGGTAATTTTAACATGATATTTTTCTATTAATTATTTTAAGAATGCACAGCTCCTCCTGTCTGACAAATCCCTTCCTTCAGCAACTGTAGGGAAGCTAAATTATTCATCTTTTCTATTGGGAAGTCTAAAATGTATAAATAAAGAAATAGAAATTGCAGTCTATTATTTAGAATTAGAAAGGTATCTAGCTGGGTAATAGAAAATTAAGATTTATAAATTAGTGAGTCAATGGTGAGAGGAAGTATAATTTTCATAGGAGAGACTCATTAAATACTGTGTCAGTTGGAGTCTGAGTAGAAAACAGATGGCACACTGTTGTTGAAGAGAGTTTAATGAACAGCAATTTACAAAACTATGGACCATGTTTAGGTAAAACAATCAGGGATGATAAAGTACCCAGATTACATCAAGGGGCAGGTGCAAGAAGCAATTGCCAATACCTGGCGTGACCTATAGCTGTATGGGAGGGTCCCTCACAGGAGCTGTGGCTGACAGGAGTTGTAGCCATAGATGGGAGCCACTTCCCAACCATCACCTGATGGAAAGCTAGCCAGCAAGACAAATACCCTCCCTTTGATCTCAAGATGATGCCTCCCATTGGCCAAACCCATTTGGAAGACCCAGGGAAGGGGAGCCTAGACAGTAAGATCCAGAGGTCAGCCTCCTAGGTCACAGTGCAGGGTGGAAGATGATGGACAATGGATGCGGAGAAGCACAGAAAATTCCAGCTTGGATACTCTCTAAGAGGGGAAGCACAAACATGTTAAAGTTGCCTGGGAAAACACATAGATGTTTACAAAGAAACATCATTATTTTTTAATAGAGAAAAGTTGAAAGAGTAGGGTTAAAAATAATTCTTACCACTCGAAATAACCATTGTTTATATATTATTTATACATTATTTCAAATCTTTCTAGATAGATAGATAATCAAAATAAATAAATATGTAGGTAGGCAGAGGGTAGAAGATATTTAAAATTATATTACATCATAATTTCTTATAAAGAGTACTAAATATAATACTGCTTGAATACAATGGAGGGTAAGTCTAAGATATTTAAAGTGTAACTGAAGTGGAATTCAAGGATTTACTGATACATATTTTTTTACCACAAGTTTTATTAGTATAGGTGCCTTAGCACATTTTGCCATGTTTTAAAATTTACACTTTACTAAACTTACTTACTAAACTGTGACTTACTAAACTGTGCATTTATCATTTATTTATATTTTTATGGATTCATAGATGTTTATTTTATTCTAATGGCTATAATCCAATCTTATTATTTATTTGGGTGCTTAAGTTGACCCCGATTTGGCCAGTGGGGGCCCCTTCAAACTAGCTTCTCTGTCCTTTTGACATGTACCCATCATTCTAAGAGTATCTCTTTACCCTTTCAGCATTATAGAATGTTCCAGGCTCATCTTGTGCTTTCCCTGCCCAAGCTCTGGAAATAGCCATTCCTTCAAAGATCCCTGGTTTCTTTTAGTGGAGAATTATATATCAAAACCAAGACTTAAGTGATATTATGCTCATTTATATAAGCATACCTCTGCTCCCAAGTCCTCTTAGTGAATAGAGCTAGGGAATGCACACACACATTCATTTATGCCTATGCTTATTTATATATCTATTAATTAATTTATCTATCTCTGTATCTATTTATCTATCTAAACTGAAAACCGTGAGTTCACATTGATATCTTCAATTCTAACCTAACACCAACAGTTTCATTTTGTTTTTCCCTTTCCATATTTGCAATGCCCTTCTCTAACACTGAGGCACTTGGCTCCCATGATATTTAATAGTTTTGCTTATTTGATTAACCACTTCTATGTTAAAAATCTTCCTCACTGCTGACACATGCTCCTACCTTCCACTGCCAGAACTCCAATGTTCCATGTTGAACTGTCCCTCTCCCCACACACAGAAACTTTCCTCACCCCTGTTGGGCTCCAATGTCCTGTGCTGGGCTCCAAAGTCTGCACTTGGACACCTCTCTCACACTAGTTGAGCTCTAAAATCACACTCTGGGCCATCATAGTTTTTCCTCTCTTCCCAATTTTGATACCAAACTTTCTTTGGGCTGAATTTTTCAGGAAGAAATGAGAATAGAAAGAAGAATAAGAAAACTATTATTTTAAATACCTATGTTAGAAAGAAAAAAGAAGTAAAATCAATGGCCAAACTTTCCACCATTTAAAAAAATCTACAAAAATAACAAATTTGAGAAATACTAAAAAAATTTTTTAAATAATTGTGAAAATCAATAAAATAGAAACTGGACTAATAGGAAAAAACAGCAAAGGCAAAAACTGATTATTTGTAAACACTTTAGCAAGACTGCTCAAAAAAATAAGGGAGAGAAAACTAGCAATATCAGTAACAAAAGAGGAGACACTACAGGTGTCAAAAGATAATTAGGTGATATCATGAATGACATTATATCAATAACTTTGACAACTTGGATATAAAGGACAAATTCCTTGATAAATACAACTTACCAAGATGAACATAGAAGAAATAAGAAATCTGACTGCTCATTTACTTATTAAGGAGATTGAATTCTTAATCAAAAACCTTCCCACAAAGAGAATCCTGGTCAAAAATGGCTTCAAGATGAATTCTAACAAACAACTAAGGGAGAACCAATATTAATCCTGTAGAATATATAGAAGGAGGAAACACTTTCCAAATTATATGCATAATCCTAATGTCAAAACCTGACAAAGATATCACAAGAAAATAAAATTATAGAATAATATAACTTATGACCAAAAATTCAAAAATTTCTAACAAAATATTAGCAAGTTAAACCTAACAATATTTTTTAAAGACAATAAATACATCGTGACTAAGTGATTTTTAACTCAGGAATAAAAGCCTGGTTTAATAAATCAATCAATGTAATTTATCACATAAATAAGACAAAGGGGAAAAATCATACATTATCTCAAAAGGTGCAAAAAAAGCAGTTATGATAAAATTCTCAATATCCAGGAATAGAAGAAAACTTCTTCAATCTGACTATGGGCATCTAAAAATAACCTATAATTAGCATTATTCTTAATTGTGAGGGACTTAAAATGCTTTCTTTCTTAAGAGTGGGAATAAGGAAAGGGTGCCCTGTTCCTCCTCAACCTTTGCCTTCAGCTTTTTAGTGAGAGTCTTAAACAGTGCAATAAGGCAAGGAAAATAAAAGAAAGGATAAAAACTGAAAAAAGAAAGTAAAAGTATTGTTATTCATAGGTGAAATAATGTTAATATTAAGAGCCCAATAAACTTCACAAAAAAAAAAATACTTTTAGAATAAATGTATATACCAAGTTCACAGGAAACAAAGTTACTAGTCAAAAATCAATTGTCTTTCTATAGATAAGCAACAAATAATTGGAAACTGAAATCTTTTAAATACCATTTAGTATATCATCAAATCCATCAAATATATAGTTATAAGTATAAAAAGATATCAGTGCTGAAAACTACAAAATATTGCCGAAATAAAAAAATAAAAACAAATAAAACCTGAAGATATTGGAGAGATAGACAATATTTATGAATTGGAAGACTGAATATTGTTTATATCCTCCCCGTCAAAACTAATCTCTAAATTCACTGCAATCCCAATGAAAATTTCAGCAGGCTTTTTAAAGAAAGTAACAAGATGATTCTAAAATTTATAGGAGAATGTAAATGATCTAGGATGACCAAAACAATTTCACATTTGTACACTGTAACATTTATAAGATCCAGAATCAGAAAGTGACAGTTCTCACAATGACAGAGTGACCTAAGGTAAGGGAGGCCAAGAAAAGGAACTCAAAAATAAAGATTAATAGCTATCTACTTACTGTGTTTCAGGCATTATTAGGACTTCGTATGTATTATATCTTTTAATCCTCACAATAACCCTATGAGGCAGGTATAATTAGGACCTCTACTTTATAGATGAAGCAGGTGGTGGAGCCAGAATACAAAGTAAGGGTTTTCAGATTACAATACTATCCATGAATGAAAAGGAACAGACAAAAATGGCATTTACATTTCATATCCAATATAAACAAGGTGAAACATTCTAAGCTTTCCAATATATTATTAGTATCTCTAAATAAGAATGATGTTTCACTATAAAGTGACAACTTGCTCTTCATGGTGTAAACTAAAAATATTTCTTTCCAAAATTTTTCAAAATGGTTGAATGAACAATATGTTGATGTAAAGATTTAATGATGACTTGAAAGTAGGAATAATATTAAGAGACGATAGGGTGGGGCTGGATCCCAAGCAATTATTCCCAGAAGTTATACAGTAAAGAGGATAAACATAGACATTCTCAGAAGTCCATTTATGCTACAAGTATGGACACCTGAATTAAACAGTTTTGAAGGAACAAACTTTTATTACTAAACAAGGGTCATTCTCAGAAAATAAAAGAAATCAACATGATGATGCAAGGCTTTCCCTGTATCATTCATTAGAAAAAAAAAGAATATGAGTAACTTCCCTGTTTGCACTGGGAAACAGTTTTTAAATATGTTATTAAACATTTATCCTAATAATATTTGTCGAGTTTTCCTATAGGGGGAAGAGATATAAAAACACAGCTATTGTGTTTGAGAAATTCATTTTAGTGAGTAAACAAATGTATGGGCCATTAACTGAAACTATAGTGAAATCAGAACTGAGAAGATTGTGTAAATTGCCAAAGGATAAATGGATAGTGGCGGCCTGGGGAAGGGAGCAGTCAGGGACGGATGCAATGAGAAGAAATTTATGAAGAAAGTGTGATAAATCACTTGCGGGGCAAGGATAGTAAATACATTCTGGATAAGGTATCGCTGTAATCAGAGACATGGTGGCCTATAGAGTGTTCTGGAAACTGCAAGAAAGTCAATATGGCTAAATAAATGTGTGGTAGATGGGCAATCAATGAGGCTCAGGAGGCAGAATTTGCAGGATTTTGAATTTTACCCTGAGGTTATAGAACCATGGAAGGTTTTACACATTGGGGTAATCTATTTGTAGTCTATCAGTAATCTGGCCTAGGTTGCAGCCTGGATGATGATTAAAACGCTATTGCAATAGTTCACAGGGACAAATCTAAAGGCATAGAAATGAGATCAAAAGATGAATTTGAGGACATTTAGGAGACAGGATCAATGGAAATGAACAAGGAAAGCAGAAGGAGAGGAGTCACTCCAGGCTGACTCAGGGGCTGGAGGCACACGTAGCTGGATGAACATGAGCGGTGCTAAAGGATGCTGCCTTTGATTTGGTCGTCCTTCCAACTATAGACTTCTAGAGCTAACTTAGGGGGGGCCAAAGCATAAGATAAGTAGAACCCCAGTTTCTTAAAGTGAATTTCACCCGCTCTTCTTTTGTGAGTGAAGTTTTCATAAAATAAGAGCAATCCTGACTTTTCTAAGCTTTGACTTTCACCAAATGACAAAATGACCGCTACCAACTTTGGCAAGCCTAATTCTACCCAGAACGTGAGATGTCAAATTTCCTTGTCCTAAGGATTCAGATATATAATTCCTTTCTAAACATTGTGCATGATTCACTCTGTCTGACTAATGACCTGACAGTAGGTAAAAGAAAAAAAGAAGAGAAATTGCCATGGAACAACAAATAACGTGAGACCACGCAAATATATTGCATGTGAACACCTGCTATTCCACACATAATGAGTTATTTTAGAAGTTTCAAGTTGAATAAGCACCAAAAGCCCCTGCGGAAACAGAAATATCTCCACCCAGAATGATCTCTCTTCTTACCACACTCTGGGACCTTTCTCTGTGCTGCTGAAAGTGAGCTAAGCACAGATATGACTGTGTACAGTTGGTGTTATGTGCATATGGTCCAGGATGCCATGAACAAAATGAATCTCCTCCACTTGTCCTTCTTCCATCTCTGCGTTTTTGTTCATAGCCTGATCTCATCCACCATCTCCATCTAAGCTCTGGAAATCCAGCCTCACACCCTATGTCTGACCTCAGGTCAGTTCTCCAGGAAACCCGCTGGCCCTGGACCCCTTTTTACCTCTGAGGAATCCCAACACAGATTTGTGGTTTCTTGGGAAGGCCCAGGACTGAGGATCAAGAGACCTGAACTACTATCTCAACTCACTTCAAGTTTCCATTCTGTAAAGTGAAAACAATCATGACTCAGCCACTACCTCATAGTAAAAACCAAATCAAATGATGTTGTAAAACGGCCTTTGTAAGCTTAAAATGCTATACACATGTGGGAGATTATAATTGTCATATAGCCTTTCTCAGCTAGTTTATACATTTTGTCTGAATTACGTGAACAATGAACTTGGGTATCTTCTTTTGTATTAGGGGGATAAATATACTGCCTTAACAGAGTGGTTATAAGAACAAAATGAGTAAACATGTGGAGCATATGGCACAAGTCTTGGAAGCATTACACGCTGAATAAAAAGTAGGACTCTTGGTAGTAGTACTGCTATTATTACCATTACTCCTATTGATCTGTTCCAAAGAAATCAGTGTTTGATCCCAGCCTATTTACAGGGCACAAATGCAGTGCTTGGTGGGGAATCTGCAGATAGATGGTGCAGAGGGAATGGTGAGTGAGTTGCTTGGTGTTTTCATTCTTTTTTTTTTTGTTTTTTGGCCGTGCCATGTGGGATCTTAGTTCCATGACCAGAGATCTAACCTGTGCCCCCTGCATTGCGAGTCTTAACCACTGGACCACCAGGGAAGTCCCGTGAGCTGCTTGTTTAAGTGGCAGATGCAGACTAGACCGTGGCCCTTGCTTGGTACTAGTACCGCATTACCACTGCTAATAAATAGGGGCTGTGAGACTAAATTTTCTTAGAATCATGGAATGATTCTGGAATGATTCATGGAATGAGGGCCAAGAGAGTATGTTGTGTGCGTTTTGAATCATCACTGACAGTGAACTTGAGCTCCTGGTCCTTCCCCTGTGGATAGAGTTGCTACAGGCAAATATCATGATCCTTTCAGGTATGGAAAATACTTGGCTTGCCCTTTATTTCAGATCCTAGAATTTGAGAATTGGACAATACCACAAAGATCATTGAGCTTGACCCACTTACTTCCCAGATGATGAGACTAGGCCCAGAGAGAAGCAACTCACTGAAGGCTGTATACGTTACGTTACCCGTGGAGAAACGAGACCAAGTCTCCTGACTCTCGGCTAGGGCTTTCTTCCTCTTTTATTCCGCACTCAGTTGATTTGGTCTCTGTTGACCCCGACCACCTTGCTGTTGGTTTTCTGAGGTTGAGCACCTGGATGGTTTCTTATCCGAGTCTTGGACAGCAGCCAAGCATGTGGATGGGCAGAGGTGGCTGACTCAGACTTCGGAACACTTTGCGCCTTAGGGGCCAAGGTACAGTCTAAAGGAAGGGTGAGTCAGTGTGACTGGGTGAATGAGAGGGGAGGAGAGTGGATTCACCCTGCAGGGCTCCTGCTAATGCATTCTGGGACATTGAGCAGCTTCGATTACTCACCCAACTTAAAATATGCTTGGCCCAGGTAAACTGAGCCATGAATTAGAGGGGCATCACTCAGCATAAAACAAATAAAGAGATTTGCTTTTTCAGGGAAAATCATTATCATTTTTTCATGCATTCATCCATTTGTGCAAAAGATATTTATTGATTACCTACCACATGCCAGGAGATGTGCAAATATTCAGGTATTCAATGGCAAATTACATGACCCCTGTTCTCAGAAAGTGAGAGATGGCAGGTCAAGAGCTAAAGTTGATACAGTGAGATATATGCTGTAACAGTGGTAAGCACAAGGCGTGTGGAAGCTCCAGAGAGGACCGTCTTGTGTGTGTGTTTATGTTGTGCATGTGTGCGGTGCTCAGAAAGATTTCCCTGGAAGTGATGCTTGAGCTGAATCTTTAAGGATACAGAAGGAGTATAACGTCAGAGTGTGAGACAGAGTGTGGCTGTTCTAGGGAATTAGTAATTCCCTATGGCTGAAGTATAGAATCAAACACAAGGATTATTAGAAGATGCTTTTTTTTAAAATTTATTTTATTCAAGTATAGTTGATTACAATGTTGTGTTGATTTCTGCTGTACGGCAAGAAATTATACATATGTATATTCTTTTTCACATTCTTTTCCATTATGTTTTACCACTGGATATTGAATATAGTTCCCTGTTTTGTACATTAGGACCTTGTTGTTTACCCATTATATATGTACTAGTTTGCATCTGCTAATCCCAAACACCCAATCCATCCCTCCCCCACCCTCCTCTCCCTTGGCAAGCACAAGTCTGTTCTCTATGTCTGTGAAGATGCTTGGCATGTAACTATCAACTCGCTGTAGAAATGTCCCATCTCACTTTGCTATCAAGCAAATGGAAGCTCAGGGAGACCAAGCCATTCTCCCAAGACTCAGCAGACGTCAAGAACCAAACCACGATTAGACTGGACCTTCATTTCTCATGTGCCTCTTACCCTCAACTTAGAAGGTCATACTTGAAAAAATTATCTTCAAGTCTTCCTTAACATAGAGACTGAGCAGTAGTTTGGAACTGAGATCCAAATTTCCTATGGAAACCATGGCATAAATGTTGGTTAGGGACCCAGGTTCATGTCACAAAAAGCTACTTACTCTATGATGCACTTATAACACTGTACAGAACAGTTACAGTAACTGACTATGAAATGCAACCAAGTGTGTGTGGGAAAATGGACTTTAATTTAGAATGCTTGGAAACTCTCACCACCACCTTCCTGAAGTGGGAGATGGAGACTTCAAGATCATACTAACTGGGTCCAGGAGGACAGGGAGTGAGAATGCAAAGGGAGAATATGACCACAGGACACTAGGGACCTGGAAAATGTGGGACAGAGTGTCTTTTCCAGGACAAATTCCCCATAGACATCTCTCAGTCCTGCAGTCTCCATAATCATCCTGTTCCTCTTCTTCAGGAAACCCTTCCATGATAGCACCTGAGGTGTAAGATCATGTTTTTCTCCTCTCTGATGTCCCATAGATGCTTTCCTTCCCTCCTGAAATAAGCACTAAAAATTTAGAAGTTTCATGAATGGCATTTGTTGCAAGAAACTATGGAAAACTGAGGAATAAAAAACCCTCCAATGTCCTTTATACTTTTTTCAAGTAGATTCTTTGGAGAAAATCAAAAGTGTATAATCAAACCCGCCTTCATTGTAAAGAGGTTAGGAATAATTCTTTGGCTAGGGAACTTGGGCCAGTCTAAGTTTAGTGTCCAGTACACAAGTCCTTGGTAGATTTTATTTCTTCTTTACTTTGAACTTACTGGAAACAAAAAACAGAGGGAGGGAAAGTCAGCATGTGGGTGCTTCTCTGTGTCTGGACTCCCCAGCTATCCTGTCACTATAGTCCTGCATGCTCAGGAAGAGAAAAAGGGGCAGGGTGGAGAAAACAGAATAAGAAACATGGCAGCCCCTAATATTAATGTCCTTTTACCAGTTTTATCTTCCTACTCTAACAATGACAAAAACAAGTATTTACCTTATGCTTTAGCGTTTCCCAAAAATGTCTAAACACTTTAAAATATTAAGATACAGTTCTTTAAATGTGAATTACAGACTGAGTTAATATAAATACTGGAAGGAATTCAGAGATGATCCTGTCCAACTTATTCATTCTACACATGAGGAAACCAAGGCACGCAGAGAGAACTCAATTTGTTCAGGTTCACAAAGGGGACCAGAGGCATATGCAGTTAACTGGTCAGTTTCATATCCGTTATCTCATTTGTTATTCACGAAACTCTGGGTTTGCCCCAAATCAGTTTGGTTAAAGCGATTTGCCTAACACCACACAGTTAATGTGACAGCTGTAAACAGACCCCAGATTTCTTAGATTCCAATTCCAGTGCTTATAAGACTCCATAAAGATGGCCTTGTGGGATTCCCCTAGAAACATTTGACTGGTGGAATAGGTTAAGAACTTAAAAATAAATGATTACTTTTGGGTAATCCCAGATAGCAAAATAAAAAAGCCCCGAAATCAAAACTGTAAACAGAACTCTTCTCAGAATGAGTGTGAAATGAACCATCTGCTTATTTTTATTTTATTTTTTTTTTTTAGGTAATATTTCACATGGCCCATCACATAGCAATTCAGAACACTCTAAAATTTAGGATTTCTATAAATTTTTCATTTAAAGAAAATTCTCTCATACCTTAACTCGTTCGGTTTGACCTTTCCTTAGAACAAATTGCTGCCATTGTTATTGTTATTATTACCATTATTATCTCCTCTTTGTAGATGAGAAACTGAAGCTCACAGTGTCAAAGGTAATAAATGAAAGCATAAACCTAGGTTTTCTGTTTCTAAATCCAGTAGGTTAAACATTAATTCTGGCACATTTCAAACCATTTCTTGTTGTATTTGCTTTAGTCTCATGGAGAAACATATTTGGGCACCCACAGTCCTGAATAGTACTTGTATATTTAAATGTCAGTTTGTTTCTAGGTAAATAGTGACCTATAAATTTGAGACCAATGGGTCATTATGTGAAGGTTTTTGCTATAAACACTACTAGTAAATATTGGTTTTCAAGATATATTCATAAGTACTCACCTACCAAATATAGGTTTCCAGTTAAATGTTTAATTTTCAATCTGTTCCTCAGGCTTACATATGAATTAATGAAAAACTAAAGTGTATAAATTTTTATACTGTATATTCCTCTGAACAATGAACATAAAAAAGGAGAAATGATGAAAATTTTTTCTTTAAAACTTTGAGTACTTTAGTGTCCTTTTTTTAATCTTTTTCTTGTTTAATTCCCTTTCACTTTGTCAATGTAAAGTTTTGTTAAATTTTATTTGTTTAATTAAGTTCGTACTAATTTAGCGCAGACAATGATTTTTTTTTTTCCTTTGGTTCCAAGCAGGTAGATTTATTCTCAGTTGCCTGAGCAGATATATCTCTGGGTAAGTATATGCAATAGATAACAGTTCACAATCAGAACAGTTTTATCTTCCTGGATCCACATCATGAATCTGATAGCAATTCATTGTTATATAGCCTGAAAAATACCTTGCCAATGCTGAATATTGTAGTTCATTTCAACCATTGTGACTGAGAACTAGGCTAGGTTGTTTTGTGAAGGTTAAAATTTAACTTCATTCTGGAACTGCTCTCAGAATCATGGAAGCCAGAATAGCACTCAGAACTCATTTTAACCATCATCAGAGAGCAGCAAAAGACAAAGCAAACAATATTTACAAATGAAATTTAACTTTTATATAAAACAAAATCAACTTATAAGTTTAAAAACATATCTCCTAAAAGAAAAATGGTATTTTTATCAGTAACTTTTAAAAAATTAGTTATTTTTCTTGTTAGGGTGTTTTTATTTGCAATAACAGAAAACCAGTCAAAAGTAATTTAAACAATAAGGGTTTTTTTTACCTCGTATAAATCCTGAGGTCAGTAGTTCCCGTGAAACCCAGCAGTTCTATGGGGTAAAATCATGATAATCTCACACCACTAACATCACTGCCATTAAAGAGAGCCAGAAGTGAATGTAATAAAGAATGGTCAATGGAATATTACTCAGCCATAAAAAAGAACGAAATAATGTCATTTGCAACAAGGTGGATGGATCTAGAGATTGTCATACTGAGTGAAGGAAGTCAGAGAAAGACAAATATCTTATGATATTGCTTACATGAGAAGTCTAAAAAAAGGTACAAATGAACTTATCTACAAAAGAGAAATAGAGTTACAGATGTAGAAAATAAACGTATGGTTATCAGAGGGTAAGGGCAGGGAGGGATAAATTGGGAGATTTGGATTGACATATACACACTACTATATGTAAAATAGATAACTATTAAGGACCTACTGTTATAGCACAGGGAACTCTACTCAGTACTCTGTAATGACCTATGTGGGAAAATAATCTAAAAAAAGAGTGGATATATGTGTATGTATAACTGATTCACTTTGCTGTACACCTGAAACTAACACAACATTGTAAATCAACTATAATAATTTTTTTTTTAAAAATGGTCAAAATATGGCTTATTACAGGTAATTTAATATTTTAAATTGTAAGACATTATGATGATAAGACATTAAATGGTTTATTTATATCTTTATTAATGTGCATGTCCTAAAATATTTATGAAATTCCAATAACTCATTAGATTTCTGAAATTAAAACTTTGACTTCTAACAAATTTTAACAGTCTGATGTCAGTCATCTTAATATTGATAAAAAGGATATGAGAGGTATACTTCAGAACTTTATTTTTTATAAAAAGTATTAATTAGTGATATTTATTTATGTAAGGATTATTTTAAATCCTTACCCACATACACACACAGCTTGACCTGTGTTATTTTGAATTCCTGGAATTTCTGTTAAGTATAACTTTTTCTTAAACAAGGAAAGTGATTATGTTCCGAACTTAAAGAGATATTGAGTGAAAGTGAATCAAATGTGAACATGTACCTACCTCCTTCTGATCTTTTACACCCTTAGAAATCACTAAATGTATGTACACATGTGAGTATATATGTGGAAATTATAAATATAGAATTACATATTAAGTACTTGTATCTATTATATATATGAATTTTGAATCAATATAAATGAGTTACAGTGCTGAAAACAAGGAAGATTCACCTCCATTTAACAGAAAGTATACTAGATCATTGTTTTCTATCTATATATCTATATATATCTATATATCTATATCTATATCTATATATATGTATATATATATATATATGTATATATATATATATATACATCTCACACACACACACACACACACACACATAGGATTTGATTCCTGAGAATATCACAGTTCAATATACTTAAAAGGGAGCACTGCTATAAAAGGTAGAAATGGCTTTGGATGTTTGTTTGCCAAGTTTAAAGGTAATAGATCCTTAAGAAAGGAAGTCTTGGGGCAAACTTCAGGATAATATTCAGAGAGATCTGCTCTTCACATCTCTCACTCCCCAGGCAATAGACAATAGAGGAAAATGTGCTTTCGCTCTAAGCAAAAGCAGTAATTATGAATGCTTAGACCTGAGACACAGGGTAGGACCTTGGATGACTGGTTACATTTAAAAGGCAGAGGAAATTCTCATATTTTCAATGCCAGCTATTGGTATAACCTGACAAACAGCACGTTTCTCCCTCTTTTACAATTTTGAAGACAGGCTGGAAAACACAGAAATCATATTCTCAAAACATTAAACATTCTTAAATACAAAGATGAAGAGACAAATTAGAATCATCAGTATTTGAGGAACACCAATAACATGAGTAATGTTATTGAGTAATTAGTAGTATATATTAGTATAATAATTAGTAGTATAATAGTATAATAATCATTTAATATAATAGTATGCAATAATATAAGTGCTAACATTTATTATAAGCGCCTTACTTAAATTTAGCAGAAGCAATAGAAAGTTAAATTAATCTGAAGTTGCTGACTTTTTGTGTGTTTCTTTGCTACAAGAAATATTATATTGTAAAAAATTCTTCTAGATTTAAAAAAAAATTAGTATAAAAAAACAGGTGAAGTCATTATGTTTTAACTATGCACTTTGAATGTAGACAGGATTGTGAATCCTTTGGCTAAAAAGATGAGCATATGAGAACTCTGACAATTACTGCATCAAATCCCTCCTCTCAGCTTGTGGTTTCTATTAGGTTTACACTGCTAATATTTGTAAAATATACTTCTGTTATCATAATTAGCAAAATTATTTTGCATACTTTTCTGTTTTTAAGTGGAGTCACTTACTTACTTAGTCATCTTTATTATTTTTTTAAATCATGCATTTTTCATTTCTGTATTCTTTGAGTCATCCTTTAATTGACTAGATATTATTGTTAAGAAATGTTTTCCCAAAGGGCTCATGCATACTTATACTCCCTGGATTCTTTCATGTGAGAGAATGTCGACCTGTAACTGTCTTTATACAATGAATGAATCTTGACTAGTAGAATATCCTTTAGTCACAGTTTCTTTCCTTAGATACCTGAAGACACTGCTCTGTGATAATACAGAATTGAATGTTACTGGAGTAATGTCTGATTTTGGCCTGGATTTTTATATCTTGTAGATTTATTTTCTCTAATTGGATGCTGGAACAATTCCTTTATTATTTTTCTTCAGATTTTTTTTCTGTTTTCTTTCCTTTTCAGAGAGATAAAATATTACAGATATAATTTAGCTACTTATAATTTCCTTCCTGATTCGAATCCCCCCCCTATCTCCACAGAACCTCTATTTTGACTTTGTGTTTTGTCAAATCTCTGTAGGCTGCTCTACTTGTACTGTCCAAATTCCATATTATGTTTTTGAGATATATCCGTACTAATATACATGGCTTTTGTTTATCAATATTAACTACCCAGTTTTTGCTGGATATTGAATTGTTTCTAACTCATCACTAATGCAGCACTGCAATGCAATGAACATCCTAAAACACGTCTCTCAGGGCATGAACACAAGAGCAATTCTTGGGGAGAAATTGAGGGGTCAAAGAATATATCTTCAGCTTTATTAGATATCTCTAAAATTGTTGTATAATCTTATTTTTCCACCAGCAGTGCAGAAGAATTTCCATCTTACCACTTACTCTTAAAATAGTATGTAACACATGGTGTTACCAAACCAAACTTGGGTCCACTGGCCCATGTGCAGTAAAGCCAATCTACTGACACTGGGTTGCAGTAAAGGAAAGTTCAGAGTTTATTGCAGGGCACCAAGCAAGGAGTCCAGGCAGCTATTGCTTAAAAGGCCTGAACTCCCCAGTGACGTTCAGGGAAGGGTTTTTAAAGACAAAGTGAGGGAAAGGGTTTTGGGGTGTGTGATCAGCTCATGGACTTTCTTCTGGTTGGTGATGGTGAGATAATCAGGAGTCAACATCATCAACCTTCTGGTTTCAACTGGTCTGGGTTCTAGGTGCTTGTGGGCAGCGTATAGTTAACGTCTTCCACCTGGTGGGGGTTTTAGTAGCTGTCAAACAGCTCAAAGGATATGGCTCAGGATATTATCTATAGACCCTGAGGAGGAACTAAAAGTCCTTGACTTTGCTTAATGGCTAAACTATTATTATTTTGTCTTGATTGTTTTCCTTTGTTGCTGCATTTTCTCACTTCTCTGATTAAATTTATTCTTTGAAACTCGGAGAAGGCCTAGGAGGCTAAAGTTTTTCTACAAACAAGAGGCAGGAAGAAGAGACAGGGGATTCTGTCCCAGGAAGGCTCCGTAGGGTCCTGCTCGGTTACAATGGTAAAGTAACATATAAGTTTTACTGTTATTGAGATTGAGATAATATCTACTTCATAATAGGAATTGAGTTGCTTCTTCTATATATTCTCTATTTTATATATGTATTTATGTATATATATATATATATATATATATATATATATATATATATATATATATATATATATATATATATATATATAACATATTCCTTGACTGTGTGGTAAAAATCAACATTAAAAACATGACCTCTGTATATTCTGAAGGGAATATTTGATTATCAAACCAATTTTTATAATTACTATTCATTTAATGCATTTATTATTTTTTGTTAAGTCAAATTTAAAATTAATATTTTTCTAGAAAACAGTCATCTCTTCTTTTTATTCCTAAGATTTATTGACAATTTAAAATTATTTATTAAAATTTAATACAAATTAGTGAATATTCAGTACATTTATCCAATCAATTGTCTTTTCTCTCTTTTTGTTGATTAGTTTGGATAGAGGTTCATGCAATTAAAATTAGTTAATTTTTGTTTGTTTAAAGAATTGGCCTTTGGGGCTTCCCTGGTGGCACAGTGGTTGAGAATCTGCCTGCCAATGCAGGGGACACGGGTTCGAACCCTGGTCTGGGAAGATCCCACATGCCGTGGAGCAACTAGGCCCGTGAGCCATAACTACTGAGCCTGCGCGTCTGGAGCCTGTGCTCCACAACAAGAGAGGCCGCATTAGTGAGAGGCCCACACACCGCGATGAAGAGTGGCCCCCGCTTGCTTCAACTAGAGAAAGCCCTCACACAGAAACGAAGACCCAACACAGCCAAAAATAAAAAATTAATTAATTAATTAATTAATTTAAAAAAAAAAGAATTGGCCTTTGATTTTGTTGTTCACTTTTTTAAAAATTATTTTTGGCTCTTACCATTTGCATTTTTTTCCTCCAAATTTATTTTTACACAGTTCCTCTTCTGTCGTTTCTTGAGTTGAATATGAGTTGCTCACTAACTCATGACTTATTTTAGAGTGTGTTTCTTTATTTGCAAATGTGTTATTGTTGAGTGTCGGTGTGAGCATTCTTTTATGTAGCTAAGGTCTAATTTAAATCCACTTTGGTTCAAGAACATGGTATTGATTCTTTGAAACTTGGTGAAACTCCCTTTGTGACCAGTTGCTTGGATATTTAGATCAGCTAGTTAATTTTGTCTTCAAATCTTCCATATTCAGCACTAAATTTTATTCGATTGGTAGATCAGTTGCCGACACGTGTGTTAAAAATTTTCAGCGATTATGAATTTGTCCAATTCGTTTTGTGAACTTTGTATTTTGAGACAATATTCTTTATCAACTACAAGTTTATGATTGTCCTCTGTTCCTGGTAGATTGTAGCATTTATCATTATCGTTACTATCATTATGCTGTTTTTGTTATTGCGCCTTTCTTAATTCCACTGAACTAAAATAATTAATTTGCATTTTTGTCTTTTAGGAAATATCTACTGAATTATCTGACATATTTTAGCTTGCAGACTCATCAGTGTTAGGAGTACTCTTTCTTCATGAATTCCCAAAGGTGATAAGAAAGGATTTCATATTGCTCAGCAATTCAAAATCATGCTAATAATTAATTAACTGAGGGGATCCATGAGAGATTGCCTTGGATTAGGGGATGGTAACAGTGGTGCTGGTGGTGTGTGTATACACGTGCATGTGTGTATGAATACAACTTAGTGTTTGTGACTAGATAAATAAAACCTGGTGGACCTAAAAGCTTTCGAAGTATGGTGACATGTCATGCTATAAATCTTCACAATTTTAGAAAAAACTTGTTGTTACTGTTGTAGCGGGAAACCACAGCATAATTGTTTTCACACTCAATAAAAATTAACTGGCATGAGTTGTCATAGAAAACACTCTTGAAAAGCCTCTTTTCAATCCATTGCAATCCTGCATGTGGTATTAATTTACTTAAATTCTTATTTCTAGACAGTTCAACAAACTTTAGTGATATCTTTGTTGGAGTCTCATGATTTCTAATGATTTTACTTTTTCTGATATCAATATGCACAGTGCCATCTAATTAATTAATTTGATGACTATCTATACAGTGTTCATTTGGAACAGGACCCTGTCTAAGGCTCTGGAGAGAAAAAAGACTAAAGGGCAACATTTTGTAGACTCATACTTTAGCAACAAGGATAAATATATAACAATGGTATTATATGAAAAACGTTATGGGAGCACAGAAGAGGTTGTAATGAATTCCGCTAAGGGTTGCTACAGAAGGGCATGGTGTGAGAAGACTTCAAAATGCAATGTCACAGGATCCAAAAGCTAAAGAATGAGAACATTTCATCAAGAGGTTAAGTGAGGGAAGTTCATTTCATCAGAATGAATGACTCAAGACTAAGGGAAGAGATGGGAACATGCCTGGCTTGATTGGGAAGAACAGGTAGTCTGGCATAGTTGGGGTATGAGGAGCAGCGTGAGAACAGTGGTTAATGCAACTGAATAAATTAATTAATTAAAATTATTACTATTATATCTGATACTTTTACGATGCTACTGTCTGCCAAGCTGCATTCTAAGTTCTTTACATATGATAATGCATTTAAGCCTCAAAACAACTCTATGAGATAGCTACTATTATCATCTCCATATTACGGATGAAGGAACTAAGTACAGAGAAGTTACCTTTGCCAAGGTCTCAGAGCAAGAAAGTAGTAGGAGTGAAATTAAAATTCAGGTATTGGGCTCCAGAGCCAGAGTCCTTATTATTTTACACATTATTTTAAGTAACTACACATGGAGGGAATTTTTGCAAGATCAGCTGCTATCATAAAAAAGCATACAGATTTCATTTATTTTTCTATTTCCGTGGCATAAATGATTCCCCTGGGACAATAGTTATTTGTAAGTACCATCCAGATATAAAGGCAGAGGCAATGCAGATGGAAACTGACAAAAACCCTGGAACCTGGCAAACCTAATATCATTTTTTAGAATTATTTGTTTTCATTACCAAAAGCTAAACCTTATAATGTGTGAAGGTAAGACAGTGTTAAAACAAGCCCTCAGGAGGAAAATCATAGTAGGCATTGTCAGCTGCTCCTGTCACTCTGAAAATGCAAACTTGTGAATTATTTCAGGCCCTTACACAGCCCTAAAGTTCTTATGGGCAAATGGTTTTACTTTAAAACAATTTAAAACACTTTAAGTTAATTTACCATTGTATTTCTGTGTTCTGGCCTAAAGCCAGCATCTTCCCAGTCCTAATTTGGTACCTAGTTGAATTCAAATTTTAAACTTAATGTTCCCAGTGAAGCTAACCCTAATTTCATTGACCTCCTTAGGGATTCAGACAAAGCTCCTCCCTATTAATTTCCCATGCTTAGATGTACTTCTGAAACATGCAAACAATGTATTTTTCCAAACAGGGATCTGGTTAACTTTGCCAAACTTAACTTTAAGAGACCCTTGAGTCCACTGAGCTCACACCATTGTTCATTTCCTTTAAACTCAATGACTCCCTCTTCCATGGCAAGGCCCAAACCCCAGGACTAACTTCCAGCCTTGCCATGATTCTGGTTACCTCAGTAAAACAGAGATTTCCCCCCCAATTTTCTACATTCTCTTTCTTTAAAACTTTATTGATGCTTTTTTTCCACTCTGAAATATCTTTCCCAATTCTTCCTACTCCAGGTTTCAGAAAAATTTACCCAAATTTCAAGGCCCAGGTCAAATACTATTCGTCTCCCAGAACTGTGCTCTTCTTCAACTTTACATCCAAAACATTTATTTAAGGCTCCTAAGGAAGCTCTCAACAAAGCCCATTTGGAATTGTGTTATCTGATATAATTTTAAAATATGGGTGTTTCTCTCCCCCCCAAATATGAGCACCACCCCCGACGACGATGACTCACATAGCTTTCATAGCATTCTGTATACAACAGGTGCTCAGTAATAGTAGTTGGGATGAACAACAAAGACAGACATGTTGAAATCGGCAGCTTTATAGTTGAAGCTGGAAGGAGTAGTGAAAAAACCATAAACCAAAAAAACTCGTGTTCAAAGCAGGGCTCTACCACTATCATTTGTAATATCAGACAAGTTACACTCTCTTGAGAGACAGAACCAAAGGAGAATGCATTAGATAATGTCTAAAATCCCTTCTAGTATTTGGAATTTGTCATTTTATGATTTCCCCAGTAATATTATACACACAAAACACTGACTACTTCTATCCTAACCCCTAATCCAGTTTGAGAAATTTTATTTTGCACTATGATCCGTGAAACTACATCATATGGGGTCAACTAGTGAGTCTACATGGTATAGTTTGACATTCCCTGACATTCTTGGCCACCTGGAGGACAAGAAACAAAACAAAACCCTAAAAAAAACCCACTCTTAAAGAGAATTTGAATGTAGCTTTAGAGGCAAAGCCTCATTTCACTAAAGAAGAATCTCAGTTCCAGGAAGGTAAATTATTTTCACTTGTCACACAAATAGTTATGAGCAGAGCACAGGCTTCAGCCCAGAGTTCTTACCTCCCTGGAAGAGCTTTTCCTATAGGAATTTAGAATTTAAATATTTAACGGACGTAAAGGGCTGAGATAAAGGTAATGAAGAAGAAAAATAGAGAAACAAGGATGTGTTTAGAGCTTCATCCGGGGTACTAAAATGTGGTGGAATTAATCACTGGGTTTCTGAAAGGCACTGTAATTGTAGTGTATATGAATTGTAGTTCAAACATGCAAGTGAGAAAAATTTTCATTTTCTTTATTTGTGTGTAATTGAACGTCCTGTATATGCTGTATTCCCGTTTTAGCAGGAGGTAGAAACTTAATCTTGGTCACTTAAGGGATCCTCTCTTTGTCCCAGGTTTTCGGTTCAGTTCCAAAGGATTTATTTTATGCTGAGGCACCAGGAGACATCTGGTCCTCTACTGCCATCTAACCATTCACTGAGATATCCACCATGAATTTGATTCATGTCCCTAGGTCCACACAGGTCACTGCTCAGTCATCCCTCATTCTCATGGCCAAGAGGTCTGGTTCTCCTCCTGTGTTTCCTTGGTCACCTTCTGCTGCTTCTGGGCCACATTCGGCCATAGGAAACTGTGAGGCCAAGGGTCTATTTGCACACACCATACACTCAGTTCCACACTGGATTTTGCTTCTTGCCCAGGCTTTCCTAGGAAGTAAGGCACAGGCCTCTCAGCTCTCTAATTCTACAAATCTATATGAGGATTTGAGTATCCTTCTCAAGGTTTTAATCTGGGATAAAAAAAAGTGGCAGAATAACTTTTTCAGGATCTCATAACATCTACATGTTCATTGCTTTGTAACCCAGTTCTCTCCCCAACCTAGGAAACATTTTCTTCTTTTTTTAGACTTTTTAATAATAAAAGGTTGCAAATATATACAAAAATAGAGAAAATATCATGAACCCCATGTATCCATTACCCAGATTTAGCAATCATCTACCCCAAACCAATCCTGTCTTACCTATACTCCCACGCATTCCCCACCAAGGTTATTTTGAAGAAAATCCCAGACATCATATTATTTCATTTGTAAACATTTAGGCAATCCCTAAATGATAAGAATTCTTTTAAAAAGAAAGATATAATCCTATTAGCACGCCAAAAATAATTCCCTAGTATCATCAAATATCTACTTAGTATTCATATATTTCACACTTAAAGTGTCTAATAAATATTTTTCTTTTTAAACAATTTGAGATCCAGACAAGAAGGGTTTATTGCTATTGATTGATACGTCTTATAAATCTATTTTTATCTAATAGGTATGGCTCCATCAATCTTCACACACATCCCTTCCCAAAAAGCAAACAAACAAAAAACCTGTTCTCTTTCTTGAAAAAAAAAACAGGTCTTTGTCCTATATATTTTCAAGAAATCTTTATCTGGACTCCAGATGGGGACACTCCAGCCCCTGTACCACCCCTTCCCCTTACATATACATATTCATCAGATATCCTTCTTCAATCTATTTTTCAAGCTTTTTTCCCTGTATTAGTGCATGATACCTAAACCCCAAATTGGAGTGGCTTGACACAATAGAAGTATATTTCTTCAAGTTTAAACAGGTGTTGCTGATCCTCCAAACAGTGGCTCTCCTCCATGCAATGATACAGGGCTCCATCGTGTCTAACACAACACTTTTGAGTTTGCCAAGCATGTCCTCTCATTCCAGTCAACCAGCCAACAAGGAAAGAAGAGGAACATGGATTATCCCATGTGGAGGTGTTTGTTTTTTTTAATGCTCCCAGCCTGGATATGGTGCACATCACATCCATTCATATTCCATGGCAACACCTAACTGCAAAGGAGGCTGGAAAGTAACAATGAGCTGTGTGCTATAGGAGGAAGAGGATATGGGGTGAGTATAAAATCAGCTGGTCTCTGCCCCTCCTCAAGAGCTATACTTTTAAAGCTCAAAAGCCAAAATAACAGTCTGTTTTACTCATCCTGCTCTGCCACCTCTTTCCTCAATTAATGCATTTAGATTTACCTAGTTTGACTGGATAGCATCATGGCATTAAAGGGAGTACCAGGGTTAAGGAAGAGAAATATCGGTTATAATTTCAATTTTTTTTTCCTGCCACTCAACATAGTATTTTTAAAGACAGGCTTGTAGTAGGGTTTGACTGAGTTTGGATCCTTGATCTACCCCTATCTAGTTGTGTAAACTTGGTCAATTTAATTCCTCTGAGCTTCGCTTCCCACATTTATAAAATGACACTTAACCATTCCTTATTTCATAGGCTTGTGGTAAAAATGAAAGAGCATAAACAAAGATTTTAATACAATGCCTGATACAAGGTAGAAGCTCAATAAATGGCAAGTAGTAATAATAAAGCAAATGATGAATTTTTCTGTAACTATAAGTCATTCCACATTACTTTAATCCTGGTTCTATAGATCAAGCCTCTACACGGGTACATCTCATTTTCTGAATGTAGTCTTCAAAATCTACCTGAAAAGTTTTGAATGCCTGTATCCTCATCATGAATATGAACAACTACAAACATCAGAAGCATCAGAGTTACAGAACGCTATAAAAATTTGTCAATCTGAATAGTGTATGTGTTTGATTCACATTTTAAATGGACTATTTCCTTTAAAAATGATGGAATAATTTTTGTTGTTTTTATTCTGATTCTTGTTTTCCGTTTTGTTTTGTTTTGCTTTGGACTTGTCAGCTTTTTGCCTTGAGCAATCTTCACAGCTGAATCTCCAAATGCCTGGAAATGAGAATTTGTCAAGGTAGCTGTTGCTCTTCTTCCCTGTCAGGCTGAGGGATCCAGCTGGAAATAAGAGCAGCTGCTCTTGGTGCCCTAGTTTAGGACACTTCAAACACAGCTTTAGCTTTATCCCGTTTTAAGTCCAGACATTTCAAGATCCCATGGAATGGGACACGACCCATATACTTTATATTAGGATGCACTTTTACTGAAGATAGACAGCAGGGGTGGGGGGAGGGGAATGAAGGGATGTAGTGAGAGCCTACTGATGCCAGGTCAATGATATCTGTATTTTTAGAGTACCTTTCACTTCCAAGAATGTGTCCACTATAGCTCAGTATTCTCAGTCATATCAGGTCCTCAAAATTTAGGTGGTTTAAAAATAAAAAAAACAGATAGTGGTATTTCACTTGAGTTGAAAAAAATGTGAATTTGGTTGGGAACTGGACCTGTCCACCTTAGTGGTTACTCACCTAACAGAGACCCTTCCTTCCTAGGGTGGAAGGGAGTCACCATTTCACTGCTGTGCTGACAGCCTATTTTTACGTTCAGGAAGTAGAGTTATTGCAGAATCATGAGAATTAGATATGGAAAGAATTCATGAAGCAATCCATTCCAACTGAGGGCCGCTTAAGAAGAATTTTTAGTCTGTTCTCCAATGAGGTGCAGGCCACCACATTCCTCTCACTGTGTGCTGAGCTGATTTTACCCAAGGCTAAACTTCTGTCAGTTTCATAAATAAAAGTATAGTGGTGTTAATGGTCTATTTACAGTTAGTTTTAAGTGGACTGGCTTCCCATGAAAGAGACTATGTTTCTATAGCCATTTTCTTTCACAGGATAGTTACCTTTGGGTAAACAAAATCCAAAATCCCCATACACTGATGCATATATATATATATATATATATATATATATATATATATATATATATATATATACACCTGTTAAAAATTAAACAAAACTAAAATTCTGTATAAAATACTTAAAGCACTTAATGAACAATGAGACACCAATTAAAATTTGCAAGACATGAAATACCCTTTAAAATAATGGGGGTCATCTAGTCATTATCACCCTGAGTATCTATACAATAGCCAAATTTGGGTTATAGAGTCAGAATGTAAGAAAAAAATGAGATCTTTAAACCAGTCTCATAATTTTACTAAAGAAAAATGAGGACCTAGAGAAATCAAGGGACTTCCTTAAGGGCCCCCAAAAAATTATTGGTAGGATTCTTCACTGATTAACAGACCAGGGATCTTTGCACTATAGAATACTACTGTCAATTAATTGCTTAGGAACTCTGCAAATATCCGATTGAAGTTTGCAAGTATCACTGGTCCCAAATAGCTTCAGCAAAATTTGGTACAACATCTGGTGCACTAGAAGTCTCTCAAGAACTTATGACTAAATTAAGGTTGTGGTGAAATGGTTGGGCCTCGGAAAATTACCTGCTTGAAAATACCATTGACCTTAACTCAGTTACAGAAAGTAGCCTCTTAGGACAGAAATCAACAGTGTGATATTTTAGTGCCATCTCTGCCTCTGAATTGTTGGGTGAGTTATGGTATGTACTGAACTTTTCTAAAATAAAGGTATTTAATTAAATCATTCCTAAAGCTCCTCTGAGAGCTCCACTCGTTCACCCAGCATAGCTGTTCTTGCTCAATAAGTATTTATTAAAAGAATTTAGCGCATATGTTCAGTGAAAGATTCTTTCATCATGTAAAGTTCAGAGCATGTCTTACATTGGAAAAAAATTAATGAGGAAATGTTAACCAGGCATATTGATTTATTTTACAAACAACTATACTCTATATAGTCTTTGTGAGGTTATGCCCTAGTGCTCTATAATAATAAATATACAGGTTTAGTTCTGAAAGGAGTCAAAGACTTGAAAAATAATATAAAAAATAAGTAACCCCCCCTATTGCAATGGCCTCTATTCACAGAGGAGTTTTTAGGCTGAGAATTTACCAACATGGAAAATATAAAATGAAGGGTAAGAAGTGAAGGCAGGAGAAAGACTAAAATGTCGGGGAAATTCTTAACTTAAAAAGTTTCTGCAATGTAGCACAGGGCCTATGAAGGAAAGGTGACCGGCTTGCCATGGACCAATAGCTTAACATTGCACAGAATGCCTGGAACTGGCCACTTCCTTACTCTTTTCTCAGCAAAATATCTTCAAAATCATATTCTGAGATGTTTATCATCAAGGAAATATGTTTGATTTATAATTTAAGTGAAGTGATCCATTGTATTTTGTTTTACAGAAACGGGCATCACAGTCAATATTTCTAGAAGGCATTTATTCTACATAAATTCTTATTCTATGCACTCTACATATTGAATTGTTTGATGTTAAGGAATAGAGTTATAATAAAACGAAGTTTAAATGTTTGTCAGACAGGAACCTTTTATAACTTAGAGATTGAGAGTAAACCATGTGACTTCCTTTCCTGAAGCTTCCAGCTTTATGCCCCTCCTCGACATAGTACTGTCATCACATCACCTGGAACTCATGGTTGCACCCACTCTTTCACACACTCACACACTTGACCTTCCCCCCTGAATCGCCTCTGAGGACAGGAAACATGCCTACCTTCATAAGCCCAGGTAAGTCCTATTTCTAAGACATATTAAATGTTCTTAAATTAATTAATGAAAATTAAGTTCTGTGTTTTGGTGACATTACCGCACTCACTATCCATGTGAACAAAGTCCATGATCCTTTCTGATCCCAGATCCCGAACTTGAAGGAGAATAACAGTGATTACTTGGCCACTTTATAGGGGGATTGTATCAGCCAAACGGAAAAGAGGGTGTGATTGTGTGCTATAATTGTAATTGGCTCTAACAGATGAATTATTATTTAATGCAATTTTTCATGTTTTTTGGTCGTCATCACTTAGTAACAAAAAAAACCCAAAAAATTAAGGCACTAAAGAAGAGAAAATAAATTAAGTTCACACAGTGTTGCACTTTGGGCATTAAGAAGGATTTTTTTTCTTTAAACTATATGACAGTAACCACTTCCCAGAAAGGTTACCTATGAATGCGAGAAATCAGTGCAACTGAATTAAAAATGTTACCAGGCAGTATTTATTATTCATTTCATCCATTAGGTCATTTCCCCACTGCTATCGGCATGACTCTGTGCTTTTCGCCCTTCAGGTTGGTTTAGCTCAGAGCATGGGTATGAAAGACAGAAGACAGCACAGACTCATAGAATCTGGTCACTTTCATTCTGCATCACATTGATTTTTCTTTCATATCTATTACCTTTCCTATATCTGGTCCAGTTCAGTGCCTTTTCAACCACTAGTGAAATAAATGTCTGTCAGGTTGCCTCTCTCAAATCTCCTTTAGACGTATTACTTGCTGAATAAATCCTCATTGGTTGATTTATTAACTTGTATTGCTCTCATTGTCCTAGTCTCTTTGCCTCAAAACCCACAACTTTCTCGTTTTGCAGTTACCCCAGTGAAAGATTGGAAACCCCCTAGAACCCGACCTGGGATCGCTATGCACAGTATGTGGAATCACCATAGAGAAATCCAACATTCAAGGGAGTCTTCACATTGTTATTACTTAGACTCACTGAGGGCAGGAAATTATCAAGTGTACTATTTTCAATGTAAGGATGAGAAAGAGAGAGAGAGAGAGAGAAAAGAGAGAGAAAGAGAGAGGGAGGGCTCATTGTTCAAGGTCACTCAGCTTATTAGTAGGAGAGCTGGAATTAGGATTGTAGTTTCCAGACTCCTAATTTAGAGCTCTTTCCACTGAACAATTCCATCTCCTTTTCTAGTGCTAAAGTTTTAAATACTCAGAATTGTTCAATACCTTTAAATGGTCGAGTGTAAATTCCAAGGACTATTAGCTTCATTCCTCCTGGGGTCACCCTGACACACAGGCCTAAGCCAGCCATTTTCAGAGCAATCCAGGGACCAAGGAAGGTATCTGTGTTATTGAGTGTGGGTACATTAGTGACTACAAGTAGCTGAAGTTTTAAGGACTCTTCAGGATCGCATTTCCCTGCAAGTTGCACTGCAGTGACCCAGACACAACACTGACAGCTGTCGAGTAAATAAATAAAAACAGAGTATTTTGATCCGAGCGTGGAGGAGGGGCCGGTGAGAAGTTGGGGACAAGAGGAGAAAGAGGCAGACAGAATGAAGCAGCCACAGCTGGGAAAAGAACAGATGCTGGCCAGGAGAGAGGGAGAGCGCGAGAAGGGAGGAGACGGGAGATTAGGGTTCCGCCAATGTCAGAAATGTTGGAGCTTTTGGAAAGGGATACACATACTTGGGACAGGTGGGAAGTGTTTACATTAAAACCAGAATATCAAATGCCTTCCTAAATGCTAGCCAGATCATTAAAGACCCAAGTTGATCCAAAGGAAAAAGCTGAAGTCCTTACCCAGGGAGCCCATTACAGAGAGAGCTTCTAGAATTCTTTATATGCCATTCAAATTACTGGACATCAGCTGTGTGTGGCTGGATATCAACTGTGTGCATTAACTCATTCTGCTGTAGGCCCGTGGATCTCAGTGTGGTCTCCAGACCAGTAGTGTCGGCGTCACTAAAGAAATGGATAGAAATGCAATTTTGGGGACCCATTCAGATGTATTGAATCAGAAAATTGGGGGGTAGGGTCCCAAATCTGTGTTTTAACCAACCTTCTGGATGATTCCGATGCTCAAGATGGACAACCTCTGCTCTATTTGCCTGATACTGCTCAGCTTCCTCAGGATTCTCCGTAAACCCATCACCCCAGGCAACAGACCTCCCTGTGACCTCACATGTTGTCTCTCTGGGTTCTGCAGGACCCATGCCCTGACATTAGCAAGCACAAGTCTCCCCAGAGGGGCAACAGAGGCAAGAGACCACACAGCCTGAACCTCCAACAGCTGGGCCAACAGACCAACTAAACCCACAGGACAAAACCCTAAAATCCGTGCATTGAGATTCCATTTAGTAAGTGATATCTGACCAGAAATTGGTCCCATGCAAGGGCAGCAGGCTTAGTCTCCAGGCCATTTTAAATAGCCTCTGCAGTGTCTTTCGTTTAAAGAATACAAAACATTGTCCATTAAGTTACTGAACTTGAGTGTCTAGAGGAAATTTGGAAATTTTGGTGGAAGGAAGTTCAGTTTAACATAAAGAAAAAAGTATTCTCTATCCCTTGACATTATTTTTGGGCATTGGTGATGTTGTAGCTGGGGGTCAAGAGATCTAGCTTTCAGTGTTACCTCTTCTACTGATCTCTGATCCCTGAACAGTCACTTGTACTCTCTCATCCCTCTTTCCCCCTCCTATAAAATGAGGAGCTTGATTAGAGAGCATACTTAAGATCCTTTTTCAGCTCTCTTAGATAATATCTTTGTAGTGAAGCTGGCTGGTTACTAGAGCCAATGAGAGCAATTAATTAGGTGAGGCTTCTAAGTTCAGTTCTCTGTGTGGTCTGCAGGGCTTGGCTCAGTACAGTCCATCCTCCTTTAATAAACATTGGTTTCTAAAGGACTTTGGTGGTTCACTGTGTATGGTTTGGCACCAAGAGACCGATCGCCACTTTGGAGAGAATGACTCAAAGTACGTACTGCTTTGTACCCAATAGTGTCAACTATATGGACATCACAAAATTGTCATTAAAGAAACAGTCTTAGAGGTAGGCTAGGGAAGAGTTCCTCAGACCAGGAAACCATCTCCTGATTTCCTGGGACTTTTCCCACTAGGTTCTGCCTTATGTTAAATACCTCAACATATCTAAGACGGAGGGGTCTCACTTTGCCAAAAGACACATTTCTAAAATCATAGAATATCAGAACTAGAAATTCCCTAAAAAGGAAAGTGGGAGAAAATGACTATGTATTTAGTACTAATCCTGTACCAGAAACTGTGTTAGATGCTTTACCATGACTATTTACCACATTGAGGAACTCTAATCTTACCCTCCCCATTTCACCACTGGGAAACTGGAATTCTTAGAAAAGACACCTGAGGTGATAGCTCACACTATGACTTAAGAGCGGACCTAGGACTAGATTCCCAGTCTGGTAACTCCTTAATCTGTTTTTTGTTCCCTTTCCTCACATACTGCCACCAACCCCCACCCTCCCCACCAAGTTTCACTATCCTCCCAGAAAAATTTAGAGGTAATACAGAAGTAAGAAAACATGGGAAAGAAAAAAATCCTTTGGATTTTTTTCACTCCTACTGCCCACTATAAAAATAGCTGCCTTTTAAAACGGGAACAATGAAATTCCCAAGGATAGTTAAGGACTAGCTCAAAAGAGCACCCGGGCAATTGCTTCAGTGTAAGGAGTTCTAGTGTGGATTTCCAGAAAGACTTTCTCTTGCAGAGTTTGGGAATCACAGCAACCACAGTTTGTAGATGCGGTGTCGTAGTAATAGAAACATGTGCCGATTACTTACTGTGTGTCAGCCCCCGTGGCATTACCTAATTTAACCCTCAGAGTCATCCACTGAGGGGAGGTGGGAACTGTCATTGCCTTTTCAGAATGAGGAAACTGAGATCTAGCGAAGAGACACAACATGTCTGAATTTAAACAGCTTCTCAGAGGCAACAGCAACATTTGAACAAACTTTGTTTAATTGTAGATCCTGAGCTTCTAACCACTATTCTACACTCCCCCTGGGAATAGATGGTGTTAATTAACACCTATGTTGTCCTTCAGGGTTTACAAATGTTAATACCCTCCATCTTATTTAATCCTCATAAAAATGTGGGAAGGTGTCATGGTGGGAACTATTAAATTCCATGGAAGGGATGAAAACACGGAAGCCCTGTAAAGCTAAGGAACTGGTCTCAGATTTTACAGGTGGAAAGTGCAGAAACAGAACTTCTGGGTCGTAGCACATTGCATTTTCCCTCACATCATAATGACAGACCCTAGCTAACCAAGAAGGGGATTGTGGAGATGTATGACCAAGCTGCAGTCCAAGGCATTGCTTAGTGGGCTAAAGGTCAATCCCACTTGCCCCTGGGGAAGACAGGAAAGGTTGCAGAAGAGCCCAGGGGTCATGGCAGTGATGTAATATGCACTCAGTGTTTGTTCTTCTCACCACCAAATCCCAGGTTATTCCTCTAAATACAAGGGGGGAAATGAGAGCGGAAATCATGGAAGATGGCTGTTCTTCCTGATAACCAGCAAGCCTCTCTCCTTCTTTGTCCTCTTATTTTTCTGTCTGTAAGTGGACCAGAGGATCTTTAAGCTCTGACATCTGCTGATTCCACTGGCCCTGGGCAGTCAGCTTCGAGTGGGAGTTAGGAATACTCTGCTTTCCCCTATGTTACAGGGTCATGGCTGCCATTCCTGTTGGTTCCCCACCTCCAAGTGCCACTCCCTCCTTCTGGCTGTCTCTGCTGAATGCGTTCTCATCACACTTTTTGGCAAAATGTGCCTCGTGGTCTGATGAGTCCACATCACACATTAAAGTACATTCCAAAAACAGAATATAAATAATCATATTCAGTTTAATCTTTAACTGACAATGATTTTTATACAAAGAGAAAAGTCCCTTTTTTATAAGCAAATCTTACAGATGCTGGATTTCTCGCCCCTAAAAACAAAAAAACAAAACATATATATATATATATATATATATATATATATATATATATATATATATATATATATATATAAAGAAAAGAAGGGTTTATGTGACACAGTTCTTGAATTATTCAAATGCTGGTTTAATTGGAACGTTTTCATTGATTTTTAATGGCATGTAAAATTATTTTGCAATTACTCCATTGCTGCTTTAAAATATATGGAGTCTTACCTTTTTCCCCATATGTCCCTATTTATTGGCCATCAAAACTCTGTATTATACATTTGTAAACACACAGAGATTTTGACGTGCATACTATTACAAAATGATAAGCTATAAATGCATAAGCACTAATGAAAAGTTCTAAGAGCAAGAGTTGATTATTAACCTTTTCTCTTCTTTGACCTTAGGCAAGACTTTTAATATCTCTGGTCCTCCGTCTCCAGGTCTGTAAACTGGAAATAATAATCTCCACCTTGCCTCCTTCACTACATCACAGAATCTGTATAAAGATTAAAAGAAATCATTTATATTAAACAATTTGGAAAACTATATGGCATTGTACCTGTGAGGCATTTTTACTGTGATTATATTTATTTCTCTTTTTTAACCTCTTCCTCAAGTGCTATTCCATACAATGTGAATCTGCTATCATATTACAGATGTTGTTCTCTTTAGCTGTTTTTATATCCTAGGAATATATGAGCATTTAGCCTGATGATCATATAAATCTTTTCATTATTTATTTTCTTAGTTACTTGTAATTTGTTACTGTTATGTCACTGTTTCAAAACTTGGGCATGCCAGGTGCCAAGTCTTATTAAGAGGATGCAAGGTATAATATTGTATTTATTTGTTAATGATTAAAATAGTCATGTTTCTTTTCATTCATTTTTCTATTGTTTTATGATGCTTTTGTTTTTTTATTGGAAATATCACATTCGATATTTTAATCTGAATATTTGTTCAAGCTATCTCATACTGCAACACCCAGAACCTAATAGTAAAGTTGTTGCTACATCAAAGAAATGTTTTTTTTTTCTTTTTGTAAGGAGTAAAAGAGTCAGAAATCACCGTGGGACACTTTAGATGTCTGCCTGTCACAGCCATCTTAAATCTACTGAATTAGCAATTATACATACATATATACGCACAAAAGGCAACACAATTTAAATTGTTTTACTTATACAATGGTGGCAGCTGTAACATTTTGGGAAAAGTCTTCATTTCTCTGAGCCTCAGTTTCTTATCATCAAAATGAGGTAATACTCCCTTTATATGTCTTATAGGTAGTTGTGGGGAACAGTTATAACAATGGTTATGAGTGAAATTGATAAACTGTAGAAAGTGACCAGAGCAGAGAGAATGTGTTCCCCGAATTTGTTGGCCCTGATGATGTTTGCAGGTAGAGCTAAGCCAGGGACCAGGGTCGACATTCACAGTCCATGAATCATCACTCAAATCCTCAGTCATAAAGTGAAAGGCAAGTCTAAGCTATCCTTTGATTTGTTGTGGTTTTATGCCCTTTAAAGCCACGCCTACCTATATAAGAACCAAGAACTTATGAGAAATTCATTTGAAACGTTTGTTCTATCGGGTACAGCAAAGTGGGGCCCAACCCTTTCATGATGAACCCAGGTTGATTTAGTTAACGGCTTGCATCTGGTTTCCAAACTTGCCCTTACGTAACCCCAGTGAGTCCTAACTCAGCCCCAAACTTTAATGAAGACAGAAACCTCGCACATCAGGGCAAAGAACCCTTGTTCTTACAAACCTCCAATCAGCACAGCTTGAGCGTCCAAAGGTACACAAAAGATGCTAGTGTTTCAGGGGTTTAACGAGCCAGTGGAGTCATCCAGATCTCACCCTGAGCTCATTACCATAACCCAGTTTAAGAGCACAGAGACCACAAAATTGCTGTGTGTGCTGAAGCGGGTAATGCAGTAATCCTCAGCTCCTGGATCATGGTAGGGCCAGGGAAATGTTAAAAAGCACAAGGCCTCGGGTAGCCTCTAGGGGAACTACTGGAATGTTGTTTATCTTCAGACCGCAACAACTGGTCCAGTATTTCACAACAGGAAGGTCTGTCCTGGGGCTCAGACGTTGAAGGCTTAGAGAAGCAAGGCCTGAAATAACCCCCTTTCTCTCCTACCTTCTATCTCCCCACCCTCTGGGACCCCTCTCCCACCCAACAGTTCAGATGAAAAAAAAAAAAAAAAAAAGGCACAGCCAGGGCTGAGACCTTGAAATAGATACAGCTTTCTGAGCAACTTGCAGTTAATTTAATACTCTGGCTGGGAAGGGACACAGCCTGATCCAACAGGATTTTAGGTGACAGGGAAACTAGAAACTATGCCTTTTTTTTAATAGTCTTAACCCCTTAGTTTATAAAAATCAACCTTCCTTCTACAGCATCTGTGTTTTCAGAAGTTCAGATATATTCTCTTAGATCTCTTATATGACAGAAAGGAGAAACTGATCATGATTCAAATTCCAAAATGATAGTCAATGCCTGGTAACTTCATCTTAGCTCCATGTGATTTGGGAAATTCATTTTTAAAAGTCATAATAAGTATCTCTGTGATCTTGGATGAATCAGTTAACCTCTCTGGGACAGTGCGTGAACATTCAGAGGACAGATGACAAGAGTTTATATTCAGGCCTATGAAATGGAGAGGTTGCATGAGCTTTGCTAGTTCAGGCTCCAGGGATCTCTGAATCTCCCTGGCAGAGAGCATAGAACTCAGAAAAATCTCGGTGGTCTTATTATTTAAAGAAATGGGAGCAGATTGTTGTTGAGAAAGGAATCTTTATACACCAGACCATGAGGAGGTTCCCGAGCTTTTTGGAAGTTACAGTAGGGACCCATTGGTTTCTAATATTTATGATCGAGTCTCATCACTTCAACTGCTTTTGCACAAACTGCTTCAACTTGATTCTTCTTTCCTGTGATGGAGAGAAGGAAGAAAGCTGGATTCAAGATAAATCTTCTTCTGGACAAGCCAGGATGGAGAAGCACTGGACCTCAAGACAGATGACTAAATGATAATTGTTTAAGAAAAATGTAACTACTTCATATCCAACTCTTTCTTGGTTACATTTAACCCTTAGCATTCTGGTAGGTCAAAGTGTACCTACTTCTGGTATACCTACCATGTCCAGTTTTAGGCATAAAAGATGAACAATACTCACATTTTTCACTCAGGAAAGGTACAGAGAGAATAAATAGGTAAAAAGAAAATCAACTCTAGTATCAGGCAAAGTGACAAGTTATGGCTATGGAATGCAGAGAAAACACAATTAACTCTGGCTGTGGATGTCAAGAAGGCCGTCATGAAATCAGTACCACTTGACCTGAATCTCAGAGAATATGCGGGAGAGCTCATTTCATGCTGAAGTCAAAGCAGCAGCAAAAGCAAAAAAGTGTGAAACTATGACTGATACATATGGAAAGCAGTGAGCGATTAGGGAGGCCATAATGGGTTGTTGACTACACCCTCCCGTCCTTCCAGAAGGACTCCTGCTTTCAAACTGTTCTTTATGGCACCTATGAAGTGGAAAAATTCTTTTCCAGAGCAGCATAGTGAGGAAGTTAAAAACACAGGCCCAGGGGTCCAGCTGCCTTGTTCTAATGCTAGCTCTGTCACTTACCATTGTGCTACTTTGATCTGGTTGGCTGACTTCTCTGGACATCAGGTTCTTCTTCTATAAAATGGGAATAATAACATTACCTGCTGTGAGATTTAAATATAAAAGTGATGTAAAATTCTTGGCACAGTGCCTGGCACATAGTTAGGATTCAGTGTTACTCTTTTTGTTGCTACTTGCCTATTTTAGTTCTCTTATTAGATAGGTATACTTAAAAACCAAGAATGATCCATTCCTATTCTTGGCCCAGAATTTAGACTAATGTTTTGCACAAAAAAGAGGACTTCTATAAACACTTAAATAAATGAATGAATGATTGAATTCATGTATAATAAGCGGAAGATCAAATTTCAGATCTAGACTTTCCTATCACCAGGGTTTGACTTTGGCTCACGTCATTGAGCTATACACTATCTTAAACTTTACTGTTTTATAGATGCTAGTAGATATTCTGGGCGTGGTGATGTGCACTAGGGTGGACAGCTGAAGAGATACCAAGACATAGGTAGGGAATTCCTTGGACCCAGTGCTCTGCCATTGCCTGGTCTTTCTCTCTGAAGGATATTTACTTGGTTTGTGACTAAATGCCATCAGTTGTAAAACAAAAATTATTACAGTGACCACTGAGTAGGGCAAACTCATTAGATGACTCAAAAAAAAAAAAAAAAAAAAACTCTTTGAAAAGGCATTTGGCTAAAACCTAGCCAGATAATGAGGTGTCCCAGGATGCCAGAGAGAATTGCAAGAACAATACCATTTTAAACAAGCCACTGTAACAAACTCCTCGGGTACTTTCTTACATTCTGAACAAATTCAGAATTGAGGATGAAAAAGTAAAACCAAAGTTAGCAGCTATGGGGTAATAAAAACTTTCCGATGTTAAAAAAGGATACGTATATCAATACATAGAATATACAGATATCTAGTTCTTTTGGATGAGGAATTGTGTGCATTAAAAAAAATGCATTCTTTCCTAAATTACCTTCAGGTCAGCTAAAAAAGTTTAGCAATAGGGAGGAGTAAAGGGTAAGGATGCAACAACAAAACAACAACAACAAAAACCACTGTGGAATGGCTGGAGATTCTAGAGGAATAAATGTAGAGAATTTTAAAAAATATGCTTCATACCCATGGCCTTGCAGACTTGTGTGAATATTGGTATTTCTGTACAATAGATCCTAAAGGGTAGACTTGCTAAATAAAAGAAGGATGGAAATTTTAAAACTAATAGGTGCTGTCAAATTCTCCTTTCAAACTATTGTAGCAAGTTATACTTTGTGCCTGGGGGCCCTGTCTCTGACATCCTGGCCAATAGAGTCTACTGAAAAAAGAATAAGCTGAAAATTGGAAACAATCCATCAATCCATCAACAGTTAATGGATCAACAATTTTGGCATAACCCTGTGATGGACAACTATTGCACAATAAAAAGGGAAAAAAAGTCACTGATGCACACAGCATCATGATAAATCTCAAAAGAATATACTAAATGAAAGAAGTCATACAAAAATAATACATAAGATTCCATTTGTTTGAAATCCTAGGAAAAACAAAACTATTCATAGTGACAGGAACCCAAGGCTGGAAGGGAGAGTGGATTGTCTACAAAGTGGCAAGAGGAAACGTTTTAGGTGGATGGAAATATTCTATATCTGACTGGGGTGGTGGTAACATGGGTGAATATATTGGTCAAAATGCTAAGTATATCTCAATAAATTCCATTAAAATTTAAAAGAATAAGACAAAAAGAGGGAGGGTGTGGTCCCCAGGATTCAAATGTGGTTCAGATTATATCTGACCCTGGATTCTAGTGTTTTTTCTCTGTCACAACATCTTCTTTTAGAATATTTTATTTTCACTTTATGCTCCTCTAAAAGTTGAAATCTCAATCACCAGGGCACTCTTAGACTCTTCCAGGGCTGCCAAGCAAGTAAATTCACTTGGTCTGTAGTCTTTTACATCCAGTGTAAATTTAAAGGAGTCACATTCTGTATGTATACAAGCTCTTGCTTCCCTGAGACATCCATACCATTCCTGGGCTACTGGAAGGCATTAGGGTGCCTTCTTGCCTCACTATCGTGTGTTTACTTTGGCTTTGAGTCTCACTGAGCCCTTTCCCACCACGGAAAGCTTTGCACTTATCTCTTCTTATGATCTTTTGATTATATTCTCTTATGGTCCAAGGATTTTCCCCACAAAATTGAAATGACAGAAAATGTAAACAGATTTCTAGATACACATGTTCCTACAAAACATTTTCACATGTCTCATCTCATTGGTTCTTCAGCAGCCCTGTAAAATAGGAACGTCTCCCATCACTTTCAGGATGTAATTCCCACTCTTCGGGTCAGCTCACAAAGTCCTTTAGCATCTGGTTCCATCTTACCTGGCTTCCCTCATCTCTAACCCGCAATCCCCTACATCCATCCACCTTTTCCTCCAGCCAGCCTGAGACACTAAGGCTTCCTATCCTTCCATGCCCCTAGACATTAATGCATGTTACTCTTTCTGCCAACCACAATCTTCCATCTTTGCCTTCTTGCCTAAAACCTAATTACCTCTAAAAGTTGGCATGTATCAACCCTCTGAAGTCCACCACTAACTGCTCCCAGGACTCTATTGTAAAGCAAAGCAGAGCATTCTTATTGTTGGTTTCCTGGATTTCCACTCCCATTGTGAGCTCCTGAAGGCCAGGACATTGCCTACTTTATCTTCTAGCCCCACAGTGACTAACATAATGACTGACACATAAGAAGTACTAAAAAAGCATTTGCTGAATGAATGGATGTGACGTGAAATTTCTGGACAAAAAGATGACTGTCCAAGGTCTAAAGTCTGAATTGCAAACTCAAAGGAGGAGACAAGATCCTGATTCTGAGTTCTACCCTGAGTTCTACATGCCTTAGGGGCATGACTATAGTCTTTTTGTTTGTCAGAAAAGTCTGAGGCCAACTTAAGGACACAGAGACTGTAATTTTGCTGTGTCGATCTCAGCTGAAACCAAGGTGTGTTGGCATGAGACAGTAATCACTTAACTGCCTTGCACCTAAGAACACTAATATTTTGGCCTTTCCAGACAGGCTCGGGAATGTGATTTGGAGCCATTTGAAAAATGACACCCCACAGTAAAATGGAGCTTTGTGGCCTCTTCTTCAATCCCAGCTTCTGATCCTTTAAAACTGCCTTTAGAAACACTTTTTTTTTCTCTTCTTGTGTATGTTTATTAAAAAAATGAGAATAACAACTCTCTTCTCAAACTACTCTTAGCTGCCAAATTATCCAGTATGTATTTAGGCAATATTCAAGTCTCCGTATTTAGAATAAACCTAAAATCTTCCTATCCAATCGGCTAATGAAAGTCTATGCTAGAAGATGTGGGCAGTCATTATACTTTGCCAAATGCATACAAGCAGAAAATGATTTCATGAGTTAGGTCCTCATTTTTGGTCTTCCCCATATCCTGCTGAGCCTTTGAGATCACATTTGTCTCTGTCGATGTTTTCACAGTGCCATCATTAGCTAATAGAATCTCAGGTTTGGACTGGAACTTGTTGTTTGATCCTTTCTGTACAGTTCTCTGCCAAATGGCTCTGGAATTTCTGTTTGAAAACTCCCTCTACAAAGAACTCACTAACTCCTAGGAGCAGTTCATCCCATCTTTGAACAACACTGGCTACTTCACCTTGTGAAATCAGTTTTCCTGGAGCTTCCATAACTTTAGTCCTACTCTAACCCTTAGAGCACAAGTATAATGCCTCCTCCATGCCAGCTCTTCAGATGTATGAAAATGATAAAGATAATTCCATTAAATCTTCTGCAAGTGACTCCCTCATAGGAGTGGTTTGAGTCATTCTCCCTAAAGATTCCTGTCACTCAAAGGTCTGGTCCCTAGATCTAGGACCTGCCACCCACGTGTGTTCTGATGAAACACAGAGAGCAGGACCATTGACTACCTCTGTCATCTGTTTACGTGATCCCCACAGCCCTTTCCTTCATCTTATATTTTCCATTCTGCTTTCAAATTTCCCTTTCAGTTTATTCTTTCATGAAGCTCATACACTCATTATATTGTCTTTCCTTTACCCGTGCTATTAAAAAGTGTAGCACATATGGTATTTCCAATACAGAAAACACAGATACACAAAGAAAACTGTAATACAATACATTTGTATATTATCTTTATACATAGATATAAAGATTATATAATCTTATATAATTGAAATCCCAGTTCTGTCTGGTGGCAAAAATTGTTAGTTTGTTATTTGACTTTGCTTTGAATTTCTAAAAGAGCCAGACTCTTAAAAGTTCTACCGCATTTTCTCTGAAAGTTTTCATGTCTGTCATGGGCTTTGAAAAGCCTATTTTGAAACTAAAAAATCAAGCCTTTCCGCCTATCTTGTTTCTGTACTTCTGTAGTAACAATTCACCTTGACAACATGAGGCTAAAGAGAATAGTCCCAGGATCCAAGAAATTGGAAGGAGGTAAAAATATCAATTAATATTTAAAAATCTTATTCCGCTTTCCAGAAAACAGAATGTTTGGGATTCCTTGCCAGGAAGGAAGGGTTAAAAAGCACTTATAAACCAGAATTCCCATATCCCCAACCTTTCAATCATCTGGGTGCTCCTGCTGCAGGGTCTTAAGATACAGGCTCAGATGACCCTGCAGGGTACCTTATTCCTCCTACTTTATTAATCTCCTATCCAAGTGAAATCACAGAATGTATCCCTATCTGATTTATCTCCTGTCCAGTTAAAATGCATGTAAGTCACAAGAATTCCTTTTGGCCCTTAGAATCTCAGGTGGTTATTAGAGTGCAGAATCATGTCAGCAAATGGACAAGAGGCCATCCTAGGGATGGCCTAGGAGGGGATACAGGCAGGCCTAGCATGGGGAGGAAGGGGGTGGCTGAGAGGGTTCAGAAGGCATCCATATGTTGGTCTGCTAACCTGGAAAGTGGTGACATCTTCCTGGGTGAAAAAGGAGGACACTATGAAAAAATGATCACCAGAATGGAGGGCTATTCCACCTCTACTCACGTGCAAGCCAAGGCAGATCTCCACCGTCAGAGTACCTTTAAAAATTTTTTTAATTGAAGTTGATACATCATTCTTAATCAGTTCCTTATGGGTCAATCAACTATTCAAATTATGCAGTGTTCTCTATGTCCTAGTCTCAAAACCAGGTGAGTGAGGGAGTTTGTTGCCACACAGGAAACATCAGGGAAGTCCCAGGACCAGAGTCAGGCTAAGGTGAATGGTCAGAACGGGAAAGACAATATTATGGCTCCGATGAGAGGCAGCAATGAAGAAACTGGCGAAAAAGAAAAAGCTCAGTGACTAGGAGAGTCAAGAGGCTTTGAGAAGGAAGATTTAACCGTGGGTGTCATTTTTATTGCATTTCTAGCACATCTTTCCTTTGCATCCCAGTTCTACCATAATCCACTGTGAGCTCAGGTAATGCAAACTCATTTTCATATCAGCAAAAGGGATTAAGAAGGTAAATCTTCAGAGGGAGAAAATATCCATGATGTATTTTAAAGCCGAATGGAGTATAAATGATTTTGTATCCACTCTTTTGTATTATTCATGCCTCAGCTCCCTGTCATGGCCATGAATAAATGAAATTTAACAAATGTTGTTTGGTCCACAGTGGCCCAGAATCACCCTAGAAGCTGAAGATCAGCTGCAACCCATTCCAGGAGCTCTTAGAGTGTGAATGTGAAGGCCTTGGAGATAATCAAAATCAAAATTAAAAGACTTCCTCAGTCTTTTCAAGCTCCCTTTGATAAACAAAAAAATCACACACCCACATTTAATTGCATTTGAAATTCAAGGTGTAAATTAAATATTGTGATGAAAAGACAAATCAGATCAATGGAACAAAGTGTACTGCTGTGTATTCATGGCACACATCTCCCTTGAACTTTTACAGACCCTCCTTGGAGAACTGAGATATAGGTCAGTGATTGGTAAACTATGACCTGCAGCCTGCTTTTATATGGCCCATGAGTTAAGAATGGTTTTTACATTTTTAAATGGTGGTGAAAAAAAATCAAAAGAAGAATAATACTTCATGACATGTAAAAATTATATGAAATTCAAATTTCAGTGTCCATAGATGAAGTGTCACTGGAGCCCAGCCACACTCACCCTTATTGGCCGTGGCTTGCTTTTGTGGTATGGCAGCAGAGCAGAGTGTGTGCAAAAAAGATCATGTGGCCCCATGTCCTGAAATATCTACTATCTGGCCCTTTACAGGAAAAAAAAAAAAAAATTGTCTAGCCTTTGTAAACCAATGCTTTCTTTTAAAGATGAGAAAATTAAAACTGAAGGAGAAGAAAGATCTCAAGGTCACCCACCTGGTATTCGACAGAGACATCTCTAGAACCCACTCATCTAAACTCCATGTGGGATCCTTTCTCATTATACCAAGTGGCCTGAGGTGGAGGTGAGGGGGGCTGTCCCCAGGATTACAGACAGCAAGCCCGTGACTGAACAGGCTGTAGGAACCAGAGCCACGGTTTCCAGAGTTCAGGAGCATACGTGAATAATATGTTTCCTAAGGAGAAGAGAAGAAAAAACAAGACAAAACAACACTGAAACTAATTATGAAGGTGTGTGGCAAATTCATTTTGGCCCAGCACATGCTCTACTGTGAGATCTGGCCATCTAACCTGGTCTGAACTGAATGCCGCGTGTCTTTCAGTCCCAGTACCCATCCACTGCTTGTACTTACTCTTACTTTGCTGCTTCCATTTAAGAGTCCTCAGAAACAGGGATGTGGAATGCTTCATGTGAGAGAGGGCACTGGGAATAAACAAAAAAGAGAATCTGGGAGTGAGGGAGAGAGTTGAGCTTGGTTTTCTGCTGGAGGCTACATTTTTATTTTTATTTTTTTCCGACTGGCATGCGTCTTCTTTGTTTTGAATAATGGAGATAATTATACATTCAAGGGATCACACTCTAAACCCCCCAAACGATTAAGAAATCTTATTGCAGGCAATCATGAGAAAATGTAAGGGAGGATTACCCAGAGAGACAATGCAAATTATACATCTTCAAGTCCCTGGCTTAGCACAGAGACCTAATCATTATTCTCCTCTCTTTCCCATGGCTGAATTGTTTATATTCCAGGCCTCTCTCAGGGCACAGCAATGTTCTTTCCTAAACCCTGCTCATGCGTAGTCAAAGGTTCGGTTGGATCCCTCTTGGGAAACTGCTACCTCTGTGATTTTGATTCCGACCTGTAATCTCCCATTTACCAGCAACTGGGAATAGAACAAAAGCTTGCATTATGTTCAGGCTGCAAGATTCTTTATGTAGGGAGAAAGGAACCCTGTGTATCATTTGCTCAATTCAACAAATACTTATTGGGCAGCAACCACAAAGCAGACATTACTCTAAAAGCTGGGATAAAACAGTGGAAAAAATATAATCTCTGACCTTATGGGTCTATATCTAGTCAAGCCAGATAGATAGACAAGGAAACAGGAAAATCAAATGTGTGTCATGAAGGATACGAAAAAAGTAAGTCCAGATTGTTCAGGGGTTGCCTGGGTGGAGCAAATCAATTTGAAGAGTACATGGAATTAACCAGGAAAAGAGCTTAGAGGGGGCATCTGTCCGGTGGAGGGGACAAATGTGAAGCCCTACAGATGAGAGAGGTCATGGATTGTTGAGAAAACTAGGGTGGGACTGATCAAACCTTGGGGAGGGGAACAGCAGACACGTGGATAAGGAGGGAAGATGACCAAGGATGGGGCTGGGAATGTCAGCTGATGCCAACCAGGAAGGGTCTTGTGAGCCTTATCCTGAGGATAAGGAAGGCAGGCATTTCAGAAGACAATGCAGAGTCTCAAAAGTGTTTTAATGACAGTGGGTGATGGGATCAGATTTGCCATTATCTTCTTAACCATATCTCGCTGTCCAGGGATTATATATCTGACTCACTATGCCCTCCGTTGTATGGTGTAACAATAATAATAAGAAGAAGAATAGCTAATACATATTGTGTTAATATGTGCCTGGATTGTGTTAAGCACTTTACCTGAATTATATGATTTACTCCTTACGACAATCTTATGAGATAGATATTACTACTATCTGTAACTGACAAATGAGGAAACTGAGGCACAGAGATTGAGTAGCATGCCCAAGAGTGTACAATTATTAAGGTGAGGAGCTGGAATTGAAATCAAATGCAGTCTACCTCCAAAGCTCAGACTAAACATGGGCCTGTGAGTGAAAAAATCAAATACAACTTCCAACTCTGATTCTCAGTGAGATTGTGGGCTTTCACTCTCTGGTTTCCTTGTCTTTAAATAAGAAGAATGAGCTACATAACTTTCAATCCTCTTTCTCTAGTCTAATATCAAGATACTGTATTTCTCTTAGATGTCAGCAGAAAAGCAGTAGTTCAGGGTAGTCATTTGACTCTTACTGTTCTTAAGGCAAGAAATAGTTACAAGAAATCAAGCCCTGTAGAAGATTTATGATCTCTCTCGGGGATAATTCCAAAACTTTCTTCCTCTCCCCTCACTCTCTCAGTCTTCTTCCCAAGGTTTGTGATGGAAATCCAGTGACAGAGTGATTTCCATAAACACGTGTTGATTGTCAGTGGATCGGAAAATACAATATCACTGGAACTTCCCCCCCCCACATGTCACTGTCATCAGGTTTTGTCTTCTTTGTGGTCCATTGACAGTGACAATAATCCAGGCTCTGTTTTCTCTCTGTCAATTACACTTTAAGCGGGTCAGGGTGAGACTTATCATTAAAGAAAAATCAACAGCTCTGAAAAAGCAGGTGTTAAAAGTTAACAAAAGGAATGAATATTCATAATGGTTAAATTGTGTTTGTTGGATTTGGCATGGCCAACAGATACCTTTTCCTGAATTTGCACCACCATCCATAATATAGAATGGAAGTCGTCATTGGCAAAAAAAAAAAACGGTTAGAGAAAGGTAGAGGACCATCCTATTTTAGTGTCTTCAGAATGCCAGGGGACTATCCATGCTCAGTTGGCTTTTGATACTGGAAAGATAACTCAGTGGTCTCAGCTTCAGAATTCTTAGACTTTGTGGAACCTCAGGTCTAAAATCTTGGCAAGCCTGAGTCATGGCTTCAGTCTCTGTCTCCTTAGAAAAAAATCTGAAGAGCAAGTGATTTATGGTATTTCTTCTTCTAGAAGAGCTCTCCAACCCCTGGCCACTGAATAGACTTTGAAATATGCCCACAGGGATCCTTTATCCACAGACAACCTCTGAGTGCTTATTATTCACTTTACTAGTGTAGAAGCTCTTTAATCATTGTCTCTGCATTTGCTTTAATCTAGAAACTGTCAATTTATTAGCTCATGATGTGCCTGAAGCTTTTCACCATCTTACTGGAGAAAGACTTGTATAAATCCAGGAGATGATTCTAAAAAAGTCAGATTGATATGAGATAAGGATATGAAGAGACAAAATAATATAGCAGTTAGAGTTCAGAACTAAAGTTTATTTCTGAAAGAAAAGCATTCTATATTTTGTTTCAAGGGGAGTAAAACCATTTTTAACTCCACCCAGTAATAACTGATGAGTGAGTAAAAAATTATTTATTATAAACATGAAATTACCCATTACAAAGGATTTTCAGCACCAAAGTTTTAGGAAGTTACCCAGAGTGCACACTGGAGGGATACTCCTGAAAATGAAAGTGGTTAAGAAATCAAAGACCATGAGCTACAAATATATATATATGTATATATATATTTCTGAGGTTGAAAAATCTCAAATGTGTGTGTATATACATACGTGTGTGTGTGTGTGTGTGTGTGTGTTTTCATGGAGAATAATCAGAGCATCAAGAAAAATAATGTTCAGGATACAAAGATAAGTAAGGAGCCCAGCATAGCACAAGAGCAAAGCAGCATAGAGTGCACATGCTATAGAGAAGATGGCAAAAAAGAGTCCAGAGAGAAGGGACTGAAAGAGTGACTCCACCTTGAAATAAAACTGTGGAATACTTGGCTTCCAGATGACCTAAAGACTGATCACAGCTAGTCTAATAGCTATAATCACTACGAACTCTACCTATGACATTCCTGATCTGTTGCTGTCTTCCATCTTTCTCCCAGAGTGGTTTTATTATCAAGAAAAATGTTTGCTTCTTTCTTTTTCCTTACAGAAGAGACCTTTACAATTACCTAGTCCAATTCATTCACTTTACAAATGAGGAAACCAGGATCCCGAGAGGTTAAAGTGAATTGCTCAGTCACCTAGATGGAGAGTACCATAGACAGGACTAAAATCCTGAATCTTCTAATTCCCAAACCACACTTCATTGCAAGAGCCCATTCTTCCTCTGAAATAATTACCACTTTCCTCTTCATCATAGTGGTAATTTCTGCAAAGGCAGAGAAATACTGTGGGTGATTCTCAAACATTAGATGTTTAAATTAGCATTTGGGAACTATATATCTACATAGAATTACTGGAAGTTGGAAGGAATACAAAATCATCACCTTTACTTTTAATAGGGTCTCAACACAATCTTCCAGCATACTTGCTTAAAATTAGTTCTTCCTTCCCTGTCAATTAGCCATCTTGTTTTTATTTTCTTACCAGAGATAGAATTTAATGATTCAAAGGATCTTGGAGATCACCTAGACTTACTTTCTTATCTTATAAACGAGAAAGCTGAGGTTCAAAAAGGATACCTTACCAAATCACAAAATACTCGAATTTGAAGAAGCAACAATATTTAGTCAACTTTTTTTTTAATTTAGAGAAATAGAAGTACTTAACTATTATAACATCTGTATTTCTCACTACCTATAATTAATAATTCTTCGTATTTTGCTATATTTCTTTCAAATATTTTATATAAGAAATAAAGCTATGCAGATACAGTTGAAATACATTTTTCCCAACCCCTAGTCTTACTGACATCCTTATCAACCCAAGGACAGCCAATATTAGAAATTTGTGAATCCTTGCAATCTACTTTGTATAATTTAACATACACATACAGATATCAATGGGCAATGTATATTCCCAGCTAGTGCCAGGGGATTAGGGATATTAAATCAAAACTATTCTGATTTTGTTTGATTGTGTGTTATTCTTCCTAGAAATATTTAATAGAAAACTACTGTAAGACAACACAATTGTAAACAGTTTCAATCTAACAGACCCATTTAACAGGTCAGAGAGGTTAAGTGACTTGCCCCAAGTGACACAATGTCACTATCCAACTAGAACTCAGATGTTTTCCCCCTACACCCATCTCCACTTATCTTTTCACTAGAAAACCCCACCTGATTGTCTCTTTCCCCTTAAGTCCTCTGGATGTTTTTCTTCATCATTTTCAGAAAGCCACATTTCCCTCCCATACCTCCCTTCAGAAAAGAAACAATTCTGGGGTTGAGAAATCTCATACCAGAAACAATATACTCTTTAACTTCACACTTTGTTCTGAACAGCAGGGCAGCCAGGCAGACACCAGGCTCACACACCATTATGAATCTGTCAGCAATTAGAATTCTAAACTCTATTCGGTTTTTACTTGCTTCAATCAACTTGTCACTGCAGTGAGGATTATCTACTTTCTCAACATAAACATCAACAGAAGTGAGTGCAATGGCTTGCGTCCTTGGCGACGGCACCGCCAGGGAGAATGTTAAATAGAACATTCTGCTGACAGGAGGGATCTGGGGCCTTAATGGGCCATAATTAGAGGGGCAGAGCCTACACTAGCCTTTGTGTAAGGCTCCAGAATTCCCCTCCTTAGGATGGGGAGACATCTTGGGACATGCAAGGAGACTGCTGTTGTCTGCTTCTCCCTTCTCTGTTTCCTGAGCTAGAGAAAGAAAGGGAAAAAAGAAAATGTATCCCTGCAATGTTTTCACTCAAAACCAAAGGACTTTGGGAGTCATGCCATTCAACCCCCTTATTTAAAGGATTAGGAAGCTGAGATCCAGAGAGGGAAGGCTGTGGCCAAGGTCGAACCCATGAGCCCAGTGTCCTGACTCCCAATGCTGAGCCCTGCTCCCTTCAGGGGGAGTAGAAAGGTTCTGAGTCATAAGCCACGTTCTAACCCAAATACCCAATGATGCAAAAGACCAAGCAACACAGTGCCACGATACGAGGACAGGGCAAGCCCATGGTGCCAGGGTCACTGAGAGAAGAGATTCACTCCACCTCAAATCCATTGTGAAGACAGAGAGTGTGTAAGTACACAAGTAGCAATTAATTTGATTCCTTTCAACAAGTTATTTTTTTAAGGATTATCTAAGGAACTTAGAGTTAGGTGGGTCAAGACAAAGAAAGTTTGGTATCTTCTACTACTAAAAAGAGCTAAATTATGTATACTAACTTATTTAATCTTCATAACAACTTTACTAGGTTAGTACTATTATTTTAGTCTTTATTTTACAGATGAAGAAACTGAAGTATGGAGGGTTGGGTACCTTGTTCATGTTTATGCATATGGTAATGGCAAAACTAAGATTGGAACCTAGATGGACTGGCTCCAGAGGCCCCACTCTTAACCACAAGAGTAGGGTGACAAACCATCCTGATTTCCTGGGACTGTCCCCATTTTAGCAATCAAAGTCCCATATCCCAGGAAACCCGTCAGTCCTGGACAAACTGGGACAGTTGATCACCCTACGCATAACTATCCTGACTCTGTGGTTTGTCAACGATTCAACCCAAGCCTCAAAAAATGATCCAGTTAGTCTGGTTGCCATATCCGTCTTCAAGCCTTGGGAGGCTGAACTCACAGGGAAGAACTTAAATATTCATAGGTGCCAAGTACTCTTATGAGCAGTTTTGAGGCTTTATGTTATTTACATTCTCACAAGCACCCTAGAGGAGGTATATGGATAAGAAAACAAAGGATCCGAGAGGATTGGATCAGTTGCCTAAGATCTTAGTGTTAGCAAGTATAAAGCTAAGATTTGAACCGAGGCAAGGAGGAAGATCTTGGGACTTCTTTATAGAGAAATAGCTAAAATGAGGGAGTCTCAAAATCTGAAAGTCCTACCTACTTGGTGTTTTTTTCTGGATGTGGGAATTCACACCTAGAAAATTAGATATAACTCTTTGAGAATTCCCTCTTTCTGAGTAGAGTTTTGTGCTTACTCCTCCTTCTGACTCAGCCATGGGATATAGCATCAGCAGGCCACAAGTTGGCACCAACACCCTCAATGCCCTCCCCATCTCCATGCTGTGTCCACCCTACTTCCCCCTCTTTGATGATCACCCCCCTGCCATTGTGTGCATGTAAAATTCTTACCCATCCTTTAAGACCTGGTCATATACTACCGTCCCCAAAAGCCTTCCTTGGACTTAGTTTAAATTAATCCTTCTCTCTTCTTCTTTCCCTTAGCCATCTTAAACCTTTTAAAAATAGGTATCCCAATCTGCCTTATTCTAAAGTCACAGTGTGCAAGGGTGGGAGAGGGCCATGCCTGGCTCTCTTGTTGTGTTACGGACTCCACCTCAGCATTATCTTATTTCCTCTCTCAGTAGTTCACAGGACAAGAGACAGCACCTGCACACAGCCCGTAGTTTGACAGCCTCTTGAATGAATATATGTATACATCAGTGTGTTTAGTTATGAACTATGATGCTTGTACATGGAGATTTGGATAAGGAAAACAATATCTAGGATGTTTGTGTATGTCAGGGGATAATTTCTTTGGCACTTCTAGGCTCAGTTTTACTCCCAAACTAAAGCAAACGATTAAGGCAATTGGCTCAATGTTTGTAGTAGGTACCTAAGTCTATAAAACTTATCTAAAGTATCTTTGCAAAATTACTTAGAGTTAAGAATAATGATTATTAAATGGTCTAACAGAAATAAATTCAGGGCAAGGAGTTAGTTTCCACTTTCTCGGTAATGACCCAAACTCACTGCGTAAACTTTGGTCCTCTTTTTGCCCAAACTGTAGGATGATGGTGGTAGAATTACATGATTTCTAGGATCCCCTCCAACTCTACATGCCTATAATCCAATAATTCTAATAATTAGAGCAAGTCTTCCCCCACAGGGACATTCTGTTTCCTACTGTAGCCTTGGCATTCAGAACATTCTGGTTGAGTAGTAGTATCAATAACAAAGTCAAGGACCAGTCAAAGCCACTGAGGAAGAAAAGGGTGTTCTGTTTGAAGAAAGGAAGCCAGAGATTCTGGAGGGACATGATGTGTGAAATGCAGGCTGGGGGTTAATGAGTTTGAGGCGTGAAAACCCAAGCTTCAGGGCAGCATTCTCTGGCAGTGTTGAGCACGGCATGTCTCCATGCCCTCTGTGGCCGAGTTCTATTTTAGAATGTACTCGAGCTTGAATCCTCTTAACACAGCTGTGACTGTCTGTTAAATTTTAGGCATGGTTCTCCATTCAAGCAAATGGCTCTTGGTCTTACATTGCCAGACCTGGGGAAAAGCAGCTAGAGGACGGCAGACCTGGAAACTGTCAGAGAATTGACTGGTAGTGAAAGAGGTGTATTTATTGAGATTGAGACGTAGTCAGCTTAGCCCAATGGACCAGGGTACAGAGAAGATTGTTCTATGAAGGTCAGAAGCAAATGGGATGGGGAAGTCTCGCTGGACAGCCCCACCCACCAAGAAATGTTTCATTCAGCATTTGAGAGCCCCTTAAGCCTCCTTAGCCATTAACGTTCCTTTCTAGCTAAGACACACCTCTTGAGACCTTAACCCATGGAAAAAATGAGAGCACAGTTGAGTCGTTTCACCATGCTCCCACCCTTCTCCCTTCTGGAATCCCTTCCAGGGCCCAAAGTGCCGAGCTGTCAAGTCTTGCCCTGAATGCTTTGGTTAAGTGGATGCCCAACCCAACTGAAGAAGCTGTGTCAGGGCTGGGTTAAGCCCTCCAGCTGCTGGGAAGAGCAGAAGTGGTCACCACGGAAAGAAGCCCCTCATCAATCTTGTAGTGACTCACAAGATCACTGGGATGTACAGGGGACTAGAGTCCCTGGAAAGACTACACCTTTTTCCTTGAGAAGAGATGACTGCATTCTTGAAAACCAAGGCAGCTGCTTCTAAAACGGAGTGAAAATAGCCAGGGTTGCTTCTGCCTCCTGAATTTAGGCCTAGATGCTATGTGCCCTGAGACTGTGAAGGCAGGAAGGTCCCCATTTGTGTGGATTTTGCTCCTGCAGCCAGTTCTATTTGACACAATTCAATGTCAGATGGAGAAGAGAACTCTGGGTGTTACCTAGTCAAACTCTTATTTTTTAAAGGAATAACTGAGGGGCCAGGGGGTGAATAACATGTCCAAGGTCCATATTGTGAATCAGTGGGAAAGCCAGGACTAGAATCAAGATTTTGCACTCCAGATCTCTTACCCCTTCCACAATCCTAGGGTCAGAGTGGATTTTTTGTGAAGCTAATAAAGATTAAATTTCAAAATACATCCCTTAATGGGTCCATTCTGAGGCTGTGAGAGGGGCCCTGGCAATGTACTCCCATGGCCATTTTTCTTTCCTTTTTTTTCCTTAATTTTCAAAAGTAAATTTTATTTAACTGGAATTGGTTTAAAGTGCTGTTCCTTTCCATTTTGTCTCTCCCTTTATCACTCGTCCCCTCAAGGTGGGTGTCAGAATGACCATGGGCATTTGTGAGATATGGTTAAAGGAACATTGAGGTAGGCTAGCATTTAGCTGTGGTTAAGCAGGTAGGATAAAATTATATGGTTCCCACTCACTTTCACGAAGAGTTAAGTTATCCCTTATCTTGATTTAAGACTGGCCTCCACTTCCGTAACCAACTAGCAACAAGATTCAAAGAAAGGGCAAGACCAAAGTTCAGCTCCTATGAAGATACAAATGGTCCCTCAAGCACCTGGCACAGGAAACATGAGGGTATTGGAGAAGAACAACCGTTAAAATATGTAGAGTCAAGAAGTAGTCCATGAAAATTCTTCCAAATCTCATATCTCATATGTGGAAGAAACTTGATGAATATTTTCCATTATCAACAATGAATTGTAAAGCTGAATGAAACTTTTCAAAACTATTAATAATAATTTTATGAAAATACACTTCAATAAACTGAAGAAAAAATGAATTAACTATTCTCCTTATGGAAAATATTTTTTTTCCTGTTTAAAAGGCACAATTTATTGCTTTTAGTATATTCACAGAGTTGTGCATCCATAGCCATCAATGCTTTTAGAATATTTTCTTCATCCCAGAAAGAAACCTTGTACCCTTTAGCTGTCACTCCCACCCTCCCCACCCCCCAGCCCTGGGCAACCACTGATCTACTTTCTGTCTCTGTGGATTTACCTCTTCTGAACCTTCATGCACATGGAATCATACAACATGTGGTCTTTTATGACTGGCTCCTCCCACTCAGCATCATGTTTTCAAGGTTCATTCATGGTGTAATTTGCATCAGTGTTTCATTCCTTTTTATGGCTAAATAATACTCCACGGTGTGGATTACTCAAGACCGTCTTCCTTGGTTATCCTTGGAGAGACCAAGGTGGATGGTCTGAGGGAACCTCACTCCTGGACCCCAGACCTCCTCAGGTGGAACAGCCTTTGAGGATCAAATGCAGAAGGAGACACAGATCTTTTTTTCACTTTCTTTTTTTTTTTTTTTTTTGGTCGGGCCGCTCGGCATGCAGGATCTTAGTTGCCCGCAGTGGAAGCACGGAGTCCTAACCACTAGACCTCCAGGGAATTCCCTTTTTTTTTTTTTTTTAACTTTCTTAAAAAACAATCTGTATAAGTGAAGTAGGTACCAAAATCTCAGCATTATCATTTTACTCTGCTGTTGCAGCCCACACTGTTGACTTCTGGTTTAGGACCCAAGGCCATCTGCTCCCCTTGTCGTAGGAAGATGTAGTCAAATAATATGCAGTCACAACGAGTATGAACGAAGTATTATGTAAGTGTGCTAATTAACAAAGGTATTATGTTATTTTCTGAATTTTTAATTTTGTAGTAAATTTCAGGTTTGTAATATCTATATTTTTTCATTTTTTTTCTTTTTTTTTTAAGAAAGGAATGTGTTGGACTTGAGGCTGATGTATTTTTTTTTTTAATTTATTTATTTTATTTTTATTTTTGGCTGTGTTGGGTCTTCGTTTCTGTGCGAGGGCTTTCTCCAGTTGTGGCAAGCGGGGGCCACTCTTCATCGCGGTGCACGGGCCTCTCACTATCGCGGCCTCTCTTGTTGCGGAGCATAGGCTCCAGATGCGCAGGCTCAGTAGTTGTGGCTCACGGGCCTAGCTGCTCCGCGACATGTGGGATCTTCCCAGACCAGGGCTCGAACCTGTGTCCCCTGCATTAGCAGGCAGATTCTCAACCGCTGCGCCACCAGGGAAGCCCTATATTTTTTAATATTGATTGGGATATTTGATTGGGATGTATTTTGCCATTCAAAAACGTTCATTTTTGTGCCTAATTTTGTATTTATAGCATTACAGTCTTATCTTCTCAAAGAGAGCCCCCTTGTCATATAAACTGCATAGAATCTGGATCTGTCTCCTGCCTGAGATACCTCTTTAATGAGTTTGCATTAATCACAGTATTACTGAAAATGATAGGAAATATCCTGGGTGGGTTTTGTGGATCAGGAACCCACTACTACTGCACAATCATGCTAGCACGATCCTCACTGGAATTTAGCAATTTGGAAGAGTGTTCGGAGTCATTTGCGTTGTGCACGAGAGCAGTTCCCAATGCCAATTCATTGGGGTCAGTTTCATTGCCGGTAATGGAAGCAAAGGCCCCATAAGACTTCACTATTACTCATCAGTGTTATGTTTGTCTACACCTGTCTCCCAAGTAACCAAACCACTTAATCTCATTTCCTTTTACCACATTCAATTCATCTTCCAAATATGCACACTTGCAAAATATGTCTGGGGGACAGGTTATTCTACCCCATTTTAAAGAAGGAGAAGACTCAATGATAGGGGTGAGTTATTGACATTCAAATTACTCAATTCCATCTCTGATATGTTCTCTACTCAAAGAGTTGCTGTGAGGGGCAAATAAAATAATGAGTATGAAATATCTTAACCCAGACACTGGCACATGAGTGCTCGGTAAATGTTAATTTAATGTTGGATGATTCTTTACCGATAGGTAAGCATTTGCCAACTTGGGTTCATGATGTACCCAGATGCCTGGAGGTATTTCTGCAGTTCCTTGAAAGAAAATGTGGCCACCGTACACAAGCTTCAGATCTCTCTGCTCCAAAATGAACCATGGATTTTAAACCTAAAGCAAGAAACCCAACTCATTACTTTTTTGCAAACTTGAGTGGTCAGGGAACTTTACTGAGAAAGATTTGCAAGGTGATATGTCATCAGAAAACCTAACTTGACTGTCAACTTCCCTACTTCCTAACTGCATGACCTTGGTCAAGTCATTCTATTTATTTCTATTTTGATCTCTTTGCCTGCAAAACAAGGATATTAATAACCTATAAGCCTGTAAGAAAATCATAAGATACTATACGGTAAATTTGGAGACATATAGACAATGAGTTATTATTTTTTGCACCATCAAAGTAAAACGGACAACTAAAGCAAAGCACAGATAATTTGTCTCACATTCCTCCTTTCACAAGCCCCATCACTTTTTTCCTCAGAATTACTAAGTGCAGACAAGTGTGACACACTTCATATGATTCCAGAACAGAATGTAAATGTTTATAACCTGGATAAGGTAGAAGTAAATGCATATTTGACAGAAGGTAAAAAATAAGAGTTGCTGGAGAAATCTAGAGTTATCTCATCAACATCTTTATTTTCACAGAGGGGAGATGAAATAGAAACTAAAATTGACAGAGAAATAGAAGTGAAAATGTATTATTTAAGTAACAAATTTTATCAATAGAAAAGTGAAAATAAACAGGTAGAGAGGAAAGAGAAGTGTGAAGGATAGTGTATGTGAACTAAGTCTGGTCCTTTCATAGAAGACAGTCAACAGATAATATCTGATATTGATGAATCAATATAGAGAAATAGAAACATATTTTTCAAAGTTATGAAGGTCACTACCAGCAGAACCAGAAAGAAAGGCTCTTAAGATAAGTTACCACTAAGCTGGAAGTGGGAAGAGGTGAGTTGGGAAGCTGTTGGTTTCCAACACAACTCTTTGGTATCATTGGATTTTCTTTACCATTTGATAAAATATGAGAGGGAAAAAAAACCGCAAAAAGGCATGTGTTCTTTTTTATCTTTGGTAGCATCAATATAAGCTCAGATATTCAATATTGCTATTATTAGTTCATTTTCAGCATCTTTTTCTTTATTCCTATACCTGTGCTATTCAATAGGATAGCCACTAGACACTTGTGGCCACATGAAGTTAAATTCGTTAAAATAAAACAAAATTTCAGTTCCTAAGTTTCATCTGCCATATTTCACGACAAATGGCTACTGTGTTGGACAGCATAGAATTCTGGAATTTTCCATTCCTGCAGAAAGTTCTATACCCTCACTCTAAGCAATTTCATCCACACTAAAGGTTTCAGCTACCACTCATCCTTGGATGACTCCCTGGCCTTTATCTCAAGCCAAAGATCTTGTCTCCTGAGCAACGTACCTTCACATGTACCTGTTGATGAGACAGGAATATTTTCACTTATGTCCCACAGCCCTTCATACTCAACTTATCCAAATCTGAACATGTTGTATTTCCTGTGGAAGTCATTTTTACTTCCTACATTCTCCACCTCTCCTGTTGGAATCATCATCTGAAAAGTCACTCGAATCAGTTGGCTGGTGTCTACTGCTTGCAGCTCACTTTCCCTGAAGCTGATGGCAGCCTGGGAGAGCCTCATCTCATCTCTTCTTCCTGATACACTCCTTCTGGCCAGAATACCTACCAGGTCATCACGTTCTGCTTATTCTAGGTGTGGCCTACACTTCTGGTAAACTAGCTACATTCTAAAGCTGTCAAGCTCCTGGCTGGTGCTCTGGCCATCACTCAGCTAGTCTTCTTTATGATTTTTTTTTTTTTTACCCCAGGAAAATGCCATTCCTCACTTTCTGTAATGATGACACATTCTGAGCGTTGCTATGTGTTTTTGATTTAACCACAACAAAGTCTGGGAATAAAAAGACTTTTGGTAAAATCAAAATACTATTTCTTTCTAAAGTCAGGGAGAAGGCCTAAGTGGGTATGCTGCTCTATAAAACCAGACTACAAAAAGGCAGTGTTTTCCTGGAAGCTTAAACAAGTGCTACTGACATGGATTGAAACCGAAATGTCTATGAGATCAGCATCATAAAACACATTTACCAATTACCTAGGTAAATGTGTGTGGTGGAGGAGAAATGTGGATAACTTCAAGGAGTTTATAATCAGGCTGAAAAATAGTTCAACAGTTATCTTAAATATGTCAGGTTGAGGATTCAGTAAAATGGCCAGCTCAACATCTCTTCCAACCTTGTTTTAGTAGGCTTTTTTTTTTTTTTTTTTTTACTGCAGAAGTTAGAAAGCTAAACATTACAATTCTCAGATTCCTTTGTAGCTAGATTCTGGATATGATTAAGTTCTAGGTTAATCTAGGTCTTCTACCAATGAGTACAGAATCTTGGCCAAGTTTCTTAGCCTCTTTGTACTTTTACTTTCTTCATTTCACGATGGAGGTTTGACATTAATATTATATTGACAGATTTATCCCAGGATTCATTGACGTAATGAATACAAAGACATTAGCACCCTGCTTGGTACCTATAGATACTCAATAAATTCTTGCAATCACTATTAAGAGGAATAAACGGAATGTTCTTCCCATGTCCTGCTTCAGAGTAAGTAAGGAGGAAGGGGGCAGAAGTTGCCGTATTCATTTTGCTGGTACAGATCTAGCAGATGTAAAGAGGCTCTGAAGCCAACAGTTCCAGGAAAAAACTCCTGGTTATTGAATTGTAGCTAAGGGGCTGTGTTCCTGGTACCTGCTATTGTGATAGCAGCCTCCTGATTGCCTAGCTTCTCGTGTATGGCAGAGATAACTAATCCTCGGGTGCGCCAGTTTTGCAGTGTTGTTCTGGGAATCACTTCCTGAGTCTCAGCCTGAGCCTCCAGCCTTTGTAACAATGTTGTAAATACTTAATTCCATATATTAAAACACTTTGTGTTTAAAATTGTGAAATGGTTTCTATTACGTGGAAAGGTACCCAACCTGATATAGGCAAAATGGAAGATGGCATCATGTCTCTACCATTAGGAAGCAGTGGTGGCTCTGTGAGACAATGTGTGAGAGTAACTGGATCACACCCCTACTCCAGATATGTTTCCTCAGTTATAAACTAGAAAGTAGTCTTGAAGCAGAACATGGAAATGGAATTCCATTTACTCTGCCCACTAGGAGGCATTTTCTTCAGCATCGCCTTCCAGGACCACCATGGAGAAGATGTCACAGCTGCCCACTTCCAGGTGATGCAGCAAATCATGCAGAGTCATCTATGAATCAGGCTCATTTCTCTTGCCTCAGTCTATTGATTGTAGGGAACTCTCCATGAAGCCATAGGTGTAGGTTGGGAGAGAAGAAAATGTAGTAGGAATAGGTACCACTGTTCACTTAGTCATGCAGCTTGCTTGGCCCCCTGGACCTACTTGAGCCTCGTCAGGTATATGTCACCTCCAACTGGTAAGAGAGTGCTGTTGTGCATGCCTAAACTTAAGACTTGGTGGGTCAGACCACATCCAGTTCACTATGGGCAGCTTAGGCTGCACTGCAACTTGATGGTGTGTGGTCAAGCGTTCAGTCTCTACGAGGGCCCAGTAGCAATCCAAAAGGAAAACTGTTATCTAAAAGAATGGGATATCTTTGCTTAATATCCTAAGGTCTATCCAGTGATTCATCTGGAGGTGCTGGCCAAAGGTTCCCTGCAGCATTTCTATCTGCCACAGAGATTTTAAGCACCATTGGATCTACTGGGGATATAGCCCAAGTGACAAAGTAGCTTTCACAGCAGACTGGAGCAGTTGCAGAGCCTTTTCCTTTTCTGTCCCCTACTCAAAACTAGCAGCCTTTGGGATTACTTGATCAATAGGTTCAAATAGCAGACCTAAAGGAGATAAATGTTGCCTCTATAATCTGAGGAACCCCATTAAGCATGGTGGCTTTTTCTCAGTGATAAGAAGGCAGAAATTTGCCATTTCCCTTAGGAGGCGTATCTTAACATGTCCCAGACCGCTGACACCCTGGAAAAATCACCAATGTGACTTTTGGTGATATAAGCCTCAGAATTTGGAGAGATTTGTGTCACACAAGTTTTGGAATAGTTTCTACTTCCTGTTCACCTGGTTAGGTCATCACATGACAGCATCAGGAAAACAGACCAATGCCATGTTTTACAGAACACAGAGGTGATCAAGTTTCCTATTGACTAGAATATGACATAGGTTTAGAAGGTTGATGTACATTGCTGGTCCTAACACCTGGCAGTAAACTGCCACTGATGATTTTTAATATCAAGTAAAAAGAAAAAAAAAAAAAAAAACTTGCCAGATCAATAACTGGCAATACCAGGTGCCAGGGAATTTATTGTTTCACTCAAGTGAAAAAAAACAAACAAAAAAAAAACACATCTGGATCAACAATTGTAGTCAGAGTCGGCACATGATTAAATGTACAATGATCTATTCTCATTCTGCATTGTTTCTAGACTTATAACCAAATTCAGCTTCTCACAAATAAGTAAAAGAAATACTATTCATGAGAAGGTGCAAAGTGCCCCTAAATAATTTTGAGGTTTTGCCAATTCATACTAACAGAAAACATGTATGGGAACTGATTCGAAGCGTATTAGATCTAGGTGGCAGCAATATAATGTTGGGACAAACAGAATGTTATTGATTAGAGGGCACCAGGATAAGATTTTGAATTCGATGTGTTTGAGTCACTAAAAATGGCTCCAACAGGGGGGCCTGGCGCGGGGAGCGCGGGCGCGCAGAGAGCCACGCGGGCGCAGGGCCTGATGCGGAGGGACCCGCAGTGTGAAGGCGGCGCAGAGGGTGTGCAGGCGGATGGACGGCCACCTGCCCAGGGAGGCCCTCGCCAGGGCCTGCGCCTACAGGGACCGCCAGGGACCCGGGCCGGTACTGCCCCTCGTACAAGAGCCGGCAGTCCAGCAGCCCAGGGCTCCTGTCCCGGCTGCACTTGGAGAAGGGCGCAGACTCAGCTCAGCGTATCGTTGCTGCCATGCGATGGGGCTTGGTCCCGTCTTGGTTCAAAGGAGCTGATCCTTCCAAGCTGCAGTTCAACACTCCCAGCTGTTGTAGTGACACCATAACGGAGAAACGGTCCTTCAAGGTGCCTCTGGGAAAAGGAAGACGCTGTGTTGTTTTAGCAGATGGATTCTGTGAGCGGCAGCCATGTCAGGCAAGAAGGCAGAGGCAACCCTACTTCATCTACTTCCCCCAAATCAAAACAAAGGTCAGAGAGCGTGGGTGCTGCATAGGGACCTGAGTACTGGGAGAAAGTCTGGGACAGCTGGAGGCTGCTGACAATGACCGGGATCTTTGACTGCTGGGGCGTGGGGTTGGAGGGGGTTCTCGTATTTTTACACCATCATCACAGCGGATTCCTGCAAAGGCTTGAACGCCATCCACCCCAGGCGGCCTGCCATATTAGATGGAGAGGAGGCAGTCTCTAAGTGGCTGGACTTTGGTGAGGTCTTAGCTCAAGAAGCTCTGAGGTTTAGCCACCCCACAGAGAACATCACCTTCCATCCAGTCACTCCCTTGGTGAACGACTCCCGAAACAGCACTCCTGAGTGTCTGCTTCCTGTCGACTTACTGGTCAAAAAGGAGCAGCAGCCAGAAGATACTGCAATGGCTGGCCACAAAGTCACCCAAAAAGGAAGACCCCCAAAACACTCCAAAAGGTAGAGTCAGATGTGCCCCAGTGGTCCAGCTGGTTCCTGCGGAAGAGCCTCCCCCGCCCCGCCCCCCTCCCCCTGCCCCCTCCCCCCCCCCCCCCCCCCCCCCCCCGAGAGGCTGGGCAGGACTCCTGGAGCGATGGCTGAAGCGGAAGAAGGAGGGGCGGGGTTGCTTGGGAGGAGGTAGCACAGTGTTAAAGGGTTGTGGCTTCTTGGGGGAGTGACTGTCCTGGTTGAGACCAGGAACCCCCCCCAGTGGGGTGGGTGGGCAGCCTGGGAAGAAGAATGGCCACCACCATCAATTCATGGTGGGAGGGGAGGGGCTCTTGTGCCTACCGCCCTCTGCTGGTAGGACCGGTGGACTTTCCCTCAGAGCCTGACCCTGCTGGCTGTTCTCAGCCTCAGCTGACCTGGTGCTGCTTGCAGAGGCTGTTTTCTGCTCAGCCTTTGGGCTTTTTCAGTCTTCTTTCGGAATTAAGTTCTTAAAACACTGTATTTTTTCTGAATAAATTATAATTGATAAACTGTCTACATTTCAGAAAATGCTGCTGGTGGGAGGAATTCCAGATCTCACTGTTTTCTCCTGGCCTCAGACCTAGGGAATGATTTTGTAACAAATGTGGGGCACTGGGATTTTCTGTGGACAAAATTGCTTTTTTGGAAACAATAAAAAGGCTTGGTGGGAGAAAAAATGGCTCCAATAGTTTGCTTGGTTAATTGACTGAAAGATGGACCCAGAGGAAGTGTATTCTGAGTGAAGTTGAAATGCTAGAAGAAGGTATCCAAAGGCTTAGGGAGATTGTGATGCTCAAGTGTATTTATTATGTAAGAGCGTCTCAGTTTCACTCTAACTATATCCCCTCAGAAGATTCAGAGACACTTCCTTCACCAAGGCCAAGAGAAATACATTCGTGAGGGGAAACCCAACATTCTTAAACAGCTTCATTGTGGCTAGTCTCCATAGGCCAAAAATGACAGTGGGAATTATCGCCACTGAATTGGGCAATCCGCATTCAATGAAGATAATAGTATTGTGGTGAAACGGAGCGGGATCCTATGGCCTTCTCCCCCATGTCTTCTGCCTGCCTTTTGTCTGTAGAAAAACTTTAGCCAAAGAATAACTTCAATCAGAGAAGTGAGAAAATGAAGACGCAAAGGAAAACAGTCAAACAGGACAATATAATAATAGTTCAGTCATTAAGCAAAGTCAAGGACCTTTAGTTTCTCCTCAAGGGCTATAGATAATACTCTGAGCCATATCCTTTGAGCTGTTTTGTAGATACTGAAACCCCTACCAGCTGGAAGAAGTTAACTACATAATGGCCAGACTGTAGCCATGACATAAGCTGCCACAATTCCGAGAACTGGCCTCAAGGAAATGGGAACAAACTGACTCTGGAACTGAAGACTAACTGTACTTCGAACAATCAAGATGATGCTGGTCAGACCCTCACATGATCAATTTCAAGATGACTGTCAGAGCTAGCTGTGCTGTTGCTGCATGTAGCCCCCTCCCTCTGCCTATACACCCCTGAATCTCCCCTTTAAAGGTCTTGCCCACTGGTTGGCAGCGTGGGGGAGTTGGCCTTTGGACATGAGTCCACACTCCCCTCCGACCCCATTGCTAGCCCCTGAAATAAAGCAAATTTCCTTTCCGCCAACCTTGTCTTTTTATTGGCTTTAGAGTGGCAAGCAGCTGAACCCCACTTTCAGTAACAGTGGGGTGGTAGATGCTGATTTAAGTCAGCCTTCTGTTTACTCTTGCTTACACAGACCAAATAAAACTTGAGTGGACTGCCCGTCTATTTTTGCTCTGAGGACAAAATGATCAGCTAACCAACACCAAAGATCTCTTGGCTCAGCTGCCCATCATGGTAACAATTCCCACTTTGTCCTCTAGACTGAAGACAGAAAAAAATCCCACTTAAAAATAATGTTGGTTGCCAGATACTGTAGAAAAATAAGTCTGACACTGATTCAGGATAAAATACTAAGTACATACTTTGGAAAAAATTTAACAAATAAATTTAAAAGTCAAAAGAGAAAAGCAGTGGTTACTAGGAGCTAATCCAGGTTCATTACAATTAATCCATACTGAAGTGACCTCACTGGTTCCTTAAATGAGATTATTAAATCAGAAAAATAATGTTATGTATTATATACAGTATGAAGTTGACCATAAGCTTCATGTGAACAAGCAGTATAATAAAGAAAACCTGGATTTCATTAATAACAGTACATTGGCAAGTGAAGAACAACTACATTCTAACCTGCACTGGTCAGCCTATATTTGAATTGCCATGCCAGTGTGGAATACAATATCTTAAAAGAAATGTTAACCAAACAGAATAGTCCACGAACAAGGAGGAGTACAATAGGGGCTATGGATAGTCCAGCACATGAAGAACGGTTGTGGTAACTGGGGGTTTGTGTCAAAAAACAAAAATAAAACTACTTTGTTGGGAGAGCACAAGTTAACTGCCTTTATTTGAAGTGTGGCCATATGAAAGAGGAAATTGATTTACCTGGGGTAACTTCAAAGGAAGATCAAGGACCAAATAGGTAAATTTCCGGGAAGGAAGGTTTGGATGTAATATTTAGAAAAACCTTTAACTCACTGCAGTTGCTTGGCAGTAGAATTAGCTGCTGTAGAAAGCAAGGGATTCTCTGCCCTGGCAATGCTTTTGCATAAGCTGAGCCTGCATCTGCTGTGTGTTTTGGTTGAGGGCATTCCTGCAATAGGTAGGAGGTTAAACTAGATGACCTTTAGGGTCCCTTTCAATCTGTTTCAATAATTCCATAAAGAGTGAGCAGGGAATATAAAAGGAAGGGAAAGTAGTTCCTGAGATGCATGAGGTAGGCATTGTGGACAGGATGTGAGAGACGAGGTGGTAATTCAGAGAAATTGATCTCAACATACTCTCTACCCATAATGTAACATCACAATCTCTCATATCTACCTAAAACCATGAGAGTTAATTAAACTGGACCTATTGTTTTCTCACCTCAAAGTAACTTATGGTACACCGATTTAGATGACAACTGTGAAACACTGATTTAGATGATATGCCTTTCCCTGGGAATGGGGATATATGGAAAGAGCAGTGGCTAGGAGTAGGAAAATGGAAGCTTTAGAGTTTCATCCCAGTATTGCCCAAAAGTCACCATCTGCTTTTTCAGCAATTTCTTGCAAATTCCATTTAGCTTCACTGAAATGGAGACTTTGAGTTTACTACGAACTTTTAAAAACTGAGTGTAAAATAGCTCATCAGATACAAGATCTAGGCTCAGAAACAACCTCCTGACTTCGCCTCTCATATTTCATATTGCAGCCCTGAGATGAAACAGAGCTCGCCTTTTTTGGTCTGGGGTTTTGAGGTTAAAGGGAGGATTTCGCAGAGGATATCATAATTCCTCCCTGTGGCTATAGAATTATCCTAAGGGGTTGCTACAACTGAGTGGAGTAAGGTAAGTACTGATCAAGTCTCAGTCCCTCCCAAGGCCTTAGACTGAGTTCTTCCTTAGTCTCTGAGGAACTGGTATCTGTAAGAAAATCAGGAGGCCTGGTCCCCGAACTGCCTTCAGAGCACATTGTGGGAGGTGCAGACCGAAGGTGAGTTTACACATCAGTGACTAAAGTTTCCTGCCACTAAGCATAAGAAGTCACTCATGAGCAGCGTCCCTAAACCACAGCTACAGGATGTGGGCACAAGCCCTCGTACAGTTGTTGGCCAAAAGCCAATGAACATTCATCCCTGTGCAAATACTTGGGCTTTGTTGTTGTTGTTAACCTTTGAAAACCACAGGCATTCATCTCTCTCTTTCTTCCCCTTGGCAGGAGTCATCTTCTTTTCTCCAACTTGGTCTCCTGTGTGTAAAGAATTTCTGAGGAGCTTTTAAGCCTGAATTTAATACTTTTGCCCTCCCCACTTTTGCCCCACAAAATGCCAGGCAGAGGTAAAGCTGCCTTACAAAATACCTGCTGGCTTCCGCAGCTTTGTTTGGGCTTTTAAATCAGATAGGACATCAGAGAGCTCCATGAGTGACCTTAGCCTTTAAGAAAATACAGGTAATTTCTGGAAATTCCCCCTAAACAACGGTGACCTATTGTTTTCTCACGTCAGAATGAACACAGGAACTATGATACGCTGATTTAGATGACGTGCCTTTTCCTGGGAATGGAGGTATATGGAAAGAGTAGTGGAGCTGGAATTGGAGATTGGAAGCTTTAGAGTTTAATCCCCATATTGCCAAACATTCGCCATCTGCTTTTTGAGCAATTTCTTTCCAGTTTCTAGGCCTTTGCTCTGTGTTCTGTGAAATGAAAGCATTAGATTAGATGGTTTCTTTGCTTCCTTAGCCCCAGGGCTCTATGAATAGGCTCCCTTAGTAATGCTTCAGCAAAGGGACAATGAGAAGGGGGCGCAAGGCAAAAGATCCTCATAGATTGGCTTCTCTTTTCTGCCTTAGAGGCTGGCCAAATGTCAGCCTCCAAGAAGGCCCGACTGCCCACTGGGAGGCCAGGCGTGGTGATTCATGGCAGCTCCCCTTCTTGTAAGTGTTAGAGAATCCATCAACCTTGGTTCTGTAACCCCAGTGCCCCACATCCAGGTACTGAAACACAAGCTGAACCTACTCTAGCATGGGAATCTTAGTTTTAAGTAAAAGAGATGGCGGATGGATGTTCCAGAATCTAAATCAACAGGAGAACTTTCTAACCATCAGAGCTGCCCAAGATGTATCAGAAGACTATGAGCAATCTATCAGTAGAATTGTTCAAATAGTTTCTGGACAGAGATTTATCGGAGATTTTCTAGTGGGATTTCTGGAATGGACAAAGATCAGATAGCTAGAGAAAATGGCCAACCATGACATTTTTATGATGATATGCTTTGTACTTAATGCCTCTTGTATCAAATCTTATTCCCAATCAGACCTAGGATGCCCCTTTGAGAAACATTATTGGTATAGTTCAGATGATAGCCTGAAGGAAAAGCCCAGGTACACATATAGGTCTCCTGGTTTGTGGGTTGTGGTTACTTGTCAAGCTTATGGACAAGGAACCCAAGTGAGAATACCATGTGTCCAATGGGAAAGAGATGGTGGGCAGGTCCATAGTGACCAAAAAACAATTCCCAGAAGAACTGAATTTAGTTTCCTTGGATGGTGTCCCAGTTTCTGCTGCCAAAGTGACACTGCACTGCAGGCAGATACTCAATGATTTTTATTTAATAAAATAGTTTAACCTAATTTCATTGAATCCTCACAAGATCTTTATGAAGCAGACAAAAGAGATAGCATCGTCTCCATTTTACAGATGAGGAAGTTAAACCTTAGGAAAGTTCAGGTAATTTTCCAGGGTCTCACATGATTGATTCAACTCTCCAAAAAAAAAGGATGTATCACCTACTCATCGACAACAATTATTTGGAGAATCATAAGGTCTCTGGTTTTAAATGATTTTATCAATCATCCCTTTAACAATCCCTTTCACTATATCCACTTTATCTAGTCCCTACTAGTACACATCAAGTGATGGGAGACTCTTTCAAGGAGCAAAGCTTCCCATCTTTGGACATTTTTAACTATAAGAAGTTCTTTCTTGTCTTAAACTGCCATCCAAATCCCTGAATCCTCTCATCCTCTGGTCATAATCCTGCTTTCTAGACCCCATTTATCAGTTTCTGGAATATCCCACAGGACAATCTGTGTGAAATGTGAAGACAATTCTCATGTCATCTCTGAGATCATTCTTCTCCACACTAAACAGCCTTGGTACCCTATTGGTACAGACTGACCTCAGGACTAAGAGATATTTCCCTCCTCTCATCTTTTCTGATTTGCTCCATTGATCATGCTGCATTGTGTCCTTTCGAAGGTCATTTGGGAACAGTCCAGCCTAGGTTACAAGGGGACTAAATATGCCGAAAGAAGTCACTTGTCAGACTGATCCTTAAATGCTAACTCAAGAGAATGTGCTGGACATTTCAGAGGCTTCTGTCAACAAATGCCACTATCTTGAGGCAAATGGGGATTTTCGGGCAGTGGTGTTATAATCATTTGCCAATTGTGCCTGCTTCAGAACCACTGCCAAAACAATCCAACGACTTTTCATTCCACTACTGTCGACAGGACAGCTAAGGATTTCAACATTTCCTTTTACAGTCTGAAGAGAAGTTCCCTGCCTTGGGGACTATACCAATATTTGCCACCATGAGGGAAAAAAAAGTGGGTGCTGGGAAGTGGAAAGAGAGGGAGAGAAATACTAATGGAAGTAAACAAAGATAAAGACAAAATAAAATGAGGGTTATTCAAGGTTTGGATTTTGAATGCCTCCATCAAATTGATGTTTGTGAAATATCAGAGGGAATCTTTGAAATTGAGGAAGTGAGCATTTTGAAGAAAAGACTTTAGACTTCACGTAAGCACCCACTTCCCCCTTCCCACCCCCCAAAAAACAGCTGGAATTTTTAACTTGAATACCAGCCAAGGTGTCTCAACTTTGGTTCTTTGGACAGGCAAAGAGCTGATTATAATAATGTTTATAGTGCTCAACATTAAAAGGTTCTTTTCAAAATAAATTAAAAATACAATAAAATTGAAAAAAAATTTTAGAGATGAAAACAGATGAGATGACCTCCTGAGTTGTTCACAATGAGACCTAAGTCAAGGAGAGACAAAGAGGAAATATGAGAGAAAAGAAAATAGAAACAGAATGAGCTAGAACAGTATTTTTGGAAACATTCTTCTTAAACTCCTGTGGGATCCATAGACATTCCACAGAGGGCACTTCTGAGACCCAAAAAAGAGGAGATCAGTGGCATTCCCATCTCCATTTCAATCATAGTGGTCCTACTTCTATCTGTTTTACATATTGGGCATCTGAAACAGATTTTATTAGAAGGAAAGGTCTGCTGTTAAAAAAACAAAACATATGAGCAAACAAACAAACAAAAAAACCTGCAAAAGGAAATGAGCCATTGAAAGTTCTTGAACAGGAAATGATAAGATCAAATTGTGCTTTAGGAGTCTGGCAACTAAGTATAAAATGGATTAGAAGAGGGTCAGCCTTGGAGCAGGGATACCAATTAAAAGTCTATAACAGGGCTTCCCTGGTGGCGCAGTGGTTGAGAATCTGCCTGCCAATGCAGGTGACACGGGTTCGAGCCCTGGTCTGGGAAGATCCCACATGCCGTGGAGCGACTAAGCCTGTGCGCCACAACTACTGAGCCTGCGCATCTGGAGCCTGTGCCCCGCAAGAGAGGGCGCGATAGTGAAAGACCCGCGCACCGTGATGAAGAGTGGCCCCCACTTGCCGCAGCTAGAGAAAGCCCTCGCACAGAAACGAAGACCCAACACAGCCATAAATAAATAAATAAATAAATAAATAAATAAATAAATAAATAAATAAATAAATAAATAAATAAATAAATAAATAAATAAATAATCCTCTGGGGTTGGGACACACAGTTTAAAAAAAAAAAAGTCTATAACAAATATCCAGGTAAACAGAATTTAAAACATGATCTAATAGCATACCTGTGAGAATGGAAAGGAGAAGGAGTATATGAACAGTTTTGAAAGAAGAATGAACTTTAAGTTTGACATGTGGGCATTGGTCACAATCTAAGTCACATACAGATGTGGTACTTCTATGGTCTGAACGTTTATGTCCCCCCCCAAAATTTATATGTTTAAATCCTAAAGCCCATTGTGATGGTATTAAACAGGGGGCCTTAGCTTATGAGGGCAGAGCCCTCATGAATGAGATTAATGCCCTTATAAAAGAAGCACAAGAGAACACTCTTGCCCCTTTACCTGTAAGGATATAACAGGAAATCTGAGCCCCAGAAGAGGGCCCTCACCTGACCAGGCTGGGACCCTAATCTCAGAATTGCAGCCTCCAGAACAGTAAGAAGTATATTTATGTTGTTTATAAGCCACCCAGTATGTAGTATTTTTGTTATAGCAGCCCAGACAATGACAGATACTATATGGAATGTATCTGGCAAGAAGTTTAAAGACATCAAAACTAATGGATTTCAGGGACGATGACTGAGACCATTAAAATCCCATACAGAAATCCAAGATTTTGAAGATGCTGAGTAAAAGTGGCCATTGGAACACTGATATAGATGATCAGCAAACAGAAATGCAAAACTCAGTCTTAAACACCACGGATGAGAATATGGATTTGGAAGTCATCCTCATAAAAAAAGGTAGCTAAAATTATATAGATTGAGACCCCAGTGAGAGAGAAGATCGGGATCAGAGGGCTGAAAATAAAGACCCAGAACATTGTCTACATTTAGAGGACAGAGAAACAAGAACCCAGAGGGTCCTCCCCAAGTTTGTGATCAGGTGTTCATTTGTCACTCATTTGCCAACATTATTTGATGGGCTCAGGAGAATTTATTTTCTGGTTTTAAGAAATTTGATTATCCTTATATAAGGTCTGAAGTGTGCATTTATTAGTCTAATCAAGCTTTTAGGTCCCCTAAGATACTGAATCTTCAAAATCATGTAATACTATTTAACAGTAACTAATTGTTTCAGTCCAAAAATATGGTGGGCTGAAACAGAATCTTCAGTAATGATGTAGCTATGAATGATGTACTTATCCCCCAAAAAGAGTGTCAAAAACCAACACTCCCCCGGGCAAGGGAATAGCCAAGTTTGTTGCAGTTTCCAATGAATGACATCAAACCCGTGTAGGTCTCAATCAAAACGGGTTCAGTTAACACCAGCAATCCCTTTCCTCTTCCAGATCCACTGGAATTCCTGTGGACATTCTGGATAGCTGGAACAAGCTTAGACATAAACCCAGACGACTGAAGAGGAAAAGAAGGCACAGAGTTAGTGAATGCAGAGTAGGTCCAGAGACACCCCCTCCTCAGCCAGTGCTCACAAAAGTTGACCACTCTCCTGGAGCTGCAGTTATTCTTACTTCTTAAACAGAAATCGTATCTCAGAATTGTTAACATTGCTTCTGTTAGTCTTTTAATAAATTAATCAGTTAATAAATTATGTACATAATAAAATTAGCTGCCACATCTTGTTTATTTTTCATTATTCATAACTTGTACAACATTAAGAAGTCAGTTTAATAAATATTTGCTGATAGTCCATTATGGATCAGGCACCAGTCGGGTACTGCTGAAGACTCAAAGACAAGGGAGATATAGTCTCTGCCCTCACAGAAGTGACACTATAATAACATAAAAAATGAACTTGTGATGATGGTACAAAGTCCACGAAAATAAACAGCAAAAAGAGGCACATGATGCTAAAGAAACACAAAAGAGGGAGAAATCATACGTGGTTAGAGGATTAGCAATGACATCAAAAGGAAACTCTTGAGACAATCCTTTAAGGGTTAATAGGGTTTCAGTGGGTGAAATGAGGTTAGAGAGGGCCTACCTGACAGCTGCTGTTCTTTCCAAGCCAGCATCCTTTCCTCCATTTGAGACTCTTCTTCCAATAAGAGTACCTCGATTTTCCTTTGGAGAACCACATTCTTCCATTTAGTCCAAATAGCTTAAGTGGAGCTGACTTTAGCACATGACTCAGTCCTAACCAATCAGAGGAATCCATTCCTCTGGTCGAGGAGATTGATTCAGGTATGGGCACATGACAAATGTGGTTGTGAAACTGATAGCATCCAAGCCCGGAGGTATTCATGGTCATTTTGGCCACACAGTGAGAACCTGACTGAGACTGAAGCCAACAAAAGTGAAACAACTAAGACATGGAGAGAGAGAAATTCTTCACAAAGCCATTTGAGTTACTGGATCAGCCTATCCTGAACTTTAAGTTAAATGAGTGAAAAAAAATTCCTTCTTTTGGTCAAATCAAGTTGAATTGGGTTACGAGGAGGGTAATTCAGGGAGCACTGCAAACAGAGATATAAAGAAGAAAATGAATTAGGAAAGCTCATATCTTTGTATTTCCAATAAGCTCTTTTATATCCATTATCTCATTCCAGTATAAGCCTATCAGGTAAGTAAAAGAAGGTATGATATTCCCGTGTTGGAAATCAAGACTCACAGAAGGTAAATGATTTGTCCAGAATTACTCCACTTTCTGCACCATGGTAAAAAGGAACATTAGGAATAAGGGCCTACTCACAGTGACATCCAAATATGTTTCCTAGGCAACTGGCTTACAAGTCTAAATTAAAACTTTTAGAGTATATTCCAATATCAATCTAAATTATTAAGCATGTTCAATAAAGTGACCATTGTTTTTCCTTTTCTCCATGAGGAGGCCAATCTTGGCTTTGAGTGACTAATACAGAATGACGATTCAATGAAGAAAGAGAAGCCTGTAGTCTTTCCCCATAATCCCATTTTCAATATAGGTTTTATCCTGGATTTTTAATTTTATACCAAATTGCCCTTGGGCAACCACTTCTCCATTGTAGGCTTAGTTTCCCTGTTGGTAAGAAAAAGAATCTAAAATTTAGAATATATCCATCACTACTATTTGATCTAACCTATAAGAAAAAAAAAAAAAGAAAGAAAGAAAAGCCATGCAAATAATACTGCTGATTTACTTGCTCTGTGACATTGTAAATTCTCTTCTGCTTTTCGAGCCTCAGTTTGCTCTTTTGAAAAGATGCATTTAAATCTATGGTTTTGGGATGATATCAGAAGTTAAAAAAATAGTGACTTTATGATAAACAACATAGAGTTTGCCAGAGTGCCTCAATATCTGTGGGTTTTCAAAATAAACTAAGGTACTTGTCCCTCTACTTTAGTTCAAGTAATATTTACCAAATTAGATAATGTCAAACCTTAATTTAAAAAACAGACTCACTTCTAAAGATCACTGACTAAAGAATCCAACAGACAAGTAGGATTTTGCTTGTTTTCCATGAGTCTATAGTGACAAAGACAGACAGAAGTTACCTCTTATTACCAGTTCCCAGTCCTAGCACCCTCTTTAAGACCTTAGAATGGATCTAAATATTAGTATCATTGAATGAAACAAACTATAGTCATGTAATCTGGGGATTCTGGAAAGGAGGACATCGTCCCTTACAGCAAACTCCACCAGTTCTTTAGTTGGTTGGATAAGAAAGCCAGAAAGGGGACTTCCCTAGTGGTGCAGTGGTTAAGAATCCACCTGCCAATGCAGGGGACACGGTTCGAGCCCTGGTCTGGGAAGATCCCACATGCCGCGGAGCAACTAAGCCCGTGCGCCACAACTACTGAGCCTGCACTCTAGAGCCTGCAAGCCACAACTACTGAAGCCTGCGTGCCTAAAGCCTGTGCTCCACAACAAGATAAGCCACCACAATGAGAAGCCCGCGCACTGCAAGATAGGGTGGCCCCTGCTCGCTGCAACTAGAGAAAGCCCGCGCGCAGCAACAAAAGACCCAACGCAGCCAAAAATAAATAAATAAATAAATAAAATTTATAAAAAACAAGAAAAGAAAATACATCACCAGTATCTTAAAAAAAAAAAGTCAGAAAAAAGTGTTCTTTCTTAAGTTTCCAAGAGAGAAAAGCAAAATCGGAAGAATAAACTAATAACATGGAATAATCGAGGTCAGAAGCGATCTTAGGTTTATAGATTCCAGCCACTCATCTATTGTTTAATTTGCCTAGACTGATCCTCTCCAAGAAGCCACACCCCTCTACATGGACATATCCAGTGATATGGACCTCACTGCAATCTAACCATGTCCATTCCATCACTGCGTATAGTGGGAAAAAAGTATGTTCCCTTGCCCTATCTGTTACTGATGATTAGACTTTGGAAAAATCATTTAATCTCCCTGAGCCTTAGTTTACACATCTGAAAATGGGAAAATAATAATAATGATAATGATGGTAAATACCAACCTCATCAGATCCAAGTACATTGCTCAAAAATATTTTTAGAGCATACTATTTATAGACATAAATATTATCACTTACAAGCAAGGATGATTTTAGCTTCATTAGTCCTATTCCCTTCAGTTTCAGACTTTGAATGCCATTTCTTTAATACGCATGATAGACTCCAGAAAGCACTTTTGTAAAAACCTGTGATATGCACTATTTTAAAATAATAAAATTCTCTAGATGCCAAAGGCTATATTAAATTCTACTCAGAAACCATGACTTCAAAAAACGTGGGTTGAGCATCAAAGTACCTCTTCCAAAATATTTATCAATTATAAAGGGAAAAATACTAACTTTACAAAGGAGCAATATAGCATACCCCATCTTAGACAAGAGATCAAGGTTAACATCATTGGTAATAAGACATACAGGCATCGTGAGCCTGCAATATGAGGTAGTGAAAGGACACGACATCATTTCTGCAGTATCTGTGCCCCCAAAAAAGCAGACTTCAATCTAATCATGAGAAAGCATCAGGCAAACCCACAGTGAGAACATTCTATAAAATAACCGACCAGTATTCTTCAAAAGCACCAAGGTCATGAAAATAAAGGAAAGACTGTGAAACAGAATAAAGAGACAGGATAATTAAATGTAATATGGGATCCTGGATTGGATCCTGGAGCAGACAGAGGACATTAGGAAAAACAAAACAAAAAACTGATGAAATTTAAATAAGGTCTGTAGTTTAGTTAATAGTATTGTACCAATGTTTAATTTCCAGGTTTTGATGTCTATATTATAGTTATGGAAGTTGCTAGAAGCATTTGAATGAAATCCTAATATTTAGGAAAGAATTTATGTTCCTCATTTTCAAAAGGGATAGAGAAAAAATCAGACTCAATAATTTTCATAACTTGTTCCTTAGAACACTAGATTTCTTCATAGGTTGGGTGACCATATAATTTATCATCCAAACCAGGATTCTTTTGAAAAGAAAGAAAGTGCCATTATTAACAGTGTTAAAACAACAGATACCTGAGGATCTGGGGAGAAGATATAGACGAAAAGGTAAAAGGTAAGCTTCAGTCCCTGTAATCACATCAATCAGAGCTGCTCTATTTTTATAGGTTTTATGTATTGGGGTTTTAAGTAAGATCTTATTTTTAAAAGTCTTTTCCTTTAAAAAAATTTTTTAAAAAACCCACTGTATTGGGCTTCCCTGGTGGCCCAGTGGTTGAGAGTCAGCCTGCCGATGCAGGGGACACGGGTTCGAGCCCTGGTCTGGGAGGATCCCACATGCCGCGGAGCAACTGGGCCCGCGAGCCACAACTACTGAGCCTGTGCGTCTGGAGCCTGTGCTCCACAACAAGAGAGGCCGCGATAGTGAGAGGCCGGCGCACCGCGATGAAGAGTGGCCCCTGCTTGCCGCAACTAGAGAAAGCCCTCGCACAGAAACGAAGACCCAACACAGCCATAAATAAATAAATAAATAAATAAATAAAAATTAAAAAAACAAAAACAAAAAACCCACTGTATTAAGCTTGCCTAAGAACCTCTAGCTCTGACAGTCTGTTCAATCCACAAAGATCTATAGTGCGCACGCTCTTACTCATTTTTCAAAACCAAGCTCAAATCCTATCTCTTCCACAATGCCCCACCAAATACTCAAGGCAAAAATTATTTTTTATTCTGTTGCATTTCATGTAGGCATCTCAAATATTTCATCCAGTTTTCTAAGAATTAAAGTCAGAAGTATGGCTGTCCATCTATACAACTAACCTAAGATTTCTCTACCTTGGAACTATTGCTGTTTTGGACCAAATAATTCTCTGCTGCAGGGGAGTATGTCCTCTGTATTTTAGGAAGTTAAGCAGCATCCCTAGCTTTACCCACCAGATACCAGTGGCACCACAACCCCGGGTATGGCAACCAATAGTGTTGCCCAGATATTGCCAATGTGCCCCAGGGGTAAAATCGTCTCCTGTCGAGAACCACTGAACTAAAGGAAGTATATAGCATGATGTAATGTAAGTACTAAGATCAAACAGATCTGCTCTTACATTGCAAATATGGCCCTCACGAGCTGTGTGACCTTGGGCAAGTTACCTAACCTCTCTGAATTTTATAGTTTCCTTTCTATAAAATAAGGTTATTAATACCATCAAACTCATAGGTTGGTTGCATAGATTAAACTAACTTTAATAAACAAAGGGTTTGTAATAAGCTCTATGTGTGTGTGCCCACATGCTAATGTCTTTCAGGAAGGGTTGGGGAAGGTGAATAAGATGAGGCTGGAATTTGGAGTCATATTGCAAAAGCATTAGAGGAAGCCTATTGCCAAAAATGAATATTGTCAATAAATCATTAACTACATCATCACTGTCATCACTGAACTATGATTTCCAGAAGTCCAAAGTACAATTCATCAATTCACCTCAACATTTCCATGGTCAACACTCTCTGGATTGTCAGGATGCCTTTTCACAGATCAATATATATCAGTTTGGGTTACTGGATGCCTCCCCAGTCCTCATCATAAGCTTTATTTCATGGGAATTCTCTGTGGCCTCAGAATCAAAGTGCTGGAAAGAAAAAGTTGACACTATTTCATACTCAGTGAACTTGGCATTTCATTCGAGTCAGATGCACTTCATTTCTAGTCATTTCTGTGAGCCCTTTAAAAAGAGGAGGGGCCGTGAAGACAGAGGGACAAGCTGTGCATTGAAGGAGGCAGACAAAAGGCCAAGTCCCCAAGCTGGCTCTTGAGCATTTCAAGCACCTGAACTCAATCTGTGTGACAGGAACGCGGTGTCATTTGATATGAATGCCACCAGCCACATACTTTTCTCTAAAAGCTTTTATACACCCACCCCTGGCTCTCTCTTTTATTCCAGTCTCAAAAACAGAGGGTCAAGTTTTAACAACTCCGGTTACATAGGGCCTGTGTGCTGGTTAAGGTAAAGTATAGCTCTGTGTGTGTATATGTGCGTGTGTGTGTGTGTGTGTGTGTGTGTGTGTGAGTGTGTAATGTTCTTCTTGACTTTACAGCGATTATTTACCAGCTGAGTGACTGGGCCCCTGGTTTGCTTCAGATGCTGTCTGCCAGCAGTTCACTGCCCAGAGTCTCAGTTTTCCTTATTACAACCATCACTTGCTTCCTGTTTACACTGGGTAAAGAGACCAGGTTTCATGCCTGCAGGCCCACATTCTTTAGCTGAGCAGGTTTTCCAAGCCTTCAGGCTACAGGTTCCAGCCACACCATGCAGCAAGTGAAGCATGTTGCAGTAAAAAGTCCATCCAATACCCAGCAATGGAAACTCCTTGGGAAACCACACAGCTGAACAGAAGACAAACAGATGTTTATATCATCCTTGCACGTGTTACTTGGAATTATCTTTATAGAGACACCATGACTGTGGGTAAATTCAGGCATATAGATGGAAAAAGGAAGATGTGGTAAAAGCTTTTTTTCCTACAAAAGGGTTGTTTCTACACATCCTAATTTCCATCCTCATCCTATTCCATTTTCCCAGCCCTCCCCGTGCACACGCACACATGCGCGCACACACACACACTTTAAACTCTAGCTTAAGTGAACGACTCTTTGTCCAAGAACATTTTATACACCTCTATAATTTGCAGCTTCTAATCATGTTTCTTTTATTTAAAATGTCTTTCCCCTCCTGCTTTGATGCTTAAATCACTCTTACCTTGAGTTTCACATCAGATGTTATCACATTTGTTAACTTTTGGACTTATCTGTTCTCTCTGCTGGGTTCTGATAAAAACTTTGAATCTCTCTATCAACAGTATTTGCACATTTAATTATAATTTGTTCATTACCTTTTTTGCCTTCTTCCTCTACACTATAAATGTCTGGGGGCAAAATCTGTTTTATTCTTCTTGCTATCCCAACAATTATCTACAGCATTGCTCAGCATGTAGTATTCAATGCCAGGTAGGTATTCAGTAAATATTTGTTAGGGAATTCCCTGGCAGTCCAGTGGTTAGGACTCAGCGCTTTCACTGCCGGGGCCCGGGTTCAGTCCCTGGTCAGGGAACTAAGATCCCAAAAGCCGCGTGGCCAAACAAAATTAAAATAAAAAATATATAAATAATTGAATAAATACTTGTTGAATTAATGTGGCAGGAAACCAAGGGGTTAAGAATATAAAGTTACGTTTGATTGCTAAAACATTGGTTCACTTTCATAATTCCCTTGAAAATAAGGAGAAAGATGCCAGACAAAAGTAAAAAGGGTTGGTCTGTAAATCGCTTTGATTAAGCTGTAGAGCATCCATGATCCATTCACTATTATTCTACAGCTCTGGGCTCAATCACTAGTTCCGCTCAGCAACACTCCACACAGTCCAAGAATCCAGCAAGACAACGTGAAACCAAGGGCAGTCATCAATTAGATCCCTTGAACTATAACTTGCTTAATAAATACCATTCTGTAACCTGCCTTCATTGACTAAACTCTCTTTAATTGTTCCTGCAAATTGCATGCCCTGCAAGCTTCATGTAGGTTAGAGAATATATCACAAGATTCCTTTAACTGCCCCCTATAGATAACGCCTCTAACTTATGGGTGGCCATAGAAATGGTGGCTTAAGTTGTTTTTCAGGAACATGGAGCTAGTCTTGTCCAGTTCAAATTGGTCGACCGTTCAACTGTGTAAGTGTCCAGAGGATGACCTTTTGATGTCAGAAGGCCAAAAACTCCACCCTCAGATTATACCAACACCATCATTTTCTGAATAAGCACCCTAAGAAGAATGTAACTCCAATACGCCTGCACAGAGCACAGATTACCTCAGTTTTTTCTTGCCTCCAATCACGTTTCCCCATGCCTCAGACCACCCTGTTTCTTTATCCCATAAATATCCCAAGGCCCTTGTCTTTGGTGAGGCTGACTTGAGATCTGTTCATCCATCTCCTTGCTTGGCTGCCTCGTGAATAAACCTTTTCTCTGCTGAAAACCTCGGCATCTAAGCGTTTGGCTTGCTGCCCATTGGGCAAACAAAACTGATTCTGTTACAAATGGTTAAAAGAGGGAAGATAATGCTAAAAGTTGCAAATATAAAGTGGATGAAACAATTGAGAATAATTAACCTTGGTTGTAAAGTATCATATCATATTATATCATAGCAATGATCATGAACACACACACACACACACACACACACAGAGTTCTTTCTGGTTTTTAACTATTTCCCTGAGCATTTGCAAATTGTTTGGGTGTGGAAATACAGTTAATATTATAATACCTCAATCAATTCACTTAGTCACTCTAAGTACCTTCACTTTTAAAGTGGAGATAGCATACTGCCCTCAAAGGGTTTTTGTTACTTGAATTACATGAATACATGCAAACTGTAATCAATAAATATAAAGTGTAATTACATAACTGATGAGATTATTTTTATGTCTTGTAATATAAAATCAATACCAAAAATATTATTTCCTATTTTCACAACTGTTTTGTATGAGTAATGCAAAGTATGTGCATGCACAAGTTGAAAAAAGTTGGTAAGGCTTGGAGATAAGCAAGAATGTCTGGAAAGAAGCCATTTGACCATCACACTTACCGGAAGTAGAAGTGATATAGAGTTAGTGAGATGGGTAAAAGAAGTAATGTATTTTGACCTAGTATTTCATAAATTTGACGGTGATTTTTTTATATCAGTGCTGAAGGACTTAGAGATAGTATAAATTTGAATTTGAATGCAATTTTTTCCATTAATTCTTCTTCCTCAGGTACTTTTCTGACCAATCAACCCCATCACTCAGCTTCGACCCAGTGTTGTATGGTCTGAAACCTATATAAACAGCTCAACTTTCTCTCCTGAGTTTCAGAAAGACCTAAATTTCTAACTGCCTGGCCACCAACTCAACCCCACATTCCACGGACTTTTCAAACTCAGCATGTCTTCAACTAAACCTTTAAACCTACTCTTTTTTCAGTTTTCCCCATTCAAATTAATGGACTCATCACCTACCCAAACCAGACCATGCCATCTTTGATTTCTTCCTCTCCTTCACCAACCATATCATGCCAGTTACCGTCTTCCATTGATACCCTGAATATCTCAAAATCTCTTCATCTTCTCTCCATTCCTAACACTCCTAACTTAGTTTAGGTCCTTATACCTACCATCTGAGCCAATACAATTATGGTGGGAAATATACAAGATTAAACTCCAGCTAAACTGTCTGTGTCTAAGATACTCCATGTACCTTCAACTATCTCCAATTCTCTTCATCTGATCCAAACTCTGTTTCAGTTCTTTGGCACTTATTTTAAAATATTTGCATTTTTATCTGCCTCCTCTATTAAGCAATGCCTTCCACAAAGGCAAGAATCTTGTCTCATTTATGTTTGTATTCTTAACAACAATCAGAATAGCTGCACATTTTAGGTACCAGAAAACATTTGTTAAATAGAGTCCAGGTTCTATAGAAGAAAAGACTCTGAGTAAAAACAAAAAAAAAAAAATTGAATTTTATAAAAGTACTCTTAAAAACAAGTTATTCAATTAGATTGTAAATAATTTGAAATTTTTGACTGTGGATATCTCAGCTGTACATGATTCCCTCTCCTCTGCCATCATAGGTTTGCTAAATTGAATTAAATTGCTTCAAGTATTTTATTTAGTTATGCATTTCCCCCACGTTCTTCTACCTTTTCCTATTTCATTCATAGGGGAAATGAAAAAACTAGAGTTTATATCACCCTTTTAAAATCTTATTATGTCAAAATATTCATACAAAAGGGATTCTATATCCCCAGAATTACTGTTCTTCTTATTTATACTTTTATATTAATAAAACTGAATATTAATCAAAGCCAATTTTGGAAAATGTCCTAAACACAAATAACTTCGTAACACAAAAACCAACAACAAAAGAGAAATCAAGAAACAAAGAACTGGATCAGAGTAGTCATCATCTCATATCCCAGACTGAGATCACTTGTTTTCTCTGGGAGCTGGGACTCGGGGTGGCCTTTAACTGAGAAATGGCTTGGCAAATGAAAGTTCCAGACTGTTTTCAGGAACGAAATAAAGACTTTAGAAGAATAATTTAATGAGAAAAGCCTTAAAGAAAATACACTTAACAGATTCAAAAAGTAGTTTGATTGACTGGAAACCAACCAACTAACTAACCAACCACTCATGGTACTTATACCTATGCATGCATGTGCACACATACACACACACACACCTGTTGTTATTTCTTCCATCCAAGGAGAGCTATATGAACATCAAGTTTCCCCTTTAGCCTTGGCTGATAGGAAGTCTTGGGCAAAACTTAATGCTCCAGTCTGCTAATTGTGTTCATGGGCATTTGGGGAACTGTTATTCCATTCCCCCTTTTTTTCCATCCCCCTTTTGATATTTTATTTTTTAGCTTCCTTTTAAATTATTTAATTTTATTTCTCTATGGCAGAAAAACAATAAAGCACTATCAAGTATTAGAGTAATGCAGTGACATTTCTCTGTAGTTCATAGAATTTCTTTTTTGATCCTTTACCCTGAATTTCTTCCAGCAAAGGACACTGAGAGAATAAGTGCTTAAACACACCAGATATGAGAAATAAGAGAAGACTTTGCCCAGGAAGTGATAGACGTAATAACCCAGGCAGTTGGTATTTATTTTTGACTTAAAATAAAAAAGAATTACTACTACTTCAAGGCAGGAAACGGCTTTGGAAACATACATTATTAAGTTTTTTCAGTTGGATTAACAAGTGTTAAAAAAAAAAGAAACAGATAAATGACTGCACTTTTAATAAGAAAGAGAAAAAGAACAGGAGTTTGGGGAAGAACAAGAGCAGGATAGAGAGGAAAGGAGAGGAGATTATGAAGCGATACATCTGAGCATTATTATTAATAAAGTCTTTTAAAAATAAGGAGAACAGATATTCCATTTGAATTTTGGGGCATTATTTTGATGTAAACTCCCACTCTATCTCCCAGAAGTCCTCAGTGAGTCTACTCTCACATAAATGCCTTTGTGTCAGTGTTATGTTGTTCTTTCTGGTTTTCATTTTGGTTTTTTGTTATTGTTGATTTTGGGTGGTTAAGAGTCAGGCTAGGGGCTGATGTTGATGCATGGGTTGAGGTATTGTGAAATAGGAGTATAACAGGGAGACTAGCAAAACCATCCATACAAAGAACTAATTTAGTGCCTGCAAGAGCTTGGTGTCAGAGGCAAACCTGGAGACCAGAAGCCCCTGAGGACATCTGCATAAATCTTGAGAGGACAATTGAGCTTTGCTGAGAGCAGAAGGGGATTCAAGCCAACTTCACCTACATGTTAGGGGGAATGGAGGTCCCATCTAGCCTCTAACCACATACATTTTGCCTCAGATCCATTTTTATAAAATAGGGAACTTACCAATTAAAAATATTTGTTTATACATATACATATTCACTTGTATGAATAAATGTGTTTAAAATAAGGCAAGAAATGTAATATATGCCATCCAACCACAGAAGGACTTTAGATGTAGATTGTCATGTTTTGAATTTATAGCAAATAAAGTTATGCTATTCTGAAGTGAATGGCAGCATATAAAGATAAACTTAGCGAGAACAGAGAAGGCAAGAATTTCTAGGCCGTAAGCACACTCCTATGTGTACATCTGGTTTTGTCAGAAGTATACAGGTTGCTCTTTCACTGCGTTTACAGCTCCAGCTGTTTTACTTCCTGACTACTCAGAGTGTCCAAGGACTGCTAAGTCTCCTAGGGAAGATGAAACCGTAGTAGAAGGGGACCTCCCTGCCACTGATGAATTTTACATTTACTCGGGGAGATGAAATTTAAAGGCATTAAAAATAACTCTTAATTGCTTTATGATTTACAGAACATTTATATATGCTTTATCACATTTAACCTTACAGTGGTCCAGTGAGGTTGAGAGGAAGGGCAGTTGTTCATTGTGTCCATTTTAGAGATGAGACTACCAAGGCCCAGAGAAAAAGAGTGACTTAAACATGACCACCGAGCCATATCTGACTTCATATTTCACACTATTCCACATTCCTTCTCTGAATAAAATAATTCAAATTTAATTATACACCCAAAATTTTATGTACCCTGTAAGCAATAGACACAGACAAACAATACTACTGCAATTTTAAAACAATATTACACTACAGTTTTTGCTCAGAGATTAGCAAAGAGGAAACAGCAGTGGTATGGTTACTATAAATATTGATTTTTTTTTTTCAAATATAAAACAGCTTTACTGTTTACTGAAAAAGTCCTATAAACCTATTATAGTTTTTATCTATATAAACCCCAGGTTGTATCTTATTTTTTTTTTTAACAGTGCATGTTTTAAAAGCACATAGCTTCACCAACAAAGCTAATTGGAGAGTGATGCCCAAGCTGTCTCCTACCTTGCAGATTTCGAGAAACTTCTCACTGGTGTATTTCATAAGGTGTTCAGTGAAGGTAGCATAAGGCACCTCAGTGGACCACGGGTTCCAACAGGATAATAGTGACTGCTGCTCTGGACTTCCCCAGCAGATCCTAAGGCCTTCTCCTTGTCTCCTGCAAGAAAGGAGTTTTTCTTTAGATTAGCCATTTTCATTAGATTAAAACAAATAGAAAAGTGTGGGAAGGGAATGTAATGCCCCAGTCAACCTTTGTATTGATGCTGAGATAATTGGCTGACCAACTAGTTTAATTGCTCCAGGGAATTTAGGAGGTGAGAAGAAAAGAGTGGATTTGGTTTCAAACATGATGAGTTCAAGATGTTGTTGAGAATTCTGTGGGTAAATGCCTGGTTGGAAATGTGACTCTGGTGCTCTGGACAGAGGCCATGGCTGGAAATATGGATACTGAACTCATGCCAATATTCTGATGGTCAAAGTTAAAAGAGAAAGGAAGAAGGAAGAGTCAAGGTGCTGGGACAGGAGCTGAAACATGGAAGACATCGTCAACATGGGAGACAGTTTCGAGGAGAAGGAAGATGACTACAACTTACAGTATCCACTAAGCAGTAAACCCAAGCAAGAAATGACTGAGAAAAGAACTGGGACTTCCCAAGAGGGTATGCCTGATCTTTAAGAGGGTTGATGACCAATTCAAAATGCCCTGTGACCTCAGCTTCTATGTCTCATGGTTCTCTATTCTCTGCACACATTCCATCTACCAAAATTGCAGCAACAAACACGTCAGAGCTCATAGGAAGAGTATGCCTGGTCACAGTCCTGACGCACATTTTGTAGGAGGCAGTAACCATCTGTTATAGCGCAAGCCTGGTCATCTGGTAAACCCAAGTACAGAGCAAGAGAAAGTCAGCTTGGGAGTGGTGATGGGAGGAAAGTTGTGGCAGGGGAATGTGGCCACATTGGATAACAAATTTGTAATTTCTGTGGCCTCTGCTTTTGCATGTACCCATCAGAATTTATGGTTTATGGTTTTAGACATCTCTGAGTGCAAAAGAGGTCCCTGGAGATTAAGCCTAGCTCAGGTGCTTTGCGTTCGACAAGCTTTAAAACTAAGTTGCCTGTAATTCTAAGCAGCCCCATGGAACATCACAGAGCTCTCATTTCTTCTAGAAATTAAATCCTGGGATCTAGAAGGAAAAACCAGACCTCAAGGGAAAACCAGAGCTCAATTGTGATGCCTTCACAAAGCTGTCACTTCCTGTATTAAGGACAGGATTCCTCTGGGAATGTCATTGTGGTTTCTGAATGTTTATCCGTGTAGAAATGTCTATAAACACAATCTCACGCGTATGCATATAACACCTCAAAGGGCTGATTGCTCAGCTTCTTCTTTCAAAAGTGAAGTAAGAAAAGAGCTTGGCTCATTCTGCTGCTCAGTTCTCAGATTCTTGATGATTATATTTGAAGGCTGATACCCACCTTTTTTGTACTTAATCCTTTGCCAAGGAAGGGGAAAAAAAGGAAGAAAAGGAAGAGAGAGGAAAATAAAAACATAATAAATACCTCTAAAGTTCCCTTTCTAACCCTTCATTTTCTCAGCTGCTATACTGACATTTATCTTCCCCCCCTGTACTTTCCTTCATTCTTTTTTTTTTTTTTTTTTTCCGCTGGCCTGGTAATAAGCCCTAAGCTCAATGAATATTCTATGCATGCTAGTTAATGGAGCATTCTGGCTTGAGTCCCTTAAAACAACTTGCACAATACAATTATTTACTGCTTCATATGTCAATTTATGTGCTGGGTGCAATTTTGCTTTTATTCAAAGGCAATGAAAGTCTTCCAAGATAGCTTTCCTAGTAAATACAGTTTATATCTTTCACTTTAGGGAAACCCCAAATGAAGTTTAAGCATGAAATTCAAGAGGGACCCTATTTCTAAATAACCAATCAATTTGAGTGTGGCAATGCCCTTTCTCAGAGATGTAGTATACTTCTAAACATACAAGCTCAGCCAACCTTCTCTCCTGAGCTCCAAAGGTGATAGCTGGGAAGAGAAATCTACAACCACGCAGTCTCTCCAAAGGTAAAACTAAGGTGGTATTTCTCCGCAAAACTTTTAGTACTAGAGTGCTATAAAAATCTATCATATTCTGTCAAATGTCTCCTTAGGGCAACTGCAGAGAATATAGTTGCCTTTATGACTGGGAATGCTTTATTAAACAGTTACTCGTGCTTACCATGAGAGTGGTCATCCGAGGTGACAAGAGTAGAGTAAAAAATGCAGTGAACAGGAGGTCAGGGAGTGCTGTGTTAGTCTTGGTTTTGACACTTAATGCTGTATGACTATGCGACTATAGGCAAGCTCATTTCTCTTTCTGAATCTCAGTTTCCCCATATGTCCTTTAGGGTGTCTCAATGTGGTGATATTCTATGATCTTGGTAACTCTGTGTAAATGGTGTAGACAGCTATGGTCATGATGCTACTAGCATTCACCCTGTCAAGGACATACAGGACCCATAAGAAGCCTCTGGATTATGGCTTCTGTAATTTAGGGGTATCAAAATAGCCTCCTTAAGTAGAACAGATCTTCTGCTGCAAAGCCTACACCCAGTATTATTCCATCACTCCTCGGAAACTTTAACACCTACCACCCTATTTTACAAACATGGAAAAGCACAAATCAGCCACCATGTGGTGGAAGAGTAGTTTAAGGTTTATAAACTGTAGAATGTCAGAGCTAGAAGGACTTTTGGAAGCTATAGCCCAGTGCCTTCTTTCTGGAGATGAGAATATTGAGACTCAGGAAGGACTAAAACTTTCCCAAAGCATCACTGCAGACAGGGCTGAGCTGGTGAGAGCCCTGGTCTCTCAAGACTTCAGTTAGGGGCCTTTTCACCATCCTGGGCTATAGTCACAAAATACATTCAAAGTTAAGCTCCTGCCATTACACAACATAGCCTGCTTTATTTCCAATAGACACAGAGTTAAAAGAATTGCCCTAAGGAGCCTGCCATAATCTGTGGGCAAAAAACCTGCCCAGGGATCCTAGCTAAAGGTCAGAAAGAAAATCTCTGTCTCAAAAGGAACTGTAAATTTTTATATACTCTCAACAATAGCAATTATGAGATTATAGGAAAATAAGTTAGCACTAGAAGTGTAGGGGGAAATTACAAAAATGTTATGTTGTCAGGGTGAGAAGATTGGGTCTTTCTCGCTGAGCTGCTTTGGTCAAATTAATCAATGTGGGATTATAGTCCCAGGTAAAGAATGCCAAAATCAAATTATTTAGCAAAGAAAGACTTGGTAGCTCTCTTCCCAATATCATACTCTGAGTGTAAACCCTGGCTTTTGCTAGCTCTGTGTCTTTGGGCATTTCACATCACCTTTCTCATCTTCAGGTAACAACAATTTCATGAGGGACAAGAGGATAATTAATGAAAAAATATTTTGTATGCTGGAAGGCTCTGTCTGACTAAGCAAATAGTAAGTCCCTATTATGTACCATAATGCTTACTGGGTACTGTTAGAGGCTTCATATTTTTTTCATTTTATTCAACACTTATAAGCAATTTTTAAATGTTTTTGATAGAAATAGATGAAGTTAACAGGACATAAGATAAAAAATACGACCAGGTTTAATCAGATCATCAAGTCAAGAACCACTAGTGAAAGAGAATAAAAAGAGAGAGATAAACACCATGATCTCTGGACATAGACAAAACCAGAGGAGCAAATCTTTAGCACAGAGGAGGTGCTGGAATCTTCTATGTTCTGCTTCACCTATTAATCCCTCTTCTTTCATCTGATTCTGAGTCCCAGGGTATTTCTTATGTGTTCAGCTTCTGTTTCCCATCAATGTATTGATGTATATAATTTCCTACTTAAACTTAAATCCATCAGAGAGACTCTCATTCACCTTAAAACACCCTTTCAATTCTCTGTTCTTCAGACTGAATAAGCCTAGTTCTGTAAAACTTTTATAATAGGTTAAAAATGATCTTTTAAATCACCTTAGAGCTGGTTCTCTGAAACATTCCTAAGTTGTCTATCTTCAATTCCACCATTTAATTAGCACATTCTCTGTGCAGTGTGTTATCTCGAGTAGAGAAATGGATAAGGCCCAATCCCTGAACTCCAGATGCCCATGCTCTAATGATCTCTGGGCCTATTTTACTATTAACTGCTTCCCAGGCCTAAACAGGTACACATAGAAACCTGACAGTCCCATTACGGAAGTAGAGGAGTTCACCTATTGCAACTTATTTTGTTCGCACTTTCTATCCTCAAAGACACCAACTGGATCTGGCCTCCATTCCCACAGTAGTGGAAGCAAGAAGGTTAATGTACCCTTCACTTCTGATAAATTTCAAAACCTCACAGAAAGGTATGGAAGTAAAAGAAAGGATCCATTAGGACTCATAAGAACTTGGTAGAGGAAGAGGGTTTATAATAATGGCTGGAGATTTTTAGGATCCTAGACTGTCTGAGTTGGAAGGCCCCTTAGAGGTGTGTTTCTAATTCTTTCATTTTATAGATATATAAACTGAGGACCAGAATTTTCAAAGACCAGAGCTCTTCCTTTAGTCATGTTAATTACACGTTTTACTCAGTGACTCATGCGCAAAATTCTACTCAAATACAGTTGCTGGCAGGGTGGAAGGCCCAAGCAATTACTACTTTAAACCATCACAGCAGCCCAGTAGAAGATTTGCTTCCTACACCAGAAAAGCACAGGCATGTTGAAGCGATGAGGCTTATACAGAAGAAGCTATCAAACAAGTGCCGAAGGACCAATCATGGAAAATAAATATGGTTGAACAACACAAAGAGGAGCTCAAGTTCAATGGAGGGAAAACTTTCTTCAATTACAAGCTTTGTGAGACAAAAATTATTTCTGTCAGACTCCTCTCGTTGAAGTCATTTTTAGCTGAACTAGAAAAATATGCCAGCCGGTCACCAGTCTGGGTTCATTTGCTCATTCCACACATTTTTCTTTCTTCGGAGAGAAGCCATGCATCCTTTTGCACAGTGTGAGATAGCCAACATCTTTTCCCACGACGCCCCCCTCTCCTTCCATCCTGGCCTTCACAGATGTTGTGCTGAGGTATAAACTACCTGTTCAAAGAAGCAAATGAGAAGTCCAGCTCCCCGGAAGGAGCAATGGCGGCTTCCATTACTACATCCATCCGCTGCCCTTCCTTTCTACTCATTCTCGAATCTCAAAGCTCCACCATAGAATTAAAAACATAGCTCCAGGCAGCAACCCGAGATTTATGAGGAAGCACAGACATTAACAGCTTGCTCTAAACGCAGGGCGTGTGCTTGTAAGTATGGATGAGCAAACAGAGGGAGGCCGCACTGGAGGAAGGAGGGGGGCGGGCAGCCAGGGGGAGAGAGCAGTTCAGAACAGCACAGTGTATTTTCTAAATGGCTCCTTTTCCCTACCTCCCAGCCTGTATTGTTGAAAGGTGGGCCTTCTAGGCCCACGAAACGTTAGTCCCTTGCTTATTTAACCTGGACAAAAGGGGGGACTGGGTTGGCACCCGGGAGGGTATTCAGTGCTCCTCTGTTCAATGAATGACCTCAGAGGAAACATTTTCCATGACAAGAACCCAAAAGACGCTGGCACAGAGTCAGACAATAAGATTTGCAGAATGTGTTTACATTCTCTCCGTGTCCCCAGGCTGTTCCAAACCCAAGGCAGGTGCTGCCTTTATCTGCTCTCTTTGCTCACCTGGCTCCCTCCCAGAAGTTTCCAGGGCCTTGGACGCAGTGAGATTAACCATTTACTGGCATGGGTAACCAAGAAACTCTGTGAGTTATATTCCTTGAGGAAGAGGTGAGTGATAAAGTTAAAAACAGATCAGCAGTGTCTATAAAGAGAGAATTCAGGGGCAGTGTGGTGCCAGAGGTGGAACTTTGTGTGGCATTTAGGAAGCCTGCATTCAACGGATTGATCTGCCACCAATTTGCTGAGTTACTTGAACCATTTTCTTCTCTCTGGGCTCCAAGGGTCCTCTGTGAACTAGATCATCTCTAAGATCCTTTTCTGTCCCAATAAATTAATATCTGTGCAGAAAGACCAAAATAATGTGCATTAATAATGTATATTATTAGACAAAAAGCCAAAGGATAACTTAGTGGCTAAGAGAAATTCTCAGATGGCTGCTGAGACCTGACCTTTCTCCTCCTAGAAGAAGAAGAAATCATCTTAAACGGTAGAATGAAAGACCTAGGGTGAAAACAAAAGCAGAACTCAGAGAAAGTGAGGGTGAATAATTACAAAAAGGGTAACAGAAAAAATATATGGAAGCTCCAGGGCTGAAAGTCCTTAAAAGAGAAGTTGATCTGCTTGGGAAACTTTAGATGTGCTTGTCCTTGAGGTGGTCACATTCACGGTTGAGGTGAAGAAGACTGAGGTCCAAACCAAAGGTATGACCTTTGATGAGCTAAGATTTCATGGTTCACAGTGCTGTTGTTGCGTGTGTGTGTGTGTGTGTGTGTGTGTGTGTGTGTGTGTGTGTATGCTCACAGCAAATACTTAGAATAAAGTAAACATGGACACTTATAGTGCCAGGTACATAGTAATCACTTAATAAGTCCTTCTTTAATGATGATGGATGAATAAATAAATTCACAGACCAAGTTAGGATGCTTACGAGTTTGAATGCCATATGAGTCCATTCTTAGAATGTTACATGTTATGGCAGTATATTTCCTGAACTGGCAGTCACTAAAACCTGGGTCTAATCCTAGCACCAATGCTAACTTTCTGTGTGGCTTAGAGCTGGGCACACTATCTCTGGATCTTCATTTCCCTTTGCTATGTTTTCGCAGTGTTTGTATCCTCCCAAAACTTATATGTTGAAATCCTAATGCCCAAGATGATGGAATTAGGGAGTGAAGCCTTTGGGAGGTGATTAGGTCATGAAGGCAGAGTTCTCATGAATAGGATTAGTGCCCTTATAAAAGAGATCCCAGAGAGGTCCCTCACCCCTTCCGCTATTTGAGGACACAGAGAGAAGGCACCATACTTGAAGCAGAAAGCAGTCCTTCACTAGACGCTGAATCTGCTGGCACCTTGATCTTGGACTTCCCAGATTCCAGAATTGTGAGAGAGAAATTTTGGTTGTTTATAAGCTACTCAGTCTTTGATGTTTTGTTACAGCAGCCCCAAAAGACTAAGACACCCTTCTTATAAAATACTAAAGGCTCTAGATTAGTTACCCTCTAGAAGACACTCAACTATGCACATATCTAGCATTTCTGACCAGAAAGAGCCAAGGATTATCTACTTTTGGGTTTCATTTAAATGACATACAGAAATTTTTTATTTTCCAGAAGTTGTACGAATGGATTATTTGGATGGATATCATTTTAAAACTTACATTCTTACTTTCTTAAACAGTTTATATTAAAAATAACTAATTCTTTTATGGCTTAATAAAAATCATCACAAACCCCAGACTTTAAGACATGGAAAGGATTTATTATTCATGTATGTCCTATGTCCTTCACCCGTTAACTTTGCCGAAACAGAGACAGAAATTTAGAAGAGTATCTAGATTAATACTTAAACCTCCATACTTCTTTCCTATCCTCTCATGTTTTCCTTTAAGAAAGCCAACTGTCGTATATGAAGAGTAAGGCTATTACTCAAGTTCTAAAACATTCTTGACTGCTAACTTTATTAGTTCTTATATCAGCTCTCTCTTCTCTCACCATCAGGCTGTCATTTCCTGCTGCTATCAACACTCCTGACACCAGAGCTCTTCTTTCTAATTTGCTATTTCTATACTCCTATTGACAGGTTAACTAGGAATGCGTTACTATTGGAGTCATGGGCAAATAATTAAACAAACAAACAAACAAACAAACCTCCTTCTCAGGCCCTTTCCTAAAGGGAAATGTGTCCATCTTATAGCAAAATCTTCGGTTTCACAGATGCCACTTAAATGGAAAGCTAATCCCATAAGGTTGAGGGTAAATAAGTTTTAGATAAAGGAGAAGAAACTGTATGGTTCTTTTAGTCTTGGGCACCTAAATGCTCATGTTTTAGAAGGTCATTTGGAGCTCCATGCTTGTCAGAATGAAACAAATTTTGATCCCAGGATTAAAAATGATACCCTGCTTGCCACTGATGAAGATGACATGAAATTTTGTCATCCTTAGAGACATACTCTGGTAGACTGGCGTTATGATATCCTGTACAAGGAGCCTCATATTCTGATCCTTCCTTCAAATCTTTTAGAGTGTAACTCCCACAATATTTAACAATTGCTTTGAGTGTCAACATTATCAGCAAATCCCCATTAACATTCCTCTATAAAGCCCAGAGAAATTGCTCTGGATAAAATTGTAAATAAGACTTAGAGGTTGGAACAATCCCTTAGAGTTGAATCAAAGAAGCTTTCATTTATTTAACACATGTTTAATGATCTTCAACCCTGTACCAAGTACCATGCAAAGAGCTTGAAGAATATATAACAAGTCTTCAAGAAACCCAGAGCAGTCTAATGGTTTTGTAAAGTAGATGGTCTATTAGCTGGGGTTTGATGGATATGAGGACTTTGATAAGTCAAGAAGGTGATTGAAAAAGAATAGCATTAAGTGCACTGGAGACAGAGGAAATCATGAGAGCAAAGACTCATTTGGGTTGGGATTGGGGAGAGAAACAGAGAAATTCAGTGTATGTGTCATGATTTGTATTTTTATGATGCTCTTATCTATTTCCAGTTTGACTACATACGAGTCAGCAGGGTAGTGGGAGACAGGCCAGAAGAAGGCTACATAACTGGTAAGGTTGAGGTTAGGTGGTTGATCAGGACAGTGAAAGGTCTGGAGCAGCCTAACCCTAACATAGAAGCTAAGATGGGACTTCTCTGGTGGTCCAGTTGTTAAGACTCCATGCTCCCAACGCAGGGAGCCCTGGTTCGATCTCTGGTCAGGGAACTGGATCCCGTATGCCACAACGAAGATCCTACATGCTGCAACTAAAGACCCAGTGCAGCCAAATAAATAAATAAATAAATATTTTTTAAAAAGAAGAAGAAGAAAGAGCTAATGAGAAGCCACTGGAGAATCAGTGGGGAGTGTTTTAATTAAATGAGAAAATATGTCCCTGACAGCCACACTCAAAACTACAAAAAATATCAAAAACAACAACAACAATAACAACAGCCCAAACAAAAATGAGCAGAAGACCTAAATAGACATTTCTCCAAAAAAGACATACAGATGGCCAACAGGCACATGAAAAGATGTTCAACATCACTAATTATTAGAGAAATGCAAATCAAAACTACCATGAGGTATCACCTCACACCAGTCAGAATGGCCATCATGAAAAAATCTACAAATAATACATACTGGAGAAGGTGTGGAGAAAAAAGAACCCTCCTACACTGTTGTTGGGAATGTAGATTGGTGCAGCCACTATGGAGAACAGTATGGAGGTACTTTAAAAACTAAAAATAGAGTTACCATGTGATCCAGCAATCCCACTCCTGGGTATATATCTGGAGAAAATTATAATTCAAAAAGATACATGCACCCCAATGTTCATAGCAGTGCTATTTATGACAGCCAAGACATGGAAGCAGCCTAAGTGTCCATCAACAGATGAATGGATAAAGAAGATGTGAGAAACACACACACACACACACACACACACACACACACACACACACACACACACACTGGAATATTATTCAGCCATGAAAAAGAACGAAATAATGCCATTTGCAGCAATACAGATGGACCTAGAGATTATCATACTCAGTGAAGTAAGTCAGACAAAGGCAAATATCATACGATATCACTTATATGTGGAATCTAAAAAAATGATACAAACGAACTCATTTACAAAACAGAAATAGACTCACAGACATAGAAAACAATCTTATGGTTACCAAAGGGGAAAGGTGGGGGATAAACTAGGAGTTTAGGTTTAACAGATACACACTACTATATATAAAATAGATAAACAATAAGAACCTACTGTATAGCATAGGGAACTATACTCAATATCTTGTAATAACCTATAATGGAAAAGAATCTGAAAAAGAATAGATTTGTATATATAGGTACAACTGAATCACTTTGCTGTACAGCAGAAAGTAGCACAACATTTTTACAATATAAAAATGTTATACTATATATAACAACTATATTTCAATCAATCAATCAATAAAAAAGAGACATTTATCCCAACCAGTCGTTCATTCCCCCAGTGAACCAATGTAAAGACAGTCATTTTGTTTGTTTGTTTGATTGTTTTAACATCTCTATTGGAGTATAATTGCTTTACAATGATGTGTTAGTTTCTGCTGCATAACAAAGTGAAGCAGCTATACATACACATATATCCCCATATCTCCTCCCTCTTGCGTCTCCCTCCCACCCTCCCTATCCCACCCCTCTAGGTGGACACAGGGAGGGGGAAGGGTAAACTGGACAAAATGAGAAAGACAGTCATTTTGGAGCTCACATTTTCATTTGTACTCTCTCTTCATCTAAATTAACCCACCCTCTGCCTTTCTCCACAGTGCTGATCCAAACAGCTCAGAAACTTAAAGGCACTTCCAGATGCCTATCAAATTCGAAACACTTTCCCAGCCTGACATTCAAGCCCTCAAACAGTAGAGTCCTAGCATTCATTTCCAATATTCAAAGCCAGAACTCCTCAAGCCTCCAACCAAACAATTCAACTTGCTGAGCCTATCTTACAGCATGTGTGATAATTTCACCAACATGAAAGGATTCTGAATATTTGTCTTATATCATCAGATGAACTGGAACTGTTCAAGAATAGAGTCTATGTCCAAACCATGGCCATTGCCTTCACGATATCCACCTTATAATTCATGGCCAACCAGTTTTGAAATGAATAGACCCATGGTCTTTACTGTTAAAAATACAAATCACAACACAACAGAAATATTCATCCCTCAGACCAGATTGATCTGGCTGCTGCTTTTTCCTTTCATTAGTCTACATTTCTGAATTTCAGAGTTTTAAAAATGAGCTCTTGAATTGTTTTCTGTTTGTTTAAGGGAGATTGGGGAATCCATCCATTCTGAGGTATACATAAAATGAGATTTTTAGAGAAATGTCCAGGACAGAAGGGGTTGTACTTTTGTATGCAGGTAGTCTATCTGTGATCCTGCTCTGAAAGCACTGTGCTGCTGAGGCTGGCATGCCAGTTCCATATTGGGGTCCTTCTGTGCCAAGAGGCTGCCATGTATACAGAGGAGAGGTTAACTCTTACAGAGCTACCAAGAAAAAATGCCACACAATAAAGGAAACAATTTTGAGGCAACTCCCTCTATTATCAATTGGGATATTTGGCAAATTGCATTGGCTTCAGGTTTGTGTAAGTTTTTGTTCCTTTCTTAAAAGGAAGTTACTTTTGAGCACCCCCAAATAACCAAGTTTCAACAAGCACAGAGTAGCTAAGTTAAAAACAAAAAACACCCAGCTTCTTCTGAGAAAAACATTTTTTGAATCTTATCTGTTTCATTTCCTCTCAAGAGAAGTTGAGAGTAGATTGTCTGGAATACATAAAAGGGCAATTAGAGAGACCAGTTATTGCAAACTCCTGGCCCACCTCTCCATGGCCCTTTGGGAAACAACCGGGGCTGCCCAGAAAGGCAATGGGCGCAGAAGACTGACTGACAGAGCAGAAACCCAGATCCTCTCCTAACACTGCCCCTTGGACCATGCTCTGATGGCTGCAAATGTTTTGCTTTTTCCACTTTGGGGGAACTGAAACAGAATAAATTTCAAGAGATCGAATGTCATATACTTATTTATTTTTCCCTTTAAGTTTATGAAAACACTTCTTGGGGAAGTTTATTTATGGTATTTAATACAGTACATTTTGTGGACAAAGCAAAAATGTCCATCTCTAACTTCCACACAAAAATGTAGTCACAATTAACACGGCCAACGTGAGCCGTTTAAACTGTTCAGCAAGAATTGGGTGTTCAGTGGCCCTTTCCATCCCTGACCAAAGGGAATACTCTACCTATCACAAGTGAAACTCAGACAACAACAACAAAAAAAACCATGGTATTTAATGAGGTACTTTGATGTAATAAAAGATGTCATGAAGTTTAGAGGATACAGACCTGGGTTCAAATTTCAGTGTCTTCATTTACTACATGGTCTGGGGAAGTCACTTTAATCCTCATAGTCTGTTACCTGGTTTGCAAAATGAAGATAAGAATGCCTAGCTTGCAGAACTATTGTAGGGTTATATGTAGAGTGCCTGGTACCTCTCAAAACAGGTTTAAAGCACTCCTTTAGCAGAGCTCTGTAAATTAAATCAAAAGAAGAGTCTGAATTCTCTTGCCCTCCTGCTAGTTTCTTTTGCATTTTTGCAAAATCTGCCAATCATAATTTGATGGGGGAGAGTGTGTGACAAAGAAGGAACATGGTGTAAAATACTAAGCTATGTACAAAGTTAAGAAATTCCAGATATTTCCTGAAATAGAACTGATTTACCTACATTCCACAGTGTATATTTGCTTTGAGGTAAGTGATGTTTTTGATTTATCTTCATGTTGAAATAGTATTGTTTTGCATACATATGAGCTTGGGGTTTTATGATTTTGTTTTTACTTAAGATTTACCTCTACCACAGAGCTTTATATTTCCACCCAGGCCCAGAGCAACAATACAGATAGAGAACTGAGATCCTTCCTCTTATTTCAATCCTTGTGTTCTCTCCATCAGTGTGGCAGCTTTGCATACATGAGTGAGAACAATCAGCCCATCTCTCCAACTTCCACCCATAGGTGTGCTTCCCAAATGGCCATCTCTTGGTCACCGCTCAGGCCTAAGTACATGTCCATTGGCAGCATGGTATGCTCTTGGGAGGACAAACCCACTGAAGAGCCCTGAAAACAGGTGTGAGGCCATTTGGGCCAAGAATTCTAACATCTCAGGTACCCAGAGCATGGTTTAAAACAATGTTTAACAAACTTTAATACATATTTGAATCATCTGGGGACCTCGTTAAAATACAGATTCTGATGCAGTTGTTGGAGTGGATCCCAAGGTTCTGGACTATACTTCTAATAAGCTCCCAGGTGATCCTAATACCACTGGTCCTAGTAACAAGTTGCTGGGACGGAGGGACATGGGTTATGGGTGGGTATAGCCCTTTGGTCCTAAATGCTTCTAACCCTGTAGGGATGGGCACAGCTAGATAAGGATCAAAGGAGGGCTATCTACAGTGAGGACCTAGGGCAGGGGTCTTGGTTGGCTGGTGGAAGGCACAATGGTTTGTACATAATTGCAATGCAGGTATGTAAGAGAAGAGGGTTCTGTTGGTAATCTATTATAGTTCAAGTCAAAATCCAAATGCTAAAATTGAGACAGTTTTCCTACCATATAATGGAATTATCAAACAGAAACCCTCAAGAAAATTCATTTTTCATCAAGAAAATTGACTTGTATTAGGTTTGCTTGAAGATTATTCAAATGTTGGCAGTGATACAACTTTCTATCATAGAATCTCCCTCTGTGTGTGTGTGTGTGTGTGTGTGTGTGTGTGTGTGTTTTAAAGCAACAACAATGACAACAAACACCTAGTTCCTTCAACCATTCCTCACTTGACAAGGTCAAAAATCCCTGATCAGCCAAGTTACCCTCTTCTGAATATGTTCCAGTTTCTCAATGCCCTTATTAAAGTATGTGGCCAAGAAAGGAAAACAATACTCCAACAGTGATTCAGGCACTGTGGAATACATTATGACAGCCCACTCCTTTTTTCTAGAGGCTGTATATCTGCTAATTTAGCCAACAACAACATGAGCTGTGCTGGTGACCTACCATACGGCTGACTTACCTGGAGTTTACCATCAAGTACAGTTTCTAATTCCTGAGTCTTTTTCACACCTGCTGCTGCTAAAATATCTTGTGAAAAGTTGATTTTTCAAATTGACTTTTGGAGAAGGTAGACATGGAAAATATAACTCATAGTTAAATTCCACCTTTGGCACCTGATCTTTCATAAAGAAGTTTTTGATCAGAAACTATATGGCAGAACAAACAAGCCCTTCCGATGACTTATGTAGGCTAAAAGCTCAAGGCAAAAGCAAAAGGAATTCAACATGCTATATCATGGTAAGACAGGCATTGAATTACCAGCTTATCATACAATGTACCTCCATTTTAGAACTAATTCTTGAATTAGGGGAGATAGAACCCCAAACAGGTGACATTGATAGATAGATAGATTGATAGATAGGTCTCCTATCTCCTAACCTGGCCAAAGGTTAAGAAATGGCTTAAGTGTTAAAAACAAAAGAGATAGTTTAAAAATGAAACCAAATAACTCATCTTCCCACAACATAACCAGGAAGTGGCAAAACATTTCAGTGTCTGGCAAAATTAATTCCATTTGTATTATGAGCATTATCTAAAATGCTGTAAGAGCCACAAAGACAGTTTGAGCATTGTCTTTAATTAATCCTGCATCACGCCTAACACAGTAACGTGCACCCTTGGGAACTTCTAATCATTGAAATTAAAATCTGCGTATACATGAATCCCATAAAGATGCTTCCGGTCCAACTACAGCCTTCTTCTACCATATCCCCACATATTTCTACAGACAGCAGAGAAGAAATGAGTCTCAGAATATCGAAGTAGCTTCTTCATAATAATTTAAAGGACAAAGAGACCAAGGCCCTTTTTGTAATCAGAGTGATGCCCAATAGAGTTTATGTTAACTAAGTACTGAATACTAAACAAAGATGAATTTCCGTTTAAAGCCATAGAGACAATGGAGTTTTAAAGATGTAAAGGATTGAACTCTATCTTAGCAACAATAATATTCATTCAGCAAATGTGAGCTCAGTGGGACCAAATACTGCCCTAGCAGCATTCACTGGTCCAAACACTGCCCAAGCAGCATTCACTGGAGATAAGCCAGGGAAGTCCTCTGCAATAGGTTGTTCACAGTCTACTGGGAAAGACCTATGTGGTCTAAGAAAGAAAGGAGGAGAAAACCATGAAAAGCAAAAGGAAGATTCCACCACTGACTTAACGATCAGTGAATACTGAAAGAAGTAGCAATTGGAACATGAAGGTATAAGAAGAAGTGGATACCCATAGATGAGAAAGTTTATTCCAAATAGAAAGACATGATACAAAGGCATGAATGTGGGAAAGTGTTGGAGTTTTTCTACTTCTCACCCTAGGCAAGATGAATATTGAGAACTGTCAATATTAATATTGCACTTAAGTCATGAACCAGTTTCTCCCTGCTCTAAAATAAGGGAGAAATTCTCTCTCTCCACTGCCCCCATTGTGTGTGTGTGTGTGTGTGTGTGTGTGTGTGTGTGTGTGTGTGTGTGTGGTGAGTGATTGGGGATGACACAGAAAAGGGGAGCATTCATGTTCTGCATGGAAGCATGTAGTGTGTACATAGCGAGCTCTCTCTGGTAAGTCATGGCCTGGTATGATAAGAAACATGGCTGCTATTTATTAATCAGACAGTTTACATTCATTGCCTGTACATCTTACAGCAATCTTTCAAACCAGATATCATTTTCTAGATTTATGAGGATATTGAAATGCAAACTATTCAAAAAGCCTAGTTGAAAGTAGTGAATTATTGTCTTTGGTCTATTTGACCTTAAGGTCTATGTATTTCCCCCTAAGATACACAGCCTACTCTTCATCTCTCCAAAGGGGGTAGAGGCAGGCTGGCAGTAGGTTTTACCCAGCCAAACTCCTCCCAAAAATCGTGTAAGATGCAGAGTCTTTCAGTAATGTTAGTTTATCATTCTAGTTCTAACTTTGCTCAGTCTCTCCCACTCAGGAAGTAAAATGGGTCCCAAGCACAAATTTTACTATCTCATATGGTGATATTATGCCATCAATCTGATTATTACATTATTTAGAATTAGTTCCAAGAAAGTGCTTGCTTTTTTCTTTTTCTTTTTTGTTTGTTTTGTTTTGCCCATCTGTAGGATCTTAAATATCACTGTTGCAGAAGCAACACAGTCTGAATACTGGATCCCAAATCTTCTTCACACTTATCCTTCTCTAGAAACTTAAATTTCAGTTAAAATCACCAGTCAGTCCCCCGTGGGCAGAACCAGCTGGTGGGAAGGTTAAACTAACAGGGAGACATTCACATATTTCATATATCCAGCTACCCCCTGTACTTAGAATATTGCATCATATTCCCAGAAGAAATTGTCAAACATTGCACAGAAAATGTTGAGTGTTCCAGTGTGACTTAAGCCTAGTATACATGGGAGAAGAAGTCAACCCAGAGGTTGGACAAATAGACTGGAGTCAGGTAATAAAACATATTGAAAACTAGGCTAATGAGTTTATCCCTATCCTGTAAGGTATGATCCTATAAACAACTGGGGGCTGAGAAAAGCTTTTCATAAGAGTAGAGATATGAACTTGACCACAGCTTTGATTTAAGGAAGATTAAGTGGTCAAAACTTGAGAGGCAGGTAGGATTTGGGAGAGTAAACAGTAAATGAGATCAGTTAGGAGCCTCTGCGAGAAGGAATCGCAAGACCTGGATCAAGGCAGTAACAAAAATATTAAAATTAAAAAAAAAAAAAAGAACTACAAAACTACAGTAATCAAGACAGTATGGTACTGGCACAAAAACAAAAATATAGATCAGTGGAACAGGATAGAAAGCCCAGAGATAAATCCACACACATATGGCCACCTTACGTTTGATAAAGGAGGCAAGAATATACAATGGAGAAAAGACAGTCTCTTCAATAAGTGGTGCTGAGATAACTGGACAGCTACATGTAAAAGAATGAAATTAGAACACTGCCTAACACCATACACAAAAATAAACTCAAAATGGATTAAAGACCTAAATGTAAGGCCAGACACTATCAAACTCTTAGAGGAAAACATAGGCAGAACACTCTATGATATACATCAGAGCAAGATCCTTTTTGACCCGCCTCCTAAAGAAATGGAAATAAAAACAAAAATAAACAAATGGGACCTAATGAAACTTCAAAGCTTTTGCACAGCAAAGGAAACCATAAACAAGACAAAAAGACAACCCTCAGAATGGGAGAAAATAGTTGCAAATGAAGCAACTGACAAAGGATTAATCTCCAAAATTTACAAGACGCTCATGCAGCTCAATATCAAAAAACAGACAACACAATCCAAAAATGGTCAGAAGATCTAAATAGACATTTCTCCAAAGAACATATACAGGTTGCCAATCAACACATGAAAGAATGCTCAACATCATTAATCATTAGAGAAATGCAAATCAAAACTACAATGAGATATCATCTCACACCGGTCAGAATGGCCATCATCAAAAAATCTATAAACAATAAATGCTGGAGAGGGTGTGGAGAAAAGGGAACCCTCTTGCACTGTCGGTGGGAATGTAAATTGATACAGCCACTATGGAGAACAATATGGAGGTTCCTTAAAAAACTAAAAATAGAACTACCATACAACCCAGCAATCCCACTACTGGGCACATACCCTAAGAAAACCATAATTCAAAAAGAGTCATGTACCACAATATTCATTGCGGCTCCATTTACAATAGCCAGGACATGGAAGCAACCTAAGTGTCCATTGACAGAGGAATGGATAAAGAAGATGTGGCACATATATACAATGTAATATTACTCAGCCATAAAAAGAAACGAAATTGAGTTATCTGTAGTGAGGTGGATGGACCTAGAGCCTGTCGTACAGAGTGAAGTAAGTCAGAAAGAGAAAAACAAATACCGTATGCTAACACATATATATGGAATCTAAAAAAAAAAAAAAAAAAGGTCTAGGGGCAAGACAGGAATAAAGATGCAGACCTACTAGAGAATGGACTTGAGGACATGGGGTGGGAGAAGGATAAGCTGGGATGAAGTGAGAGAGTGGCATGGACATATATACACTACCAAATGTAAAATAGATAGCTAGTGGGAAGCAGCTGCATGGCACAGGGAGATCAGCTCGGTGCTTTGTGACCACCTAGAGGGGTGGGATAGGGAGGGTGGGAGGGAGGGAGACCCAAGAGGGAAGAGATATGGGGATATATGTATATGTATAGCTGATTCACTTTCTTACAAAGCAGAAACTAACACACCATTGTAAAGCAATTATACTCCAATAAAGATGTTAAAAAAAAAAAAGTTAAATAGGTAAAACTGTTCTATTATGGAGATTATCAATTTTTTTTTAAAAAAGAAAGTAAAATCCACTATGTTCTGCTTATAAAAAATACTCCTAAAACAAAACCACACGTAAAGACTGAGTATAAAGTGATAGAAAAAGACATGCCTTGCAAATTATTGTACAAAGTATTTTAGTAATATTAATATTAGTCAAATAGAATTTGAATAAAAGAACATTAAGAGAAATAAAAATTTTTAAATATTAATAAAGAACAATTATCACACACACACACAAAAGAGGTAGACTTCAGAGTCAAAGGTAATAGGTTCTTGACCTCAAGTTGGAAATATCCTTGAAAAATTGTTTAGTGCACCCTTCTCTCAGCTTTTTGATGGCCCTGAGGTTTGCATTCTTGGTGAGTGAGAAGACAGTTGTGCCCTTAACCAGAAGAGTCAGAGCAGGTCTGGGAAGAATATCGGTTTATTCCCCATCCTGCTGAGTTTGAAGAGTCTGTGTTGTAGCAAACCCACCCTTGGCATTTCTTTGCTTCCTTTCCTGCCACATCTTTCCCCACCTTCCCTCAGCCAAACCCTCTCCGGGAAGGAAAGAGCTCTTCAATTATCCAGGCCCCAGATCTGGAGGCCCTTGGTTTTACATGCAGAAGGGAAAAAGGAAAGTGGCTGGTTCCTGCAGGCACTTTGCCACCAGCGCTCTTCCCCATCTGCGAAGGTGAGGATAGAAGATGGGGGCCTCCCATCCACGCAGCCCAGGCCTCCAACTCTTTGGAAATTGGGAGCCAATCTAGGGACACTGCCAGAGAAGCTGCCACACACCTCATTTATAACCTGGGGAAAAACAAAACAGATATGGTGGCACGGAATCTCTTCTCACAGTCTGGCTTCAAGTCGCCAACTTTAAAGAAAAGAAATTCCTGAAGAATGACATAAACCAATTAGAGAGCTGCCTACACTGAGCCCAAGCTCTGAAACCAAGGCCGCAGGTCCCTATTAGGCGGAGTGATCTGAACAAGGGCCAAAACAAGCAGACGCGGGACCCCGGGATGCCTGAATTCTGGCCTGTCCCAGGAGACAGCTAGACACTCCCCTCTGCACAGGCTACTGCCATCCGTCTCCTCACAGCTAAGGATGTCTTTGCAAACAGTGCTTCACAACCTCCCGTCTATGATAACCTGGCAGGCTTCTCTGCTCATTGCCACGTAGCATTTAATTAGACTATCTTGTAAGAGCTTGACACCAAAGGACATGTGGGAAAGAACTGAGATTTGGGTAATTAGTCACCTTAAAGCATTCACTTAGTTTTGCAAATGTGTATATTTTATTCCACATAGGATTCTTTTCCAGCCTAAAACTACTATAAGTTTGAAGAGTAGGAAAGAAGAGGTTAGGGTGGTGGTAGATATATATTAATTGATCACCTATCATATGCCATGATCTTTATGTTATTTCTTTTAATCCCTCACAACTCTGTGAACTGTGCGTGATTATTATCATATTTCATAGATAAGGAAATTGAGATTCAGGGAGGTGAAGGAAGTTTTCCAAAGTCACCCAGGTACCAAGCAGAGGAGACGTACACCAGCTCCAAAGTGTGGTAGTGTTGCCAACCTAATATAACTGTTATTTTTACATAAAATTTAATGAGGAGTAAAAAACAAGTAGCAAGTACAGAGAAGCAAAAAAGCAAAAAATAAGGAAAATTACATCTAATCCCACCACCCAGAGATAATCGCTCTTAATATTCTGTTGTAAATCCTGCAATTGCAAAAGTTTTAACTCGCTTTTTGGAGCTCCTACACTGATGCTGCAGAAAGCTTTCAAACAAATTACATCTTTTTGCTATATTCAGAATCATCAAGCAAAAACAAAAAAGATGTCTTTAGAGTTTTTAAAAAGTGAATTTGAGAAGTAGTCAGCAAGGCCTCCGATGTCCTTGAACACCACTTGGTATGTGGAAAATTAAAAGACATCGGTGTTCTTTTAGTACCTGTCTTCCAGAAGCTCCCCCAAAGGGCAGCGATGGATGAGTAGAGGCATAAACCGGAACTCTGCGAGGTCTCTGCAACAGCAGCAGATGGATCCACTGTATCCTCCATGAGCTTGTTTTGTGACCATGGCCATAAAACAATGCTCCCGGCTACAATTTGTCCATCTCCCAGTTGGTGTTTGTCACTCTCACCCTGCTTAATGATCAGGATTGTTTTTCAGGAGTTAATGAGATAAATATTTATGAAAGCCCTTTGAAGTAAGCAAAGCACTATGCAAATGAAAGATAATTGTCAAAATCTCTAATAATTAAGGACTTGACTTCTGAGATGAAGATTTTGCCAAGGGAGTCGTGATACTACTCCTTTAAAACCCTAAACGATAAATTAGTGGCAAAACCATAATCAAAATGCTACCATAATAAAATCATACCTTTTCATAGGTGTAGAATATAAATAGTAATAATAATGCTCATGATAATGATGACTAATACCTATTCCCCTTGGCATCATCCTTTCAAACACTTTGTAAATGATTTGCATGGCTTTCTCATTTAATCCTCAGAATAACCTTTGTGGAGATATATTATTATCTCCATTTCACAGATAAGGAAACTCCACTAAAATTTACAGTGTTTTTATATATAAACAGATCACCTAATTTGACTCTTACATCCCTACTATTATTTCTATTTTTTTGGATGATGAAACTATGACTCAGAAAGTCAATTCACCTAAAGTCACAAAATTTGTAGAAGTCAGATCTTGGTCTATAACTGGGTCTATCTAGGATTTTTTCAACTAAATTGTGACTGCCTCAGTGTCCAGTCACACAATCATCAAAAATTTCCTCATCCAGTTAACTCCCCAAATACCCCAAGGTCGGCACCTGCACCCACTATTTTAAGAGGGGGTTTACCTGACTTAGTTCCAGCCCGTATAACTCCAAAGACATCTGCAAAGGTTTTCCAAAATGACCACTTCCCCAAGTTCTCTACCTAAAGCAGTCTGCAGTCAAACATAGCCATTCCTCTCTGCCCTGGAATCATTCAGAGAGCTTTTCTTCACAAAACCTTATTCCTTCCAAAGAGATCCAACCTCTCTTTAATCGATGCTCCCCCCTGAACTGCTGATTCCACTGATGACAAATAATATATCTGTTTGTTTATTTATCTCTAACATGGCTTAAGACATAGCTTTCTACATTAGCGTGCTCAATGAAAAAAACTTTCAAGTCACCTTTCATACCTCTCTTTATCAATTCATCATCAAGACTCTAGCTGTAAGACATGGATGAATTTAGACCAAAGGAAAGTACACGCAACGTGTGCGAGTGTTGGTGGCGGTGGTCGAGTGGTTTAGAACAGTTCAAGAGGAAGGAACCAGGTGAGTCCATTTATTGGCAGAGGAGAGATGGGACATGTATGGGAAACATTGATATGTCTGATGTGATGAGGTTTTGAATTATATAAAGGGAATTTAGGAATGGACAGACTAGAAAAGTAGGTTGGGACCATATTGCAAAGATCTTTTGAGTCAAGCTATGAAGTTGTATGTTACTACTTCTCACACTTCGCAGCGGAATATCATCAGTGCTGTAGGGTCAAAGCCACTCACTACAAACACAAAATTTATCTGCAATCTCTTGCTTTGTTTTGTCATTAAAATCATGTAATTATGTTTCCTACTGCACTTAATTGGCATGGATTGATTTTAACAAGAATTAATATTCTAACATTTAAACCATTTAACATTGATCAAAATTTAGACTTCAGGAGGATAAGGCATGTTTATCCTGTGGCTTCTCATAACCCCAGCACAACTCTCTGTTACCTGAGATTTTCTGTAATCCAGTTTATGAAGCATAAGGAGAAAATGGAACAATACTGGTGGCATTTTGAGCAGAGAGATAAATTGATCAGAGTGATATTTGAAGAAGATAATCTGGTAGCGCTAAATTGCATGAATTTAAGGACAAGTGCACAGTGGAGGCCGGAAAATCTAATCATCTTACAGTACTTAATATTTATTCAGTGCTGTATTAGATGTTTAAATAGTCTCAATTAATCCTCGCAATCCTATGAAATACAAAATAGCATCATCTCCATTTTACGGATGAAGAAACCAAAAGAAAGAGAATATAAAAGATATTCTGAAAAGTATATAGTAGGTAAGTGGCTGAACATGAACTTAAGCCAGCCCAGAAAGTCCGGAGAGTCCAGGCTCTTAACCGCCGCATTGAAGCACAGTCAGGAAACAGCCATAATCATCAAAATGAAAATGAAAGATAAAGACCCAAAAGAGGACCCGACACTGGAAATGGAAGGGGTTAGGTTTAAGAAATGCAGCAAAGATAAACTTGACAGTATGTGACAACCTGGTTAGATTGGAGGAAATAAGAAGAAAAAGTCAAAGATGAGTGATTTTTCAAGGCTGGATAACTGGGAAGATAATGAGGCCATCCTCATAAATAAAGGCCTGCAGAAGAGAAACAGGTTTGCTGGGGGAGCATGAGATGGGGGCGGCGGAGATGATGTGTTGAGCTTGGGATGCCTGTAAGGCACACAGGTGGAGACAGCCAAGGGGAAGAAATGCAGGTGTGGAGTGCCTCCCATCACTGGGCCTCCACATTTGCTGAAGGTCCACGCAGCTATTGTCAGCCTAGGTTTTCAGTCTTAGGCTTACCCTGCACCTTGGTGAGAGACACAGGATAAAATTTGCCATAAATGCTTGGAATTGAAAACAAGAAAGAAGGCTCACTCACAGACACAGGCACCCAGAAATTCGACCACCTCATAATAAGCTGGAGTCTTTTCCAAAACCATCTTGAGCTGCTTATTTTCCAAACTCAAAATATTAGGCACACGAATCAGTGGCTTGAGGATAGATGCAGTGACATCTGAGTAATTCCTTCCTTCCCTGCAGCAAGCTGCCCTTGTAAAGGTGAATTTGTTCCTGCATGATAATGAAGTCTATTTAGGAATTTTGGAAGTGCAGGTGGGTTCAAAATGATTTCCACTGCTCAGGGTTGGGCCTAAAAGGGCCCCTGACCTGGCTGAGGCGGAAAGAGAAAAGAAAGGCAAACGGGGACAATGGAGAAGAGTCCAAGGTTGGCAGAAAAAAAGAGGAGATGAAATACAGAACCCGCAGGGTCCTTTACACAGCTGGCTCTGGATGTCAATTACTAGGGATTTATGGTCATGGGGTAGACTGGGTTTGCCCTTCCTAAAAATAAGCATAAACCCAAAATTATATGGTAAATAGTATGTAACTTTTCATAGTAGTTTTTTTTACACTATACTTATCTTTCCTTTCCTCCTGCAATGTATGCTGACCTTTGGAATTGTGTTCTCACTTCTCACTGCCATCTCATTACAGATTCCGGAAAGAACTAAACAGAGTATATAAACTTTGCTATCTCCGTTTTTCACAGATAGCAACATCTGCTTGTTACACACAACATATTACACACTTTTTAAGATAAAAGTGTAGTAGCAACATTATTTGTCCAAAGCCAAAAAAATTTGAAACTAGTTTTATTATTTAGCTGAACTTTGGCCATGTACACACACACATTTTGCACATCATTCTCTCTTTTTCTCTCTCTCTCCTCTGTCACTGTTTTTAATATAAACTGTTAAAAATCAAAATGCTAATTTCCATGAGTATAGAGTTAGGTGATGTAGCCCTATTTCATCATTGTGAACTCAGTTCTCTAAATCTTTCCCCATACTCCCACCTAATTTTTTTTCTTTAAAAATTAGACCTTAAGTTGGGGAAAATTTTACAAAGATGAACACATTTGAGTTATGCTTTCAAGATCTGACTTTGCATTGAAAATGCTGGTATATTAAACACTCATTACAAAACCCTGGTGATTTTTCTGGGTGACATTAACTCAGCATCTTCAACCAGACTGACATTGGTACTGACAGATATTGTGATGCCCATAGCACTTAGAACAGTAAAGCAACACCAGAAGCTCTGAACACTTCCCCTCTGAAATCATCAGTACCCAGAGTAAATTGCTCAGATATTAGAAACGCTTTCCTGGAAAGATCACAATCACAATGCCCTTTGAGCTGCCTGGAGTGCGGGGAATCTAGAGTATTTCTTGTTTCTTTTCTCATCTTATCTGTTGGCTTCCACTTTCCTTTTCACTGGTGCTCATAGCCGAAGTCTATCGTCACAGTACTAGCAGATGACCACTTAAAACAAGCATTTTAATCGCTTTCAGCAAAGTTTATAGTCCTGTTCTTTTTAGAGAATCTTAAGCATTTGATGGTATCTATAGGAAAATTATTTATTTATTTTTTGCTAAAATCAAATAAAACATTACTTTTATTTGAATTCTAGAAAAATATACAAAAAATTAAACAGTACCAAAAAAATTTTTAAATGAGTAAATAATTCACCCTCTGGCACAGAGAGTTCTAAGATCTGGTACTCAATGACATGTATATTCACTTTCTACAAATTCATTGAGCACTGATCATGAAGATAGCCTTGTTAGAAGTGTATAAAAGAAAGTTAAGGCCCAGCTCAACCAGCAAGTGATTACAGTGCAGCTGTAGAAGAGTTAAGACATGAAGTTAGACAAGGAACGCTGTTGGAGTCAGAGAAGATGGCAATTAATATGGTTGGAGCTGAGCCTTCCCTCATGGAAAATCAGATTCTCAGACAAATTAAAATCCATGATCACATTTCATATGGATACATGTTATATGTCCAGCACTATACTGCATGCTCTGAAGGTCACAGAACAAGCATTAGATGTGTTCCTTCTCCCAATGTCTTGCATTCAAATTGGATAGAGAAAACAATTGAGAGCAATTAAGGCTCAACTCTGTGATACATAGCAGGTTCTTTGGGCCTCTATTTGCATCAAATTCTGTTGACCAGCTAACCAAAAGTCATTTACAACCTCCTTTTCCTTTGCCATCTGAATCTAAAAAATCTAAAAGCTAAAATACTTGCTTTCTCTGCTTAGGAATGGGACACTCTTCTGGACAATGAGATACAGGTAGAATTCCCCAAGGAAGGCTTTCTGTCCAAAATGAAAAAGCAAAGCCTCACCAGGAGAACATTCTTTGCCTCTTCCTCCTTCCCCTTTTCTCTTGTCTGACGTGCAGAAGTGAGGCGAGGAGGTGCAGTGCCATCTTGCCCATGAGGTGACAAGCATGAACACCATGGTCTTCAGGTGAAGGACGACAGAATGCGAAGATGAAAGGAGGCTGAATTCTTGATGGCCTCAGTGAGCCATCATGGATACCAGCCCTGAACTTTTAAGTGTTTAAGCCACTGTCAGTCTTAATAGCTACAAAACAATCCCTACAACTAAACCACTCAAGCTCACCTGAGTGAAAAGAAAGAATTTATTATAAGGATACGGAGATCTCTCCCCAAACCTGGTAGAGAAATGCAGCCTGTCTTCCTAAGAAGTAGAGAACAGAAAGCAGAAAGCTGCCCAGGAACCCAGACAGCTATTCCATCTCCCTCTATCCCAGGCCACATAATCTGTTTTGCCTAAACTTCTCCGTGCAGCTTCATCATTATTCTCTCTTTGGAGAAAGACCAGATGTTTCCTCTGCCTCCATGCACATGGCTGGCCTCCAAATCTAAGGTTACATGTATTTTCTCATCCTACTCACAACCCCAATTCCTAATCCCCACTTAGTGTCTCTCAGTCCCAACTCCAAATACCTGGGTGGGAGAATATGATTGCTCCTGCTTGGGACAGGTATCTGCTCCCATGACCCGGTTGTAGGGTAGCACAGAATAAACATTTATTCGCTTAGTTGCTGTCAGCTATTATTTATTGAGCTCCTACTCTAAGCTGGAGCTGTTTTAGACACTGGGGATACAGCAGTGGACAAAAACAAGTCTTAGCTCTTGTGGAGCTCACCTTCTGGCTCATGAAGACAGGCAAGAAACAAACAAATATATAATATGTTGTGGAAATATGTGGTATAAAGAAAAATAAAGCAGTGCAAAGCAAAAGATCAATACAACAGGGAAAATAATTTTTTTCTATAGGGTGATCTGGGTTCTGGAAAGGTGACACTTAAACAGAGATCTAAAGAAAATAAGGGATCGATCCACGTGATATCTGGGGAATGGCATTCTCGGCAGAGAACAGCAAATGCAAAGACCATGAAATCAGAGCATTTGCTTGGAATTTTTTAAGAAACACCAAGGAAGCCAGCATATTTTCAGCAGAGGGAGGCAAGGTGCAAGTTGTAGCAGATAAGTCAAGTGAGGGATCAGACTATGACTTCTGGAATCTCACCTTTGAGAGCAGGGCCCCCATGCAAACCACACTGATATGGACTGGACAACAGCCCTCAAAATATCTAATACAAACTGGTATAAATGGACTAGAGCACTTAGAAAAGATCAATCATCATGTGTGGAAAGTCAGAGAAGTCTCTATGGAGAAAGTACATGCAGAATTGAATAAAGGGTAGATCATGGACTGTAGAATCAGAAAGACCTGAGTTCAAATCCTACCTGGACCACTAGAACTGCAAGACCTTGGACAAGTGAATTAGCCTCTTTGACTCTCAGGTAAAACAGAGTTAAGACCCACCTTAAAGGATTGTTGTGAGAATGAAATAAGTTAAATTATGCACAGTGCCTCTGATATTTACATGCAGAAAGTCTATGAAGAAAGAGTTCTATGATCAAAGAACCTCGGGAAACACTTCTCTCTTCTAGACATTCTCAATGAACGTTAGTCTAATAACATTCTGGACGTGCATCGGGAAGAAATCCTTGACTCTATGCAGGCTGATATGTCTTCATTTACGTGGAGCACTGAACACATCTCTTACGTGTGTGATTCCGTGGAACACATCAGGCCTGATGTCCTGGAAGGACCCTTCCCTCTCTGACAGAGAAAAGCTGCAGTGGCTCACTAAGCGGAGCCCTGCAGCACTGCAGACCCACCTTCCACAGGTCTGCTGGGTCCTGGCAGGTATTGGAGAGAAAGATTCACAAATCGAAGTCCACCAACATTTTCCAAACCACTTGTAACCCCCTTCTTCTCCCAACAACGTGACAACCAGTATTACAGAAGAATGATAAAGTCCATTCTTAAGGAAAAGCAGGGAATTTGAAAGGGAAAGAAAAAATGAGGACAGAGGACAGGGAGAACATTTTCTGCCTGAAGTTAATGGGACAACATTGATCCAGACCTTGGGAACATGAGTGGGACCATGTTGAATACCTGCCATTGTATTAATAATATCTGTGTATCCTTTTTGTGTTAAATGTCCTGGCTCTGCCCTGCTTTTAATACAATTCTGGTCATAGGAGAAGGGAGAAAGTCTCCAGTCATCTTGTCTATTGCAAAACATAAAAATGGCCAAGTTTAAAGTGTCAATCCCTCTATCCAGATGTTTGATTTATTTAACATATTTATTTAAAAGTCAGGTTTAGATCCTGACTCTGTTGGTTTCTAGCTCTGTGATCTAGACAAGTCACTTAATCTCCCCATGCCTTACTTTTCCTGTTTTTAAATGAAACATTTGGGCTGGGGGCGGTGACAATTCCTTGCCATGCTCAGTTTTAACAGGTGTTTATGGAAGCAGTGACTGACTAGTCACTGGTAACCATTCTCCATCATGAAAATACCTTCCCTCTTGGCTTTCATGACTCCATCCAATATTATTTTTAAGGATATTGTTGAAAACATCAATTTCATAGTCAGTAAACTCTAACTGTATCCAGTTACTCTCTAGTAAAATATATTTGTAAAAAATAAAGCACTCTAATTTCATAGCATTAAAATTGCCAAGTCATATTATAAGAAAATCATATTTTGTTTATTAATTTTCATTATTGATGTAAAATAAATGTCTTTTTGAAAGAAAAACCAGAATAAAACCTAAGAGTCACATAAGAGGCATTCCCAGTCTTAAATTCTGAAGGAAGCCGAATACCTATTTAATGGATCTGAAAATGATTAGCAGTCCATAAGATCTAAGATGTCCCATTACTTTAAAAAATAAGCACAAACATGAGGCACAAATAACTGAGGTTTGATATAAAAATGAAAATGAATGGTTGAGGAACGCCAAAGCCTTTAATAATTAATACATAAACCTCTGGTAATTTAAATTATGGGCAAGGTAACCCAGACCCAATATACTAATTCACCTTGCGAGTGGGTCTACTTAAAGTTTCCTTTTTAGATATGCATGGTTTACTCAGTAACAATAATGAAAGACAACCACAAAATTCCACATACACAGCATCACTCCCTCTGAACCAGCCCCAGCATGCCAGGTTGCAGAGCTCTTAAACCCACACACCAAGAGTTTAACTTGAGCTTGGCTGGAGGACTTGGACGAGACTTTCACTATTTAGACACAGAAAATATTAATTATCATCAAATCTGTCATTATCTTCCCATCCCCCCTCCACATCCTCATCTCACCTATCTGATCCTTTTTCCCTCCAGCCAGCAAAATGAAAAGCAGTGATTTGCTGAGTGGATTGTGGTTTCACTCAAAAAGAAAAGGGGCCAGCTGTGTATACCTATTCGAAGTAACCAAAACAAGGAGATGGGAAAGATTCCTTGAAGTGCCCCAAGGCAATTTTGTAGAAAATCCAGAAAATATGACTTCTTTAGAACAGCTGCAAGAGAAAGGCAGAGAAGAAGAGGGGAAAGGGAGAGAGGAAGACAGAGACTGAAACAGAGAGAGACAGAGGGAGGGAGGGAAGGAAGGAGGGAGGGAGGGAGGGAGAGAGGAGATGACTGAGAGGGAGGTGGGGAGAGTGAACTGACAAGAGAGGGCTAAAGAGAAAGAATAAGAGAGAGGAAAGAAATCAAAGGAGAAAAGAGGCAAAAACAAAATGAGCCTCGAAACCACAAGTTTAATGCCCTCTCCCCAACTCTCTCTGACTTTTGAACTGCATGTCCAGGCAGATAAAGGTGTGCAGAAGCAGCAAACAGAATTGGCCTGGCATCCTGAAAGAATACACAAACGCCTACAAGATGTGACTTCAGGAGCGCCTGGATGACCCACTGCCCAAAATAACACCATTCATCCACTGGCTGATGCCTAAAATTCTACTGTTCATGCTTCATTCATTTTGGAAAGCTCTATGATGCCTACTGACATTGCCCTGGGTTAGGGAACTCTTTCAGCCTGCTTGCAACCATTTCTAATCTTCTTGTAGGTGACTTTCAATATCTTTCCTGGGTGCTGGTTTGGACCCGGGGGGTAAGAAGAATATACATGACACTAGTAGATACCTGAGCAGGAAAAAGAGTCAAATCAGAAAGCTAAAGTCATGGAGGACAAAAATTAGCCTACTCAACTAGCGCTCAATCCTTGTGAAACCCAGACTTACAATGAACATTAAGTCTGTATTTAGAAATTAAGGATGATGGAAAAATACCAATTATTATACATTTTGACTTTATATTTATAAAGTTATATATGGTCCTCCCAGACTTTTACTTATGTAAGAAGCAGTACTGTTTAGTGTTTAGGAGTAGAGAATTTGGGGCCAGACTCCTAGGTTTGAACCCAGATCTACCACTTATTAACTGTGCTGCATTGGACCCGTTACTTAACCTCTCTGTTCATTAGTTTCCTCATTCGTAAAATGAGGTGAATTAACAGTATTTACCTCATAGGATATATGTAAATGTATGTAAAGACCTTATAATAGCATCTGGTTCATAGAAAGTCCTATTACATGTTAGCTGTTGTGTCTGAATTGGGTCATACACTTATCCCTAAAGCCTTCACTGACAAGAGAGGGAGCTCACCAATCACTCATCTCAAGTCCTGGAGAGCCCCTTCTCTGAATCACATACTTCTCAGAAGAAAATCGATACACAAATAAAACTAGTTCTGGCTAGAATGGAAGAAGGGGGTAAGTGGTTGCTGGGTAGGCAATCAACAGTGGCTGCTACATGTGTTGTACCCATTCATCCTTATTACAACCCTATAATGCAATTGCATCATTCCCATATTACAGAGAAGCTAAGACTCAGAGGGGTTAACTGGCCTAAGGTAATGGAAATAGCAATGATAGGCTTGGTACTTTAAACCAGGCTGTTTGCGAGCCCTGTGTTCTCTCCATCATGACTGCCAGATCCACTTTAATGGAAGATCCAGGGCTTCTCCAAGTCTCCATCTGTATAGCTTTCCCTTAGCCCTAAGGAGCTGCATGCGGAAAGGATTTATGCCCTTGTCTCTATTCTACAACTTAGGAGAGTGGAAAAATGGAGGGAGTGGGTAAGAAGGACATAAAAAAGAGCCACAAGTTCTTCAGTTCTTATTATTAATACATCTATTAAATGAACTGTGTTTGAGTCTAGCTCACTCAAGACACTCATACTCTTTTTTTTTCTAAAAGTTTGAAAGGCATTAGAAGTATCTTAAGTGCTTACAAATAAGAAAGAAATGATAATGAATTCTGTTGCACTTTTGATAGAACTGGACTCATTTTTCTAATATTTTCCATGGAAATAGGTTTTATGGAGTTTTCTTCTTCATGAATTAGTTTTTGTATTTTACATTTTACCAAGAAATCATCTGTTTCCTTTCATATGTCAAATATTTTCCCATGGAATTGTTTGTAGCATTCTCTTATGATTATTTTAACCTTTTCTCCAGAAGTGGTTATACTCTTTTCTCGTTCCTAATTTTATCTATTTCTGTCTAAAATTAGTGATTTTAGTACTTAATTCTCTGTTTTCATATTAGCAACAGCTTTATCTTCCTTGTTTTGCCTTAAAATGAATCAGGTTTTAGATGATTTGTATACTTATTGTGCTAACTTCTACTGTTATTTTTTTTAATTTCTATTTTCTCATTTCTTTTCATTTTACTTTAATGTTCTTTCTCTGTTTTATAAATATGAGAACTAAGTAATTTTTAGATAGTGTCTCTTCTGTAATGAACATATGAAAAACTTTGCTGACTAGACCATGTTTCCTTTTAGAATTTACTATATCCCATAGGCTATAATATCCTTTTTACTAACTAATTTATCATTTCAAGTATGATTCTCATACTTGTAAAAAAAAAAAAAAACATTTTCTCCTATACTCTGCTAGGCTAGAGGGACCCAAGGCTAAGTAGAACCCAGTTCACCACCTGGAATATCTTCAAGTCTAGCATGCTGATAGTCCTGTAAACAGCTGATGCTACTGATATAGGATTTATATTAACAGCAAAATCCCTAAATAGCAAAAGAGAAGGTTATTAATATCACTACTCCCTTCTGTCCTCTGCAGTAGGAATCCCATCCAACCACAGAGATCACAGGAAGTTGCTGCAGATCCAGCTCAGAGATTTTCCAGATAAAACCCTGTGGTTTAATAGAATATTCAGAATATTCTAACTCCTTGTTTAGAGACCTCTTCTTCTAATTGCTCTGCCTATTTGAAGGACTGGACCCAGTTTACCCTTTTATTCATAAGTTCCCCCTCTGTAACTTTCCGTAAACAGTTCACTAAAGAGGGAATCACCTTTCTGCACTGTTCCATTCAAAGTCACGATATACAGGTCGATAATGTCTCTAGACACAATGTGAAGTAGCAGTTGGGGGATTCTGCTTCAGTGTGATGAATCAGCTTATGTCCTTTCTCCTCCAGACTGGACAGCTTCCTTTGTTCCTGTAATTGATTCAGTGAGGTTACTCATGCTACCTTTCATTGAGGACTTACTATGTGCCAGATATCGCATTAAATACCTTATATACATCAACTAATTTAATCCTTACAACAGCCCTTTAGACAGGTAAAAATATGGCTACTTCACAGATGAGGAAAATAAAACTCAGAGAGGTTGAATAACTTACACAAGTTAGTAAGAATTCCTCCAAATAGAAAGTAGCAAAGCTACGATTTAAATGTTGGTCCACCTAACTCCAAAGGCAGTTCTCTTAGCCACTAGACTATACCTTCCTCTTTCTGCACCCTAATCATGTTGCATAATATATTAGAGAACATTCTCGATTTCCTGAAATCGGCAGATTTACCAGGTGTGCCCTCTGCCTTCAACTGAATCACGCACAGGAATGTTGAACAGGACAGAACAAGGCCTTGCTATAAGCCGCCAAGGACTACCCTCCACAACACTAACTAACTGTCCACCCTCTGGGGTAGGGATTGACAAACTAGGGCCTGTGGCTAAATCTGACCCACTGCCTGTAATTACTTTAAAAAGCTTTATTGGAACACGGCCACATCCATTCATTTATATGTTGTCTACAGTTGCTTTCATTCTGTAACAGCAAAGCTGAGTAGTGTGATTGATAGACGCTGTATGACCCATAAAGTCTTACATATTTGTTATCTATTCCTTTAGTAAGAGAAAGTTTGCTGACTTCCAGCCTAGAACATACCTGACCTCAGATATATCCTGAAAGGTTTGACCTGTGGAATTCTATTATGTTATGCTATGTACACACTTCCTAAGAACACTGAGCAGTGCCTGGCACTTTTCTCCTTCCATGATGCCGTATCCAAATTGATGGAATGAGCACATGTACTGTAACTGAGATAGAGGGAAACAGGCATTCCTCACAGCACCATTTAACACGTTACTGAGATGGGACATTATGGATCTGGATGAACCATTTGCTCAGGCTGTAAATCAATCCACTCCCCAGCATCAGCTTCTGATACCCCACGCTGGGCCAGAAGACCCAAGACTCCTTTTGGCCTCTGGACCCCTGCTGCTCTCCCCACTCAGGGGAGTGGTGACCACTACCCAGACGCTTGCCTTGAGAACACTCGTTCTGATGATCCAGACAATAGATTTCCCAGGTCCTTCGCTGCTCCTGAGCCTTCGTGTCACAGCACCATTTTAACCCCACAAAGACGGAACATCATGCAAAGAAAAGGCACCAAGCCTAAATCAGCAAGCAGGGGTGCAAGGAAGGGCATAGTGATGGAGGACTTTGACAGAAGGGAACGTCCTCCGTGAAGAGGGTCAATCAGCCTGGAGACACAAAGCCTGAGAAATCACATGTTCACAAATCAGAAACACGTTTATGGATATGAAGAACTAGGCTTCCATTTGGCTACAGAGGCAAAAGAAGCACTGATGGGGCAGATTTGGCAAAATTGGAGAAGTTTCTCCGAATTATAGCTCATTAAAAAATGGAACACGCTGCCTGAAGAGGTTGTGAGTTCCCAATTTCTGAGCATGTCAGAGCAGACACCTATTTCCCTTTGCCAGCTAATGGTGATTCCCACATAGACTGTGAAATTGGAGTAGGAAAGCTGGAAACTACACTCTAATTCATGGATTGATGCTACCCATGCTCCTCAGTGCATTTGTTTTGAGGTTGCCTATACATAGTTTTCCAACAATTGGTCTCCCTGAATGATTAATTGGCTTTCAGCACTTCAAGCCATGAACTTTCATGTAGTCTTCTATATTCCCCCCACTGGGCAAACATGTACCGAGTGCAGAGCACAAACATGTACAGAGCCCTAGTAAGTGGCCCATTTTGATTTGGGGAGGCTTGAGTTACAAGTTAAAAAAAGAAGATGTGGTACATATATACAATGGAATATTACTCAGCCATTAAAAAGAATGAAATAATGCCACTTGCAGCAACATGGATGGACCTAGAGATTGTCATACTGAGTGAAGTAAGTCAGACAAAGAAAGAGAAATATCATATGATATCCCTTATATGTGGAATCTAAAAAGAAATGACCCAAATTAACTTATTTACAAAACAGAAACAGACTCACAGACTTAGAGAACGAACTTATGGTTAATAGGGGGGAAGGATGGGGGGAAGGGATAGTTAGGGAGTTTGGGATCAACATGTACACACTGTGATATTTACAATGCATAACCAACAAGGACCTACCGTATAGCACAGGAAACTCTGTTCAATGTTACGTGGCAGCCTGGATGGGAGGGGAGTCTGGGGGAGAATGGATACATGTAATGTATGGCTGAGTCCCTTTGCTGTGTACCTGAAACTATCACAATATTGTTAATCAGCTATACTCCAATATAAAATAAAAAGTTTTAAAAAAAGCTTGTTTCTAATAGAACAGAACTGTGCTGTATCCTATTCTTAACTTCATCCTACTATCTGCATTCCTTCTTCCACCAGACTATCAGACAACCCAAATCAATTCCTCTCCTTACTTTGAATTAACTCTTTTTCTGCAACATGTATAGGGGTTTTGAAATTCCCCTAAGATTGTAGAGTAGGAGGTGTTGTGTTTGCATATATCTGTGTTTAAGCTGCCCCTTCAGAGCAAGATAACGATACTGGGGACAAAAGCAGCATCTTACACTCCCATCTTACACTCAATGTCTTGAAAGCCCTCGGAGGGCTGGGAACTGTAGGGGAAGCTGCCTTGGGGGCAGAAAGCCACAAGCCTACATGTTTCACACAGACCTCCTGTCCCATGTTATTTCCTCTCTACCTTTCTGTTGCCAAACCACCACAGTGTAGCTAATTCCTCCTCCAGCAACATCTCCCCCAGCCCTGCAATTACAGTGGAGACAGAGATGGTGTTGCAAACGAAGTAATAAGGAGGCAAGGAGAGGAGGCCACCATGATTCACCCCTAAAGCATGCGGGGTCATTAAATATATATATGCGGTCCAGTGATCACTAATTTTCCCCACTACGTTAAAAGAAAAGGGGAGAAAGAAACGAAAATTAGGTGTTTGTAGAAAACCCTGCCTCTGTTGGTTTCCTCCCCAGGAAGCAGTTTGCTTAAGGGGGCAGGTATATGTTCCAAGAAGAACGCCAAACCTGTCATCATAAATAATCCCAAGGTATTATTTAGAACATCCATAAGCCAAGCCAAGGAATTGTTAATAATATCTGGTTTATACACTTTACAGTTAATACACACAATCTTTTTGCCCTAGACAACAGCACTTTAAAATGCACTTGAGGCAATATTTGGCCACTTGTCCTATGTCCTGAAATTTTCCAGGAAGGAAGAAAGAGAAACTATGACATCATAACCCAAGAATTTTGCTCATGGCCCAGTTTGACGGAATTTGCTTTTTCTGCTTTTCAGTAGTCACTCAACACTGAACTTCACACATTTCCCCTGAAACCAGCTGCTCATGACTGCTACTTTCTCTAACAATAATAGCATCATCTTCCTCACCTCTCAGACTGCAATCATTGTTTTTAACTCCTTTTCTCTTCCAATTCTGCCATTCCTACCCCCATCCCCACTTCCAGCATCAAATCATGATCTACTGCTGCTGCTTCTTCCATAGGAGTCACCATCTCCTCATCCTCACAGCCATCTCAATGGTCCAGGCTCATCCTCTCTTACCTATTCTGTTGCGGCAGCCTCCCAACTGGCCTCCCTCTCTCCCCCATCCTTCTTTCCCCATCACTCCCACTCAAATCTCTCTTCCCAGTGTTCCTTGTGTTAACAATCATATAAATTGTTCCAAGGGTCTTATTGGAGCAGAATTTCTCATTTTCTCCACCTAGATGACTCCCATCCAATCCTTAAGGTTTATTGCCTTTAAGAAACTTCCCATAATCCCCTAGTTATGTGAACAACATATCCCTCTTGTTACTCATACCTGTATTAAAATAATTGTATTTGCCTCTCCTCCCTGCAGACTTTGAGGTTTGAGATTGTCTATTTTCTTTCTTTGAATTGTCAGTAGTTTACATACTGCCTGACCTATACAGGGCACTTCAAAAATTTTTTGTTAAATGGATGCACTTCCTCATTTAAAATTCAGCAGTAGCTCCATTTCCACCAAGAAAGTACAAACACTTTATACTGGCATTCAAATCCTCCCTCCTTTATCTGACCCCATCTCTAGGCTCATCATTCCCTATGCCTTCATTATACTCCAGCAAAACTGCATCCACTCACTCTTTGTTTCCCTGCTCTTTCCTGACCATATGGCTTTATTCTTGCTGTACCTTCCACCTGGACCACCCTCTTCCCCTAACCCTCTCTTTACATTCCAGCTCACTACCAGTATTCTAGCTCCCTCCTTCAAAGTCATGTCATAATGTATTTCTTTTATGTTCCCCAGATACAGCCTCAGCTGTATGAATTCTCTCTTTGGTGCCAACTTCATTCCAATGGCAAAGCTTACTGCACATTAAAGTATAGCTGTCCATATACTCAAATTAGCTATTGCAAAATGCATCCTTCATAGCAGGGACTATGTTACTTAGCTCTGTATCACTACAACACCTGATATAGTGATATGCACATCTTCATACCCAATGCATGCTTATTCTAGTTGAATAGATTGTTTGAACCTGGCTTGAAATATTACTTTTACGCATGCTACTTGGTGTCTGAGCCAAGTTATCGAGTAGAAGCTTGATCTGGGGGAGATCAGTCAAAAAGGAAAAGGCCTCAGGCCTCCCTGTAGGTGATGCATTTTCCATTTTCTTCTTCCTAGAGCAATCAAAAGGCATAAATATGTGCAGTGCCTTAACCTCAGTAAAGTTTTGATAAATGAATGGTTTTGTGGCTTACAGTTATTACAGTAAATAATAAACTTCACTTTTATACATATATCAAAATTCACTAAATTCCCAAGATAGGCTCTTGGGAAGACTTAGTGTCTTGTATTTGTTTTAGAAGAAGCATAGATGAAAATTAAATGTAAGGTAGGAATTGATAGCTATTCATATGTTCTCAAATATGATCAAAATTAGTCAACTCCCTCCAAATGTTTTTAAATCAATGAGAAATACCTATTGCCAAGTTGAGGGACAAGCCTTATTTCCTTTAGAAAAAAAATCAAAAAAGAGGAGGTAGAAAATCCTGGGGATTCTTTTGCAAAAATTTGAATCAGTGGTGGAAGTTTACTGAAATTGCATTAGAAAATCTATACCCTGACAACATGGTCTTAGAGAATTCTCAGTGCTAGTACCTAAGTCCCATGCCTTAATTACTATTCTCCCTACTACACATGTGAGAGTCATTCAAAATCCAAAATTCAGTGACTCCACTCTCTCTTTGAGTCCATGTTCTGATTTAAGTCCTGCATAATATAATAAAAACTCCCAAGAAAGATTGGCATTGACCTTGAAATTTACCCAGACTGGCCAAAAAAACAGCAATTATTTTTTCCTACTCCAAAGAAAATAATATTTTATGTAATGGGACTTGGAGACTGGATTCCATATCCCATCATTAAGAGATTTCCCTCCAGTGATTGTGAGATGTTCCGTTCACCCAATATTTTCATTTTATTTTAGTTCCAAGAGCTTATCAGAGCTTGGCTGAAGCATGTGGGAGGAATGCCTATCTCAGCTCTAAAAGACTTCTCAGACCCTTGAGTCTGGTCCACTAGCTCTTTCTCTGAAAATCCCTCCAAGGATCAGTGAAAAAAATTGGAATGAAAGAATTTTAAAAATAAAGGATTTGAGATATCAAGGCATTTGGGGTACAAAATAACTTGTCATCAGGCCATCTCCAACATTCATTTTTTCATTGTCCTTCAGACAAACGCAACATTATTTCCACATAAGAGTGGGCAGACATTGCCTTAGTCATCTTTTTTGTGCTGGTCAAGGGAAAGATCCCAGGGGCAACTTCCAATTTGCCTGGACATGTTTAAAATTTCTGTGGGTTTCTCTAAGTGTGCTTTTAAATTTAATGATTTTTAATTTAATGCTGGGCACAGTTCAGGCACAAGCTAAGGGTCACCCCCATGCAGGCACATAGTGTGGAAGAGGGGGGCTCAGTGAGACTTGATAAGGCCCAGATACAGGGAGAATTAAGTGCTAATTTTCTACTCTAGGCTGACCAGTGAGGAGCAGAAATAAAGAGGAGGGAAATACTGGGAGATTCATCAGATGAGTGCATCGACTGTTTATTTTAAAACGTCCAGGACTAGTAACATGAAATGGTGCTACCTGCGTCCTCTACTACAGGACATGGGCTGATGTGTTCCATGTCTCACAGGGACAATGGTAGCGAAACTGGGATTAGAACTCAAGTCTCCTGAGTCTTTCTGTAACTTCCAAAATTACACTGCCTGTCACATCCTAGAAGTACAGTTAACCTGCAGAGGATAGAGTTGAAGGAGGACATAAAAACGTTTGGCTTTCAAACTCTTTGGGGTATCTTTCCTGCCCTCCTTCTCTGAGTAAGATGCACTCCTCTGTATCTCCATGTTTTAAAGCAGCAATTGCTACATCATACTGCAACTGACATTGTACTTGTCTAGCTCTTCAGCTACACTATAAGCCCCTGAAAAAAAGATGTCATATTTTGCCTTTCCAGAGCTCAGCACAGTGTTTGACATATAATAGGAACTAAGTAGTTTTTGAGTTAATGAACTGACTTTTGATTCTGTGTAGCTACAGAGGACAATACTAGGATGAACAGGTGACAGCTTCAAGAGGAGCTTATTTCAACTCAATAGAAGAAAGACCATTCTAACCAGAGCCTCCCAGAGTGGGACAGACAAGGCGAGAAATAGTGAATTCTCTTTTACCAGAAGCCTTAAAACAGAGGCTGGATAACCACTTGTCAGGTTTACTGGAGAGAAGATGTCTGCTTTGGGTGGTCTCCAACTTAGTGATTCTATGATTCCATTCCATTCCAGATCCTAGGCCTCATCATTTTTCTGAGACAAGAGTCTCTAGTGCCATCTTCCTGTAACCTGGGGTACTTTGTAAAGGTCTATCCTTGCCTGAGCTGACTAGTGAACTTGCTGATCTTATTTAGTGTTGGGGATCTGCAGTTAATATCAAAACAAAAACCAAGAACAAAAATAACCAAAAACCCACCCAATTTAGCAGGAGAAGTCTATGGTTGGGAAGCCACTCAAACTTGCACTATTAGGTTGATTTGAGTTAGAAGAATGACACTTGCTCACATCCCACTAGAGCACGATACAGACATAATAAACAGGGGTCTCAATATATACCAGTAGAAGAAATATAGACCAACCAAATCTGAAAACTTACCAGAACCTTATAGATCACCTGAACTAAAATGCTCATGTATAGTCCTCAAGAGGAGGCATTTAAAATCACACAGCTAGTGCCTGGTAGAGTTGGCACAAAACTCCACTGATTACAAGGCCAGAATTCTTTTCATTACCCAATGCTGTGAAGCCCACTATAATATAACACTTAATTATACAGGTTCAGAAATACAAGTCAAAGCAGATCCCAGTGTGATAAGAGACGCTAAAACTACATATGGGAAAAGCATGCTATAACATGGTTAATCTATGACGTAAATAAATTATAAAGGGATTGATTGCACTGTATTTTTCCTATCAAGGACTGAGTTGTACTCCTGTATCATGTAGTTCCTCTGTGCTGTAAACTCTAAAACACATGATCTCATTAGGATCCAAACCAAATAAGAGACACTGGGGCATCAGGCTAGATAAGAAAGACAAAGTATGCAAGCACTAGGCTTTTGAATATACTAGCTTATTTAGACTAACCAACTACCCGTAGTTATAATTATCTCTATTTTTAAAGATGAGACTGGGGCTGAGAGACATCAACTGTTTACCCTCTTGTCACACTGCCAGTAAATACCAGAGTCAGGATTCAAATCCATATTTATTTGGTTCTCAAGCCCAAGCTCCTGTCCCAAGGGATCAGGACACCTCAGTCACCCATGACTCTATAAATGAGTTTGATTTAAATAAATAACTTTCCTTCTTTTGGACTTAGATCATCTCTAAGGCCCATTCTAGTTCCAGAAGTTCTCTGATGCAACCTCCGATATTCAAGATTTGAAAGAAGTTCTTATATATATATTCTATCCAAAAATAAAAAAATGTAAAACATAAGCCTGCACAATAGCCAAGATATCTAGATTACTTTCTTTGTTATTTTCTGCTAGGACTCATTTAGCTAAGTTTGTCTGAATGTTGGCACAAACTGAGGGCCTTCAGTAAAGAAGCAACACATTCAGTTTCTTTATGTGCATGACGGGCAAACTTAAGTGAGACATCTACTCTGTGCAGAGCTCTGTAACCAGCTGCAGCTTACACAGGCATCATCATAAATGCAGGCTGGAGTCAGCTTGTGTTGAAAGACGAGGGCCATCAAATGGATGGACACCATCTCAGTTCTATGCATTAAGGCAAAGGTGAACGGTCCCTCTACCTTTGGTCCAATTGATCTTAGAGGACAGCCCATGTAGAGAAAATAACCCATCTCTTCAAGGCACTGTGGTTTAGTGAAAAAGCCCCAGCCTAGGGATCAGGAGACCCAGCACTGCACTATTTATTGAGGACTTTGCCGAGATGACTTCACCTTCAAGTGAGTCTCAGTTTATTCACTTATAAAATTCAAAATTAACCAACCCTCCTGCATTTATTATGAGATCGCACATGCATGTGTGTGTGAGAGAGAGGAGAATCAAATCAAATAATGAGTGTGCAAGGTGTCTTGCAGATTCCAGGACACTAATATGCTGGGAACAGACATTACTATTCTCTCTCTAGCCAAAATTTTGCCTGACCCATTGATTCACTCACCTCAAAAACAGAGATGAGATTTCTGTTGTTGGCTTTATTTTATTCAGCACTCCCATGGTAGGAAAAGTCTAGGTTTTGGTGTCATAGGGATCTGTGTTTCATCCCAGGTAAAGTGCTGGCTGGCTTTGTGACCTTCAGCATGGTTCAGATAATTTTTCTTTTCTTCAGTTTTCTCACCTGTAAAATGGGGATAATAACACCTTGCTAATGGTGATATATGAATTTACAATGACATATCTAAAGAGCCTAAGGCAGTGCCTGGTCCATGGCAGCTGTTCAGTAAATTGTAGTGGCTACCATAATTATTTACCACCCTTTTCAAAGGACCAGTGACAAACAATGGGAAAGGAAAGCTTCTTCCTTTACCTGCCAATCCCAGCCCTACTAGCCCTTCCAGCTGTATCACTCACTTGCTATGCGGACTAGGGCATACACTCGGTGCTCAATGAGCCTCAGAATGATTTTGCCATTCTGCTTTTTACATAGGCCACCACTTCAGCACTTCTGCTGCCACCCAGCAACTGCCCAGGGAAACTGCATAGATTTTAAGAAAATTAGGATTTAAAGAGATGGTTATTTGAAAATTCTAAGAAGCAATGAGGGGAAACCTTTTTTGAAAGACTCTTCCCAGCAATGACAATTGACAAAGGCACAAGGGATTAAATGCTGGGATCAGGTCAAATTTAAAACTACTTCCATATAGTATAATTTCTATAAAACCACCTGGACCTTTTTTTTCACCTTAGTATATCCTTCATTATTATTTTTAAGAGCAATAACAGTTTCATATTATAGAATTTTGGTTTCAAAAGACACCTGGAAGATCACAGACTGCCCTCATCGCTGTACAGATGTTTAAAAAACAGTCCAGAGAAGAGAGAAGATATTCAAGTGTAATGTCAGGGAGCTCATTTATGGAAAGTCGAAACTCTTATTCTACATCTTCTATCTACATGGCCAATGCGTCATTCTCTAGATGTTTCTAAAAAGCAGATTCCCTGTTTTCTGATGACATAAGGAGAAGAAAACCTAAAATGCTGGAATTTACAGACTTAAGTCAATGAACAACCTCCTTGGTTGTTTCTCCATCTTTAAGCTCTACTCTCGGCTTTGCCATTGGGGGTCTGGACCACAGCCCCCTAAGACCACAGTTTACATCTATAAAATGAGGAAGATTGACCCAGGTACTCTAAATTCCTTTCCAACTCCAAAAACCTATATTTCTTATCACTCATTCTCATTTACTGAATTATAATAATAGCACATTGAAAGAATTTAAACACATCATAAATAGCAGTTTTTTCTGCAATAAATCAGAAGAAACAAATCTTGAACTTTGACTCTGCCAAGTGTCCCCCAGTCCCCATGTCATTCCTCCAGATGGATTCTCACCAAAACAGACCCTACATGGCCCGGGGGCTCAGCCCCATCTGTTAAACTAGCCTCTTCTCGCTTGTATTTTAGCTGGTACACTTGGGTAAGGTTTCTTCTTTCTGACATGATCTATGTCAGTGGATCCCCTAATGAAAGGCATCCAAAGTGTTAAAAACAAAAATAATATATTTTAAAAATAAAATAATAATAATAAATAATACATCACTAGTGATTAAGTGATGATTCAGAAAATCATGGGGAGAGTCACAGCTTGTGACCTTGATGCCACATGTTGTCACGGAGAATATGTGCTTAAGATGGATCTTGATAGGAGGACCCAAAAAATGAACTTTGATCCAGAACACTCGAGTGAACATCTTTTTACTTGTGTTTTTGCTTATGCCTTGTTTTTTGCTTTGTGTTTTGTTTTGAGTCCTTAAAAGAAAAAAATGAGGATGTTAACTGGGGAATTTCTAAGGACAGATGATTCCCAAAAATGTTATAAGATTTAATTGCTGAGTCCTAATAGTCTCATTCAGTGAAAATGGAAAGAAAATACATAAACTAAAAGGATTCTCTCCATAGAGAGACCAGAAAAGCTAAATTGGTGGGGCCTGAAAAACCACCATTCACACATTGATTACAAAGGGCAAGAGCAAAGGCGAGAGCGACTTACGTCTGAAAGATCCAAATTCCCTAGCTTCCCAGACTCTGTGATTGGATTCCAGAAGGAACCAGGCTCTTTTTCAGAGAACTGATTCCTCTCTTTAAAGCCAGATCCCTAACTTGGATTCCATTTGTTCTTCAGAGTCCTGCCATTATGACACTGAAGACCAGAAGCATTTCCCCCAGAGAAATGCAGTGTCTCTAACACTGCTGGGTTTTCTTGTAATTCAGAGCAACAGAGTTCAGGGAACCTCAAAGTGGATGCCCTCACACTAAGTGTATAGTGAGTACAGAAAACATTTTAGGGTGGTTCTCAAACATTTCCTAGCAGGGGTGGGATCCTGCCCTCTGCAGGAATTGCTAGGCAATAACTTCCTAAGGAGGTATTTCTCATTTAAATATAACCTCCTGGCAACCAAATATTTATCTAGAAGAATGGCCCTGTCCAATCAGGCACCTGGGTTCAGTCCATTACTCAAAAATAACAGTATTGTGGCATTTGGGGAACGCCTCCTCTCAGAGGTTTGCCACGAAATAGCTCAGCAAAACCCCACCATCCACCCATCCTTGTCAACACGCCTCCCAGGGCATTATGAGTGAGTGGACAGCACCGCACCCAAGATCAAGTCCAGGGCATTCTTGGCACAGATTTCCAAAGGCAAAGTCAAGAGCATGTGTGACAAAATCCTTGCCTGTTGCCCAGTTCATCGCAGTATGTCATGTAACTTGATACTTTCTGAAGATGGTAGGTCCATAAACCCCAAGGCAATTCTGTTTCCAGATTTCATCGTCATCCAAGCAAATCTCAATGACTTTGCTCCATTGGAGTCTGAGGCCATTCATCAGTGTTGCCCGCAAAAGAATGATACTCAGATTCTCATTTATGACTTCTCCTTTCTACGCTTAGGTCAAGCATCCAACACCTCTCACCAGGACTGACTCAAAGATCCGATCATATTTTTCTCAGTGCTCCAATCCATCCCACACACCACTGCCTGGTGTGGTCAGGTACTCACCAGTCACTGAGTACACAGTGTTGTGCCTGCCACATACTAATGTACTATAGGCTGTAGGGACACAAGAGAGGTAGAAGACCTCTCTGCAATGAAACCTTTATGACTTGCACTAGCCAGTCAAAATATATACAACCTCCTTATGCTGCCATTTGCCATTCTCCGTGAACAGGCTTTCCTCTCCCCCTCCTCTCTCCCACCACTCTCCCTAAACTCCAGCCACCCAGGAGGCTAGTCATGGTTTCTGAAGCAATGTTTTATACTTTTGTATCATCACATCTTTTGATAATACTCTTCCCCTAGTCTATGAGGCACCTTACTGTTCTCTACCAAAATTCATCAGTCTGTCTCTTTAGCAAAAATTCCCAACCTTAAAAAGAAATAATTGCCTCATCATTGTTCCTATAATACATTGCTTCTGGCTTTCACTTAGGGTTTGTCATGTTATGTGTTGTTCTGTGAAAATTAGTTTTCTATATATTTACTCTTCCTGTTCCCAATTACAGCTCAGACTATTTGAGGGCAAGACCAATATATAATTCATTTTTCTTTCCCTACAGAGACTACTAGGCACTTTCTTCCATTTGTCAAATCATCACATTAAAACTATTACAATTAAACCTTGTTTCCAGAATCTAGGTGCAGCAATATCCAATTTACTGTGAAGGAGAAAGAAATGCAAGGGCAACACACAAAGACTGTAACTATATGAAGTAGCTGAAACAACTTTTTAACTAAAAAATCAAAGATTATTAATTACTTAATGTTCTTCATTATAAGTCAGGTTTTATGCTGGAACCAGCTTCCTCTGCCTGCTGCCGCATCACCAAATGGTAAAAAAAAATATAACCCTAGTTGTTTCAGGTGGTCATGTATTGGGTTTAAGGCCACTTCTCGATGCATACCTGTAGAGTCGTCCCTTCTTATACATGCCTCCTGCTTGGTCTAAACTGGGAGCTACCATCTTGTTCCGAGGAGCATTTTAACATGTACTTTCCCTGCTCCCAGAAATAGACCCCATCTCCCATTAACAGGGCTTAGGCTTTCTCAAACCAACTCATCAAGTTCCTACTTCCATCAGAAAACAGGCTCCAGCTCTCCATTATTTTGTTGCAGAGTAACAGGCCTTGAGTTGAGTGAATAATTAACATTTCTTTCCTGTGAAACTTACAGCACAGACCTGTAGTCCTAACTGCCCCATCAGTGACTCAGTAACTTTTCAGGGAGTGGCTGTCTATTAGCATTTTACAATACTTTAAAGGATACTTGTCGAGTGCCACCTTCCTAATTAAAAAAAAAAAAAAAAAAAAAGCAGAGCATATTGGAAAGCAAAAGGAAACTAATGTGTTTGGAGCACCTATAACACTCATCAGCTTGGCACTTCTCAAGTGTTCTCATTTAATCCTCACAGCTCTATATGGTGGATATTCTTAACCCCAAAATATGAACTATACGGCTGGGTCCAGGGAGTTTGGACTAAGAGAAGAGCAGAGGGGTAAAAAAGAGGAGAAAGAAGAAGAATGTGTCAGTTGAAGCTGGAAAAAAAAAAAATGTATCAAACACCAACTCTGGCCTATATTCTCTCCACTGGTTCCATCTTTCCCTGGGGTCTGTAGAATGAATGCACAAAAGTACAAGTTCTGCCACCAATGTTAAACACTTTCCCAAAACAAAAACTGTCATTGGTCACAATATTCCTTGACTGCTGACAAGGAGTTCTTATTGTTCTCATTTCACAAGAGCCATGGTGGAAAGAAGGTTATAAAATCATTGGTCCACAAGATGGCAGAGACCCTAAAGATTGTCTAATTTCATCCCTTTCATGTTACATGGGGGTAGAGCAAGGCTCTGAGAGGGAAAACAACTTTCTTTCAAGGACACACAGAACACTGAAGACACAATAGGGATAAAAATTCAGATTTTCTTATTCCCAGCCCAGGAGAATCTCCATGGTGCATTTCTAAGTAGTCACATTCATTTGACTTGGATTGACGAAAGCTAGTGCCCTTCAATAACAGAGCGAATAGCTAAAAAGACAGACCTCCTCAGCCCCCACCCTGCCTCTCCACGCCTACACCCATTCCAACCACCTCCCAACACCTTGCTGCCTCGATTTCTTAACGTGAAACCCTCCTCAAGAACTCACATGAACTTCCCAGGTCTCTTAGTAGGGAGTAAAATGCCATAGCATCAAGGTGCACATCTGATTTTAATCCCCCAAATCTGTTTCCATCATCACTGATAAAGCCTTGTGTTTATATACCTTTCCCCAAGAAGCCCAGGGTGATTTATGAACATTATCGCATTACACAATAAGTAATTATCCTAAGAGATAAGTGGGCAATTTGATTCATTTTATACACTGAATCAGACCCATTTTCCAGCAGTTCCAGAAACGGTCCTACAGTTTAGAGCAAGGGCTTTCAAACTACTTTTACCTGTGAACCCCTTCCCTCTAGGGAATGCCAATGCAAGTGATAGATACAAGCTGAATTACTCGAATTCTTCCCAAAGCCATAGCTCATCAACATCTAAATATAAAACTCATCTCCACATCCGTGTCCCTTGGGCCCTCATGTTGGCCTGTTTTTAGTTCCTCAGATGTGCCAGGTTCTCTCCCTCCTTTATAGGAACTCTTCTCTCTCCCTGGACCACTCTCCATAACTCCCTTCACCTTGTCAACACCTACTCATTCTTTCAGTCCGAGTTCCAGAAGCCCTTCCTCAGAGAAATCTTCCTTCATCTTCACCCTCCGATTTAGGTCTAAATCCTGTAATAAGTGCTCTGATCGCCCTCATGCAGTAGGCTACCTGTCCCACAGCCTCCAGTGTCTACCTCCTGACATGCATGGCCTCGTGTGGCATCCACCCCTTGAGCGTAAGCTGGATTTAGCGACTTGCCTCCAGTGAATAGAACGTGGCGGAGGTGATAAGCTGTCCCTTCCAGGATTAGGTTACCTAAAGACTGTGGCTTCTGTCTTGCTTAATCTCTCTCTTTCCCTCTCACTCCCTCCCTTGTTCCCTGTGAGGGAGGCCAGCAGCCATGTTGTCAGTAGTCTTAGAGAAAGTCTCACACAGCAGGAACCGATCTCTCTGGCCATCAAGGACTTGAGCCTGCTGACAACCACACGAGTGAGCTTGAGATGTCACGGCCCCAGTGACCTGAACCACCGGACTCAGCTAAGCCACACCCACAGTCCTGACCCAGAAACAGAGAAATAATAAATGATTTTTATTTTATGCTACCAAGTTTTGAAGTAAGTAGTTACTTAGCAATCTATAATTCACATGCCGCATAGAGCTCTTCTTCAAAGCACTTTCACTGCTGTAATTTTATACTTATTGGTATGATAATTTGACTGTCCCCTTGACTGTGAACTCCGTGAGGGCAGAAACTCTCTCTTTAGCACAATGGCATCACAGTGCCCAGCCCAGCACCTGTTAATGGCAAATGCTCGGTAAATGTCAGTGGCGTGAATAGTTTATTCCAACCATCGACTTTTCCCCTAGCCAAGCACGCCCCCAAATAATAAGCATGAAAGCGTCTTACATTTGTAGGCTCACAGCTCCTTCCCCCACTCCCCCTCCCATACAAAGAATACCCGATTCGGTCATGACATGCCAGAGCTTCTACTGCAGCCAAGTCTTCTCATATCCATGGTCTCCTTTTCTCATCCACTGACCCAGTTCAGATTATTATAATTTCCCAGCTCTACCCTCAGAGAATCTGAGAATCTCTCCCTTAGCCTGCGCCTTTCTCCAGCATCTGTTTCCTCCAAACCATTTCTTATATTGTTGCCCCCCTTATCTTTCCAAAGAAAAATGCCAATTGTTTTAGCTCCTCCCCTAAAACCTTCAACGTCTCAGATTCTAAGATGATTAAAACCTAAACACTTCATATTACAAATATCATATGATATCACTTATATGTGGAATCTAAAAAAAAAGGGTACAAATGAACTTATTTACAAAACAGAAGTAGAGTCACAGATGTAGAAAACAAACTTATGGTTACCAGGGGATGGGGGGGGAGGGATAAACTGGCATATTGAGACTGACAATATACACACTACTATACATAAAATAGATAACTAATAAGAACATGCTGTATAGCAGAGGGAACTCCACTCAATACTCCGTAATGGCCTATACAGGAAAAGAATCTAAAAAAAAAAAAAAAAAAAAGAGTGGATATATGTATATGTATAACTGATTCATTTTGCTGTACACCTGAAACTAACACAACATTGTAAATCAACTATACTCCAATAAAAATTCAAAAAAATAAAAATAAACACCTCATATAATTATCCAAAACCATTCAAAAGCTTCCACCATGCCTTCTCAACAGCTGAGACCCAGCCCCACAGAACTGGCATGATCACACTAGTTGGGCATTTGTCTGCTTATGCCTGAACTACTCCTCACTATTTCTCTGCCCAAATTCTGCTCATCCTATAAAGACCTGCTCAGATTCCACCTCCTCTCTAAGACCTTCCCATATCTCCCAGGAGAAATTCTCTCTCCCTCTCCTGTGCCCATGGCACTGTTGGCTTTCCACTGGAGCAGTAATCAAAGCCTGGTTAAAGCATTAGCTCATATGTGTCTGTCTTCCCATGAGACCGTAAATATCCTGGGGACAGAATCCAGGTCTCATTACCTTGTCATCATCATGCCTGCCACGTGGCCAGAGCTCAGGAAGGACTCAGTGAATGTAATCGAGTTACTACTTTGAAAGAACATACATTTAGGGAGCCGCTTTTTATTTTCAGAATGCTGCTGGGAGGGCAGATGACTAAGTCAGTGGCTTTTTTTTTTTTTTTTAAGCAAAGAGACCACAAACCACCTTTGAAGCCAAGAAAAAGATGTGATTGGAGGGAAATGAATCGCTACCTTTAATCCTCCAATGAGTTTGGAAAAACAACAAAATGCCAGCTTCCACCAGATCATTTCTTTTTAATTAAAAGTTAGTTGGATTCCTTTGGAGCACTCAATTTTCTGGTCAACAAGAAGTAACCAATGCTACCCACACCCTATCCCCTCTCCTTCCACCGCCACTCCTGGAGTTAGGCAACCCTTGGGGGCGGCAAACACTTCAGCTGTTTGCTCCACGCTCATAATTAGATTGTCTAGACAGGAGATGTGGCTGGAGCAATAGGAAAATATTTTACAAGGCGTTCCGCAGAACCACACTTTATAACAGTGATTAGGCGTCACTGACAGACGCAAAGCCAGCAGACTCAGCCTGGGCCATGAGCTGGTTTCACCCAGAACAGAGGAGAGGCCCTTTGAAGCTCTCATCTGACAAACATACGCCAAATTAGAACTCTGGGGACGCGGAGCAGCTCGTTGGCCTTTGGATCTCAGGGAGCAAGGTTGAGGTGATGGGTTAATGTCTGGGATGCCCTCCTCTCTCATGCCTTCCTCCTGCTGATACTAAGTCAACAGGGGCAGCTCCTAGCCCCTGCTTTCACCAGCATCTCTACAGACAGACAGGATGAGGGGTGACCACCTCAAGCAATTTCCGAGCTTCCCTTCTGCAGCATTGCTATCCCTTATATTTTGCAGAATGCAAATTTTAAATGGCATGGAGAGATAAATGTGTAATGCCTACTCTTGCAGGAAGGCATTTCTAGGCCTGACCTTCCCACTCAGCTTTTGTTGGCATATCAATGTGACAGCAACAATATTTTCCAGCAGAAAACCTTAGACATTTTTCACAGGAGTAATTGATTAGGTAAAATCATTCAGCCCGCTAAGATGAATGACTTGGGAAAATTGCTACATAAATAGAGTACCACAAAAGCATAGGATTTCAAGACCAAAAAAAAAAAAAAATTAAAAAAGGAAAAATTTTTTAGAGATTTAGGGATAAATTAGGAATTTGGGATTAACATATACACACTACTATGTATAATAAGGTAAGCAACAAGGACCTACAGTATAGCACAGGGAACTATATTCAGTATTTTGTAATAACCTATAAGGGAAAAGAATCTGAAAAAGAATATATATGTATGTGTGTACATGTATGTGTGTATATATATATATATATATATATATATATATATATATATATATATGAATGACTGAATCACTTTGCTGTACACCTGAAACTAACACAACATTGTAAATGCTAGGAGTTGCCCCCTGTTGACTTAGTATCAGCAGGAGGAAGGCATGAAAGAGGAGGGCATCCCAGACATTATACTTCAAAAAAAAATTCAGAGATTTTATAAGTGAGGAAACTGAAATTCAGCCAGGGGAGGAGACTTTCCTGATTAAGAAAGTAGATCAGGACCCAGATCCCTGAATCCTCAATCAGTGTCTTTCTCCCAAACCTATTATAGAAGCTTACATCCTTCAAGTGTTTATTACATACCAGATATTTTTCTAAATATTTTATATGTATTATCTCATTTAATCCTCAACATGGACTGAGATAGATACTATTACCCTCTCCAGTTTCCAAGTGAAGAGACCGAGGCACAGATTGTTGTGTGACTTGCTCTAGGTCACCCAGAAGCAGATCTAGGATTGGCTCCCAGGCAGCCTGACTTCAGAAGCTGCTCTCTAAGCTCTGAACTATCTATACTCTACCTCCTGATTACAGGCTTCAGATAGGAACAGAGGTCATGAAACGGGGCCCATTTATCCTCAAAAATTACAATGCATTTGAGGACCAGTAGGAACTAGGTGCATGACAAAGGGAGGATTTGAAATCAGAGGATCTCATGTTCCAGAACCCACCATCATGTATCTGTTTGATTACATACAAGTCACTTGACCACTCAGTTTCCTCATCATTATCTCTTGTGGGCATATTTTTAAAAATGGGAGAGTTAGCAAGTAAATACGGATTTTTAGGACTCTTTAAGTACCAATTATTTTAACACCTTACAACTTACAAAACACTTTTATATCAATTATTTAAATCTATAATGACCTATGAGTTAGGCCTGACAGGGATTTTTATTATTGACATTTTATAGATCGGAAATTGAGAGCCCAGGAATTAAAATGAATTGTCCAAATTCAAGCAGTAAGAAAATTGCTGTGGTTAAAATTGGTTATAGCTTTAACCTAATGGTTAATCTCAAAGAAACAGAGTCTTCCTCTCCCTCCTCCACTTTTCTGGGAGGTTATAGACACAACAGGATTATGAAAATTAAATTTTAATTAAAATCTGGGCATGAATCCAATTATGATAGAAATAAGATATAGGGTTCTCATCTCAGATAAGGAACAATAACAAAGGCTGTGTACTAGCAACTAGTTAAGCTAGTTACTCTGTAAGATAAACCAGACCTTTTACCATTTCCTGGTTTTGTGTCTGGTGAATGTTCCAATCCAAAGAGAATCTTCCTTCATCTCACAGATAAATGATCCATAGCCTGTAGTTGTCTCTTCCCATCACACTCTCACTTCATATTAAGCCAAAGGCAAAACAGTGAATAAAACAGGACAACTCTGCTTTGTAAGTGCCAATACGTGGGATACACTGGCACATGTTCTGCTAAGTTCCAATAGTCCTCTTCACAGCTTCTTAAGAGAAGCAGAAGCTACATTAACAGGAGAGGTTATCTTCACCCAGAGGGACAGAGAGGAGGAAAGGAGAGGACAGAGGATGAAAAAACAGAAGCAAGATCATAGAGAGAGAAAGAGGGGAGGGAAGGGAAAGGAAGGGACAAGGAGGGGAGGGGAGGAGAGGGGAGGGGAGGGAGAAGAAAAGGAAATAAAATATTATTTATTAAAAGAAAAGAACACTGGACAGGAAGTTTGAAGAATTGATTTTGAAGCCCAACTCTAATACTAAATAGCTGATGGTGCATGAATCCCTGGACCCCTCTTGGTCTCACTTCTCTCATCTCTAAAATGTAGTTAGTCCATGCTATTTATTCTTGCTGTTGAAGGTCAAATGGCACGAGGGAGGTAAGAGCTCTTGGTAAACAGTGTCAGCATTACCTTCTGCAGCCAGCAAGTGCTAATGTTAAGTCACTGCATTTTCTTATAACAAGGGAATTTGCTCACTCTATTCAGGCTTTCCTCTGGATTCAGTTTATGATTATTTAGCAGGTGATTTTCCCTTGTCTCTTCCTCCTTTCCCTGCCTGCTGCTGCCTGAACTCTGACTTATAATGGTGACTTAATGCCCAACCAAGAAGGGCTAACTGACTTGGAAATAAAGATTAAAATCAAATTAATCTACTTAGTTCCATGTTAACAAAAGCTTTTATCTGGGAGAGAATCAGAACTTGTTAACACCTGATATCTATAAGGCATATTACAAAGTTATTTCAAATTATCTCATTAGAGCTGTACAATAAGACTATTAATGAAACAGAATGACAGTATGAATGACCTTTTGAAAGATGAGGAAACAAAGTTAACAGTTGTAAAATTAGGACTGAAATCCAAGACTCTATCCCCAGTCCAGAACTCTACTATGGAGGTTTGCTAAAAAAAAAACTGAGCAGAACTTTAAAAACCACCCCTTCATCACACTATGTTCCTACACCCAGGGGGCCCAGAATAAGCATTTTAATTTTTAACAGCATGCTAGCTGCTGGGACAGGCTTTCTTACTCTAACCCCAGGATGAAAATCTGAATAAAGCCACACAAGTTAATTAGGAGGCCCAGAATTACACCAACTCTCTATGGTAATAACTAGGTGCCTCATGGGAAATCAAATAAAACAAGCCATAGAAAATGAAATTTGTCTGGTAAAACTAATGAAAGAAGGGAGGTGAAGGATGAGAGAATGTGAGAATAGTATGAATATGTAGATTTCTTATGTTTCACAATGGAGCTTTAATATACACTGCTGAAGATGGTGTATCAAGTGGAAGCATATTCTTTAAATAAATAACCATGATATAACTAATAACAATAATTATAAGCAACTTTAAAAAATGAATGATAAAGAAGATGAAAAAGTGGGTTGTTAATGTAAATGAGTTTATCTTAGGAAGTAAATAGATAATATTTAAAAAAGATAGAATTAAGATTACTATAAATTACACTTATAGTCACTAGTAGAAAAAGACTCTAAACTTTCTTGCTTAAAGAAAAATACGCTCAATGGAAAACAAAGGAAATATAGAAAATACGGTAATATATTTAGAAAAATGCAATAATACAAAAATCAAGATGGCAGAACTAAGACTGTAACTGTCATATTAATATGTATAAATAGGTTAATCTTACCAATTAAAAGAAAAGACCCTCAGGTTGGATCACAAAGTAAAATTCAATCATATGCTGCATACAAGAACACATCAAAAAATAAAGAAACCCCAAAAGTTTACAGTAAAAAACAGGCAGAAATATACGAAGAAAATTCAAATAAAAAGGACATAAGGTTTGCAATATTCAGCAGACAATACCAAAAGCAAGGAAGACATTAAAGGAGATAAACTTTATAATGAAAAAGATTATAATCTAAAATAAGGATTCAACATCTATAAATGTTCCTACATCAAACAAGACAATACGAACATTCGTAATGTTAAGTCACAAAGTAAAAAAAAAAAAGCATAGTAGTTAAGGAAAATTTAATTCTCCTCTCTCAGTCTATGAGAGATCAAGTAGCGAAAAAAACTTAATTAGTGAATAATAGGCAAAGACAAACAAGACACAAAGAACATAACGATAATGGATCTAAGTACCATTTATCGAATTCTATACAAAGAAAGCAGAGACTGCACATTCAAGTATTTATGAAATGTTGATATAAATTAACAATTGAAATGTAAAAATATTCAGTAAATCCCAAGGAGTAGAAATAGTATAGAAGACATTTTCTAAACACAGTGTAATATTAAAACTAGAAATTAATAGCAGAACTCAAGGGAGTAGGCACATTTTAGTCAAACTTCTGAAAACTAAGATAAAGGTAACATTTGAAAGCAGCTAGAGAATACATAGAGGAATAGCAGTTCAAAAGACTGTGGACTTCTCTTCAGAAATTATGGAGGCCAGAAAACAGTGGAACAACATCTTGGCGAATGCTGAAAGAAAAAAATGTCAAGTCAGAATTCTCTAACTAGAGAAAATATTCTTTAAGAATAAAGGCTAAAGACCTCTCCCAAAATAAAAAATAAGAAATTTTATCATAGTAGATTACACTACACGGAATGCTAAAAAGTAATTTTTCATGTGTAAGGAATATGACCTCAAAGAGAAACTTGAATCTTCTGGAACAAACGAAGAGCATCAGAAATGAAAACATGTGCATATAAAAGATAACTTTATTTTCTAATTTCTTCGAAATACATATGATTTCTTAAAGCAAAATTTATAATGTTATCTTGTGGGGTTTAAAATGCACATGAAAGTAATATGCATGACAAGTGCAATGTAAAAGGCAGTGAGGAGGGGATGTAAATGGAGCTATATGTATATTGTATACACATATTTTAATTTTCTGTGTATTATAATGTTCTGACATCTTTCTGGCAGGGAAGAGACTGCCCCTCTTAGGGGTAGCCAACTCTTAGAGATAGCAAAAGTCCCAACGCAGGGACTTTGATATGCAAATTAAACAATCCAGAGGCATACCTCCTCTATCTGGCCCATACTTCCCATAAGGCAATATTCTTTTGCTTTAGCCAAGGACCAGGTACCAGGCAACCAGGAACCACCTGCAGTTTAAAGTCTATCAAAATTATTCATACTGGCCAATCATAAACTCTTTACCCTGCCCTGCCTTGCCTTTCCTGCGGAAACTCTAATAAAAATCATGGCCTAAGTTGTCCCCCAGCTCCTGCCCCTCTATCTCTTGATGGACACTGTGTCTTCCCTTATGGCCCTACATGGCATATGGTGACTCCCTTTCTGGGACTTGTGAGTATAATAAACTTCTTCCTTCAAAACCTCATTCTTGTTTCCTCCTGTGACTACACTGACTTTATCATGCCATTTCCAACATTTACATTCTTAGAACAATGTATTTACAAGGTTTCTATGTTTTAAGTGTAGTGCTATAATATTAAGTGTAGTGTTATATTATTAACTATAAGTGCATGGTGAAAAGTATTTATATTATAATTTCTAGAACAGTGGTTCTCAATTCAGAGTGATTTTACCCCCAGGGCATGTTTCACAATGTCTGGGGATATTTCTGATTGTCATACACAGAGGCACGGTGCTATTAGCACCCAGTGGGTAGAGGCCAGTGTTGCTGTTAAACATCCAACAGTGCTCAGAACAGATTCCCATGCCAAAGAATGATCCTGATCAAAGTGTAAATAGTGCTGAAGTTGGAAAAATCTGCCTAAAGCAACTACAAAATTATGTAAAATGTTATAACTAAAAAGCTTATATATATTGTATTGGGTTGGCCAAAAAGTTCGTTCAGGTTTTTCTGTAAGATCTTATGGAAAAACCCAAACGAACTTTCTGGCCAACCCAATATATAATTATGGAGAATTATATATCTGTAATTATATATATATAATTATGAAGAATATTTATATACTTACAAAGAAGGTTGAAAAAAGTACAAAGAAATAAAAAATAGAAGGGGGAAAGAGAAAACAAGTAATAGGTATCCTTAACTTCAATCATATCAAAATTACTAAATTACAAAAGGAACTAAACACTCTAATTAAGAGGCAGAGATGATCAGAACAGATTAAAAGTATGACCCAATTATGTAATCTCTACAAGAAATGCACTTTGAATACAAAGAGAGACAGTAAATGGATGAAAAATTTATACTATGCAAAAATAAGTATAAAAATGATAGGGTGGCTATAATAATATGAGATACAAAATAGACTTCTATACAGAGTATTGCCAGAGATAAAAAGTAACATTTCATAATGAAAAAAGGCTCAATTCTTCAAAACGACATACCAATCATGAATGTGTGTGCATCTAACATAGACTCTCAAAATACATGAAGCAAAAAATAATAAAATTAAAGAGACAAGAGAAAATCCCACAATAATAGCAGATTTTAACATTCCCCTCTCAGTAACCAATAAAAAAAAAAAAAAAAACTAGACAAAAATCAGTAAACCCATAAATAATCTAAACAACATTATCAAACTCAATGAACTAATTGATATCTATAGAAAACTAAACACAAAATTCTTTCCCAATGCACATGATACATTCAGAAAGATGTACTATATAGTTGAGTCAATAAAAAAGTCTCAATACATTTACAAGGATTAAAGTCAAAGACAGTATATTCTCTAAATTAAAACTCAGTAATGTTAAAATATCTAGGAAAACTCAAAATATTTGGAAATTTTCCAGTACACTTTCTAAAGTATCCATGGGTCAAAGAAGAAATCACAATGAAAATTAGAAAATCTTTCTAACTGAATGATAGTATAAACACAATATACCAAAATCTGTGAGACGTAGTGAAATCAGTGTGTAGAAGGAAATTTATAGATTTAAATGCTCACATTAGAAACAAATAAAGTCCTAAAATCAATGCCCTCAGGTTCCACATTAAGAAGTTAAAAAAAGAAAAAGAGAAATAAACCAAAAAGTAAGTAGAAGAAAGAAAAAACTAAAGAAAATAGTAGAAATCAACTAGATAGAATCAGACAATCATGAAAATTGGCAAAGTGAAAAGCATGTTCTTGTTAAAACCAAAAAAAATATATCAATAGGTTCATCAACAGAAAAAATAAAGAAAGAGAGAGAATGCAGATCACGAAAATCAAGAAAGAAGACATTAAATGGGTAATAATGGAATATTAACAACTATATGCTTTCAAATAAAACAACTTAAACAACAAATTCCTTGAAAAATATAATTTACCAAAATTAACACAGAAGAAAAAAATACGAGTAACTGAATATTTATAAAACAAATTAACTTTATTATCTAAAACTATCCCACAAAGAAATCTCAGGCCCAGAAAATTTCCTTTGTAAGTTCTATCAGACATTCAAGGAAGAGATAACACCAGTTATACACAAAATCTTTTAGAAAAAAGAAGAGAAGGGAACACTATCCAACTTGTTTTATGAGGCCAGCATAACACAAATACCTGGCAAAGACATCACAAAAGAATGAAAATAATAGACTAATACCTTCATGAACATAGACACAAAACTCTTTAATAAAACATTAGCAAGCTGAATTCAACAATGTATAGAAAAGATAATACACCATGACTAAATGTGTTTATCTTAAGACTGAAAGGTTGATTTAACATTTGAAAATCCTATTAACAATAGGATTTTTTTTAATTAGGCAAGCTGATGGAAAAATAAATATGCATTAATAAATAAATTCTTTTAAAAAATTAATAAGAGGGGAGTAACTCTACCAGATATTAAAATGTAATAAAATGTTATAATAATTAAAACCATTTTGTACTCTAGTAAACAGATGAATGGATAATCCAGAAATAAACACAAATACACATGGTAAAATATATATTGATAAAGGGGAGCATTGAATAAATGATGTTGAGAAATCTAGCCTGCCATCTGGTTAAAAAAATAAAGCTGATTGCTTATCTTTTTTCTAACTTAAAGTAAATTCCAGATGAAACATAAATTTAACTGTTTTTTAAAATAAATTGTAAAAACTTTAGAAGAAAACGTGGAAATATATTTTATAATTTCAGTGTGGAGAAAACCTTTCTCAAAAAGAAATAAACTCAGAAGTCTTGAAACATTGATACATTTGACAATCTAAAACTCAAAGACAGTAAAACATAGCATTATAAAGTTAAAAGAGATATGAAAAATGGGAAAAAACATATTTGCAATATATATGGCAGAAACAGGACCAAGTTCTTTGATATATAAGGAGCTCTTACAAATCAGTAAGAGAAAAATCAATATCTCAATAGAAAAATTATGGGCTATGATCAAAAATAGGCAGTTCACAGAAAAAGAAATAAAATTACTTTCTAACCTAAGAAAAACACCCTCAACTTCCTTCAAATTCTAGTGATGGAAATTAGAACAAAAATAAGACATTTTTCTTTATTTCCCTGGCAAAGAAGAAGAGTTTCATAACACACGATATTGGTGAGAGTGTGTGAAAAAGGACTCACACATTGAGGGAACATGAACTGGCATCACCTGTTTAGAAGGCAATTTGGCAGTAGCTGTCAGTTGAAATTCACATGACTTTTGACCTAATAATTCCACTTGCAGAAATTTACATTACAGATACATTTGCACATATGCGCAAAGTCCTGTAGACAAGGATATTTATAGCAGCTTTGTTTGTAGTAGAAAAGATAAAAATAAATATCCATGAATGAGGGGCTGGATAAACAGATTAGACTTGAAGTGGAATATTCTGCACTATTAAAAAGACTGAAGTTAATCTTTCCATGATTACATAATAAAGTCTCCAAGGTATATTTTTGGGTAAAATATCTTGAGGCAGGACATTGTATGGTATGTGTACCCGCTGGGTAAAATAATTTGTGATAGATGTATGTGTATATCAATATTACAATATGTGTAAATCCACACACATACATACAAAGACATTTTTATTCTTATATATTTGCAGATTATTTCTCCAAAAAAAAAAGAATAAAACACATGAAACTGCTAACTATCACCTATGAAAATAATTCTGGAAAACTGAAAGTCTGGGTTAGGAGAGATATCCTGACAGTAAATAATTTTTTGTGATGTTTAAATAGATGTTTACCACATGCCTATATTATTGAAAAATCCACCAGTTCAAAAAGTCAGTGAACAAAATCAATCATTTCTAGCATCCATGAAAAGAGCAAATAAGAAATAGTTTTCTGATATGATATGCTTTATGTAAGGAAACCCAATCACTTGATCGGCCTATACTTTTTTCAGTATTTTAGAAAGATTTTTCAGCCAGGTGCTTAAAGAATGACAACAACAAAAGGTACCTGCCCTCAAAGAGCTCACAGTTTCACGGGCAGAGTTCACATTCAGAGGTTCAGAGGAAGGCAGCTGTCCTCCGGCTTAGATTTAAAATGTTGAAGAAAGTCAGTTCCTCCTGAGACCATAACAAGAATTTGCTCCGTTCAGCAACCCTCCTCTATAGACCTCATCAGGTCTCTTGGTAACTGTCAACCTCTCCGAGAGAGGTGATGTCCCCTCCTCCACTAAGCTTCCAGGAAAGATCCCAAAGAGACTTCTTTCAAGAAGTCTTATTAGCCATCTTGGGTTCTGTTCATTAAGCTTTGTAGAATAATTTCAATTCCCAAAGGCAATTGACAGCTGCTGGGGGTGAGGATGGCAGTAGGACCCCAAGAACAAGGCCCTCCAGCGGTTGCTGTTATAAAGCCACACTGGTGTATTTGGCTGCACTTCTCCCTGGAATGTTTCAGAGCTGGTTGACCCTACGTGGAAGGCATTACCTTTGTAGAAAAAGTTGCAGGAACATTGTACAGCAAGGAAGGGTAGAAATGGTCAGTTGCTTGGGGCTAGAAGCCATGGGTTAAAATGTCACGGATAAAGGCACCAAGGTGTCTAGAACCAGACTGCCTTAATTAAAAGTGCTGGGTGTCTTGCAGGTGACAGCACCCTGAGGAGACAGGGGGGTATTCAGACTTACCCCACAGATGGGAGTGGTACTGTATGGTGTTTACTCTACAGAACTTTTTCCCACCTTCATTCCTTTGGTTGCTCTCTCTTCCTTCTGCTTGCAATATTCTTAAGCTTTTGTTCTTCTTCGGCTGACTCCTACCCCATGTCAAATATTGGCTCAAGCGCTTCTACAGGAAAACTTCTCTGATCTCTGCCACAGAAATTAGGTTAAAACCGTTTCCTCCATGTCCCCACAGCTCTTTCCACTTTACATTCAACCACTGACTTGTCAGGTACTCATATTAAAGTACAAATGTACTTAAAATTGTATCCCTGGTGTCTGACGTAGAGTGGAAACTCAAGGATTGTTTGATGAATTCGGCTACAGTGTCACTGTTCTCCCCTGGATTCTCCCAGCTTACAGCACTGAACTGAACTTGGTGATTGTTTCCCCTGCCTGCCCCACACCCACTGCACCACTTTCCCGAGTCTAAGACATCATACTCACTTGTCCAGTGACATTGTAGGGAAGGAAAACTTGCCTAGGCAGATGAGATAGACAGCACTCAGGGGAATCCATTGCAACTGCACACAGCTGAGCATGATGAAGTCGGATTTGCAGATCAAGAGAGTCCTGTCTGTGACCAGCAAAATCCTCTCCTTCTCATTGTTCCAGCGGTCTATCCTGTAAAAAAAAACACCACAGAGAAGAATAGTCGATGGCATAATCTTTCCAAGTTGAAAATAATGGAATTGTCTGAAACATATCTACTGACACAGAAAATAATGAGGTTTGATCACCTTGGAAGAAAGAGAAGCTGAAGAATGCCATCCCTTCTCTCTCATTCGAGCCCCATGACTAAGGGAGGAGGGAGGTGGAGGATCACAGGGAAAGTTTTGTTTTGTTTTTTGGGGATTTTTTTTGTTTTTTGGTTTTTTTGGCTGTGTTTGGTCTTGGTTGCTGCGCGCGGGCTTTCTCTAGTTGCGGCGAGCAGGGCTACTCTTTGTTGCGGAGCACGGGCTCTAGACACGCGGGCTTCAGTAGTTGCGGCACGCGGGCTCAGTAGTTGTGTCTCGTGGGCTCTAGAACACAGGCTCAGTAGTTGTGGCGCACGGGCTTAGTTGCTCTATGGCATGTGGGATCTTCCCAGACCAGGGCTCGAACCTGTGTTCCCTGCATTGGCAGGTGGATTCTTAACCACTGCACCACCAGGGAAGTCCACAGGGAGAGGTTTTATGGCCACAGAGCTCAGAGATGATTAGCCTTGACAGGATCCATTAGGGGAATAGCAAGATTGTATCATGTTGGCAGTCAACTGATTCATGCTCCTCCATGTCTCCCCAGTTCTCTAGAAAACCTTCATGGGGCACATCTTCCTCAAAGCACACCAAAAATAATCTTTGTTCTAACTCAATCTGGATGGCTCACTAGGCATTAGTTTATGCTAATCTCCAAATGTCGCATTGCTGACTGAAGATAAAATGGAGACTTGAATATAGGTCCAGTGACCTCCACCCAAGCCATCACTATTTCAAGCTCATTCTATCATTTTCTTATGGTAGAAATACAGTGAAACAAGTGAAGTGAGATTCTTACAAACCAAAGACAAAGCAGACACTGGATAAGTGTTTACTGAATTGATTTGCTTCAGATTTGAGAGCCTTTCAGGGTATGCATGGAAAATTCTGAGAGTTAAGAATCTCTCCAACAGAGAGAACAGAGAGAAACAGAAGCAATGGCTTCTGGTTAAAAGAAAGTTAGCATGGTCTGAAATTCTTCTCACTCTCAACGCTTTTGTTGTCTGTCTGCCACAGCCTTTGTATATAGCACTGCATGACTTGTATGATAACTGTTTCAGTACATGTTTTGTCTTCCCGAAGAGACAGAAAAGGATGATTTGTGACTGATTCATATCTGAATCCCCACTACGCAGAATCCATCTAATGTAAAGGTTAGGACTGGGCACACTGCTCCCATCCATTCTCACATAGTAACCAGAGTGCTATTCTTCAAATACAAAAGGAATGATGTTCCTCCCCTGTTCACTCTATTAAATGACACTTTTTGATTTCAGAATCAAATCCAAGTTACATAACATGGACTACAGGTCCCTGTATGGTCTGGTCTCTGCCCAGCACCATCTCATAGCAGGCTGAGAAAACTCATTGCTCAAGTCATGGTTCAAATGCCTCATTCAAAGAAGATTTCTTAAACTCCTACATAAACCTGTCCCCCTATTACATTTTCTCAAAGCTTTCTGATCCTTTTCCATTTTCAGCACCTCTCATAGTTTGTAAGAAGGAACGATATGTTAAAAGTTTAGTAACTGGTACCACGTGAACACTGACAAATCAGAATGGATACCAAAGTACAGAGGGTAGGGCAATGCCTGTGAGTGTTGCCTAAGGATCATCCTTATGTGTGTGTGTGTCTGTGTCTGTGTCTGTGTATGTTCCATGAGGGCTGTGACTGTGCCTGAGGGGCTATTTACTCTGTTCCTGTCAAATAGCCTTCTCTAAATAAATATCTGTTGAGTGGTAAAGGAGTGCCAATCATAATCATTTTGGAGGCCTTTGGGTTGGGAGAGTATGGGGGTGAAAACTTCCAGCTAACTAACTCTGTAAGATTGGCTATTGAGCCTGTCTGTAGCTTACGTTCCTTATCTGTGAAATGGAGACAGTACTCATCTCCTAAGTTAGGGGAGAGGATTAAGGGACATGATTCTCAATCGGTGGTTTGTAAATGAGCTGTTATTATCATTGTCAGGGGCCTAAGTGACTAAGTGACCTTGGGTAACCCCAATATATGCCATTCCTCAATGTACTCTAAAGACAGGCGGGACAAAATTAAAAGTTTAATCAATAGGAAGAGGAACAGGAGGAGACATGAAGGAGAGAAAAAGGGAGATGAAGGAGGAAGAAATAGGGAGAAATAGAAGGAAGGAAAGAGAGATGAGATCATGCCTTATTATATGCCGGCCATTATGCATGTACAAGTATTAGCTCTACATCTCCGCACCACCCTTTGAAGAAAGTCACACTGAAAGTCACTCAGCTAGAATATGGTAGTAGTGTTAGTGATGTAGGGTCAAGAGATCTGGTTTAAATCGTGGTCCTCTGGTCTCCATCCACTCTAACAATGCTGCAATACTCAACTTCTACTCCACCAAGAGAAGGAAAGAATTCTTGATAATCTGTTTAACATTCTCCGTCTTAGTCAGAAAGAGACGAGAATTCTGAAATGTTTTATCAGATATCTACATAAATTTCTCTAAATAGATTGTATCTACTTAGCAGCAAGTTATAAGCTGCTGCCTAATAAACCAGACGTGTTTTTAGTCTAAAAAATCCTCAGATTTTAGTTTAATGGTTTTACTGAAAATGTCAGCACTCCATAATGAGTTTTATTTTAAAAGGTAAAGGATGGATTCAGGAAAAAAAAAAAAAAAAAGAGAGAGAGAGAATTCTTTTTAGGAACGGAGTGCTCTGCTGTGACACAGATTCTGCATAATTTACGTGTCGAGAAGTCTGAATCCAAGTAAACACACAGGCTTATACATAGTTTGGGGCCACCATCTCTAGCTTCTGGGTGGTATATTTATTTATTTAGACTTCAATCACACCTTACTTCCCAGAGAACTCTTGGAGAAAACATTGAATTTTATATTCCTAATATTAATATAAGTTTGGCGGTAATATTCAGAACAAATATAGGAGTAGGAATAACAATAACATATTGTGTTTGTGCAGTCCACGGACATTCACAAAGCTCTTGAATATCAATGATTTTGTTTAATCCTCCCAACAACCTTTTGGACTAAAAGCTATTACCCTCATTTTAAAGATAAGAAGCTAAGGTCCAGAGACCCTTAAAATGACTTGCGCAATGCTTTACACCTAGCAAGCAGTAGTTCAAGGCCCTGAAATAAGTATGGAGACAGCAAATCCAGGCATAGTGTTGGCTTTCTCCATGGGACCACTCACCTCCAAATAGAGGACCCTTCAGTGTGGTGTGCAAGTGTGGTAAGAGCTATCTCTGGAAGGAGCTGATGTGATGATCTATACCACTCCTGAAATTGTTCTCTCTGGGAAACAAAGCAAACATCTATGACTGTCCCCTCCAAACTTTGACCTCTTCCAGTGTTCCTATCTTGGGGGAAAACCCTTCTTCCATCCGGTTATGTATGCTAGAGACTTAGGAGTCTTTCGGGACGCATCCTATTTCTTCACCTCACATGCCAAGTCCTAAACATTCTACTCCCCAGACATCTCTCAAAACCATCCACTTCTCTCCATCTCGACTTTCACTATCCTAATCCAGTCTTCCCACATCTCCTGCCTAGACTCTTGCAGTCCCCTTCTCATTGGGCTTGGGCCACTAGCCACCTGGACCTGGTTTATCTACATATACTTTAGTTCCCTCCCAGCCTCATACCATACTGCAATGAGGTAGACCTTTTTAAAAACAAATCTGGGGCTTCCCTGGTGGTGCAGTGGTTAGGAATCCACCTGCCAATGTGGGGGACACGGGTTTGAGCCCTGGTCCAGGAAGATCCCACATGCCGCAGAGCAACTAAGCCCGTGCACCACAACTACTGAGCCTGCGTTCTAGAGCCCGTGAGCCACAACTACTGAGCCCACGTGCTGCAACTACTGGAGCCCGCACACCTAGAGCCCGTGCTCCACAACAAGAGAAGCCACCGCAGTGAGAAGCCCGCGCACCGCAACGAAGAGTAGCCCCCGCTCTCTGCAACTAGAGAAAGCCCGCATGCAGCAACGAAGACCCAACACAGCCAAAAGTAAATAAATAAATAAAACCAAATCTGTCTGTCCTTGACCTCCCAACCTTGGCTTCAAACACTTCAACAGTTCCCCATAGCTCTTACAAGAAATGACAATTTTCACCCGTTCTAAGAGGCTCTGTAGGGTCAGGCCTTACCTATTTCTTCAATGACATTTCAGGCCTCTGCACTCCCTTCTCTTTGATCTTCTTTCAGTTTCTTGGACTCACTACGTCCACTCCTGCTGAAGGGACTTTGCACGTGCTGTTCCCTCTGCCGGTCATGTTCTTCCTGATCTTCTTTACTTAATTAACTCCTATAGTGCTGAGCTCAATTACTCCTTACTCTGGAAAGCTCTCCCAGACCTCCATGACTACTTCTCTTCTTCCTAATATATACTTTCATAGAACTTCACATCTCTCCTTCACAGCACTTCTCCCAGATGCAATTTTATAGTTATTTCTGTGATTACCTAATTCATGTCAGTCTTCTCTCCTATACTGTAAACATCACAAAGAGAGAGTCAGTTCTTAGCATTGTGTCGCCACGGTAGTAGGTGTCCAAAAAATATTTCTGAAATGAATTGGTGAAGAATTAACAATTCTTGTGCAGTGCAACCTGTATGCTTTGCCTCATGCTGTTTGAAGAATCCTATCCACAGTTGTACCCATTGAAATACTCCCCCGTAAAATAGTACATTTTCAAAAAAAAAACAGTAACGCTGGGAAAATGTTCATACCAAAAGAGTGAGAAAGAGCAGGATACAAAATGGTACCTTGAGTGTACTTGCAATTTTGTAACAACAGCAAAATATATAGATCAAAATGTTAACACTGATTGCATCTGAGTGGTGGGATTTCAAGTGACTTTCATTTGTTCTCATGCTTTTATTAGCCAAAGTTTATTTTTTTATGATAAACTTTCTACTTTTATGATAAAAGAGATATATCTTTTAAAATTTTTATTGAAATACAGTTGATTTACAATGTTGTGCTAGTTTCAGGTATACAGCAAAGTGATTCAGCCATACATGCATATATAAATATATATATTCTTTTTTTACATTCTCCTCCTTCATAGGTTACCAAAAGATATTGAGTATAGTTCCCTGCACCATACAGCAGGTCCCTGTGGGCTATTCATTTTATATATGGTAGTGTGTGTATTTTAACCCCAAACTCCTAATTTATCCCCTTCCCACTATCCCCTTTGGTAACCATAAGTTTGTTTTCTATGTCTGTGAGTCTATTTCTGTTTTGTAAATAAGTTCATTTGTATCTTTTATTTTTTTTAGATTTCACATATAAGTTATATCATATGATATTTGTCTTTGCTTGCTTAGTATGATAATCTCTAGGTCCACCCATGTTGCTGCAAATGGCGTGAATTCATTCTTTTTTATGGCTGGGTAATATTAAAAGAGATATTTTTAAATAAAAAAATCACCTATCCTTCAGGTTCCCAGCTTAAATGCTATCTGTTTAATGGCACCTTCCCCTCACCTCCCTCGCCCCCAAGTAGATACCATCTCTCTTTCCTTTAAATACACACAGCCTTTATCAAGGTTTCAGTTGTGGCCTTAGTCACAATTTTCTGTACTTGTCCTTTCATTCCCCACACACATGATGGAAGACCCTATGGTGTAGAGACAGTGACTGAGCCGTATCTGGGTCCTCTCACTGTGCCCAGCACAGAGCCAAAGAGAGAGCAAGGTATTAGTAAATGAACAGAGCATGGAATAAAAAATTAGAATCATAAGATTCATCCCCACAGTGATGAGAGCCTGTCTCTCCTGGCAGAGAATTTGCTACATTCTCCTACCACTGCTGTTCCTCAGCACTAGCTGCATTTCCCCTCTTTGATGGGGAAGGGGCCTAGACCTCCTGGTGGAAACAGGGAACCTAGTTGCTCCAGGAGATTTGCAGTTTCCTGGTACTACAACAGTTTGGCCAGCAGAGGGCAACAGCGAACCAGCAATGACAGGTGGGACCCATCTGAGCAAGTTTCCAGGACCCCCACCCCATTACTCAAGCCATCCCAGATGCTTTGCCAGTCGCCCCAGCCCTACTCCTAACAATACTCTCAGTTGCTCTTTTAAGGCCGTGTCAAGTCAGTTTACGGTTTGGAAATGATTTTTCTCCCCCAAATATTTTCTTCTAATATGATTCCCCCAAATATGCACACACATGCATGCACATGCACATGCATACACACACACACACACACACACACACACCACTAAGACATCGTCCCTGATATTGAATAGAGTGATTATACCTGATTTACAAATCAATCTTCTTTCCTGTGCCCCTGTAGCCTCTTAGAATAACCAGCTCTTGAAAGAGGAAGCAGCTTCTTGGTTAGCCAGGAATCAGCAACTCAGGAGGAAAACACTGAATCATTCATTCCACACATATTCCCTGAGCACCCACTGGGTTCCAGGCCCTGAAGAGAATCCAGTTTGGGTCTGCAATTCAAACACAAACAGATGAAAAATGCATGGCATTGAAGCAAAGCAATTTGCCTCCCCCTGAGTTAAGTGAAGTCTTATAAAACCTTTAGCTAAATAACCCACATGCAATTCTTTCAGTCGTTTGGTTAATCTCTCCCTGGGCCTCTCCGATATGTATAGGGGACCCTCCAAGTAAACACAGTATTCTAATAAAAACCCGATGTCCACAAACCTTCCCTGTTCCCGTCCCCTGACTTGACTTCCTGTGGTTCATTTTTTTTCCTACTACCCCATGCAGCCAGCCATGTACCTGGCCCTGTGCTTAGCTACTGAGAATACTGAGAAAAGCATTCAACTCTTAAGGAATACACAGTTCTCTAAGAAGTGAGGTGAAATCACCTAAGGAAGAGTTAATGGGTATGATGAGACTGGATAATGAGAACACAAGTCCACAGAGTCAGGTGTCTGGATTCCCAGCCCATTGCCCACAGGGCTGAGGAAAAGGAACCCTAGGTATCTATTTGATGTCCTTAAAGAAGACTCTCTTATCAGCTTTTCATTTCCTGCTGTATGGTGAAGATCTCAGTGTTGGAAAAGCACAAGTTGCAAAGTACGGATGATTCTCTGGAGGTACACTAAAAAGGCATCAGGAATATTTATTCATTTCTCCAACACGTCTTTAACATGTACCACTCACTATAGGGCAAAGTGTTCCCATAAAATATGGACAAGGATGAACCTGGAAACATCCACTTTTGTATCCACAGAACACTTTTTGCCTGAGTAAGAGAAGTCCTACCATGACATTTCATATTGCTCCAGTTGAGTGCAGAAAAAAACAATGGTCAATTTTCCCCCTGGAAAACAAAGTCCGCAAGATGGGATCCATCACGTTTTATGAAACAGCAAGGGAGCCAGCATGACCAAAGCAAAAGGAACAGGGAGGAGAGTGGAAGGAGATTTAATCAGAAGCCACATTTCATGCTGAAATAACCACAATTTCTTTGCAATTTGAGAATGTTTTCACATTAAATGGCTATTATCCCCACTTCACAGGTGGAGGAACCAAGTCTTAATAAAGTGACACGCATCTAGTACCAATGACAGAGCCATGGTGAGAATCCAGCGCTTCTGACACCCCCAGCCGAGGCCATATACATTCCATCTAGCTGCTTCTCCCACTTATCTTCCCTGTGCAGCAGGCATTTGTGCTCTCCCTACCACAGTACCAACAGTAAGAGGATATTTTAAAAGCTACACAAAAGAGAAGACTCTGGGCACACCCCATCCTTCTCTCTTTCTCACAAAACAACTGAAGAGCTGTTGCATAGCTACTGGGCACACCAGGCACTAACAAGAGGCCCATCCCCGAGGGGCTCTCTCCTCCCTGCCTCCCCCAAATTCACTTTAGGGGATTCACTTGATCAGAAGCCAAAGAAGCGACAGGAGAACAAGGACTAATTTTGAGGAGGCGACAGAGAGGGAAGAACAGAGGGCTGGGATACAACAAATGCTCACATCTTGCCACCTCCCTTGTTTTATTCTTTTAAGTGGGAGAGATATTTGCTTACTGTACTGTGTTAGTTACATCTCCTTGGGTACAGGAGACACAGTCCACATCAGGCAAGTCCAAGAAGAGGAGATGTGTTATAAAAATACTCTGAGGAATCCCACAGAAATCTACAAACAGGAACCATAGCACAGTTGGGATTTAGGAAACCTAGAAAGTCACAAGGAATAAAATTTACTCTCTAGGGGCTGTCTCTCTCATGATGTCTGTGTATCCCTCTATGCATCTCATCTGTTTCCTCTCGACTGATGTGCTCCTTCTGCTTGCTGCCAGTGTTTGCTCCTCTTTAATTCCACCTTGCCTATGACCTTATTGTTTCCTTAGTCCTGACTATACATGAATTTGCAGAATCTGCTCTCGTAGCTAACTGGCCTCTGTTGTCCTAAATCTCCCAGTTCAGACTCTCAAGATAAGGGATTCTGTTAGCCCAAATCATTCCTCTGAGTTGTCTTTTTGAGTACACCAGCTAACCGATTAGCCCCCATTTGTCCTATCAGCTCTGGCCAGGGGCTGAAGTTATATAGTAGAAAATAGGATTTGCCAGTGAGAAACACTTTATTCTTTTTTAGAATTGTTTTAACTATTCTAATTCCTTTGTCTTTCCATAAAAATTTTAGAATAGTGAGTTCCCTGGTGGTACAGTGGTTAAGAGTCCGCCTGCCAATGCAGGGGACATGGGTTCAAGCCCTGGTCCGGGAAGATCCCACATGCCACGGAGCAACTAAGCCCTTGTGCCACAACTACTGAGCCTGTACTCTAGAGCCCACGAACCACAACTACTGAGACTGCATGCCACAACTACTGAAGCCCGCGCACCTAGAGCCCATGATCCACAACAAGAGGAGCCACCACAGTGAGAAGCCTGTGCACCACAACTAGAGAAAGCCCGCGTGCAGCAACGAAGACCCAATGCAACCATAAATAAATAAATAAATAAATATTAAAAAAATAAAACAAAACAGGCAAACTGAAAAAAAAATTTTTAGAATAGTTTTGTCCATACCTACAAAAATCTTGCTGAGATTGAAAGGAATTATGTTTAACCTGTATGTCAAATTTGTGGAAAATTGACATCTTTACTATATTGATTCTTCCAATCTATGAACATGGGATTTAGATCTTTGTTTCTTTCATCAGCAGTTTGTAGCTTTCAGTGTGTAAGTCCTATACATATTTTGTTAGATTTACACTTAAATATTTTTCTTTTTTTGAGTGATTATAAATGTTATTATATTTTTGTTTTTACCTCCTCAATGCTAGTGTATAGAAATATAATTGATTTTTTGATTTTTTTTTAATTATTACTAAAATATTTTTTGTATGTTTATCATGTACCCTGGAAACTTGCTAAACTCATCTAATAGTTCTGGAAACTTTTTGGTAGATTCCTTGGAATTTTCTACATAGACTATCATGCCATCTACAATTAGGAACAGTTTTTATTCCTTCCTGTTTGACCTGTATGCATTTTATTTACTTTTCTTGCCTTGTTACACTGGCTAGAACCTCCAGGACTATGTTGAATATTGGTAGTGAGAGTGAACACCTGCCTTGTTCCCAATTTTAGGGGGAAAACATTGTCTTTTCCCAATAGCATGATGTTAATTATAGGTTTTATGTAGATGTTCTTTATCAAACTGAAAAGGTTCCTCTCTGTTATTTTCTGAGGGTTTTTGTCATGAATGGGTACGTTGAATTTTGTCAAATGCTTTTTCTGCATCTATTGATCTGATCATATGATTTTTCTTCTTTAGCCTCTTAATATGGTGGATTACATTGATTAATTTTCTAATATTGAACTAGCCTTGCATCCCTGGAATAAACCCCACTTGGTCATGGTATATAATTATTTTTTTATATTGTTGAATTCTGCTTGCCAATGTTTTGTTAAGAATTTTTAAATCTATATTCATGAGGGGTATTGGTCTGTAGTTTTATTTTTGTACTGTCTTTGTCTGGATTTAGTATCAAGTTAATACTGGCTTCATAGAATGAGCTGGGAAGTATTCCTTTCTCTTCTATTTTCTGGAAAAGATTATGTAAATTGGTGTTCATTCTTCTCTAAACGCTTAATAGAATCCTCCAGTGGAACCACCCAGGCCTAGATATTTCTTTTGGGGAAGGTTTTAATTACAAATTTAGTTTCCTAATTGTTATAAGGCTACTTAAATTATCTATTTCATCTTGGGTGTGTGTATTTAGGAAAGGGTTCATTTCAGCTAAGTTGTCAAATTTATGTGTGTAGAGTTGTTGGCTATAATTCCTCATTATCTCTCTGGTGTTTGTCGGGTCTGTGTGATACCCCCTGTTTTATTCCTAATATTCGTAATTTATGACTTTTTTTTTTTTTTGGGTCATCCTTGCTAGCAGTTTGTCAACTTTATTGAAATTTTCAGAGAACCAGCTTTTGGCTTCTTTAATTTTTCCTATTGTTTTTGTTTTTTATTAACTTCTACTTTTATCTTTATTACTTCTTTCCTTCTCAGCTTCGGGTTTGTTCTTCTTTTTCTAATTTCTTGAAGCTGAAGCTTATACTATTGACTTAGGATGTTTCTTCAACTGATTTGAGCACGTTTCCTTTAATGCTATAAATTTCTTTCTTGGGACTGCTTTAGCTGTATCCCACACAGCTATGGATATGTTTTATCTTTATTTGCATTCCATTCAATGAACTTTTTAATTTCTTTGAAACTCTCTCTTTGACCTCAGGATTATCTACCCATATTTAGAAGTATGTTGTTCTTTTTCCAAACATTTAGTATTTTTCTGTTATCTTTCTATTACTGATTTCTTGTTTGATTCCACTGTAATCAGAGAACATATCCTGTGTGATTTCAATTCTTTTAAATTTGGTGAGGTTTGCTTTGTAGTGCAAGATATGGTGGGTCTTGGTATATGTTCTGTGGGTGTTTGAAAAGAACATGTATTCTGCTAGTACTTGGTGGAGTGTTCTATAAATGCTGATTGGGTCATAGTGTTGTTAAGTTCTTCTAAATCCTTGCTGAATTTTTGCCCATTTTTTTTTTCACACACACACAGTGTATTTTATTTTTACAAGAGATAAATAGACTGACACCAAGCATTGTACATGGATGACCACAACAAAAGCAACAATGATTGCAATTACCAAACGTGAAACACACTCATACTATGTCATAATATTGACATTCAGTCCAGTAATCCTCCACTGTAACAGCTCCTTTACTTTGCAGTGAAAATTGATTTGTATATTCTTTGCCTCTGAGTCCTTGTTGGATTTTTTTTTTTTTTAATTCAGACAGAAAGTCACAAAAATTATACTCATCCTCATCAGTTCACTCAGTCCCATGTAATTAATTTTTTTTTTGTCTTGATCTTTTGTTAGCACTTTTATGAGTTCATCAGTTTTTCATTAGAGTTCTGAAAATGCTTATTCATTCAGTTCAGCAGTACAGTCAGTTACCAGAAACCTGTACTTGTCAGAGTCTTTTCCATGAATTTCTTAAAGATGAAACCCTTTTATAGGAACATATTTGCAAAAGCATCAGAGTACACACAGAACTGTCTGTAAATGACAAAAGACTTAAAAATGACCACAGTTAAAAATTTGATGAAAGTTCATAATAATGCAGTTGACAAGAAAATTAGTTATTTCTGAGATATACATTTTAAGGTAATAACTAGGATTATGACTTATAACATTATATCAGAACATATAAGATTTTTAGAAATTTCATGTAATGTCTGAAACATTTATATTAACATATTTCCATACAAATAACCCAATGAAAGTTTGGTATTAGTTGTTTTGTTTGTTTGTTTTTTTATACTGCAGGTTCTTATTAGGCATCAATTTTATACACATCAGTGTATACATGTCAATCCCAATCGCCCAATTCAGCACAACACCATACCCACCCCACCGCAGTTTTCCCCCCTTGGTGTCCATATGTCCGTTCTCTACATCTGTGTCTCAACCTCTGCCCTGCAAGCTGGCTCATCTGTACCATTTTTCTAGGTTCCACATACATGCGTTAATATACGATATTTGTTTTTCTCTTTCTGACTTACTTCACTCTGTATGGCAGTCTCTAGATCCATCCACGTCTCAACAAATGACTCAATTTCGTTCCTTTTTATGGCTGAGTAATATTCCATTGTATATATGTACCACACCTTCTTTATCCATTCGTCTGTTGATGGGCATTTAGGTTGCTTCCATGACCTGGATATTGTAAATAGTGCTGCAATGAACATTCGGGTGCATGTGTCTTTTTGAATTACAGTTTTCTCTGGGTATATGCCCAGTAGTGAGATTGCTGGGTCATATGGCAATTCTATTTTTTTTAGTTTTTTAAGGAACCTCCATATTGTTCTCCATAGTGGCTGTATCAATTTACATTCCCACCAACAGTGCAAGAGGGTTCCCTTTTCTCCACACCCTCTCCAGCATTTGTGGTTTGTAGATTTTCTGATGATGCCCATTCTAACTGGTGTGAGGTGATACCTCATTGTAGTTTTGATTTGCATTTCTCTAATAATTAGTGATGTTGAGCATCTTTTCATGTGCTTCTTGGCCGTCTGTATGTCTTCTTTGGAGAAATGTCTATTTAGGTCTTCTGCTCATTTTTGGATTGGGGTGTTTGTTTCTTTAATATTGAGCTGAATGAGCTGTTTATATATTTTGGAGATTAATCCTTTGTCCGTTGATTCGTTTGCAAATATTTTCTCCCATTCTGAGGGTTGTCTTTTCGTCTTGTTTATGGTTTCCTTTGCTGTGCAAAAGCTTTGAAGTTTCATTAGGTCCCATTTGTTTATTTTTGTTTTTATTTCCATTACTCTAGGAGGTGGATCAAAAAAGATCTTGCTGTGATTTATGTCAAAGAGTGTTCTTCCTATGTTTTCCTCTAAGGGTTTTATAGTGTCCAGTCTTACATTTAGGTCTCGAATCCATTTTGAGTTTATTTTTGTGTATGGTGTTAGGGAGTATTCTAATTTCATTCTTTTACATGTAGCTGTCCAGTTTTCCCAGCACCACTTATTGAAGAGACTGTCTTTTCTCCATTGTATATCTTTGCCTCCTTTGTCATAGATTAGTTGACCATAGGTGCGTGGGTTTATCTCTGGGCTTTCTGTCTTGTTCCATTGATCTATGTTTCTGTTTTTGTGCCAGTACCATATTGTCTTGATTACTGTAGCTTTGTAGTATAGTCTGAAGTCAGGGAGTCTGATTCCTCCAGCTCCGTTTTTTTCCCTCAAGACTGCTTTGGCTATTCGGGGTCTTTTGTGTCTCCATACAAATTTTAAGATGATTTGTTCTAGTTCCGTAAAAAATGCCATTGGTAATTTGATAGGGATTGCATTGAATCTGTAGATTGCTTTGGGTAGTAGAGTCATTTTCACAATGTTGATTCTTCCAATCCAAGAACACGGTATATCTCTCCATCTGTTGGTATCATCTTTAATTTCTTTCATCAGTGTCTTATACTTTTCTGCATACAGGTCTTTTGTCTCCCTAGGTAGGTTTATTCCTAGGTATTTTATTCTTTTTGTTGCAATGGTAAATGGGAGTGTTTCCATAATTTCTCTTTCAGATTTTTCATCATTAGTGTATAGGAATGCAAGAGATTTCTGTGCATTAATTTTGTATCCTGCAACTTTACCATATTCATTAATTAGCTCTAGCAGTTTTCTGGTGGCAGTTTTAGGATTCTCTATGTATAATATCACGTCATCCGCAAACAGTGACAGTTTTACTTCTTCTTTTCCAATTTGTATTCCTTTTATTTCTTTTTCTTCTCTGATTGCCGTGGCTAGGACTTCCAGAACTATGTTGAATAATAGTGGTGAGAGTGGACATCCTTGTCTCGTTCCTGATCTTAGAGGAAATGCTTTCAGTTTTTCACCATTGAGAATGATGTTTGCTGTGGGTTTGTCATATATGGCCTTTATTATGTTGAGGTAGGTTCCCTCTATGCCCACTTTCTGGAGAGTTTTTATCATAAATGGGTGTTGAATTTTGTCAAAAGCTTTTTCTGCGTCTATTGAGATGATCATATGGTTTTTCTTCTTCAGTTTGTTAATATGGTGTATCACATTGATTGATTTGCGTATATTGAAGAATCCTTGCATCCCTGGGATAAATCCCACTTGATCGTGGTGTATGATCCTTTTAATGTGTTGTTGGATTCTGTTTGCTAGTATTTTGTTGAGGATTTTTGCATCTATATTCATCAGTGATATCGGTCTGTAATTTTCTTTCTTTGTAGTGTCTTTGTCTGGTTTTGGTATCAGGGTGATGGTGGCCTCATAGAATGAGTTTGGGAGTGTTCCTTCCTCTGCAATTTTTTGGAAGAGTTTGAGAAGGATAGGTGTTAGCTCTTCTCTAAATGTTTGATAGAATTCACCTGTGAAGCCATCTGGTCCTGGACTTTTGTTTGTTGGAAGATTTTTAATCACAGTTTCAATTTCATTGCTTGTGATTGGTCTGTTCATATTTTCTGTTTCTTCCTGGTTCAGTCTTGGAAGGTTATACCTTTCTAAGAATTTGTCCATTTCTTCCAGGTTGTCCATTTTATTGGCATAAAGCTGCTTGTAGTAGTCTCTTAGGATGCTTTGTATTTCTGCAGTGTCTGTTGTAACTTCTCCTTTTTCATTTCTGATTTTATTGATTTGAGTTCTCTCCCTCTTTTTCTTGATGAGTCTGGCTAATGGCTTATCAATTTTGTTTATCTTCTCAAAGAACCAGCTTTTAGTTTTATTGATCTTTGCTATTGTTTTCTTTGTTTCTATTTCATTTATTTCCGCTCTGATCTTTATGATTTCTTTCCTTCTGCTAACTTTGGGTTTTGTTTGTTCTTCTTTCTCTAGTTTCTTTAGGTGTAAGGTTAGATTGTTTACTTGAGATTTTTCTTGTTTCTTTAGGTAGGCTTGTATAGCTATAAACTTCCCTCTTAGAACTGCTTTTGCTGCATCCCATAGGTTTTGGGTTGTCGTGTTTTCATTGTCATTTGTCTCTAGGTATTTTTTGATTTCTTCTTTGATTTCTTCAGTGATCTCTTGGTTATTTAGTAACGTAATGTTTAGCCTCCATGTGTTTGTCTTTTTTACGTTTTTTTCCCTGTAATTCATTTCTAATCTCATAGCATTGTGGTCAGAAAAGATGCTTGATATGATTTCAGTTTTCTTAAATTTCCTGAGGCTTGATTTGTGACCCAAGATGTGATCTATCCTGGAGAATGTTCCGTGCGCACTTGAGAAGAACGTGTAATCTGCTGTTTTTGGATGGAATGTCCTATAAATATCAATTAAATCTATCTGGTCTATTGTGTCATTTAAAGCTTCTGTTTCCTTATTTATTTTCATTTTGGATCATCTGTCCATTGGTGTAAGTGAGGCGTTAAAGTCCCCCACTATTATTGTGTTGCTGTCAATTTCCTCTTTTATGGCTGTTAGCAGTTGCCTTATGTATTGAGGTGCTCCTATGTTGGGTGCATATATATTTATAATTGTTATATCTTCTTCTTGGACTGATCCCTTGATCATTATGTAGTGTCCTTCTTTGTCTCTTGTAACATTCTTTACTTTAAAGTCTATTTTATCTGATATGAGTATAGCTACTCCAGCTTTCTTTTGATTTCCATTTGCATGGAATATCTTTTTCCATCCCCTCACTTTCAGTCTGTATGTGTCCCTAGGTCTAAAGTGGGTCTCTTGTAGACAGCATATATATGGGTCTCGTTTTTGTATCCATTCAGCGAGCCTGTGTCTTTTGGTTGGAGCATTTAATCCATTCACGTTTAAGGTAATTATCGATATGTATGTTCCTCTTACCATTTTCTTAATTGTTTTGGGTTTGTTTTTGTAGGTCCTTTTCTTCTCTTGTGTTTCCCACTTAGAGCAGTTCCTTTAGCATTTGTTGTAGAGCTGGTTTGGTGGTGCTGAATTCTCTTAGCTTTTGCTTGTCTGTAAAGCTTTTGATTTCTCCATCAAATCTGAATGAGATCCTTGCCAGGTAGAGTAATCTTGGTTGTAGGTTCTTCCCTTTCATCACTTTAAGTATATCATGCCACTCCCCTCTGGCTTGTAGAGTTTCTGCTGAGAAATCAGCTGTTAACCTTATGGGAGTTCCCTTGTATGTTATTTGTCGTTTTTCCCTTGCTGCTTTCAATAATTTTTCTTTGTCTTTAATTTTTGCCATTTTGATTACTATGTGTCTCGGCGTGTTTCTCCTTGGGTTTATCCTGTATGGGACTCTCTGCACTTCCTGGACTTGGGTGGCTATTTCCTTTCCCATGTTAGGGAAGTTTTCGACTATAATCTCTTCAAATATTTTCTCTGGCCCTTTCTCTCTCTCTTCTCCTTCTGGGACCCCTATAATGAGAATGTTGTTGCGTTTAATGTTGTCCCAGAGGGCTCTTAGGCTGTCTTCATTTCTTTTCGTTCTTTTTTCTTTAGTCTGTTCTGCAGCAGTGAATTCCACCATTCTGTCTTCCAGGTCACTTCTCCGTTCTTCTGCCTCAGTTATTCTGCTATTGATTCCTTCTAGTGTAGTTTTCATTTCAGTTATTGTATTGGTCATCTCTGTTTGTTTGTTCTTTAATTCTTCTAGGTCTTTGTTAATCATTTCTTGCATCTTCTCAATCTTTGCCTCCATTCTTATTCCGAGGTCCTGGATCATCTTCACTATCATTATTCTGAATTCTCTTTCTGGAAGGTTGCCTATCTCCACTTCATTTAGTTGTTTTTCTGGGGTTTTTTCTTGTTCCTTCGTCTGATATATAGCCCTCTGCCTTTTCATCTTGTCTATCTTTCTGTAACTGTGGGTTTTGGTCCACAGGCTGCAGGATTGTAGTTTTTCTTGCTTCTGCTGTCTGCCCTCTGGTGGTTGAGGCTATCTACGAGGCTTGATGGGAGGCTCTGGTGGTGGGTAGAGCTGACTGTTGCTGTGGCGGACAGAGCTCCGGAACACTTTAATCCACTTGACTGTTGATGGGTGGGGCTGGGTCCCCTCCCTGTTGGTTGTTTTGCCTGAGGCAACTCAACACTGGAGCCTACCTGGGCTCTTTGATGGGGTTAATGGCAGACTCTGGGAGGGCTCATGCCAAGGAGCACTTCCCAGAACCTCCGCTGCCAGTGTCCTTGTCCCCACGGTGAAACAGAGCCACCTCCCGCCTCTGCAGGAGACCCCCCAACACCAGCAGGTAGGTCTGGTTCAGTGTCCCCCAGGGTCACTGCTCCTTCCCCTGGGTCCTGATGCGCACACTACTTTGTGTGTGCCCTCCAAGAGTGGGGTCTCTGTTTCCCCCAGTCCTGTCGAAGTCCTGCAATCAATTCCCACTAGGCTTCAAAGTCTGATTCTCTAGGAATTCCTCCTCCCGTTGCCGGACCCCCAGGTTGGGAAACCTGACGTGGGGCTCAGAAGCTTCACTCCAGTGGATGGACTTCTGTGGTATAAGTGTTCGCCAGTCTGTGAGTCACCCACCCAGCAGTTATGGGATTTGATTTTACTCTGATTGCGCCCCTCCTACCGTCTCACTGTGGCTTCTCCTCTGTCCTTGGACGTGGGGTATCCTCCTTGGTGAGTTCCAGTGTCTTCCTGTCGATGACTGTCCAGCAGCCAGTTGTGATTCTGGTGCTCTCGCAAGAGGGAGTGAGGGCACGTCCTTCTACTCCGCCATCTTGGTTAATCTCCTATACCTACCTTTCCCATTTTTTTATAACCGTTATTGAAAGAATGGTCTTAAAGTCTCCAACTGTAATCATGGATTTGTCTATTTCTCCTTTCAGTTCTATCAGTTTCATTTCAAAAATTTTGCAGCTCTATTATTTGGTGCATACACATTTAAGGTTTCTCTGTCTTCTTGGATGAAAGGATTGACCCTTTCATCATTATACAGTTTCCTCTCAATTTCCCTGGTAATTTTCCTTGCTCAGAAGATTACATTTTTACTAATTCACATAGCACGGCATTTCAGAAGCCACAGCAATTCTTAAACTTGGTAGTTCTTTCTATTGAACATACTAGTGGAAGCAGAGGCTCTTTTCTCTTCACATTGATTACTCTTCACAAACCCAACCTACTTTCCCTACAACAAGGCATTTTGGGATAACCTAGGGACCCAATAGAGTGGAGACAATTTCCTCTTTGTGTATCAGGCAGCACGTTTATTCATAAGAGACTATAATAGTTGTCTGTATAACAGCTGTAGTGACCTAAATGTGTTGATAGCCTCAATATTAAGGTTGAGGTCTTATTTGTTTTCTTTAATAAACCACACATGGGCAGTCCCCTAAATAATCAAGACTAAGTTTAAATTATTGGGCAATTATTTCCAGAATCTATTGCCTTTCTAATAATGTCAACACCCTATTTAACTCAAGACAGAAATGCCTATATAGTGGTCATGAAAGAAACATAAAGGCAGTGGTGTGCTGTAAATGGTAAACACATTCTAAAGTAACAATAATGATAATGATGATGCCCTGATTTTATTTCCTTGGTATAAATTCTCCTGTCATGACTGATTTCAAGATCCCAAGGTGAGGTCACTGGACCTGTAATTGGAGGAGATGCACACAGCTGGCCGTCATGAGTGGGAGAGCCGAGCACACACCACGGCATCAGGGAATGAAGTGGGGCCTGTGTAAGACAATGGGAAGTGACAAGGTGTTGGCAAACTGGAAACACATACCTTAACTAAAAACATGCAAATTCAAATTTTGAAAAATACTTAGCAGGGTGGAAATGGCTTATGGATCTCCAATTTGTGACTCAAGAAAAAAATTTGATCCATGCTCCTTAGCCTGGCATTCAAAATTCTTTCCTTTCTGGCTCCTTTCTGCCTTTCCAACTTCTTTCTAGTTCTCTGACTCTTGCTCACTAATCCAGCCACAGAGAACTGTCTGTGGTTCCCTGAGCCTGTCTCAGTTACTCTGCACAGATTCTTCCCTCTTCCTGAGATGTTCTTTCCCATAATATCTTTTTTGGAAATTTCTCTTCCTCCCTTAATCCTGGATGTCCCCTTGACCTATGTCAACAATACAGACACACTGAGTTCTGAGCTCTCACAGAATAATTTGTAGGACTGTGTATCAGCAAGTATCATACTGTGCTGTGACTTCCTTTACATGTCCTCCTTCCCCACAAGACTGAGAGTTCCTTGAAGACAGAAATTTTGTCTTACTTGTTTCTGTATTTTCATCATTTAGGGCAGAGTCTGGCTTATGTAAGGAGCTGAGTAAACACATAAATGGATGTATAAATGGGTGAATATTATTAATAATAATAATAGTTATTATCATTATAAAAGCAAACTCTTAGGTGGCACATACTATGTGGCAAAAATTGGTATAAGCATTGTATATATTTTAAATAATTTAATTCTTAAATTAATATCCCTCTTTACGTAGCCATTTTATAAATGATAAAACTGAGGCCCAGAGGATGTAAGAGACTTACATACCAAGGTCACATAGCTAATAAGTGATGGAGCCGGGCATTTAGCTGCATCAGACTTTTTTTCACCTCTTGGCTCTTCCTGACCCCTCCTTAACTCATAGCAGTCTTGGGAAAACAAACACTTCCAAGTACGTTTGTGACTGCAGTATCTAAATGCCCTCACTGTCCTGTAATTCAGGTTACTCAGGGACCATTAGCTATCTGGATGAGGCTGTTGCCATGGAGGAATTTATAGAGAAAAGCAATGTGTTTAATTAAGTGGTTGTCGAAAACACCCACCCAGAATAAATGGATTCTGGCAACAGAGGTGCCTTTGTTGCTGCCAGAGTCCTGCCACAGGTCATTAACATCTTGATAGATTTGAGGCATTTTCAGCCTGAGTGCTTTCACCCAAGGATGGGGGAAGTCTCGTTGAGCTTTGAGCTGCTTGGAGGCCCAGGGTAATAGAGGCAGGACTCGATGGATGGACCCTGCTAATGTCAGTGAAGGGTTTCAAGCAATAGATGGCTCTATCAGAATTAGATGCAAGTCAAGTCCATGATCAGTTCTGAGCCCCTACCAAATGCCAGACACTATACTAAGTACTGGCAGGTGGGCAGAGATGGGCTTGGACAAAGGTGACTCCGAATCAGGCCCGGACTTAAGGAATGCTTTCCTCACAATGTACACAATGGACTCTATTATACTGTATAAGGTGAGCACAGAGACGGGAGAGAAGATTATTCTGGTTGAATTAATATGGAAAGGCTTTATAGGCATAGTGTCCCTGAAGGACAGGAAATGTCTGGATGAACAGGAAGGAGAGAAAACATACCAAATAGAGCAAATTGGATGAGTACAATCATGAAGCCAAGGTACTGTGTCAGGAATTTCGGGGGAACAGCAGGCAATTCAATTTGACTGGTAGAATTTGTTAAAGGGCATAATGGTAAGTAAGGTTGGAAAGGGAAATTCGGTCCATGACATGTAGGGTCTTAAAGGTGCAACAGAAGGGTATATAGGCAGTGAGAATCCACTGATATCCTCAGAGCATGAGCATGAGAGTGATCTAGACCGGTGCTTCTCAAACTTTAATGATAGGAATCAACTGGAGATCCTATGAAAATGCAGACTCAGGTTTAGTATGACTGGGGTGGGTCCTGAGGGTCGGCATTGCCAACAAGCTCCTAGGTGATGCTGCTGCTGCTGATTCCAAGACCACACTTTGAGTAGCAAAGTCTAGAATAAATGAAAGTGTGCAAAAATGAGTAGGGTTGGGTAGGAGATACATTTCAGGTTGTTAATTTGCATATTACATTTATTATTCATGACTAAGATGTTTAGCAGTCCCTGATTCCTCAGTTCACTTGGGGTTTTTGTTTTGTGTGTGTCTTTATTTTTTAAATTATTAGTAGCAGTGTTTTTCCTTACAAAAGTAGTTCAGCATTCCTAATTACACTGTGACAAGATAAAGTATGATTGACCTTAGCCCATCAACGGCAGCCACCATTCCCTACAAGTATCTGACTTTTTACTTGATTCTGGGAAAAGACTAAATAAAGTCAAACGGACAACACAAGGCCAGAAAGATCTGGAGAGGAAAAGAGGAAAAGGTCTCTGATCCTGCCCAAGGAATCACTGTCCTCCTCCCTGCAAACAATAGACGATCAATGAAGAAACCAGACACAGGCACAAAGATCATTTAACCAATTTAAACCGTGGTGATGGCTGTGTCGGGAGATTAAAAAACTCACAAAAGGCAGCAAGAGCAGTACAGTGAGAAGACAACTGGGCTGAGAGAGAGGTCCTGAGAAGTCAAGCCGTCCTGTGACCCTTAATAAGTGGTTGCCCTTAGATAGGTCGTTTAATCTCTGGGTTTCTTCAACCAGAAAAAAAAGCCAATAGTTCCTCCTTGCCTTCTTCCCTGGGTCTGTTTGAGGATCAAATGTGAGTGCAAGTGTGAAGGCAAACACAGGCATTGCTTTGGGGATCAGTGAACTCCAGTGGCACCCTGTGCCTGGGAAATCGTTCGGTCTCCTGTGCCTCAACATTTCTTCGCTTCCCGGATGCCTTTCTTTTTATTTAAACATCTAGGATAGTTCTTTCTTCTGGGAAATCATTCTAAATTAAGCAGAGATGCCCTGCACAATTCCACTTACCCCACCAAGCCCAAGAAACAGAATTCTGAGTTTAACCTTTGGGTTACAATCTGATAAGGGGCACACATGGAATCTGGGCAGAGTAGCAAAAGACCATTTTAGCAAAAGTCAGGGCAGCATAATGCATTGGAGCCCTGTCTCTGCTACTTTAGAGCTGTGTCACTCTTCTTTTTCAAAAAAATTTATTGAAATATAGTTGATTTATAATGTGTTAGTTTCAGGTGTACAGTAAAGTGATTTAGTTATACAATACATACATATATATATATATATATATATATTTTTTTTTTCTTTTTTTACATTCTCTTCCATTATAGGTTATTACAAGATATTGAGTATAGTTCCCTGTGCTATACAGTAGGTCTTTTTTGTTTATATATTTTGTATGTGTTACTCTTCTGAGCTTTGATTTCCTCATCTGCAAATTGGAGTTCATGTTTCCTGCCTCAGACAATTGCTATGAAGATTGAATTAAATGAAGAAGAGTACTTTTTAAACTATAAAGTGCAACAGGAATATTACTTACTATTTTTTATCAAAAAATAAGTGGAGAATGCCTTATATATTTTCATTTCTTTTTCCAATTGTGAAATGTTACTCTGGCCCACTGGTAACTCTCCCTTACTTGGTGCTTCAATTTTAAAAGGATAATATAAACCTTTACATTTGTGTAGCCACTGACAGTTTAAAAGTAATTGTCTAATACTTTACAAAAACTACAAGATAACCAAGAAAAATACGAGGAAAAAAACCTAAGAAAAATGCCATTTAGAGATCATCAAAATTATATAAGTTATACAAATATAATGGTAAATGCATGGAAAGCACTTATCGCAAGGTACAGTTTAAGTGCTCAATAAATGTTATCTATTAATGTTATAAAATCTTTGACAGAAGATTGCATGGAGAAAAGCTGGAATGATATATACCAAAAATTAACAGTAGCTGTGCTTCTTTCAAGAGCAGTGGATTTCTAATGGATTAAAGACTGTATTAAAACAAATTCACTAATTTAAAAAACAAAATGGAAAGCCCACTCAAGTTCACCTATCTACACTGATAATAAGTAGCAGAGCCAGAAATCAAACCCAAGTCTTCTGATTCCAAATTCAGGACTCTTTCTATGACACCAGGCTGCTTCCTTGACTTCACTTTCATTCTACTGTCTTTATGTCCGACACAGGTAGTTAGTCGGATTTCACCAAAGTCTGAGGATAAAAACCTACGTGGGTTTCGGGAGAAGCAGGCAATGAAACATGCTGAAAGTATTTGCCATGAAGATGAAGAGCAAGAGTTACTTGATCCCAGCCACTAGAGGCAAGTCCTCTCATTCAGGAATAAGAGGGATGAGAACAAAAACCCACACCACCACTTCACACTAATGTGTGTGGAGGGAAGATCCCATCTCCTCCCGCCTCCTTAACCACCGCAGACAAAGACATCTTGAGTACATTTGACTGAAGAGCCACGTCATTGCCATCGTATTGCACTTTTCTGAGATTCAATAGAGTGTCAAGATGTTCTCCTTGGTACTGGCTTAATGGATCACTTCTAAAAGCGTATGCACTATTTATTGTAAAAGTCCTTTCCCAGAGGGCCAAGAAAGACAGTACGAGGAGGAGATAAACATCATCCTGTCTTTACAGCTGTAAAGTTATAAAATTCCTAAATGGGTTGGGCTGGGCTGGAAGCCTGAGTCTCACTTGAAGTCTCCTTATGGTATTCTTTTTTTTTTTCTTTTGAATTTTTAAATTTTATTTTACTTATTTATTTTTTATATAGCAGGTTCTTATTAGTTATCTATTTTATACATATTAGTATATATGGTACACTTTAAGAATACCTTAGGGTGTTCTTAATGGTTTCAGCTAACTGGGATCTCGCTGGAGCTGATAGCATCTCTCTAGTTCTCCTTTTGGTCTCTCTGTCCATCCTCCTTGTATTCGCTACCCAACTGCCTTCAAACTCATTTTTCTAATCTGCTGAATGATATATCTGTCTAAATTTAGAACATCTCAAAGAAGTTAATCTGCACTAGTTTGGGTGATATCCCTTGGAAAATGCTTTGACTGACTTAATGCTATTTCATGCCCTTAGCACCTACAGAAGGCAGGCCTATATAAATATGTCAGGATTACTGTCCCTTTTGAAAACTAATGGAGATGGCATCTGTAAACATATGTAGAACCATCTATTCAATACCACTATGAGGAGGCTCTATGGACGCCTCAGACACATTTTTTTCCCCACAACTTTATACAACAAGTTCTGTAAAAAGTGAATGACAAGACTGTTGGGAGGATTAAGTGACACTGTGTGCACAGTTTCTCCTCCAATGTTTGGCATATGGTGGTTTCTCAGTAAGGTAGAGTTACCATGTCCTTCTGAACTTAGAATTATGGCACAGACAGCCCATCAGTTTGCCAGGCCAAAGCCCAAGCATTACCCGGAACTCCTTCCCCCTAGATGATTAAACACAAAGATCCACAAAGCCCAGCTATGCCAGTTGTCAGCTTATTGCTTCTCAGTTCCTAATGCACACTTCAGTATATGCTCTATGATAAACATCAGATTCCCTTAAGCACTTCTGCTTTCAAGTGTGCCCCATGTTACGATTCTGCAGTAGAGAGCACTAAAGGGATACAGAGGAAGAAGAGGCCTTTTGGAATTCCCAGCTTAGGCTGGGAGTCAGCAGGTTGATGCGAGAACAGCCAATGTCCTCTGCCCCAGGCAGAACACAGACCCTCTTCAACCTTGCAACCTCTGCTTGGCATTCATCTTTCCTCAGCCACCTGTCCAGATTTCATCCATTCACCAATGAAAAAGGTGACTTTTTGCTGAATTGGATAATAGTTTTTGAATTCTGGAAGTATATTTCCTCAACTTTTTTGTGCTATGACAATATTACAGCCACAGACACGACTCACTTTTAAACTTAATCTGCATTGTTAATATATCTTCTATTACTTTCTTAAGTTTAGACAATAAACAAAACAATAAATCAAACTCTGATCTCTAGTTTGCTTATTTCCACGGGATAATCGCTGTCACCGGGGCCAATTCCAAGCTACCAACCTGATATCACTGAACATCCAGTTGGTAGAGATGGGCAGGAACACACTGTCGTGTATTATTTCCACCACACAAATAGAATAGGCAAATATAACCCCCAGAGCATACGTAACAGCAAAGTGAAGTAAAATCATCAGAGGATGAGGCATTTTGAGTATATTACCTTTGTTTTAAATTTATTTGGGGTGAAAGGTAAAAACCCACCAGACCAAACAAATGAAGAAGAAATAGGCAGTCTACCTGAAAAAGAATTCAGAGTAATGATAGTAAAGATGATCCAAAATCTTGGAAACAGAATGGAGAAAATTCAAGAAATGTTTAACAAGGACCTAGAAGAACTGAAGAGCAAACAAACAATGATGAACAACACAATAAATGAAATTAAAAATTCTCTAGAAGGAATCAATAGCAGAATAACTGAGGCAGAAGAACGGATAAATGACCCGGAAGACAAAAATAGTGAAAATAACTACCGCAGAGCAGAATAAAGAAAAAAGAATGAAAAAAATTGAGGACTGTCTCAGAGACCTCTGGGACAACATTAAACGCACCAACATTCAAATTATAGGGGTCCCAGAAGAAGAAGAGAAAAAAAAAAAAAGGGGACTGAGAATATATTTGAAGAGATTATAGTTGAAAACTTCCCTAATATGGGAAAGGAAAGAGTCAATCAAGTCAAGGAAGCGCAGAGAGTCCCATCCAGGATAAATCCAAGGAGAAACATGCCAAGACACATATTAATCAAACTATCAAAAATTAAATACAAAGAAAAAATATTAAAAACAGAAAGGAAAAACAACAAATAACATAAAAGGGAATCCCCATAAGGTTAACAGCTGATTTTCAGCAGAAACTCTGCAAGCAGGAAGGGAGTAGCAGGACATATTTAAAGTGATGAAAGGGAAAAATCTACAGCCAAGATTACTCTACCCAACAAGGATCTCATTCAGATTCGACAGAGATATTAAAACCTTTACAGACAAGCAAAAGCTAAGAGAATTCAGCACCACCAAACCAGCTTTACAACAAATGCTAAAGGGACTTCTCTAAGCAGGAAACACAAGACAAGGAAAAGACCTATAATAACAAACCCAAAACAATTAAGAAAATGGAAATAGGAACATACATATCGACAACTACCTTAAATGAAAATGGATTAAATGCTCCAACCAAAAGACATAGACTGGTTGAATGGATACAAAAACAAGACCCATATATAGGCTCTCTACAAGAGACCCACTTCAGACCTAGGGACACATACAGACTGAAAGTGAGGGGATGGAAAAAGATATTCCACGCAAATGGAAATCAAAAGAAAGCTGGAGTAGCAATTCTCATATCAGACAAAATGGACTTTAAAATGAAGACTATTACAAGAGACAAAGAAGGACAATACATAATAATCAAGGGTTCAATCCAAGAAGATATAACAATTGTAAATATTTATGCACCCAACATAGGAGCACCTCAATACATAAGGCAAATGCTAACAGCCATAAAAGGAGGAATCGACAGTAACGCAATAATAGTAGGGGACTTTAACACCCCACTTTCACCAATGGACAGATCATCCAAAATGAAAATAAATAAGGAAATACAAGCTTTAAATGATACATTAAACAAGATGGGCTTAATTGACATTTATAGGACATTCCATCCAAAAACAACAGAATACATTTTCTTCTCAAGTGCTCATGGAACATTCTCCAGGATAGATCATATCTTGGGTCACACATCAAGCCTTGGTAAATTTAAGAAAATTGAAATCCTATCAAGTATCTTTTCTGAACACAACGCTATGAGACTAGATATCAATTACAGGAAAAAAATCTGTAAAAAATACAAATACATGGAAGCTAAACAATGCACTACTAAATAACCAAGAGATCACTGAAGAAATCAAAGAGGAAATCAAAAAATACCTAGAAACAAATGACAATGAAAACACGATGACCCAAAACCTATGGGACGCAGCAAAAGCAGTTCTAAGAGGGAAGTTTATAGCAATACAATCCTACCTCAAGAAACAAGAAAAATCTCAAATAAACAACCTAACCTTACACCTAAAGCGATTAGAGAAGGAAGAACAAAAAAACCCACAAAGTTAGCAGAAGGACAGAAATCATAAAGATCAGATCAGAAATAAATGAAAAAGAAATGAAGGAAACAATAGTAAAGATCAATAAATCTAAAAGCTAGTTCTTTGAGAAGATAAACAAAATTGATAAACCATTAGCCAGACGAATCAAGAAATAAAGGGAGAAGACTCAAATCAATAAAATTAGAAATGAAGCAGAAGAAGTATCAACGACACTGCAGAAACACAAAGTATCATGAGAGATTACTACAAGCAACTATATGCCAATAAAATGGACAACCTGAAAGAAATGGACAAATTCTTGGAAAAGCACAACCTTCCGAGACTGAACCAGGAAGAAATAGAAAATATAAACAGGCAAGTCACAAACACTGAAATTGAAACTGTGATTAAAAATCTTCCAACCGGGCTTCCCTGGTGGCGCAGTGGTTGAGAATCTGTCTGTGAATGCAGGGGACACGGGTTCGAGCCCTGGTCTGGGAAGATCCCGCATGCCGCGGAGCAACTAGGCCCGTGAGTCACAATTACTGAGCCTGTGCGTCTGGAGCCTGTGCTCTGCAACAAGAGAGGCCGCGCTAATGAGAAGCCTGGGCACCGCGATGAAGAGCGGCCCCCACTTGCCACAACTAGAGAAAGCCCTCGCACAGAAACGAAGACCCAACACAGCCATAAACAAAAACAAAACAAACAAATAAATAAATAATTTTTAAAAAAATCTTCCAACAAACAAAACCCAAGGACCAGATGGCTTCACAGGCAAATTCGATCAAACATTCAGAGAAGAGCTAACACCTATCCTTCTCAAACCCTTCCAAAATATTGCAGAGGGAGGAACAATCCCAAACTCATTCTACGAGGCCACAATTACCCTGATACCAAAACCAGACAAAGATGTCACAAAAAAAGAAAGCTACAAGCCAATATCACTGATGAACATAAATGCAAAAATCCTAAACAAATACCAGCAAACAGAATCCAACAGCACATTAAAAGGATCATACACCATGATCAAGTGGGGTTTATTCCTGGAATGCAAGGATTCTTCAATATACACAAATCAATCAATGTGATAAACCATATTAACAAATTGAAGGAGAAAAACCATATGATCATCTCAATAGATGCAGAAAAAGCTTTAAACAAAATTCAACACCCATTTATGATAAAAACCCTCCAGAAAGTAGGCATAGAGGGAACTTACCTCAACATAATAAAGGCTATATATGACAAAACCCACAGCCAACATCATTCTCAATGGTGAAAAACTGAAAGCATTTCCACTAAGATCAGGAACAAGACAAGGTTGCCCAGTCTCGCCACTATTATTCAACATAGTTTTGGAAGTTTTAGCCACAGCAATCAGAGAAGACAAAGAAATAAAAGGAATCCAGATTGGAAAAGAGGAAGTAAAACTGTCACTGTTTGCAGATGACATGATACTATACATAGAGAATCCGAAAGATGCTACCAGAAAACTACTAGAACTAATCAAAGAATTTGGTAAAGTAGCAGGATACAAAATTAATGCACAGAAATCTCTTGCATTCCTATACACTGATGATGAAAAATCTGATAGAGAAAGTAAGGAAACACTTCCATTTACCATTGCAACAAAAAGAATAAAATACCTAGGAATAAACCTACCTAAGGAGACAAAAGACCTGTATGCAGAAAACTATAAGACACTGATGAAAGAAATTAAAGATGATACAAACAGATGGAGAGATATACCATGTTTGTGGATTGGAAAAATCAGCATTGTGAAAATGACTATACTACCCAAAGCAATCTACAGATTCAATGCAATCCCTATCAAACTACCAATGGCATTTTTCACAGAACTAGAAGAAAAAATTTCACAATTTGTATGAAAACAAAAAAGACCCCAAAGCAATCTTGAGGAAGAAAATCGAAGCTGGAGGAATCAGGCTCCTGGACTTCAGACTATACTACAAAGTTACAGTAATCAAGACAGTATGGTACTGGCACAAAAACAGAAATATAGATCAATGGAACAGGATAGAAAGCCCAGAGATAAACCCACACACATATGGTCACATTATCTTTGATAAAGGAGGCAAGACTATACAATGGAGAAAAGACGGCCTCTTCAATAAGTGGTGCTGGGAAAACTGGACAGCTACATGTAAAAGAATGCAATTAGAACACTCCCTAACATCATACACAAAAATAAACTCAAAATGGATTAAAGACCTAAATGTAAGGCCAGACACTATAAAACTCTTAGAGGAAAACTTAGGCAGAACGTTCAATGACATAAATCACAGCAAGATCCTTTTTGACCCACGGAAATAAAAACAAAAATAAATGGGACCTAATGAAACTTAAAAGCTTTTGCACAGCAAAGGAAACCACAAACAAGACAAAAAGACAACCCTCAGAATGGGAGAAAATTTTTGCAAATGAAGCAACTGACAAAGGATTAATCTCCAAAATTTACAAGCAACTCATGCAGCTCAATATCAAAAACACAAAAAACCCAATTCAAAAATGAGTAGAAGACCTAAATAGATGTTTCTCCAAAGAAGATATACAGATTGCCAACAAACACATGAAAGGATGCTCAACATCACTAATCATTAGAGAAATGCAAATCAAAACTACAGTGAGGTATCACATTACACCAGTCAGAATGGCCATCATCAAAAAATCTACAAACAATAAATGCTGGAGAGGGTGTGGAGAAAAGGGAACCCTCTTGCACTGTTGGTGTGAACATAAATTGATACAGCCACTATGGAGAATAGTATGGAGGTTCCTTAAAAAACTACAAATAGAACTACCATACGACCCAGCAATCCCACTACTGGGCATATACCCTGAGAAAACCATAATTCAAAAAGAGTCATGTACCACAATGTTCACTGCAGCACTATTTACAATAGCCGGGACATGGAAGTAACCTAAGTGTCCATCGACAGATGAATAGATAAAGAAGATGTGGCACATATATACAATGGAATATTACTCAGCCATAAAAAGAAATGAAATTGAGTTATTTTGTAGTGAGGTGGATGGACCTAGAGTCTGTCATACAGAGTGAAGTAAGTCATAAAGAGAAAAACAAATACCATATGCTAACACATATATATGGAATCTAAAAGAAAAAAAAAAGGTTCTGAAGAACCTAGGGGCAGGACAGGAATAAAGATACAGATGTAGAGAATGGACTTGAGGACACAGGGAGGAGGAAGGGTAAGCTGGGACGAAGTGAGAGAGTGGCATGGACATATATACACTACCAAATGTAAAATAGATAGCTAGTGGGAAGCAGCCGCATAGCACAGGGAGATCAGCTCAGTGCTTTGTGTCCACCTAGAGGGGTGGGATAGGGAGGGTGGGAGGGAGACACAAGAGAGAGGGGATATGGGGATATATGTATACATATAGCTGATTCACTTTGTTATACAGCAGAAACTAACACACCATTGTAAAGCACTTATACTCCAATAAAGATGTTAAAAATAATAATAATAAATAAAATAAAATTCAAAAAAAATTTATTTGGGGGTGAAACTAATTTAATTTAATTTTACATATAATAATAACTTGTAAAAGTATTTAATTTAAATTTAAGAATTAACAACTGACTCTCAAAATTCCTGAAATCCTACCATTCACCTCTTATAAGCACGTGTGAACCAGCTCCAGCATGCCACTGTATCTGACCCTCATGGATATTGCATAAGTATCTAATATGTCACCTAGCCTCCCACCCATTCATTGATCCTCCACATTTCAAACATGTATGGGCCACAAACCCTGATCCACAATTTCAAATTCAACAAAGCTCTGAAAATTGCAGCCGTGGTGCAAACTCACTTTGCAGTAAAACCAGATCTGAACCAGCATGACCATTTATTCTATTTTTAATATCACATGTTTCCCTGCAAAGATATTAATATGTTTGATTATGGGGGGTTGTCCCAGACCGCCACTTGGGGCATAAAATAAACAACATATGCATTGTTTTACATTTCCAAAATATGAAAAATTCTCAGCTGATTCAAGGGTTTTGGATAAGGGATTGTGGACTTTTAGGGATCTTCATAAAATATAAATACAGTCACATGTTCTCACCCATCAGAGCCTCCCTATCACCTAAGGGATAGAATCGAAGTTCTTAAACATGATACACAAGGCCCATAAGCCCTTTTCAAGTTTCCTCTCAACAGCTCCCACCTTGCCCTCCTATATCAAACTACTTCTAGGAGTCTGACCAACCATGACTAAAGATGGAGCTGGGCTCATTAGTCACCCCACATCTACACCGTATATCCTTGGGGAAAGAATCATAACCCAGCTAATACAGGGGTGTGGTGGTCCATCTTTCTTGCTCTATCACTTATGGGATCTTCATCTGGCCACTTCATTTTCCCTGGTCTCCACCGCTCATCTATAAAATGGGAATCATAAAACTAACAAGGACATAGGGAAGGTAAGGCAAGTTCATGGACATGAAGATACTTTTGCATGTGCTATATACTACATTAAAAGGGTTTTTACTATTCATCATTCTGAAACTGGAATACTGGTTTGAAAGCAGATATTCTTTAAACCACTGATGAGTAGCCAGGGATTTCTCATCTACCCAGAAGGAGCTGAAAGTTGATGTACATGAAGCCCAATCTTTTCTGTCACATACAAAAAAAGTGTTATGCTTGAAAAGAGTCTTGTGTGGTTGGTGAGGCTGGGGAAATTGGTCTATGTTACAGCCCCTGTAACTCGCAGGAATGGATGGGTCTTATTCCATTAGAAAAAGGAGGAAAGGGGACAAGAGCAGCCCAGGTTCTCACCTTTCTGGGCCTGTGCATTTATACATTTGTTTTGCTCAGTCTTGCTGTTGTTATTTTGGAGGTTTTGTTTTTTGTTTGATTGGTTTTGCTGTTGCTGTTTGTTGCTGCACTACAAATAAACAGAGGACTTAAGTCTGAAAGGTCATTCAAAAGCTATGCACGCCCCTTCTTTGACAAACAGCTTCCTATCTTCTGCTTGAACAGTTACAGTGAATGGGAGCCCATTCATTTAGTCCAGATGCCTGAACATTTTCTTTACAACTGGCACCTCCTTCCATTACATGAAGGCAGTCTGAACCAGCTACAAAGAGTAACAGGCAAAGAAAAGAAACTGGCAACGCCTTACTCTGGTAAAAACGACTGGAATCAGATCTTTTCTTGAAAGCAGATTTTGATGGTGGGTTGTGGGAGAAGTGAAAGAATTTTGAGAGAGAAGAATGACCAAAAAAGAACACAAAATCACTACCATTTAAAAAGGAGAAATGGGTTCCAGTGTGCAAAGGAAGAAAGTCTGATAGCAAATAAGCAAATATGATTGCTTGAAATTCTACATGCACAGGATACATGCCTCATTATTGTCCTTAATATAAATGGGTACCACAAGACAAAAGAGAAATAGAATACTAGTTGCCAGAGAGTTCTTACCAACTTTCTGAGCTTCCTATTAGGTTCAGAGGTAGGTACAAGACTTGCGTCTTTGGGGCAAAGCTGTTCATATTTACCTGAAAACTGCTGGTGTTAGCAATCGTCCTAGTTGATGTTAAATCAAGCACACAATTATAGTGCTAAACCTCAATGAAGGTCACACAATCAGATTTATCTTTCGAAAACTGATATCTACAGGCCACTGTAATCACTGAGCAGAAACATTCAAACAAACAAAAAAACAAGTCAAACTTCTATACAAATAAAACCAAACAAAATATGCACCATTAAAGAAATTACTGATTCTATTATTTGAGAATTCAAAAATAGCCACCACTGGATTTGAAAGACCACGTTTGTGCGTTCTTTCTTATAAATGAGATACATTGTAGAAATGAAATGAGATATATTGTAGAAAAAAAGTGAGATACATTGTAGAAACAAAATAGGTAAGTGTTTACTTCTGATGTGACCTTCAGAATTTACGTAGACATCTCGCTTAATCAAGACAGCCTTTCCATCTGCACAAATCATATTTTACTCCGCAGATGGGGGGTGGAGAGAAGAGAATAAAATGTAAGTTGGTGAAAGTGAATAAATTAAAAGACTTTCCACTAAAGGTAACCCAAAGATGATAGAGATAGAGATGGACAAGATAGAAATAAAGGTAGAGGCTACCAATAACAACGTCAAAAACTATTGCCTTTTACCAATAGTTAGTACTTGAGAACAGAGGAAGGACACTGATATCCATTGAAAATCCACTGTGTGCTAGGGACTTTGCTAAGAACTTTACAATGTTACCTTGTTTAGTCTTCATAACAACTTGTCAGGTATATATCATTATCTACAATTCATAGATGAAGACACAAATGCTCAGAACTTATCAGCTTGGTTTTCAAAAATTCATTTTAATTCAATTTTTGGAACCCATTTGAAACAAAAATATGATATGGTGGTCAGAAAGATGGATTCACATGTTATTTGGTTCTGCATTCCTTTGATTGAGGGATTTGTTCTGCTCGACTGGAAGGTTAAACATCCCAGTGTTGTCCTCCTAAAATTTATTCAAAGAAGATGTCCCTCCCAGAAGTGAAAGATAAAATGATTCTTCACTCAGGTGTAGAAATGACTGAGCTTTTCGGCTGGAACCTTTGGTGATTGTATTACCAAGAAAACTTACTGAACCAATTAAGTATCTCAAATGGAGTTCTAATTGCATTCTCCATTTAATATCATGGATTCTGCAGAAGAAAAGAGATGCCTCTTACCCTTAGTATGTGCATATTTTACGTATTATTATAAGGACCATGGCATTCCTAATATTCACCTGGTGGGTGAAAAAAAGGTCACACAGACACTAGAGTTTCAGGGTAGGACAGAAAGTTAACCATCTTCATTGTGTCTTTGGCAATGAAAACCCCTGTAGCTAAGATAAGCCTTGAGGGTGAATGGAGCAGTCATTAAAGTGACAAGCACTTAAGTGTGATTTGTTTTTTATCTTAACTCTGGACAGGTGGCCTTTCTTTTGAGGGCTTTTTATTTGCTTGTTTTGTTTTTTTTAATTTTTATTTTATATTGGAGTATAGTTGATTAACAATGTTGTGTTAGTTTCAAGTGTAGAGCAAAGGGATTCAGTTATACATGTACATGTATCTATTCTTTTTCAAATTCTTTTCCCATTTAGGTTATTACAGAATATTGAGCAGAGTTCCCTGTGCTATACAGTAGGTCCTTGTTGGTTATCAATTTTAAATATAGCAGTGTGTACATGTCAATCCCAAACCCCCAATCTATCCCTCCCTACCTGCAAGGTGGCCTGTCTTTATCCTGCATGGTTTCCCTAGTTTTGTTGCTCATGTTATTGTACCCAATTTACCTAATGATAAAATTCACACTGTATATGTTGATCTCATTCATCCTCTTTCCCAACCTTCCTTTCCACTGTACCCAGAGTGGGATGGTTAGTAGCCTGATGTGGTTGGAGGGAGAGTGCTTACAAGAAACAGAGGTTGGAACCAGAGAGATCAGTTAGGAGGCTAATACAATGGTCCCTGAGAGCCCTGATGAGGGTCTGACATAAGGTAGTCACAGTGATGGTTGAGTGAAGCAACTAGCCTGGAAAACAGTGGTAGAAGTCAAACCTGGTCATACAATCAGCCATGGGGCACCATGAAACTTTACTCTCCAGCTGGATATGTCAATCAATTATCTCACTGTAACCAGAAGAAATTATTCCACTGGGCCATCTCCTATTCTATTATGGTGTTGTCAAGGAAAAGGCTAGATTTCCACTGCCCTTCACTTAGTCATAACTACTCACTCTGTCAAGAGCCAGAAGCCTTGAATTTTCTCTCCAGAAGTCTTGGCAATGTGGCCTTTCAAGTCTTCCGTGGCAGTCTCAATGGCCCCTGGTTGAGTAGGAAAAAGAGAATACCTAGTTTAGAGAAGACTGAGTCCTCTTCATGCTTATGATTAATTACTATATCCCAGCAATTCCTCCAGAAAGTTGACCAGGAAAGATAATTCTTGGAGTTGCCTGTTTGTTGTAGGCACTGCCTGCTGGAGAGCTTAGTCTTAAACTCTGGTAATTACTAAGTTGCTCTCCTTGGGTGGGACAAAAGTGATCCAAGTCCTGTGAGATTTTTATAATCTTACTCACATTTTCTCATAGAAATGAAGATAGCCATTTTCAGAGCACCAGTTTTTCTAATAAACAAATGTGTGTCAGGAAGTTCAATGCATTTAGCAATACATACACTTCTAAAATCTAACCTTTCTCTCTTCAAAGAGTACATGGCCATAAAACACAAAGGAGGAAAGCTTCTTCCAATGTTCTGACTATAATTTTATCTGGCTCTGGGAAATGAATTTTTTGTCTCCTTACCTCTCTTTTTTTGACCTTTATCCAAAAAGGAATTCCTGCTATGAGCCTGCCTCTAGCTTAAAAATGGATTAGCCCTGTCTTAATAATAAATTCATAGACCCTCTAGCTCAGTGATTCTTAAACTTCAGCACATATCAGAATCACCTGAAATGTGTCTTAAAACAGATTTCTGGGCACTGTCCGCAGAGTTTCTGATTCAGTAGTTCTGGGGTGGGCCTGAGAATTTGCATTTCTAACAAGTTCCTGGGTGATGCCGTTGGTGTGGGACTCTACTATAAGAACCATTGTTCTCTAGGCAGTTACTCTCAGCCTTGGTTACCCATCAGAATCACCGGCGGAGCTTTTGAAAATCCTAATGCCAGGGCTGTGCACCAGGCCAATTATATCAGATACTCAGTGGACGGGATTCACATAACAGTACATCAGAAGTTTTAAAAGCGTCCCAGATAACTCCAATGTATAGCCAAAGTTGAAAACCACTACAGCCAAGGGCTTATCTATTATAAGCCATTCCATTTTATAAGTGTGAAAGCAGGGGTCTGTGTAGGGAAGTATATAACTTGTCAAGTCCACTCAGCTAAGAAGTGACAGAGACAAGACAGGAAACCCAGACATTTCACTTCCAGGCCTACAACACAGTGCTGGTCTCATGCCCAACCCTGGGACAAGTATGTTACAAGTTCTCATATATTCCCTGTATAATAGGGCTTTATGCTAGACACCTAATCTTCCATAAACATTAACATTCCTAATCCTCCTAGCTTGAGACCTTTCTCTCCCAAAGGGAAATGGGGATACTAGCCTGGCTAGGACCCATTCAAATATCTTCTCCCAGAGGTGAGGTGACTGTAGGATTTTGGTTTGCTTGTTTTCTCAGACTTTGATAAAAGGCTTTAAAAGACGTTGGCCACAGAGTCCATCAGTTAAGAAAAATCTTATATGAGTCCACATGTAAAATACAGGAAAAGAATGGAGCTGCTTCAGATGAAATGGTAGTAAATGGTACAGAACTTTACGTCCTTAGCTGTCCCCCTCCCTTCCGCTCATTCCACACAGCACAAGTCATCCAGGAAATGGATAGGACAACTACAGAGAATTGAGTGACCTGGGTTCATAGTCCAGATATGTCATGAATAAATTCTGTGACCTACAGATAATTATTTAACTTTCCTTGGCTTCCACTTCTTTATCTATAAGACAACTGAGTAGACTGAACCAAAGCTTTCTGAGCCAAGCTGATGATCAAAACCTCCTGGAAATCTTTAAGAAAATATGATCATAGCCTTTTACACTGAGAGATTCTAATTTTCAATTTTAACAAGTTTCCTGTTGGATTGGACAGTCAGCCAGGGGACTGAATGATTTCCAACTCTTCTGTCATCCTCTGCTGCTGGTTAAAGGATTGTCAGAAAGCTAGTATGGTACCCCGTGCTTGCTGAAACCTGTGTGCCATAAAATCAGTAAGTTCTGGGACACTAGTCAAATATGCCTTGAGCTCCCACCGACACAGGAGATTGTGTCAACATCACTGGTTTCCAGTAATCCAGCTGGTAGGACTGGACTACCCTGCAGGGAAATTTCCTGATTCTGTGACAATTCTCCCATCACCCGTCATCTTCGGCTCCCCATGATATAGCCTGACTCTACTGGGCCCACTGGTCAAAGTTCTCTAAAAAATGATGCTTTCTTTGATGACTCATCATGGCTATTTTTCCTGTCTCTTTTCCTGTATTCACATAATTTCTGCCTCAAGCTCATATAACTTGGTAGTGAAACTAATACTTTTCAGAAGAAAAAAAATATAAGTGGAATTGGAGAATAATGAAATAATCCTAAAATAGGCATTTTGTTGGATGCTTTTATGCCAGACACTTTGCCAAAAACATGTAAAGATGAATAAAAGAATGTAGAATTTTTCAAAACCTTACTTGTCTTCCCTATGGAAGGCAATTGGCAAAAGCTATCAAAATGATCTAATCTTCGATCCACACATTCCATTTCTGTGAAGTTATACTATAGATACTCTTGCATATGTACAAAATGACATATGTATAAAGTGTCCTTTGCAGCCTAGTTTGTGGATAGCAAAAACTTGGAAACCATGCAAATATCTATCAATAGTAGACTTGTTAGGTATATCATGGGACATATCCATGCAATGAAATATGATAAATATGTAAAAAATGAAGAAACATGTACTAATCTTTGATTTCAAAATACGTTATTACGTGAAAGGAAAAAAATGTTCAGAAGAAAGGGTAAATATGCCACCTTTTTGTGTGAAAAGGAGGAGAATGGATAAGAATAAGTATTTGTGTTTGTACAGGCCTAAAGTCACTCTAGAAGGATACATAGAAAATGTTAACAGCGGTTCCCTAAGGGTAGGGAAGGAACTTGGTGGATGGAGCCAGTGGATGGGTGTTGTTTGGCTGTACACATTTTCAAAAGTTAAACATTAAAAATAAAGTGGGGCTTCCCTGGTGGCGCAGTGGTTGAGAATCTGCCTGCCAATGCAGGGGATGCGGGTTCGAGCCCTGGTCTGGGAAGATCCCACATGCCGCGGAGCAACTGGGCCCGTGAGCCGCAATTACTGAGCCTGCGCATCTGGAGCCTGTGCTCCGCAACAAGAGAGGCCGCGATAGTAAGAGGCCTGCGCACCGCGATGAAGAGTGGCCCCCACTTGCCATGACTAGAGAAAGCCCTCACACAGAAACGAAGACCCAACACAGCCATAAATTAATTAATTAATTAATTTAAAAAAAATAAAAATAAAAAAAAATAAAGTGTATTCCTTATAGAACAGTTTGGAA